>NC_083700.1:80091171-82918671 GCF_033118175.1 Dama dama
CTGACATTCATGCTGAAATCTATTTGTCATCCCTGGGAGACTTGAAGACTTTTTTTCTGTGGCTTAAGGGGACCAGAGAACCAATTCAAGTTGTTTGCACATCTCTTGACTTTGTTTAGAGGACAGGAGAAGTCCAATCTTTAAAGCTGTACTTTGGGACCATTCTGATTTAGTTTAAACTTTATGGAAGAATTGTTGGCCTGGTTTATAGAATCTCTGAATGCGTCACTATGTGAGGCTGTGAAAACTCTAACATACACTTGTAAATAAGCTAGATCCCTATTGGTCCAGAATAACCTCAGAAATCATCTCTTTATTGGATTCCACCCCGCAGCTGTTAATAACAGCATCTCTGAAATAATTCACATATGTTCAAATATTCAAAGAAACCTCTAGCTCAAAAATGTTGTGAAAGAAATTAGAAAAATTCTTTCATCTATGATGAAGGGATACCTTGTATACATTTTGGAGAAGGAAATGGCAACCCACTCCAATATTCCTGCCTGGAGAATTGCATGAACAGAGGAGCCTGGTGGGCTACAGTCCATGGGGTCTCAAAGAGTTGGACACTACTGAGTGATTTTTTAAAAATGTGTATTTCCTAAAATATCCATTTGTAGCATATTGGAAATTTTGAAACAGAACCTTTTTTAACCACAATTGTATTACCTTTGATATGATCCCACATGTTAAGTTCTCAGAAAATGCCATAATACAATTTACCCCTAGAACTGGTGAGCTAACTGATTAAAATTAAATCAAAATCTTACCTTCTCATCCATGCACATTCTCAAGGAAGACTGTTAAAACAACGGTAAAATCATAGGATGGTTAAACCATGTCTTGATTTCACACTGTGCCATTTTAAATACAATTACTCACAATTCTGAAATTCATAAACATTTCCTCAGCAGTTGTATACCTAGAAAATAATACTTTACTTAAAACTGTTAACCAATGTATGCAGAACTGTACACTAAAAGCTTGACTTGGAAGGGCAGCAAAATTAACATATCAATCTAATAAAAGGAAAAGCATTGTAGAGGTTCTTGTCCAAAAAAGGGGCCTGAAGAATTTAACTGACCCACATAAATCAGCATAGGATATCAGAATTATTCCACTCATAGAAAACTCCACTGTAAGCTGCACCAACATTGAAACTAAATGAGAAAAATGTGCTCCTGGTGTAGAAGTTTATGAGGCCAAATATGTATCAGTAATATTCTTTGAATGCTTACATTGTGCCAGGCACTTTTATATGTATTCAGTCACATAATTACCCTGTGAGATCAATGTCCCATTTTACAGAGGAAGAAACTGAGGTACAGAGAGGTTATATAACTTGCCCCACATCAGTAAGCAGCAGAGTAGGGATCGAACTCTAGTCCACAATCTTCATCATCATGCTCCACTCCTCTTAATACGGTTCTAGGTTTTAGTTTTGTCCTATTTTAGAAAGAAGAGAAGGGGAACCATGATATTTTCCTCTGCCTTTAAGCTGGCTGGGATGGAAGGACATTATTCATCACAGACTTCTAAACTCACACTAAATAAGTGGACAATTTTGGTTTTCACAGGTTTAAATCAGAGCTGAAACTAAACCACCCAAATGTCATTTTGGAGATTGTATAAGTAGAACCTAGTTTTTAAAACAATCGATTCTGTTTTTTTAACATCCAAAGTAAGGCATGCTGGTAATGCAGGTGATGAGGAGCCTTATGAAATTATTTTAAGGCTGGTTTAAAAAATGTTCAGTCATATTGCAGAAAGAAACACATTAAAAACAAATGACGGCAAAGTCTGGAAGGTCAAATACACAGGTCTGATTGTCCTTGCTTCCCTGTATAATTGCAGATTCACTCCCTGGATGTTTTTATGTTGCATTGCTGCTTTCTTGTCTAACTTATACCTGGAAGTTTTCCTTTTATCAAAAACCAGTTCATTGATATTTAAGTGAATATGGCACTGTGAACTTTTCATAAGGAGAATTAACACACACACATACACACATACACCAGGTGGGTATGGACCTCTACCATAAGAATTGCCTGTTTATGTGGTTGGTTTACATATTATTAAACCACCCATCTGATCTCTAACGGCAGCCCTGCTGACACTGTCTGACCCAGTTTGACAATCTGGATAGAAATTGTAGGGTTGGCTGTTCAATGGCTGTGACTTTTAACAGCGCTGCTTTTGGGCCTCAAATCAATTCTCTCTGTTTACAGACCATTTCACAGCCCTTTACCTGCAACATCACTTGTGTCAGTCCCATAAATACTTTGGTGTATATAATGCTTGAATTAGCATAATGGTTTAGGCTCTGAGCTCTTAGCCCAAAGAAGGACGCGTCAACATGTTCTCTTCACTTAAGCAATTAAGAGCCATTATGCTGCTTCAGTGGAAATATCATCAAGGTTAAAGACAATCCCAAACAGCCCTCTCACCTTTTTATTCTAAGTCTAATAAATGAGGCATAGAAATTGAAATGTTAGTAAACAGTCCTACTTGCAAGCTCTTTTTGGATCATGCTTAATCAGACCCTCGTACACCAGACGTTTACAACAGATTCAGAAATGTATACACTGGATTGTTCATTTCATGCAAGAAAATTGAGTTTGCTGATTTAATTTCAAAGTCACAATGAACACTGATTTATTTTGCTAGCCTTTTAAAATTTTAGCAACTTTTCATAAAAATTATTTCTATGCTTTTATGATTTGATAAGGCAAAAGTTACATTTTTAAAGCTGACGATGTTGTGATTTTTAAAACCAAAGGATATTTCCAAGGTCTGTCTATACTTTTTCTTTTTTTTTTTTATACTTTTTCTTTTTAGATTTTTAAAATTACTTTACTGAGGTATAATTTGCATATATTAAATTCAACCTTAAGTGTACATTTAAACAAATGTATACAATTGTGTAATCGTCACTACAACCAAGATACAGAATGTTTCCATAACCTGAAAACGCTCCCTTGTGCCCCTTTGCGGTCAATCCTCTTTCCACATCCCTGGTAAGCAATGATCTGCTTTGATCACTAGTCTTACCTTTTGTAGAATTTCATACAAATAGAATCAGGTGATATCTAGTCTTTAATGTTTGGCTTCCAATATTTCTTTATTCTTTTTCCTCTGTATATTGTGTGCTAAGTCACTTCAGTCGTGTCCAATTCTGTGTGACCCTGTAAACTACAGTCCGCCAGACTCTGTCCATGAGATTCTCCAGGCAAGAATACTGGAGATGTTTCCTCCTTCAGGGGATGTTCCTAACCCAGGGACTGAACCCCCCATCTCCTATGTCTCCTGCATTGGCAGGCAGGTTCTTTACCACTAGCGCCATCTGGGAGCAGTGAGACACTAATGCGGGAAATGTAAGTTGAATCCTGGCCTCACCATGTCTAGCTCAATGACCTTGACCAAGCTATTTAAATTCTCTGGGCCTTAGTTTCCTCTTCTGTAGAATGGAGATAAGATCCCCATGTGGTTTTGGGGCGGGGGTATAAGTAAATCTCCACATATACTTAGGTAAAGCATCCAGAAAGTGCTCAATATATGTTAGTTCCTTAGACTGGTCTTGTTTCCCAGTCATTTAATTTTTTCAGTAGTTACCTACTACATGTCTCACTAGAACTGAATCCAGTGACTGAATTCAGGGCATAAGGGGATGTTTTCAGGTTTTGGAAATATTCTGTATCCTGATTGTAACGATAATTGCACAACTGTATACATTTGTCAAAACTCATCAAGCTTTAACCTTAAAATTGAGTTTTACTGTTGGAGCCTAGCTTGAAGGATTTTGAGCATTACCTAACTAGCATGTGAAATGAGTACAGCTGTGCAGTAGTTTGAACATTCTTTGGTATTGCCTTTCTTTGGGATTGAAATGAAAATTGACCTTTTCCTGTCCTAGGAACATTGTTGAGTTTTCCGAATTTGCTGGCATAGTGATGGAAGGCAATTGTGAGAAAGAGACTCACATACATAGAAAACACTTATGTTTACCAAAGAGGAAAGAGTGGTGGGGAAGGGATTAATTAGGAGTTTGGGATTAGCAGATACAAACTACTATATATAAAATAGATCAACAGTGAGGTCCTACTGTTAGCATAGGGAACTATATTCAATATCAGTGATAAACTATAATGGAAAAAAATATGAAAAAGAATATATATATGTATGTATAGATTTATATATACCTATAACTGAATCACTCTGCTATACACCAGAAACTAACACAGCATTGTAAATCAACTATGCTTCAATTAAGAAAGAAATGGTGCAATTAGCTAGAAAAATTAGTGTGAGAGAAACTTGCATGTGTGTGTCCGTGTGTATGTAAAAGAGAGAAAATACAGTTAAGTGACATTGTATTAACCATCTTAAACTAACAGCTTCAAAATACCATAAATAAAGAAAACAAGAAAGAAAATCTGAGCTCAAAAACAGTGTATTGAAGCATCACTGGCTTTGGGATACCTTCCCCAACTCCCACCAACATCCCATCCTGAATTTGGTGTTCCTTCCTCGTGTTCTGATGTCACTCGTCCCTACCTCTTTCACACCAGTTATCACACTGCATTTCAGTTGCTGGTTTATGTGCCTGGTGTTCATCCTATTTAAAAGACTGTTGCAGTCCTTGAAAAGAAGGACTTTTTCTTTGTGTCTTTATATTCTCTGTACCCTGAGCAGCCCTCAGTAGGAGTTCAATAAATGTTCAATGAATAAATGAGATCTTAATCATACTACCTCCATTTATAACATTACAGAAAAACATTTATCCCAAGCTTTCTTTTAATAGTGATTTGGATCCAATGTATATGAGAATCTGAAGTAATAAGAGAGCCACTACTTCTAATCAGAAGTAATAAGAGGCCTGAAAAAATGATCGCCAAAGAGAAGATAAGAAATACAGTGGGAGGAGAGGACATAGTGAAGAGAAGTGTCTTGAGTCCTCCACTCCCTGAATCCCTGGTTTGGGCAAACTGTGCCACATCAGTTCTGAGCCCAGATTTCAGAGCCAGAACTCTTGGTTTAGATTTCAGACCTGCCAAACCATGACCTTGAACTTGTTACTTAAACTTACTTGAGTTTTAGTTCCCCTGTGACTGCTTATCATCTGTACAATGTGTGTGTGTGTGTGTGTGTGTGTGTGTGTGCTCAGTCATGTCTGCCTCTTTGTGACTCCATGGGGCTTTAGCCCACCAGGCTCCTCTGTCCATGGAATTTTCTAGGCAAGAATGCTGGAGCAGGTTGCCATTTCCTACTCCAGGGAATTTTCCCAACCCAGAAATCAAACCTGCATCTCTTGAACCTTCTGCATTAGCAAGCGGATTCTTCACCACTGTGACACCCAGGAAGCCCATCTGTGCAATATAGAAAATAGTATTATATGTCCTTCACAGGGTGTCTGTGAAATTGAGTGAGATGATATATATAAAATGCCAGCACAGTGCCTGGCACACTGGGAGCAGTCACAAAATGTTAACCTTCTAGCATTTTTTAAGAATTCGACTCTGGAATTAAACAGATTAGATTTTAATTTCAAATCATTCCAGTTCAGGAATCTGTGTGAACTGTGACAAGCTACTACAATTTTTTTTTTTTTTTTTTGGCCACACCAGACAGCTTGTGAGATCTTAGAGATCTTAGTTACCCAGCCAGGGATTGAACCCAGGTCCTTGGCAGTGAGAGCAAGTCCTAACCATTGCACCAGCAGGAAATTCCCTTGACAAACTACTTATAACCTGAGGTTCCCAAACTGAAAAATGAGGATAGTAACAATATTCTGCCAGAGGATTGAAGTGAAGTGAAGTGAAGTGAAGTCGCTCAGTTGTGTCTGACTCTTTTCCTTTTGAGGATTAAATGAGATAAATAGCTTGCATCCTGACTGGCACATGAAGTGAAATGACGTGAAAGTCTCTCAGTCGTGTCTGACTCTTTTTGACCCCATGGACTATAGAGTCCATGGAATTCTTCAGGCCAGAATACTGGAGTGCGTAGCCATTCCCTTCTCCAGGGGATCTTCCCAACCCAGGGATTGAACCCAGGTCTCCTGCATTGCAGGTGGATTCTTTACCAGCTGAGTCACAAGGGAAGCCCATAGTAAATGCTCGATAAAGGTTTGTAATAATCCTAGCCCAGCAGCAATTAACTCTACTGTACCACAGGAGCCCTAACCTCAGCAAGAAGGTTTTGAGGTCAACTGGCCTGGGTTTTATTTTTCTGCTTCCAGTTATGTTGAGATATAACTGACATATAGCAGTGTGTAAGTTTTAAGGCATTCAGCATAATTTTACTTACACATATCATAAAATGATTACCAGATATTTGGTGAACATCTATAATCTCATAAAGATGCAAAATTAAAGAGACAGAAAAATAATTTTGTTCCTTGTGACAACTCAAACTTTACTCTCTTAACAACTTTCATATATAGCATATAGCAGTGCTAATTTTATTTATCCCGCTGTACATTACATTCCTAGTACTTGCTTACTTGCTTATCCGGAAGTTTGTACATTTTGACTGACTGCATCCAATTCTCCTACCCCCATACTCTGCCTCTGGGAACCACAAATCTAATCTCTTTTTCTATGTGTGTTTGTTTGTTTTTGAAGTATAGTTGACCTACAACACTATTTTAGTTCATGTTACACAACATAGTGATTCAGTATTTCTATACATTTCAAAATGATCACCACAATCTAGTTACCATCCCTTTCCATGTAAAGATATGGTGTAATTACTGACTATATTCCTCACACTATATACTTCATACCCAAGACTAAGTGACTGGGAATCTTAATTTGTCTTTGCCAGTCTCCCAATTGTATACAAGGCACCTAGCCTCCCTGAATCTGCTTTCACCTGTAACACGGAAATAATCCTCACTTCACTGTTTTGTTGGGAAAATTAAATGAGACCTTATGCAGTTAGGTGCCTGATGGATATGTGTTCTTCTGAATAAATTTTAGTTTCCAATCCACTGTATTCTCCCAGTCAGGCACACTTGCCCTTTTCTTTCTACTTATCCAGGCATCTTGTACCCTGCAAGACACACCTACAAACCCCACCTCATTCTGGAAGCTTCTCATGTTGACCCACCCTGATCTCACAAAGGTCTCATGTACTGTTTTTATTTTGCTGATTCTGTAAACTAGTCCTGTCTCTCCAACGGGACCAATTAAACTGAGTCATACAACCCTCTGATAATCAGATATTTCTTTGACTCTTCCCTCAAAGATATTCACATATATATGGAATAGAAGGGGAATAAAGAGAAAGCATACACAATTATTGAAGTTAGAGAGAAAATATAGATAGAATTTGGAGTGTAACTAGACATCAGTTTTAGAGTAAAAGAGATAAACCTTTCATCCGAGACAGAAGAATAGCAATATTGGATTGGCCAAAAAGTTTGTTCAGGTTTTATGGAAAACCCAAACAAACTTTTTGGCCAAAAAGAATGCTCAAACTACCGCACAATTGCACTCATCTCAGTTCAGTTCAGTTCAGTCACTCAGTCGTGTCCGACTCTTTGGGACCCCATGAACCGCAGCACACCAGGCCTCCCTGTCCATCACCAACTCCCGGAGTCTACCCAAACTCATGTCCATCGAGTCAGTGATGCCATCCAACCATCTCATCCTCTGTCGTCTCCTTCCCCTCCTGCCCTCAATCTTTCCCAGCATCAGGGTCTTTTCAAATGAGTCAGCTCTTCGCATCAGGTGGCCAAAGTATTGGAGTTTCAGCTTCAACTTCAGTCCTTCCAGTGAACACTCAGGACTGATCTCCTTTAGGATGGACTGATTGGATCTCCTTGCAGTCCAAGGGACTCTCAAGAGTCTTCTCCAACAACACAGTTCAAAAACATCAATTCTTCAGCGCTCAGCTTTCTTTATGGTCCAACTCTCACATCCATACATGACCACTGGAAAAACCATAGCCTTGACTAGATGGACCTTTGTTGACAAAGTAATGTCTCTGCTTTTTAATATGCTGTCTGAGTTGGTCATAACTTTCCTTCCAAGGAGTAAGTGTCTTTTAATTTCATGGCTGCAATCACCATCTGCAGTGATCTCACATGCTAGTAAAGTAATGCTCAAGATTCTCCAAGCCAGACTTCAGCAATACGTGAACCATGAACTTCCAGATGTTCAAGCTGGTTTTAGAAAAGGCAAAGGAACCAAAGGTCAAATTGCCAACATCCTCTGGATCATCAAAAAAGCAAGAGAGTTTCAGAAAAACATCTGTTTCTGCTTTATTGACTATGCGAAAGCCGTTGACTGTGTGGATCACAATAAACTGTGGAAAATTATGAAGGAGATGGGAATACCAGACCACCTGACTTGCCTCTTGAGAAACCTGTATGCAGGTCAGGAAGCAACAGTTAGAACTGGACATGGAACAACAGACTGGTTCCAAATAGGAAAAGGAGTATGTCAAGGCTGTACATTGTCACCCTGCCTATTTAACTTATATGCAGAGTACATCATGAGAAACGCTGGGCTGGAAGAAGAACAAGCTGGAATCAAAATTGCTGGGAGAAATATCAATAACCTCAGATATGCAGGTGACACCACCCTTATGGCAGAAAGTGAAGAACTAAAGAGCCTCTTGATGAAAGTGAAAGAGGAGAGTGAAAAAGTTGGCTTAAAGCTCAACATTCAGAAAACTAAGGTGATGGCATCTGGTCCCATCACTTCATGGCGAATAGATGAGGAAACAGTGGCTGACTTTATTTTTGGGGCTCCAAAATCACTGCAAATGGTGACTGCAGCCATGAAATTAAAAGACACTTACTCCTTGGAAGGAAAGTTATGACCAACTCAGACAGCATATTAAAAAGCAGAGACATTACTTTGTCAACAAAGGTCCATCTAGTCAAGGCTATGGTTTTTCCAGTGGTCATGTATGGATGTGAGAGTTGGACCATAAAGAAAGCTGAGCGCTGAAGAATTGATGTTTTTGAACTGTGTTGTCGGAGAAGACTCCTGAGAGTCCCTTGGACTGCAAGGAGATCCAATCAGTCCATCCTAAAGGAGATCAGTCCTGAGTGTTCACTGGAAGGACTGAAGTTGAAGCTGAAACTCCAATACTTTGGCCACCTGATGCGAAGAGCTGACTCATTTGAAAAGACCCTGATGCTGGGAAAGATTGAGGGCAGGAGGGGAATGAGACGACAGAGGATGAGATGGTTGGATGGCATCACTGACTCAATGGACATGGGTTTGGGTAAATTCCGGGAGTTGGTGATGGATAGGGAGGCCTGGTGTGCTGCGGTTCATGAGGTCACAAAGAATCGGGCACAACTGAGCGACTGAACTGAACTGGACTGAATATTTTGTGCCTAATGTGGAAGAGCCTCAGTTTTCTCCAAGGAGCAGAGAGCAACAGTTTGGGTAAACAAAGAAGACATAGTGGGGTATATGCGGGAGAAGAAGGGGTGGAGCAAGCACTGTGACCCCTGCAGAAAAATAAATAATGGGACATGGAACACCAGAAACATCTATATATTTTCCATAAATATAAAAATAGACAGTTTAGAGCATAATCCATATAATGTTTAGAGCATAATCCAGAATGTAAACCTATTTACTGGCTCTCTGAAATGTAAAAAACATTTTCTTACTCAGTATAGTTTAACCTACAGATGGTATTGTGACAAAAAGAGAATAATACAGTAATTTTTTTTTTTTTTATTAGTTGGAGGCTAATTACTTCACAAAATACATGAAAGTTTGCAGATAATTCCAAGGTGCTATTAACCCCTGAAACCTCTGAAACAGATTATGATCTTCTTGAGGGCAGTGACTGTGTGACCCTCTTTGTATCTGGGGCTGAGTTTGAGTAAAGACTGGATGATGGACTGACTCATATTCTAGCTCAGAAGATAAGTAGTGGCAAGCACTTCCGGAAATGGGCAGGTGCTGACCAGGGCAGAGGAGGGGGGTCTTGACTGCAGCATCTCAGTCTAACTTTTCCAAAGCAAAGCAACTTGAAATCTAAGGATAATACACAAGTATTGGAGCAGTAAATAGAAAGATGGGCAGGGAACCATGAGAATATTCCATTCCTACACATAGATGTGTCCAGGCCATGGAAGCCAAAGTAGTCCCTGGTCTCTCTTGTTTTCAGACCCAGGTCATAACTTTTCCCTGGGCTTTGCAGCCTCTCATTTCGCCTTTTGGGCTGGATACTTGGTCTGACATTTTTTTTTCCTGCTTATTGGCCTTGGGTTTGTGATTACAAAGTTCACTTTTGTCTCTGCTCATGTAAAAATCTTTGATTTTGGTTTTCTGGTCTGTCATCCTTGATCTAATAAAAGAGGTGCCACGTATGGGGCAGAAACAGAAAGCCCCGGCTCTGAGTGACTGGCTGTGCGGCCTTGGGTAAATTACCTGTCTTTGCGGTCTTGGTTTCCTTCTTCATCAACTTGGGCCATCTCTCCCAGCCCCAACCCTCCACGATCCTGAGATACTGCCATGATTCATGGTTGGAACTAAAGAATTGTCTAAAAGCTTCCCTGTTGTGCACAATCAATGCATGGAGAGTGGCTAGAGGATGGGCTTTAATGGTTCAATTACTAGATTAAGTGAAAGTTGCCACATGAACCATACAAAGTTTTCTGTAGCATCCTACAGAACACACTCAACTCTAGACAACAATGAATACAAGCTTTAGTTCTTTGATGATTCAAAAAACGTATAGATCTTATATCCACTGTTCAAAGCTACAAAAGAAAAATGCAATTTTTCATGCTTTCAGGTTGAGGTGACTTGGAAAAATGGGAGTAGGTGATCTAACCAAAGTGAAATATATATGTTTAGATTATCTGTTGT
The DNA here is from genome assembly GCF_033118175.1 of Dama dama. Classification (NCBI taxonomy): domain Eukaryota; kingdom Metazoa; phylum Chordata; class Mammalia; order Artiodactyla; family Cervidae; genus Dama; species Dama dama. The sequence continues at coordinate 80,102,016 of NC_083700.1, forward strand.
ACCTTTTCCTATAGCGCTTGTATACTGTCACTAATAAAGAAAGTAAATGGCCTAGTAAAGAGCTTTGTTGCTATGACAAGTGTTCTTTTGGCAGAAAATGATCATCCAAAGATCCTAACATTCTGATATTCTAATAACAACATCTGCCTACAACAAAAACTGGAAGCAGGTGAATAGCCAGTTTCTAATTTTATTCTGCCTATTCAGAAAATGCAAGAGGAAAAAAGATGATAAATAGCCAGAGAGATTTTCTTGACATCGTGCTTAACTGAAATTTCAAAATAAATCAGTGGGGTTCATTTTTAAAAACCTACAAACTAAATTATCATTGGGTCATTTTGTTCTGCTCCCAACTGGGTTTCTGAGGGACTAGTCATGAGACACAGTGAGATCTGAAAACGGGCCACAGTACGCAAACACTGCAGTTTGGTTTGATTTAGTCTAACTCTTGTGTAATAACTTTCTTTGAAGTGTGGGTTGAGGAGCAGATTAGAAGCCGGAGGCCAGAAGCTCATCTTGTTCTTGTTACAACTCAGATGCCCTGCAGTCCCCGCACGATATATCAGAGGCTGGGTACTGGAGTCCCCAGCTGATCAAGACTGGAGCCCTCATTCCCTGCGCAGCAGAGCAACTGAGAGACAAACAACAACATGGTTATGTTTTCTTGGGAAATTCAATCACTAAATGGACACGGGTGGGTCTTTGGGGAACCTTTGAGACAGAAGCAGCCTGACATTGCTCTCAAAGGTAAGGGAAGAGGTTAAAAAACCATCCACTTGATAGAAAGATGGATAGTGTCCCTGACCTGGGGAAAGGCTGGACTTGTTTCTGGATAGCTGGCTGAACTCCCACCTTCTCCAGCTTTGAGGATTATTTCTCTGTGGATCCTCTGACCCAAACAAACCTCAAGGCAAGTCCCCTGCTCCTCTCTCTTGTGACTTTTTGTCAGCAAAGCGAGGGGGTTGGACCAAGTGATCTGTGAGACCCCATCTACTCTAAAACTTGAAGATTCTGATCCTGTGACAGTTTTGTAGCTCCCAAGGGACTAGCTGCCTTCCTCCCATTGCTAAGTCGTTTCAGTCATGTCCGACTCTTTGAGACACTGTGGGCCGTAGCCAGACAGTCTTCTCTGTTCATGGGATTCCCCAGGCAAGCATACTGGAGTTGAGTTGTCATATCCTTCTCCAGGGGATCTTCCTGACCCAGGGACTGAACCCACATCTTATGTGGGTTCTTATGTGTCCTGCACTGGCAAGCAGATTCTTTATCACTAGTGCCCCCTGGGAAGCCCCTTTCCTCCAGTGCCAGTGAAGTCGCTTAGTCGTGTCTGACTCTTTGCGACCCTGTGGACTGTAGCCTATCAGGCTCCTCCATCCATGGAATTTTCCAGGCAAGAGTACTGGAGTGGGTTGCCATTTCCTTCTCCAGGGTATCTTCCCGACCTGGGGATAGAACCCAGGTCTCCTGCATTGCAGGCAGACGCTTTATTGTCTGAGTTACCAGGGAAGCCCCCTTCCCTCCCACTGGTAACATATTTTCCAGCAGCCTGAGTTAGACCCTTACAGCTGGTTTGGACCATGGACAATTCTAGTGTAATAATAATACCTGCATAATTCCTTAAAACTTTTAAAATACATAGAGTGTTCCATTTGGTCCTTAAGAAATCCTTTGAGGGAATAAAGGGTATTATCCTCCTCATTTTGTAGAGAGGGGAGGCTATGCTAAAGGAGGTTAAGTCACAACTGCTGAGGTGTAAAAGGTTCTACAGACAGGGCCAAACCTCCAAATGCAAGTTCCTTAGATCCGATGAAGCACACATTCAATAAAAGACATGGGAGAAGTCTCACAAAAGGGAGTAGTAATTCTGGGAATCTGCCTCAGAATTTGGCCAATGAGAGCCACCAGGGCAAACGCCACCTGTGTGAAGAGGCGAAACTCCAAAAAGAGTATAGAGGTTAGAGCTGGTCTTCACTTCCAGGACAGACTCTTGGTCTAACTCTAGGCGAAAAAGGTTGTTCTTCAGCTCCTCATGCAGGGCTTTGAAAGGGGAGAACCGAGGAGGGATGTGCAGAATTCATTTTCTGTAGCTAGAGGTAGAGGCGCTGGTGGAGGACTGGGGGCAAGTGACAATTTGGGGTGATATGCTCTGGGCATTGAGCTCCAATTCTATGCCAAGCCCTCATCAGAGCTGATGACTGTTGCTCTCTACCTGTATTGTCTTCTGTCTCAGCCTTGAAAGAGTCCTGGGGTGAGTTAGTTCGGTTCAGTCGTTCAGTTTCGTGTCCGACTCTCTGTGATCCCGTGGACTGCAGCATGCCAGGCCTCCCTGTCCATCACCAACTCCCGGAGTTTACTCAAACTCATGTGCATTGAGTCGGTGATGCCATCCAACCAGCTCATCCTCTGTCGTCCCCTTCTCCTCCCGCCTTCAATCTTTCTCAGCATCAGGGTCTTTTCAAATGAGTCAGTTCTTTGCAGCAGGTGGCCAAAGGGGTGAGTTAGGGAGTCTGTAAAAGAACATAAATGTAGGGTGAAGTAAATAAGGTCTGTAACACAGATGGGGTATTAGAACATGTACACACATGTACACAAGGCATGCCTTCCCCGGTGACATATAATTAAAGAAGTGCGATCCTTGGGGGTCTTCCCAGTCTGAGTGCAGGGCCTGCTGGAGCAGGGGAAGGACTAGGATGATGAGAAGCAAAAGGAATGATAACAGTGTCACCAACAATGTGGGGGTGAGCAGTGCATAGGGGAGTGACAAACTCCAAAGACACACGGGCTATTCTCACCAGGAGGGACAGCAGGGCAGTGGTGCAACAACAGAGACTCAGGGGCGACAGGTGGGGTCTCATCAGCTGCTGCAGCAGAACAAACCATCAATTAAAGTTGCAGAGCTGCTCTGGAATCAGAAAAAGGTTGAGACAAGAAAGGAATATAAACCCTCAAAGGTAAAGAGGGGATGGAGTTAGAGATTAACCTCCAGGAACACTTGTCAAACTAAACGCATGGTTAATGTGATCGTCTTGAGTCTTGAACCAGTAAACTTCCATTGCAGACAAACTCTGGGGCTACAAACCCAAGAAGGAGAAATTTCACAGGAATGTATTCTCAAAAGTCCTGCATATAAATTCTCAAAATCAGTTGAACTGGGACTTCCCTAGTAGTCCAGTGGCTAAGACTTTGCACTCCCAATGTAGGGAGCCCGGGTTCAATCCCTGGTCAGGGAACTAGATCCCACATGCTGCAACTAAGAGCTCACATGCAGCAACAAAGATCCTGTGTGCTACAACTAAGTGCAGACAAATACATAAAAATAAATATTTTTTTTAAAAATCAGTTGAACTGAATAGGATTAACAGAGTAAGAAAGACTTACCTTGGAGGTTTGGGGGGCCAGAAATTCAGCAGGGCTAATGATTTGGCTGCTGAAACACCTGTGAACCTCAGGCTACATAATGAAAATACATGTCCAGTCCACTAGGCTCTTATGGATAGAACAGTAGTCCCTTGGTATATGCAGGGGGATTGACTCCAGAAACCCTCATGGATACTATAATCTGTATATGCTCAAATCCCTCATATAAAATAGTGTAGTACAGTTGGCCCTCCACATTGTAGGAACAGGCCCACTGGATGATGACAGGTTGTTGGTGCTGCTTCTGATAGGAACACTGATATTTCACACTTGTTTCCAGGCACACAAGTTATAAGGAGTCCAGAAACCATGTCCCACAAAGAAATTAAAGTCATCTTTAATTTCTGAGTAAGACTTCTTCTTGAAAAAGAAACACACTTGTGTGGCATTATGAGATATAATCAGACCCAAAGTTTACAGGGCCAGTTGGTGACAGACAGTAAAGAATCTGCCTGCAATGCAGAAGACCCAGGTTTCATCCCTGGGTCAGGAAGCTACCCTGGAGAAGGAAATGGCAATCCATTCCAATATTCTTGCCTGGAGTATTCCATGGACAGAGGAGCCTGGTGAGCTACCGTCCATGGGGTCACAAAGAGTCGGACACGACTGAGCAACTAATATACTTCTGGCTCAGTATTAACAGAACTTTCCAATAGAACTGTTCAAAGATAAAAAGTGCTGCCTTAAGGAGTGGCATAATCCTCATCTCTAAAAGTGGATTTCAAACTGAGGGTGGATGATCTTGTGTCCAGGATCCTTAATGCAAGAAATTGTTCTTGCATTAAGTAGAAGCTTCAACTAAATGACCTCTGAGACTCCCTTTAGCTTTTAGAGACCAGGTTAGGGTTCTTGGCCTTGGAAACCTATCATCCAGTTCTAGATATGAAACCCCAGAGGAACCCAGCTCTTCCATGGACCTGTGAGGTGCAGAGGCCTGCCATAGCTTCATTCTCAGAATGCACTTTCTCAGCAAGTGATGAGGCTCCAGATTATTTAGAGTCTGAGTCCAGCAATCCCACTTCTGGGATTATACCTAAACAAAACTATAATTCAAAAAGATACATGCACCTCTGTGTTCATTGCAGCAGTATTCACAATAGCCAAGAGATGAAAACAATCTAAATGTCCACTGACAGATGAGTGGATAAAGAAGTTGTGGTATATATATATGTTTAATGGAATACTACTCAGCCATGAAAAAGTACAAAATAATGCCATTTGCAGCAACATGGATGTAACTAGAGATTATCATACTAAGCAAATCAGAAAGAGAAAGACAAATACCACATGATATCACTTATATATGGAATCTAAAATACGGCACAAATGAACCTATCTATAAGATGAGGAACAGACTCACAGACATAGAAAACAGACCTGTGGTTGCCAAGGGCAATGGGGGAAGTGAGACAGATGGACTGAGAGTTTGGGGTTGTAGATGCAAACTGTTATACATAGAATGAATAAGCAATGAGGTTCTACTGTATAGCACAGGGTACTATATTCAACATCCTGTGATAAAACATATTGGAAAAGAGTATAAAGAAGAATGTAGAAATATGTATAACTGTGTCACTTTGCTACACAGCAGAGATTGAAACAACATTGCAAATCAAATATACTTCAATTAAAATTAAAAATAAAATAAAAATATTTAGAATCTGGGGATAAGAAATGTATTTTTATGAAGCAAATAGATGTTTTTCATCCTCATGTCCCCTAAGCGCAATCAATCAAATTTGTTTTTCCTAAGTCTCAAAAGCCCTTTCTTCTTCTCCATTCCCCAGTAACACTACTTTAGCTCAGACCATCATCATCTTACTCTGGGGCTTTTTCAACAGCTTCCTAAGTAGACTCCTTCCTTCCACTCTTATCTTCTTCAGTACACCATCTGTAGAGCAAGAAGAGTAGCTTTTAGAACTCGGCTTCTGTTTTGAATAGCCCCCCACTGACCACATGGGAGCTCTTAATGTTGCATGGAAGGCCCTGCAGCCTCATGTTCTGTGACTTCCCACACATGGCAGCACCCCCTACACACCACACACACACACACACACACCCCTTGTGTTTCAATGATGCCAAACTAGTGATTTTCTGGTACCTAAGGCTGTTACACATCTTTGTGCCTTTGCATGCTGTTCCCTCTCTCTGAAACGCCTCCTTCCTCTCCAGCCCCCACCTCACTCACTATAATAATTCATGTTTACATTTTTTTGTACATAAAAGCTTTGCTTAGGCACAACTGTTAAGAAGCCTTCTTTCAATCTTCTCTCCAACTCTCACCATCTCCCAAAGGTAATCATCCCTTCCTATTTGCTACCTCTATATCTCTGCATATGGTTCTCTCACAGCATTTATTACACTGTATTGAAATATAATTATTTATGTGTCTGTCTTCTCTATTGTTCTTGGGTTCCTCAAAGGCAGAACCAAGTAATATTCATCTACAAATCCCTAAAACTTAGCACAGTGAGCAAATCTCTGTATATGTTGAACTAACACGGCAAAGGGGTCTTCATGACCATGTCTATCATTTGCTAGGATATTGGGCTTTGTATTATCATACACATGGGCACCAAGGTCTACAATGAAAAACAAAGTGAAACTATTGAAATTGCCCTGTAATTTTAAATTAAATGAAAACCACCCAGGGCTAAGAACAAAGTCTTAGAATGAAAGAAGGGGAAATTCTAATCTGTAAATTTCTGGCATCCTTATTGATTTGTCTTGAAAAGATTTAATTAGGAAACTGGTCCCAAAGAACACTGAATTTCTAGTCTTGGCCTTCTAAAGAGGATATTCTCAATTCGAAGCTGAACCATTCATTTTATTAAACATTTACTGAGGGTATACAAAGCATGATGCTAAGCACTGGGATATTTCAAAAGGGATGTTTTAACGCTAAAGGGAAATAATAAAAGAGCATTATTGTACAGAGTTTTAGAATCATTAATATGTATAAGTAGCTTCCTTGCTCATAGTTATCATATACTATGCACCATGACAACTTTTAAAATAATAGCTAATATGTATTGAGCGCTTTGTGCTAGGAACTACTCTAAGCACTTTGTTCACTCATTCAACAAATATCTATTGAGGTCTAATATGTTAGAGGCACTGTTCTAGATACTAGGAATCCAACAGTAAACAAAACGTGCTCTCCAGGAATTTACATTCTATAAGGACAAAAGACAGACCAATAAAATATATAGAATGACAGCTAATGATAAGTGCTGTGGAGAAAGATAAAACAGAGAACAGAAATAGGAAGAGCTTGATATGGATGAGGGGATAGGAGGGTGTCAGTCTTCAATGAGGTTGTCAGAGAAGATACTGGCAACAAGGTTATGTGCATGTGAAATTTGCTCAGTCGTGTCCAACTCTTCGTGACCCCATGGACTGTAGCCTGCCAAGCTCCTCTGTCCATGGAATTCTCCAGGCAATAATACTGGAGTGGGTAGCCATTCCCTTCTCCAGGGGAATCTTCCCAACCCTGCAAATGACAGGATTTGCTGATGGAATTGACACAAGGCATGAGAAAGAGAAAGAGAGGAGTCAAGGATAACTTCCTGGGTTTGGGCCTGAGCTGATGGGTAGCTAGAACTGCTCTTTACTGAGACAGAAGACTGTGAAGGACACAGCTTGTCTGGTCGGGGATGGGGGAAAACCTGGGGGTGGGAAGGAGAGATCAGATCAGATCAAATGTATATTACTGATACATTTGAGATGCCCACTAGATATGCAGCTGGAGATGTAAGGCAACTTGTTAAGGTGAGAGGCTCAAGCTGGAGTTATACATTTGGGAATAGCCACCATGTAATTATTTAGAGTCACGAACCTGGAGGAAATCATCAAGAAGAGAAGAAAAAAAGACTAAGGACTAAGTTCTAGAGTACCCCAACTCTTACAGTTAAGAGGAGGAGGAACTTTAGAAGGAGCAGCGAAGGAGGAGGAAAACCTAGACAACAAAGATCAGCCTCTGAAAGCCTCATGCAAATGTAATTAGAAATTATCCCTAAGTGCCCTTTTCTCATCTCCCTTAAATCCCAAATTTCCCACAATTCCCAATTAAAATAACAGTTTTGTTGCTGTTGTTGTTGTTGTTGTAATCAAAGTAGAAGACATCTTCCAACTGATGGACCACACCACTTGGAGTAATATTCAGTCCTCCCTTCATTCCAGGTCATAGCCAAGTCTTGCCTCAATGTCACCATCTGAGTTAAATGATGACTCGCAACAGATAGAGATGTGAATTCAGGCATTAGAGATGCTATGTAGACACAGAACAAAAGAAGTGTTAGGATCTGGCTATCTTACACACCATAAACCCATAGCCAAGTCAGCTTCAATCAAGGCACATTCCCACGTTCTCCTGCTCTACAAAGATGCACCAAGGTGCCATTTTGCCCTGGCAAAATAACTCGTGCTGGATAATTCTGCTCATTTTCTCACCAGGCCAAACATCTGATTTTCAGGAGAAAACAAAAACTATCATTGCAAAATTTAAGTATACTCAATTTCTCGTTATTTCTTTTTAACCAGCATGGATGGAGGCAGGAGTGGACAAAAAGCAAAAAATAAAAAGGTCCTAATGATATAGCTACCACATAATTTTTCCACACAGATCCAAGCCTGGTTCTTATAAACTGAAAGGGAAATTTGAACAGGAAAAAAAAAAAAGGGGGGTTCTAATCAGAAGATTGTGAATATAAGACTAAGCTTCCCCTTGACTGGACTTTTTCTTAGGTAAAAAGGCTTAGCACAGTTTATGGAACTTTTCAAAATAATATTTTATAAGCATTTTGACCCTTTTAAAATCACACATAGCCCTTGAATACATGAGCAAACAGGTTGGTTGGTTTTACGTGTGTCCATAACCTGCAGGAAAGATGATGTATTTAGCCATATCCACCACCACAAAGTTGGTTCCCCCATACACCTCTCCAGCAGTGCATGGATGAAAATGTGGCTTTTTTTTTTGCAGCCGAGAAGCTGATACATAATCCTGTTACTATCCTAGGCGCCTATTAAATATGATTGAAACAACGCCCATTGGAAGTCTTAAAACCTTAACCACCAGTTTTACTTCTAAAATAAAGTAAACTGCCAAAAGTTCTGATAAAAGTGACAATTTATTTTTTAAGTAGTACAACTGGAATTTTCCTATAGCTGTAGACAAAGGAATTCTTACTCAGATAAGTAGAAGAGCACCAATAAATTTAAGGTAGCTTATGCAAGTTAGGCACTAATGAATGTCATCTTCTGTTTTGTCATGAAAAAAGATCTTTCTGCTGCTAAAGGAGACTGATTTAGATTATGAATAGCTGTAGTGATTTGCAAAAATGGCTCCAGAGAGATAGAATGAGACTCCATATACTCATGGCACTTGAGGTTTCTGCCCTTTTTGTTGAAAATTAATTTGTCCTGTGGGTTATTGGATTCTAGCTCAGCCAATGTATATTGCTCAGTCATCACAAATTTACTTAAAATTTAGTGTAGCTGAAGTTCATTCAACAAGACAAAAGTCTACCGTTGAAAGCTTCTAAAAATCTTTTTTAAAAACTGGCTAACAGTGTAATTGAAAGTGCTGGTGTCTAACTAGATTCACATAATGTTTTGCAGGTATCAATATATACTGTGTTACTATGTTAGAAATAGATTTTTCACTTGTTTCCCAAGAAAAAGCATATATGGGGGATTTACCATCCTTTGGTAAAAGGACATTTTGCTTGAAGTTTCCATATTCTTAAAAAATACAAATCCTTAAATTCAGATTTGTTTCTGGAACATGTACCCTATATTCCACTCATTTACCTATTTTAGGTAATCTCAAAATAAATATTTTTAAAAGCAAATAGACTATGCAACTCCTAATGCTTCCAAATCCCAAACACATTACACTAGAAAAACATCTTAAGTACATAAATTCTGTCTCCTTGTTTCAGCAATTTTACTGTGGGTCACTCACTCCCTACTTAAGACACTAGTGTGGAGGCTTATGGTCTGGGAGGGTCAGAGCAAAGAGTCCACCTTCAGACAGAGCATCAGGATACAAATCACTTGCTTTTGACAAGGCGAACACTAGTTTAGTGGCCATGCTGCTTTACCAACAATAATGAGAGGAAAAGAAGAGTATTCTTCAAAAGGGGCTCTTGTGGGAAGATACAAAGGAGACATTAAAAAAAAAAAAAAGAATGAACAGCTAATGGTGAGAAACAGAGCAGTTTTTAATTAATCATTCCTTTAAAGTGATTTTTCTTAATCTATATTTTTCATTTTTACACATTTAAACATGTATATTTAATACATTAAACATGTTTAAATAAGTGTGTATGACAGTCTTTTTCCCCTTTAAAAATCTAGGTGAATCTCATGATTTAATACCTAAAATCACACTAGAGAACTTCAATTGTAATTAGGGCCATTAGGGTTGCTCCTAATTAAATTGATACACAGGAGGCCACAAACATTATTTGTTCATTTCATTTATATGGGAAGATTACTAGATAATAAGACTGCTTCCTATTGAAATATTATATTAGAAAGAAATTAACAGCTAAACCGAAGTGGTAAACACATTAGGATGTATCATCTCATTAAGAAAAGAAAGCGAATAGTATTGGAGGTAAACTAAACTAGAGTTTGGAACTCTTTTTTGGAGAGCACCATTTGTTTTAGTCCTTGCACTTAACTACACAACTGATCATGTTCAAACTCTGAAGCGATCAGCTCTTTGCTTGAGGTACCATTGCACAAAATGAGATACAGAGTGCTAACCAAATCATGACACAGTGGACTGGAAATTTTAGATTAATAAACCTCTTCCAGTGAAGAACTAAATAACTTTTACAGTTTTATCTATGGTTATTTGTTTCTCTGAAGATTTATGGTCCTCGCAACAGATATGCATCTTATCTTTCACTTTCCAGATTAAAGAAAGGTGATTTTAAACAGGTTTCTGACTGGCATAATCTAGAATTGCAGATGATCTCAATTTTTTAAAAAATGCTAAAAGTGAACTTGCAAGTCAAATGAAAATGACTTTGCGCATGTCAGGTGCACAAGGGGAAAAAAATTTACATACAGTTAAAGAAGGCTGATCTTCTATTACCAATCCTGATCGCCTCACACTACCCTGAATCAGCCAGGTGCAATCTGTACCTGCTTAACCAGGAATTAAAACTCTTCGTGCTGCTGCTGCTTTAATTGATTGATGCTAAAAGTTTAGAAAATAAAACCTAACCAGCTATTACAAAGGGCCTTTAACCAAGCCTTCTCCTTTGAAAGCAGGATCCTCAATTGAAACTGGCAGACCACATTTTTAGGTTTTAAGCAGCTCTGTCATTCTACAAGGAATGTGTCTGCCACTTCACACGATAGCTTGAGCTGAAAGACATGTACTTTGAATCAGAGAATCAATAGAACACTTAATGGACAATTAGGAGAACAGCTGTAGGACTGTCAGAGACCCATCTGTACACAGCTCAAACAGCAAGCCTGGACAGGGCCCGGAAAACAAAGTACACTGCTCCAGGGCACTGGCCCCAGTACAAAACCTCCCTTTCATTTCTCATTTAATGTTAATATAGTGTTCTTTTTCATTACAAATTTTAACACGTGTAGAAAATTATGGAAATTGCTTAAGCCATTTGTCAACTTATATCATGTGAATTGATCAATAAATTTCACTACTTTGTTGTTAATGTAGATAAATTTTGGCATTTAATTAAGCTCCAGTGAAAATGCGGCCACTTTTAATCTCAGCAGATGCTGTCTTTTCATTTGTAATACATAACTACAGGGGTAAATACAACCCAATCATGAATTATCACTAAATATTTATAGACAACATAGCAATTCAGAAAATAGATACAAAAGATTTTTACAATGAAATAATTACTATGAGCAAAATCTGAAATAGGTGGTGATGAACTCCAATAGGAGCGGTGAAGGGAATCTTAATATAGTAGCTTACAAAAGAATTCCATTTGTATATTTTTCTCTCATGATGCTGCCTCTATAGATTATTCTCTATTAGGCAGAAATAATTTGAAATTCTTTTCACAGAATTGTTCCAAATGTTAAAAGACAGTTTCCTAAGTTTGTGGAAGCTTATGAAAATTCATAAATTAAGATAAAAACCCATTCCTTTATATTTTTTTTTACTAAATTTATTCAGACTTGATTGGGAATCTTCTCTTAATAGATAAGAGGAAAATATTACAATGTTTATTTCAAAGACATGATTTGGATTTGGGCTATAAGGTTGGTCAAGAGGAGACTGGGATGAGGAAAGGAGACAAGATGCTAGACAATGGGAAAAGGAGAATGAATTTCTTAGTCTTCCTCCATATGGCCCGAGGGGCCCCAATATGAAATCATGTTCCTGACAGCCAGAAGCCCTATAGGCTTTAACCCTCCGTGGAGTAATCTGACATGATAAACTGCTGTATCTCATTTGAGGGGGAAGAGGCAGCCTCTTGGTGATTCTGCTGGTACCTTCAGGGAAAAGAGGATTCAAAATCACATTGCTGTCTTTGCAGTGTAACCCACTCCATAACACCCATTCCCACCATTGTCTACATGCTTCACTAAGAGGGTCCTGCTGGCAGTGCAATCACTGCCTTTTCAGCAGAAAAGCAGACTCAGTGCTTGTGTGTAGTGCTTTTATAAGTTTTTTTTTTTTTTAATAAAGTTTGGGGAAATCAAAGCTGATTCCTTATTCCTATTTTTCCAATGTCTCTATGTCAAGTCGGCCATCACCACTGCGGTAGTTTGGCACTTTCCGTTGTTCTGGCAGAGGAGTACCTGGTCAGAAGAGATGATTCTCTAAATTCAGACTCTATTAGAGAAATCACAATGCAGCAGCCAAAGGCAAAATGGATTGGGTCTTCTTGCTGAACCAAATTACACATCTAAATTCCCAGCCAAAATTCTCTCTCTGGCTCACTCTTACATGTTCATATTTCTTTTCGTTCCAAAACTTAACTTTCCTAGGATTTGAGGCCTTGTTTTTATACCCCTAGAGAGTACAGGGGGCTGGAAAATTCACTTCCATTCTCATGCAGATAATTAGGGATCTTTTTGCAATCTCTGAAATCTAGGCTTTCACATCATAATCCTAGCATTTTCCTAAGTCGTGTATGTCTGTGAATTTCTTTGTCTTTGGGGGAAACCAAGGAAAGATACAGATATTGCCTGAGCTAAGGAAATACTGGCACTTGTTAAGTGTTTGATATGGACATTAAGATGGTAAAAAAGTTAAGATATAAGATTGATTGAGAAATAAAAACTGAGATCTAGACATGAGATTATAATGGATTAAAGATGGTCATGAAATTCTTGGCCATTTCTCTCCTCAGTAAATGGAATATATTTCCTCCAGCTGTGAATCTGAGCTGGTCTTTTGAGTTGCTTTTGCTCAGTAGAACTTAGCAGAAGTGATACTTGCAAGATTCTGGTATGAATTTGAGAAGGCCCAGAAGCTACCACATTTGTGCTCTCTTAAGTGTTGCCAGGCACTAAAAAGTTCAGGTTAGAATGATGAGAGATAACTTGAGAGTGGTCTTAGAAGTAAGAGACCATTTTGGATGTTCTAGTCCAAGACATAACTGACTGCAGCTTCACCATGAGGAGCAGAAGAACCTTGTAGCTGAGCTCAATCCACCTGCAGAACCATCAGGAATAACATCCTTCTTAGGTTAAGGCATGATATATTCAGGTGATATGTTACATGGCAATCGATAACTGAAACAGATTTTATATTAAAGATCTCCATTCATTCTTTTCTCATATCCTACCCTCCTTTTGAAGTTATGCCAACTGGTAGTTATCACCTGTATTCCTATGTCTTTTGCAGAAATGACTCATTAACAGTAACACAAAAAGCCAAGATATGAATTGGGAGGAAGGGGTAGAATTTTTCAAAGGAGCTCAGATTGATTCCCTCTGCTATTAGGTTTTTTTTTTAAGAGGAATTCTTTAAAATATGTATTTATTTGGCTGCTCCAGGTCTTAGTTGTGGCACATGGGATCTAAGATCTTCATTGCAGCACATGGGATCTTTAATTGTGGTATGTGAGCTGATCAGGGATCGAACCGGGGCCCTCTGCATTGGGAGCACAGAGTCTTAGCCACTGGACCACCAGGGAAAATAGTTTTCTATTTTCTCTCTTCATGGTTTCACTCACTCACTATCCAAAGTCTACATCAACACTCAAGCCGGACACCAAAGGAAAGGCAACTTCTGTAAGAAGAACTCCATCTCTTTTCCAGACTCTAGTTTTAAAAGTCAACTGAACAATCCAATTTACTTAAATAAGAGTAGACTTTTAAAATGACATCAGTAGATGTTCTGCTATTTATATTCAAATTGCCTAACATTAACTCTAAAACGAATTCTCTCTCAGCTAAAAGAAAAAACTGGATTCTAATTAGAGGTCTGTCCTGTGTAGCTGTGTAACTTGGGCAAGTAATTTTATTTTGGAGGGCCTCAGTTTCCTCATCTGTAAAATGAAGACAATGGACTAGATAATCTTTAAATTTCCTAAAACTTGGCCACCTTTCAAAGACATACATCATTTTTCAGGTGATACCAGATCACTCATAACCCCTCATTGCAATCTTGTTAGTGTCAACTAAAAAATCCTTCTCTACTGCCCAAGGCAGGAATGAATATATTCTTAATATAATATTCTACCCTTGAATAACAGAGGTGATTGTATAATTAACTTTCTCTCAAAAAGCATAATCCTAATTTTTTCACTCCGTTATTCTATAAGAACAAAGAAGTATGACAATTTGTCTTTACCACGCTGGATACCCATTCTTCATAAAGTTCAAAAGAACTTAGTAGATGTTTAGCTCATGGGAAAGATCTGAGAGGAACTAAGAGAAGGTAATAGCTTTTGCATGGAAGATAACAGCTTCAGAGTTCTTCCCAGTTGGCTCAGTGGTAAAAGAATCTTCCTGCAATGCAGGAGATGCAGGTTTGATCCCTAGGTTGAGAAGATCTCCTGGAGAAGGAAATGGCAACCCACTCCAATATTCTTGCCTGGGAAATCCCATGGATAGAGGAGGCTGATGGGCTACAGTTCATGAGGTGACAAAGAGTCAGACACAACTCAGTTAAGTCAGACACAACACAACTAAGTCAGACACTTAGCAACTAAACAACAACAATAGCTTCAAAACTTACTGGATCTTATATCTGATAGTGAAAATGCTAACACTGAAAATTCTGTTGTATTTCAGGGGTCTTCATGAAACCTTGCTAACTTCTGGGTTTTGTCAGAAACAGGTGTTAATGTGTCATATGTATCTATATATAAAAAACAAACAAGCAAAAATAAAAGCTTAGGGCTCTCTATTACATTATTATAGCAAAATATGGTAAAGATTTGGCTTGGTAAATGTGGTAAAGTTAGTTTTCACTTATATCTAGGAAAATAAAAATATGGTTCATTAATTCCATATACAATCCCCAAATTGAGCAGTTTCAACCATTTATGGAATCAAATAGATCTGGGGTGGAATCCTGAATGAATCATTTTCCAGCTGGGTAGCCTTGGGCAATCTGACTAATCTCTGTGAGTCTCAAGTTTTTCCCTATAAAGCGTAGATTTCTGTCTATGGCATAAAAATGAGATAATGCATATAAAGTGCCTAGAATAGCAAGCACTTAGTAAATGGAAGTTACAACTAAATGTGAGTTCCATGAGAGCAGAGATTTTGTCTCTTTTATTTACCTTTCTATTTCAAGTGCGTAGATAAGATGTGTAAGTCAAAGATTATTTATCTGACCAACAATTCCAACTTCTTTTCATGGCTTATTACATTGTTTATCAAGTAGAAATCATTTAGTTTGAGTTTCATGCCCTTTGACCTCCCCTGCTCATTACTAACAAGAAATGAATCATCTAAAAGACAAAACTCGAAGGGATAAACCTTACATAAATCACTGATCCCCGGTAAATTAAAAGTTATGAGCATGAACTAAAGACAACCATGGCTCTCATGGAACAGGAGGATCCCTGATCACAAAATAGGTACTTTGGAAAGTTGTACTAACTACCTTTACAAAGGCCATTCTTTAGGTGAGCTTCTGCTTTGGTAAAAGTTTTCCAACAGACAAACAAGTGGATTGGGTTTTAGGAAATCCCGTGGAATAGCAGAAATTCAGTCTAGTAAAGGAATAAAGGGAAAAGAAGTTCTAGACAATTTTTCCCAAATCAGTAACCAAATTGAAATTAGAACTCACTTTGCTTAATTTTCCTAATAAGTTATTCATTATTAGCCATACATATTTGGTTCCTATATTGGGAATTTGGTTAGTGGTATGAAGCGACATTAGAAAACAAGGTATATAACACATGTTCTCAATCTTCCTTCAGGGAATCTGGGCTGAATTTGCAACATACCAGAAGAATCTTAGGAAGATCAATGATCAAAGCCTGCCCAGCAGACCTGCTGCCCGAGGTGGAGAATCAATTCTGGTTCATTGGCAGAGTGGAGCATCCCAAACTGTACCAAATCTATGCCTAATCGGTCATTTCTTATGAAATGAGTCAGCCTATCATTGGGTCTCCACATAAGGCAAACACAAACCATACAAAAAGATTCTCGCTCCCTAACAACACTCCTGAAGTTCTGTAATTATCGAGAATTCATATGGCTAGAGATAAAGCTAAAGCTGATGAAGATACGATTTAAAAGCAGAAAAGAGAGGGGCAGTCTGCCAGTGTATGTGGGGGGTGGGGGGTCAAATCATAATTATGAACCCGGAATTAATTGTTCTAAGTCCTTGATAGAACATGGTATACGACATGAACTCATTAAAATCGCACTGACTTCTTTCATCTTTCTCCATCCCCACTCCTGTGAGAAAGAAGACAGCAGTCTACAGGAAACAGGAGAATATATTTTATAAGAAGCTTTACCACTGACAGAACTTGGGTTGAGATTTGGGTGCCTTGTTCTTTGTACCCAGGGTTGAATATACCAAGTTATGCAAGAGTTTTCAGATGATTCTACATCTTCACTTTCATACCAGCTTGCTTGTAGCTCTTGATGAGATTTGAGATTCTAAGAGTTAGTCATCTAAATGCAAACAATAATAAATAATAATGATGTTTCTTTTCTTTACATATTAATATTAAGAAAGCATCCTTTATATTGGGGAAGTCAGGTACAGCATAATCAAGGTAAATCTGTCTGGGCTTGAGGAGAAGCAGACTTGAATCAGAGATGTGGATTTGGTTCAGTTTTCAGAGCATACCAGATAACTTCAGAGGGTGACAGAGAGCCTAATTCTAGTTCTCCTTGAGAGGCTGGTGTGTACATGTGCATAAAATGTATATTAGAAGTATATTAATGCAATTCTATCTCAACAGATTTAATTCTTAAATGCTACATATACTTGTTTAATCTCCCATTTTAAAAGTAGAAAAGGTTAGATTATAACATCAGGTTAGCTCTCTTTGAAGCAGGTAATAATTAAGTTGATTCACTGTTGCAATTACTGTCAAATCCCCCTTAATTACCAGAGATTTTATAGCAGCTTCATTATACGTCTGCTATAATGCATTGTGGCCCTAAGGAGAAGTGTTGCAGGAAATTCTGCATAGCATGGATAATTCTCACCTGCAGTTACAGCTTCCAGCAAAAGCTTCTGCACTAAATTTATCTTTTTTTGACATTTCTCTCCGTTACCCAAGCAGTTAAATGAGGTAACAATAGTAAAATACCTACCTAACTTTGAAAGTTAGAATTGATTTCTCCACAGATATTAAAAACAGAAAAATAGATGAAGAAGGGATAAATTAGCCTTCCATAATTCCTGAAAAAGCATTAAATTATGCTTAATAATGAATGTAGATTATGGCATGCAAACAGATCTGAGATCTATATCTACATCATAAATGTATCTCATGTTTCTACTTCTTGTAGGTATTTCTTGTATGATAAGCAAGACAACATTACTGCTGAATCCCTGACAGATAATCTTGAAGAGAATTATCAATTGCTTTTTGTTTACCAACGATTCTTCAACTAATTTCTGGGAAAAGTAACCATTTAAAATAGGTCATTTTAAAGTTTCCATATCACTGCTTGTTTTCACTGGAAAAATCTTTACAAATCAGAGCCTGTAAATTGAGTAAAGTTCAAAACAGATAACTGAATAATGTCTCTCAGAGATCTTTTTTTGACCAAGGAATTTACTCCACAGAATATATTAGATTCAGAAAGGGTTGCAGTGTCAATGACATTATTGGCAGCTGTGTTAACAGTTAAGGGCCTGGCTTTGTACAGCAATACAGTTATTAAATTTCTCCAGAGACCATGACTCATTAATCAAATATTCATACATCTCTGTAAATACACGCTGAACAGAGAATACCCTCAGAGCTGAGCATCCCAGTACAAGTGCTCTTTCATGTAACACTGACAAAATCCTGAGAACATGCGGTCATGTTTTGCATTTCTAATGCACTATGTACTCTTTAATACTCCATTTCCTAAAAACAGAACACAAATGATCTTACTGATTGCATGTGTTAGAGGGTTACAATTAAAATTATTCCACTATTGCTTCATACCATCTTTTTTTAAAACGAGGACAGTGAACCAATTCTTCTGTTCTTTGTTTACCATCAAACAAGTAATTTTTTTCCCAGGCGGATGAAGAAACCCAGGGCCATGCTCCTATTAATACAAGAATTTGTATTAGCATGAAAACAACAAATCACTACTTAAACTAGGGAGGCCAAATAACTTAACATATTAGCAGACATGAACTTGCTATATTTTGCAAAGTCCTCAGTCTGTTTTCTACCACTGGGAGTTTTCCCTCTATTGTACAGTAACAAAAGGTCTTTCTCAATTGTGGTCTCTGGAAAATTGGGGTCTGAAGGCCAGGCAAAGAAGAGAAGGCTCAAATTGTCGCTTCATAAGACTACTAAGATCAGACTCTTCACCTCAGGGTGAGCAGGATGTACTACATGAAGGGAAGAGAGAAAAGGAGCATCTTACGTAAACTTCCCATCTATTTAGCAGTTTTCTGAAACAACAGGAACCTGATTCGCAAAGCCAGTAAAATATAAGCCAATCTGTCACGTGTCCTCTCCTCTCTTATTCAACCTCCTCAAACTGTCCATGTCTTTAATCCCAGTTTTCCAAAATGATGGCTATGTTAGGTCAAAAGCTCTCTTCCACGGTTAGCCCCACTTTTATCCCCATCCAGCTCAGCCCTCCTTCATTCTATGGGCCATCTTCACTAGCATCCACTTCTAGGTTCTTTTGAGCCAGTAACTCACTACCTTCCAGGGAAAACTAGAAAGCCTTTGGAATCACGAGAGGTTTAAACCCCAGCCCTGCAAATCATCAGCTGTGCTAACTTGGCAAGCTACCATGTCTGACACATCAGTTTCTTCATCTGTAAAATGATGGTAATAAAAAGAATTAATTTCCCAGGATTTTTGTGTAGATTTAAGGAAATAATACATTTTTATAAAATACTTAGTAAGTACCCAATAAATGGCAGCTATTGCTATTGTTATCATCATTGCAATCATTAATTTTTTTCTTCAGTTCAGTTCAGTCACTCAGTCATATCCGATTCTTTGCGACCCCATGGACTGCAGCACGCCAGGCTTCCCTGTCCTTCACCAGCTCCTGGAGCTTGCTCAAGTTCATGTCCATTGAGTCTCCTCTTCATATTGACTCAAATTTTTCTTTGGCAACACTTGTTGTTCAGTCACGAAGTTGTGTCTGACTCTTTGTGACCCCACCGGCTGCTGCACACTAGGCTTCCCTGTCCTTCAGTGTCTCCCAGAGTGTGCTCAAGTTCCTGTTCATTGACTTGGTGATGCCATCCAAACATCTCATCCTCTGCCGCCCTCTTCTCCTTTTGCCTTCAGTCTTTCCCAGCATCAGAGTCTTTTCCAGTGAGTCGTCTCTTCATTTCAGGTGGCTGAAGCACTGGAGCTTCAGCATCAGTCCTTCCATTGAATATTCAGAGTTAATTTCCTTTAGGATTGACCGGTTTGATCTCCTTGCTGTCCAAGGGACTCTCAAGAGTCTTCTCCAGCACCACAGTTCGAAAGCATCAATTGGCAATACTAAATTCTCATTTAAATTCAACCAACAGAAACTCCTCCTTCCATCTGAATATCTCCCATTGGGGTGGGGTTGACTTTGCATTCCTGCCTCCAGGTGCTGCTCTATCTTCACCTCTCACCCCCTCCTCCTGATGTGCATCCATTTACTTCAACACCAAAATGCTCCAACTCCATTTTTCAAGCCTTGCCTATGATCCACACAATCTTCTATCATTCTGTTTGTTTCACATCCTCACTTTAAATCCTTTGGGAGTCTGGTAAAGTCTATGAACCCATTCTCAATAAAATATTTTTAAACAGAAATGAAATGTACATTATCAGGGGAATAGTTATTAAAATATTTTAAAATTTGTGATATAAAATAATTGATTTGTTTCTTTATCAGTACACTAATAAGTCCTAGCAGCAAGTCCTAACTATAATTTCATATCAGTATAAATATTTCAAGATAACCATATCAACAATGATCATGAAAGAATGTATGATTTCTATTAGTGACAAAGTCCTGGGTACTGCTGATATCACTATATATTTTTGCCTACATTCTTAGTGGAAGAAAATGCTATGTTTTAGTTAGATAATAGTGAAAATAAAGATGTAATTTTTTTTCACATCCAAGTTCACAGACCCTTGAATTCTACTCATGGGTTCATCAGGTTAAGAACCTCTACATTAAATGACCGACCTTTCCTCAGCCCCATTTAAACTTACTAATTTCACCCATAGACTATAGAATTAATCAAAGTAAAACAGTTTCGAAGGGTATGGCTTGAGAAATCATATTCCAATTTTAAATCTTCATATTTTAAAGTGTTAGGACTAAACCCTAGTTCTTCTGACTTTTATACCCGTTTTTTCTTTCATCATAGCATCCTTCCACCTGTGGCTCTCTTCCAGGCATCTATCTTACTCACATATGCTCAGTTGTGTCTTCTTCTTTGCAACCCCATGGACTGCAGCCCACCAAGCCCTCTGTCCATGGAATTTTCCAGGCAAGAATACTGGAGTGGGTTGCCATTTCCTACTCAAAGGCATCTACCTACTTACATGTAAATTTCAGCATGACCCTCAAGATCTTCAGTAATATAGCTTTGACATATGTTTCCTGCTCATCATTTATTCTTCTATCCACATTATTGCAGAACGTTTATTATCATCACCCCCTTACTAAATGCCACTAGTGCTCCCTGGTTAGTAGAACAACCAAAACTGGCCGCATGTACCTCAAACGTGCCCCAAGGGATTTGTGCTGTTTCCTTATTAGTGCCAATACTTACTTCATCCCTGCCTATATATATATATCTCTCAGACTTTTAGGGTTCATCTCAAATGCTGCCTCTTCCATGAAGATGTTCCTAATCTCCATAACCAGCTGTTAGCACTCTCATGAAACAAAATACAATTCTGTTAGAGAATTTCTATTTTAAGTCTTCTCTTCCTCTACAAAGTGTGGCTACTTCTTTGTATGTATTTCCCCCACCCTTAGGTAAATTTCTAAGCTTCTTGACAGAAGAAATATCACTTTTATCACCTCGAGTGTCAGTATTGAGCCTGACACTCAATACTGGAATGGAATTAAGAAGTTTTACTTTGGTTTTTTTTTCTTTTCTAGCTCTTGTTCTTCAATGCCAGTTTAAAAAAAAAAAAAAAGCATACTCTTAAAGCCTTTCCAAATCTTAAGACAGAGATGAATGAAACCTTGGCAATAGTTTTAAAGGTTAACACTTACTGAGTACTCACTATGTGTTTTTGCATGTTTCCTCTCCACTTAATCCTCACAATAGCCCAATGTGATAGTTACTATTATTCATATTTTATATATGAGATTAAATTATTTTCTCAAGGCCATGTAGCTAGTAGGGCTTCCCAGGTGGCACTAGTGGCAAAGAACCTGCTTGCCAATACAAAAGATGCAAGAGACACAGGTTCGATTCCTGGGTCAGGAAGATCCCCTGGAAAAGGGCACGGTAACCCACTCCAGTATTCTTGCCTGGAGAATCCCATGTACAGAGGAGCCTGGTGGGCTACAGTCCACAGGGTCGCAAAAGGTCAGACACAACTGAAGTGACTTAGCACACAGGCATGTAGCTAGTAAGTGCTAGAGTCTCAATGAGGAGAGCCAGTCTGACTCCAGTTTAACCAGTTCATTAGTGCCATCTCCACGGTGTACCACTGGAGCTCAACAGGGAAATTAAGTATCTGTTTTTCCCTAAATATAAGGATTCATAATTTTTTCCAAAATAGTAGTATTAAGTGAATATGTAAAGTCTTACTTTTGAAACACCTGTTCTTGTCTCCTAAATGACCTTAAATATAAAAGTTAGACTTTGGAACATCAGCTGACAAAGAAGCACTATGAGCTCTGAGCTGATGCTGTGTGCCAGTTAATATCATGATCTTTGTGTAGCAGCTTACACAATATTAGAGTTTAACATTCCATTTCCCCTTATTTTGTAAACATGACAGGAAAATACAAAAATGAAAGTGCTAAAACACATGGTAAGAAACATAGGTGTCAAATTTCATATAATTAATATATAAATAATCATTGCTGTTGTTTAGTTGCTAAGTCAGTGGGTCAGGTTTAGGAACCAGTCACAAGACAAAGGTAGGACTATAATGCAAGTTAGAGAAACGACATCACTGCGCAAATAAAAAGCTGAAAGACTGGTAAGTGGTGGCTCTCTCCATCAAATAGAATGCAGTTAAATTTTAAAAATAAGTATCAAAATTCAACTTATTAAACACAAAAAAGAAGAGAATATAGACAAGTGAAATTGAGGTGCCAGAAGTGTAGGTGGATTTTCTTCTACGACATCTACTTAAAGTTTCTTGGAAATAACTGATGCATGCCTGCATGTGTGCTCAGTTGCCCAGTCATATCCAACTCTTGGCGAACCCATGGACTGTAGCCCACCAGGCTCCTCTGTCCATGGGATTCTCCTGGCAAGATTATTGAAGTGCGTTGCCATTCCCTTCCCTAGAGGATCTTCCTGACCCAGGTATCTCTCCATTAAAACTTTGATAACTAATGAGAGTCCTAACTGTGGACTCAGGACTGCTTAAGTGTCTCTTTAATCCCAGGTCTAATTCCCCATTTTAGGTTCAATTTAATCAACTTAATAGATCAAAACAGTGCTGCGTAAATTAGCAAGTAGTATGTAGTATTAGAGCTTCCCAGGTGGCTCAGTGGTAAAGAATCCATCTACCAATGCAGGAGCCACAGAAGACACAGGTTTGATCCCTGGGTCAGGAAGATCCCCTGGAGTAGGAAATAGCAATCCACTCCAGTATTCTTGCTAGGATAATCCCATGGACAGAGGAGTCTGGCAGGCTACAGTCCACAGGGTTGCCAAGAGTCAGACACGACGCAGCATGCAGGCACGCATGTAGATGTTAGCTACAAAAATGCCACACTGCACAATTCCAACAAGTGCCATTCATTAGTTGTGCAACATGGAAGCCACATATCTACCCTTTGGTATCAGTATTTATTTTCTTCCAATATCTATACCAAATTTTAAATCATCCCAGCCCCAGCCTTCAAGCCTTTTTATTTCATACTTCTTATCTGTATCAGTTTGTATGGTGTATTTGCCAAACACACTAACTTGCCATCAATAATTCATCCTTTCCATTATCAGACTTCTATTGGACTTATTTTCCTTTGTTTACCTTTCTTGCTTATTACTTCTTTTAAAACCCATGAATTCCCAATTCTTATGATATTATCTGAGTGTAAAATATAAATATTATATTTATACTTATTTTTTAATAACTTAAGTGAAAGTTAATTCTCTGTAGAATTTTTTTGTGATTCATTCTTGAATGACACCAGTATCTAATGACTATTGACTTAAAATACAGGAAGACTGAGCTTCTCAATTTCTGGAGTTATTGGTTAGAGGGTGGCCCAATAATTTTTCTACCTAACACAAATAGGTATTCTTCACTTTTTAGCATATTTTTCTTACTGTGAGAGGATAAGTGAAATTTTATAGTAGTTGTGAATGTTTTGGGCCATTGCTTGCCCCCAATAATGTTGAGGACTGTAAGGAAGAAAGGAAAATGCTAATTCAAAAATGTATCTACAATACCGACTCTAAATATATTTTCCAAAGTTTATAGGCAAAGAGGAAGTCTTTTGTATAATCATGAAAATCACACAAAAATGCCAAAGATTTCTAAACTGACCTAAGATTCAAATTATAAAATGATAGAAAATTTACATTTTAGAATCAATTTGTTGTTGTTCAGTTATTCAATCATGCCCGATTCTGTGACCCCCATGGACTGCAGCACGCCAAGCTTCCCTGTTCTTCACTATTTCCCAGAATTTGCCCAAACTCATGTCCATTGAGTTGGTGATGCCATCCAACCATCTCATCCTGTTGTCCCCTTCTCTTCCTGCTTTCAATCTTCCCCAGCATCAGGGTTTTCTCCAATGAGTTGGCTCTTCGCATCAGACGGCCAAAGTATTGTAGCTTCAGCTTTAGCATCAGTCCTTCCAATGACTATTCAGGGTTGATTTCCTTTAGGATTGACTGGGTTTGATCTCCAGGATGTTTCCAATTTTTCTTGATGTTTGAACTTCTCAATTTGGTACCTCAAGATATTCAGTTTAAATGTTGAACAATATAATACTATTAAAGTATGGTTGATTGACAATACTGAAGCTTAACAAATATCACTGGCTAAGTATTTATTCTCCTAAAATTTTTGAAAGACATTGCTCTTCTTTTTTATAGAAAATAATAACCCATTATCCTAAGAAATTGCCTCTATCAATATATTCTGGATATCTTGCTTCTATTTCACTATTATTTTAAATTCTCAGTATCCTCCTTATCTTGTGTCTATTTCAATAGAAGTTCATATAGTGATTTAATATTTTCAAAGCATTTTTTCATTATCTGTTCTTCCTACTGTGTCCCGTTTTTGGAAAAAAATCCTTCACAGTGTTTTTATGACTGTGTATGAAAATAGTCAAGACACAGATGTACAGTGCAAGCTACTGAAAGTGAACTGTGATACACCATGAAAATAAAACTTTCTCCTAGTAGCAAAGAAATCAGTGGAGAAAAGGAAAAGAAAAAAAGACTGAATTAGTATGATTTTACCAGAAATACAGCACTTTCTGGCATGGAATAATAGTAACTGAGATCTCTAAAAAATAGAGATTTCTGACTTAAAATTAGACAGACTATACAGATAAGTTATTTTTAGTCTTTTGTCTCCACTCTTCTAAAAATAAGAGGATATTGACATATGCATATTTTAGATGTGTTTGTCCTTGGGCAATGCTAAACCGTAAGGTTAACGGGCTTCCCTGGTAGTTCAGCTGGTAAAGAATCCACCTGCAATGCAGGAGACTCTGGTTCAATTCCTGGGTCCGGAAGTTCTCCTGAAGGGACAGGCTACCCACTCTAGTACTCTTGGGTTTCCTTGGTGGCTCAGCTGGTAAAGAATCTGCCTGCAACGCAGACGACCTGGGTTCAATCCCTGGGTCTGGAAGTTCCCCTGAAGGAGGGTATGGCAACCCACTCCAGTATTCTTGCCTGGAGAACCCCCATGGACAGAGGAGCCTGGCAGGCTACAGTCCACGGCGTCCCAAAGAGTTGGACACAACTGAAGCGACTAAGCACACAGGTTAACAGAATAGAAAAGTGACCTAAATTTTAATTCTCTGAAGTTGTCTTCTCATTAATACAAATTTAATGGGGTTGGTTTAATGTAAAAACAGAAAAATGGATACCTCAGGGAAATTCTTTTGGATAGACTTACACTTTAAAGGATCTTTCCATTCAGCCATTCAACACATGATGACTCTCAAGATTGCCTGTTGCCAGTTAATACACTGACAAAAGGGCATTCAAAGTGTCAAATTTTATGAAGAAGAGAGTAAAGAAACCTTCACCACCAAAAAGTTACATCAAATATTTTAAAAATTCATTTATGAAATGTTAATGGTAAAATCTAGTATCTTAATATTGAGGTCCAAATAGAGGATCCTTCTATCATAATTCTAACAGAACACCCATCTTAGAATTTTGTCCTTTTTCACTTTCCTTTAATTCCAGGCTGAAAGAGATCATCCAATAGCTTTATTGACTGAGTTTACTGGCTGTCAGAACTTGAAATGAAATCTGTGTTCAAACAAAGTCTGAAACATCTATTCTAACAATGTAGTCTTGTTGCTGCCTTTCCAATAAAAGATTAGCACAACTTTTGGCTGGTCCCCGGCTGAAGTTGATTTTTTTTATTATTAATAGGTAAGATATATCCATCAGTCATTCTCTCAACTGCCAGGAACGCATGCATTCATTCATACATATTGGTTGAATGCTTTTTATGCATATATTATTCTGATAATTGCTGATCCTAAGCATTTATTCCAGACATGGGAATGACTGTATTTTAAGATCTGTCTTGCCTGTGCAATATTCTGAGTATCCTCAATATAATTCAATGTAAAGGAAGTTTCTGCCTCCTCTCACCTCAACTTTGTCCAGGTGTAATTTTGTCTCATTCCAAATTCCTACTTAAAAATGATACCCAAATATGCTGTGACATAACAGAATGCTATCCTCTAATTCTAAGCTTGTTTATAGTTCTTGTAAGAGAACACTTACAATCAGTTCTGATTCATTTGAAGATATGATGCTCTCATCTGATGTGTTGTTATACTGACAGAATCCTATGACTACTGCAGGTATAAATAACAAACTGCAATACTTTAGATGAAGGAACTGTAGTGTATAAAATCGTGTATAAAGCTGCATTGTACAAAATCGGGTGCACCTCTGGCTTCTTGTACCTGTACTACTTTTGCATACTAGGAAAATCAGTACTAGACTTAACTTGTCCAGATTTCATCTAGGTTAAAGGAAAATTTTAGATTTCTGAGATGAAGGAATTGTAGTGTATAAAATCGTGTATAAAGCTGCATTGTACAAAATCGGGTGTACCTCTGGCTTCTTGTACCTGTACTACTTTTGCACACTAGGAAAATCAGTACTAGACTTAACTTGTCCAGATTTCATCTAGGTTAAAGGAAAATTTTAGATTTCTGACTGTTTTTTCAGTTCGATAACTATCTTCACTGGGAGATGCCAAACCTGATCTCTCTCATCGGGCATACCAAGGCAATCTATCTGCCCACTCTCTGTTTCAGTTTTGCAACTCTAAACCTAACAAACAGGCTTCCTAATGGGAAAAAAAAATCAATGAGTTTAAATGATACAGAATTTTATGTCTTTATGAGTCACCTTTTCACACTAAAACATGGAAGTTTCATAAAGTAAGTTAATATTTTTCTTTCAAAGCAACAATATTTGCCTTCATTATAAATAAACAGGATTCATTTGAGACAATGATTTTTCAAGTGAAAGGATTAAAATAATCCCATTAAAACCAAAACAAATGCATTTTATGTTCTTATATCTTTATTAAAGTACTTACTTTATAAACCTGACTCAATAGTAATTCATATTTTTATTATTACAAATTTGCCTTTAAGCAACACATAATACACTTAAGACAGATTTACCTCATAGATGGTCTCAGTTCTAAACACCACTACACTGATTTATACAAATAGCAAAAATCACATAGAAGAACATCTAATGATAGCTTTCTTGGTACTTATCTTTAGATTTCAAAACTGTATAATAAGTCAAGTTTCCATAAATTTCATTTTTGAGATAGGAAACAAACAATTTTGCCTTTATCTGCTTTGATTAGATGTAGTTATTATTAATAATATAGCCTTTAAATCTGTGGGGAAACCAGTACTTTACCTTTATTCCTCAGAGAAGGCTAACAGCAGGCAAAATAAGGAACCATTATAGAATCATACTGTTAAGTATTACCTTCACTCAAAATTCTCATATAATTGTATTATATCACAGCTAAAAATTACTATTTAATATATCAAGATACATCCAAAAGTGTCCTTTGGTTGCATTAATATCAGGGGGCTTAGGTGGCACTTAAGATTCATTCTCTGATCTTCTGGTGATTAGTATAAACTGAAGCTTTTGAAACTACTGGGTGATGCCATTTGGGGGGTCCAATAGCACAAAACCTTCAGGAGAATAGTGGACCCAAGTGGAAGAATTTGAAGCCTGGAAGACTTGCAGTTAAGGTAGATTTATCATTAGCAGAACTTCAGGGAAAGAGGAATGTGGTCAGAATCACTTAATATTTATTAGAAATCAGGATTCACTAAATCTCTTTCAGAAAAATATCTTTAAAATGTGTATATTTCCAAATGCTCTTTTGTTTAAAAGAACATATAAAATTAAGATACTGGTGAAGATAAACCAGTTTTGAATGTACTTGTTTCTCTTCATTTTTCCACCTTCAAAGGATTTCTTCTCATCAAGCACAAATGTGCTAATCTTTACAGCAAGACAAACTCTTCTGTGCTAAATCTTTTTATTCTTTTCTTTTCATCCTCTGAGAAAAGGTCTTCTTCATTCATTGTAGTAGATGTAAAATCATAGTCTCTGGAATGACCATTTACGAAAGTAAATAAGGGATATTTCTCCTTAGAAGAAATTTTCAGCATCTGTAACAGAAGGTACAGAAGAATCCCTTATTGGATGCAATAGCGCACAGTAGGACCACATGATGACATCTAAAGTTCTAGCCCTGAACTGCTCCTGTTAGCTTCTCCCATTTACATTTATCCAGTGCTCATGCTTTACTGTTCTGGCTAAAAGACAAAAGTTGACCAGTACTCTACAGTTTATTTACAGCTAAATACCTACTTCTTCATTAAGATTAGACCATCAAAAATAATATATCAAATCAAAAATAAGTATATTATCATTCCTACCCCAAGCTCCCCCAAAGTAAAGTCTTCTAGTCACATTATTTGAAGACTTACAGTGAGTTAAGATTTATCTTCTGTAATAGGCAGTGAAACAAAACGGTATCACTGATTATGGCAAAATACTGTGAATGACTGTTCAGTACCATAACACAGAAAAAAAATTAAACTAAGTCAAAAAGATCCACTCTAATCTCAATTCTACAACTTAATTTGATGTGACTTTTGACAAATGATTCTACCTGAGTATCATCTATAAAACTGGGCAAAAGATATCCAATCTCCTTACCTCAGAGAAAAGTTAGGATGGCAAAAAGCAATGAAAAGTTATTTTTTAAAATAAATAGGTTTTATTTAAAAGACCAAAATAATAAGTTTGGTCTTTTCAAAGATTTCCATTAAAAAAAAAATATTTCTGCAATAATCTAGTCAATACAAAAACAGTGTTTGTATATACTGCAATAATCCACACTTTACATATTACCTTCTAAAGTAATGTTATATAATATGGAAGTAAAATAAGTAATACCTGGAATTTTGTGGGAACACCAACAACCTTTATATAACCTTTGTCAATCTGCGATTCACTGACAAGCTAATAACTCATTCTAAACCATTTAAGTCTTTCTGTTAAATAATCTATTTAAAAATTAAAACAATTTTAATTTAGAAGTGAATAAAAATTTTTGAGTGAAGGATGTTTTTATAGAAATAAACATTTCTATAGGTAATCAGGGCTTATAAGAAGGATTCTGAAAAATTTATGTGGGTTACAAAGAATACTGAAAAAATATCAATAGTATTTATACATCATTAATCATGATCAATTAAATATAACTTATTTAAGGATAATTTTAGGAGCAAAAACTAAATTCTCCCAAATGTTGATATTCAAATGAAGGCTCATCAAATTCTTATATATTACATTTACAGATTCTCTTGAAACAAGGCTAAAACAAATATGTAGCCCTAGGATACAATACAATGTTAAATTTAAAATATTGCAATGAGACAGTTAATATGAAATACATTTTCTAACAGTGAAAATGAACCATTTAAAAACAATCAAGTACTTAAAAAGCCAGATGTGATGGAAATCTGATCCTATAAATTCATATTGTGCTCCTACTTTTTATTCTCAAATTTATTTAATTTACTTTCTAAAAAAATGGGAGAGAGAAGGGCAAAAATGTGGAAATGAAAAAGAGACAGGGAGGTGGCATCTGATCAGGCATCTTTCACCTCCAGCCAATGGTTGGAATACAAGCCAAAATTGTTATCATTTTATATTCATTTAATGTCACTTGTAAAAGTCCAGTATCTAATAGGCAGGTATCACTGCATCATTTTTAATTCAACATAGCAGAGCTAACATTATCATGTTTTCTTTCAAAATCAAGAATTAAGTCATTTAGGTTTATTAGTTGTACATTAACTAAAATTCAAATCTGTGCCTCAAGGCAAAATGTCAGAAAGAACTCCCAGTCCTTTAATTATAAAATGCACCTACTTTTTGCAAACCCACTTGCAATGTAAGGCCTCATTATACATGTTTATTGAATCAGGCTTTGAGAATTATATTTTCTAACTTTTCTAAGTTTACTTTAAACATTTTTAAATACTAGAAGATGAAAAATAAATTGAAAAAAATGTGGAAATGAAAATTTGGTTTATTTAGATAAGTTGAAACCTTATACCGTAAAAAAACTTGCACACAATGTTGTGGGTGGCTTTATTCATAATTGCCAAAACTTGGAAACAACAAAGATATCCTTCAGTAGACAAGTGGATAAACTGTGGTACACCCAGACAAGAGAAAATTACTACATACACTATGTAGTATGTATGTATGTGTGATTCTATCTATATATACAGAGACACACACATGCATTTTTACATACACACACACAATTGAGTTGAGCAATGTTAAGTGATAACCTAACAAACATAAACAAGATATGATAGGAAGAAGTAAATTTAGGACAAATAAAAGTGCCAAAGAAGATTTAAATTATCTAGCTTATTCTCATTTTATAAATGGGAAAATTGAGACCCAAAGGATTTAAACTGCTTTTCCAAGATGACGTAAGAGCAACAGCAAAAGCAAAAAGAAATAAACTGAAAATGAATTTTATCAACAAGCCTTTCAAAGTTCTAAGCACCATATCAAGAATTTTTCAGATTTTTTTAAAGAACAATCTTTGATTTGAACATCTATCAGAAGGGAAAAGTTTAGTTTTCTTTTTTATACTATAAAATAGGATGCACTATCAAAACATTAAGGTCCTTCCATAATGGATAATATAAAATCTACACCAAAAAAATTCCACATTAGGTTACCTATATGACTTGGGGTATTATATCAATTGAGATAATATACAAAATAAAGATAATGAAAGTTATTTGATAACTTGGAGAAATAACTATTATATAATGGTAGAGGAAAAACAGCATATAACATTAGATATAAAATTTAATCTCAGTTTTGTTAAAATAATTTTAAACACGTACTTTAAGAAGTCTAGAAGAAAATACAACAAAATATTAACAGTTATCTCTGAATGAAAGACTTAGTGGTGATTTTTTTACACTTTTATCTTCCAAAATTTCTAATATGTATTTCTTATACAGTGAGGAGAAAACCAAGTGTTTTTCTTTTTTTTAATTTAAGCTAACTGGATTTACTATCCCATAGCTATATTTCTAAAGCAGTTCAGTAGTTTACTCAACAATAACTTTAGAACTGGCAAGTCTTCTGTTCTAGTTTAATAAGACAGCTAAGATACACTGAAGAGGCTTTATTGTCAAAAAGGCAAATCATAAATGTCTTTTTTAAGAGGTCAAATACTTTATATAATTTTTCCTCTGTGCTAAATTAATGGGTTTCAGAATTTACAAAGGAAAAAACTGGAGGACAAAAATCAAGTAATTTCTTCCATCATAAAGCTAGCAGTTGTAAAGTAAGAACAGAAAGAGAACCAGATGACTCCTTCTCCCCAGCCCAGAACCTTTTCTACAAGTCTCTGCCACCACACATGTCAAATCAGACCCAGCACACAGCAGTCTGTACCTATGTGGTCCATGCTGACCACAATGGAGGTACATGTAAGGTAGGGGTTAGGTTCTAAAGTCAGGTCTTAATGTGAAAATCAAATATAGTAAAAAAAATTACCTTCAAAAAGTCTTTAAATTATTTAAAGGGTGCTATGCATTATTCTGTGTATACAACCATGTTTAGTAACATGTGTAAGTGTACAATACAGTGTTCAGTTCAGTTCAGTTCAATCACTCAGTCATGTCTGACTCTTTGCGACCCCATGAACTGCAGCACACCAGGCCTTCCTGTCCATCACCAACTCCCGGAATCCACCAAACCCATGTCCATTGAGTTGGTGATGCCATCCAACCATCTCATCCTCTGTTGTCCCCTTCTCCTCCTGCCCTCAATCTTTCCCAGCATCAGGGTCTTTTCAAATGAGTCAACTCTTCGCATGAGGTGGCCAAAGTACTGGAGTTTCAGCTTCAACATCAGTTCTTCCAATGAACACCCAACACTGATCTCCTTTAGGATGGACTGGTTGGATCTCCTTGGAGTCCAAGGGACTCTCAAGAGTCTTCTCCAACAACACAGTTCAAAAGCATCAATTCTTCGGTGCTCAGCTTTCCTCACAGTCCAACTCTCACATCCATACATGACCACTGGAAAAACCATAGCCTTGACTAGACGGACCTTTGTTGGCAAAGTAATGTCTCTGCTTTTTAATATGCTGTCTAGATTGGTCACAACTTGCCTTCCAAGGAGTAAGCGTCTTTTAATTTAATGGCTGCAATCACCATCTGCAGTGATTTTGGAGCCCAGAAAAATAAAGTCAGCCACTGTTTCCACTGTTTCCCCATCTATTTGCCATGAAGTGATGGGACTGGATGTCATGATCTTAGTTTTCTGAATGTTGAGCTTTAAGCCAACTTTTTCACTCTCCTCTTAGTGTGGTATATAGCAATGCACAATATGAAATAAAAAGTACACATGGACAAATACATATCATTGAACTGAAGTAAGTTAAATGTGCATGTGATGATAATTCCATTCTGTCCCCTCACTACTCAATCTTAAATCCCTGTAGTTGAACTTTTAGCCCTTACTATGTTCAGTCACTCAGTTGTGTCCGACTTTTTGCGACCCCATGAACTGCAGCCTGCCAGGCTCCTCTGTCCATGGGGATTCCCAAGGCAAGAATACTGGAGTGGGTTGCCATGTCCTCCTCCAGGGGATCTTCCCAATCCAGGGATCAAACCCAGGTCTCCCGCACTGCAGGCGGATTCTTTACCATCTGAGCCACCAGGAACTAACCATCTACATACAGGAAAATAAAGACTTATATTAGAAAAATCAAATAAATACATGTACTCTAATATAGATGTATTCACAAAATACAAAAGTTGAGGGATTAAGTGACAGTCAAAAGTGCTAAACCACAGGGATCAGTATTCTTCACTTCCTGCTCTGGGAGCACAGAGAGGCAACATACACTCTATAGAGAGATGGTAGATTTTTTCTCTGAAAAAATAAAACAACCTTAGAGAAAACATTACCACTTAATAACATTTGGGGGTCACCTAGTAAAAAGTAAGGCTCATCACCTGATCACCCTAGTATGAAGGTCACCAGCTAAAAAGCCATACTCAAACACAGGGAACATCTACTCAGCTCTTTAGTGCCCCACTTTCAAGTATAAACAGACACAGAAGATCACCAGTCATTTGGAGGAAAGCATCAAATGGAAAATTGGAAGATTAAAACAATAAATAGAAAACCAGCCAAACAAAAAAGGATCCAGAAGGAAGGGAACATAAAGAGCAAAGGAAATGGAAAATTTCAAAATTACTGTAATTAATTTCCTTGGGGGAGAAGAGAAGATAAAACACCCATTAAAAAATGAAAGAATGCTATGAAAAATGAGTAATAGAAAAATATAAATAACTCCTAGAAATGTAAATATCGTGATTGAAATTTGAGAACAAAAGCATTAAAAGATAGAGAAAATTTCCTAATACAAAATGATAAAGACAAGGAAAATAAAAGGGAAAGTATACAGGAAAATTAGTGGACAATTCAGAGGGTCCAACAACCATATAACAAAAATTCCAGAAAGAAAGAATGGAGAAAACAAAAGATAGGAAATAATGTTATATCTATTTAAAAAAAATTTTTTTCTCAGACTGGAAGGAAACAGGACTCAAGGAAAAGGAATAAACCAGGAAGTTTATTGAAACCAGGAAGTAATGAAGTTTTAGAATACTAGGGATAATTAGTAATAGCTGACACATTATATAGTACCTACTGAGTACTAATCTAGCAATCATTTACTCTTCATAATGATGCTACTGCGAGAAGTAGCTATAATTATTTTCATTCCATGAGAAAATTGATGCACAGAGAGGTTAAACAGTGAGGCCAGAGGTATACAGTCATGAGATGGTGGAGTCAGGATTCAAATCTGAAAACCTTCAGAGAGAAAAAAATGTTTACATTCAGAGGAAAATAATCCACAGTGACAATTTTTTTTTCTTTTTTTTTTTTCACAGTGACATTAAACTTCTCAACAGCAACATTGGACACTAGAAGGGAGCAGAGCAATGTCTCTAACGTTTGGTGGGGCAGGAGGCAGGGGATTATTCCATTCTAGAATTCTATATAATATCAAATTATCAATAAATGAAAAGATGAAGATGATCAGACATGGAAGAATTCAAAAACTTTATCATCCACTCATCCTTTTCTTTGAAAGGTACTAGAAACTATGCTTCAGCAAAGTGAAAGTGACAGTCGCCCTGCGTTGTCCGACTCTTTGCGAGCCCCCATGGACTGTATAGTCCATGGAATTCTCCAGACCAGAATACTGGAGTGGGTAGCCTTTCCCTTCTCCAGGGGATCTTCCCAACCCAGGGATTGAACCCAGGTCTCCCACATTGCAGGCGGATTCTTTACCAGCTGAGCCACAAGGGAAGCCCAAGAATACTGGAGTGGGTAGCTATCCTTTCTCTAGAGGATCTTCCCAACCTAGGAATCAAACCAAGGTCTCCTGCATTGCAGGCGAATTCTTTACCAACCGAGCTATGAGGGAAGCCCATGCTTCAGCAAAACAAGGGATTAAACTAAAGATTCAGAAGATAGGGGATTCAATGCAGAAAGGTAGCATTAGGAAGTTCCAAGCAGACAATTCTACATCAAGTTAAGAGAAGAAAGAAGACTGGAACCAAGAGAAAACAGAGAGAAAAGTCTCCAGAAAAAAGAAGGAAAGAAGAAAATGATATATTTTCTTACATTTATATTCATGAAAAATTTGCTGCTAGGTACTTGACAGATATGAGTAAAAAACTGAAAGAAATATCAGTCAGTATGGGATTCCCAGGTGACTCAGTAGTAAAAATTTCATCTACAATACAGGAGACAAGGATTCAATCGCTGGACCAGGAATATCCCCTGGAGAAGGAAATGGCAACCCACTTCAGAATTCTTGCCTGGGAAATACCACGGACAGAGGCGCCTGGTGGGCTACAGCCCATGGAGTCACAAAGAGTTGGTCACGACTTAGTGACTAAACAACAACAAACAACTCAGTAGGTGCAAAGGAAATAAAAAGGGGAGAGGTAGTATTTGCTCCAAGAAAATAAAATTCAGAGAAAAAAGAAATGTGATCATAGCATACCATGTGATTAGTGAACAACATTATGTTGCTGATGCTGTTGTTTGGTCGGTGGCTCAGTCAGTAAAGAGTCTGCCTGCAATGCAGGAGACCTGGGTTCAATCCTTGGGTCAGGAACATCCCCTGGAGAAGGAAATAGCAACCTACTCCAGTATTTTTGCCTGGAGAATTCCATGGACAGAGGAGCTTGGCGGCTACAGTCAATGGGGTCAGAAAGAGTCAGATACGATTGAGTGACTAACACTTTCATTTCCACAGTAGTCAGTTAAGAGAATGTAGGAATTGCACAATTATTCAAGGGTATGGGGCATCATGTCAGTAACTTACTCTCAAACAGCTCAGAAAAAAATAATTTTATTATATTTACAACTTTTCTATAAGGATGCAATTATTCCAATTTTTAATAAAGACAAAATAAAATGTATTAAAACAAACAAGAACTGAGTGAATTTATCACCAGCAAATAGCACAAAAGAAACAGTAAAGGAAAGTATTTAGAAAGAAGTAAAATGATCCCAGAGGGAAATAAAGTAATACAGGAAAGATTGAAGGGCATCACAAAGGATAACACTGACTTTAAAAAATAACACCTTGTGGAATTTAAATTATGTATAGGGTTAAATTATATAACAATAAAACACAGAAACAGGCTTCAAGGAAATAAATATTACTAGACACTTCCCTTTAGCTCAAACGGTAAAGAATCTGCTTGCAATGCAGGAGACCAGGGTTCGATCCCTGGGTCGAGAAGATCTTCTGTTGAAGGGAATGGAAATCCACTCTTGTATTCTTGCCTGGGGAATTAGATGGACAGAGGAGCCTCATGGGCTACGGTTCATGGGGTCGCAAAGAGTCGGACACGACTGAGTGACTAACACACACACACACACAGTTCTTCACAGGCCACCACCAGCAGGGTACTACATAGAGAGGAGACTGAAACACCACCCTGTCTTCCTGTAAAAAGGCCTATTTACTTAACTAGAGCTTCATCCCAGGGGACAGACTTTAGGAGCCCACAAACATACAGGCAAAAGAGGCACTCCCAGGGAAATTAGGCAGGGGGACACCATCCCTGAGCACTCCTGTAGCCTCACTACAGTTCAGCAAGACTCCCCATGATGGAGCTTAGACACTGTCAAGAGCCCCACTTTTTGTAACTGTCATCCAGGGGACACCATCAAATCTCCTAGGCTGGAGTCCAGCAGTTACTGACTATGGCCCTATAAAACTGCATCAGTTCAGTCGCTCAGTTATGTCTGACTCTTTGCAACCCCATGGACTGCAGCGCACCAGGCTTCCCTGTCCATCACCAACTCCCAGAGCTTGCTCAAATACATGTCCATCAAGTCGGTGATGCCATCCAACCATCTCATTCTCTGTTGTCCCCTTCTCCTCCTGCCTTCAATCTTTCCCAGCATCAGGGTCTTTTCAAATGAGTCAGTTTTTTGCATCAGGCGGCCAAAGTATTGGAGTATCAGCTTCAGCATCAGTCCTTCCAGTGAATATTCAGGACTGATTTCCTTTAGGATTGACTAGTTGGATCTCCTTGCAGTCCAAGGAAACTCTCAAGAGTCTTCTCCAAAGCCACAGTTCAAAAGCATCAATACTTCGGGGCTCAGCTTTCTTTATAGCCTGACTCAAATCCATGCGTGACTACTGGAAAAACCATAGCTTTGGCTAGGCTGACCTTTGTTGGCAAAATGATATCTCTGCTTTTTAATATGCTGTCTAGGTTGGCCATAATTTTTCTTCCAAGGAGCAAGCATCTTTTAATTTCATGGCTGCAGTCACCATCTGCAGTGATTTTGGAGCCCAAAAGAATAGTCTGTCACTGTTTCCATTGTTTCCCCCATCTATTTGCCATGAAGTGATGGGACCGGATGCCATGATCTTAGTTTTCTGAATGTTAAGTTTTAAGCCAACTTTTTCACTCTCCTCTTTCACATTCATCAAGAGACTCTTTACTTCTTCTTTGCTTTCTGCCACAAAGGTGGTGTCATCTGTGCATCTGAGGTTACTGATATTGATCCCATCCATCTTGATTCCAGCTTGTGCTTCATCCAGGCTGGCATTTCACATGATGTACTCTGTATATAAGTTAAATAAGCAGCGTGACAGTATGTAGCTTTGACGTACTCCTTTCCCAATTTGGAACCAGTCTGTTGTTCCATATCCAGTTCTAACTGTTGCTTCTTGACCAGCATACAAATTTCTCAGGAGGCAGATCAGGTGGTCTGGTATTTCCATCTCTTTAAAAATTTTTCACAGTTTGTTGTGATCCACACAGTCAAAGGCTTTGGTATAATCAATAAAGCACAAGTAGATGTTTTTCGAGAAGTCTCTTGCTTTTTCAATGATCCAATGGATGTTGGCAATTTGACCTCTGGTTCCTCTGCCTTTTCTAAATCCAGCTTGAACACCTGGAAGTTCACAGTTCACGTATTGTTGAAGCCTGGCTTGGAGGATTTTGAGCATTACTTTGCTAGCATGTGAGATGAGTGCAATTGTGCAGTAGTTTGAACATTCTTTGGGATTGCCTCTCTTTGGGATTGGAATGAAAACTGACCTTTTCCAGTCCTGTGGCCACTGCTGAGTTTTCCAAGTTTGCTGGCATATTAAGTGCAGCACTTTCACAGCATATTCTTTCAGGATTTGAAATGGCTCAGCTGGAATTCCATCACCTCCCCTAGCTTTCTTCGTAGTGATGCTTCCTAAGGCCCACTTGACTTCATACTCCAGGATGTTTGACTCTAGGTGAGTGATCACACCATCATGGTTATCTGGGTCATGAAGATCTTTTTTGGATAGTCCTTCTGTGTATTCTTGCCACATCTTCTTAATATCGTCTGCTTCTGTTATGTCCATACCATTTCTGTCTTTATTGAGCCCATCTTTGCATGAAATGCTCCCCTGGTATCTCTAATTTTCTTGAAGAGATCTCTAGTTGTTCCCATTCTATTATTTTCCTCCATTTCTTTGCATTGATCACTGAGGAAGGCTTTCTTGTCTCTCCTTGTTATTCGTTGGAACTCTACATTCAAATGGGCATATCTTTCCTTTTCTCCTTTGACTTTAGCTTCTCTTCCTTTCTCAGTTATTTGCAAGGCCTCCTCAGACAACCATTTTGCCTTTCTGCATTTCTTTTTCTTACAGATGGTCTTGATCACTGCTTCCTATACAATATCATGAACCTCCATCCATAGTTCTTTAGGCACTCTATCAGATCTAATCCCTTGAAGCTATGTGTCACTTCCACTGTATAATCATTAACAGATCTGATTTAGGTCATACCTGAATGGTGTAGTGGTTTTCCCTACTTTCTTCAATTTCAGTCTGAATTTGGCAATAAGGAGTTCATGATCTGAGCCACAGTCAGCTCCCAGTCTTGTTTTTGCTGACTGTAGAGAGCTTCCCCATCTTTGGCTGCAAAGAATATAATCAATCTGATTTCAGTATCAACCACCTGGTGAGGTCCATGTGTAGCGTCTTTCTTGTGTTGTTGGAAGAGGGTGTTTGCTATGACCAGTGCGTTCTTTTGGCAAAACTCTGTTAGCCTTTGACCTGCTTCATTTTGTACCTCAAGGCCAAATTTGCCTGTTATTCCAGGTTTCTCTTGACTTCCTACTTTTGCATTCCAGTCCAATATAATGAAAAGGTCATCTTTTTTGGGTGTTAGTTCTAGAAGGTCTTATAGGTCTTCACAGAGCCATTCAACTGCAGCTTCTTCAGCATTACTGGTTGGGGCACAGACTTGGATTACTGTGATATTGAATGGTTTGCCCTGGAAATGAACAGATATTCTGTCTTTGAGACTGCATTCAAGAATTGCATTTTGGACTCTTTTGTTGACAATGATGGCTCCTCCATTTCTTCTAAGTGATTATTGCCCATAGTAGTAGATATAATGGTCATCTGAGTTAAATTCAGCCATTCCAGTCCATTTTAGTTCACTGATTCCTAAAATGTCAATGTTCACTCCTGCCATTTCCTGTTTGACCACTTCCAGTTTGCTTTGATTCATGGACCAAACATTCTAGGTTCCTAAGCAATATTGCTCTTTACAGCATCAGACTTTACTTCCATCACCAGTCACATCCATAACTGGGTGTTTTTGCTTTGGCTCCATCTCTTCATTCTTTCTGGAGTTGTTTCTCCACTGATCTCCAGTAGCATATGGGGCACCTATTGACCTGGGGAGTTCATCTTTCAGTGTCCTATCTTTTTGCCTTTTCATACTGTTCATGGGGTTCTCAAGGCAAGAATACTGAAGTGGTTTGCCATTCCTTTCTCCAGTGGACCTCATTTTGTCAGAACTCTCCACCATGACCCGTCTGTCTTGGGTGGCCCTACATAGCATGGCTTAGTTTCACTGAGTTAGAAAAGGCTGTGGTCCATGTGATCAGTTTGGGGTTCGCTTTCTGTGATTGTGGATTTCATTCTGTCTGCTCTCTGATGGATAAGGATAAGAGGCTTATGGAAGCTTCCTGATGGGAGAGATTGATCTGGGAGAAAGAAGCAGTGTCCCCACAAGAGACTGACCCAGACTTGCCTGTGAGTGTCCAGGAGTCTCCAGTGGAGGCATCGGTTGGTGGTGGACTGCTGAAGGGCGGGAGGCACTGAGTGCAGCAGTTGCATGCATGCGACCTCTTGAAGGAGGTTGCATTATCTTCATTACCTCCACTATACTTTGGCCTCAGCTCAAACAACAGGGAGGGAACACAGCCCTGCCCATCAACAGAAAATTGGATTAAAAATTTACTGAGCATGGCCCCACCCATCAGAACAAGACCCAGACTCAAAACTGCATTTAGCTGCATATTTTAAAAGCTGCTGACTGAGGGTCTGGCTCCCAGTCAGCCTGAAATTAGGTATTAAATGAGGTTCCTCCCCTCAAAACACTGACAGGTCTCAGTATGCTCTCAATAACACAGGTGTATCAAGAATAAACCCGGTGGTACTCCAAAAAGAGCCAGGATGGGTGAGCACCGTGGGTCCTGCCCTGGTGGACAGCAGTCAAGGCACAAGATGGCTAGGCAAGCCCCCCAGCCCCACCATACCCACACGGCAGCTGACCCACAAAAGGGCCAAGCAAGTGCCTTGACCTCCACCCACCCCTCACAAATACAAAACTTTAACCAATGCTTACCTACACCATGCAGATATTGAGCCACAACTCGGGTGGGTAAGCAATTTAAGTTCTGCCCTCCCTGCACTATGGCCAAGTCACAATCAGGCCAGGCTAGGGCCCTGAGCCCAGCCCTCCCCACACAGCAGTGTCAGTCCTATCACAGCTCACAGGCGCAGAGCCCACACAAAGGACTCCCATAGAGTACCCGACACTGGTGACCAGGGGAGAGTGCCTTTCTGAGCTGCATGGTGCAACTCCCATACAAGCTCACTCCTTAGGTCAGAGGCAGCCACTGTAGCTAACACATACAGGCAAACAGACAGCCAAAAAGAGGAGACAGGAATATGTCCCAAATCAAAAACAAAGCCAAGCCCTCCCCCAAAACCTTAATTAAACAGATAAGCAACCTATCTGATAAAGACTTCAAAACAATGATCATAAAGATCCTATGATCTCAGGAGAAGAATGGATGAGCAAAATGAGAACTTCAAAAAAAGACAGAAAATATAAGAAAGTACCAAACAGAAGTTGCAACAACTGAAAAATACACTAGAGGGGTTCAACAGCAGAATGGCTTCAAAATAGAAACATGAATCTAGAAGACAAAGCAATGGAAAACATCCAGACAGAGTGGCAATATGAAAAAATAATTAAAAGAAGATAGAATCTCTTAAGGGGCTTTTAGGACAATATCAAGCAGAATACTGTTTCGATTATAGTGATCCCAGAAGGAGAAGACAGAGAGAAAGGACCAAAAAGTTATTTGAATTATGTCTGAAAATTTCCATAATTGGGGAAAGGACACAGATACCCAGGTCTAAGAAGCCCAGAGAATTCCAAATAAGATGGACCCAAAGGAAAACATACCAGCCACATTATAATGGTAAAAGTTAAGGATAAAAAGAGAATCTCAAAAGTAGAAAGAGAATGGCAACTTATTTTGTACCAGGGAAATCCCATAATGCTATGAGCAGATTTTCAGCAGAAAATTCACAGGCCAGGAAAGGAGTGGTATGACATATTCAAAGTGCACAGAGGAAAAAACTGCCAACCAAGAATTCTCTACCCAGCAAACTTATCATTCAAAACTGAAGAACAGATTAAGAGTTTTACAAATAAATAAAAGCTAAAAGAGTTTATCACCACTAAAATGCTACAAAAAGTGCTAAAGGGACTTCTCTAAGTTAAAAAGAAAAGCACTAATTAATAAGAAAGCATATAAAAGTAAAAATCTCAGTGGAAAAGGTAAATAAATGACAAAGGTAGTAAATCAGTCACTTATAAAGCATGTACAAATGGTAAAAGACAAAAGCAGTACAAAAACTTTAAAAATACAATAATTAGTCAAGGGATACATTAAATAAAAAGATGCAAAATATGTCAGCAAAAATATCAAACATGGAGTCAAAATGAATGTGTTCAAAATTAAGTTACTATCAACTTAAAAGAGATTGCTATATGCAGAGAATGTTATATGTGAATCTCACAGTAAGCACAAAGGAAAAACTTAAATATACAAAAGAAAGTGAGAAAGGAATGCAAATACATATGCCGCCTACAAGACACTCACTTCAAACCTAAAGACAACTGATCGAAGTGAAGAGATGGAAAAAGATATACCATGAAAATGGAAAGAAAAAAGCTAGGATAGCAATACTTAGACAAATGAGACTTTAAAATTAAAACTGTTAACAAAACACAAAGAAGGGCATTATAAGAATAAAAGGTTCAATCCTGCAAGAGGATACAACATTTTGTAAACATTGAAGCACCCACATGGTGTGTGCATACTCAGTCACACAGTCGTGTGACTCTTCATGACCCCATGGACAGCAGCCCACCAGGCTTCTCTGTCCATGGGATTATCCAGGCA
Organism: Dama dama; assembly: GCF_033118175.1. Classification (NCBI taxonomy): domain Eukaryota; kingdom Metazoa; phylum Chordata; class Mammalia; order Artiodactyla; family Cervidae; genus Dama; species Dama dama. The sequence goes on from NC_083700.1 coordinate 80,144,098, forward strand.
AGAACATGGGAGTGGGTTGCGATTGCCCCCTCCAGGGATCTTCCCAAACCAGGAATTGAACCCATTTCTGAGTCTCCTGCATTGGCAGGTGGATTCCTTACCACTGAGCCACCTGGGAAGCCCATGCACCCAACATAGGAGCACCAAAATATATAAAGCAAATATCAACATAAATAAAGGAAGAAACAGACAAATACAACAATAGTAGGGGACTTTCATACTCCACTTATATCAAAGGACAGATCATCCAGACAGAAAAATCAATAAAGAAATATCAGCCTTAAATGACACATTAGAGCAGATGGACTCAATATAAATATATACAGGACATTCCAGTCAGAAACAGCAGAACGTTCACTCTTCTCAAATGCACATGGAACTTTCTATAAGATAGATTACGTGTTAGGTCAGAAAACAAGTCTCAATAAATTTAAGAAGATTAAAATCATACCAAACATCATTTTCAACCACAACCAACAACAGTATAAAACAAGAAATCAATTACAAGAAGAAAATTGAATACACTATATACCCAAAACTAACATAATATTGTAAGTCAACATATATCTTCTTAAACTAGGGCTAACATTTTGTTCCGATAAATACCCAGAAGTGGTAATGCTGGATTGTATCGTAGTTCTATTTTTAGTTTTTTGAGGAATCTTCATGCTATTTCTCATAGCAGCTGTACTACTTTATATTACCATCACCAGTGCATGACAGTTTCCTTTTCTCCACATCTTCACCAACCCTTGTTATTGTCTTTGTAATTTTAACCATCTAGTGTGTGTGTGTATAAGATGGTAAATTATTGCGATTTTGCATTTCCCTGATAATTTGTGATGCTAAGCATCTTTTCAAATGCTTGTTAGCCATCAGTATGTCTTCTTTAGAAAAATGTTTATTCAGGTTCCCTGTCCATTTTTAAATAGGGTTTTTTGTTTTGCTTGCTATTTAGTTGTACGAATTCTTTAAATATTTAGATATCAACCGCTTATCAGGTATATCATTTGCAAATATTTTCTCCCATTCCATAGGTTGCCTTTTCATTTTGCTGATGGTTTTGCTGTGCATTAACTTTTTAGTTTAATGTAGTCTCATTTGTTTATTTTTGCTTCTGTTGCCCTTGCCCAAGGAGATATATTTTTTTAAAAAAATATTGCTAAGACTAACAACAAGTGCTTACTGTCTATGTTTTATTTGAGAGTTCATCAGGGATACTGGCCTATACGCACCCCTTTCACTTTTGGTAGTGTCTTTGTCTGGATTTGGTATTAGGTTAATGCTTGCCAATGTTACTTTCACTTCAATTTTTTGGAATAATTTGAGAAGGACAGGAATTAATGCTTCTCTAAACGTTTAGTAGAATTCATCTGTTAAGCCATCTGGAACTAGATTTTGCTGGGAGTGTTTTTTTTTAAATTAATGATTCAACTTCAATACTAGCAATTGATCTATTCAGATTTTCTATTTCTTCATGATTTGGTCTTGGAAGATTATATGTTTATAGAAATTTATCCATTTCCTTTAGGTTGTCCAATTTGTTGACACATAATTGTTCATAGTATTCTCTTATGCTTTTTTGTATTCCAATGGTATTGGTTGCAATTTTTCCTCTTCATTTCCAATTTTATTTATTTGGGTTCTCTTTTCTTGATGAGTCTGGCTGCACATTGTCAATTTTGTTTATCATTTCAAAGAACCAACATTTAGTTTCATTAATCTTTTTTCTATTGTTTTTTAAATCTCTTTCATTTATTTCTGCTCTCATCCTTATTATTTCCTACATTCTACCACTGTGGGTTTTGTTAGTTCTTTTTTTCCTAGTTCCCTGAAATATAAAATTAGATTGTTTATTTGAGATTTTTCTTTTTTCTTGAGGTAGGCCTCTATAACTATGAACTTCCCTCTTAGAACTGCTTTTGCTGTGTCTACAGATTCTGGAAAGTTATGTTCTCATTTTTATTTGTCTCAAGGTTCTTAAAAAAACTTACTCTTTGATATCTTCATTGACTTCTTGATTGTTCAGTAGCACACTGTTTAACCTACAAATATTTGTGTTTTGTGTTTTTCCAGTTTTTTTTTTTTTTTTTTTGCATTTTTGTACACTAATAACAAACTATCAAAAAGAGAAATGAAGGAAATCTCATTTACAACTGCATCAAAAAGAATATACCTAGGAGTAAATTTAACCAAGAAGGTTAAGGACCTGTACTCTGAAAACATGACAAAAGAAACTAAAGAAGACAAATAACTGAATTGGAAGACTCAATATTATTAAAATACTACTGAAAGTAATCTGCAGTAAATGTAATCTCTATCAAATTACCAATGGCATTTTTTGCATAAAGGAAACAAATAATTCTAAAATTTGTATGAAATCATAAAAGACACCAAATATCCAGAGAGATTCTTGAGAATGAAGAACAAAGCTGGAAGTTTCAAGCTCCCTTATTTCAAACTATACTACAAAGCTATAGTGATCAAATCAGTATGGTACTGGCACAGAAACAGATCAATGGAACAGAATAAAGAGCCCAGAAATAAACTCACATTCATATGCTTCATTAATCTAAGACAAAGGAAACAACAATACACAATGGCAGAAAAAAGTTCTCTTCAATAAATGGTATTGGGGATACTGGACAGCCACATGTAAAAGAATCAGACTACTTTCTCACACCATATGCAAAAATAAACTCAAATGGATGAAAGACTTAAATGAAACCATAAACATCTAGAAGAAAACAGGTAGCAAGCTCCTTGACATTAGTCTTGGTAATGATTTTTTAAACTTTAACACCCCAAGGCAACAAAAGCAAAAATTTAAAAAGCGGAACTATAACAAAATAAAAGGCTTTTAAACAACAAAGAAAACTATCAAAAAAATGAAAAGACAATCTACTAAATGGGAGAAAATATTTGCAAATTAAATGCCTTATAAGGGGTTAAAATCCAAACTATATAAAAAACTCATATAACTCAATATCAAAATACAAACAACCTGATTAGAAAATGAGCAGAAGATGAGAATAAACAGTTTTCCAAAGGTAACACATAGATGCCCAACAAGCACAATAAAAGATACTTAACTTCACTAATCATTTGGGAAATGCAAAGCAAACCATAATGAGCTATTACTTCATACCTATCAGAATGGCTGTTACCAAAAGGACAAAACATAAGTGCTAGTGAGGATGTGGAGAACAGGGTACCTTCATGCACTAATGATGGGAATGTAAATTGCTGTAGGCAGTATGAAAAAGTTATGAAGTTCCTCAAAAAACTAAAACTCAACCTACTACACAATCCAGCAATTCTAATTAAGGGTATTTACTCAAAGAAATGAAAACACTAATTTAAAAAGATATAGGTACCCCAATATTCATCACAACACTATTTACAATAGCCAAGATATGAAGGCAACCTAGATGTCCACTGAATGATGACCGAATAAAGTAGATGTTTTACACACACACACACACACACACACACACACACACACACACACACAGAGTTTTATAGTACTCAGTCAAAAAAAAAAAGAATCAAATCTTGCCATTTGAGACAACATGGACCTAGAGGGTATTATACTAAGTGAAATAAGTCAGTCAGAGAAAACCAGTATCTGCGTGATTTCACTTATATGTGGAATCTATAAAACTAAACAAATGAACAAACAAAACAGAAACAGACTCATAGATATAAAGAACAAACTGATCTCATGCTCTTGGATTCGAAGAATTAATATTGTTAAAGTGGGAGTACTACCCAAAGCAATTCACAGACTTAATGTAATCCTTATCAAATTATCCCAGACATTTACCATAGAACTAAAACAAGTAATCCTAACATTTATATGGAACAAGAGACCCTGTAAAAGCAATCTGCAGGAAAAAGAACAAAACTGGAGGCAAATTCTCCCAGAACTCAGACAATAATGCAAAGCTACAGTAATCAGAACAGCATGGTACTTGGTGGGGGGGGGGGACAGACATATAGATGAATGAAACAGGCGTGAGAACCCAGAAATAAACCCACACAGCTACAATCAATTAATCTACAACAAAGGAGGCAAGAATGGGAAAAAGATGGTCTCTTCAGCAGGTAGTGTTGGGAAAGCTGGACAGCCTCATATAAATCAATGAAATTAGAATACTCCCTCATACCATATACAAAATAAACTCAAAATTTCTTAAAGACTTAGATATAAGACATGACAACATAAAATCCTGGAAGAAAACACAGGCAAAACCTTCTTGGACATAAATCACAGTAGTATTTTCTTAGATCACTTTCCCAAGGAAAAAGAAAGAAAAGCAAAAATAAACAAATGGGACCTAAACAAACTTACAAGCTTTTGCACATCAAAGGAAACCATCAAGAAAAAGAAAAGACAACCTACAGAATGGGAGAAAATATTTGCAAATGATGCAACTGACAACAGATTAACATCTAAAATATACAAACAGCTCATACAACTCCATATTTTAAAAAACCACCCAATCAAAAAATGGGAAGGAGACCTAAACAGTTACTTCTTTAAAGAAGACATACAGATGGCCAATAGGCACAAAAAAGACATTCAACATCTATACTTAAATAAATAGATAAACAAGGTCCTACTGAATAGCATAGGAAACTATATTCAATATATCATGATAAAACAATAGATATAACATGAAAAGGAATATACATACATATAACTAAGAATATGTATAACTATACAGCATAAATTAACCTACATGTAAATCAACTATACTTCAAAAATTCAAAAAAAATTTTTTTAATATACTATATTGTAAAATGTAATTTTGAGTAATGCTCAAAATTCTCCAAGCCAGGCTTCAACAGTACATGAACTGTGAACTTCCAGATATTCAAGCTGGATTTAGAAAAGGCAGAGGAACCAGAGATCAAATTGCCAACATTCATTGGATCACAGGAAAAGCAAGAGAGTTCCAGAAAAACATCTACTTCTGCTTTATTGACTATGCCAAAGCCCTTGATTGTGTGGATCATAATAAAATGAAAAATTCTTAAAGAGATGGGAATACCAACCACCTGACCTGCCTTGTAAGGAATCTGTATGCAGGTCAGGAAGCAACAGTTTGAACTGGACATGGAACAACAGACCTGGTTCCAAATTGTAAAAGGAGTACATCAAGGCTATTTATTGTCACCCAGTTTATTTAACTTATATGCAGAGTACATCATGCAAAATGCCAGCCTAGATGAAGCACAAGCTGGAATCAAGAATGCCAGGAGAAATATCAATAACCTCAGATACACAGATGACACCAGTCTATGGCAGAAAGCAAAGAACTAACAGCCTCTTGATAAAAGCTAAAGAGGGGAGTGAAAAAAATTGGCTTAAAACTCAATATTCAAAAAACAAAGATCATGGCATCTGGTCCCATCACTTCATGGCAAATAGATGGGGAGACAATGGAAACAATGACAGACTTTATTTTTGGGGGCTCCAAAATCACTGCAGATGGTGGCTGCAGCCATGAAATTAAAAGACGCTTTGCTCCTTAGAAGAAATGTTATGACCAACCTAGAAAGCATATTAAAAAGCAGAGACATCACTTTGCCAACAAAGGTCGGTCTAGTCAAAGCAATGATTTTTCCAGTAGTCATGTATGGATGCAGAGAAGGCAATGGCAACCCACTCCAGTACTCTTGCCTGGAAAATCCCATGGACAGAAGAGCCTGGTAGGCTGCAGTCCATGGGGTCACAAAGAGTCGGACACGACTGAGCGACTTCACTTTCACTTTTCACTTTCACTTTTCACTTTCATGCATTGAAGAAGGAAATGGCAACCCACTCCAGTGTTCTTCCTTGGAGAATCCCACAGATGGCAGAGCCTGGTGGGCTGCCGTCTATGGGGTCGCACAGAGTTGGACACAACTGAAGCGACTTAGCAGCAGCAGCAGCATGTATGGATGTGAGAGTTGGACTATAAAGAAAGCTGAGTGCCGAAGAATTGATGCTTTTGAACTGGGGTGTTGGAGAAGACTCTTGAGAGTCCCTTGGACTGCAAGGAGATCCAATCAGTCCATCCTAAAGGAGATCAGTCCTGGGTGTTCATTGGAAGGACTGACACTGAGGCTGAAACTCCAATACTTTGGCCACCTGATGCAAAAAACTGACTCACTGGAAAAGACCCTGATGCTGGGAAAGACTGAAGGCAGGAGGAGAAGGGGACAACAGAGGACGAGATGGTTGGATGGTATCACCGACTCAATGGACATGAGTTTGAGCAAGTTCTGGGAGTTGGTGATAGACAGGGAAGCCTGGAGTGCTGCAGTCCAATGAGGTCTGCTGCCGTCTCTTTGCTGCCGTCCATGGGGTCGCAAAGAGTCGGACACGACTAAGTGACTGAAGTGAACGGATATTGTAAAAAGTATTACTCTTTTGCAGTTTAAATGAATCAGCTAGACCAACATGAACAGATAAAATCTCCAAGTCAGTCAAATGAAAAAGCAAGTTCCAAAAGGATATATATATATTTTATATAAATATATAATTAATGACAAGTTTAAGAACATACAAAACAGCATATGTTGTTTATGGATATATCAAGTATACTAATTTACACTAATTTAGATAGTGGTTGCCACTTGGAAGGAAATAAGAGAAATAAGATTGGGGAAGGGTAATACACTTCAACAATATATGAGGGCTTTATTTTTCCTTAAGCTTAATAATAGCCCATGGGTATTTATTATGCTATCCTCTATATTTCTGTATGTTTGACATCTTTAAAAACTAATCTAATAATGTCAACATATTGTAAAAGTACAAACTTCTTCAGCCTGGCATTCAAAATTCTCTACAATATTATTCCAACCTCCTTTTCTAGCCTCATCCTTTACTATTTACTATAGTGTTTCCTTATTTTCACTGTATATGTCATCTCTATTACAATTAATGAACATTTTTCTTTTCAGAATTTTATTTTTTTAATTAATCAATTTATTTGGCTGCACTTAGTCTTAGGTGTGGCATGTGGGATCTAGTTCCCCAACCAGACATTGAACTCAGGCCCCCTGCAATGGGAGCATGTAGAGTCTTAGCCACTGGACCACCAAGGAAGTCCCTCTTTTCAGAATTTTGACTCAAATAGCCTTATACAGGTCAATGATAAGGAGGAAACCACATGTTTAATAAGCCAGCTATACTATTCTATTTTGAATACGTATATATAAGTATTAGAGTATTTGTCCTACTGTCACCTAAAAACATCAAGTATTACACCTTGGGTTGTGTATCAGTGGTTCTCAAATTTGATGTACAAGGTTACTTGGGAGGTTTGTTAGAAATGAAGGGTCCCAGGCCAAATCTCGAGGACTTCTGATTCAGGTCATTAGAAGACAGAAATACTGCCCTACATGTATCCATGGCCCCTAACAAATTGGACTATCTGCCATTTTCTAAAGAAACTACATTTTTCTTTTCTGATACCTTTCCTTTTGTTATTTCCCCTGCTGAAGCACACTCCCTTCTCCCTGAGCCAATAGAAATTAAGCCTACACTTTAAGGCCCATATTAAATATCACCATCACAATAAAGAACTTTGACTTGGACGTGACATCTCTCTCATTTTAACCTTCTTCTTTCCCCTATCAATTTATTTCTATTTCTGTATGAATGCTTATCACATTCAATGTAATGCATGTCTTCTTCTCTGATTCTGCCTCCTGAACTATAAATGCTATTTGAGAGCAAAAGCAGGGATTATGGCTTGGTCATTTTATGCTTTCAACATGATAGTTATTCAGATACTTGCTGGACTGAGCGCTGCTAAACACTGAATTAACAATTTTTATTAACATTTTAAAACTCATGTCGCAAAAGCATTAGAATATTCATTCGTATAGCATTACAAATTAAACATGAGAATCTAGATTATCTGGCCTCATTTTCAAAATGAGAAAATGGAAAATATATCCTATATAGAAGCAAATAATTTAAGTTTTAATTTTCAAAGAAAAAAATTAGTTTAAAAATGCCAAATTCAGCTTTTAAGAAGGAAAGCTGCTTAACTTACAATCTTCCAAGCAAAAGTAAATGATCAAGCTATTAATTGATGGAGTGAGTTTTTGATACTGCTACAAAACACTATTAACTTAAGAAAAAAAGTATAATTAAACCAAAGTTAATAGACTCTAGCAAAATTCTCAATACTTCCATATGATATTTCAGCATGTTTTCTCTTTGCTTGAACATTGCATATCACTAGGATACATCAAGCACAATAACTTCTAAGTAGTTTTCCAGCATAAAAACTATAATTATTAGTATAAAAACCACAAAACTATCTGTTTTTAATCAGAAAATATCAACATGCAACTCATTTATGAATATAATTGTTTTTCAATTTGGTAATAATAATTCGGGCTGTTTTCTATTCCAGAGGTAATTACTTCATTGTTCTAAATATACTTATTTCAACCTAGATAGAAAATAAACTAATGGAAACAGAAATAGGACTTTTTAATGGAAAAATGTTCATCAACATCAGTCCATATTACAGTATCATCTGCATCTGTATATTTTAGTACATACATAACACCTTTTAAAGACAGAGCATTGTCAAAATGAAATATACAAATGTATATAATAATTTCAAGTAATAAAGAAGAGAAAATGGAGAAAACATATTTCCTTATGTTCACTTGACCCTTCAGGCTGAAAAGGAGAGTGAAAAGACGACAACTGTGAGAAATGAGGAATAAGAAAATGTTCTCACATATCTCATTTTCTCCTCTTCTCATTCATTTTTCTGTCATATTCCTGTTAAATTTCCTCTTTTACATGGCACGTCAAGTAAACTAACCTAACTCAAATGAAACTTTTTATTTAACTTTTTCATTCTATTTTTACATTATAAAGATAAAATTTCAACCCACTATGTCCATTTTCCTGAATAAAATTAACTGGAAATAAATCAGTTATAAGGCAAACTATTATAACTGAGCTCAAACTAAGAATTCCTAAAAATGATTCTAGTACTGGCTTTACTTACCGTAAGTGATAATCTGTAACTATTGATACTAATAAAGAGAGCCATCCAATTATGCTTACTTCCTAAATAAGTAATCTTTCCAAACTACCAAATATACACAGACCTTAAGGCCCTATAAATATTTTAGCAGTACTCAATGGCCAGAAAAATGCAGAAGTTTAAAGGTAATAAGAGGAGTCAAATAAACCTACTTCAAAGATCCTATAAGTAGAATAGATCAGATTAAACAAGCTTATTGGAAGGTAACAACACAGCTCATTTGATAAAGCAGTTCTGAGAAATCCAAAAATACCATTTCTCTTTTAAAAAAAATCAAAGAAGCACTTGGACTAACAAGAAATAATGCACAATTTGGCTTGATCAAATACTTCATTAATTTTTTTCTACCCCCTAAGGTATTGCCCTTTTAAAATCTTCAAATAAAATATAACCTAATTGCTTGCACATGGCTACAGTTTGCACAGATTTTTATTTCAACAGTGCCACCTAGTGGATCAGTCAATACTTTCAACTGGTCAAGAAGTGGTTTCATCCTCAAAGGCTAAGAATCCCCCAAGTTATATTTTCTGGTTCACAATATTCCTAATAATATTAACATTCAAGGGGAAATTTTATAACTGTAGTATAAATTATGGATTCTTATCTTCTGATAGGCTATTTCTAATAAAAATTAGATCATTTACAAATATTATTATAATATTTAAAATAAAAGTACCTTAGTGATTTCTTCAGAAGCTCGTTTGAAGTCCTGAACATTTCGACAGTAAAATCCTATTGTACAGCTAGGATCCATTTTTCGAAATGACATCTTTTTGGGAGAAGGGCAGTGGAATGTCTGTAATTTTAAAAGTTCTTTAGGATTAATTTATTTTATTTAATGGACTTTATATACAAAATTATCACTTCATTTAAAATTTGCTATCTAGCTATTCTCTAAACTATAAACATGCTTTCAAATGGTGTTTTAGTATATCCTATGCAGATGATCCCTCCCAATATCCAAAGTTGTAAAACATAAGAGCCAACGTTGTGTATATTCAGTTTACCAAATTTCCACCTTACACATTAGTGCCATTCTGCAAAAGAAAGGAAGTGTGTCAAAAGCAGGGTGCATTTCTAACACTTGCAGAAGGGAAAAAAAAATGTTATCTCTGAAAAAGACATGAATAAGCTAGTACAATGTTTAGCATCAAATTAGCTATTTCTATGAAAGTGCCATGAAGTCTGTTCAGTTAGAGATTTTTTAAATATTTATAAACCTTTGGATAAGAAAACCAAGACTTTGTAAACAAATATGCAGGTTCATGAAAATGTTCCATGATGATACGAAGAGGTCAACTTGAGAGTTTTAGTAACTGACACAATCAGCACAATTGCACACTGTCCTAACCCATTCTTCTACCGAGTTCTACCTCAAGTTCTTGTTTTGTCCCACACAGGATACGGTGAAAATTGTTCTACTCAGGTCCTTGCCCTCTTCCCTTGGTTCACTCTTCTCCAGTAGTCCCAGTGTTATTAAACATACAAACGGGCCAAAAATGCTGCTCTAGACTCTCTACTCTTGCCAGCAGGGTGTGGCTATTAGTAGAATCTGGTTATCCTTAGAGAATGCAAAAGTAGGAAAAGGGTAGAATATAAAGCTAATCATTCCAATCTTTCTTCCTCACCATGACACTCTAGTGTTTGGTGTTAGCATTTACTGCATAAATGCTCAGATACTTGTCCTTAAAAATCACTGATGCAACCAAATCTTTTTTTGTATGTACAAGAAAAAGAATGTTTATGTTAAAAAGGAGGGCCATAAAATATATATTCATATTTGCATAGGATATACAAAAATTAACAAGTTTAGAGAAAAGGGAGAAAACGTGGCAGATGGGAGACAGATATGAGAAATTCTTCATTTTATATTTTTTAATTAAAGAATAAGCTCAAGAAATAATCTAGGCTGGATATAAATCCATAAATTTAAAATTTCCCTACACTTAATGCCTAAAACTAAGGAATTTAAACTTGGAATCATCTATAAAAAGGTAGAAAAATATAGACTTTCATATTTATATTCATGGTAGATCAATCAAAATCACTCTTTTCTCTCCCCCTACGTATATCCTGTGATCCAATTAATGCTCCATATTATCACCAGAGGATATGCAGAACAAATATATTCAAAGTGTTTTTTTTCCCCTTACCAATAGTTTAGTCATGTATTAGGTTCAAATCCAACATCATGCTAGTAAATAACCAAACAAATGTGTTTTTAAATCTATGACTACTGTGAAACCCTTAGCTACTATGAAACCCTTACTGTACAGTAAGACTCAACCCAGCTAAACTGGATCGTCCATCTTTCTAATCAGTATGAGAACTGTCTTAGCAGGACTTTTCTAACATTGTTTTACTGATTTTGTTTATAAAGAGATATTTAAAAACAGATCTGGAAAGGTATAGAAGAGCTAGGTAAATCTGGTAGTTAACAATATACAGGAGTATTACTATTTAAGGCTCGGACAGTTCTAGGTAATATTTACAAAACAAAAATTATTTGCAATACAAGATATCTAACAATAGTCATTTGCCCAACTCTTTCCAAAGCCAATAATAAGAAATGCTTGTTTAGTTTTTGCTACTTGGGGATAAGAAAGAAGAGTCAAAAGTTTGTATGGTCCAACAAAGTATTTTCTTAACTTGTCTACATGGATGCCCTAAATTATATTAAAGCATTAATTAAAGTTTTCATTAAGAACCATTAAGACTAAATCAATATAGGCTTAGTGCTATTTCACTGTATTGTCTCCATCACCATAGATAATAATGACAAACACTAGTTAAGCATAGTTATTTTCATATCTATAAAAAACTTCTTAAATTATTCACAAAACCACAAATATAAATCTCTGATGATTGAAAACTGCAAATTGCTATTTGGTGCTCCTACATGAGTACTAGGACTCATATTTCAGAGAGGCATTTTATACCATTGAAGTCATATTGTTTGTTCACCCAAGAAGATTCTGAGATCAAACCAAGATTAATTTATAATTCAGAATCAATTCTGTTTATTGTAGAACAACTTAGACCTTAAGGTATTTTCCCAAGTGGCATTACACAACTGTGTTCACTCTGTGATAATTCTCTGCGCTATGCACTTAGATTTCTTTTTTAGTTTTTAAAATTCTGATGATTTGCTAAGAGTAGCAGCTTCTACTTAAACACATTTTAGCAAGTATCACTAGATACACTTCTACACTTACTGAAAAAACTGGCCAGAGTGAGTCAATTCCCATTTATTTCATTTTCTAATACAATATTTATTCATTGCCTCAAAAAATAGTTACTAGGCACCTACCAAATGGTAGGCACTCTTCCAGACTTATTATATCAAAGAGTGGATTCTATTACCTAAACATACAAATAATACTGAAACAAATAATTTTAAGTGTAGTTCTGTTATTTTGGTGATTTAGATAAAACTTCCCAAGATAACTAATTAGAGAATACATCCTTACTAAAAAGCACCTCCTACTCACTACAGTTCACATGTGTAATTCATAAAGGGTACATCTTTCACTGAGGAATTCACTCATCTATCTACATAATCACATCACATCATTCTAATAGCTTTAGTGCCACTATGCTCTGAATTTACAAGGATATATTAAAACAGTCACCACTGTATATACCTCCTAAAACCTGAAACTTGGAATTGGGGGCCTAGCAATCAGAAGAGACTAACATATCTATAATAAGGTTTTTTTTAACCTTATTAGTAGAATGTTAATATTAAGGTAATACAATATTTGGAGAAGGAAATGGCAAGCCACTCCAGTATTCTTGCCTGGGACACAGACAGAGGAGCCTAGTGGGCTCCAGTCCATGGGGTCACAAAAGAGTCGACATGACTTGGCGACTAAACAACAACGAACAGTACAAAAATACTTTAATAACCAAATATTTGTATTTGTAAAGAGACAGAATCAGTCACTCTGAAAGTATATCAGAAATAGCATGAAGCAATAGTTTCTGGTTTAAGAAAACTTAAATATATACACACACATACAGATACACGGCTGCATACACACACATATACATTATAAATATATATAAATATGTATAAGATAATGTATATCCACTAGTACTCTCATCCAAACAATTGAAACTCTGCCCTGTCCTAACTACTAACAATGAGAACCCACAGTTCAACACAGCCTCAATGCTAAATCTCATCTTAAACCCACTTTCTGGCATATCAATATATAAAAAATAAGTGCTTCTGTGCTTTTAAGAAGTTATCTAATTTCACCAAATTTTACTTTACAAAGTCTCTTAAAATCAAATTATTTTCCATTCCCACTACCACCCACTTCAAGCTTCTATTGACTCACCTGTGAAGTGTTGCAACTGTCTCCCAATGAGCTACAACCTTCCTAATATTGATTGTGTAGACATTTGTGAATAACAGTGTGAATAACATGGATATTCACTGACCTGGCATCTTTGTAGAGTCTCTCAAAATATTAGATGAATAATCTCTTTCTACTGGTCAAAACAGTCGACACTAAAAATCTTTTAATTTGTCTATTTTAGATAATGCTTAGAATACTATGAACAAGTTTCCATCTAAATCTCAAGTATTTATTTTTTTAAGGAGTCAATTTGACACAGCCACATGGGAAATGTAACTGAAGGCATAGGAATCGGTGCCACAAGATCACAAGGCAGCAGAAACAGATTTACAGTGTGGTTCACATAACACAATTCTAGAGTGCCTCCCACAGTATTAATCAGTCAACTGGAAATACTTATTAAAGTTTATATGCAACATATAGTGAAGGAAGAAAGTAAAAAGCAAAGCTGTTCTCTTGCCCATACTTTAGTTGAGGTAATAGTCTACAAAAAATGCTAGGCTGTTTTATAATGTACCACTTAGTACCAGATTTTAATCTTGTGCTTTATCCATCTTCATAATCTACCCCTTATATACTTACTAGGTATTAATATTAGCTAGCAAGCTATTACTAAAACAAAGTACTAAACCACATTTCCAGCCTGTCAAGCCCTGGAGAATTAGTGATCCATGTGCCACTCAAGTGATTAAGATGACTTTAAAAGTCTCTAAAAGCATCAACTGGGAAAACAAGAACCAAAATCATGTAACAGTTACATTTCTCACTTATGCACTCTCAGAATTTTCTGAAATATAATCCTATACAAGTATAACTGATTCACTTTGCTGTACAGCTGAAACTAACAAAACATTGCAAATCCAATTTAAAAATTTTGTAAATGCTGGCTCAGAAAATGATCAACAGGAAGGAAAAGAAGACTTTAAGAAATCAAAGCTAAAATAAATATTAGAAACCCAACTAAAATTCATGGAAACTTAACTAGAGGCTAAGATTTAATTACTGAAATGCTAGAAATAATTATTAGACATTATTCTTGTTTTCACTGAAACTTGTCTTAATTATATACTTAAAGCAAAATAATGTCACACTCCCCTTCAATCATTTTGTCATTCTAACCCAACTCCATTGTCTTCTTTCTCTTTTTCCCCCCTTTCTTTCTTTCTTTAAACATGTCTAACATTTTAAATTCTTCAGTACTGTTCAGCTGTGTATGTACAAAATTACTTGGAAGCTTGGTCATTTATTTTGGTTGGGCTAGGATATCTAACAAGTTAGAGACAAAGATAAATGAAGAAGACAGTGTATTATAAATTAAAATTCAGCAATAAATTATCTAACCTTTGACCACTGTATGTATTATGGCTTTGTAAATTAGTAAAATATTTATTATTAACTTGGAATACCATAAAAGCATAGCTGCTTAGCATATCTCTGAATAATTAAGAGTTTGCTTCATATGGGAAGAAAACAGTACCAGCTCTTTATCCACAGTACCTCAAGAGGGAAGTCCTTTATGCTGACATCTACAAAAGATTGGCAGTAATGAGGATCCATGTAAATCAAACTGTCATCTACAAGGACAAAACAGAAGACAAGTAATTCAAAAAACACCTTATTATTACACTGCTTACAATCCAATTTCTATGTAGAATAGCTGAAAAAAATCTGGGAGTAACAGCTTGCCAGACTGATATTCATTGACTGAAACATAGGTTTGCACAGGACAGATTAACTTTTGCATAATCAAATATGCTTGTATAAGCAGAATTTTTATAAAGTGATGAGACTGTCATTTAATTTTTGGTGATAAAATTACTTTCACAAACACACAATTATATTCTAGAGTTTGCATATGAAAAATGTATTGCACTACTTTATCCTGACAGGAAGAACATATTGCTTGTCATTTTATCATCAACTAGCACCACTAAAACTGGTATAAGGTAAATATGTAAATAGCAACTGCCAGAATATGGCAGCAATGTCTTCTAAAGTTTAGTAAAAATCAATAAATTATGCCTTGTTTATGCAATAACAGAAATTAAATATACATTTTACAGAATCCAATTATACTATGGATCAATGACAAATGAATGGCTATGGCAGGACTGATGAATTTATAAGGTACTCATTTTGCTCCGTTACTTACCCTGTTTCTGGATGATCCTATGTTAACTTTCTGACTTTTAAAAGAAAACAAAGAAGAAATATACTTTACTAAACCACTAACCTTGAAATCCAGCAAAGTAATATGACTGTTTAGGTTTGCCGCCAATAATACCCACACAATATTCAAGGCTTAAAATTCCCTGCCAAAATAAATTAACTCAGATTTAGGGTCAAGAGACAAATGATAATTATTCAAAACAACTAAATTTGTATCACTAGTAGTAGTAGTAGTCTGCAAATTTTTCACCATCAGTTTTATTTTTATTAATTTTCCCCCATGTTCTAAAACCCTTTTGTCTACCAAACTATCTTCTATTTAACAACATTAAACAATTACTATGTGCCAGTTATAAACAACATAACTATGAAAAGGCAATAAACATTTCTGCCAAAGTCAAAACAAATGGCCTTTCAGTTAGTTGGTGCAACTTTGCTGTGATCCATGTAATATTTTCATCACACTTCTTGAAATGCTAGAAATAATTATTAGGCATTGTTCTTGTTTTCACTGAAACTTGTCTTAAAACAACAAACTAAAAATCATTTTTAATCAATGGCATTCACTTGACAAAAATTTTGTGCTACTTCATTTGGAATAAAAACAGGCTAATGAAAACAATCTAGTCCAAGGAAAAGAATAATTATTATTATATTTAAAGTCAGTTTACTTTACTAATCATAAAATATCAATGATACCTCAATAAATCATTTAGTAGTTCCCTAAACATCTACTTAAGGTGGGCCAAACAATTCTTTTTTAAAATTAATTCATTCATTTATTATTTTGGCTGTGTAGAGTTTTAGTTGCAGCGCGGGGGACCTTTTGCTGCATCCCATCAGCTCAATTGTTGGGCTGTGTGGGCTTAGTTGCCCCGAGGCATGCAGGATCTTAGTCACCCTGTTGTTGTTTAGTCACGAAGTCACGTGGGACTCTTTGCGACCCCATGGACTGCAGCCCACCAGGCTCCTCAGACAAGAATACTGAAGTGAGTTTCCATTTCCTTCTCCAGGGGATCTTTCCAACCCAGGGATCAAACCCCATCTCCTGCATTGTAGGAGGATTCTTTATTGCTGAGCCACCAGGGAAGCCCCCTTAGTTCCCTGATCAGGGATCAAACCTGCGTCACCTGCATTGCAAGGCAGATTCTTAACCATTGGACCAACAGAGAATAATTCTGGCCTAAATAATTCTATACTTTAAAAAAAAAATCATGTCCATGTAGTAGTCATTTAAAAATATGCCCAGTGGAATCAATTAATATCCATATTCTATTAATGTAGAAACTGTCAATAGCTTCTATATTAATTTTAGCATATATGATGATAGAAAACATTAATAATGATAAAGTTTATTCTATAAACCCCACAAAGTATTAAACAATAAACTTCCCTTCTCTTAAATGAGAGGATGTTTCAAAATCTAGAAGACACAAAAATAGACTGTGTGAACAAATGCTCTTTTAACAAGTAAACAGAACAGTTTTGTTTAAACTTAATTATTTTCTTAAAAATAGTATGTTGGTGGTTTACTGAAAAACACACACAGAAAATAAATCAAAAAGTAAAAATTTCTCAAAACACCAACACTCAGTTCATCATTAACCACATTTAGGGGAATACCTTCTTGACATCTATCTATATTACATATATTCACATACAGATTTATAAATACAATTATATATATATGTCATTATATAACATATGCCACTGAAACTTTTGTCACTCATGATCTCTTAAACATTTTCCTATCAATAACTATAGATCTATATTACAATGTTTAATGGCTGCAAACTCTGTATACTTTGTGAAAATATCATAGAGGTGTTTTTTGTGGGGTAAGGAGAACTGCAACTGAAAAAATTAAACAGAGAAAAATCAATTGGGGCTTCCCAGGTGGCTCAGTGGTAAGCAATCCACCTGCCAATGCAGGAGACGCAGATTCAATCCTTGAGTCAGGAAGATCCCCTGAAGGAAATGACAACCCACTCCAGTATTCTTGCCTGGAAAATCCCAAGGACCGAGGAACCTGGTGGGCTACAGTCCATGAGGTCACAAAAGAGACGGACTGGACACAATTGAGCGACTAAATAACAACAGCAACAAAAATTAATTAAGATGCAATTATACCAAAAAACTTGATAATAATACTTATTATTATTCTATGTTATTATCATTCTATTTAGAGTCCTATTATTCTATTGCGTTCCCCCAAAATAAAGATCTTTAACACAATTAGAGAGTGCCTTCGACCTGGGGCAATCTGATCAGCTGAAATACAATGTTTCTGATACAGGGACCCATGAGAAAGTAAAAGTTCTAAGTCCCTCAAAGTCCAGAGAAAAAAGAAAAAAACGCATAGCAAGAGTCTTCACACACTGTCAGAAAAAAGAATGATTTTGGGTAATGGAAGAAAGACTTTAGTTCTTGACATCTATATTTCCTTTACAACAAAATAGAGCAGATTTAGCAATAAACACTTAGAAGTAGATTAGGAGCTAAAATGTCATTACATATAAGAAGCTGTATCTTTGGAAACTTGAAACACTTTTCAGTTCCTAAAAAAGCTTTTTCACAGTTATCTAGTGGTGAGAATTGATTGAGCTGTATCCATGAAGCAATAAATAAGACTGAAGTAATCAGTCAAAGAAGGAAAGTCCTAATTTGTCTTGCTGAAGAAAGAGAACATATTGGATTTTCCTCATTCCAGGTCCTTTTAAAAATAAATAAATAAGTAAACTTCTTGTGGTAAGGAATGATAAAGCACCATACCAAATTTTTCTCCTCACAGAATGTAGCAGGAGATGGTACCATCTCTGAAATACCATGGAATTACCTTGGGTAATAAATTTAGATAATAGAATTGAGTGGTGAATTTTAGAGAGTATAATGTACAGTGGTTTGGCAGGAAAAAGTACAACGCTGACCAAGGAGGAGGAAGCAGCATAGAGAGCGGAGAAGAGGGAGGGGGAGTGCGTGGGGTGGGGGGAGGCAGAAGCGGAGAAGGAGGAAACACAGAGAAAAGCGAGCAGAAATGAAAGACGAAGAAGAGGACGATTACTTTTCTCTTAGGTCTATTAGAAACACTATTTTTTTCACTCCTAAATGAATGGCTCTTTACTTGATCTCATTATGGCTTTTGACCCATCCATCCTGTCACCAAGCACCACACCTAACATAATACCCACTTCACTCAGCCATTTTAGACATTTTTACCTGATAATCAAAAATTTTAAATGTATTAATAGTTATTAATACTATTCTAAAAGTGGACTGTAGCATAAATTAAATTAGTAGAAGATCAAAGAAATGTTACATTTTAGGAAGTCCAGATTCTTGGGGGAACCCATGAAAAACAATGAAAGGTCAGGTCTCCATCAATAGTTTTGTTATCTGAAGTTGAACATATCACTTAACTTTTGTCATTTCTGTTTTTTTATAAAGACAACTGAGTTCCCAGCTAGTGTGAGGGCAAAATGAGATAAATCTGTATTACAAGTGTTATACAAATATCTGTCAAGCAACTCCTATATGCTAGGTACTAAGGATCACTTTAACAGCTAGCCGTGGTTTGTTTCACTACAATGCAGACTCCAATGAATCACTCAAGATTACACAGTCCTGCCATCTGATAACTGCTCTCAATGCTGCCAAACAGCAAAGCCCTCAGCCAGATGAAGCTATCCACAGCCCATTTCACCAGAAAGGGGGTTTTGGCAAGTCGGTTCCAAAATTGCCTCAGTTTCTGATCTTCTCATGGTAGTAGAGAAGCAGGCAATCCATTTTAGATTTGGTTACAACAGAGACATAACAGCATGCCAGAAGTCTCAAAGCCCCCATGAAATGGTTCATAATGTCTCACATTTCACCAATAAGTCTACTAAAGAGTCCATGTTAGAAACCAAAGCCCCACGTTTATCTAGTGGATTCATAAGTTATTGGTTATAGTGGCGCCACTGGTAAAGAACCCGCCTGCCAATGCAGGAGACCATAAGAGATGTGGGTTCCACCGCTGGGTCAGGAAGATCCCCTGGAGAAGGGCATGGCAACTCACTCCAGTATTCTTGCCTGGAGAATCCCATGGACAGAGGAGCCTGGTGGGCTACAGTCCACAGGGTTGCAAAGTGTCAGACACGACTGAAGCACCTCAGCATGCACACACTGGTATTATTAGTAACAAGTAGCCTGCAAATTTTTATTAACTATTAGGAAAAGCCAAGATATCAGCTAGAAGACTTGAATATACCATATATTGAAATGAACTGCTCTAGATTTTTAGAATCTACAATCTAGAGTGAGGATACATGTTCCACCTATATACACTGGGACCACAATATGGGACTATTATTGTGTTTCACATGAGGTACAAATCTAAACTTTATTTCAAGATTACTATATGCCATGACAGTCCATTCAAAGAGGAATTCCATCTCTGGCCTTGATTTTATTAAAACTATGCAAATAATATAAATACTAAACTTTCAAACAGACTATTTCAAAAGTTGAAGTTTTGTGACAAAATAACCTAATTAGACAGGTTCTTTTGAAAAAAAAAAATTACGTGTTCTGAAAGAGAACAGATTTGTAACTGGTTAATATAAGGAAAACAAAGTTGGAACCTCCCCAACATTATCTTCATCATCTCTGTCTATATAAATATGTGTTCTACCTACTTATAGACCTTATGATAGCACATGAAACAAAGCAGAAGATAATGCAGCAGTAATTTTAAAAACTCATCTTGTTTCAATAGTTACCTAGATATAGTTTAATGTGGGCTTATGAATAAATAAAGGTACATGCATTTAAAAATCACACATAAGAATAATGGGAACTATAGACATATTTCAGATTATGATTATTGCTGCTCTGTATCCCCTTGATTAGCTGCAAAGATTAAAAGGCTTTTTATTTTGTCATAGAACACCTTATCTTCAAATCACAACTGATCTTATAATACTGAAATTTAAAATCTATAATGTCAAATTTTACAACCTAGAACTACAAAATCATCAATCTACAATTATAAAATCATTTCATTTCATAGAAAAAAGATTGCAAACTTTCTGTATTTTTCATGTTAGCTAGCATTGCCTTCAAAAAATTTTAGTTCTTATTTCATACCTTTACAAAATCTAAATAGTCGGCATTGGTTCTTTCTCCACCAAGTCTAACAGGAACTAGAATAATAACAGCTTTGTCATTTGTATTATCAGAGGCCATGGAAGTGCACTGTTTATCAATTACATCAGAACTGTAAACTGAGAAAAAATACAATTAATACATATTGATTTTTAAAAAATAATTTTCAGAAACACTTGTACCCTAATTTTCCTCCCAATAATGGCCAGTCATGCAATTTCTAACATCATTAAGAAGGTCTCAACGAGTTAAAAATTACCCATATCCTTCATGCATTCAATAGATATTTATCAGATAACTATTATATGGCACTGAGTCTTCAGCAGTGAGCAAAATGGAGAAAAACCCCTGCCCTCATAGAGCATATCCTCTAACACAGAGAAGTAAAATATAAGATAAGACAGATGGTGATAGCTGCTCTGAAGGAAAACAGAGGCGAAGAAAGATGGATAGGAAGTGTCGAAATGGAGCACAACTCAAAATAAGCTGGTAGGGAACTCAAGACTTAAAAGAAAGTAATAAACCAAGAAGTGCAGATACCTGGGGGAAGAGATTCCAGATAGAAAGATGAGCAAGTGCAAATGTCTTAGGGCAGAAGCACGGACAGCTTGTTCCAGGACCAAGAGGCCAGTGCCTCTGGAGGGACTGTGAGTAAGGGTACAATAGTAGATAATGAGGTTAGGAGATAAGGTTACAACTTGAGAGAGAACAAAGACAGATGGTAGGAAATCTTAAAAAGCCATGATAAAAACTTCAGTTTTTACTTTGAGTAAGATGGTAAGCCACTGAAGAGTTTTTTAGGAAACAAATGTTCTGATCTGGATTTATATTTTATCAGTGTGGCTCCTGTGTTTATTAACACAGGACTGCAGAAGGCAAGGGCTGAAACACAGAGAAGTTAGGAAGGCACCGCAAGAATCCAGCAACAGATGATGGTGGCCTGAACAAAGGCAGTAATTGTCCAGATGCAGAATGGTCACAAGATGATCATGAGGAGGTGGTGAAAAGTGATATGTTAAACATAATATACGAGAGGAAAAAGGAGTCATAGATGATTGGCGTGTTTTTGATATAAGCAAACAGAGCAGGAGAGCTGCCATTTACAAAGACACAGAAGACTGTAGGAAGGGAAAATACAGGCAGGAGACACGGGAATTCAGTTTTAGACATGCTAAGCTTGAGATATCTACTACATATGCAAGCAGGGACAATGAGTAGGCAGTTAAGGACATAAAAGGCCTCTATCTGAGGACAGGTCTGAGATGGAGCTAAAAATTTGGGAACTGACAGGAGACAGATGGTACTGCAAAGCCACGAGATTGGGTAAATCCAAATATGTACATAGACTGTGTACCTCCCATAGTCAGTCTACACTAAAGCTACAAAAATGGAAAAAAGTTCTTTCTATGTTTCAATTCATCTTACTTTTGCCAAGCTACTCAGTAAAACTTCTAATTATAAATCATTAAATTCTCTCACTTTTCTGAGACAGCACACACATGACCATTTCTATCTTTGACTTTTCTGAACTAATACATACTCCAATCAAATGGGTTTTTCCAAAGGACTACTCCTTCAAAAACAAATATTGTTGCAAAAAGACAAAGTAATAATATTCCCTTGGCATATACAACAATTTCTTCCTTATCAAGCGCTTCTTACTCTTCAATTTCTTCTTACTCTTCAATTTCATTCAACACACATTTATTGAGGGCCAACTATTTATTGAAGCTTTCTATGTCAGGGAAATATAAATGCAAATAAGATCCTTAATTCACAGTTTCTGCCTCAATGTTTCAGTATTTTTCCTCCACCTTCAACACATGGAAGGGCTATAAAACAGTCCAATTCCATAACAGAGGCTCACTACAGTAGTGATTCTCAACGAAACAGTTCAGGTACTTTCCCCCTAACACTGATCTACAAGGACTTACAGATAAGCACAAGGTGTTATTAAAAGTGAATTAAAAGTGCAATATTTAATATAAGTATTTCCACAATGTTACAGAACACAGAATAATAAACTAGTTCTACCTGATAGGAGCTGGAAAAGGCTTCAGAGCATGTTCTTAAAGAATGAGTAAGAGTTAATAAAAAGCATTTTAATAATAAGGGGCATTCTAGGCAGAGACAATAATATCAGCAAAGACATGGAAAAAAGGTAATGATGGTATATCCAAAGAATGGTGTGCAGGTTGATGGTACCTTGGTGTACCAGCATGCAAGACAGTTGACAGCTGATGCTGGAAATGTAGGTCAAGACAAACGGTAAAGGACTTCAAGTGCTTTATTTTAAATGCTACAATAACTTGAGACTGGAGTTAATAGACAATCATAGGTTTTCAAATTAAGGGACATGATCAATTTCTTTGGACTAAATGAATGAGAAATAAAAAAAGGAAGATAGGGAAACCATGTTCAAGTTCTAGTTAGAGATAAGGGTCTGATCTGTATCAATGAGAGTGAAGAAGAGAGGACAGATTTCAGAACCATTTTAAGTACAATTTGTTAAGCCTTTGTTGACTAACTAGACATAAGCAACAAGAAAAGAGTCAAGAATAAGTAAGCATACATGTGGACATGATACTACCAGTGAAAATAGAAAGTAAGAAAGGAGCCATGTACAGAGAGAAGTGATAGGTTTAATTTTAAATGTGCTGAATTCGACGTGCTTGTAGAACATCTAAATGGAAATAGTTAAGGATGGCAGAAAATACAGGTTACCTCATATTAACACAAGTAGCACTAGAAATGCAGTTTTAAAAGTCCTAGTATATAGAGCATGGTACTAACTATTTAAAGCCATGGAAAAATATGTAATTACAAAGGAAAAGAATACAGAATGAGAGGAAGAGAAAATGAATAGGAAGTGGAGCTTCTAAAAACACTAATGAAAAAAAACTAACAAAGATGAGGGAATGGCGGGGAATTAATTATTAATTGACTCTAACCTCAAAATCAATCAAAATGGACTACAGTAATATAAACTCTCCCTTTATAATTTTAAATATCAGTGTTCAAAATTTTAGATATCTACTTCAAATTACACAAACCACCTAGATATTGAGTAGTTTTGTGTTCTTTAATTAACAGTATGTGACACTAAAGACCAAAGCTGATTGACATCAATAAAAGTGCAAAAGGCAAATTCATAAATTATTTAATGACTAATTGTTGAAGTACATCCTTTGGCTTAATTAGAACTCTTAACACAGTACATTTTATTTATAAGATTTCCTACCTGAAAAACAAATATAGTATCTGCAAAATCATACACTCATCTGAAAACTTAAAACTTTCATGTTCATATGGTTATAATCATGGCTTATCAGTCTTTCTTAAAAATCCAATTAACCTTAACAAAAGCCCAAACAAAATGCATGTGTATTTGCTAACCATTATTTCCATACAATCAGCACTAGTCAGTTATCAGGGTACTCTCAAACCTCTTATAAACACCCTTATATTAAACATAATTAAAGTATAACAACTTTCCCCAACATTAACATACTTTTTCCTATTGAAAGCATTTCTATAAAAAATAAATAATTTTATTTTGAAGGCACTTTATTTTATCAGGAAATTAAGGTCTCTATTTTAATCCCCAACAGAGTTTCAAAATTACTATAAATACCGGTCATTAAACGGAAGGCCCAAAACAATAAAACAAAGATACATTCTGGACAATACCTGCATCATGATCAGATGATTTATTGAAGGACTAGTAAGAGACAAATCAAACTGAGAATTTTCCTCCCTTGAAACAAATCCACCAATGAGGAGGTACTTGGCAGACATGCAGACCATGTATATACTTATGTTAAATTTTCCCACCTATCTTTTTTTAAGTAGCCTTTTTAAATACTGAAATTTTCCTCAAGAATTTATTTTAATATTGCAACTTATAATTCATAGTATATATTCAATCAAGAAATATTTAATAAGTGCCTACATAGGGTGCCATGTTGGAACAAAAATGTGAAAACATGGTCCCCACCTTCATAATCACTTACAGTATAATTGGGATAAGCTAAATACTTTTGAAGAATCTAATTATAAATGGTGTTGAGACAACTGTACAGCCATATGCAAAAGAATAAAACTGGACCACCATCTTATACCATACACAAAAATTAAATCAAAATGGATCATCAAAGATTTGAACTTAAGACCTGAAACCATAAACTCCTAGAAGAAAACAGGCAGAAAACTCCTTGACATTGGTTTTGGTAATAATTTTTTTAACTGGGCATCATAAGACAACAAAAGCAAAAATAAACAATGGCAATACATCAAACTAAAAAGCTTCTGTTACAGTAAAGGAAAACATCAACAAAATCAAAAGGTAACTTACTGAATAGAAGAAAATATTTGCCATCACATATATGATAAGGGGTTAATACACAAAATATACAAAAATATTTGTATATAAAATATATAAACAGACTCATACAATTCAGCATCAAAAAAACAAGTAATCCAATTTTAAAATGAGCAGAAGACCTGAAGAGACATTTTTCCAAAGAAGCCATACAAATAGCCAACACATACATGGAAAAGTGCTCAACATCACTAACCATCTGAGGCAAATCAAACCACAATGAGATACCATCTCACACCTGTTAGAAATGGTTATTATCAAAAAAGACAAGTAACAGCAAATGTTGAGGATGTGGAGCAAAAGGAACCCTTGCGCACCACTGGTGAGAATGTAAATTAACACGGCCACTATGGAAAACACTTATAGTAGTTCTTCAAAAAAATAAAAATAGAACTACAATATGACCTAACAATTCTACTTCTAGGTATTTATATGAAGAAAACAAAACCACTATCTCAAAAAGATAAATGCATCCCCTTGTTTTCTGCAGCATTATTTACAATAGCTAAGGTACAGAAACCACCTAAGTGTCCATCAATAATGAATAAAGAAAATGTGGTGTATTTATATGTGTTTATAGATATATATAAATTATATTATTTAGCCATAAAAAAGAATGAAACCTTGCCATTTGTGACAATATGGATAGATTCTGAGAGCATTATAGGAAGTATAATAAGTCAGACTGAGAAACACAAATACTGTATCATCTCACTTATGTGTGGAATCTTAAAAAGCAAAACAAAATGAATAAAACACCAAGCTCATAGATACAGAGAACAGACTGATGATTGGCAGAGGTAGAGTGGGGGAGCAAAAAGATTGAAGGGGGTTAAAAGGAACAACTCCTAGCTATAAGATAAATAAATTATAAGGATGTAATATACAGGATGGGGACTATAATTAATAATATTATATTGTACATTCAAAAGTTTTCATCACACACACAAAAACTTGTAACTATGTATGGTGCATCAGAGAATGAGATGGCTGGATGGCATCATCGATGCAATGAACATGAACTTGGGCAAACTCCAGGAGATGGTAAGGGACAGGTAGGCCTGTCAAGCTGCAGTCCATGGGATCGCAAAGAGTCAGACAACAGGACTGGACAGAATGGAACTGGACAGTCCAATGACTGGACAACGGGAACAGAATGGACAGAATGGATGGTGATGGATGCTAACTAGACTTATTGTGATCATTTCACAATATACACAAATACTGTCGTACATCTGAAACCAATGCAACATACAAATTTGTATATACAAATACAAATTATGCTGTACATCTGAAACTAATGTAATGTTATATATCAGTTATACCTAAATTTTAAAAAAGGTCTAACCAAATAAATGGATGAAATGTATAATTATATAATAGATTCCTCACCTGTACAATCTTGCGCAACATAAATAGTTATTCCTTTTAAGTCTGGGTGTCTTGCTTCTTCAACTGCTTTTCTAAGAAAATAACAAGCATTATCCTTTAAAATCCTAACATTTCTAGTTAATAACTAAAGATTTCATTTAAAGAAAAAGAAAGCCAACATTTTCTTGACTTTCCTATTTACCCTTTAGTGCCTGCTTTCAAAACTATTATCTGAATGGTATTTTTAAAAAATCACGTCAATTTTTTCAAAGTAGAATATTCCTCTAAATTACTCAAAGAACATAAAAACATAAGTTTAAAATTTTAAATTCTTGGGTATAAAGGCATGAGCCCTACCCAGTCTTCCCAAAGAGAATTTCTCTCAAACTCCCCTGGCTATATTAAACGCTTTCTAAAAAGTGCTACTACAAGACGCTTCAAGGTTTGCTTCATATTAACTCATATTAAGTGAAAGTGAAAGTCGCTCAATCGTGTCCGACTTTTTGCGACCCCATGGACTGCATAGTCCACGGAATTCTCCAGGCCAGAATACTGGAGTGGGTAGCCTTTCCCTTCTCCAGGGGATCTTTCCAATCCAGGGAGAATACTGGAGTGGGTAGCCTTTCCCTTCTCCAGGGGATCTTTCCAATCCAGGGATCGAATCAAGGTCTCCTGCATTGCAGACAGATTCTTTAACAGCTGAGCCACAAGGGAAGCCCAAGAATGCTGGAGTGGGTAGCCTATCCCTTCTCCAGCGGATCTTCCTGACCCAGGAACTGAACTGGGGTCTCCTGCATTGCAGGCGGATTCTTTACCAACTGAGCTATGAGGGAAGCCCATTACATTACTGATTAGCAAAATATGATTGTTCTCTAGGACACGTCAAGTTTTTTATCTTTTCTTTAAACAATAGCATGACTTTTTTCCTTCATTCAAAAACCTATAGGACCTGAACAGACGAATTTCCTACTTTCAAGTCTTAGAATTCTGTAAGTAAAACTGCAAATTGAAAAATATTTCCAAGTGAATATAATGCTATATTTCCAAGTATGCCCTCATGGTTCACAAGATATGAAAAAAAAATCATAATATCTGTAAAAGGAAATTACACAAATTGTAGAAAAATACTTTTATTTAACTGTATCTTTATATTTTTTAATTTAATATGCCTTATTTTGCATGTTTTTATGTGCCAATATAAAAGAGGGATGGAAAATTATGGCCCACAGTTCAAACATGAGCTGAGGCCTGTTTCTGTACAACCTAAGGCTAAAAAATGGTTTTTAGTTTTCAAAGACTATAAAACAAAAAAATTTAAAAATGAGAAAAATGTGCAATAGAGCCCTTATAGAGCCTGAAAAGCCTAAACTATTTACTATCAGTTCTTTTCAGAAAAAGTGCCCTGATCCCTGGGGGTATAGAATATAACATCTTGAAGAGTAGAAACTATGTTTTTATGATTATGTTTTTATAAATGTCATACTAAACTGGACTTGATATTATTCTTAATAATCCATTTAATAACATTAGGCAAATATTTTTTCAACTGCAAGCACTGTCCTATAAAATATAAAGCCTTTTAATATGCAAAAAAAATTGCAATCATTTGGATTTTGTATATTATTCTAAATAGACCAAATTTACTATAACATGCTGTACTTTGATGATATTATTAATGACTCAATAATAATAATGGGACATACAACAAATGAGACAGTTTTTTTAAAACTTCAGTAGTAAATGGCACTATAAACCTGAGGTATAGTCAAGTTTGACTTTCAACTTTTTTCTAAGTACTCTGAATATCACATACCCTTTACTTTTACTATGATATAATTATATTAATAATCCCATACATTTACAATTCACAAGAATTTGATGTGTGCAAAGAAATGCTGGAAACATCAGTTTTAGCTCTTGACATTTCATTACACTATCAGTACATTACAGCCCCAGGTTACACTGTTTAAAAAAAAAAAAACTATAATGTCATGCATGTTCCAAGGTTGAAAGAGTTGTTAGTTTTAAGAACATTTCAGTAAGGTAGTCTAGTGAAAACCTGGATAGAAAGAGACCTTGGATATCCATACCTATGAGCAAAAGAAGAAAAATTTGTCAGTAAATAAATTAAATGTGACTAGAGTCACAATATGTCTTGTCTTTTCCCTAATAGCAAATGAAAGCTCCTTTATGAATATTCTCATACAGTTAGATTTTAAACGTTCTAATAATATATATGCACTGCAAAAACCAGTATCTCTGAGCCTGAGGACCACTGTCATAAGATGAAAGGCTTTAAAACAATTTTACCTTAAAATGTGAGCAACCACAGCTGGTCCATACCAATCTCCAGCTTTTTTCCCAGACTTCTTTCCATATTCTATTAGCTGATGTAAACCAAAGACAGCCAAGGGGGAATCACCAAACCAAGAGATGATTTTCCGGTGATAAATTTCATTTTGCATCTCACGATCATCAGAGTATCTCTCGATTTTTTCCTTCAGAGAAATTGTTGGGGTTTTGAGTTCTCTTTCCCCTGAAAGTGATGCTTCAAATGATGCAGTAAATTTTTTTACAGTGTTGGAAGTCCATGATTCAGAGTCTGAATTTTCAATGTTCAAAGCATCGGGCCAGGTCCAAGCTATAGTAGTTACAAAGCAAATTATTCAGATCTTTTAAATAGTTAGACACCAACAATTCTACTAAAATAAGTATGCAGCATTTAAAGTTACATGAGTTACTAAACTAAAATAATAAAGTCAGAAAGTAGATTAATGGTTGTATATGGGGAAGGAGGAATATTGGGAATGACCACTACTAGTATGGGCTTCCCTTGTAGCTCAGCTGGTAAAGAATCTGCCTACAATGCATGAGACCCCAGTTCAATACCTGGGTCAGGAAGACCCCCTGGAAAAGGGAATGGCTACCCACTCCAGTATCCTTGCCTGGAAAAATCCAGAGGAGCCTGGCAGGCTATATAGTCCATGGGGTTGCAAAGAGTTGGACACAACTGAGCGACTAAGCACAGCACAGCACTATCAGTATGCGGTTTCTTTGGGGGAAGATGAAAATGTCCTAAAATTAGATCATGGGGATAATCGTAAAATTTTGTAAACATACTAAAAACCACTGAAATATTGTTCACTTTAAATGAGTGAATTTATAGTATGTAGATTAATAAAGCTGCTTAAAAAAATAAAGGTACAAGCAGAGAAAACATGCTAATTTATCAATGATGTTTTCTTTAGAGTTGAAATATTATTCTCCACACTTTTCTGTAGTTTCTAAAATTTTTTAAATGGGAATATATTACATATGGAGAAGGCAATGGCAACCCACTCCAGTACTCTTGCCTGGAAAATCCCATGGACGGAGGAGCCTGGTAGGCTGCAGTCCATGGGGTCGCACATAGTCGGACACGACTGAGCGACTTCACTTTCACTTTTCACTTTCATGCATTGGAGAAGGAAATGGCAACCCACTCCAGTGTTCTTGCCTGGAGAATCCCAGGGATGGGGGAGCCTGGTGGGCTGCCATCTATGGGGTCGCACAGAGTCAGACACGACTGAAGTGACTTAGCAGCAGCAGTAGCATATTACATATAATCAGGAAAAAATTAACAAAATGAAAGAGAAAAAAATAGCAAACTTAGGTACAAATGGACTATTCAAGAATATGTTTCCCTTTCTTTTCTTTTCTTTTTTTTTGATAGTACTAAGATGGAATAAAGACTTTTATATTCCATTACCAATACTGCTCACCAGACGTCCAATCTTGACTACCAAAAGGCACAATAAATATATTGAATATCATTCACAGTATTCATGACAGAGTCACTTCAGTGTTTTGTTTTGGTTATACATTAAAAGTTTGATCATGGAAGTTTAATATTTCTTTTCAAGGTTTTTTTTCTCATACACTCCTTTCAAAATAATTTAATTATTCTTTGGGGAGTAATACCAATTCTCTAGTAAGTGAAGTTAATAAAGCCATTAGAGATCAAAGATTCCCCCCATACAAAATCAACTACATCGCTACTTGACTCTTCTTAATAATAAGACAGTCCCCAAACATTCATGAAATTTTAAGTTAGCCAAATGAGTCACGAGTTCAGAGGCCGAGTCAGGACTGTGAAAAGCATTCCAATTTGTGTCCGTGATTGCAGGAGACTACAAATAAGTCAGGAAAAGCTGAAAAGTTCCTTTCCTTGTAATATCTTCACCATCCTGGAATAAATATTCTCTCTAAACAATCTCATCAATAATACCTATAGAAAGGTTATTAAATATTTGCTGGGCATTGCATAAAATTATCAAACACTTAAAAAAAATATAATGATACTTAGTAGTAACCAGATACAATAGCCTAAAATGGTAAACTAAAATCCTCCTACAAACGTACATATTACATAAAAAGAAACTAGTGGAAATGTTAAGAAAGGTGGCACATCAGAAAAAATAGATACATGTAAGTTAGGTATCAATGACATTTTTGAGAGTCTAAAAGTATGATGACCTTATTTATTAATAGAAAATAACAATCAATTTAACTGATTATAGCCATATTTATAAACATAAAAATAATTTTAAAGCATCACTGATAATATATAGAGAGAAAAATAAAGAAACCAATACAAAATTTCCTAAGATTTAAATAATATAAAAATATTTTAATGTAAAAATATTAACTGCGCAATAATTATCTGCTCAGTCATTGCTGCCAGAATTTAAAACTGCAGATAACCCAGAGAATCCAATTGAAAAGAACTAAATAATAACAAAACCAAAAAAGTCCAAAGACTACTAAAACTTGAACTTAATTCATAGTGGTAGCCATGAATAATATTTACATTCAACCTGTATTTTGGAAAGGTGAATCATGAAAGTTAAAGTCATACTTGCCCAATTCAACAAAGATGTTATGTTATTTGCTAAATTAGTTACAACTTCAGAAGACATTAGAATGTCAAGAAAATTAACATCAGGGAATTTCATTCAGTTTGCAAGCTAGAGTTCAAATTTAAACAACAACAATAAAACTCCCCAAAATAAAAAACTTGATTTACCTCTACCAAGAAAGTGTAGTATGAGTCCTTGAGCCAATAGCATTTGGCCAGTTCTTAACGTACAGCCCCAACCACAGTCTGTTGTCAAAGCTGAGCCTTCTATTTGAGGAAATTCTTCCCTGTAGGTAAGCCATATTCTTGAAATGAAATCTTTACGAAATTCTTCTACATTTCCTGCAATCACATGATCTTCTATTGTACACCCTGATCTTGCAGGTAAGAGTTCATTTTCATCTACAAAATAAAAATATAAACAAATATATACAAAGTAATATATAAATATATACAAAGAAATGTCAGTAATGGTAATATGTTCCCATTACTGTTCGTATGGAGTATGGCACAATCTAATTCTTTTCTCAGATTTAAATGAAGATAAATCTTACATTCTGTTCAGACTGTTATGAAAATCAAATGAGAATGAATGCTGAAATGTTTTGTACACTTTGGTACTAACTAATATAAGGTATTATCAGTAATTCTGTTGTTAATAATAATATTCTATATTCCAAATATAATCAAGTCTAATGAGATAATATAAAAATATGTTTCCTTTTTGCCTCACTTGGCTCAAGATATAGATATTAGTGCTCTCTAAAATGAGATTTGCAAATAAAATATCATGATTTGCCAATATGTAAAAATGTATATAATCAGATAACTAGCTCAAATAAAATAAAGACGTATTTATTGTTAGGAACATTTATATTCAAATTATAAAACCAAAACTAATAAGCTAATGGCATCATCAACTCAATGGATATGAGTCTGAGTAAACTCCAGGTGACAGTAAAGGACAGGGAAGCCTGGAGTGCTGCAGTCCATCATCAGGTCGCAAAGAGTAAGACATGACTAAGCAACTGAACAACAACAACAAATAAAATTATTAAATATGTTGTTACCCGATCATGTTAAAATATATTTTTAAATTGTTGCCACTCACATATGTAATTTTTTAAAGCCTTTCCAAATTGATTCTCTCTACTACAATTTCTATGTGAAAACTATGGTCACTATTTGCCCAACAATTTACAAAACACCCGTGCTCAAAATGAACTAACATTCCCTGATCTTTCCAGAGAGAAAGTCTTAGTCATCTTTTTAGCTTCTGCATGCATATAGTACCTAGCACAAACAGATCCTAACAAATGTTGGCTGGTTTGGGTGGATGGATGGATAGGTAAATAAATCTGCCCATAACTCTCAATTCCAAGGAGTTTAATTTTTAATGCCATTCTGCAGGATGTTAAAGCAGTTTTATCATGCTTTTATTCCTCATGTTTTCTGCCTCTATCCCTCTTCAAACTCATTCTGAAAAAATTACAATCACCCAAGCTTCATAATATTCAGTTTAATGGAGCTAAATTGTAGCATACAGTTTTAATAATTAAAAGAATACATGCCAAGCCTCTCTTATCAATGAATTTCTTTTAATACTAAAGCTTGAATCTAATTATAAATAAAAATTAAAATGCCTGGAAACTGAATATGGCACTATAAATATGTCCAAAGTTTCTACTTTAGGAGACATTTAAATTTG
Source organism: Dama dama (assembly GCF_033118175.1). Lineage (NCBI taxonomy): Eukaryota > Metazoa > Chordata > Mammalia > Artiodactyla > Cervidae > Dama > Dama dama. The sequence continues at coordinate 80,177,207 of NC_083700.1, forward strand.
TTTTAAATTGAATACAATAACACATAACTATAATACCTTATCCTGTGGCTTGCCAAACACATAGTTCCTAATTTCCTACCTTGACAAAGGGACTAATTCCTTATCCTTTTAAGATCTTCTCCCTCTTAATATTTACTCTAAATATTATTGGAAAACTGCTAGTACTAAATGAACTTTGTTGTCCTGTTCATTTTCCACTATAATACTGCTCCTTCTATTCCACTCTTTGATTGGCTTTCCTTTTTGCAGTATTAATTATATCAAGAATAATTTTTAATTTACATCTGCTTCCCATCCAGATTTCAAGTATACCAGAGAGGAAGAAATGTGTTTATCTTCTGGACCTCTCAATGTTCAGTGCCTAACACAGAGTTCAGTCCATAAGAGATACACAATAAACATTTGTCAGGTGAATGTAAGATAAATGGAATCAAAGGAAGAGATGTTTTTTAAATTTTGTTTTGCTTTGCTTTTGTTTCCCATGATGGAACAGACTTCTGAGCAGAGGTTTATGAAGAATGAGAATGCCTAAAAGAACCACTAGAAAAGTGAGAAAGAAAGCTGATAGAGGAAAGAGAAGAGAATCGCTAGGAATACTGAGAGCTCAGTTAAAGTCTGCTTCTCACCAACAAAAATCACAACCAAACAAGCTAATATGAAAATTAATCAGAAGTAAAATAAATTGAAAATAAAGCCTGAAAGTATAAGTATTATAATTATCAAATATACAGTAAAATGAGTATGCATGTGTTTGAAAAATAGAAGGGAACTGAAAGTTGGACAAATAACATAAAACAGACTATTAAAATTGACCAGGCACATATAAAAGAAAACCAAATGGAACTACTAGAAATAAATAATAATAACAGAAAATAGAAATTTGGCATAGATTAAATAGAAAACTACACATAACTCAGAAGATAATCAAGGAACCAGAGAAACTAAAGAAATTACTTAGAACACAGCACAGAGAGGCAAAATAACAGAAAGTATTTAAAAACCAAATAATTTAAGAGACATTAAAAAAAAAAACTAATAAGAGAAAAGCTTGTCAGAGATGTACAGGAGAACAGGAAAAATGGAGAAAAACTATAATTAAAAGTGACTGAAATTTTCTCAGATTTTAAGAAATATATGAATTCTGAGTAGAATAAAATGAAGCCCACACAAAAGACAAAGAGCTGATCTTAAAAATTACCAGAGAGAAAACATACACACACAATACAATAGCTTCAAAACACTAGAGAGAGAAAATCATGTTCTAAAGTGAGCAGAGATTTATTAAACAGAATCCAAAAACTACTAACCATTTAAGAAAGTAAAAAAGTCACCCAGATTATATTAAAATTATGAACTCTTTAAAATTATGAGCTCTTCAAAAGATAAATGATGAAAAAGTAACTAAGGGAGGAGGGGACAACATTTCCTATAGATATATTCAAAAATGGATTCATATCCAAAATATATGAAGACAATCTAGAGAGACAAGTTAATAGAAGGCACGTTTAAATGGAAAAATGTCTATGAAAATATGCTCATTTTCATCAGTTATCAAACAAATGCAAATTAAGATAAAATGTTTCTCTAATAAATATGAAAAATATCAAGTACTGGTGAGCTGAGAGCAAGCAGAATTCTCATACACACCTAGTAGAAATATAAATTAGCACAACTGGTTTGTAAAGTTATCTGGCAGTATATACTGAGACTGAACATATGAATACCCTGTGATTCAGCAATTACATCCCCAGGTACAGATACTGTATGAAAATCCATATACATGTTCATTAAAGCACATGTACAAAAATATTCACCGCAGGGCTCTTACTGATTGCCAAAAATTGAAAACTATCCAAATCTCCACCACAAGTAAAATGGATTAATAAAGTGGCATATTCACATGATGCAATACTCAGAATACAAAAATATCCAGCACCCAAAAAGGTACATAATACAATGTCTGGCAATCAATTGAGCATACAAATAGGCAGGAAAACACAAGCCAAAAAGAGAATATTCAGTCAATCAAAACTGAACCAAAACTAACAAAAATGCTAGAATTAGCAAACAAGGACATTAAAAGAGTTATTAATATTACAATATTGTGCTGTGCTGTGCTAAGTCATTTCCGTCATGTCCAACTTTTTGCAATCCCATGGACTATAGCCTGCCATGCTGCTCTGTCCATGAGATTCACTATAGCCTGCCATGCTGCAAGAGTCTTGGAGTGGGTTGCCATGCCCGCCTCCAGGGGATCTTTCCAGCCCAAGGATTGAACTCATTGCTCTTACATCTCCTGCACTCGCAAGCAGGTTTTTTACCACGAGCACCACCTGGAAAACCCCACAACAATATTACATATGTTCAAAAAGATAAGCAGAAACAAAGAAGTCTTTTTACTGGAATTTTAGACATACAAACTACAATGTCCAACATAAAAGATATACTGACTGGGATTTATGACATATTAGATATTGCTGAGGAAAAGATCAAAAGACTGGTGAACTTGAGGACAAAGCAATAGGAACTATACAAATTAAAACACAGAGAAGAAAAAGAATTCTTTAAAAAAATAAAAGCACATCAGTGAGATGTGGCACAATTTCATTCGTGCTAATATATGTTCAACTGGAGATCCAGAAGGAAAGTGAAGAGAGGGGAGGATAGAAAAAAATATTTGCAGACAAAATGGCTGAAAAAATTCAGAACTGGTGAAAGCTATGAGACAACAGTTTCAAGAAAACACCAAAATCCAAGCAATCATGAAGAAAACGACACCACTTCACACCATAGTCAAACTATTCCAAACTAGTGATAAATAAAAAAATCTTAAAAGCAGTCAAGAGTAAAAAAAGACATTATGTACAAAGAAAGATAAGGATAACATCAGGTTTCTCACAGTAAACAAAACAAGCAAGAAGAGAAAAGGGCAACATCTTTAAAGCTACAGAAAGAAAAAAATCATCAACCAAAATTTCTATACCCAGCAAAAATACCTTTCAAAAATGAAAGCAAGACTCTTTCAGAGATACAAAAGCTGAAAGAATACATCACTGGCACCCCTGCATTGTAAGAAATGTTAAAATAAGTCCTTCAAGCAGAAAAAGAATGAAATTTAGCAGACAGAAATATGGATTCATACAAAGGTATGAGAAATACCAGAAATAACTACATAAGCAAATACATAAGTTTTCTTACCACTTAAATCTCTTGAAAGATAATGACTGTTGAAACAAAAACAAAACAATGTATTGCGGCATGTATAAGACACAAATAAATAAAATATATGACACTAATAGCATAATAAAGACCAGGAGGAGGGAAGTGCAATACACCAATCCAAAGTTCTTATACTATATGTGAGTTGATACAATACCACTTGAAGGTGGACAGTGATAAGTTAAAGATGTATACCAAAACCTTAAAGTAACCAGCAAAATAACATAATAAAAAGTTATAGCTGATCAGCCAACAAAGAGATAAAATAGAAACAAGAAATATTCAAATATTCTGAAAGAAGGTAGAAAAGAGGAAAAGGGAACTAAGCAGATTTAACAAATAGAAAGTAAACAGTGAGATGACAAACTTTACTATATCAATAATCATATAAAAGATAAACACAGGCATATCTTGTTTAACTGTTCTTCACTTTATTGTGCTTTGCAAATTAGTGCATTTTTTACACCTGAAGCTTCATTTACAACCCTGCATTGTCAGATGATGATTAGCACTTTTTAGCCATAAAGTAATCTTTAATTAAGGTATGTAGAAGCAACTGTCAGAACCAGGCAGGGAACAACAGACTGGTTCAAAATTGGGAAAGGATCACATCAAGGCTGTATGCTGTCACTCTGCTTACTTAATTTATATGCAGAGTACATCATGCAAAATGCCAAGCTGGATGAAGCATAAGCTGGAATCAAGATTCTCAGGAGAAATATCAATAATCTCAGATATGTAGATGACACCAAAGGTAAAAAGCAAAGAGGAACTAAAGAACCTCTTGATGAAGCTGAAAGAAGAGAGTGAAAAAGCTGGCTTAAAACTCAGCATTTAAAAAAGCAAAGATCACAACATCTGTTCCCATCACCTCATGGCAAATAGATGGGGAAAAAATGGAAACAGTGACAGATTCTATGTTCTTGGGCTCCAAAATCACTGCATGGGTGATTGCAGCCATGAAATTCAAAGACACTTGCTCCTTGGAAGAATAGCTATGACAAACCTAGACAGTGTATTAAAAGCAGACACATCACTTTGCCAACAAAGGTCCATATGGTTAAAAAGTTATGGTTTTTCCAGTAGTCATGTACAGATGTGAGAGTTGGACCATAAAGAAGGCTGAGGGCTGACGAATTGATGCTTTCTAACTGTGATGTTGAAGAAGACTCTAGCAGAAGGAAATAAATCTTAAAAATTAGGGCAGAAATAAATGCAAAAGAAACTAAAGAGACCATAGCAAAAATCAACAAAGCTAAAAGCTGGTTTTTTGAAAAGGTAAATAAAATTGACAAACCGTTAGCAAGACCCATTAAGAAACAAAGAGAGAAGATCCAAATTAACAAAATTAGAAATGAAAATGGAGAGATCACAACAGACAACACTGAAATACAAAGGATCATAAGAGACTACTACCAGCAGCTCTATGCCAATAAAATGGACAACTTGGATGAAATGGACAAATTCTCAGAAAAGTACAACTTTCCAAAACTGAACCAGGAAGAAATAGAAGATCTTAACAGACCCATCACAAGCAAGGAAATCGAAACTGTAATCAAAAATCCTCCAGCAAACAAAAGCCCAGGACCAGATGGCTTCACAGCTGAATTCTACCAAAAATTTAGAGAAGAGCTAACACCTATCTTACTCAAACTCTTCCAGAAAATTGCAGAAGAAGGTAGACTTCCAAACTCGTTCTATGAGGCCACCATCACCCTAATTCCAAAACCAGACAAAGATGCCACAAGAAAAGAAAACTACAGGCCAATATCACTGATGAACATAGATGCAAAAATCCTTAACAAAATTCTAGCAAACAGAATCCAACAACATATTAAAAAAATCATACACCATGACCAAGTGGGCTTTATCCCAGGAATGCAAGGATTCTTTAATATCCTCAAATCAATCAATGTAATACACCACATTAACAAATTGAAAGATAAAAACCATATGATTATCTCAATAGATGCAGAGAAAGCCTTTGACAAAATTCAGTACTCATTTATGATTAAAACTCTCCAGAAAGCAGGAATAGAAGGAACATACCTCAACATAATAAAAGCTATATATGACAAACCCACAGCAAGCATTACCCTCAATGGTGAAAAATTGAAAGCATTTCCCCTGAAATCAGGAACAAGACAAGGGTGCCCACTCTCACCACTACTATTCAACATAGTGTTGGAAGTTTTGGCCACAGCAATCAGAGCAGAAAAAGAAGTAAAAGGAATCCAGATAGGAAAAGAAGAAGTGAAACTCTCGCTGTTTGCAGATGACATGATCCTCTACATAGAAAACCCTAAAGACTCTACCAGAAAATTACTAGAGCTAATCAATGAATATAGTAAAGTTGCAGGATATAAAATTAACACACAGAAATCCCTTGCATTCTTATATACTAACAATGAAAAAACAGAAAGAGAAATTAAGGAAACAATACCATTCACCATTGCAACAAAAAGAATAAAATACTTAGGAGTATATCTACCTAAAGAAACAAAAGACCTATACATAGAAAACTATAAAACACTGATGAAAGAAATCAAAGAGGACACTAACAGATGGAGAAACATACCGTGTTCATGGATTGGAAGAATCAATATTGTCAAAATGGCTATTCTACCCAAAGTAATCTATAGATTCAATGCAATCCCTATCAAGCTACCAACGGTATTTTTCACAGAACTAGAACAAATAATTTCACAATTTGTATGGAAATACAAAAAACCTTGAATAGCCAAAGTAATCTTGAGAAAGAAGAATGGAACTGGAGGAATCAACCTGCCTGACTTCAGACTCTACCACAAAGCCACAGTCATCAAGACAGTATGGTACTGGCACAAAGACAGAAATATAGATCAATGGAACAGAATAGAAAGCCCAGAGATAAATCCACGAACCTATGGACACCTTATCTTCGACAAAGGAAGCAAGGATATACAATGGAAAAAAGACAACCTCTTTCACAAGTGGTGCTGGGAAAACTGGTCAACCACTTGTAAAAGAATGAAACTAGAACACTTTCTAACACCATACACAAAAATAAACTCAAAATGGATTAAAGATCTAAATGTAAGACCAGAAACTATAAAACTCCTAGAGGAGAACATAGGCAAAACACTCTCCAACATAAATCACAGCAAGATCCTCTATGACCCACCTCCCAGAATATTGGAAATAAAAGCAAAAATAAACAAATGGGACCTAATGAAACTTAAAAGCTTTTGCACTACAAAGGAAACTATAAGTAAGGTGAAAAGACAGCCCTCAGATTGGGAGAAAATAATAGCAAATGAAGAAACAGACAAAGGATTAATCTCAAAAATATACAAGCAACTCCTGAAGCTCAATTCCAGAAAAATAAATGACCCAATCAAAAAATGGGCCAAAGAACTAAACAGACATTTCTCCAAAGAAGACATACAGATGGCTAACAAACACATGAAAAGATGCTCCACATCACTCATTATCAGAGAAATGCAAATCAAAACCACAATGAGGCACCATTACACGCCAGTCAGGATGGCTGCTATCCAAAAGTCTACAAGCAATAAATGCTGGAGAGGGTGTGGAGAAAAGGGAACCCTCTTACACTGTTGGTGGGAATGCAAACTAGTACAGCCACTATGGAAAACAGTGTGGAGATTTCTTAAAAAACTGGAAATAGAACTGCCATATGACCCAGCAATACCACTTCTGGGCATACACACTGAGGAAACCAGATCTGAAAGAGACACATGCACTCCAATGTTCATCGCAGCACTATTTATAATAGCCAGGACATGGAAGCAACCTAGATGCCCATCAGCAGATGAATGGATAAGGAAGCTGTGGTACATATACACCATGGAATATTACTCAGCTGTTAAAAAGAATTCATTTGCATCAGTTCTAATGAGATGGATGAAACTGGAGCCCATTATACAGAGTGAAGTAAGCCAGAAAGATAAAGAACATTACAGCATACTAACACATATATATGGAATTTAGAAAGATGGTAATGATAACCCTATATGCAAAACAGAAAAAGAGACACAGAAGTATAGGACAGACTTTTGAACTCTGTGGGAGAATGTGAGGGTGGGATGTTTCAAAAGAACAGCATGTATATTATCTATGGTGAAACAGATCACCAGCCCAGGTGGGATGCATGAGACAAGTGCTCGGGCCTGGTGCACTGGGAAGACCCAGTGGAATGGGGTGGAGAGGGAGGTGGGAGGGGGGATCAGGATGGGGAATACGTGTAACTCTATGGCTGATTCATATCAATGTATGACAAAACCCACTGAAATGTTAAAAAGTAATTAGCCTCCAACTAATAAAAAATAAAAAATAAAAATAATAATAATAAAATAAAATACAAATAAGAAAAAAAGAAGAAGAAGACTCTTGAGAGCCTTGGATTGCAAGGGGATCTAACCAGTCAATTCTAAAGGAAATCAATTCTGAATATCCACTGAAAGGACTGATGCTGAAGCTGAAGTTCTAATACTTTGGCCACCTCATTAGAAAACACTCTGATGCTGGGAAAGATTGAGGGCAGGAGGACAAGGAGTGAAAGAGGATGAGATGGTTGGCTGGCATCACTGACTCAATGGATATGAGTTTGAGCAAAATCTGGGAAATAAAGGACAGGGAAGCCTGACATGCTGCAGTCCTTGGGGTCACAGAGAGTTGGACATAATTAAGTAACTAAACAACAATACTGTTTTTTATATATAATCCTATTGCATGCTTAATACACTATTATACTGTGTAAATACAACCTTTATATGTACTGGGAAACCAAAAAATTTGTGCAACTTATTTTACGGCAATATTTGCTTTATTGCAATGGTCTGGAACCAAACCCACATTATCCCCAAAGTATGTCTGTAGTCTAAACAACTTAATTAAAAGGCAGATATTACCAGATTGGATAAAAAAGCAAGATTTAACTATTCACTTCCTACAGGAAACAAACTTTAAACATAAAGACAAATAGATTAAATGTTTTAGAATATAAAAAGATATACCATATAACCCTATGCAAAAGAAAGCTTAATATAAGACAAGTATATTTCAGACCAAAAAATATCGCCAGGGATAAAGAAGGGTTTTATAATTATAAAGGAGTCAATTAATTAACAGACCAAAACAATTCTAAAGGTTTATGCATCCAATAACAGACCTTCAAAATCGATGAAGCAAAAACTAATATAACTGCAAGAAGAAATAGACAAATCCACAATTACTGTCCGAGATTTCAATATCCCTCTCAACAAGTAAGACAGTGCAAGAATAAAGATTTGAACTCAACCAACTTGACTTAACTGTCCTTTTAGAACATTTCAGTAATAGAATACACATTCTTGTCAAGCACACAAAGAACATTTACCATATTTAGAACATTATACCATATTTAGACCATAAGGCAAGTCTCAGTAACTTTAAAGAGATTAGAATCATAAAAATGTTTTCTTTGAATACAATGGAATTAAAAATCAGTAACAGAACAAGATCTGGAAAATGTCCAAATTGAGCAATGTACTTCTAAATTATTAATTTTTTCCTACATACCCTTTCTTAGTAAATGGCAAAAGTCATGTTTCAAAAAATTCCACATTGTGGGATCTTATTTCCATAACATTTGGGCATAATCCTGGCAATATCTGGAATAAGAGAGATCCATGAAAACAGCAGAGATAGCATAAGAACCAAGACCATATCCAAGAAGACCCTTTGATATGTTACTTTCATGCCCTTCCTTCTGTTCTATAAACATATCCCTAGCAAAACTCCCGGAGAAGGAAATGGCAACCCACTCCAGTACTCTTGCCTAGAGAATCCTGTGGACAGAGGAGCCTGGTGGGCTGCATAGAGTCGGACACGACTGACACGACTTAGCATACATGCATGCATTGGAGAAGGAAACAGCAACCGACTCCAGTATTCTTGCCTGGAGAATCCCAGGGATGGAGGAGCCTGGTGGGCTGCCGTCTAATGGGGTCACACAGAGTCAGACAGGACTGACTTGACTTAGCAGCAGCAGCAGCAGGCAAAGCTCCACCCCGGGCTGGTTTCAGCTCAAAAAAAAACTTTTATTATTTTCTAGCCTCTGTGCTATCCTCTCTACTTCTTAAAATTTTTTTCCCCCTTTTTCCATGTACTTTTTTTTTTGTCCATAGGTTAGAATGATTGTCTATAGGTGTTCCTCAGCCCCAAAATTAGGAAGGAGAGAGCCTTATCTCGTTATTCTTGTTAAATCCTTTGGGTCCCTAAGAAAGAACTGGTATGCTAGAGATAACCACAGATACATTTTTTCCTTAATGGTCTCTGGACCCATTGTGTCCTGAACCATCTAAGAGAAAATCTAAAAAAATCCTAGCCAGATGGAGGCATGGTATATAAGCGGAAATGAGGCTTTCTTAAAATAAGGTAAAATCCTTAATTGCTTCTCTTATAGATACCTGTAATTTTTTTAATTTTGGTATTTGATCAAAATAATACTGATTGGAAGGATCATTTGGATTTATATACCATGAACATTGACATAACAATGCACAGCATGATATCAAACTCTGGGAAAGAAAAACTGCATAATATAAGTTTGTAGTTCAGGAAAGGTAGCAATATAAATTTAAAACCTGGAAAGAGCAGGACAGACTTTGCATAAAGTAATATAATCATATTAAGATTATAATCTTATAAGAATCTTATACTTATTTATCATCATAAATTAATTCATTGCAGATAACTCAGAGGGAAGCAAAATAAAACTATTGTGATTGGAAGACACCACTTTCTAAGCACTTAGATCTGTAAGGCAGATTGCCAACACCTTCAAACTGAAAGGGAATTGAAACAACTGAACAAAACTGTCCACTAGATAAATATCAATAAATAATGAGATGAGTGACTATGGTTAAAGTAATTTGACTAAAATCCTTAGCAGAACAGAAGAACTATTAGAAAATATTTACATAATAGAAGATGATAATTAAAAAATCAAGAATTTAAGTGGGAATGTGATCCATCAGAACTAGATTGGAACAACTATTATAAACTGATGGCTCTATAAGAAAAACAGAAAAAATATTTATCTTCTCTGGCTCTGTCCACTCAAGTGGCCTGGGGCAATGTCATCTCCACAATGAAACCTTTTTCTACACAAGAAACCAGAGTTCATTGGGAATGGCTGGTTTCAAATATGAGGCCGAAAAGTATAAAGTGGGCATGGCACACCTACTTATGGAAGAAAATAGGACATTTCCAAAAATTAATTAGCATTTGTTCAAAGATAAGCCAATCTAAAAGAAATTTCCACTGGCTAACAATTTGAATACCATAAGAAGATTACTGGTGGAGACTGACCAATGCACAGTATAGAATCTAAAAACCTATGAGACCATAATGACATACAAAGAAAGAAAAGATTAGCATTAAAATATTTCAAATGTGATAAACAGAATGTTATATTTCTATTGAGCCTACTTAAATCTACCTTGTAGGCTTGTTGTGACAATTAAAGACATTTCTCAAAGAGTTTGGCATGATGCTTGACACATAGCAGGCACTCAATAAAGGGTATAAATTATTAAAAGAAAATATATGATAATTACAGAAAGAATGAGTATACGTGAGAATTCAGAAACATCAAATACAGTAAACAATTTCAGAAATTGGAGCATCCTTACAAACTGGAAAACTTACCATTTTTAGGTTAACTAAAAGGTGTACTTGTAATTATTATCATATACTTTAAAATTATCAGAGAATTTGATAAAAAAAATCAAGATATCAATTCAAATAATATTTATTTAGCACTCATACTGTAAGTCCAAAACTATAAGGGAATATAATAAATGGGGTACAATGGTATGAACTTTAATTTCAAGGAATTTACAAGAAACTCAAACCACATGGCAGTTTTTATGTAACATATTTTATGTGTTAGGAATCAGCATAGTTAACCTTCTATCCATATTTTATGTGTTACATAAAATACAGGTTCTTAAAAGATATATGCCAAAATATATGCATAAAAAGTAGAATGCATATTGCCAGGGGCTGAAAGAAAGAGAGGAATGAGGAGTTACTGTTTAATGGGTACCGAATTCAGTGTTACAAGATGAAGAGCTCTATAGATGAATGGTAATGATAGTAACACAACATTATGAATGTATTTAATACCACTGAACTGTACACTTAAAAATGAGATGGCAAATTTTGTGTTATATGTATTTTACCACAATAAAAATAATTGGAAGTAAAAAACAAAAGAAATATGTCAAAGGTAGATTAATCTAGAAATAAAATAATGAAAACAACACAGTGAGTTTCTACAAAGATTTTTAAATGGATTACAAGTTTAGCACTTACCTTCATATTTAAAATGGTAACACTTTCCAAGTAATAATACAGGAGAATTTCTACTAAAATATGTCTTCGTTTTCAACACCCAACCTAAATGAGACAGAGAAAGACAGTTTTGCAATTAAGGGATTTCAAACTAAAAGTTTAGCAGCATTTTCTTTTATTTCATTTCAAATCACTAATTCTCAATACAGATGTACATCTTTTACAAGTGGAGCAAAAATATGTTGACAATGAACTGAAAATACAGGGCACTTACATTAAATATTTTCAAATAAAACTAAGTATTTTAACCACATTCTATCCACTTAAAGACCATGACAGAGAAAACATTTTAGTTTTAATTTATTTTCAAACAAGTCACAATGTTCTCACGGTATAAACATTAAACGTTAAAAATTCTACCTCAGTTTCCTTGACATCAACCATCTTCCAAAAGGCAATAAGTGTTACCAATTTCTTGTATTTCCTTCCATTTTAGATAACTTAAAAGTTTAAAATATTTGAACATTCCAATGAAGTAATTTAGGGATAACATCACAGAGTACACTAAAGCTGCTGCCACTAAGTCACTCCAGTCATGTCCGACTCTGTGCAACCCCACAGACGGCAGCCCACCAGGCTCCTCTGTCCTTGCGATTCTCCAGGCAAGAATACTGGAGTGGGTTGCCATTTCCTTCTCCAGTGCATGAAAGGGAAAAGTGAAAGTGAAGTCGCTCAGTTGTGTCCAACTTTTAGTGGCCCCATGGACTGTAGCCTACCAGGCTCCCCTGTCCATGGGATCTTCCAGGCAAGAGTACTGGAGTGGGTTGCCGTTTCCTCCTCCCAGAGTATACTAGTGCTTATGATAAAAGTGGACCTCTGAAGTTTCCTAGGGAAATCTGTTTTAACACCATCATTTCAGCTTAATGAGGATTTCTGAAAGTGATATACAAAGTTTTCAGACATTTTCATCTCAATTTTCCACCTCCCAAACCAAATCCTCAATCCTCAACTTTTAGCTGCAAACTCTAACTCTTTCAATTTTCTTCCTACTAAACTGTTTATATCTAAAAGGTACTATCCTTTTGACTTTTTATGATGTCATTAATATTCTCAATTTCCTAAGAAAAGCACTTGCCCATTACATTCCTGAATATTCCCAAGTATATGAAATTCCTGAGAGATAATGTAGCCTTAAAAAGCAGCTCCTAAAATGTAAGAACATAGAAACAGAATCTAAAATTGGGAGTCAAGACTAGGTCTAGTCTCAAGCAGACCAGCATTTATATTTAACACAGTTGTTACAAATTTTAAATGAGTGACTTTTATGAAAGTGCTTCCTTAAAGACTATAACACAAATAAGTACAAAGAACAAGTACATTAAAATATGTATTTATAATAAAAATCATAAAAGTATCTGAGTTTGGTACTGAAACAGAGAGAATGGAAAGTCAAATACACTGATTAGACTTTGGATTACTGCAGTACTCCCCCAAATGGCTTCTCTGTCATCAGTCTTTCCCCATGCTAGCATATGCCACTTATCCCTGCCAAATTAATCTCCCTGTGGCTCAGCTTTGATTAGGTAACTCATCTACTCATCTGCTCAAAAACCAACCTCAATGACTCATTAACCTAACAGATTTATAATGAACTTCTCTGTGATACTAAAGACTTTCTTCAACATGATACAAATTACCTTTAGAGCTATCTTTTCCACTAATTTTCATCTATACTCAAAGCGGACTTTACTATTTGGTTCATATTATTCCATGACAAAACTATCCTCCCCAATATCAGCCCATTTCAATCCATTTAAATCTTCTTCTAATTCAAACATGCAGTTTTTGTTGTTCCCAATTTACGAGTGTTATTAGTACCATGCTAGAATGATTTTAACCCCCAAACCAGTAACAATTCCCCCCTCCCCAAAAGGCAATATTTTCAAAGTAAGTCCTGAGAACTTCATAAAAACAACCTTAAAAATAAACAAAAAGCCTTTAAGGAGGACTTCTCTGTCCCTATGCTTTACCTTCAACCTACACCTTTTTACCAGTCACCAGTCTTTCCAAAAGAAAGAAAAGTGAATCTGAGTCAGGGTCTGAGGCTCTGCAATGATACACATTTTACATAAGCCATAAGTTACAGTGCACAAAGAGAGTAGTTGTCTCCTAACAGTCAGGCCTAGAATTGACATAGCCTCCTTTCTCATTCTATTGGCTGACGTAAGACACAGGACAGCCCAGATTCAAATGAGAAAAAAAGACAACACGAAATGTGATTCACTGAGGACTGTCTTAAGAGAGTCACCATAAACAAAATGTTACCCAAAAACCTACAGTCCATTAAGCTAGCAATTACAAAATCATAAATAAAGCTTTAAAAGATGAAAACAAGTCAAAGAACATAGAAACAGTAGAGATGATAATGATTTTCTGGAGGAACAGAAATCATGAAGGATGATTTAGAAGAAGTATGAATTATTTAATATTTTAAAAAGGAAATCAAGTTTATATACCTCAAAAAGTCATGTAAATAAGGGGGGAGGAAAGCAAAAATTAAACATTTTTTCAAGAAAGTAAGGTTCAGTCATTTAAAATGTAAGTGTTATGCCATTTCTAGTTCTGTCTTCATATCATAATACTGACATTGATTAAAAAAAATAATCCTAAATTATATTCAGTGTATCCAGAGAACAGCAAGAATAGGGAGCCAAGGGAGGCTGGACTTGAAAACAAGTTTCAAGACTTATCTACATATGTGACCTTGAATATGTCAATCTCTGTTTTCTAATTTACAAAAAAAAGAGAACCTTAAAAAGATAGGAGATTTAAATCTCAGAAAGATATCTAACTCAGAAAGATATGAGATTTAATTGATAAGGTACATAAGCTATAACATACTAGTGGGTGCTCAATCAATTTCAGTCCTTCTTCACTACATAATGATCAAGGGATCAATCCAAGAAGACATAACAATTGTAAATAGTTATGCATACAACATAAGAGCACCTCAATACACAAGGCAAACACCAACAAACATAAAAGGGGAAACTGACAGCAATACAATAATAGTAGGGGACTTTAACACCTCACTTACACCAATGGGCAGATCATCAAAACAGAAAATTAATAAGGAAACACAAGCTTTAAAATGACACATTCGACCAGATGAACCTAATTAATATCTTCAGGACATTCCATCCAAATGCAGAAAAATATACTTTCTTCTCAAGTGCACATGGAACATTCTCCAAGACAGACCACATCATGGGTCACAAATCAAGTCTCAGTAAACTTAAGAAAACTGAAACCAATCATCTTTTCTGACCACAATGCCTAGATAAAAATTACAGAAAAAAAAACTTAAAACACAAACACATGGAGATTAAACAACACATTTCCAAATAATCAACTAGTCACTGAAGAAATAAAAAGGGAAATCAAAGAATTCCTAGAAACAAATGACAATGAAAACACAGTGACTCAAAACCTGTGGGATGCAGCAAAAGCAGTTCTAAGAGGGAAATTTATAGCAATATAATCCAATCTCAAGAAACAAGAAAAACACCAAATAGACAACACAACTTGATGCTGGAAAAAGAAGAACAAAAAAACCCCAAAGTTAGTAGAAGGAAATAAATTATAAAGATTAGAGAAGAAATAAATGAAAAAGCAATGAAGGAAACAATAACAAAGATTAATGAAACTAAAAGCTGGTTATTCAAGAAGATAAATAAAATTGACAAATCATTAGCCAAACTTATCAAGAAAAAAAGGGAGAAGAATCAAATTAACAAAACTAGAAATTAAAAAGGAGAGGTTACAACAGACAACACAACAATACAAAGGATCGTAAGAGACTATTATAAGCAATTTTATGCCAATAAAATGGACAATCTGAAAGAAATGAACAGATTCTTAGACAAGTTCAACCTTCCAAGACTGAACCAGAAAGAAATCGAAATTATGAAAAGGCCAATCACAAGCACTGAAATCGAAACTGTGATCAAAAATCTCCCCAAAAAACAGAAGCCCAGGGCCAGATGGCTTCACAGGTGAATTCCATGAAACATTCAGAGAAGAGCTGATGCCTTCCTTCTCAAACTTCAAAAAAATTGCAGAGAAAGGAACACTGTCAAACTCATTCTACAAGGCTACCATCACCTTGATACCAAAACCAGATAAAGATATCACAAAAAAAGAGAAAGTTATAGGCCAATATCACTGATGAACATAGATGCAAAAATCCTCAACAGATTCAAACATCATACACCACAACACATTCAAAAGATCATACACCATGATCAAGTTGGGTTTATCCCAGGGATGCAAGGATTCTTCAATATACACAAATCAATATGATACATCATATTAACAAACTGAAAGATAAAAACAATATAATCTCAATATTTGCAGAAAAAGCTTTTGACAAAATTGATAAAAATTATTCAAAAAATGGGCACAAAAGGAATCTACCCCAACACAATAAAGGCCATATATGATAAACCCACAGCAAACATTAATCTCAATGGTGAAAAACTGAAGAGGCATTTCCTCTAGATCAGAAATAAGACAAGAGTGCCCACTCTTGCCAGTATTATTCAACATAGGTTTGGAAGTCCTAGCCATAGCAATCAGAGAAGAAAAAGAAATAAAAGGAATCCAAATTGGAAAAGAAGTAAAATTCTCACTGTTTGCAGATAACATGAACTACACACAGAAAACCCTAAAATAGTGTCAGAAAATTGCTAGAGCTAATCAGTGAATTCAGTAAAGTTATAGGAAACAAAATCAATACCCAGAAATCACTTGTGTTCCTATACACTAACAATGAAAAGTCAGAAAGAGAAATTAAGGAAGCAATTCCATTTACCATTGTAACCAAAAGAATAAAATACCTAGGAATAAACCTAAGGAGACAAAAGAGCTATATACAGAAAACTATAAGACACTGATGAAAGAAATCTAAGATGACATAAACAATGAAGAGATATTCCATGTTCTTGGGTTAGAAGAATCAATATTGTGAAAATGACTATACTACCAAAAACAATCCCTATCAAATTACCGATGGCATTTTTCACAGAATTAAAACAAAAAAAAAAATGCATAATTCATACGGAAATACAAAAGACCCCAAATAGCCAAAGCAATCTTGAGAAATAAGAATGAAGTTCGAGGAATCAACCTTCCTAACTTCAGACTATACAGCAAAGCTTCAGTCATCAAGACAGTATGGTACTGGCACAAAATAAAAAGAAATATAGACCAATGGAACAAGACAAAAGCCCAGAGATAAACCTATGCACCTATGGGCACCTTATCTTTGACAAAGAAGGCAAGAATATACAATGGAGAAAAGATAGGGTCTTCAATAAGTGGTGCTGGGAAACTGGACAGTCACATGTAAAAGAATGAAATTAGAACATTTCCTAATACCATATACAAAGATAAACTCAAAATGGATTAAAGACCTAAATGTAAGACCAGAAACTATAAAACTCTTAGAGGAAAACATAGGCAGAACACTCTATGACACAAATCACAGCAAGGTCCTCTATGACTCATCTCCCTTGAGTAGAATGGAAATTAAAACAAAAATAAACAAGTGGGGGCTAATTAAACATAAAAACATTTGCACAGCAAAGGAAGCTATAAACAAGCTGAAAAGATAATCCTCAGAATGAGAGAAAATAATAGCAAATGAAACAACTGACAAAGGATTAATTTCCAAAATACACAAGCAGCTTGTGCCACTCAGTACCAGAGAAACAAACAACCCAATCAAAAAGTGGGGAGGAGACCTAAACAGACATTTCTACAAAGACATACAGATGGCTAATAAGCACATGAAAAAATGCTCAATATCGCTCATTATTACAGAAATGCAAATCAAAACTACAATGAGGTATCATCTCACACTGATCAGAATGGCCATCATCAAAAAATCTACAATAAATGCTGGAGAGGATGTGGAGAAAAGGGAACCCTCTTGCATTGTTGGTGGGACTATAAATTAATATAGCCACTATGGAGGACAGTATGAGACTCCTTAAAAAACTAGGACTAAAACTACCATATGACCCAATAATCCTACTATTGGGTATATGCCCTGAGGAAACCAGAACTGAAAAAGACAAATGTACCCCATCTACACATGTTCATTGCAGCACTATTTACAATAGCTAGGACATGGAATTAACCTAGATATCCAACGACAGATGAATGGACAAAGAAGCCGTGGTACATATATACAATGGAATATTACTCGGCCATAGAAAGGAATGCATGTGTCAGTTCTAATCGGGTGGAAATCAGAAAGAGAAAAACAAATATCATATATTAACACATATATACAGTATCTAGAAAGATGGTACCAATGAACCTATTTCTAGGGCAGCAATGGAGACGCAGACATAGAAAACAGACTAATAGTCACAGCAAAGGAATGGGGAAGGTCGAGATGCACGGAGAGAGTAGCATGGAAACATACACACTACCATACCTGAAACAGAGAGCCAGTGGGAATTTGCTGGATGACTCAGGGCACTCCAACAGGGTGCTCTGTGACAACCGAGAGGGATGAGATGGGATGGGAGGTATGAGAGAGGTTCAAGGAGGGGACACCTACGGCTGATTCATGGTGATGTACGGCAGAAACCAACACAATACAGTAAAGCAATTATCCTTCACTTAAAAATAAATGAATTCAAAAAACTGTTTTAGTACTTCTTAAACCACACATCGGAGAAGGCAATGGCACCCCACTCCAGTACTGTTGCCTGGAAAAATCCCATGGATGGAGGAGCCTGGAGGAGTCCACGGGCTCGCTAGGAGTTGGACACAGCTGAGCGACTTCACTTTCACTTTTCCCTTTCATGCCTTGGAGAAGGAAATGGCAATCCACTCCAGTATTCTTGCCTGGAGAATCCCAGGGATGGGGGAGCATGGTGGGCTGCGGTCTATGGGGTCGCCCAGAGTCGGACACGACTGAAGTGACTTAGCAGCAAACCACACATGGTAAAGAACCCATGTGCCAGTGCAGGAGACATAAGAGACAGAGGTTCAATCCCTGGGTCAGGAAGATCCCCTGGAGGACAACATGGAAACCCACTCCAGTATTCTTGCCTGGAGAATCCCACAAACAGAGGAGGCTGGTGGGCTACAGTCCACAGGATCGCAGAGTTAGACATGACTGAAGTGACTTGGCATGCACACAAACCACCCATACAATACAAACTCTAAGCCAGGAATACATATTAAACATTTTAGAATAATTTTCATCAATAAAATCAAACTAAAATACTATTCTATAACTTAAAACTATCTAGAACATGTGACTGCTCAGTCATTAAGTGGTGTCCAACTCTTTGCAACCCCATGGACTGTAGCCTGCCAGGCTCCTCTGTCCATGGGATTTCCCAGGCAAGAATACTGGGGTGAGTTGCCATGTCCTTCTCCAGAACACGTAGTTACCCTGAACATTCTGTTCTTCAGAGATTAGGGATTACCATAATCTTGCTATACCCACTTAATATCTAGATAGGGAAAGCTACGCATATGTAAATAATAGTTTAAATAACAATCCCAAGGATACTGCTAAAATGTGTTAGTACCAGTATGATAATTTCCAGACCTTATAAATGAAATCTTCATCACCTAACCTAACCATCAGATTAAATGACTGAAAAGAATGTAAATCTCTATTTGCAGATGACATGAGCTTACACAGAAAATCCTCTAAAATCCACAAAAACCAATTAGAACTAATAAAGGAGATCAAATTTACAAGACACACGATCAAATCACAAAAAAATCAATTGTATTTCTATATACTAACAAAGAATATTAAAAGAAATTAAGAAGACAATTCATTTTAAAATAGCATTGAAGGACTTCCCCAATGGTCCAGTGGTTATGACTCTGCTTTCCAATGCAAGGGATGAGGATTCAATCCCTGTTCAGGAAACTAAGATCCCACATGCTGCAAGGTGTAGCCAAAAATTGGAAAAAAATTAAAAATAAAATAGCATTGAAAAGAATAAAATACTTAGGAATAACTTTAACAAAAGAAGTGTAAGACTTACACACAGAAAACTACAAAATGTCATGGAAAGAAATTAAAAATCTAAATAAGTGTAGAGACATCCCATGTCCATGAATTGGAAGACTTAATACGGAAATATTCTGTTAATATGTCAATACTCTGAAAATTGATCTACAGATTCACTAAAATCTATATAAAAGTCTTAGCTGAATTTCTTGCAGAATTGATAAGATGATCAAAAATTCATAGGGAAAATGCATGGGATCCAAAATAGTTAAAACAATCTTGGAAAAGAAGAGCAAAGTTAGAGGAATCATACTCTAGCTTTACAAACTCTAATTCACAAACAGTTAAACTTATCAAAAGAATGTTCTATTGACATAAGAACAAACGTACAGATTAATGGAATAGAATTGAGTGTCCAGAAATAAACCCTTTACATCTATGCTCAACTGACTTTAGATAAGGGTGGCAAGACCATTCAATGGGAAAAGAATATTCTTTTAAACAAATGGTGCTGTGACAACTAGATAGCCACATACAAAGAATGAAGTAGGACTTCTACCTCACATCACACACAAAATTAACTCAAAATGGATCAAAGACCCAAACAGAAGAGCTAAAAAGAAAAAATATCTTTAAAAATAGGTGTAAATCTTCATGATCTTGATTTAATCAACATTTCTTAAATACAGCATCAAAAGCATAAGCAACAAAGAAAAAAATAGGCAAAGTGGACCTCATCAAAATCAAAGTTTTATGCTTCAGTGGACACTATTAAGAAAGTGAAAAGACAATTTAAGAATGTGAAAAAATATCTGCAAATCATATTTTTGCTGAGGGATTTTCATCTAGAATACATAAAGAACACTTAGAACCCAGTAACAAGAAGACAACCCAATCTTAAGATGTGTAAAAAATTAAATGGACATATCTTCAAAGAATACATACAAATGGCTAATAAACACATGATAAGACACTTACCTTCATACAGTCAGCAGGGAAATGCAAATCAAACTTACAGTGAGATATTTCACACTCACTAAAATGGGTCTAATTTAAAAGATGGACATTAACAAGTACTGCTGAGGATATAGAGAAATTTAAACCTTCAAACATTGCTGCAGGAATGTATAATGGTCCAAACAGTTTGGTAGTTCCTTAAAAAGTTAAACTTTGAGTTAGTATATGATCCAGTAATTTTACTCCTAGGTGTATATCCAAGAGAACTGAAACTAAGTTTACACAAGAACTTGTATACAATATTCACAGCAGTACTATTCATATGGCCAAAAGGCAGAAATAACCCAAATGTCTATCAACTAATGAGTGAGTAAAGAAAATGGCATATATCCATAAGGTGAAATAGTATTCAACCATATAAGAGAATGAGGTATTGATACATACATGCAACAACATGGATGAACTTTGAAAACACTGTGCTAAGTGAAAGGAGTCAGAAACAAAAGACCACAAGTTATATGATAGCATTTATATGAAAAGTCCAGAATAGGCAAATCTATAGAGGCAGAAAATAGCATGGTGGATGTCAGGGATTGAAGAGAGATGGGGAAGAATAGGGAGTATTCTTATACCGCTAATGGGTATAGGGCAACTTTGAGGGGTGATAAAAATGTTCTGGAGTTAGTGATGATGGTTGTACATTTCTGTGAATATACTAAAAAAACCACTGAATTATACACTCTAAAAGGGTAAATTTTAGTAGCAAATGATTTATCTCAAATTTTCAAAATATTACTGTCTATTGAATCTTCAAAATGCAATATTAAGTTATTACCAAGTTTTAACTGTCTAAATAGCTAGCTGGCCATGACTTCCAGTGAATCAGGAGCCAATAGCCAATTGTGTTTTACCTGAGTTTGCATTGCCTATGGGTTTTACTAAATTTTTCCATTTCTATTTTATGGATATGAACTTCTTCCTGTTGATACTAATTCTCTGAGTATTTCTCCATCTTTGAAAGATTCTTCATCACCAGTTTGTTTCCAGTCTGAAGTAGGCTTCAAAACAACCATATGATCCTTACCGAATTTGTATGCAAACCAAGAATAACTAAGTTATAAGTAAGTGTCTGAGTGTGCTCCTAGAAGAAAGTTATATGTATCAGAGTATGAACTTTATATGGTCTGCTTTGTGTGAAAGACATCTATTTTGCTTGGTTCCTCGTTCAGACACGAGGCTGCCTGAAACTGAGTCTGAAAAACTGAGGTAATATCCATTACCTGAATAAATTATATCTGCTTTGGAATTTTCTTTTTTAAAGGACCACATGATATGCCTGAGTTTCTAAGCAATATTTATGAGAAATTTTGGCTCTTTCTTCAGGAAGTATCCTTATATACTTTGTAACTGAAATATATACAGAATATATTATATGTTATTCCTTACAGAAATATTTCATTTGAGGAAAATCTCAGCAATTGTTACTGACTGAATAAGGGAGATAATACATATCTTCAAATATTTCTTTGGATTATATAATTTTCAAATCATGATACTTACTATATTTCATGTTGTTCCAAGCAGATATAAATTTAGTTTTCAGCTTATCGACATCATCTGTTCCTGTGGCCTCCATATTCATATTCTAAAGAAAAAGCCATCACTTGATTGCATTCTTCTGTAAATTTAGTCTTCTGCTCTGACGTAAAGAAAAAGTTAAAGAAAAATAAGTTATGAGTACATATTCTATGGTGTAATACCTGCTAAAGTTACTTAAGCGATTAAATACAATTTGAACTGGAAATGAGCAAACAAATTTTTCATTTTACAGACTAAAATATAATATATTCTACACATATTTCAATTACAAAATATATTTAATGCCAAATATACAACAATAAAAATTATCACACAAGAGACTTCCCTGGTGGTCCAGTGACTAAGACTTCATGCTCCCAATACAGGGGGCCCAGGTTCAATCCCTGGTCAGGGAACTAGATCCCACATGCCACAACTAACAGTTTGCATGCCACAATGAAGATCTAAGACGAGGCACAGCCAAAATAAATAATAATAAATGAATAAATGTTTTAAAAAGTTATCACACAAATCCAAACAATAACTCCCCACAGATACACACAATTAAAAACAATAATAGTAATACAACTCAGTTTTGGTGAGGCTATCCAAGATTTGTTTCTTTTGTAATTAGAGAAGGTGATCTGAAATCATAAGAAATGATAATTACCATCATAACGGAGACTTCCACTTGTATTAAATCACTGCTTTCATATAAAGTCTAATCATTTTTTTAATTAAGGCATTTTCTGTATTTCCTATATATCCTTCTTACAGCAGCATTTTTTAAAAAAATAGAAAGACTTAAATTTGCAAGAGACAATGTTTTCTTATTCTAAAACAAGAATAAATGTAGCTTATATGTATTTGTTTTTTAAATGACTTGATGGAAAATTGAGATATGTTATAAGTAATCTGAAAGAGGAACAAATTATTACTGAAAATACTCCAGTTTATTTGTAATAATTCACAGACAGTTTTCTTTTCAAGAAAAGAATGCAGGGGCTTCCCTAGTAGCTCAGTGGTAAAGAATCTGCCTGCCAAAGCAGGAGACACAGGTTTGACCCCTGGTCTGGGAATATCCCACATACCCAGGAGCAACTAAGCCCGTCCACCACAACTACTTGGCCTGTGCTCTGGAGCTCAGGAGCTGCACTCACTGAGTTCACATGCCTCAACTACTAAAGCCTGCAGCCCCTAGAGCCCACGCTCCACAACAGGAGAGGTCACCACAGTGAGAAGTCCACACACTGCGAAAAAGAGCAGTCCCCACTCTCCATAGCTTAAACCTGCATGCAGCAACGAAGATCCAGTACGACCAAAAAAAAAAAAAATTATAAAAGAAAAGGGAAGGAATGCCACATAGAACATTATCCTTTCAGAGTTACAAATATCAACTCAACGGGATTGGTACATTTGCTTCTCTAACAATAGATATTCCATTTTATAATATGTATTAGATGTTACTAATTAAACATTATAATTGTGGCAGAAGAAAGCATGGTCCGCTAGAATTTAAAAAGTCAATGTGACTAAGAGCAGAGTCCAAAAAAGTGACACGTGTGTGGCTACTGGGTTAGACATGGGCCAGAGCACACAGAACCCTGCATTCTGTGTTAAGAATTTTGTTCTTTATGCAAAGAGCAAACAGGAATACCAGAATCCGATTCTGTGGGTTTGTGTGATTTTTTTTTTTTTCACACTCCAACACAGAGAAAACTGATTGAAAGGGGACAAGAGTAAAGGGTGAGAGTTTACTATTATTGTATAGGATGAGGAGAAAGATGGTAGCCTGGACCACATGGTAGCAGTGGAGATGGAGACAAATCAGCACATGAAGAAATGTGTCAAAAATTCAGTTGGTCTTGGTGATAAAATGAAAGTGAAAGGTGAAAAACAGAAATATGTCAAAGATACACCCAGGTTTCTAGCTTGTGAAATTAAATAGATGGTGCCAATCCCTTAAACAAGCAACATCAGGAGAAGGGCAGATTAGAGGGATAAGATCATGACCTGGATTTATGTGGAGTTCGAGACGCCTCTGAGATATAGTAAGGAATCGTTCCTTTTTGAATTGAATCACTCGAGGTAACTTATTGCCAGGCACCGTTCTAGGAAATGCAGATACAGCTTAGGACAAAAGAAGTAAAATTCTTGCTTTCATGGAGTTTACCTTCTAGACATTCTAAAGAGACCATCAAGGCAGTTGGATATATAGATCTGGAACTCAAAGGTGAGGTTTGGGCAAGAGCTGTCAAGAATTGCTGATGTACAAACAGAAGATTCAGAGCTATAAACATGTTTCTCAACAATTCTGTCTCATTCATGATGACACCCCAGCCTTAAGGATGATATTCAAAGCCCTTCATGAAATTACATCTGCCCACTTACTCAGCTTTCTCTCTTGCCACTCCCTCACATGCACTGTAGACAGAAGCCACTTTGAATATTGATATTACAGCTTCCTAAACTCGACATGCTAATACCTCCTTGCCTTTGCCTGTGCCATTCCTTCTACCTAGAATGCCTTCCTACTTACCCTCACTTTTTGACGGCCTTATTATCATGAGCACTAAGACTCAGTTTAAGTTTCTCTTCCTCAGATTCCTTAAAAAACTGGGAATGGAATTGCCATATGACCCAGCAATCCCACTGCTGGGCATATTCCTCAAGGAAACCAGAAGTGAAAGAGACACATGTACCCCAATGTTCACTGCAGCGCTATTTACAATAGCTAGGACATGGAAGCAACCTGGATGTCCATCGGCAGATGAGAGGATAAGGAAGTTTCGGTATATCTACACAACAGAATATCACTCAGCTATAAAAAAAGGAATGCATTTGAGTCAGTTCTAATGAGGTGGATGAACCCAGAGCCCACAAGAGTGAAGTAAGTCAGAAAGAGAAAGATAAATTCTGTATATTAACACATATATATGGAATTTAGAAAGATGGTACCAATGATCCTACACGCAGGGCAGCAAAGGAGACACAGATGTAAAGAACAGACTTTTGGACTCAGTGGGAGAAGGAAAGGGTGGGAAGATTTGAGAAAATAGTATTGAAACATATACATTACCATATGTAAAACAGATGACCAGTGTGAGTTTGATGTGTGAAGCAGGGCACCCAAAGCCAGTGCTCTAGGACAACCTAGAGGCATGGGGTGGAGAGGGTGCTGGGAGTGGGGGTTCAGGATAGGGGGATACATGTATACCTATGGCCAATTCATGCTGATGTATGGCAAAAAACCATTACAATAGTGTAAAGTAATTATCCTCAATTAAAATAAGTACATTAATTTTTCTGAAAAAAAGAAGTTTCTCCTCCTCTGGTAAGATCAGTAAATTTTCTACCCTTGTCCCAACCTCAAACCAGTACAGAAGTCCCTCTTTTTAGTCCGTTAGGGTCCTACATCTTCCTCTATCACAGTACTCATCACACATTATAGTCATTTTTTTCTTACATTCTCTTACACTAGCCAGTAAACTATTTAAGTGTCCTTAAATTGTGCCTGACACACAATTGGTCCTCAAAATGTGTAAGTGAATCACAAACTGATAAATTAATGGAAAGTAGAGCGACTTCACTTTCACTTTTCACTTTCACTTTCACACACTGGAGAAGGAAATGGCAACCCACTCCAGTGTTCTTGCCTTGAGAATCCCTGGGATGGGGGAGCCTGGTGGGCTGCCGTCTATGGGGTGGCACAGGGTCGGACACAACTGAAGTGACTTAGCAGCAGCAGCAGCAGTATTTTACCTGCTATATTTAGAATTCTTTAATTGACAACAAGACTAAAGGAAAAAAATTTCCTCCCAAAAGTGCATTATTTAACAAAATTTGGAAAAGTAGGAGTAAAGTCTATAAAATGTGTGAATTATACATAGTGAATCTATATGATGGGCTATATATTCATATAAAATGCCCCTGAAGAGTCTGTAAAAATGGGGAAACAATACACAAAACCTAAAACTTTATGTATCATATAATACTTACTGGTTGGGGTCTGAGGGGGAGGTGAGGAAGTTTTCAAAAAAGGTACACCAAAACGCTGACAACAGTTTCCCTAACAAACTGTGACTGATTCTTTTTATATCACTATTGCCCACATTTTCCAAATCTTATACAAAGAGCATATGTAATGTTTAGAATTTTAAAAGTTTATCTTTAAAAAGCCACCAACCATGAATCTTCTAAATCAAAAATGTTTAAGAGAATGTGAGGAACCACTATACTGTTCTCCATAGTGGCTGTACCAATTTACACTCCCACCAACAATGTAGGAAAGTTCCCTTCTGTCTACACCCTCTCCAGAATTTATTATTTTTAAACTTTTGGATGATGGCCATTCTGACCAGTGTGGGGTGATACTTCACTGTAGTTTTGATTGCATTTCTCTAATAATTAGCGATGTTGAGCATCTTTTCACGTGCCTGTCAGCCATCTGTATGTCTTCTTTGGAGAAATGCCTATTTAGATCTTCTGCCCATTTTTTAGTGGTCGTGTTTGGTTTTTTGATATTGAATTATAAGAGCTGTTTTGTATATTTTAGAGGTTAATCCTTTGTCAGTCACATCATTTGCAAATATTTTCTCTCATTCTGTGTGTTATCTTGTTTTATTTATGGTTTCCATCACTGTGCAAAAGCTCTTAAGTTTAATTAGATCCCATTTTTTTTTTTTTTTTTACTTCCATCACTCTAGAAGATATATCCAAAAAGATACTGCTGTAATTAATGTCAAAGAGTGTTCTATGTTTTCCTCTAGGAGTTTTATAGTGTCCAGTCTCACATTTAGGTCTTTAAACCATTTTTAAATTTATTTTTGTGTGTGGTGTTAGAGAATGTTCTAATTTCATTCTTTTACAAGCAGCTGTACAGTTTTCTCAACACTACTTACTGAAGAGACTGGAGGTTCTTTAAAAAACTAAAAACAAAACTACCATATAATCCTGCAATCCCACTCATGGACATATATCCAGACAAAACCACAATTCAAAAAGATATGCAACCCAATGTTCAATGTTCACTGCAATACTATTTACAGTAGCCAAGACATGAAAGCAACCTAAATGTCCATTGACAGATAAATGATAAAGATGTGGTACATATACAATGGAATATTACTCAGCTGTAAAAAAAGAAAGAATGAAATATGCCATCTGCAGCAACATAGATGGACCTAAAGAATATCATATGAAGTGAAGTAAATCAGACAAAGACAAATATTATATGATATTGCTTATACTGTGTTGTAAAACAGGAACAAATGTTGTCAGTCAATTATGTGTCAAAAACAAACTCAAAGAAAAGAAATCAGATTTGTGCTTACCAGAGGCAAGCGGTGAGAAGAGAAGAAATTAGATGAAGACAGTCAAAAGATATAAACTTCCACTTAAAAGTACTAGAGATATAATACACAACATGACAAATATAATTTTGTATGTTATATATGAACATTGTTAACAGAATAAATCCTAAGAATTCTCATCACAAGAAAAAAATTTCTTTAATTTTGTATCTATAGGAGATGATGACTAGTCACTAAACTTATTGCAACAATCATTTCATGATGTATATAAGTCACATCATTATGCTGCATACATTAAATTTATATTAATAAATGATACTAAACATAGAAAATCCTAAAAATGCTACTAAAAAGCTACTAGAACTTACCAATGATTTCAGAAAAGTTGCAGAATACAAAATTAATACAAAGAAACCTGTTGCATTTCTATACATTAAAAATGAAAGATCAGAAAGAGAAATTAAGGAAACAATCCCACTTATCATCAAATCAAAAAGAATAAAATACCTAGGGATAAACGTACTTACGGAGACAAACGGCCTGTACATTTAATCATAGCTAATACAATAAGGCAAGAAAAAGCTGTAAAAGGTATATAGGTTGGGAAGAAATAAAACTGTCTTTCTTCATAAATGACATGATTATCTCCAGCGGATATTTTAAAGAATCAACAATAACAACAACAAAAACTCCTAGAACTAATAAGTGATTTCAGCAAGACTGTAGGCTACAAAGTTAATACACAAAAGTTAATCACTTTCCTATACACCAGCAATGAACAAGCAGCAACTGGAATTAAAAAAGATATTATCATTTATATTAGCACTCAAAAAATATTAAATAGATATAAATCAAACAAAATATATTCAATATCTATATGAGGAAAAGTATCAAACTCTGAGAAATACCAAAGAAGAATCAAATAAATGTAAAAATATTCATGGCTAGGAAGACTCAATACTGTCAATATGTCCACTCTTCCATAACTGATCTATAGATTCAATACAATCTCAATCAAAGCTCCAGTGAGTAATTTCGTGGACATTGACAAACCGATGCTAAAGTTTATATGGAGAGGCAGAAGACACAAAATAGCCAACGTTATACTGAAGAACAATTTTGGAAGATGGAGTCCACCCAACCTCAAGATTTATTATAAAGCTACAGCAATCACAACAGTGTGGCATTTCAAAAGAACAAATAGATTAATGGAACAGAAATAGATACACATAAATATAGTCAACTGGTCTCTGACAAAGGCAAAAAGCAAAACAACACAGCAAAGATAGTCTTTTCAACAAATGATGCTGTAACAATTAGACATCCACATGCAAAAAATTAAATCTTGACAAAGGTCATACATCCTTCACAAAAAAAAAAATTAACTCTAAATGGACTGTAGACCTAAATGCGAAACACAAAACTATAAAAGTCATGGAAGATAACACAGAAGAAAGTCCAAAGGACCATCAGTGTGGCAATAAATTTTTAGATTTAACACCAAAGATATAATCCCTGAAAGAAATAATTGGCAAGCGGGACTTCATCAAAATTAAAAATTTCTGCTCTGCAAAAGACAAAGTCAAGGACTTCCCTGATGGTGCAGTGGATAAGAATCCACCTGCCAATGTAAAGGACACAGGTTTGATCCCTGGTCTGGGAAGATTCCACATGCCACAGAGCAACTAAGCCCATGCATCACAATGACAGAAACCAGCACACTCTAGAGCCCACACGCTGTAACTACTGAGCCCCCGTGTCACAACTACTGAAGCCTTTGCACCCTTAGAGCCCACACTCAGCAACAAGAGAAGGCAGAGAAATAAGAAGCTCACGCACTGCAAGTACAGAATAGTCCCCGCTCGCCACAGCTAGAGGAAGCCCACACCCAGCAATGAAGACCCAGTGTCACCAAAAATAAATAACGTTTTTTTGTAAAAAGACAATGTCAAGAGAATGAAAAGATCAGGCCACAGACTAGGAGAAAACATTTGCAAAAGACATATTCGATAATGGACCGTTATCTAAAACATAAAACAAACTTTAAAACTCAACAATAACAAAACAAACAACCCAATTTAAAAATGGACCAGGACTTTCCTGGTAGTCTGGTGGCTAAGAATCTGCCTACCAATGCAGGGGACACAGGTTCGATCCCTGGTCTGAGAAACTAAGCCAATGTATCACAACCACTGAGCCCATACACCACAACTATGGAAGCCCTTGCACCCCAGAGCTTGTACTCTGCAACAAAAGAGTAGCCCCGTCTCGCAGCAACTAGAGAAAACCCATACACAGCAATGAAGACCCAGCACAGACCAAAACAAATAAACAAATAATTTTTTTAATGGGCTAAAGATCTTTATAGATACCTCACCAATGAAGATCTACAAATGGAAAGTGAGCATGTGAATAATGCTTCACATCATATGTCATCAGAGAAATCAAAACAATAATGAGTGAGATCCCACTACACACTTATTAGAATTACCAAAATCCAAAACACTGACAACACTTAATGCTGGTGAGGACAGGTACTCTCATTTACTGCTGGTGGGAATGCAGCTAATTTGGAAGATGGTTTGGTAGTTTTTTTGTTTTTTTTTTTTTCCAAAACTAAACATACTCATAAGATCCAGTAATTGTGCTCCTTGGTATATACCCAAATGAAATGAAAACTTATTCCCACACAAAATCTTGCCCACAGATATTACAGCAGTTTTATTCATAACTGCCAAAACTTGGAGACAACTAAGATACCCTTCAGTAAGTGAATGGATAAATAAACTGGGGTACAAACAATGGGGTATTATTCAGAACTACAAACAAATGAGCTATCAAGCCATTAAATGATATCAAGGAAAACTAAATGTAAAGTAAAAGAAGACAATCTGAAAAAGCTAAATACCACACGATTCCAACCATACAGTGTTCTGGAAAAGGCAAAACTGTGGAAACAGTAAAAAAGTGGTTGCCAGGGAATGGGGGCTTAGAGGGAGAGGAGTAGGCAGAACATAGAGGATTTTTAGGGCAGAAAAACTATTTTATATGATACTGTAATTGTCTATACACATCATTATACACTTCTTCAAACACAGAATATACAACACCAAAAGTGAACCCTAATGTAAACTATGGTCTCTGGGTGATAATTACATGTCAAAGATTCTTCAGTTGTACCAAATATACCACTTTGGTGCAGGCTTCTGTAAGTGGAGGTCATGTGTGTTGTGGGAAGGAGGTATATGGAAACTCTGTATACTTTCTGTTCAATTTTGCTGTAAACCTAAAAATGCTCTAAATATAGTTTGTTAATTAATTTTTTTTAAATATCTCCAGGATATTCAGTGAAAGGAAAAAAAGAACAGGATAAGTACAATTTATGCATCTACATACACATGTATTACGTATGTACATACATTTACACACACACAAATATATATGCATAAAAAAATGTCTAGAAGTCCATAATGTTAAAAGTGACCTCTAAAAGATGTGAGGTCATTTTTTAAACATTAGGATAAGCTCTATATAATAAGATATGATTAACGGTGAGACTAATTTTAAAAATGTTGATATTATGCAATGTTATTTCTTTCTTTTTTGTACTTCTCTTATTATTTACATTGAGCTTCTTTTAAAATAACAAGATTGTTGAAAAATAAGTTGATCAAATGAAAAATTTAATACACAAATTATAAACATGTCCAGGCTATGTTCAACTCTAACAAAACAACTGAAACTGCTCAATTGAGAAATCTACAGAGAAGACACTCTGTTGCAAAATTCCTAAACAGCCTGTAAGAAAAATAAAAATGCTAAGATGAAGTGCTTTTTCCTTTTTAAGATAAACAACATTATTCTTGTGGTTCCTAAAGACATCAGATTCAGCTATTTAGACATTTGCAAAACTTAACTTCCTCAATGTAGTTTCCTAGAGCAGCTTTGGGTGAATAAAATGACTTGGAGGAGATCCCGTGTTAACTGATAATTTTTGTTTTTCCTTAAAAGAAGTGTGGTGAGATCTGGAAAGGGGAAAAAGAATAAATTAATGCTCGCAGCCATTCAGTCTACTAAAATATATTCTTTTTTTTTTTTAAGATTTTTCTGATGTGGACCATTTTTAAGTCCTTACTGAATTGTGTTGTAATACTGCTTCTGTTTTATGTTTTGGATTTTTTTTTTTTTGAGAGGGGCAGATACAAGGCCTATGGAATCTTGCCTCTCCAACCAGGGATTGAACCTGCACCCTGTGCACTGGAAGAAGTCTCAACCACTATACCACCAAGGAAGTTCCTAAAATGTTTTCTCTATATGAGTCACAGGTATGAAATGTACATTGTATGGAATATAGTTAAAAATTATGTAATATCTTTGTATGGTGATATATCATAACCAGACTTACTGTGGTCATCATTTTGAAATGTATAGAAATATCAAATCACTACGTTGTGTAACAGGAACTAACATAGTGTTTCAGTCAGTCAGTCAGTTCAGTCGCTCAGTCATGTCCGACTCTCTGCAACCCCATGAATTGCAGCATGCCAGGCCTCCCTGTCAATCACCAACTCCCGGAGTTTACTCAAATTCATGTCCATTGAGTCGGTGACGCCATCCAGCCCTCTCATCCTCTGTCGTCCCCTTCTCCTCCTGCCCCCAATCCCTCCCAGCATCAGGGTGTTTTCCAATGAGTCAACTCTTCGCATGAGGTGGCCAAAGTACTGGAGTTTCAGCTTCAGCATCAGTCCTTCCAATGAACCCAGGACTGATCTCCTTTAGGATGGACTGGTTGGATCTCCTTGCAATCCAAGGGACTAGTCCTCTCCAACACCACAGTTCAAAAGCATCAATTTTTCGATGCTCAGCTTTCTTCACAGTCCAACTCTCACATCCAGACATGACCACTGGAAAAACCATAGCTTTGATTAAACGGACCTTTGTTGGCAAAGTAATGTCTCTGCTTTTTAATATGCTGTCTAGGTTGGTCATAACTTTCCTTCCAAGGAGTAAGCATCTTTTAATTTCATGGCTGCAATCACCATCTGCAGTGATTTTGGAGCTCCCAAAAATAAAGTCTGACACTGTTTCCACTGTTTCCCCATCTATTTCCCATGAAGTGATGGGATCAGATGCCAAGATCTTAGTTTTCTGAATGTTGAACTTTAAGTCAACTTTATCACGCTCCTCTTTCACTTTCATCAAAGGCTTTTTAGTTCCTCTTCACTTTGTGCCATAAGGGTGGTGTCATTTGCACATCTATTTCTGCTTTATTGACTATGCCAAAGCCTTTGACTGTGTGGATCACAATAAACTGTGGAAAATTCTGAAAGAGATGGGAATACCAGACCACCTGACCTGCCTCTTGAGAAACCTATATGCAGGTCAGGAAGCAATAGTTAGAACTGGACATGGAACAACAGACTGGTTCCAAATAGTTTGAAAAGGAGTACGTCAAGGCTGTATATTGTCACCCTGCTTATTTAACTTATATGCAGAGTACATCATGAGAAACACTGGGCTGGAAGAAGCACAAGCTGGAATCAAGATTGCCGGGAGAAATATCAATAACATAGTGTTTAGGTCAATTATATATCAAAAACAAACTCATAGAAAAAGAAATCATATTTGTGTTTACGAAACACGAGAGGAGGGAAGGAACTGGGTGAAGGCAGTCAAAAGGTAGAAACTTCCAGTTATAAGATAGATAAGTACTAGGAATGGAATTAACAACATGATAAATATAATTAACCCTGCTGTGTGTTATATATGACGGCTGTTAAGAGAGTAAATAGTAAGAATTCCCACCACAAGAAAAAAAATGTTCTATTTCTTTAGTTTTGTATCTACAAGATGATGGATGTTCACTCCACTTATTGATAGTCATTTTTTCATCATGTATGTAAGTCAAATCACTATGTTGTACATCTTAAACTTATATAGTGCTGTATGTCAATTACATCTCAAGAAAGCTGGACAAAAAAAGAGTATGTATTTATTTAAAAATCAACGAAGAAAACAACTTTTTTCTTCATATTTATATGAAGAAAGCCAGGCGAAAGGCAAGACAAACAGCACTTTAACTACAAACGAGAAAATAAAAAATGAAGAAACCACAATTCTAAACTATCCCCACCCACTAATTTCCTTTCCAAAAGCTTTCCTGATTTAAAAATAAATAAAAATGAACTAAAATTCATATGTTTATCAAGTATGAAATGAAAAGATGATTTACTTATTATCCAGTATATTTCAATCTCTTGTGATACCTCAAATACTTGGTGGGACTGCCCCAGGGGGAAAAAATATGCCAAAATTCTTGGTAATTTTATGTACTGCTGTCAGAGTTTCAGTCTAGAAAACCATCCAAATAGCATTCTTCACAATTTCCAAATACTTCTCACAAGAGATTCATGATTGATTTCTTAAAACTTGAGAGAAATTAGTAACCTTTTTTTTAAATAAACTTTCTTTACTAATGCATACTAAAATGAATCTTATCATCCACCATTCCCACATTTCTGTTTGCTGTTTGCTGCTAAGTCACGTCAGTCATGTCCAATTCTGTGTGACCCCATAGATGGCAGCCCACCAGGCTCCCATCCCTGGGATTCTCCAGGCAAGAATACTGGAGTGGATTGCCATTTCCTTCTCCAATGCATGAAAGTGAAAAGTGAAAGTGAAGTCGCTCAGTCGTGTCCGACTCTTCCCGACCCCAAGGACTGTAGCCCACCAGGCTCCTCCACCCATGGGATTTTCCGGGCAAGAGTGCTGGAGTGGGGTGCCATTGCCTTCTCTGTTTGCTGTTTACCTTCTGACAAATCCATTTTTAATTAAAAAATAATAGCATTTGGATTTCCCTGGTGGTCTAGTGGATAAGAACTGCCTTCCAACGCAGGGGACGTAGGTTCAGTCTCTGGTCACAGGTTTGATCTCTGATCAGCTAACTAAAATCCCATAGCCACGGGGTAAGTAAGCCCACATGCCTCGACTACAGAATCCACATGCTCTGGAGCCTGCGGGGCACAACCAAAGAGAAGCCCATGCACCACAACGAAAAATTCCACATGCTGCAAGTAAGACCCAATGCAGCAAAAAATAAATAAATATTTTTTTAATCGCATTAAAGAGGAGAAAGGGAATTCTGGTGGCTCAGCAGTAAAGAATCTGACTGCAATGAAGGAGATGTGGGTTCAATCTCTGGGTCAGGAAGATCCACTTGAGAAGGAAATAACAACCCACTCCAGTATTCTTGCCTGGGAAATCCCATGGACAGAGGAGCCTGGTGGGTTACAGTCCATGGGGTCGCAAGAGTCAGACATGACTTAGCAACTAAACCACCATCACGAAAATGAGGAAACTCTTTAACTCATTAAACACAGATAAAGCTACTAGATGAGGTTTATTACTAAACTTTATTGTTAATGATTTGAAAAGACAATGAAGACTAAATAGATCTATTTTGGAAGGCAGAACTACAACATTTGATATGAAAATATCCATTGAGACCTAAATGTCAGTTTCAGAGAGTCACTTATCTAACCATACCATGCATTAAGACAGTCGACAAATTACAAACTGATAAATGTAAGATACTCAAATCAATGTCCTTAAAGGGCAGATGAAGGTAACCAGCTTCTCTCATGTGGCAATAAATAGAACATTTTATCCACTGAGGATTTAAAGCCAGTAAAAACTCCTGACAGAACTTTAGGGACTGACTCTACAGAATATATCTCAGTCACATAGTACAACCAATGAAAACACTGCAGGCTTCTGGGATTTGTGTATGCTCGCACATCTTCCCCAAATGGTATTCTGCAGCAAAAGGAATATAGATATTGATTTAGAATTTTTCATGTGCGTTTAGCTATACCATCAAATAAAATGAGCTTTGAGGACGTTTTTCATCTACTGTAACCTTTTCTACCTGCTTCCTTTTTTAGTAACAAATATCAATCCCTTGTCTGACCTTGAATGTCTCTCAACATGTTGGCCTGCCATCTCTGTTATTTCTTATTTCCATCTCAGTTCTTTTGTTTACAGAAACATCAACTGTCACACTCACTTCTATTCCCTCTCTTTTCCTATACTTGCCAGTCTTCTATGTTCATGCACGGAACTAAAACTAGCCTAAAAATGTTCAGTTTTTAAACCTAGCAAGGCTTTTTTAAAGTAGCAAATATGAAGAAAGGGAGAGTACAAGTAATATTTACGCGGATTGTCCTCTTTCAGAGCTAAGGGTTAAGCAATGTAAACGTAATTGTAAATGGCAATACGAGATAAAAAGACTGAGGAAAGGAACAAGAAACATAGAAAGGGCAGGACACGCATATTCAGTGGCTTCCCGGGTGGCTCAGTGGTAAAGAATCCGCCTGCCAATGTAGGAGACACATTAGACGTGGGTTTGATCCCTGGGTGGGAAGACCCTCTGGAGGAGGAAATGGCAACCCACTCCAGTATTCTTACCTGGAAAATTCCATGGACAGAGGAGCCTGGTGGGCAACAGTTCATGGGGTTGCAAAGAAACTTAGCGACTGAGCACGCACGCATATCCAGAAGCTGATTTGGTAGTTTTCCCTCAAGTATACATCCTGCAAACATTCTTAGAATTCTTCAGGATTGCATCCTCCATTTAAAGACACTAAATCAATGCACAGCTACTGTGTAATGATGATATAGATAAACTGTACTATTTATGTGTTCTCTTAAATTTGAAATGAAAAAAACTTAGTACTAAATAGACATTTACCCTCCCATATGAGTTGTATTGCAAAATTCAGACTTAAATTCAAGAAAGTAGGGAAAACCACTAGGCCATTCAGGTGAGACTTAAACCAAATCTCTTACAATTAAACAGTGGGAGTGGCAAATAGATTCAAGGGATTAGATCTGATAAGAGTGCCTGAAGAACTATGAACAGAGGTTCGTAATATTGTACAGGAGGTGGTGATCAAAACTATCCTCAAGAAAAAGAAATGCAAAAAGGCA
This sequence comes from Dama dama, assembly GCF_033118175.1. Lineage (NCBI taxonomy): Eukaryota > Metazoa > Chordata > Mammalia > Artiodactyla > Cervidae > Dama > Dama dama. The sequence goes on from NC_083700.1 coordinate 80,213,657, forward strand.
AAATGGTTGTCTGAGGAGGCCTCACAAATAACTAAGAAAGGAAGAGAAGCAAAAGACAAGGGAGAAAAGGAAAGCTATATCCGTCTGAATGCAGAGTTCCAAAGAATAGCAAGGAGAGATAAGAAAGACTTCCTAAGAGATCAATGCAGAGAAATAAAGAACAGAATGGGAAAGACTAGAGATCTCTCCAAGAAAACTAGAGATACCAAGGGAGTATTTCATGCAAAGATGGGTACAATAAAGGATAGAAACGGTATGAACCTAACAGAAACAGAAGATATTAAGAAGACATGGCAAGACTATACAGAAGAATTATACAAAAAAGATCTTAATGACCCAGATAACCAGGATGGTGTGATCACTCATCTAGAGTCAGACATCCTGGAATGCAAAGTCAAGTGAGCCTTAGGAAGTATCACTACGAACAAAGCTAGTGGAGGTGATGGAATTCCAGTTGAGCTATTTCAGATCCAAAAAGATGCTGCTGTGATAGTGCTGTACTCAATATGCCAGCAAATTTGGAAAACTAAGCAGTGGCCACAGGACTGGAAAAGATCCGTTTTCATTCCAATCCCAAAGAAAGTAAAAGTGCAAGTCACTCAGTTGTGTCCGACTCTTTGTGACCCCATGGACTATACAATTCTCCAGGCCAGAACACTGGAGTGGGTAGCCTTTACCTTCTCCCAAGGTTGGGGAGAAGTTGGGGATCTTCCCAACCCAGGGATCAAACCCAGGTCTCCTGCATTGCAGGCGGTTGTTTACCAGCTGAGCCACAAGGGAAGCCCATCCCAAAGAAGGGCAGTGCCAAAGAATGTTGAAATTAGTGCACAATTGCACTCATTTCACATGTCAGCAAGGTAATGCTCAAAATCCTCCAAGCTAAGCTTCAACAGTACGTGAAGCGAGAACTTCCAGATGTGTAAGTTGGATTTAGAAAAGGCAGAGGAGCCAGAGATCAAATTGCCAACATCCATTGGATAATAGAAAAAGCAAGAGAATTCCAGAAAAACATCTACTTCTGCATCACTGACTATGCTAAAGACTGTGTGTGGATGAAAACAAACTGGAAAACTCTTCAAGAGATGTGAATACCAAACCACCTTACCTGCCTCCTGAGAAACCTGTATGCAACTCAAGATGCAACAGTTGGAACCAGACATGGAACAACAGACTGGTTCAAAATTGGGAAAGAAGCACGTCAAGGCTGTTTATTGTCACACTGCTTATTTAAATTACATGCAGAGTACATCATGTGAAATGCCAGGCTGGATGAAACACAAGCTTGAATCAAGATTGCTGGGAGAAATATCAATAACCCCAGATATACAGATGACACCACCCTTATGGCAGAAAGTGAAGAAGAACTAAAGAGCCTCTTGATGAAAGTGAAAGAGAGTGAAAAAGCTGACTTAAAACCCAAACATTCAAAAAACTAAGATCATGGCATCCAGTCCCGTCACTTTATGGCAAATAGATAGGGATAAAGTGGAAATAGTGACAGACTTTATTTTCTTGGGTTCCAAAATCACTGCAGATGGTGACTGCAACCATGAAATTAAAAGACGCTTGCTCCTTGGAAGAAAAGCCATGACAAACCTAGATAGCATATGAAAAAGCAGAAACATTACTTTGCCAACAAAAGTCCATCTAGTCAAAGCTACGGTTTCTCTGGTAATCATGTATGGATGTGAGAGGTGGACAATAAAGAAGGTTGAGTGCAGGAGAATTGATGCTTTCTAACTGTGGTGTTGGAGAAGACTCTTGAGAGTCCCTTGGACAGCAAGGAGATCAAACCAATCCTAAAGGAAATCAATCCTGAATATCCATCGGAAGGACTGATGCTGAAGCTGAAACTCCAATACTTTAGCCACCTGATACAAAGAGTCAACTCCTTAGAAAAGAACCTGATGCTGGGAAAGACTGAGGGCAGGAGGAGAAGGGGATGACAGAGGACAAGATGGCTGGATGGCATCACCGACTCAATGGACATGAGTTGAGAAAGCTCTGGGAGATGGTGAAGGACAAGGAGGCCTGGCATGCTGCAGTCCATGGGTCAAAAAGAGTCGGACACGACTGAGTGACTGAACAACAACAATGAGTTGTATCAAGTGCCAGTAGGCAAAAGCCTTCACCTGTGCAGCACAGAGTATTACTTGTTCACAGATTATAAAGTCATCATGATAACCAACCTAAACGGTTAAAGACTACAATAAGAACTTTTAATGTTTTCTGGGCTGTCTTAAGCATTTCTTGATCTTATCTCTAAGAAGAACATAATATTGACTATGGTTTGATTTGTTGTTCAGGTGCTAGGTTGGGTCCGACTCTTTTGACCTGATGGACTGCAGTGCACCAGACTTCCCTGTCCTTCACTATCTCCAGGAGTTTGCTCAGATTCATGTCCATTGAGTCAGTGATGCTATCTAACCATCTCATCCTCTGCTACTCTCGTCTCCTTTTGCCTTATGTCAGTACCTCAGTAACCTCTGATGATGCCAAGATAACTATGAATGCTTGCAGCCTCCATACTTAAAAATGCCATTTTGCAAGCTATTACGTATACAGTCTACATATAAGAAATAAAACACTAGGTCAAGTTATTTAATCAACAAAATAAACTTAACCTCTATAAAAACTCAAGGATGTCAGAATCTTAGGATTAAAGAGGAACTTAAAAGCATCTAGGAACTATTAAGTAATAATATTAATAGTCTTGGCCATTTTCCTACCCAGTACACTCCAATCTATCAGTAGCTTCTCCTAATCCTCTCTTCCACATGCTTGGATGGGAGCAGCAGTGAAAGAAAATGTGTAAGTTTTAAAAAAAAAAATCACTGTTCTCCCAGGAATCTGATCTGCTCTCCGGTTTGGACTTATTAATCACTAATCAGGTTCATCCACTCCTACAGCAGCACAATTTCCTTTACAACAACCTTGCCAAGTGCATTCAACCAGTCTCTGAATGAACACTCCTAGGACAGGGAACTCAGTATATAATGAGCTTTGTACTGAGCTGAATATACAGCTCTATGTTTAAAAGTTTGATAATATTTTAAACTATTTATTCTCTACTAACATAATGAGTCCCTTGGACATCAAGGAGATTAAACCAATCAATCCTAAAGGAAATCAATCCTGGACATTCACTGGAATGACTGATACTAAAGCTGAAGCTCCAATATTTTGGCCACCTGATGCCAAGAGCCAATTCATTGGAAAAAATCCTGATGCCGGGAATGACTGAGAACAGGAGGAGATGGGGACAAAAGAGGATAAAATGGTTGGATGGCAATAGTGACTCAATGGACATGAGTTTGAGCCAACTCCAGAAGATAATGAAGGACAGGGAAGCCTGGCGTGCTGGAGTTCCTGGAGTCACAAGGAGTTGGAGACAACTTAGCTACTGAACAATAACAACAATTATAAACACCTACACTTGCTTGAAAGACATATAGAACCAAAAGTCTCCGTCCTGATAATTTCCACTAACAGTTCCTGGCTGTGTTTTCTGAAATCAATCCCTCTTCCATTTGACAGCCCATCAGAAAGTTTAAGACAAACTTCTTGGGCTCCCCTCATGGTTGAGGGGTTAAGAATCAGTCTGCCAACGCAGAGGACATGGGTTCGAACCCTGCTCTGGGAAGATCCCACATGCTGGGAGGCAACTAAGTCCCTGCACCACAACTGCTGAGGGTGCGTTCTACAGCCCGCATGCTGCGACTACTGACACCTGGGTACCTAGAGCCTCTGCTGCGCAACGAGACAAGCCACCAAACGGGAAGCTGGTGAAACACACCCAGAGAGCAGCTCCAGCTCTCCACAGCTAGAGAAAGCCCTTGGGCAGCAACAAATACCCAGTGCAGCCAAAAATAAATCTTAAAAAAAAAAAAAAAAAGACATACTTCTTGTTCCTCGCCCCACCCCATCATCTCTTTTCACTTTCAATATTCTTAATTCCTTCAGTTAGTCAGAGGATTGTTATATGAGTGGTAACGAATGCCTCAATCAGGGTGCTGGTAAAGGGATAAGGAATAAGGAGATACAAGCAAGAAACTTGAGACGGCAGAATGAGCAACATCATATATGAATATTTATATGCCCACATACAGGAGAGAGACTAAAGTGACTGAGATTTCAGGTCTGATGTCTAAGAGGATAATGATACTATTAACAGAAAAGGGGAACCCAGGGATAAAAAGCTAAAGAAAGATGGGGGATTCAGTGTGAGACACAGTGATATTGAGATTTGTAACAAACAAATTTGGATAAGATCTCTTCCAAGTCCCATTCCATTAGATACTCCTGTCAAGGAAAAGGTGCAACCATGTTATTGAAACTAGAAATTACATATCATATAAACACAAAGCATCATATTTATTCATTCATCCAGTATTGCAGTGCTTACTTCTGTAAGGCACTATACGAAATACAATAAGCCACAAAACCCAGTTCCTGTCCCCATTAACACTGCATTTTAATAAGCAAGATGTTTAAAACTAATCAGAACTCAAGACTGAATGTGGCTATGTCTCACATTAGAAATATAAAATGCTCAATTACTAAGAGAAATATTTTTTCCCTTTCCAGTGAGAATATTCACACATGAAAAGGCATTCTTTAAATACGAAGAACAAGGACATACAAATAACAACTTTCTATTCTGGGTGTAAATACAGGAAAACACTAGCCATAGTTTTTAGGAGTGAGTTAAAGTACCCTGCACAATTATATCTATTGTCAAAGATTAATGCTTGAATTGTATTATCAGTCAAAAGAAGAGCATTGTTTAAAATGTTCACAAGCACAATTGTTCTGGCTTACAACTGGAATTGTTTGATGTCATTTTCCTCAACATTTTTAATTTTAAATAATAAAAAATGACACCAGTTTGAAAATAGAGCTATAAGTTTAAAGCCTTATAAAGATAAAAACTGCATATTCTCTAACTGTTCTGGAGTTTCCTATTACTATATATTATGATATCATTTTAAATTATTATGTCTACTTTAGTAGTTTTACAGATAACCAATTTTACAGGAAGTCTATTAAAAAGTAGTTTAGTAGGAACTTAACTATATTCTAAACTGATAACATAATCACAGAAAAAATAATTCAAATAACTCTGAACATCTACTTCGACTATACATCTTTAGAGGGATATATTCTAAGGACATAAACTGGCCACGAAATCTTTACTTGGTAAATCTGTTGTAGGAGGGAATATCAGTACAATAATTCCAAAACTATGATATGTGTGTGTGTGGTGTATGTGTACTTGTGCGTGCATGCTTAGTCGCTCAGTCATGTCTGACTCTTTGCAACCCCATGGACTGTAGCCTGCCAAGCTCCTCTGTCAATGGAATTCTCCAGGCAAGAATACTGGAGTGGGTTGCCACGCGCTCCTCCAGGCATATATGTGTGTAAGACAGAGTAAATATAAATGAGTAAATATATTAATATGGCTGAGAATCAGAATTCTCCCTATAGGAAAAGGAAGACACAGATATAAACTGAGTGAAGGTAAAGCTGAACTCTGTGGTTTTGAACTTGAAGGTATCCTATAAAATCATGATTTCTTTTAAAACATGTGTTTGTGCGTGTGTGTGTGTGTGTGTGTGTGTGTGTGTGTGTGTATGTCCATTTAAAGGGCCCAAAAGCAATGATACTCCAGTAGTAACGAGCTTTCTGAATGCCCAAATTTTGGTTTCTAAGTACCATTTTTCCACTAAAACGAACGAGGGTGCTGGTGGTAAAAGAGGGTGATAAAAGTGTTGATTCCAAACCTCAAGCAGACAATATATAAGGTAACCCTGGAACACTTATTGTACAGAAAAGGAAGAAGGTACCCAAATATCAATATGGACATATACAAAGGTCATAGGAACTACTTTGAAGGGACTAATCAAATTTGAGATAACTCAATCATCGAAAAAGAATAAAGCTAACACGGGCTCCCCTGGTGGCTGAGTGGTAAGAAAACACCTGTCAATGCAGGAGACACGGGTTTAAACCCTGGTCCAGGAAGATTCAACATGCTGCGAGTAACGAGGCCTGTGCACCACAACTATTGAGCCTGTACTCTAGAGCCCAGGAGCTGCAATTACTGAGCCCACGTGCTGCAACTACTGAAACCTGTACACCCTAGGGCCCATGTTCCACAGCAAGAGAAGCCACTGCAACGAGAAGCCCACTTGGCAAACTACAGAAAAGCCCGTGCGGCAGGGAAGACCCAACACAGCCAAAAATAACTAATTAATGTAATTGTTTTTTAAAAGAATAATGGTAACAGATCATCACACTGGATAAATTTTTAAAAAAGGAATCATTGGTTACACAATGAAACTAAGAAGGGAAGGAGAAGGAATACATTTTCTTTAGAGAGACAGTCAACCAACACATGTAGATGGAATGAGAGAACTGGAAAACTATTATCTGCAAACCAGCAATGCCATGGTTGATTCAGAAAAGGATCATCTATGTTTACTAAAACCACTGTTATAGAAAAAAATTAATAGAAAACAGAATATCCAATGATAAAGTAACACCCCCAGAGATTAATTACTAAATACAAAACAATATATATCTTTAGAATGTAGGAATCTGTCTAACCTAAGTGGTCAACCTTAACATCACCAATAACTTACAAATTATCATTATATTACTCTTGAAGTAATCAAATGAAAAGTTTACAATAACTACCAAATAATAACAATCTTAGGAAAAAAAACATAGCCTGCAACTGTGAGGAAACAATCAAATTCAGTTTGTGAGACATTCTACATACAACTGGCCTGGACTTTTCAAAAAAACTGTCAAAATCTTGAAAGACCAAAATAAGAAAAAGCAAGGAAGACAGGAGGAAAAAGATGAGGATTGTTCTAGAAAAAAGAAAACAGAGAGATGTGACAACTAAATATATTTTATAATCTCTTCTTAAATTTAATATTTTTTTCCTGAAAAGTTATAAGGAAAATTACTGGAACATTTGGGTAAATATGAATTTTTTTTCATATGGCCTGTACATTAGGTAATATTATCAAATAAATATCAAATTATTTGGGTATGCTAATAGCATTATAGTTATGTTAAGAGGATGTCCTAGATCTTAGGAGATGCGTGACAAAATATTTAGGAAGACAGTGTCATGATGTTTCCACTTAACTTTCAAATGGTTCAACAGGAAAAAAAAAAAAGTGTGCATTTGCGTGTGTGATGACACTTCCAGGTGGCACTAGTGGTAAAGAACTCACCTGCCAATGCAGGCAGATGTAAAAGATGTAAGTTCCATCCCTGGGTTGAGAAGATCCCCTAGAGGAAGAAATAGCAACCCACTCCAGTGTTCTTGCCTGGAGAAACCCATGGACAGAGGAGTCTGGTGGATTATAGCCCATGGGGTGACAAACGGTTGGACATGACTAAAGTGACTAAGTGCATACGCACGCACATGTATGTGTATGTGTGTGTGTGCACACACACGCTAGAGGAAAAGCAAACGAGCCATAATGTTAACATGTGAATCTAGGTGAAGGATATATAGGTATTATATTACTCTTTCAACTTTTTTTATAGGTTTATAACTTTCAAAGGAAAGTTAAGTTGGGGGAAAAAAGTAGGGTGGAAATTAAATTGACTTTAGAGCAGCTGATCAGATTTTATAACATTTAACTACTTTTTCACCCTATAAATAAGACCCAAAAGCCAATAAAAGTCCAGAAAGGTTGGACTAAAAAATAAAAGTAATAATTTTAACAAATAATAAGTAATTACAAGCTAATCCATCGTTAATTTCCAATTGCAGCTATTGCTGTTGTTATTTAGTCGCTAAGTTATGTCCAACTCTTTTGCAACCCCATGGACCATAGCCCGCGAGGCTCCTCTGTCCATGGGATTCTTCAGGCAAGAATACTGGAGTGGGTTACCATTTCCTTCTCCAGGGGATCTTCCTGACTTAGGGATCAAATCTGAGTCTCCTGCATTGACAGGTAGATTCTGGTGAGAATTCTGTGAAAGATGACATGTGCTAACTCATTTAGGATGAGTAATTGTGAATATTTAACTTATATGCAGAGTACATCACGAGAAACGCTGGGCTGGAAGATGCACAAGCTGGAATCAAGATTGCCGGGAGAAATATCAATAACTTCAGATATGCAGATGACACCACCCTTATGGCAGAAAGTGAAGAGGAACTAAAAAGCCTCTTGATGAAAGTGAAAGAGGAGAGTGAAAAAGTTGGCTTAAAGCTCAACATTCAGAAAACTAAGATCTTGGCATCTGGTCCCATCACTTCATGGGAAATAGATGGGGCGACAGTGGAAACAGTGGCTGACTTTATTTTTTTGGGCTCCAAAATCACTGCAGATGGTGATTGCAGCCATGAAATTAAAAGATGCTTACTCCTTGGAAGGAAAGTTATGACCAACCTAGACAGCATATTAAAAAGCAGAGACATTACTTTGCCAACAAAGGTCCATCTAGTCAAGGCTATGGTATTTCCAGTGGTCATGTATGGATGTGAGAGTTGGACTGTGAAGAAAGCTGAGCGCTGAAGAATTGATGTTTTTGAACTGTGGTGTTGGAGAAGACTCGAGAGTCCCTTGGACTGCAAGGAGATCCAACCAGTCCATCCTAAAGGAGATCAGTCCTGGGTGTTCATTGGAAGGACTGATGCTGAAGCTGAAACTCCAGTACTTTGGCCACCTCATGCGAAGAGTTGACTGATTGGAAAAGACCCTGATTGATGCTGGGAGGGATTGGGGGCAGGAGGAGAAGGGGACGACAGAGGATGAGAGGGCTGGATGGCATCACCGACTCGATGGACATGAGTCTGAGTAAACTCCGGGAGTTGGTGATGGACAGGGAGGCCTGGCATGCTGCGATTCATGGGATCGCAAAGAGTCGGACACGACTGAGCGACTGAACTGAACTGAACTGAATTGTGAATTAACAAAAGCTTTCTTATATTTTCCCTAAACCCAAATATGACTACCAAACAAAATTTTTTACCCAGTTGAGATCTATAAGTTAAAAGGAAGTCTAAAATTAAAACGTTGTACAGAAATCCAGATGATCTCAGACACATCACTATAATAATAATCATAACAATACTGTACTGGGAATTTTATTAACCTATGCACACATCCCATCTCATTTAATCTTCACAACAACTCTATAAGCCAGGTACTATTACTATACTCATTTTATAGATTTTAAAACTAACAAAGGCTAAATCCTGCAAGATTATACTGCTACAAAACAGCAAAACACACCTTGAATCCAGGCAACCTGACTCCAAGCCCAAGCTTTTTGCTCTGTACTCTCTACAGCTTTTTACTATGAAATAGAAATTTTAAATAACCAACTGTACTGATCCAATATCTACCAAAAATTACATAAAGTAGTCATTTCAGAAAAAATCAAAAGCATTCCCTAAAACACATTTATACTTATATATATATACCAACTGAATGAAATTAGAATTTAACCAGATGCCTAATTTATTGCCAAATCCTAAGTGAAAATAAAGATGATATACAGCTTTATTACTTAGTTATCTATTCATATATATGGTTAAATATGTTACATATAAATTCAAAACAAATTCCAATATTTTTCCAAAGGCCTTCATCGAGAACTTCCTCCCTTGCCCACTCAAGAAAAATAATACTGAAAAAACTTATTTCAGGTACACTATTCCTCAAATATACTTAAACAATGACATAAAGGGAAAAAAAGAATAATTAAGACATTAACCTTTAACACTGATGCCACAGTGAAAACAAACAAAGCATGTGCTGCCCAAGCCCAGTCATCTTACACTGTTTTCTGTCTCATGAACTATCCATCAATCCATCTAGATACACAAGCCAAAAAAATCTAGTGGTGACCAGTGTCACCTTTCTCTCCCTCATTTCCCATACCCAATCAATCACCAAATTCCACACCTAAACATCTCTAAAACCGATCCACTTTTATCTATCTTCACCATCACTTTATCTAAGATATTACCGCCTCTGCACTCTCCTCTCTGTAAACAGTGTTTCTTCCGTATAGCATCTAGTCTTTTTTCATAAAACATAACAAACAGTTGCACCGTTACCTTTTTTGATGGAATACTTGATTTACATCTGCCTTCCCTCGTACATTTTGTGTGGTAGAGACTCTATTTACTCATCACCATATCACCGTGGCCTAGAAAAGTGCCTAGTAAATAAATATATAAATTTTAAATGACTGAATGCATGTCAAAGATTACAAATTATTTATAAATATTTCAAAAAAATTAAGTAGTTATAAGGTTCATGAACCATTATAAGGAGTACCTTATTTCATCATTTCTAGATCACACATTGTTACATTTTTTTTCATTTTTTTTATTTTTACATCTGTAACTCTGAAACTGAATACATCTTTTTTTTTTTTTTTTTTTTTTTAGGCCTTGATTTGGGCAGAGGCAGGCAATCCCAAAGAATGCACAAACTACTGCACAATTGCACTCATCTCACACAATAATAAGTGAAGTGAAATGAAGTCACTCGGTCGTGTCCGACTCTTTGTGAACCCATGGACTGTAGCCCACCAGGCTCTGTCCATGGGATTTTCCAGGCAAGAATACTGGAGTGGGTTGCCATTTCCTTCTCCACTGAATACATCTTATAGTCAACAATCACTGTATGCTTAATTGGCATTTTTTTTCTTTCATAGCAGTTCATAAAATAATGGCACATCTTGGAATAAAATAAACAAGGGGGAAAAAAACCTCATGATTTGATGAAACAGGTAAATCTGGCTCACTCGGTTCAAACCTGGTAGGCTAACCTCTCTTTTCCATTGGCTACTGTGCTACTGCCAGTATTCAATAATTAACAGGGCCTACTGGTTCTTTCACCAACAGCTATCAAATCAATTCCTTTCCTTAAATCCCAGAATAATGACACTACACCTACCTAATTTCACGTTGCCAGCTGAGTTCTTGCCCTAGCTTCATTCATTTAAATATTTGCTTCAAATTCTACCAACACTGTGCACCTATATGCAAAGAACTGAAGATACAAAACACTCCAGCTATCTGTCCTTCCCACTAATCTCTCTCCTATAATTTAGAATTTTGCTCATTTTATGCCTCAAACTGGAACTACTTTCCTCCCCATTTCTATCTACCAAATTCCTACTCAATACTTTAGTTCTAGATCATATTTCTTCATGAAATATCCCCTAGTTAATCTGTCTTTCAACCTTAACATTCTAAAACACATGAAATCTAATGCATATTGGTTGCATTTTCTTTACCATCTTAGCCACAAGGGAAGCCCCCATATTGGTTATATTTTCTGTTTCCTGAAGGCAAGGTTGACATGTCACACATTCTGATAGAGTGTAAGCTCCCTAACAGAAGGGATTTTTGTCCCTTTTGTTCACTGCTATATTCCCAGCATCTAGAAGAGCATCTGGTACATAATAGCTGCTTAGTAAATATCTACTGAACTATAAAGCTCTCTAGTATGCGGTCAAGAAGCAACAGTTAGAACCAGACATGAAACAACACACTGGTTAAAAATTGGGAAAGGAGTATGTCAAGGCTGTATATTGTCAGCCTGCTTATTTAACTTAAATGCAGAGTACAGTCAAAGCTCCATTACTTTGGCCACCTGATGCAAAGAACTGACTCACTGAAAAAGACCCTGAGAAAGATGAAGAAAGATTGAAGGCAGGAGGAGAAGGGGATGACAGAGGATGAGATGGTTGGATGGCATCACCGACTTGATGGACATGAGTTTGAGCAAGCTCTGGGAGTTGGTGATGGACTGGGAGGCCTGGCGTGCTGCAGTCCATGGGGTCACAAAGAGTCAGACACGACTGAGCAACTGAACTGAACTGAACTGCAGAGTACATCATAAAAATGCTGGGCTGAATGACTCACAAACTAAAATCAAGATTGCTGGGAGAAATAGCAATAACCTCAGAAATGCAGATGATACCACTTTAAAGGCAAAAAGCAGAGGAAATAAAGAGCCCTTTTCACGAGGGTGAAAGAGAATGAAAAAACTGGTTTAAAACTCAACATTCAAACAATGAAGATCACGGCAGCTGGTCCCATCACTTCATGGCAAACAGATGGGGAAAAAAGTGGAAGCAGTGACTGACTTTATATTCTTGGGCCCCAAAATCACTGCAGACAGTGAAGCCATGAAATTAAGACACTTGCTCCTTGGAAGAAAAGACATGACAAACCTAGACAGCATATTAAAAAGCAGAGACTTACTTTGCCAGCAAAGGTCCATCTAGTCAAAGCTATGGTTTTTCCAGTGGTCATGTATGAATGTGAGAGTTGGACCATAAAGAAGGCTGAGTACCGAAGAATTGATGCCTTTGAACTGTGGTGCTGGAGAAGACTCTTGAGAGTCCCTTGGACTGCAAGGAGATCCAACGAGTCAATCCTAAAGGAGATCAGTCCTGGGTGCTCATTGGAAGGACTGATGTTGAAGCTGAAGTTCCAATACTTTGACCACCTGACCCAAAGAACCAACTCATTAGAAAAGACCCTGAGGCTGGGAAAGATTGAAGACAGAAGAAGAGGATGACAGAGAATGAGATGGTTGGATGGCATCACCAACTCACTAGACATGAGTTTCAGTGAACTCCAGGAGAGAGTGAAGGACAGGGAAGCCTGGCATACTGCAGGCCATGTGGTCGCAGAGCTGGATACAACTTGGTGACTGAACAACAACAATAATATACTCCAGGGTATAGAACAAATCTTTGCAGCTGTAGTAAGAGGGAAGAGTCAAAAGGAACTGGACTAAATGACTGGAACTCCTTGAGCTTCAGTTTCTTCATCTGCTAAATATAAATAATACTCAATAGCACACTGAGTTGTTATAATGATCCAATGCAATAATGCTTTAAAGCATCTAGGACAGAGCTGAGGACAAGAGGATGCTCTCAAAAAAGGAAAAAGAGGATGCTCTCAGTACATGTTTTGATGATAGTGTGACAATAGTTAAACAGTAAGAAGCATTTAATAAATGCCTATTAAATGAATAAAATCTCAGGAAAATATAAAAAGTTTGAGTAATGTCTAACCTCATCATTTATCCAATAAAAAATTCATGAGTGAATTAATTCTGAAATATATGTACATTCACCCTCAATCTTAAGCATGGTTGAGACCATTTTTGATTAGTTAGGAATAACACCACCAATTAGACAGTGTACAAGTATTAATAATTATACTTTACTGACACATAGAGATTATATTTGATTCCTAAAGAAGAACAATAATTTTACTATCAGAGTAGTAAATACTGAGAATAAAAGAAAGCTGCAAAGTTACTGAAGTTACATGGTGCCCAGAAAGCCAGGAAGTACAGAAGTTTATGTCCACAAAACACCAGTGAATAATAAATTATATAAAGCTGTTTTACCAGCTCCATCAAAATATATATGTGCTAAACAATCACAACAAATAAACTCTTCAATATATTTGTATTCCATATTACAGGATAAAAAAGAGGATCCGTTAATGGACTTTAAACTCTTTTTACAAACCTATAATACTTCTTGTATTGGCTACTTTTTAACTTTAAACAGTTCCCAGAACTTTACAGTGAGATTATTAATTCAACATAGCATCAGATTACTGGACTAATTAGAAACTCTCCCTTGTTTAGGGAAGACACTTTATTACTTTGTAAATTGGTTATACACAAACTTTTCATTTCAAAGCTTTTCCAATCCCTCTGGGTACTTTCAATGACTCACTATCTAATCACCAATCATAAACAACAAAGGAGGAAAGAGCTATTGTGTCTATCCACTATTAATTGTGTCTATCTGCTATTAATTGACATAAAATTATCGCAAAAATTCCACCGGGGACATACGTCTTGAGTAGGAAAAAAGAAAAAGATCCCATCTAAGTATTTCAGATACAAGGAGCTCTAGGAGGAGGTATTCTCCTTTAACCATGGGGTAGCAGTAACCCCTTGTGGGAAAATAATCAATACAAACCGAAAACGTAAGCCAAAGAGATCTTAAATATAAACTCTACAGAGTCACGTTTAGCTGATCGTTGACTTCTCTTGTATTCACCAGTCCTAACAATGTATTTGAACCTCCAGCCTAAAAAGCCCTGAGATGCGGATGGAGGTGGAAGGGTTGAGGATGAGTAGGAACCAAATAGAGTGAGTAAACTGTTAAGGTCTGGATGGAAAAGCATTAAGATATTCAGGCAAATTGTCTTAAGTGTCTGAAGCAGTAACAGAGGCCTAAAAAGGGATAAAGGAGTGAGGAATGAGAAGATTAAGATCTTGAGGATCTGATTTGGGTTTTTCTTCTTCTTCTTCTTCTTTTTATCGGAGAAAAATAGGGAAGGAGCTAAATAGATGCAAGAACTGAGGAGAAAAGAGATCGTGCCTGAAACACCTAAGAAAACCCTCTAGAAGAGGGGGAACTGCTGCCCACAGGAAGGCTTACGGTTAGTTAGCTCTGGAGCCCAGGAAGGGCAAGGAGTCAGAAAAATGATACCAGAAAGGAGAGATGAGGGTGACGCCAAAACCCTCAGAGAGCCGAAAAGGTTGGCCACAGGGTTTCCATTGAGGGCAAGACCCCCCTTTCCCCACTTTTCCTCAAGGACCCCGATCGTTCGAGGGGACCAGAGACACTTAGTCCCAACCTTCTCCTGAGGCTAGCAGAGTCAGGAGAAGAACCCTCACCAAAAAGAGAACTGGAGAAGCGTAAACAATGTGCAGGAGCCACCAACCGGGAAATGTTCCAGCTCCAGCAGCAGCCGCCCCAAAAGCAGCCGGCACACAAGCCGACTCTCCGACCTCAGCGCAGCAGCCGCAGGCGCCTCGAGCTCCCCGGCCACCGTAGTCAGAGAAACGCCCCGCCCCACCCCCTTCAAACCTAGTAGGTCAGCCACTTCCGGGGCATCAAAGCCTATTGATTGGCGGCAGCAATAGCCAGACCAATGGCAAGACCCTGATGCTGGGAAAGATTGAAGGCGGGAGAAAAAGGGGACGACAGAGCCTGAGATGGTGGGACGGCATCACCGACTCAATGGACATGAGTTTGAGTAAACTCAGGGAGTTGGTGGTGGACAGGGAGGCCTGGCATGCTGCAGTCCATGGGGTCGCAAACAGTCAGACACGACTGAGCGACTGAACTGAACTGTGCAACAGCCACAGCGACAGGCCCCTGATCTATTTACTTCATCCATCCTTTTTTCGCTCCTTTCACCAGCCAGGCTGTAAGCCACCAATATAGCAAGCACAGAACCAAGGGAAAGTATCCACCTATAAGCGGTGTCTCTGATAGACAAAACATCATTCCTGCCTTGAGTTTCTGTTGAACAGACTTCAACTCCCAGCGTGCCATGAACACCACGCCCTCTCCTCGAACGCGGGAACTACAAGATCCAGCATGCACTGTGCCGCTTATTTTTCACTCTCCCCGAAACACCCGCAGACCCCAAAAGCGGTTTCAGAAGACTCACTAGATCCTTTAGATTAATGCAGACCTTTCTACCAAGCTCCACTTTGGTAAAAAAAAATAATAATAATACAAGTATTTCTTTTCTTTTTGTGAAAGTATTCTGAAGGGACTGTAGGTAAATGCTTATAAAATATCAAGGAATATGTGCTCTCATTTTCCATGTTTAGATTATTTTCCAGAATTGAAACAGAACAGTCTGCGAAGGTTTTTTATGAAATGGAAATTTTTATCCTCTTTCATAAGGTGTGTTGAGAGAAATACTAAATTATTGCAAAGTGTAATGCTGTAAGATTTTGCTGGAACAAGATCTACGAGACATACTTCTGAATTGCGTAGGGAATTATAGTAAGAGCTAGAAGTGAAAAATTAACAGTCTGTACTAGCGGACTATGAAACCACATGGGAAAGAAAGTCTTTCAGAATGCAGAGTTGAAAAGTTCAAAATTAGATTTGAAAACGTTTTCATTTTTTTATGTGTTTAATGGTTTGAATTATTTTTATTATTATTCTCACAAAAACAGGTAACTGCACAACTATTTATTTTCTGCTATGCAGTAGGGCAACCAAATAACCAATCACACAAAGAATATAGTAAGATATAACATTTATTAGAGTGAGCGAACAAAAGAACTGTTTTCTTGCCTGATTAGACAGCTAGTAGATCCACATTTTAAAATATAGAACTCTGTTTTGATTTCTTAGGACAGATAATATACATTTAACAAGCTGTCTGGGTGATTTTTTGTTACTTTCATAAAGTCTTAGATTACAAGAGCAAATATATTTTATTTTTAATATACAATAACAGGGTGTGAGAAACAATGCTTTGATTCTTTAATTAAACTACATGGTAATTATACAAAATAAAACTGTGTATACCACAAACATTGGTATTCTCTGGATTTACTTGTACAAAACAAATTTTAATTGGTTAGTAAAACAGTAGAATACTTTCCACTTTTACAACTTCACATAGAAGTCACAGAGGGGAAATATATTCTGTAACCTTGGCATGGCATCTATCCAACTCCCGAGTGCTAAATTATGCAGCACAAGCAGGTAAATATTTAAAACCTACGATCATAGAAAACAATCTGCTGCTTTCTATACTCATGTACCAAAGCAATGTGAACTCTGTGAGAGAAAACATTTTCATTGGAATGATTCAGAGGTAATAATAAACTATAATTAGGTTATCTACTATTCATAGGTGTTTTTAGTAAATAAACACATAATTAGATCCACTTATTAGGGATGTTATTAAGGAAGCTTTGAAACATGCTAAATATTTGATATACATATTTCTAAAGCAGTTTCAATGATCAATTGTGTAAATGAACATGGGAAAGAGTCTAAAGAGTACATAATTTATGTAACAGGCTTTAGGTTTCTAAAAGAGATTCTTAACAGCTGCAGTACTCAGCAATATTCTCTCCTCTAAATTGACTCCTATTCAGCCAATTGCAAACTGCATAGGAGTCAAAATTAGACCAGATGTTCATTTTTATTCAACAAATACATAAGTGCTTCTGGGGCAAAGCACCCTGCCTAGACACTGAAGTCTTTTTTTGAATTGCATAATTTTAGGAAGTGTGACTTGTATATTCTGGGCTTCCCTAGTGGCTCAGCAGTAAAGAATCCTCCTGCAATGCAGGAGATGTGGGTTTGATCCCTGGGTTGAGAAGATTCCCCAGGAACAAGGAATGGCAACCCACTCCAGTATTCTTGCCCGGAGAATCCCATGGACAGAGGAACCTGGTGGGCTACAGTCCATAGCGCCAGAAAGAGTCAGGCACAACTGAAGCAACTTAGCACACACACGTGCACGTGTGTACTATGGTAACAATCCTGAAGTTCAAACTGGTTATAAAGGAAACCATTTAGTGAATGACAGATTGCATTTTTGACTGCTGGTTGCAGGATTATAGAGAATGGCTTAGAATGGAAAGAACAGTTAGGAGATTGTTTTCATAAATCAGATTTTAAGAAAATGGGAGATCTGAAATACGTAGTAATTAGAGAAGATATTTTAAAAAACTGCTCAGATATATTAGGACAGTAGAACCCAGAGGAGGGGTAGGATAAGGAGGGGAGAAAGAAAAAGAGACTCCCAGGTTTCTGTTTTTTCAATTTTCTACCTGTTGAGTTAGGAATGTTTAAGCACCATCAGAGGGTGATGCCCAGGAGGCAATTAGCTATGGAGCTTAAGAAGAAGATTTGAGCTGAATACATAGCTTTGGGACTCATTAGCTTTAGGTGAGAGTTGAAATCATGGGCATAGATAAGATTATGAATCAGGTGGGTGGGAATCTGAGCTAGTAACCAGGAAGCCAAAAGGTGACAGAAATGAGGGAGGTGGAGAACAGTATAAGTAAACAGTATGAAATTTTTAAAGGAACAGGATTTTTACATAAAGATAGAGGGTTCCTGGTTTAGATGTAGCATCAAAAAATAAGGAGAGAGTCAAATACCAGGATTGGGTATTTATGAGTAAATGAGATCAGAAAGATAAAAAAGCATAAATTCAAAACAATTGCACGGAGACAGAATCTTCAGAAAAGAGTCAGCACTTATTAAGACCAGAAAGTGAAGGAAGAATTCCCTGGGTTGGACTTTCCCAGTGGTCCAGTGATTGGGAGTCTGCCTGCCAACGCAGGGGACGTGAATTCAATCCCTGATCTGGGAAGATTCCACATGCTGCAGGGCAACTGAGCCTGTGAGCCACATCTACTGAAGCCCAGCGCCTAGAGCCTGTCCTCCACAGCAAGAGAAGTCATCATGGTGAGAAGCCCACACACCACAACTAGAGAGTAGCCCCCACTTGCCGCAACTAGAGAGAAAGCTCGTGAGCAGAAACAAAGATCCAGGTCAGCCAAATAAATAAATTTTTTTAAAAAAAGAATTCTGTGAGAAGAATTGGGAGGTAGGAAATTAGAGCATCAGAGAAGGAATGCAAAGATTTCAAATGGAGAAAAGTAGTGGGAGGTTGGGTCATAAGAAAGGAAACACGAGTGAAAATAAACACAAAAGAGATGATGATCAGGCTTCCCTAGTGGCCCAGTGATTGAGAATCCCCTGCCAACATGGGTTTAGTCCGTGATCCGGGAGTATCCCATGTGCTGCTAGGCAGCTAAACCTGTGCATCACAACTGCTGAGCCTACAAACTGAAACTACTGAGCCTGCACACCTAGAGCCCCTGCTCTGCAACAAGAGAAGCCACTGCAAGGCATAGTCCACATACTGCAACAAAGAGCGCCTCCTGACTAGAGAAAGCCCGTGTGCAGCAATGAAGAGTGAGCACAGCCAACAATTTTTTAAAAAATACATTTTAAAAAGAGAAAATGATGACCAGCCTGGAACATGAGGTAATATTCACCAGCCTCAAGGTTTCAAAATAGAAATCCTATATGAATCTGCAGTTCACTCTAACTTGTGCATGTAGCCTTTACTAGTCTTGGCAGCCAAGAGTGTAATTCACTGACTTACACTCACATTGTCTTTTATAGTGAAACTCAGAGTCCACACTGAAGCTAAGAGCTTCAGGAAACAAATAACCCCCACCCAAGCCCTACAAGTCATAAATTGTGAATTGCTTAACATATAGACTCTAAAGCAAACACTGTGGTCTATTTCTCTCGGTTTAAGCATGAACACGTGAGATAATTTCAGGCAATAACATATTATTGAGGGAAAATCTGCCAAGGCAGAGGGGAGGAAAAACTTCTGGAAAAAGTTTTTCTCTCTAACAAAAAGCAGTGCATGTTGTATACTCTCGTCATGGTAGCATTATTCACAACAGCTAAAAGGTGGATGCAGGCCAAGGGTCCATCAACAGGTGAACGGATAAGCAAAATGTGATGTATAGACATAATGTACCATTATTACTAAAATAAAGTGGGAAATTCTGATACATGCTACAATGTGGATGAAACTTGAGGACCTTATACCGAGTCAAATAAGCCAATCAGCCAATCACAACAAAACAAATACAATTGACCCTGGAACAATGAGGGAGTTAGGGCACCCATCCCCATGCAGTTGAAAATCTGCACATGTAACTTGTAGCCAGCCATATATAACCACATTTCTGTGTCCACAGACTCAATCAACCTTGCAGTATGTATCACTGTAGTATTTACTATTGAAAAAAATCTGAAAATAAGTGGACCCATTCAGTTTAAACCCATGTTGTTGTTTAGGGGTCATCTGTACTGTAGGATTTCACTTACCTGACTTATCTAGAGTAGTCACATTCACAGTGATAGAAAGTAGAATGGTGATTACCAGGGACTGGAGGAGAGAAAGGAATAGAGTCATTATTTAATGGATATAGTTTCAGTTTTGCAAGATAGAATGGATTCTGTAAGATTTTTTTTTTTTCTGGAGCTACCCAACCTAGGAGGCCTGGTTTATTACAAATTCTTTCACCAGTACTGAACATCCTACAGGAAAGTGTTTGTGGACCAGAATTTTGACTCTGAATGAATGGTGTTAGAGACATGGTGATGGTTACACAACAGTATGAATGTACTTGGTGTTACTGAACTGTAACTTAAAATGGTTAAAATTGTATATTTTATGTGTATTTTACTACAATAAAAATAAATGAAGTGGGACTTTCCTGATGATTCAGTGGCTAAGACTCCACGCTCCCAGTGCAGGGGTTTGATCTCTGGTCAAGGAACTAGAACGCAATTAAAGATCAAAGATCCTGCTTGATGCAACTAAGACCAAGCACAGCCAAATAAGTAAACAGATAAATAAAATAATAAAAATAATCTCTCTCTTGATAGAAAATTAACTATTTTGAGTGTTTGGAGACCAAGGAATTCAGTTAGCTTAGAGGAAGAGGAAAGAGTCTATTAATATTAAATGTCGATATCACAAAAGCTGTAGTTTTTAAATAAAATTATAAAAACTTTCTATTTATACATTTTAAAGTAAAAAGACAGCCAGAAGAGAATTCTTCTTGGTGTTAACTCTTTTTGACTTGTCTATAGAAACACAGAAGCTGGGAAGGATCTTGTTTATTAAGTCTCAGTAGATAGTTAAAGGTTATTATTTACTCAGTAAGTACACAAATTTTACTGATGAATGTCAAAAGTCTGTTTTTTAATGAGTCTACTCTAGTTTTGAAAATGTTTAGACTTTGAGGCATAACCACCGCACACTCAGTTGGTCAGGTACCTATGAAAACATGATACTACCTTGCCCTTGAGGAGTTTTAAATCTATTAAGACAGACAAGTATATACACACTGAGTTATAAAACAAGGCAGAACGTGAAAAGGTACAATAGGCTTATTGTGGCAAAGAAGTATGTGTATACTTCAGAATGGGGCTTCCCCAGTGGTTCAGCAGTAAAGAAACTGCCTGTAATGCAGGAAGTACAAGAGACACAGGTTCCATCCCTGAATCAGGAAGATCCCCTGGAGGAGGGCATGGCAACCCACTCCTGTAATCTTGCCTGGAGAATCCCACGGACAGAGGAGTATGGTGGGCTACAATCCATAGGGTCACAAAGAGTTGGATATGATGGAAATGACTGAGCATGCATGCACATGCATACTACAGAATATACATATTTTGATTTTTAAAATAACTCAGGTCTTTGGTGGGGCTTCCCAAGTGGCTCAGTGATAAAAGATCCACCTGCCAGTACAGGAGACACAGGTTTGATTCTTGGGTAGGGAAGATCCCCTGGAAGAGGAAATGGCAACCCACTCCAGTATTCTTGTCTGGAAAATTCCATGGATATAGGAATCCTGGTGGGCTGCAATCCGTGGGGTCGCAAAGAGTTGGACACAACTTAGCGACTGAGCATGAGCACAGATCTTTAAGCACAAAGTCTTTGATAAAAAAATCAAACATTAACCAAAATAATGACCCATAATAGCTTGGTTATAATCTTAACTTTTTATAGCTATAGTAACATGAAGTATTACTACAAACATTTGTTAATGTTAATGAGTATGAATGGATTTTATACAATGTGCTAGCTAGACATTGTTTTAGGGATTGGGGTTATGTCAGTGAATATAGTAATTCCTGTTTGCGGAGCTTACATTTTAGTAGATTGAGACAAAGAATAAACAAAAAATAAACTAAGTAAATAATGTAGAATGCTAGAAGATGATACATCCTACAGGGAGGTAGAAAAAGGAAGGAAAAATATAGGATGAAAAAGAGAACCAAAGTCCTGAAGGCTGAATTGCAATTTTAAAATGGTGTCAAGGTAAGCCTCATTTACAAGGTAACATGTGATTGAAAATTTAAAGGAGATAAAGGAATGAGACAAGCACTTATGAAGCAAGAGCGTTCAGGTAGAGGGTGCAGGCAGTACAAAAGTCCTAAGGTGGGCATGTGCCTTACCTGTGCACTTTTCTAGTCAGATCTTCTAAGTATCTGGTTACTGACAAGCTTGCGGTGGCTGATACTACTAGTTTCCAACGTTGTAATTTTCACTTAAAGTGAGTGTGGTTTACCCTAAAATGAGTGACAGGTTTGCCTTACTCATTTTTGAAAAAAATTTCTGTCAAATGCCAAAGTCTAAATAGATATGGTTGGTCAGTTACTCTTTCAGGAAAAAATGGCATTCCAAGAAAAATTGTCTATTGTAGCTGGCAACTCATAATCACAAATATGTTTCTTCTCAAGACAATCATCCCACTTTGGTATGTACCAGAAATGCTTTAGTCATACTGCCTATCTTGTCACCCAAAAGGTTTGCACTTAAGAGTTGAGATTCAATGAAATTAGTAATTTCTACTGCTTCATCAATGGCATTACAAATTAAAGTGGCATGTTTACTTCAAGTTCATAACATGATGAACTTGTCATGGTCACTACTATAGTGTGATGTGGCTGCCTTGATTCACACTAAGTTGCCAATAGTTTTATCCTCCATGGTTTTTGCAACTTCTGTATAAATGGCAACACAGTTTTAAAAAAAAAAAACAGATAATGTCTTAGAATTATTATGAAGGCAGTTTTGACTGTAGACTTTTTGAAAGGATCTTGGAAACCCTAGAAGTCTGCAGATCACACAATGAGAATTACTGCTTTAAACTCTCAGTCATCTACATCTTAGCCAACATCTAACATATTCTAGTCTCAACTCTATGTGCTTTCGTAATTTTAAAGCTGATGAAAGTGAAGCTAAGAGAAGTTCACTGATTTGCTTAAGATCTCACAGATTTCAGGGAGAGAAGCAGAATTCGCATCTAGAATTCTCTATATCCAAATCCCAAGCTCTTCCTCTACTTTATATTCTTTGGATAATAATGCTTAAACACCTAAACTCTTTTTTAAAAATATTTATTTATTCAGCTGTGCTGGAACTTAGTTGTGGCAGGCAGGATCTAGTTCCCTGATCAGGGTTCAAACCCATGCCTCCTACATTGGCAGTGCAGAATCTTAGCCACTGGACCACCAGGGAAGTCCCCAAACATCCTAACTTTTATTTTCTGTTTTGTAGAATGAAGTGCTTACAAGTACTTTTTGTATGTCTCTCCTCAACTGTGTGGGAAAATGTACATATGGACTCAACGTTTCCCTAGTTATAAAAGTAATAGTCACTCACTTGTGTCCAACTCTTTGACTCCAAGGACTGTAGCCTGCCAGAGTCCTCTGTTCATAGAATTCTCCAGGCAAGAATACTGGAATGGGTTGCCATTTTCTTCTCCAGGGAATCTCCCGACCCTGGGATCAAACACAGTTCTCCTGCACTGCAAATAGATTCTTACCATCTGAGCCACCAGGGAAGCCTACTATTAAGAGACATTTCTAAGCACAAAGACATTTCTAAGTATAAAAGTAACAGAGGTAACATTTTGAACAACCCCCCGCCCCAAGCTCTCTTACTTCAAAATGTAAATTCTGTTCAAGTGCTGCACTCAATATGCCAGCAAATTTGGAAAACTCGGCAGTGGTCACAGGACTGGTAAAGGTCAGTTTGCATTCCAATGTCAAAGAAAGGCAATGCTAAAGAATGTTCAAACTACCACACAGTTGCACTCATCTCACATGCTACCAAATTAATGCTCAAAATTCTCCAAGCCAGGCTTCAACTGTATGTGAACCAAGAACTTCCAGATGTTCAAGCTGGATTTGGAAAGGCAAAGGAACCAGAGATCAAACTGCCAATATCCGTTGGATCATCAAAAAACAAGAGTCCCAGAAAAACATCTACTTCTGCTTTATTGACTATTCAAAGTGTATCAATGCCAAGCATATCAGCAATGTAAAGCGATCAATGCAAAGAAATAGCGGAAAACAATAGAATGGGAAAGACGAGCGACCTCCACAAGAAAATTAGAGATACCAAGGGAACATTGCGTGCAAACATGGGCACAATAAAGGACAGAAACGGTATGGACCTAACAGAAGCAGAAGATATTAAGAAGAGGTGGCAAGAATACACAGAAGAACTATACAAAAAAGATCTTCATGACCCAGATAATCATGATGGTGTGATCACTCACCTAGAGCAAGACATCCTGGGATGTGAAGTCAAGTGGGACATAGGAAGCATCACTATGAACAAAGCTAGTGGAGGTGATGGAATTCCAGCTGAGCTATTTCAAATCCTAAAAGATGATGCTATGAAAGTGCTGCATTCAGTATGCCAACAAATTTGGAAAACTCAGCAGTGGCCACAGGACTGGAAAAGGTGAGTTTTCATTCCAATCATCTCAAAGAAAGGCAATGCCAAAGAATGCTCAAACTACCACACAATTATACTCATCTCACACGCTAGTAAAGTAATGCTCAAAATTCTCCAAGCCAGGCTTCAACAGTATATGAACCATGAACTTTCAGATGTTCAAGCTGAATTTACAAAAGGCAGAGGAACCAGAGATCAAAGTGCCAACATCCGTTGGATCATCGAAAAAGCAAGAGAGTTCCAGAAAAATATTTACTTCTACTTTATTGACTATGCCAAAGCCTTTGACTGTGTGGATCACAACAAACTGGAAAATTCTTAAAGAGATGGGAATACCAGACCACCTGACCTGCCTCTTGAGAAATCTCTATGCAGTTCAGGAAGCAATAGTTAGAACTGGACATGGAACAACAGACTGGTTCCATATCAGGAAAGGAGTAGGTCAAGGCTGTATATTGTTACCCTGCTTATTTAACTTATATGCAGAGTACATCATAAGAAACGCTGGACTGGATGAAGCACAAGCTGGAATCAAGATTGCTGGGAGAAATATCAATAACCTCAGATATACAGATGACACCACACTTATGGCAGAAAGCAAAGAAGAACAAAAAGCCTCTTGATGAAAGTGAAAGAGGAGAGTGAAAAAGTTGGCTTAAAACTCAACATACAGAAAACTAAGATCATGGCATCTGGTCCCATCACTTAATGGCAAATAGATGGGGAAACAATAGAAACAGTGACAGATTTTATTCTTTTGGGCTTTAAAAGCACTGCAGATGGTGACTGTGGCCATGAAATTAAAAGATGCTTGCTCCTTGGAAGAAAAGATATGACCAACCTAGACAGCATATTAAAAAGCAGAGACATCCCTTTACCAACAAAGGTCCATCTAGTAAAAGGTATGGTTTTTTCGGTAGTCATGTATGGATGTGAGAGTTGGGTTATAAAGAAAGCTGAGCCCTGAAGAATTGATGCTTTTGAACTGTGGTGTTGGAGAAGACTCTTGAGAGTCCCTTGGATTGCAAGGAGATCCAACCAGTCCATCCTGAAGCAAATCAGTCCTGAATATTCATTGGAAGGACTGAGGCTGAAGCTGAAACTCCAATACTTTGGCCACCTGATGCGAAGAACTGACTCATTTGAAAAGACCCTGATGATGGGAAAAATTGAAGGTAGGCGGAGAAGCAGATGACAGGGGACAAGATGGTTGGATGGCATGACCCCGTCAACGGACATGAGTTTGAGAATACTCTGGGAGTTGGTGATGGACAGGGAGACCTGGCATGCTGCAGTCCATGGGGTCACAGAGAGTTGGACACGACTGAGTGACTGAACTGACTGACTGATTAAAAGTGTTTGACTGTGTGTATCACAACAAACTGTGGGAAATTCTTCAAGAGATGGGAATACCAGATCACCTTACCTGCCTCCTGAGAAGTCTGTATGCAGCTCAAGAAGCAACAGTTGAATCAGACATGGAACAACGGACTGGTTCCAAATTCGGAAAGGAGTAAGTCAAGGCGGTACTTTGTCACCCTACTTATTTAACTTATATGCAGAGTACATCATGTGAAATGCCGGGCTGGATGAAGCACAAGCCAGAATCAAAATTGCCAGGAGAAATATCAATAACCTCAGATATGCAGATGACACCACCCTTATGGCAGAAAGTGAAGAGGAACTAAAGAGCCTCTTGATGAAAGTGAAAGAAGACAGTGAAAAAGCAGGATTAAAACTCAACTTTCAAAAAACGAAGATCATGGCATCCAGTCCCATCACGTCATGGCAAAGAGATGGGGAAACAATGAAAAGAGTGACAGACTTTGTTTTCTTGGGCTCCAAAATGACTGCAGATGGTGACTGTGGCCATGAAATTAAAAGATGTTTGCTTCTTAAAAGAAAAGTTATGATCAACCTAGACATCTTAAAAAGCAGAGACATTACTTTGCCAATAAGGGTCCGTCTAGTCAAAGGTATGGTGTTTCCAGTAGTCATGTATGGATGTGAGAGTTGAACCATGAAGAAAGCTGAGCACCAAAGAATTTATGTTTTTGAACTGTTGTGTTGGAGAAGACGCTCGAGACTTCAAGGAGATCAAATCAGTCAATCCTAGGGGAAATCAGTCCTGAATATTCATTGGAAGGACTGATGCTGAAGCTGAAACTCCAATACTTTGGCCACCTGATGGGAAGAACTGACTCCTTGGAAAAGATCGTGATTCTGGGAAAGACTGAAGGAAGGAGAAGAAGGGGACAACAGAGGATGAGATGGTTGGATGATATCACCAACTTGATGGACACGAGTTTGAGCAAGCTCCAGGAGTTGGTGATGGACAGGGAGGCTTGGCGTGCTGCAGTCTATGGGTCGCAAAGAGTCAGACACGATTGAGCAATTGAGCGACTGAACTGAACTTAAGCTCTCTCACTTTAAAATGTATAGAAATGCTGAGTGAAAAATAAACAAAAGAAAGAACAGGATGGAGGGAGGGAGAAGAGAGAGAAAACCAGAGGTAAATTTATCTGTCTTATTCTGGCATGTGAATAGGAAAAAAAGAAGTGAGTGGAGGAATTTTACAAATTCCTAGAATTTGTATTTGAGCCTGTTATCACCCAGGTCTGGAGTTATACTCACTTCATGGCAGAGATCCCTAAGCTGAGAAATTGATGCGAAAAGGACCCAAGAACCAAAACCACATCCTTGACCCACACTGAAACTATCTGCACCCTCCCTCTTCACACATTCACACAGCTTCCTCTGCAAGAACTTGACTTTACTATTTCATTGTCTACAGAGCCTTGTTTTATGTGTGCTTTTGTCTAAAATCATCTTGTTTAATACAAATTATTCACTTATTAACATTGGACCCACATCCAACAATACTATAACACACGCCTGAAGGGAACTTTTCTAACATGAGTATTTTCTCTGTAACATGCATCTCAGCCTCTTGCTCATAAAGACGCTAGACACAGCACATTAGCAGTAGCTTAGGGATAATTTCAAGCAACAAAATCACCAACAAAAAGCCCAAATATGAGAAAAAACATAGTAATCAATGTACCACTAAAGAGACACTTGTTTACCTATAAGATCTAAAACAAGAAGGCAGAGCATTACCTTGACCTCCGCTGAGAACAGGCACAGGGGTCATATTTTTCACAGCTCCACTCATGAGTATGTCCACAAATGACAGAGAGCCACAGGTATTGCTTTTGAGGTTGCAAACACATTTTAACAAGTGGGTGAATTTGCAAATACAGATTCTGCAAATAGTACGAATCCACTGTACTTGCAAAACTTTCCTGAAGGAACATACCTTAAACTCAAGTGCACGTGCTAAGTTGCTTCAGTGATGTTTGACATTTTGCAATCCTATGGGTCATAGCCCACCAGGCTCCTCTGTCCATGGGATTCTCTAGGCAAGAATAGTGGAGTGGGTTGCCATTCCCTTCTCCAGGGGATCTTCCCAACCCAGGTATCGAACCCTCTACATCTCCTACAATGGCAGGCATATCCTTTACCAGTAGCACCATCTGGAAAGCCTACCTTAAACTCAGGCCACTCAAAAATTCTATTCTGTTTAAGATGTGGTCACAATCCAGTTATGTACACAGGAAGAAACTATCTACCACAAGTGAGAAAGCACTCAAGGACTTAGAAACTCAAGAATATCTAGAAATATAATTATTCAATAGAAACTATAAGATAAAAATGTTTAAAGTGATTTTTAAAATAAAAGAAGGGAGAAGAAAATCAAGATGTGATCTTAAAAGACCAGACAGATATGAAAACAACCAGACAGAATTTCTAGAAATAAAAAATATAGTCAATTAAAGAAAAAGGTTAATGGAAAGGTCAAAAGGTAAACTAAACAGTTAAAAAAAAAGAAATAGTTCACTTGAAAACAGATCAGAAAAAGTACTCATTCTAATCAATACAGAAATCAAAAGCAGAAAATCAGAAAATATAAATGAAATCATAATCTTGTTACCAAGTGTTAATATTTGTTGATATTTTATGTATACCATTTTATATATATATGCATATGTGCATACATATAAACTATATTTTATAGAAATAATAATAAAATATTGTAGCTTATTTAATTTGGCAATTTGTTTGAACAGTTTCCAGTTAATTATGCTTCTACAATGTGATTTTAACTGATTGTATTTATTCCACTGATGTGTTATTTTCTTAGCTATTCCTCTGCATGAACTATTTGGTTTTTATTTTTTATTAAATAAATATTGCTATACTGATTATTTTTATACATATTATTTTGACCACGATTGTTTATCTTCCTAGAATAATTTTGTAGAAGCACTATGTTTAGGGCAAGACTCTTATTTTTTAAGCTTCTTCATAAGTTACATCTGACTCTTAGGAAAGTTTTACCAATTTATGTTTTATATAATGCTGTATAAGAAAATCTGTTCCCCCATATTTTCTCCAATTTTGGAGTATTAGCATCAGTATTAAATTTTGCTACTTTCATCAGTATGAAATGTACCATCTTGTCTTAATTATCATTTACTTAAGTGCTATAGAGGTCTTAGCATCTCTGTGTCCCCTGAACACTGTAAAAAATGGCTGGCTGACTCTAAGAATATATATAAGGTGGCAATTTTAGTGAATTTATCAGGTTCAAGGCCTGACCTCTAATTAACCTTGTAAATTTGGAAATATCAATATCTATTATAAAGCAATTTATTCATTTTAATGAGGAGTTGTAAGGAAATAGAGATGTTGAGTGAAAGAAGGCAACTCTTTCAAAATGTTTAAATGGGATAGAAAAGAGAAAGCCAATTTAATGAATAGCCATCATCTCGGACAGATACAAAATTTTTTAAAAAGAAAAAATATATTTTTCTTGTGATGAGAACTCTCAGGATTTATTCTTTTAGCAACTTTCACATATAATATACAGCAGTGTTAATTATGGTAGTCATGTTGTACATTACATCCCCTGTACTCATTTATCTTATAACTGGATGTTTATATCTTCTGATCATCTTCATCCAATTCTTCCTCCTCCCAATTCCCCCTATGATCACATATCTGAACTCTTTTTCTGTTTGTTTGTTTGAATTGCCCAAAATACTATGTTGTTTCCGGGCACACAACATAGTTATTTGATATTTCTATACACTACAAAATGATCAATATCAATGAACATTTTTATGCTCCTTACCTTGCACTCTTCATGAGGTAGATTTGTTATTTCCACTTCTGAGGTTATGTTTTTTCCTCCTCCAATTTCTCCGCTTCCTCATTTTGGCCAGTTCTTTGTTTATTTCTGTTTGTTAGCTAGGTCATGTTGAGTCCTGCCCCAGGCCACAGGTGCATGGCCTTGCACCAAGGCCTCAGAAGCAGAGCTCAGAACCAAGGTCACCTCCAAAGCTGACTAAGTCCCTTTGTAACTGTTGCCAAAAGCCCCTGATCATCACTCACAAGCTTCCTGACTCCAATTAGGCCAAGACGTCCACTCCAGCAAACACCGTATAACAACCCAACCAATCATCTAATGGGAACCTTCCAACAGGAATTTTCTCTGTCTTGAGGCTATAAAAATCAGCTATTAATTCATGAAAACTATTGGCTTTCCCTGATCTGTCCGGAGGTGGGCCCACTAAGCTCGCAGTACCCACTTTATCTCTGCTCTTTGTTATTAATAATCTCATTCCTTCTGAAATGCTCTGTGTCTAGAATTTCTTTTCCAACCTGTGCTTGGATTGCCTCAACAGGTCAGTTACATTTCCCATCTTGGAGAAGTGACTTTATGTAGAAGATGTTCTATGGGGCCTGGCAGTACATCCCCCTTGAGTGTATACGCTCTAAGGAGTGTCCCCTGTATGGGCAACTACTATGGACATGCAGGTAGGTGGGGCTCACCCCGGCCTCATTAGCTGTGAGGCTGTACCACATGCAGGAGCTGTGACAGGGGTGGTTTGGGTCTCTTTTCTGAAATAGTATTTTCTTAGTTTGGAGACCTACAGTTCCACCACTGTGTCATAAATGCAAACACCTACAGATTAATATTCATTTATGTCAAAATAATAATAACTACTATGTATTGGGTACCTTTCATGTGCCTGAAGCCTGGAGCTTTAACATGCACTATCTCATTCTATCCTTCGGGCAGGCTCCTGGAGGTGGTGAAGGACAGGGAGGCCTGGCATGCTGCAGTTCATGGGGTCGCAAAGAGTCGGATATGACTGAGCGACTGAACAACAATCCTTTTAATAAATCTTAAAGTTCTCACTGTCACATTCAAACCTGAAGGACCCAACAGAAGATGGGCTTTTTTTTTCTTTTTTGGTGATGTTTGTTGTTGTTGTTGTTGTAAAATACAGATAACATGAAATTCATCATTTCAACCATTTCAAATTATACAATTCAGTGCCGTTTAGTAAATTCACAATGTTGGGCAACTGTCACTACTATCTGGTTCTAAAATGTTTTCATCACCCTTAAAAGAAACCTCATATTGATTAAGCAGTCATTCTCTATTTACCCTGTCCCCTAGTTCCTGGAAACTAGTAGTATACTTTCTGTTTCTATGGATGTGCTTATTCTGGTTAATTCATATAAATGGAATCATAAACATATGGTCTCTTTGTCTGGCTTTTTCCTCTTAGCCTATAGTTTTAAAGGTTCATTTATGATGTGCATATAAATACTATATCCCTTTTATGACTGAATAATATTCTATTGTAAGACTATGTCACTTATTTACCCATTCATCTGTTGATGGACACTTGGATTATTTACATTCTTTGGATATGTGAATAATGCTGCAGTGAACACTAGCACACAGGTATCTGTTTACATCCCTGTTTTCAATTATGTTGGGTGTATATGTGGGAGTGGAATTACTAGATCATACGGTAACTCTGTTTCACTTTTTGATAAATTGCAGAAATCTTTCACAGCAACTATACCATTTTATATTCCATCAGCAACGTGTGAAGGTTCCCACTTCTCTACATCTTTTCCAACACGTACTACAACACTTAATATTTTTCACTTTTTGGTTATAACATCCCAGTAGGGATGAAGTTGTTCTAACTATATTTTATTAGATTCTGTGTTTGTCTATTTGGCATCCATTCATCACAGGTCAAAACTTGTATTAGCTATTTTTTTTTAGTTTTTTGTATTCTTTTTTTTTTCAGTCTCTAAGTTTTTATCAACATGAGTTTCCAAAAACAAGTATCCATATTAGTTGGGGTGGGGGCGGGGAATGTGGGAGATGAGGGACGGGCAGGGAAGAGGAGTTCTCCTCTATTGGTAATAAAGCTCCAGGTTCATCCCATAATGGGTTTCATAGTCCCCCAGAGACACGCGGTCTTTAAAAATCATGTACCACGTCTTCAATATGATGTTTTTCCAACAGGTACCAGTTTGAGCTGTGATCAGCCTCTTAAGGTCCCCAATGGTGTCATCAGTATTGCATTTAATGCAGACTTTCTTTCCCAGACAGTCACTGCCAACAACCTTGATCATCCTCACTGGAGCTTAAATCACCTGGAACCAGCTGATGCCACAATCTCCTCGCTTGAGTGTAGAGCCCAGGCCCTATTTACTATATTCTTGATGCTCTGGCACTTGGGGACCTCACAGACCCAGGGAGAGAATACTCCTCCAAAGGCTAGCTAATTCCTACAGAGAATAACTTTGTCTACTGAGCATGCCTTTAATGTGCAAACCAAACAATCCCGAGTCTATACCCTCAACCATCTCCTTATCTAACTCTCACACTAAACCAGTATCTCCCCTGCTCTAAATCATCCCAGGGCTGGGTATCAGGCAACTAGAGATCAAGTCTATAGCCCAGAGCCCATGGAATTATTCAAATTAGTCAATCTTAAACTATTTACCCTGCTCTGCCTTGAGTTTTTTTTTTTTTCTCTTTTATGATTGGTGATGGTGAGCATCACTAATTATTTTACTGAAATGAAGGCAAGAATATTAACTTGATGGGAAAAGTATGTGTTATTGGCAGAACTGTGTCCCTCCTGAAAGTCACATGTTGAAGTCCTGACCCCCATTGCTTCATCATATGATCTTACCTGAAAATAGAGTCCTCGCAGATGTAATTAATTAAGCTGAAGTCACACTGGAGTAGAGTGAATCACTAATCCAATAGGACTGATGACCTTTTAAAAGGGGGAAATTTGGACAAAGAGACACTCACACAGGGACAACACCATTTGAAGACTGGAGTTATATTGTCACAAGCCAAGGAACTACTGGAAGCTGGAAGAAAAACCTGGAACAGATCCTTTCCTAGAACCATCAGCAAGAACATAGCCCTGCCAACACATTGATCATGGACCTCAAGAACTGTGGGACAATAAATTTCTAATGTTTAATTCAAAATTTTTGTTGTACTTTGTTATGGCAGTCCTAGCAAGCTAAGAAATCATACAATAATTTATGCAGGAGGAGAAGGGGTAACAGAGGATGAGATGATTGAATGGCATCACTGACACAAGGGACATGAGTTTGAGCAAACTCTGGGAGATGGTGAAGGACAGGGAAGCCTGGTGTGCTGCAATCCAGCGGGTTGCAAAGAGTCAGACACGACTTAGTGACTGAACAATAATTTATGGGTCATACATATCTTTTTTTGTTACTAATCCAGACATTGCCAATCCATTAACAAAATACACAAACATGTACAGTAATAATTAAATTCAATCACCTTTTCTATTTTGATGACATTCAGTCATATAAAACCATAAATTTAAACAAATTTTTAATTTGTTGTTATAAAAGTATTTTTTGGCAAGATAGGAAGATAGACTATTGTAGTGTTAGCCCTTACACTTAGGTCTTTGATTGATCCATTTGGAGTTCTTTTTGGTATATGATATGACTTCATTCTTCTGCATGTGCATTTAGTTTTTCTACCACCATTTTTAAAAAAGATTATTATTTCCCCAGTAAACTGTGGTGGCATCCTTGTCAAGTATCAATTGCCCATAAATATATGGGTGTATTTCTGGACTTGCAATTCTATATATATCCTTATGCCAGTACCACTGTCTTTGACTACTGTAGCTTTTCAGTAACTTTTGAATTTGGGAAATATGAGTCCTCCAACATTGTTGGTGGATTCTTTACCCCTGAACCACCATGGATTCCCTTTCAGTGGTTCTGAGAACAAATGCAAAGCAATCAATTTAAACCTGTACCTCATGCCTTACACAAATATCAACTCAAAATAGATCATAGACTTAAATGTAAGAGCTAAAACAATACATTTGTCAGAAGAAAACCTAAGAGTAAATCTTCACGATTGTAAGTTAGGCAAAAGTTTCTCAGATACAATAGCAGAAGCATAAATGATTAAAGAAAAAGATTTTAAATTTAACTTTATCAAAATTAAGTGTATTTTGCTTCAATTTTAGTATATGTGCTGCCAAAGTGAGCACTGTATTTTGCTTCAAAAGTTTTTTTATTTTCACCAAGTGACAAAATAAGCATGTTGCTGATAAAAGACTTATCTCCAGAGTATATAAAGAACTAAAAAATAAAAAGACAAACCAATTCTAAAATGGGCAAAGAATTTGAACTGACATTTCTCCAAAGAAATGTCACTAGCATGTCACTAGCATCAAAGAACTGCAAACCAAAACCACAAAGAGTGTTTACAAATAGCTCATACAGCTCAATATTTTAAAAGAAACAAAAAACCCAATCAAAAAAGTGGGCAAAATGTCCAGACATTTTTCAAAACAAGACATACAGATGGCCAGTATGCATAGGAAAAGACACTCCACATTGCTAATTATTAGAGAAATAAAAATCAAAACTACAATGAGGTATCACCTCACACCAGTCAGAATGGCTATCATCAAAAAAATCTACAAATAATAAATGCTGAAGAGGATGGGTAGAAAAGGGAACCCTCCTACACTGTTAGTGGGAATGTAAATTGGTACAGCCACTCTGAAGGACAATTTACAAGTTCTTTAAAAAACTAAAAATAGAGTTACTTTACGATCCAGCAATCCCACTCCTGGGTACACACCCATAGAAAACTAAAATTAAAAAAGATACACACGTGCCAACATTCACTGCAGCAGTATTTACAATAGCCAAGACATGAAAGCAACCTAAATGTCCACTGACAGAGAATGAATAAAGAAAATGTGGTGTATATACACAATGGAATATTACTCAGCTGTGAAAAAAGAATGAAATAATAGCAACCGTTGACAAGCATTTGGAAAATCAGAACTCTTATGTATCACTGGTGGGGATATAAAATGGGGCAGCTGCTTTGGAAAATAAGTTCCTCTAAAAGTTGAACATAGAATTACCACATAACCCAGCAATAACTTTCCTAAGTACATACACACTCAAGAAAGAAAACATACATCATATAACACAAAAACTTGTATGCAAATATTTGTACCAGCATTATTCATACCAGCCAAAGGGTGGAAACAGTTCAAATGTCTGTCAATTGCTGAATACATAAAGAAATGTGACCTATCCTTACAATGGAATGATATTTAGTCATAAAAAAGAGAAGGAAGTACTGATATAAACTTCAACACAGATGAACTTTGAAAACATTATACTATAATAAAGAAGAACTTTGAAAACATTATACTATATTAAAGAAGCCAGACACAAAAGGTTATATATTGTATGGTTTCATTTCTATGAAGTGTCCAAAATAGGCAAGTCCATATAGACTGAACTGAAGCAGTGGTTGCCAGATTCTGGAGGGAAGGATAAGATGGTAAATGCCTACTGATATGGGATTTCCTTTGGGAGGAGCAGTGATGAAATATTCTAAAATTAGTGATGACAGTTGCACAATTTTGTGAATATACTAAAAAGTATACTAAAAAAATGCTGAATTGTAAACTTCAAAAGCATGAATTTAATAATATATGGACCATATCTCAACAACAACAAAAGAATATAGATAATGGAACAGATTTGGTGATAGAGGAGAAATGTGTTCTGTTTGAAGAAATTAAGAAGTTAAGTCTTGGTGGCTCAGATGGTAAAGAATCTTCCCGCAATGCAGTAGACCCAGGTTCAATCCATGAGTCAAAAAGATCCCCTGGAGAAGGGAATGTTTACCCACTCCAGTATACTTGCCTGGACAATTTCATGGACAGAGGAGACAGGCAGACTACTGTGGGATATAGTCCATGGGGTTGCAAAGAATCTAACATGACTGAGGAGTCAAACATTATTGGAAGGACTGATGCTGAAGCTGAAGTTCCAATAGTTTGGCCATCTGATGCAAAGAAATGACTCATTGGGAAAGTCCCTGATGCTGGAATGATGAAGGCAGGAGGAGAAGGGGACGACAGAGGTTGAGATGGTTGGATGGCATCACCGACTCAATGGACATGAGTTTGAGCAAGCACCGGGAGTTAGTGATGGACAAGGAAGCCTGGCGTGCTGCAGTCCATGGGGTCACAAAGAGTCAGACATGACTGACCGATTGAACTGAACTGAACTGAGAGTGTATCAGGAAGAGGGTGTAGCAACTCACTCCAGTATTCTTGCCTGGAGAATCCCCATGGACAGAGGAGCCTGGCTGTCTACAGTCCGTGGGGTCTCAAAGAGTCAGAAACAACTGAGCAACCAAGCATAGCAGCACAGGGTGATGGACCAAGGCCTGGCCTTTGCACTTCTCCCGGCCTCATCTTTCATCATTCTGTGTCTCAAAATTTTTTCTCAACAGTAATGAGTTGCATTCATTGATTAAACAAATATGTAGTGCCCAAATATGAGGAATAAAAGAGTGAGAAAAGCAGACATAGCCCCTGACTTCAGGGAGCTTGCACTCTAGAAAGGTAAGCAAGTAGTTATATTTTAATGTGCTTGGTCCCATTACTAAGAAAACAAGCTAAGACACTATCCCATTCTTCCTCCATCCGGTTGAGCTAAGTGCTTCTTCACTGTGGTCTTAGAGCATCCTTTACATACTTTAATTAACTCATCACATGATTTTTGCTACAATTATCTACATTTGCATCTGTCATCCTAAGTAAATGTAACTTTCTCAAATTTGACTTAGTATCTCTATAAACCATAACAATGCTAATGAGATAATATGAACTCAATAGTTGTTTGCATCTGGTTATGGTTAAGAGTATATACTCTGCAGCCAAATTCAGTTCAGTTGCTCAGTCGTGTCTGACTCTGCAACCCCATGGATTGCAGCATGCCAGGCCCCCCTGTCCATCACCAACTCCTGGAGTTCACTCAAACTCATGTCCTTACTGATGCCATCCAACCATCTCATCCTCTGTCGTCCCCTTCTCCTTCCACCTTCAATCTTTCCCAGCATCAGGGTCTTTTCTAAGGAGTCAGTTCTTTGCATCAGGTGGCCAAAGTATTGGAGTTTCAGATTGAGCATCAGTCCTTCCAATGAACACCCAGGACTGATTTCCTTCAGGATGGACTGGTTGGATCTCCCTGCAGTCCAAGGGACTCTCAAGAGTCTTCTCCAACACCACAGTTCAAAAACATCAATTCTCCAGCACTCAGCTTTCTTTATGGTGCAACTCTCACATCCATACATGTCTAGGTTTGTCATAACTTTTCCTCCAAGGAGAAAGCATCTTTTCATTTCATGGCTGCAGTAACCGTCTGCAGTGATTTTGGAGCCCCCCAACATAAAGTCTGTCACTGCCTCCACTGTTTCCCCATCTATTTGCCATGAAGTGATGGGACCAGATGCCATGATCTTAGTTTTCTGAATGTTGAGTTTTAAGCCAGCTTTTTCACTCTCTTCTTTCACTTTCATCAAGAGGCTCTTTAGTTCCTCTTCACTTTCTGCCATAAGGGTGGTGTCATCTGCATATCTGAGGTTATTGATATTTCTCCCAGCAATCTTGATTCCAGCTTGTGCTTCATCCAGCCCAGTGTTTTTCATGATGTACTCTGCATATAGGTTAAATAAGCAGGATGACAATATATAGCCTTGACATACTCCTTTCCCTATTTGGAACCAGTCTGTTCCAGATTTTTGAGTTCTAATCTGCTCTCTGAAATTTCTTAGCTGTTTGACTTTTGGTAGAGATATCTAGCTTCTATAACTTCAGTTTCTTCACCTACAAAATGAGAATAATAATAGTTCCTAATTTATAAGGTTTTGTGGAGGTTTTAAGAATTAATGCAAGTAAAGTACATGAAACAGTGCTAGAGACATATTTTTCTTTTTTATTTTTTTAATTAATTTATTTAATTGGAGGATAATTACTTTACAATATTGTGATGGTTTCTGCCATACTAGACATACATTTTCTGCTCTTATGTTGTACAGTTCACTAAACATCATATATCCTGTTGTTAGCATTCTTACTGTAATAGTTTAGTTGGCTAACAGGAAAAGAATAACTCCTCCACGTGAATATATGTGCTTCAAGTTATAACTATGTATTACTTAAAGATATGCTCCATAAAAAGTATGGCAAAAAGATTGGTCAGATTGAATTAAGCCAGAAAGTTAATCACAGTATCACCTATGGAAATATATTTGTCAGAGAAACCTGATAAATTAAACAGATTTCAATGAGCTACCAGTAGATGGCTCTCTTAATTTGCTATTTTATTTCAGTTCAGCTTTGTGCTTGACTGCATAAAGTCACACAAGCAAGCAACCCTAGTAACAGGGTAGAAATGGCTCTCTAGGAATTGTCTAATGTATTTGTCTATCTTCTGGTAGGCTTTATAATCCACAGTTGTAAATTCATTTGCAGAGGTCCTTCTTCAGTGGGTACTTTTGAGAATCCTTTTTTTTTTTTTTAAGAAAATAATTTTGGAAATATTTTCTTGGAGCCTAGAATCTTGATTATTTTTATACGTCATGATAGATGGATGAACATAATTTATGTCTTAAATTTTTCATGAAGAGTGAATTTCCCATTTTTCTTGATATCTCATTTCTTTACAATAAATTTAGATCTGGTTATTTCTAAAGTTAATTCTTCCCTTAATTTTTCTCTGTATTGTAAAACTAAATAATGATGTTCAAAATTTGTCTTTACTATATCAGTTAGCTACTCAGGACCTTTCTATTTCCAGAGCATTTTATCTTTATTTTATTATATTATCATTTATTAGTTTTACTATTAGTTCCTGAACAAATGTTTGGAGAATAAAGTTATACTCTATTCTCCAAAGTATTTATTGCTATAGCAGATATATCCAAATATTCACTAGTTAAACCTTATAACCTATAGTGTTCATAGCCCTACCCGCTGTTTATGCAAAGTTGTAGAATTTATTTCCTCAGATCATGTCTCTAAACTTCCAAATATACCCGTATTCCATCCCATCCTAGGCCAGTTACAAGAGGATGCCCAATCTCTTCACTCCTTTCACACACACACACACACACACACACATACACACACACACACACAAACGCTTGCACTCAAATACTTGATGGAGATCTGCAAAGTCCTAACTAGGGGTCAGAGGCAAAGTGCATGGTCTTGTCTTAGTTGGAATAATCTTTGATTTCACTTAGTATTTGCTCCTCTTCTCTTCTTTCCACTACTATCTTATTATCCAGAATTTTACAAAGTAAATTCAATATCTCTTCTTTATAGAACAGATCTGCCAGAAGTCAGATCTCAAGTTCCTCAAACTTCTCAGCCTCCCACATGGATAGTTCTAAAGCTTTAATGGGCCTTCAGATATATCTTCAGTAAAGGAAAGAGGCCAGGCTTTGGTATTCCTCATTGGCCAGTTTTTGGATGCAAGCCACTCCCAGGAAGGAAGCATAGCCCTCGCTCTGAGTGAGGTTCCTCCTTGTGCAAGGGCAATTCCCGGAGAGAGACAATCAGCCTTAAGCCATCAACACCAACACTCCCCAAAGCTGGGGGAAACCAGTGCTGCCATCTGAAAAGTGGCTTCTGAATGGTACACCACAGAATCCACCTCAGAATCCATAATCATCAGAAGAAGATGAGGCCCAAACAGCAAGAAATAAATCCAGACAGAAGTGGAAAGGCCCAATCCTAATATTATTTGAGTTCCTCTGTTCAGTTCCACCCTGGACTTCTTAGTTATATGAGCCAGTAGATTGCATTTTTCTGCTTAGGCTATTTGAAGTTGGGATTCTGTCACTTGTAACGGAAAGATCTCTGATGAATAACACCTCATGTCTGAAGCAAGTCATAATCACTATTCTCTTCTTTCAACAATTACAATGTCATATTATAATTTGTTTACACATCTATCTTTCTAATTAAACTGTAAATTTCTTATGGGATCTTATTTTATTTATCCTCTCTCTAGCATCTATAGCAGGTGTAAGTAGGGGAGATAATGAATACAAACTTGTTGAATTAGTGAAAAAGAATATTCCAAAATGATGACAACGCACAGGCATAGACACAGATGAGTTCACAGAGCACATTAGATAAGGAACGTATAGTCAAAAGTTGACTTGAAAGGCATAATAGGATTTCACATGTCCTCTCTTAGCCCAGTCTAAGTTGGAATTTAAACCAAGATACTCAGATTCATGCATATTAGTTCAACATTTAAGCTAGATTTGGTGGATTGCTCATTCCTTCTTAAAATACATTTTTTACCTTCTCTATTGGTTCTGAGCTCCATGTTCATTCTTGGTCTGTTGATTTGTTCACTGTATATATGGTCTCGGGTCTTGTGTTGGACTCTGAGAATATTGAAATGAGTATGAAAAGAAGACCTGCACCCAGGGAGAGCATATTCTTTAAAAAGAGGTAGACTTTAAATAAGTAATTATAAATGCAATATATATCATAAAAAGTAATTATAGGAGTGTACATCATGGGAGAACAACCTAAATTGTGAGATTAGGGAAATTTTCCTGAGAAAGTGACATTTTTATAGAGAAACAAAGGAAAAATAGAAGTTAGCTCCCGGAAGCCCCCAACAAACACGTCATTGTGTCTCATTTGGCCTAAAATAATCAGTATAGTCAGAGGAATAGGTGAATTAGTTAATTCACTACATCATTAGGAATTCAGTGAGTAGCTAAACTAACCAGAATCCACTTCTGGAACTGAAGGTCCCACCCAAATTATGTGATTGAGGATGAGATAGGGATTTTTTCCCCCAAAGGAAATTTTTGAGTCCAGCTACCAAGAAAAAACAGAAATTGATGCTGGGCAGCAAGCACAAGCCTCCTTTATAAGAGGCTAGAAGACCTTTCCAGTATCCAAATGAGAGATGAGCATGACTAGGATAAGGAGAGGCCCCTGAAGGTTGACAGGACTGAATAAATAATTGGCTGAAAATGTAAAGAGTGGGGAGACTGAATCAAAAATGACTCCAAGGTTAAAGTTTTTTCTTGCCCAGACTGCGACATAGTTACCCTTGATATTTTAAGAATTTCTAGACTATGGCTCAATGAATGAGAAAATATTTCCCAAGCTTATTATTAAGTTTCTTTTTGGTAGTTTGTTAATG
This sequence comes from Dama dama, assembly GCF_033118175.1. Taxonomy (NCBI): domain Eukaryota; kingdom Metazoa; phylum Chordata; class Mammalia; order Artiodactyla; family Cervidae; genus Dama; species Dama dama. The sequence goes on from NC_083700.1 coordinate 80,254,275, forward strand.
TCTCCTTTGCCATTTAATGTTCTCTCTTGTTCTTCTGGATCCTCATATGCTTTTTTAAATAACATACTGCTAGTCTGAACCATATTCATTAATCAAATGTTAAGGCTACTTCTACCTTAGGGCTTCCCCAGTGGCTCCCAGCTCCTGGGAATTCAGAGCAATGCATGATATGCAAGAGATGGGAGCTGTATTGCCTGAGGTTGGGAAGATCCCCTGGAGGAGGCATAGCAGCCCACTTCAGTATTCTTGCTGGGAAAATCCCACAGACAGAGGAGACTGGTGGACTATGGTGTATGGGGTCGCAAAGAGTCGGACAGGACTGAAGCAACTGAGAATGCACTTCTACTTTAGCTTCTTTACACAACATATTAGGCAAGCATCTGACCCTTAATACTGACCAGTGGCGAATGTCATGAAGTTTAAAACTATTTCAAAGTAGTTCTTTAAGTATCAAAAATAGTACGCCCAGAACTTTAGATACAAATTGGAGTGGCTGCTCACTCAGTTCCTCTGTGATTGTATCTGATTTGAAAATTCCTGTCCACAAAGATAGGCACATGATCCAGACTGGGTCAGTTTAAATTCCTGATTCCCCAGCCCTGATGATTCATTCAAGGAATGGGCTCATCATTCCTTCCTAGAGACTTTTGAAACTGAAGTTGAGAAAAAGATTCATTTTCTTCTAAAATAGATAAGCTTGAAAGAATGAAATTACAAGTTGATTTGTCTGTGTACTCTTCATGAATTCACTCCATCTATAGAAGCAAAGATTGACATCACTGTGCAAAAAGATACAGAGACACAAGAATGGAAAAAGAAACAGAGACAAACAGAGATCTTGAAATCTGGTAGCATTTATATGCTTGGGTTTTGAAGTCTCTGGAGCTATCCCAACTTCTGGCTTTCCTGTAGTTTGGTCACTGCTCTATAAAAGGAAGGATTGCAAGTGACTGGCATGTGACAGGCACACCAAGAATTATTGTTGAGACAGATATTTCACTTTGGACAAAGATGAAGTGACAGGGACCACATTTACCTTCCTTCTGAAACAATTTAAAAGAGAAAATACATGAGGGAAAAAAACAGTTTTTAGATATTGGACATCAGACAGTACAGAACAATGTGATTTCTGAGAGAGGTAACAAACAAAATTAGCTCTATGATTACCCCATTTTAACATTGGGAGAGTTTTCATACCGCATTGCAAAGAGGGGGAGCCCGAGTGGAGCCTCACCATCTCTCTGAGTTTAGAAGATGGAGTTGGGGTCCTGGGAGGACAAGGCAGCTAGAGGTCTCAGCGCAACACACCAGGGAGGAGATTGCTGCACTCAGAGAGTGCGCTGCAGATGGGCAGAGTTCCTCTTTATTGTTTAGCTGACTACTCATCAAGAGTATAGAAATGAGGAAGTCTGAAGTGGGAACTGTAAAAACCCAAAAATGTTTCCTATAGCTTTCTTTGAGTAGATCTGTTTTCCAACTTGGAAAATAAATAACATATCCTCATAGTTTCCAATGAACAAAAGCTCTACTACTACAAAAGGATTCTTGACTGGTTCAAATGAATTCTTTTTAATGGCTGAGTAATATTCCATGGTGTATATGTACCACAGCTTCCTTATCCATTCATCTGCTGATGGGCATCTAGGTTGCTTCCATGTCCTGGCTATTATAAACAGTGCTGCGATGAACATTGGGGTGCACGTGTCTCTTTCAGATCTGGTTTCCTCAGTGTGTATGCCCAGAAGTGGGATTGCTGGGTCATATGGCAGTTCTATTTCCAGTTTTTTAAGAAATCTCCACACTGTTTTCCATAGCGGCTGTACTAGTTTGCATTCCCACCAACAGTGTAAGAGGGTTCCCTTTTCTCCACACCCTCTGAAGCTGGAGCCCCTTATACAGAGTGAAGTAAGCCAGAAAGATAAAGAACATTACAGCATACTAACACATATATATGGAATTTAGAAAGATGGTAATGATAACCCTATATGCAAAACAGAAAAAGAGACACAGAAATACAGAACAGACTTTTGAACTCTGTGGGAGAATGTGAGGGTGGGATATTTCAAAAGAACAGCATGTATACTATCTATGGTGAAAGAGATCACCAGCCCAGGTGGGATGCATGAGACAAGTGCTCCGGCCTGGTGCACTGGGAAGACCCAGAGGAATCGGGTGGAGAGGGAGGTGGGAGCGGGGATTGGGATGGGGAAGACGTGTAAATCCATGGCTGATTCATATCAATGTATGACAAAACCCACTGAAATGTTGTGAAGTGATTGGCCTCCAACTAATAAAAAAAATAAAATAAAATAAAAAATAAAAAATTTTTTAAAAAAAAAGGATTCTTGAATGAATGTGAGTCAATGCATTATTCCTTTTTCCTTAAGTTAGTTCTACCTGGGTTTCTGTTGCTTGCAACCAAAGAATCTTCACCAATATAACTTACAATTCCATTTCTGAAGTTATCTTCAGGAACTAATAAAGAATTCCAAAGACTTTGGTTATAAGAATGTCTACCATTTTAATGTTTCTATACATCAAAACTCAGATTTTCTGATATTCCCAAATAAAGGTCTTTCTATGGAAATTTGATAAATTAATCTAATAACACACTATGTAATAACTAACAGGACATTTTAGTTTCTCACTTGACATAGGAATATGTTTATGTTACATTGATTAATTTTTTAAAAAATTTAAAATTTCCATTCCAAGTTATAAGACAGAATATATAGTTTTTATTGTACAGATGGATATATGCATATAAAGTATGGAAGGATGCTTCTTAAAATTTTAATAATCCTTATCTCTGGTTGGTGGAATTTCAGGTAGCTTTTAATTCTTAAAAAAAAAGTATCTGTGTTTTCTCATTATCCACCCTACAACAAATTTGCTTCAATTTCTTTTTTAATGCCCGTCTTCTTAGTTACTGGTCTTTCCCAGTGGCTCAGACGGTAAAGAATCCTCCTGCATGTAGGAGATCCAGGTTTGATCCCTGGGTTGGGAAGATTTCCCTGGAGAAGGGAATGGCTACCCACTCTAGTATTCTTGTCTAGAGACCTCTGAGGTTTTGATTTTGATCTAAGTTTACCCCTGATTTCCAGTTTATTTGCAAAGCAGAGAAGACTGGAATACTTTTAGTCAATTGAATAATTAAGATTTTCCTATTCAGATTACAAATTCCTCCTCTTTCCCCAAACCCTCTTACAGAGCTCTAATCATTGCAATTTTGCAACAAAACAACCTTATACATGGTACACTTACTAGAAGCACAATTATTGTTGTTTAGTCTCTGAGTCGTATCTGCCTCTTTTGAGACCCCATAGATTGTAGTCTGCCAGGCTCCTCTGTCTGTGGGATTTCTCAGGCAAGAATTCTGGAGTGGGTTGCCATTTCCTTCTCTAAAGGAATTGAACCTGTGTCTGCTGCATTAGCAAGCAGTTTATTTACCGCTGAGCCACCAGGGAAGCCTCTAGAGACAAAATAAAAATCATTAAATAGATGGTTATTCTCTCACAAATATAGTTACGGAGAGATGTCACATACCAAAGCTATATGTTCTATAAAATGGGGCCAGAGACGTTTTAAACTTTTACCAAAAGATGTTGAAGCTGCTCGGTTACTAAGCTTAGAAATGTTTTCTAGTGCCTGGCTGATCTAACACTTTGGCAAATATTGAAAGTGACCTATATCCCTAGGGGGGAAGCATATTGCTAATGAGTCAGTGTCCCAGATTTTTCAGAAAAGACCTGATTTTTCTTTTGTTTTTCCATAGCAAAGGTCATTCCTTTGTCGGATTTTAACTTTTATGTTTCTTGAAGATTTTTCGTATAAATAAATTCATGCATTCTAGTAAAATATTTTTTGCTAGATTACAAACTTCGATTTTTAATTCAGAAACAAAACTCACCAAAGTATTAGGGTTGGAACAAGTAATCCTCCAGTAGGGTCATGTGGCACTGGTGACCCCAACAGGTTCAGGGAGAGATACAAATGTTGTAGATATTAAAAATCTAATTTAGGGGCTCACCCTTCAGTAACTATAAGAAACAACCACCTTGAATTTCCAGACAATTTTCATCTGACCTTGAGTCCTCATCTCAGATATAAAGCTAACTACCTGTATAAAAGAGGCTCAGTCAGTCAGTATCTGGTTTCTTTCATATCTTTATTTCTCAAGTAGCATTTTGAAAAATGACCTGTCAGCCATACTAAGTTGTTTTGAGGATTAAATGAAATATTAAATGTACAGTGATTTGAAAAAAGCACTGTTTGTCTTTGTTGATGAGTTCTTTGTTAAAATATTACCATGGAAGTTAAAAAAATAAAACACAAAAAGAGCTGAGCTGCTCAGGTTGACTACTGTTTTATAGCCTTCATTACCCTCCTGCTCATCTTTAGTCATTCTTCACTCTAGGAAGTTTTTACTGACCTCTCTAGATTGGGCTCTATCCCCTCCTCTGTGCTCTAAACCCATCTATGTGTACTTCTATCCTTTCTGCTTCTGCCTTGTGTTGAAATTATCTGTTCGTAATCTGTCTCCTTGGCAGTTTATGGAGAAGCTGCTATGTAGCTTCTCCTTTCCATGTAGAAGCTGAATTGCAAGCTTCTATGTGGAAACCTCCCACAAACTCCAGATGGGATTGAGTTCCCCTATAATGTGTCCTCAATTCCCTATAATTTTTCTTTATAAAACTTATGGGTATGATTATTTTGGGCTTCCCAAGTGGCTCAGCGGTAAAGGATTCACTTTACCACTGAGGAGAATCCAATGCAGGAGCCGCAGGAGACACAGGTACAATCCCTGGGTTGGGAAGATGCCCTGGAGAAGGAAATAGCAACCCACTCTAGTATTCTTGCAGAGATAATTCCGTGGACACAGGAGTCTGGTGGGCTACAGTCCATGGATTGACAAAGAATCAGACACAACTGAGCAACTGAGCATGCACGTGATTATTTTTGTAATAGGGATGCTAATTACCACTGTCCAGAACTATATAACCATTAGGGCTGAAGTTTTCCCTCATATACCACTATCACTTTCCTCTCATATACCACTATCACTTTCCTCACTTCATTCACTTTGTTTTTCAAAGGACTATTTGGAAAAAATTAAGTAGGTATTTATTGTTCTTTTATGTAAAACAATAGTTTATCTTTGAACAGAGTTCTAAAAGTTAAATAACACTGTAAGACTCATAATGTGAAAAAGAGGTATACTGTTCCTCTTCTTCTACCCTGAGTACCACTTCTCAAATGCAACATTTTTTTCCATTATATTGGCTGAATATTCTTCTAGTATTTGCTCCTGTCTTTCTCAGTGACATCCCTGTATTGCTGCTATTTTGAGATTGCTCAGTTTTATATCTTTTAGCTTCCTATTACGGAGGGTGAAGATTAGGCTCTCTTATAACACAGCCCACCCATGCCCTACTTCATCTCTTCACATGCATTCTTTTCCTCCGTCATTTCTACCTATATGATTACACTATCCATAACTTTTGATTAACTCAACATGACCAAGCAGTGCAAAACAATTACACTTCCTTTCTGGTACAATTTTTTATTTTTCCTGCAATTAAAAACTACCTTTATTATTGGCTTAGTTTTCTATATTCCTATAACTAATTCATCCTCTAAAATTCCTCCAGAATTATACATTTCCTTTCATGATGTTCAAGTACATCAGGTTATTTTTATTTTTATTCATTAGACAGCAACATCCCTGGTGGATCCTTCTGCTTTCCTGCTCCCTCCAAATGAACAGTTTGTTCTCTAGAAGTACTATGCAATTATTGCTCTTGGATCTCCCTCATGCTTATTCTGAGGATTCCCTTCTCCTTCTTGTGTTGAATCATCTGTTTTCTGGATCTCACATTTTTCTTCCTGGTGTTGCTCCCTTGCTTTGTGAACCACATTCTCCAATAATTCCTGACAAAAGGTACATACTAAATACAATCTTTATGAGCACAAATATCTGTAACTTCCCTGGTGGTCCAGTAGTCAAGATTCTGCACTTTCACTGCAGGGGGTGTGGATTTGATCCCTGATCAGGTAAGTTGCCTGAGGTGTGGCCAAAAAAAAAGAACACGAACATCTGCAAATGTCCTTATCCTCACACTTGACAGTCTAGCTGAATATAGAATTTTAGGTTGACTCCATTTTTCTTGTAATTCTGGAGACATTGCCCCATTGTCTTCTTGGATGAAGCTTTGTGAAAGAGTCAATTCCTTCCTAATTCTAGCTCTTTATGGCCTCTTTTTCCCTCTGGAAATGTTTAGGAGCTTCTTTTTGTCCCTAGTAAATAAAACTTCTCATGAGATTCCTCAGTGTGGTCTTCCTAAAGCTATTGTGCTCAGCACTTAGTGAGTTCTCTAACTCTTGAAAGCCATGTCTTTTTAGTTGTGGAAAACTTGCTTGAATTATGACTTTGATAATCTCCACCCCTCTGTTTTCTCTGTGTTTTTCTTTCTGAAATTTTTGATTTTCGTGTATTTTCAATTTTCCATCTTTTTAAATTTAAACTTTTATTTTTTGGTCCTACTTTCTCAGGGTTTCCTTCCAAGTTTATTTTCCAATTCTTCAGTTTTTTGAGAGTTCACAGCATGAATTAGCTTGTTAGTACCTTCCCTTCTGCAAGTTTAGATTTGAGCTTTCCCTTGACCAGGATATTAGCTGTGAGTTATTCATCTGCTTCTACGCTGCAAATTTTGTTATATTGTCTCCTCTCCCATTCTTCTGGTCCTTCTTGGTTTATGCCTTTATGGGGATTTCAGGAGAAATCTGTGGTGAATACATGTGTTCAATCTAACATATACAGCCAAAACCTTTGTCTCCTTCCCACTATGATTGTCCTGCTTCTTCTCAAGGCAGCATGGCTACCTCTGAGTTACAGGGGAATAATCAGCTACAAGAAAGTATAGGAAAAAAAGCACAAGTGTTAATATTTCAAGATATTATAACATCTCCAACAGTACTGGAGCTAGTTCATACTGGTTGCAAGAACAGATGTTTTATGTTCTGGAATTTGTGAGCCAGTTGTTAATCATTACTAAAAATTAAGTAAACTTACAATGTTTCCTGTAATTTACAACTTACAATTAAATAATTTATACTAAAGATATATAATGCTCAAAATTTATCAGGTCCTCATGATTTTAGTGAATTTTTACTATCTGTGTTCTTGACATTACTTACATCTATGGTAATGATGTGCTTTTCAGGTGGCTCAGTGGTCAAGAATCTACCTGCCAATGCAGGAGATTCAGGAGCTGTGGGTTCAATCCCTGGGTCAGGAAGATACCCTGGAGGAGGAAGTGGCAACCCACTCCAGTATTCTTACCTGAAAAATCCCATGGACAGAAGAGCCTGGCAGACTACAGTCCATGGGGTTGCAAACAGCCAGACACAACTGTGTACACATGCATGCAGTGATGCTTCCCAACTCCATATTCAGTGAAGCTTAAAAGTGGTCATAGTGGGAGTATTTATATCATAGAATTCAGAAAATGATACAAATAAGGAATTTATGTTGTTATTTTCATTGTCTAGACTTAAGAAAGTGATAGAGAAAATATTAATAATTAATTAAACATAAATAAATTAGAAGTGTGCTGTAGTAAAATTAAACTTAAAAGTGTGTTGTAATGGTTAGATTGTGTATAGTGTCTGCAATGGTTAGATTGTGTCTGTAATGTGTCTGTAATAGTTAGACTGTGAACAGTACAAAATAATTGAGGATATAGTCTTCCAAAAATATTTGAAAACTATTATCTCATTGATCAAGGCAATCAGTTTTGACAAACAAATGAAGTTTTGATATTTCTCTTTCTTGTTTCACTTTTCTCTTGTTAACTTAAATGAAAATATTAACCAACATTCTGGTGGAACCACACTCGTTTGCCAGTTGCAATCATAGGTTGGCCCTGCATAAAAGAATTTTGGAAAAAATCTACAAAATCATTCTGTGAGAATCAATTGCTATAATGACTCTACAAAAAGGTGTGTATATTATTTAAAAATTGTGTGCTACAAATTCTTTGTCTTAACAAAATTTAATACACACATGCACATACCTTTTTAAAATATTTATTGATTTGGCTACACTAGATGTGTGATTTCTTGTTGAGGTATGCATACTCTTAGTTTTGGCATATGGGATCTAGTTCCCTGACCAGGGATCGAACCTGCACCCCCGGCACTGGGACCACCAGTGCCGGACCACTTAACCACCGGACCACCAGGGAAGGCCCTTTACCTACCTTTTTAATTTCTTTATTATAGAGCTAATTCTTAAACAATCAGTAATACATCACTCTATAATTGTCCCTATAATTTCCATGAGGGCAGTAACTGTTTTTCTTTGACTTCCCAGCCCTTGCAAGGTTTTTATTACCTACTAGGTACTCCGTCAACATTTACTGAATAAGTGAATGAAAGCTCAGGGAGTTTGCCTTGTTTATTTTTATATCTGAGAAAGCACAGTGCCTGACACAGACTACGTGCTAAGAAAAAAAATGCTTGCTGACCTGAACTGAACTTGAGTCACAGTCTCCTAATTCTGAAAACAACCTCATGACAATCAAACACATCAAGGAAAAGAGTTGAGATGGTTTATTTATTCAGGCATAAGGTTTGTTTTCATGGTCTCTTTGTAAGTTAAGTCACTTGCTGCAGTAAGTCCAGGGTGAAAGCCAGATCTCCTGATTCTCGAAACAGTGCCCTATTCATTAGATTCCCTATTTCTCAAGGGCGCCAGTATTTTCTGACACTAATGTTGAACAGGAATGCTGATTACTTGCTTTGTGGCTACAAGATTTTTACTTAAGATAAACAACAATAAACAGAGTGGAGAGGAATCAGATACGATGTCTACCATTTAATAAGCACACACTATGCTTATTATAAAAATAAACTTAAATCCAGTAGCTTGGTTCCTCTCAACAACTCTGTAAGATAGAAAGCATCCTTACATTGCAAAATGAAGACACTGAGGTTCAGCAAAATTTGCAAAGTTACCAAGCTCACAGCTACAGAGTAACAGTGCTGGGATTCAAAACAGTTTTGTCTTAAGACTATTTTGAGTATATTTTAATTGGACAATGTTCTTAAACATCAGCTGTTCATACACCATTTTTCACATTCCACCTTCAGGATATGCATGCCAATCATATGATCATTTACTTCATATTTTCATTGAACCTTCTTTCATTATTAGTTAGCCTAATGGGGAATAATAATATCCATGAAATGATGGATTAATATGTTGTTATACTTTTCTAATACACCCTAAAATGAATACATAGTTATTAAACTAAAAAATTTGCCTGCTTACCACCTAAAATGACCTTGAGTATTATCAGAGATACATATACTTCCCTTAGGTAGACACTGCTTCTTGCAATGCTGCAGATTTAACTTGTACTGGCGTAGGAGCAAGGGTGATGGTCATACTTTTTGGTTTGTTTTCAGTTTTTATCCTGAAAAACAAAAGGGAATCAATCTATTCTGCTGTGAGGGAGGGGGCGGGGCCTGACTCACACTTCCTGAGCAAATTTCTATTGCACAAAATAAGGAGATTAACAAAACCTTCTTCTAGGGTCACTGAAACCTTCCAAGTGACAGAACTGGAATTAAACTTGGCAAAGATTACTAAATGCCACTAGTGTTAGACAATTGAGGGTTTCTGTAGCAAGAACAGAATTCAAGAAAAAGAAAACTGAATTGTTGGAAAGCACCTACAGTGAGAGTCACGAAGGACTAAAAAAAAAAAATCTAAGAAAAGCTTTCTGGCATTTGTGCTGCCCCAGCTGGAGTTGATAGAATTGTTTCTATTCTTTCCTGTAAGTATGCTGGAGGAGGAAGTAGTTGGATTGTCTTTCTTGGCTTTTGAGTGGGAGGAATAACAATACAGCAATATCAGAGATAGTGGAAAAACAGAAAGAAAAAAAATGTTTTGAACTGCTGAAAAACTAAATTCATATCTCTTTGGAAGAACCCAGATTTGGTTATATAAATAGTTTGGAATGTTGTCCAGTGAATTCCAAAGTATAAAAATTAAAAAAGCATCAGAAGCCATAGCAGTCAAGACTATGGTGGTAAATAATACAGCTTTTTTTTTTTTTAAAGTTTGTGTATATTTGATCCAGTTTTAATCTATCTCCTTTATGGTGCCTACATGTCCCTCTGCAGTATGGTTTCTACCACACATTCAATCATCTCATTACCTCAGATGTAATGGAGTTCTATACCATATACCCTAACTGACCCCAGCCCAGGGTCACTGCATAAGGGTTTCACCAACATCCAGACATTAAGTTGATGAGAATCTGCAAATCTTAGTACTGCTATTCTCTTATTTCTTAAAGGGAAAAGTCCCCTGTAGAATTTGAAGCTTGGAGGGGTACTGTTTTGCTTGAGGAAATAGACTCATTTATAATATGGAGAACTTAACAATTGAGTGTGTGTTTTCATCTTGCCAGATAGACTGGGTGGTTAACAACCTAAATGACAAATTAAACGACTTCTAGTTTCTGTAGACTCATCACAAAGGAATAAGACATTGTTTTCTCTCCTTTTCTGGAAGGACTGTGGGGATGGGAGAGGGGAGAGTAGCCAGGACTTTATGTTCTATTTGGTAAGATCTAGGCTTCTTTCACCTAGTTAAGAGAATGATGTTTGTTTTTGAAATCTAGATTCTTGTTGTTAGATTGGCATAAAGAGAAAGAGCTTCCAGCGTTCAGAGAAGAGGTGAATTATCCAGAGTAGGCAGATGCAGAGTGCTTGGCCCTTTGGCTGTGTGGTTTTGCACTCTGCTTCCTCACAATGGTCAGGAAGTTGCAGGAATTTTGATGGCATGGCTTTTTGTGTACCTGGGGACTGAATACTAAGGTATAAACATGTCTCTGTAGCGAAGTTCAGTTCAGTTCAGTCACTCAGTAGTGTCTGACTCTTTGTGACCCCATGGACTGCAGCATGCCATGCTTCGCTGTCCATCACCAACTCCCAGAGCTTGCTCAAACTCATGTCCATCGAGTTGGTGATGCCGTCCAACCATCTCATCCTCTGCCATCCCCTTCTCCTCCTGCCATCAATCTTTTCCAGCATTAGAGTCATTTCAAATGAGTCAGTTCTTCGCATCAGGTGGTCAAAGTATTGGAGTTTCAGCTTCAGCATCAGTCCTTCCAATGAATATTCAGGATTGACTTCCCCTAAGATTGACTGGTTAGATCTCCCTGCAGTCCAAGAGACTCTCAAGAGTCTTCTCCAACACCACAGTTCAAAAACATCAATTCTTCGACACTCAGCTTTCTTTATGGTCCAACTCTCATGTCCATACATGACTACTAGAAAAAAAATAGCTTTGACTAGTCAGAACTTTGTTGGCAAAGTAATGTCTCTGCTTTTTAATATGCTATCTAGGTTGGTCATGACTTTTCTTCCAAGGAGCAAGAGTCTTTTAATATCATGGCTGCATTCACCATCTGCTATAATTTTAGAACCCAAGAAAATAAAGTCTGTCATTGTTTCCATCGTTTCCTCTTCTATTTGCCATGAAGTGATGGGACTGGATGCCATGATCTTCGTTTTTTGAATGTTGAGTTTTAAACCAGCTTTTTCACTCTCCTCTTTCATTTTCATCAAGAGGCTCTTTTATTCCTCTTCACTTTCTGCCATAAGGATGCTATCATCTGCATAGCTGAGGTTATTGATATTTCTCCCAGCAATCTTGATTCCAATTTGTGCTTCATCTAGCCAGGCATTTTGCACAATGTACTCTGCATATAAGTTAAATAAGTGGGGTAACAATATACAGCCTTGAGGTAATCCTTTTCCAATTTGGAACCAGTCCGTTGTTCCATGTCCAGTTTTAACTGTTGCTTCTTGAGCTGCATACAGACTTCTCAGGAAGCAGGTCAGATGGTCTGGTATTCCCATCTCTTTAAGAATTTTCCAGTTTGTTGTGATCTACACAAAGGCTTTAGCGCAGTCAATAAAGCAGAAGTAGATATTTTTCTGTAGTAGTGAAGTTATCAGTTGCCAAATTTGACACAGAGGGAGTAGATGTTATTTTCAGCAGAGGTAGCTACCTTAAAATAGATGATAGATGGGTAAATAGATGGATAGATTTAGACAATGTGCATTTCAGCATAAAATCAATGGATTGAGAATTCTCTGTACACCTCCTCTCCATAACAGTTTCCCTGAATTAGATAAAGCTTAGGGTCCTTTTACGAAGGATGAGCCAGGGGCCTCTAAATGTAACTTTAATTAAATTATCAACCCTGATAGGTGAGAAAACAAAGGAGTTAAATGAGAAAAGCTTCAAAATGTTATATTCCCCACACCTTAGTTTTATTAGTTATCTATTGCTGTGAAGCAATATTACCACAAACTGAGTGACATAAAATATCATTCATTTATTAAGGGCTTAAACTATTATTTTATGGACTCCCCTAGTGGCTCAGAGGTTAAAGCATCTGCCTACAATGCAGGAGACCTGGGTTCAATCCCTGGGTCGGGAAGATCTCCTGGAGAAGGAAATGGCAACCCACTCCAGTATTCTTGCCTGGAAAATCCCATGGACAGAAGAGCCTGGTAGGCTACAGTCCATGGGGTCGCAAAGAGTCGGACATGACTGAGTGATTTCACTTTCACTTTTCTTTTTCTTTAAAATATTATTTATGCATTAGCTCTTATTTTCTCTGCACCATGAACCTGGACATGGTTTAGCTCAGTCCTCTGTTTCGGAGTCTCTGACAAGATAATTCTTCTAACATTTTTCTTTTCTTGGGCTTCATTTTCTCCCTTTTTCTTCTTTTATTTATAATTTACTAAGTTCGGGAAAATCTGCTAGAGAAGGAACAGGCTACCCACTCCAATATTCATGGGCTTCCCTGATGACTCAGCTGGTAAAGAGTCCGCCTATAATGCAGGAGACCTGGCTTCCAACCCCGGGTTGAGAAGATCCTCTGGAGAAGGGAACAGCTACCCACTCCAGTATTCTGGCCTGGTGAATTCCATGGACTGTGATGTCCATGGGGTCACAAAGAGTCAGACACGACTGAGAGACTTTCAGTTTTTCACTTTATTATATCACTTCCCAGGGGGCACTAGTGGTAAAGAACTCACCTGTCAAAGCAATAAGAGATGTGGATTGGATCCCTGAGTCAGGAAGATCCCCTAGAGGAGGGCATGAAAACTCACTCCAGTATTCTTGCCTAGAGAATCCCATGGACAGAGGAGCCTGGAAGTCTACAGTCTACGGAGTTGCAAAGAGTTAGACACTACTGAAACAACTTAACAAGCACTTTATTATATTTGCCTTTAAAAACTTTCTCAAATATTTTGTAGAAAATGGTGTATACATATACTTAGCATACTGTTAAGAACTCTGTGTGTGTTTGTCAGAGAAGCCTATCTAGTGCCCCTCAATTGTCTCTGCCTACCCATAAGGCTGGCCTTGTGTGAAACACACACCAACTTCTCTGCCTGCAAGGGATGGGTCTTCCTGTACCAAAAAATATAATAACTATTTTCCTTTCCCTTGCTTCCCACACTAGCTTCTCTCTGGTCTGTATAATTGGCCCTTCCCACCTCTGAATATCCAAATTACAATGTATTTTGAGAAAACTCTCTGGCCCTCTGAAAACTTCCCTTCTCTGTGGCAGACCTCTGACTGCTAGGTTCACATTTTTCTATAGATAGTTATCACTGTTTGAGTTCTCACAGCTGACTCCATTGACTCAAAACAACACGCTGAAGCCAAGATTCCGGCCTGTAAAATGTTTCCTCAATAGCCTGACAAGAAACAAAGACAATCACACTGAGGCATTTGAGCCAGGCTGCACCAGTCCCTGGAAGTTAATTGTTTGGTGATTTCCCGTACTTGAGGTACAAATGCTTCCTTTTCCAACAACAGACTCACTAACTCACTGTAAAGAAATGAGGGACTTCAGGGACAGTCTGTGTTCAGATAACACTCAGAGGCAATTTAGGCTGTGAGGTTTGCAGGATTGAAAGGCAGTTCACAAAAAAGCTATAGGTCCTCCCAGTGTGAGGGTTCTTGATTACAGTTCTGAGTATTTCTGGAGGGATTGTGGGCCTCCTGTTAATGACTCCTTGATTTTATTGCACCTTATGAAGTTCAGAGCCTCTTTCTTACAAAGAAGGAAAAGGTAGGTGTGCATAATATACAAGCATAAGCTGCCAAGGAGACCCAACTCAGCATGACATAGAATTGGATTTTGATTCTATGCTTTGTCAAACAGCTTTGTCAGCCTCAGCCTGACAAAGACTCTCTCCTTGACCTAACTTCAGTTAGGCTCCTCTAAGCCCTCTTCTCAACGAGGCTTTGACCTTGGGCTTCAGGGTCCAATTTTGTTGGATTCACACCACCTATTTTTATCAAGAATATTGCTACCTCTGGGAATTCCCTGGCAGTCCAATGGTTAGAACTTGCTGCTTTCATTGCTAGGGCCCGGGTCTGGGGCCTGAGTTTGATGCCTGGTCAGGGAACTAAGATCCCACAAGCCATGTGGCACAGCCAAAAAAAAAAAAGAAAAGGAATCTGCTGCATCAATTTAGAGAGAATTCCCCACCCTTGATAGCTGATCACCCTTAAAATCTGGTCAAAGTTGTCATCCTCCACCATCTACCAGGTGATATCTAATCATTCTGTCCTACTTTCAGCAAGAATACTATTAGGTCAGTTCAGCAAGAATTATCCTACCCCCTCAATAATTTTCTATCCCAGACTGACACCCTCCCCCTCATATCCTCACCCCATTCCTTGGCTGTAAATCCCCACTTTCCCTCATGTTCCAAATGGAGCCCAGTTCTATCCTGAGGTCCCCTTTCCCCTAGTAGTTCCTGAATAAAATCTACTTTTGAAACAGAGCAGGACCCGGCAAGGCCCTCACAGTTTACAAAAGTCCTTCTGTGTCCTCTGTTTCTTATTTTTACAAGAAAAAGAAGACTTCATTCTCCTAGGCCTTTCCCAAGTTTCAAAGAGCAAGCTCAAGCAGTTCACAGGACAATAGAGTCACAGGATCCTATTTCCCTGATAGGAAACAAATAACAATCTTATACATATCTTTGAGTTGTTCTAATGAAACTAAGGGCCCCCCAGGTGGAGGATGGTGACTGCATGCTGACCACAAGCACGTAGACCCCAGACTGGTTGGAACCAGAAGACTGACATTCCTGAAATGTCAACCTGTTACCTTACCACCAACCAAGCAGAAGAAAGTCACATACCTTGCAGCCCTCACCTCAAATCTCACCTTTGAAAACTTCCCCCCAAGTTGTTGGGAAATTTGGGGTTTTCAAGCATGAGTTACCCATTCTCCTTGCTTGGCAGTCTGTAGTAAGCCTTTCTCTGCTCCAGACACTGTTTGTTTGGCCTCACCATGTGTTCATCAGGCACATGAACTTGGATTAGACAACAATTTTACTACTTTAACTACCATCCAGCACTGTTTTTACTTTGACAATTCCCTGTAGTGGTCCTGTGCTGTAGTCACATTGAATTATTTTTCATTTCTCAGAAGAGTTCTTGCTTTCCCATACCTCCCTGCCTCTACACCTCCTTAGGAAAGTTCTTTCACTTCTCTACCTGGGTTCATGCCTAGCCATTCTTCAAGACCAAGCTCACATCATTTTTTAGCCAAGTCCCCTCCTTTCTATTTTTAAAATCACTAGCTCAGGCCCTTGAAACTTCTAGACTAGTTGGCTGTCAACAATCTACATTCTCCAGGTTTCCAGTGTTGAACCCTTTCAAATCCATCTCTCATCCACTAGCCAGAGAAATTTATTTAAAACACAAATTTGATCATCTTATCCCTTATTTGAATTGTTTATTTAATTAAAACTTTTATTGAGATATAGTTAATATATAACATTGTATCAGTTTAGGGTATTCAACATAATGATTTGATATTGCAAAATAATTTCTGCAATAAGTTTAGTTAACATACATCACCACACATAGTTACAATTTTTCTTTTCTTGTGATGAAAACTTTCAAGATCTACTCTCTTAGCAACTTTCAAATATACAATATAGTTTTGTTAACTATAGTCATCATGTCATATATCCCCTGTACTTACTATTTAATAACTAAATATTTGTACTTTTGACCACCTTTACCCAATTTGCACTCCCCCTCATAAATTTTCCCATCAATTTCAGGGAAGAGGTTAAGCTTATTAACATAGAACAGGAAGGTGTATCTTCATCTTTCTCCTGCCTATGTCTCTGCCAATTCATCTTTCACCTCTTTTTTCCTGCTAGCTTTTCCTCTAGTAAAATCAAATAGCAAAAGTCTTCCTCAAATACGTATACTCTGCCCATCTTTACTATGAAATTATTTCATTTTTCTGTCTGATTAAGTTGCCCTCCAAGGAACTTTCCCAGACTGCCTTAAAATATATGGGAATACTATATAGTATGTGCACTACACATGCACATATACAATATAGAAATATTATGTATATGTATATGCGTGCTCAGTCCCTTCAGTTGTGTCCAACTCTGTGTAACTCTATGGGCTGTAGCCTGCCAGACTCCTCTGTCCATGGGATTTTTCAAGGCAAGAATACTGGATTGGGTTGCCATTCCCTCCTCCAGGGGATCTTCCTGACCCAGGGATCGGACCCACAGTGTTTTCTGCAAGTTCGGCAGCACCGGTGGATTCTTTACTGCTGAGTCACCCAGAAAGCCTATATGTGTATATACACATATATGAATACTAATATGTGTATGAAGGTGAAGAGAGTGACAGAGGATGAGATGATTGGATGGCATCACTGATTCAGTGGACATGAACTTGGGCAAACTCCAGGAAACAGTGAGGGACAGGGAGGCCTGGCATGCTGCAGTCCATGGGGTCGCAAAAAGTCGGACATGACTTAGTGACTGAACAACACATACACACTTCTACATATACACACATATAGGGAATATACATTTTATGCATGCTCTATATATGCATATATATGTAATAAAATAGTTATTAAATCATAATTCTTCATTTACTGCATTGTTTCCTATGTATTAAATTTTCTCTATCCCCAATGAGATTATCAAATTCTACAGGCATGGACCAGGTCTCCTCAACTTAGCCTACTATATGGCACATTGTAAGCTCAGTAAAATGTGAACTGAATGAAGAAATAAAAGGAACTCTGGAAGTTTTTTTTTTTTAAGTATTTTTTCATACAAGTAGTTTAACAACTGAGGGTTTATATGAGTTAGTAAGGTAAGTTTTAAATTGTCAGCTCTCAAAGTTGGAAACTAACAGTCATCCATACTTATGTGTGAATTACTTCAAGCTGCTGAATATTGTACCTGGCTCAGATTGGTAAGGGTTGAGAAGTTAACTGGAGCAGAGCACTGCACCTTTATTATTCTTATTGGCGGCCCAGAACCTCTTAATACTCTTGTATTTAGTGATTTCTCTACCCAATTAAATGGAAGCCAAACCTCACTTCCTCAGCCTTCCTTGAAGTTAGGCTCCTCCAATCAGATACATTTGTGCAAGACTTCTTTGGGTTTCCCTGGTGGCTCAAATGGTAAAGAATCCTCCTGCAATGCTAGAGACCCAGGTTCAATCCCTGGGTCAGGAAGATCCCCTAGAGAAGGTAATGGATGCCCACTCCAGTATTCTTGCCTGGAGAATTCCATAGACAAAGGAGACTGGCTGAGCAACTAACATACTTGAAAGGGAAGCTAGAGAGCTAAGGAAGCAGATAGTATCCAGTCTAGCAAGAGTGAGGCTGGGGTGTTAAGATTCCCAAGGAACGGTAGCAGAGATTCTACTGGAAAGGTCCTTGTCCCACATTAGAGTCAGTGGTAGCGGCTGTGAGGTTTCCCTGGTAGAGTTCTGCCATGTGAGTTGGACACTGTTCTTCCGGGCCTGGTTCTCCCATCTTTCATGAGATTCTGTGAGTTACTTAATGTCCTTTAATAAGTTTCTTTTCTGTTGAAACTAGCTAGAATACACTCCTACAATTCTATCTAATGCCATGGAGTAATAGCAGTTGGAAGGAAGACAGATGTATACTTAGCATGGTGCTATGGAGAAGACAAACCAGAAGAAGGATGGGGGGCTTTGGTCAGGGGAATAGCATAGATCCTTGGAGGAGCAGAGTTGAAGAAGCAGATATGAAAGTAAATGAGAATCAGCAAACTATACTTACTTTGAGTTTTGCCTATAGTCTTGATCAGAGCCATTATGGACCTAAAAATTCCTTATCTATACTGAGCAAGATGTGTGCTGAGAAATACTGGTATCGTGATTGATTTAGAAAGCTGCAGACTTTAGCCTTCTCCAGTTTGCTCAAGTTCCCCTTTCCAGAGAAGTCCTTGATTCCTCTTATGCAGATAGGGCTCTCATTGGTATACCTCTTTCCTGCATAAAACCTGCCCCTCTTTTTGTGAAGAAGAGGAAGAGAATGATAGGAAGGAGAAAAGTATAAAGAAACAAAAGAAAGAGCAGGGAAAAGTCAGAATGGGGTGAGGAAAAAAGGCTGGGGAGAGAAGAATATGTGAGAATAACCATTTGGAAAAGGAGAATTGCACTTTTTCTTTTAACTGTCTCTTCTATTTTTGCCTTTCCTCTCTCTCGCTTAGACGTTTATACAGTACTGAGAATTATCCCATTTGAAAAGTCTCCCAGAACATATTTCTTTGCAAATATTAAAGCTCTGCTGTAAATGCATTGGGCTTTCCTGGTAGCTCAGTGGTAGAGTCCACTTGCTAAAGCAGGAGAAGTGGGCTCGATCCCTGGGTTGGAAAGATTGCTTGGAGCCGAAAATGCTGCTCATTCCAGTATTTTTGCCTGGGAAATTCCAAGGACAGAGGAGCCTGGCAGGCTACAGTTTATGAAGTGGCAAAAGAGTCATACATGACTTCCAGCAACTAAACAACAACAATAAGTACGAAGTTCGATATGGACTGTCTAAATAAATGTGGGATTTTTTAGAAACTATGTTCATATATCCAATAAATATTTATTGAGACCCTTTACACACCATGCACTAAGCTTGGGAGCAGTGCTGAATAAGATAGATAAAGGCCTTTGGGAGCTTTCATTAGCGTTGAGCTCATCTATACTCTCATATTTCATAATCTATTAAAATAAATGTCCTCTGTTGAAATCATCGCAGTGGTAAAATGGCAGATTAAAGTATCTATCCCAAGGTTACATACAGGTAGGTGCTTAGAATAATTGCTTCGTAATGATAAAGTGATGATACTATTAAAACTCTGAGTATAGGCAAGGTAATTTCTTGTACTTTATAAGGCAATGGTAAAAATAAATTTTTATCAAGATTATTAGAAAGAGCTATAAATCAATCAATTGGGACCTTCTAGATAGACAAATAGATGTATTTAACTTGTGAGTATGCTATTAGTATTATTGAAGATACATTTCCCTGATTCTGATGTTTTTTTCCATTTGACAGGAGCCCATTAGCGTGTATATGAGTAGAGCTTGTGATCTTCTGCCAACCCTGCACTCACTCCATCTTGGGGGTGATATTTGAAAAGAGAAGTGGAGCATGAACAGCTCAGCTTCTTCTTCTTGGGATACAGTCAGAGAGAGAGAGTACCTGTTTATCTCTCTGCTCCTCTGGGAACAGGCATCGTCCATGCTGGGGCTAACGGAGGGATCTGCCCAGGTTCAGCACTGCCTGCAACTGGGGACATATGTCTGAATAATGCTAGACCCAGTATTAGGAGGATGATTTGGTTAGATATTATCACCGACTCAAGGGACAAGCATTTGAGCAAACTCTCGGAGATGGTGAAGAACAGAGGAGCCTAGCATGCTGCAGTCCATGGGGTCACAAAGACCAGACATGACTTAGCAAATGGACAGTAACAGTATTAAGAAGCCCACTTGCTCAGACATCAACCCTCCAATTTAACCTTTATTTGTAACAAAGGTTATTTCTTTTGGCTCCCACATGAATTACTCATGACTTATTTTCCCATTGATTCAGAAATCTAGTGAGGAAAAAGGGCCAGTTATTAGCCCTTCAAATTCAGTAAAGTTTGTCCCAACAACTAAGTAAAGAAAAACTTAAAACAGTGGAAATAGCCCAAAGTCTGACATTAGATCTGGGTTTTGAGTCCTGGCTATGGGGTCTTGGTTATGCCACCTAGCCTCAGAGAATCACATTTCTTTTTCAGTGCTAAAAATGATACTATGGTGATAATATGGCCTGTAATGTTGCAAAGATGAAAGATAACTTTTGGAGGGAGTTCCCTGGTAGCCTGTTGGTTAGGATTCCGTTTTCAGTGCCTTGGCCCAGATTCAGACTCTGGTCAGGGAACTGAGATCCTGCAAGCCTTATGGTGCAGCAAAAATAAAAAACAAGCAAAACAAACAAACAAACAAACCTTATGTAAAACACCAAGCACAATCCCTGGGATTTAATAAAATAACTGGTAATAGCAGCAGCAGTAGCTAGTGATTTGGGGCATCCAGCATTGGGAGAGTTAAAAAAGTATTTCTGCTTTCATGAAAATGACTCTGTAAAGAGATAACATTAAACTTAATTTTCAAACATTTTAAACTTTTAATTTGAAACATCTTTATCACTTAGATTAAAAATACCCTTCTCATATGAAACACTGCATATTTTAAAATAATTTGTTCACTCAATAAATTCCTTGAAATTCAGGGATATAATAATGAGGACAATTGGTGTGAAAGTGATTACTTTCAGTTTATTAATCTCTTTTGGTTATCATAGAGGAAAATTTGACTTAGCCCTAAGGTCTTCTTTGAAGTCAGGCATGATGAGAAGATATGCTGGCAAAAACAAATCAAAAATCCTACTTTTGTAGACATTTTGTGTCCCCTCATTCTTAAAGTTAATGTTCCATGTGTGGGATTGTCTGTGAGTCAACATAAGATATCTGTTTTTTTCCCCCTCACAGGCATCTTCCTGAACACAATTTTATCATCTTAGCCCATCTCTGCTGATTTCAATTCATCACTGGCAAAGGTGTGGAATGTTCTTTGGCTGGATAACAGATTTATGAAAAGAACCCAGCTATGTTTCTATCATAGTTCTGATGCATATTTTCCAAGGTTCACTGGGTTTAGAGATTTTCTTGTTTAGCTCAAATAAATTAAAAACTTCTACATGAATTTGTGACCTATAACTCTACTGGAAAATAATGTAAATTGATTTAATTTAGATTATGCTATTTGTTACAAGGATACTCTCTTTGTACTTTCTTTGCTATCTAGAAGTTTATATCTAGAATATTTTTCTCTGCAAACAGATTTTTTTAATGTGTAAAGCAGGTAAAACTCTTCATTGTGTCTGTTAGTGCTTTTGTACTTTATATCATTCTAAAACAAAAACCTACCCATCAACAACAACACAAATAAAACTAGAAATAAAGAATGAAAACTAAAATAATTCTTTTTTGTGAATGACATTTTCATAGATTGTAAGAGCTCCATGCATCAGCCTTTGCCTATAGAGGGTTCATATGAAGAACCAACCTAAGCAGAGATAGAGTTCTTTTGGAATGGAATGCTCACCCACAATGAAAGTCTTAAAAATACATCAAATGTAAATGACTAAAAATTTGTATCTGGTCAACCTAAACAACCAGGGATATTTTAATAACTAGATTGATTCTTGGCACAATGAAATTAGGTGATTTCCCCCCCCCCCAACCCCCACTCTTAAGCAATACTGCCTGAACAAAATGCTCTATTATTGAATTCCCAGGAAATCAGGTTTTTAGACTGCTACTTCTCTGGCATCTTCTCCAGTTTCCCTGTATGGTAAACAACTTATTTGATGAACTATTTTTTTTTTTTTTAGCAAATATACTAATTAGAATCATTTAGTGGCAAGGGCCAGAAACTCAACTCAAAATGGCTTAAGCAAAAATAAGAATTTACTGATGTGTTGTGGTGAAAAGTCGCTCAGTCGTGTCTGACTCTTTGTGACCCCATGGACTGTAGCCTACCAGGCTCTTCCTCCATGGGATTTTCCAGGCAAGAATACTGGAGTGGGTTGCCATTTCCTCGGAGATCTTCCCAACCCATGGATTGAACCCGGGCCTCCTGCATTGTAGGCTTTACCGTCTGAGCCACCAGGGAAGTCTCACTGATGTGTTAATCCAGAGTTAATGTAATTCATGCATGGCTGGATCCTACTGCTCAGACCAATGCGGTTCAGTGTAAACACAACGAAAGCCACAAATGTGAACCACATATGTAATTTAAAATAAAATATTCTATTAGCTATATAAATAAGAAAAAAGAGACACCTGAAATTAATTTTCCTAATATATATTATTTGACGGCTATGCTTGGCTGGCCACGGAGTCCACCGAAGCTCTCGCCAGTGGCTGAGGAGACTGAGTGGAAATTGGCTCAGATTATTGCTGCTGCGGCGCCTTAGGTTGTGGTGGAGGCAGAGGTTCAGGCAGCGTATTATAAGATTATATTATAAGAGCAGCGGCCCTGAGGAGATACCCCACGCCCAAGGTCAGAGAAACCCCAATAAGACGGTAGGCACTGGAGCGCCTATGAGGAGACACCCCACACCCAAGGGCAAAGGAGAAGCCCCAGTAAGATGGTAGGAGGGGTGAATTTGCCTTCAGAATCAAACCCCATTCCTGCCAGAGGCTCTAAGAGGGCTCAAAGAAACCTTGTGCCCACCAGGACCCAGGGACCTGACAGAGACAGACAGAACTGTGTTTGAGCATCTTCTGTGGAGGTATGGGTCGGCAGTGGTCTGCTGCAGGGACAGGGGCTCTGGGTGTGAGTATGGCATAAGTCCTCTTGGAAAGGGTTGCCATTAACCCCACCGTAGCGCTGCCAGAACTTAAACAGGACTGGGAAATAGACTCTTGGAGGGCACAGCAGAACTTTGTGCACCAGGACCCAGGAGAAAGTTACAGTGACACCATAGGAGACTGTCCTGGACTTGCCTCCGGGAGTTTCCTGTGAAGGCGTGGGTCAGTAGCAGCCTTCTGCAGGGTTGGGGGCATGGACTGTTGCAGTACATGCATGGGATCTTTTTCAACAGACTGGTTCCAAATAGGAAAAGGATTACATCAAGGCTGTATATTGTCACCCTGCTTGTTTAACTTATATGCAGAGTACATCATGAGAATCACTGGACTGGATGAAGCACAAGCTGGAATCAAGATTGCTGGGAGAAATATCAATAACCTCAGATAAGCAGATGACACCACACTTATGGCAGATAGCAAAGAAGAACAAAAAACCTCTTGATGAAAGTGAAAGAGGAGAGTGAAAAAGTTGACTTAAAGCTCAACATTCAGAGAACAAAAATCATGGCATCTGGTCCCATCACTTCATGGTAAGTAGATGGAGAAACAGTGGAAACGGTGTCAGACTTTATTTTGGGGGGCTCCAAAATCACTGCAGATGATGACTGCAGCCATGAAATAAAAATACATTTGCTCCTTGGAACATAGGCAAAATACTCTCCGACATAAATCACAGCAGGATCCTCTATGACCCACCTCCCAGAATATTGGAAATAAAAGCAAAACTAAACAAATGGGACCTAATGAAACTTAAAAGCTTTTGCACTACAAAGGAAACAATAAGTAAGGTGAAAAGACAGCCCTCAGATTGGGAGAAAATAATAGCAAATGAAGAAGCAGACAAAGGATTAATCTCAAAAATATACAAGCAACTCCTGAAGCTCAATTCCAGAAAAATAAATGACCCAATCAAAAAATGGGCCAAAGAACTAAACAGACATTTCTCCAAAGAAGACATACAGATGGCTAACAAACACATGAAAAGATGTTCCACATCACTCATTATCAGAGAAATGCAAATCAAAACCACAATGAGGCACCATTACACGCCAGTCAGGATGGCTGCTATCCAAAAGTCTACAAGCAATAAATGCTGGAGAGGGTGTGGAGAAAAGGGAACTGTCTTACACTGTTGGTGGGAATGCAAACTAGTACAGCCACTATGGAAAACAGTGTGGAGATTTCTTAAAAAACTGGAAATAGAACTGCCATATGACCCAGCAATCCCACTTCTGGGCATACACACTGAGGAAACCAGATCTGAAAGAGACACATGCACCCCAGTGTTCATCGCAGCACTGTTTATAATAGCCAGGACATGGAAGAACCTAGATGCCCATCAGCAGATGAATGGATAAGGAAGCTGTGGTACATATACACCATGGAATATTACTCAGCCATTAAAAAGAATTCATTTGCATCAGTTCTAATGAGATGGATGAAACTGGAGCCCATTATACAGAGTGAAGTAAGCCAGAAAGATAAAGAACATTACAGCATACTAACACATATATATGGAATTTAGAAAGATGGTAATGATAACCCTATATGCAAAACAGAAAAAGAGACACAGAAGTATAGGACAGACTTTTGAACTCTGTGGGAGAAGGTGAGGGTGGGATGTTTCAAAAGAACAGCATGTATATTATCTATGGTGAAACAGATCACCAGCCCAGGTGGGATGCATGAGACAAGTGCTCGGGCCTGGTGCACTGGGAAGACCCAGAGGAATCGGGTGGAGAGGGAGGTGGGAGGGGGGATCGGGATGGGGAAGACGTGTAACTCCATGGCTGATTCATGTCAATGTATGACAAAACCCACTGAAATGTTGTGAAGTAATTAGCCTCCAACTAAAAAAAAAAAAAAAAGAAAAAAAACCTGAAAAAAAAAAAAAAAAAAAGAAATACATTTGCTCCTTGGAAGAAAAGTTATGACCAACCTAGACAGCATATTAGAAAGTAGAGATGTTACTTTGCCAACAAAGGTTCATCTTGTCAAAGCTATGGTTTTTCTAGTAGTCATGTATGGATGTGAGAGTTGGACTATAAAGAAAGCTGAGTGCTGAAGAATTGATGCTTTTGAACATCAATGGTGTTGGAGAAGACTCTTGAGAATCCCTTGGACCGCAAGGGGATCCAACCAGTCCATCCTGAAGGAAATCAGTCTTGAATATTCATTGGAAGGACTGATGCTGAAGCTGAAACTCCAATACCTTGGCCACCTGATGTGAAGAGCTGACTCATTTGAGAAGACCCTGATGCTGGGAAAGATTGAAGGCAAGAGGAGAAAGGGACAACAGAGGATGAGATGGTTGGATGGCATCACTGGCTCAATGGACTTGAGTTTGAGTAAACTCCGGGAGTTGGTGATGGACAGGGAGGCCTGGCATGCTGCAGTCCATGGGGTCGCAAAGAGTCAGACAGGACTGAGCAACTGAACTGGACTGAACTATTATTTTCGTTACCTCCACCATAGTTTCAAAGTGAAGTGAAGTCGCTCAGTGTCGTCCAACTCTTTGCGACCCCATGGACTGTAGCCGATCAGGCTCCTCCATCCATGGAATTTTCTAGGCAAGAGTACTGGAGTGGGTTGCCATTTCCTTCTCCAGGGGATCTTCCTGACCCGGAGATTGAACTCTGATCTCCTGCTTTGCAGGCAGATGCTTTACCATCTGAGCCACCAGGGAATCGCCCACCATACTTTCAGTTCAGTTCAGTTCAGTCGCTCAATCATGTCCGACTCTTTGTGACCTCATGAATCGCAGCATGCCAGGCCTCCCTGTCCATCATCAACTCCCAGAGTTTACTCAAACTCATGTCCATTGAGTCAGTGATGCCATCCAGCCAACTCATCCTCTGTCGTCCCCTTCTTCTCCTGCCCCCAATCCCTCCCAGCATCAGGGTCTTTTCCAATGAGTCAACTCTTCGTATGAGGTGGCCAAAGTATTGGAGTTTCAGCTTCAGCATCAGTCCTTCCAATGAACACCCAGGATTGATCTCCTTCAGGATGGACTGGTTGGATCTCCTCACAGTCCAAGGGACTCTCAAGAGTCTTCTCCAACACCACAGTTTAAAAGCATCCATTCTTTGGTGCTCAGCTTTCTTCACAGTCCAACACTCACATCCATACATGACCACTGGAAAAACCATAGCCTTGACTAGACAGACCTTTGTTGACAAAGTAAAGTCGTCTCTGCTTTTTAATATGCTATCTAAGTTGGTCATAACTTTCCTTCCAAGGAGTAAGCGTCTTTTAATTTCATGGCTGCAATCACCATCTGCAGTGATTTTGGAGCCCCAAAAAATAAAGTCTGACACTGCTTCCACTGTTTCCCCATCTATTTCCCATGAAGTGATGGGACCGGATGCCATGATCTTTGTTTTCTGAGTGTTGAGCTTTAAGCCAACTTTTTCACTCTCCTCTTTCACTTTCATCAAGAGGCTCTTTAGTTCTTCTTTGCTTTCTGCCATAAGGGTGGTGTCATCTGCATATCTGAGGTAATTGGTACTTCTCCCGGCAATCTTGATTCCAGCATAGTTTGGCCCCAGGTAAATAGCAGGGCTTCCCTGGTGGCTCAGAGGGTAAAGCGTCTGCCTGCAATGCAGGAGACCTGGGTTTGATCCCTGGGTTGGGAAGATCCCCTGGAGAAGGAAATGGCAACCACTCCAGTATTCTTGCCTGGATAACCCCATAGATGGAGGAGCCTGGTAGGCTACAGTCCACAGGGTCGCAAAGAGTCAAACAGGACTGAGAAACTTCACTTTCACTTTCACTTTCAAATAACAGGGAGGGAACACAGCTCCACCCATAAACAGAAAATTATATTAAAGATTTACTGAGCATGGACCCGCCCATCAGAACAAGACCCAGTGTCCCCCTCAGTCCTTCTATCCCATCAGGAATCTTTCATAAGCCTCATATCTTCTCCATCAGAGGACAGACAGACTGAAAACTACCATCACAGAAAACTAACCAATCTACATGAACCATAGCCTTCTCTAACTCAGTGAAACTATGAGCCATTACCGTGTATGGCCACACAAGACAGACGGGTCATGGTGGAGAGTTCTGACAAAATGTGGTCCACTGGAAAAGGGAATGGCAAACCACTTCAGTATTCTTGCCTTGAGAACCCCATGAACAGTATGAAAAGACAAAAAGACAGGACACTGAAAGATGAACTCCCCAGGTCGGTAGGTGCCCCATATGCTACTGGAGATCAGTGGAGAAACAACTCCAGAAAGAATGAAGAGAAGGAGCCAAAGCAAAAATAACACCCAGTTGTGGATGTGACTGGTGATAGAAATAAGGTCCGATGCTGTAAAGAGCAATATTGCATAGGAACCTGGAATGTTAGGTCCATGAATCAAGGCAAATTGGAAGTGATCAAACAGGAAATGGCAGGTGTGAAGGTTGACATTTTAGGAATCAGTGAACTAAAATGGACTGGAATGGGTGAATTTAATACAGATGACCATTATATCTACTATTGTGGGCAAGAATCCTTTAGAAGAAATGGAGTAGCCATCATGGTCAACAAAAAAGTCTGAAATGCAGTACTTGGGTGCCGTCTCAAAAACAGCAGAATGATCTCTGTTCATTTCCAAGGCAAACCATTCAATATCACGGTAATCCAAGTCTATGCCCTAACCAGTAATGCTGAAGAAGCTGAAGTTGAATGGGTCTATGAAGACCTACAAGACCTTTTAGAATTAACACCCCCCAAAAGATGTCCTTTTCATTATAGGAGACAGGAATGCAAAAATAGGAAGTCCAGAAATGCCTGGAGTAACAGGCAAATTTGGCCTTGGAGTACAGAATGAAGCAGGGCAAAAGCTAATAGAGTTTTTCCAAGAGAACACACTGGTCATAGCAAACACCCTCTTCCAACAACACAAGAGAAGTCTCTACACATGGACATCACTAGATGGTCAACACCGAAATCAGATTGATTATATTCTTTATAGTCAAAGATGGAGAAGCTCTATACAGTCAGCAAAAACAAGACTGGGAGCTGACTGTGGCTCAGATCATGAACTCCTTATTGCCAAACTCAGATTTAAATTGAAGAAAGTAGGGAAAACCAACTAGACCATTCAGGTGTGACCTAAATCAAACCCTAGACAATTATAGATTGTGAGAAATAGATTTAAGGGATTAGATCTGATAGACAGAATACCTGATGAACTATGGACGGAGGTTCATGACATTGTACAGGAGACAGGGAGCAAGACCATCCCCAAGAAAAAGAAGTGCAAAAAAGCAAAATGGCTGTCTGAGGAGGCCTTAGAAACAGCTGTGAAAAGAAGAGAAGCCAAAAGCAAAGGAGAAAGGAAAGATATGGCCATTTGAATGCAGAGTTCCAAAGAATAGCAAGGAGAGACAAGAAAGCCTTCCTCAGTGATCAACGCAAAGAAATGGAGGAAACAATAGAATGGGAAAGACTAGAGATCTCTTCAAGGAAATTAGAGACAGCAAGGGAACATTTCATGTAAAGATGGGCTCAATAAAGAACAGAAATGGAATGGACCTAACAGAAGCAGAAGATATTAAGAAGAGGTGGCAAGAATACACAGAAGAACTATACATAAAAGATCTTCATAACCCAGATAATCATGATATCATGATCAGTCACCTAGAGCCAGGCATCCTGGAATGTGAAGGCAAGTGGGCCTTAGGAAGCATCGCCACGAACAAAGCTAGTGGATTGATGGAATTCCAGTTGAGCTATTTCAAATCCTAAAAAATGATGCTCTGAAAGTGCTGCACTCAATATGCCAGCAAATGTGGAAAACTCAGCAGTGGCCACAGGACTGGAAATGGTCAGTTTTCATTCCAATCGCTAAGAAAGGCAATGCCAAAGAATGCTCAAACTACCGCACAATTGCACTCATCTCACATGCAAGGAAAGTAATGTTCAAAATTTTCCAAGCCAGGCTTTAACAGTATGTGAACTGTGAACTTCCAGATGTTCAAGTTGGATTTAGAAAAGGCAGAGGAACCAGAGATCAAATTGCCAACATCCACTGGATCATCGAAAAAGCAAGAGAGTTCCAGAAAAACATCAATTCCTGCTTTATTGACTATGCCAAAGCCTTTGACTGTGTGGATCACAATAAACTGTGGAAAATTCTGAAAGAGATGGGAATACCAGATCACCTGACCTGCCTCTTTAGAAATCCGTATGCAGGTCAGAAAGCAACATTTAGAACTGGACATGGAACAAGACTGGTTCCAAATAGGGAAAGGAGTAGGTCAAGCCTGTATATTTTCACCCTGCTTATTTAACTTATATGCAGAGTACATCATGTGAAATGTCAGGCTGGATGAAGCTCAAGCTGGAATCAAGATTGCTGGGAGAAATATCAATAACCTCAGATATGTAGATGACACCACTCTTATGGCAGAAAGTGAAGAAGAACTAAAGAGCCTCTTGATGAAAGTGAAAGAGGAGAGTGAAAAAGTTGGCTTAAAGCTCAACATTCAGAAAACTAAGATCACGGCATCCGGTCCCATCACTTCATGGCAAGTAGATGGAGAAACAGTGGAAACAGTGTCAGACTTTATTTTGGGGGGCTCCAAAATCACTGCAGATGATGACTGCAGCCATGAAATAAAAAGACGGTTACTCCTTGGAAGAAAAGTTATGACCAACCTAGACAGCATATTGAAAACAGAGACATTATTTTGCCAACAAAGTTCCATCTAGTCAAGGGTATGGTTTTTCTAGTAGTCATGTATGGATATGAGAGTTGGACTATAAGGAAACCTGAGCACTGTAGCATTGATGCTTTTATTTTTTATTTATTTATTTATTTATTTTTGCTCCATTAATTTTTATTTTTATTTATTTATTTATTTTTATTATTATTTTTTTTTTTCCAGTGGGTTTTGTCATACATTGATATGAATCAGCCATGGATTTACATGTATTCCCAATCCCGATCCCCCCTCCCACCTCCCTCTCCACCCGATTCCTCTGGGTCTTCCCAGTGCACCAGGCTGGAGCACTTGTCTCGTGCATCCCACCTGGGCTGGTGATCTGTTTCACCATAGATAGCATACATGCTGTTCTTTTGAAATATCCCACCCTCACATTCTCCCACAAAGTTCAAAAGTCTGTTCTGTATTTCTGTGTCTCTTTTTCTGTTCTGCATATAGGGTTATCGTTATCACCTTTCTAAATTCCATATACATGTGTCAGTATGCTGTAATGTTCTTTATCTTTCTGGCTTACTTCACTCTGTATAATGGGCTCCAGCTTCATCCATCTCATTAGGACTGGTTCAAATGAATTCTTTTTAATGGCTGAGTAATATTCCATGGTGTATATGTACCACAGCTTCCTTATCCATTCATCTGCTGATGGGCATCTAGGTTGCTTCCATGTCCTGGCTATTATAAACAGTGCTGCGATGAACATTGGGGTGCACGTGTCTCTTTCAGATCTGGTTTCCTCAGTGTGTATGCCCAGAAGTGGGATTGCTGGGTCATATGGCAGTTCTATTTCCAGTTTTTTAAGAAATCTCCACACTGTTTTCCATAGCGGCTGTACTAGTTTGCATTCCCACCAACAGTGTAAGAGGGTTCCCTTTTCTCCACACCCTCTCCAGCATTTATTGCTTGTAGACTTTTGGATAGCAGCCATCCTGACTGGCGTGTAATGGTACCTCATTGTGGTTTTGATTTGCATTTCTCTGATAATGAGTGATGTTGAGCATCTTTTCATGTGTTTGTTAGCCATCTGTATGTCTTCTTTGGAGAAATGTCTGTTTAGTTCTTTGGCCCATTTTTTGATTGGGTCATTTATTTTTCTGGAATTGAGCTTCAGGAGTTGCTTGTATATTTTTGAGATTAATCCTTTGTCTGCTTCTTCATTTGCTATTATTTTCTCCCAATTTGAGGGCTGTCTTTTCGCCTTACTTATAGTTTCCTTTGTAGTGCAAAAGCTTTTAAGTTTCATTAGGTCCCATTTGTTTAGTTTTGCTTTTATTTCCAATATTCTGGGAGGTGGGTCATAGAGGATCTTGCTTTGATTTATGTCGGAGAGTGTTTTGCCTATGTTCTCCTCTAGGAGTTTTATAGTTTCTGGTCTTACATTTAGATCTTTAATCCATTTTGAGTTTATTTTGGTGTATGGTGTTAGAAAGTGTTCTAGTTTCATTCTTTTACAAGTGGTTGACCAGTTTTCCCAGCACCACTTGCTAAAGAGGTTGTCTTTTTTCCATTGTATATCCTTGCCTCCTTTGTCAAAGATAAGGTGTCCATAGGTTCGTGGATTTATCTCTGGGCTTTCTATTCTGTTCCATTGATGTATATTTCTGTCTTTGTGCCAGTACCATACTGTCTTGATGACTGTGGCTTTGTAGTAGAGTCTGAAGTCAGGCAGGTTGATTCCTCCAGCTCCATTCTTCTTTCTCAAGATTACTTTGGCTATTCGAGGTTTTTTGTATTTCCATACAAATTGTGAAATTCTTTGGTCTAGTTCTGTGAAAAATACCGTTGGTGGCTTGATAGGGATTGCATTGAATCTATAGACTGCTTTGGGTAGAATAGCCATTTTGACAATATTAATTCTTCCAATCCATGAACACGGTATGTTTCTCCATCTGTTTGTGTCCTCTTTGATTTCTTTCATCAGTGTAACTGAGGTGTTGGAGAAGACTCTTGAGAATTCCTTAGACTGCAAGGAGATCCAACCAGTTCATCCTAAAGGAAATCAGTCCTGAATATTCATTGGAAGGACTGATATTGAAGCTAAATCTCCAATACTCCACCTGATGTGAAGAGCTGACTCATTTGAAAAGACCCTGATGCTGGGAAAGATTTAAGGTTAGAGGAGAAGGGGATGACAGAGGATGAGGTGGTTGGATAGCATTACCGACTGAATGGACATGAGTGTGAGTAAACTCCAGGAGTTAGTGATGGACAGGGAGGCCTGGCCTGCTGCAGTGCATGGGATCACTACTGAGCAACTGAACTGAACTGAATATATATTATTTAGTCCCATATATTGAACATATCATTACAACATGTAATCTATATAAAAATTACTAATGACAAAGTTTAAAATTTTTTATTCATACTAAACCTTTGAAATCCAGTGGAATTTTACATGTATAGCACATGTCAATTTAGACTAGTCACATTTCACATGCCCAATGTCATTTAGGACTGGCAGCTACTATACTGGACAATGCAGGTTAAAACAGCACATTAGGAAGATATCTCTAGCTATTGCTCCACTCAGCTTTCTTTTCTATTAGCCTCACCATCTAATCTCTTCAGGCTGAATTAATGAAAGTCGCTCAATCTTGTCTGACTCTTTGCAGCCCCATGGGCTATAGAGTCCATGGAATTCTCTAAGCAGAATACTGGAGTGGGTAGCCTTTTCCATCTCCAGGGGATCTTCCCAACTAAGGGATCAAACCCAGGTCTCCCACATTGCCCGTGGATTCTTTACCAGCTAAGCCACAAGGGAAGCCCAAGAATACTGGAGTGGGTAGCCTATCCCTTCTCCAGTGAATCTTCCCAACCCAAGAATCGAACCAAGGTCTCCTGCATTGCAGGCAGATTCTTTGGCAACTGAGCTATCAGGGAAGCCCATCTCTTCTGGCTAACTCCTGTTTATTCTCAGTTTTCAGTTTTAACCATCCTTTCCTACAGTGATCGTCTCTCTTATTCATCCTATTTACTAGAGACATTCTGTTCTTTATCACAAAAGTTCTAAGGGAGAAATTGCATGAGTACAGATTATTTTTTTTAATAAAGAAAAAACTTAAGTACTGAGTCATTTGGAAGCCTAGATTTCACAAGCCCGTCCACCCTGACTCCTATCCATCCTCTTCCAGATATAGAAAGAACATAGAAGATCAGTTGCATCATTTGCACAGTGAAATATAACATTACTTATGGAATGTTAAGAGTTATGTCTACATTTGGGAAAAGAGAATTGTTATTCTTTATATTTGTTCTACCTCAAGAGAATTTGGGATTTTTTTTCTTTAGAAGTTTGAAACATCTCAAATGGAACAGTAAATTCCAAAAGGAAAAGCATTCATAAAATGCTTTGATGTTACTATCTCTTGTTATTATAATTCCAATTTTACAAATAAGGAAACTGAACTTTAATGAAATTTTTAAAAAATTCTAACATGGTAGCATAAGAACGTCTCAGTCATTACCCATGTCCTTTACTGTTCTATAAAGTCCTCCAGTAAAGGTGATGTCTTTTAAAACATGTAAAGAGGCACACAATAAGGCTATGTCTAATGCAGAAAGAACAAAAATACAGCAAAGAAAAGCTCTAAAAATGGGTGGGGAAAAAAAAAGGGTGGACTCTGCTTGATCAGTCTTTATAGGTACTAGCTGATTTCATTATATGTGAATTTTTTTGATCCACTGACTTGACCATACCAAAAGGGTTGCTAATAGAGTTCAAGTTTTTCACTGTGCTTTTATCATCTAGGCATTATTCATTGTGCTAAGGACAGGGTGAGAAATGGAGAAGGGGAGGAGGATGAAAGGACATGAAACAGGAGGTAGAAAACCCATAGTTATTAAGTGGATTTCAAAATAATGCTTCTAATAATTATAAAAACAGCAAGGATAGCTAATACTTATTGAGTACTTACTATGTGCCAAGTTCCTGAACTATTTAATTTTATCCTCCCCAAAATCTATAAAATTGGCACCATTATGGCTTTTACTTAGATTCCCTGCCTCAAATAAGTAATGGCTCAACCATATTCTTGGAAATCTCCAGCTTGTTCATTATTTTTCTTGGGAGCTTCTCCAATAATGCTCCTGAATAACTTATATTTTTAAATTTTATTATTTTTTATTGAAATATTGCAACAATGTAGCTTATTTATTTTATACATAGCAGTTTGTACCTTTTAATCTCCTACCCCTATCTTGTCCCTCCCTGCTTCCCTCTCCCCACTGGTACCCATTAGTTCGGCCTCTGTATCTGTGAGTCTTTTTCTGTTTTGTTAAACTTAACCATTTATTTTATTTTTAGATCCCACATGGGCTTCCCTTGTGGCTTAGCTGGTAAAGAATCCACCTGTAATGTGGGAGACCTGGGTTCGATCCCTGGATTGGGAAGATCCCCTGGAGAAGGGAATGACTACCCACTCTGGGATTCTGGCCTGGAGAATTCCATGGACTATATATAATCCGTGGGGTCACAAAGGGTCAGACATGACCGAGAGACTTTCACTTTTACTTTTCATAAGTGAAAAAATACAGCATTTCTCTAACTTATTTTACCAAGCACAATGCCCTCTAGATTGGTCCATCCATGTTGTTGTAAATGGTAAATTTTCATTCTTTTTTATGGCTGAGTATGAATAATTTTTTTGTGCCTTTTGAAAAGCTCTCTATATTTGGCTTTTAAGATGCTACGTCTCATTTTCCTCTTATTTCCTTTGTCCTTTCTTCCTATTCACCTCTTTAGGATCCCTTTACCACTTTTCTCTTTAAAAATTTGGTTACTGCTCTCAACCTTTTCTTCTTTCCCTTTGTTGATTTATTTTTCCTGCTCTCATATCACAAATAACATCTTTTTTCCTATACCAAATTTTCACATAAATACTTTGTATTCCAAAATTGACCATTGAATATTTTTGCCTAAATGTCCTGTATACACTTCAAACTCCCTTTGTACAAAACTGAATTCTTTACTTCTTCCCTAATTTTTTATAGTAACCATCATTCACCCAGTTTCCCAAGTCAGAAACCTGAGTATCATTTCTGGCACCATCCTGTCCCTTTCCTTCTATAGCCAATCTACAGCTGAGTCAACTGTGCCCCCTAATTAACTCTCAAATTTGTCCACTCCCCTTCACTGTCACTGCTACTGCCTTACTTCAGGTTCTTTTCCAATTTTTTTCTTTTTCTAACTGAAATATATTTGACCTATTACATCATGTGAATTTAAGGTGTGTGTATGTGCTTGCTTAGTCGCTTCAATTGTGTCCGACTCCTTGCGATCCTATGGATTGTAGCCCATCAGGCTCTTCTGTCCAAGGGTAAAGCAAGCTAATTTGATACATTTCTGTATTGTAATATGATTGCTATTGTAGTGACACTTAGAACCTTTATCCCATTATGTAATTATCTTTTCTTTTTAGTAGTTGGAATACTTAAGTTCTAGTATCTTAGCAAGTTTGATGATGATAATATTGCTATCTATATTCACTGTACTGGAGTTATAACTCTAGGGCTTATGAACTACTCATAGTAAGTTAGTACCCTTTAAATAGCATCTATCCTGTCTTCCTACACCCAACCCATGGTGGCCACCTTTCTATTCTCTGTTTTTACAAGTTTAGCTTGTTAAAATTCCATATATACAAGTACCACAGAGTACTTGTCTTTCTCTCTCTGAGTTATTTCACTTACCATAATGCGCTTAAGTTTCATTCATGTTGTTGCAAATGGCAGGATGTTCTTCTTTATTATGGTTGAATAATATTCCGTTATATTTATGTAGGGCATTTTATTTATCCATTCACTTACCAATGGCCATTTAGATTGCTTCCATATCTTGACTGCAGTAAACGGTGCTGTAATGAACATGAGAGTATGTACATCTTTTAGAATCTGTGTTTTGGTTTCCTTCAGATGAATACCCAGAAGTGGAATTGCTAAATTATATGGAAGTTCTTTTTTTAAATTTTTTGAGGAACCTCCACAGTTTTTCCCACAGTGGCTGCACCATATTACATTTCCACTAACTGCATGCTGCCGCTGCTGCTGCTAAGTCACTTCAGTCGTGTCCGACTCTGTGTGACCCCATAGATGGCAGCCCACCAGGCTCCCCTGTCCCTGGGATTCTCCAGGCAAGAACACTGGAGTGGGTTGCCATTTCCTTCTCCAATCATGAAAGTGAAAAGTGAAAGTGAAGTCGCTCAGTCGGGTCCGACTCTTAGCGACCCTATTGACTGCAGCCTACCAGGCTCCTCCGTCCATGGGATTTTCCAGGTAAGAGTACTGGAGTGGGTTGCCATTGCCTTCTCCGACTAACTGCATAAAATTCCCTTTTTTCCACAATCTTGCCAGAACTTGTTACCTCTTGTCTTCTTGATAACTATTCAAATGAGTGTGAGGCAATAACTAATTGTGGTTTTAATCTGCACTTGCCTGATGATTAGCGATCTTGAGCAACTTTTCATTTAGCTGTTGGTTATTTGGATGACTTGAGGAAAATGTCTAATTAGTTCTTCTGCCCATTTCTTAATTTGACTATTTATCTTTTGTTATTGAGTTGTATGAGTTCTTTATATATTTTGTATATTAACTTCCTGTCTGATAGTTTGTAAAATTTTTCTCCCATTCTATAGATTGCCTTTTAATGTTGTTAACTGTTTCTTTCTTTTTTTTTTTTTTTTTTGCTGTGCAAAAGCTTTTAAGTTTGATGTAGTCCCAACTTGTTGACTTTTGTTTTTGTCATTTGTACTTTTGGTATCATAACAAAAAGAATTATTTCCAAGACAAGGAACTTCTCTAGGTTTTATTCTAGGAGTTTTATAGCATCAGGCCTTAAGTTTAAGACTTTGATCCATTTATAGTTAATTTTTGTGGTGGTGCAAGATAGGGGTCCAATTTCCTTGTTCTACATGTGTTTATCTAATATCCAATTTTCCCAAAACCATTTATTAAAGAGACTATTCTTTCCTCATTGGGTATTAGTTGACCATTAAGCAAGGGTTTAATCCTGGTCTCTTAATTCTTTTCCATTGGCCTATATGTCTATTTTGTGCCAGTGCCATACTGTTTTTATTACTGAAGATTTATAGTACAGTTTAAAGTCAAGAACTGTGATATTTCTACTTTGTTGTTGTTGTTTTTTTTTTTTTTTTTCTTATGATTGCTTTGGTTATTTGGGGTCTTTTGTGGTTTCATACAAATTTAGGATTATTTTTTCTATTTCTGTGAAGAATACCACTGGTATTTTGGCTGGGATTGCATTGAATCTGCAGAAGGATTTAGGGATCAGGTCCTTTTTTTCTTACATAGTATGATAGAAAGCTTCTAGTTGTCCCCCAGGAGATTCCTTCTTCCCTTTGTTTATGATAGTAAACCTTTGTTTTTTAACTGGACACATGGCCTCACAGAATATAAATTCCATTTACTAGCTATCCTTGCAGATAGGCAGGGGTTATGTGTCTAAATTCTGGCTAATGGGATATACACTGAGGTGATGTGAAAGTTCCAGGCCATAAACTTAAAGGGAAACATAACCTTTCCTCCATTTTACTATGTCTTAGACGATAAGGCATATGTGGGATTTGTGAATCATCTCAGAGTGTGCAAATAAGGACAACATCTGACAGTCCATGTCCTGGAACTGTTCTACCAGTCCTGAATTGCTTATGCCCTAAGAGCAGAAAAAACTTTTATCCTGTACAAACATGTATTATTGGGGTTTCTGTTACAGTAATCAGATCTATAGAGTGAAACCCTTGGATTAAAGCAACAATGCTTTGATTGGTCTTCCTGTCCCCACTTTTAACTTCTCTTTAATCTGTTTTCTTCACCAAAGTTGGAGTATTCATTGTAGAATGCAAATTTGACCAGCTTGTTCCCTGTCATTTTTAACTCCCCATGCCATTTCTTTTTATACTGTTCATGGGGTTCTCAAGGCAATAATATTGAAGTGGTTTGCCATTGCCTTCCCCAGTGGACCACATTTTTTCAGAACTCTCCACCATGACCTGTCCATCTTGGGTGGCCCTACATGGCATGGCTCATAGTTTCATTGAGTTAGACAAGGCTGGGGTCCATGTGATCAGGTTGAACTGACTCATTGGAAAAGATCCTGATGCTGGGAAAGATTGAAGGCAGGAGGAGAAGGGGACAACAGGGGATGAGATGGTTGGATGGCATAACCAACTCAATGGACATGAGTTTGAGCAAGCTTCGGGAGTTGGTGATGGACGGGGAGGCCTGGCGTGCTGCAGTCCATGGGGTTGCAAAGAGTCGCACATGACTGAGCGACTGAACTGAACTGCCATTTCTTTTAGTGTGTACATTCCTTAGCCTGGCACACCAAGGCCTACATAATCCGGCCTCCGCTTTATCTCTCCAGTCTTACCTCTTACCATTCCCTACTTTATATGCTGAGCTCAAATCACATAGAACCATTTGCAGCTTCACAGAATAGCTAAGCTCGCATAGCTCAGTGCACCTGTACATGCTGTTTGCTCTGCCACACACACTAGTTTCTCTGCCTGACTAGTTTCTATTTGTCCTTTAGAGTTCGGGTTTCTTTGTCTTGGAAGTCTTTTCTTGCCCACTCAAGAACTGGTCCCCTCTTATATTTTCCCAAAGTATTTTGTGCATACTTTTTATCAAAGAATTCCCTGTTTATTTATTTCCCCTGCACCTCCCTCCCCTACCAATTTCCTGGAAAGCAAGGATTATTTTCTCATTAATTGTGTATCATCATGGCCCAGGACAAACCCTGTCACACAGCAGCACTCAGAAGATATTTATTCAGTTAGTGAACAAGTCAGGGAATGAATGAATACCATGGAGTCAAGAAAATAGTATTTGAGTGGAATATAGAGACCTGAGTTTTATGCCTGGTTCTGTCACTTCCTCAAAGGTTTTAGTTGGAAATCGTTTCACTCCTCTTCACTTAAGCTAGATAAGGTCTCAGGTTTCTTCCAGGTTTATGATTTACAAATATATCTTATAGAAAAATGTAAAAGTACACAAATGTTTAGAGCTGACAAACTTAAGGGGCTGGCAAGGTGATCCTGAAATTAAATGATGCTTGCTCCTTGGAAAGAAATCTATGACAAATGTAGACAGCGTATTAAAAAGCAGAGACATCACTTTGCCTACAAAGTTCTGGTTTTTCTAGTAGTCATGTATGAATGTGAGAGTTGGACCATAACAAAGGCTGAGTGCCAAAGAATTGATCCTTTCGAATTGTGGTGATGGAGAAGACTCTTGAGAATTCCTTGGATTGTGGGGAGATCAAACCAGTCAATTGTAGGGGAAATCAGTGCTGAATATTCACTGGAAGGTGTGGTGCTGAAGCTGAAGCTCCAGTGGTTTAGCCACCTGATGCAAAGAACTGACTTGTTGGAAAAGACCCTCATGCTGGAAAGATTGAAGGCAGGAGGAGAAGAGGATGACAGAGGATGAGATGGTTGGATGGCATCACCGACTGGATGGACATGAGTTTGAGCAAGCTCTGGGAGCTGGTGATGGACAGGGAAGGCTGGGGTGCTGCAGTCCATGGGGTCACAAGGAGTCGGACTCGACTGAGTGACTGAACGACAACATGGTTCTTCCTGAGAGTCCCTTGGACAGCAAGGAGATCAAACCAGTCAATCCTAAAAGAAATCAACCCTGAATATTCATTGGAAGAACTGATGCTGAAGCTGAAGTTCCAATACTTTGGCCACCTGATGTGAAGAGCCAACTTATTGGAAAAGACCCTGATGCTGGGAAAGATTGAAGGTAAAAAGGAGAAGGGGGTGGCAGAGAATGAAATGGTTAGTAGCGTTACCGACTTAACAGACATGAATTTGAGCAAACTCTGGGAGATAGTGGAGGACAGAGGAACCTGGTGTGCTGCAGTCCATGTGGTCACAAAGAGTTGGACATAACTTAGTGACTGAAGAGCAACAACAAAGGTAATTCTTGTTTTTAAAAATGTACTTTGAAAAAGCATGCCAAATAAAAGTGAGCTGTTACAGTAATATTTAAGCTCTTTCTACTTACAACTTTTAAGCTATTTTTTTTAGCATCAGTTATTTTCACACAATCTTTCAGAAATATCTGTTATAATTTCTGTTTGAGAAGCAGAGAATGTGAGATTCAGTTATATTAGGTAATGTATTTGAGCCATCAGCAGAGACAGGAGCAGTCAGAATCTGATTCAGAAATATCTTGATATAATATCCCACCTATTGTGAAACAATTGTGTAATATTATAGAGCTAAACTAGGAAAGAAAGCAATGAACTTTAAAGCAAATTATACATAGATTAAAATAGCAAAAACCAAAATTAAGGTGCTAGATGACATTCTATTTCAGAATCACATAATTATGGGGTTAGGCAGCATTCTTAAGAGGTAATCATCTACCTTTAAGCAAGGCCACAACCAGTAAACCCTAAACAGAAGTTATACAATTCTTTTAAATAGTTAGAAAAAGAATATTCTACAGCTCTTTTTCATTCTGGTTCTAGTGCCATATGACACTGATAACAGAAAATTTATTACCTTAACAATTATCCAGAACTGAACCAGTTTTAGCAATGACCCCACACGTCCAAATTTCCCTTTCTTTCCTAGTTGTGGTAGGCAGATTTCCAAGACACCTGCCCAAATTCCTGCCCCTGGTGTACATGTTCTGTATAAGCCTTTCCCAAGCTCGTGGGTGGGACCTGTGGATATGAGCTAGGCACTCACTTGATAGGTTATATTTTGTGATGACTGTATGGTGGTCGTCACCTTTGGTTATATAGAGATTGAAAACAAACTTACCAGGATTACATGGTGATATTTTGTGAGAAAATGAAATGCTATCTGAAGGCAGCTGCCTCACTTTCCTTATCTCTACCTCTAAAATGCTGTGTGATTTTTCCATCCTTTTCTTCCCTCCCCAGGTACCAGAGGAAAGGTACTTCTTTATCTCAAGGGTATCAAGTGTCTCTTTCAGATGTTCAATTATTGATTCTACTCTTAGTCATTCCCCACAGCATCCAACATGCAGGGCCTGGTACCCGACAGAACCTTTGCATGACTCTAACTCTTTTGAACTTTGGAGCTTCTGCTTCCTTTCTGTGTCAGACCTGCTTGATCAAGATCTGCCCTACTGTTCCTAAGGACATTGGCCTCAGCTGGACCCAGATCCAGAGTAATGATCCCAAGCAGGTTTCCCATTCTCGCCCAGTGATATGAAAAATGAATGGCACATAGGGTACCACTGACAATGGTTTCAAGTTGACCCTGCGACCCAGTGTTTCCTCTACTTGCTTTATTTCCTTAACCCCTAGCTACTTGGGCCTTTTAGTCTGGCCACACGATAAATTCACTCTCATGAATTTCATCTCATGGCTACATGACAAATAGATTCAAGGAGTTAGATCTGATAGACAGTGTGCCTGAAGAAATATGGACAGAGGTTCGTGACATTGTACAGGTGGCAGTGATCAAGACCATCCCCAAGAAAAACAAATGCAAAAAGGCAAAATGGTTGTCTGAGGAGGCCTTACAAAGAGCTGAGAAAAGAGGAAAAGCTAAAGGCAAAGGAGAAAAGGAAAAATATACCCATTTGAATGCAGAGTTCCAAAGAATCGAGGAGAGATAAGAAAGGCTTCTTCAGTGATCAATGCAAAGAAATAGAGGAAAACAACAGAATGGGAAAAAGTAGAGCTCTCTTCAAGAAAATTAGAGATACCAAGGGAATATTTCATGTAAAGATGGGAACAATAAAGGAGAGAAACGGTATGGACCTAACAGAAGCAGAAGATATTAAGAAGAGGTGGCAAGAATACACAGAAGAACTATACAAAAAGGATCTTCATGACCCAGATAACCATGATGGTGTGATCACTCACCTAGAGCTCAGGCACCCTGGAGTGTGAAGTCAAGTGGGCCTTAGGAAGCATCACTATGAGCAAAGGTAGTGGAGGTGATGGAATTCCAGCTGAGCTATCTCAAATCCTAAAAGATGATGCTGTGAAAGTACTGCATTCAATAGGCCAGTGAACTTGGAAAACTCAGCAGTGGCCAAAGGACTGGAAAACGCCACTTTTCATTCCAACCCCAAAGAAAGGCAATGCCAAAGAATGTTCAAAATACTGCACAATTGCACTCATCTCACATGCGAGCAAAGTAATGCTCAAAATTTTCCAACAGTACGTGAACAATGAACTTCCAGATGATCAAGTTGGTTTTAGGAAAGGCAGAGATCAAGTTGCCAACATCCGTTGGATCATTGAAAAAGCAAGAGAGTTTCAGAAAAACATCTATTTCTGCTTTACTGACTATGCCAAAGCCTTTGGCCATGTGGATCACAACAAATGGTGGAAAATTCTTCAAGAGATGGAAATACCAGACCACCTGACCTACCTCCTAAGAAATCTGTATGCAGGTCAAGAAGCAACAGTTAGAACCATACATGGAACAATAAACTGGTTCCAAATTGGGGAAGGAGTACGTCAAGGCATATATTGTCACTCTGTTTATTTAATTTATGTGCAGAGTACATCATGTAAAATGCTGGGCTGGATGAAGCACAAGCCAGAACCAAGATTGCTGGGAGAAATATCAATAATCTTAGATATGCAGATGAACAACATCATTATGGCAGAAAGCAAAGAGGAACTAAAGAGCCTCTTGATGAAAGTGAAAGAGCTGGCTTAAAACTCAATATTCCAAAAACTAAAGTCATGGCATCCAGTCCCATCATTGCAAACAGATGGGGAAACAATGGAAACAGTGAGACTTTATTTTCTTGGGCTCCAATATTACTGCAGATGGTGACTGCAGCCAGGAAATTAAAAGACTCTTGCTCCTTGGAAGAACAGCTATGACAAACCTAGATAGCATATTAAAAAGCAGAGCCATTACTTTGCCAACAAAGGTCAGTCTAGTGAAATGTATCGCTTTTCCAGTAGTTATGTATGGATGTGAGAGTTGGACCATAAAGAAAGCTGAGCACGGAAGAATGGATGCTTTTGAACTGTGGTGTTGGAGAAGACTCTTGAGAGTCCCTTGGACTGCAAGGAGATACAACCAATCCATCCTAAAGGAAATCAGTCCTGAATATTCATTGGAAGGACTGATGCTCATTCGGAAACTCCAATACTTTGGCCACCTGATGCAAAGAACTGACTCCTTAGAAAAGACCCTGATGCTGGGAAAGGTTGAAGGCAGGAGGAGAAGGGGATGACAGAGGATGAGATGGTTGGAGGGCATCACTGACTTGATGGACATGAGTTTGAGCAAGCTC
Organism: Dama dama; assembly: GCF_033118175.1. NCBI lineage: Eukaryota > Metazoa > Chordata > Mammalia > Artiodactyla > Cervidae > Dama > Dama dama. The sequence continues at coordinate 80,297,100 of NC_083700.1, forward strand.
TGGGAGTTGGTGATGGACTGGGAAGCCTGGTGTGCTGCAGTCCATGGGGTCGCAAAGAGTCAGACGCGACTGAGCGACTGAACTGAACTGAACATGATGAATCATTCTCTGAGCTTTCAAGTCTCTTTCTGTCTTCTCTGATCAGCAGGTCATCTTATTCTTTCTGATATCATACTCTTGGAGGCTTTTTTTTCTTTTTTTCAACTTAGGAAGAACAAGGTAATGAGTCCCCATGCTTCCATCACTCAGATTCGACAATTATCAACACAAGCCCATGTTGGATTTTCCTTTTTGTGTGTGTGTGGTAAAAAGTATATAACATTACATTTATTATCTTAGTCATTTTTAAGTGTAAAGTTCAGTAGTATTTATATTGTTGTACAACAAGTCTCTGCAACTTTTCCACGTATTAATTCTGAAACTCTTGTCCTGTTAATTCTGAAACACTAATCATGTTGGATTATGTTTAAGGCAAATTCCAGACTTTATATCAGTTCATCAATTAACATTTCAGATGGTATCTTAAAAGAATACAAGACTCCCCTGCCACACACACTTTTTTAATACAACCACAAAATTCTTATCACACTTCAATCAAGGTTTCCACAGGAAACTGATGACACACTCAAGTAAGATAACTTTAGGAATGTTTATTGAAAGGTTGTGGGTACAGAGAAACTACAAGGTACTACTAACCTACAAGAAACTACACAAACCTACTAACCTAGGGTAAGTGACTATGTTGGCACCACATCCAGACCCATAAGAATATGGGGAGGGAATGGTTACCAGAACCCAGCAGGAGAAAGAATCTACAGCGTGGAGTACTCCGAAAAAAGCAATGACCTTTGGTGAGGAGACACAACAGTAATCCTCCCTTCAGGGAGAAAGACAAGGGAGTGATACCTTGACATTACTCTCCTCCCTCCCTGTGTCCTCTTGCAGTATTTCTCACTGGCCAAGTCCATCTAATAGATAAAGAACATGGGAGCCTACTGATACGTTACGTGTGTGTGTGTGTGTGTGTGTGTGTGTGTGTGTGTGTGTTCCAGAGGCCAGCCTTCTGGAGAAGAGAGGAAGGTAGAGAGTGACTCTGAAGAAACAAATGGAAGATATCCAGAAAATAATAACTCTTAATATCATGTAATACCTAGTCAGGGGTCAAAAACTGCTGAGTGTTTCACAAAAGTGTATTATTTTACAGTCTTTTTCTTTGGACCCCAAAACTACACACATTGTACTTGGGTTAGAATGTGTGATGGATAGTGTTATGTGCCAGTTTGACTAAGGTCCTCAGGTGCCCAGATATTTGACCAAACACTAATCTGCGTATTCCTGTGGCAGTGTTTTTGGCTGAGTTTAATATTTAAATAGACTGAGAGTTTCCCTGGTGACTCAGTGGTTAAGAATCTGCCTGCCAATGCAGGAGACCCGGGTTTGATCTCTGGTCTGGGAAGATGCCACATGCTGTGGAATAACTTGGACCATGCACCACAACTGTTGAGCCTGTGTGCCTCAGCCAAAACTACTGAAGCCTGCACGCCCCAGTGCCCATGCTCCACAACAAGGGAAGCCACCGCGACGAGAAGCCTGTGCAGCGTGACTGAAGAGTAGCTTCTGCTTGCCACAACTAGGGGCTGCAATGAAGACTGAGCGCAGCCAAAAATAAGATTATTTAAAAAATAAATAGAGCACACTCTTCTCCTTAATATCCGTAGGCCTCTTCCAAACTGTTGAAGGCCTGAATAGAACAAAAACACTGAACTTCTGCAGAATAGGAGGGATAATGGCTGTCCAGCTAGGACTTCTGTGTTTTTCTACCTTAAAATGAAACCATTTTTTCTTCCTGAATCTTGAGGCTCCTAGTTTTTTAATTGGAATGACACCAGCCAATTTTTTATAGCAACTCTCTTTCCCTTCTCTTCTCTTTTTCTCTCTCACTCTTTCTCCAATTTATTCTATTTGTCTGGAGAACCCTAATACAGTATTCTACTTACATCTATTTTATTCTGTGTTTTAATGATAGATTTATTGAGATATTTGATACAATAAGATATACATATATCTGGTCTTTGTCCTTGGTATCTGACAAAGAACTTCTAAAATCCTTGAAATTTCCTGGGTTATAGAGGTGTTAGGAGCATCTTTTGTTATTGATAACAATCTTCTTTCAATTGTATCAGTTCAGTTCAGTTCTGTCGCTCAGTCGAGTCGACCCTGCGATCCCATGGACTGCAGCACACCAGGCCTCCCTGTCCATCACCAACTCCTGGAGTTTACTCAAACTCATGTCCATTGAGTCGGTGATGCCACCCAACCATCTCATCCTCTGTCGTCCCCTTCTCCTCTCACCTTCAATCTTTCCCAGCATCAGGGTTTTTTCAAATGAGTCAGTTCTTTCCATCAGGTGGCCAAAGTATTGGAGTTTCAGCTTCAGCATCAGTCCTTCCAATGAATATTTAGGACTGATTTCCTTTAGGATGGACTGGTTGCATCTCCCTGCAGTTCAAGGGACTCTCAAGAATCTTCTCCAACACCACAGTTCTAAAGCATCAATTCTTCAGCACTTAGCTTTCTTTATAGTCCAGCTCTCACATCCATACATGACCACTGGAAAAACCATAGCCTTGACCAGACGGACCTTTGTTGGCAAAGTAATGTCTCTGCTTTTTAATGTGCTGTCTAGGTTGGTCATAATTTTTCTTCCAAGGAGCAAATGTCTTTTAATTCATGGCTGCAGTCATCATCTGCAGTGATTTTGGAGCCCAAAATAATAAAGTCTGCCACTGTTTCCACTGTTTCTCCATCTACTTGCCATGAAGTGATGGGACCAGATGCCATGATCTTAGTTTTCTGAATGTTGAGTTTTAAGCCAACATTTTCACTCTCTTCATTCACTGTCATCAAGAGGCTCTTTAGTTCTTCTTCTCTTTCTGCCATAAAAGTGGTGTCATCTGCATATCTGAGGTTATTGATATTTCTTCCTGCAATCTTGATTCCAGCTTGTGCTTCAGCCCAGCATTTCTCTTAATTGCTCTGCATATAAGTTAAATAAGCAGGGTGACAATATACAGCCTTGACCTACTCCTTTCCCTATTTGTAACCAGTCTGTTGTTCCACGTCCAGTTCTAACTGTTGCTTCCTGACTTGCATACAGATTTCTCAAGAGGCAGGTCAGGTGGTCTGGTATTCCCATCTCTTTCAGAATTTTCCACAGTTTGTTTGTGATCAACACAGTCAAAGACTTTGGCATAGTTAATAAAGCAGAAGTAGATGTTTTTCTGGAACTCTCTTGCTTTTTCGATGATCCAATGGATGTTGGCAATTTGATCTCTGGTTCCTCTGCCTTTCGTAAATCCAGTTTGAACATCTGAAAGTTCTTGGTTCATGTACTGTTGAAGCCTGACTTGGAGAATTTTGAGCATTACTTTACTAGCGTGTGAGATGAGTGCAACTGTGCATTTACTAGTGTGTGAGATGAGTGTAATTGTGTGGTAGTTTGAGCATTCCTTGGCATTGCCCTTTTTCGGGACTGGAAAATTCAATTGTATGAGTTTATGCTGATGAGGTGACTCCTGGTGGGTCTCTAGATTACATTAGGATGGGAGCTGGCTGCCAGAAGAACCAACTAGGAGATTACAGGTTTGGAACTTTCAGCCCTATCCATAGACTTCTGTGGGGAGGAGGAGCTGGAGATTGAGGTCAGTCACCAGTAGCAGATGATTTAATCGGTTGTATCTACATAATAAAACCTCCATAAAAACCCTAGATGACATTGTTTGGAGAGTTTCTGAGTTGATAGACACTTTTCCTGCCAAGTGCACCCCAACTTCACAAGACAGAAGGGCCTGTGCTGGGCCTCTTCTGGATCTTGCCCTAAGTACCTCTATCTGGCTGTTCATATTGTCGTGTTTATGTAAGCTGGTCATAGTAAGTAAAGAATCTACTTGAGTTCTGTGTGCCATTCTAGCAAATTAGTGAAACTGGAAAGGGAACTGTGGTAACCTACTGAACTTACAGCTAGTAGGTCTGAAGTCAAGTAGTGACCTCTGACTTGAAACTGTCATCTGAGTTGGGGGTAATCTTACAGGATTGAGCAGGATTAACTTGTGGGGTCAATCAAACCCCAGGTAGTGTCAGAACTGAAATGAACTACAGACACCCATTGATGTTCAGAGAGTTGGAGAATTGGTTTGTGGGGGGAGAAACAACTCCTCATATTTGGTGTCAGAGTGTTGTGAATAAAGTCAGTTCAAGATATAATTCACATTTCATACCATCCATCCATTTAAAGTGTAAAATTTAACTAGATTTTAGGAGGGTAGTGGGAGGACATGGAAGATTGGGATTGACATATGTACACCATTGATGCCATGTATAAAACAGACGAGTATGCGAATGGCAAGGAAATTCAAAAAAAGAGGGGATATATGTATACATGCAGCTGATTCACTTTGCTGTACAGTAGAAATTAACATAACATCGTAAAGCAACTATACTCCAATAAAAATTAATTAGAAAATAAACACACACACAAATTTATACAGATTTTAGTACATTCATAGAGTTGTACAGCTATCACAATTAATTATAGAACATTTTAACTGCCTCCTAAAGAAACATTATACCTATAAGGAATCATTCTCCATTCTCCCTTTGTCTCAGACCCTGGGGAGCACTAATCTACTTCCTGTCTCTGTGGCTTTGTCTATTTCACACGTCATATAAATTGTGACCCATTGTGTCTGGTTTCTCTCACTTAACATGTTTCAAGATCCATTGTAGTATGTATCAGTACTTTATTTTTATTGTCAAGTAATAGTCTATTGTATGGATATACAACATTTTATCCATCCATTAGTTGATTGGCATTTGAGCTGTCTCCACTTTTTGGCTATAATGAAGAATGCTGCTATAAACATTTCATGGGCAAATTTTTGTGTGGACATATGTCTTCATTTCTTCTGGGTATATACTGAAGAATGGAATTTCTGGGTCACATGGTGACGCTATATATAAACATGTTGTGGACCTGCCAGACTGTTATCCAAAAAATGGCAGGACCATTTTACATTCATATTAGCAATATAAGGGGATTCCAATTTCTTCACATCCTCATCAACACTTATTAATATCTATCCTTTAGCTTCTAGTCATCCTAATGGGTGTGAAGTGATATTTCTCAGTGGTTTCGATTTGCATTTCTCTCATGGCTAATGATGTTGAACACATTATTCATATGTATATTGGCCATTTGCATATCTTCTTTGGAGAAACATCTATTCAAATTGTTTGCCCATTTTAAAATTAGGTTATTTCTCTTTTTACTATTGACATATAAGAGTTGTTTATATATATTTGAGACAAAAGCCTCTTATGAAATAAAAGATTTGCAAAAATTTTCTCCCATTCTTTGGTTTGTTTTTTCACTTTCTTGATGGTGATGTCTTTTGAAATACAAACATTGTTAATTTTGATGATGTCCAATTCACCTTTTGTTGCTTGTGCTTTTATTCTATTTTCAATCTTTTAAAAATTCCTTGCTATTTATTTCTTGAAGGAACCAGGTCATTATGTCCTGTAGTAGTTGTCATATCCTCAGTTTTGCTAATTGCAACCCTGTGTGCATGTGTGCTGTTGCTTTAGTCAGGTCCAACTCTTTGCGACCCCATGGGCTGTAGTCTGCCAGGCTCCTCTGTCCATGGGTTTATCCCGGCAAGAATACTGGAATGGGTTGCCTTTTTCTTCTCCAGGGGATCTTCCCCACCCAGGGATCGAACCCATGTCTCCTGCAGGTCCTTCATTGGCAGGTGTATTCTTTGCCATTGAGCCACCTGGGAAGCAAATTGCAACCCTAGGATATTACTTAACATGTTCCTCAAGCCCCTATATTTTTATAGGCTCATAATTAGATCCAGAGGCTTGATCAGATTTGGGTTTAAAGTTCTGATAGAAATATTTCATAGGTGGTACTGCATACATCGTAAACATCTCATCTTTATATCATGTGAGGAGGAATATAGTGACTGACTGAGTTTTTTTGATATTAAGATTAATCATCAGGTTCTGTTCTTATTGGCCTGACCCAAACATTTAAAATTCCCCAACAGTCTCTATTTAATGTTTTATCAGCTATAATGTTTGGGTCAGTATTGTCCAATAGAAATTTCTATGATGATGGAAATGTTCTATCTGTAAACTGTCCTATGCCTCTAATCATATGTGGTTATTGAATACTTGAAAAATGCCTAATACTACTGAAAAGTGATTTGTAAACTTTAATTCATTAAAATGTAAATGGTCACATATGGCAAGTGGTTAACGGATAGTGCAGGTCTAGATTCACTATTTCACCAGAGTCTATACTACCTCTGCAGCTGTTCGCTTGAATTCTTCTAAAAGAACTTTCCCTCATCAAGTATGACTACCTTTAAATACAGCTCATTCAGAAAAGACATAACATGGCGCTGTTTTTAAAGGGGGTACTGAGCCTACATTTCAGGCCATGGTGATTGGGATAGTCTAGCCTTTTGGCCACTTCCAGCTAAAGAACCATGAAGAGCAAATATATTCTATTCTAGGAGGATTGTTACTGTAATATCTGTGTCACTTTCAGGATTCTGTAATATAAACTACTGGTGCTTCATACTTCTTCCCCACAGCTCATCTCTGATTTTAGTGGCAGCCCTGGTGGACAGTTATGCTCATGGATGGCTTCCCATCTGAAGCACCTACCGTATCTCTCAACTTTTTGCAGCACAGAGTGTGGGAGTGTTAATGTCCCTAGGGTCAGCCTTCAACCAAGGGTAGCTAAATACTCAACCTCAGAGGGCCAGTTCTGAAGTGCATACTAAACAGTTCTCCTGACAATGGCAGGCAGGATTGAGCTTTGATGCTCACAGAGCTAATAATGCCCTCTTTACTGACTTTCTCTCCTCTGGTCCACTCTCTCTACTCCTTCTTTCCAGCTTCTTAGGATCTTTTCTCTAATAAGCTGCCTGCTTCCAAGTTGTGTCTCAAGTTCTGCTTTAGGAAAATGTAAATTAGGGATCTCATAATTATGATCTCAAAATACTTTAGTCCATGGCATCCATTCACTCAGAAATATTTACTGAGTGATTATAATGGACCAGGTAGTGTTTTAGATACTAAAAACATGACAGTGAACAGGAGATTAAGTCTGATGGAGTACATGGATAAATAGGCAACAGTTGAGTAATGTATCAAGCATTATAACAGGGGAGACATGAGTGCTACTAGCTGTGAAGTGTGGTCAGGTTAGGATCCCTGAATCACATTTGCTAGGTATTAAGAGAGTGAACCACAAAGGGCCTTCCCAGGTGGCTCAGAGGTAAAGAATTCGCCTGTCAATGAAGGAGTCAGGAGGTGCAGTTTCGACCCCAGGGTCGGGAAAATCCCCTGGAGGAGGAAATGGTAACCCACTCCAGTATTCTTACCTGGGAAATCCACTGGACTGAGGGGATACAGTCCATGGGGTCACACAGAGTTGGACACGACTTAGTAACTGAGCGCACACGCACAAATGACTGAGGACAAGCCAAAGCACCTCCACCTTGGACTTGTGTCCAACTCCCAGGCTTCAGGTTGGGGCTGAGGCAAGCCCAAGTGGCATGGCACAGTCCTCCCTTCCCCCCAGGCCACACCCCTTTAGCCTTCCTAGAGCCTTCAGTAGAGGGAACCCCATGTTACTCTTATTGCATGAATCCAGTGGTGCTTAATTAAAACACAAGCCTGAAAAAGAGGAACCAGCCCCCACCCTCCCCCAAATCCCCAAAGAGAACATATTCTACCTGCAAAACTAAAACTTCATTTCCGGTGTGTGTGCTCAGTCGTGTCTGACTCTTTGAGACCCCATGGACTGTAGTCTGCCAGGCTCCTCTGTCCATAGGATTTTCCAGGCAAGAATACTGGAGTGGGTTCCCATTTCCTCCTCCAGGGGATCTTCCCAAACTAGGGATCAAACCTGCGTCTCCTTCGTCTCTGGCATTGGCAGGTGGATTCTTTACCACTGTGCCACCTGGGAAGCCCCCTTTATTCCTTATGACACAAAAACTGCCTGTTTGTACTGTAGCCTTAGAACCTTGACCTTGCCACAACTGCTGTCCTCCTTAGTACTTTTTAATAAGGGAAACTTGAGCTTGATAAAAGTTAGATTGTGAAATTAATATGACCTTCCTTTCTTTTTTCTCTTTTTTTCCTCTTCTATCCCTAAGTCTTCTGCTTGAAAGACTTAGAAAGCTGTTTATCTAGTGAGAAAACTGTACCGAGGCTTTCTTACCTACAATTCATGACTTAGGGGCTATGCTGCCAAATTGGTCCTGGTCCCTGATAAGTACTTCCTTCGCCAGGATCTTTCCACCAGGGGGGCACTTGGGTTTTGAACCCCAGTCAATGGCTAGGCCACTGGTGCTCCCAGAGTTCCAATAAGCCTTTCCACAAAGTTTTAACTCGGTTAAACATGAAGTAAACTCCACCATATGAAGTTTCACCACCTCATATGAAATGAACATCTTGGGACCTCCCTGATGGTCCTGTGGTTAAGACTGTGCTCCCAATGCAGAGGCCCAGGTGCCATCCCTGGTCAGGGAACTAGATCCTACAAGACGCAACTAAGAGTTTGCATGGCACAACTAAAGACCTGGTACAGGCAAACAAATAACTATTAAAAAAAAGGAAATGAATATCTTGTCTTCACCTGATGCTGAGAACTGATACTGTCTAGAACTTAAATGTACTGTCCTGAATTTTTCCTGTTGTAGGACTAATTTTTCCCATTTGCTAATGACAGAAAACACAACTCAAATTAGCTTAAGCGAAAACTAAAAAAAAAAAAAAGCAACACTTCTCCCCCCAGCACATTATCAGTTCATGTAACTGCAAAGTCCAAGGCTCAAGTAATGCACAAGGATTCTCCTTCCATCTCTTCCATCTCTTCTCTGCTGTGACTGACTTCACTCTTAGGAAGGCCTTCTTTGAGTGGAGGCCACTGGTATAACACATGCAATTTTTAGTTCTGATTGGGCCCAACCATCTTGGCTTGACTCATCTGCTTATCCCAAAACCAGATACAGAAGCCAGGGGAATGGGCTGGTTGGCTTGGCCAGGCCTAGACCAAGGCTTATCCTTGAAACTGGGGTGGGGAATCAGCTGTATAGAAGTATATGGCGTTTGATACCAGTGTGTGTGTGTGTGTGCATGCACATGCATGCTGGGGGTAGTGTGGAGAGCTTGGATGCTGGTCAACCAAAAATATTACCCTCTTAGTTCCTCTGTTGAGCTCCATACATTTCCCTGAGATTGGACTCCTGTCGGACATGATTATTTGCCCACTCTGCCCACACTGGGCTTGTCTGTGATACTAGCTCTTCTTCAGAGGTGGGGACCACCATTCTCACTTGAAGTATCCCCCAGACTCTGTCTAGCCTGCTTACAGCTTGTCCTCTTCCGGCTCTAAATGTTCCCAGCAAGCTGCACAGTGCATGTAATGTCCTTTCAGACACTTTGGCAGCTAGTGAGTCATGTACACAAAGAACCATTCAAAGCAGAATGCGGTTAGTTCTCTGAGAGAGTAGTGAAAAGATATTTGGAGAGCAGAGATAAAGGCATATAACATCTGGCTGGCAGCATGAGAGCAGACAAACGATTCAGTGACTATCAAGCACCCAGGACAAGCTTAAACGTAAGATGAATAATGATAATAAGAGTAATAATATTAACAGCAGCTAATACATATAGTACTTAACCATATGCCAGGCCCTGTTCTAAGAATTGTATGTGAATTAACAAATCCTCACGATACTCTTTCAAGTAGGTACAGTTATTACCCTATTTTAGAGTTGAGATCAAGTAACTTGCCCAAGGTCACAAAGTAAGGAGGTGGCAGCATATGATTAGGTTCCTATCATGGGTGGAGGGTCTTAAAGGCTAAGATACAGTGTTAGTCTTGACTAATGGTTCTTTGAGAGGCTGTTTCATGTTTGCCAACAAACTCAAACTTCCTGAGAGCAGCAGTTTGGACTACACTTGGACTACACTTTGGACTACACTTGGAGAGAGGCTACATATGTACATTTTGGAATAGACTCTCTTTATAGGAATGAGTATTGTTATACAAATGAATGAAGTCTTCCACAGCGGTTAGAAGAAGAAGATAAAACAGGAAGTTATGGATCTGACTAACTGAGGCTTTTATCTCTGACTCAGTGTGTGACTCTACAGGTGACCTAACTCCATGTTGATGATTTGCCAGTTGTAAAAGAGAGGGAGGGCTTCCCAGGTTGCACAATGGTGACGAATCCGTCTGCCAATGCAAGAGGCGCAGGAGACATGGGGATGCTCCCGGGGTCAGGAAGATCCCCTGGAGTAGGAACTGGCATCCCACTCCGGTATTCTTGCCTGGAAAATACCATGGATTGAGGAATCTGTCGGGCTACAGTCCATGGGGTTGCAGAGTCAGACACAACTGAGCACACAGACGTGTGCATGCACACAAATATACATATTAAAGTCTTGCAACAGTTAAGAGAAAGCTACTAAAATTAAGGTATTTTTTCTTAGTTTCACCGTAACATTAGTAATCAGCAAATATGCATTAGGAGCCAAATACACTAGACACTATGGGATTACAACAGAATAATGAAACAGGATTTCCACCAGTCCCTATTTTATAGACTTGATGGGCAAGATCAGTTTGACAGGTAAACATTCAGATTACTTAGCAGAATGTCAAAATGGCAAAGTACATTAGAACTCATCTGGTTCAACACATATAAATGGAAAATGAGATTCAAAAGGGGAAAGAAATAGATTCAGGAAGAGTCTTATTACCGCAGAAACACTTGTCCTCAAAGAAAAGGCTTGGGCTCTGGGTTTGAGTTTGGGTTTAGGAGGTTACCATCTGTGTGACCTAGGGCCACTCGCTTAGTTTCTCTGAACCAAATTCCTTTTCTCTAAAATAGGGATAATAACAATTTATTTTCAAGAGCTGTTGTGAAGATTAAGTAAGATTTTACTTAACACACAGAATTCGGGAAGCGCGGAGACCCCATTCACAAGGTCGCAGCAGAACAGAAAATGCTTTCAACTGCCGGGAGATGGGCGTTGCAAGAACACGGACCCAGTCATCCCGGGGGCAGAGCACAGCCCCCCTCGGCCAAGCCTAACTTCCATTTCCTTCCCTTCCTTTTTGGGAGAGCCAGGCTCCCCCCCACGCGCTTGGTTATCTTATTTTCCTGAGCCTCGCCAGGTCGCTGGCCCCTCTCTGCGTCCTTCTGATCATGTGGGCCCCGCGGCAGCCATGCGGTCACGGCCGGCGACTGCGTCCCTCCACGCCCCATTCTTCCTCTTGGCTCCCGCGGGCCGGAGCTGCGTTCTGAAGCCCGGGTTCCTGAGGGGATCGACGCGCTGGGGGAGGTGCGGTTTCTTGCTGCGCGCCTCTAAGGAGCATTACGGCTGGGCTCGTTCCCGGCTCCGGCCGCCAGCCCTAGCCTCCCGGGTCCGGAGCGGGGACTGGAGGAGGCGGCGAGGGAGGGACCGCGAGCGAGGAGGCACGCGCCCGCCCGCCCGTCCGCGCCCAGACCGCCGCCGCCGCCTTAGCAGCCATGGCCGAGCGCCGCGCCTTCGCCCAGAAGATCAGCAGGTAAATCTGGGGCGTGTGGCGCGCCGCCGCAGCCAGAGGACGAGCCAGAGAGTCCTCCCGGGCCCGGCCTAGGAGGCGGGTGGGTGTGGCGACGGGGGCGCCGGGATCCCGCGGCCTGGTCGGCTGCTGGGCGGAGGGGCCGAGGGGACTCGCCGGGGCTGCCGAGGCCTCGCGCGGCGCTTCTGCCTCGGCCCTCAGCCCTCGCCTACCCCGAGGGCGCAGAGAGCCCCGCGCGCCCAGCTCCGCCGGCTCCTCGGCCGCCCGGGCCTGGAGTTTGGCGGCGGCTTATTGAAAGGCAGGCGGGGTAAGCTCGGCGGCCGGCCGCTCGACGCTTCCCGAATTCTTTGTGTTCCCACCCCCGGGCTGGCCGGGGCCCTTTCCCTCTGTCCTCCCACCCTCGGTTCTCACCAGGAGGGTGCGGGGGGTCCGCCCTCGTCTCCACCCCAACAAAAGGTTCGTTGCGCGGCGGACTCCCGGCGGAGGAGGGAGGCCGCCCCTCCTTCACGCCCCTTCACCCTTCCCCGGAATCTGACACGAATCCTCTTTGCAGCCAGGGGTCTTGGTCAGAGTGGGCGCGTGCACCCAGAATGGAAAACACACGGTCAGAACCAAAAGTTGAGAACCTGTGCTTTGCACCTCGGTGTGCAGCTGCAGGATCTGCCGAATTGTACGCTGGAGCTTGATCTTAGTAGCGCGTGAATGCGAATTACCCTGTGTTTCCTGTAGCTCCGGAGAAAGATGGATGATAGGCAGTGTTCTTTATACGCCGGCCCTTTGACTCGTGTTTTAGGAGTCTAGACGTAAAAAGTAAGCGATCAAAGCTGAGTTTTCTTTTACCTACTTGTGGTGAGAACGTTGCCGCCTTTCTCCCTTCTAAAACTAAAAATTGAATTACGGGGGAGAATTCTAATATTTGTAGACCTTGATTGCGAAATACACAAATGTATACGACACTAGACATTCTGTTAATTATGAAGTCGCAAGAAAAGAAGGAAGCATTCGAATATATTGCTTTTCCGATAATTATATTTCCTTGATTCTGGATCTTTTTAGTTTACTGTTATTTCTTAAAGATTTTTTTTTACCTGCCAAACAGGTCCTTTCTTAACTATCTGAACTTCCATAGTGTTACTCTATTTTGATTATGTTTTTCATTTAAAACTAACATCTCTTTAAGCTTTGTGCTTATTATTTTTTTTTTCTTTCGAACTTTAAAACATATTTCATTTCCTCCTTAGGAGGCAAAATAGCAAATACTTAAGAGCATAGAGGCTCAGTCTATGACATGGGCTGAAATCCTAATTGTTACTTTCTAAGTTGACACCTTGGCCAAATTGATAAAGTTCTCTTAAGCTTTAGTTTTAAGCTGATCTGGATAATGGGTAAAAACAAACCAAAAAAGGGTACCTAGCTCATAGAGTTGTAAACATTGTGGCATAATTTGTGTAAAAGTTTTAGTATGGTGTCTGGCTCCTGCTAGCTATGACTGAACTCTTACAATAATTAGTATGATCTAGGGAGCTGTGATAGACTTAATAGGAATTTATTACTTAATAGGAAATTATTACTTTTGTCCTTTTTTTGTAAAATAATTTGATCTTGTTTCTGAAGGTAGTGCCGTTTAAAAATAGATATTACTTGACATGCATGCTAAGTATTAATTTCTCTTAAATAGAGCCAAAAGCTTATCTCTGAGAACACTGTGCTGATCAAGAAAGTGCACCTTAGGGAGTTAGGTATGAAATATATACAATGTCTGTTCTCCAGTCATGGAATTTGTCCTAAGATAGACATGACAAAACACAAGAAAAAAAGATAACCAGTTTTGCAAAACAAAAAATTCAAATTAACATTGCCTTGTAAAGTTATAAAAGTACATGAGGCAATAGAAATGAAGATACAGGAATTGATTGGGGAGATATTTAGACGTAGGCGTGCAGTGATTGATGATTGTTTGGATGTGGAAGGTGAGGAAGACTGAAGAGTCTGGGAGGACATCCAAGTTTCTGATTTGGGCAACTGGGTTAGAGGCAATTGTTGAGGTAAGGGCATGCATGAGGAAAGGGCCTGAGGCTGGGAAGTGAGGTGTAATGGAGATGTTAATGGAGATAATATATGTTGGTACAGGTTTAAGGTGCAGAAGACAGATTGAGTTGGAGGTCTAGATTTGGGAGTAATCAGCAAGTAGACTGTAGTTAAAGAGTTCAGGAGAGAGAGAGTTCAGGAGGAATGTTCGGACTTAATTTGGAGGGAAGACCAAGGAAAGAACAGCTTATCTGGTCATAGTAAATGAAAGGTACTTTCCTCCTGCTTATCAAATATGGCTGAATAAATTCCTGTTCTGCTTCTTAATTTCCTACCAGGGGAAGTATAGTACAGTTTGGAAACAAACTGCCTGGTTTGACATCCTAGCACTGCCCCCCATAGAGTAAACTTGGGCAAGTTATTTCCCCACAGTTTTACCTCATTTTCCCTATCTATAAAATGGAGTTAATGGTATACGGACTCACCTTACAGGATGGTTGTAAGAGTTAAATAAATTCGTACCTGTGAAGTGCTTATAAGTGCTTTTTTGATAATGAGTGCCCAATAAGTATCACTTTTTAAAAATTATTGTGGGATTTATAAAATGGCTTAGGACCATTTCTTGGAAGTAATAATCCTTTTTATGATGTACCTGTATGAGCTTTGTTGCTCTGTGAAAAGCCTGTTGCTATCTGAAAACTTATTTTTCATTTTCAAAGGTTTATGGTTTTTTAAAAACCTTTACTTTAAAAAGAATTATACTGGTCCATTTTCTGGCTCAGTTACTTCCTAGCCCTTTGCTTTTAGTGCTGTTGTTTTTTGAGGCTGTGATTTGGTGATTTCTTGAAGCTCTTTATTCTGTATCACTGATTGCACTACTAACCTCAGCTCATCATAGAAAAGCAGACTTCATGTCAAATAGTGCCTCTTGTCTGTTCTCCCCGCTTTTGGAGAACAAGACGTATGCTTTGTTAACCTTTGTAATCACTCCCTCGTATATAATGAGCTTCCCAGGTGGCTCAGTGGTAAAAAATCCACCTGCCAGTGCAGGAGATGTGGATTCAGTCCCTGGTCCAGGAAGATTTCATGGAGGAAGAAATGGCAGCTGACTCCAGTATTCTTGCCTGGAGAATCCCTTGGACAGAGGAGCCCGGCGGGCTGCAGTTTATAGGGTCACAAAGAGTCGGACATGACTTGGTGACTGAACAACAGAAACGTATAATGGGTGCAGTTTATGGAATGTTGTTTGTAGATAAACGATCTAGGATTTTGTTTGGATTATTTTGTCCTGTCACTTGATATTCAGCTGTAATGATGAACATTTGTGTATACTTAAAACACTTTTTACCACATTCTCATCTTCATAACCCAGAAGGCAGAAGAACATAGAACAGAATGTAGGCTCTAGGTCACATCGTTCAGGTTGAAATTCTGCTTATACGAATAATAGCTGTGTAATTCTGGGAAGTTGATCTAACCTCTTTGTCTTGGTTTGCTTATCAGTAAAGTGGAGCTGGAAACCTCTATAGGTTTACTTTGAGGATTAAATGAGATAATACATGTAAAACACAAACCTGTGCCTGAAACATAAGCATTCAAAAAATGTTAGCTGCTGCTGTTATTCCTATATTATTTACCATTCCTATAATCTAGATGCAGAACTGAGGCCTACTAAGAGAATGAGATTATTTGTCTTATTTGAGGCTCAAATCCTAGTCCTCTGATTTCAGATATTAAACCCTTACTGTTTGTATTTTCTTTCTGCAAGATATTTTCTGTGGTAGCTCTAGATTTTCTAACAGTGCTGCTATTAGTATCCCCAGTTACCCTTGCTTTCTTAATCTTTGTTAATTTGGTATCATTTTGCTGCCCAAGAAGCAGAATTTAATGAAAGACTTCATCAGATCTTTATTTCTGAGGAAAATCTTACATGAGTAGGATTTTCTGGATATAGGCTTATTTATAACCTCAGTTGTTTTTAGTCTTGAATCTGTTCATAACCCTGGCTGGATAGGCCCAGTCTTTTCATCTACTTTGTTCAATTTATTTTCTCACTCCTGATCAAAGTAAATCATTTCCACATAGTATCAACTATCTCAGTGCTGCCTGTTTCATTACTTTAGACACATATACCACCTCCCTGACCTTCTGTGTACTCATCTCCCTAACTGTTAATGCTGAATATCTAACCTATTTCTTGCTCCTGAGCTGCAGAGTAGTGTTAGAAGGAGACTAGAGTAGTCCAGACTTGATCCTTTATTAATTAATGTCTTCTCATTTGAAATGAGGTTTATTCCAAATAATTTCTCTTATTTACCGTCTTTGCTTACCTACTCCATCTTTTACTGAAAATTTAGGGGTCATATCACATGGTGCTGTGCTGCGCTGAGTCACTTCAGCTGTGTCTGGCTCTTTGGGACCCCATGGACTGTAGCCCGCTAGGCTCCTCTGTCCATGGAATTCTCTAGGCAAGAATACTGGAGTGGGTTGCCATGCTCTCCTTCAGGGGATCTTCCTGACCTGGGAATTGAACCTGCATCTTTTATATCTCCTACATTGGCAGGCAGATTATTTACTGTTAGCATATGGGAAGCCTCCATACCACATGAGTCCTTCATTTTAACCTTGACATATGACTGTCCCAGTATGTCATTCAACCGTCCTTCTCTTGAACCCGAAACGTGTCTTGTCCCTAAAACTTACCTATTTTATTGAGTTTTGAACCCTGTATCTTGCCACCTACTCCCAACCTTGATCTCACAATTTTCCCTTTTGTTTGTAGCATCTTCAGTCTGTTCTTTTTCATGGATGTTTTCCTTAAGCCATAGACTTATCATGCCTTTCTCATCATCAAACAAAGAACTGTCGAGTCCTCTGGCATTTCTAGCTGCCAACCAGTCATTCCTTTTTCTTTTATAGTCACCTTTCTCACATGTATGTGGTATAGTCACGACTACTTCCTGCTTGTTCTCCTTCTCATCAATCTTGTGGCCATATGGCAGTGCTTACCATGCTCCTTATGTGTACTTGAATTGTAGACCTCTTGAGAATTAGGAATGGTTGACTTTTTTCTTTTGTTCGTCACTGATTTCATGCGCTACAGTTTTTTTTTTTTTAAATTTCTCCTGCTTGCTCTCCTTTCTCCGTTTCCCCCTCTTTTATACTGCTTTCAGAGCTCTTTGAGGACTGGTCTAGGTCTTTTTGGGCTTCCCAGGTGCCACAGTGCTAAAGAATCTGCCTGGCAGTGCAGGAGACGCCAGTTTGATCCCAGGGTTGGGAAAATCCCCTGGACTAGGAATTGGCAACCTATTCCAGTATTTTTGCCTGGAAAATCCCATGTCTGTACTCCTGTACAGTCCACAGGGTTGCAAAAGAGTTGGACACAACTTAGCAACTACATGTCAGTAATCCCTCCTTATCCTCAACTCACCCACATTGATGGGTCTTCAAAAGTATAAGTGAGGAACTCCTTTCTTACTTCACCATCTAATCTTTATAATTCCACGGGCAGAGGAACCTGGTAAGCTACAGTCCAGGGGGTTGCAAAGAGTCGGACACAACTGAGCACACACGCCACTAGGTCTTTTTATCTCCACTGCTTAGCACGTGATCTTGTGTAAACTGGACATCTAAAAAGTGTATGAATGAATACCCTCCTGCCACCTGAATCACCTTTCATAACTTCACTTACAGATAACCACAATAAATTTGTAGGTTATTTAGTCCCTCCTCCTCTAATTCAAATGTGTTTCAAATGAAGTCTCCCTAAAACACAGCTTTTATCATGGCGTACTTATGTTCAAAAATGTATACATCGTGACTTCTTACGGGGTTAAATCCGAACTCCTGCTTGCATTTTAAAAGTCATCAATGGTCTTTCTCTTGTTGCTTATTCTTGAGCCTACGTTTTGGACCAGTCAATCTGGTGTTTTCATTTTACCCCCACAATGCTCTTCTCATTTCCATCTCTGTAACAGTTCTGTTGTTTTTGATGTATGCTACCTTTTCTCTTTTAAATCTTACCCTTTGGTTCAGAGTACTCCAAGCTGCTGTCCTGACATTTGGGATAACCATTTCCTTGCTTTTCTTTTACTACCTATGAATGCATCCATAAGTAATTTAATTTAGAAAATTTTTGAATTCATTTAAATCGAATCATACTGTATGTTTGTATGCTGTTCTATATTCTTTTGCCAAAATTGTATCTGTGAGATTCAGCCATGATGTTACAAGCAGTTGAAGTTCATTCATTTTCATTGCTTAATATTTTTCATTGTATAAACATAACCACAATTTTCCATTCTACAGTAGATGGGCATTTGGGTTGTTTCCAGTTTTTTGACTATTAGAAACAATGCTGCTATGAGCATTCCTACACATATATTCTGGTACATATGTTCATGAGTTTTTCTAGGGTATACTCGGGTGTGGAGTTGCTGGGTCTTTATTGCTTGTTGTAGCAATTTGGGGTCGCTAAGAGTAGGACACAATGAGCGACTTCACTTTCACTTTTCACTTTTCCTGCATTGGAGAAGGGAATGGCAGCCCACTCCAGTGTTCTTGCCTGGAGAATCCCAGGGACGGGGAAGCCTGGTGGGCTGCCGTCTATGGGGTTGCACAGAGTTTGACACGACTAAAGCGACTTAGCAACAGCAGCAATTTTATTTATCGTCAAATTTGTTAGGCAATGCCATACTTTTCTAAGATAGATGTACAAATTTACACTTCCACAGTGTTGCTTTACATAGTTACCATCACTTGGTTTTGCCAACTTTCTCATTTTTGCCAGTCTGATGGATGCATGGTGCTATCTTATTGTAAAAATTTTAACACATATTTATTTGATTACTAATGAGATTGAGCCCTGTTTTTGTATGTTTATTGATTATTTGAATTTACTCTTTTGTAAATTACCTAATTAAATAGTTTGCCATTTTCTTTCTTTGTTCCTTCCCTTTGGGTTCTTTTTCTTATTGATTTTTGTGAGTACCTTACATATATTTAGTAGATTAGTTATTTATTGATTTTGTATTTTGCAAATATCTTCGTACACTATGGTTTGTTTTTAATCCTTTTTCTGGAATCTTTCAAAAACTAAGCTTTAATGCAGTGTAACAGTTTTTAAAAAAAAATGTATAGTACTTTTGGGGTCTTATTTAAGAAATATTTTATTACCCTGAGGTCATTAATATATCATATATTTATCATAAACTTTGTAATTACCTCCTTTATATTTAGGTTTATATTCCACCTGGACTTGATATGTCTATGGAGTGAAATTTTATTTTTTTCAGAATGGATTCTCCTTTCACTATTGATCTGTCCTGCCATCTCTATAATATATGTGTGTGTCCTTATTTGTGGGTCTTTTTTATGAGCTCTATTTTGTTCCATTGATCTGGTTATACATCTTTTCATTAATTATAAACAGTTTTCATTATACTAAGCTTTGGAATTTGGTAGGATAACTCTTTCTACTTAAAAAAAAAGCTGTCTTAGCTGCTCTTAGCATTTTGAATTTCTGTGTATATTTTAGAATCTACAAAACCAAACAAAAGCTCCCAAATCTTTGGTGACCTAAATGGGAAGGAAATCCAGGAAAGAAGGGTTATATGTGTATGTGTGGCTGATTCACTTTGCTATACAACAGAAACTAAGATAAATTGTAAAGCAACTATACTTTTTACCGTCTACAAAATGGCAACCCACTTTGCATTTTCTTAAAAAAATTTTTTTTTTTTTACCAAAATTTAATAATAATCCTTGATTCTTTGAACTGGGCACAGGCTTTTCAATTCTGGATGGTCCTCAGGTCCTCCAAAAAACAAAACAAAACAAAAACCCCCAAAATGCAAAACTGCCAAATCCTTTTAGAATTAGATTGGGATTGCTTTGAATATATGCATCAATTTGGAGGAGAAGTGATATTCTTATATTATTGACTTTCTGATTCATGATTGTGGTGTATGTCTCCATTTATTTAGGTCTTTATATCACACAATGAAATTATATGGTTTTCTCTGCAAGGTTTTGAATATCTTTTGTTAGATTTGTTTTTAGGTATATATCAGTGATACACCTTGCTGGGCTTCCCAGGTGACTCAGTGGTAAAGAATCCGCCTGCCAGTGCAGGAGACATGGGTTCAACCCCTGGGTTGAGAGGATACCCTGGAGAAAGAAATGGCAACCCACTCCAGTATTCTTGCCTGGAAAATCCCATGGACAGAGGAGCCTGGGGTCTATAGTCCAGGGGTCACAAAAGAGTCAGACATGACTTAGTGACTAATAAATAATAATATATTTTGCTAAACTCTTGTTAAATCTAAAACTGTGTATTCCTTTATATTTTCTTTTTCTTTTATGAGACAGGATGCTCAGGGCTGGTGCACTGGGATGACCCTGAGGGATGGGATGGGACGCGAGGTAGGAGGGAGGGATGGGGAACACATGTACACTCATGGCTGATTCATGTGAATGTATGGCAAAAACTACCACAATATTGTAAAGTAATTAGCCTCCAATTAAAATAAATTAAAAAAAAGAAAAAATGTAGACCTAGGTACAGCGATGGGTAGCTTTGCCCTCCAGATTTGTTATCTCAAATTAATTTTGCACAAAGGAATTGGTTTTAAGGGGCAGAATGTACTGACAGTTTATAATTTTACTTAGTTATAGACATTGGTTGCTATTTTACACTGATAGTGTCTGCCCCAGTTTTTTACTTTTAGTCTGTATGTTTTGTTTTGCTTCTTATTTATACTTTTTCTTTACAATTAAAAAATGAAAGCATACCTTGAAGAAAATAATTAATAAAATATAATTAATTAATAAAATAATTAATAAAAATAATTATACTCTTTACCCAGGAAAAAAATTTTTTAATTGAAATTTAATAATAATCCTTGATTCTTTACAATGGGCACAGGCTGTTCAACTCTGGATGGTCCTCAAGCTGTTATGTAACAGCATTGTGGGACTGATTCAACCAGAACTGTTATACTTTCTCAGGAAAATACAGGGTCAGTCTTTTTCAGAAGGCTTAATATTCCAACTTTGTACTTGATAAACCTCTGTTACAGGACAGACTAAGCTGAAGTGGAAGATTAGGCTGCAGTCAACCTACTTACTGCCCTGTGGCCTTGTTTATTCTATGTACATAGCTGTATCATATGAAAATCAAGGGCTTTTGTTGTATCTTTCAAAACTTGTAGCTGGTTTATTTTTTTGTGTTGATCTGCAGATTATTACCTTGTATTACCTGTATAGATTTTTAATATCATTTCTATTCAACATTGTATTAATATTGAGTGTCATCACTTTGCTGACAAAGGTCCATGTAGTCAAAGCTCTGGTTTTTCCACTTGTCATGTACAGATGTGAGAGTTGGACCATAAAGAAAGCTGAGCATTGAAGAATTGATGCTTTTGAATTGTGGTGCTAGAGAAGACTCTTGAGAGTCCCCTGTACTGCAAGCAGATCAAACTAATCAATTGTAAAGGAAATCAGTCCTGAATATTCATTGGAAGGACTGATGCTGAAGCTGAAGCTCCAATACTTTGGCCACCTGATGTGAAGAGCTGACTCATTGGAAAAGACCCTGATGCTGAATGCAAAAGGAAAAGGGGGCAGCAGAAGATAAGATGGTTAGATAGCATCACCAACTCAGTGAAATGAATCTCAACAAACTCTGGGAGATGGTGAAGAACAGGGGAACCTGGTACACTGTAGTCCATGGGGTTGCAAAGAGTTGGACACAACTTAGCAACTGAACAACAACATCCTCAGTTTGTTTATAATCTCAAAGTATTTTCACTTAGTATTAAGCCTTACGGTTACTGCAGGTTTTTGTAGATCTCTTTCGGTTTGGGTCCCCTAGAAAACAGATACTGAGACAAAGATAGAGTTGAGACTTTTTCTGGGAGCTATAATCCTAGAGCATTAGAAGAGAAAAGGGAAGTGAAGCAGAGAAAGATGGGAAACAATGTAAGGTAATATGTTATCTTGTTGGCCTCTGCTTCACAAAGGGCTAGGAAGAGATTGTTTGGCTTGTGTGCTTGCTAGGCCATACAGGATATCATTGGACAGCAGACATTTCCTCAGATCTGTAGATGGGACTCTGAAAGAAGAGGAAGTTTATCTACTTGCTTTTCTCCTGAATCTTCCTAATTCAGAGTTAGTTCCCTTCCCTTTCTGGGTTGCATCTTTTGGACCCCTTTGTCAACCACTCGAGATGTCCCACTACTTTTTCAGTGGCCTTTTATAGAAAAGATTTCTTGGTTTCAAGCGACAGAACCTCAAATCAGATTAATTTGCACATACAAAAAGGTGCTGACTAATGTAACTGAGTACATTCGATCCAGTGGTTAATTCAGTCCAGTGATATTATTATAGGCTTCTTCTTGTCTTGGCTAGATTTTCCACAGAGTGTAACAAAAGGGTAACAGTGGGAACTGGCAGTCCCAGGCTCCCATCCTGTAAGTTTGGTTGTGGCAGAAAAGGTTTAGGAACTCAGTTATTGGTCTGGCTTGGATCACATTACTGTGATCCTTCCTTGAACCCATTATTATATTTAGGGATGCAGGAGACTCTGACCAGTCCTGGGTAGTATGTCCTCTATGGCTTGGGGGAGAGATACTATGGTGTCAGCAACACTCAACCTCAAAGGATGAGTTCCTTATCAAAAAGGCGTTTATAACCAAAAGAAGGAGGATCAGAGAGCTGGTCCCCAAAACAACTGATATTCTTTGAAATTAGTCGTTTGAAGTTGTATAACCTCACTATAATCATTTAAATATATAGTTGTATAGTCCGCTCTACTGCCTGCTAAAATTTAAATGTAACTGGTGAAGTACAAAAAGAAAACCAGGTTAACCTGATGCCAGCTGTGGATCCCATCTCTTAACTTTGTTAAGTTTAGCTCTCACTTTAATGCCAACTCTGGGCTTTCCTGGTGACTCAGCTGGTAGAGAACCTGCCTGCAATGCTGAAGACCTGGGTTTGATCCCTGGGTTGGGAAGATCCTCTGGAGAAGGGAACAGCTACCCACTTCAGTATTCTGGCCTGGAGAATTCCATGGATTAAGGCCATGGGGTCGCAAAGAGTCAGACACGACTGAGTGGCTTTCATTTGATGCCAGCTCAGCAGCTCCCAAGGAGGGCTGCTTGGATCTTGTTTTCTGGCTTTCCCTTGCTTCTTTCTGCATCTGCACTCCTGCCTCACCCTTAGGTGTTCCGGATTTGTCCTGTGACAGCAGGAAACTCAGCTCCTCTGTGCGTATCAGCCTGTTATTGATTTTCATAAACTTTGCCAAAGATACAGGGATGGTGGTAAGGGGTCTCAGGGTCCAAAGCTTTCTTAGTGACTTTACCCCAACTCTTCTCTTTTTGCCATCATCAGCATTCTTTTACTCACCGTAAGCAGTTTCTTCGTCTTATCTACACAGAGTAGTTCCAATCATATCCAAACTCTTAAAAAAATTTTTTTTTACATTTATGTTAATTTTTATAGTTATTATTTTTCTATTTTATTTATTTATTTTTGGCTGCTCTGGGTCTTTGTTGCTGCACATGGGCTTTCTGTAGTTGCAGTGAGTGGGGTCCACTCTGTAGTTGTGGTTCACGGGCTTCTCATTGCGGTAGCTTCTCTTGTGGTGGAACACAGAGTCTAGAGGGCAGGCACAGTAGCTATGGCGCACAGGCTTGGCTGCTCCATGGCGTGTGGAATCCTCCTGGGTCAAATCCGTGTCCCCTGCATTGGCTGGCAGATTATTAACCATGAACCACCCGGGAAGTCCTCTCTCTTTTTTTTTTTTTCTTTAAACAAAATAGGACAAATATGTTGAACTATGCTTTACATACCATATACTTAATTCATTTTAAGTGTATCATTCAGTGATTTTTAGTAAATTTACAAAGTTGTGAAACCATCACTCAGAATCCTGTTTTAGACCTTTTTCATTCCCACCTAGGATCACTTGTGCCAGTTTATAGTCACTCCCTAGTCCCACCCCAAGCTGTGGCAACCCCTAATATACTTTTAAGTCTGTCACTTTCTCTCTAAATTTGCCTTTTCTGAAAGTATCATATAAGTGGAATCATATAATACATGGCCTTTTGTGTCTGGCTTCCACTTAGCATAACTTTTCAAAGCTTGTCATGTATTGGTACTAGTGAAGTGGCATTTCATTGTGGTTTTGATTTGCATTTCCTTAATGATTAGTGATATTTTTCCTTTGCTTATTAACCATTTACATATCTCATTGGTGAAATATCTATTAAAATATTTTGCTCATTTTTCAATTGGATTATTTATCTTGTTTTTGAGTTGCAAGAATTCTTTATACATTTTAGATACAGGTCCTTTATTAGATGAATGATTTGCAAGTATTTTCTCCTGTCTGGTTTGTTTTTTCATTTTCTTAATGGTGAATTTTGAAGCACAAAGACTTTAAATTTTGATGAAGTCTAATTCAGTAATTTTCTTTTTGTGGATTATGATTTTGGTGTTGTTATCTAAGACTGCATAATTCATGCTTAGGGTTTCCTTCTCTGTTTTCTTCTAGAAGTTTTAGCTTTTACTTTTGGTTTATGATCCATTTTGCATTAATTTTTGTGCATAGTGTGAGATGAGGGTCTAAATTCATCTTTTGCATGTGAATGTTCAGTTGTTGCAGTAGTCTTTGTGGGAAAGACCATCTTCTCATTGAATTGCCTTCATAACTTGTCAAAAATCATGTATCTGTATATCTGTCCTTGCAATATCATCTGATCATTGTTACTTTACAGTAAAATTTGATAGCTGGAAGTATAAATCTTTCAACTTTTTTCTTTTTTAAAATTGTTTTTTACATTTCTGTAAGCATTTTAGGATCAGTATCAACATGAATTTTGCCAATTCTGCAACTGTTCTTTTAGGGTTTTGATAGGGATTACACTGAATCTGTAGATTAGCTTGGAGGGAGTTGCCATCAGCAATATTAAGTCTTCAGATCCATGAAAACAGGCTGTGTCTTAATTTATTTAGAGCTTTATTGATTTCTCTTAGTAAAGTTTTAAAGTTTTCAGTGTGAAAGTCTTACAATTTTGTTAAATCTAATTTTAAGTATTTTATTGTTTTTGATGTTATCATGAATGGAATTAAAGAATTATTTTTGGTGAGTTTATTGCTAGTATATAGAAATGCAATTGAATTTTGAATGTTAAATTTGTATCTTCTGACCTTGCTGAACTCATTTATTAATTCTAGAAATGTTTGGTGGATTCCTTAAACTTTTCTGCTTATAGGATGTATTGTCTGTGACGAAAGAGTTTATTTCTTCCTTTCCAATCTTATTGCCTTTAATTTCTTCCCTTTCCTCGCCTCCTTTCTCTCCCTCTTTCCCTTTCCTTCTCCCTTTCTTCCTTCCTTCCTTCCTCCTCTTCTCCCTTCCCGAATTCCACTGCCTGGATCCTTCAGTATAGTGTTGAATAGGAATGGTGACAGTGCACAGCCTTGCTTTCATTCCAGTCTAAGGAGGAAAGCATATCACTGTTACGTTTAACTATTTAAGCTAACTATCAAAGTTTAAGTTAAACATTTAACTATTACCTGCCTACAGATAATGTAATGTAACAGATAATGTTACAGGTAATGTTCATGACCCAGATAATCACAATGGTGTGATCACTCACCTAGAGCCAGACATCCTGGAGTGTGAAGTCAAGTGGGCCTTAGGAAGCATCACTACAAACAAAGCTAGTGGAGGTGATGGATTTCCGGTTGAACTATTTCAAATCCTGAAAGATGATGCTGTGAAAGTGCTGCACTCAACATGCCAGCAAATTTGGAAAACTCAGCAGTGGCCACAGGACTGGAAAAGGTCAGTTTTCATTCCAATCCCTAAGAAAGGCGATGCCAAAAAATGTTCAAACTACTGCACAGTTGCACTCATCCCACACGCTAGCAAAGTAATGCTCAAAATTTTCCAAGCCAGGCTTCAACAGTATGTGAACCGTGAACTTCCAGATGTTCAGGCTAGATTTAGAAAAGCAGAGGAACCAGAGATCAAAGTGCCAACATGTGTTGGATCACCGAAAAAGCAGTAGAGTTCTAGAAAAACATCTACTTTTGCTTTATTGACTCTGGCAAAGCCTTTGACTGTGTGGATCACAACAAACTGTGGAAAATTCTTCAAGAGATGGGAATACCAGACCACCTGACCTGCATCCTGAGAAATCTGTATGCAGGTCAGGAAGCAACAGTTAGAACTGGACATGGAACAACAGACTGGTTCCAAATAGGGAAAAGTAGGTCAAGGCTGTATATTGTCACCCTGCTTATTTAACATGTATGCAGAGTGCATCCTGAGAAACGCTGGGCTGGAAGAAGCACAAGCTGGAATCAAGATTCCCGGGAGAAATATCAATAGCTTCAGATATGCAGATAAACACCACCCTTATGGCAGAAAGCAAAGAAGAACTAAAGAGCCTCTTGATGAAAGTGAAAGAGGAGAGTGAAAAAGTTGGATTAAAGCTCAACATTCAGAAAACTAAGATCATGGCATCTGGTCCCATCACTTTATGGGAAATAGATGGGAAAATAGTGAAAGCACTGTCAGACTTTATTTTTGGGGGCTCCAAAATCACTGCAGATGGTGATTGCAGCCATGAAATTAAAAGATGCTTACTCCTTGGAAGGAAAGTTATGACCAACCTAGACAGCATATTAAAAAGCAGAGACATGACTTTGCCAACAAAGGTCCATCTAGTCAAGGCTATGGTTTTTCCAGTGGTCATGTATGGATGTGAGAGTTGGACTGTAAAGAAAGCTGAGCGCCGAACAATTGATGCTTTTGAACTGTGGTGTTGGAGAAGACTCTTGAGAGTCCCTTGGACTGCAAGGAGATCCAACCAGTCCATCCTAAAGGAGATCAGTCCTGGGTGTTCATTGGAAGGACTGATACTGAAGCTGAAATTCCAGTACTTTGACCACCTCATGCAAAGAGTTGACTCATTGGAAAAGACCCTGATGCTGGGAGGGATTGCGGGCAGGAGTAGAAGGGGACGACAGAGGATGAGATGGCTGGATGGCATCACCGACTCGATGGGCATGAGTTTGAGTAAACTCCGGGAGTTTGTGATGGACAGGGAGGCCTGGCATGCTGCGATATATGGGGTCACAAAGAGTCGGACACGACTGAGTGACTCAACTGAACTGAACTGAGGGAGTGGTTAAACATGTTGCAGTTCATCCATTTCATGGACTCAATGTTAGATAAGAGGAGAACAGTGGTTAAGAGTAAGTGCTCTAAGTTCAGATCTTAGGGCTATTCCTTATTGGTTAATATGACCTGAACTTCTTGAAATTTCAGTATCCTCTTATAGTGCCCAGTTCATAGAGTTTTTCTGAAGATTAAATGAGGTATAAGAAATTTAACACTTTAAGCAATATCTCGCACATTGTAAGTGCTTGGTAAACATTGATAGAATATTATTATTAATTTTATGTGCTAATTTGGAAAGATTCTCAAGATATATTAAGTGTATAATTAAGATACCAAGAAAAGATTATGTATGATGTTATATGTGAGTATTAAAAATTAAGAATTTCTTATATACACACTGATATACACATATCTTTTTCTTGAAGGATCCCTAAGAAAACATTAAGTGGTCACGTGGGGCATGGGATGGGGGATTGGAAAGGGTAGAGAAATATACCTTTTGTTTTTACTTCTTTGTGAAGTTTGAGTTTTATTTATTTAATTAATTTATTTTTGGCTGTACCACATGGCATACGGGATCTTCCCTGACCAGGAATCAAACCCATGCTCCTTGCATTGGGAGCACGAAGTCTTAACCACTAGACCCCCAGGGGAAGTTCAAGTTTGAGTTTTAATACCGTGTGTGTGTGTGCATGCCAAGTCACTCCAGTTGTGTCCAGACTCTCCGACCCCATGCACTGCCAGGCTTCTCCTCCAGGGGATCTTCCCCAGCCCGGGATCCAGCCTGCATCTCTTACATCTCATCTCTTAAGTCTCCTGCAGTGGCGGGTGGGTTCTTTACCACTAGTGCCACCTGGGGTGCCCCAGTACCATGTATATTTTCCTTTTTTTTTTTAAAGATGTCTTCTTTTATCTAGTTGTATTGTCTTTTCTCCATAGTGAGAAAGGTTATTTACTTCTCATAGTAACTGTATTTATGTAATGGTAAAGAGTTTTAAGTGTAGTTCTGGAACCAGCCCTTTGCAGATTTGCTAAAGACATATTAGAGACTACTTTGATAAGTAAACATGTTGTCTTATTAAAACATTGTTAAAAAGAAGAGTTTAACATAGAATAGGAGAGCATTATGATTCAGTAGTAGTTTTTAAACTGACCACTTAACAAATCTGATAGTAATGATGTTACTAGGCTCTTAAAGAAAAAGTTATATACATTTAGAACTCTTCTGTTGATTCAGACTTTTTTCCTCCCCAGCAAGCACTTACCTGGTTATTTGACAGTAATAGATAAAAAGGTATACTTCTTATCTTCTTTCAGTCAATTAGAAACCAACAATACTTATAGGTTAGTTTACTCTGATAAGCATTTGGAAAGTTCATATACTGGGTAGTCTCTAAGTTCATCCTTGTTTCTTACCTCCTTTTTTTCCTCTCCACTCTTGTCTCTCCATTCTACTTTCTCCCCCTGCCATTGTCTGAATTATCTTAGACATTGAAGATGTGAAGATTTCAGTTCAGTTTCAGTTCAGTGACTCTTTGCGACCCCATGAATCACAGCATGCCAGGCCTCCCTGTCCATCACCAACTCCCAGAGTTTACCCAAACCCATATCCATCAAGTCGGTGATGCCATCCAGCCATTTCATCCTCCGTTGTCCCCTTCTCCTCCTGTCTTCAGTCTTTCCCAGCATCAGGGTCTTTTCAAATGAGTCAGTTCTTCACATCAAGTGGCCAAAGTATTGGAGCTTCAGCTTCAGCATCAGTCCTTCCAGTGAATATTCAGGACTGATTACTTTAGGATTGACTGGTTTGATTTTCTTGCTGTCCAAGGGACTCTCAAAAGTCTTCTCCAACACCACAGTTCAAAAGCTTCAGTGCTTAGCTTTTTTTATGGTTCAACTTTCACATCCATACATGACTACTGGAAAAACCATAGCCTTGACTAGATGGACCTTTGTTGGCAAAGTGATGTCTGTTTTTAACATGCCGTCTAGGTTGGTCATAGCTATTCTTCAAAGAGGCAGGTGTCTTTTAATTTCATGGCTGCAGTCACCATCTGCAGTGATTTTGGAGCCCAAGAAAATTAAGTCTGCCACTGTTTTTCCATTGTTTCCCCATCTATTTGCCATGAAGTGATGGAACTGGATGCCGTGATCTTAGTTTTTTGAATGTTGAGTTTTAAGCCAGCTTTTTCACTCTCTCTTTCACTTTTATCAAGAGGCTCTTTAGTTCTTCTTCACTTTCTGCTATAAGGGTGGTGTTTATCTGCATATCTGAGGTTATTGATATTTCTCTTGGCAATCTTGATTCCTTCTTGTGCTTCATCCAGCCCAGCATTTTGCATGATGTATTCTGCATTTAAGTTAAATAAGTAGGATGACAAAATACAGCCTTGACATAATCCTTTACCAATTTGGAACCAGTGCATTGTTCCATGTCCAGGTCTAACTGTTGTGTGTTTTTTTTTTAATTTTTCATTTATTTTTATTAGTTGGAGGCTAATTACTTTACAATATTGTAGTGGTTTTTGCCATACATTGACATGAATCAGCCATGGATTTACATGTGTTCCCCATCCTGATCCCCCCTTCCACCTCCCTCTCCATCCCATCCCTCTGGGTCTTCCCAGTGCACCAGCCCTGAGCACTTGTCTCATGCATCCAACCTGGACGGGCAATCTGTTTCACACTTGATAATATACATGTTTCTATGCTGTTCTCTCAGATCATCCCACCCTCGCCTTCTCCCATAGAGTCCAAAATTCTGTTCTATACATCTGTGTCTCTTTTTCTGTCTTGCATATAGAGTTATCATTACTATCTTTCTAAATTCCATATATATGCATTAGTATACTGTATTGGTGTTTATCTTTCTGGCTTACTTCACTCTGTATAATGGGCTCCACTTTCATCCATCTCATTAGAACTGATTCAAATGTATTCTTTTTAATGGCTGAGTAATATTCCATTTTGTATATGTACCACAGCTTTCTTATCCACTTGTCTGCTGATGGGCATCTAGGTTGCTTCCATGTCCTTCTCTGTATCGTTCCAATTTTAGTATATGTGCTGCTGAAGCGAGCACTAACTGTTGTTTCTTGACCTGCGTATAGACTTCTCAGGAGGCAGGTAAGATGGTCTGGTATTCCCATCTCTTGAAGAATTTTTCACAGTTTGTTGTGATCTACACAGTCAAAGGCTTTGGTGTAGTCAATAAAGCAGAAGTAGGTTTTTTCTGAAACTCTCTTGCTTTTTCGATGATCCAACGGATGTTGGCAATTTGATCTCTGTTTCCTCTGCTTTTCTAAATCCAGCTTGAACATCTGGAAGTTCACAATTCACGTATTGCTGAAGCCTGGCTTGGAGAATTTTGAGCATTACTTTGCTTGCATGTGGGATGAGTACAATTGTGCAGTAGTTTAAACATTCTTTGGCATTGCCTTTCTTTGGGATTGGAATGAAAAGTGAAGTTTTCCAGTCCTATGGCCACTATTGAGTTTTCCGAATTTCTCTATAGTCTCATAGTTTTCACTTCAGCTTTTTAAACTTTATTAAACACCCAGAGTATTCTAGGCACTGTTTTAGAGGGTGCTAAGCTAGGTAAAACTAATTGCTTAGTTCCTTATAAGGAGACAGGTAAATAGATTTCAGAACAGTTTGATACATGCTGTGTATCTGCTCAGTTATCACAATGAGTTAGTTTTTGATAGGAAAGTGCCACCAGACAGTTAAAAAAATATACATTTTCTTTAATGGCAGAAATTAACCTCTTTTGAGACATTTGTAGAAAAAAAGAGACATACTCCTGTCAGAATTAAAGTTTCCTTGGCTTCAGTCATTCCTCAAGGAGGTTGCAAAGGTACCTCTGAAAAGTGAGTGTGCCAGGTCTGAGAAGCCAAATCTTTGATATTTCACCAGACTCTTTTTTCCCTCACCATACTTTTACATTTGTGAGTTGCATTACTACCATTCTAGAAAAACCTACATTGCAGTTTATGTGCTTCTTTCAAAGAGAATGTTTACAAACATTGGGTTTTCCCATTGCTGAAATCAAACTCTGTCTGCAAGGCCAGGTTCTCATTCCACCAAAGAAAACAGTCTGATTAGTCCGCCGCCTATCTGAATGAGCCTC
The DNA here is from genome assembly GCF_033118175.1 of Dama dama. Lineage (NCBI taxonomy): Eukaryota > Metazoa > Chordata > Mammalia > Artiodactyla > Cervidae > Dama > Dama dama. The sequence continues at coordinate 80,328,114 of NC_083700.1, forward strand.
CTGGAAACTCCATTGCTTTGAATGAATGCGGATGAACACAGTGCTTTGAAAGCACAGAGGATGAGTGTCTAACCTGAGTAAAAGAGGCAGAATTAATCACTCAGGAATGTACGGAGGATATGATGCACTTCTTGAAGACTATTTGCCATACCTGTATTCCATATTTAGTTTTCTAGTTTTCTCTGTTAAGGCAGAGTAGTAATAACTGAAGAGTTTTAAGCCCTTAAGCTAAATTATAGACCTCATTTGCCTTTCTCAAGTATAAGGACATTTTCCTCCATTATTATAATACTGTTTCCCACATTAAAAAAACACTAATTCTTAATTATGTAATACCTTGTCCATGTTCAAATTTCTCATTATCCTTAGAAATATCTTGTTCAAACCAGGATCCAGTAAAGAACTATTCATTGTATTTGGTTATATTTAAGTCTTTTTTTCTCTTTTTGAATAAACTTTAATTTTTAGCCTTATGTCTTTTTTGTGCTAAAGCTTAGCCCACTGTGTTTATTTATTCATCACATTGACTTGTTAAAGAGACATGACTTTTCTTTTGGATTTTGTCTGATTGCCTTGCCTTTTTTAGTATTGTTAATACTGTTGTCTGTATTTTTTGTGATCTAGATATTAGATATACAGATTTTTTTTGCTTGTTTTTAAACTTTTTATTTTATATTGGTGTATAGTTGGGACTTCCCTGGTGGCTCAGAGGGTAAAGCGTCTGCCTTCAATGCAGGAGACCTGGGTTCGATCCCTGGGTGGGGAAGATCCCCTGGAGAAGGAGATGGCAACCCATTCCAGTATTCTTGCCTGGAAAACCCCATGGATGGAGAAGCCTGGTGGGCTGCAGTCCATGGAGTCACAGAGTTGGACATGACTGAGTGACTTCAACTTCACTTTATAGTTGACTAACAGTGTTACGTTAGTTTCCAGTATACAGAAAAGTAATTCAGTTAAACATATACATGTATCTACTCTTTTTCAAATTCTTTTCCAATTTAGTTGTTATAGAGTATTGAGCAGTTTTCCTGTGCTATACAGTGGTTCCTTCTCAGTTACCCATTTTATTTTTAAAAATTAAAAAAAATTTTTTTTGGCTGCACCAAATCTTAGTTGTGGCATGCAGTATCTTTCAGTTGTGGTACATGGGATCTAATTTCCTGACCAGGGATCAAACGTGGTTCCCTGCCTTGGGAACTGGAGCCACTGGACCACCATGGAAGTCCCTTTCATTATCCATTTTAAATATAGCAGTGTATATGTCAATTCCAAACTCCCTAGCTATCCCTCCCCACCCCACCCTCCCCTGATAACCATACACACACACACAAATGAACTTATTACAAAAGAGAAATAGACTCACAGACTTAGAAAGCAAACTTATGGTTATATAGGTCCAATCAGTTCAGGTTAGACATTTTTGGCACAAATACTTGGGAGGTGATACAGTGTTGCATTTGTTTATTTATTTTTGCCTCTTTTTGTCTTTAATACCAACTGTACACAATGGTCCAACTGTGATTCACCCTGCTGGTCCTCAGTCTGGACGTGTATAGTCACAGCATTGGAGTATCATCTGTTGTTACCTTTTTTCTTTTGGGGCTTTTTAGCTAGCCCTTTTTGCCTTGTCTTTGATATGTTCCCTTACCTGGTATATTCCATGGTATATTCCCTTACACTTTTTCCCTGCATTCTGTCTTCAGTATAAACAGTACCAGTTCCGAGAGGTATTATTCTTATTTGACATATTACATTGCGGACTTTTTTTTTTTTTTTTTTTGTAAACTTTATACAAGTAGCTCAACTAACTTCTTTTATTTTAGTCTGAACTCTCCTTTGGTTTCCCAGGTGGCTCATTGGTAAAGAATCCGCCTGCCATCTTCACTTGGGTGTTTCCTCTGGTCCCATGAAGAATGAGTAACGATCAGAGAGGCCCAGATTAGTCTTGGGACATTTGGGAATCATGGTTGATGGGGCATCTGAAAGTGGGATGAGGTTAGATGAAAGGTTACATGCAATATAATTTTCCCTCAGAATGTGAACCCTTTGTTATTTATTCCTAATGTCCCATGATGAATGGTCTTAGTGAATGCCTTTTTTTTTGGGGGGGGGGATAAAAACTGTAATGCGTGTTGACATAGTGAGGGAGTTTGTGGAACTGGTGAGGGTTAGTAAGGAGATAAATAGGTCAAATATTGGATCATGTTCTTCAGGGAGAGGAAGAAGATATTCTGCTGTTATAATTTAAGAGCATAAGTAACTGTGGGATTTTTGATCTCTTTCCACTTTGCTGTTGATGTTAATAGCTTATTAGAAGTAAAAAGACTTCCTTGTATTGCTTTACTATATGAGCTACATTAGGAATAGGAAAAATTATCAAAAACGTAATCTATGCTAAAGGCTTTTAACTGATATCAGGAACTATATTTATTACATTTCTTGTCATGCATACTTTGGACCATGGTGTAGTTAAGAGAGACTTTTCTATTTGGGAAAATTTCCTCAATTACCATTGAGGAAATCTTTTCATGTAGAGAGTCTCAATATAAATACATCTTTTGCTGGGTTTTTATTACAATTATAACTCAGTTTGGAAATGGTTCTTATTTTACAAATTTTTGCTGATTTTCTCTCTGGGGGAAATCATGTCTTGTACAAATAAGACAAATATTTGTAATGTGGAGATTAATCTTTTGCATGTCTCTGTTATTAAGCAAGAGATTGTCTCTTTTGGAAGTAATATTTTAAATTTTGTTTCATTTTTCCCATTTTGTGAAATCAGAGTATGTCTTTCAATTAATTGATGGTGTAATGGTTAATTAGCGAGGCTTTCTTTCTGTACCTGAAGTAACAGCAAGCCTTAACAATTAGTGAGATCTTGACCTTGATGAAGTAGAGCAGTTTACAATTCAGATTACTCATGGTTCAGCCACAGAAAAACTGAAAAACAGGAACACTGAGGTAGTGTTGAGGTTGGTAGGCTGAGTTAAGTAGCACTGAGGAAGGTAGAGATATAATATTTGTTCTCTGCCTCTCTCTGTCTCTTTAAAGGTGTTTTCATATTTTCGTCTTAGTTTTGACAACCCATCAGGAGATTGTGAGACCTTTAAACCAAACCTAATGGACAATCACAGTGTATAGGTGTCATTAAAAGACCTAAGGGGAGCCATAAGCTGAAGTGACGTTCCTATCCTCTCACATCCGGGTGCTTTACAGGTCTTGCCCTTTGCCCTCTCCTCAATCCGTGTTCTCCTTCCAGGGTTACCTTTTCTCTTTCTCTTTCGTCTCTAACCTCTGATGGTTTCTTCATGCTCTTCTCTCCCTTGTCTGTTGTCAGTTAGTCTTTTTTATTCATTTGCTTATTTTTTTTTTTTTTAAACTAAGACTTTTTGGGGAGAAGTTTTATATTTAAAGAAGAGTAGAAACTCAAGAGATCACCCATGTTTATACCCCAACCAAGTTTCCCCTATTATTAACATCTTGGATTAATGTGAAACCTCTGTTATGCTATATAAGCCAATATTAATACATTATTATTAGTTAAAGTCCAAAAATTACATTAAGCTTACTCTTTGTGTTGTGCATTCTTTAGGTTTTGACAAATGTACAGTATATGTGTCTATTATAATAGTGCCATAGAGAACAGTTTCACTGCCCTAAGGATCCCCTGTGCACTGCTTATTCATCTCTTCCTTCCCCTTCCTCCTGCAGCCCCTGGCAACCGCTGTTTTTTTTCCTCCTTGTCATACTTCTGCCTTCTCCAGAATGTCGTGTAGGTGGAATCACACAGTACCTAGTCTCTTTCGCTTAGCAGTATTCTCTTAAGGTTCTTCCATGTCTCTTTTCTTTGGCTTGCTAGCACTTTTTTTTTTTTTTTTTTTAGTTGCTGAATAGTATTCCACTGTGTGAATGTACTACACAGTTTGTTTATCCTTTTACCTGTTAAAGAATAAGCTTCCAACTTTTGGCAGTTATAAATACCAAATTCACTTTTTATGAAGCACAAATATGATCTAAAGTACTTCAAGTCAAGTAAAGAAAAAGTTGAGCTAATTCAGTATCTTGAGCCTTAAAAAATAGCTCTTTTACCTTTGTATCAAAGATTTCTAATTGACTAGTCAGCTCCTAACAGCACTCGAGAGGTATGTGTGGAGTGATTGAATATGAAAAAGGTAAGGAAGTATGGAAGAGAAGAAAGAGGCTAAGGATGATATCATATAATATTCAGATAATTCTTGGAAAATGAGATTGTCTGGAAATTCAGCTGGACATTTGAATGGGCAGTAAGATGTTCAGGGCTCTGAATTCAACTATTAATTTGAATTCAACTATATACATTCTATAACAAAAGTATCATCAAGCTGGCCCAGAGGAGAATAAACATTTCTCTGTTTTAAATGCCACATGCTAAATATTTTAGGGAAAATAGCAGTGAATGAAACCATTGCCTCTGTTTATATAGGGCATACATGAATGTGGAAAAAATAACTAGGAAGGAGAAAAATGCGAGTTTAGGTTATGATGAATGCTCTAAGAGTTTCAAAGAAGGATATTATTTTAACTGTGGTGAGTCAAGAAGCTTTTATGAAAGTCTTGCCATTTGAGTTTTACCTTTAAAATAGTTGAGTTGAATTTGCGAGTACAGGAGAGAAACAGCATTCTAGGAAACAATTTATGTTTGTTGAGAACAATTTGAGATAGAATATAAAGCTGAAGAGGTGATTAGACTCAAAGTATAGAAAGCCATTAATACCAGAGTATGCAGACAATTTTTGTTAGTTAAGTAAAAATAGGGAATAATTTTATAGGGCATGAATATTGTTTATAAAGTATTTTAGAATTAATTTTGTATCCTTAAAATTTATATACTTTATGATATACACTTATTATAGCTTTAAGCTCTATCATAAGCCAGAATATTTCCCTGAAATGTCATATACAAAAAGAGGCCTTATGTAAGTTGACTGTCAGTTTTGTACCCTGCATCAGCATTATAAAGGTGTTCTAGGTAATTACAAGCTGCTACTGCTGCTGCTGCTGCTAAGTCACTTCAGTCGTGTCCGACTCTGTGCAACCCCATAGACGGCAGCCCACCAGGCTCCCCCGTCCCTGGGAATCTCCAGGCAAGAACACTGGAGTGGGTTGCCATTTCCTCCTCCAATGCATGAAAGTGAAAAGTGAAAGTGAAGTTGCTCAGTCATGTCAGACTTGTAGCAACCCCATGAACTGCAGCCTACCAGGCTCCTCTGTCCATGGGGTTTTCCAGGCAAGAGGACTGGAGTGGGGTGCCATTGCTTTCTCCGGTAATTATAAGCAGTATTTACCAATATATCTTATGAATTTATAATCTTACTGATATGCTGAGATTTTGTTGTTCTTTAAATGAACTTTTAATATACTTTGCTTTCTCCCATTTTAAATTAAGCTGATTTCTTTTTGCAAACAGTGTATTTGCTTTTTTTTGTTGCAGAACTGTGGCTGCTGAAGTTAGGAAGCAGATCTCTGGACAGTATAGTGGCTCTCCCCAGCTGCTCAAAAACCTCAACATTGTTGGCAATATATCCCATCATACCACAGTAAGTAATGTGTTTAAGATATGGTATGTTACAGTTACATTCTGACTAGGCCATGAAAAATAGTGGAAAGATAAGAGTCAGGCCTTTGACTGTGTGGATCACAACAAACTGTAGAAAATTCTTCAAGAGATAGGAATACCAGACCACCTGACCTGCCTCCTGAGAAATCTGTATACGGGTCAAGAAACAACAGTTAGAACTGGACATGGAACAACAGACTGGCTCCAAATAGGGAAAGGAGTACGTCAAGGCTGTATATTGTCACCCTGCTTATTTTACTTATATTCAGAGTACATCATGAGAAATGCCATGCTGGATGAAGCACAAGCTGGAATCAAGATTCCTGGGAGAAATATCAATAACCTCAGATATGCAGATGACACCACCTTTATGGCAGAAAGTGAAGAGGAACTAAAGAGCCTTTTGATGAAAGTGAAAGAGTAGAGTGAAAAGCTGGCTTAAAACTCAGTATTCAAAAAACTTAAGATCATGACATCTAGTCCCATCATTGCATGGCAAATAGATGGAGAAACAATGGAAACAGTGGCAGACTTTATTTTCTTGGACTTCAAAGTCACTGCAGGTGGTGACTGCAGCCATGAAATTAAAAGATGCTTGCTTCTTGGAAGAAAAGCTATGACCAACCTAGATGGCATATTAAAAAGCAGAGACATTACTTTGCCAACAAAGGTCCATCTAGTCAAAACCTGTGGTGTTTCCAGTATTCATGTATGGATATGAGAGTTGGACTATAAAGAAAGCTGAGCACTGAAGAATTGATGCTTTAGAATTGTGGTGTTGGAGAAGACTCTTGAGAGTCCCTTGGATTGCAAGATCAAACCAGTCAATCCTAAAGGAAATCAGTCTTGAATATTCATTGGAAGGACTGATGCTGAAGCTAAAGCTCCAATCCTTTGGCCACCTGATGCAAAGCACTGACTCATTTGAAAAGACCCTGATGCTGGGAAAGATTGAAAGCAGGAGGAGAAGGGGAAAACAGAGGATGAGATGGTTGGATGGCATCACCGACTCAATGGACATGAGTTTGAACAAGCTCCAGGAGTTGGTGATGGACAGGGAAGCCTGGCGTGCTGCAGTCCATGGGGTTGCAAAGAGTTGGACACAACGGAGTGACTGAACTGAACTGAAGAGCCAGGGGTTTGGGTTCCATCACTAGTATCACTTAACAACCTTATTAGTTGCTACGTCACTTTTTTCTCAAATTTGAGTCAGGGGAGTGTTGGGAGGTGTTACAGAAGTTTTGACTTCCTAATCAACTCCAAAACTTTATATTCAGGATTTAATCAACTCTGGAATTTTATAAATAGAACTTCTCAAACCCAAGGTGGATTCATACATGAAAATTCAGGAATGTTTTCTAGAAATAATGGGTACTGAAAGTAGTGAAAGTAAGTCATTTGGTTGTGTCTGATTCTTTGTGACCCCATGGACTGTAGCCTGGCAGGCTTCTCTGTCCATAGAGTTCTTCTCAAGAATGCTGGAGTGGGTAGCCATTCTCTTCTCCAGGGGAATCTTCTCAACCCAGAGATCAAACCTGTGTCTTCCACATTGCGGGCAGATTCTTTACTATCTGAGCCACCAGGGAAGCCCCAATAGATACTGAAGTAAATGTTACATAATTGTATAGATTCATAGTATTATCTATCTCCTTCAATAGAAAGGAATATGTAGTTTTGAATTATTGCTTTAAGCCAGGAGCTGTGTCAGAGATATAAATATATGTTTTTTTATTCAGGAAGCTGGCATGAGGATAATCAATTTTAATTAAAAAAAAATCTGATATTAGTTGTAGTAGGAATATGAATTAAAAACATGCTCCATTTGTCAAAAACTGAAAAAGTTGTTAAGAGTGAGTTGGGTAAAGTTATATTAACACTTTCTTTTTATCTGTGAAATAGTACCAATTTTTGAACAAACATGGTATGCCAGAGCATAGTAGTTTGAATGGCTTGTAGTGACATGTTTATAATGTTTGTTATTCAATTTTAAGATATGAAGTTTACTTTTAACAACAGCAACATACTGATTGGAGAAAGTTTATAATATATGGATTTCTGGATGATTTCAGTGTGCATGGAGATGGTCCTTCTAATACCCTCTTGAGTGTCTTGAACTCCTCTTTTCAGCTGATTTCCCGTGTTGTGTGTTACACCTTCACTGTTCATTTCCATAGTCACCCCTGGATTTGGTCATTATGAATAACTGTAAGCCTCATGCAATCTCAGTTCCACAATCCTTATTCTCTGGCCGCCCCTTCTTCTGTCTCTTGCTCTCTTATTCTGGTGCTTTGACTTCAACTATACTTCAGCTCTCCTGGGATTAGAATCCATGATCCTGCTAACATTTTTGGGTCTCTCACTCCTTGATGTTCTTTTCTTTCTCTCCTTACCAACTTAAATTATTTGTTGAAATTTATAACTACTCTTTTGCATATACCATTGATTTCTTTAACTTCTTATGTCATTGGCACTACCTCAGTGCTGTTTAAACCCAGCCTCCTGCTTACTTCACGTTAGCACTCATGCAGCTGGGTATAGCTGGGGAAAAATACACAGGTCTCACTGACTGGTCTCACTTTACGTATATGACCACTAATGCATGAAGACTTCTCCATTGCTTAAACTAAAAATATTTTTTTTTCCTAGTCTGCTCATTGTCCTGCTTTTTTAGTCGACTCATTTCATGCCTCCTACTCTTCCCTTAAAATCCTCATTGCTGTTCTCTATTTGCAGTCTTAGGATGACTTGGCTTCCTGTTTCACTGAGACAATGGAAGCAGTCAGGGGCATCCACATACTCCTACCACCATGTGTATTCACATTTTATCATCTGTATCCATATTGTCTGTCCACCAGTTACTTTAGATAAACCAGTAATGAACTAGATCCCAACTTCTCTGTTACTAAAATACAGTACTTTAGTAATTCTCCCTGCTCTTTTATGACATTACTTTTTCTGTTTACTGGATCATTACATTCCCATCAGTCTACAAACATGCAGATGTGCTGTTATTTCTCCCATTTAAAAGAATTCTTTTTTTGCCCCACTTTTCCATCAGTCTCCCACTTTCAGTATTTCTTTGCTCTTCTTTGCAACAGAATTCCTTCAAAGGGTTGTCAGAGCTTGCTGACTTCAATAACTCTTCTTATATTCTTTCTGAGAAAGTTCTTTTCAAGTTATGGGACTCTTCAAACATACATAGCAGTAGAAGACAAGTAAAAACATTGACATTTTTTAATTTAGCCACAATGCTGTTATCACCCTTAACAAAATAGTCTGTAATTCTTTGGTGTCATCTACTATCCAGTGCATGTTAAATTTTCTCAATTATTTCACTTGTCTTTTTGTCATTGATTTATCCAAATCAGGATCAAACAAAATCCACAGATGGAATTTGGTCTTAGATCACTTGCATTTAAAAAAAGAGGGTAGTTTCTCCTTCCTCTTTTTTTTTTTTTAATTGAGATAGGGCTGATTTATAATACTAAATAAGTTTCATATGTATAACACAGTGTTTCACTATCTTTAATGGTTGTACTATTTATAGCTGTTATGGAAATTGACTCTATTTCCTTTGCTGTATAGTATATTCTTGTAGCTTATTTATTTTATAATAGTTATTTATTTTTGGCTTTGCTGGGTCTTCGTTGCTGTGTGGGTGTTTCTCTGGTTTCTTGGTCAGGGGCTGCTCTCTAGTTACCTTGCACGGGCTTCTTGTTGCAGTGGCTTTTTGCTGCAGAACGTGGGCTCTCAGCTGTGTGGGCTTCAGCAGTTGTGGCCTGTGGGTTCAGTGGTTGTACCTCCTCTGCTCTAGAGCACTGGCTCAGTAGTTGTGGTGCTCAGGCTTGGTTACTTTGCAGCATGTGGGATCTTCCAGATCAGGGATTGAACGCATGTCTTCTGCATTGGTAGGCAGATTCTTTACCACTGGGCCACCAGGGAAGCCTTATAATAGTAATTTTACTTCTTAATCTCTTACCCCTTTCTGTTTCCCCACTGGTAATAGCTGGTTTATTCTATATATCTGTGAGTCTGGTTTTTTTTTTTTTTTTTTGCTATTGTTGTTATATTTTTAGTTTGTTTTATAGATTCTACATATAGGTAATATTGTAAAATATTTGTCTTTTTCTGTCTGATGTATTTCACTAAGCATAATATCCTCCAAATATTAGACCACCATATGTTGCTCATATGGTGGTCTAATATTCTGCAAGGGTGCCAAGAGCATCCAACTGGGAAAATGATAGTCTGTTTAATAAATGGTGCTGAGAAAGCTAAATAGACACATGCAGAGCAATGAAATTGATCCCCTATCTTACACCACTCACAAAAATTAACTTGAAATGGATCAAAGTCTTAAACAGAAGAGGTAATAGTATAAAACTCCTAGAAAAAAATGTAGAGGAAAAGCTCCCTGATTTTGGTCTTGGAAATGACTTTTTTTAATATAATACCAAAAGCACAAATACCAAGAGCAAAAGTCAACAAATTGGGGCTATGTCAAACTTAAACACTTTTGCACAGCTAGAGAAACAATTAACAAAAGGCATCCTATGAGAATTCCCGAAAAATATCTACTTCTGCTTCATTGACTATGCTAAAGCCTTTGACTGTGTGGATCACAACAAACTGTGGAAAATTCTTCAAGAGATGGGAATACCAGACCACCTTACCTGCCTTCTGTGAAATCTGTGTGCAGGTCAAGAAGCAATAGTTAGTATTGGACATGGAAAAACGGACTGGTTCCACATTGGGAAAGGAATGCGTCAAGTCTCTGTATTGTCACCCTGCTTATTGAACTTATTTGCAGAGTACGTTGTATGAAATACCAAGCTGGATGAAGCACAAGCTGGAATCAAGATTGCCAGGAAAAATATCAATAACCTCAGATATGCTGATGACACCACCTTAGTGAAGAGGAACTAAAGAGCCTCTTGATGAAGGTGAAAGAGGAGAGTGAGAAAGCTGGCTTAAAACTCAACATTCAGAAAACAAAGATAATGGCATCCAGTCCCATCACTGCATGGAAATAGATGGGGAAACAATGAAAACAGTGAAAGACTTTATTTTCTTGGGCTCCAAAATCACAGCAGATGGTGATTGCAGTCATGAAATTGAAAGATGCTTGCTCCTTGGAAGAAAAGCTATGACCAATCTAGACAGCATATTAAAAAGCAGAGACATTACTTTGCCAACAAAGGTCTGTCTAGTCAAAGTTATGGTTTTTCTAGTAGTCATATATGCATGTGAGAGTTGGACCATAAAGAAGGCTGAGCGCCGAAGAATTGATGCTTTTGAACTGTGGTGTTGGAGAAGACTATTGAGAGTCCCTTGCACAGCAAGGAGATCAAACCAGTCAATCCTAAAGGAAATCAACACTGACTATTCATTGGAAGGACTGATGCTGAAGCTGAAGCTCCAGTACTTTGACCGCGTGATGTGAAGAGCTGACTCATTAGAAAAGACCCTGATGCTGGGAGAGATTGAAGACAGGAGGAGAAGGGGACGACAGAGGACAAGATGATTGGATGACATCACTGACTCAATGGACATGAGTTTGAGCAGGATCTGGGAAATAGTGAAGGACAGGGAAGCCTGGCATGCTGCAGTCCATGAGGTCTCAAGGAGTTGGGCATAACTGAGTGACTGAATAACAACAACAGTGGGAACAAAATTTTGCAAAATATCTTTCAGATAAGGAGGGGTAGATTCCAAAATATATAAAGAGCTCATGCAACTTAATAGCAAAAAGGCAATCCAATTAAAAATGGGCAGAAGAACTAAATGGACATTTTTTCCAAAGAAGTCATCCAGATGACTAACAGATACATGAAAAGGTGCTCAACATCAATAATCATCAAGGAAACGGAAATTAAAACCATGATGAGAATATTCCCTCATACCTGTTAGAATGGTTATCATCAAGAAGTGCACATAACTGAAGTGACTTAGCAGCAGCATCAAGAAGTGATAAGGTTGATAATAATCAACCTTGATGTTGTTTATCATCAACAAGTGATAGTAAATGCTGGCAAGGATATGGAGAAAAGGGAACCTTTGAGCACTGTTGGTGGGAATGTAAAGTGGTATAGCCAGTGGAGAAAACAGTATGGAGGTTCCTCAAAAGGCCATATGATCCAGCAGTTCCACTTTTGGGTGTTTATCTGAAGAAATGAAAACACTAATTCAAGAAGGTACACCCCAGTGTTCCTAGCAACATTACTAACAATAGCCAATGTATAGAAGCAACCCGACTGTCCATTAACAGATGAATGGATAAAGAAGATGGAGCGTATCTATACAGTAGGATACTATTCCCTCCCCCAACTATTAAGTTTGTTTTTGTGCCATTGACTTGCTGAGGAAATTGGATTAGTTGTCTTACAGTTTCCTGCCTTTTGGATTTTATGTATACTTCCTGGTAGACTTGTTTTTCTATTTCCTGTATTTCCTGTAACTGATTAGATTCTTATTCAGCTTTTTTGAAATTTCTTCCTTGTATACTTGTTTTCCTATCTTCTATATTTTCTGTGTATGATTAGATTCTGTTTCAATTTTTTTAATGGCTTTAAATTGAGATTTATTTCACATAACCATACAGTTCACCCATTTAATTTATGATTCAGTGGATTTAATATGTTCACAGATATATGCAACCATCATAACGGTCAATTTAAAACATTTTCATTACCTCAAAAAGAAATCTTTGGCTATCACCCTTTAATTCCCCTTCCCTGTAGCCTGAAACAACTACTAATCAAATACAAGCATTTTGATGGTATACCTGAAGAGTTTGAAAGAGATCTTAACACTAAACACGTCAGTCACAATTCCAATACAGTGATTGCTGAAGTAAGACAGTGTCTCACATTGCCTGTAAGAGACTCTAGTTCTTCACTGTTGCTTCTTCTTGTCACCCTTTAACCCTGCTTACTGTCTAGTCACTTTCTATTATAAAATCATTTTTCAGTCTCCTCCCTTGGGTCTGTAAATACAGGATCTTTCTCTGGAGTCTTGCAAAATAATATATAGTTGTAAGCATCTTACCATTATATCCGAAAACTAGCCCAGGCAGTTGTCTCTGATGGGAGGCAGGGAGAGCGGAGACAGTTGTAGCAAACATATACTTATTTCCTTGTTCCAAGTCTAGCTAACAGTACACCTAGAAAACCAGTGACTTTCATTGTGACTTTGGTAAACAAGATCATTTATCTTCTCTGTCATTTAGTGTTGAGAGTCTCTTCAATAAGTAGTGCTAGGAAAATTGGACAGCTACATGCAAAAGAATGAAATCAGAATACTTCCTAACACCATACACAAAGATAAACTCAGAATGGATCAAAGACCTAAATATAAACCTCTGCTTACTTCTATATTCTGAAGATATTCTATTTTCTTCTAGCAGCTTTGTAGTTTTAGCATGTATGTTTGTTTCAATGATCCATCTCAGTTTAGTTTTTGTACATGTTGTGATTTAAGAATAGAGGTTCATTCCCCGCTCCCTCCATATAGGTATGCAGCAGTAATTGAAAAAGGTTTCCCTTTCCTTGATGAATTGCTTCTTTGCTTCTACAAAGAATGTCATGATAGTGTATTTATGTACTTGATGAAATAGTGAGATACAATGCTTATGAGAGAAAACCATGAATTTTAGACTTTGAAGACTCAATTTGAAATTTTGCTCCATCATTTTGTGGCTGTTATTTCCAGAAGTTAACTTCTTTGACCACAATTGCCTTTATTTGTAGAACTGAAATAGTAATTATCTCTAACTTACAGGATTTCGGGGAGGTTTAAATGAGAAAACACATAAAGATAATGACAGTAATTGTTACTATCTTTTGAGTGTTTATGATATTACAGATATTCAGTATTTTACTTAATATCTTTAAAATGTTGTTTTAACAACTCTGTTTAGTTGTTCAGTCCAGAGAAGTTTAGATTAAAGCACCTTCTTTGTAGTAATGTGAACTTGCATGGTAGCAAGTTGCAGTATTTTTTACCCAATTGAATATCTTGAAAAATAACATAGTCTTATTTTCATTGATCTACAGCTGCACATTTTTTATGTTACTATATGAAAAGATAAGATCCTTTATAGTTTTGCCTGAATAATTTTTCTTTCTTGAATTAGACAAGAAGCAGAACACCTTATCGAAAACTATTATTTCAACTTGGCCAAGGAATGCCACAAATACTCTGTTATTGCTAATAATACTTTTAATATGGTCTGTGTTAGTTTCTTTGGGTGCTGAAACAAATTACAGCAAGCTAGGTGGCTTAAAACAACAGAAATGTACTCTCTCACAATGCTGGAGCCCAGAAGTTTCTAATCAGTATCAATGGGTAGAAATCAGAGTATTGGCACAAGTTCTTCAGAGGCTCCTTTTAGTATCACTTTATTGCTTCTTCCAGATTCTGATGGCTGCCTGTGGCTATATCACTTCCGTCATTAAGGCGAGAATCTTCAAATCTTTCTTTTCTGTTTCTTCATATGGTTTTCCCCTTGGTGTGGCCCATATCTCCCTCTGTCTTTGTATAAGGATATATATGATTGCATTTTGGACCCACTCAGATAATCCAGGATAATGTCCCTATTTTAAGATCCTTAATGGTATCTTCAAACAGTATTTTATTTTGTATTTTATTTATCTATTTATTTTGACATTTAAAGTTCATGGATTGGGATGTGGTGATCTTTTGGAGGGCCATTTTTCAGCCTACCACAGTATGTTATATGTTTTTACTAGGGTAATCAGCAGTAACAATAAAGACACCATTAGGAAACTTAGAAATGAAAATTAGAAATTATGAAAAAGAATTCCTTCAATGAGCACTTTGTCATTGTTAAATATTATAAACCTGTTAATTATCTTACTGTTTTTATGTGGCAGTTAAGGGCAAAATCGAAGCAAGAAGATCAAAAGAGAGTTTGACTCAAGCACAAAGAACTATAGGAAAGCCAACACCTGTGATTTCTTTAGCACATCTGGCTGAATATCTGTTGACTAAAATTTAGAGAAAACTGGAGAAAAATATTTTTTTTTAAATAATAAATCTCCTTTATTTAAAGTTTTAAAATTCTTGTATCCATCTGTTCCTTTCTACCCACCTCTCTCACTCACCCATCTTTATAAAGGTGCCACTTACTGAAGCAGTGGACCCAGTGGATTTGGAAGATTACCTCCTTACTCATCCTTTAGCTGTGGATTCTGGACCTTTACGGGATTTGGTTGAATTCCCTCCAGATGATATTGAAGTGGTTTATAGTCCTAGGGACTGTAGAACTCTTGTCTCAGCTGTACCTGAAGAAAGGTAAGGAGACATCTACCTATTTCTGGTTTTAGTACAACTATAAAACAACTACCTTCCATTGTTTTATTCAGATTCTGCTTCTTGTGGTGGTATTCAACAAGAATGCAGCAGCAAAATTCATAAACATCAGTGCTTTCCTGTTTAAATTATAAATATATTTTCTTTTTTAAAACAGTGAAATGGATCCACATGTTAGAGATTGTATTAGAAGTTATACAGAAGACTGGGCAATTGTGATCAGAAAGTAAGTTGTATATTCATTGTGATATTTAAAAATACTGAGCAGGATCTATAAATTGACTAAGGTAGGTTACTACTAATTATGAGAACTGACAATTTATTTGAAAAATAGCTGAAAAAGTAATAGAAGAACCTTTGCATATACATATTTTCTCCTTAGAAGTTCCACACTTAACTTTCTCTTATTTTCCTTATAAAATAATACTCGATGGACATGAGTTTAAGTAATCTCTGGGAGTTGGTGATGTACAGGGAAGCCTGGCATTCTGTGGTCCATGGGGTTGCAAAGAGTTGGACACGACTGAGCGACTGAACTGAACTGAATTGGGGATAGTATTCCTATATTATCACAGATCATTAATAATTACTAGTAATATGTAATAATAATGACTTGTAGTATTATTCTTTTGGGAAATCATGGGTAAATATTGATGAATAGTTTATATTTGTCAAATGGATCCAATTTATTGAATTGATTAAGTTAAATTTAACAGCTAGTTTTCTAGATGAGGCTGTTTGAAAGGTCTCGGCCGTTTATTAACCAGCCGAATATTTATAGCTGTATATCCAGTCAAGTAAGTATTTGTAAAAGTAATGATTTACCACAAAATTTGTTCCTAGTGGATGGTTTTTGAAATATCAAGTCAGATTAAGAAATAAAATTACTTCTCCTTTGCTCTCTTGCATAGTGAAAAGGGTCTTTGTGCTGAATGTTCTTGGCCTCATTCTATTTTTCTAAAGCAAGAATAATTACTGAAGTAGTGGAAAATTCTGTTAAGACATTACAGTTTTGAGAAATGAATTTTTCTGTGCTAAATTGTACTAGCAACAGTGATGTGTTCATTGCTTATTGTGTTGCCCTTCTGTCTTATTTCACTGCGTTTAATATTGTGCTAAGCATCACTCTTGGGGATACCGCTGACATGCTTTTTAGTTTTAGTGTGACCTAATAAAAGCACAGTCTGCTACCCTTTATAAAGAAGAGCTGTTTTTATGAACTTACAATTTTGATAAGTATTTCAATAGCCAGATTTTACAGATTACTGAAGAAGACTGTTCCTCTGTCAGATAACTCAAAAGTCTTTACTTCTGCTTGTATGTTGGAAGCTTATAATCAGGAATGTTAACAAAAAGAGATTAGTTGCAAAATATATTAACTTCATGGAATCTGGAATCTGCTACTTAGCTGTAATCATGGGGTTGCTCACCTTGATTTAAGCCATGAGGATATGGTAGTTAACATTTATGGGTTTTTTTGCTATACGCTGGGCATTTTATTGGGTACTTTATCTCATTTAAGATTCCAACAGATAAGGTAACTTAGGCTTAGAGTAGTTAAGTAATTTCTTTGAGGTCACATAGCCAAAAAGTGGGATCGCTAGGATTAGAACCTAGGGGCATCAAATTCTAATGCTTATATTTTTTTCTGTTATACTAGATATTATTTTTAGTGGTAAATGGAAGATGAAAGGGGTACTTTTGGTAATCTAGAGGTTTTAAAATATCCCTGAAATATAAAGGATAGGTGTGATTGGAAACAGTGAAAAACCACAGTACAAAATAATCCAAGGAGAAAATACATGCCCAAGGTTCAATAGAATGTTAGGCTCAGTGAATACAGGCAGTAGAAGGGGGGCCTGGGGTAAATGTTGGACATTAGGTTATTTTAAAACCTCCTGTGCCTTTATGCATAGACATGGGAGTAGAAGTATCCCTATTTTAAGAGCACGAATAGTGGGAGCTTGAGAACCTAGGGCTTCCCTGGTGGCTCAAATGGTGAACAATCTGCCTGCAATGCAGGAGACCTGGATTGGGAAGATCCCCTGGAGGAGGGCATGAAACCCACGCTAGTATTCTTGCCTGGAGAATCCCCGTGAACTGAGGAGCCCGGCAGGCTACAGTCCGTGGGGTTGCAGAGGGTTAACATGACTGCCTAAGCACACCACAGAGGTCACAGTGTAGTGCCCAGGGTGGGCATACCTTGGAATAAGAAGAAGGAGCCTTCATACCCAGAAGACTGTCAGACTTTGCCTTGAAAGCACGAGGTGCCTTTTCTCCATAATCACTGGGTATGTGTTTGGCTAAGGAGATACAGTATTTCCCAGACAGATACGCACTTGCAAATTAAAAAATGAGCGTTAGAACCTAGAATGGCCAGCTAGTTGATGGAAACCATGCACTTGGGCTTCCAAGGTGGTGCAGTTGGTAAAGAAACTGCCTGCCAATGCAGGAGAGGCAAGGAATGTGGGATAAATAACCTGGGTTGGTCAGGTCCCCTGGAGTAGGGAATGGCAACCCACTGCAGTATTCTTGCCTAGGAAACTCCATGGACATAGGAGCCTGGTGGGCTGCAGTCTATGGCGTCACAAA
This sequence comes from Dama dama, assembly GCF_033118175.1. Classification (NCBI taxonomy): domain Eukaryota; kingdom Metazoa; phylum Chordata; class Mammalia; order Artiodactyla; family Cervidae; genus Dama; species Dama dama. Next base: position 80,345,635 of record NC_083700.1, read on the forward strand.
GAGTCGGACATGCTTGAGCACATACAACCAATCTAAACCAAAGGGAACTTGAAAGAATTACCACAAATTATCAAATTTCAAATTATCAAATTATCATAAATAAAAGAACTAATGATTTAGGAAATAGTTAATAGAATACAGATAAAGAACCATATGTATAATTAATATCCTCAAAGAGATATGAAAAGATACTGTAACCATATAAAAAACCAACTAGTTATCTATGGAAGTGAAAAATTTGTTCAGTGAAAAAAAATTTAAAACTCAGTGGATGGGTTTAATGGTGGAGTAGATGTGACTGAAAAGTGGGATAGTAAGTTGTGAGATGAAACCAAAAAATCCTTCCATAATTCAGCACAGAATAAAAGGATAGAAAGTACTTAATATTCATTCATTTATTCAAAACATACTTACTGTGAGGCTAGTAAGTGTCAGGCACTGTACTAAGCAGTGATGATACATGAGTCAACAAAACAAACTCCATGCCTTCATGGAGCCTGCATTCTACTTGGGGTTGAGGGCAATAGACAATAAACAAACACAGATAAATATTTAATAGTTGTGGTGGAGGGAAGTCTTGTAGAGAAAGAAAGTAATATGTGGGGGTAGGGCAAGCCAAGCAGAGGTGTTTCTACTTTATATAACTAATCAGAAGAGGCCTTTCTGATAAGATGAATTTGAGCAAAGACCTAAAGGAATTTAAGCAGTAAGCCATCTATATATCATGAAAGAGTGTATTCGACAGAGAAAGAGCAGTACATGCAATGGTTCCATATTGGAAGCATGCTAGGAATGTTTAAGAAGTACCAAATGGTCGATGTGGCTGGAACAGAATAATTTGAAGGAGAGAATGCTAAGATACAAAGTCAAAGAAATGGTGGTAGTGGATGGATGATCATGTAGAGCCTTACAGCAACTAACTAGAGGAACAGAATGATCATACAGAAGAGTGGTAATCATAAATCATGTCCTTTGTCTTGGTACTCTTGAATTGCATACTATTGATTTTTTAGAACATAAAATTCAGCAGTGTTCTGGCTTATTAGAGTAGCTTAGATATAAAACTTCACAAATGAAGGTACTTTCTTCCACTGTATCTCATTTTTATTAAAAAATACAAATACTATAAGTATGTATGTGTGTACATAATATATATATATTTTATGATTGTGCATACACCTAGGAAAAGGTCCAGTTAGTTAAATAATAGGAGTGTTCAACACTGATAATCTCTGAGTAGTAGAAATATAATGATTTTACTTTTACAAGTCTGTATTTTTAAATTTCCAGCAATGAACATGAATTGGTTCTGTAATAATAAAATATTTTTAAAGAAAACTTTTTCATATAGAAAAGCAACAGTGTATTCTGTCCTTTAAGGTAAATACAAATATTTCCACTGAGTACAAAAGATACAAAAACTAGAAAACAGTTCAGTATCTTTCAAAAATTATCTAGTGATGGTTTTGGCTATAAAGTTTTATCTATTTGTCCTTAGTTAACGTGGTTTCTAGTTAATCAGGCTTGTGTTTGAATTCAAACTTTGTCACTTTACAAACACTTTTATACAGATTAAGGCACTTTAAACTCATGAAATATTAGAACATCTGCTTTTGAGTAATACCTTTGATGTTTCTATGTTGCATATCTTTATTTTGGTTCTTCCAGAGAAAACTGCTGTCTTTTATTCTATGATTATGCTATGATATGAACATGATGTAGCTGCTATTTCAGTACCTTTAGCAATAAGACACAATGTGAATAATTCGTGTCGAGTGTGTTTATTTACTGTGTCATCAATTGACTGATAAACTGTAATATCCTCTGGTAATTATAATTGTTTATACTTCAATTAAAATTTCCCCCAGTGTGACTATATGAGGTATGGCACAGTAAAGGCTCTTGATTGTAGTGTCTTTGATAATCTTGGATATTAGGTTGTTTGGAAAAAAGCTTGTATTAATTTAAGAGTTCTTAGCCTAATACATATATATTATATAACAATATATGTTAAGTATACACACACACACACACACACAATGGTGTAGATCTTACTGTTTTTCATTTTAGAAGTCTGAAGCTTTAGGTTGCTTGAGATCTTTTATACATAATGAGATATAGCAAAAATTTTTTTTGGATGTTTGGAACTTTATGGTTGAATGCTCTCTATATATTTTGCCTTTTAAAAATTTATACTGTTATGAACGCAGTTTATATTTTCTACTGTTTCATTTTATTTTTAACCTGGCTTCCCATCATTTCCTTTTACTGACCAGTTTTCTTAATTGAAAGTACAACTTAAATTGCAGTATATCTACAGGATTGTCATGAAAAGAATGACATTATGATTTACCTTTGGAAACTCATAATCTGCTGTCTAGTTGGATTAAAGGAACTTTGAATGGATGTTTTCTTAAACCTTTGGTTATATGTGTAATGGGACTCCCCTGGCGGCTCAGATGTTAAGGAGTCTGACTGTAATGTGGGAGGCCCCAGTTCAGTCCTTGGGTCGGGAAGATCCCCTGGAGAAGGAAATGGCAGCCCACTCCAGTATCCTTGCCTGGAAAATCCAATGGATGGAGGAGCCTGGCAGGCCACAGTCCATGGGGTTGCAAAGAGTTGGACATGACTGGGTGACTTCACTTCTTCTTCTTAAATGTTTAATATACTCAAAACTGCCAAAATATATTCTTACTATGTAGAGAAATGGTATAAAGAAGAGTTAGCTTATTATATAATGATGATGAAAGTGAAAAATTTTCAGAAAATTGATATTTACTTAACTATTTTATTTTGAATAGATATCATAAACTGGGAACAGGATTTAATCCTAATACATTAGATAAACAGAAAGAAAGGCAAAAAGGTTTGCCGAAGCAGGTGTTTGAATCAGATGAAGCTCCAGATGGCAACAACTACCAGGATGAACAAGTAATACTTTTATTTTTAAATGACTATAAGGCGTTCTTTTAAAATAGTTTATTTTTTATTCATTGATTAATATATTTAATGTTTTGCATGGCAGGATGATCTTAAAAGACGTTCAATGTCAATAGACGATACTCCAAGGGGTAGCTGGGCCTGCAGTATTTTTGACTTGAAAAATTCACTTCCTGATGCTTTGCTTCCCAATTTACTTGATCGAACTCCAAATGAAGAAATAGACCGTCAGAATGATGACCAAAGGAAATCAAATCGTCACAAGGAACTCTTTGCCTTGCATCCATCACCAGATGAGGTATAGATATTTGGATATAAAGAAGCAAAAGATTATAGAGATAGATGTTTTGGGAGTATGAACTGTATATATTAATAGTTTTATGATAAACATAGGGAATAAAACTTAATGGAAATATAGCTCTGCTTTTTGTAAATGAAATATAATTGAGTACACTTACAATCTAATGACTTTTGTTTGAGGATAAATAGGCCATTCTTTTCTTTGCTTACTTGTGAAGACTAAAAGTAGTAGGTTAATAAAATAAGTTCTTAAAAAATAAACTGTAAAGGGTTGAAACATGGTAAGCATTTTCATTTGGGTGTTGCTTGTCAATTTGCAGGAAGAGCCAATAGAACGACTTAGTGTTCCTGATGTGCCCAAAGAACATTTTGGTCAAAGACTTCTTGTAAAATGTTTATCACTCAAGTGAGTATTTGTTTTGTTTACTATATAACTTTTCTTTTCTGGAGTAATGTTTTGAGTACCAGTATAAAAAAATCCTAGTGGATATTATACTTGTGTTTCTGTCCTTTCGAAAAGGATTGTCCTATACATAATTTTAAATGCTCCCAAGCATTTAATCTTACCTGTGAAGCTGAACTTTAGAGCACTTTTGGCTCACAGATGAAGATGACTCTGCCTCAGCTATATAATTGTCTTAAAACTTGAGAACACATCTTCTGAAATCTGAAGTATTTATCAGACACTGTTCTTGACTTGAGGAGTATCGGTAGTATCTTTTTCCTTAGAGTTGATTTTATGTTTGTTTCATGGTGTGTATTAAGTCGCTTCAGTCGTGTCCGAGTCTTTGTGATCCTGTGGATGGTATCCCGTGGGCTCCTCTGTCCACGGGATTCTCCACGCAGGAATGCTGGAGCAGGTTGCCACGCTTTTCTCCAAGGGATCTTCCCGACTCAGGGGTCAAATCCACGTCTCTTATGTCTCCTGCGTTGGCAGGCCGGTTCTTTACCACTAGCGCCACCAGGGGGTGGACTTTTTTTTTTAAGCTTTTGAAGTATGTGCTAATAGTTGATTTAGACTGTGGAAGATATACATGGGAAAGTGTGTTCAAGGAAGATGGGTAGTATAGATGGAATAGCACAGGTAGAGAAAAGTACAGGGTATAGAGAGAATTTATTTTTGGAATGAGAATTTCTCTCAAACTGTGTATTTTATGTATATATTTAAAACTCATCCTTCTCCTTCCTAAAGGTTTGAGATTGAAATTGAACCCATTTTTGCAAGTTTGGCTTTATATGATGTGAAAGAAAAGAAAAAGGTAAGGTTATATAATTTGAACGTAGTCTTTTGTCCCAATCAGAGGTTCAGAAACCTGTTTCTAATTTGTTTTATAAGATAATTTTTTGAGACTTATTAAACATGGATTTTTTAAAAAAGAAAATAGAACTGTGAGATATTATTTTCCTACTGTAAAATAGTTTAGTTGGCTTATTTTTTGTTTCATTGAAAGAGTTCTGAAAAGGGGTAGCAGGAGCAACTTTCTTTTAGTGTAAGAAATAGAAAAAATACAAGAAAAGCATCTTAGGCAAATGATGTATAAAGACTTAGATTGATGGTGACAGTGAAGTTTTGTTGATGTAATTTTAAAATTCTCACTAGCTATTATTAAAAGATCATTTATTTATATTTTAAATATTCTTGTCTAAAATATTGCTCTTGGTTTTGCTGTTATATCTTTGTTACACTTAGGAGTTTTTCAGAGGACTTATCATGCAGCATTTTTAGTATTCTAAGCCTGCCTTGTAGTAGAAAGTTGAAATGCCTTTAATGACTTCTGCCGTCAGTGTATAGTGTGGATTTCTATAGTGGAACTCTACTCCAGCATCTTGTATTTACTTGATCACATCTTCTGAAATCTTATTTAAGTTTTCAAAGACTCAACTTTGGGTAACTCATATTAATAATAGTTTCTTTATATACTTTATCAGAAGTTAAATTTCTTACTAAAAGAGTATGGGATATGGTTCTTTAGAATATGTTTTTGCATTAATTTTTTTTGCTTTGATTTAGTTATGTAAAGATCTTTATATATCTTCACTGATAGTCAGTGAAATGTATGGTACATTGTATGTTAGTATAATTGTTTAATATCTGTAATATTTTAAGACTGAATATTTATGATTTTTGTGAGTGTTTATAAAATGCACAGGTTTTAAATTTAACATATGAATATGTTTTTTAGATTTCAGAAAACTTTTATTTTGACCTTAATTCTGAGCAGATGAAAGGATTATTACGTCCACATGTACCACCTGCTGCCATTACCACCCTGGCAAGATCAGCTATTTTTTCTATCACTTATCCTTCCCAAGATGTTTTTCTTGTAATAAAGGTGAGAATAATGTTAAATATATTTGTTTATTTGTGTTATGTCTGTGTACTTGTCTGCCTGTCAATATTACAAACTTTTAAAGGTCAAAGATTTAAAAAAAAAAAAAAGGTCAAAGATTTTATCTTTGCCTATTTTTTCATGTTAATATTTTTTAACATAATATTGGATGTATACAATAGTTGCTACCTAAATTTTTCTTGAGTGGGCAGCTTTATTAGAATTCTCTAGAGAAACAGATCAGTAGGAAGACGATACATATACACATAGAGGATTGCTATGTTGTCTTGAGAATCCGTCTTTGAGAAAACTTAGTCTTTGTTCTTGAGGTCTTCAACTAACTGGATAAGGCCCACCCCTATTATGAAGGGTAATCTGCTTTACTCAGTCTACTGATTTAAAAGTTAATCACCTCTAAAAAAATACCTTCACAGCAACATCTTGACTGGTGTTTGATAACTTAGCTGTGTTGGCATATTAAATTAACCATCTATGGTTATTTGGATATGGAGCTATACTGTGGTTTTATCATGCAGTTCCTAAATTATATAAATATTAAAATCTAAATCATTGAAATCATGGAGCATTATGATTTGACTATCAATCAATTAAGAATAAGGATTACAGATACTAAAATTTGAATATTACTAAGCTACCTCGCTTAGGATAACTTAATAATAATTTACCTTAACTTGACCTTGACTTGAGAGTTGCCTAAAATATAGTCTTTAATCATTTTACCTTTATTTATATAAAATTATCATAAAAAGGTAATGAATTTTTTAATAAGGTTATAAAGTAGATTGTCATGAAATGAATTTTATTTACCCACAGGAATAATGTCCTAATTTGTGGATAGATTCCTATGAATTCAGGTTAAAATAAATCTTAGTTACAATGAACAATTCTCCAAGCAAAGATTTAGCAGTAGTGGTCTTCAGAAACTCACTTATAAGTAAAGTTCTAGATATTAAAATAATCGACAAATGTGTATACACCATTATTTTACATGGGAAAATAGTAAGTTTTCATAAAATAGAACATATTTGAGGGAATGAACTAGAAAGATAGTGATGATGATTGGAATACTGTCTGCTTGAAAGTGAGATGATTCATACCATATGGTCCCAATTGTGTAAGATACATACATATATACCTAAACACACATAAATGTTTGTATATAAACAGAAAAAGACTTTTGTGTAATTTAAAAAATATGAACAAGTTAAGATGTATACAGATTTTAAAGAAATTATATTTAAAAGTTTTCTTATATCATAGTCCAGCAATATAATTTTGTTTTTTGAGAGGAAAATTCCCTTGGTCTATATATTAGTTAGTTATTCCTCTACAAGAACAAAAAGACGAAAATCTCAGTGGAATCCAGCAGTAAGCATTGTTTTAGTTCATGCATCTGAGTTGTCTGGTGGTCAGCTGACCTAGGTTGTACTCTGGTAGGTGCTTGTGCTCCTTCCAGGGGTCTGCAGGTTGGTCAGATGCTTTATATACTTCATTAGTTAAATCACCAGCGTCGCAGGGAAGCCCAGGGACACCGCTGAGCCACCAGGGAAGCCCAGTGATAAGTGACGGGCCTCTCAGGTGGCTCAGTGATAAAGAATCCATCTGCTAATGCAGGCGATGTCAGTTCGGTCCTTGGGTCGGGCAGATTCCCCTGGAGAAGGAATTGATAACCCACTCTAGTATTCTTGCCTGGGAAATCCCATGGACAGAGGAGCCTGGCAGGCTACAGTCCGTGAAGTCACAGAAGAGTCAGGCACGACTTAACAACTAAATAACAACAGCAAACTGATGAGTGATGTTGAGAGTGTTTGTTATGCTTCTTAGACATTTGTTTGGCTTCTTTGGAGAAATGTCTGTTCAAATCCTTTGCTCATTTAAAAATCAGGTTATTTGCTATTCACTTGTTGAGTTGTAGGATTTCTTTATCTGTTTGGGATATTAATTCTTTACCAGTTATATGATTTACAAATATTTTCTTTCATTCTGTGAGTTGCCTTTTCTCTTTGTTGATTGTGTCCTGTCATATACAAAAGTTTTAAATTTTGATGTAATCTAGTTTAATGAGTTTTATGTCTGTTGCCTTTGCTTTTATTGTGTAAAATCCAAGAATATATTACTAAATCTATTCACATGAAGCTTTTCCTTTATTTTTCTTCTAGGAGTTTTATTGTGTTAGGGGTTTTTTTGGGGGGGTAGTCTTTGATCTGTTTTGAGTTAATTTTTGTATATAATGTAAGGGTTCAACTTTATTCTTTTGTATTTAGGAATTCAGGGTTTTTTAAAACACCATTTGTTGGAAAAACTGTTCTTTCCCCAATGAATAGTCTTGGCATTCTTGTAGAAAATTATTTAACTCTTAAGTTTTCAGATTACAAATCTTTCAGCTTTTTGGTTTCTACCTCAGTACTTTATTCTTTTTGATATTATAAATGGAATTATTTTCTTAATTTCTTTTTTGAATTGCTTGTTATAGAAATATACAACTGATTTTTGTTCATTTTGTATCTTGCAACTTTGCTGAATTTATTTATTTATTAGTTGTGAAAACTAAGATCATGGCACCCAGTCCCATCACTTCGTGGCAAATAGATGGGGAAACAGTGGAAACAGTGGTTGACTTTATTTTTCTGGGCTCCAAAATCACTGCCCATGGTGATTGCAGCCATGAAGTTAAAAGACACTTACTCCTTGGAAGGAAAGTTATGACAAACCTAGACAGCATATTAAAAAGCAGAGACATTACTTGGTCAACGAAGGTCTGTCTAGTCAAGGCTGTGGTTTTCCCAGTGGTCATGTATGGATGTGAGAGTTGGACTATAAAGAAAGCTGAATGCAAAAGAATTGATGCTTTTGAAGTGTGGTGTTGGAGAAGACTCTTGAGAGTCCCTTGGACTGCAAGGAGATCCAACCAGTCCATCCTAAAGGAGATCACTCCTGGGTGTTCATTGGAAGGACTGATGTTGAAGCTGAAACTCCAATACTTTGGCCACCTGATGCAAAGAGTTGACTCATTGGGAAAGACCCTGATGCTGGGAGGGATTGGGGGCAGGAGGAGAAGGGGACGACAGAGGATGAGATGGTTGGATGTCATCACTGACTCAATGGATATGGGTTTGGGTAGACTCTGGGAGTTGGTGATGGACAGGGAGGCCTGGCGTGCTGTGGTTCATGGGGTCGCAAAAAGTCGGATGTGACTGAGCGACTGAACTGAACTAAATCGTTTTTTTGTGAAATATTAGGATTTTCTCTGTAAAAGATCATGTTGTCTGTAAACAGAGATAATTTAAATTCTTCTGTTTTTAATTTGAATGTTTTTGTTTCTTTTTTGGGCTTCCTTTTTCTTGTCACATTGCTCTGGCTTATACTTCCAGTACTTTGTTAAATAGAATTGGCAAAAGTTAACATTCTTATCCTGTTCCTGATTCTAAAGGAAAAGCTTTCAGTTTTTCAACATTGAATAAGATGTTAGATGTGGTCTTTTCATAGATGGGCTCATATTGGAGTAGTTTTCTTCTTTTCCAGGTTTGTTGAATTTTTTTTTTTAATCATGAAAGGGTGTTGAATTGTCCAGTTCTTTTTTCTGCAATAATTAACATGATCATGTGGTTTTGTTCTGTTATTCTGTTAATGTGATATATTAAGTTGATTGATTTTTGTATGTTGAACCATCCTTGCATTCCAGGCTGACTGCTTTTATTTTTAAGCTTAATTAATCTTTCCTTTTTTTGCCTTTGACAGCTAGAAAAAGTGCTGCAGCAAGGAGACATTGGAGAGTGTGCAGAACCATATATGATTTTCAAAGAAGCAGATGCCACCAAGGTAGAATTTCATGCCTCATTTCCCCCCACTCTCATAGTCATTAGCAGTCACTGTCCATTCCCCTCAGATCACCAAACCCAACCCTAAATAATCTCTAATCTCCAAAATTATAATCTGAGAGGATGCTATACTGAGCATATTAAATAATTTTACTACTGATTTTACTACTAAAATTTTCTTTTCTTTTTCTGATGGCCTATTTGTTTTCTTTCTTCTTTATTTCCTTCATCTACTTTGAGTCATGTGCTATGCTATTCTTTGACATCTCCCCAACCCCCAAACTAGTTGACTCTTAAATTTTTATTTTCCTTGGAGAGAAAGTAATTCAGTTTAATTCCTGAATAATGAAAAATTTTCTGTATTTACAAAATAGTGATTTTTTTTTTTTTTTGGCTACATTTTGCAGCTTTTGGGATTCCCAGCCAAGAATGGGATCTATGCCCCGTGCAGTGGATTTGTGGAATTCAAACCACTGGACCGTGATTTTTCTTTTCTTTTTTTTTTTTTTTACCAAACAGTGATTTTGATGAAACTTTTTCTAGCAAAGCAGACATATTTTGGGTATCAGTCTAGTGGCAGATAAATAAGGAATATTGTAAAAATAGAAAATACACTCTTCCCTTTGCCATCAGATAACAAATTTATAGAACTTGGATAAACTTATAAAGCAAAAATAGTTGGTGAATAATTGGTACCAAATTCTAGATACTCTGAGTTAGCTATAAGAATAAAAGGTGATTTTGGGATGTTTGAACACATGATTTAATGTCAAACAGGCAGGAGAAGTGTGCTTGAGGAGTATTGGACAAATCATCAAAATTTAGAAAATTGTTGCTTTCTGTTTTTCTGAGATTTGTAACAAGAATTTAGCCTCTTTTGCTAATATGGGTACATCTGAGCACATGATGTTCTCTGATTCCTAGATCCTAGATATCTGGTTGAAAGTAGGGTTAAAGTATTCTGGCTTTCCCCAGGTCGTCATTTTACAAATTAAATTTTCTCTGTTATATGAAACTCATAGGTGTGTCATTGTGGCTTATTTCGCTCTTCCCTTACGTATTTACATAATTTCGATATGGGCCCTTAATTCTCTGTAAGTACTCCTAAAGCAAGGACCTATTTTGGAGGTATAATAGATATAGCAAAAAACTCTCTTATCATTTTGGTATCCCTTCATCTTTTCTGAGTCCTGAGTTGCATGTTAGGACACTGCCATGAGAGTATGACCTCACTGACATCCTTTATGGAAAGAGCATGTGAGAGATTTTGTTATAGATTTTCACTCTTGCACTATGGATTGACTATTGCAGGCCACATTAGTGTTTGTTTTAGGGATAGCCTAAAAGTTGAGCCAGCTTCAGGTTGTCTTCCAGATAAGCATGTACTGTTTGGATTATTAGTCTTTTTCAAGGGTTTAGTCCTCTGGTACTTTTTTTGTTTGCTTCTTTTATCACAATTCTGGACATATTATTGTTGGCCTGTTTCTGCCCTACCTACTTCTACATCATAGTTGTCATAAGTTAGTGATTATTTCAAAGTGGCTCAAATGCTTCCATCTTTTTTTTTATAGAATAAAAAATTTAATAAGCCATAACCTGGGATATTTTGTGATTGACAGTTGATGACTGTAACATGGCTATATTTCGTTCATAAAATAGTACATGCAGTACATAAACATGCTTGACACTTACTCTCCTTTCTTTTATCCCAAAATAAGATCATCACAAACAAATTTTAAAAACTTTTAGATGCATTTGTAGAACTGGTTAAGGTTCTTTAGTAGTTAATATACTGTTAATTGGGGCTTCCCCAGTGGCTCAGCAGTAAAGAATCAGTCTGCAGTGTAGGAACTGGCAGAAATGCAAGTTCAATCCCTGGGTGGGAAAGATCCCCTGGAGGAGGGCATGGCAACCAAATCCAGTATTGCCTGGAGAATCCCATGGACAGAGGAGACTGGCAGGCTACAGTCCATAGGGTCGCTAAGAGTCAGACATGACTAAAGCAAACTAGCATGTATGCACACACTGTTAATTGGTTGCTGAAAGGTATGGATTGTTTTTCCATCTTGCTGAGAATTGAAAATTGTTAACCTTTATATTTTCCTTTACATATTATGATATAGCCTTTAATTCGTTTATTTTGAGCATAATCATATAATGTATAAAGTTTTGTTTTACAGAATAAGGAAAAATTGGAGAAGCTGAAAAGTCAAGCTGATCAGTTTTGTCAAAGACTTGGAAAGTATCGCATGCCTTTTGCTTGGACTGCAATCCATTTAATGAATATTGTTAGCAGTGCTGGGAGTTTGGAAAGAGATTCTACAGAGGTAGAAATAAGCACTGGAGGTAAGAGTGTTTTATATAAAATAGTTATCTAGTTTTTGCTTACATAGGCTTGCTTTGTCAACTTTGCAATGTAATGAGGCTTGAAAGGGTATTCTTTTTCTCCTTAACAGGTTTATTGAGATGTAATTCACATATAATTTACCCATTTAAGGTTTCTAATTCAGTGTTTTTTTGTTATATTCATAAGGTTCTGCAACTGTCACCACAATCTAATTTTGAAACACTTTCATACTCACTGGTGGTCACTGTTTATCCTCCTCAAGTCCCCACACTCAGTGCTAACCAACCTGTAATCTGTTTAGTCTGTATGGATTTGCCTGTGCCAGACATTTCATATTGATAGACCAATACAATTATGTAATCTTTTGACTACCTTCTTTCACTTAGCATAATGTTTGAAAGGTTCATCCATGTTGTAAATGTTATCAATATTTTATTACTTTTTATTGCTGAATAATAGTCCCTTGTATGGATATAGTACATTTTATTATCCATTCATCAGTTGTTGGACATTTGGATTGTTTCAACTTTTTGTTTATTATAAATAATGCTGCAAGGAAAATTCATGTATATGCTTGTGTGTGGATATATGCTTTCATTTCTCTTGGACATATAGCTAGAAATGAAATTTCTGGTAATAGAATTCTTTGCTTAACCTTTGAAGAACTGCCAGGCTATTTTCCAGTGTGGCCACACCATTTAAAAATTACACTAGCAGTGTATGAATGTTCCAGTTTCTCCACATCTTTGCCAGTACTTTTATTATCTGTCCTTTGAATATAGCCATCCTAGTGCAGATGAAGTGGTATCTCATTGTGGTTTGGAATTGCCTTTCCCTGATAGCTAATGATGTTGAGTTGCATTTTGTATGCATTTATTGTTTGTACATCTTCTCTGGAGAAATATATAATTATATCATTTTCCCATTTTTTAATGACTTTTTTCTTATTATTTACTTGATGCTCATTTTTTAACTAGCTTTTTTTGTATTCTTGTCATAAGTTATAATTAATAGTTATAATTTATAAATGACTATATAAATAGTCATTTATATATTCTAGATTTGTTGTTGTTCAGTTGGTAAGTCATGTACAACTCTTTGTGACCCTGTGGACTGCAGCACGCCAGGCTTCCCTGTCCTTCACCATCTCCTGTGAGATTGCCTAAACTCATGTCCATTGAGTCAGTGATGCCATCCAACCATCTCATCCTCTGTTGCCCTTTTCTCCTCCTGCCCTCAGTCTTTCTCAGCATCAGTCTTTTCCAATGGGTTTATTTCTTCGCATCAGGTGGCCAAAGTATTGGAGCTTCAGCTTCAGCATCAGTCCTTCCAGTGAATATTCAGGGTTTATTTCCTTTAGGATTGATGGTTTGGTCTTGTTGTTTAAGAGACTTTCAAGAGTCTTCTCCAGTGCCACAGTTAAAAATTATCAATTCTTTAGTGCTCAGCCTTCTTTATGGAGAAGGCAATGGAAACCTACTCCAGTACGCGTGCCTGGAAAATCCCATGGATGGAGGAGCCTTGTAGCCTGCAGTCCATGGGGTTGCAAAGGGTGAGACATGACTAAGCGGCTTCGCTTTCACTTTTCACTTTCATGCATTGGAGAAGGGTTGCATGGCAACCCACTCCAGTGTTCTTGCCTTGAGACTCCCTGGGACGGGGGAGCCTGGTGGGCTGCTGTCTATGGGGTCGCACAGAGTCTGACACGACTGAAGTGACTTAGCAGTAGCAGCAGCAGCCTTCTTTATGGTCCTACTCTCACATCCATACATGACAACTGGAAAACCAAAACTTTGACTATACAGACCTTTGTCAGTAAATTGATGTCTCTGCTTTTTAATATACTGTCTAGGTTTGTCATAGCTTTTCTTCCAAGAGATAAATGTATTTTAATTTCATGGCTGCAGTCATCATCTGCAGTGATTTTAGAGCGCAAGAAAATAAAATCTGTCACTGTTTCCACTTTTCCCTCATCTATTTGCCAGAAAGTGATGGGACTGGATGCCATGATCTTCATTTTTTGAACATTGAGTTTTAAGCCAGCTTTTTCATTCTCCTCTTTGACCCACATCAAGAGGCTCTTTAGTTCCTCTTCAATTTCTGCCGTTAGAATGGTATCTGCATATCAGAGACTGTTGATACTTCTCCCAGAAATCTTGATTCCAACTTGTGATTCGTCCAGTCCAGCATTTTGCGTGATGTGCTCTGCATATAATTTTAAACAAGCAGGTGACCATATACAGCTTTGACATACTTCTCTCCCAGTTTTGAACTAGTATGTTGTTCTATGTCCACCTCTAACTGTTACTTCTTGTCCTGCATATTCTGGATACAAGTCCCTTATCTAGTAAAGGATTTGAAGATATTTTCTCCCATCCTGTGGATTGTCCTCTTACTGTCTTGATGGCATTGCTTGAAGCACTGAAGTTTTAAATTTTGATGTTCAGTTTCTTTGACTTTTTTTTTCTTTCGTTGCTTGTATTTTTGCTATTGTACCCAAGATAGCATTACCTAATTCAAGACTGAAAAGGAGCTACTTGTATGTTTTTGTCTAAGAGTTTTATAATACAACTCTTACATTTGGGTGTAGTTCATTTTGAGTTGATTTTTTGTATGTGATAAGAAGTAAGGATTAGCTGCATCTTTTCTAACGAGATATCTAGTTGTTCATACACCATTTGTTGAAAAGATCGTTCTTGCACTATTAAATGGTCTTGGCATAATTGTTGAAAATCAATTGACTATAGATATGTGGGTTTATTTCTGGACTCTCATTTCTGTTTCGTTGATGGATATGTCTCAGTTCAGTTCAGTTCATTCGCTCAGTCGTGTCCGACTCTTTGCAACCCCCTGAATTGCAGCACGCCAGGCCTCTCTGTCCATCACAAACTCCTGGAGTTTACTCAAACTCATGCCCATCGAGTCGGTGATGCCATTCAGCCATCTCATCCTCTGTCATCCCCTTCTCCTCCTGCCCCCAATCCCTCCCAGCATCACGGTCTTTTCCAATGAGTCAGCTCTTCCCATGAGGTGGCTAAAGTATTAGAGCTTCAGCATCAGTCCTTCCAATGAACACCCAGGACTGATCTCCTTTAGGATGGACTGGTTGGATCTCCTTGCAGTCCAAGGGACTCTCAAGAGTCTTCTCCAACACCATAGTTCACAAGCCTCAATTTTTCGGCACTCAGCTTTCTTCACAGTCCAACTCTCACATCCATACATGACCACTGGAAAAACCATAGCCTTGACCAGACGGACCTTTGTTGGCAAAGTAATGTCTTTGCTTTTTAATATGCTGTCTAGGTTGGTCATAACTTTCCTTCCAAGGAGTAAACGTCTTTTAATTTCATGGCTGCAGTCACCATCTACAGTGATTTTGGAGCCCAAAAAAATAAAGTCTGACACTGTTTCCACTGTCTCCCCATCTATTTCCCATGAAGTGATGGGACCAGATGCCATGATCTTAGTTTTCTGAATGTTAAGCTTTAAGCCAACTTTTTCTGTCTCCTCTTTCACTTTCATCAAGAGGCTTTATAGTTCCTCTTCACTGTCTGCCATAAGGGTGGTGTCATCTGCATATCTGAGGTTATTGATATTTCTCCCAGCAATCTTGATTCCAGCTTGTTCTTCTTCCAGCCCAGTGTTTCTCATGATGTACTCTGCATATAAGTTAAATAAGCAGGGTGACAATATACAGCCTTGACGTACTCCTTTTCCTGCTTGGAACCAGTCTGTTGTTCCATGTCCAGTTCTAACTTGCTTCCTAACCTATGTACAGGTTCTCAAGAGGCAGGTCAGGTGTTCTGGTATCCCATCTCTTTCAGAATTTTCCACAGTTTATTGTGATCCACACAGTCTAAGGCTCTGGCCTAGTCAGTAAAGCAGAAATAGATGTTTTTCTGGAACTCTCTTGCTTTTTTGATGATCCAGCGGATATTGGCAGTTTGATCTCTGGTTCCTCTGCCTTTTCTAAAACCAGCTTGAACATCTGGAAGTTCTCGGTTCACGTATTTCTGAAGCCTGGCTTGGACCATAATCACAGAAAACTAGCCAATCTGATCACATGAACCACAGTCTTGTCTAACTCAATGAAACTAAGCCATGCCGTGTGGGGCCACCCAAGACGGTCGGGTCATGGTGAAGAGGTCTGACAGAATGTGGTCCACTGGAGAAGGGAATGGCAAACCACTTCAGTATTCTTGCCTTGAGAACCCCATGAACAGTATGAAAAGGCAAAATGATAGGACACTGAAAGAGGAACTCCCCAGGTCGGTAGGTGCCCAATATGCTACTGGAGATCAGTGGAGAAATAACTCCAGAAAGAATGAAGGGATGGAGCCAAAGCAAAAACAATACCCAGTTATGGATGTGACTGGTGATAGAAGCAAGGTCTGATGCTGTGAAGAGCAATATTGCATAGGAACCTGGAATGTTAGGTCCTTGAATCAAGGCAAATTGGAAGTGGTCAAACAGGAGATGGCAAGAGTGAATGTCGACATTCTAGGAATCAGCGAACTAAAATGGACTGGAAGGGTGAATGTAACTCAGATGACCATTATATCTACTACTGTGGGCAGGAATCCCTTACAAGAAATGGAGTAGCAATCATAGTCAACAGGAGTCTGAAATGCAGTACTTGGATGCAATCTCAAAAATGACAGAATGATCTCTGTTCGTTTCCAAGACAAACCATTCAATATCACGGTAATCCAGGCTTATGCCCCAACCAGTAACACTGAAGAAGCTGAAGTTGAACGGTTTTATGAAGACCTACAAGACCTTTTAGAACTAACACCTCAAAAAGATGTCCTTTTCATTATAGGGGACTGGAATGCAAAAGTAGGAAGTCAATAAACACCTGGAGTAACAGCAAATTTGGCCTTGAAGTACAAAATGAAGCAGGGCAAAGGCTAATAGAGTTTTGCCAAAAGAATGCACTGGTCATAGCAAACACCGTCTTCCAACAACACAAGAGAAGACTCTACACATGGATATCACCAGATGGTCAACACTGAAATCAGATTGATTATATTCTTTGCAGCCTAAGATGGAGAAGCTCCATACAGTCAGCAAAAACAAGACCGGGAGCTGACTGTGGCTCAGATCATGAAATCCTTATTGCCAAATTCAGACTTAAACTGAAGAAAGTAGGGATAACCACTAGACCATTCAGGTATGACCTAAATCAAATCCCTTATGACTATACAGTGGAAGTGAGAAATAGATTTAAGGAACTAGATCTGATAGAGAGCCTGATGGATATGTCTAAGCTTATGCTATTTTTATACTGTCTTTATAAGTTTAGCTTTGCAGTAAATTTTGAAATGGGGAATGTGCGTCCTCCAATTCTTTTTCAAGATCTTTTGACTATTTTGAGCTCTTGTATTTTCATAAGAAGTTTAGAATCTGCTATTAATTTCTGCACAAAGGCAGCTGGAATTTTGATAGAAATTACATTGATTTGGTAGATCAATTTGGGGAGAGTTTCACTCCTAGCAATATTAAGTCTTCCAATCCATGAAATGTTTTTCCATTTATTTAGATCTTATTAAGTTTTTTTAAATGGTGTTTTGTAGTTTTCACTGTACAGGTCTTGCCCTCCTGTTGTTAAATGTATGTTCAGGTGTTTTTTGATGCTATTTTAAATGGAATTGTTTTCTTTATTTCATTTTTATAATGTTCATTTCTAGAGGTTGAAATACAAGTGGCTTTTTAATATTGATCTTGTACTTTGAAACCTTTTTGAACCTTTTAATTCTATTTTTTTTTCCTCTCTGGATTCCATATACAAGGTCATGTCATCTGCAAATAAAAATTGGTTTACTTTTTCCTTTTCCATTTCAATGTCTTTATTTTTCTTTTCTAATTATCTTGACAAGAACCTAGTGTATAAGTCCTCACCTTATTCCTGGCTTAGAGGGAATGCATTCAGTCTTTTCACTATCAAGTATGATGTTTGCTGTAGATTTTCCGTAGATGCAATACAGTATTTTGAGGAAGTTCTTTTCTAGTCCTAACTTTTTGAGTGTTTTTTATCAGGGAAGAATATTGGATTTTATATTAATAAAATGCTTTCTCTGCATTTATTGAGATGACTTGTCTGGTTTTTGTCCTATAGTCTTTTTATATGGTGTATTGCATCAATTGATTGATTTTGGATGTTAAGCTAATCTTAAATTTCTGGGAGAAGTCCCACTTGGTCATGATATATGTTAATAATTTTTTTTAGGTGTTTATTTAGAACCTGTTTCCTAGTATTTTGCATAGTGATTTTGCTTCCATTAATATGTTCCTGAGAGATATTGGTGTATAGTTTTTCTTCCTTGTAATCTCTGATTTTGGTATCAGGATAATACTGGTGTCATAGAAATGAATTGTGGATTCTTATTTCTGTTTTTGGAAGAGTTTGTAAACAGCTGGTGTTAATTTTTCATTGAAAGTTTGAAAGTTTTCAGTAGTGAAGCCATTTTGGCTTGGTTTTTTCTTTGTGGTGAGTATTTTCTTTACTAATTAGATACCTTATTTTAGATCTATTCATATCTTCTCTCCCTTCTTGAGTCAGTTTCAGTAATGTATATCTTTCTAGAAAAATGCTCATTTCATTCCAATTATCTTATTGTCTAATCTAACTGTTGACCTACAGGTATTTGTAGTATTTCAGTATAATCCTTTTTCTCTCTAAGATCTGTAGTGCTGTCCCCTCTTTCATTCCTGATTTAAGTAATTTGAGTCCTTTTAATGTAGTTTTTTCTTTATCACTTTAAAGTTTTAAAAATGTTATCTTTTTGAAGAGTCCATGTTTGGTTTCAATGATTTTTTTTTTTTTTACCTGTTGTTTTTCTAGTTGATATTTCATTTATTTCCACTCAACTGTTGTTTTTTTTGATACCCTTTCTAATGTTTTCTTTGGATTTATCTTTCTCTTCTTTTTCTGGTTTCCTAAGATGTAAATTTAAGTTACTGATTAGAGACCTTTCTTTTTTAATATAAACATTTACAACTATAAATTTCCATATGAGAGCTTCCTTAGTGATATATTAAATGTTTGGGGATTTTATATATTCATTTTCCTATATCTTAAGTGTTTTTTAATTTCCCTTGTTATTTTGTCTTTGATTAGTCAGTTATTCAAAAGTGCACTATTTAATTTCCACATGCTTATGAATTTCCCAAATTTTCTTTTGTGATTGATTTATAGGTTAATTTCTGTTATTCTTGGAAAACATATCTTAGATGATTTCAGTCACTTGGAATTTATTGTGTTTTGTTCTATAGCTTAGTGTATAGTCTTGTCTTGGAGAATTTCCTGTGTGTGCTTGAGAAGAATCTATATTACACTTTTGTTTAGTGTAATATAGACTGTAGATGACTTTTAGATCTAGTTTGTGTATAGCTTTGTTTGTTTTCTATTTCCTTGTTGATCTTCAACATAGTTGCTCTATTGGTTTTGAATAATAAGTTTATCTTGCAAAGACTTTGAATGCAAATTATCTTAAATTCTGTTTCAAACTCAAGTGCTAAGACTGCGGGACCATTATAAGGTGACTAAAATTTACATTATGTGAATATTTTCTAGTAAATACATAGTGCCTCTCTTTGTGCTTTTCATAGCTCATCTTTGTTTATTTGCATAATCTTTATGTGGTAGCAATTTATTTTACACTGGAGAAGTTTTAAGAGAGAACCCCCCCCAAAAAAGAGAGAGAACCCAAAGATTTAGGAAATGCTTCCTGACAGATCTCTCCAGAAGTTAAATTCTTCTACTAATCAGTATGCTGAAGGGACAGTTTTCAACTTTAGTGGATAGTTTCTTGTGTTTGTAAATCTGGTACATTTTAAATAGCATGGAAATGAATATCTTACTTTTTTTCTTGGTAGAACGAAAGGGGTCTTGGTCTGAGAGGAGGAATTCTAGTATTGTTGGAAGAAGATCACTTGAAAGGACAACAAGTGGAGATGATGCTTGTAACTTGACCAGCTTTCGACCTGCTACTCTCACAGTAACAAATTTTTTTAAGCAGGTATTGTTCTGTCATGGAGGAATTCTAGTGGGCTACTTGTACATACATTTTTCTTGACTCCAGAAAAATCATAATTGTCCATGTAGTACATGTACATGTAATAATTGATTGTGCTTTCAAGAAGTTAAAAAAGCATTAAGAGTAAAAATAAAAAGTATAAGAAAAAATAATTAATATTATACCTGTTGTTTTATCATATTTATTTAAATGTTGATGTTGACTAGTATTGCTTCAAAATCAGTCATCTGCATCTGTATCCTATTTCTTAATTTTAATATTTTAACTTTTCTTAAGCATTGATGGTTTATGAGTTTTCTTAGTCCATTAAACTTAGTGGGATTATGTCTGTCTTCACCACCCAAGTTTGTTTTTGACCTGAAATACCACATCCATGGTATAGGAATAGAAATTTTAGGCTCTAGTAGTTCATTTTTGTGCTAAAATTATTTTTATAGGTGAGTTTATAAGTCTAAACAGTTCTTGATCAAAGATATTTTGTTCTTTGCAAGTATATTTTCTGTTGAAACTTGTGAGTCAGATCAGTAGTTTTCAAATGCTGGTCATGATCCATTAATGGTAATATAAATTTAGTAAATAACACTCAGCTTAAAAAAAAAAGAAACAAGTTGAATAAAAAATTAATAGTGCCTTGCACTTCATGAAGTTAAGTATTGCTTCAGTAGGCTTTTTTCCCTTTAAGTTTTGTGTGTGTGCATACCTGTCTGCATGTCCTTACATGATGTATGTGCTACTGGATTTTAATGTAAAATGAATTTTATACTCTGAATCAATATCAGAAAATTTTTGAAGTCTGTCTAAAGTAACTAGACAACCAGAACTATAATAAGAATGGGAGAAAATTTGTATTTGTGTGACAAACTGTTGAAGGGTACCATGCATATATTTTGGAGCAGATTAAAGGAAAAGGCTAAATATTATCTCAAAATTTCTCCTTCTGAGGTGTTACTCTAAATAGGAAGAAAATCCTGGCCTAGTGACACCTTCTAACTTGAGAGGGCAAGGTGTTTAGGGCAGGTTGTGTTGTGATTTGGCAGGTAGTCACCTAGTTGAAGCCCTTTTCATAGTTATGTATCAGTAGTATTCACAGGTAGCTGCTCTGAGAGACTCAAATGGAAAACAAAGCAGGTAAGAAGTGTCTGAAGTGGTAAGGGTCTTCTTATTATGGTAATAGTGCCAGAAAGAGTCTAGAAAACGCCATAGTGTTACTTGGATGAGGTAATAGGCCAAACTTAGCTGTGGAAAGAGGTCAATAGATTTACTTGTTACTTGTTTACTTGTAGCTATAATGTTTCTCTTTTTCCTTCTTCAACTGGTATACCACTTTTGCCACTATTTCCTCAATTCCTTTTGGGTTTAATTCAGCCTACTTTATTATTGAACTACTATTGTAATCATAAATCAACAAGTCATCCAACCACCCACCCACCTGTTGATTCAACAGATGCATTTTGAGCATTCACCTCGTACTGAGCATCAATCCACCCACCTACCTACTTATCCAATAAATATTTTTTGAGCATTCATTATCTACAGAACCCTATTGAAGACTAGTAACTAGAAACTGGAACAAAGTAATGATAAAAACTTAAAAAATGATGGTTTCTGGATATATGGAGAAATGGAAAGCACTTACACCTAACTTTTGTGCAGTTCTGTAATTTTTAACTTAACATGTATGATTTTTATAAGTATTTTTATAAATAGCTTGAATATTATGTATCAGGCAAGTGCAAATTAAGTAAAAAAACAGACATTACAAGTTTAATAAAGTAGAATTCAATGTACAAGTTTCTCCTAAATAAGATACAGAAGGCAAGGTTTTTTCTCATTTTGTTTTTTTAATTGATGAGTGATTACTGTCCATGATTTGATATAGTAATCGGGAGTGTTTATGTACAGATTTGAAATGTGTCAGGCCAAAATGACTAGAAATGCATAAAGATTTAAAAATAAAAATTAAATCCATACATTACAAGTATATTTGTTCTATTGTTGACAGGTATAGAAGTTATGTGTTGCTTCAGGAGCACACAGCAGTGAACATGCAGTGTGGAGGAATGAGTGTCAACTAGGCTTATTCATGGGTTTGGAGATTGATGAGAGTCAGTTGATCTAGACTGACTTCTGCTGGGAAAACTGAAATGATTCAGGCTTTTTACACGTTGCTCACTTTTAACATCTAGCAGGCCAGCTTGGTCATATTGTTATGGCAGTGACAGAAGTTCCAGAGAGGGAGCAAGCTTACTTTTGCAAGCGTTTTTCAAGTCTCTATAAAATGTTTGTTTACTGGTTAGAACAAGTCACATGGCCAACCCTCGGGAAGGGAATTATGTCCCATGTAGCAAAAGGCATGGAAACAGGGAGTAAAAAGAATGGAGGCCATTACTATAATTGGTTTAACAAGTTAAGTAGACAGAAATAACTGAGTCTTGAAATAATCTGAATGTATTCTAAATAAGGGCCATTTAAATTTAAAGATCTGTATTAATTTCTGTACTCAAAAGGAGAGAATATACTAATAGAACATTTACAATAGTTTAGTCGTATATTAGGTCACTGAAAAAATCTTCATGAAGTCAAATTCTCTAACTATAACTCAGTAAAGCTAAAAACCATTTATACAAGTATTAACAAAATTCTCTAACCACTTAGAAAGTAAAAATCACTATTTAAAATAATGGGATAAAAGAAGATCTGTTCTGTATCCTGCTTAGAATACAATAGTGAACTACCGGGATCTGGCTCAAGGTGAACTGACTGTAATAAAGGAGGCTTAAATATATTTATTACCAAATAAGATAAAAAGATACTATGTGAACTATGCATTAAAAAAAAAGATGTCAAATGCAGGAGATTTTGATTAATAAAATCTAAAGACTGACTCTTAAATAAAAGAAAAAAGTCAATCACTGCCTATTTTAACTATAAGAAAAAAAAATTACAGTAAATTGGAAATTCTTTGTTAATTAGACCTGGTCTTGTTTTTTGTGTGTGTCTTCCCATTGATTGAGGTCCTTTTAGAGTTTTCTTTTTAGTCATATTATCAGGATAGTTGTGGTTTTTTTAAGTTTAATTTTTTGTTGTTATTTCCTTCTTTTCATTTTCAAATTTAGCCAATGCTCTGTATTTTGCTTTTAAGAAATTTGGCAATATAAAGTTGCAAAGACAAATGAAAACACAAGTGTAACAAATTTAAAGACTGTCATTTAGATATATATGTGTATATATATACACACATACATGTCTTTTATGTCTATATTCACATTTAGATATATATGTGTATATATATACACATATATGTCTTTTATGTCTATATTCATATTTTTCTTCATCCGCTTCTAACTTGCATTGATTTTTCTATATTTTAGAATGCCCTGTAGTACCTTATAAACATAGATAATGAGCTGTAAATAAATCTATAAAGTTAAAACATAGATAGCAATATTATAGCTTAATACAACATAAAAGCATAGAAAGAAGAAAATAATTTAGCGTATTTATTTTTAATCATAATTGTGTTAATTGAACTTTTCATCTAGACTAAATTGAAAGAAGAAGGGCAGGATTAATTAATAGGCAGTATAAATTTATTTTTGGTGTACTACATTTTTTTAATCAAATACTTTTTCCTCTATTTTTAATATTAGGAAGGAGATCGCTTAAGTGATGAAGATCTGTACAAGTTCCTTGCTGATATGAGAAGGCCATCTTCTGTTTTACGGCGACTAAGACCTATTACGGGTATTTAAACATTTTTGTGTACACATGATGACAGCTATTATCATCATTAAAAGTTGTATTTTTTGTAATGATGTGTTCTTTTTTCTCGTATCTGACCTGTATGTCTTTCTGTGCTCACTACCTGCCAGTCTTCTTCATTGTACTGTTCTGCTGTCATGTAGTCTAACAGTCTGGATGCCGGCTTCAGTACCTTTGATAATTTGAGTACTGAAATGAGAATGATGAATAATATTGTAGCTTAAAATTATTTTCTAGAGGGAAGAAAAATACATGTAATGATAGATATTCAGAAATAGGTTTATATTGTGATCAGAGCAGACTATTCCAGAGTAAAACTATTTTGAAGTCTACCAAGTTTGAGCAAACTCCTGGAGATGGTGAAGGACAGGGAAGCCTGGCGTTCTGCGGTCCATGGGGTCGCAGAGTCAGACTTGACTGAGCGAGTGAACCACAACCAAGTTTAAGTTTAAACTGGCACTTTTCCTGTGGCCCAGTGGTAATGTAGGAGACAAAGGAGATGCGGGTTTGATCCCTGGGTCGGGAAGACCCCCTGGTGGTGAGCATAGCAACCCACTCCAGTAATCTTGCTTGGAGAATCCCATGGACAGAGCTGGAGGGCTCTAGTCCCTAGGGTCTCTTAAGAGTTGGACATGACTGAGCATGAGCACAAAAGTTTAAGCTAAATCATTTCATCTTTGAAATGTTGGCTTGTTTCCCTATAAGATTCCTGTGTTTTTTTCCTTCTCCTTTGCCTCTTCCTTCCTTTCCATTGATTCATTCAGTAAGCATTTAGTATTTTATCTTTTTATATCTGTATTAGTAGTTTGAGATTTGATATGATGAAATAGTTTAGCGGTCTGAGGTGATAGCAGTTTTGGTTTCTTTCCAGGCTTCTTGAAGAAGTAGGATTTAAATCCTTCCAAAAATACTTCAGTGTGAGGTTGTTATTTATTATTACTTTTTATTTTATTTAAACTTTTTTATTGGTGTATAATTGCTTTACAGTGTTGTGTTAGCTTCTCCTGTTCAACAGTGTGAATCAGCTGTGTGTATACATATATCCCCTCCCTTTTGAGCTTCCCTTCCCCTGACCCCCACTATCACAGAGCACCGAGCTGAGTTCTCTGTGTTATGTAGCAGGTCCCCACTAACTATGTGTTTTACACATGGTAGTATATGTCAGTTCTGTTCTCTCAATTCGTTTCACCCTCTCTTTCCCCACTCCCTCTTCCACGTCCTCATGTCTGTTCTCTATGACTGCATGTCTGTTCCTGCTCTGCAAACAGGCTCATCTGTTACCGTCTTTCTAGATTCCATACACATGCATTAATACATGATACTTGTTTTCCTTTTTCTGAGTTACTTCACTTTGTATGACATGTTTACATTATTTTTATAATGTATTTTTTTTTATACTGTATTTTTGTATGCAGCTCAGCTGAAGATAGACATTTCTCCTGCACCTGAAAATCCCCATTACTGCCTGACCCCAGAGCTGCTTCAGGTGAAGCTTTACCCTGACAGTAGGGTTAGACCTACTAGAGAAATTTTGGAGTTTCCTGCAAGGGATGTCTATGTTCCAAACACTACTTACAGGTAACGCATTTTAATTTTGGAGAATTCTGAAGTAAGGTACAGTATATTCTAATATTAATATAGAATGAAAGTCTTGCAAAATCCTTTGTAGCTTTGCTACTTATTTCATTTCTTACTTTATGATTTTACTAATAGCTGTAATGCATTTAGCTCTTGCTGTGTAACAGGTATGTTAATTACCTTTCATACTTTATCTTTTTTAATCCTCATAACTTGAGGTAGGTATTACCTTCACTTTAGAAGTGAGTAAACTGAGGGATAGAGAGTTCATACCTAACTGTGTTGGAGCTAGCATTTGAATTGTGGGTTGCTAGGTTAAAACATTTGAACTTCTAGTTACTGTATTTCCTCAGATGTTCTTATTGGCAGAATCTAACATTACACATGAATTAAATGTATGTACCTGTACTATGTTCTAATAATTAATCAACAGTATTTGGTGTAATTCTATATTATAAGATCCCCTGGAGAAGGAAATGGCAACCCACTCCAGTACTCTTGCCTGGAAAATTCCATGGACTGAGGAGCCTGGTAGGCTTTAGTCCATGGGGTCGCAAAGAGTCAGACATGACTGAGCGACTTCACTTTCACTTTCTGTATTACTCAGAATACTCGACATGAGGTTGTTGGATAGGATTTTAGACTGAACGCTGCATAACTCCAGGGGTACCGTTTACATGTTCTCTATGACTGAGGTCCCCTTTGTTTGTGAATGCTGAGATCAGGACTTGACATGTCTGTTGGGGTATCCAGCAGGGCACCTGAGACACAAGTTTCTGCGTCAACTTCCTCACTTTAGTATATTTCCCCACCATTTACCCAGTTCCTGAGGCAAAATTTTTGGGATCAAAATGACTTCTCTTTTTTTGTATTCCTCACATTTACTCCTCCAAGAAGTTTTGTAGGCTCTGCTTCAAAATGAATCCCAAATCCAATACTCCTTACCTCCTCCACCTTTGAAATTCTACTTGTCACCATCCAGATCAGCACTGTCAAACAGAAATATAATGGGAGCCGCATTTGTAATTTTCAGTTTTATAGTTTCTATATTAAAACAATAAACAAATAAATTAATTATAATCATAGGTTGTTTAGTACAGTATATCTAAGATAGTGTCATTATACCACATAGTAAATGTCAAAAATTCTTTTGCCTTTTTCCACTCCTTTATCTTCAAAATCTGGTGTGTATTTTACACTTAAAGTACATTTCAATTCAGATGCGCTGCATTTCAAATGGTTGATAATCAATAGAACTAGGTACTAGAATCCTAGATGGCTGCTGATCTAGAATTTTGTGTACATTTTAAAATTTGATCTTCTTACTTCTACCCATGCCTCAGTCAGTTCTCAAGGTTGTAGTCAGAGAGATTTTTAAAAGATATAAATCTGATCATTTGGTCCCATGCCTTAAAGTCCTCCAATGTCTTCTATTTTAAGCAGAAAAATAATGATGGCTATAAGACTATGTGATCTAGCTCCTTCCTTTCTCTAACTTCGTATCCTACTAATCTCTACCTTGCTCATTTTAGCCTCAATGGCCTTTTTATTCATCCTTGAATAAACAAAATTCTGCCCAAGATTTTTTTATTTTTTTCTTCTCTTTGCCTATCTTTTGCCAGATTGTCACATGACTTGATTCCTTATTCAGTCATGTATCTACTTAAAGGTCATTCTCATCACCCTATGTAAAAGATCCATTGCTTCTCTCCTTCAGCTTTTATGCTTCCTTATATTTATCATTATCTGGCATTACAATATGTATTGAATTGTTATATGAATGTAATTACTGTAAAGGGCAAGGGCTTGTCTCTTTTGTTTACCACTTTATCTCCAGCATAATAGTGTGCTAGCCTGTGGAGAGTACACAGTAATACTTACTCATTGTGTAAAGAAGTAAGACACTGGATGGTGGTATGAATGGGATTTGGAGTCGCACTGGTATGGGTACAGTATCTGACTCCACTGTTCACTGTTTAGTTGCTTAGAACAAATGACTTAGTTTATTGGCACTCAGTTTTATTAATCAAATATGGGATGATACCTGTCTTCTTTTGTGAGTGTATAGAGCACAAAACATTGCATGTGATTGGCACTTAATGTGAGTAAAACTCCTGGAATATAGGGTAAATGAAATATATACTGCTTTTAAAAGAAACATGTGTAAAATTTAAAAAAAAAATGTTTAAAAAAAAAGAGGTGATACAAATATTCTCCTATAAGTTTTCAATTCAGTTCAGTTCAGCTGCTCAGTCGTGTCTGACTCTTTGCGACCCCATGGACTGCAGCACACCAGGCCTCCCTGTCCATTGCCAACTCCTGGAGTTTACTCAAACTCATGTCCATTGAGTTGCTGATGCCATCCAGCCATCTCATCCTCTGTCATCCCCTTCTCCTCCTGCCTTCAATCTTTCTCAGCATCAGGGTCTTTTCACATGAGTCAGTTCTTTGCATCAGGTGGCCAAAGTATTGAAGTTTCAGCTTCAGCATCAGTCCTTCCAGTGAATATTCAGGACTGATTTCCTTTAGGATGGACTGGTTGTATCTCCTCAGAGTCCAAGGGACTCTCAAGATTCTTCTCCAGCAGCACAGTTCAAAAGCATCAGTTCTTCAGTGCTTAACCTTCTTTATAGTCCAACTCTTATATCCATACATGACTACTGTAAAAACCATAGCTTTGACTAAATGGACCTTTAGCAAAGTAATGTCTCTGCTTTTTAATATGCTGTCTAGATTGGTCATAACTTTTCTTCCAAGGAGTAAACGTCTTTTTAGTTTCATGGCTGCAGTCACCATCTGCAGTGATTTTGGAGCCCCCAAAAATAAAGTCTGTCATTGTTTCCACTGTTTCCCCATCTATTTCCCATGAAGTGATGGGACCAGATGCCATGATTTTAGATTTCTCAATGTTGAGTTTTAAGTCAAATTTTTCACTCTTCTCTTTTACTTTCATCAAGAGGCTCTTTAGTTCTTCTTCAGTTTCTGCCATAAGGGTGGTGTCATCTGCATATCTGAGGTTATTGATATTTCTCCTGGCAATCGTGATTCCAGCTTGTGCTTCATCCAGCCTATAAACTTTATATATATTTTATTTTATCTATATAGATATATGTGTATATATACATATGGCCACTTAAAAGAACAGGGAATAAAAAAGTGAGCCATGGTTGGTATTGAACAACTTAGATGTTATCAACCCTGTCTCTTATCTAGTATATGACTCATGCAGAACATTCCTAACTTGTATGTATCTATCTTTCTTCTACTTGGATTGTTTCAGAGACAGGTAAAATGAAAATTGGGGACTTTGAAGGGTCTTTTCTTTCATTTTTCTGTTTATCTTTTAAAATTTATTTACATATATAGATTTTAAACAAATTATATGAGTATACTTAGAGTTCAGTTTGTGCCATAAGGCTTAAAATTAAAAGCAGAGGTCCTTCATCTTGTTCCAACCATCCTTTCCCTACCTTGATGTCTAATCTTTGTTGTCAGTCACTATTGTCAATAGTGACTTTATGTTCTATCAGTTTTTGCTCCTACTTTTGTTGTTTTATTCCTTGTTTTTAAATAACATGTTCATGCTGCTGTGTCTTGATTCTTTTTCAATTTAAAATATCTACTGATTGCTATAGATGGCGAAGATTTAACTCTGATATCCTCTTCCTTAAAAAAATACATATACTTGCATAAACCTTGAAAAAAAATACTTGTCATCTCTATAAAGCTTTTTGCAATACAGTAAAATCCATCAGATTATTTCCTCTCTTGTACCTTCCTTAGTCCCTTTGCAACTAAATTATAAGTTAGTATAACAGGGGAAGTTTTCAAGGCTCACTTGGCTTACTGTACAGTTGTTGTCTTGGAGCCTGTTCACCATTTTCCTAGAAATTCTGTTTGCATTTATTTTGCAATGGAGTTCTTATTTCCGATGTATTTTTTGTTCTTGGTTTACTCATTATACTGAGAGCCTTCAGTATCTCCCTGGATTAAGGTGTTGGAAAGTACCTGGCACATATTAAATGCTTGATAAAAGTTAGTCATTAGTGTTAGGCTTAGTTGCTTATTTAAAGATAAACAGAGTCTTAAATCTTTAAGGTTGTAGGTTACTGCTTTGTCAAATAAATGTAATCATGCTGTTAGACGTATGATTGTCCTTGGGATTACACATACGAATTTAGAAAAATAGTTTTATGTTTGAGATGGAATCCTTGATTTTATATTTTCTAAAATGTCATTGAAACCTCATTTTATAAAGGCTTACTAGGGAGATTGTTAATCTTATTTTCATGACCTTGAACTGCACATTTCACACCAGTTGAGTAATTTTGCCCTGTTTGATTTGCCATGAAAACACTTTGGACTTTGATAAAAGGACCAACATTTGGTTACTTTCTTTTCTATTTTCAGAACTGTGTTGGATGATCACTTAGTAAATGCATAAGTACAATGCTTGTGGTTCTTATGGGGAAAAAAGACATCTGATTATTCTATAACAAAATGTGGAATATGTAACAATATATTTGGAACAGACTTTATAAAGAAGTAATTAGATACATAATAAATACTGATTCATGAATGCATTTTTGATTAAGTTAATCAAAATTTTGATTAAGTTAATTAAGTTGAATAAGTTAATCAATTACCATGAGTTATGCTATTAGGAAGAAAAAGTACAAGCATGAAAACATGCTGATACTAGATTGACAGTGTGTAAATAGATTATACTACAGTAAGTAACCCTGACACAAGAAATGTATATACTTGCTCTCAGTAAAATTTATACTAGTTCAGTGTAACCTCTTGGTCTAGAGATTTTGTAGTAATTCACTAAAAGCAATAAGCTATCTTTGGTGCTCTTGGAATTTTTGCTATGGTTTTTCACTATTTTAGTTTTATAATTTGCTGGATTTATTTTTCTGTCTTTAATTGCTAAGTGCCAGTTGAAGGGGTCCAGACAGTGATGCTGCAAGATTTCAGAGAAAAGGCCTCCATTTACTAGGATATTTGTGGAAGAAGTGAGATTATCTGTGCTTTGTTGTGGTTCATTTGCTTAGTCATGTCTGATTCTATGTGACTCCATGGACTGCAGCACGCCAAGCTTCCCTGTCCTTCAGTATCTCCTAGAGTTTGATCAAATTCATGTCTATTGAGTTGGTGATACTGTCTAACCACCTCATTCTCTGCTGTCCCCTTCTCCTTTTGCCTTCAGTCTTTCCCAGCATCAGGGTCTTTTCCAAATGAGGTGTCTCCTTGCATTAGGTGGCCAAAGTATTGGAGCTTCATCTTCAGCATCAGTCCTTCCAATGAATATTCAGGGTTGATTTCCTTTAGGATTGACTGGTTTGATCTTGCAGTCCAAGGGAATCTTTAAGAGTCTTCTGCAGCACTGAATTCAGAAGCGTCACAGGAGGCAGTGACCAAAACCATCCCAAAGAAAAAGGAATGCAAAAATGCAAAGACAACAAAAAAAGGTTGTCTGAGGAGGCTTTACAAATAGCTGAGGAATGAAGAGAAGTGAAAGGCAAGGGAGAAAGAGAAAGATATTAGAATCTTATTAGGATTTTATCTTAAATCTAAGAATCTTACCTTAAAATTGCACATGAATTCTGTTTTCTACTTCATAAATCCACTTCATATAAAAATAGTTATTTCCTCCCTAAAACAAAAAAGTGATATTCCTGGGAGATGTGTCATGTTAATCCCATGGACTTGCATTTGTCATTTAGCTGTGCCTTCATAAGAATGTGTACCCCAATTACAGGCCCATAAGCCTACAAAGCAAGATCCAGATCTCTTCCAGATATTCAGGGTTTCCAAAACCTGACCCCAAAATACTTGTTTAACCATTTCCTGCCCAACACAAACCCTCGGCTCTAATCAAAATTATTTATTTCAAAACCCTGCTGTATACTTTGCTAATGCCATTTCATTTATCTAGAATGCCTCCCTAAACCTTTCTGCTTGGCAAGGTCCTATATATACTTCAAGGTAGCACAGGAAGACTGTACCACTTATACTATAACATGAGAGCCATGTAATTAATTTTTCTTAAACTGGGTTATCATATGATGATAGATCTCCCTTTAGAATTGGGGTTGTTAGTACCCTTTGGCAGTCCTGTGAATCCTCTGGAAGTATGGTAGTGCCATTAAGGTATATAAAGAAATGAGGAGAATGTGAAGAAGTGAAAGGGAGGAGCAGCAGAGGCAGTAAGGTTTTGATGGAGTTGTTATTTAATAAGTTGAGTTTGAAGAGGCTATAGGATATCAAAAGGAGAAATGGCAGGTGGCAGTGGAAGAAGGGGAAGAAGGGGAACTGGAGAGAGAGAGAGACGTAGATTTGGGAAATTTATTCATGGAAAATAAATGAATCCATGAGAGAAGATAGAATTTCTGAGGTCCGAATAGAAGAGATGTTTGAATATTGTACATGGGTCCACAGTGCTAAATACTAGGAAGAAGTCGGGCATTAAAGATGGACTCGGACTTCCCTGGCAGTCCAGTGGTTAAGACTCCGCATTTCCACTGCAGAGGAAGTGCAGAATCTGCATGCTGCGCTGGCTCAGCCAGAAACAAAAGCAGACATGGAGAGTAGGAGTACTGTGGAAGCAAACTAACTGAAGGTGAAGTTTGAGAGGAGAATATTGTTATTAGTAAATAGTAAAGAAATCAAAGGGAATGTGGACTGTGAGGTCACTGGATTCGACAGTTGTGTTAGTGGTGCAATTAGAACCCTTTTGGCAACTTAGTGAGATCCGAGGACATAATTTTGTGAAGCATAAAGAAAAAAATCCTTTCTCTAACAGAATTCTCTCTCAATCTGAGCTTTATATGCAGGAAAAAACTCAGTATTCCTGAAAGAAACAAAATGCAGCACATTGTGTGAGAATTTTTAAAAACTGGAAAACAGAGAAAAAAATGTTATATTAAATAAATAACATTATTTTGCATTTGAAAGCTTCCTACTTTGGGGGGAAAAAGGCCATTTTGGCACTCTTGCTTTCAAAGGTCAATTTTGACAGCTTGAATGTGGTTCTGAAAATGAAAACTAATTCCTGCCTTTTTGTATTTTTTCGAACAAAATATTTGTGTAGGATCCACATAGATCATAAATATTGGAATGTGTCATATACTAAAAATATATATTGAAATTTAAAATACATAATGGTGAATATTTATTGATCAGTGTGAGTCACTACATAACTTGGACACAACAACTGTGGAAAATTTTTAAAGAGATGGGAATATCAGATCATCTTACCTGCCTCCTGAGAAACCTTATGTAAGTCAAGAAGCAACAGTTAGAGCCAGACATGGAGCAATAGACTGGTTCAGAATGGGGAAAGGAGTACGTCAAGGCTGTATATTGTCACCCTGCTTATTTAACTTATATGGAGAGTACATCATGCAAAATGCCGGCCTGGATGAAGCACAAACTGGACTCAAGATTGCTGGGAGAAAATATCAATAACCTCAGATACGCAGATGATACCATCCTTGTGGCAGAAAGTGAAGAGGAATTGAAGAGCCTCTTGATGAAAGTGAAAGAGGAGAGTGAAAAGGCTGGATTAAAACTCAGTATTCAAAAACTGCAGATCATGGCAGCCAGTCTTATCACTTTATGGCAAATAGATGGGGAAACAATGGAAACAGTGAAAGACTATTTTCTTGGGCTCCAAAATCACTGCAGATGGTGACTGCAGCCATGAAATTGAAAGACCCTTGCTCCTTGGAAGAAAAGCTATGACCGACCTAGACAGCATATTAAAAAGCAGGGATATTACTTTGTCAGCAAAGGTCTGTCCTGTCAAAGTTATGGTTTTTCCAGTAGTCATTATGCATGTGAGAGTTGGACCATAAAGAAGACTGAATGCCAAAGAATTGATGCTTTTGAACCACCACAGTGTTGGAGAAGACTCTTGAGAGTCCCTTGGACAGCAAGAAAATCAAACCAGTCCATCCCAAAGGAAATCAGTCCTGAATATTCATTGGAAGGACTAATACTGATGCTGACGCTTCAATCCTTTTGCCACCTAATGGGAAGAGCCCACTCATTAAGAAAGACCCTGATGATGGGAAAGATTGAAGGCAGGAGGAAGAGGGGATGACAGAGGGTGAGATGGTTGGATGGCATCGCTGACTCAATGGACATGACATTGAGCAAGCTCCGGGAGATGGTGAAGGACAGGAAACACTGGCATGCTGCAGTCCATGGAGTTGCAAAGAGTTGGACATGACTGGGTGACTGAGTGACAATGATGACATAACTTCGGGACTATCCTTTTTTTCTTTTTTTTTAAAAAATTAGTCTTTAAAAATTGAGTTTAATTCAAGATTTTATTTCTTTTTGATGGTTTCTTTAGAAGCTTAAAAAAAATAAATACTAACATGATATTATGGTCAGAATATCCTCTAATAATCCTTGAGTATTTAGAATTTAAATTATTTAAATTATAGATAGCATAATCATACTCCTATTAGATGTCAATAAAAAACTACAGGAATGTAAATGTAAATGTCTGTAATCTAGAGGACTGAGTTTTTAATAAATTTGGAAATGTTAACATTCCTCAGAATGTTTATTTAATCTTTCAGTAACTTTTTATGATTCTTAATTCTCTTTGAAAAACCTCCAAATTAGTATTAGACTCACACTGTATCCAAGAGAAATAAATTATTAAACTTTAATTCGATGCCACAAACACATTCTTTCTTACTATATTTTGACAAGATCACCTTAAAATTTTTTGTTTTTCACAACATTAGGAGTTAAAATATGTACAGAGTCCAGACAAAATGCCATGCGGGAGACCCTGGTTCGATTTCTGAGTCAGGAAGATCTGCTGGAGAAGGGATAGGCTACCCACTCCAGTATCCTTGGGCTTTCCTGGTGGCTCAGCTGGTGAAGAACCCACTTGCAATGAGGGAGGCCTGGGTTCCATCCCTGGGTTGGGAAGATTCCTTGGAGAAGGGAACGGCTACCCTCTGTAGAATTCTGGCCTGGAGAATTGCATGGACTGTGTAGTCCATGGGGTGGCAAAGAGTGGGACATGACTGAGCGACTTTCACTTTCAGGAGTTAAAATATGTATAGAGTCCAGACAAGTTGACAAATAAGGTACAATGATACTTGATATTTAAAGTCAGTATGACTTAGCAGTTATGATCTGCTGTATTTAACAGTGTGAGCCTATTTCAATACAGTATTTCATCCTGCTTCATTTGGCCTCATAAATAAAGCATACCAAACATTTACTCCAAATTATTTTGTTGCAAAATTAGTATCAATTTTAAAATCCATGTTACCGATTTTTACATGTACTCTCAACTTATTTTAGTTTTGAAATTAATATTACATCATTTAATAATTGTACAGTTATTAATTGTTTATATTTCTTCAAGTTTAGAATTTTAGCAAGAATAGTATTTTTTTAACTGAGGACGTTGTGCAGTTAGCTAACATGATGACTTTAAACTTAAAAATTTTTTTTATGTTGTTTATTTAGGACGGTTATTTGAAATTTCATCCATTGGCTAAAATTTAGATCGTGACCTTCTAAAATTTGATTCACACATTACAAAATACATGAATAAATGATTGTCATAAAATTTTGATTGAGAAAGGTAAATGGTGTTCTTCGAAGTGATGTGATGATATGTTTAATATTAAGTTGGTAGTGGCTTTAATATAAAGAATTTATTTCTAAGCCTTCCATTAGGGGTTTAATACTGGATTTCTAAACCATTGTAATATGGGATGAGTTTAATGTTTAATTTATTGGCTTTTAAATTTGCCTCAGTTCATTCAGAGTTTTCTGAATCTGATGGATGTATCAGCATTTTGGTTGCTTTGATGGAGTACAGCCTTCCATCTTGAGACTTCCAGCATATTCCTCCTTTCCTCTCTGGCTTAGCTTTTGCTTTTGGCTTGTTGTATTTACCATTTAGGTTGTTTTCCCCACATACATCATGGTACCACCAGCCTCCTAAAAAGGATAGATACACAGTTTAATAGATACAGACTCATATACAGTTCCTGTTATTATACTTAGCTGATGAGTACATCTTCAGTTATATGCATATTTTCCACTTTTAAATGATTTATATGTCTCATACATCTGATCAAAAATAAAATATCTGAGAAAGGTAAGAGGTAAAATACATAATTGAACTAGAATCAAATTACCACGTTTGTTACGAGACATTTACGTATAGAGAAAATGTTTATTTTGGAGTCATATTTTAAAGAGTTGACATTGAAGATACCAGCTATTACTCTGGAAAGATATTTTGAAGATATGAAAATAAAGTTTTGATATTAGGAAGAGGATACCTGAATTACTTTCTGGACAGTTGAAATGTCCTTTTGCTTTGTGATCCCAAGTGGAAAACATCAAGTCTTTGTGTTCGGGAAATGCCTTGGGTCCATTGCCAGAAATCTCAGCTAGATGTAGTGTATAGTTGGTTTCATGATCTCCCAAGTGAAAAGAATATTCAGTATAATACTTGTCTTTCCAGTCTTCTAGCTCGATTCGTAGGATATAGTTAGATTGCTTTACTATGGAGTATATCTTTTCTAAACCCAGCCAAAATTCTCCTGAAAAAAGAAGTTGTAGAAATCTGTGGATTGTTAATTGTAGATGAGGCAGTGACCATTTATTTTGAGAGGTTTTTTTTTTTTTTTTTTGCTGTAAGTAGCTTAACTGTTTTCATCTTGAATCCTTTGGTTATTTTAGAGTTTCTTAAAATATTTGTTTTAAAAACAGTTTTATTGGAGATCATTATATTTACAACAGCTGTGAAAATATTAATGGGCCTAACTAGATTCTGATTATCCTTTCTAAACTGGATATTATCAGGCTTATTTCACAGGTGAAACCTATTAAACTATTATAAGTATTTATAGGGCTGGTCATTGGTAAAATGTTATCTAACTTCTGGGTCCTTAGGTATACTGGCTTTATAATCAACTTTTTTTTTTTTTTAATACCCATATACTATGAAGAGATTTGTTAAGTATTTCTAGAGACTTGGATAATAATGTTATTTTCCTATCGTATAGTCTTGGCCTTTGATATTTTCTTGGTATATATGTTTTCTTTGTAGAAAAAGAAGGAAATAAAAAAAAATTTTAAATAAAA
The DNA here is from genome assembly GCF_033118175.1 of Dama dama. Taxonomy (NCBI): domain Eukaryota; kingdom Metazoa; phylum Chordata; class Mammalia; order Artiodactyla; family Cervidae; genus Dama; species Dama dama. The sequence continues at coordinate 80,381,912 of NC_083700.1, forward strand.
AGCATTATTCTTAATAACTTTTTGCTGTAGTTTAAAAATTTTTATTTCGAATGAAAAACATAATATAAATACAAACAGTTCTCTTTAATTATCACAATTAGTCTCTTTAATTATCCCTTTTATTAAAGCATTTAAGGGAAAAAAGTCAGAATTTCTTTCCTGCTGTTGAATCAGTGTATTTAATTTTAAGAATTGCAGACTACAAGTGGCTTACTTCCTTGAAGAAATAAATGAGTTATTGGACTGTCACTCTTAGGAGAAGACTTAGCCTACAAAGCATATCACTGATTATACCTTTTAGTTTGGGATTTAATTGGTAGTTTGAATTTAAAACTGTTTAAGTAGTCAAATACTCCTGAATATTTAAAAACTTGCTATAATAATGGATGTTACCTATTTTATGAATGAGGGCATGGCATAACTCATGGATTTTTATAAGTGCTTTTTGGATTTTAAACCTCTATCTTATTTTTATTTAGCTTGTTTTATTTTTTACCTTATTTATTTTGTGATCAAAATATAATAATTTGCATTGAATTACCTAAATTTATTTTAAACCACACATTGTATAATATACATTTATAATATTTGAATAATTGAAATCTAAACATTTTGTTTAGATCTGACAGTTGACAGCTTCTTTGTACCTTCCAACTGCCACATAGTTGATATCTAAAACGTTAGTAAGAAAGCAGAGTGACCACTGATAAGGATGGTTTTCTTTGTAGCTTATTCATAGCATTTAATACTTATTTGAAACATATAGTACTTTGAAATCAGAATTATCTTTTAAAATCATAATTATGATAATCAGAAGCCATCCAATTAAATTGTGATAAGTATATACATAGAACAGACATGTAATTATGGAAAGTATAATTCAAAAAAAGACAATTGTAATAAGTTCAGTACTTACAAATGTGTAACTATTAGCTAATAATTTCTAAGAAGGCTGGGACTGTTCCTCATTCATTGTATTTCTAATGCCAAATCCACAATGGGCTTTATTAATAGATTTTTAATAAATATGTTTTAGTTAACAAGTGAACGAATATATGAAGTCATCTTACCATCAAGCCTCCCAAAACCATACTTGTAGTTTTCCCAGGTTTCATTGAAGTTTTGTGATCCATCTTTTCGATGTTGAATTAATGTCCATGAACTACCTGAATATAATGAACAAATTGTATTTTCAGTAGACTGATGCTGATAGTTGTAACAAAATACTGTTTTTTTGTTTGGTTTTAATTGGTGACTGTATAAGGTAGTTATTAACATTGTTATGGTAATATTTTATTATTTATTGTGGGCCCAAGAAGTTAAATGAAGGGCAACCAATTAATTTGTCTTAATAAACTTATTGACAGCAGTCATTTTAGATTATTTTTTAGAAAAAAAGATGGAGAACATTGAATGAATGCATAAGTAAATCTATGAATAAGACAAATATATGTATTAGATCTAGTACAAATATATGTACTAGATACAGATATTCAGATATATATCTGTACTAGATACAGATATATATCTAGATCTAGATATATATAACTACCTGTGTTATATATATTTTATTTTATGTGTATTCAGGACAAAAATAAAAGAATTAGTCTTACAAATAGATAGTGTGTAACCTTAGCTTACTTACTATTGTCTATTTCTCTTAGACTGGTTTTACCTGATTTAACATCACAGTAGACATTAAAAACTTGAGAGTTGCTGGGTCTAATGGAGTAGATGCCACTTGTATGCTTGCCTTGGTTATAAATGATGGTACAATCAGCAGGAATGTCTAGAATCAACAAAATGTTATTACATAAGATGCATTAATAAAGAATGATATCTTTAGAGCTTGAGGTTGAAATTCTATGAAATTGTGACTGTCGTCTTTAGTCTTTTTTAGTAATGTGTTATTGAAAAGCTATTTTATGCTAAAACATTTTTATTAGATGGCATGTTATACGAAGAATATCAAATAGTTATTACCAAACTGATTTATTTTTGAGAAAGTGACAAAATGAGAATTTTAAGTGCCGTTTCCCCTAGACCTAGGAAAAACATAAATAAAATTCCACATATGAGATGTTAGTATAGTGCTTCATGCATACTAGGTTGTCAACAGATTAATGTGGAAAGAGTGAACATATATAGAAGAAACTAACAAAGATTTTTTTTTCCTCTATGAATTACATTAAAAATAAATGCGGTTTGAAAATATATCATTTTGTTGAAGATTGGTTGAGAATGGAGACTTTGTCTCCCTATCTTTTTGCTTTTTGTATGGAAAGTAGAAACCTTGAAGAGAATGCCATAATCTTTCCGTGCATATTCAATAACTGTTAACATTTTACCTTATTACTTTATAAACAAATATGTACAAATATGAATTTTACTGTGCTATTTGAGCATCATTTGCAAACATCATGACCCTTAATCCCTTAGATACTTTGGCGTGCATCTCTTAAATTCTCTTAAACATGAGATTATTCTCTTACATAACTGTAATACCATTATTCCATCTAAGAAAATTAATGATTATTACCTAATAGCAAGTCTGTATTCATATTTCTCTGATTGTCTTAATTAAGAATGTTTTAGTGGGTTTAAAAAAATCACTAAGATCCGATTTAGGTTAACACATATTTGTTGAATTTATCTCTTTACTCTCTTTTAGTCTAGAACAGGCCCTGAGAATAGGGATTTTTGATGGAAATGTCAAAGATAGAAGAAAAATTTGATGATAATAGCTTCAAGACAGAAACCCAGCAAATGATCTTACCGTCATGTTCTACAATTCTTGTTTCATTCAAGTGAAACGAGGGAGTAGTTCTTGGTGCTCTTGGTTTAGAAGAAAGAGAATTTTCTGTGGGTTCTTTAATACCAGTTCTTCTCAACTGATAAAAGAATACAAATCTACTTTTAAAAATTTGAATATTTAATTAGGGGAAATCTGAGTTCATAATATGTTATTGTTTTCAATGGTAAGAGGGATCAATAATGCTATTCATATTATACAGACTTCTGTTCTCAAAGTATTTAATCAGGCACATTATTTAATGAGTTAAAAAAATAGAGAAAGATACCAAGGCAAAAAACAGAAATTGATCAAAAAACAGCCAGACCAAAGGCAGAGACTTTGCTTAAAGTGTTTTAATATTTTCTATTTATTTATATGAATGTAATATATGTTCTATTCAGTGACAAAGGCAGATTTCAAATTTCATAATTCTTGGTTGTAGGTCTTAAGATATAATAATAATAATTTGAACAAGGTTGCTTTCTTGATAGTTTTTGACATGTAAATGTATTTGTAGAGGTAGCAAATTGACTGATTTATTTGTTTGCTTTTCATATCTTCAATATTTCATTGTCTGTTGTGCTGGATTTGCAATCTATTGACTGATAGTTTGTGTTATTGATGACTTGAGAAAAGCAGAATATATAATACCTTGTGTTAATAGTGTTAGTTTTTGATGTCAGCATAAATGGCATTTCTTAGGATATAATTCATTAGGCTCTCTTGTAAAGTTCACTTATTGTATATTAGTCTTTTCTACTAAGTGACTGTGATCTTAGAGTAACTTAACTTTAGAGTTTGGTTTGTAAATTTAAATTTGAGTAAGTTGTGTCAGATGATCTAAGGCTTCTTCCAACATAGAAATTTATTGTTTTAAAGTCTTCATACATTTTATTACTAGATAAGATGTATACCATTTTATAATAGTGACATTTTGCTTTTGTAAGTAAGTTCATTTACTCATAGTAAAATATGTAGGAAAAAAGAGAAAAATAACATACAGTAAGAAGGAAATTATGGAAATTAAAACTAGCTGGAAAAAACCCCTTTTTGGACAATTAGCAAAAATACCCTACTAAATAATGATTGATAAAATAGCAAAAGTAACTTACTAAAATTATGAGTCATAAAATTACTAAAACATTATGTGCATGTTTAGTGGAAATTATATTTGTTTTATAGTCCTTGGAATCTATTTTTTTAACCAGTTTCTTCAAGTCTATATTATTTTTTAAATTCCTGAATGACTGTTTAATAGTATTATTACTAATTAATATTTTTGAACTATGGTACTATATTTGGAATGCTTAGATTTTGGCATGGCTTTATCCCAAACAGGTATCTCCCTTCCTCACCTAGCCAGTTATTTATATTGTAGATTAAATTATACTGTTGGGTATTAAACTTTAATTATTAGGCATGTAGCTTCTAATAATTATAATAATATTAATCACAGCAAGTTTTTATTGACTTGTTTGTACTAAATGTGACATTACCTTTATTAACTCAGCATGTATTTATTAAGTGTTTACTGTGTATCAGACAGTGTTCTATATTTTGGGGTCTATAGCAATTTAAAAAAAATGGACAGAAACTTCTGTACATACGGATCTTACATTCTAGTTCAGGGACAGACAGAATAAATAACTAAATATATATATTATATTAAATAAAGGTAAGTGTTAAGAGAAAATAGAGAATAATGAAAGAGGTAGCAGGTTTCAAGCATGGGTGTAGGGGATTGTAATTTTTGATTAAATTATCTGGGACAGATTCTTTGAGAATTTTGTATTTGAGAAAGACCTAAAGGGAATAGGAGTGGGCCATGCCAATACCAAGATGAAGAGCATTCCAGACAGAGAGCAACACAGGCAAAAGCCCTGAGATAGCAACTTGTTTGATGTGTTTGAGTAGCAGTAAAAAGGCTAGTATGACTATAGTAGAGGAAATGAAGTCGATGAGTTGATGAAGAATCGTCCGAGAGTCTTTTTGTGCCACTGTGAGTGAGATATGAAGCCGTTGTGGGGTTTCAAACAGAGAGACATAGTGTAATTTAAATTTTAAATGAATCTCTTTGGCTGCTATATTGAGGATATACTTTGCATGAGTTCTTTCTTTTTTCTCACAGCCATCCTATAAGACAGGTTCTCTTATTGTCTACCTAGAGTACGTGAAGAAACTGAGAGAGGGGTTAAATAATTTATTCAAGGTCACACAAAAGTGTTAGAATCAGGATTCAAACCCAGGTAGCTGACTAGCTTCCGAGGCTGCAAACTTAACAGTCATGCTGATGTGATTCTTTTATTCATTAGCCAGCTATAATTATTGTAAATAATTTTAGGGTCCATATTTTCATTAACCTTATTTTTATGTAAAAGATTGGACATACTATTAAGATATTGACTTACCTGATTTTCTATTTCTTTTATTTGACTTTGCTGTTGGTTTAATTGTCTGTATTGTTCTTCCACAATCTGAAGAAGGTCTTTAATGCTATTATCTTGCTGTTCTACCAAAGTCTGGATATAGATTGTAGGTTGGTTAGAGATTTCTTTCTTTCCTGTTAAACTAGACTTTTTAATTTCCTATAACACTGTCTAATTTTTTAAAATAATAGTGTATTAGAAAAATGAATACTGGCAAACCTTTTCCCCTTGCATGCTTCTTTCACATATTACATACTTCTGTTTCTGTTTTTTATTTCAGCTGTACCATCTCTAAAATCTGATTTCCTGAACTTGAAACTACTTCAATTACATGGGAAAACCCCCCCAGCATTTTAGTGTTTTCCATTTACTGTATTACTTTTATACATTTTAAAGATAAAATAGTTACACAAGTTATATTCCTTTAGCTTTTTACTTGCCTCCAGTAATTTGCAATATTGTAATAGTTTAGTGTTCTAAATTTCATTGCTTAACTGACTTGTAATTTTCATCTGAAATGCAAAGTTCAATTATTTTCATAAATAATGTTATGGAAACAAAAACCAGCTTGAAATTATAGTGAGAAAATTTATTTACTGGAGGCTTTTTTTTTTTAATGAGAAAAATATAGTGTTTCAGCAGTTCAACTAAGTATTTCAAGTAGCATGTCTTAAAATACTTTTTTGAAATGATCCACATTGAAAGAATAATCATGCTCTTTAGTTTCTACTTACTTTAAGTGAAGTTACTTCCAGGTGTTCCTGAATTTGAGGTTGATTTTTAATTAAATTGGTTAATTGGTCCTCCAGGTATCTCACTTTCTGTTGCAGTAGAATTTTCTCTTCAAGAAGACTTTCAAGTTTTGAGTCGAGTTCAAGTGACATGTTCTTTACTTCTTCATTTTTGACTTGCAGTTTGGATGTTGCTCTTCTAAGTTCCTTTTCTTCTTCTTTGATTTCATTGGTTTGCAGTGATAAGTCATAAAACGACTGATCAAATATGTTGAGTTTTTGAAATATGTCATTAATTTGGCCCTTAGTCTTATGAACAAAGTCTTTAAGACCATGTCCTAACTGAAGTAGGCCATTGGCTAAAATTTTTACATCATCTAACATAGCAAATCTTGATTTTGGCTCTGGAGATATAGAATCAAGTGATGTATCATCTTGGTCAGTTCTGGAAGAAATAACTAGAGGAGCAATAAAAAGAAAGAGCTTGATAGTGTACATTTTTATCCTAATTATTCACTTTCAAGCGATTTGGAATTTGTTTTTTTCCTGGGAGCATACCAAGACTTCTGAACTCTATACAACGCTATTTGCCACAGACACAGTAAGGTTGGCAGGTCAATGTAGTTAATCGTTAAGCTGTGTAAACTTGTATGAATGTAACCTTCCAGACTGAGTTAGATCAATGCTAAATGAAATCAAAGAAATGAGCAACAACCTTAATTGATTATTTAAAATGGTTATTGTATTTAATTTTGCTGTATTGTAAACTGCATTTTTAGTGTTAGGAGATCTACCTATTTTTAAAAGCTCATTTTAATTTGTCATGATTTTTAAAGTGATTTACAAGTAAATATCAAACTCTTTTGACAGATACATTCATCATTAAAGCTGAGGAAAAATTAATGAATCAAATGTGCATTTCCCAAATTGTAGTTTAGTTTTTTTTGAAACAGTGATGATCCCCAAAAATGTGTTCTCTGTGAAGCCTTCCTCAACATCTGCAGGTGATGTTAATGCTGTATTCCTATGCTACTCTATATGAGCTAACGTATGATTATTTATTCCTTATTATTTGTCACTATAATTGTTTGTATATTTTTGTCGCTTCAGACGATCTATCTAAACCGTATTTGTATATAATCACAAAATCCCATATCTTAAAAGGTATTTCATCCTTTTTCTCTGTTATATTCTATATCTCTGTGTTCTAGCCTCTTTCCCCTGTACCCACTAGAAGACCAATAGATTATGTGGTTCCAGTGTCAAGAACTATTTGCCCATTATAAATTTTTCTGTAGTTTGTGAATTTGGGGACAGTATTCATGATCTAAATTTAATAAAACCTTTCTTTTGATCATTTAGCATTAAGGACTTTTGGATAGAATGGTACAGTAGATGTAGTAATCTATAGTGGTTAAAAGTTTGGTTCTGGAGAGAGACTAGCTGAATTGGAATCCTGACTCTGCTGTTCTTTAGTTCTGTGAAATTAGCTTTTCTGTACCTCTTTTTTCTTGTCTATCAATTGAAGATGATATCTACTTTATTGAGTTTAAAAATTAATATTTTAAAGCACTTAGAGCAATACCTAGTGTTTAGTAAATACAACGTGGTATTATGTACTAGCTATTCTTTTGTAATTAGTAAGTCAGTGCATTTATGTATTAGTACAGTAATATTTTATTGATAAATATTATCTAGTCTTATGTTAAGATGACATAAGTTGGGAAGTTTTTCTAGAATCTAGGTTTTCTTACTTTGGTCTCTTGAACCTTGTTAAGTACAAGGAATTATTTCTTTTGTTTAGTTTGTGTATACTTTTTCTAAGTGTCCAATATAGAACAATATAAGTATTTCTGTTTGTAAGAGAAATAAAGAATGCAAGTAAATAAAAGTATACAAATACTCCAGTAGTGAAAAAGAAAAGCAAAACATTTTCCCTTCTTCTTCATTTTCATTTTACCTTTACCACCAGGTACATGTTATGAAATTATAGAAGTGTATGTTGAACTAGTGAAAAAATTTGAGTTTTCTCCCCCTTTTAAAAGGGATATGTTAGTGTTGTGATCATTGGTCATGAAGGGCGTGTTTTGAAACTTCTCTTAATTGAACTGTCTCCTTTTCTTGCTTGAAACTATTGATCCTGATATTTCATCCACCTTCTAGTTGAGGGGCAATTGAGATGGGCCAGCTTCTTGTCTCTATTGTACTATAAACTGTTTACTTATAAAGCTGTAAGATCAGTATCTGTTTTTAATTTATATTCCATAGAACACTTCAGTAAATTCCTTACATGTTGGGGAAGCAATAAATTTTTATTGAATGAGTAAGATAATGATAAGTCTTAACATGGGAGTTTTTCAAACAAAAATTTGCATGTAATAGATACTCCTTTTTAGTATTGGAGGTTCTTTGTAATGAAAAGAATTTGAAAAGTAGTCCCTTCCAGTGCATGAAAGTAACTGGATAATAATACCAAAGAAAGGCTGTGTGTAGGAATTTCTTTTTATTTTAGTTAATGTGCTGGAATATTAACACTTTCTGTTGAAGTTACATGCTGTAACGCCTCACATGTAATGCTAAGAGAGATTAGAGGCACTGGTTGCATAGTCTTGGTTTATAATATTGTCTTTGGGTAGAAGTAAGTTTGACATGTTATGGAATATAATTTAAATAGTCTAATTACAAGCTGTGGAATAGTGTCAGCATGAGAAATGGAATGTGTTTAAACAGAACTCTGACCAGATATACCAGTAACGTTATAAAAACTTAAAACTTTTATGCCAAAGAAAATAAGAAACTAAGCAAAATTAAGACGTAATTTAAGGATTCCCAGTTTCTACGAACTAATACTGAAAACTTCTTAGCTGCATGGAATTTTAGGACATTTAAGACCTTTGTTTAAAAAGTGAAGCAAAGTCCTTTATCCTCTCCCAGGTTGTGCAATCTTATGGAGATTTGACTTCCAAATAAAACACAAGGCATTTTGGATCTTGTATCCCTATTAATTTGAATATAGTATGTCCCTACTAATTTTTTCCTTTTTTTTTTTCAATTTTTTTATTAGTTGGAGGCTAATTACTTCACAACATTGCAGTGGGTTTTGTCATACATTGACATGAATCAGCCATGGTAATTTTTTCCTTTTTAACTGTGGTCATTTGTTTTTGAATTAATTTATTTGGTAGAAAGACTGAAAGTAACTGAGAAAAATATTTATAAATAGAAATATTTATATGAACTAATGAAAAAGTAATACATTAGCTTCCTTTTCCTCTGTTTGTCTAGAACAGCCAATGGAAATACAATGTGAGTTATATATGTAAAAAACTGAAAAGAGATGAGTGAAATTAATTTTAACGTATGTTTTATTTTTCTGATATATCAACAATTACCATTTTAACATACCAGTATGAAAATATTAATTAGGTATTTTATATTCTTTTTTCATACTATCTTCCAAATCTAGTATGTATTTTATACTTTCAGGATATGTCAGTTAGAACAGGTACACATAAAGTACTCTGTAGTCTCCAGGCAAGAATACTGGAGTGGGTAGCCATTCCTTTCTTTAGGGGATCTTCCTAATTCCAGAATCAAACCCGGTCTCTTGCAACACAGGCAGAATTCTTTACTGTCTGCGTCACCAGGGAAGCCCTGATTCTCACTAGACTGTATTATTGGACAACACAGGTCCAGAAGGTGAGTGACCTTCGAAGGAATCATTTTATTTATCTTAGCTTTTTTTTTCCCATGTCCATTAACTTGGCATTAATAAATGTTTAATTTTTATACTGAAAGTACTTAATGTGGAAGCCCAGATATTTGAAAATCTTTAAAAAATAAAAATCCTCACTCTTCACTGTTAAGATTTTGGGCTCTATCATACCAGTTCCCTTGGATAACTAGCTAAATGTAATTTTTGTTTAACACAAATGAGAGTATGTTATATATAGCTCATGTTTTTTATATATGTACATTGATTTAAGACTTTTAACATTTTAAAATTTATTTTCATATGAGTGCATGTGTATTTACCATATCCTTTTAAATGGCTGCACAGTCTTTTTATTATATAGATGTGCCTTAATTTAATCATCTCCCTATTAATGATACTTTAAGTTGCTTGTAATTGTCTGATTATAAACAATATGCATAGAAAATATATTTATATTTGTATATAAATATTTTCATATGATAAGTTCATAGATGTTAACTTTCAAAGTAGATTTCTCTTTGCAGATTATCCTAAAAGGATTGTGCCAGTTTATATCCCTGCTGAAAATATATGAGAGTTTATTTTTTCTCATTAATTTTTACCAATATTTTGAATGAGCAAGACAAAAAATATTGATAAACCTGGTAGGCAAATATATCCAGTTGATTTTGCTGTCTCTCTGCCTTGGTCTCCTTGTGAATTATCTGAGTATTGTCTAAGTCTCCCTCTCCCATGTTTGTTTGTCTCTTCCTGACTGATTTTAGGAATTATTTACACGTGATGGACATTAACTCTCTGTCATCTACGTAACACCAGTGTTCTTCCAGTTTGTGCTTTGTCTTCCGCTTGTGTTTTTGGTATCCCCTGCTCTGTAGAGGCTTTAAAATTTGTCTTTTGTGATTTTTTGTGGTTCATGCTCAGAAATGTCTTACTTACCTATAAAATATGGTCTCTTTAATGCTTTTCTGTTAGTTTTACTTTTATTATTTAAAACTTGGATTTAATCTAGAATTTATTCTGAGAAAGTGGTGAAATATGAAATCAGCCTTAAAAAAGGTATCTCAACAACTCAGCACTTTTTATTGATCTACCTTTTCTCTGCTAACTTAAAATTCCTCTGAAGGAGTATTACAAATGCAGGGTAAAGACTTACTAGGTTTATGTGGAACTTTATTAGCGGAGTTAGTAGTCAAAAGAATGAAAAAGAATCTGGTCTAAATGCGTGCATTTCACCTTCAGAGACAAATTGAATTTAAAATTGTATTGCTTATATTAGAAATTAAGCATAGCTTAGTGTTTAGTTAATTCCCATTTCACTTGAAAATCCAAACTCCAGAAGAGTTAAGTAACTAAATATTTATGTGAGTTCTGTACTATTCATTCATTCAGTCAATGATTTATTCATAGGAGAAACTATCCTAGGCATTGGGAATAGAGCAGATAGTTAAGGTCCTTGCACTCATGGAGTTTGGCCTTAAGTAAAGGAGATATATAAACAAGAAAAAATACATAAACAAGATAAGTTAGGGTTATTTTAAGCAGATTATTTGAGTTGTGAATGGAATAACAAAGTGGTATGATGTTTGAGAGGGAAAGTGAGTCTTTCTAAAATTTGAAAGATGGAAAGGGACTGGTTATGTCCACATCCACAAAGCTAAAACGGTAATAATCCTAATGCAGAAATTGAGGGGTGGGAGGAAAAAGCATGATGTGGTTTGCTGTTCTGTGCATTTTGCCTGTCTATCTTACTTGCAAATTTCTCATTGAAATTTGTGGGCAGATTCTTTAGTTTTTAAGTCCCCTTGTGGGCCCCCAGTGACATTCAGTGTTCATAACATTTATCATTCTGCAGTATAATTATTTGCCTGTTCGATTCTCCCTCCAGATATGAGTTCTCTGAAGTCAAGAACTTTGCCTTTTATCTCCCTTATTTTCAGTATCTAGTATACTGTATACTCAGTAAATGTCACAGTGAGGAATTATAAGCATAATAAAGCCAGTCTGTTATCAAGTGCTTTGGATCCTGTTTTCACCTACCATTTCAGGAGTCTTACTTTCTTGTTTAGTGTGTGCAAACTCTCTCAACTGCATTCTTTCCATTAGGATTTAATCAAACTTCAACCTTTCCAGTCTTAAAAAGCGTCCCCAAATCCCCATATTTTGTCTCCAAATATTGCATTATCTTTCTCCCCTTCTCAGTTCTACTTTTCAGAATTTTACTTGCTTCAATTTTTTAATGCCTACTACTCTTGAATCTTACTTTTTTATGTTTTCAGCCCAAGATTATCAGTGACTTGTGCTCAGTTGCTCAGTTGTATCCAATTCTTTGTGACCTCAGGGACTGTAGCCCTCCAGGCTCCTCTGTCCACAGAATTTTCCAGGCAAGAATATTGGGGTGGGTTGCCATTTCCTCCTCCAGGGGATCTTCCCGACCCAGGGATTGAACCCAAGTCTCTTGTATCTGCTGCATTGCAGGTGAATTCTTTACCACTCGCGCCATCTGGACTTGATTAATAATTTTTCCTGTAGTGCTAAAAGGGTAAGAACTTTTAGAGCATACCCATGGTGCTTTTTACTGCTACCAGTTATTTCAGAAAAAAGGTGAAGAGTTGGTCTATGAAAGCCTTTTTTGCAATAGCCAAGATATGGAAGCAACCTAAGTGTCCATCAACAGATGAATGGATAAAGAAGCTGTGGTATGTTTATGTGATGTTGCTGAATTCAGTTGACATTTTTCATTTCTTACCTCATGTGGTCCCTGAATAGCATTTGATGTTTAACTCTTTAATTCTACTTGTGATTTCTTCCTTTTACTTCCATGTCACTGTACTCTCAAGATTTCCCTTCTGCTTCTTTATGGGTGACGATCAGTCTTCTTTGCAAGCTCATCCTCTTCTGGATGACCACAAGATCTTAGAGTTCCTTAAGACTCCTTTGTTTGAATAACACGCAGTGAGTAATTAAATGATATTTTAGTTCTCTCATAGTTAATGTCCTTGGCAGTGGTCTCAGCATAGGAAAAATGGTATATAGATGCAAAATAGAAAAGAAGAAATAAAAGCCTTGTATACTTGAATGTGAATTATCACTATGAATTTAGGTGTATTTCATGTTAAAAGCATTCTCCCGCTTAACTCTTTCAAAAGAAGAAACAATGAGTAACCTACAATTAGTGGCCTAGAAAAACATTTTCCACTTTATAAACCACAGCTCCTTGGAGAAATAGCTGATTCCAGATTTGGAAAGAAAGTTTACAAGAAGAGCCTGAAACAGGAAGAGTCTGGAATTAGCAAGAAGCTTTGGAAGACTAGTATGACTGAATCAAAGGGATTATGAGCCAGTTTGAATTGACCTTTTCACTTGTCAAGGATGATACAATTTGAACACTGATAAAGATAGTAACTGCAAACTATTTAAACCTGTTAATATGTTTGGTCCATTAATTTATAAGTGATGCTTTTAAAAAATTGATCCCTTTTAGAGGAGTATAATGTACCAACTGATTATTTTGAAAACTGGCAGATAGTGGAAAAGAATGAAGCATTTATTCTTGCCTCTCCTGTAATGAAAGGTTCACTGGCAAAGCAAATAGTAGATAAGGAAAAGTGAGATAGAGATATCTCATATTTTCATAGAGATACTTCATCTTAAAAATATAGAGACAGTGAAAGAATACTACCTTCTGGCAACCCTTAATGAGTTAGTTGATTTCGGCATGGATCATCATTGTCTACTAATTGTGCAGAAAGAGAAACAACAAGCAATATTTTCCTCCTGATAGAAGCATACAGTATCATTTATGAAGTGGTCTTGTCCCTGAAATTTGATCAAAGGTCTAGATTCAACTTTCAATTTATAGGAAACACAGAGGAACATGTTAAATGTTACTGCAGGGTGCAGTCAGTAAAATCTAGCCTCTGGAAAAATCTACACAAAAATAATTCAGTTTCTTCAACAAATGCCATAGCAGTGGTAGAAGATGAAAAGACTTCATCACGATCAACTAAGTACCTATTTCTTTCTCTCATAGCTACTGCATACCTCTCTCACAACGCAGCATTGTTTTGAAATGTTCTTGTTTATAGATATCTCCCTGCCATTAAATGTGTGATGACACCTTTTACCTCTTTTTAATCTTGTCATTTTTAACTTTTGACATTTTAAGTATAGTGTGTCTTGATGTAGGTCTCTTTGAGTTCGTCGTCTTTGGAACTCTCTGAATGTCCTAGAACTAGATGTCTGTTTCTTTCCTCAGATTAGAAATGTTTTCTGCGATTATTTCTTCACAATTTTCCATAAGTAGATTAATGCCATTATGCATCCTGCTTTGGAACCTGCTATTTTTTCGTTCAACGTGCTGGATATCTCTTTCTGCATTAATAAATACTGCTGTACATTTTCATTTTTGGGATTCTGATATGTATTTGTCTTATTAGTATGTCTTAATTAGCCCAGTACTGATGAACATATTTCTTTATAATTCTTTGTAACTATTTCCTAATACAAACAATGTCATGAATTTCTTTGAACACACCCATTTGTACATATGTGTAGTTCTTTCCTTAGACTAGAGATGAGTTTGTTAGGTCAAAGACTATGTTCATTTAAAATTTCTGTATTACCCTACCACCTTCCAGAAAATTTAGGCCTATTTTCATTTTCCCAGTATTTGATTAGGAGGGTTTATTATAATACTTCATCCACTCTCAGCAAGCACTAGTCTTCAGGTAAAGTAATTCTCAATCTTTTTTTCAAAAGTTCATTTTTAATTGGAGGATAATCATTTTACAATATTGTGTTGGTTTCTGCTGTATAACAACATGAATCAGCCGTAATCTATTTTTTCTTACTTCTTTTGAAGCCCCCTATTTTGGTGCTTTTTCTTGAATTATTTCTCATCTCTGTTTTGGCAGCAGATACTGCTACCAGCAGCTGTGTAAGATGCGAGTGGGCTTATGTCAGTTAATTGTAGAGTAATACGTGATTTTCTCATAGTAGCTATCTAATACTGTTATACCTGCCATATTGCCATATTTGTTTTTTGAACAATAATGTAGAATATTATACCTCTTAAAACCTCGATCACATTTATACAAAAAGCCTTATTTATAAATGTCATCCTATAAGATAATATTAGAATTGTCTTTTAATTTCTTAATAATGTTTCTGTCCTCACTTGTTTATTTCTCAGAAGCCTCTTTTAGAGGAAATAACTTGCATTTTGAAGTCTGACTGAACTGTATTCTGATTTCAGCTTTGCCACTTGGTTCTATGTGAAAATCTCTTAACTTTTCTGGGCCTCAATTCATCTGTAAAGTGGGGATATATTTGATTGCTGTCTGTTTGAATGATTACTCTAAGGATCAAATCTAACATTGTATGTAAAACTAGCATAGTGTCTATAGAGCAAATCTAATAATTCAGTATTTGTTCATTTATTTCTTTTGTAGTGTGTAGTAGTGATACATAGTGTTTTCAGATATGTTCACTATCATGTATACTATTGCCTTCACAGAAACCTTCTCTACATATACCCTCAGAGTCTCAATTTTGCCAACCGTCAAGGTTCTGCCAGGAATATAACAGTGAAAGTCCAGTTTATGTATGGGGAGGATCCTAGCAATGCCATGCCGGTAAGAAATGTTCTTTATAGTTTCTGTTCTTCATATGTGGCTCACATAGACTTTTTTTTGGGGGGGTGGTATCACTTGGGTGGCAGGTCTGAACTGGAAATTAATGTGATCTTGTGAACTGTATTCCTGACTTCATTACTTCCTATACAGGTAGTAATGAGTTTACTTGAAGTCTGATTTATTGAGGACTTGGTATATGCTCGGCACTTCCAGAGATACAAAGATGAATAAGACTTATAATCTAGAGGATATAAGAACAACACATAAGATTTAAAAATAGTGAACTTCAGAAGAGGGCCAGATCAGAATCACCTAGGGTGCTCTAACAGAGGACAGATAGCTCTTCTCTTTGCTTGCATCTGTGATTCTGATTCTCCTCCTTCAGAATAAAAGGGCAGGTAAGGGGGGTGGAAAGTGGTGGGCAGTAAATGGAGGCTGAAAATGTTCTCCTGATAATTCTAATTTGTATGTTTCTTCTCACCTTGGTTGAGAACCTCTGGCAATAGTTCTTAACTTTGGCTGTATTTTACACTCACACAGGAAGCTTTTAAAAGTGCTAGTGCCCAGACTGAATCTCATTCCAGTTACATTATAAACTCTGGGGAGGGATACCAGGCAGATACCATTATTTTTTAAATCCCGCCAAGGGATTATAGCTTCCCTGGTGGCTCAGACAGTAAAGAATCTGCCTGCAATCCTGGAGACCTGGGTTTGATCCCTGGGTCGGGAAGATCTGCTGGAGAAGGAAAGGCAGTCCACTCCAGTATTCTTGCCTGGAGAATTCCGCAGACAGAGGAGCCTGGCTGGCTACAGTCAGTTGGGTCGCAAAGAGTCAGAGACCACTGAGGGACTAACACTTTCAAGGGATTAAATTTTTCAGCCAATACTGAGAACCTAAGGTATGTGCTAATTATTAGAAGATTGATAGTATATAGGGATTCAAAGGCCTAGATGTTCAGAGGGAGAGGATGCCTCAGAAGTGGTTAAAATGATATAGCAGTGGGTCTAGACCATGGGGAAATGAAGGCAGTTCACATCGGAGATTGTTCTTCAGCAGAGGTAGAATGGTGAGTTGCCAGTGAGCCAGAACAACGCAAGATGAGTCAGAAATAGTAGACTGAGGCCAGACTGTGGAGGGTCTTGACTGCCCACATGGTCATTGAGGAGTTGTGGGATACTAATAAATGCAGATTCCATGAAAGTAGATTTTTAACTTATGGAGTAGGAGCATACCTATCACCTGTAGATGTTCACCCTTTGAGAGAACCTTTGTGGATTGAAAATGAGCTAAGAACAGGTGCATTGTTTACAGTTTTATTTTGGCCTTCTATATGAGTCATTTGAATCAAGTTCTTTTGATTTTCTACTTACTAAGAAAATTATTTTCATTTCCACTATAGCCTCAATTTCATCAGCATTGATAGATCTTGATAACAGCAAGCACAAATTATTCATCTTTGTATTCTTCTATGGCAGCTTTTTCAGGTCTTTGCATATAATGCATGCTGAGCAATATTTCAATAAATGTAGAATTTACTCTTGAGGTTTGGAATGAGCATTTCATGCTTTTAAGTAGCTCTTCATTTCTGCTGAAGGACTGAATGTACCATCATTGTTGATGAAAAGATACTGGACTGTGAAAATAGATGCTTTATTATCCTATATGTGAATGGTCATATGAATTTGAGCTTATGACAGATGTAGTGTATGTAAAATAATTTGTTTTTATTTTTTGCCTAACGAACTCTTCCTTGTCTTAGCATGTACATGGCTTCCTCTGCAGCGCCCCAGCTGCATCCAGCCATATTGGCAGTTAGACCACTCTTTCTTTTGGTGCTGCCAGAGTGTCGTCTCACTTTTACAGGCTGCTTCATTTATGATTATATGTTTATTTCTTTACCTTGTCCACTAGACTGTGAGCTCCTTGAGGGCAGGGACCATATCTTACTCGTATCTGTATCTTGATGCCTGTCATAGTGCTTGACATAATTGATGCTCAGTTCATGTTGATGAATGATTGCAAATACATGTTAAACGGTCAAAGGAACACTTTCCACTTTATTTCATGCATGTTATGAAAATAAGTTACTTTGTGAAAAACAATTGCTTCTCAAAGGGGGAAAAATGTACTGCATTCCATTCACTTGTGTACTATTAATGTTATGAGAATATAATGCTTTTATGTTTATGTGAATGGCTGGTTTGAAAGAATTTATAATCAGACATTTGCTTATTTTTGTATTTGCTTATTTTTTTCAAATGACTATTAAAATGGGTCTTAAGATAAATTTTGATCATATAACATTGATATGATAAAATCATATATTTCATAATTCTGGCACTGGAACAACATTTTTATTAAAACATAGTAAGATATTCTTAGAAAATTTTTGAAATTAGATATATCTAGGAGAGTCATAATTATTGTACTTTTACATACTCTTAAAAGGACCTGCAAAAAGAAACATAGATATCTGTTATTATGTTCTTTTTATTTAAGGATGGTGCCAGTTAACCCCTTCCCATGAGGAGTAAACTTTGAGTTGTTTTTACCACTTGTGTGATAGAAGTGTGATGACCTGTCCACATACCTATTCATGCAGGTGTAGAATGACTGGCCAGACTTAAAGGTTTAATCTGTGACTAGATAACATTGTGAGCGTGCCACGTTGGAATCATAGCTGTGACCTAGACATCAGTAAGACATTTATCTAATCAGCTGCCCTAGTTAACCTTAGCATGGTTGGGTAGAATTCACAAGACGGATATATAAGACTGAATTATTTTACCTCTAAAATGTCGCTAAAACTTTTAGAAACATCCAGTCTCTAAAAGGGGTATTTTTTTTTTTTATGTGGTGGATTAAAAAAAGCATAAGTAAGAAGACTGGAGCTCTTCTTTCATTATAGAGTAGCTTACAGTAAGGATACAGAGCTTGACCAAAATTAGGATATTTTAATATAAATAATTTATATTTGACATTTAGAATGACTTGTTTTAGTAGAGAAGCCACCAACTTGTATAGTAGATATATGTCACCATTCTAGGATCGTATTCTTATATAAATTCCAAATTATGTACTACAGCTCGATTTTAGAATGAATTCTTTACCTTCTTCAAGAAAAAGGAAAGAAATGTATCTTATTGCCCAGTAGATGTAATGGATAGAAACTTTCTGAATGTTTGAATGTCAGATGGGTGTGTAGTTGAAAAGAAATTTACAGTTAAGCAATTGAACTTACAGGCACATGTTCTTCATTGGGCTGATTTTGCCCATTGTTCTCAGTTATTAAATCAGACCAATTCTTACATAGATATGAAACATCCAGCATTTATTACAACAAAGTTTCAACATGCTGTTATTTGTTACAGGTAATCTTTGGTAAATCTAGCTGTTCAGAATTTTCAAAGGAAGCCTATACAGCCGTAGTATATCATAACAGGTACTGAATTCAAATATTTCTTTCAAAGTTACTCACTCCTCAGTGGCATTGTTAGCTCTCACATTAGTGTGTTTACTGAATGCTTTGCTGCACTGAACGTGCAAATTCAAGACAGCCAACATCAGAGTTTTAAATTTCAACCTGTAGTTATACATTCTCTCCACAGACATCTCAAAGTTAAGACTTTGTATACAAAACATCATTTCTGTCAAATTCTCTGATCCTTTCATTTTTATTATATTATTGATTATCATTGTGGCCTCTGGTCTTTTGGTCTCTCCCTGTTGTTTTCACCTACACTTTGTAGTTTCACTTAACTCTTTACTATACTTGCACCCAAGTGTAACATCCAGTAAATTGGTGCAGCATCCAATAAATCTTTGCCTTAGTGAGTTTCCATTTTAGTTCTTTGGAAAATTGATTGTTAACTCTGGATGATGTAATTTCTGCTTTCTTTCTCCTCTTCCTTTCTGTTCCTCCTCCTCTACCTTCTCCTCCTCCTCCTCCTCTTCTACCATCCCTACCTCTTCCCTTCCTTCACGTACCCTAACCACTCCTTTTTTTTTTTTAATTGGATGCTATTGGAGAAAAATCAAAATTGTGCCCGTTGAGGCCATCATGAATTGATATTATTTTATCACATGATGAAGCTATAGTATTTTATCTTCTTTTGGCCCCACTACTCTTCGGTAAATTTTGTTGGCATCACTTTTTTACCTTCTCTCCCATTTGGCAGTGGCTGTTTTAAACTTTTCTTCCCCTTCCTTTAGCTCCTACCTCTTTTCTGTTTGCTACTGTTAGTGTTCCTGCTTTATGAAGTAGATTGAGACCATCTAACTTGATATCTGTGAACTTCTGTGCTTTTTCATCTCAGATTATCTCTGTGTGGATCTGCCTTTCCTCTGTTATGAAGTTGGTACTGGTCCACACCCTGATCCCTCAGTGTGGATATTTTCATCTCTGCTCTCAAAGAATCTTATCAAGCCTCTTCAGAGTGTGACTCCATCAGTTATTCCTTTTCTTAACATCATCAGTCTTCTGCTTCATTGCCACAAAATTTGTTTCTTACATACTTACAAAAACAAAAGTCTTTATTCACTACTGTTATGTAGCATGGCTTTTCCTTACCCTCCGTAAAACTTTCTTCTTTCTTACCTTTAGTTTATGACCCTGTCTCAGTTTACTTTTTTTCTGTAATAATTATTCTAATTTTTCTTTTTCTCTAAAACATATGCCTTCCACACAAAACACTGAAGTTTTGCCTTTAACCTTCTTTTTCTATAATATTCTCTCCCTAAATGAACTTGTACGTATGCCAGAATTACATTCAATGAAACCACTACTACTTTTACCTTTATGTGGCTTGTCCTCACTCATTATTTTTTGTCTTACCTTCTTTCTGAGGTATAGACGCGAATTTTCACATCTTTCAGGTGCATTCATTTGAATGCCTGCTTCCTTCTTAATTTCCATGTGTTTATTCTTGACTCTCTTCCTAAACCAATCTCTCTCTGTTTTTATTAACGGTACCACCATTTTTCCAGTTGCTCTGACTCAGAATGTAAAACATTCTTAACTTCCTTCTTAATGTCTCTAATCCCATCATCTTTTACGTCTTAATGTTTATATTTCTGCTCCATTACAAACATATCCTGTGCTGTCCTGTGTCTGGGCCTTTCTTGGATCTTTTTTTCTTCTGTAATACTAATTCCCTCTATTTGTTGAACTACTCATAGTTCAAGGCCCATATCATGTATCTCTTCCTAAATGACAGTTCCTTGATCCAAAACTTGACGTAATCTGTTCAGCTCTTCTCTTGACGCGCTTAGCCTTATATGCTCTATACCAGGGGTCAGCAAACTTTTCTTAAAAGGGGCAAATAGTATATATTTTAGGACTTGTGCACCATCTGCTCTTTTGCAACTGCTCAGCCCTGTTTTGCAGTGCAAAAATAGCCATGCCCAGGAAGCTGTGAGTAAATGGGCATGGCTGTCTGCCAATAACATTTTTTAATGGACCCTGAAATTTAAATTTCATTTAATATTTTAAGTGAAATATTATTTGTTTGAATTTTTAACCACTTAAAAATATATATAAAAATAATTTTTTAGTGTGTAGGCTATACAAAACCAAGTAATGAACTGGATTTGGCCTGTGACCATAGTTTGCCAACCCCTGCTTTATAGCATAGCTGTTAATATATGTTTGTCTTACTTCTGCTAAATATATATTTTTGAGGGTTTTTAAAAATGTTCATCTTTAAAACCACCATAAAAGTCACACAGTGCGTATTAGCCTAATGGTGGCTAAATAAAAATACTTACTGATGAATAACTCTTAGATGTTTAATTTTCTGTAAGAACCTTCACATAATGATTTCAGGAAAGAAATGAACTGAAACACTAAATACCAGGAAAGATATGGAGAAAGAAGGTTGTAATTTCTAAAAGTATCTCAGTTTTTGGCTAAGTCTTTATTTTGTTGCTCTCAGCATTAGTAGAATTAAAATGATAGAGTCGAACACTACTAGTAAAGGCAACTTTCTCATAATTCAGTGGTGATTAGTAAGTAATAAGATCTATAGCATCTTATATTCACTGAAGTCATCAAATTATCAAATGGCAAGCATCAACTATCATTCTTAAGGGTATTAAAAACTTTATGCCCCTTACCTGTTAGCATTTTTGAAGCTTATTTGAGATGGAAGAATATTTGACTTATTTAGCATCCGAGGAAAATCCCTAGTTGGTGGGATGGCTTTCACTTTAAAGATAGTTGGAGCCATACAGTTTGGATGTATTTTCATTGTATATAACTCTGAGAGCTACTAACCAAATATGGAAGGTTGGGATGCTAAGGTTCTCTTTTTCTTTTAGCTCTATATCATAAATAGCATCATGACAGCTATTTATGATATCATGATGCTATTTATGATATACCATAGAAATGCATATGCTTATACCACAGAAATGCCCATACGGGCCACTCTCAATAAATACTGAGATGCAAGTACTGTTGGTTTGATCAAATATGATACTTGTTGTGTTCCTATAGTAGCTGTGCACACTTTCAAGCAGTGGGACAGATGCGATTGTGGGTGTTCCCTGATTTTTTTTCTGTTCTTTTTTCTCTTTTCCTTTAAGCTGTCAGTCAATAACTAGTCCATGTTTTTGGTAACATTATTTCTTTAGCAGTGGGATAACAAATACAAGAAATTATATAGAGAGCCCATCTTGATACCAGATTGTCTAAACATATCTTTTTTCTTGTTTTTTAAACAGAAGGATAAGCAAATTAGTCTTAATATAAAGCTGTACTGCTATAAAAGAGAAATGTTTTTCTATGGTATGGTTATGAGATACACTATAAAAAACTTATTTTTCTATGTAATACATATCTAGATTGGTTATAAATATAGAAAGCCTTGCCCTAGTTTCCTCTCCTATATAGTTTCCAATCTAATGAAGATCTCAGCATCAAGGTGGTGATTATTAATGAATTTTCAAATAGTAGGTTTACTCAACCCATTAATGAAAATGGGATTAGAAATTTCAGAAACAGTGACAGCTCCCTCATCTGGAAGTGTAGGAGTTAGTTACTTAGAGTTTGGAAATAAAAATACTTTGGACTAGAAGAAAAATTAAGCACAAATCATGAAATTAATTTAAAAATTATTCAGGTATACAAATGCAGTAATTATTTATTTTGAACACATTATTGATTATTGATCTGTTTTGTTTTGTTTTTTGTATGAAGGTCTCCTGATTTTCATGAAGAAATAAAGGTTAAACTCCCTGCTACTTTAACTGACCATCATCACTTGCTTTTTACTTTTTATCATGTTAGTTGTCAACAAAAACAAAATACTCCTCTTGAAACTCCTGTTGGATACACAGTAAGTATATTTTTGTTAAATATTAGCTCTTTGATCATAAAAATAATTACAATATTTAAGATATACTTTGTGTCCATTATCATTTGAGGATTCCTTATCTGATTCTCCACATTGGTTTGGAAGAGTCATCGTAACAAGAAAATGCTCATTAATATAGTTAACTAATGTCATTAATTAACTAACATGTTTGAACACTTAAGTGTTGGTCCTGATTACTGTATATTTATCCAACATTACTGTGTAAATATAACAGTTTTAAGAAGAAAATGGTTTGAATGTAACATAACTAAAAGAGACCTCTAGTAATTAAAACCCCTTTTAATTGCCTTAGTTAAAGCATTAAAACCCTTGAGTATTTTTTGAAAATCATTGCTTTTGAATTATAAACCTAAGATGAATACATCATACTGTGCTAATCACAATTTTGTCAGAAAGGCATGCCTTCACCCAAAAGAGAAAAACTAACATTTGATTCCTATTTTTGTCTTCAGTTTATGACAGGAATTTTGCTAAATGTTAGAAAATAAGTTTGTCATACTTTTTAGTTTTATTTTTGACATTTACGTCTAATCAAATCTTTCTTTCCCTATTTACATTGGCACATTACCCCAGTTTAAAATTGATTCACTTTATGGCCTTTTTCTACTGCCAACTTTCCTTTGCATAATAAGGACCTGCTGTAGATTTAAATATTGCATAGTTAGTAATAATGGCTTGGGGATCCTTCTCAAGCCATGGGGAAACTTCTTTAGATGAATTATAAAGGCCTAATTATTATTATTACCTACATAATTAAATCCCTTGGTATTTAGTGATGTGAGACAAATTTGGCTTATACCAAGTTCTTGAAACAGATTTTTGAAGTAATTAGTATTAATAACAAACATTTAAATTAATATTATTTCTTTTTTATTTAAAAGTGGATACCAATGCTTCAGAATGGACGATTGAAGACTGGGCAGTTTTGCCTACCAGTCTCATTGGAAAAACCACCACAGGCTTATTCTGTACTGTCTCCTGAGGTCAGTATCTCTCATGTTGAAATTCTCCAGAATCAATGAAATGAGTTTTTCATTACAAAGGTAGTTTTCTCAAACTTCTATCTCTAAGTATGTATATAGTGAAGTAATACTATTTTCTCCTATAATTAAAATTACTCTATAGAATACTTTGAAGCATTTATATGTTGTTGATTTCTTTTTTCTAATCTCATATAACACCTTTGAAAGGCAGTATAGTATGGTTTCCAAGATTTCACTGCTCAGTTGTGTAACCTCAGGTAAGTTTCTTACTCTGCTAAATTGTTGAAGTCCTGGCCCCCAGTGTGATAGCTTTTGGATATGGGGGCCTTTGGGAGGAAATTAGGTTAGATGAGGTCATGAGGGTGGGGCCTCATGCCTGGTTAGTACTCTGTAAGAAGAGACACTAGAGAGCTTACTCTGTCTCAGCTGTGTGAGGAGACAGTGAGAGAGAGAGATGGTCATCTGCAAGCTAGGAAGGGGTTCTCACCAGAAACTGACCATGGTAGCACCTTGATCTTGGACGTCTAGTGTTCAGGCTGTGAGGAAATAAATTTCTGTTACTTAAGTAAACCAGTATATGGTATTTTGTTATGGCAACCTGACTTAAGACACTCTCTCTCTGCCTGAATTCTCTCATTTGTAAATTGAGGAAAATAAGTAATGCCTATCAAAAGGATTGTGTTGATGACTGAATAATTAGTAGTACATAGAACTTAGAATAGTGCTGGGCACATGAAGTGTACTAAAGAAATGTCTACTACTATTATGTTATTCCTGTTGCCACACTACTTGTTAGAATATTTTATGAGAGTAGTTCTTACTTTAGCATGCATCAGAATCACCTGGAGTATTTGTAGTAATACCAGTTGTTTAACCTTAGCCCTAGAATTTCTGATTCGTAAGGTCTGGGCTGGGGTTTGATTATTTACATTTCTTACAAGTGCCTGAATGATATTTATGCTACAGACTTTTTAAAGAAGTATGTGTTCACAGTTTACTTGGGTGTCCTATTTTTAAAGCTGAAAATGAGTATTTTGCATTGTAAGAGCTAGTGTTGTTTCTTGCATTGAGTAGTTAAAATATACTCCACCAACTTTAAAAAAAAAAGTTTCAAAGCCTGTATTATTTACCTCAGTAAAGATACCACATTTCTTACCTACATTAATTACCAACACTAATTCAATTAGTGTTGAACTATAATAGAAAACTGACTTTATTTGGTTGTATTTTCTTCATATAATAAAATAAGAAACCATGGGAAGGAAAGCCTATCTGCCTATTTCATTGTTGTTGAGACACTCTGTTTTTTCATTTGCTTCAGGGATTTTGTAACTGTCTGTGAGGCATTTTTTCCCCGATGGCTGTTTTCAGGTCCTGTCGGATCTGTCCAGTATCTATGTCATCTGACCATCAGTGTCTGTTGATTGTCTTTTCTCATTTAAGTAGAAGTTCTGGTTCTTGATATGACGTGTGATTTTTTTGTTATATCCTAAACCTTTTGGGTATTATGCTGTGACTCTAGAGCTTATGTTAGTCTGTGTTTTAGCAATAGTGAGAAGTCCTATTGCTAGGTGGAGGTAAAGATTCACATTCCCCACTCTGCATGGGGCTTCCCAGGTGGTGCTAATGGTAAAGAACCCACTTGCCAATACAGGAAACATAAAAGATGTGGGTTTGATCCTTGGGTCAGGAAGATCCCCTGGAAGCCGGCATGGCAACCCATTCTAGTATTCTTGCCTGGAGAATCCCATGGACAAAGGAGACTGTTGAACTGTAGTCCATAGCGTTGCAAAGAGTCAGACATGGAGGTGGGATGGGGCTGCGGTTTGTTTTCTTGGCTTTGGCCAGATTAGGGCAATTGTTGGGTTTGGCTAGAGGGAGCAGACTTTTTGTCTTTTCCTTTTAGCATTTCTGGATTATCAGCTTCTCTAGCAAACTAGTCCAGGATACATGAGAGAAAAATAAAACTCAGGAAAACCTGCCTTATAGTTCCTTTGATCCTGAGGTCCCTAGCACATCTGTCTCCTTCTCTCCCCTTTCATTCTCTATGTTTCTTTTTTCAAGTATCATGTTCAGGGTTTTTAGCTGTACTTATCAGGAAGAATAGATATAACTGATGTACTGTCTTTTAAAAATAATTTTTTGTGATATTTTAATTAACACTCTGAGCAATTTATGTCAGAAGAAAATGTTTCCTAATCCTTAAAACAACAGACTTCTGTTGCTTATGAATATTTTAAAGCCAAATTAAAATATAGGAGTGTTTAATATAAAGAAAATAGGATATTATAAACCAATAAGATATTATAGTTGTGAATTTATTGGCATTAAAAGAGATTCACAATGTGATAGGCAAAAAGCAGGTTTCAAAATAATATGTTTGATATCACCTATGTGAGGGTGTATATAAAAATATATATGTGTAGGGAAGATTTGGAATGATATAAAGGGATATGTTTCTAGGAAGCTAGAATTTTGAAGGCATATTTTCTGCTTTTTGCTCCTTGAGCCTTTTACTTCTCTTGCAGGAAACATTGATAAGAACAAAATATAAGTTTTACATTTGTTTGTAGTGGATAAAATATATTTCCATAGTATTTTTTCTTATTGAGATATTGTAATTTTTGTTTCATAATTCGTAGTTGTTTCAGCATTCATAATCAACTTAAACATCTGTGATCATTGTATTCAATGTCTTATAGGTTCCCCTACCTGGCATGAAATGGGTAGATAATCACAAAGGTGTTTTTAACGTTGAAGTTGTTGCTGTTTCATCTATCCATACACAAGTAAGTGATGTTTTAATAATTTTTATGATCACATTTCACTTACATGAATTGAACTTAAATCAGTTTATTCTGTTATGACATTTGAAACTATGTATCAGTTTAAAATGTATAGGTTTAGAAGTAACTTTTTAAAGGAATCAACAAAATATCATTTAATGTCAACAAAAGCAAGTATTTTCCTTTTCAGAATATTATTGACTTCATTTTGAACAGTTAAGTGATTTTTTTTCCTTAAGTTTCTAGAACATAGCAGGATAATTAGAGTTGAAAAACTATTTTCCAGCTCATTTTATTTCTCATAGACTTAGGTACTTCAAATGGAAAAGGTCCTTGGGGATCTCCATATTTTTCTCTGTATCTCTGGAATGTGCGAAGGTCTTCTAAAGCCTTTGTATTTACTCATTCTGTAACTGGAATGCTTTTCCTCTGACATTCATTTGACTTCTCTTCATAAAGAGAAGCCTTTGCATGTGACTCTTAAACATAGCAGCTCCATCACTCTGGATCGTCTTACACTGCACTCATTACTGCTTGTTATTTTCACTGGCATGCTCTTGTACTTTTGCTTTGTCTCACCTTTCTCTCTCTCTCTCTTTCCCTGTGCATATATATGCATTCACATCCTTTGTTTATGTTCTTTCTCCCATTACATTGTAAGCTCCATGTGGTCAGGGGTGTTGTTACCTATGAAAGAGTGAGCCTTCCTTTCAAGGACTTTACAGTGAAATAGAGGGAAATGCAAAAATAATTATAATACAGTAAAGCTAGTATTATGTTAGATACATGAACTAAATTTTTTCAAGTATAGATAGTTGTCAGTTTTGCTGGGAACTGAGTTGCTGCATTGGTGAGTAGATGTTTATCATACATAGACGAGAAGGTAGACAGTGCAGTTGATGAAAAGCAAGTGGAGGACTTCCCTGGTGGCACAGTGGATAAGAATCTTCCTGCCAGTGCAGGGGACACAGTTGGGTCCCTGGTGGGAAGATTCCACCTGCCAACTAAGCTGAGGTGCCACAGCTACACTGGTGTGCCACAACTACCGAAGGCCGTGCACCCAGAGCCTGGCTGAGCAGCAAGAGAAGCCTCTGCAGTGAGAAGCCCGTGCAGCAGAACAAAGAGCAGCCCCCTTTCGCCAAGCTAGAGAAAGTGTGTACACAGCAGTGAAGACCCAGTGTAGCCAACAATAAATAAATAAAGCAAGGGCAGGTCATCTGTTGTGAATGCAATGTAAAGTGCATGGAAAATCATTATACATGGACATAGAAGACCAGGCTGATAAAAGATTATGAACAACCTTAAATGCCACAGAATTTAGGGTGGATGGTGATTTCTAACTTAAAAGTAAACATGAGAGAAGTAAATTTAGGAGCATACCAAGGGAGTGAAATTATGGGACCATAGGAGTTTAATTTTGAGTTTGAAGTGCCTGTGCACTTCAGATGAAGATGTCCTGTAGGCACTTGTGATGAATGAGTTTAGGATTGGGAGGTAACAGAATAAATGTGATAGCTGAAACTGTACTAGTGAATATGATTTTCCAGGGAGAAAATGTAGAATGAGAAGAGGTGGATGTTTAAAATAGAATATGTGGGTTCTCCAACTTGAAAGGGTATGCGGAGGTTTCCAAGCCTACCTTCAACTTCTGTGATTTTCTAGCAGAACTCACAGGACTCAGGAGAGTATATTCATAGCTATGATTTATTTTAGTGAAAGACATAAAGCAAAATCAGATAAGGGGAAAGAGGTTCAGTCTGGAGGAAATAGGACACAGGCTTTCAAGAGTTTTCTCCTAGTGGAGTCACACAGGGCAAGTTGAAACAGCATATTTGAAATGTCTACCAGGGAAGCTCAGTTCCCAAAATTTTTACCATAGGCTTGTCTTGTAGACACCCACTGCCTAACACATGCCAAAATATTAGATTCATAAAACGAAAGCAGGTATTAAGCATAAACTATATTGCTTGCACAAACAGTTTAGGTGTAGTGAGCATTCGCCTGTCAATGGAAATCCTCCTAATATCCAAGTTGCTATTACCAGCCAAGGGCCAACCTTGAAATCAGGCCTTTGAAATGATAGCAGTCTTAAGCTTGCTATGTTAACTCTTCTCTGCACAGTGAGATAGAGAAAAGTAAGAAGACAGAGTGTCTGTATATTATATTTTAAAACAACAGCAGAAAAGATAGTATATATGTTTTATTTAGCTTTCCACAGGTAGATCCCAGTAAAAAAATGCTCCAGTGGAGTTTTTACTTTTCTGTTGCTAGATATGTCCTGTGTTTTTGTGCTTCCTAGAGAACTTACTCTTCTGATAATGAGAAGGTTAGCATTATAGTATACTGTTGAAACACATTCCTTCCCGTAATAAAATTATTTTTATTATCACATATCTTCTTAAGGGTACAAACACGTTATTTTTCATTTTTGCTTTGAAATATATAATCATTGTTAGTTTTCTCTTTTTTTAGTGTTGGTGATGTATCTTTTACTTCGGACTTTGTTTTTAGGGAGGCAGATACATGTGTTGTCTTTAATGTAACAAAGAAGGATTTCGGGCAAAATGTTTCATATAGATGATTTTGAACCTATAGAAGTAGAGGAAGAATAGCCTGAGAGGGTGTAATGTGTAGCATCCTGACAGTCTCAGATATGACTGAAACTCAAAAGTTTATAAATTTTACAGCTATGTAATATAATTGCATCATGTATTGTAATCTTTTTTAAAAGACTCAATTAAAGACAGTAAGTGTATTTGATGATGTTTTGTAACTTCATTTGTATCTCTTTGAAATTGACCAAAATTTATATACAGAGTTCAATAGAATTATTTTTATTCATTTAAAACATATCAAATTAAAACAGTATTAAGATTATAAATGTAAAGCTGTTTAGCATTACTGCCTTTTCTTAAAGTTTGTTTTCATTGCTGACTAACTAAAAGTCTCTCTGGAGTTTTAGTTGACTTTTCTCACATCTCATTGGTCACAATGATAGCATGTGGTCATCTAACAGATATGAAGAAAGCTCAAGGAGCAGGCACATTACTGCTTTAAGAAAAGACTGTGATTCTGTCAGTGCAGAAGGTTAGAGAACAGCAGTTAGGATTTAGTCAGGAGATGGAAACTGCCAATAATGGGATGGAGAAGATCTGTAAATAAATAGTTGTAAAGGTGACTCACTCCATAACTGGGTTAAAAGAGAATCTGTAACAGAGAGCAGTGACAGAGAGTGACGAGGGAGGAGGGAACTTGGAGACCTAGAGGAAGACTGAAGGGTGAGAGTCAGACCCCTGAAGAGGGACGCCGCTGCCAGCCCACTGCGCCTGCTGGGCGGTGGTGTGGAGGAGACTGGATGGAGGGCACCTGCTGCCCACGGCCCTCGCCTCTGAGCCATAGCTCGTGCATCCACTCGCCACCATCAGGAAAGCAAACAGGGAGAAGAAGATTCCCTTCCAGCTCCTCAAGCCTGGCAAGACTGTTTCCCATACCCTCTGTTGTCAGAGCCTAACACAAGCCAGCTGACAAAGGACAAATGCAGTTTGAAGAGTCTAGGTCCAGGATTGCAAAATGTGGAAAAGATGGGCGGAGGGGTTGGATGGAGCTAAGAGGCAATAAATTAATAATGGGCACAGGTAGGTTACTAACATACCCACCATAATAATGAGCTCTAAAACAATAAGGCAGACTCACACTGGAAAAAAATCCTGCTATCAATAGATTTTGTTTTTTGAGTAATCAGTAGTATTTGAAGTAGCTACATTATAATAACAGATGAGAATAGAATACTGTGTAACTGGAAACAATGTGTATACTAATATGTACTCTTGTGTGTTATCAATTAATATGAGATACCAGGGGTCCATAGTTAGGAGTATTTACAAAGCTAAGATTTTTTAGTGCCTCTGTTCCTTCTTTGTTTTAGGATCCTTATCTTGATAAGTTTTTTGCTCTGGTGAATGCTCTGGATGAACACATGTTCCCAGTCCGAATTGGAGACATGCGAATCATGGAAAATAATTTAGAAAACGAATTGAAGAGCAGTATTTCAGCATTGAATTCATCTCAGTTGGAACCAGTGGTCCGATTTCTTCATCTCCTGCTTGATAAACTGATACTTTTAGTTGTTAGACCTCCTGTCATTGCTGGCCAAATAGGTAATTTACCTATGTTTAGGGAATCATGAAATTTATCATTTGACATGTCTAGCTTTTACAGAAATAGAACCATGATTCCTATTTGCTATCTCTGTAAGGACTGTGTTTGATTTGAGCGGGGGCTAGGGAGGGTTGTTACTTACTTGTTTCTAATGCTGGAAAATAATAACTTTCTTTGTTTCTTTAAAGTGTGCCATATAGACCTCTACTCAGATTATGAAAACAAATATTTATTCACTCATCAAATATTTATTAGGCACTTAATATGTACTATACACTGATGGGCACTGACCAAGGCATGGTTCCTGATTTTATGGATCTCATAGACTAGTTAAAAAAACATGCAACAGATAGATCGTTTGTGTTTGTGTACAGGATTTATAATATATATTTTCACCCATTTGCAATCCTCTATATACTATAGCTGATATTTTCTTCAGTAACTCAAAATCTCTATCTTCCTTTTCTTGTAACTTGTTCTGGAAGGAAAAATACTCTTGTTTCCTGCCTTTTCCCCAAGATTATTCCTTTACTTTTGCTAACAGTGTCCACCCAAATCCTACAAAGTAGTTGAGCATGTAAGAAATTTCAAGTAACTTGTTATAGAAATTTTGAATTAAGAGGTGTCACAAAGGAGAGGAGTATTCAACTCCTTGAGATGTTTTTATGGTGACTTGTAAGTAGAGGTAATTTTAGGTTGAGCATTTAAAGATGAGTAAGAGTCTGACAGGTAAATAATTAGCCCTGGGAGATGAAACAGTATGTGTATAGTGTACAAGGGCTTTCCTTGTGGCTCAGCTGGTAGAAGAACTGCCTGCAATGTGGGAGACCTGGGTCCGATCCCTGGGTTGGGGAAATTCCCCTGGAGAAGGGAAAGGCTACCCTCTCTGGTATTCAGGCCTGGAGAATCCCCATGGACAGAGGAGCCTGACGGGCTACAGTCTGTGGGGTTGCAAAGAGTCAGACATGACTGAGTGACTAAGCACAGCATACTTTATTTATATTAGTGTATGAAATCCGTACAACTCTAGATATAGGTATAAATTTCATGATTTCATAAATGGTGAGCATATGCTTAAAAACTTGCCCAAGGATTCACACCCAAGCAACTGACTCCAAGTCCCACTCTTTCTTACTATTCTGAAGAAATGTTCACTGGTGAAATTAGCAAGAATAATTTTGGTCAAGGATTCATATGCTTTGAGAATCTGTATAGAGGTGAACAAGGGTTCAATTAGTGAAGCATGCTTGTAAGTAAAAAATGAAGGTGGCTAAGGTCATTCTTACTTTGGAGACAGGCACTGCTTCCTTTGGAAAGGAACTAAAAATTGTTTCAGATTCTAATACATTTATAGTTAAAACTTCAGGACTTCCATGCTTTATAAATTTCTAGTATGACATAAAAACAAGATTTGCTGAGAAGGAAGTGAAGTGGGCCTAGTTTTGAGAAGGATGGTTTGTAATAGCTACGAAGTGCAGTGCTTAGTCGCTTAGTCGTGTCTGACTCTTTGCGACCCCATGGACTGTAGCCCGCCAGGCTCCTCTGTCCATGAGGATTCTCCAGGCAGGAATACTGGAATGGGTTGCCATACCCTCCTCCAAAATAGCTACAATAAGGAAAAGGAGTCAACCAGGAACACAGGTAGGATTTCTAAAGCCTGCTTAGGTTTCTCTGTCTCTCTTGTTTCTCTAGTCTCTCTTGTAGTACAGTATTTATAGATTAATCTTCCTAAATGACCACTCCATCTGATTATTCCACTTTTAGGAAAACTTAATTGGCCTCATTATCTGTTCATAAAGTCCTGTCTTGATGAAATAAATCATGAAATGTGAGGCTCTGTTGCTCAGAATGGCTGTTTAGGTTATCCATTTATTCACTGTGCTATCAGAATTTTCCAGTTTTTGCAAATTTCTTGTTATATACTGACTTGCATGGCTGAGTAGGTATCACTTAGCCTGGCATTTAATGTGCAGTGGTCTTACCTCATCCTGGTTTTCTGCCCTTTTGTCCTTCTAATCCTTTTACAGATACTGTTTTCAGTTAAGTAGCTTATCAGTTCTATTCATGTTAATATTTTCATAATCCACTTTTATTGTTAATTTTTATTTTTTAATCAAAACTAATGTGCTTAATGTATGATACTTAGTTTCTCAGTGTCATCTTTAAAATGAGAAGTTACTTCTGAAAGGTTCTAACAGAATAGATTTTTTTCTTATCATATACTTTGTATTATTTTACAAAATGGTGGGTACCTGTTTGATGATTTTTTTTTTTTGGAGTAAGCAAAACCAGATAATTTTCCTGTAAAATTAGATTTTTCTCATTTTGTTGCGAGAAATATTTTTGACCCAGTTAATATCATAATTAATGTCAAATATAATCTTGAACACTTCCTGTGTGTAGTCATTAATGTATACAATGGAGGTAAAACCTTGATGTTTTTATAACTTACAGTCTAAAAATGTTAGTGCAAAAAATATCTTCTTCCTTCTTAAAAGTTAATCTAGGTCAAGCATCATTTGAAGCTATGGCATCAATTATAAATCGGCTTCATAAAAACTTGGAAGGAAATCATGACCAGCATGGCAGAAACAGCCTTCTAGCATCATATATCTATTATGTTTTTCGGTTGCCAAATACTTACCCTAATTCACCATCACCAGGTATTTTATTCTTTTTTACTATGAAACTATCTTGCATAGATTATGTGTTTATTGTTTATAAGCAGGATTGAAATCATCTTGAAGTGCATAGTGTGATGCGTTTATTCCACAACAAACATTTGTTGAATGCCTGCTGAGTGCCATGGACTATGCTCACTACCGGAGTTAAAGGGATAAATAGGTTACATTTTAAAGCATTATTATTTGTACAGCTTCCTTTAATTTGAATTGGGGAGATCTTAGTTGAATTAATTTTTGAAAATGAACCTTGAAAATAACTTCTGTTTCTGGAAGCATTTCTCATTTCCTGTTAAGGTAAATAGAATGTTACATTTGTCATTCAGAGTGTTTTTGGACATTAAAGAAGAAATATGGTGGCTCAGTAGTTTCCTGATAACCTTGTGAAACCTACAGTGATATAAAGGATGATCCTCTAGAAAAGTTCTGATCTCTTCATGGTCAATAAAATAATATAGCCTTTCTGGATACTAGAGCCCAAAGTAGTCACTTACTTGTGTTTTATATGACATTGGTGATAGTGGTGGTAGGGGGCATATCTGAGTGTTTGAATCACCCTTTAGTTGTTTAGTTAGTTGGTTAATGATTATGTTGTGCATACTTTTCAACCTGTTTACATATTTGTCTGTAAAAGTCATCATTCATCACTAAGTGAAAATGGTAAGTGCCCTTTTTCAGCTATTGTCAGTGTTAACATAAATAAGGATGACAAGAAATTCTGACATTCACTCGGAAAACTAGGTCTAATAATAATCTAAGTTATAGTGCATTTAATTAATTGCAAAAAGAGAACTGATTGACTCTCGTAATCTTGTTCATTGTTTCCTATCTTAATTTCTAAATTTGTCTCTGAGTATATAAGGATTATGGACTATATGTAATGCTGCTCCATTTACTGTTTCATTTAGTACACTATTAGAATTTCACAGATTTTGCAAAATGTCTTTTTCACATGCTGACCTGAAGACTATAAATTAATTAGTTGACAAGTATATGTCATTTGCAAATATGACACTTAGAAAGATTTCATTGAATAAGAAATGGAGTTACAGTTGTTGGGTACTTATATTTATAGATCCTGGTTGAAGGATGGTATCAGGCTTGATTTCAGATAGAAAAGGGGTTCTTTTCTTTTTTTGTATAACATGGGCTCTTTGGAGAATTATGTTTATATATATTTATGTATGTATGTTATAAAGATGCTATTTTGTTGTAGTTAAAATTATCACTGATAAAGACAGAGATATAGCCATAGTTTCATTTAAGAGATACTGGCAGTAAACTGAGTCTCCCTCTTAGGGATGGTGTGTCAAGGGGCAGAGCAGGAGGGGGTGGGAAAAAAGGATAAGATGTTAGCTGGAGGACTTTGGGTCCTAGATGCCCTCATATATAAGTGAAATGACATTTGTGTTTGTTTCTTTTTACTGTTGATTTTTATTCTATATGTAATATAGAATGTATAAACATTGAAGAGACAATGGTTGTGTTTATAAGTCACAGGGTTTTGTCAGCTGCTGTAAAAAATTTATCTTTGTATAGCTCTCATGAGGTCTGGAGTGGTTTTCTTGTTTCTATTATTTTCATTTAGAAATAAAAGCAATTTATGATCTTTATGGAATTTTGTAAAGTGGAAGAGACTTTTTCAGGTCCTTTCCTGATTAACTGTTTGTTTAATTATGTGCTATTTTATATACAACTCTAGGTCCTGGGGGTTTGGGAGGATCAGTGCATTATGCCACAATGGCTAGATCTGCTGTGAGACCTGCAAGCCTTAATTTAAATCGTTCTCGGAGCCTTAGTAATAGTAATCCAGATATATCTGGAACTCCCACATCCCCAGATGATGAAGTACGGTCAATCATCGGCAGTAAGGTAAACTGAAGATATACATCTATAAATTTGGTTTTCAGTTCATGAACAAATGAGAAATATTCAGTTGTACTTTATTCTTAAAATGTATCTGAGTTAGTAATAAGAATTTTTAAATATATATGAATTAGTAATAAACTTTATGTTTCTATTCTATCAGTGAACACATAAGTGATGTTTCTATTAATATGCTGGCTATTGCAAACTAGTTTGTGCACTATGCTTACGAAAATTTGCCAAATTCAAAATTTGTCCCTAATGACTAGTCACATACAACTCGTCTGTCTGTCTGATCATCATGTGAGAAATGGTTATATTGGTGTTCTATAGGGTTAAGAGACCTGTGACTACTGTCCAGTGGGACCATATTATTGACTTGAAATATGAGTCTCCCTTCTCTAAAAATATTAAAAATAATGATTAACAATTAATTGGTAATAGAGCTATATTTCACATGGAAAACTAAGTAAGATGCTCCAGGATTAGGAAAATGTGATTTAGTTAATCATGGTTAATGATTATTCCAGACAACAAGGGAGAGATTGGCCAGTTTAAGATCCAGCCATATTTTATTTAAGCATCTATCCTTATTACCTCCCCCTCACATATACTTAAGGAACAAGTAGTCATTGCCTTACTATAATTAACATAAAAAAATAACTCAGTTTAAAAATTAAAGTGGAAAAAAGAGCAGTAAGATTGAGGCCAAGTAATCATATTATGTTGTGTTTTGACCAAACCATCTTAAGTATATTTTTTGCTATTGGAAAGGAGGAAAGCACCATTGTTAATAGAATCATAGCCAACTTTTCTTTGGCATTTAGTCTCTTGTTTATGATATGAGAAAGAATTAGTAAATGTTCTGCGGTCTGTGTTTAACTCTTAGTCTGAGCTATAATAGACTTTAAAAAAAAAAAAATGATCTGAGCTTGTTTGTTATGTGAAATACTTGGATATTGACCAAACACATCAGAATTACTAAAATCTCTTCATAGTTACAGAAATTTGCATTCAGAAATTTCTAATAAACTTTATCATTGCTCGTTTTAAAGTGCCTTTTAAGTAATTTTAAAGTACTTCCTCACAGACCAAAAATATATTTTTAAAGTAATTTCTTGTCTGTGAGAAAGTGAAAAGAATATTTTGTAGCTTTTTAATTTAAAAAATAAATGTGAATTTCAATAACTTAACGATCCAAATAGATGTTACTCTAATTAAACAAACTTTTACTTTTTGTGTTGTACCGATGTATTTACATCAGTCCTGCAGAGTAACAATTCCTAGTTGCTAAAGAGAAAGCTTTTCTCCCCCCATATATCTTTCCATGTCTAGGAAAAGGTTTTTTATCCTTGTCTTCATTCTTGATCTTTTCTCACTGTGATAGAAGTAACACATAGCATAATTTACTGTAAGTACAGTTCTTCAGTAGAATGAATTTCGTTTGTGAATTATAAGAGGTTTTTCTGTTAAAGCGCTATAGACGCCATTTTCCTCAAGGTTCTACTTTCGAAACACCTTTTAATTTCTATAAGATTTAGCATAATTCTGGTGTTTTCCTTTAAGATGGTGTGTTTGATAGATTATAACATCACGATTTAGAACAAAGATGTATATATATTGGAATGATTATTTGCCTTTTTTCAAGTGGTTCATAAAATGGGACATAATAAGGTTATAAACTTGCTTCTGATATTATGATATATGGAAACTTCTGAGAAAGCCATTATAAGACGAGACTTTGTCTTATGACAGTATAGTGTTGTCCTAATCAAATTTTATTTAAATGTTTTTTTCTGTGTTCTTTTATTTTATTACAAAATTTTTTATAGCTACCTTCATTTTGGCCTACCCTTTAGTCATAATCCCTAATAATAATGGTGTATAACTTTTATCTCATTGGAAAATTATAAGGAATCTGAAGCTTATTTATACTTCTCTTCATTTACTCTGATTCTGTTGACTTGGAAATTCAAGAAATTCTTATTTAATGACTTTTGTCTCTTGTGCTACCTTAGCCATGGTTGTACCCTCGGTCTTGTCATGATGAATAACTTTAATCCTCATAATCTCAATTTCATGCATCTTGTTCTCTAATCATTAGCTCATATTTTTCTGTCTAGTACCCCAACTCCAACAATTACTCTGCAACATCCAGTCACTTATGGTAAGATATTTTTACTGTACCTCACCCTGTTAATGTTCTTTCATCCAATTTAGCAGCTTAAATTCCATGAGCAGTCATTATAATTATTACCTTTATAAACAGACCTCAGTTCCCTTATCTTCCTCTCATTTCATTTTACTTGCTTATACAAACCTCAAACTGCAGTTGAATTTCGTTGACTGCCTATGCTGCTAAACATGATTTGAGAAATGCCATGATGACTGGTCTCGTTTGAAATTAAAGGCCATGAACCTTAAGAGAACCCTTAATGCTGTGAAGCAATTGTGGTATATTTCTTTATTTCATTTACTTTCCCATTGTCCCAGAAAAAGGTTACATGCCTTCTTTTGTACCTCAGATCCTCTAACAGCTCCCCACCAGTCCTTCTCACTTTATCTCCTACTTCATTAACAAAATTGAGGTCATTAGAGGAAAACTTTTTTAACCTTTGACCATCACATCTCCTTAACCACTACCATCTACTACTACCTACTACTAATATCTCTGTTATAGATGACCTGCCCATTTCTTTAAGTCCATTCCCTCTGTTTGTATACAACCTTCCATCCCCTTTCACCTACTCAGGATCCTCATTCCAACAGTGTTTATCTCTCTCCTACATCTTCAGTTTCTCCCCATCTACTAAATCATCCCATCCACATACAGGCATGCTATTATTTCTCCCATTAAAAATTTTTTTTCTCTAGTATTTCTTCTAGTAACTTCTTCACCATTTCTCTTCTACCTTTTATAGTAGAATTCCTTAAAAGAGTTTTCTATACTTGCTATCTCCAGTTCTTTTACTCTTGCTCTTTAATTCCCATTTGTTTGTTGTTGTTTAGTTGTTGAGTCATATCCAACTCTTCTGCAACCCCATGTACATCAGTCCACCAGGCTCCTCTCTCCATGAGACTCCCCAGACAAGAATACTGGAGTGGGCTGCCATTTCCTTCCCTCAGGGGATCCTCCCCACCCAGAGATAGAACCCGTGTCAAGTGCATTGGCAGGTGGGTTCCTTACCACTGAGTCTCCAGGGAAGCCCTTAACTCCCATTACCCTATTTCAAATATTTCTTTGATCTTCCGCGCATACTGCCCTTTGAATGCTCTCAGGGCTCTCCAGGCACTCCATGTTCTTAAATCTGATGGCTAAGCCTCAACACTTGACTTACTTTACCTATGTGTATGTGTATGTGTGCTCCGTTGCTCACATGTGTCCGACTCTGCGATCCCATGGCTGTAGCCTCCTAGGCTCTTCTGTCCGTGCGATTTTCCAGGCAAGAATACTGGAGTGGATTGCCATTTTCTCCTGCAGGGGATCGAACCCGCATCTCCTGCATTGGCTGTGCTGTGTGCTGAGTCCCTCAGTTGTGTCTGACTCTTTGTGACCCCATGGACTGCAGCCCGCCAGGCTGTTCTGTCCATGGGGATTCACCAGGCAAAATACTGGAGTGGGTTGCCATGCCCTCCTCCAGGGCATCTTCCCAACCCAGGTCTTCTGCATTGCAGGTGGTTTCTTTACCGTCTGAGCCACCAGGGAAGCCCATGAGTGCTGGAGTGGGAGTCTATCCCTTCTCCAGGGGATCTTCCCAACCCAGGAATCAAACTGGGGTCTCCTGCATTGCAGGCAGATTCTTTACCAGCTAAGCTACTGGGGAAGCCACTGAGCCACTCTCTTACGGCAGCTTTCGTTGATTTATTCTATTTAATTGGTTTGTAGGGCACTCCCCTCTCTTGATTTTCGTCTTTACTTATTAGACCTGCTTAGTCTCCTTCGTAGATTTTTTTTTTTCTGATCTCTTAATTTGGAAGTGCCCCAGGTTTCTGTCCTTATTTCTAGTCCTCTTGTCTTGTTCTCTTTTCTCTCTTCGCTCCCCAACTTGGTGATCTTATG
Organism: Dama dama; assembly: GCF_033118175.1. Taxonomy (NCBI): domain Eukaryota; kingdom Metazoa; phylum Chordata; class Mammalia; order Artiodactyla; family Cervidae; genus Dama; species Dama dama. The sequence goes on from NC_083700.1 coordinate 80,421,122, forward strand.
AAGTCCAGTTGTTTTAAGTATCACTTCATTGTGATAGTTAACAAAAATAACTTTTCAAGTACAAATCTCTCTCTGGAATTCTAAACTCAGCTGCATTTTAAGAACCCCTTTGTTCAGATTTGCATATGTTAAAAGTAGAGCCACTTCCTGTAACCTCTAATGCTACCATTTGGTCTGAATTACCGTCATCTCTTCCTGAATTAATGTAATAGCCCTAAGGATGGTTTCTGTGCTTTTAGCCTGTACTCACTTCACACAGTAGCAGCCAGGATGCTACTTTAAAAGCTTAAATCACAAACAAACAAAAGTTGTTGGATTACATCATTTCTCTGAACGAGATCCTGTGACTAACTCCTCTACTTCCCTAAGTCTTTACACAAAGGACTGCCTTCTCCACGGGGTCTTCTCTGACCAGCTTACTTAAGTGTCTAAATGTGTCTTTCTCCTCAGCCTTGTGCCAGGGATTTCTCATCCCCTTACTCTGTTTCTTTGACTGATAACATTGACTACCTTTAATGTAACAAATATAAATTAGTTACCTATTATGTTTATTTTCAGTGTTTGTCTCCCTTGATTAGAATATAACTCCATGAAGGCAGAGATACTTCTTCACTGATGTATCTAAAGTAGCTATAATGTCCAGCATATGGAAGGTGCTCAAAAGATATTTATCCAATGAAAGAATGTTAGTAAGCATTGAGTATCTCTACCAAGAGTAAGCAACTTAAAAAAAAAAAAAAAAAGAATTATGCTTTTGTTTGCCTCCTGGCTAGCAAGATTAATTAAATACTTAAAGATTTTAAGAAATTTAGTTTTATGAACGTTTCAGTTAGACTTCATTTCCTAATACAAAATGTGAAACTACTAAAATTAAAAAATACTATAAACAGGCTTTTGTTACTCTAGTGGCTATAAAACCATACTTGTGAGACTTTTCATAATTGTTCTGCCATGACTGATCTTTATCCTAGCAGTGTTCTTTTCACAGTTAGTTATGTAAGTACTAATACATGGTTACATCGGGTTTGAACTTCATTGCTTTTAGTCAAATTCCAGAGCAGTTTTCCATTGATGATTAGTTTCTTTCTAATGTATTGTCTCCTATTTTTTCATTTATTTTTCAAACATTGAGAACTCACAGTGTGCATAGCTTACTAGACCCACTATGCTGAGGGTTTGTGGGTGTGAAACCAAATCTTTGTATTAAAACATGAGTATTGATGGCAAGTGAAATTGACTTGTTCAGGGAAGGAGCCTGTCTGCATCTAAGGGACAAAACAATAAGATTACAGAGATTTGGCAAAAACAGAGCAAAAACACTTTCATGCACATGCACACACATTTGGTTAATCTCTTCTGCTACTGGAGATCCATAGATATAGTTACTGTATTTGTAAATACCAGTGATGAATTTGCTTAACTGAGGGCTGTTCTATATAATTCTTAGCTTTATGACATTTAAATTATGGAAATATTTTGCTTTACAAATAAATTGGCTACCAGTTTTCTTTAAATAGTTAGCTTTGACTTGATGTGATTATAACTGTTCAGAGTCTCAATATTGTGAACATAATATATAATTAACGGTACAAACAGGGGTATTGTTTATTCTCACATTACTTATTAGCACATGTCTTAAAGGAAATTGTTAAGCAAGAGCTTAAAAAGTAAACTTGTGTACAGCAAAGTTACTGTTTTTCTTTTTTGTAGAAATTTGTGGTAGGGAGAGCACAGTTGTTTTTCTGTTATTAAAATAATATTAAAAACAATGTTTTTGTTATTAAATAATATTTAAAATAATATTTTGTTATTTTTGTGGCATAGGTAGTGACATAATTTGAGAGACTGAAAGTTTTTGTTTTAACTTATCTGAAAAGCATACTGTGTGCTGACTTGCTTTTATTTGAAATAATATAATGAGGTTCTGAGAAGTCTGTGTTAAAACCTTATAAATGGGGTGTTTTATTTTAAACAAACCTACTGATTAAATAATTCTATAGTGTTTGAATATTGCCCAATTTACTTTGCTAGGAAGCATTAAAAACATTAGGGCATGTTTTTATTAAAACTATTTTTTAAGAATTTACTATATTTGAGGCATTACATTCAGTGATTTACTTCCATTATTTAATTTGATCTTTACAATCTGAAGGAGACACATTATTATTCCTGTTTTGTAGCTAAGAAACGGAAAAAGAGATTAGGTAATTTACCTTAGATTTTGCGATTAGTAAGCTTGCCTGGAGAATCCCAGGGATAGAGGAGCATAGTGGGCTGCTGTCTGTGGGGTCGCACAGAGTCGGACACGACTGAAGCGGCTTAGCAGCAGCAGAACCTGCATTTCAGCTTCAACTCTTATCTTACACATTCAGTGTCAAAAATGAGGGGAAATAGGTAGTTACTGTATCATCATGTCAACTTCTCTGTATTTTTGGAAAAAAATAGAAAAGCAGGGGAAATATTCCCCTTATAAACGTAAGCCTTTGAGAGCTAGTAGTTTGTTTTCCCTCCTCCCCCGTCCCCTTCTTTCCTCCCCTCTCCTCTCCCCCTCCCTCTTCCTTCACTCTCCTCCTTCCTGTAATATTAATGCATAGGCCTCACTATGCATTAAGATTCTTATTTAACTGCTCAGAGGTAGAGCCCTGCACATTTGTTGTGGTGGTTGTCGTTAACCTTCCCAAGTGATACTAATGTCTACATAGACTCCATTACCGTTGCTTACTCTCTGTTTTCTTTTACGTGTCCTTGGTGCTTTCTGTCTGGGCTCATTCTCAGCCCTAATAGTTTTACTTGGCTTGTCTTGTGTTGTCTCCAGCAGTCCTCTAAAAATCTCCTATAACTTTTGTTCAGTTCTATTAGCAGATTTCCAGGGCCCAGCCCAGATTATGGAATGAGGATTTCTGGGGGGTGGGGGGGAGGGCCCAGAATCTGAATTTTATAATTCAAATTGATTGATCAGATTTAAGAAACTGAAGTAAAGCTCCAGTTCCCTATTTGTTGTTCGGTCGCTCAGTCATGTCCGACTCTTTGCGACCCCATGGACTGTAGCACTCCAGGCTTCCCTGTCCTTCACCATTTCCCAGAGTTTGCTCAAACTCATGTTCATTGAGTCAATGATGCCATCCAGTTCCCTTTACCTAGGATCATAATAACCTCTTTCAGAGACGATAGACATAATTCACTTGTGGTCATACATATTAAAATTAATTTCAAATTGATGATAGTGATGATGAAGATACAAATCTTACAGACAGCCCTTACAGTTTTGTATAAAATACTAGCTGATTATGTTTACTTTCAACAAGCACAATAAGACTGAACACACAACTCCAAATTTACCATCATTTTTAGGAAGGAGCATATATTGGGCATCTTTTTTTCTTTCTTAATTTTTGCCTAATTTTTCTTATTGGTCCCTAAAAGAGTAAAAGAGGAGGCAAGTTCAAATACAATTATGAAGTATTGCTACACAGACGTTTTCAGTTGATGACAGATGGAGTAAAATTTAAAGTTTTTTAGACAAGAAGGGAGTGTTAGATTTAGATCAGTTAGATTTAGAGGAAATTAATTGTTGCTAGCTTGTACGATCTTTAAAGAGAGTTTGGGGAGGATGGTTGCTGTGGGAACTTTGTTGATAGTTGAAGTTGATCCTTTTATGTAAAGAGAAATTACCAATAATTACTATGCTTAATTTTCTTCGTGATTTAAAAAAAATTACTATGTAATAAGATGGTTTTGATGAACTAATATTCTATAGATGCCTAAAAATTTTGGTTGCTTTAACAGTACTAATTAAAAACATGTTTGCATTGGAAAGTCTGGATTTCTTTAAGAATATAGCATGCTACATGTAATATTTCTTTCCTTTCCAACTGCTTTCTATTATATGCTTAGGGTTTAGATCGCTCCAATTCCTGGGTTAACACTGGTGGTCCAAAAGCTGCCCCATGGGGATCCAACCCCAGTCCAAGTGCAGAATCAACACAGGTGGTGTTTATGTTAGAGGTTTCTTTTTTGGCTGCTGATGTTTCCCTTTAGAACGTTACTTCTTAGTATATACTATGATTTTGGTGGCTTGCTTTTTAATCATTAAAAAGTGTGTTTTTTGTTTACTTAGCACATTTTCCAACTGCTATGCATGAATACCACCAATTGTACCAGTAATACTCTCCTTTCCTATTTCCTGTCTCCTTCTCCTTCCCTCTTTGTACACCCCATTGATGTTTCAGTGCCTGCTGCTTGTGTAGTTGATGGCTTTGATAACAGTTTCTACCCTCGGGGTACCACATCTTCAGGAAGAATTTTAAAAAAATTTTGTGTGGAGAAAACCTGACAGTTTTTCATTTGCTTTTGGTTTAAAGTGTAGCTATTGTATCATCCTCCTTTAGCATTTATTATCTTGTCATTTTCTTCATAATCACTGACTAGAAATGTTGTTAATTAGCTGAAATTAAATATGAACAGTATATGATCCCCATACTGTAAGATGGAATTAAATATGAACAGTATATGACCCCCATACTGTAAGATTAATTACCAGAAACAAAAATCTGTTTTAATCTGTACTGTGTTGCAAAGTATGAAATTTGTTGTAACCTCTTTGTACTAGGTTTTGCTTACTTAAGTCTGGTAGCTTGATAGCTAATACTGCATGTTTCCTCAAAATATACTTCTCACCTGTGTGCTGGCTTTAGAGGAAGATGTTCTCTCTCATTCTTGAGGGAAAAATTTAATGGCAAATTTACTATTATAAATGATTTATATTTAATATAGTATATGGCAGATCTGAGTCATAATTTTTGATGATAGTGAAACATAAAAGAAACCATTCTAAACTTTTAATTTTTTTAATTAAATATAAAATTCTTGATTTCTCTTTTTGGTCTGAGATCAGTGAGAAGTATGTTTTTACTTTTTGCATTTTCTTACTAGATACATGCATGTGTGTATATCACAGAGATAAAAGTTTCATTCTTTGCAGCACTCTCAATTTATATAATCATTAAAATATTTACCTTTTAAGGATAAAATATATAGAAGCCATTTTGATACTTCTTATACATTGTCATTAAAGCAACTTAAATGGTGAAAATGGGATGAGCAATAAAATAGATGGTTGTTGAAACCACAGTAAAGCTCTATTTAAAAAATTGTACATAATCCTTGAGGTGCAAAGTCATTCACAGCAGACTTTAATGTTATCTCGTCATTCATTCATCTTCACTCCATAGGCTATGGATCGAAGTTGTAATCGTATGTCTTCGCACACAGAGACGTCAAGTTTCTTACAAACATTAACGGGACGCTTACCAACTAAAAAGGTAGATTCATATGAAGACAATTCATATAGGGGGAAAATAATTCCAACAATTAAGTATATGTAAAGTTTCTTTACATAACCAGGACAAGATGTTAAAATAATTGGATTGTTTTTGAGCAAGCATTGCTTGTCTGATGCCTTTTTGGGCATGCCTCTCCATTGCAGGCCCTTTTACATTACTATAATGTTTATATCTTTGTGGATGAATATTTTTAGTTTAGTGACTTAAATTTGATCATCAAATTTTAGTACCAAAAAATTGTATCAACTCTTAATTCTGTTTCTGTAACTTGCTTCTGTTTTGTGTTTTAAATCTCCAGGGAAAGGAAGATGAGTTAGAAAAATTATCACTCTTAGTAAGATATGTTGATTTGCTTCCCTTATGCACAGTTTTGTTAGTCCTTTTTCATAATATACACTATTTTGCAAATGCTGTGTATGCATATCCATTATAAGGCAGGAAATTTCTGCTGTTTTAATAGAATGACTTTAAATACCTGAGACCTTGAAAATTGATGGCTGATATCAAAGTTTAAATTTTTAAAGGTATTTCCTAAATTGTACCAGCAAAGTTCATGAATGTATTTGCATATGTTGAAATATATATGTAAGACAAAAGCCAGATTTTATTGTAGCTGTGAGCTTTTGGTCTAGTTTCTGTTTGCAGGTACAATTTAGGAGGCTCTTTCCCACCTGTCCTTTTAAAATTACATTTTACTGCAAGATAACATGTAATTTTTTCAGCTGTTCAACATGCCACTGTCTTACATGTATATATAGCCGTTTCGTTAATGGGTGTCCTCACTGCATCGTTGAATGGTTCACATGCCTTATTTTGCTTATTCTCATTATATCTCCATTTGTATTTGCATTATTATTTGATTTGTGTTATCAGCAGACCTGGCATTGATAATAACTTTGGGTTTACTTCTGGATAGCTTTTTCATGAGGAGCTGGCTTTGCAGTGGGTTGTTTGCAGTGGCAGCGTTCGGGAGTCAGCTTTGCAACAAGCCTGGTTCTTTTTTGAGTTAATGGTGAGCAAACTAAACACATTCTGTAATACTGTTTTCCTTATTGAATAATTTTGTGTTGGCTCATTACTGTCCTAGAAATCTTTCTCTGTTGTCCATGTTATGGTTTTACATATGCCTCCAAAGAAAAATTATGTTTGCTATCTCTCTAAATAACACTGTGGATAATCAGCACTATTTAGATGGAGTTATAAGGCTAATGTTAAGTCTGTTTTTAGGAATAGTTGGAGAAGCCAGCTATCTTTTTAACCTGTGATGTGTTCTCTCTTAGTCCAAACATACTAGTATAGAATGGCAATACCAGGTAATAAGAGCTTTATAGATACCTACTGCTTTTATGGCTAGAAAGCTCGTAGGGAAATGGTGGTTACAGCCAATAAAAAACAACAATAATTTTTTCTTAATCCAGTAAATGATATTAAAAACAAATTAATATTTTTGTAAATATTTATTCACACAACATAAACACATATATACATAAAAGCAGTGTACATACACACACTGTGTGGTCAGACCTATGGAGTAGGGATTATTAAAGCACAGAGAAATTAAGATCTTGTTTAAGTGCACATAGCTTGTGGACAGCAAACCTCTGATTCAGACTCAGATATTCTGGCACTTGGGCCCTTCCTCTCTATTTATAGAAAGCTAAAAATTACATAAAATAATAAGAAACAAAGGAGAGCAAAACAAGAACAAAAGAGAGAAAAGAAACAATGGAGTTTCCAGAGTATGCCACCCATAGTCATTCTCAGTATTGAATGTTACTTATATTGAGGATAAGAAGACATTTCTTCTGCAAATTAAAACTACATGGGGTGTTATCTCACACCAGTCAGAATGGCCGTCATTAAAAAGTCTACAAGTGATAAATGCTGGAGAGGGCGTGGAGAAAAGGAAACCCTCCTACACTGTTGGTGGGAATGTAATTTGGTGTGGCCACTATGAAAAACAGTATGAAGGTTCCTTAAAAATCTAACACTAGAGTTGCCCTGTGGTCTAGCAATCTCATCTCTGGACATGTTATCTGGCGAAAACTCTTTGAAAAGATACATGTGCCCAGATGTTCATAGCAGCACTATTTACAATAGCCAAGACATGGAAGCAACTTAAGTGTTCCTCCACAGATGAATGGAGAAAAAAGATGTGATATAGATACACAATAGAATACTAGTCAGCCATAAAGAAGAATTAAATAATGCCATTTGCAGCAATATGGATGTACCTAGAGATTACCATACTAAATAAAGTCAGTCAGAAAGTTAAATATCATATGATATCACTTATTTGTGGAATCTAAAATATGCTACAAATCAACTTATTTATAAAACTTAAACAGAGTCAGAGGTAGAAAACAAACTTAGAGTTACCAAAAAGGAAAGGGGATGGGAAAGGGATAAACTAGGAGTTTCTGATTAGCAGATACAAACTACTATATATAAAGTAGATGAATAACACAGTCCCACCGTGTAGCACAGGGAACTGTATTCAGTATCCTGAAGTAAACCATAATGGAAAAAAATACGAAAAAGGATGTATACAAAACTAAATCATTTGGCTGTAACCAGAAACTAACACAACATTGTAAATCAACTATACTTCAGTAGAAGTTTTTTTTTTTTCCTTAAAAAGACATTTCTTCTTGAGATTTGCTAATCAGCAAAAAAATAAGTCAGGGACCATATGTAAGTGACAGGCAACACATTCCGCCCCGCGTCCCCCCCCACCCCCTGCGGAGATTAAACATCAGATTATAATTCATGTGCTTTTAATACAAGATCAAAATAGTTAATTTGCCTTTTTTTAATAGCCTTACATATATGTTCAGATTTCTTAAAACACAAGATAGTCAAAATGGTAGTTTGACTTGTTTCTACTATTTACCAACTGTAAAATCTTGTCATTAATTTCTCTGAATTTAAAATTCTTTATTGTACACACTGTGATAAGAATTTATAGCTAAAAAAAAAAATTTATATCTAAAAGTATTTTGTAAGTTGAAATTACTTTGATTTTTATCTAACATTTTATCTTACATTCTTAATATGTATTCGTCAATATTTAATGTACACCCACCATATGCCAAGGGATACTAAGTGCTAAAGATACTATAGGCAGTCAAGGTTTCTGATCCCTCAAAGCTACCAGTTGCAGGGGACATGGAATGGCACAGTTGCTGAGTCTTAGAAAGATTTAACTTAAAGTAATTTTAAAGGATGAAAATTTTTTCTGTTGACATGCCCAGAATTTTTTTCCCATTGATAGAATAGTTTTATGAAGGTGTTACAGAGATTGAGTTGTATGTTGTTTGATATTTCTTTAGAGCATACAAACTATTCTAGGGAACTTTTTCATAATATTTGAGGAGTTAAGAGTATTTTAGCTTTCTGTTAAATCATGTGGTATATTGACAGAAATGACCATAATGTTTAGAGTTCTGTAACTGCTAGTTACACCCGTAAGAACTGCTCTATGGCACAGGGAGCCCAGCTTGGTGCTCTGTGATGACCTAGCTGGGTGGGATGGAGTGAGGTGGGAGGAGGTCCAAGACAGAGGGGATATATGTCTACACATAGCTGATTCACTTCCTTGTACAGCAGAAACTAACATGGCATTGTAAAACAATTATATTTCAATTTTTTAAAAAAAGAAATTGAACTAATGGCTTATTTCTGTTTTCAGGTAAAGAGCATGGTGCATCATTTATACTTTAATGATAAACTTGATGCACCAAGGAAGACTCGTTTTCCAGAACGTTTCATGGATGACATTGCTGCTCTTGTCAGCACAATTGCTAGTGATATAGTTTCACGATTTCAGAAGGTAATGATAACTTAGTTTTTAAAACTAAGTCAATCTTTCAGGCACACATTAAACTATCATACTTCTGTTTTTTAATTTTGTTTCCCAGGACACAGAAATGGTTGAGAGACTCAACACAAGCCTTGCATTTTTTCTCAATGATCTGTTGTCTGTTATGGACAGGGGATTTGTCTTTAGCCTTATAAAGACCTGCTATAAACAGGTAACGTATAATTAGTAATAGTAATGAAATAATTTAAATTCTGTGTTTGCTCTTTAAGGGCTAGAGCTAAGAAACTTTCATGAACACATTTATATAGTGATGTTTTTAAAAAGTGGGATATTTATTATTAAGGCAAAAAATAAATTACATTTATCAGTTCATAGAACTATGGCAAGCTGCTATCAGTAAAGCCATCTTTTCCTTGAGTTATCCTGGCCCACTCATGACTCTTTAATTCCCATTTAGAAGTATACCATCAAGTCAGTAGTCTAAATGTAAAACAGCCTCAGGTTGCCATGCCAGAGTAGCATGTTTACTGAATGAACAGCTAACCCAACCTTTTCTATCTTAAGTGATTTTTAAAGCAGTTGCATTTTGCTGTGTATTCCTCATGATGAAGCCCTAGACATTGTAAAGTTTAGAATCATGGGCAGATGTTTACCCAAGTCTCAAATATATCATTTTGCCCTTTCTAAACTAAAAGTATCCTGGAACTTTCCTACAAACAGCTGGTTTTGTGTTAAATTTTTCAATTGATTAATGAAACCTGGCTTTTAGAAGACATTAGTTATTTGTCCTGATAGACCATTTGGGTAGTAAGTTATATAATCATCCTAGAATTGCCTTTTAAGGGAGCTTTAAAAATATACAGGTCTCTTGTGTCCCATCCCAGCATTATTGAGGAGTTTGAATCCTGGTAGTGGGGGTGGGGAGTGTGGGAAACAGTGCTTATAAAGTACTTCCCTGCTGGTCCACAGATTAATTTAGGGGAACTACTGGTTTAAAATGCTATTTGTCAGTCTAATACTTAGAATTTTGAAAATCTGTTCAATTGGATGCCATTATTGTATATATCTTTTTTTCTTTTTTGGCTGAGCCATGCATCATGTGGGATCTTCCCTGACTGGGGATTGAATCCGTGCCTTCTATATTGGGAGCTTGGAGTCTTAACCTCCAGAGCACCAGGGAAATCCCTGTTTTGTTTTGTTTTTTAACAGAGAAGTTGAAACTATGCATGGGCACTGTTTGCAAGTATTTGCCACACTATGTATTATTCTTACTTTTCCCCTGAAATTTCATGTATTATTGCTCTCAAAACCTGTCCTGTCTTTATTCTTCAAGCATTAACCTCCTACATTTGCCACACATTAAGCTAGACTCTAGGGATGCTAGAACTCTTAAAGTAAGTCAGTTTATAAATGTCTCCTCAAGTAAGTAATGGTGTAGTTGGGAAAACAGATAGTTATAAATATAGGTTAGCACAAAGTGCTGAAAAAAGAATAGATAATTTATTTTATGAAGTTATTTTGATAGTATAATTTTTCTTCAGATAGAGTATCCTTGAGAGGTGGAAATATTAATGCTGTATTGGAAATATAAATATGTGACTTTAAGAATGCACCTTGTCAGTGGATTTATACAGTAAATCTTGTAGTTCTAAGTATTTTATTTTAGCAGTAACTCTGGAAAAAGCTGACACTGTTACTTAAACTACAAAACCCAAAGCTGTCCATTGAGTACGGTTTTCTAATTCTTTAATTCATCATTCTGATGTTGGTATTAGAGAAATGATATGTTCAATTGGTATTTTTTTTAATTTATGCACTGCTTACAAGGTGTCTTCAAAGCTTTATTCATTACCAAGTCCAAGTGTCCTGGTGTCCTTGAGGCTTGATTTTTTGCGAATCATCTGCAGCCATGAGCACTATGTTACCTTAAACTTACCCTGTAGCCTGCTCACTCCACCTGCATCACCATCACCTTCTGTTTCTTCTGCAACATCTCAGGTATGCAAAATGTATGAAAAAGAAATTTTTTTAAGCCTGCATTTGTGGAAAAAGCATTTTAAATGCTGGGAAAAGTGAAAAGTAATACTACTGAATAATAACTGTGTGATAGGCTCAGGGCTTTGTAAGTAGTAAATGATTAAGTGCTTTATAAATATTAATCATTTATTACTCTTCATTGCAACCCTAAGAGGTACATTCTATTATTATTACTATTATATTTTTACAGGTGAACTGAAATACAGAAAGATCAGTAACATACCCAGGGTCACATAGTAAAAACTGGCAGAACTAGGCTTTGATCCGTGGCACATGTTGGCTTTATTCTAGGTCTAAGTTCTAACCACTTTGTTGTACCCCTCTGACTGATTTGCACACAAGGTAGTGAATTCACCTACATAATAAACTCACTTGATGTTTTCACAAGTTGGGTTTTCTTGATGCAGACACAGACTGAGTTTGGGGGGCAAGATGTTTATTAGCTGTCAGTACCTATGGAAGGAAAGGGAATGAAGCATAATTAGCAGAGAAAGAAGTAAAACAGCAATGCAGTCCTGGCCAAGCCCTGCCTGCCTCTCTTGTATCCAGAGAACCCAAAGGAAACTAGGTGGTGTTCATGGGTTTTCACAGGGTGCCTAATAATTGCTCTAAAGATGACAAAGGATTATCATAGCAATTATTATGTGTCTTGTCATACAGGATTGTCATGAAGGGATTTTGTGGTTTTAGTATCAGAGGAGCCCAGATGTTCCTGTCTAGGGAAATGCTTTGTTATGTAATTCCTCAGACAAACAAGCTACTTCCTTAAGCTCTTGTTTTTTTTTGAAAAAATTTGTTTATTTGGCTGTGCTGGGTCTTAGTCGAGGCATATGAACTCTTAGTTGTGACATGTGGGATCTAGTTCCCTGACCAGGGATTGAATCCAGGCCCCCTGTATTGGGAACGCAGTCTTAGCCACTGGACCACCAGGGAAGACCCTTCCTTATATTCTTAATGTCTGAAGTCAAAGGTGATCTGAACTCTTTTTGTTTTTGACATTTTTAATTCCTGAAAGTAATATACTACATTAGATCAATCTCAGATGTTTGATAAAGAAAAATTTAAACTTTACTTAGAAAGATTGAAAAACACAGAGATCACCAACAACGTCTCATTTTTAACCTTTGCAAAAATTCTTAAGGATCAACCTATTTCCACGTACTTTTACCTGGCTAAGACACATTTCACCTAGTCTTTTGTTCTCTTCTCCCATCTTCTGTCAAAGATGTGACTACATAATCAAGGACAAATTAACCATAGGTAAAGTTCCCTAAACCTTTAATGAAACACATTTGTTTATACTTGACTCCCTGCTGAACATCTTATCCAGTCAAGAAATTAATAGCATTTCTTCCAATGTCCCGTCCCCTACTTCCTCATTTAGCTGCATAATTTTCAGATTCTAGTAGATGACAGAGACATCACTCTTTGGGAGGTAGGGACCTGAATAGTTTTATATACTTACTAAGAAGGCGATTTCTCCATAGAGAAATCTGAAGTCTGTTCTTCTAAGAAACCTCGCATTGTTGGTCTTGAATGTGGATTAAAATGTGATAAGGTTGAGGACATTCTTGCCTTGAACTGTATCTTGGGGGACGCTATTTTACAGTATTAGAAAACTTGTAAAAACTCTGAATGAACCAAAAAAATAATAGTAATTTTCAAGAGATAGTATTTTCCCTGGAAAAAACAGCTTTATTATTATTTGAAATTTCTCTGAAAACCAATAGCATTTGACTATGAATATTTCTTTTGTACTCAACAGTGAGTACATAATGCATCATATGGATTTAGTTCTTCTTTCCCTTCAGAATAAGATAGGGAAATATTTAGTGGCTAAAAGTATAAAGGAAAAATCAGATGAAAAAATTTAATATGAGGAAAAGGAAATTGAAAATAATTTAAAATGCCATGTCATCATAGTTTCCTATAACAAAAGTAAGAGCAGGTGCTTTCTCCAGTGTTAATAATAGTAATATAAAAATAAAATGTTTATCTCTCTTTAAGATGATGCTCACATCTCGTTTGTTGTAATGCTCTGTCTGTAGAATGTTTTGTTGCATAGCTATTATAGTTTTGTTCTACCTCACTCCCAAACAGAGTTCTGGATTTTCCACCAATGTCCAAGACCAGAAGATTGCAAATATGTTTGAATTGTCTGTGCCTTTCCGCCAGCAGCATTATTTGGCAGGACTTGTGTTAACAGAGCTGGCTGTCATTTTGGACCCTGATGCTGAAGGGTGAGCAGACCACTTTTGCTGTGTACAGTATCAGTTTGATTTTGGTCAGTGGAACAGAAGTATCCCACTTAACTGGGACTCAAAAGAATATTCTTTACCATTCTTCTTCTACTTCTCTGTTCACTAAGTTCCATACTCATGTTTTTTCTGTATTTCATCAGTTTTAAGAAAGACATTTTTTGTCATCTCTGAATTTGATGTTTGTCTTGAAAGTCAACATGTATCATGTTGTATCATGGTTTAGTTGGTAGTATTTTTTTCCTTCTTAGTAGTACCTGAAATATTTGTGCATGTTATAGATGGACTTTTAGATTTGTTGATATGCAATAAGCACAATTCAGTTAATGAAAATAGACTAATCTGTTTGATTCTTTGGGAGTAAAATGTATCATTTGCCATCACATTAATAATATATAGCATGTACTTCAAAATTTGCCCTATAAACAAGTAAACTTGTTTTAAAAACTTCCACTCTTTTAAAGAATTATTGGAAATTGATATAGTAAGAAGAGTTCATTGTCTGATGATTTGAATTTGCAGAAACAGCTTTTCTATAAATGTGTTGAGATCAAAGATCTTTGTAGGGTATTTCTATCTTAATAGCTGTTTTCAAAAGTTTTTATGACCATAACTCATTTGGGTAATAATTGCTCTTTTTTTCAACTTTCCTCATAGTAGGATCATTAAAGAGTTTGTAATGCAGTTTAACCTAAAGTAAGAGCTCCAAAAAACAAAAGGAGATATTTTGAGCAGGTTTTATAAGAATCCTATGATGTATTTATTGAGCAAATGAAATGAGGTCTGTGAAGTTCTTAGCAATAGGTACATAGTTAATGCTTAATAAATTGTGGAAGGCTAAATCTTCTGCAAATGAAAGTCATGAGTTTTTTCATAGCAGCTTCTCATGTTAGGGATATATTATTACAAAGCAGGTTTTCACACTGTGCTCTGCAGAACTGTAGGGTTCTGAAAAGGTTCCTAGTGTGTTTCCAGGTAGGATGGGGTTGTGGTGCAGACATTGGAATAGGGAGAGGGCAGGCTTAGTGGGTGAGACTCTGGGTCTCACCCAGAGTGCTTGCCACCACTCTTTTATTCTGCCATTGATAAAGGAATATAATGTCGTTTGGGGGGCTAAAAATGATCCATTATTTGAAAAAAATCACTCTGAAAGCAACTTCTAAACATACTACCTTTCTTTAGTAACTGTTAGATCTCAGTCATTTGAATTTATATTTCCAGTATTTTTACTTGATGTATCAGAATAATTTTGGTTACCAGAAATAGAAAACTTTTCTTCTTGCCTGCTTTGTTAAAGGAAGGATAGTTATCATTTCATGTTTGGAAGAAAGGTAAGGTTTTAGCACGGTACAACCAGCAGCTCAGTGATGTTATCAGGGTTCTGTTTCTTTTATATCTTATTTCTACTAGGAGCCCCAGCTTTATCCTGAGGCTAGTGTACCTTCCGTGACTGTAAGAGAGTTGCTCTGGCAATTCAGAGTAAATTCTTACTTGTCTGTGTCCAGCAGAACAGAGAGGGGAACAAAGCCCAAGCATGTGATGCACATCTTTCTTTGCCCTGGTGTGGCTCACTTGCCTGTCCTGCACTGTTAGACACCAGAGCAATGCCAGGTTCCTGGGTGAGTTAGATCACTTTTACTCACATGGTGCGTAGACAGGTTTTGGTTCATGGGTGGTTCAAAGCAGAAGATAAGGAGCTCATGCCTCAATAGTAATCAGCTGTCACTACAAAGTGTTTAGTTCATGTGATTTTTTTTTTTGGTAGACCTTTTCATTTAAGGAAACAGTTGATTAACATTAATCTCTTCTCATCTTAGTAATGAAACAGCTTGTTGACTGGCTACTGTAAATGGTAGAGCTAGTCTGATTGGATCGACCTCAGGTACTAGGGGAATAGAGTCAGCTTCTTCTCAGTCTCAGGGACGTGAAGGTATACCTGAACATTTTTGCATTCCACTAGGGAGGAAGACAGGTGAAGGAGATGTTGTGTAGGTGTTTGGTGGTGTCTGATAAAGAACAGAGAATTCTAACAGTCAACCTTTTTTAGAAATTTATTTTTTAATTGAAGGATAATTGTTTCACAGGATTTTGTTTTCTGTCAAACCTCAACATGAATCCGCCATAGGTTTACATATACCCCCTCCCTTTTGAGCCTCCCTCCCGTCTCCCTCCCCATCCCACCCCCTAGGTTGATGCAGAGCCCCTGTTTGAGTTTCCTGAGCCGCACAGCGAATTCGTGCTGGCTGTCTATTCTATGTATGGTAGTGTAAGTTTCCATGTTACTCTCTCCATACCTCTCACCCTCTCCTCCCCTCTCCCCATGTCTATAAGTCTATTCTCTATGTCTGTTTCTGAGATTTTGTGTAGGTATTCAGTGGTGTCTGATAAAGAACAGAGAATTCTAACCATTTTTGTGATGAGGTTTCCTTCTCAGAGTCAAGGATCAGTTCTGTTAAAATAGATACATCTCTGTGGAACAGTGTAGGGCTCATGAAAGACTTATTTTTTAAAAAAAATTTTGTATGCTGTATTCAGAGTTCTTTTTTTTTTAATTTTATTTTTAATTGGAGGGTAATTGCTTTAAAACATTGTGTTAGTTTCTGCCATCCATCAACATGAATGAACCATAGGTATACATATGTCCCCTCCCTCTTGACCTCTGTTCTGCCCTTTTGCCTTTTCAAGCTGGTCTTCAAGGTGGCTCTTTAGACACTTTCTGACCCTGTAAAGTCTGAAAGCAATGATAACTGTGTTCACCACTACTTTTTCTTTGTTTATTGAGTTTAAAAATGTAACTGGAATAGCTTTAAATAGTAATGTACAGGATTATAAGCTGTTACTGCTATTTGTTTTCTCATCTTCTCACTCTTTCCTACACCCAGTCCATTAGCAAGTGCTTTAGGACCACCTCTTAAAATATATCCCAAGTCCAGCTACTTCCCTTCCTCTTTACTGCTACTCCCCTAATCATGCTTCCACTCTTCCCTCCCTAAAATCCCTTTTCTACACAGCAACCTAAATGGTCTTTTAGAAATGAAAATTAAATTATATTGCTTCCTTGGTTAAAACTCTTCAATGTGTTTAAAAGCACACATTTCTTACTTTAAAGATAGTTAAAAGTGTATGCTTTTAAAATAACATTTAAAATAAAATCCAGACTTAGTAATGAACCTCAAAACTCTGTATATGTAACTCTTGTCTACAATATCACTTCCCTTCTTCCTTATATACTAAAATCTAGCCATCCTGGACTTGTTTCTGTTTCCCTTATGGACATACCCAGTCCCACCTTAGGGTCTTTGCACTTAGATTTTCCTCTGCCTGAAGCAATGCTGAAATTACCCTGAGATTTCCACACAGAGGCATTTCTTCCTTGTGATTCTTCAAATCTCCAGTCAGACAGTATCTTCTCAATGAGATGTCATTGGGCCACCCAATCTGAAATATAGCTGTGTTACCCTTGCCACAATTATTCTTAACCATATAAGCCTGTTTTATTTTCTACAAAGCATTTCCCTGAAATTTGCTCGTTTGTTCATTATCTGTCTCCTCCCATTAGAATATGAGCTCATGCGAGCAGCACTTTTCTTTCTTGTTCACTGCTGTATTCCCACTGCCTTAGAATTGTGTCTGGTACAGAGTGGACACTTGGTAAGTATATGTTAATTCAGTGAATGAATGATTGACTATTTGAGACTCACATCTCATCTCTATATTTTACATTTTTTTTCACATTTGCGTAGATAAAAACAGCATACATTGTCTTAGACCCTTAAGAGGGATGTTTTTACTCCTTTTGCTTGCTAAGTAATCATAAATAATTTCTTGAGTAGCAGTAGTATGTTCTAATATTGACCAAAGATTTGCTCTTTAGAAATTTTCATTTTAGTTAGAAAGTTAAAACTTTGAAACAATATACTATGGTTAAATGCAAATTTTGTAGTACAGAACCTAGTTCTGAAGAAGATTAGCACCTTTGTTATAAGCATTTGTAACACTGAATTATTATTTTTGTGTCTGTGTTTCTTTCTTGCTAAAGCAAGCTCTTTAAGAATAGGGGCAATGTCTTATCTCCAACATCTAGCATAAGATATGACACGTCTTGTGTGTGCGTGCATGTGTCATGCGCATTCATGTGTTTGTGTTCATGTGTTTGTGTGTGCGTGTAAGAGCTGAGTGTGTCTGAGTACTGCAGACATATGAAAAGGCTTAATGAAGATGAGTGGATAGAATTTAGCTAGGTTGAAGTCTGGGGCTGGTAGCTGCTGAGAGATGCTAAATATTAATATACCCAGGTTTGGGAATCATCACTGGTGATACAAGTTGAAAGAGAGGACATAAAAGGCAAATGACCAGAATCTGAAACTTGGGAAGAATGATAGAGAATATGAAGAGTGGTGGGAGCTATTTAGAGAATATCCTGAGAAGAAAATATAAAAAGTGACAAAGTGTCAAGTTAGAGAGTTAGAAAATGAAATCTGAGATATGTCCATTAGATGGAGTTCTCAACAGTATTTAAAAATATACTTTTCTGAATAAAAATTTGGGAGGAAGAAGAATCTCCAGCTAGATTTCATATATAGCTCTGTAAAATGGAGACAAGATCAAAAGCCCCAGAGAAAGAATACCTGGTTTTAAATTATAGCTTTTAAATCTGCTATGTGATTTTAAAGAGAAAAGCTAGTATTTACTGAAGCATGCAGTGTGCAAAGCATTGTGGTAAGCATGTTACATAAATGATGTAACTTAATTCTCACAGCCACTTTATTAGGTAGATTATTTATACATAGGGAAACAGAGGTTCAATATCTTTGAAAATTTAGCTATTAAATGATGAAACTGTTACAGTACCACATTGTAAGCATTAAAAAAACTTTTAGTTTCAGAGAAAGAGAGTAGATATTAGGAAGTAAATGGAAGAAAATGCTTGATACAGACTGTACATTCAGGAAATTTATTACTAGATAAATCATATAAGAGGAATACTATATACAAGCCAGAGTAAGCTAGTTTCAAGTGAAGGTGTATTTCCAAGGGAAGAACTTAGTGAAGGGATTCATTGAAGCTATTGAAGAAAGGGGAGATTCACTGACCATAAGGGGAAACTACTTTCTGAAAGAAGGTACAACTTTCCCTGAGATAAAAGGAAAGTTGATTTGATACCTGTAAAGATGGAGATGCACTGACAGATCTGGCCAGAGCATATTTAGAATGGCTTTTCTTTCCTTGAAGAAAAATGTTAGAGGTAAGGTCTTCTGTTGAGGTTGATGGTGAGAGGCTTAAGGAAAAAGAATGAGATCTGAAATACCTGCCATCTACAGCGTTAAGGGCAGTTGAAGTTGGAGACATTTTACATTAGAATGGTTTGCATCATCAAGCAGCTTCAGTCTAAGAAGAGAAGCCAAAAGAGTGTGGAGAGTGATCCCTTGCTAGTGTTGTAGCCCAGTTGAAACTTGGGCTTAGAAGTGTAGAAAGTAGTAAGGGCCCAAATGAGCCTGGAGGTTCAGTTTAAACAGAGATATCAAAGACAACCCTTGTTGTGGACTACATAATCCATAGGTAGAGGATTTTTCCTCTTTGCAAAAGGAAATAAAAGTTTATTTTGGATAAATGTGAAAAGATTTCACTTGATGAAATAAAATTTACAGCTACTTAAAGCTCTTTTGCTTTAAAATATGACTGTAACTGATCTTAAGTTATTAATATTAAATGCATTAATTTCTAAGGAATTAATGAAAATATATTCAGATGTACTTCTAAGTGAATTTATATAGTATTTCCTTTTCCCTCCTTTTGTATTTAATATAGTGAGACATTCACTAGTTTTATTTATTTTTTGAACATTCATTAATTTTAAAATGAAAAGTGTTTTATAGGAATACATGTAAATATGTGGCAAAGTTAAGAAGTTGAACAAATTGATTCAGTACCATGACTAACTATTTACTCTAAAGATGTTAACTAATCTCTGTGACCTTACTGCAACTCCTTCTTCATCTTCTTTTTAAATAGACTGTTTGGATTGCATAAGAAAGTCATCAATATGGTACACAATTTACTCTCCAGTCACGACTCAGATCCACGGTACTCTGACCCCCAGATAAAGGCTCGAGTGGCTATGTTGTATCTGCCTCTGATTGGTATTATCATGGAAACCGTTCCTCAGCTATATGATTTTACAGGTACTTAGTATATTTAAGACAAACTCTAAAGGCAAATCTCAATGTTTAAAAGTATTAGAAAAATCTGCAAAATGATCTTACTTTAGGAAAAGAAATATAAGAAAACTCACAGTGTCGTAGGTACACTGTAAATACTTAACAGATTTTGAAAAAAAGCTTTTGACTTTGTGAGAAAATTCACTGCAGGGATTCTGTAAGTATTTCTTACGATGCGTTAAAAAAAATGGTTTTACAGCATTTCTATACCTACATATTGGGCTTCCCAGGTGACTCAGTGGTAAAGAATCTGCCTGCCAATTCAGGAGACCAAGAGACATGGGTTCCATCCCTGGGTCGGAAAGATCCCCTGGAGGAGGAAATGGCAACCCACTCCAATATTCTTGCCTGGAAAATCCCATGGACAGAAAGGCCTGGCAGGTGACAGTCCATGGGGTTGTGAAGAGTTGGACAGGACTAAGCATGCACGCACATGTTTGCCTGTTAGGAAAGAGGATTTTGTGTGTGTATGAGTGTATACTGTTTATCTGGGGAAAAAATATGAGAAAACTTGTCAGATATCTACCACTGTCAGTCTCAATTTTGTTCATATACATAAAATTGAAATTAATATTCACCTGAATACGCGAGAATGATATCGCTAATAGCTGGTCAATAAGTTGAAGTTACATTGCTTTTTAAAAACTGTAACCCACAAAATTTTATTCTTGCTTTCCAATTTTAGAATTTATTTAAATTCCCTCATTTCTATTAAAGAAAACGGTGTAGGTTGCATTTGAACTAGCGGTTAGCCTGATAAAGTACTTCTAGTTCAATTAAAAGTATTTTTACTGGTATCTAATATGTACCATCAGTAGGTGCTGCTAATACAAAGATAACCAACTCCTTGCCTTTGATAGGCTTATAACTGAGTAGTTTTCCTAGAATTTGATCATTAAAGTGGGTTTCCTTTCTGAAGGCAGAAATTTATATTTTTGTTACTATATATCTTCTTTTACTAGCAAGTGCTGCAGTCCATGGGGTTGCAAAGAGTCAGACAGGACTGAGCAACTGAACTGAACTGAATGTTCCTTACAAAACTCTAAATAGTACTATAGGAATGAGTTAGTGTTTAAAATATTTAAACTATTATTTAAAAGAGGTAAAATATAACAATATGCAGTATATGTTAATAGGTTTTCCTTTGAAGAGTAAAGGAGAATAGAAAGGGAATTGCATGCCCAATAGCTGTTATTTAAAGAGAAGTTTGTTTATTTCTGGGTTATTTTTTCCAGAAACTCACAATCAACGAGGAAGACCAATCTGTATAGCTACTGATGATTATGAGAGTGAGAGTGGAAGCATGATAAGCCAGACAGTTGCCATGGCAATTGCAGGAACATCAGTTCCTCAGCTAACAAGGCCCGGCAGTTTCCTCCTCACGTCAACGGTAAAAACAACCCTCCTACAGAAGTTTTTGGAAAGACAGCTATTTACAAGGATATGCTCTTCAATAATAGATTATTATATTGTTAACTGATGCAAAAGTACTCTGAGTTTTATTTTGTGAAAATATTTTTTTTCTGAAAATATTTTCTATATTGTACTAAGTTGTTTGAAAAACTCTTAATTACTTCAATCTTTTTGGTATAAAAACTCTATTTTAATCTTTCAGAATTTTGAAAGTTGCCTTATTTTCCATTTATAGCCTCTATTCTTCATTTTAAAATCCATTTTATTCTTTATCAGTCCTAAGAGATATAATCTTAGTTGTTTAACCATTGAGAATATTTGCTTTTAATCTGTGAAGGTTCATACTTTTTCATATTTAAATAAATTGATGATCATTTTGCTCCATAATTTTCCCCTCTTAAAGAGGGAAGAACATGGTGGCAGGGAGGAAACAAATTGCTAGTAGAGCAAGATCAGCTTCTAAATATTTTGAATGACTTTCTTTCAAAAAGCTGCAATCATATTTATGGCAGCTGGCCCACTTGAGAACTTCTAAGAAGGTTTTATTGAGACAGTTGATATATCAAAAGATTCATCCATTCTAAGTGTATAAATAATTTCATGGTTTTTAGTATCTGTACAGAGTTAGGCAGCTATCACCACAATCTGATTTTAAAACATTTCCATCATTCCAAAAAGAACCCTGAGCCCATTAGCCTTCCCTCTCTGTTGCCCCACAGCCATAGTCCTAGGCAGCAGCTAACTTTCTGCCTGCATAGATTTGCCTATTCTGGACATTTCATATAGATGGAATTATGCACTGTGATCTTTATGTCTGGCTTTTTCCACTAAGCAATAATATTTTTGAGGTCCATTCATGATGTGACATATATCAGTACTTTTTTTTATTGCCAAATAATATTCCTTTATATTGATAGACCAGCTCTTTTAAATCCATTTATCATTTGATGAATAGTTGAATAATTTCCAGTTTTTGGCTGTTAGGAATAATGATGCTAGGTACACTTGTGTCCGTGTCTTTGTGTCCCCACATGTTTTCATTTCTCTTAGGTAGATACCCGGAAATGGATTTGCTGGATCATGTGTATTAATATCTTTAATATTTTGAGAAAACTTTTAAACTCTTTCAGAGTAGCTGCTCCATTTTAAATTCTCACCAGCAATTAATAAAGATTCCTATTTCTCTAAATCCTCACCAACACTTTTTATTATCTCTTTTTTATTATATATTCTTCACACCTTAGCATGTATGATGTGGTGTCTCATTGTGGTTTTACTTTGTGTTTACCTAATGTCTACTGATACTGAGAGTATCATTTCATTTGTGTATAATACACATCTTTCATATATCTTACATAGAGAATTGTCCATTCAAATCCTTTAATGTTTTAAGATTGTGTTATTCATCTTGTTGTTATTGAGTTCTTATTGAATTGAAAGAGTTTTTGTATATTCTGGACATAATTCCTTATCAGATATGTGATTTTCAGATATTTTCTTCTGTGGATTATCTTTGCATTTTCTTGATAGTGTCACTTGAATTGGCAAAAGTTTTAATTTTGATGAATTCTGATTTATCAGTTTTTTCTTTTACTTGCATTTGCTATTGTATATATGTATATAAAGTGTATGTACAGTTAAAATATAATAGGAAAAACACTCAGCTTCCAAAGTAGAACTTTTCAGTTTCCTTAAAAGTTCCCAGTTTGCCCTCAATCCAATCCCTTTCTCCCCTCAAAATGACCACTATTCTCAATTTTATTGGCCTTGCTTTTTGTTTTTTAAAACCTTGCTTATATGAAATATACTATACATGAAAAGGTACATGAAACATAAATGTAGATGTTTACAAAAGATTTTAAAGTAATACTTTTGTAACCACCATTCAGGACAAAATATAGAACACTGACTTCTCATTTTCCGTTGGATTGTCTGCCTTTGTTTATAATTTATAGTAGTTCATATGTCAGGATTAAGCCCATTGCCAATTATAAGTGGTTCAAAGGTTTCTTTCTTTTTGTAACTTGCTTTTACCACACACTTAATTGTGAATTTGGTGAGTAGAGTGTCTTATTTTAAAATAAGATTGTATTGAATCTAAGGATCAGTTTTTGGAAAAATTAATATTTTTATACCAGTAAATCCCCAAATCCTTGAATATGTTAGATCTCCCCACTCTTTGGACCTTCTTTCATGTGTTTATATACACAGACTTTTATAGCTTTTTACCACAGAGGCCCAGAACATCTTTTGTAGGTGTATTGTTGGTCCTTGATATTTTAAAAGTATTTTAGTAATATTATATAAAGTTTTGCAGTATGATAATATATAATACCCGTGCAAGTATATATATAAAACATCATGTTCTCATAGTTTCACAAATGTCATCTTTTTCATAAATTGCTTTCTAATTGCTGATTACGTTTTTTTTTTTTTTTTTTTTGGCCATGCCCCACGGCTTGGGGGATCTCAGTTCCTCGACCAGAAATTGAATCTGGGCCATGGCAGTGAAAACACCAAATCCTAACCACTAAACTATCAGAGAACTCCCTAATTGTTGATTGGTTTTGTGTGGACATAGAATTGATTTTGCACAATAATGTTTATTTCCAGAAGAATTGCTAAATTAATAACATAGGTATAGTTTTTTTCTATGTATACAATCATATCATCTGTGAATAATGGCCGTTCATTTCTTCCCTTCATTGTTTTTTCATAGCTTGTTTATGAGCTAGAATCTTGAGTACAGTGTTAAATAGAAGTAGTGATGGTTGGCATCATATAAGGGGAAGCTTGCAACATTTCATTCTTAAATATAGGTGCTAAAGGTTTTGGTTTTGGGGGTGGTGGTTTGGTTTTTTTTTTTGATACCTTCTACTATATTATGGAAGTCTCCTTCTTGTTCTTAGTTTGCTAAGAGTTTTACTTTTGTAATTATGGATAGTTGTTGAGTTTTATCATGCGTTTTTGCACCATTGAGACTGTCATGTTATTTTGCTTTTTAATCTTTTATTTTAAATCTTTCAATTGATTTTCTAGTGTTAAACCTACCTTGAATTCCTGAATTGAACTTAACTTTTTTGTGATTGTGTATTAATGGATTTGATTTGCTGTATTTTAAGATTGTGTATCTGTGTTAGTAAGATCATAATGTTCTATTCAGATTTTGGAATCAGCTAGTTTAGCTGATTAAAATGAGCTAGGGGATTTCCCATTTAATCTGTTCCCTGCAAATACTTGTTTAAAATTGAAATTATTTCTTCCTAGAATATTTGAAGAACTTGTGAGTGAAGCCATCTGTATCTGCAGTAATCTTTTTTGAAAGTGTTAAAATTATCTATATATTTAATGATTGTAGAACTGTTCACGTTTTCTATTTCTTTTTACACTGGTTTTTGTAAATTTTATCCTAGTAGAAATTTACCCAAGTTTCTTGGCGTACCAAGTTGTTTCAAATATCTTCCATGATTTTTTAAAAGTCTATAACATTTATAGTAGATGTAAACATTTTCATTTCTGTGACTGGCTTTTCACATCTTTTGTCTTACGTCAGTCTCAATAGAAATTTGTATATTCCTTTAGTTTGTATAAAGAACTCATTTGGGGTCAATGCTGAGCCTCACTTTTGAATGTTTATTATTTACTTTTACTTTCTTTTGGTTTATATTGATGTTCTTTTTTCTAACTTCTTTAGATAAATGCTTATTAATTCGCGAATTTTCACCCTTCTTTCTTTGTTACTTATTTTAATTGTAAATATTTTCCATTAATTATTCTTTTAACTACATACTATGATTTATAGCTAACATTTTCATTAGTTAATTCATGTAGTTGTATTTTGTCTTATATTTTTAAGATCTTTCACTGGAATTTTTTAATTTATTTACATTTATGTAAAATGTACTTAACATTTTAATTTTACTTCATGTTTTCTCACCCCATTATGTATTTTTTGTCTCATTTATTATCTTCTTTTGAATTATTTTTTTCTCATTCTATTTTTTCCTCATTCCACTTTTCCTCTCTACTGAGCTAAGTCTCAATCAAAACCTCTAACCTCTTGTCTATTAAAAGGAAATCTCCTACAATTTTGGGATGGTTTTATGTAGATAACACCAAGCTATGGTAATTTAAAGTATCCTCTCTGTTGGGAACAATTAATCATACTAAGGATAATCAATCTAGTAACAGTGAGAAACTGGTCTGTGTGCCTTATCAGTTCAGTTCAGTCACTCAGTTGTACCTGATTCTTTGTGACCCCATGGACTGCAGCATGCCAGCCTTCCCTGTCCATCACCAACTTGCGGAGCTTGCTCAAACTCATGTCCATTGAGTCGGTGCTACCATCCAGCCATCTCATCCTCTGTCATCCCCTTCTCCTCCTGCCTTCAATCTTTCCCAGCATCAGGGTCTTTTCTAATGAGTCAGTTCTTCGCATCTGGTGGTCAAAGTATTGGAATTTCAGCTTCAGCATCAGTCCTTCCAAAGAATATTCAGGATTGATTTCCTTTAGGATTGACTGGTTTGATCTCCCTGCAGTCCAAGAGACTGTGCCTTATAGACAGTGCCAATATATAATTTCCCTGGAATTATATATAATGCTTTATAGACAGTGCCAATACATAATTTCCCTGGAAGATTAGGACTGGTACAGAACAGACTAAGTCAAATGACCTGGGATATAATGGGCTGTATCTAACGGAAGCTGTTAGCTTAATTCTTACTCTTGACTTTATTCAGATTAGTCCTTGTATTGCTAAGAACTTGAGATTTCTGAGCTGTTAGATTTGGATGTCACCAGACATTTTCAAAACAATGTCTGCTGAAATCTAGTAATTGCAGTCTTGCTTTTTTATAAAGCTAGGTAACTGGTTACCTGGCTACAAGTCTTCCCAACGTGTCAGGTCCAGACTGGGTTTCAGGCTTATTCTTCTGAAAAGAAATGAGATTTATTTTGTCTATTAGAATTCCAGTTGTCACTCCTCTAACTACTTCTAATTGGATCTGTTAAAACCAAAATGACAAACCAAGAAATTCAGATTTTGATCATATAGGACTCAGATACAGGACTTAGAACTCAGAAATACTTTCGATTCAGTGTCTGTTCTCCAAATTGAGGTAGCACTGTGCCCCATTTTGACAGGAAGTTACCAGAGCCATAGTTGCCCAGTTGCCTGAGTTAAAACTGAGTTAAAATTCTGTGGAGCTCTGGAGTACCGATCCTTTCTGTGTTCCCCATTTCTTGTTTGTAGGATATAGGCTTCTTTCAGCCTCCTTGACCTTCCCTGAGTTCCACGGGGCAGATTCAAACAGTTGCTGATCAGGGAAGGGAGGAGATACAAAAACAGGGGAGGAGCAGTCACGTGGTGGTACACCCTTGGGGCAGGGTCCTGGTTCCTTCTCAAGAAATATGCAAGCAGTGTCTTTGGTTCTTCTGCAGAACTAGGGCCCCCACCCAGGTGGAGGCTGCTAACTTCAGTCTGAGCACAAGATTCCTGGAACATCACCCTGTTGCCTCACCACCAACCAATCAGAAGAAAGTCACACACCCTGCAGTCCTCACCCCAAATTCTGCCTGCCTTTTCTGGGGATCAATGATGACCATCCTGTTAGGCCTCCTGTTTTGTCCCTGTCTGTTTCACCTCTGACAGGGTCCAAAAGTTTCAGGCTAAGCTGTTGTTACAAGGATGGAAGCTGGTTTCAGATACAGAATACCTCGACTTATATCAGGTAGAGAGAGACTTCTGCTCTGCTAGGCAGGCCTATGCCCATGCACAACAGAAAGAAGTTACAGAAGAAAGAGACCTCCATCCCAATTAGCAACTAAACAACAAATTCTGAGTATAAAGTCTCTTGCGGGAGTTGTTAGTGGAGGCATACTCACTGAAACCACCCACCTTGGCTGGGAACCATAGTGACCATTTGCGTAAGTTACTTTATAACAGGTCCTGGTAAGGAACACGGAACTAATAAGCTACCACCAACCAGAAGAGTTTGGGAAAGATCAAAAGGAGACACCGTGTGTCCTACCACCTCCCAGAATCCTTCTTGCTGGCATCCATCTTGGCCGAGCAATGCTTGCACCACCAGGAAGGACTCTTGAGTCAGGATGATTGGCCAAAGATAACTCAGAAACTAATCCCATCACCATAAAATGGAGACTACGTTGTGTTCCTGGGTTCCCTTACTCTACTGCTCTCCACCCTGGCGCCACTTCCCAATAAAGTCTCTTGCTTTTCAGCTCGCATGTCTCCTTAGACAATTCGTTTCCTAGTGTTAGAGAAGAGCCCACTCTTGGACACTGTAAGGGTCCCCCTTCCTGCAAAAAAAATACTTTTTTACTTATATATGGTCTAAGACTTCTTTTTTTAAATCAGTGGCCCTTGATAGAAAATAATGTTGTTACTGTTTAGTTGCTAAATTGTGTCTGACTCTCGTGACCCCATGGACTGTAGCCCTCCAGGCTCCTGTGTCTGTGGGAGTTCCCAGGCAAGGATACTGGAGTGGGTTGCCATTCCTTCTCCAGGGGATCTTTCTGACCCAGGAATCAAATCCATGTTCCTGTATTAGCAGGTGGGTTCTTTACCACTGAGACACCAGGGAAGACGGTTGATGGAAAATAGTGATTCTCTAAACCTGATAAACATTTTGTTATCACATAATATTCTTAAAATAGTCTCATATAGAGTCAGTTGTGGGTTTTTTTTCTTTTATATCAGGTCTGATTGTCTTTTTAAAAATTTATTTACTTTTTATTGAAGGGTAATTGCTTTATAGAATTTTGCTGTTTTCTGTCAAACCTCAACATGAATCAGCCATAGGTATACATATAACCCCTCCCTTTTGATTGTCTTCTTTAGATATCATAGTTTTTAATAATAGGACCTAGTTTTTAATAATAGAACCTTTTAGTTTTTCCCTTCATGTTTCCTGTTAGCCTTTTTTTATAGTCTTCTGTAAGCCCTGTAAACAATTTTCTGTTGCTAGGAAAGGTTCATTAAGTTTCAGAACCTTAAGTTTAAGGTTCTGTATGAGTTACACAAATATTGCCTAAATCAAATGGTTCTTTCAAAATATTTGATTTTAAAGTAATTACTTTTGCATTGCTTTTAGAAGAAAACAACTGAAAACTGAAAAAAAGAAATGGTCTTTGATCATTCTGTCTCATTTTATTGCCTTTTATTTTCAGAGTGGCAGGCAACACACTACCTTTTCAGCAGAATCAAGTCGGAGTCTTTTGATCTGTCTGCTTTGGGTTCTCAAGAATGCAGATGAGACAGTTCTACAGAAGTGGTTTACAGATCTCTCAGTCCTGCAGCTAAACCGGCTATTAGATCTGCTTTATCTTTGTGTATCTTGCTTTGAGTACAAAGTAAGTGATCATTGTGCGATTGCAAAGAAGAGCAAGAGGGAATATAGTGTGGAAAAGAAGAAGAAAATTTCCTTACTGTGTCTTCTTTCCTAATGTTTAAATTTTAGGGAAAGAAAGTATTTGAAAGAATGAATAGTTTGACCTTTAAGAAATCAAAAGACATGAGAGCAAAGCTTGAGGAAGCTATTCTTGGAAGTATAGGTGCTAGGCAAGAAATGGTGCGCCGAAGCCGAGGACAGCTTGGTACGTACACAATGTCTTCTCCTTCTGGTGAGAATTTTTTCAGTTTCCCTGAACACTATCACAGTGATCATTTTTGCAAGTCTTCAGTGATAATTCTACACTTTTAAAACAGTGTTTTAATATAGCTGTGAATTAACTTGAATAGCCATGTCTTTGCAAGTTAGAATTCCTATTTAATTAGAGTGAACATACTTTCAGTTTGCTCTGGATAATCTCAGTTTGTTCTTCTAACCTTTGTGTGATTATTAATATATCCCTTATTTTAAAAAATAGGTGTTTTTAAGAGTAGTTTTAGGTTCATAGAAAAATTGAGCTGAAAATACAGATATTTCCTATTTATCCTCTGTCTTCACACATGCATAACACCCCTCATTATCAGCTTTTCATATAGGAGTTGCCATCATTTATCACAATTGATCAACCTACACTGATGCTTATTATCACACAGAGTCTATAGTTGACATTGTGGTTCTCTCTTGGCTGTGCATTCTTTGTAACAC
The DNA here is from genome assembly GCF_033118175.1 of Dama dama. Lineage (NCBI taxonomy): Eukaryota > Metazoa > Chordata > Mammalia > Artiodactyla > Cervidae > Dama > Dama dama. The sequence goes on from NC_083700.1 coordinate 80,450,328, forward strand.
AACTTTGTACTCTTAAAAGTTTGCTACTTTTGCAGTGAATTAATATATCCTGTAGATAAAGCAAAGATATTGCCTACGTCAAGTACCAGGAAGAGAAAATAATTTAGTTGCATCTGAAGCCTGTTTCTAATCCCTGGTCTGCTACCCATTAGCCACATAACCTTGGCCAACCACTTAATCGTCCCACTTTCCCTTTCCTCATCCACTTTTGGTTGTTTGAGATTTTAAAAGGTAGTGTAACTAATTGATCTTATCATCTTTGTGGTGACCATATGTGTGTGTGTGTGTATAAACATTTCGTAAATTGTGAAGTAGTATTATTGCTGAGAGCACCTTAAGGTCCAGGACATGGCTTAGTCACCTGTGTACATGACATATGCCAACAGCTCAATATATGTTGTTGACTTAAAATGTGAGTGTATGTTTACATGAATATTTTATATTTGTTGTTTTTTGATTGGCCATTTAATTTAATGATCCTTTATTTAGGTAAACCTAAGTATCTTTTATATGCTGTGTGTGTTTGGAATTTAATAATGAATAAGACATTCTTTGCCTTTGAAATTAATAGAGTGTTGTTTTTTCACTTTAGTTGTATAGCATTTCAGTTCAGTTCAGTTGCTCAGTTGTGTCTGACTCTGCGACCCCATGGACTGCAGCACGCCTGGCTTATATCGTGTACCTATTGATTTTCTTTTAACTCGTTTAATATGGACAACAACTTTATAAGTATGAAAATTAACTTTCTAGGTCATTTAATTATATCAAGCCTATCGAATAATTATCCTCATCTTTAAAATAAAACTCTCAGAGGTAAATAACTTGCCTAAGGTCATAAACTGAGTGACAGAACCAGGATCTTTTGACTTCTAATTTAGTGTTCTTTATATTATACCATAGCTCTTTCTAAGACTTACTGTTGAAGAGAATGGTGCTTTTAACAGTATGTTACATTTTTAAGGGTGTAGTCTTTAGACAGCTACCATGGAAGCTAAAAAAAAAATAAAAACCACAAGTAAACCCCATCTTCTCCCAAACTCATAGGTGCAGGGAAAAGTTAGGTGCAGGGTAGGGATGGACAAAATGAGTGAAGGGAGTCAAAAGGTACAAACTCACAGTTTTAAAATTCTTAAGTACTGGAGATGTAACTTAAGCATGTTAACAAATGTATACTTGAAAGTTGCAAATCAAGTGCATCTTAAAAGTTCTTATCATAAGAGGAAAACATTTGAAGCTACTCATGGTCATGGATGTTAACTAGACTTGTTGTGATGATCATTTTGTAATATATGCATGTATTGCATCATTTTATACACAAGAAACCAATATAATATGTCAATTGTGTCTCACTTTAAAAAAATAATTGAAGTTGTCATCTTCTTAAAATTAAAATAATTCCGTTTGCAATTCTTATTTATATTTGGACACTTAATAAGCTAGGTCACCTAATGATAGACATTCTTAACTTAAGGAGATGAGAGAAAGTATTCCTGAAAAAAAAAAATAAAGTTAATGATAATAATGAAGAGAGATCACAGATACTTATTTTGTTAACTGTCTTAATATAGACAAATCTTTTTGCTTTCTTTCACAAAATTTCTTAAAGACAGAGGTTTCAAAATTGAAGAAGTAAAGAGGGACAGAAAGAGAAGGAAAAGGAGAGGAAGCAGAAGGAATATCCAGACTAATCCTTTATTGTGTGTCAAATTATATTTGTTTCTCAGTATTTTTAAAATTTCTGTTTGAACTATGAATTTTTACTTTCATTTTACTTTCTATTCTCCCCAGCCAAAGTCTCGAGTTTTTCAAAGAGGAGTAGTAGTCTTCTAGTTGAAAGCCTGAAGTCATGATTTGATTTCATTGTTTAAATATCTGTATTTCTCCACAATTCTCAATGACTTCTCCACTTGTGCTAGATTAGTATGAGCCAGTTGTGTTGCTGCTGCCCCTGAGAGGAGCCTATACCATTTGCTCTGCCTTCTGTTTCTCTTGGGGGAGAGCTGCTGTGTCCTCTCCTGCCTTCTGTGGACCAAAAGAAATAGTTACTTTCAGAACCTTCCTTAATTTGTAGCTTTTATTCTTGTGGTCATAAGTGCTGTGGAGAGAAATAAAGTAAATTAAGAAGAAAGGAAGTGGTGGAAAGTTGAGGAAGGCCTTTCAGCAGAGGAGATGAATAACTGGCCACTAAAAATTTGTGTGAAAAACAATCAGGTAAAAGGAACAACCACTATTGTGTACATTCTCAATCAAGAGCATATGTAGTGAAACTACACACACACACACACACACACACACACACACACACACTAATGGTAGTATAAACAAAGGTGGAGAAAATAAAATCATATCATGCATAGTCTTATAAACCATGTGCGTAGTCTTATAAACCATGGTTAAGATTTTCAGAAAGTCAGAATTTAAAAGTTTGCTTGTTTAAAAAAGTGTTTGGGTTTTTTACATTACATTTAGCAAATATATCCTGTAACTCTTGTGAAAATTTTTAATAGAAACCACCATTGTCAGGTTTTTCCACTTGTACTGAAGATAAAATGGCTGTGTTAATAAAATTATTGACATTATGTAGTATTTCTTTTTTTAAATTTTATTTATTTATGTGTGGCTGTTCTGGGCCTTCGATGCTGCGAGGGCTCTTGTCTAGTGGTGGTGAGCAGGGATACTCTCCAGCTGCGGTTTGTGAGCGTCTCATTGCGCTGGCTTTCCTTGTCGTGGAGTGCGGGCTCTGGGGCGAGGCGTCCTCGGTAGTGGCTCCCATGGCTCAGTAGCTGCGGCTCCCGGGCTCTCGGGCGCAGGCGCAGGAGTTGTGGCGGGCTTAGCTGCTCAGCCGCATGTGGGATCTTCCTTGATCAGGAACCAAACCCATGTCTCCTGCCCTAATGGGTGGTTTCTTTACCACTGAACCACCAGGGAAGCCCTGTAGTATTTCTTGTATGTTTGCAAATATACATGAATGTGGTCTAACTGAAATAACATTTTTAAAGAAGGTTTTGAAATTTGTTTGACAGAGAGGAGCCCATCTGGAAGTGCCTTTGGAAGTCAAGAAAACCTGAGGTGGAGAAAGGATATGACTCACTGGCGTCAAAACACTGAGAAGCTTGACAAGTAATAAGCCTTCTATTTTATCTTATTGATGGGCTTGTTGAATTTCAAGTGCAAGAGGAAAATGATTACCTTTAGTGTTATTTTATATAATTAGGCATTCAAATTTTAGAAGTCAGAACAGTTGTATTTAATTTTTCCATTTTGGATTAAAAAACAATTTGGGGGAAGAATTTTTCATATGGTATAGTAAAGCAAAAGGTTACATATTTAAATGTCACCTTATTTTCCCCAACGGTTCCCCCTGGAAAATGGACTGAGCAACTATTTTTGAAATGTCACTATTTTGGGTGTCACACTGAAAGTAAATATTTCAAGGATTATAAAAAATTAGAAAATTAATCTTGCTTTCTTAGAGCTTAAAATGTAGTTAAAGAAAGACAAATACTACAAGTCTTCTGTTTCTAGTATGGAGACAAACTAGGTACACTAACTGACAACTCTGTTGCCAAAAACAACTAAAAATGCACTTTCGTGAGTCCAGCATCCTAAAGGACTGCATCTTCATAAGGGGAGCTGGAAATAAACCCTTCTCACTGCCCAGGTAACCACAGGTGAAATTCCTTGGCTTGAAAATGGCTTGCACTGTGTCAGGGGCTGCAATCTTTTCCTGATAATTTCTAATTTCAAATTAGCCCTCAGGTAACTCGATAGGCCCCTAAAACTTTGATAATATAGTGACCAACTCATTTGGGTTTGCCTAGTAGTCTTAATTTTAGCAGTTAATGTCCCAGGGACCCCCCCCACCCCCACCCCCCGCCTCAGCCCCCAGCCCTGTCCTAATTTGGTCACCTTGAAAACCATCTTCCATCCAGACTTGAGCAGATTCTCACAGAGAAGCTTTCAGAAATATTAGCTCTCCTACGTGCTCAGTAGCTCAGTCATGTCTGACTCTTTACGACCCTGTGGACTGCATCCTGTGAGGCTCCTAGGCAAGAATACTGGAGCAGTTGCTATTTCCTTCTCCAGGGGATCTTCCTGACCCAGGGATCGAACTCACATCTCCTGCTTGGCAGGCAGATTCTTTACCAGGGAAACCAGCTCTCCCACAGTAAAATCACAGGAAGCAAGGCCCTGTGGGAGCCAGCAGAGAGAGAAGCAGCAGGATCCGTACCACATAGATAAGTTTAGGATTGTCAGAAACTGTCTTAGTCTCTTTAGGCTGCTATGACAAAATAACATGCACTGGGTCACTTTTAAATAACAAATTTATTTCTTACAGTTCTGAAGGCTGGGGTTCAGTATCTGATGAAGGCCCTTTTCTGGGTTTATAGGCTTCTTGCTGTGTTCCCTTATGGTTTAACGACAAGGAAATTCCTAGGGGCTTCTTTTATAGAGGCATTAATCTCATTCATGAGGGCTCTGCCCTGATTTTCCAATCACCTTCCAAAAGCTGCACCTCCTAACACAATTACCTTAGGCATTAGATTTTCATTGTATGAATTTGGCAGGAAAGACACATACTTGGACCAGAGCAGATGCTGTATATAACTGTGTTAAAAATTCTTAAAGTTTGAGTGTCTGCTTTTCTGTCTTTTTTGTCCAAGTGCATTTCTTTAATTATTTTTCCATATGTATTGTGTTTTTTAAAAATCACAAAGCACTGAGATACTATGTTATTAGTATATTGCTTTACTTCTGCACTTGTATTATATGTTTTCTTTGCTTATCTTACTATGTTTTAAGGAAGTCATTTTCTTTTTCTTTTTGGTATTTTCCTGATTCTTTTGGTTTAAACATCTTGTTTTTCATGTGTCTTCACAAACTCTTGCTGGAATTTTAAGTTTGAACATTATATTTCTTTTCCAATTTAATTCTAATGTTGTATTTTCTCCTTTAATTTATAAAATGTAATTTCATAAACTGTTCTCTTTAGTGGTAGTAATAAAGATTCAGACTTTAATTAATAGCTAACTTTGAAAAGTAACATTTAATATGTCCTTGTATTTTTGCTTTGATTTATATGTATATTTTTTGGTCTATTTGGATGTAGTTTCCATATATGCATTGTGATTGAAATGTCAACTTTACTCATAAATCATATATAGTCATTAAATTTTAATTAAATAATACTTTTGTAAATATTAGTATTCAAGTAAACCACCTTATTTCATCAAGTTTTATTTCTAATGAGTAATTCCATCCAGAATCTCACTGAAGAGTTACTCATTTTCTGTATTAAAATTTTTGTGTCAGAAATTTGGGAAAATTAGACAAAATTTTATTTTTAAGAAAGTTCTTTTATCCTAAATAAATATGTTGAAAATCCTTGGAAGTGGTAACATGAATACTAAACATTTTGGGTACTGCTTTACATGAAAGCAGCCCTAAATACAAGCCTATATAGCACCACCTAGTGTCTGCCGTTTAGAACAAAACAGTGTTTTCCTATGTTTGCTGCTAACTCTCTGAAAGCTAATATTTGTGCCTTTAGTGGCACTGTAGTACTGTAATGGGGTGAGAAAGTCTGTATTGGCATGTTTGACAAATGTAGATTAAAACAAAACATTTTTAAAAGTGCAGAATATTTTTCCTTATTCACTTAATAACTTTGTACTCAGGCAACTATTGGAAAAACTCTTCCCCTGAAAAAGAAAAATGATTCCAAGGTTTTTAAATTTCTGTACATCTTTAAGTCTTTTCTGAATTTCAGTTCTATTGGATTTTCTGAAAGATAAAATATAATTTCTTCTAATCTTTTGTTTTAGGTCAAGAGCAGAGATTGAACACGAAGCACTGATTGATGGCAATCTGGCTACTGAAGCAAATCTAATCATTTTGGATACATTAGAGATTGTTGTTCAGGTAAAAACACTAGTTAGAGGAATTTAAACTAGTATAGATTTGGTAAATTAGGGTTGGGGAAAAAGGTATTTATTAAACCATATAATTATATTTGAATATCAGTAGATCCTAAAAATTATGTCCTTGCTCCTCTTTTTTTCTCATTTAAATTCTCTCCATTCTTTTTTCCCCTTTTCTTATCAAAATCCCTCTCAGCTTCTTCTCCTTGAGGAGCTTCTAGATCTTACATTATGTTTTTTCTATTAAAATTTTCATTTGCTAATTCTTACATATTCTATCTCTAAGCAGATTACAGTTAACATCTCTATTTTAAAATTGTAGACAGTCTCTGTGACAGAATCCAAAGAGAGCATCCTGGGTGGTGTGCTGAAAGTGCTACTACACAGCATGGCCTGCAACCAAAGTGCCGTTTATCTGCAGCACTGTTTTGCTACCCAGAGAGCTCTGGTTTCAAAGGTGGGTTATTTTTGTGCCTGCTGTCTTGTCAGACTTTGTTTTCTTTACTAACATTGTCTAAGATCACTTGATACATTTCATTGATTACATCTTAAATATATTTATAGATAAAATTTTAGTAATAACCTAAGACTTGATTCTTCTTTGCCTTTCCTCTACTGCTTATTCTTCGGAATTTCTTTCTTATTTAGACTACCTTTAACCTGTTGTCTGGTTTGGAAAAAAAAGAGTAGTTCTGATGTGGAGAAAGGCCTGAAATTGATAGCCTGTTTTAAATATTGGGCTTTTTGTATTTTCATCTTATTTTATCTATTTCTTATTGATGTGAATTATCAGGAATTAGTGTGTCAGTTGTTCAGTCCATTGAAATTAGCTTCTCCTAGGTAAATGGAAAGAGAAGTACTTGTTTTGTTTAACTACTTCAAACATTTATTTCCGATGTTTGTTTTCCTCTGAAAATCTATATTCTTAACCTTGAAGGTATCTATTTCATCTCAGTCATCTTATAAGGTGAAACTTAGCCAGTGAAGATAACATATACCATTTTGTAATAGTAAGAACATTTCACGCTGTGCAGCAAAAAACTAACATAATATTGTAAAGCAATTGTATTTCAATAAAAATTAATAAAAAATTTTATCATAGACTTATTATGTGTTACTATAGTGTCTTATTCACATTATCTAATCTAAGGTAGTCATACAGTCCCACATAGGTAATATCATTAGGCCCATTTTTATGGAAGAGAAAACCTGTCCAAGGTCACAGTACTGACATAGTCCATATTCAAACCCAGCCTGTCTAGTTCTCTGGTCCATTGTATTAACCAGTAGCAAATATTATCTCTTACACATTCTTTCAGTTCCTGGGCTACACTCACAGATTCCTTCATCAGGCTGTATGAACATGTGTCTGAAGCTTCTCCTACATGAATCAGTGGTGTTGTTTCTCTGCAGTTCCCTGAGCTCTTGTTTGAAGAGGAAACGGAGCAGTGTGCCGACCTCTGCCTGCGGCTCCTGCGGCACTGCAGCAGCAGCATCGGCACCATCCGGTCACACGCTGGTGCCTCCCTTTACCTGCTCATGAGACAGAACTTTGAGATTGGGAATGTAAGTGTTTTATCTTAGGACTGTCTCTGTGGAGTCATAGTGAAATAAAACTTCTGTAGACATCTGTTAAATGGGTTTGGGGAGAGCATGGCATTTTGGGCTGTATTTTGAGTCTGATCTTAAGACTGTTTCTTTTTCTCTTTCTGTGAATAACTTACAAAAATCCAAATCTTCACTTTTATTTCGTATACTAAGAATGACGTATAGTAGTACAGATTTAAACTACGAATGTATGTTGAGCAACTGTAAATTGTAATTATTATCATTAAGTGAAGTGAAAGTAATAATAAGAAAAATTTAAAGTTTAAACATCTTTGCTCGATATTTCATGATTATATGCCAGTCTTAGAAGAATTCCATGTCTTCATTTATGGTCTTTTATTTGATTATAGATTTATGTGCTGTATTTTTCCTAGCTTTTTGAGTCAAATGTTTAGTTCATTTATTCTTACTCATGTAATTATTTAAGGTCTAGAATATTGCACTGTGCACTACTTTTGATGTCTCATTGGTTCTAATATCTAGTATTTTTAGTGTTCTTGGTTTCTAGTCAATACATATTTTGTAATTTCCGTTTGTATTTTCGTTTTAACCTGAAGTTTTAAAGTTTTGAGGATGATGCTGTTCAGTTGTTCAGTCACGTTCTACTCTTTGCAACCCCATGGACTGCAGCACCCCAGGCTTCCCTGTCCTTCAGTGTCTCCCGGAGCTTGCTCAAACTCATGTTCACTGAGTTGGTGATACCATCAAACCCCCTCGTCCTCTGTGTCATCCCGTTCTCCTCCTGCCTTCAATTTTTCCCAGCATCAGGGTCTTTTCCAATAAGTCAGCTCTTCGCATCAGGTGGCCAGAGTATTGGAACTTCAGCTTCAGCATCAGTCCTTCCAGTGAACATTCAGGATTGATTTCCTTTAGGATTTACTGGTTTGATCTCCTTGCAAAGTTTTAAAATTTTGATGATAATTTTTGGTTTTTGTTTGTTGTTTTCTGGCTATCCTGTGGCTTGCAGGATCTTAGTTCCCAACCAGAGATTGAACCCAGGCCCTCAGTAGTGAAAGCATGGAGTCCTAACTATTAGACTGCCAGGGAATTCCCAGTAATTTTCAGTTTTACTGGAGAGTGATCATAGTACAACTAATATGTCTCCTTTTTGGTACTATGGATGTGTGTGTTTGTGTATTCAAGCATAAAATGTTTTCATAAACGTGTTACACAAGCATTTAAAAAGAAGGGGTGCTTTATTTTCATCTCTTTGGTTGACTAAAGGAGATGATTTAAAGCCTACATATCGTCTATTTCTCCTTTTGGTCTTATTTGGTAAAGTGATATTCATAACTGTTTGGTATATTGATAACTACGATTTGTAACTATTGTATCTTACTATGAATTATTCCCTTTAGAATTGAAAAAGACTCTGAGATGGCTTAATTTAAAATTTTTATAGTTTTGACCTGACTTCTGCCTTGTGTAGTATTGATACCTCTACTTTCTTTCTAATTTGAATGTGACTTAGGTTATCTTTGCCTGTCCTTTCGTTTTCACTTTTTTGAATCACTTTATTTTAAATGTGTGTCTTATGTACAACATAGAGTTGGGTTTTGCTTTGTAATTCAGTTCCTAGGTTGAATTAAAGCCGATCTTTCATACTTGTTATTGTATCAGCTACATCCTGGATTTGTGTTGTATTATTCTGCTTCTCCACTCCTCTCCTTAAAAAAATTTGTTGGTTGTTTTCATCTTGTACATGGTAAGTTCACCTTAAAGTTTATATTGCTTTAATGGTTACCTTTATAATTATGGAGTACCTTCAGTCCTCTATTTCTTTAATCATACATTCTCAGTGGAGGCAGTATTGTCACCAGCTTCCTGGGTATTGGTTCTTAGCTATCACAGTGGCTTTCCTTGAGTTCTTGTAGTTCTATGATTTTTTTCCTTCCTAAAGTTAATGGCTTCATAAATTTTTTATAATTCAAAGTAAAATATTTTAATTAGAATTTTCATCTGTTTCATGATCACATTTTCCTATTAAGTGTTCTTTATCTGGTATTTCACTGATCTTCTTTACCTTTTTGTTACTCAACATAGAATGAGGCAGTTTATATTGACCCAAGTATTTGTAGGACAATCTATTTCTGTCCAGCCCTTTGAGATTTTTTTGGTTGTTTTTTTCTCGAGACAGATAGTTTTATCACTTCAAAGTGGATTTCTTATTTAAATTTAAAAGAAGTGTTTTTTCCATTATTTCTTAAATCTGCACCCTAAGATTCCTCACTATTTGCTTTCCACTCCTTGCCTTCCATTGAAGCTGCTTCCTATTTAGCTTGTCTTGGCAGCCCTTATGCATTTTTCTAATACATAGATTATATCAGTCTCCTCATTTTGCTGAAATAGGGTTTATGGACTTTTTTTTTCTATTCATCTTTTATTTTTATATGAAATGCAGGAGAATAGGAACTTGCTTTCTCACACTGTCCTATTTTTACTGGAAGCCAAGTCTTCTCTCCTAATTCAGAACAAAGAATCTAGTTACTTTATAGATTTTATTTAGTTTTTGAAATAAGAGTCCCTAAAATTTGACTACACATGGAGTTTTCCTCTGTTATTTTAGGGAAGCTTTATATTAATACAGGAGGACTAAAAATGAGTAATTTATCATGTTAATGTCATGTAGTACGTCTAAAAAGGAATAGGTGATTTATACCGGGCACGATTTTTATATAGATTGTATATTCAAGAGATATTAGACCTAAGTATTGAATTGTGTTCTAGGTACTGTGGTAGGCATTGGGCAAACATAGATAAAAGGAAACTTATTTTAAAATAGCTTAGCATCTACTAGGGTAGGAGATGAACAGGTAATGTGCAGCTAGTAATAGTAAGTACCTACTTTAGGTGGTTTTGTGAGGATTATATAAATTAATATTAAGTAACATACTTATTATGTCAGTAACTGGCTCTGAGCAAATGTTCAATGTGTGTTTGTTATTGATATACTGAGAGGTAAGCACAGGGAACTGTATAAGCACAGAGAAAAAAAGCATATACTCTCAAGGAGAGTTTCAGAAAGAGGAGATGCTTGAACTAAGGATGAAGAATTGCCCAGGCAGATGGAGAAGTAGTGGGTAGACTTTTTAGGTAACGAAAATGGCACATAAGAAAGGCATTGAGATGAGAGAAGCAAACAGGCAAACAGAGAAGGAAACTTTTTTAGTACTTCTTAATTATTATGGCTCAAAGAGAGAGTAATAAGAGATAAAATTGTAAGTGAAATGTTTAGATTAAGCTGTCATAGGACAGATACTTGCTTATCACTATACTCTCTGTTCCTACCATATAGTTTGGCATGTTTATTTGGTCAAATACATGAATTTTATCTGCAAAGCTGTGAGCGGCCATTGAAATGTTTTAAGAAGAAGTCTGATACGTACATTCAGGTTTACATTTTACAAAAATTTCCCTGATGCTACTTAGGTAAGGAAAAAGAAAGATTGGTTAGGAAGTTATTGCAGTAATCCAGGTAAGAAATGATAAAGGCATAAAGTAAAGCAATGGCACTGAGAATGGAGAAAGAACTGATTGGAACAGATTAGAAGATGGTGTAGATTGAGTTTATAGTATGAATAATGAATGGGCAGAATGGCTATGGAACAGCTCCTGGTTTGGGGCCTGTGTAACTGACTACAATAGTAGCACCATTTGTTTAATCAATAGGACAGACTTTATTTTCTTGGGCTCCAAAATCACTGTGGGTGGTGAGTGCAGCCTTGAAATTAAAAGATACTTGCTCCTTGGAAGAAAAGTAATGTCAAACCTAGACAGCGTATTAAAAAGCAGAGCCATTACTTTGCCTGCAAAGGTCCATATAGTCAAAACTATGGTTTTTCCAGTAGTCATGTACAGATGTGAGGCTGGACAATAAAGAAGGCTGAATGCTGAAGAATTGATGGCTTTGAGCTGTGGTGCTGGAGCTGTTGAACCTGAAGCTCCAATAGTTTGGCCACCTGATGCAAAGAGCCAACTCATTGAAAGAGACCCTGATGCTGGGAAAGATTTTAGGCAGGGGGAGAAAGGGACGACAGAGGATTAGATGGTTGGATGGCATCACTCCCTCACTCAACTGACATGAGTTTGAGCAAGCTCCAGAAGATAGTGAAGGACAGGAAAGCCTGTTGTGCCTCAGTTCTTGGGGTTGCAAAGACTTGGACACCACTTAGGGACTGAACAACAATAAAGGTTGTCACTGGTAACCTCTTAAAAGTGGTTTCATAGTGGGGAATGGTGAAACAGAAATGAATTTACACTAAAAAAGGAAGAATGTAAACGCTTGCAGTCTTCATTCCAAAGGATATAGCTTTAAGTTACTTTGTACAGGATGTGAGTTAAGTTATACTTTTACCATAGCAGTGGACGTAACTAAATCAGGTAGAGTGTAGTGACCACATCTGACACTTAAGAATTTTGTGATGTTGGTCAAGTTCTTTAATGTCATCTGTAAAAATGGTGTTATTGTTAATAACATATACCTCTTATTAGGTCAGTGTAAAGTCTAGGCACAACTTCTAATTCAAGATTAACCCATAATTTTTTTTCAACCTTATTTTGTAGGCTGTTATCACAGGAAGATTCTAAGCTTTATGTCCATTTAAAAATAGGATTTCAATACTACATATTTCATTACTTTTTCAAAAATATTTTTCCTAGAATGATGTTTTATACTAACTTTTTCTTTATAGGAAGTTAAAAAAATAGACACTTCCCCTTTAAGCTTTCTTTTATTAAATATTTGCCTGGCAATTTCTCTGTTACAGAACTTTGCCAGGGTTAAAATGCAAGTAACCATGTCACTGTCTTCCTTGGTGGGCACATCTCAGAATTTTAATGAAGAATTCTTAAGACGTTCTTTAAAGACTATACTGACATATGCTGAAGAAGATTTGGAATTGAGGGAAACAACATTTCCTGATCAGGTCAGAAATGCTACTTTCTAGAGCGTGAACTGAAATAGGAATTGTAAATAGGTATTTCCCAAATTGTTAAATCAAACTTTAGTTTTTCCTGGAAGAACCTGTATTTTTCTTTTGATCCATATGTGTCATAGAAAGGACTGATTCTCTGTTTTAATAAGCCACCCTTCCTTCTCAGAATGGTTAATATTTTTGGTGTTTAATTCTGTGAATTTGTGCCAAAAAGAACACTAGACTTAGACAGTATGGATAAACAAAAAACTTTATGATGAAAGTGTTCCCACTGATTTGTGAAACAATAGTTTGCCTCAAAAACTAAGTTTATACAAACTACCTTTTGAGAAAATCTGAAAATCAGAAAGAATTTCATTTTGTATTCATATTGTATACATATATATATATATGTATATATTCCTTATATCCCTATACTAGTAGTTCTACTTGTTTCTGGGTGAGAGAAGTGAAAAAATAGTCTGCTGATGAATTTGTATAAATGTTACTCTTCATCTTCTTGCCCTAGCATACCCACATTCTTTAGAACTATATCAAAATTGTATTGTTTGTTTTGAAAGCTTTAGATTTCAAATCTGAAATATCTTCCAAACTAATTTAATGGTTGTGAATAAATGACAGTTGAAGAATGTTTTTCATATAATTCTCTGCTATAGGTTCAAGATTTGGTTTTTAATCTCCATATGATCCTTTCTGATACTGTTAAAATGAAGGAACACCAGGAGGATCCTGAAATGTTAATTGATCTGATGTACAGGTAGCATTTGTTTAATTCACTTATACCTTGTAATTGTTGTTGTTTAGCTGCTTAGGTGTGTCCACCTCACTTTTGACCCCGTGGACTGTAGCCCACCAGGCTCCTCTGTCCATGGAATTTCCCAGGCAAGAATACTGGAGTGGGTTGCCATTTCCCTCTAAAAGTTAACTTCCTGACCCAGGGATCAAACCCACATCTCCTGCAATAGCAGATGGACTTTTTACCACTGAGCCACCTGAGGAGCCCTATGTCTTGTATAATGGGGCTTAAGTTAGTATGACACACAGAAAACATGAGTTTACAGGGATACAAAAATTATTTGTCATTTTCTAATGGTACTTAAAACCCACTCCAGTATTCTTGCCTGGAGAATCCCATGGACAGAGGAGCCTGGGAGACTGTGGTCCATGGGGTGCAGAGAGTCAGACATGACTGAAGCGACTTAGCATGGCATCGCAATGGTAATTAAAAAATCAAAATGTGCTTTATCAGATCCCCTATGACACTTCTTGTAAGAACTATGAATACTTGTTCAGTGTATTGATTGATAATTAAAAACAAGATTTTTAAAAATAATGGCATAGTTAAGACCTTGACATCCTGGGCTCTAGAGTTCCTAGGAAGGCTGAAGACCCACATTTTAAATGTAAAGATTAGTTCTTTAAGAAGAAAACATAGTGTATTAATACTTTATTACAACATTAATTTTACTAACATTAGATATGGTTTTTGCCTGTAGGCTGATATGTTTATTGGGTATTTTTAGAATTTTGTAATTTCTATTGTATCTTCAAAGATGTAAGTAAAGCTTGACTTTTTTTTGCCATTTGACCTTCATTTTTTACAGTTTTTGAGTTTCTTAAAGACAAGAATAAAATATTTCCTTTAAAATTAAGGTAATACAATGAAAGAATCTTTTATAATTTTTTTCCTTGAATATAAAACTTATTTAGAGCCCCATAATAAACTTGTAAATTCTCAGATCTTCCGTTACTGATTGTTTCCTTAAAGGGCAGATTTTCATATAAAATGTCTTTTATTTTTTTGGCTCCCTCCTCCCCCCAGGCAAAAAAAACCCTGATACTCTCCATTCCATGGGCCCACAATTGTTTCTCTAAGCACACTCAAAAGCATTTTCATACCACCCAAAAGTTTGTCTTAATAGGTTGTGTTCAGTAACAGAAGCCTACACACTGAACAAACAATTTGAACTCCCTTCCAGGTTAGGAAGCAAATGCTAATTGAGAATTTCTGTTCTAACTAGAATTGCCAAGGGCTACCAGACCTCTCCGGATCTGCGGCTGACCTGGTTGCAGAACATGGCTGGCAAGCACTCAGAGCGCAGCAATCATGCCGAAGCTGCCCAGTGCCTTGTTCACTCAGCAGCACTTGTTGCTGAGTATCTGAGCATGCTTGAGGACCGGAAGTATCTCCCCGTGGGATGTGTAACATTTCAGGTAGGAATCTGCCTTAATCAAGGTATGTCCTTCTGTGGATTTAACTTTTCTCACTGCTGTTTATATTCATTCAGCTTGTAATAAAAGCACAGACTGAAAGTGATGCTTCACAAGATGAATGAACATTTCACTATCACTTTCATTAATATGTTTTTAAAGAGTATTTCGTGTTAATTCTCTTCCATGTTTTCTTACCTGTACGTTATCAGTGCTGTGTAAAGTATATGTATTCTCTTTGCCTATACTGCTGTGAACTTCATAGCATCTATGAAATATATTCAAAATACTGAAAATCAGGATAGTGGACACTCTTAATTGGCTTTTAATTAAAATACCAGGTAAACCAGCATTCTCCATTGCTTATTAAAAATACGCTAAGATACGACTCAGAGATGATAGTTTATGCTCTAGTAGGGCTACATACCTCTGACCCACTGGCTGAATTCTTTGCCTACCAAGAAGAGTCAATTATGCTTTGCTTTTCTTCAAAGCCTCTTAATTCCAGGTTTGGGAAGTTATAAAAATTATTTAAATATTGTGTTCTCTGATAAATCTAAATACAAAAAGAAAGTGAGTTATTGTTTCTGTGAAAATTATTAATAAGCTGAATGTTTTGCAAAGAAATCAAGACAAATAGAAAAAGATTGAGGGAAAATCTCCAAGAAATCTAGGATAATTTGATAATCTTTTAAGTTCAAGTTTTTACTCTAAAGAAACCAAAACTGAAAATCATAAATGGAGGTTACATGGTGGGTATTTAGTCAAGAGAGATTACATGGAACTCTGATCTTGAGACCCATACACAAAGAAAAGACCTTAGATCTGCTTCGAGAAATTGACAAATGTGTGACTATCTAGGTTCAAATAAAATATTTAAGGTATGTATGTATCATTTCCTTTTCAGAAGTAATGACGGATCCCAATCTTGTTGGATAAGAGGGCTTTTTATTATACCTGAGTTTTTTCATTAATTTGATATATATTAGGCAAGCCTTGAGACCATTTTTGTATCTCAGTTTCCCTGATGAGTTTTAACAACATCAATTAAATTAAAAATAAAGACTGTTTAAGTCACCTTAGGTGTTGTGTGTCATATGACAATTTTCCTTAGCCCATGATTTTTTAAAGTTTTCTTTCTTACAACTTTTTATTAATGGAAAAGTTAGCCAGCAGTGGTGTTACATTTTCTTGTCATCTTCACAATACAGGAAGTTTTTGGAGATTCGTCTGTTAGCTTTTCATTGACTACCCCCTTTTTTTAAATAAGCTGATAGCTGTATTTTTTATCTTCGCTTACTTCATATATATCATTCATGTTAAGAAATTAATTCCATTTCACAAACCTAAACATTTTTTTTCCTCCTAGAATATTTCCTCTAATGTTTTAGAAGAATCTGCAGTCTCAGATGATGTGGTATCTCCAGATGAAGAAGGTATCTGCTCTGGAAAGTACTTTACTGAGTCAGGACTTGTGGGATTACTGGAACAAGCAGCTGCTTCTTTTTCTATGGTAGATGACTCTTGTTAATTTCTTCCCACAATTATGCACTTCTTAGTTATTACTGACATGTATATTTATGCTTTCTGCTTATGACCGTGCTTTTCAATTATGATAATTTTCTCTAAATATCTTAAGAACTCTTTAGTAATGGATTTTCTTTTCACATTCATCATTGCTTATTCCTTCTTATTTTAATAGTCTGTCACTTCCTCCAGTGTCTTTCATCTGCTTGTTTGGGAACCAGCACTTCGTCTATAAGAGATTTTTTTTTTTTTTAAGAAAATACCACCAAACATTTTCTAAAACCTTAAAAAAGCCTCTGGTGCTCAGGAAAGTTACAGCCTCTCACCCGATTGGTGGCATAATGAGCTCTGTTAGGTAGACACTGAAGTGGTATCAGGAACTTTATGAACTACATCCTAGATCCCTTGTCTGATTCCCTACCATGCTATAAGGCCAGTCCTTGTCCCTCCCCATCTGTATATGAAGAATTGAAGCAGTCAGTGTGGATCAGAGATGTGATACTTACTGGTGAAGGGAAGAAAATAGCTAGCTGAATCCTTGCTTACTTTCTTGAACCATGTTGATAGCATCACCTACTTTCTGTGAGTTTTCTGCTGAGTATTTAGTGTCCGAGCACCAAGGTTTGCAAGACAGTGAGGTCCATGTTAGGGTAAAAGGGAAGCTTGATGTAATGTACTATTACTTGGTGTAGTTAAGTAATAGTACATTACTTCCCCATTGTACTATTATTGGGAATCAGTTGTTGCTTCTCCTGGCCTTAACCCTACCCAGCAACATGTTGGTTATGGGTATAGATTTAGGAGATTCTTGCCTGGAAAATCCCATGGACGATGGAACCTGGTAGGCTACAGTCCATGGGGTCGCAAAGAGTCAGACACGACTGAGCGACTTCTTTCACTTTCAGCCCCTTTCTCTGCCATCTTAGTAGTTAAGCACTTAGTAGTTAAAGCACTTCAGGCACAAATTACTCAACCTACCAGTGCCTTACTTTTCTTACCCATTAAATGCATGTAATAATAGCATGTACTTCAAGGACTGTTGTCAGGATTAAATAAATTAACCTCTGTAAAGTGCTAATCACATTGCCTGGCTCCAAGTAAGTTATCATCCTCTCATCATTACTGGTACTTAGAAGTAACTCTTGTAATAATGATTCTGAGACTCAAAGAACATTAGGTGTTTGTCCTCTTTAAAATTTCTTGTTTTTGAAGACCTTGATTGTCCTGATTCCTATCCCAGATCTCTGTTCCTTGAGCTTCAGTTTAAGGGATCTGAACTAGTAGGGGAAAAAGTTTTTGCTATTAATGGAATATTTTAATAAATATACATTCTCTGTATATGTGTGTAATTTTAATATTTCACAGCAGTGAATTGAGATTGGGTTACAGTGGCTTATGTTACAGAAGCCTCTATTTTGCAATAGCATTTAATTATGAATTTCATTCTTTTTCAGTTAATCTATTTAATATTAATTAAAATAATTACTGGGACATTTTAGTTACACTGAATATATTTCACTATTGCGCTACATGATTGCTTAAATATGCTCCTGTGAGCTGACTAGAAAATATAAGAACCATGTTTATTTTCTTGGGAAAATGTGATTTGTGAAGCAGTGGGAACTCAGTGACTCTTGAAAAATATCTCTTTTCCTTTACCACAGCCACCAATCCATAACAAGAAAATGGGATAGCAGTATAAACATCTTTTGTTCCTCACTCTGATTATAACCAGAGCAACACTTGGCCAACCACTAGTAAACCAAAACTACTACTTGAATAAAATCTGGTGGCTCAGAATTTTATGTTTTGTTAAAGATCAGTGATTTTTCCAGGAGAGTTCCCTTAAGATTTTCTGTGCCAATTTAATATTTTGGGAAAGTTAATAATTTTAGTGTCTAGGAAGCAATAGGTTTATGTGATATTTGTGTATCTGTGACTTGTAATAATTGGGTTTCTACGTCTCTGCTCTGAATTTGTTTCTGCAAAAGTTTATATGCATATATAAGGACACACACATACACACATCTATTTTAGTTAAGTAATTACTGAGTAGTAAAAGCAGAATGTCCAGTTCAAATTATATAGAAGTATAAATATACATATATGTACATTTGTGTATTTTAAATGTACAAACACAAATACACACACATGTTTTCACTCAATAGATGAGATAATATATTGTGCAAAATTATTTTATCAGGTCTTAATCAAATTAAAAATCAGTAGCATTTGTTTTTATGTCCTATTGGAAAACAGTTGTATTGCCTTGGAAATACCGTGAGTTCATAAGTTGCGATTCACTCTCTTATTGATGTTAAAGAAAGCAATCTCTTATTATTCTTATAGGCTGGCATGTATGAAGCAGTTAACGAGGTTTACAAAGTACTTATTCCTATTCACGAAGCTAATCGGGATGCAAAGAAACTATCCACGATTCATGGTAAACTTCAGGAAGCCTTCAGCAAAATTGTTCATCAGGTAACAATTGTACTTTCTAACTTCACTGTAAGTGGAGAAAACTGTCTTACAAGCTTTAGTGTTGCTTTGTACTAATGTCAAACTCGATCCCATGAAATGACCATTTTAATCAAGTTACAAATGAACAGTGTCAAAATGATGACTCATGGCCAAAGCAAGACTCATTAACAAAAATGAATTTAACCTAAAGTAGATTATGATCATCATAACCTTCCCACATAGGTTCTCTTTTTTCTTCACTTTTTTGAATTATTACTAGTTGCTAATTTTTTTTAATTGTGTTACTTTCTGTTTCACAGTGTGGGTAATAGTTATGAATTTGATTTTTTAAATTGATTTCTGTTCATTTTCTTCCAAAAATGTTTTTATATTTATTAAATGATATGAAAGCTTAATAAACTAATATTTTTAATGATTTCAACTGAACTTTTAACTTTTTTCCAGATGTTTTTATTCAGTCATCCTCTGGCATGTTTCTCATGTGAAAGTAATATTTAGTGAAAATAATAAATGGTTGTATTTATTTATTCAATTATAATAGTATGATTTCAGTACTTATTTTTAGTTCATGGGATCCACATATTATCTTTAAAATTAAACTTTGTTTAAAAATGAAGTAGACTACTAGCAGTTGATTTCCCTGAAGCTAAATCGTTGGCTCCATTGAAATACTCTGAAACGTTATGTTAAGGGTCCTGCTTTCCACTTTTCTGTTCCCTTCCCTGTGCTACCTGTGCTGTTGTCTGCTATTGCCATCACCTAAGAATGAAGTATAGTATTGTTTTTCCACTTTCGTGTGCAGCATTAGTCCCACTTTATTGTCTTATCAGCTTGACTTCCTCTTTCTTGCCATGGACTAAGCTGTTCTAGATGAATTGATATAATCTGAAAAATTTAGTCTTAAATAGGGCTGCTATCCTGTTAAGCCAGGATTTTATTGTCATTTAATAAAATATTGGAGTTGCAAAAGATCATTAGAATTCTGGATCACAGCAGGTGGGTCTTTTTATAATTAGTTATACAGTTAAAGAAATCTCATTGCAGCTTCCTATAGGTTACACAAATTGCAAATTACACAGGTCAGGCCTAGAACATCTAGAGCGAGCAGCTTCCAAGAAACTTTCATCCATTTGTATCAGAGACATTTGAGCAAAATTTCAGTTTCTATTCCAGCTTACGCTGGGTACTTCAGTGAAGTGCAGCTCCTGTTAGTGATCTAATTTAGACACAAATAAAACAAGCAGTTAGCTTTCTTTCCCCTAAATTTGTACTTTCTACTTATTAAAGTTTTAAATGGTGAAATTTTAGCTTCTAGGTTTTGGACAAGCAATTTATAAAATTATCATAGGTCTTAAGTGAAGGAATATGGTGTTTAAAATACTCTAGTGTTTTCTATATGGAGAAGAATTTATGGTATATAGTTTCTTACACTACTGAACTTCCTTTGGCTTTTTTTGTTCTTTTTAAACAGTTTTTTTTATGACTTGCCCTTTTTTACTTTTTTATTATACAGAGTACTGGCTGGGAGGTAGGTAATGTTTTAGTTAGTTAAAGACACTAATAGATTGATTTGATCAGATTTCTTATGCCAATGCTTTGCCCACATGTGCTAGCTGTGGGCATTCTGTTGCTGTCTGCTGTCAACTGAATTCATTAACCAAAGAAATTTTGTTAAAATACTGTAAGTTATGTTAAGAAATTTGTTATTAAGAGGTTGTAGGCAGTGCATGGAAATCCATATGTTACACTAATGATATTCTTTGGTAAATGATCCACTTTGTTGTCACTTTAGTTTGTTTTTATCCTTTGAAGCATTTTCTTTCATCAACATTTACACACAAGATTTCCTTTTTTTAACCATATTGTTTCACCTCATTCTACAGAGGTCGATTTATGTGTTATTGCTCAGAGGTGTAAATATAAAATATTTCATCTGATGTAAGATGCTGTCAATTGTAAGGTATCCCATTATTTTATATTCCTTTAAGAAAGATTAGAAAAACAAACAATCCCTGTGTATTAAACTCCAACATCCCATCAGCTGAAAAATGAATGCCAACCTCAGAGATACTAAAATATGGGCAAAAAAAATGTGCATCTTGGGATTGATAAAAGAGTATGTTAATTTGATCTTGAGTCACTTCACCTTGAGTATAAGTACTACTGAGGAATGAAATTCACTTTTGTCATTTGAATTTTGTTGGGGGGTGGGGAAAACAGATTGAGAGAACTTGAAATTTAATTTGACCTCATTTTCTGACAATGTTTGATAATTGTGTTCAATGAAGACTGTGTGTGCTTCCTTTTATGGAGTAAGTATAATAGTTAGGCTCATGAAGTTATATATAAATCAAATCTTACCTGAAAAATGCCAGAAAGAATTGATTACCTTTTTAAAAAATCTTTCTGTAAAGGAAAGAATTCTATAAAATAAAAAAATTCTACAAAATAATTCATTTTGATGAGGTAAAGCAAGGTATTAATAAGACAGTTTATTTAAAGCTGAGTATTAATATTTGTTAATTTTTCTGCTTTGCCTTTCAGTTTGTAGTCAGGTTTATGTTGATTAAACAGTTTAGGCTTTCTCTGTTTGGTTTTGCAGTTCTTGTTTTGAGACCCAGCTAGAAAACCTTCAGAATGAATGTTACTATTGCATTCTCTTCCATTTCTGAATTAGTTGCCACCTTTTGTTTTTCTTCAGATGAAACCAGTACTTTTAATCTACCTTAGTTCCTCAGATTAAATGTGTATGGCTTTTTTTATACCCAGTATAGAACGTCTCATTTTTGTGTCTCAATTAACTTACATAGAGACTTTCCATGTTATCTTTGAGTCATAAAGTTCCTTATGGATTTCCTAACACAAAATGGAATTAGGTGAAAAGTAAGCATGAAAGAAGAGACATTGAACCTCTGAGCAGTTTATTACTAGTCTGCTTGATGCTAAATCGACCCCTGAAAGGTATAATTTTCACTGGTTATGACATTAATATTCTGTCATCATGTTTATTGCATGGTAAAAGTCACACGGACTTTATTTTCTTGTTTATATTCTTGTCACTACCTTTCACTGGACCTTTAGCTTTGTAGCTTCTAAAATTGTTGCACGTTTGTTTTTGCTTTTCCCTTGTAAAACTTAAGTGGATGCTTGCATTTTAAAAGTATGTTTGCTACCATTTGCTGCTTATTTGTTTTGAAATTTCCCTAATTAAAATGCTTTCTGTTTTCTCTTCTCTCTTGCCCCTGGTTGCTGACCCTACTCCCTACTTTTACTATTGTCTATTGTGGTAAGTTCCTCTCTTGTGAATATTTTTCTTTTTGACTCTGGGAAAACTTCAGTAATTTCATTTTTTCTAAGAGCTGTGGTTCCTAGCTAATTTCCTAGTATTCTTAAGGAACTCTCACTGGATTGAGATCCAGTAAGGATATCTGATACTATAGAAAGGGTCTTTGAATTGATAGCTCCTTCCTTGATCTGGGCTTATATATTGGCACTGTATTTCATTTTTCACTGTGCTCCTTGATTTGGTACAAATCATTTGAGTTGGCAGAGCTTTGGGGGCTGTGTGTGTGAGTTTGTGTATGTGTGTGTAAAAGATAACTCTAAAACTTGATAGCAAATTTGGTTAAATATTTACCATGTAAATTAACACGTCATGAACCTTTCTTAAATCATGGTGACTGTTACTTGCTCTGCCAATTTCAATATCTGAATGACTGGTAACTGTTTATTTTCTCTTTTGCAAGTACATTTATTTTCTTGAAATAATAGGAAATAAAGTATGTTTAAAAATTTCTTACTTATAATTGTATTTTAAATTTATTATTTCTGACTTTCTATATGGAAAATTATAGCCATTTTATATTTTGTGTGCACACATTTTATTTTAAAAGGTACATTTATCCATTCATCAAATAGTCAACAGTTTGTATTCAGAAGTAGATTAATGCAAGTTTATAATGTTCAGAATAATCATTCCCCAACTATTGATAACATAGTCACATAACACTGTTTCCATTTTTTTCTTCAAAAAATTACAACATATTTCACCATCCGAGGGGAAATATCACCACCCTAGTAGGTATATATTATAGTCTCCAGCAAGGCTTGAGAAGATGGACTTAGCTTGTTTAAGCTGAAGTCTCTCTACTAAGTCACTAAAGAAAAATGAGGTATTCTAACCTTTGAGATTCATGCATGCAAGATAACTATATTAACTCTTTTCATTGTACTGGATGGACATGAAGATGAGCCAATACTTTGGTTTTTATATGCTGAGAAATACTAGCCATAGTTCTGATGCAGTGTCTTCTGTTGAATTTTTATATGCTCTAATCCATGCTCTGGAGAAGGGCATGGCGACCCACTCCAGTATTCTTACCTGGAGAATTCCATGAACAGAGGAGCCTGGCGGGCTACAGTCCATGGGGTTGCAAAGAGTCGGACACAACTAAGCACAATCCATGCACGCTGAGGCTGCATGAGATAAATAAACTCATCCAAGTGAATAAAAGAGCAGAATGGGAAACAGCAAGTTTTAATAGGTGATGGGCAGGAGGCTGAAAGAAGAAGAAAGGAAAAAAAAAGCAAAAACTTTTACAACAAATAGTTAAGTGTGACAGTGTGACACTCTAAAGAAGAAACTAGACCTGTGTAGGGTAAAACATCCATGAGTATTTATCTCAGGAAAGGCAAAGAGGTGAAGTCAGATATGAAGAAAGTAAGGCAAATGCGATGAGAAGAACTCTATGAAGAGATACTTTCTGATAGTTGATGACTCCCTAATAATTGGTATAGACCCATGACTAAGCACCTGATGATGTGGTACTACTGGCTGGGTTCTGCCCTTAATGTTACTTCTGATGAGAAAGATATAGACAGCAAACATTTATTTATTAGATGATATTGGACATGATTATTTTTTCCTGGACAGGAACATACAAAGGTTAAAATTGAACTTCTGATAAGAAATGTGATAGGATATATCTTCAAAGAATATACCTGGTAGGTTTATGAAAATCATCAACCTGATTTTCATAGTGGAGTGTGTGGAAAGGAGATGCAAACATGTAATAACAATTTCAGTAGAGGACAGTGTTGTAATATAGAGGAAGACAAAACAGGGAGGAAGGTATCCAGTAAATCTCAGTCACTCAAGGAAATTCTCAAAAACTCAAGGAAAACATCAGAGAAGTGAAAAATGGTTCAGGGATCATACTTATGTCCTAGTATTTGTATATGAGTATATAGAATACACGAATTAAATAGTGTAATTAAGAGCTTGGACTCGGGTGTCAAATATATTAGGATTTAACTCTGAGCTCCACTGTTGGTCACAGTGTGACCTTGGGCAAATTATTTTTCTTCATTTATAAAAAGAGGGTGAAAATAATGATATCTGAGAGTTGTGGTAAAAATTGACATAACCCATGTAAAGTGGATAACCAGTATTATAGCACATGTGAAGTGAAAGTGAAAGTCACTCAGTTGTGTCCAACTCTTTGCAACCCCATGGACTATATAGTTCATGGAATTCTCCAGGCCTGAATACCGAAGTGGGTAGCCGTTCCCTCCTTCAGGGGATCTTCTCAACCCAGGGATCAAACCTAGGTCTCCTGCATTGCAGGCGGATTCTTTACCAGCTGACCAGGGAAGCCCTAACACATAGTAAATACTTTAAAAATGTTGGAGATCATTATTTTTATTGGTATTATTATTATCATCATCATTACTATTACTATAATTACTTGAAATCTTAACACAGTTTAGCTGTGAAATCTAAGAGGTGTTAGGTTCCCAGGTCAGGCTTTATGACTAAACAAACTGATAAAAGTGTATGTTTTTTAAGGGGAATAGATCTAATAGAAGACAAGGAGATTACCCCTGTGGGAAATACTGGTATGCCTATGTGAAAAATCAGTTAACTTGAGAGAAATGTAGTGGAGAACTATGGGTGAAGATGAAAGAAGTTTTGGAAGTGATGTCAGTGTGGAAATATACAAGAGTCCAACTCAATGTTTCCTGCTAAATAAAGATAACAAAACTAGAAAAGACTTATTTGTCATAAGAGATTTCAAGCACTAGAGACATGGATAGATGAGTAGATGGATTTCCTTGTTTGGGACATAGTTAGTTTCATTATACACAGGATGGTGGGATCAGTGAGTACTGCTGAGGAGGAATAATTGGAGTGTGGGAATGGTAGGAAGTTCAGAAAGAATTCATGACATTAAAAGAAGATACAGCTAGAAAAAATATAGGCTAGATTGTAGGAAAGTGTTTTTTTGTTTTTAATTCAGAGGAAAAATGGGTATCATCCTGTGGTCCAAACCTCTGAAGAGGAAGTAAGATAAAGTGATATCTTTCTTGAAGATAAAGCTATATGATTAAACTTTCATGGACATGATAGAGTCAGTGGTTTTACATTAGAGAACTCTTTGTAAGTTGAAAATAAATATACTTACTCTACTGCACACACTCATTTTCAGTTCTAGTAACTCCTCTCTGATCTTATCTCCTTTGATCTTCTCCCTGCTGCATATTCTGCCTTGCCACTCTAGCCACTTTCTTGTTCTTCAAACACGAGAGAGGGCTCCTGTCCTTTGCACACAAGGGCTCCTTGGCTCTTTCCTCTGCCTGGAATGCACCTCCCTCCTGAGAGCCACGTGAATAACTCTTAAAGCTCCTTCACATCTTTGTTCACATGTCACCTCTTGGTGAGACCTGCCCTGACCACTCTGTTTTGTTCACAGATTTATCACCAGCTTCCATAAACAGTTTATTGACACATAGTAAACCTTCAATAAATATGTGAATGGATGCATGGTTACCTCATATACATTGTTTAATGAGTTTTACCTTCATTTTTATTCTTCATCTGTTCCTCCCACCCCCTCTTCCTCTTTCCCCTCCTTCCCTCCCCTTCCGCTAGAATGTGCTTCCTTCCCTCCCACATCCGCTTAGCCATTCTTCTAGGTTATTGTAGAATCTCGTCTGTGTGTCACACCTCTTTTGTGACCTGGCTCCAACAGGATTTATCTTTCATTTCTCAAGACACTTTTTACTAGAGCTTATAACCTTTTGTATTGTAATTATTTGAGTACATTTTTTTTTTTTATATTTTTTTTTTCCAGTGGGTTTTGTCATACATTGATATGAATCAGCCATGGATTTACATGTATTCCCAATCCCGATCCCCCCTCCCACCTCCCTCTCCACCCGATTCCTCTGGATCTTCCCAGTGCACCAGGCACTTGTCTCGTGCATCCCACCTGGGCTGGTGATCTGTTTCACCATAGATAGCACACATGCTGTTCTTTTGAAATATCCCACCCTCACATTCTCCCACAAAGTTCAAAAGTCTGTTCTGTATTTCTGTGTCTCTTTTTCTGTTCTGCATATAGGGTTATCGTTATCACCTTTCTAAATTCCATATACATGTGTCAGTATGCTGTAATGTTCTTTATCTTTCTGGCTTACTTCACTCTGTATAATGGGCTCCAGCTTCATCCATCTCATTAGGACTGGTTCAAATGAATTCTTTTTAATGGCTGAGTAATATTCCATGGTGTATATGTACCACAGCTTCCTTATCCATTCATCTGCTGATGGGCATCTAGGTTGCTTCCATGTCCTGGCTATTATAAACAGTGCTGCGATGAACATTGGGGTGCACGTGTCTCTTTCAGATCTGGTTTCCTCAGTGTGTACTAGAGCTAATCAATGAATATAGTAAAGTTGCAGGATATAAAATTAACACACAGAAATCCCTTGCATTCCTATATACTAACAATGAAAAAACAGACAGAGAAATTAAGGAAACAATACCATTCACCATTGCAACAAAAAGAATAAAATACTTAGGAGTATATCTACCTAAAGAAACAAAGGACCTATACATAGAAAACTATAAAACACTGATGAAAGAAATCAAAGAGGACACAAACAGATGGAGAAACATACTGTGTTCATGGATTGGAAGAATTAATATTGTCAAAATGGCTATTCTACCCAAAGCAGTCTATAGATTCAATGCAATCCCTATCAAGCTACCAACGGTATTTTTCACAGAACTAGACCAAAGAATTTCACAATTTGTATGGAAATACAAAAAACCTCGAATAGCCAAAGTAATCTTGAGAAAGAAGAATGGAGCTGGAGGAATCAACCTGCCTGACTTCAGACTCTACTACAAAGCCACAGTCATCAAGACAGTATGGTACTGGCACAAAGACAGAAATATAGATCAATGGAACAGAATAGAAAGCCCAGAGATAAATCCACGAACCTATGGACACCTTATCTTTGACAAAGGAGGCAAGGATATACAATGGGAAAAAGACAACCTCTTTAACAAGTGGTGCTGGGAAAACTGGTCAACCACTTGTAAAAGAATGAAACTAGAACACTTTCTAACACCATACACCAAAATAAACTCAAAATGGATTAAAGATCTAAATGTAAGACCAGAAACTATAAAACTCCTAGAGGAGAACATAGGCAAAACACTCTCCGACATAAATCAAAGCAAGATCCTCTATGACCCACCTCCCAGAATATTGGAAATAAAAGCAAAACTAAACAAATGGGACCTAATGAAACTTAAAAGCTTTTGCATAACAAAGGAAACTATAAGTAAGGTGAAAAGACAGCCCTCAGATTGGGAGAAAATAATAGCAAATGAAGAAACAGACAAAGGATTAATCTCAAAAATATACAAGCAACTCCTGCAGCTCAATTGAGTACATTTTTTTACTCTCTTGAGGAGCCAAGTCTTATTTATTTTTATTTTCCTATTCCTGAGGATGAGTTTGAGTAAATTCCAGGAGTTGGTGATGGAGAGGGAGGCCTGGCGTGCTGCAGTCCACGGGGTCGCAATGAGTCGGACATGACTGAGCGACTGAACTGTACTGAGGATGAGCAGTGGCTAACACATTATAAGCACTCAATATTTTCTTTTTTCTTGAACTGAATGTCAGTATGAGAAAGTAAATAAAAAGAGTTTAAAATGGCTCTTTAGGAACTAGTTCAGTTTAAAGGCATTAATAAAATTTAAGTCCACATCCTGGAAGGTTGTGAGCCCACTGATCTCTACACTGATCAGATCGGTGTATGTTGTGTCTGTTTCTGGGATACCACACTTTAAAAGGTGCCATCAAAAGACTAATAAGGTGAAGACAGTGTAGTACTTCTCATCATATGAAGATGATTGAGGACTGGAAAGTTTAAAGGAAACAAGTTCTAATAGCAGTTTTCAAATATTTAAAAGGTCATAATACTGAAGATTTGGAATAGAAATCTTAAGCTGGAAAGCTCTGAGAGGAGTACAGCCAGGATAACAATATTTTAATATTTGTGCTTCCAAAAAGTAAATAAATATATATGTGTATGGCATTTTTTTAGAAAAATCAATCACAAATTATTAATTTTCTCAAGTGCCTTTTTTATTTTCCAGGCAGTGTGGCCTTCATTTCTTGATTCTATTAAAATTTGCTATTATTGTTCCATTGGCCTATTAATGGTTTTAATCAGAATTTTGATTGAATATATTTAACCTATCTAGAGAAATTTCATTTGCTATAGAAGTCAGTTAATTTTGTCTGTTAAAGTTTGAAATAATTGAAACAGATTTTTTTTTTTTTTTTAGAAACCTCCTTTCTTTAGAGACATTTTTCTTTAAAACTATATTTCTTCTGGACAAAATGTGGAGATATTTTTAGTCCACTGTATGTTTTTTTGTTTTGTTTTTATCAGAAGGCTGGTAAATTTAGGATCAGAATTTTCCATTTTGCTTTATTATTTGTTTCATTTGTAACTTACTTTACATACCCCTTTGCCTTTGCAGTAAGAAGTAAATAAAGGAAAAATAAGTATGAAACTTACTAGGCTTAAAGAGAATTGAGGTATATAAACAGTCGTGTGTGACTGTGTATAAAGGCACTACCACAAAATCCTTTGAAACATCTTTGTATCTAAAATGTAAGAGTTGCACAAAAAGCTTCCAAGTATTTTATCTTTATCGAGAGAATTTGTTTTCAAATCTTCTGTGTAAGAGTGAAGGTGACCTTAGCATACTTGGGATGAATGTGTGTGGT
The DNA here is from genome assembly GCF_033118175.1 of Dama dama. Classification (NCBI taxonomy): domain Eukaryota; kingdom Metazoa; phylum Chordata; class Mammalia; order Artiodactyla; family Cervidae; genus Dama; species Dama dama. The sequence goes on from NC_083700.1 coordinate 80,479,104, forward strand.
TAATGTATGCAGTGGGTGGTTTGGGTACTTTAGAAAAACCAACTCTTCTCAATTTTTTTTTTTCTTCTTTCATTTATGTATTTTTTCCTTCCTAATTCCATTTCTAGTTACTCTTACACATAACAGTGTTTTTTATTAGCAGAGGGATACTAATTGTAAATGTTTTGCTTCAGTGCTTCAGGATGGTCTTGACATTTACTGATCATCCACTCTGTGCCAGATGCTACACTTGGCTTCTAGCTTTTATGATCTCATTTAAAATATGAAAAGAGATAGTAATATAGAGGCTAATAATGGTAACTAAATATGTTAGTGTTGTTTTTAAATATAACTTTATAGTATGCTCTAATTTTAGGATAATTAAAACACAGTTTATTTTGTACTAAGCAACTTTTCTTGCAATAAAGAAAATAAGTTATTTATCTCAATTGTATGGACTTAGAAGAACATAGACTTATATGGGACGTCACTTGGTACAGTCCCTGAAAAACACATGCCATATGTAATTCAGTAAAAGCCTTAATTGCACAATGTTATTTATTAGAAATAATGAAGAAAAGATTATTTTGTTTTTACTTTCATTTGAGATATAATAAAATATTGTAGTTTTGAAATAAAACTTTTGACATTGTCTTGAGAATTTTATACTAGTAGCAATTTAAGCAGAATGTATACGACAAAAAGTCTTTGTATTAAAGTTTCTCTGTTTTCCTACACCTAGGATGGTAAGCGGATGTTTGGCACCTATTTTCGTGTCGGTTTTTATGGAACTAAGTTTGGGGATTTGGATGAACAAGAATTTGTTTACAAGGAGCCTGCAATAACCAAACTCGCAGAGATATCTCATAGATTGGAGGTGAATACTGTGGTGGTTCAAAATGTCATCCTTAATTTGTATTTTCTATGATGAATAGACTTTTCAGATCCAGATCTAATCCTTTAATAAGCCACATCCTGCCAAATAATCTACTCCTTTAGGGTATAAGGATTTTTGATAGGTACAATAATATTCTCTTGAATTTTTAAAATCTTTGATATCAACAGTAAAATATTATTATTAACTTCATTTTTTTGAGAGTCTATTTTCACACATATTTTAGAAACCCTGTATCTTTCAGAATTACCATGATTTGTGGAGAAATATATATAGTATTATCCACATTTTGTAGAAAAAGTTATAAGGAATTAATAATCATGGAACTAGAACTAGGAACCCCAAGACATTTTTGACCCAAGTGCATTATTTTTTTGGCTTAACTGATTCCCAGTGAAGTAATCTTTAGAACTTAAAAGCTTGAAATTGTACTTTAAAAACACTTCTTAGAATCCCTTAACCTTTATACAGCTACTTAATTTTCAAAATAAATGATTAACTTTAATGTTTATGACACTAACCTGTCTTTTCTGCTATAGTTGTTCTTTCCAATCTTTCTCTGTCCTTGTTACTCCAAGTGTGGTCCATGGACAGAATCTGCATTGACATTACCTGGGAGATTGTTTGAAATGCAGAATCTCAGACCCCACTTCAGACCTTCTGAATCAAAATCTGCATTTTAACAAATCCCCAGGTGATTTGTATAGACATAAGAGTTTAGGCTGGTTTTTAGTCTCAGCTGATGTTAATTTCTTCAGCATTCTGTTCTTATTGGTGACTTCACAGGGCCCAACTTCCACAAACTGGTTTTAGCTGTGACTTCTTGTTTTTTCAAGAGCCTGTTAAGTCTTGGGAAATTTTGAGACAGTGTTTTTCAAACTTACTGAGTCATAAAAGTTATCTTTGAGGTAGGAGTGTCTGTTCTTCTTTGAGGATTCAGACTTAATTTTTCCTTTTGAATAGCTCCATCTTTTGCCCATGCTGCCACTCAGGGTCATATGGAAAAGTCACCACATTCTTGACCCAGGGTTACCTTTTCAAAATCTGAACTTATACAGAACTTCAACAAGTTAATGTTTTTATTTGGAAATTCTGAAACATTACATTAATCATTCAGAAAAATGAATGCTTGTTCATTGACTCATGTCTGTCAGAAGTCAGGCTACAGGTCAGTTTGATGTATACTACATACACATCAAATATAATGAATTTCTTTTGTCTCTGCTTTTCCCTTTTTGTTTTTCTTGAGGATCTCTTGTGGAATCCTGTATTTTCATTGGTGAAAATTAATTTTTTTTATTTTGTATTATTTAAAGTGAGTAAATGGAAATAATATCAAATAAATATGGAGTAAGACCCTGTTAATTTGATAGACTAAATATAAATTCTGTGAATGTCAATAATTTTTATTTTGTAATCATTGACATCATTTTATAAGAACTTACTAAATGGCTTCATTTTGTTCAGGAGTCTCCCTCAGAGGCCTTCTCTGTTTTCTACTACTGTTAACTTCATGTGAAAGATTTCTTTTTCTTTGTTTTAGGGATTTTATGGAGAAAGATTTGGAGAGGATGTAGTTGAAGTAATCAAAGATTCTAATCCTGTGGACAAGTGTAAATTAGATCCTAACAAGGTATGGTTGATAGACTGTGATGCCCCATAGATGCATCTTTGAGACTCTGATTTTGTTGGAGGAAGACTAAATACTAAATAATAATTTAACAGTGAATAAATGAAGGACTTTTTCATTTCTCAGGCCTATATTCAGATTACCTACGTGGAACCATACTTTGACACATACGAGATGAAGGACAGAATCACATATTTTGACAAAAATTATAATCTTCGTCGTTTCATGTATTGTACACCCTTCACTTTAGATGGTCGTGCCCATGGGGAACTTCATGAACAATTCAAACGGAAGACCATTCTGACTACTTCTCATGCCTTTCCTTACATTAAGACAAGGGTCAATGTTACTCACAAAGAGGAGGTAAGACTCCAAATAGGGAAATAGAATTAGTGGAACAAGTACATTGAAGCCATTGAGAACATTATGTGTATATAGCATTGTGTATGGTAACATACTAGAACTTGACCCATTTTTATTTTTTATTTTTTCCATGTCCAGTATTTTTTTTTTTCATTAATTTTTATTAGTTGGAGGCTAATTACTTTACAATATTGTAGTGGTTTTTGTCATACATTGACATGAATCAGCCATGGTTTACATGTATTCCCCATCCCGATCTCGCCTCCCACCTCCCTCTCTACCCGATCCCTCTGGGTCTTCCCAGTGCACCAGGCTCGAGCACTTGTCTCATGCATCCAACCTGGGCTGGTGATCTGTTTCACCATAGGTAATATATTGACCCATTTTTAGTCATTAACTTTCAGCTTCTTTTCTAAGTCCCGTATTCACCCTCAGCTTATGCTTTGTTGATTTTTTTTTTCATTTAATGATCCAAAGTTTCAGAATATATTATTAGATAATACTTTATAGTTGCCACTTTTTTCTTATTTTAATTGATTGTGTATAAAGCTCACTAAATATTTTCCAATTAATACACTGGCCTCATTAGATGTTATTTCACCCAGATCATCTTAACACCAATTGAAGTTGCTATTGAAGACATGCAGAAAAAAACACAGGAGTTGGCATTTGCAACACATCAAGATCCAGCAGACCCAAAAATGCTTCAGATGGTTCTCCAGGGGTCTGTAGGCACAACAGTGAATCAGGTGGGAGTGTTTGCTAATACTGTGCAATTTAAGTTATAAATGGAATTTGGAATGATTACAGTATTATATTTCCCAGAGATCACAAATGTGTTACATCAAGTGAAAATATGTTAGAAGTAGTTGCACAGATACTGAAAATATAAGAGGTTAAACTGAAATAAAGATTTTAAGGCCTTTACCTCCTAAAAGTCTATGTGATTTGGAGTTTTTACTTCCAAATGATATAACTTACTCACAGAAGATTACCTTTAATTCAGAATATTAGGAGCATATTTGGAATGCTTGGGGGAAACTGTTTTCACAAAATAAAGTGTCTAACAATCAGTGGACTGACAGCCGATTGTCTGTATCCTGACAACTGTTATGTCTAAGATAAAGAATATAAAAAATACAAGGCAAAAGGCATTAATGAATACAATAGTTAGTGCTTTGTCTCCTCATTTTCTTTGAAATATGAACTAAGTTAATTGCTGTGGGCAAAAGTATAGATTTGGCATCAGGAAAAACTATAAACATGTTGTCAGAATCAGTCTCTGAAAAGTTTTAATATAGGCATAGTCATATATGTATTAAGCTTAAATGCAGCCATCTTGGTGCTAAGAAAAACAGATTTGGTAAATTCTATTTCTGTGAATATTTAAAAAACAAAAACATACTTTTTGTTTTATTTTCTAATTTTACAGGGGCCTTTGGAAGTTGCCCAGGTTTTCCTATCTGAAATACCCAGTGACCCAAAGCTCTTCAGACATCATAATAAACTGCGACTTTGCTTCAAAGATTTTACTAAAAGGTATTCAAAGTTTTCTGCATAAAGATACTCCAATTGAGAGGATTTAATCCACAGTTAGATGTGAGTCTTCAGGGATTATTGAAAGGAGAGACTATAGGAAAATGGTTCACAATGAGACGTAGTCTGTGTATAACTTACTACTCCATATGTATTTTATATATATATATATGTATGTGTGTGTGTGTATATATATATATATAGATCCCTGCCCCCCAATTCTCTATGTAATGCCATGTTTTAAATTTTGAAAATGAGAGAAACCTCGATTCACAAAATCTTTAACTTCAAACTAAGTTTGACTTTTAACTAGTTAACTTTGAAAGCTGTTGTTTATTGTGAACATTCAGTGTGAGAGTTTCTGTTTCTCTTCCCTCAGAAAACATGGAAAGCAGCAAACTTGGAAGCAAAAAATTTATCTTCAGACCTTATCCTTATATGTCTCTTTTCCAGCTCACTTAATCTTTATGATCCTCTGTTTTTAATATATGAAGTAAGGATATAATATCTATCTGACCCAGGGAGATGGTGCAAATTAGATGAAATAATACTTGGATGAATTGGGGCCTCCCAAAACACCCCCAGATTGGATGATTTGCTAGGAGGACTCAGTGGACAGCATATAGTCATATACGTGGCTATGGTTTGTCAACAACGAAAGAGTAGAAAGTATAATTAGCAAAGGGAAAAGGCACGGGTGAAGTCTGGAGGAAGCCAGATACTGGCTTCCATGGGTCCTCTCCCAGGGCAGTCACAGAGAGGTGCTAACTGGTCAGCAAAGAATCGTGGCAGCCTGTGGGAAATCATGTCCACCCGGGAAGCTCAGTAGAGACTCAAGTGCCAGCCAGGCTTTTTGTTGAGGGCTAGTCATGTAGGCACCTTCTCCCTGACAGTTACCAAAATTCCAGACTCCCAAAAGGAAAGCAGTATTTAACAGAAGCTATAGTGTTTATATAAAATGTTCAGGCACGGTGAGCCACTCTTGCTGCATATGATAGGAACTCTTCCCAAATCCAGATTCCCAGACTGGAACCCAGGCCTGCCGTTACCTCTTTTCTTCACAAATAACATCCGACACATAATAAACAGGTGTTTGGTAAATGCAGAATTTTGAAACAATAGGGGAAAAGAATCAACAACTTGGTACTGATTCCTGCTTCACTCACACTATGAGCACAAAAGAGGGAATGATCATTTTACATGGTGTTGTCAGGGAGTATTTCACACAGGAATTAACATCATAAACAAAAGTACAGAGTACAAAGTATTAAATGTCGCTGTTGCGTCTAACTCTTCGCGACCCCATGGACTATAGCCTGCTGGGCTTCTCTGTCCATGCAATTCTCCAGGCAAGAATACTGGAGTGGATTGCCATACCCTTCTCCTAACATATATGGACCTTGAAAATTAGAGATACCAAGGAAGTATTTCATGCAAAGATAGCCACAATAAAAGACAGAAACAGTATGGACCTAACAGAAGCAGAAATATTAAGAAGAGATGGCAAAAAGGCACAGAAGAACAATACAAAAAAGATCTCAGTGACTGGGATAACCACAGTGGTGTGATCACTCACCTAGAGCCAGACATCCTGGAGTGTGAAGTTAAGTGGGTCTTGGGAAGCATCACTACTAACAAAGCTAGTGGAGATGATGGAATTCCAGCTGAGCTATTTCAAATCCTATATGATAATACCATTAAAGTGCTGCACTCAGTATGCCAGCAAATTTGAAAATTCAGCAGTGGCCACAAGACTGGGAAAGATCAGTTTTCATTCCAATCTCAAAGGAGGGCAATGCCCAAAATATTCAAACTACCATACCATTGACCTTTTTTCCACATGGTGGTAAGGTAATGCTCAAAAGCCACCAAGAACAGTACGTGAACAAAGAACTTCCAGATGTTCAAGCTGGATTTAGAAAAGGCAGAGAAACTGGAGATCAAATTGCCAAAATCCACTGGATCATAGAAAAAGCAAGAGATTCCAGAAAAACATCTACTTCTGCTTCATTGACTATGTTGAAGCCTTTGACTGTGAGGATCACAAACTATGGAAAATTCTTAAAAGAGATGGGAATACCAGACTGCCTTACTTGCCTCCTGAGAAACCTGTATGCAGGTCAAGACAACAGTTAGAACTGAGCATGGAACAACAGGCTGGTTCCAAATTGGGGAAGGAGTATGTCAAGGCTGTATATTGTCACCATTCTTATTTAACTTATGTGCAGAGTACATCATGACAAATGCTGGACCAGATGAAGCTCAAGCTGGAATCAAGATTGCCAAGAGAAATATCAATAACCTCAGATATGCAGATGACACCACTCTTATGGCAGGAAGTGAAGAGAAACTAAAGAGCCTCTTGATGACAGTGAAAGAGGAGAGTGAAAAAGCTGGCTTAAAGCTCAACATTCAAAATACGAAGATCATGGCATCCAGTCCCATCACTTCATGGCAAATAGGTGGGGAAACAATGAAAATAGTGACAGACTTGATTTCTTGGGCTCCAGAATCACTGTGGATGATGACTGCAGCCGTAAAATTAAAAGACGCTTGCTCCTTAGAAGAATATGACAAACCTAGACAGCATATTAAAAAGCAGAGACATTACTTTGCCAGCAAATGTCCATATGGTCAAAGCTATGGTTTTTCCAGTAGTCATGTATGGATGTGAGAGTTGGACCATAAAGAAGGCTGAATGCCAAAGAATTGATGCTTTTGAATGGTGGTGTTGGGGAAGACTCTGGAGAGTCCCTTGCACTGCAAGGAGCTCAAACCAGTCCATCCTAAAGGACATCAACCCTGATTATTCATTGGAAGGACTGATGCTAAAGCTTCCGTACTTTGATCACCTGATGCAAAGAACCAGCTCATTGGAAAAGACCCTGATGCTGGGAAAGATAGAAGGCAGGAGGAGAAGGGGGCGGCAGAGGATCAGATGGTTGGATGGCATCACCAACTCAATGGACATGAGTTTGAGCAAGCTCCAGGAGATGGTGAAGGAGCGGGAAGCCTGGCATGCTGCAGTCCATTGGGGTCGCAAAGAATCAGACACAACTGAACAACTGATCAACAAAAAAATGGACCTTGAAAGATGAATATTAGTTTTTTAGTCAGAAAAGAGGGGAGGGCTATACTAAAAACAAAAAACCCAACATGAGCAAAGTTTAGAATCTGTTCTGAGAAAGATGAATAGTGAAGCTGGAACTGTTGAATCTCTGAAGACAAGTAGTCAAACACTGGTGGAAGTGTTTGTGGAAGTACCATTAAGTAGATGACTTGTTAAGTAATGAAGCAGCATCAGAACCATAGTCAGAAGCCAGTCTTTGACTTCCTATTCTGGTTTCTTTTATCAAATCATTCACTGAAAGGGTTTATTTGGGTAGCAATGATTTCACTTTACAGCACCTTTGTCATCAGGAAAATATGAGGAATGCTAACTTGTTCAAGTCTCTCAAGACAGTATTTTATTCTCCCTGCAATAGCTGTCATTAATTGTTATCAGTTTCTCCTGTATGAACATGGTAAATATCTTTTTAAAAACTTCAGATAGCTTTATTGGATGTCTGGGATTTTATAATCTGATTATTGAGCTAGATCACCTTATGGGTTTGGTTACAGAAAACATGGCTCCTAATATATGTTGTAGATGAACAACCAGAGTAAAGAAAGCAAGCTTTTTGTAGAATTGACTGACTTCTGTTGTGACTGACATATACACACTATTATATATAAAATATCTTCCCTTGTAGCTTAGTCAGTAAAGAGTCTGCCTGCAGTGCAGGAGACCTTGGTTCGATCCCTGGGTTGGGAAGATCCCTTGGAGAAGGAAATGGCAACCCACTTCGGTATTCTTGCCTGGAGAATCCCATGGACAGAGGAGCCTGGCAGGCTACAGTCCATGGGGTCACAAGAGTTGGACACAACTTAGTGAGTAAACTACCAGCACTACCAAGGACCTAATGTATAGCACAGAAACTACTCAATACTCTGTACTGACCTATATGGGAAGAGAATCTAGAAGGGTGGATAGATGAATTTGTACAACTGATTCACTTTGCTGTACAGCTGAAACAAGTAACTCAGCATGTAAATCAAGTATACTCTGAAAAATTTTTTCTTTTTTTTTTTTCCAATGGCAAAATTTACATTTTTTTTCCTTTTTTATTTATTTATTTATTTATTTTTTCAGTGGGTTTTGTCATACATTGACATGAATCAGCAATAGATTTACACGTATTCCCCATCCCGATCCCCCCTCCCACCTCCCTCTCCACCCGATCCCTCTGGGTCTTCCCAGTGCACCAGGCCCGAGCACTTGTCTCATGCATCCCACCTGGGCTGGTGATCTGTTTCACCATAGATAGTATACATGCTGTTCTTTCGAAACATCCCACCCTCACCTTCTCCCACAGAGTTCAAAAGTCTGTTCTGTGTTTCTGTGTCTCTTTTTCTGTTTTGCATATAGGGTTATCGTTACCATCTTTCTAAATTCCATATATATGTGTTAGTATGCTGTAATGTTCTTTATCTTTCTGGCCTACTTCGCTCTGTATAATGGGCTCCAGTTTCATCCTGAAAAATTTTTTAAACATTGATTTTATTATTTGGGACCTTTCAAATATGAACCAAAAAAACCCTGCTGTGATTGTGAGCTGGATGATCTTGGAACAATACGTACTTCTTTAGGCCATAGACACTAATAATGCTTATTTTCTTTCTATTTTTTTGGAATTTTTACTATTACTACAATTCTAAAACAGATGTCCTCTTCTTTGTGTTTATTTACTATAAGGTAATGAATTCGTATAGTTTGCAGGTCTCCTTAAGGGTTAAAATAAAGAAGGTTTTCTCTTTTAAATTACAAAAAGGCAGAAAGCCAAACTACATGGTTTGAACCTTACAAGTCATAGCAAATACTGTCTTTGATTTTTGTGTGTGTATATTTGTTTTATGTTAATATGCATATTTGTTCTACCACAACTGTTATATATATATATATATTCTTAAATTCTTATTTTTCAATTAAGCTTAAAACTATTATTCTAATAGTTGTATTATCTCATCAAATATCTGAATTTAAGTGTGGTATAGTAATGAAATGTATTTTTTTTCTTTTGCCAAATTAAAGTATTAAGCTCAAGATTACTGAGCCAAAGTGCATGAACATTTTTATTGACTCCTAATATGTAATCTGTTCCAAAAAGGTTCTCAGTAGTAACAGTGCCAGGAATGCAGGCGTACTAGTTGCAGTACTCCGTTATGTAATGCCTTTTAAATACGATGTCTCTTATTAATCAGTGTAATTGGTACTTCAGTTTGCATTCTTTTATTCCTAAAAACAATAAACAGTTTTTTTTTGTATTTACTCTTTACATACTTTTAGGTATATAAGCCCTAGAATATCTCTTATACATCCAGAAGTAGTTAAAGAAATAGTTGAATAGTATTCTTTATAACTAAAAGAATGACAACAAAACACAAAACCAGGAGACAACCAAGATAGCCATCAACAGAAGAATGAATAAATCATGGTATATCCATAGGTTCAACTTCAACCATATAATACCACATCTTTTTCCAAAGTGTGTAAGCCAGTTAAATTCTCATCAGTAGTGTTTGGGAGAGTTCCTATTGCAGTGTAACCTCCCCAGTATTTGATATTATCTAACAACCTAATTTTTACCAACCTAGTGGGTGTGAAATAATATGTAATTATGGTTTAAATTTGCATTTCTTTGATTACCAGCGAGGTTGCATGTCTTGTCATGTGTTTATTAGCTATTTCTCTTTCCTCTCTGTAAGGTTCAAAGTTCTGTTTTTTATCTGCCATTTTCCTATTGAATTCTTTTCCTTACTGATTTCTAAGTGTATTTACATACTGGAAAAGTAATCCTTTATCATTTGTATCATAGACATCCTTTCTGAACTTGAGTCTTGGCACTTTTTTTTTTTTTAATAAATAGAAGTTGTTAAATTTAATATTGCAAAATAATTCAGTCTTTCTTGTTATGACTGTTGGTTTTTGTGTCTTAAGAAATTTTTTATCCAAGGTCAGAGTATGTTGACTTCCTAAACATCTATATGATAGTATCTCTCAAATTGAGTATAGCCCAAACAAAAGGGGAAGAAGGCAAAAAAGGCCTTTAAAACAATTCTTTGAATTGATTTTTGCATATGGTTCAAGGTGGGGGCCTGTTTGATTTTTGTCCATACTGGTAACTGAATATTATGTGAGGTAGCAGTCAGATTTCTGTTCCCATATGGTTGTGCAGTTGACGTGGCACCACTTATTTCAAAGATTACTCTTTCTCCACTGCTTTACACTGTTAATACATCAAGTGCTCACTTTGTGTGCATCAGTTTCTAGGATTTTTTTCTTCCATTGTTTTATTTATCTCTCTTTGACTAACATGCTGTCTTAATTACTGCAGCTTTATAATAAACTTTTATAAATGATAGAGCAATTCCTGTCACATTTTGTTCAAGGAAAGAGAATTGACTCTTCCAGTCTACAAATACGGTATATTTCTCCGTTTACTTATATCCTCTAAATGTTTTTCTAAAATTTTTCTGTAGAGACTTTATCTTTTCACTTATTCTTTGGTATTTGATATTTTTATACTTTTGTTAATGGTATTTTTAAAAATTACATTTTGGGGGACTTCCCTGGAGGCCCAGTAGTAAAAAATCTGCCTTGGAAAGCAAGGGCCCTGGGTTTGATCCCTGGTCTGGGAAAATTCCAGTTGCTGCCGGGCAACCTAGCCCATGTGCCAAAATTAAGACCCAACACAGCCAAATAAATATTTTTTAAAAAATAAATTTATTTTCTATTTGCTGTCATACAGAAATGCAATTTATTTTTACATGCTTTACATGAGAATATTGCCAAATTCACTTGTTAATTCTAATAATTTATGTGTAGAACCTTTTCCTTACTGTACTGTTTAGGATCTCTAATAAACTGTGCTGGATAGGAATAATGATAGAGGGCATTGTTTTCTTATTTCTGATCTAAAAGAAATTTTTCATCATTGAGTATAATGTTTTCTTCATGTATTTTGTAGATAGTTTTAATTAGGTGAAAGAAGTTCCCACCAGTTTGTAGTTATGCTACAAGTTTGTCATGACAGTATTTTAAAATTTTATCAGGTGGGTTGTGTGTAGGGAGTAGGGATGTAATATGGTGTTAGGACAGTTTCTTACTGTTTGGGAGTTTTGCACCTGTTTTAGTGGATGAGATTGAATTACAAGCTGTTTCTTATAGCCCCCAGCAAGTTTTGGTATCTCAACCTTGAAAAGTGAGTTTGAAACTCTTCTCAGGAATAGTTGTTTATTCCTCCTATACTCTAGAATAGTTCTTTATATATTCAGAATTGTCGTGTTACAGTGGGATTATCTATCCTTAGACTGTTACGTAGAATTTGCCTGTTTGTGTTTTTTCTGTGGGTAGATTTGTGATTTGACTGATTTGATGTATTTGATGGTTTTTGGATTATTCATATTTGTAGTTGAGTGTTTTGATAAATCTAGAAAAGTAGAATTTCAGATTTGCATTAAATTGTACATAATATCCTCTGTGCCTTTATAAACTTCTGCTATATTTGATGTCTCATTTTTCATTTCTAGAAGACAATACCTGGCCTTCTCTCATTTATTCTTGCCAGAGTTTAGTCTATTTTTTTAGATTTTTCAAACAACCAACTTCTGCAATCTTTAAAATATAGAGTTATCATATTTTATATTTTATTTTCTTCCTTACACCTAAGAGTTCATTCTTTTCAAATTGCTGGTTAGCTCTTCAGTTTTAGCCTTCTTTCCTTAGTATAAGCATTTAAGGCTGTACATTTTCCTCTAGGTATCACTTTAGCTGCATTCTACAAGCATTGATATGTATACTTTTTTTTCCCATTTATTCTTTTTTTTTTTTTTTTTTTCCCATTTATTCTTATTAGTTGGAGGCTAATTACTTTACGAGAGAGATACGTATACTTTTTAAACACACTTTTTCCATTTATCTGTTGGAGTCCAGATAGTTTTTCTTAAATAATCTGAATTGAATAAGCAATATCAAACTATTCAATTTTTTTTTTTTTTCACTGATAAGTCATGGCCTCCTCTTTTGTGACCCCATGGATTATATAGCATGCCTGGCTCCTCTGTACCTTGGATTTCCCAGTCGAGAATATTGTAGTGAGTTGCCATTTCCTTCTCCAGGGAATCTTCCTGACCCAGGGGTTGAACTCACATCTCCTGCATTGGCAGGCTGACTCTTTACCACTGAGCCACCAGGGAAGTCCATCTATTAATTTAAGAAACTTTTATTTGAATACAGGCAAACCACTGTGCCAGATGCCATTGAGTAGATGAGTATGGTTATATACCTTAAAGAACTTATAGTCTAGCGGTGATGTGTATGTGTGTGGGGGGGAGGGGGTGTCAGATTTAATATTAAAAAATACATAATTTTCAACTGTGAAAACTGAGAGTGGAAATTAGATTTTAAAGAAACTATGTTGGTCCTCGCTTCCCTACCTTAAACCTAATTGCAGGAGAGGATGTTTAACATACAACAGACAAAGTGAATGCCCTCATCATGGTGTGTGTGTGTATAGATATATATATATATACATATATATATATATAGCACTACGCCTTCAAACTATGTCAAAAGAAATCTTTTGATGACACACTGTTTTCCCTAGGTGTGAAGATGCCTTAAGGAAAAATAAGAGCTTAATTGGGCCAGATCAAAAGGAGTATCAAAGGGAACTGGAGAGAAATTATCATCGCCTTAAAGAGGCCCTACAGCCTCTGATAAACCGAAAGATCCCTCAGTTATACAAGGCAGTATTACCTGTTACCTGCCACAGGTATGCATGTTTTTTTCTTTTATTCTGTATCTTCAGAAAAATGAAATCCACTTGAATTAAATAGTGAATTTGTTTACCTTGTATTAAATGGCTTCAAATATTATGTCTTCTGAAACCTAACAAGTTCAACTTCTGTAAGCTTTCTGTCAGCTATACCTGAATCAGCCTACCAGATAAAAGTCTGTGATAAAGAGAATAATAAAGTCAAGTTCTCATACTAACCAGGATACCACACATAAGTTTTATTTTCTAAAACTGTTTCTTTTAATGTCCTGCAAAGTTTCTGGTATTTCTATTGAGAATTTGCTAGAATATACCCTGAAACCGGGTATTCATTTCCATTATCCCTGACAGTAAATAGTATATAATATGTCCTTCTAGATTTGGATCAAAACAGATAACTGCGCTGAGTATCAAGAAAGCATCACTATTTTCCTTTATTTTCTCAGTGTGACAAAATTAGAAGTGGAAGTAACTTGGAATGTTTCTACAGCTGATCCTAATTTTATTTGAGTAGATAATTTAATCTAATTTTAGATTTCTCCTCTGTAAATTACTTGCCTTGAAGAAGTTGTGGAAATTAAATGGCATGTCAAGTTCCAAGGACAGCACTTAACATTTTTACTTTTAACCCCTGAATTCTGGACAGGGCATGATAACTGCTAAAAGTAAACTGCATTCTTTGCATTTTTAAATCAAAATGTACATACATCTCTTGAATTATTGTGGTAATTGGTAATTGGTAAAACCAATATTTTACCACCCCCTTTTTAAAAAATTATAACAGTGAAGCTATTAAATTATACTTACTTGATCAAGTATTTGGAAGGCATTTGAAGTTGCTTATATAAACAGCATGTATGCTATTGATACATAAGAAGATTAAGCTGGCTATTTGATTATCTGGTAATATTCGCTGTTCTTCAGTGACAGAATATTTGTGTACTTCTAGACCTCTGAAAATGTATACCAAGTGGACACTGTATGTCACGTCCCCTGCAGGGAACATGTAGACAGACCATGTACAGGAGCAGGAGACCAAAAGGCCTGTTTTAGAGCCCTTCTCTGGCAAAATATATTTTACTATGCAAGATACCCTAGGTGGTTTCCTCTTGAAACCCTTGTTGGGAAGCAACACTAGTCCCCTCCACTTTTGGCTTCCCTTTTAGTCTTTTCGGAATGTCCGACTATTTCTTGCCTCTGCCTACCTTCACCAGTCTTATATTCATTGGCCAAAGGTCCTGGGATAGAGTGTTGGGTACCTGAAATAGTCAGGTCTCCTAATGCTAGTCTCACTTCCATCAAATTTCTCCAACTCCTTTCAGTGGAAAGACTTATTGTTTCTGTCTGAAGGAAGCTTCCCTTACACCAGTATCCTGAACTGTGCCTTCTACTATGATGGTTATTCCTCCAAACTTTAGTTTTTAGTATTTGCAGGCAGTTTTTTGGAGCTTAGAAAATACTTTTTCTTGACAAACTATCTTCCAAGACTATTTTCCAAAAAAACAAAACCAAGTTTTGAGATTCAAAGCTGAATACAATCTCTTTGTATCTGTCCTCTCCTTTCCTAGATATTGTAAATCTTAAGACATTAACATTTATGTCAGGAAAGATAAGCAAAATTATCTTCTAAATTTACTTTATTTTAAAATATTTAAAAATTATTTTAAAAATAATTTTTTAAATTTAAACTCTTCTAAAATTATTGCAAATTTTAATAAAAAATCCTATTTACAGTAATGTATAATGGTTTATTTTATGAAATGATTTAAAAGTCTTAGTTTTAATTTCTATTTTTGTAAACATCAATATATAATCCACATAAACAAAAGCTTCCTTTGGGGTCCTCAATTTTAAGAGTGTATAAAGGACCTAAATGCCCAAAACTTGAGAGCCATTGACTTAAGGCTTAGAGTTTACTATTTTAAATAAAATACCTGTGTTTTGCCTTTTAACCTCAAGTAAATCTCCTGAAATCTCTCCCATTACCCCTTAGTACCTGTTTAATCAAATATCTAATACATTTATTGGACAAATGAATAAATGATCAATGGACCTGGACAGTGTTACTTCAAGTCTATAGAGAAGTCTACAAGTTAGAATGTATAGAGCAATAGTGTGTAGGATGAGCATGTAATTTGAAAGTAAAGAGCTTTGCTTGCACAAGTTTTAAAAGTTAATAAGCTTTTGGTGGGCAAAACTTTGAGATAACTGGCAGAAAGCATGTAAACATTTTAGAGGATTATATAAAAATTGTTTACTCATAGTTACATTCTTTCATTTTCTCTCCAGAGATTCCTTCAGTCGAATGAGTCTGCGCAAAATGGATCTCTAATAATGCACTTGTTTTATTCATTTGAAAAAAGCCATGTATTCAACACTGAGTGTGAAAAGAATTTAAGAGCTATTGAAAGACTTGGGACTTAATTCTGGAAATTATAGCATTAATTTACTCATGGAAGAATGCAGTGGCCAAAATAACATCAAATGGCAATTGGTGAAGTTTGAGAATCATGGCTGTGGTTTCTAATGTTCTGATAATATGCTGTCCTTTTTTAAAAAGACATTTTAATGACTCAAAGGTACACTTACATTTACCATTATTTATACCATAGCTAACGTTAAATTTATTTACTTTAAGTTTGTATTTTTTAATTTATATTACCATTTATAGAGTTGTTTGGAACCATTTTAAATGTAGTAATGCTTATTTTAAAGGTACTATTAAATATGTGAACGTTTACACTAATTAAAAGACTTAAAAAATTTTTTTATTGATAAAAGCAGAGAATGAGTTAGTTGATTCAATAAATAGTTGCAAAAATAGCAAAATGAAAATCATAATTGACAGTCACTTTATGGGCCCACATAATAGCTCCAAATTAAATAAATAGGTGGAAATAAGTTGATAATTGGCTTAAGTCTTCAGACTGGTTTCTCAGGTATTTTCCAGACACCCCAAAATGGTATTTAGAACTGCAGAAGTAACTACCTGATAACTTCTATAAATGATTATACCCTAGGATAGTTAATACCCAGTTTGATCTGACTCAGCCTTATAGTTAATGCTAGTATGAGCTGACTCTTAGCAACTAAAATGAACAACTCCTGTTTCAAATTAAATAAGCCAGTCATTTCATCAGTTTTTACTCTTATGCAACTAAAATGAATGCTTCCTGTTTCAAATTACATCAGTCATTTCATCGGTTTTTAGTGATCTAAACTGATAAATTAGAAATCTGCTTTAAACTTATTTACATCACCATAAAAATAAGAGTTAGTGTTTGATTTTCATCTGTCAGGTGGATAAGAAGTTATATTTTTTGATACTTGTATAGATTTTACAAAGTACATGTATAAAAGATAAAATTACCTGTCAATTAAAGTTGAGAGCTAATTAATTTAAAATTGTAACTTTTATGATATGAAAAACTAATTCAGGTTTTTTCCAACATATATTTGGCAAGCTTTTCCAAGGAAGAGTATATTAAGGGTTTCTGAAAATGTCTGAACATTTTTTCTTTGTGCAGTTTTAGGAAGGATCACTTGTAATCTGTCCCTTTGATCTACTGACCACTTACATGAATCACTGAAGAACTGATCAAACACGGTACTTTCATTCTTCTAAGAGCATAGATATGATGGCTAATATCCCCTGCTCCAGCCTCTTTTTAACAGGCAACATTATCTCAAATTCCTCTTATCTACATCAGTTCAAAGACAATCTCAAAGGTTTTTCAGGTGAGTTACAGGTGAACCAAAATGGGTCAACTAGGGAGTCAGAAAAGCATAACCTCAAAAATAAATATTTGAAAAATATCTATTTGAAAACAGAGGATCCAGATGGACAATAAGGAAAGGCAGAGTCAAGGACAGAAACTCTTTAAAGCAAGCAAAAAACAGTAACTTATTTACATAGTCTCCTCTTAAGGGTGGAGGAAAGAATATTAAGGAATTCCTAGGTCATTTCTCATAAAGTCACACATATATGAGAATTTGGATTGCCACCCATCTCAGAGACTATCAAGAACTTTAAGATTTGTATGACTTAATGATCAGAAGAGGCTTCCTCTCAAAACACTGGTATAACTGAACACTTCTGAACTTAGCCTACTGTGTTCTTCAGTTTTCTTAAAAGAGCAAATTTTTGTGTCAGCAAGCTATACTATTTCTTAACCATAGCTGTCTCTTGAGTGTTACAGAAGCCCAAGTTCTGTCCTCCATCAGAGGAACTACTCCATCAGAGCTCATAAAGTAATGTTAAGGATGTTTTAAGAGTTCTGTTAGTGACGCCTACTCCCTCAACTGCTTATGGGTATAGTTCTGAGCTCTTATTTTTAAAAGGTCCCATTGATTCTGAATGTAAAAAGAGGTGTGGACTGTGACTTTTTATATCACACCATCTTGTAAAAGAATTTGTAAGACATTAACTGTATAGATTATTAGTTGACTGGTACTCTTATTTGTTGAAGTGGGGTATAGCAGTGTTATTCCAAGAATTATATATTCTTTGGGTTTTTAATATTCTTAATATCAGGAATGTCCTTTAACAAGTCATAATTGATTATTTACCAATTTAATGTTAAAGTGAAAATTTAACCCAGTTTTTCTGTGCCTAAAGCCTTAAGTTCTCCAGTTTTGGATTCCTTAAAGTTATACATCTACTTTAAAGGAAAACTAGGTATGACAGTTAAGATGGACCAATAAGCACAATTTCTATTTGAAAATTTCTTCACCTCCAACTGTCAGAAAGTATTGAGTATTATTAAAGGTAATTATGCATGTTTATTTTCTTCTATGTATGTATGTTTATAGTATGTTTGTGTGTGTATATATACACACACACAGTCTTTTTTTAAAGAGAATCCAGCTATATAGTAAAAATATGCAAGTAAAAAATTCATCAAGCATTTGTATACATCGTTGTTAAGCAGTTTACACTTTATTGACCTCCTGGCTTTTAAAAAAGTTAAATTTAAGGTCACACCTCTAAGTTGATGTACTATATACAGATCGTGCAGAGTATGACTATGAAGGGATACAAATTAGCCCATGCCCCCAAAGATTTACTAGTATACAGAATCATTTTCATAAATACACATAAAATTCTGGTGAAGATAGGACTGACTCTATAGGTTTTCTGAGATATTTTTCAAAGTGATTCAAGGCACAAAATGTACACTGTTGTGAATACATACATATTCCAGGGTTTGTGCCTGTAATATAGCCCATCTAAGGTTTGGTTTATGATTTACAAAACTATATGTATTGAAATGAGATTCTGCTTCTTAGCTGAAAAACCACAAGACCTATAAACATTGTGTATATAATTACTCCAAAATATGGAGATAGAAATACAAGCACTTTATTTTAAAAAGCAAACACAAAAGATAGATGTAAATTCAAAAGTGTTTAAATGCTTCAATTTTGAATAATTCAGTTAAGAACCTATACAAGTTTGTTCCCAGAAGCTAATGTTATCACTAGTCTCTACTAAGGAAAATGAATTCTAAAAATTAACATGGTTTTCAATAATTCAAATTTCACTATTTATATAAAAACCTAGAGACCAATAATATCCAATAGCTTCAAAAGATAAGCTACTTTGATGTAATCAATTTACCAATGTTTATCCATGTCTCTTTAATATATACACAAGGAAAATACAATCACTCTATAATTTCTTATAAAATAGCAAGTAAGGAGTAGATGTAGGAGATGTAGAAGGGGAAAGAGAATTCAAAAAGTCCTTCTCTTCAGTAACTTTCACTTCAGAATCATCAAAAAGCAACCACTTCCCCTCATACTCCTTTAAGCTTTGCACTACATATGAAATTTTGTTCTCAAAACCACTAATGTTAATGCCTGTTTGGTCACTGGATTCCTTGTTACTATCAGATTCATGGGTCCCATTAGTATTGTTAGTCTCAGAATTTCTATTTTCAGGAAGTGCTGTACTGGCAACTTTATCAGGATTAGACACTTTGTTGTATAACTCGTAATCTGCCTTGCTCTTTTGTCCTCCAAGAAGTCCAATAGCTTCTACATTTTTTTTGTTCAAAACTTTACTTGGCTGGTTATTTCCACTGACTCTAACAGACACTTCTTCATTGTCATAGTTTTCAGCCACACCCCTTACTTCCTCCTCATTCAATGGTTCTGGCTTACCTATTTCACACATTTGGTCGATCACAAAATTTTCTTTATCTAGTTCTAAACTGTTAAGGTCAGTGACTTTAACAGAAGCAGTATAGTGCCCACTACTAATTGTAATGCCACTATGCATCACAACTGCAAACAGTCCATAGCTGTCGTTGGTTGGCTTTGTGCTCCATTCTTCTAGTGACAGTTTAAGAGGTGTCAGTAAAGGAGTGTTGATCTTGGAAAGTCCACCACCGTAACAGTCAAACCTTTGAAAGGAAAAAAAAAAAATGGCTTTCTGGGATTCCACTTTATATATTCAGTTTTACACCCAATGTGAAACCAAGTAAAAAGGCTGAACAAACCTTAATATTTATTGCTCATATGAATAAAAACAAACCACCACCCAAATTTTGTATGACATTTACACAAAGAATACTGAAATACCTAGAGTACTAATAGGTGCTTCTGTGTAGGATATATGGCACTTCCCCCTTTTGTTTATTTTCCTAATTTTGTACAGTAAGAAAATAACATTTTAAAAAACCACTGATCTTCAAATCTTTTTTCCTATAAATCTAATAAATCATTGTAGTGTGAAGTCTGTCTCTACAACCAAGATTTGGGGACAAGAAAAAGCTATACTGTAGCAAAGAAAAAGTCCACTGAAAGAAAGGACTATGTCATCTTCTGGCAAAAACAACTCATTAATATAGAAAGGAATAAAAGCTACAATGACATTATATCTACATGTCAGAAAAGGCAGTCTATCTAAAAATAACTAGAATTTTGATATTATTTTTAAATCTTTCAAATACTTAAATGTTCAACTATAGAAAAATCTCTCAAATT
The DNA here is from genome assembly GCF_033118175.1 of Dama dama. Taxonomy (NCBI): domain Eukaryota; kingdom Metazoa; phylum Chordata; class Mammalia; order Artiodactyla; family Cervidae; genus Dama; species Dama dama. The sequence goes on from NC_083700.1 coordinate 80,499,373, forward strand.
GTTCATACTTGTTTTATTTCCTGGCTTACTTACCTTAAAACTAAAATAATTTTGCTTGTTTCTCTCCCCTCAAAAAAAAATGCTGATGTATAAACAAAATTTGTGCCTTGCTTTTTCAAATCCATTACAAATAATCTAATAAGGAATGAAAATGAACAAATCATATGCAGCTGGATGCTGACAGCAGGAAGAGATGAAAGAGGTCTTAAGGACAGTCCCTGAGTGGTGAAGCTGAGTGGGGTCTATATTCCAGTAATGTTTGTTTTTTGTCATCAGACTTGTGTCTCAGCAGCAGCCCTCTGATTGGTTATGTATTAGTTAACTCATTACCTACTAGTAATTATTAATACAACCTCTGTGTACTTATAAAATCCATGTAAGAGGTTTCCCAAGGTGGCACTACTGGTAAAGAACCTGCCTGCCAATGTAGGAGATGTGGTTTTGATCCCTGGTTTGGGAAGATCCCTTGGAGGAGGGCATGGCAACCCACTATAGTATTCTTGCCTGGAAAATCCCATGAACAGAGGAGCCTGGCAGGCTGCAGTCCATGGGGGTGCAAAGAGTTGAACATGACTAAAGCAACTTAGCACACAGACACACACGTGTATAAGACATATTTTATGTTATTTATTAAATAAAATGATTTTGATAGCCTAAGAAATATTAGCAAGGGTTAAAATGATCTTTTTTTTCCTTTATAGTAAATATCATAGTATTTTGAATAAAACTTCAGAATACTCACTCCAAGCCACTAGCAGCAAAGCACTTCAAATGAATAGTTATAACTTCAGGCATTTTGTCAAACAAAAGACTTCGTTCCGCTTCAGTATAATGATGGCAGTTTTCACAGAAATATTTATCTTCTCCTACAATCCTTTCCACTGAAGCAAATTGTGAAATTGCCCATCTCAGGGTCTTCATTTCTGTTTTGGGCTCTGGAGAAACTACACAAGAGAATCCTGTCACTCACAAATGAAAAATCTCTCAAAAGCTAAGCTACAACTTTTTATATTCAAAATTAGCATGCACTTTTAATTGACCAATCCTTCCTAAATAATAACTAAAGAGATTTATTTTTAGTTTCAGAAACTAGTAACTTTCTTCAACATACCTCTAAATATTTCATAACTGGTCAAAAAATATTGAGGAAAAAGAGACAGCAAAATCAAAATAAGCCTACTCTGACTCCATGTGAAACAGATTTTAGTTTATATTTAAGTCGATTTACAATATCTAAATAGGTAAACCAGTCTCGATCATTTCCCATGCCATTACTCTTCTTTTTGTGGTTTACACAACAGAACATTAGGTTCAAATATGTTGTCAACAAAAATATCCTCTTTTGTGCAGTGCAGATATTCAGGTAGCCAAAAATCAACTTATTAAAGCATTTCATTTACTCATTATAATATACTCTATACATCAAAGTAAAGATGCCACAATTTTCAAATATAGTTAACTATTAACAAATGAAGCTATACAAGAGAACGATTTTATTACACTAAAGACTTTTTTTTCCCCTCAATAATTATATAAGCTACTTATTAGAGGTTTTGTTGAGGAAAACTGAAATTATCCCATGATCCGTGCAAAACTCAAGATTTTGCTTACTTTCAGAACTCTCCTCTACTTTGGAAAGCTCATCTTCTTGCACTGGTACACTGATGTCTTGAAAATCTTCTCTTCTTTCTGTTAAACTTTCACATTCTAAGCAACGAGTCCGTAATACCAGCTGACCTTGAAATAATTTTTCAACTAGCTCAAAACCAATTTGCTCTGCACCTAAAACAAAAAAAAGAAAACACAAATCTATACAGATGAGTTTTTCAGTACAGCCCAAATAACCATTATTCCATTTAAAGTAAACCATGAATAAAAGGCTGATTTTCACATTTCAACTTGCTTATTAGCATTAAGAGGTGACAATCATGTAATATAAACTCACTGTAAAGAAAAATTTGAATATATGAATTACTGTTACCTCAATGAAGAGTTTCAACACAATTGTGTCTTAAAACTCCCTTCCCAAAGATATCCCAAAGTGTGTCAGTTCTACAAATTTTCCCTGAGATCTGTGTGAACCTAAGTAGAAATCCAGTTCAATTATGATACACCTACCTAGTAGATGCAATTTCTTTCATGAGTTTACGTCAAATACTGCATATAAAGGGATAAAATATTCTCGTCATTAAGATGTATTAAACTCCCCTAATTTATAAACATAAATTACTATTACCTTAAGATACACACACAAAATACATATAAGTGCAGTGCTTGAAAAACTAGTTCACATTGTGTTAAAACTTATACCAGATGTATATGCATCTAAGAAAATGCCAATTCTGCAGCTGTTAATCTTCCTATCAATGTTCAAGAATAAATTATACTGACCTTTGTTTATGGGCTTAACTTCATTAACATTAATGGGCATATCATCATTCCCTGGAGATTCAAGTTCACAATCATTAGTTGTATTATCATTTTCATACTTCCTCAAGTCCTCTTCAAGATCATATTCATTTTCTTTACACTGTCCTTTGGATCCTTGGTTTGTTGCTATTTTACCCATACTACAGAACTTGGAAAGAATGCTGGGTTGCTTAGCTGCAGACTTTAACCAATTTATTTTAACTTTTGATTTCCTTTGGGAGGATCTTGCATTCTCATTTTCAGAAATGTGCTTGGGGATTATTTTAGGAGGAATCTCTAATGTATCACCTGCAGCTTTTCTTTTTGATCTGGTTTGTCTCTGGTTTTCTTCCAAAGACTGGTGTTCCTTAGAGATTTTAACTTTTTTTTTCATGTTACCAAATTCAGCATCACTTTTTCTTTTCCCATTTCCTTTTGGGAGTTTTTCTCTGTAGTCTTCAGAATGCCTCATACTGTCCATCTCCATGCTGTTATTATCACTCATTTCCTCTTTCTGATATTCTTCTACCTTAGTAGATAAGTCTTCCACATTTTTTACTTCTTCTTTTTTTAGGAGTTGGCATGTTTCTTGAATGTTTCCCAAAATACACTGTAATACTTCCTGTGCATCATGCTGTAGATATCCTTCATACATAGGGTTGAGTTCCCTATAAACAAAAATTTTCATTTCATCTATTCTAGTTTTGAAGATATAATACCAAAACAAAAAACCACCTTGCCATTACAGAACTATTAAAGTCCAGAAATATTCATTCAGCTACTAATCTGAAACTTTTAGGTAAACGTTTAGGTAAACTTTTAACTGAAAAATAGATTTAATCTCATTTTCATCATCACAAATACCTTGATCTCCTAAATATTATTAATAATAGCTAATATGTACACAATGTTTACTATGCACATTTTATTCAAAATGTTTTATATATGGATAGGTAAGTATTATGGCCTTGCAGCACAGCTTGTGGGATCTAATTCCCTGACTAGTGATCAAATCTGTGCCCCAGCAGTGGAAGTGCAGAGTCTTAACCACTGGACTGCGGGGAAAGTTTCAAACTTTTCATTTTGGAGGAGGTGGTGCATGGGCAAGCTGCACTGCTTGTGGGATCTTCATTCCCTGACCAGGGATCAAACTCAGTTCCTTGGGAGTGAAAGCATGAAGTCTTAACCACTGGACCACCAGGGAATTCCTTCTAAATGCTTTTTATGTTATATGTGTAATCCTCACAATAATCCTATGAGGTAACTATTATATCCACACTATTTACAGGTAACTTGTCCACGTCAGTCACAGAGATGCAAAAGTCAGGCTTCAACCTACCCCTGGCCACCATGCTACACTGCCTCTTAACAAATGTGTGGCAGTAAGTTACATCTAGGTCTATTCCTAAACAATGAAATAATTTTTAAAAGACTTAAAACCCCGTAATATTTTGGATAAAGCCTTTTTATATATAGGATAAAGTTTCATTTTTTTAAGACAATACTACAAAAAATTCTAATTCAGTTAATAGTTTTCTTCTGAATACACACAACAAATAGAAGGCTTGGAATTTGTTGTTCTTGTGTATAACATTTTGGATACAGACCAAAGGATTTCTATCTGAAATCCTTGGAACCAAGTGTATTTGGTAATTCAGAAATTTTCAGATTAAAAAAACCTGGCACATAAGTAAAATACGTATCACTGACAAAATAGGGACAGTATTTCATAATTATACACATTACGACTTCTATAGAAATGTATGAATATTCACATTACAGGTAAATATAAACATAAACTCATACAAATTCAGATTTAATGAATTTAGTACCAATCTTAGGAAAAATTTCCAGTCTTTTGAGCCTCTGGGATATCAGGACTGTAGACCTGTTGCTTCTGTTTTCCTTGCCATTTATTCCCCCCATTGTTCACATATCACTCTCCTCCGAAGAGAGTAGTAAGTAGCTACATCGGAACCCTAAAATCATATAATAGGCTATACCTGAGTGTGTTTAGTAGTCGCCTTGGCTGAGTAGCAAGTTCATCAGTGTATTTCTCTGGATTTAATAGAAAACTAGCCTGAAGCTGTTCAACTGAAATGATCAAGGACTGTAAGCTGCATATTAGTTCATAACTTGCCAAAGCATCTTCTTTGCAATTTCCCTGTCAAGAAACACACAAATTGTTTTTATTTATGAACAAATTAACTTACCCCTTTTTCTCACTAGACAATACTAGTTTTTCTAACTCTAATTTCATAAGACTAATTTTGCGGAAGTATACAAAATAAACTTCAAAAAAAATTTAAGCATATTTTTGCTTACTTTCTATTATGTGGGTGATAATGGTTTCTTAATTATGTTAAGTCAAAGGTTTCTTCTAATTTACATAAATAGTAAAAATGAGTCAATTTGAAAATACAATAGGGTAAAAGGGCACAATATATTGTTATGGTGGTATGTGTAAAAGTATTTACTGATAATAAATCAAGAGGACTGGAGAAAAATATAAAAGGGGATATAATTAAGCAAACTGCCTACTCCACAAGAATGAAAAATAATTGCCAATAAGAAATTTAATTTTCACACGTAAATTTAAGAGAAGTAATCTTGGTTATTCTCCCAAATCCTCTGTATTTATTACTTTTTCATTTCTAAGCAAGTGAATTTTATTTTTTACCTTATCTTTTTGATTGGCTTCATCTTTTAGGGCTTCTTTCTTCCTTGAAATGATATTAAATAAGTGCTTCACTCCAGATTTAAAACCAGGACAAAAATATAAAACCTATGAAATGAGACTGTTTTGAGTATTTACAAAAACGATATACCTAAAAAATCATTAAAATGCTATCATGTTTTTTGAAGAGCATGTTTTCAAATAAGTATTACTTAAAATTTTGAGATTAATATGTGTGTCAAAAATTGTTCCCTTTCATCATAGTAGCCTGCTATCTTTCCTCTGTAGCAAAGCACTGAGCCTGAAGTGTACAACATGAAATATGTAGTTTCAAGGAGTAAAACATCTATCACAGTTCAGTTCAGTCGCTCAATCGTGTCCGACTCTTAGCGACCCCATGGATTGCAGCACCCCAGGCTTCCCTGTCCATCACCAGTTCCTGGAACTTATTCAAACTACCTCCACTGAGTCAGTGATGCCATCCAACATCTCATCCTCTGTCATCCCCTTGTCCCCTTCTCCTCATATCATATAGAATCAACTGGACAGAAAACTAAAGGTTCAGTATCTTCAATTTAACTAACATCTACTCAACTTTGCTATCCCAATGTTAATGTATCATTTTCTCTTACCTCAAAGGAAATTTATAATGTGAATTTAGAATCATGATTATTTTACCCCATTATGTTTTATTTACAATCAAAGGCAAAGACAGTATGGACAACTGAAATCCTCCAATAACCTAGATTCTCAGAAAACAGTTACATTATTCTTTGCATACTAAAATTTTATGATATAGCACAACTGTCAACTTACCTGAAGTATACTATTAAGATAACAAGTATTGCCAAGATTATTCAGTCCCACAAATGGTAGCAAATTTTCTCTCTTCTCACAGTTTATAGGCGAGCACTGTGCCGCAGGAACAACTTGATCACTATTAAGTACAGAAAAAAGAAATGGATAACGAAGTAAAATCTTAAAGTGGGAATACTACTTCCCTAGACTTAGTCTTTCCCCAAAAGTTGTAGATAAGTACATGGATTTTATTTAGATGGCACTTTAACAGAATTAATCTTTACAGGTGTAAAAACTGCTGTACATCCAGAATAAAAGTATTACAAGCACTTTAATAATATTATTAGAGCCAACAAGCTTCAAACAATTCCACTAAAGGACTGTTAATCCCATTTTACAAAGTAGAAAACTGCAGAACTGGTACTATCATTTGTTCAGCCAACATGACATTTTTATCAAGTAGTTTAATTCTGAACAGAATCCTGGGAGTATGACACTATTTGGGAGAGGCTGCACTAAGTCAGATTCTGTTAATAAAAGATTAAGAGGAAACCAAGTCTATGAAGATACTTATACGGCTGTCCTCCACTTAAAAATGAATTGTTCAAGTTTATAATTCTTTAACCTCATTTCAACAAATAGTCCTCAAAGCATTTTTATTTATTTTACAGCTGTTGTTATTCTTACTACCTTAAGGTATTTATAGGCATGAAGCTGGTAAACAAGAGGTTTATACATAATCTCCTAAACTGATTATTGGTAAATATCAATACTAGTAAATTACATAGGGGACCAAATATACATTAGTCATATAGCAGAGTGACTGTGTGTTGAATTTAGAGCAAGTGTAGACTCCAACTAGAACACTATTGGTGAAACAAAGAATATCATTCTGTTCTGATTTCTTTTCAATCACTGAAGGAGTTAACTGCATCAAAAGCGTATCTTATAGGTTTGAAAATTCACATACTAGGTATGACTACAAAGTGCATCTCAGGTAACTGTCAGATCTTCCGAACCAAAAGACCACCACAAATTTCTTTACCCTTACATAAAACATGTTGCACTACAATCAGGTTAAAATTGAAAAATAATTTCAGTCAATAAATACTTCTCTAAGTTAGTCTAACTGGACAAACACAATTTGAGTGAGTTATAATATTAACTGTGACGTGATCCCTGTGGGGAACCAGCAGTTTTATCCAGTTTCTACTATACACTGCTAGACTTGTCTCACTAACGTGTGTTTTTTTATATCCCTCTGTGGACTATGAGGTCAGAATGATTGTAGAAATCAAACCAAGTTCCCTGCTTTCTCATTGATATAGAAGTTTTAGAAGTACAGAAATATGCTAAAAATAACATACATACATTTCAGACCCTTTATATTCAGAAGTCTTTTCTTCATTTTCTTGAGAATCTGTGAAATCCAAGGCTCTCTTGGTTTCCTTTTTCTGAAAAAACTTCAAGGAAAGTCTGTTTTTTTTGGATGGACTACCTCTTGAAAGCCCATTACTTTCACTAGGTATGACACCAGGCATTTTCTCCTCAAATCCCAAGCAGTTGACAGGAATTAACTTATGCAGGGATCTTGTAATCACCAATCATATCTGTTAATCAGAGAAAAGGTTATTAGTTTTCAGTTATCAACTGTTGGCAATAAAATCATCAGTTCTGAAAACAAATTTACCAAGGAATGGTACTAATTAGAACTTTGTATTGGAAAATCTAATGCCCACTAATAAGAGCCAGTCAATGTTTACTGCTTAAATGAACAAGCTGCCATTTGTCCTTAACTCTTAAACAACAACAAAAAAGTCATGATACTGAACTTTTATTAGCCTGCTATTAGATTTAAGGGTAGCATCACAAAATACCCCACTTTAGTAAGAGATCTGTGGTAAAGTATTATCATTAAAAGGTAAAAACTTTATTAGTTCATCCAGAAAACACTGAGCAACAGTACAAGTTGGGAAAAAGAGGGATGAATGGGAAATGAAAGGAGTTCTAGAAGTGACTTGAGTTCTTCTTCTAAAGTCTCTTCTAGTTATATGAAATAAGCTATTTAAAGTATAATCTGCATACAGGAAAAGTCGCTCGTGTTTACACCTAAAAACTTTTGTAAACTGTATTCGAAGTTGAGATAATGGTGTAAAAAAACTGCTGTATTTTGTGTATATCAAATTCTTTATGCACTAGAAACCAAAATATACTAATTTTCCAAACTTTTTCTAACTACAGAATTAAAATACTGGTTTAAGTAGGAAAAAAGAAAAGCTTCCCTTGTGCAAACTTTCTTCCCTGTTTTATAATAAAACTTGGATTTAAAAAAAAAAAAAAAAAAGGCTGTATTTGTGGTAGTCATTTTACACTTCAGTCCTGTTTTTCATTAGGAAGATATTAGAAATAATTATCTATTACCAGAAAATCAGTTAAGAATCCAAAAGCTCAGCAATGACTTTCAAATATAGGTAAAGGATGAACTAAACTCACACCCTTAAGCATTTCACTCGGCTGCCTCTGAAGTGGGAATTCACAACACTAAACTCAGCTTTCACATGCCCTTTTTTTGAGACATCTCAGCAATACCTAGAAAGCAAACTTCCACAGTCCAACTCAATTTATTCGTATGAAATGCTATCACTAATGATAAACTAGCCTGCACTACAGTGTCAGGGATCCCTAAGCATAACTTGTGATTCTTGTCAAAGGTTGTTCTTAGGAGCCAATTCTAATAAACGATGGAAACTGGATTCTCTGAGAGTAATCGGACTTAAAGATAAACAACAACAACAACAACAAAAAACGACCCAGCAGCTGAAATAACTATCAATCCTAATCAATAAACCAATCCTCAGGGCTCCTCAAAGCAATGATTAAACATTAGCCCTACCTAGACTATGCAGGTGCCATATCTCAAGCTACACCACTTCTTGCTCCTGGCTGTCCTTATCACTGGGAGGCTGTTACGTAAAAAATGTTTCTCTAAATCAAGTTTCGCAGAAAACACAATATATCGCACATTAAATATTCTTGGCCAAATGACAACGTGAACACAAAGTCCCATTAGCTTCAGGTTCTTTCCTCTAATATGGCACAACTCAATTCTAACTTTTCACGAAAAATATTAAACTAGGATAACATCCTCGACAAAGGTTTAAGACACGTGGCGTTCTAAAAACTTGTAGAAAATCTAAAAGTTAAACTGCGCGGTAAAATTTAGCAATCACCGACACAGAACAACGTGAGCGCAAACATTTCTTGTCCCTACCCTGCACACTCTAAGAACCGAAAAGAAACGGAGGAGATGACGGACGGTGTTGCCGTCCGTGCCCGTCAGACGCGGCGGGCGGCAGGCGTCTGGGAGCGAAGCTATAGCGCCCGGCCCCTCGCCCGCGGAGTTGGCCTATTTACGCCCGGCCCGCACCTGCCCGAGTCCCCAGCGGCGGCTGGAAGGGGCACGGCCCGCTGACTGGAGGGCTAGGCTGGCAGCTGGGCGGGGACGCGGCAACCCAAGGAGCCGGGGGTCCTCTCCGCGGCCCCCTTGGGCGCCGGCCGAACTTGCCGCGGCGCCCGGGAACCGGCCCCTCCTCCACGGGCCCTCCTTACCTGATCATGGCCCAGAGCGACGTCCGCGGCGGTGACGCCGGCGAGTCCAACCCCGCTCAGTGCGGGTGCGACAGGTGAGCCCCTGCCCCGGGCCCGCGGGGGCCCCCGACCCACGGAAAAGCTGACCCTATCGCCCTCCCCGCGGGGAAGTGACCATTCGCTCTTAAGAGCGGGAACCCGGGCGGCAGCTCGGTCCTGCCTGGCGCGGGCACCAACTACATCCCCGGAGCGGCGCCCTCCCGCGCCCGCCCCCGCCCCCGCCCCGGGACGGCAAGGAGCGCCAGAAGCGGCTCCGCTAGCCGGGCGCCCGAACCGCTAGGGTCTTCCTCACTCCACCACCGACGGGAACTTGGCGCGTTTTCCTCTGTCTCAGGACCCCCGTGTTTTAGCCTCCGCCCGCGCCAGCGCCGCGATGGGAGGCGGCGTCCTACGAAAGTGCCGGTTCTAGTTTCCACGCTGCAGAGACGCGGAAGGCCAGAGCCGCCTCGCGACAGCCATTCGCCCCTCTGGCACGCCCGGACTCCGGAACCACCTGGAACGGTAGTTGCCCCAAGATCGTAACGGGCTCTGCAGTTTCAAACAGCGCAGGCAGCGTCACGGGCAGCTCGCGCGGGTCCTCGCTGAGGGCGCGCGCTGGGAGATAGAGGCCTGGCTGGCGGGCTCGAGCCTCGCACAAACACCCCGCCCAACCCTCCCCGCCCTTTTTTTTTAACCATTCGTGCGCGAGAGTTGGGGAAAAGCGTACGGGTCGGGAGACGGGACAGAGAGCTGGGACGGGCTCCTTACTCTGGAAGGAGCCGCCAGGTACTCAAATCCACCAATCCGTGATGACAATCCCCAACCCTGCCCACCCGCCGCCCAGGAGAAGCCAATCAGAAGTACCTAGACAAAAAGCGGACTGGGTGGGCGGGGAAAAGCAGTTCAGCCAATACCAAAAAGAAGAGAGGAGTACTTCCGCCAATCATTTTTGGACATACAGAGTTCCTCAGGCGCTGTTCCCTTCCTTGGGCTCTCATTGGCTCTCGAGTGCGCGCTTTCGCTGGCGACTGTTAAATTTCGCTGTGAATTTTGTGAATCCTCGAAGGTGGGACGCCCGCGAGGGTGTGGTTTCCGGAGCTAGGCCCACAATAAATTCCGCCCCCGTTTCCTGCGTACACTCCTGGGCGGAGTTACCCGGAGATTAGTTTCGGAAAATGGCCGACTTCTTTGCATAGTCCGTTGCGCTTGGTATTTCTGTATCGAATCGCAGACCCAAGTCCAAGGCCACCCAGTAAAAACAAGCGCCGCAGTAAATAATAGTAGATTCTCTCTCAACTGAATGCTACAAAGTTGAGAATCCCTCTTCAGCCCCTCTGTGCCTCATTTCCTCCTGCTTACCCGTTCCCCTTCCTGGCTGGACAAGAAAATGAAAGAGCGTTCTTAAGGCCCAGCTCTGGCTGACGGAGCTGCAAGGGGATCCTGCGCCAGTCCTTACTCACGGGCTCAAAAACGGCAAGGCAGGCCTTACCTGCTTTCTGCCTCTGTCTGTTGTACGCCTACCTCGGTGAGGTACCTCACAAAGCAAGTGTAGTGAAGAATATGTACAATCCAAATTCATTTAACCAAGCGTGTTTTTAGGTGCCCAGTATGTGCAGGCATTCTTTACTTGACATGAGTTATAAGGAAAGGAAATAAGGAGTGTGCTTTCTTGAGTAATAATACTACAGTCTTGACATTTGAGTAGAGAGCTAAATGAAAGCGCAGCCAGCCTTGGAAGAACCTGAGGGTGAATGGTCCAGGTAGGGATAAGAGCAAGTTCCCAAAGTCTTCAGGGTTCATGTGCTTGATGTTTTGGGAGGAAGCAAGGAGGCCAGGGTGCTTAGAGCACAGTTAGCCTAGTTTTAATGACTGTGGGAAATGAGATTAGTGACATGGTCAGGACTCTTATTAAGCGGGGTAAGGAGATGGGAGCCTTTTGATGTTTTTGAGCTGGGGCGTGGATAATCTAAAATGGCTGCTTGTGGTGGTAGACGGTTAACCTTCTAAAGTGCAAGCTGGAAGATCACCCAGGGAATAAATTAGCTTGGCACCTTCTAATATAGAAGGTGGTAGCAATGGAAATGTTGAGAATGAGTAGGATTTAGAATATATTTTGTAGTAAAGCCAATGGGATCTGCTGATAGGTAAGAAAAAGACAAAGGTTTTTGTTTTGTTTTGTTTTGTTTTAAACCAAAGCGATAGGATAGTGGTTGTCCTGGCTAGAATGTAAAGCATTGAGGTAATAATAGTGGGTTTTGTGGGAGGGGTTGTTGTTCTTAGGCATAAAGATTGAGATGTCTGTTTCACATACAAATAGGGATACAGAGCCAACAGATTTCAAGTTTGGGGATCCATAGAGCATTGTGATTAGGAGATACAAATTTGAGAGTCACCAAATGGTGTTTAAATCCACAAGACTTTAAGAAATCATCTAGAATGGTCGTGGCTGTTGTTCGGTTGCTAAGTTGTGTCCCACTCTTTGTGATACTAGCCTTGTTTGTAATAACGCTTGGTAAAACCTATTTGACTTCAGACTCCATTATATCAGGCTCCAGGTGAGTGACCACACTGTTGTGATTATATGGGTCATTAAGACCTTTTTTGTATAGTTCTGTGTATTCTTGACACCTCTTCTCAATCTCTTCTCCTGCTTCAGACTGTAGAAGGATGAACACCAGTTATAGTTTTCTATTCTAATTTTCCTAATTCTAGTTTCCAGTTATATTTAAGATCCTAGTGTCAGTGGGCGCTACTCTTCCTACACGATTTACAGTATCAGTCATCAACATTCAGTTGCATAGAATAGGATCCTTCCCCAGGTATAAGCATGAAGAGCATTGGATACTTGGGTGTCATCTGTGTGTGCTCAGTCATGTCTGACTCTTTGTGACCCCATGGACTGTAGCCCTCCAGGCTCCTCTGTCCATGGAATTCTCCAGGCAGGAATACTGGAGTGGGTTGTCATTTCCTCCTCCAAGGGATCTTCCTGACACAGGGATTGAACTCACATCACCTGGGTCTCTTGCATTTGCAGGAAGATTCTTAACCACTGAGCCACCAGGGAATCCTCTTGAATACTAGGGAGTGTTGATTAAAGAGACTCTAAAATAATTTTTCAGGACTAGTCCCAAAGTCTTCACAGAACCAGGCCACCAAAAGGTAATGACTGTTCTATGATTTCAAGAAAGGATGATTTCTAAACCACACCAGCAGTAGTCATGTATGGATGTGAGAGTTGGACTGTAAAGAAAGCTGAGGGCTGAAGAATTGATGCTTTTGAACTGTGGTGTTGGAGAAGATGCTTGAGAGTCCCTCGGGCTGCAAGTAGATCCAACCAGTCAGTCCTAAAGGAGATCAGTCCTGAATATTCATTGGCAGGACTGATGCTGAAGCTGAAACTCCAGTACTTTGGCCACCTGATGTGAAGAAGTGACTCATTGGAAAAGACCCTGATGCTGGGAAAGATTGAGGGCAGGAGGAGAAGGTGACAACAGACGGTGTGATGGTTAAATGGCATCACTGACTTATAGACATGAATTTGGGTAAACTCTGGGAGTTAGTGATGGACAGGGAGGCCTGGCATGCTGCAGTTCATGGGTTCGCAAAGAGTCGGACACAACTGAGTGACTGAACTGAACTGGCACTGCATTGTGTGGGAATATACAAGCATCAGAAAGCTGCTTGTGTTGCCAACTCCAGAACCACACTGTACCCACTGTGATCTATACCAACAGAGTACATTCTAAGTCTTGCCTCTTAAGGCCCACAGAACTAGTGGTTGAATACTGAGACTTCTGCTAATGTTGCTTCAGAAATACCAAACACCTCCACAACTGTGCTTGTCAGTAGCAATGACAGACATCCATATCAGGCTTGGAGTATTTCTGGCAATAAAATTCATGCAAAAGTTAAAGTGTTTCTGATCCTTTTGCTTTCAGTCAGTTCTTTGTGTGAGAAGTTAAAGCCACTGCTCTTTCCTAGGCATAGTTTTCAAGCCCAAATATTATTTTATTTCACTGTTTCTGTGTGCTATGCTGTACATCACTCTCAATGACAGTTAACTAGGATACATCTGAAATAATGGGATTTAACAAGTTGACAGCATTCTTAATCCAATATTTGTCAACCTTGTATAACCCTGTGGCAGGCAGAATTCATTCCAAGGCTTTTGTTCACAGGCAGTGTTTTTATGTTCTTTGATGGGGTGGTGTATAACAAGTTGCCGGCCGGGTTTGTTGTTTTTTTTTTTAGGCCTTTAATGCTCCAAATCCACTCTTAATCCACTTAGGTAATAGACAGAGTTTCCCTCTTAGCAAAGCAATGTACATTTCTTTCCATCTGTACTTGCAAAATTGGTTAGCTCAGGTCTGAGTTCATTGCTCACAGAACTTTGCTAAAAGTGGCAAGAAAGAGCCAGTAAGTACCAAGTTCATAAATTTTTCCAATTTTCCATCATGCCACAAATAATCTTGCAACTGGGCAACAAGGATCACCAGTTTTCCATCTAGTGATATCTGAGTCTTTACTACCCACTGCCCAAATTCTTCAGCTAAGCCAAGACTATATATCTTTTAAGGTTAAATGCAACATAAATTTATAGGGATCAAATTCTGCATCAGAAATAGATTAACCTATGAGAAGCGGAATATTTCAAGTGTCCTTAGCCAACATGAATATTTATCTCTTTATCACATAAACAGTGATAAACAATACAGGGGAGGCAGTTTAGATTCATATGGTGATTCCATGACCATCGGGGAACCTAATTTCCTCCATTCTCAATGAGTGGCTTCTACCTATGGTCCAGTATAGCTGTTTAAGTTCCAGCCATAGTGTCTATATCCTAAAAAGCAGAAATGGGCTTTCTCTCAAAATATGCTACTATGATGACTCCTAGGAACATGGGAAAAGCAATAATCCTCACTGAATGAAATGCCTGAAGTGCTAAGGCAGGCAGATTGGACAAGAAGGGATTAAAAGACTCTGGCAAGTGGGTGTGCTAAAATATACTATACTACGGTACAGCTGGAAGTTTATGATAATTATGTTCTGAAGGATGGCCCAAAAGACAGTATTTACCAAGACTATAATGCATGTTTTGGTGCAAAGGGCGTAAGTACGCTAAAAAGTTCAATGGTGACTCTCGGCAAGTCATGGTTGAAGGTAGCAGAGGTTTCTCAAAACTTGGCTCGCTGATAGCAGTGGGGATGACAAGATGCCCCAAAATTGAGGTTAAGCATCAGTACTCAATAACATCAGATATGCAGATGACACCACCCTTATGGCAGAAAGTGAAGAAGAACTAAAGAGCCTCTTGATGAAAGTGAAACAGGAGAGTGAAAAAGTTGGCTTAAAGCTCAACATTCAGAAAACTAAGATGATGGCATCCAGTCCCATCACTTCATGGCAGATAGATGGGGAAACAGTGGCTGACTTTATTTTTCTGGGCTCCAAAATCACTGCAGATGGTGATTGCAGCCATGAAATTAAAAGACGCTTACTCCTTGGAAGGAAAGTTATGACCAACCTAGATAGCATATTAAAAAGCAGAGACATTAGATTGCCAACAAAGGTCTGTCTAGTCAAGGCTGTGGTTTTTCCAGTGGTCTTGTATGGATGTGAGAGTTGGACTATAAAGAAAGCTGAGCACAGAAGAATTGATGCTTTTGAACTATGGTGTTGGAGAAGACTCTTGAGAGTCCCTTAGACTGCAAGGAGATCCAACCAGTCCATCCTTAAGGAGATCAGTCCTGGGTGTTCATTGGAAGGACTGATGTTGAAGCTGAAACTTCAATACTTTGGCCACCTGATGTGAAGAGCTGACTCATTGGAAAAGACCCTGACGCTGGGAAAGATTCAGGGCAGGAGGAGAAGGGGAGGGCAGAGGATGAGATGGTTGGATGGCATCATCAACTCGATGGACATGGATTTGGGTGGACTCCAGGAGGTGGTCATGGACAGGGAGGCCTGGCGTGCTGTGGTTCATGGGGTTGCAAAGAGTCGGACATAACTGAGTGACTGAACTGAAATTGAAGCAGTACTCAACTTCCAGAAGCTGGGGGTTTACAATTATTATAATGTGGACATGACACACACAGTTAATGAAACATGGTGTTCTTAGAGGCAAAATAGATAAGACAGCTAACAAAGGTCCTATTAACTTGTATCAGCAGAAAAATCAAGGGTAGAATGACCAAGAGATTAAGGTCTGTAACCCAGTAAAGTTACGATTCCTTAATCAGTTTCCCCAGCTGAGCCATTTTATAGATCTAGAACCCACTGACTGAAGAGGACCTTGACTGGAAGGACACTGATACACTTCAACAAATATAAACAGTAATGATTTCCCCAGTCCACCCCTGAAGTATCTTTGGTCATTTACTTGGGTAATTGTACCTTGAGGAAATAGGAAAACCCAGACATTTCAAGGACTGTTAGACACAGGGTCTGAACTGACATTGATATCCAGTGACCAGAAGCATCATATGGCCCTCAGACTGAGGACATAGAGAGGCCAATTAATAAATAGGGTCATGTCAATGTCCAACTTAGAATTGGTCCGTTGGATGTGTAGCCCCACCCAGTGGTCATTTTTCCCAGTCCCCACATATGTAAGGAGATTGACCTATTTGGCAATTGGTACAAACACCTGTGGAGTAAAAGCTATCCTCGTTCAGAAGTTCAAAAAGAAGCTTCTGATAACACCTCCCTTCTCCAGCCAAACATGGTATGGGAAATCAGTATTGTATCTGAGGAGGGAGGTGGCAGAAATTAGTGAACTGAAAAAATTTAGAGGTACTGATTACCATCATATCTCTATTTAACTTACCGTGTGGCCCTGAAAAAAATAGATGGACCCTGAACAATAACAGTAGATTACTGGAAGCTCAACCGATTGGTAGCCCTGATGGCAGCTGCTATGCCCCGATGTGGCATATTTGCTAGGGTAGATTAATACAGCCTCAGGTATTTGGTACACATCATTGATTTAGTGAATGCATTCTTTTCTGTTCCAATCATAAGCAAAGATCAGAAACAGCTGGCATTCCCATGAAAGACAAAAGTGCACATTTACAGTGTGGCCCAGGGCTATGTTAACATTCCTACTCTCTATCATAAAATATCCTTGGAGCAATCTGGACCTTCTGAACATCCTGCAGAACATCACATTAATCTATTACGTCAATAACATCCTGCCAATTGGGCAGATTGAGCAAAATATAACTATCAGTAGGATAAAAGGACTAAGAGTGTATATGTGCAGTGGAAGTGCAGAGGAGTGTGTTAAATCCTTTCCTTCCTATTGGGAAGTCAATAGATTATGACTTAAAAGGCATTAAGAAGTAGAAATACAAACATGTGTTATCTAGACAGATGGAGGTAAATACCAAAGAGTGAGCTAAAAATTGGAAGTGACTGTCTTGAGGGAATGTCTTGTTGAAACAATTTAACCCTTTAAATCATGTACTACTTTGAAAACAAATTAAAAAAAAAAAAAAAAAAAACCTGGTAAATGTACTGTTTTCTGACAACATTCCCTGGGAAAGGTCAGAGCAGACAAGCTCAACAGGAGTGTGTTATTTGGCACTGGCACAACAGTTCTTCCTGCCCCTACCTGGGTACAGGGTAAAGAAAGACTCAGTATGAGAACCCCTTGACCTTCATTCAGCATCTTTAGTAATCACAAATAGCAAGCAACCTCACCACAGCTGTTAAGACCACCATCCAGTAATTACATTAAAAAAAATCATTTCCACAAATTAAAGTTTATTTAAAAGGTAAAATCCACTTGGCTTCAAGATTTTAATTTCTCTTTCACAATCTAAAGACCCAGGGTCAAGTAGGAGGACCTCCCATGCCTATGAAGAAAGAAATGCCTTGCTCCACTTCCTTAATGTTTGGTAACAATACACGAGAATGTTGGATCCCAACACAAAAGGATAACCCACATCCAAGAGCAAAGGAGAAACCCCAGCAAGACAGTAGGAGGGGTGAAATCACATTTAGAATCAAACACCATACCTGCCAGAGACACTCAGACGGCTCAAACAAACCTTGTGCACACCAGGAACCAGAGACCCCACAGACTGAGCCAGAACTGTATTTGAGTGTCTCCTGCAAAGGTACGGGTCAGCAGTGGCCTGCTGCAGGGGCAGGGGCTCTGGGTGCAGCAGACCTGGGTATGGCATAAGATCTCTTGGAGGAGGTCGCCATTGACCCCACCATAGTGCCACCAGAGATGACACAGTACTGGGGAAACAAACTCTTGGAGGGCACAAACAAAACCTTGTGCTCACCAGGACCCAGGAAAAAAGCAGTGACCCCAAAAGAGACTGACCCAGACTTGCCCCTGAGTGTCCAGGACTCTCTGGCAGAGGTGTGGGTCCATGGTGGCCTGCTGTAGGATTGGGGGCACTCAGTGCAGCAGTGCATACATGGGACCTTTTGAAAGAGCTTGCCATTATCTTCATTACCTCCATCATAGTTTGGCCTCAGGTCAAACAACAGGGAGGGAACACAGCTCCACCCATCAAAAGAAAACTGGACTAGAGAATTACTGAGCATGGCCTCACCATCAGAACAAGACCCAGTTTCCCCCTCAGTCAGCCTCTCCCATCAGGAAGCTTCCATAAGGTTCTTATCCTTATCCATCAGAGGACCAACAGAATGAAAACCACAATCACAGAAAACTAATCAAACTGATCACATGGACCACAGCCTTGTCTAACTCAATGAAACTATGAGCCATTTCACATAGGGCCATCCAAGGTAGATGGATCATGATGGAGAGTTCTGACAAAATGTGGTCCACTGGAGAAGGGAATGGCAAACCACTTCCGTATGCTTGCCTTGAGAACCCCATGAACAGTATGAAAAGGCAAAAAGATGAGACATGGAAAGATGAACTCCCCAGGTCAGTAGGTGCCCAATATGCTTCTGGAGATTAATGGAGAAATAACTACAGAAAGAATGAAGAGAAGGAGGCAAAGCAAAAAAAAAAAAACAACATCCAGTTGTGGATGTGAGTGGTGATGGAAGTAGAGTCCAATGCTGTAAAGAATAATATTGCATAGGAACCTGGAATGTCAGATCCATGAATCACGGTAAATTGGAAGTGGTCAAACAGGAGACGGCAAGAGTAAACATCGACATTTCAGGAATTAGTGAACTAAAATGGACTGAATGGGTGAATTTAACTCAGATGACCATTATATCTACTATTGTGGCAAGAATCCCTTAAAAAAAATGGGGTAGCAATCATAGTCAACAAAAGAGTCCAAAATGCAGTACTTGGATGCAATCTCAAAAATGACAGAATGATCTCTGTTCGTTTCCAAGGCAAGCCATTCAATATCACAGTAATCCAAGTCTATGCCCCGACCAGTAATGCTGAAGAAGCTGAAGTTGAATGGTTCTATGAAGACATACAAGACCTTCTAGAATTAACATCCCCAAAAGATGTCCTTTTCATTACAGGAATGCAAAAGTAGGAAGTCAAGAGATACCTGGAATAACAGGCAAGTTTGGCCTTGGAGTACAAAATGAAGCAGGTCACAGGCTAACAGAATTTTGCCAAGAAAATGCACTGGTCACAGCAAACAGCCTTTTCCAATAACACAAAAGAAGACTCTACACATGGACATCACCAGATGGTCAATACCAAAATCAGATTGATTATATTCTTTGCAGCCAAAGATGGAGAAGCTCTCTACAGTCAGCAAAAACAAGACTGGGAGCTGACTGTGGCTCAGATCATGAACTCCTTATTGCCAAATTCAGACTTAAATTGAAAAAGGTAGGGAAAACCACTAAACCATTCAGGTATTATCTAAATCAAATCCCTTATGATTATACAATGGAAGTGAGAAATAGATTCAAGGGATTAGATCTGATAGACAGAGTGCCTGAAGAACTGTGGGTGGAGGTTCGTGACATTGAGCAGGAGACAGGAATCAAGACCATTCCCAAGAAAAAGAAATGCAAAAAAGGCAAAATGTTGTCTGAGGAGGCCTTACAAATAGCTGTGAAAAGAAGAGAGGCGAAAGGCAAAGGAAAACGGGAAGGATATGCATTTGAATGCAGTGCTCCAAAGAATAGCAAGGAGAGCTAAGAAAGCTTTCCTCAGTGATCAATGCAAATAAATAGAAGAAAACAATAGAATGGGAAAGACTAGAGCTCTCTTCAAGAAAATGAGAGATACCAAGGGAACATTTCATGCAAATGTGGGCACAATAAAGGACAGAAATGGTATGGACCTAACAGAAGCAGAAGATATTAAGAAGAGGTGGCAAGAATACACAGAAGAACTATACAAAAAAGATCTTCATGACCCAGATAATCATGATGGTGTGATCACTCACCTAGAGCCAGACATACTGGAATGTGAAGTCAAGTGGGCCTTAGAAAACATCACTAGGAACAAAGCTAGTGGAGGTGATGGAATTCCAGCTGAGCTACTTCAAATCATAAAAGATGATGCTGTGAAAGTGCTGCACTCAACATATCAGCAAATTTGGAAAACTCAGCAGTGGCCACAGGACTGGAAAACGTCACTTTTCATTCCAATCCCAAAGAAAGGCAATGCCAAGGAATGCTCAAACTAACCACACAATTGCACTCATCTCACACGCTAGCAAGGTTATTTTCCAAGCCAGGAAAATTTTCCAAGCCAAGAAAATTTTCCAAGCCAGGTTTCAACAGTATGTGGACCATGAACTTCCAGATGTTCAAGCTGGTTTTAGAAAAGGCAGAGGAACCAGAGATCAAATTGCCAAAATCTGCTGAATCATAGAAAAAACAAGAGAGTTCCAGAAAAACATCTGCTTTTACTTTATTGACTATGCCAAATCCTTTGACTATGTAGATCACAACAAACTGTGGGAAATTCTTAATGAGATGGGAATACTAGACCACTGGACCCGCCTCCTGAAAAATCTGTATGCAGGTCAAGAAGCAGCAGTTAGAACTGGACATGAAACAACAGACTGGTTCCAAATAGGAAAAGGAGTACGTCAAGGCTGTATATTGTCACCCTGCTTATTTAACTTATATGCAGAGTACATCATGAGAAATGCTGGACCAAATGAAACACAAGCTGGAATCAAGATTGCCGGGAGAAATATCAATAACCTCAGATATGCAGATAACACCACCCTTATGGCAGAAAGTGAAGAAGAACAAAGGAGCCTCTTGATGAAAGTGAAAGAGGAGAGTGAAAAAGTTGGCTTAAAGCTCAACATTCAGAAAACTAAGCTCACGGCATCCAGTCCCATCACTTCATGGCAAATAGATGGGGAAACAGTGGAAACAGTGACAGACTTTACTTTTGGGGGCTCCAAAATCACTGCAGATGGTGACTGCAGCCATGAAATGAAAAGACGCTTGCTCCTTGGAAGAAAAGTTATGACCAACCTAGATAGCATATTAAAAAGCAGAGACATTACTTTGCCAACAAAGGTCCGTCTAGTCAAAGCTATATTTTTTCCAGTAGTCATGTTATATATGGATGTGAGTTTGACTATAAAAAAGCTGAGCACTGAAGAATTGATGCTTTTGAACTGTGTTGTTGGAGAAGACTCTTGAGAGTCCCTCGGACTACAAGGAGATCCAACCAGTCAATCCTAAAAGAAATCAGTCCTGAAAAAAAAAAAAAAGAAATCAGTCCTGAATATTCATTGGAAGGGCTGATGCTGAAGCTGAAACTCCAATACTTTGGCCACCTGATGCAAAGAACTGACTCATTGGAAAAGACCCTGATGCTGGGAAAGATTGAAGGCAAGAGTAGAAGGGGACGACACAAGATGAGATGGTTGGATGGCATCACCAACTAGAAGGAAGTGAGAGCGAGTAAGCTCTGGGAGTTGGTGGTGGACAGGGAAGCCTGGAGTGCTTCAGTCCATGGGGTCGCAAAGAGTAGGACATGACTGAGCGACTGAACTGTCTAACCAAACTGAAGTAGATGAATGTCCGGTAAGTGGGTGGGTGCTGAGGGGGTGACAGGAAGACTCATGAACCTATTTATATTTCAGGGGAAGCGAGTCTTGTCTTTCTCATGCCACTAAGATTCTTTTATCCTGTGTATGTTTATTCTATCCTGAAAAGAGACCTACATTTAAACTTCAACAATATTTTTCCTTCTGTGGATAAGATTTACTTGAATAAAGTACCAAGTATTTGAAAGGAAAATAAATTCTGTTTTCTTCTGAATATCATTATGGATTCATGACTTTTTACAGCCTTTTTTAAAATTAAGTGTAATCCTGATTTCCTTTTTGAAGCAAAACCTGTTACATTTTTAACCTGTGTGGACTCTTTAAACTGGCTTCCATGTCCTCTCAATGTTTTGAAAAGCACCTTTGCCTCCTGGAAAATTCCAGGTTCATCTTTAAAAATATTTTCTAATTAACTTGAATATACCATGTAATATGTTGTTTTACCACAATATGATTAAAAGTTTATAAGCTTTAATTTTTAAAAAGTCTTATTTAAGTATGTCCTAATTTCCTATTCACCTTACATTATTTTACCATTCCATTTTGGGTTTTAAAAAGAGCCCATGTAATACTCATGGTCGCTTCTCCTCCAAGAGGCTTCATGGGGCTTCCTCATGGTCACTTCTCCTCCAAGAGGCTTCATGGGGCTTCCCAGTTAGGCGTCTACAGCAGCATTCCAAGAGGTCAGGTCTCAGTACACAAGTGTGTAATGAACCTCTTCCAGTCTTGTACTGCATTATACTTTCTGTCACCAAATCAAATCCCAAGGCCAAGCCCAAAGTCAACATGGGAGGGGGTCTTCACAAGGGCATGGATATGGGTGGGGAAACTTGGTCTTCAGGGTATTAATGATACAGTCTATCCTAGTCTTGTGTGAATATTATCTTGAAGTATAAATCCTACCACTCATGGATGTATCAGACAGATGAACTAATATTGATACAGAATTTTATATTAGATTTGGTCTAAAAAAATGTCAAAGTGTTAGTTGCTCAGTCATGTCTGACTCTTTGTGACCCCCTGGACTGTAGCCTGCCAGGCTCCTCTGTCCATGGAATTCCTAAGCAAGAATACTGAAGTAGGTAGCCATTCCCTTCTCTAGGGAATCTTCCCAACCCAGGGATTGATTCCGAGTCTCCTGAATTACAGGCAGATTCTTTACTGTCTGAGCTACCAGGGAAGCCCCAAATAACTCCTTAACTATAGATGTTTTTTATATACAAATATGTATTTCCTAGTGTCATTTTAAATCTTTTGTCTATGGCAGTTTAATGTTACCTTTAAACAGTCTTTGAATATGTATATATATGTGTGTGTGTGTACATACGTGTGTGTATATATATATGTATATATATATACACATATATATATATTTCATCTACAGTCCCAAAAGCCAGTTAAGAATTTTAAAAGCAATGTAATATTAAAATACAATAAAATTAATATTGTAATTAAAAATTATCACAAATACCACAGTTTAAAACAATTAAAAAAAATGCTTTCTGTGGATTTGTATTTTATATTTTTCATCTAGGACTTATAAGAAATAATTTAATATTGTTAAAATGACCATGCTGCCCACAGTAATCTGTAGTTCCAATACAATCCCTATGGTAACGCCCAATGGCATGTTTCACAAAAGTAGATGAAATAATTCTAAAATTTGTATGAAAACACAAAAGACATGAATAACCAAAACATTCCTGAGAAAGAAGAACAAAGTTGGAGGTATCACACACCTTCATTTTAAACTATACTACGAAGCTTCAGTAATCAAAAACAGTGTGGTCCAAGCACAAAAACAGACATATAGATCAATGGAACAGAATAGAGAGCCTGGAAATGAATCCACAAATATATGGTCAACTAATCTATGACAAAGGAGGCAAAAATATATGAAAAGAAAAAGACAGCTTCCTCAAGAAATGGTGTTGGGAATACAGGACAGCTACATGCTAAAGAATCAAACTGGACTACTTTAACACACCATATATAAAAATAAACTTGAAATGGATTAAAGACCTGAATATAAGATCTGAAACCATCAGACTCCTAGAAGAAAACATAGGCAGTTTGATCTTTTAAATGGGTCTTAGAAATTTTATTTTTTGACATGTTTTGTCAGAGAGGAGAAACAAAAGAAAAACAAATGGGACTACATCAAACTAGAAAAGCTTTTGCACAGTGAAGGAAACTATCAACAAAACAAAAAGACAGCTTACTGAATGGGAGAAGATATTTGCAAGTGATATATCTGAAAAGAGGTTAATATCCAAAATATATAAAGAGCTCATACAACTCAACTTCAAGAACACAAACAATCTTTTTAAAGAATGGGCATGCATCCATGCTAAATCACTTCAGTTGTGTCACTCTTTGTGACCCTATGGACTGTAGCCTGCCATGCTTCTCTGTCCATGGGGATTCTCCAGGCAAGAATATTGGAGTTGGTTGCCATGCCCTCCTCCAGGGGATCTTCCTAACCCAGGGATCAAACTGATGTCTCTTAAGTCTCCCACACTGGCAGGCAGATTCTTTACCACTAGCTCCACCTGGGAAGCCCTGAATAGACATTTTCCAAAGAAGACATATAGATGGTCAACATGAGAAGATGCTCAACATCACCAATCATCAGGGAAATGCAAGTCAAAACCAAAATGAGATGTCACATCACACTTGTCAGAACAGCTGTTATCTAAAAGACAACAAACAAGTATTGTTGAGGATGTGAAAAAAGAACCCTCATGTTGATGAGAATGTAAATTGGTACAGCCACTCTGGAAATCAGTATGGAATTTTCCCCAAAAAATAAAAAAATAGAACTATCATACAATCTAGTAATTTTACTTCTGGGTATTTTTCCAAAGAAAGCAAACAAACAAACAAAAAAACCCCACTAATTTGAAAAGATATATGCATCCCTATATTGATTGCAGCATTATTCACAATAGCCAAGATATGAAAGCAACTTAAATGTCCATTGACAGATGATGTGCATCTGTCTATCTGTCTAAGTGCATATATATCTATTTTATATCATGTTGCTTGTTACTGTATCATCTGAAAATCTGAGGTTGTTGATGTTTCTCCCAGCAGTCTTGATTCCAGACTGTGATTCATCCAGCCCGGCATTTCACATGATGTACTCTGCATATAAGTTAAATAAGCAGTGTTGTACTCCTTTCTCAATTTTGAACCAGTCCATTGTTCCATGTAGGGCACTAACTATTGCTTCTTGACCCGCATACAGGTTTCTCAGGAGACATGTAAGGTGGTCTGGTATTCCCATCTCTTTAAGAGTTTTCCACACGGTTGTTGTGATCCACACAAAGGCTCTAGCATAGTCAACGAAGCAGAAATAGATGTTTTTCTGGAATTCCCTTGCTTTCCCTATGATCCAACAAAAGTTGATAATTTGATCTCTGATTTCTCTGTCTTTTCTAAATCCAGCTTATACAACCGGAAGTTCTGGGCTCATGTACTACTGAAGCCTAGCTTGGGGGATTTTGAGCATTACCATACTACCATAAGAAATGAGCACAACGGTACGGTAGTTTGAACATGTTTTGGCATTGCCCTTCTTTGGGATTGGAATGAAAACTGACCTTTTCCCGTCCTGTGGCCACTGCTGAGTTTTCCAAATTTGTGACATATGAGTGCAGCACTTTAACAACATCATCTTTTAGGATTTTAAATAGCTCAGCAGGAGTTCCATCACCTTCACTAGCTTTGTTCACAGTAATGCTTCCTAGGGCCCACTTGACTTTCCACTCCAGGATGTCAGGTTCTATGTAAGTGACCATACCTTCATGGTTATCCAGGTATTCCCAATTTTTATTTTGTAGGTTCTATGGTTTCCCTTCAGATGTGAACCATAAAGTCACTTAAGAAAAAAAAAAAAAGAAGTTCATTAAAAATTTTACCAATAGATTTTCTTTATTATTTCACTTATTAAGTAAGAAAATTTCCACAGTAAGAAATATTAGTGCTCCTAGATTCATTATGTCATATATTTCATTACTTTTGAACTTAAACATTTAATATCAAAGTTCTAAAACTTGAAATTAAAATTTATATCAAAACAAAATCCCCAAAACTCTGAGTTTTCCTCTCTACCAAAAAAGATAAAAGAGTAGCTTTACTCCTTATCAGCCCAGAAACCAAGGTCTTTGGAATAAAGATACAAAAAAGTGAAAGTGTTAGTCACTCAGTCGTGTCCGACTCTTTGTGACCCCATGGACTTTAGCCTGCCAGACTCCTCCGTCCATGGGATTTCCCAGGCAAGAATACTAGATCGGGTTGCCATTTTCTTCTCCAGGGGATCTTTCCAGTCCAGGGATTGAACCCTGGTTTCCTGCATTGAGGGCAGATTCTTTACCATCTGAGCCACCAGGCCCATAAAGATGCAAAGTGACACTTTTTTTCCTCACTTAAGAGTGAGGTATGGAGGAACTGTGTGTTTGTTACCAGATGTGTAGCTATGTGTGTGCACCTGTGGATACACAAGCATTTTTTTTTAAAAGTTAATTTATTTATTTTAATTAGAGTATATTTACTTTACAACATTGTGATGATTTTTGCCATACATCAACATGAATTGCCTTAGGTATACATGTGTTCCCCCACCCCCATCCTGATGCCTCCCACTCCCTCCCCACCCAATCTCTTTAAGTTGTCCCAGAGCTTTGGCTTTGGGTGCCCTGCTTCATGCATCTAACTCCCACTGGTCATCTATTTTACATAAGGTAACGTATATTTTTCGATGCTATTCTCTCAAATCATCCCACCCTCGCCTTCTTCCACTGGGTCCAAAAGTCTGTTCTTTACGTCTGAGTCTCCTTTGCTGCCCTGACAAGCATTTTATAATTATTTCATTACAACATTTTTATGTCTGGTTGCTGCCATTGTTTTGGAACTTAAAAGTTCACTCTTTTGCTCCTGTGGGGTTATGCTGAAATATAAAATTAGTAGTTAAAACAACTTAATTCATACCACTTTAGGATTATTGATTTTTTACAATTTAATCACAATACCAATAAAAGTTACATCTTTAGATTTGTGCACAAAACACAAAATATGCTTATGTATATTCATTCTTGCAAACAGACATTTTAAAATAATTTGTTTTTATACCTTTTAACCAAAGAAGATTTAAGTTTTCAATTAAGGGTTTTTATTTGGCTGCTTGTGAGAAACCTTTTCTAAACAATCATTTTTGAGATCTTGCAACATCTTAAAAACCTCTTAAATACTCAATTAGCTTGCAGAAAATTTGCATGAATTACATGGCTTTAGGTCATGCTCTTTCAATTCCTTGTCTTTAAAAGCAAACAACTTATTAACCTATATTAAAAGTTCCCCATAAATAAAATTTTTAAAGAATCTCTCCTTATTTTGAATGATAAAATCTGTAATAATTTCTATCTCTTTGTCACTCTCTTGTCTTTTTGTCAGTGGGGTATAAGAAGCAGGTTGGGCTGACTTACCCAGTTTTGCTGAAGAACTTTGACCTGGCCATTTTAGTCTTGAAGTCTCCCCAGCTGAGAATTCTATGAGTACTTCACTGTTTTCCCATACATTAAAAAGTCCCGCCGAATGGGCTTTAGGGGAGTGTCCAGCTCCCCTAAGTTTCAAGTACATCCCAAAGATAGCAACATCTTAATCACAAATTACCTACAGTATACCAATTTCCAACATGCACGAATCAAGAACATTTATGTATACATTTAATATGTTAATAAGCATGTCCTTGGAACTGCCCTTTGTCTCAGTTCTCATAAGAAAAAAACATACCCCTGGACTATTTAGCCTTGGTTTACCCAGGGTATTTCCTTGATTCACACAGAGGAGCAGAACACTAAAAGTGAGTCTGTGATCTGTTGGTAAAAAGGCGTGATCCCAGACCAGAGTTAGTTCTCAGGCTGCTCTCCAGGGAGGGATCCCAAGAATGATTTCAGAGGCTTTTGATGCCAACATGGGTTATGCATCCAACTATCCATCTATTAAGCAAAGTAACTCCAATCAGGGGACCATAAATTATTGAACTGTACCAGACTTCCCACATTTGTTAAGATCTGTTGCTGGGTAGTAATTTAATTTGGCCAACACTTCAACAATTGCTGGGGAGAGAATGGAAAAGATTAGAATTGAGAAAGCTGTGTAATCAAGATTGTCTCTTACTCCTAGAGGCAAGATAGTCATGTTTGTACAGTGAAAAAGTCACATAAAAGGAATAGTTATGACATTCTCCCACTTCAATCTTTTAAGTAAGCATGAAATAATCTGAAGCTTACAAGAATCACAAGCATTGTCATTAAGCAGCTACATCTGTTAGAAATCCCTCATGTTCCTTGCACAAGTCTTTAAAAGACCTAAAGTAGACCTAGCATAAGTTCAGCTTACACAAATTTAGCTACAGTTTGTTTGGAAGAGAAAGATTCCACACAAATAAAAAATATATGTGGTAGAGCAAGAAAAGTTTTGGGGAGTCTTTTTTTTTTTTTTAAAAACTCCCCATAATAGACTTATACCTGCTATAGTGAATTCTGTTACTGTCTTAGATTTCTTTCTTACACATTGAGCCAACTTTCTAAATATCTTTTATTCACTAAGTACTATTTGAGAGATTGGAAGAATATACAAGGCATATATGTAAGTTGTGAAGCACAATAATAAAACGAGTGCCCATGGAACCACCAACCAACGTAAAAAGTGAGCATCACTGAGATCTCCCATTGGACCCCTTTTGTCTGTCATGCTTCTGCCTCCCCCCTCTAGGTAATTACTATTTCAGGCAGTTGTTTTTTTTTTTTTTTTCCATTCTTCTCTTATCTTTATAATGCTGTCAACTATGTGTGTGTGTGTGTGTGTGTGTGTGTTGGGATAAACTACTTCATTACATTTGATTTTAAAGTTTATGTACATTTTCTGACTTGGTTTTTGTACTATTTGTAGACTTACTTTTGAGGAGTTCAACTCTGCTATTGCATGTAACTGTAATGGATTTGTTTTTCACTGTTGTGCAGTATTTTATTATGTGACCATGCCGTGCTTTATTTATCCATTTTCCTGTCAATGAACATTTGAATTATTTCCTTGTTTTTTCCCTTATTATCACACTTAGCCATATACAATCTCTGATAGACCTGTGCATTTCTTTGTGGTGCATGTAGACTTTACCAGGTTATGGCAAATTGTTTCTGTTTTGTGTACTTTGTCTGTCTGTTTTTAAGGCTGTACTGTGTGGCTCCTGGCATCTTAGGTCCCAGATCAGGAACTGAACCCAGGCCCTGCGCAGTGAGAGCATGGAGTCCTAACCATTAGATGACCAAGGATTTCCTTTTTCCAAAGTGTTTATACCAGTTTACACTAACACAATGTATAAGAATTCCTGGTTCTTTTCATCCTCACCAACACTTGATATTGTCAAATTTCTTTATTTAATTTTTCCCAAACTAGAAATATAAAACAACAACTTGCTGTGGTTTTAATTTGTATTTTCCGAATGACTAATAATTCTGAGCATCTTTTCATGTGCTACTGTATATTTTCTTTATTGACATTTCTGTTCAAGCCTTGTACCTGTTTTTTTTAAACTGGGCTGTTTTTCTCCCTCCTGTTGTGTTTTGACTTCTTTTTGTATTTTGGATACAATTCTTCATTAGATATGTTTTGCAAATATTTGCTCTATCCTGTGGCTTCCTTTTTTATTTCCTTAACAATGTTTTTTGAAAAACAAAAATTTTTAATACTGATGAATTCCAATTTATCATTTTTTTTTTCCTGTATGGGTTATACTTTCAGTGTTGTATCTGAAACATCTTTGTTTAACCTAAGGTCAACATTACTTTCACCCTATATTTTCTTCTAGAAATTTTATAATTTTAGCTCTTATATTTAGTTCTCTTCTGTTTTAAGTTAATTTCTGTATGTAGTATAAGATAAGGGTCAAGGTTTTCCAATTTTGCATGTATAGATATTCTAGCACCATGTTTTCAAAAGGCCAACTTTTCTCTTTTGAATTACCTTGGTATCTTGATTAAAAATCAATTAATCATATAGAATCATCCCTTGGTATCTACAGGGAGTTTGTTCCAGGACCCCAGTGGATATCTAAATCCTCAGATGCTCAAGTCCCTTATATAAAATCATGTAGTATTTCATATAATCTAACACACATCCTTCCATACACTTTAAATCTAGTATAAATACATCTATACACTTTTTAATCTCTAGATTACTTATATATACCTAGTACAATGTAAATATTATGTAAATATCTATAAGACTTACCCTTTCACTCTCTTTATTTTTATTTTTTTAATAAAACAGGTCTAAGTCCTTAAGGGTGGACCTAGAGGGTACCATGCTAAGTCAGATAAAGACAAATACAGTATGGTTTTACTTGTATGTGGACTTAAGAAACAAAACAAATGAACAAACATAGCAAAACAGAAACAGAGTTATAGGTACAGAGGACAAATAGGTAGCTGCCAGAAGGGAGGTAAGTGGGAGAAGGAAAGAAATAAGTGAAGAGGATTAACAGGTACAAACCTCCAGTTGCAAAATAAATGAGTCATGGATATGCAATGTATAGAGTGGGGAACATCATCAATAACTGTGTAATATCTTTGTATGGTAACTAGATTTATGGTGACATTTTGAAGTGCATAGAAATATCGAATCACTATTTGTGTAACAGAAACTAACATAGTGTTGTAGGTCAATTATACTTCAAAAACAAGCAAACAAACAAATGCATAGGAAAAAAAATCAGATTTGTGGTTACCAGAGGCAGAGGGTAGGGAGAGGAGGAGTTGGATAAAAGTGATCAGGAGGCACAAACTTCCAGTTATAAATAAGTTCTACGAATGTAATGTACAACATTGATAAATATAATTAACCCCACTCTATGTTACATAAGAACTTCCCTCGTGGCTCAGATGGTAAAGAATCTGCCCACAATGCAGGTGACCCGGCTTTGATCCCTGGGTTGGGAAGATTCCCTGGAGAAAAGAATGGTTACTCACTCCAGTATTCTTGCCTGGGAAATCCTGTGGACAGAAGAACCTGGTGGGCTACAGTCCATGGGGCTGCAAGAGTCCTTCATGACTTAGCAAATAAACAACAACAATAATGTTATATATGAAAGTTGTTAAGAGAATAAATCCAAGGAGTTATCACAAGGAAAATTTTTTCTATTTTTAAATTTTGTATCTATATGAGATTATGATATTCACTAGACTTATTATGATGTCCATGGGGTTTTCCAGGCAAGAATTAGTCCGTTCTATCTAATGATTTTTGAGAGGAGGAGAGATTTGCACAGAAATGAAGATTCTGGCCATAATGATGTGAGAGCTGGTCAATCACTAAAATTCTCAGGGGAGATTTTCTTTTTTTAAACTTCTCTGCAAGCCGAGGCCAAAACCCGTTTTCTTTGTTCCCTACCTTTGTGAGAACAATTTCTTCCTCTGGAAAGTGTGAAAGGGTTAGTCACTCAATTGTATCTGACTCTTTGCCACCCCCTGGACTGTAGCCCGCCAGGCTCCTCTGTCCATGGAATTCTCCAGGCAAGAATACTGGAGTGGGTAACCATTCCCTTCTCCAGGGGATCTTGCAGACCTAGGGACTGAACCTGGGTATCCTACATTGCAGGCAGATTCTTTATCGTCTGAGCCACCAGTGAAGCCCTAGCTTCCTCAGACTAGACTTTCCTGTGTCCTAGCTTTACCTAGCATGGTCTTTCTGCTACAGCCCTGCCCTGGGTAGGCCCAAGGCTTTATTCTCAGCTCCCTCCATACAGTGGTCCTCCTGTCCTTGGTTCTTGTGCAGTATGGCTATAGGATAACTGAAGCCATCATCATTCACACTCGCCACTTATTTCATCACCTTTCCTAACCCCATGCTCTTCTCCCTAGCCTTGAACTCCCATTTTGGGATTTTCCTAGTGGCCCAGTGGTTAAGAATCTGCCTTGCAATGCAGGGAATATGGGTTTGATGCCTGGTCTGAGAACAAAGATCCCATATGCAGCTGGGCAACCAAGCCCCTATGAGCCACAACTACTGACTCTGGGCTCTAGAGCTAGTGAGTTGCAACTACTAAACCCACATGTTGCAGCTACTGAAGCCAACACGCCTAGAGCCGATGCTCAGCAATTAGAGAAGCCACCACAAAGCCTGCACACCGCAGTGAGGAGTAGCCCCCACTCGCCCCAACTAAAGAAAGCCTGTATGCAGCAACAAAGAGCCCACATGCTGCAAGGAAGACTCAGCACAGCCAAAACAAAACAAAAAAAACACCAAACACCCCCGCCCCCACCATTTCACCCCTGCTTTCATCAGATTTCCCTTTTCTTCCTATACTGAATCTTACCATGTAAAAGAGTGAGAGAGTGTATGTACTAGTATGTTGAGAATTTTGGGGGCATATCCAGCAGAAGAATTTCAGGATCTCTAGTCTTCCATATTGTCAAAACAGTCACAAATATCTCTGGGATCTGTCCCTTTCTCTGTCTCCATGACTTTAGTTCAGTCTGTACTGTCTACTTGCCCACCTTTCTGCTAAGTTTCTCTAATTCAGTCTCCTTCCCACTCTGATCCAGCTTCTTCGTTGCCATCCAGTTGCCTTTCTAACACCCATATCTGTGCACAGTAATGTCATCACTCCTGTGTATGGCATGCAAGGTCCCCCATTATGTGGGCTTATTCCTATTTCTCCAGTCAAATATCCCATCGATTACCAGTTTTCACCCTATACTCCGAAAAGAGCAAGCAGTTTGCAGTTTCCCAATGGGCTATGCTTTTTCACAAGTCTATCTGATTTTTTATTTTTGGCTGTGCTGCGCCCTTGTTGCTGCAAACGGGCTTTCTGTAGTTGCAGTGAGCATGGGCTACGCTATAGTTGCAGTGCACGGGCTTCTCATGTCACTGGCTTCTCTTGTTTTGGAGCTCAGGCTCTAGGGCATGCAGACTTCAATAATCGTGGTTCCCAGGCTCTAGAGCAGGGGCTCAATAGTTATGGCTCACGGGCTTAGTTGCTCCGAGGTATGTGGGCTCTTCGAGGATCAGAAATCGAACCTGTGTCTCCAGCACTGGCAGGTGGATTCTTTACCAATGAGTCACCAGGTTGAAAAGCAGAGGCCTCACTCTGCCAACAAAGTCCGTATAGTCAAGGGTATGGTCTTCCCAGTGGTCACGTAAGGTTGTGAGAGCTGGGCTGTAAAGAAGGCAGAACGCCAAGAACTGATGCCTTCAAACTGTGGTGCTGCAGAAGATCCTGAAAGTCCCTTGGACAGCAAGGAGATCAAACCAGTCAATCTTAAGAGAGATCAACCTTGAATATTCACTGGAAGGACTGATGCTGAAGCTGAAGATCTAGTAACTGGTCATCTGATATGAACAGATGACTCATTGGAAAAGTCCCTGATGCTGGGAAAGATTGAGGGCAGAAGGAGGAGAGGGTGTCAGAGGGTGAGATGGCTGGACAGCATCACTGATGCAATGAACATGAACTTGGGCAAACTCTGGGAGGTGGTGAGGGATAGGGAGGCCTGACATGCTGCAGTCCACGGGGTTGCAAAGAGTCGGACATGACTGGGCAACTGAACAACAACAACAGGGAAACCTCTTACAATCTATCTTTTTTCCAGGTCAATTCCTTTGTTCTGATACTCTTCTTTGGCTTCTTCCCCCGACCCCCACAACCCCCTCTCCCCCTGTAAACCCTGAAAACTCCTTCTTAACTTTAACACCCAGGTCAATCTTCTTGATAAACGCTTCTTGGTTTTTTCCCTCTCCTGAGCACAATTCATCCAGCCTCAATTGGTGGCTATGTTCCAGGTCTTGTGCTGGCCCACAAAGCAAATAAGCACATCTCACCCTCAAAGAACACATATTCCAGTTCAGGGACTCACTGAAGAATGTGATTAATCATGCCCTTGCATATTGTACTTAATACTATTATAGTGCTTTATACCGGATGTGGATTTCTTTGTATACATGGGTATCTGATGTTTTTATTTCCATTCCAAATTATCAAATTTTATTCTGATTTTATATAAAAGGGAAAGAAATGCTTATAAATCTGTCTCATCCAAGTGCTCGGGCCTGGTGCACTGGGAAGACCCAGAGGGATCGGGTAGAGAGGGAGGTGGGAGGGGGGATCGGGTTGGGGAACACATGTAAATCCATGGCTGATTCATGTCAATGTATGACAAAACCCACTACAATATTATAAAGTAATTAGCCTCCAACGAATAAAAATAAATGGAAAAAATATCTGTCTCATCTACTAGTCTATGGGCTCCTTTAGAAAATGAATCCTATATGATTTGTCTGTGTGAAACAGTAGGCACTTAATAAGTGAATGGACAAATGAATACATACCTGTTCTGACATTCTGTAGTTTAAAGGTTATGTCTGTAGACTCTCACTCAGAACTAACTGCTTTCTCATCTTTTTTTCTGATTTTCCTTCATCCTTGCCTTTTAGCACTTAACATTTGATCATACGTATTTTTATATCGGGGTTTCCCTGGTAGTTCAGCAGTAAAGAATCTGCCTGCCTATTCAGGAGACACAGGTTTCCTGGGTTGGGAAGTTCCCCTGTAGAAGGAAATGGCAACCCACTCCAGTATTCTTGCCTGGAATATCCCTTGGACAGAGGAGACTGGAAGGCTAAGGTCCATGGGGTCACAAAAGGGTTGGACATGATATAGTGACTAAACAACAACAACAAATTTTTATATTGTTACTCTCTATTGAGACAGTTTTTAAAAACTCATTCCCTCCATGTCTAGTGCCTTCCTTAAAGTGTTCAATGAAAGTGGAATTGAAGTTTTATGTTACAGATCATAAAGACAGGCCTGTTGAGCTAGTCTTAGAAATAATTACTTAAATCACTCAGAGTTAAAATAACTTAAAATTTAAAACTTAAGTAGTTAAAAAACAGAGTTTTCCAGTTAAAAGGGGTCCTGTGCATGAATAGTTGGCCGGCTAACTAGTTAACTAACTAAAAGTTAAAAAGAACTTTTAAAGTTTGAACTTTTTAACTAACTGAAGTTTCATCCATCTGAAGGAACAAGCCATGTCATGAACTGAATAGAGACATTAAGGCTACCCGAGCGTGCCTTTAAGTTTCTCAGCAGTAGGTGGCGCTCACATCACAGAGTTGAATGGTCTTTAACCTGCTGGTTTCCCAAAATACTGACTTGACGAAAAAGAAGTAGTTCCTTGCATTCATTATGTAAACTGAGGGCCCAGTATATAATTGTTATAAAGATAAAAAATAAACATTGTATTAAAAATAAGTATTATTAATATTTTGCCCAGCTTCTGTTGGTTGGTCCTCTAGACACTCCAGGAAGTTTCTTTGCCCGAGTGGTTTAACAACAACAACAACAAAATCTGCTTAGAAGAGACAAAGGCATTAAAAGTGGCAGCTGAGCATGATGTGAAGTTATTTAATGAGTGTTTGAAAGTTTGGAATTAGGCAGATCTACAGTTATATACAAAACTAGCCAATCTGATCACATGGACCACAACCAGTCCATCCTAAAAGGAGATCAATCCTGGGTGTTCATTGGAAGGACTGATGTTGAAGCTGAAACTCCAATATTTTGGCCACCTCATGTGAAGAGTTGACTCATTGGAAAAGACCCTGACACTGGGAGGGATTGTGGGCAGGAGGAGAAGGGGATGACAGAGAATGAGATGGCTGGATGGTATCACCGACTCTATGGACATGGGTTTGAGTAAACTCCGGGAGTTGGTGATGGACAGGGGGGCCTAGTGTGCTGCGGTTCATGGGGTCGCAAAGAGTCGGACACGACTGAGCCACTGAACTGAAATGAACCGTTATATACAATAGGGGTATTAATACTACTTCACGCTATTTTTAAAGATAATGTTTGTTGAGTGTGTACTATGTACCAGGTACTAGGCTTCACTCTTTGTATGAATTATGTAATTTAATCATCACAACAATCCTGTGAAGTAGGGGCTTTGCCAGTTTAAAAACTAATTCTTCCTAACTCTGGTCCAAGACAGTGGAGTAGGTAGATCCTGAGTTCCCCTCTTCTCACAGGCACACCAGAGCAGCTACTGATCAGAAAGACCAGAATCCATAGAAAAGATCTTCTACTAGTAAAAATATGAAGAAGGAACTGGAACAAGATGGATGGGGGTGGGGCAGAGTTGCAGTACAGTTAAGACCCATACCCCCAGGTGGGCAACTCACAAATGGGAGAACAGTTACAACTACAGAAATTCTCCCCAAGGAGTGAGGGGTCTGAGTATCACGTCAGGCTCCCCAGCCTGGGGTCCTGCACCAGGAAGATGAGTCCCCAGAATGTTTGGCTTTGAAGGCCAGCAGGGCTTACTTTTAGAAGACTTAGAGGACTAGGGGAGATAGAGACTATACTCCTAAAGAGCACACAAAATCTCTCACACTTCTGGGGCTCAAAGCAGTAGTAATTCTTTAGGGAAAGAAGCCTGGGTCAGACCTACCTGATGATCTTAAAGAGTTTCCCGGAGAGGCTGGAGACAACTGGAGTCACCCTAGGGACACAGCCTAGTGCAAAATGAAAAGACTGCCTACTGAATGGGGGCTTCCCTGGTAGCTCAGCTGGTAAAGAAAACCTGCAATGTGGGAGACCTGGGTTCGATCCCTGGGTGGGAAGATCCCCTAGAGAAAGGAATGGTTACCCACTCCAGTATTCTGGCCTGGAGAATTCCATGGACAGAGGAGCCTGGCAGGCTACAGTCCATGGGGTTGCAAGGAGTCAGACATGACTGAGCAACTTTCACTTTCACTGAAGGGAGAAAATATTTGCAAACAATGTGACTGACAGGGCTTAGTTTCCAAAATATACCACAGCTCATATAGCTCAGTATCAGAAAACAAACAACTCAATCAAAAAATGGGCAGAAAGCTTAATAGACTTTTTTTTAAAAGAAGACATGGGCTTCCCAGGTGTTGCTTGTGGTAAAGAATCCACCTGCCAATGCAGGAGATGCAGGTTCGGTCCCTGGGTTGGGAAGATCCTCTGGAGGAGGAAATGGCAACCCATTCCAGTATGCTTGCCTGGAAAACTCCCTGGACAGAGGAGTCTGGCAGGCTATAGTCCATAAGACTGCAAGAGTCAGACATGACTAAGTGACAGACACCCACCCACCCACACACACACACAGACACACACAAAAGACATACAGGTGGCCCACAGGCACATGAAAAAGTGCTCAACATCTCTAATTATTAGAGAAATGCAAATCAAAACTACAGTGAGGTATCACCTCACACTGATCAGAATGGCCATCATCAAAAAGTCTACAAACAATAAATGCTGGAGAGGGTATGGAGAGAAGAGAGCCCTTCTACTCTGTTGGTGGAAAGGTAAATTGCTGCAGCCACTATGGAATAGAGTATTTTAGTTTCTTTAAAAAACTAAAAATAGGATTACCATATGATCCAGCAATCCCAGTTGGGGATTATATTTAGACCCCTGGGATTATATTTAGAAAAGATGAAAACCCTAATTTGAAGAGATACATGCACCCCAATGTTCATAGCAGCACTATTTATAATAGCTTAGACACGGACACAAACTTAATGTCCATTGACAGATGGATAGACAGAATATGGATAGACATGAAAATTACTTAGCTATAAAAAGATAGAATATGATATATATATGGTGTGTATATATATATATATATATATATATAATGAAATTTTATTCAGGCATAAAAAAGAATGAAATATTGCCATTTGCAACAACACGGATGGACCTATGGATTATCATAGTGAAGTAAAGACAAAGACAAATATCATTTGATATCACTTATATGTAAAAGAGGACAGTGGAAAAGTTGGCTTAAAGCTCAACATGCAGAAAACTAAGATCATGGCATCTGGTCTCATCACTTCATGGGAAATAGATGGAGAAACAGTGGAAACAGTGACAGACTTTATTTTTTTGGGCTCCAAAATCACTGCAGATGGTGATTGCAGCCATGATATTAAAAGACGCTTACTCCTTGGAAGCAAAGTTATGACCAACCTAGATAGCATATTAAAAAGCAGAGACATTACTTTGCCAACAAAGGTCCGTCTGGTCAAGGCTATGGTTTTTCCAGTGGTTATGTATGGATGTGAGAGTTGGACTGTAAAGAAAGCTGAGCGCCGAAAAATAGATGCTTTTGAGCTATGGTGTTGGAGAAGACTCTTGAGAATCCCTTGGACTGTAAGGAGATCCAACCAGTCCATCCTGAAGAAGATCAGTCCTGGGTGTTCATTGGAAGGACTGATGCTGAAGCTGAAACTCCAATACTTTGGCCACCTCATGTGAAGAGTTGACTCATTGGAAAAGACCCTGACACTGGGAGGGATTGTGGGCAGGAGGAGAAGGGGAAGACAGAAGATGAGATGGCTGGATGGCATCACCGACTCTAT
This sequence comes from Dama dama, assembly GCF_033118175.1. NCBI lineage: Eukaryota > Metazoa > Chordata > Mammalia > Artiodactyla > Cervidae > Dama > Dama dama. The sequence goes on from NC_083700.1 coordinate 80,537,329, forward strand.
GGACATGGGTATGAGTAAACTCCAGGAGTTGGTAATGGACAGGGAGGTCTGGTGTGCTGCAGTTCTTGGGGTTGCAAAGAGTCGGACAGGACTGAGCCACTAAACTGAACTGAACTGATATGTGAAATCTAAAAAAAGATACAAATGAACTTAATTACAAAACAGAAATAGACTCACAGACATAGAAAACAAATTTATGGGGACTTGATGCGAAAAACTGACTCATTTGAAAAGACCCTGATGCTGTGAAAGATTGAAGGCAGGAAGAGAAGGGGACAACAGAGGATGAGATGGTTGGATGGCATCACCGACTCAATGGACATAAGTTTGAGTAAACTCTGGGAGCTGGCGATGGACAGGGAGGCCTGGTGTGCTGCAATCCATGGAGTCGCAAAGAGTCGGACATGACTGAGCTGAACTGAACTGAACTGAACTGAAAGGTGAAAGGCAGAAAGAGATAAATTAAGAATTTGCGATTAACATATACACACTACTATATATAAAATAGATAAACATCAAGGACCTACTGTATAGCACAGGGAACTATATTCTATATCTTGTAATAATCTAAGTGGAAAATAATATGAAAAAATATATATATATTCAGTTTTATATATATGTATATACCTGAATCACTTTACTGTGTGCTTGAAACTATGACAACACTATAACTAAACTTCAATTTTTAAGAAAGTGAAATACTATTTAGCCACAGAGAAGAATTAAATTTTGCCATTTGTGATAACATGTATGGACTTGAAGGGTATTATGCTTAATGAAATAAGTCAGACAGAGAAAACAAATGCTGTATGTGATCACTTATGTATGGACTCTAATAAATGAAACAAATGAATACAACAAAACAGAAACGGACTCACAGATGCAGAGAAAAAAGTAGTGCTTACCAGTTGAAAGAGGGAATGGGACAGGGGCAAGATGGGGGTAGGCGATTAGGAGGTACAAATTACTATATATATATATATATAAAATAAATACTCAAGGTGAAGAGTGTTGTTAGAATATGTGGGTACAATGAAGTGAACTAAAGCCAGTTAAGTTAGTTTTCTGCAGTGTTTCCACTGTTCTGGTAACAACAAAATACACATTCCTGTATGAGCTATGAAACATGAATGGGGTGATTTGAGTGATTTCACATATGAGTCAAATGCTCTTAAATTTGCATTTAAAACTGCCATTGTGCAATATAAAGATGAATGGTAGCATTCATGCTAATAATTTGAATTTTAAATTTTTCTTTACTTTGAACAACACGAAATAGCAAATTAAAAGTACTATGGCAAGTTGAGAGAGAGAGAGACCTTGGAAAAAAGGAAAAAAGCATTACATTTTTAGGACTTTTAACCATATATTATTCCTGCTTTTTGAACAAGGGGTCTTGCATTTTTATTTTGCATTGGGCCTTGCAAATTAAGCAGCTGGCATTGTTCATAGCTTTGACTCAGGAGCGCTAAAATGTAACTTTTCTATAAGTCAATTTGAGTACTGACTCAGCCTCTATTCTGCCTAGTGTAAAAACTTGATTGCTCCCATATAGGAAAATTCAGTCTAGTTCAGTGATTTGTCATGTTGTGTTTGAATCACGGTTAATTCTGAGTCCTACTCATCCCAAAATGGCCTCTTTTGTTCTGGGTTGATATCTAAGCATTGAGGAGAGCTTTCTGGTTCATTGTCATCCCTGGCCAGCACCTGCTGCTAATGTTAGTCTTGTCTCATCTTTTTTTATTTGTGTCTATATTTGCACTGCATTTGATGACATAATGACAAATAATTGAGGCTCTTTTCTAAGTTCTTGACTTGTTTCATTCATTTAATCTGCATAAAAATCCTATGAGGTAGGAAATATTATTACATTCATTTTGCAGGTGAGAAAACCAAGGTACAGAGGAGTTAGGCAAACTCTCCCAGGTCACACATCTTGGACGTTGCAGATAGACTGGCTCTAGTACCTGCTGTCTTAATTATACACTAGACTACATCTCTGAGCCCGGTGTTCCCCCAAAGGTCCTACTTGGTCATGATAAATGTTTTTGGTTTTCCATTTGTTTTTTCTTAAAATAGTATTAAATTTGGCTAGATTTTTTTAATTTAATTTTTTTAATTCATAAGAGAGATTGGCTTATGATTTTATTTTCTTCCTTATTTGGATATCAAAGTTGTGTGTGTGTGTGTGTGTGTGTGTGTGTGTGTTAGTCACTCAGGCATGTCCGACTCTTTGTGACCCCGTGGACTGTGGCCCACCTGGTTCCTCTTTTCATGGAATTCTCCAGGCAAGAATATTGGAGTGGGTTGCCATTTCCTTCTCCAGGAGATCTTCCCAACCCAGGGATGGAACCCAGGTATCTTGCATTGCAGGCAGATTTTTTTCACCGTCTGAATCACCGGGGAAGCCCAATCAAAGTTATACTAGTCTCATAAAATAAATTGGGTGGCTTTCCCTATTTTTTATTCTCTGAAAATGTGTGAAACCTTATTTGTTCTGTGAAGTTTGGGAAGAGTTTATACATGAAACTGTCTGAGCTGGTGACTTTTTGTGTGGGGATAGGACTTCCCAGATGGCACTAGCGGTAAAGAACCCACCTGCAAATTCAGGAGACGTAAGAGATGCAGGTTCAATCCCTGGGTTGGGAATATCCCTGGAGAAGGAAATGGCAACCCACTCCAGTGTTCTTGACTGGAAAACTTCATGAACAGAGGAGCCTGGTGGGCTACACAGTCCATGGGGTCACAAAGATTCAGGCTCGACTGAGGACACACACACACACACACACACACACACACACACACACACACACACAGACTTTTATCAAACTAGCTTCTCTCCAGAAGACTCTCAACTAGATTTAAGTCTCATGCAGAAACACTGACTGACATCTGCCCCCGACTGCCCAAGGTGCAGACTGCAGGTGGCAGAGGTAATGGCTGTTAAGTTTAAACTGGGGCTGTTCATAATGTGCTTAATTTTTCCTGGTTGTATGGGCACCTAACAGAAGCAGAAGATATTAAGAAGAGGTGGCAAGAATACGCAGAAGAACTGTACAAAAAAGATCTTCATAACCCAGATAATCACGATGGTGTGATCACTCACCTAGAGCCAGACATCCTGGAATGTGAAGTCAAGTGGGCCTTAGGAAGCATCACTATGCCCAAAGCTAGTGGAGGTGATGGAATTCCAGTTGAGCTATTTCAAATCCTGAAAGATGATGCTGTAAAAGTGCTGCACTCAACATATCAGCAAATTTGGAAAACTCAGCAGTGGCCATGGGACCAGAAAAGGTCAGTTTTCATTCCAGTTCCTAAGAAAGGCAATGCCAAAGAATGCTCAAACTATGGCACAACTGCACTCATCTCACACTCTAGCAAAGTAATGCTCAAAATTCTCCAAGCCAAACTTCAACAATACATGAAACATGAACTTCCAGATGTCCAAGCTGGTTTTAGAAAAGGCAGAAGAACCAGATATCAAATTGCCAACATCTACTGGATCATCAAAAAAGCAAGAGAGTTCCAGAAAAAACATCTATTTCTGCTTTATTGACTATGCCAAAGCCTTTGACTGTGTGGATCACAATAGACTGGAAAATTCTGAAAGAGATGGGAATACCAGACCACCTGACCTGCCTCTTGAGAAACCTGTATGCAGGTCAGGAAGCAACAGTTATAACTGGACATGGAACAGCAGACTGGTTCCAAATGGGAAAAGGAGTACGTCAAGGCTGTATATTGTCACCCTGCTTATTTAACTTATATGCAGAGTACATCATGAGAAACGCTGGGCTGGAAGAAGCACAAGCTGTTACCAAGATTGCCGGGAGAAATACCAATAACCTCAGAGATGCAGATGACACCACCCTTATGGCAGAAAGTAAAGAAGAACAAAGGAGTCTCTTGATGAAAGTGAAAGAGGAGAATGAAAAAGTTGGCTTAAAGTTCAACATTCAGAAAACTAAGATCATGGCATCTGGTCCCATCCCTTCATGGCAAATAGGTGGGGAAACAGTGGAAACAGTGGCTGACTTTATTTTTTGGGGACTCCAAAATCACTGCAGATGGTGACTGCAGCCATGAAATTAAAAGATGCTTACTCCTTGGAAGGAAAGTTTTGACAAACCTAGACAACATATTAAAAAGCAGAAACATTACTTTGCTAACAAAGGCTATGGTTTTTCCAGTAGTCATGTATGAATGTGAGAGTTGGACTATAAAGAAAGCTGAGCACTGAAAAATTGATGCTTTTGAACTGTGGTGTTGGAGAAGACTCTTGAGAGTCCCTTGGACTGCAAGGAGATCCAACCAGTCCATCCTAAAGGAGATCAGTCCTGGGTGTTCATTGGAAGGACTGATGTTGGGCTGAAACTCCAATACTTTGGCCACCTGATGCAAAGAGCTGACTCGTTTGAAAAGACCCTGATGCTGCAAAAGATAGAGGGTAGGAGAAGGGGACGACAGAGGATGAGATGGCTGGATGGCATCACCGACTCAATAGACATGAGTTTGGGTAAACTCCAGGAGTTGGTGATGGACAGGGAGGCTTGGCGTGCTGCAGTCCATGGGGTCGCAAAGAGTCGGACATGACTGAGCGACTGAACTGAATGGGACCCAGACCACTTCAGAATAGGCGAAGCCTGGCTCTCTGGTCTTCCTGAAGAATCAAGGAGGTACCTAATGTTTTAGTTGCTCTTTTCTGCTTCAATTAGTTTGTGTAGATTCTCTTGTCTGCCAATAGGACTAACCTTTACACATAATATTAATAATTACACATAACATTAATACATGATCACTTTTTGTATATTCATACTCTGTTTATTTAGTACTAATTTTTTTTAGTCCACTTGAGTGATCACGTCTGATAGGAGTATATTAAAATATAACATGCAAAATACTGAAAGAGAAAATCAAAGTTGGAGGATTGACACTACCAGACTTTGAGATATTCTATAAGGCTACAATAATCAGGTCAGTTGTGGTATTGGCAAAAGGTAAGAGAAAAAGCAAACAAATAGATCAATGGAACAGAATAAAGCCCCACAGATAGAGCTGGAAATATAGAACCCTTTAAATATGTAAACTGCTCTTTGACAAAGAACTAAAGGGGAAACAATTGAGCAAAGATAGTCTTTTCAGCAAACGAACATCCACATAAAACAAAAGAATCTAGACTCAGACCTCATTCTCTTCATAAGAATTAATTCAAGGTGGATCACAGACCTAAATGTAAAGTGCAAAACTGTGAAAATCTTAAAAGATAACATAGGAGAAAACGTAGATGATCTGGGGTTTGATGATGATATTTTTGATGCAACATTAGGGGTGCAATCCATGAAAGAAAGATAGGCTGGACTTCATTAAAATTAAAATTTTCTCCTTCGTGAAAGACACTGCCAAAAGAATGAAAAGAAAAGGCACAGGCTGGGAGAAATTCTTTGTAAAATATACTCTGATAAATGACTGTTAACCAAAATATACAAGGAATTTTTAAAATTCAGCAACAAGAACACAAACAACTTGGCTTGAAAATGGGCCAAAGACCTTAACAAAGAAATAAAATTTATATTTTACTGAAGAAAATATAAGGATTGCATGTAAGTATATGAAAAGATGGTCCGTATCATACGTCATCAGGGAAGTGCAGATTAAAACAGAAAAGGGATATCATTACATATCTATTACAATAGCCCAAATCCAGAAAGCTGACCACACCCAAATGCTGATAAGGATGTGGAGTAACAGGAACTCTCATTCATTGCTGGTAGGAGTGAAAAATGGTACAGCCAATTTGGAAGGCAGTTGGTAGTTTTTTTATAAGCATACTCCTACCATAAAGTCCAACAGTCATATTCCTTACCAAAGCATTCACCCAAAGGAGTTAAAACCTTTTGTTATTATTTAGTCGCTAAGTTGTGTCTAACTCTTTGTGACCCTGTAAACTGCAGCATGCCAGGCTCCTCTGTCCTCTTCTATCTCAAGTGTGTTGAAATTCATGTCCACTGAGTCAGTGATGCTATCTAACCATCTCATCCTCTGCTGTCCTCTTCTCCTTTTGCCTTCGATCATTCCCATCATCAGGGTCTTTTTCAATGAGTTGGCTCTTTGCATCAGTTGGCCAAAGTATTGGAATTTCAGCTTCAGCAACAGACTTCCCTACGAATATTCAGGGTTGATTTCCTTTAGGATTGACTGGTTTGATCTCCTTGCAGTCCAAGGGCTCTCAAGGGTCTTCTCCAGCACCACAATTAGAAAGCATCAATTCTGTGGCACTCAGCCTTCCTTATGGTCCAAATTTCACATCTGTACATGACTACTGGAAAAACCATAGCTTTGACTATATGGATCTTTCTTGACAAAGTGATGTCTCTGCTTTTTAATATGTTGTCTAGATTTGTCATAACTTTCCTTCCAAGGAGAAAGTGTCTTTTATCAAGAATTTCATGGCTGCAGTCACTGTCCACAGTGATTTTGGAGCCCAAGAAGAGAAAATCTGTCACTACTTCCACTTTTTCCCTTTCTTCTTGCCATGAGGTGATGGGACTGGATGCCATGATCTTAGTTTTTTAAAAAATTATTTATTTTTAATTGAAAGATAATTGCCTTACAATATTCTGTCAGTTTCTGGCAGATACCAACATGAATCAGCCATAGGTACATGGACATCCTCTTCCTCTTGAACCTGCCTCCTGACTCTCACCCAATCCCACCCCTCTAGGTCATCACAGATTACCGGATTAAAGCTTCCTGCATCATACAGCAAATTTCCACTGGCTATCTAATTTTACATATGGTAATATATATGTTTTAATGCAACTCTCTCAATTTTTCCCGTTTTCCCCCCGATGTCCGCAAGTCTGTTCTCTACATCTGTGCCTCCGTTGCTGCCCTGAAGATGGTTTCATCAGTACCATCTTTCTAGATTCCATATGTATGCGTTAATATATATTTGTCTTTTTCTTACTGACTTACTTCACTCTGTATAATAGACTCTATATTCATACACCTCATTAGGACTGACTCAAATGTGTTCCTTTTTATGGCTGAGTAATATTCCACTGTGTATATGTACCACAACATCTTTATCCATTGATCTGTTGATAGACCTGTAGGTTCCTTCTGTGTCCTAGCTATTGTAAATAGTGCTGCAATGAACACTGGGGTACATGTGTCTTTTTTGATTTTGGTTTCCTCAGGGCATATGCCTAATAGTAGGATAGTTGGGTCTTATGGTAACTTTATTCCAAGTTTTTAAAGCAATACTGTTCTCCATAGTGACTGTATCAATTTGCATTCCCACCAACAGTGCAAGAGTGTTCCCTTTTCTCCACACCCTCTTCAGAATTTATTGTTTGTGGCCTTTTTGATAATGGCCATTCTGACCAGTGTAAGGTGATCCCTTATTGTAGTTTTGATTTGCATTTCTCTAATAATGAGTGAGGTTAAGTATTTTTTCATGTATTTATTAGCCATCTGTATGTCTTCTTTGGAGAAATGGCTGTTTAGGTCTTCTGCCCACTTTTTAATTGGGTTGTTTGCTTTTCTGTTATTGAGCTGAATGAGCTGCTTGTGTATTTTGGAGATTAATCCTTTATTAGTTATTTTGTTTGCTATTATTTCCTCCCATTCTGAGAGTTGTCTTTTCACCTTGCTTATAGTTTCCTTTAGGCAATGGCACCCCACTCCAGTACTCTTGCCTGGAAAATCCCATGGACAGAGGAGCCTGGTAGGCTGCGGTCCGTGGGGTCGCTAAGAGTCGGACATGACTGAGTGACTTCACTTTCACTTTTTACTTTCCTTCATTGGCGAAGGAAATGGCAACTCACTCCAGTGTTCTTGCCTGGAGAATCCCAGGGACGGGGGAGCCTGGTGGGCTGACATCTGTGGGGTCGCACAGAGTTGGATACGACTGAAGTGACTTAGCAGCAGCAGCAGCAGCAGCATAGTTTCCTTTGCTGTGCAAAATCTTTTAAGTTAAATTAGGCCCCATTTGTTTATTTTTATTTTTATTTCTATTAGTCTGGGAGGTAGGTCATAGAGTATCTTGCTGGATTTATGTCAGAATGTTCTACCTATGTTTTCCTCTCAGAGTTTTATCGTTTCTTGTCTTATATTTACGTCTTCAGTCCATTTTGAGTTTATTTTTGTGTATGCTGTTAGGAAGTGTTATAATTTCACTCTTTTATACAAAGCTGTCCAGTTTCCCAGCACCACTTACTGAAGAGACTATCTATCCTCTCTTTTGTGTTCTTGCCTCCTTTGTCAAAGATGAGGTGCCCATAGTTTTTTTAATGCTGAGTTTCAAGCCGGCTTTTTTACTCTCCTCTTTCACCCTCATCAAGAGACTCTTTAGTTCCTCTTCACTTTCTGCCATTAGAGAGGTATCATCTGCATATCTGAGGTTGTTGATATTTCTCCCAGCAATCTTGATTCTAGCTTGTGATTCATCCAGCCTGGCATTTTGCATGAGGCACTCTGCATAGAAGTTAAATAAGCAGGGTGACGATATGCAGGCTTGACGTACTCCTATTCCAGTTTTGAACCAGTCTGTTGGTTCATGTCCTGTTCTGTTGCTGCTTGACCTACATACAAGTTTCTCAGGAGGCAGGTAAGGTGGTCTGTACTCCCATCTCTTCAGGAATTGTTAGGTTCATGAATCAAGGTAAATCAGACATGGTCAAGCAGGAGATGGCAAGGTTGAACACTGACATCTTAGGAATCAGTGAACTAAAATGGATGGGAATGGGCAACTCTAATTCAGTTAAAACTTAAGACCACACAAAAACCTGTATGTGGATATTATAGCAGCCTTATTCATAATTACCAAAACCTGGGACCAACCAAGATGTTTTTCAGTAGGTGAATGCATAAATTGTAGTATAACCAGATAATGGAAAGTTTTTCATCTTTAAAAAGAAATGAACTATCAAGTCATGAAGGAAAATCTGTGTACCTTCCATTCAAGTGTTCTGTAAATGCTGTAAAATAATGAAGTCTGTTTAAATATATATACATATTTATATTACATACTATATTAATAAGTGCATTTAAGTTCATGACTGGGGATGGGGGAATGTTCTCTTACTAAGAGGTATTGCCTTGCTTTCTCACTACTTATTACTTTTAGTCCCCAATTCTATTTTACCTAATAAATAATTTTGTAATTTTTCTACATGGGCTTTTTAAAATTACTCTTTGCATTAGTTAGAATTAGGTTCAGCTGCAAAGAACTGAGAACCAAAATAACAGGAATCTAAGTGAGAGAGTAGATTTTTCTCTTCTACATGGAGGTCCTGAGATAAGCAGCCTGGGGCTGACACTGTGGCTGTTTCTCAGGTCCTTGGGGACCAAAGTTTTCTATCTTTGCTACCCAACCATCCATACAGCATGAATATCATCCTCAAAATCCTAGACCACGGAACTAGAAGACTTCCCAGCATAATTTGATAAGGAGCCCTCATTCTGGTGGTAGGATCATCCCTCTGCAGGATACCTTTTTGTGGGTTTAAGATAGTGTTTGGGGGGTTTCCCTAGTGGTTCAGTGGATAAGACTCCGTGCTTCCACTGCAGAGGGTGTGGGTTCGGTTCCTGGTCAGGGAACTAAGATCCCACATACCAAGCAGCATGGCCAAAAAACAAAAAGATAGTGTCTGGGCTTTTCATCATCTCAAATGTAACTTTCCAACTTTCTGCTCTAATGTTCCAACTCAACAACCCTTCAACTCCACTGAAGCCTTCCATTACATTGATTGATCATCCATTGTAGCTGACATTGTCAATCTGCACCTCACTGCCCCCACTCTCCATGAGCATACAACTGAACCATTATCCCTTCCATTTTTCATCTTCTCTTGATCCCAACTCTCTCTCCCCCTGCCCCAACTACTATCCCATTTCTTTACTCATTTTTGCATCAAAATTCCTGAAAAAGTAGTCAGTTTTCACTGTCTCCAATTCTCTCTCCCCTCATTCTCCCTCCAACTCATTCCATTCAGGCTTTGCCCCAGGTCACCACTGAAAACTCTTCCACTTTGCCAAACCCAGCAGTAGATTCACAGTCGTATCTTCCAGGAGATCGGGTTCCTTTGGAGTCAGAAGAGGTGTTGCTGTTCCCATGGAACCAGCAAGAACTTGGCTTGCCTGACTTTCACACACCCATCAGTGTCCATCCTGCCAGGACTGTTTGGTTTCATTGACACCAAGTATTGCCAGTTAATTATTTTGTAAGTTACACAGCAGGGGCTGTGTTTCTGATGGCCCACAGGCCTGTGTGTATGCACACTGTCACTAGTGTACTGACATGTCGTTCTCCCTCCAGGAAGACATACACACCGATGTGGTGAGTTCAGCAGCAAGCACTTAGGGGAAGCCCAGCTCAGCTGAGGCTCCCACTCCAGCTCAGGTGATAGAATCAAGGCTGAGCTACCTTTCAGGGGGAGAGAGGAATGATGGGAGGAAAGATAAACCATCATCATCCATCCATCTCACAAACAGAACGAAAATCTAAGAGGCCTTGGCACATTCAGATTCTCTGCATTTGGAATCTGAAATAATCTGAAAATGAAAACTGGGAGCTTTTCTTTGCAGGAGCTATCCTTTTTTTCTTTTTTTCTTTTTGGTCATGCAGCATGTGGGATCCTAGTTTCCTGACAAAGGGTGGAGCCTGAGCCCTCTGCAGTGGTAGCCAAAGTCTCAACCACTGGACTGCAAGTGAAGTCCTGGCTCTATCCATTAAAAGCATTTATCAAGTAAAACAGTAGTTCTCCAACTGGGCCCACTTCAGTCCCACTCTCTATCTCAGTCACTTCCAGCCCAGGAGCTCAATTTGTACTTGGAGCAGTTTGACCTCTTTCTTTGAACAGTTAATAGATTTAAGCTACCCAATATTTTATCCCAGGGCTCCCAAATTTGGCTCCGATAGCTGAGGCTATTCGAATTATTCTCAGTTTTCACTATAGTATTTTCAAAGGTGCAGAATAGTTGATTACTGGGACCCTCAGAGTCCCCCTTATAATGGAGGTCCATTCATTATTCCTGAGATGTTATTCCAGGCAGCTGTATGAGCAGAAGTGGTCTCACCACCAAGTTTGTCCTGGAAGCAGATACAGCCCATTCCTATCTCGTGCCTGGGTGAATTTCATGTATGAGGTTTGCCCCCACTCCTGCTTTCTATAAACCTGGACCATTACTAATAGGTAACCCTGAGTTCCTTGTTTCTACCTTTGCTTCCTGTGCCATGACTATTAAAGGGTCCTGATATGATTCAGGCTTTGTAGGAACTGTTTTTGCAATTATGAACACAACAGAAAACAGTCCACCTTTCCATTTGACTCAAAGTTTAGTAATCAAATAAAATATATTAAAAAATACATTATGAAGAGAAAGTGAAAGTGAAGTCAGTCAGTCATGTCCGACTCTTTGCGATCCCATGGACTGTGGCCCCGCAGGCTCCTTGGTCCATGGGATTTTCCAGGCATGAATACTGGAGTGGGTTGCTATTATGAAGAGACCAGTCATCAAAACCAACTTTCTCTAGAACAGCATTTCTCAACCTTTAAAAAAATTTTTTTGTGATTTCCCTCCTAATGAAATTTTTTTGAGAATTTTCCAAATCACTCTTCTCCCCATAAAATTTTAATATCATAGATATACTGTATATCTGTTTATTTACTGTGGCCTCTTGGAGGGCCATGAAACATTGTAACGTCTAAGATATTGTCACCTTCATTTGAGAACACATGCTCCAGGACAATTGGCCAAGAAATTAGGAAACTAGGGAAAAGATTATTCAACATGACATCATCATTTGTTTTTCATCCATAGCTCCTATTTCTTTTATAAAAAAAGTATTTATTTTTTTAGAAAAACTCTTCTTTAAAGTATACTTGATTTATAATATTTGTTCCAGGTGTACAACACGATTAAATATTTTTATAAATTATACTCCATTTAAAGTTATTACAAATGGCCACATATACTTGTGCTGTTCATATATCCTTATTGAAAGTGAAAGTGTTTAGTTGCTTAGTTGTGGCCAACTCTTTGTGACCCATGGGTCTATAGCCTGCAGGCTCCTCTGTCCATGGAATTCTCCAGGCAAGAATACTGGAGTAGGTTGCCATTTCCTTGTCCAGGGGATCTTCCTGACCCAGGGGTTGAATCCAGGCCTCCTGCATTGTAGGCAGATTCTTTACTATCTGAGCCACCTATCCACCTAGTCCATATATTCTTATTGCTTATTTGTTTTTTCTTTTTTTTCAATTTGGAATATAATTGCTTTACAATGTCGTGTTAAGCATAGCTCCCATTTCTTTATCTGGCGTCCGGAATGCAGTTGGTACTGTGGCGCCCTTCTTCAACCAAAGTCTCAATAACACGTGCCCCGCCAGGTGATGGGCCAGGGACTGGTGTGGACTCGGGCCCCCTTGTTTAGTAGGGGCCAGAGCTACTGTCAGAGCACTAACAACACCTTTTCTCTCGGGCCTGTGTTTACTTATCCCCACCTTCTGATCCTGCTAGCTATCTTTGTTTGTCAGACTTAACTCGACACACTAGCAGTTTAAAATGTGGGGGTTAATTGGGTGTTGGGATTAAGTTCAATATGAGCGAGAATGTTCCATGTATGAATTGAGGCTATAGAGTCTCTTCAGGAAAAAACTCTGAACAGGCACATACTCCAAGGCAGTTTCCTTTAGGGTACCTTTCAGGCAATAGAGTACTCCTAACCCCAAAGCGGAGCCCTTGTGGTTAGACTAGAGAGGATCCAGTCCAGAGGTGAGTGGGATGCTGGAGGGACTTGGGAGAGATGTAACCAAGACAAAATAAAGGAGGTCAATTGCCTCATGTGTTTGAACTTCTTGAGAAGAAATTTATACTTCAGTACCAGAGTTGAAGATTAAAAGGTGATGGTTACCTAGAAAATCAAACAAACAAGACCAAGGCAATTAACGAGAGAAAACTAAATGTTGTATAATAAGGTTAATTATAATACATAGTTCTAATAATGTTAACATTGAGTATTGATGTTACTGGGGTATCTTCTGATCCCCAGTATTTCCAATTCCTACTCTCTTCCTCCAGGGACACTTGAATACTATTTAGCATTTTCTGATGTTTCTCATACAGACATTATGAAAGCTGGCCATTTTTCCCCACTACCACTCAATGAGTCACCATGATTTTTGAATGAACGCTATCATAGATGAGGGAGAATCTTCTATCAGGGGCTTTTTCTCCAAAAGGGGACTGGTTCCTCATATCAAAATTATATCCACTCCAGAACTGGGCATCAACCCATGAAGAAGGAGAGCTATGCCCAGTGCTGAGACATGTATGGTGTCCCTGACAGACATTAAGCTTGGATATGAATGATCCTGAGACTTCCAGATTTGGAAGGGAGATCAACTGCAGTAAAAATATCACTGGACAGGGGTGAGGTGGAGAGTTGGGTCTCATCAGGATGATTTTGACTGGGGCTTTAGGATCCTGAAAGAATCATCTCAGTATTCTCTTACCACATTTTAATTTTCCCATTTTGCTGCTGGAACAATTTATTAAAAACCTAGTGTGTGTGTGTGCGCGTGCGCGCGTGCATGCACTTAGTTGCCATGTCTGACCCTGTGTGACCTTGTGGACTGGGACCTGCCAGACTCCTCTGTCCATGGAATTTTCCTAGCAAGAATACTGGGGTGGGTTGCCATTTCTTACTCCAGGGGATCGTCCCAACCCAAGGATGAAACCCTCATCTCCAGTGTCTCTTGCATTGGCAGGTGAATTCCTTACCCCTGTGCCACTGGGGAAGGCCCTAGTGGCTTAAAAACAAAACAAAACAGAAAACCCAAATTATGTTATAGTTCTGGAGGTCAAAAACCTGAGATCAGTTTCCCTAGCTAAAGTCAAGGCCTTGTCAGGGCTGCACTCCTTCTGGAGGCTATAAGGGGGAATCCTGGTTTTTCTAGCTTCCAGAGGCTGCCCACATTCCTTGGTTTATGGCCCCCTTTCATTTTTGAAGCCAAAAAATGCATCACTCTGACCACTACTTCTGCTGTTAGATCTTCTCTGACTCTGACACTCCTGCTTCCTTCCTTATAAGGACCCATGTGAAAACACTGGGACCATCTAACCTGGATTTTCCAAGAAAATCTCCCCAACTTATGATCCTAAATTTAATCACTTCTGTGAGTTCCTTTTGCCTTATGATGTCTGGTGGATTAAGACATGGATATATTTGGGGCATCATTTTTCTGCCTCCACACTAGGGTTTCCAGGTAGTGGGTCTGATGGCAGGGGGCAGGGGGGATGTTGAAAATGGTGGCATCAAACGGAGGGGCTGTGACCATAACCCTCTAACTCTAGATCTAGAAGAAATAGGACAACCTTGACTCACAGCTTCCTTCACACTCTGCCTCCCAAATAACTGGCTCAGTTGGTTGGATGCCATTGTGATCTATGTCTTCACCTGACCCAGGGAGGTATTCTTGGACTTGCAGTTTCACCATCTTTGCAGATCTGCAGTTTTCTGAATAAACTTCTGGAGCTGTGCCTCAGGCTGTCAGCATGCTATGGAGATTCTGGGAGAGTGGCCTGGAAAATAGGGTCATTTAATTTGACAGCCACCCTGTAACACCCCCATCCCCAAGCTTGCATTTACTATGGGTCATTTAGAGTTCAAACTCTCATGCTCCTACTGGTGGACTGCTTGAAGTCAGGGCACCCTGTGCTATCCAGGGTAGACCCTCCTCATCCCTGGGAAAGCCTCAGTGTCTTGGGGACACTTGACCCCACTTTGAGGAGGCTAAAAAGCCCCAGGGGAAGAGGCCATGAAACCTTCCTTGCTCGCCTTCCATGCAGGGTCCCACCTCCTCTCCTTGCTACGCTTTTGTTTTCGTGTCCTCATTTTGTCATTGGAGCCGTTCCTCCAGTCCTATCGCCTCACTGGGGAGGCGATAGACCACAGCGGGGCCCCGTGTTGCTAGAAGAAACTTTGTATTTGAAATCACTAAGGCCCCGGGGTGCGGGGAGGGCTCAAAGTCACTGCGGCTGGCACTTCTGCCACCGGATGTACTGGAGTCCTGGGGGAGAATTTCTTTCTGATATCTCCTGAGGTAGGGAGGAGACGTAATCTTTGAGTAAAGTTTAAATGTTACATAATGTACTGGGTGGCTTTATTTCTGAATTTATTTCTGTGTTCTATGGGCTTTGAGAATGACCAGAAAAACTCCCTGAGTTTTCAAGAGGTATGGGAAGAATTCTCCCACATTTAAAGAGATGGTAGAAAGCAAAGTGAAATCGCATTCCGATTACATGCCACAAGCCAGTTCAAATGACCTCCCCTTCCAAGTAGCTAGCATCCTCCGTTGGAGGCCACTTGATCACTTGAATGGGGGACAGGGAGTAGATTTGGAACTGGAAGAATTTCTTCCTTGGGAAACAATTGGCCACTGTAGGGGGACAGACCATCTGGGGCCAGTACAGAAGCAGCTTTTTTTCCCAAGAGGAATGCTAAGCACATAGATACCCTGACCCTCGCTGTTCCAGTTCTTGTTAGGATCCTCTGTTCCAGGCCCTGTAATAGGACCTGCAGGTCAGCCCTGTTCTGTAGCTGCTGAGTGGAGCCTGGGTTCCTATGACAGCTTTTCAGACTGGGGCTCGGCACTGCTTCCCTTTACCCACATCAGCCTGGGTCACTGCAAGGGAGCAGGAAGATTTCTGTGTATGTGACTGTTGGGTGACCAGCAGAAGGGAGCAGGACCAGGGAAGCCATCTCTCCTTTAGTGAGCACTACTCAGAAGGTGAAGAATCTACCTGCAGTGCAGGAGACTCGGGCTTGATCCCTGGGTCAGGAAGATCCCCTGGAGAAGGAAATGGCAATCCACTCCAGTATTCTTGCCTGAAGACTTTCATGGACAGAGGAGCCTGGCGGGCTACAGTCCATAGGGTCTCAAAGGGTCAGACACAACTGAGCAACTAACACACTCTCTACTGTGTACCAGGTACTGTGCTGGAACTTGATACACTCATGCACCTTTACCAAATGCTCTCAACAGCTCCATGAGATGGGTGTTATGATCCCCATTTTGTTTAACGAGACTAAAGTTCTATGCTGTCAGAGATCCAGCAGGAAACAGATGGTATACTTAGGGGAGTTTAACGAATGGACTCTTTACAGAGGTGTGAACAGAATTGAAGGAACACAAGTGACGATGAAACTATGAGGGGTTAGCAACAGCTGGAAGTCATTAGCACCCCTAAGTCTAAAGGGAAGGAGGAGGGAGAGGCTGACCCAGACAGGAGACAGCTGGAGCCAGGAGAGAGTCAGACGGTCAAAACACTGTCTTACGACAAGGCAGGGAGGTGGGGTGAGGGTATTGAATATGCTGCTCTCTCTTCTCCCACTGCTTTCACCCGCTGGGCTCCCACCACTGCTTTCCACTGGAAACATCTAGATGAGGGCAGGAACATCTAGATGATGCAGCCTGTAGAAGTCAGCTGAGTGAGGGACAGAGGGGCTAGTCCACATTCTGAGAGATTAAGCAATTCGGCCCAAAGTCTTGTGCTGAAATTTAAACCTTGGTCTTGCTAAATCCAGAGTACACACTGCTATCTTCCCATTGTCGACATTATCAAGAAGAACAGCTGGAAACTGGAAGAAAAGACAGATGAGGAAATTAAATTTGAACTCATAAACCAACCCTACTTAAAGTTTAATCCAAAGAACACTGGACTTTTGTCACCAAAATGCTCGATAAATGTTTTATTCCGTACACCCCCAGTTGGAACTCCAAAATGTGTTTAACGTACTGAAGGTTCTGAGAAGTGATTAAACCTAATGCTTACTCAACTTAACTGACTGTGATAACTTTTTGTTTGCACACATTTTATTCTTGGAAACACACTTGGGGATATACTGTCATGAGAAGTACAGGGGGTCCATAAAGAGTAATATATTAAGTTGGCCGAAAGGTCCATTTGGGTATATTCATGACATCTCATGGAATAACTTGAATGAATCTTTTGGCCAACCCAATAGCTGCATTGTGGAGGGTGCCTTTGAAGAAGGCAGTGTGGGAAACAGACTAAATAGAAGACTCCTCTAACAATCCAAGTAAGAGATGAGAAGGACTTGAGTCTCGAAAGTTACAAGAAAAAGGAGAGGAAGAGCAGGGTTTTTTTGTTTGTTTGTTTGTTTTTGGTGATTGGGATGAATAGTGATACCATCCACCCAGAGGAGAAATTAGCCAGGGACTGCCACATATTCAGGCTAGGTTGAAATACATTGAGCACATGGTGATAAACAGACATGTTTTAGTTGGAAATTGAGGATGTGAGATCGGGAGAATCTATTCTCCCACTATTTGGAGAATAGTTGCTGCTCAAAGTACACATTTGAAAACTAACATATAGTTGACCCTCAAAGCCCAGGGGATGGTTGGCATCCCCCAGGCTGAGAACGTAGAGCAGAGGGCCTGTCTAGCTTGCCTTCAGGATGTGATACAGCCTGATATATTAAGTAATTGAAATTACTTAAAATATCATGAATCCATGAACATAGCCTTTTTTTTTTTATTAAGAGAAGAGTGTGTCCCATAGTTTTCAACATATTTTAGAGGTTTTCTTGAAAAAGAGAAGCTTAAGAACCTTTCAGAAGAAAGGGGATAGAAGAGTGGAGACTAAAGGAGAGTCAGCAGAGAAATCTGACCCCTTTTAGCCAGAGTGGTGGGAACAGTGCAGGATGCAGGGGCCTCAGGACCCACGGGGGCTGCAGGACTCAGAGCGGTAGGAAAGATTAGCAATTTCTGATGAGCAGAGAGGTCCAATATGATTGGGATAATCATACATAATCCTTTGGGTTTAGCAATTAGGAACATTCTGGAGGTTTTCATAAGAGCAGTGTCAGTAGGTTGCTGCATGGGTGAAATATAGAGGGTGGAATAGTCAGGGACTCGGAAGGAAGTAGAAGCTGTGAGACGGAGAAGGCAATGGCACCCCACTCCAGTACTCTTGCCTGGAAAATCCCATGGATGGAGGAGCCTGGTGGGCTGCAGTCCATGGGTCACTAAGAGTCAGACACGACTGAAGCGACTTAGCAGCAGCAGCAGCAGAAGCTATGAAGAGAGGCAAACTCCTTTGAGACACTTTTGGTCACGGCAGGACTAAGATTGTCTGCTTTGATTTGGAAGTGAGAGCAATAAAATCAGTTTGGTAAGTAGGGCCCACCCATGAAGACACTGCTTTAAAAGGAAAACTGGAACCCACAAACTGAAAGACAAAACAATTTCTCTTTATGAATAACAAATACAACACATGGAATGCACACACACACACACACACACACACACACACACAAGCAGCAAGTGGAAGTGGTCAGAGAGGGTCACAGTAAGGATAAATGTTGAAGGTCACAGTTGAGAGGACTTGCTTTTGTTTTGAGCAGCTGGGGGGATGGTGTGACTTTTATAGGATCGGGGTAGAGTTGGTCTGAGTTCAAAAGCACAAGTTGCATTCTGGATCTTTTTTTTAATTTGACTAAGTTTATTTTTTTCCTACTTTATTGAGATATAGTTGACATATAACACTGTGTAAGATTAAAGTGTACAATGTGATAATTTGAGATGTGTATATACTGCAGAATTATTACCACAATAAGGTTAGTTAACACAGAGTTACCTTTGTGTGTGTGTGTGTGTGTGTGTGTGTGTTAAAATCTGCTCTCTTAGAAACTTTCATTTTTTTAAGTTGGAGGATAATTGCCTTACAGTGTTGTGGTGGTCTCTACCATATGTCAGTGTGAATCAGTGCAGCTTTCAAATATTGTTAACTGTGGTCACCATGCTGTACATTACATCGCCAAAGTGACTCTTCTTATTGCTGAACACTTGTCCGTCTGACCACTTTCCCCTCATTTCCTCCCCTGCCAACGTTGACAACCACCAATTTGTTCTGTTTCTATGATTTTTTAAAGATTTTTTTAAAAAGATTCCACATGTAAGTGAGAACATATGTTAGTTTTCTTTCTATGTCTGACACATCACTTAACATAATGCCTTCAAGTTTCATCCATGTTGTAGTTAATGGCAGAATCTCCTTCTTTCTATGGTTGAATGATATTCCAGTATGTATGTGTGTGTGTGTGTGTGTGTGTGTGTGAGTGTAAGTGACATTTTCTTTATCCATTCATCCACTGATGAACACTTATGTTGTTTCCAGGTCATTGTAATAATGCTGTGGTGAACATGGGGGCACAGATATCATTTTGAAGGTGGTGATTTTATTTCCTTTGAATATATACTCAGAAGTGGGATACCTGGATCATATGGCATTTCTATGTTAACTTTTTGGGGAACCTCTGTACTATTTTGGTACATAGAGGCTGTACCAATCTACATTCGCACGAACAATGTATAAAGTGAAAGTGCAAGTCGCTCAGTCATGCCCAACTCTTTGCGACCCCATGGACTATATAGTCCATGAGATTCTCCAGGCCAGAATACTGGAGTAGGTAGCCGTTCCCTTCTCCAGGGGGTCTTCCTGACTTAGGGACTAAACCCAGGTCTTCCATATTGCAGGCGTATTCTTTACCAGCTGAGCCACAAAGGATTCCCTTGGTTTTCCACATCCTCAACTGCAACAGTCTCTTGTCTTTTTGATAACAACCATTCTAACAGGTGTGAGGTGATAGCTCACTGTGGTTTTGATCTGCATTTCCCTAATGATTATTGCTGTTGGGCACCTTTTCTTGTACCAGTTGGCCATTTGTATGTCTTCTTTGGAAAAATGTTTATTCAGGTCCATCCTTTGTCCATTTTCAATTGAATTATTACATTTTAGCATTGAGTATATGGGTTCCTCACATATTCTGGGTATTGACCCCTTATCAGATACAATGTATTTAGCAAATATTTTTTCCCATTAGATTGGTTGCCTTTTTATTTTGTTGATCATTTCTCTTGCTGTGCAGATTTTTAGTTCCTTATAGTCCCATATATTTATTTTTGGTTTTGTTGCTTGTGTGGCTATCTCAAATTATATTAGTTTCAGGGGTCAATTAGATGTCCAAGTGGGAAAGTCGAGATGGACACGGGACCTGAATCTCAAGGAGAGGGTAGGGCTGGAGACAGCAATGTGAGAGTTATCATCTTTGGATGGTATTGGAGCTATGGGCCTGCATGAGATCACCTTGAAAATGAGTATAGAAAAAAAAAAAAAGAAAAAGAAAATGAGTATAGGTAGAGACGTTGCCCAAGGACTGAGCTCTTGGCACTCCCGCATGTAAAGATTCAGAAGGAGGAGAAGGCGACTTTCACTTAGCCAAACCCAATTAAAAATGATCTTGTACCCCTGGGCAGAGCACTCTGGGAGAAGTTGATTTCTAGTTACAGTACTGATAAACTGTGTGTTCATAATGACTCTAATAGGCTTGGGGTAGCAGTCATCTTAGCAGTATTGCCTATTCTGCATTTATTGGCAGCCCCAGTTGGTATATGATGAAGTTAAAGCTCAAGGAATGAAATGAAGATCAAAGATCATAGGAGCTTATTTAAATTTCAAGGACCAGGCCCATGAAAGGCATATTGCCATGCAGGTGGTGCTAAGCATAATTTCAAGAGCACCATTTCCATAAGCTATAGGGTGAGTGGCGCCCCCTGGAGTTGTGCAGTACACAATATGCACAGCCATATACAACAGCCAGTACCCTTTCTCACTATGTCTTGCTGTCTTGGCATCTTCCTTACAAAGTTCTGCTACCTTTAACATAAGCAGCTAAGTGCCTTCCAAAGTTGGCTGGTAAGAGGTTTAGTGCAGTGATTACAGGATTGCACTTTGGAGTAAGACAGAAATTTGTTCCAGTCTTAGCTGAGCATCTTACTTGTTGTAGCCCCTTGAAGCTTTGGATTCTTCGACTGTGAAATGAAGGAAATAAGAGCAGCTGCCTCAGGGTTGTATAAGCATTACAAGAAAGAAGTGAAGAAAGTAGAGCAGGGCTTACTTGATACTTTTTGCCTGGTATTAACTCATTTTGTTTGTAACTGCAACTTCCTCAGCCTAGACCTTGGTTCTTAGGGGAGACTGAAGGTTTTAACGGAAAAGATGGGAATCAGATTGGGTTCAAATCCACACATTAATGGAAAGGGCACCATAGATCAGAAATAATTGTGCGAGATAGATACGAAGTTTGGCATGTGAAGAAAGCAATTTGGGTGGCTTTGTTGGATCTGCTACTCTTCCTGTTCAGAAAAAATTTTTGTTGTATTTCAAGTTTTTGGAAAGTCATTTGTCATTAATTTGATTTTGTTTCTATTTAGTCTGTGCACAAGAGGAATTCCAGGGTTGTGTGAAGAAGGAAATTTGGGAACATGTCTGAGGTGTAGGATACTGGCCCTGTCATTCCACTGTGAGGCAGGGCATAAGGAAGCTACAGGCAGGGAAACCCAAGGGGTTTAAATCTATTTACAACCTTGTTACAGTATATCCTGTTTTCTCCCTGCTGTGCTGGGCTGAATATCTAACAGAAAACTCTCCCACATATCTGAAAATAATATGAGATTCTGATTCTGACTATAGTGTTTGTGAGAAATTGACACAGTATGTTTTTATTTTATTTTTGTCAAAGGAGCATAATGTTTTCCAGGTTTTTCTGCTTTTCTCTGTTCTTTAAAGAAATGAGAGGAAAAAGGCTGGTCCTGAAAAGCGGACGGGGAGAGTGCTGGCAAAGAGCCCAGGATTTTCCTTTTGGCCTCAGAAAGACTCATGGAGATGGTTTGAGTTTTAAATCATGTTCAAGGGGGAAAAAATTGTGTTCTGGAATCTGACATCATGGTCCTCTGTGGCCTTCCATCCTCACCTAAAACAACTGCAATAAGTTGATGTTGGAAAAAGTTGGTTTTGAATGCTTATTCAAATCACTTATTTTAAAATACCTCAGTTTGATGAAAGAATACAGCAGGGTCATCCCACTTCTGCCATCTCTATGCATAGCTCCTTCCACAGGAATGAGACCAATGGGTGACTTCCTTGGCCACCTTCAAGAATGGACAAGGTAAATCCTTTCAAGAGAGGGAATGATCAATCCATTTTTTTTTAATTTTGGAAAAAATTATATTATATACAACAGTAGAGAGACTAGCATAATGAGACGCCATGTGACCATCATCCAGCTTAATAATTATCCATTGATAATCCATTTAGTTTTCTCTATATGTTCTACTCCCTGCAAGCTAGAGTATTTTGGAGCAAACGTCAGCTATAGAATCATTTTTCTGTAAATAGGTATGAGCATTTAAAATATAAAAACTATTAAAAAATATCACTGAAAGAATTTCTACATTTTAAAAAATTATAAGTCTTTTTATCATTATATATCCAGCCTGTGGTCTAACTTCCTGATTGTCTCATAACTGTTAACTATTTTTAGTTAGAATCAGGGTCCAAATGAAATCCATGTATTGAACAGTTGATATATTTAAGCCTATTTTAAACCTAAAGATCACCCTCCTTCCTTTTTCTTCTTTTCCTAGCAATTTATTCATTGAGAAATCTGGGTCAGTGCCTTGCAGAGTTTTCCATCTAGTCTGTATTTCCTTGATTTTTATCTTTCTCTGACCCCTGTATGTCCTGTAAATTCATGGTTAGAGCTAGAGACTTAATCAGATTCCAGTTTGAATTTGTTGGCAAGAATACTTCCTGAATGATGTATATTTCCATCAGGAGACACATAAAGTCTTGTTGTTCCTTTTCTTGAGATATTAGCAACTATTGGTGATCATTTTATAGACTTATTAGGAAATGTAAATTGGCAATAATCAAACTAGGTCATTCCTTTACAAAATATTTAGCTGAAATTTACTCTATAAAGAGAAATTTCTTCTAATCCACTACTTGGCTGAAATAACAGATTGTATAGCAAAGATGCTAAGTGCTTGATGCTTTTCCTTTGTTTACCAGTTTTCAAAATAGTGAGTTGCTCCCTAGGGTCCTCCAAACATGACCAGTGCATTTTTCTTTCTTTCTTTCTTTTTTGACCAATGAGGACTTAAACATTACATAATAAATTATTGTATTTTTAATATGCTTGAAAGTTTCAATATATTACCATGATTATTCTTATTCCTGTTCAATTGTACCATCTTTGACTAGTGGGATTCTCTTTAAGTTAGCTCCCAAGACCTTCTGACACAATATTAGTTGTTTTAGTTTCCTTGCTTTCTCTCAAGGCAACACAATACAAGCTCATCTTGTAATTTTCTGATCCAGATTTGGAATCATCTATTTCTCTAACAGAGCTCCCCTGGTGGTTCAGGCAGTAAAGAATTTGCCTACAATGCAAGAAACCTAGGTTTGATCCCTGGGTTAGGAAGATCCCCAGGAGAAGGAAATGGCAACCCACTCCAGAATTCTTGCCTGGAGAATTCCATGGACAGAGGAGCCTGGTGGGCTACAGTCCATAGCATCGCAAAGACATAGCTGAGCAACTAACACTTCTACTATTTCTCCAAGGAGCTCTGGCTCTTTTTGGTAAGAAAATAGCATTTAAAGTTCACAATCTGTACTACATGTTTTATTCTACTTCGTTGGTTATTTGTTTCTAGGTCTTTTCCATGGACAGAGCTAGAAACTACCATTTTGTTTTAAAGTTGTATCATGATTCATACTGATATTTCCATTTCAAATTCAAGATTTCAGGATTTTTACTTAACCTCATCAGTCTCATATCTGTATTTCCTTTCCCTAGTGTCAGTTGTTTTCTCTCATGCTGATTAGCACTTATTAAAGATGTTCAGGGAAAGAGATTCCAAAATCTTTCTACAGCAGAACACAATGCTGTTTTCTTCCCTACATGAATCATTGATTTGGATGATGGAAAGGGTAACTTAAATTTTAAAAATTAAAACTGAAATGATTGTGTTTGGGTGCTCTCCTATAGGTTTTCTTTTAGAGAAGCTAAAGTCTCAGGAACTTTAATCCTTTTGTCTTCTGATTATCTTAAAGGATTGATGGGAAAACCAGCCTTCATTTTTCCAACCAGTTCCCAGAAATGGTTACATCAGTCTCAGGGGTCCCACTGGCTTCCAGAGAAGCAAGATTGCAGATGGACTTGATGTTTGTAGTAGTTTGAAGTTTAACCACAGATCACCATGCTCTTTACCTCCAGAGCCACTCATGGAGTTATGAGGTTCTCAAACCATTTCTGGATGTTCAAAGTTATCAATGTGAGGTTTGGGGAGGAGGACAGACACTAAGATTCTGAGTGGGATACTTATTTAGGAGGATGGATTAGAAAAGTTAAGGGGAAGTGTGTTCACAGTGTTAATAACCACAGCATAACTACTGCTTGTTCTCATGGGACTTATCATCTCACTGACTTAGGAGAAGTAGATGTCTATTTCATACAAACTTACCTGGATGCCACTCCTCATGGGGGAGAACCTAAGAGAAATTTCCCAAGGTCTTATTTTAACCTCAGTAGCTTCCAGTGAGGGGGGTAGTGGACCTTCCACCTCACTGAGTTATAGAATTACAGAATGACAGAGATGGAAAGTCCCTGAGTCATCTAATCAAGTTTTCAACTTCCTCAAAGATAAAGACCTAGAGCCCTTGTTTAAAAAGAGACAAATGAACAAACAAGAGTATAAGCAAGCAAACAAAAAAATGAACAAACAACTTAGATTCATTTAATCAGAAGTTCAAACATAGGGTTTAGTAATTTCAATGTTTAACCACTACTCCCAGGGATTCTCATCTTTGGGGAAATATTAAAAACAGTATAATCCCACATCTTCATTTTTCAGATGGCGAGATTGAAATATGTATTGGAAATGATTTGTCAGTCACCCCATCGAAGAAAAATAGTTAATATTCCTGAAGGACACAGAGCCTATAGTTACTACCCATGAATGCATCCATATATGTATGTGTGTGTGTGCTTAGTCATTCAGTAGTTTCTGACTCTTTGTGACCCATTGGCCTGTAGCCTGCCAGGTTCCTCTGTCCATGGGATATTTCAGGTAAGCATACTGGAGTGGGTTGCCATTTCCCTCTCCAGGGGAGCTTCCCAACCCAGGGATTGAACTGGTATCTTCTGAGTTTCCTGCATTGGCAGGTGGATTCTTTACCTGCTGAATCCTCAGGGAAGCCCCCCACATGTGTATATCTACATGTATTTTTAAAAATGTATTGGTTATGTCATTGCCCAGTGGATTCCTAGGCAAAGAAGATTGTATAAATGTTTTTGTGTGTGGTTAAATCCATGATAAGAAAGAACTTTTAAATTCATTGTGCTTTTTGTTTAGCTTTATAATCCATTAAAGTCTTTATCACAGCAAAATGTGTTTTCAGAACTTAGCTTTCTTGGGAAATGTAGACTTTGAAACGCAAATATATCTACTTGCACAAAGAGCTTCAGTGAGTCAGAAGGCCTGGTAAAGAAAAACCAACATCCAAAATTGAAAGCAAGATGAAAGCATAATACGAGGATTATTTCCCATATCTTGAACATTGGCCAGAGTTTTTTCACGTATACTCACATTAGATCAGCTTGTCACGAGGAACATTGTCCTGGAGACGTTAATAGGTGTGCTGCCAGCAAAGATTTTTCCTCACTTAAGTTTGGGATATGCTGCATTAAGCTACCCTGTCTTGGAAATACAGAAAGCACATTAGTCTGCTGCCTTTGGGGCCCAAGGAATACCTAGCCTGTGGCACAGCAGGGAATTCATTCTATGGAAGCAGGCTGACTTGTGAGGGCTGATGCCTTTCTCCCATCCTAGGAACTTAGAGGGTAGCAACCCATGGTTCTGGTTCCTCATCCCCTGCTTTGACCCCCAAACTTCAGCCACACTCCCATGGACAACAAGGAGCTCTGTCCTCGTGCTTGCTTCGGCAGAACAAATGCTGACATTGGAATTATACATGAAAGAGTAGCATGAGTCCTGCACAAGGATGACACAAATTTGTGAAGCATTCCATATTTTTATGAATTTATTTACAAAGCAGAAATAGTGTCCTAGATGTAGAAAACAAATCTACGATTACCGGGGGGAAAGGCAGTGGGGGAGAGATAAATTGGGAGATTGGGGTTGACATAGACACACTACTATATGTATAAAATAGACAACAAACAAGGACCTGTTGCATAGCACAGAGAACATTACTCAGTGCTCTGTAATAACTCTGCGGGAAAGGAATCTGAAAAAGAACAGATATATGTATGTGTGTAACTGATTCACTTTGCTGCACACCTGGAACTAACACAACGTTGTATATGCTGCAATAAAACTTTTTAAAAATAAAAATTAAAAAAATGAAAGTAAAAAAGTGGATATATGTAAATGTATAGCTCATTTGGGCCTTCCCTGGTGGTTCAGTGGTAAAGAATCCACCTGCCAATGAAGGTGAGATGGGTTCGATCCTTAGGTCAGGAAGATCCCCTGGAGGAAGAAATGGCAACCCCCCCACCCCAATATTTTTGTGTGGGAAACTCCATGGGCAGAGGGGCCTGGTGGGGCTCTCTGGGACTGCAAAGAGTTGACCAAGACTGAGCTACTAAATGACAACAATGTAACTGATTTACTTTGTTGTACACCTAAAATTAGTACAACATTATAAATCACCTCTACTCTAATAAAAAATTTTTTGAAAGAAAAGAAAAAAAGAGCTCTATCCTCTCACCTGTAATTTTATTTTATGATAATTACTTTTCTATGGCTGTATCAAGATAGTCTATTCCTGAAATCTAGTTTTCTCCAATTTTCAGAAAAATATATCACCTCAATGGATGAATTTAACATTTAAAAAATTTCAATTTCTTCCATAATTTCCTCTTAAATCTTTAGGCCTATTACTTCTTTTACAGATTCAAGTCAAGTAAAACAATGCACTGTTTCATACAATGGCATTATAGGTTATTTTCAGTTGAACAGATCATAATAATTCATGGCCATGCAAAGAACTTTGAGGTACTTAGCCCTACCAGGACCCATGGATTGAATATGCTGCCATCTGCCTTTATTGAGGGCTGACACCAAAAGTGATCACTCAGACCATGATCATGCAGCTCTTGCACCAGCTTTCATGAAGACATTGTTCAATAGGTCACCCTATATCTGTCCTATGAAAAACCACAATGTAAAATTAGCTGACAGTTTGGTGTCAGGAACTACTATGTCTTCTGAAGGACTGAAAAGTGTCTGGCAAATGTACATATTTACTAGCTTTTATGGATGACTAAATGAGAAGGAGTACATCAGGTTCAGGGTGAGAGAACAGAGCATGGCTTGTTTCTTAAAATCAGACACTATATGACACATTGCATGTTCTGTTTTGCTTTGGTTGCTGGAAAGCTTAGCTCTAAATTAATGCTTAATGCAATAAGTATAATAACCCAGGTTCCAGTCTCAATCATTGGCCCCCTTCCCAGATTCTTTATTTTCATCATTCTGTTGTACATGTGTTTTTGTTAGCAGCAGTTTTAGACTGTTGTAAGATGGTGTGATCACTCACCTAGAGCCAGACATCCTGGAATGTGAAGTCAAGTGGGCCTTAGAAAGCATCACTCCTAACAAAGCTAGTTGGAGCTGATGGAATTCCAGTTGAGCTATTTCAAATCCTGAAAGATGATGCTGTGAAAGTGCTGCACTCAATATGCCAGCAAATTTGGAAAACTCAAAAGTGGCCATAGGGCTGGAAAAGGTCAGTTTTCATTCCAATCCCAAAGAAAGGCAATGCCAAAGAATGCTGGAGCTACCGCACAATTGCACTCATCTCACACACTAGTAAAGTAATACTAAAAATTCTCCAAGCCAGGCTTCAACAATACATGAAGCATGAACTTCCAGATGTTCAAGCTGGTTTTAGAAGAGGCAGAGGAACCAGAGATCAAATTGCCAACATCCGCTGGACCATCGAAAAAACAAGAGAGTTCCAGAAAAACATCTATTTCTGCATTATTGACTATGCCGAAGCCTTTGACTGTGGATCATAATAAACTGTGGAAAATTCTGAAAGAGATGGGAATACCAGACCACCTGACCTGCCTCTTGAGAAACCTATATGCAGGTCAGGAAGCAACAGTTAGAACTGGACATGGAACAGCAGGCTGGTTTCAAATAGGAAAAGGAGTACGTTAAGGCTGTATTTTGTTACCCTGCTTATTTAACTTATATGCAGAGTACATCATGAGAAACGCTGGGCTGGAAGAAGCACAAGCTGTTACCAAGATTGCCGGGAGAAATATCAATAACCTCAGATATGCAGATGACACCATCCTTATGGCAGAAAGTGAAGAAGAACTAAAAACCCTCTTGATGAAAGTGAAAGAGGAGAGTGAAAAAGTTGGCTTAAAGCTCAACATTCAGAAAATTAAGATCATGGCATCTGGTCCCATCCCTTCATGGCAAATAGATGGGGAAACAGTGGAAACAGTGTCAGACTTTATTTTTTGGGGTTCCAAAATCACTGCAGATGGTGACTGCAGCCATGAAATTAAAAGACGCTTATTCCTTGGAAGGAAAGTTATGACCAAACTAGACAGCATATTAAAAAGCAGAGCATTACTTTGCCAACAAAGGTCCGTCTAGTCAAGGCTATGGTTTTTCCAGTGGTTATGTATGGATGTGAGAGTTGCACTGTGAAGAAAGCTGAGCGCTGAAGAATTGATGCTTTTGAACTGTGGTGTTGAAGACTCTTGAGAGTCCCTTGGACTGCAAGGAGATCCAACCAGTCCATCCTAAAGGAGATCAGTCCTGGGTGTTCATTAGAAGGACTGATGCTGAAGCTGAAACTCCAATACTTTGGCCACCTCATGTCAAGAGTTGACTCATTGGAAAAGACCCTGATGCTGGGAGGGATTGGGGGCAGGAGGAGAAGGGGGCGACAGCAGAGGATGAGATTGCTGGATGGCATCACCGACTCGATGGACATGAGTTTGAGTAAACTCTGGGAGTTGGTGATGGACAGGGAGGCCTGGCGTGCTTCGATTCATGGGGTTGCAGAGTCAGACACGACTGAACAACTGAACTGAACTGAAGATGTATAACAAAGTGATATAAAAGGTTTGAAGTAGGATACACTGTGGTTCAAGTTGGCTGATTGTTGGAGAAGTCACTTATGTTCTCTATGTCTTAGTTTCCTCATCTATTATGGACAATGTTGAGAGGATTAGATAAGTAATGCTTAGGAAGTACTCAGCAGAGTGCCTGTGACATCAGATAAGTGTTAAAGGTACATAACAACAGTAATAAAAATTAGACAGAACAATACTAATTTTAAATATTTGAATAAACACTTTGCCTCTTCTGATAAAATCATTTTATCACTTTAGTTTATTATCTTGGAAATGTTCCTAATATTAAAAGTGAATATTTAAATAATGCTTATAGTGTGCTAGGCATTTTTGGAGTGCTTTGCATGTTAACTTATGCAAACATATGTTTTTGATGTTCATGATGGAAATGTTTTGATCTTGCAACAACCCTCTGAGATGGGACTATCATTTTCCCATATTTTTCAGGTGAGACAACTGAACCACAGAGAAGTCAACTTATTTGCTCAGAATCATAAAGATAGCGAGTAGGAAAGCTGAAATTCACCCTCAAGCACTGCAACACTAGAGTGCCCTCTGCTTCCAGCCACTATTTATTAAGCACTCACTACATTCCAGGCTCTGTGACAAGGACATTACCTACAGCATCTTATTTAATCCTTCCAACAGCCACATGAGGTATGCCCACTGGAAGTTGCCATTTGGAAAAAAAAAAAGACAAACCATTGGCTCTAATACAAAGAACAAATCAGAAACCACTTGGAAATGAATAGAATGGTTAAGATTTAGACATTATTTCTTCTCTGACCTTGGAAACCCCTCCTTAATAGAATTCATGGTTGAGGAGTCCAAGATCTTATGTGAAAAGAGATTGAAATAATGAACAAGGCCACCAAAACCCTTATACATATTCATCTTTACTAAAATTAAACCAGTGGAGACTCTACACTCAATAGACCAGCTGTGGTATTTCCCATGCTCAATTACTGACAACTCAGAAGCCTGTTGTTCCTCACAACCTGGCTGTAGGAAAAACATGGCAACCGCAACAAGACTTGCAATGATTTCCTCTTCAGGTTCACATAATGTAAAATTTTTGGTAATGTGGAATAATATACAAATGCATATGTGTGGCCTAGAATTTCTCTGAAAGGTAAACTCGATACCTGAGGGTGAAAAAATTTCGAGGAAGAAAACTAGAAATGCTTCGCTCTGCTCTGGGATCATTTTTCAAGTCTGGGATCTGTGATGTGAATCCAGCTGATCCTAAATGCTCAAGACAAACTATTTTGTTCATATCCACCAACCACAAAAGAGAGGAGTCAACTTCTTTAAGTATAGGCCACTTGAAATGTTTTCAAGACAGCCTTAGAGTTCTGAGCTACCACTCAAAGACAGGGCATCCCTGGTAGCTCAGTCAGTAAAAGATCCACCTGTGGAGACCTCAGTCAGTAAAGCAGATCCAGATTCTGTCCCTGGGTTGGGAAGATCCCCTGGAGAGGGAAATGGCAACTGACTGCATTATTCTTGCCTGGAAAATTCCATGGACAGAGGAGCCTGGCAGGCCACAGTCTATGGGGTCACAGGAGTTGGACATGACTTAGTGACTAAACCACCACCAATCAAAGACATGAATGATTGAGGCCTTAATGAAACAGCGCAGTTGCTGGTAAAGCCAGGTATTTCAATGTGTCATGACTGTTGCCATTTGGCTTCTACAAGATGCAGGCTCTGAAACAGAATACAGTGTGTGCATGTGTATTGAGAGCTGGTCCCCTGGGGTCTTCCAAAGCAATCAAAGCAATCAAATGACTGTGTTTGAAAGTCATTTTGGAATAGTTTTTATATGCTTATATCTTCCACTCTACACAATTAACTTTAAGTACATTTTTTGGTTTTATTTTCTTTAAATTTAGCAAAGTGAATATTTGCTTACATATACAAAATTTTTGGAAGGATAAACCATAAAAATTTTGGAAAGATAAACCACAGAAAAGGAGTTACCTGTGGGGAAAGGATGAAATAGCATGGGAGGGGGCAGGTAGGGAGAATGGAGGCAATATTTTTATAGATTTGACTTTAGAAACATGTTTATGTTTTGTATAAATATAAAAATTAAATTAAGTAAAAAACAATTCCTAAAACTCAAATGAATATAACTTTTGAAGTTTGCTTCTAACACTTCAGAACTGGGAAGCCCTCAGCAAGTTACTTAATAAGCCTCAATTGACTCATCTCTAAAACTGAAATAATCAAGTGACTATTGGGTTAATATGAAGATTAAATAATTTAGCACATTAAACATACTGAACACAGTGCCTAGCATGAAGCAAGTGTCCAAAGCAGATTGGTTATTATTTGTAACCCTAAAACTTGGAATAGAATAATGTAGAATCAAGTACCTGTTTATATGAAGGTTCTCCCTGAGATCCTTCTTAATACGGAGATCCTCCAAGATATTTAAACATTTCACTTACAGAAATATAGCTTTTCAGAAGTGGGTCTACTACAACCCTGAGAAGGGGGAGTAGTGTCTTTACCAGATCAGCACAGAGCATTCATGGAGAGCTGGAACTGTCAGGCAGTGCTAATTTCACCTCACTCCAGTACACAAAGGAATTCCCAACTCCTTGAGCAGAAGAAGCTTCTAGAACTCCACAGGCAGAAGAGTAGGGCTTTCATTGGTATGGAAACTGAGACCTGCTGGGCCATGGCCCTTTGAGAGAGGAATGCCTCTTCTAGCCAGTGTTTCTTCTAACATGTTCCTTCTCCATTACACACATGCATGAGCATCAGTCCGTTGTGAATCTGAGTGCGTCAATTCGTGGCTGGCCGAAATGTTCCTGAGAGCTGTTTCTACCTTAGGATGTCTAGCAATAGTTAACTACACATCAAAGTGAATTTGAGCCATGTAAAAATGTCCCACTAAATCCAGGCTAAATGAGTTTAGATCCAACTCATACTTTCTTTACCTGGATCCTAAAATTATTCTCAGAAGCTCCAAAACTCCCAGCACAGTGGAGAGTAGTATGAAGGTGTGGGAGAGGGGTTGCCATGTAAAGAGACAATAGCCTTAACCAATTGCAGTTAAATTATTGCACTTCTGCAAATTTGTAACAAAGATATGAACATATACATGAATTGATAGGGATACTCCCAGGGCAGTGTTAGGAATTTTGCAAGGAGGGACCTTGTGGTGGGACCTTGTACGGTGAGCTTTGTCAGCATTGTGGTAAATCTGCCTCTGCTTATCAGGAAAGCTCAGTTTTCAGCAGGATTTTCTGGGAAGTCTTTTTAAAGAACACAGTCTCATTTCTCAATTTATTAGTCTGTGGGTTGAGGTATTTCCGTGTCCAGTTTTCTAAAAATGGAGAGACTTGCATTTAAAAGCTAAAAACTATGGGTGGTGGCTCACAGGAGGAAGGGGGGTGGCAGCCCCAGCTGTGTCCAGAATATCTCTGAGGGTGCAACAGCTGAGGCAGGGGGGCAGATCTGAGGAGGGAGGCAGAACCTCAGAGAGTAGATGCACCCCAACCCAGGTGGGGGACCACTAATGACCAGAGTAGTTACAAGGTCAAGGATGGCAGAAGGGAAATTCCAGAAAACCTCTCTTTTCCACCGCCCACCTCTTTCCTGCCCCCACTCCCACTCCTCCATCACGGAGCTATAATTACACTGGACAAGTTGAGCTGGAGAATTTTGGATGTGTCCCCATTATGGCTGTATTGATATCCCCTCTGTTATCACGCCTCAGGCCCCCAGCCAGGAGAAGCACCTGGTTAATTCTAATCCTTAGTATCCTCTGGGAGTGTCAGGACTCATCATTCCAAAGATGGCAGGAATGAAGAGTATGATTGCAAATAACTCATCTCAGACTTGGGACCAGACTTTGCTTTGCATTTTTTAGTAAATGGCTAAAAGATTAGCTTAGGTTGGATCAGTTAAAGTCACAGCATTTTAAATTTCACCTAAGGTTAAAGGTAGCAGCTTTCAAAACTCTTGATTTCAGAATATCAGGAAGTGACTAAATGAATTAATTGGAAATTATTATGAGAATTAATGAAGCTTTCAGAACTGCCCAGTGAGTTCTGTAACAAACTCCTTTTTGTTCGAATTTCAAAAACAGTCACCCAGAACATGGCTGGAAGTTCCTTAGATGCATATCTCTGTAATGAACAGGAGGTTTGAAAACTTGCCCTACTTCTATAGTAGAGTTCATTGCTTTTCAAGATGGAAAGTATTTTAGCTTACAAAAAAAACCCCACTACCATTTCCCTTTTTAATTTCTGTCTCTCCAACAGAAACACACTTGAAAGAGTCAGTTGCGTGGACTCTCATTGGCTTTCTGTGGTTGCAGCTCTATTATGGGACAAAAAGGACATTCAGAAAAAAAAATTCATCTGCATTTTCATAAGGAAGGAATGGAATGTGGTCTACACAAAGGTGAGAGTTTGTGGGGTATATGTACTGTTGCAAGAACGGATCACTTAATAACCACATTTAGGCAATTGTTTGTACAAGAGTTATTTTCTCTACTAGATTGTAAACTTCACATGGGCAAGCCTAAATTTTTTTTAGTTTTCCCCTGTGTCCTTAGACTCTAGCCCAAAGTGGATGCCAAAAATATATATTGAATAAGCACTATCAAAGATTGTTTAAAGACTGGTTTAAAAAACATAAGTAGTGCTTGCATTTTAAAAAGGCAATGATTTTTAAGGAAGAGATATACTAGTTTTTGATAATGTTTCATTTTGTAATAATTTCAAACTTACAGGAAAGTTTCAAAAGTTATACGAATACCCCTTGGGTACTCTTCAACTAAATTCTTCCATTTTAACATTAGCCACACTTAATTTTAAATATAAATGTGAGAGTAAGTTGCAGACATGCTGCCCCTTTATCTTTAAATAATTCAATGTGCAATTCCTAAAAACAAGGACATTCTCTTACATAACTACCATACAGTTGTCAAAATCAGGAGGTTAACAGTGAGACAATATTATTTTCTAATCCTTAGACATTATTCAATATTTGCTTATTACCTTAGTAATATCCTATACAGTAATAGAAAAATAATTTTTAAGGAACCAATCAAGGATTTCATATTGCATTTTCCTATCTTTAATCTCTTTCGGTCTGGAACAGTTACTGTCTTTCTTACTCTTTTCATGACCTTGACATTTTGAAGAGTATAGGCCAATTATTTTGTAGGCTGTCTTTCAATTCAGGTTTATCTGATGTTTCCTCATGATTAAATTCAGATTTTGCATTTTGACAGCATCACCAGATAAGTGACATTGAGTCTCTTGCAGTGCATCATATCAAGAGACACAGATGCCAGCTCATTCCATTACTGGTGATGCTAACATTGATCACTTAATGTAGAAGATGGTGTCAGCCAGGTTTCTCCACTATAAAATTACTATTTTCCTCTTTGCAATTCCCCCTTTGTAATTAATAAGTATTCTGTGGGGAGATCCTTTGGGGCCATGTAAATATCTCCAAAGTTTCACTTGCCAGTTTTAGCATCCATTGATAATTCTTGCTTGAATTAGTTATAAATATGATACTTGCCAAACAGTGATTGTCTAACTCCATCATTCATTCTGCCTTGTTAGTTGGCATTCCCCTATTAAAAAACTGTTCTCTTTCTCCTCTATT
This sequence comes from Dama dama, assembly GCF_033118175.1. NCBI lineage: Eukaryota > Metazoa > Chordata > Mammalia > Artiodactyla > Cervidae > Dama > Dama dama. The sequence continues at coordinate 80,572,028 of NC_083700.1, forward strand.
TATCTATTGATGCATTTATTTATATTAGCATGGGCTTGAATTATTGCTTTAGTCGGGGTTATAATATGCTAATATTATTGTGTATTTGGTATGCATATCCTCTCAGATTAGGCTCCCATGTTCTCTTGATGTGTTCCACTATTTTTGAGCATTATTTTCTCTGTAAGATAACAAGATGTTCCAGGCCCACCTGAACTTTCTCTGCCCACTTCTGGAATCAGTCATTCTCATAAGAGACCTGATTCTTTAAAGTGAAGAATGGTCCCAAATTTACTTTTTAAAGAAAGCAAAAACAAAATAGAGAATACACAACTATTCAATAAATGTAATAAATATTTAAAATGTACTATGATCTATGCCATTGCCAGTTAAAAGATACATGAAGTTAAACTCATTAAGACAGTGTAATATGGAGTTAGTTAATTGATGGTGTTTTTTGAATATTAGAAATAATCTACTTAGTTCCTTCTTCTCACAATTAAAAAAAAGTTCTCCATGCATTAAAGCCTTAATCATGAAAAGAAAGCTGAATCATTAGAAGAAAATTTAGAAAAGTAGCTTTAGAATAAAGCAGTAGTGTAAGGTTTCCTAAGTAAGCACAAAGGACATTACAAATTCATAATTGTTACATCTTTTTGGTAGACTCTTTTATTATTGATCCTCTTACCACTATTAAATTCTTCCTCTAAAAGTCTACCTTTTATGATATCAATATTTATAAAGCAGCTTGTTTTTAGTTAGCATATTTGCAGTATGTTTTTTATGTTCAGTTATTTTCCATCATTTTGTTGAAGCATCACTCCTGCAAGTAACATACAGCTGGATTTTTGTTTTTAAAATCCAACCTGAAATTTTGTATTTTAAAAAAATTCATTTACAAATATTGTATTATTTTTCCTGATATACTTGAACTTACTTCTCACATTTCATTTGATCTTTCTGTTAACCACACTTTCTCTTTTCTTCTTTTCTTGACTTCTTAAATTGGTTATTTGTGTCTTTCTAGGAATCTGGTTAATTCATCTACTTTGTTTAATTCATGGCATAAATTTATTAATAAATTTTATTGCAATCCTTTTAATTTCTGTAGGGTCTATACTTTCATTCCTGATTTTAGCAACATATGTCTTCTCTATCTTTTCTTGGTCAATAGAGCCAAAAGTTTATCAATTTTATTGATTCTAACAAATAACTGACTTTTGGTTTCATTCATTTTCCCAACTGTCTGTCAGTTTTTAATTTTATTAATTTATTCTCTGATCTGTATTATTTTCTTCTTTCTACTTACTTTGGGGTTGCTTTGGTTTGATTATTGATTTTTAGACCTTTTATGCTTTGTAATAAACATTAAAGATATAACTCTCCCTCCAAGTCTGGTTTGCGTGTGTGCTCGGTCACTTCAGTCATGTCTGACTCTTTGTGACTCAATTGACTATATAGCCCACCAGGCTCCTCTGACCATGGGATTCTCCAGGCAAGAATACTGAAGTGGGTTGCCATCCCTTTTCCAGGGGATCTTCCGCACCCAGGGATCAAACTCCTATCTCCTGAACTACAGGCAGATTCTTTATTGCTGAGCTACCAGAGGAGCCCAAAGTCCTGTTTTAGCAGAATCCAAATCATTAAAATGGATTGTGATTTCATTTTTATTTGATTCAGGTTTTTAAAAATATTTCCTTGTGATTTCTTCTTTGATTCAGGGTCATTTGGAAATGTCTTATTTAATTTCCTAATATTTGGGAGTTTTTAGATTTTTTTGTTAATTTCTAATATAATTTTATTGTGGTCAGAAAGCATACTTCATATGACTTATATTCTTTTAAATTTATTGAGTCTTTTAAATTTATTTATTTATTGATTAAAATTAGAGATACCAGAGGAACATTTCATGCAAAGATGGGCACAATAAAGGACAGAAATGGTATGGACTTAACAGAAGCAGAAGATATTAAGGAGAGATGGCAAGAATACACAAAAGAACTATACAAAACAGATCTTCATGACCCAGATAACCATGATGGTATAATCACTCACCTAGATAGAGCCAGACATCCTGGAATGCAAAGTCAAGTGGGCCTTGGGAAGCATCACTGCGAACAAAGCTAGTGGAAGTGATGGAATTCCAGTTGAGTTATTTCAAATCCTAAGAGATGAGGCTGTGAAAATGCTGCACTCAATATGCCAGCAAATTCGGAAAACTCAGCAGTGGCCACAGGACTGGAAAAGGTCAGTTTTCTTTCCAATCCCCAAGAAAGACAATGCCAAAGAATGCTCAAACTACCACACAATTACACTCATCTCACACGCTAGCAGAGTAATACTCAAAATACTCCAAGCCAGGTTTCAACAGTATGTGAACCGTGAACTTCCAGATGTTCAAGCTGGATTTAGAAAAGGTAGAGGAACCAGAGATCAAATCGCCAACATCTTTTGGATCATTGAAAAAGTGAGAGAGTTCCAGAAAAACATCTACTTCTGCTTCACTGACTATGCCAAAGCCTTTGACTGTGTGGATGACAACAAACTGGGAAATTCTTAAAGAGATGGGAATACCAGACCACCTGACCTGCATCCTGAGAAATCTGTATAAAGGTCAAGAAGCAACAGTTAGAACTGGACACAGAACAACAGACTGGTTCCAAATCGGGAAAGGAGTATGACAAGGTTGTATATTGTTACCCTGCTTATTTAACTTATATGCAGAGTACATCATGTGAAAAGCCAGGCTGGATGAAACACAAGCTGGAATCAAGATTGCTGGGAGAAATATCAATAACCTCAGATATGCAGATGACACCACCCTTATGGCAGAAAGTGAAGAACTAAAGAGACTCTTGATGAAAGTGAAAGAGGAGATTGAAAAAGTTGGCTTAAAACTCAACATTCAAAAAAAAAAAAAAACTCAACATTCAGAAAACTGAGATCATGGCATCTGGTCCCATTACTTCATGGCAAATAGATAGGGAATCAATGGAAACAGTGACAGACTTTATTTGGGGGGGCTCCAAAATCACTGCAGATGGTGATTGTAGCCATGAAATTAATAGACGCTTGCTTCTTGAAAGAAAAGTTATGACCAACCTAGACAGCATATTAAAAAGCAGAGCCATTACTTTGCCAACAAAGGTTCATCTAGTCAAAGCTATGGTCTTTCCAGTAGTCACATATAGATGTGAAAGTTGGACTATAAAGAAAGCTGAGTGGGGAAGAATTGATGCTTTTGAACTGTGATGTTGAAGACTCTTGAGAGTCCCTTGGACTGCAAGGAGATCCAACCAGTTCATCCTAAAGGAAATCAGTCCTGGGTGTTCATTAGAAGGACTGATGCTGAAGTTGAGACTCCAATATTTGGCCACCTGATTCAAAGAACTGACTCATTGGAAAAGACTCTGATGCTGGGGAAGATTGAAAGCAGGAGGAGAAGGGGATGACAGATTATGAGATAGTTGGATGGCATCACCAACCTGATGGACATGAGTTTGAGTAGGCTCCAGGAGATGGCGATGGACAGGGAAGCCTGGCATGCTACAGTCTGTGGGGTTGCAACGAATAGGACACGACTGAGTGACTGAACTGAACTGAACTATAACTTATTGAAACTGTTGAAATGGTCTGACATATAGTTAGTCTATGGCAAACAGTATTCCATGTGCACTTGGGAAGAACGTATATCCTGCAGGTTGTCTGGCAGTCTTTCATGTAAGTATTAGCTCAAATTTATAGGTAGTGTTATTCAAATTTTCTATATTCTTGTGATTTTCTGTGTAATTGTTATATAATATTAGAGGAGATTAAAATCTCCAACTAAAAGTTTTTGTATTGTGTATTTCTCTTTTTAGTTCTTTCAACTTTGTCTTATGTACTTTGGGATTTACTTGTTAAGTATATGAACATTTATAATTATAAATATAATATGTTACATATCATAACAAAGTATATATTAAATTTTACCTGTATCTAATTATATCTAATCTGAAGTTTATTTTCTTGGATATTAATATAGCTATTTATGGTTATTTTGTGTAGTATATAGTTTTCCATCCTTTTCTTTCACTGTATTTGTATCTTTGAACTTATAGTGTATCTTGTATACAGTTGGGATTTCTTTTAAAAAATTCATTTAGTTATCTCTGTTTTTTGATGGTAGTGTTTAATTGCTCACATTTTCTGTATTATTAATTTGGTTGGATTTATTTTTGCCATTTTTCTTTGCATTTGTCTCATTTTCTGTCATTTCTCTTTCTTCCTTAACTGCCTTCTTTTGTGTTAAGCAAATTTTTTTTATTTTTTGATAAAAAAGTTGTGTGTGTAATTATAAAATCCATCTTCAACTTATCACGATCTATTATGTTAATTCTGACTTCTGACAAAAAATAAAGCAACTTTGCTCCAGTAAAACTTCATGTCTTGGGACTTCCCTGGGGTTCAGTGGTTAGGAATCTGACTGCCATTTCAGGAGACATGGGTTCAATTCTTAGTCTGGGAAGATCCCACATGCCTTGGAGCAACTAAGCTGTGTGCTGCAACTCTTAAAGCCCTAGCATCTCAGAGCCCATGCTCCACAATGAGAGAAGCCACTGCAATGAGAAGCCTATGCACTGCAATGAAGAGTAGCTCTCATTGCCCCAACTAGAGAAAGCCCACAAAAGCAATGAAGACGCAGAGTAGCCAAAAAACCAAACTAATAAACAAAAAAATCTTCACATCTTCCACCTTCCTATGTGCTTTTATTGTCACATATATCACATCTATGTAAGCTCAACAATATGGGGTTATACATATTGCTTTAAACAAGCATATAGTTGGATTTATGTTACAGTCTGATGTCATTCCCTTTCAGCACAGAGAACTTTCTCTTGTATTTCTTTTGGGCAGGTCTTCTAGCAATGAATCATTTCACCTTTTTTTTATGAGGAGGTGTCTTCAATTCACCTTCATTTTTGAAGGATAGTCTTGCTGGATATAGAAGCTTTAAAGATAGCTTTCCTGGAAGTTGAATTCATCACTGTCAGCTTGTGTTTGCACTTGAATATTTCATTCCACTGCATTCTGATCTCTGTTTTTTCTCATGAGAAGTCAGCCATCGATTGCATTTTTATTTCCTCATTATGTAACAAGTCATTTTTGCCTTTGTCTCTCCTCTATTCAACTATAGAATGTCTTGATGTGGTCTTTTTTGTAGTTATTCTGTTTACGGTTGATAGAGCTTCTTGGGTCTGTAGACTAACACTTTTTAACAGATTTCGGAAGTCTCTGGCTATTATTTCTTCAAATAATTTGCTACTCCTTCTCTTTCTTCTTACCTTCTTGGACCCCAATTACACCTGTTAGAATAATTTACATTGTCACACGGTTTCTAGAGCTTCCCTTGTGGCTCAGCTGGTAAAGAATCTGCCCACAATGCGGGAGGCCTGGGTTTGATCCCTGGTTTGGAAGATCCCCTGGAGAAGGGAAAGGCTACCCACTCCTGTATTCTGGCCTGGAGAATTCCATGGACTGCATAGTTCATTGGATCGCAAAGAGTCGGACATGACTCAGCCACTTTCACTTTCACAGGTTTCTGAGGATGTTAATTTTTCTTCAATCTTTTTTTCTGTCTGTTCTTTATTTGCTCTATCTTCATGCTTATTTATTATTTCTTCTTTTCTCTTAAATCTGTTATTGAATGCATCTAGTGAATTTTTCATTTCAGTTACTCTGTTCTTCAATTCTAGAGTTTCCATTTGTTTTCTTTTTATAGTTTCAGTTCCTCTATTGAAATTTCCTATTTGTTGATTCAGTGTCAGTATATTAATAGTTTCTCTTAATTATTTTATTATATTGATAATAGCTGCATTGAGGTTTTCTCTGCTAAATGCAACATCTTGGCCCATCCAGAGATTATTTGCATTGGTTGCTTTATTCCCTGAGCATGGATCACATTTTCCTATATTTTACAGGTCTAGTAACTTTTGGTTAACAATTGGACATTTTAGAAAGTATTTTGCAATGACTCAATTCTGTTTTATTTTTCAGGTTGTTCTCTTTCTTGTAACATGTCTGCATGTGTACTATGGACTCTCTCTCTTCCATATGTGGAGTCACTGATGTGTCTTTGCAACTTACTGTTTTACTTTTAATTTTTTCACTCTGGCCTCCTGGGGTCACCCCATGTCTATAAAACTCAGTGGTCAGCCAGTAATTTGCACAGAAGTTATTCTCAAACACCTCAAGCCTGAAACTCCTCCATCCTTTGCCTGTAGATCTGTCTGTGAGCTGGAGAGTCCATTGAAAATGCAACCAATTCCAAGTCTCCCCTAGCTTTCACTTTTTACCAGGCTCTCTGAAATCTCTCCCAGGCATGTGTTTTCTCTGTCTGCCAGGTGTGTCTGAAGAGTTTAGGTCAGGCCTTTGTGGCACTCTCGTTTTCAGAATCTCTTTGTTAGAAGTATGTCTGGTCCACTCCTCACTCCAACTTAGGGGCAACAAACTTAGGTTAGCCAAGTTTTCTTCTTCTGTTACCGTACAGTGCTCCACTGTCGGCTGGCAAAGCGCTGGGCTTTTGTCCCCTACTTCATCCCAAGTAGAGTGCTTCCCATAACCTCAGCTTGCTTTGGTGGCAAAGCTGCTGTTTTTCACTGCTAGCCATGACTAGCTGGTAAAGCTCCAGTTTTGCCTAATCAATTGGAAATGAGAAAGCGAATAGGATAGAAGCAGCCACAGGCAAGAAAGCCAAAGATTCTTGCTATTCTTACCCAAAGCTCTAACAGCTTTTTACAAATAAATGCTTCTCAACTTGTTATCTACCTTTGATTTATTTCCAGTGCCCTGAAATTCTTATTTTTGACAGTTTCATCCAGTTTTCTGTTTACTTTTTTGCAAAGGGAAATTGTCAATCTTTCACAGTATCATTATATGAAATCTTTGTTGAACTGATGATATTTTTCTCCCTTTTAAAATCTGCTTTCAAAGCTACAGATTCTATTTTCTATCCTTTCAGAAGTTATCTTTTCATAATTAGCATTTATATATAACTATCTTTTTTATAAGGTGTGAAGTTATTCTAGTTCTTCTTGTATTTTCCTCTTGAACAAAAAACGATCTTAGCTTGTTTTAACTGCTTTTTCTTATTGTTGTTGTTGCCTTGAATTTTAGTTTTATATCTTTATAGCAAAACTTTGTATTTTTAAAAGTCAATAATTATTTAAATTTACTAGTATCTTTTATTGCTTTGTTTCCTATGTCATTTTCTTCTTGTGGTGATATCAGGACTATTCAAAATTTGGTCACTGAGCCAGTAGATGTCTCAACCCAGGACAAGTTAGCTTGAATTTTTCTTTAAACCATTTATTAAAAGCTCTGTTCCTGGGTTTCAGCCTCTTTTAGACTCTTCCTGTGGATCAAACAAAATTACCTAGTTGATTCACACAATGTGCTGGCTTGTGTCCCTACCACTCATGGAAGTGTGGGGTGTTTATTGCTTCACTTGACTTTGAGGTAAAGCATCAAATGTCCAAGCATCTCTACCAGTTTCTAGAATCAAGCCCAGAAAATTTACACTCTACCTCCACTAATTGTTCCATTGTCATTTATCTGTTCCATTTAATGCCTATGGAAATGCTTTTGGTATTGCTTTGTTATTGAGGGTAGCTATATCTTTGTATTTGGCCATCCCAATATCCGGACAAATTTTTGTCACCCAACGAATGAAATATACATGTATATTCAATATATGTAAATATACAAATATACATGTATACAAATATATATGTGTATATATATATATATGCATATATCTTATATCTTTTCTTTTTAAAAAATTTCTTTAAAAAATAAAATTATATAAAATATTACATAAAATGTTTACATGGGTTCCAAAGTCAAATCTGCAAAACAAAGTATTTAATGATGTCTGCCCTCTACTCTTCCACCCTTACCCCTGCCCTTTTGAGTCATAAATAACCACTTTGTTGGTTTCATGTTTCATCCATCCATTCATTATCTTTCATAAATATATATAGAGTGAAAGAGTGAAAGTGTTAATCGCTCAGTGGTGTTGGACTCTTTGAGACACCATGGACTGTAGCCCACCAGGCTCCTCTGTCCATAGGGATTCTCCAGGGAAGAATACTGGAGTGGGCAGCCATTCCCTTCTCAGGGAATCTTGCCGACCCAGAGATTGAACCCAGGTCTCCTGCATTGCAGGTAGATTCTTTACTGTCTGAGCCACCAGGGAAGCCCTATATGTATAAAGCATAAATAGCAAATAAAGCATATATATACTTTAAAGTATATACACTTTATCTATTATTGCTATTATTGCTTCATTTGAAGCAGAGGAAGATTTAAGGAAATTACAGCATCCTAGTCAGTGCCAGGCTCACTTACCCATCCCTTGCCAGTCCAGTTTGGCAGTTTGGAGAAAGAAATGGGTTAAGAGCTCTGCAAATGAAGTAGGGATGATGATGATGTTGACAATGGCAAAGATGTTGGTTTTCCTAGATCTGGAAGAGAGGACTTTATCAAGAGTATTGCTTGACCCTCTAATGGCTCAGCTCTGGGAGACTGTTTTAGATAATGTGTTAGATAAAACTGTAACAGGATATTAAAGATGGGGGTCTGTTCTTATTTCAGGTAAGGCAATAGGATAATAGATGTCATCTTCCAAAGTAAGGTGTTAGAACACAGTGAAGAATTTTTAAAGGAAGTTTCAGAAAATTGGTTTAGTACACATCTAAATCTGGCTTCCCTGGTGACTTAGACAGTAAAGAATCCTCCTGTGATGCTGGAGACCTGGGTTCAATCCCTGGGTTGGGAAGATCCTCTGGAGAAAGGCATGGAAACCCACTCCAGTATTCCTACCTGGAGAATCCCCATGGACAGAGGAGCCTGGCTGGCTACAGTTCATAGGATCACAAAGAGTTGGACATGACTGAGCGACTAAGCACAGCAAATCCAGCACACATCTCTTGCCTATAAAAATAGGTTGTAGTGGTTAAGAAAAGTATGGCGTTTGTGACTTAGTCACTAAATTGTGTCTGATTCTTGTGACCCCATGGACTGTAGCCTGCCAGACTCCTCTGTCTATGGGATTCTCCAGGCAAGAATACTGCAGTGGGTTGCCATTTCCATCTCCAGGGGATCTTCCTGACCCAGAGATCGAACCCAGGAGAGGTCTCCTGAATTGCAGGCAGATTCTTTACCAACTGAGCTACAAGGGAAGCCCTAAGAAAAGTATAGTAAGAATTAAAAGAGAAGAGTTTTATTTTCTTGAATTTGTCTAGTGTTGTGCATTAGAAAATGAGCTCCACGGAAGCAGGAATTTTTATGTATCTTGTTACTGTTAGGGATGAATGAATGTGCAAATATTTAGAGGAAGCTGTCTTTGTGTTTTGAGTTTCTGGGGGAGAGAATGAGAATTGCATGACCTCAAATGTAGGGTGGCTCCCTGTTGGTTTAGATGGTAAAGAATCTGCCTGCAATACAGGAGACCTGGGTTCAATCCCTGGGTGAGAAAGACCCCCTGGAAGAGCACAGTCCACTCCAGTACTTTTGCCCAGAGAATCCCATGGACAGAGGAGCCTGGCGGCTTACCGTCCATGGGGTTGCAGAGTCAGACATGACTGAACGACTAATACTTTCAAACATAGGGGAAATATGCTTTGATGGGGCCACAAAGAAGGTGAACTAGTGTTCTGAGAAATTTAAAGGGGGAGCACCTAGCTAGTGGCTCCTTTAGAGACTAGAATAACAAGAGAGGCTGTGTTGGGAGAGCTTGCACCCTTGGTGATCATTTGTTGGGGTAAAGGTGATTAAGCTTTTTCCATGAATCATATGTAGACTGAACACGTGAGAATGAGAGCTGGAGTGGGGTCATCACAGATGATGTCCAAGAGGCTAGGAGGAAAGAGGCAATTCAACACAGAGATGAACCTCAAGACTTTCAGGGGCTAGGAAAGGAATTGTGGGTGAATACCACCTTACACCCACAGGAAAACACATAAGAAGTATATTTTTTTTGTCTTGTTTGCATAATATTTGATTTTTTAATGTTTAAATACCTAAAACTATTATTTTAGAATTTATTATTTTCTTCTAAAGTAAATTTATTTAAAATATATTTTTATTGAAGATGTATTGCTGACTTTAAAAGGAGAGATTATAAGATCTTGTTTTTCAACCCACAGCTACACAGTCCATGTATAAGGTGCTAAAACAAGCAAACAAACAAAAAAACCACAACCCAAAACCAAAAAGATGAGTGCTCTGACTCATAGAAGAAAGGAATCTCCTTCAAAGACACTGACAAAACTGTAGATAAGAAATAAGAATATGGCAAAAACTATATTTCCTTAAGCTTTATAATTGTCAATTATTACCTTAGTGCCTTTTATTTTTATTTACATAATCTTTTCTCTGCACTGCATGGCATAGGTATTGTAGTTCCTTGACTAGGGATCGAACCTATGTCCTCCACATTGGCAGTGCAGAGTCTTAACCACTGGACCACCACAGAAGTCCCTACCTTAGTGCCTTTCATGCAACAGAGCATTCTCTAATAACACATGGTAACCCCTCAACTGCAACATCATATTGGGAGTACTACACAGAGTATAAAGAAAAATGAATATTTTATACATACATATGATGAGCCCTTTAAAATCCAATAATTGCATGTCACAGCTTTTCAAACTAGAAATGAAAAAGCTACTGAAGCACCTTACAAGGTATGGTACCATATTGCTTTGGCTGGAAAAGTACACACAATAGCAGAGGGGCTAATAAAATCTTGTGTATTTGACATTGCTGAATGCCTGCTGGATGAAAAATCAGTGAGAGGAACCACAGAACTGCCATCTTTCAATGATTCAGCAACTCAGAATAAAAAATTAGCTGCAGACCAAAGACTGAGTTAATATTGCTTCCGTAGAACTGAACTTTTGCCTTAAAATGAACAAATCTACCAATGTGCCTAGATTTGGAGTTTTTGATTATATTTGTTCAGGATTAGCACCAACTAATCATCAAAGATCTTCTTTTATGTGAATGTAATTAACACAAGTAGTCCCAATATTTTCAGAGTGTTAACATTTTTTAATTGCTTGGTTTATCCTGTAACAACTTTGTTGGCATTTGTCCTGGTGGTATAAAAGCAATGGTGGGTAAAATTGCTGGTGTCTTAGCATGAATCAAGGCAATAGTGCCAAATTATACTACTAGTCATTAGATTCCTCACCACTAAGCACTTGCAGGAAAAAAAAAATAGTTTTGCTAAAGAACATTTTTAATGAAGCAGTAAAAGTTATTAATTTTATAAAATCTCATTCCTTGAGTATACATGCTTTTAATATTCTGTGTTGAAAGGGAAGTACATATAAAGCACTTCTGTTGCATACGAAAGTATGATAGCTATCTTGAGGAAAAGCACTTTCAGTTTTTGAAATGAGGGCTGAACTCACTGCTTTACTCATGGAATACCAGTTGAACACAGTTGGTACAGGAAACAGCAAGCAATTAAAAAACATTAACATTTCAAAAATATTAGTACTACCTGTGTTAATTTCATTCACATAAAGGAAGATTTTTGATGATTAGTTGGTGCTAATCCTGAACAAATACAAGCAAAACTCGGAATCATTCGACTAGCAGACCAACTTCAGTTATTCAGATCGTGTACATATTTAGCAAACATTTTCTAAAAAATGAACCAAGTGAGCCTGTTTGCAGGAGGTACTTGCAAGCTATTTCTTGACAATGATAAAATTCAAGCTTTGCTGCAAAACTTAGAATTTTGAAAAACTTTTATCTGCCTCCATGAGCTTGACAGCTTTTCAATACTTAAAGACTTCTTTGTTTTGTTTTGTGTTTGTTAAAAGTTTTTCGGCCAGGATATGCAGCACGGTATGTGGGATCTTACCCTGACCAGGGATCTAAGCCCATATCCCTTGCAGTGGGAGTGGAGTCTTAACCACAGGACCACCAGGAAAGTCCCCAGTACTTAAAGACTTCTGATGAGATCAGTGGTAATACTAACATATGTGAATGTGTCAGTGTTTAGAACTGCATAACTTTTTGAACCAATACTTTCCAAATGACCAATGCATAGTGTTACAATATTATGCATGAGTAAAAGATCCACTTGAAGTGCAAGATAAATCAACAGATTTTAATATAACAGAGTATAAAAAGTTGATTGGTGTGGTTTTAAAATTCACATTGCAACCACCCTTTATGAAATTATCACTTGTCAGGTTTTTGTGTAGTATCAGTGAAGAATATCCTCAATTATCGGAAAAAGTTATTAAAATATTCCTTTTTCCAACTACTTATCTATATCTATGTGAGGCCAGGATTTTCATGATATACTGTAACAAAAGTTACATAACAATTTGAAAGCAGAAGCAAATATGAGAATCTAGTCTTCTATCTGCTCTTTCACCAAACATGAAAAAGATTTTGCAAATATGTAAAACAGTGCTTCTCTTCTCACCAAAAAATTTTTGGCTTGGAAAATACAGTTCTTTCCCATGAAAATATGTTATTTATGTTACTAAGTACTGGGCTTATTGTTATTTTTTAAATAAAATTAATAAACAAATATTTTAAACTTCCAAGTTTTTCATTTTAATATCATATATATGGACAAATATATTTACACAATAGCTATATTTACACAATAGCTCTCAAGGTCCTCAATTTTCAAGAATTTAAAGGGCTCATGGAACCAAAATATTTTGAGAACAACTAGACTTGAGTAAGGGTTTCCCTGGTGGTTCAGTAGTAAAGAATCTGTCTGCCAGCACAGGAGACAAAGAGACACAGGTTCAATCCTTGGGTCAGTAAGATCCCCTGGAGGAGAAAATGGCAACCCATTCCAGTATTCTTGCCTGGAAAAGGACAGAAGAACCTGGAGGGCTGCAGTCCATGGGGTCACAAAGAGTTGGACACAACTGAGCAAGCATGCCTAGATTTGAGTAAGGAGGACAGAAGACTGCTGGAGGTTTGAAAAGACAAGAAGAGGTGTGAGATAATTCTGCTTATTTAGCAGATGGGGAAAGTGACTTGCCTGGGTAATGTATTATCATTGTCTACTAAAGGCCCACTCAGGGTAGTAACGTTTAAAGTGAGACAAGTTTATGTGTGGTGTGGCTTTCTGCAGCTGTATTCAAGTGCGTCATGCCAGCTTAGAGCAGGTAGAGATTTGGATTTACCAAGGGAAAAAAGGGAAGACTAGGATAGAGGGTTTTGTATACACAAAGGAATGATTACAGTGATATATGCATGGAGGTGGTAAGATATAGTGAAAACTGGGAGGAATAATGAATTGTAGGCTCTGATAAGATGGCAGAATTGTTGGAGTTCTGGGTGGAGCAAGCTTAAAGGACAGGAGGTGGCAGCCTGAGTAGGATGCTTACAATTTAAATCACAGAGGGGATGCAGTTACCATTTACGCGTCTGCTGCTGCTGCTGCTGCTAAGTCGCTTCAGTCGTGTCCAACTCTGTGCGCCCCACAGACGGCAGCCCACCAAGCTCCCCCATCCCTGGGTCTAGAAGATGACAAATGGGAGTGGGTGGGCTGAGGTGGAGTAGAGGATAAGGTCACATGAATAAGAGGGCAGGGAACCTGGGAGAATCATCTCCACTCAGGGCTGATGTCAGCTGGTAGGAAGTATGTTCTAAAAATTTCAGTTGTTAAAATGTTGAAACTCCTTTACACCACTTGGTTAATGACCATTACCTGAGTTGCCTGATGTCCCCCATTGCTTTCGCCACCCTGGCCCACTGATCCTTGTCCTAAGACTCAGGACCTCCCTACAGCAACTTAAGGGTAATACCTAGCTCAGATTGAGGCCCTTTGGGATAACAACTTTGCTTCTGATTGGTCTCTGATTATGCTTATGTGAATCTCATCAGTGTTCCATGAATATGGAAATCAGCAAGAATTGAGGCAAGTTAACATTGGAAAGAGTGACAATGAACATTCTTTATTGAGTAAATGAATAGTCGTCAAGGGGTAAAGACCAATAATCAGGGTCTAAGCTTGCTGTAAAAATGGAGTGCTATCGTCTGATACTATGAGTTTCAGGGATAGGGATTTTCAGAGAGGAGGCGGGAACAAAGCTCTAGAACTGAAAAGAAAGAGAAAGTAGACACTTGCTGCCTTGTGGGCTCAAGGTAGGGGAGAAAGTAATCACCACTTGTGGGGGCTACAGAAGAAACAGGGTCCTTAGGGGAAAGCCAGGTTCAAAAAGGTAAAGGGTTTTCATGGATATGCCATGAAATAAAGTTGTAGGTTTAAATCATAGCCTTTTCTTAAGTTGTAGAGCTCAATGTACTAGTCTAACCAATTTATCTATAAATCTAGTAATTCTGTATAAAAATCACTTTCACTTGTCCTTTAATTAATATTTAGTTAAATTTAACAGATAACATTTCCTTAAACGACCATATTACTGTCATGGTTAATTAAATTCCCTTAAACTTTTAAAATTAGAAGACCAAATTTAATATATTTGATTCTCTTGAGCATGATTCTCTCAATCAAGACACCCAATAAGGCTGATTAACTCTAATAAGATAAACAAAACATTTAGTATGGAAACTCTAGTTACAAATCTACGATGCCTGAAAAGACCTAAAAACATTTCAGTCTTTCAGATAGTCAAATACAGTTCATAAAAAGCTTCATGCATTCTAAAAGTAAAATGAGGTTTGATAATAATTAAACATTTCAAATTAGAGTATTCAATTAATATATTAGAGTTTCCTAAATGTTTTATATGCCATAAATAACTATTATACACAATTTTTCATGATATTTATAAAACTTATTACTAGACATCACATGAAATCCTGTGGGTTTCATTTACTTTATCTTTGCTGTACTTAATAATAAACTTTCCTGAGTAGCAAAGTTCCTTCCCCAACAGCAACAGCAGGATTGGCCTAAGACTGGGGTTACAGAGTCAAGTTCAAAGTCAGAGATTCTGACCTGCAATTTGGATAGTACTTCTGGCCTGATGCTACTCAGGCTCACCTACCAAACCCTATCTTAAGGTAATGGGAATTTAAATTCCCAAATTTTCTTATGACTCAGATTATGAGTTAGAAGTCTTTCCACTTAGTCAGATTTGAGAGTCTTTACTAAACTTCTTTCATCCTATCTCCTAATTTGATTCCTTGCTCTTCATGCATTTTATTTCTCTACCTGTCTCACTTATCTCCTTTTTATAATCATTTTATTGACATCCCTCCTTTGTGCCCCACTTGAATCCTGAATGATGTTTAAATTTATTCATTTGACTAAAATTTATTGAGCTCATCTTGTGCTTTAGGCACTATCCTGGGCCCTGGAAATACAGTAGAAGACCAAACAGAAACAAACAGTCAGCGCTGCCCTCATAGAACTTCTTTTTTGTGAGACCAACAATATCTCTCTGTCTTGAGATACCATGTTGAGTCAAGGACTGCCTATGTCATTGGAAGCTCCAACTGGCTCAGGGCCAACATGTGACACTACTGCAGTAATAGCTAATGTTTCCTAGAGCTTTGCTTGTGTCTCTCATGTAATCCTTGCAACAGTCCAATGTTGGGAGATAGTAATTTTATAAATAAGAAAGCAGACACACTGATGTTCATTCACTTGCCTACACCCCAGATTAGAAAGTAACAGGGCCTGGATTCTAAACCAGTCAGTTATCTGGCTTGTGTTTAACTGTTATGCTGCACTGCCTCCTAGAGCAGTGTGAAGTACACGTTTGAAAAAAAAAATAATAACTTGGGAAATTCTTGTGGCCCTAATCAGCTAGTTACCTTGGAGTGTGTTGACAAACCATCTGTTCTTTTTGTTATGCCCAATGTCCGAATCCCCGAGCGGGAAGAGAGAAGGCCTCCAAGACAATGCAACTCGCAAAAAGGGAAGTTTATTGCTGACTCGAGTCAGGGCTCCTGCCACATCCAACGCAGTGGTGCGGGGTCAGAGAGCCCCGAGCCCAAGCTGTTACACAAATTTATAGGGTGAGCACACGCCGTTGGTAGTTGCTTTAAGCAGATTGGTTACAAGTTTGCAAAGCAATTTCATTGGTCAAACACACTCAAAACTTTCACGTGCGTGGGACTTTCCCGGGGGTTTCTGCCCCGTTCCTAATTGGCAAACAGCGGTCAGTGTTAAGCTGATTGGTTGTATCCAGGTGGCCTGATAATCTTACCACCCAGAAGTAGGAAGGCCTACTCCTAATCTAAGCTGCCTGCCATGGCATTACTTCTGTTCACCTCACACTTTTCACCGCCTCTTCTCACCTCATGTCTTTCTTCTCCGCTCTCTGACTAAAATGTCTGCTAATGTTTTATTTATATAATATCCTGAATTTAAACCAACTGTACACCAGGTGTCGGGAGCCAGATTTTATCAAGAAACTTGACCTACATTTGTAAGCAGGAAAATAGGATTAGAGCAAACCAAAAGGAAAAAAACATGTGGGGGTCTTTGATTCATCTCCACTTCCTATTTCCGTGGCTGATCAGGTGTGGACCAGAGGCAACAGATATCCTACTGGGAAAGCCATGGGGCTTGGATTGTTCACATGTCAGCCATGGCCAGGAAAAGTAGACTCAGCTTTACTTGGATTCCTGGGCCCCGAAGGAAATGCCCAGGGTCACCAAACTAAATTCCTGATAAAGCCAAGTTAAGGGGTACCAGCTCCCAGATTCCATGTGTTTGCTGTCCTGTGAGAATGATAAACAGGAAGGATCCTGCTGCCTGAAGGGTAAAGACAGTGACTTCCAGCAGCCCAGGGACTAGGTGCTCTGAGCCAGGCTCTGGTTAAGGCATTCTGCAAACACTGTCTCTTTAAAACTCACAATAGGTTGATGAGGTTAGAAACTTCACAGATGAGGAAACTAAGGCTCAAAGAGGGGACTCTCCTGCCTCACACCATACTCACGCTTCTGATTGAGCCCTGTAATCACTTTGTTCCAGGTATTACAGCCAGAGGTTTGGCTGTGACATGATCCTGAAACTTAGAAAACTCAAAGAGTAGGAACTGGAAAACCTATCCCGTCAGCTCTGTGAACAGTTTTCAGTTTCTATGAGAAAGAGGTTTGACTTCATCTTTGGAGCAGGATGTGCTGTCTATGGGGCTTCCCTGGTGATTTGGCAGCAAAGAATCCATCTGCAATGCAGGAGACCCAGGTTTGATCCCTGGGTCAGGAAGATCGCCTGGAGGAAGAAATGGGGACCCACTCCAGTATTCTTGCCTGGAGAATCCCAAGGACAGAGGAGCCTGGCGGGCTGCAGTCATGGGGTAGCAAAGAGTCAGACATGGCTGAAACAACTGAGCACAAATGTGCTTTCTGTGGTAAGGTGCCAGAATGTAAGCCAGGTGCTCTCCATGGATCTTGGGGAAAATTGTGAAGACACTACTTATAGACGCTTTGGACTGGGAAGAGAATGTCCTGGTTGGAGATGTGATCGGTTGTTGTGAAGTCACAATGGAGTCATATCTCAGCTCTTGCGTTTTTGGGAAGGGGAGCAGGGAGATGCTCTTTGGCTAAGTTTGACTGGAGCTGTCTCTGCTGTCTCTGCCTGCTCTCAGTGGTCCTGGGCCTGCCCCCACGGTTGCCGGGAGGAGGAAACCTGGGGCAGCAGAATTCCTGGGTCTAAGACATGTAACAGAGAATCCAGGGTGCTTCAGTTACCTGGGGCAATGCAAACCTGCTGTGGGAGAGGGGACAGTCCTGACAGAGAACCTTCAGAATGTTGCAAGAATGGAGAAGGAAATGGCAACCCACTCCAGTATTCTTGCCTGGAAAAGTCCATGGACAGAGGAGCCTGGCGGGCTGCAGTCCATGGGGTTACATGACTGATCATGTGTGCACGAGGGTGGAGGGAGATGGGTTGGTAGCAATAAACTGGTAGAACTAAAAAAAAAAAAAAAAAAAAAAGAATGTCACAAGAAGAGTGCTTCCTCCACACTGGCACCCCAGGCAGTTGGCAACCTGGGGACACCAGGTGACAGACCCCCTGCTGCAGCAATGGCAATTTCATGGGGAGCTTGCAGTCTCGGCTGAGGCATTTCTGCCTCTTCAGACTGCTTCCTGATCAGTGGGCGTCGTCAGGGTGAGTGGGTGAAACAGGATTCGGGAGTGGTGTATGGTGGGCCCAGTGCAGACACCCTTTCTAGGGGTCCCTGACACTGCTTAAAAGGGAGTGTGAATGTTCATGAGGCTCTTTAAGAAAAAAGCAACTTTCTTGTACACAGGAATAGAGACACAGACTAGACATAGAGAATGGACTTGTAGACCCAGTGGTGGAAGGAGTAGGTGGGGCAAATTGAAAGAGTAGTATCCACATATATACACTCAGTTCAGTTCAGTTCAGTTCAGTCGCTCAGTCGTGTCCGACTCTTTGTGATCCCATGAATCGTAGCACGCCAGGCCCCCCTGTCCATCACCAACTCCCGAAGTTTACTCAAACTCATGCACTACCACGTGTAAAATAGATAGTTAGTGGGAAGCAGCTGTATAGCTCAGGAAGCTCAGCTCGGTGCTCTGTGATGGCCCGGGGGCCTGGATGGGAGGGCTGGGAGGGAGGCTTAAGAAGGAGGGAAGGAATATACATTTACATATAGCTGATTCACACTGTTGTACAGCAGAAGCTAATATGACACTGTAAAGCAACTATACTCCAATTTAAAATAATAATAAAAAATAAAAAAGTTTTAAGCCAGAGAATAAGATGGCAGAGGAGTAGGTGGATGTGGAGTACCTCTCTCTCCATGGATGCATCAGGAATATACCTTCAGACACAGAAGTGCATGCAGAACACCAGCTGAGAGTGGACAGGAGTACCTGACCAGTGGAAAAGAATATATAAAACCACGCAAAACTCAGTAGGATGAAGGAACTAGTGCGAAAAACAGGAATGTTAGTAGGACTGGACCTGCCCTCAGCCAGTGAGGGAACTGAAGCAGGGGTCTGATCCCCACTTCAGGGAAATTGAGTCAGAGGAGAAACATTTAAGGCTGAGAGTGAAACAGCTGATCTGTGGCGGCCTAAATGGAAAGAGAATCAGACAGTCCTTGCCGCAGCCATACATACCCCACACAGGGACCCCAGGGGGGCCCCTCTATGTGCCTGACGTGCAGAACAACCGAGAAGGGCCCCAAGCAAGGGAGCCCTCTAAGTGCCTGAATGGGCATAGCAATGGAGAAAGACTGGCCAAATAGGCCTTCTGATCACCAGCTACAAGAGGCTTGTAAAAAGACTCTGATAGGGCCAGAACTGCCGCGGCAGAGACAGTCCATGTCCCTGCACACTTGGCACTACCAGGGTCCCCGCAAGCCAAGCAGCTGTGCCACCTTCACATTCAACTCTCACTGGGGCAGAATTGCCACAGGCAAAAAAAAAAAAAAAAAAAAAAAAATCTTGTGTCTATGCACTCAAGGTTGCTTCAGTAGTGTCTGATTTATTTGTGACCCTGTAGACTGTGGCCTGCCAGGCTTTTCTCTTAGGGGGCTTCTCCAGGCAGGAATACTGAAGCGTATTGGCCAATACTGGTTGCCATACCCTTCTAGAGCACTATATTTCCTGCTGCCCTAGCCACCAACTCCCCTGAGTACCTTGTGCTGCCAGAACCCCTGCCACCCAAGCAGCTGCACCACCTCCACACCTGGCTCTCACAGGGCAAACCCAAGCCCTCCAGGGCAGTCTCAGGAGCAAACCCCAGTGGATGAGCCATATGCAGAGGTGGAAATAAAACCACAATTAAAACCCAGGGGCAGTGTGGCTAAGGAAGAAGACCCAAAACCTTCCCACCAGCTGTGCAAACTGCAGATTAAAACCACATGATCAACTAGGCAGACTCTGTGTCTATGGAATATATAAAAGATCATTGAGAGCTCCCACAAAAGAAAACACACTAGTTTTGATAGCTGTGGACATTGGAGGCAAGAACACAGGAGTAAGACTAGATTAGAATCTGAGCTGCCCCCACAGCAGGTCCAGAGATCAGCACAGTGTTGGAGGGCATCCTGGGGAGGTGAGGTGGACTGTGACTCCCAGCAAGGGAAAGGACTCTGACAGCAGTGAATCAAAAAAACATTTATTATTCTTATGTTTTGACTTGTTCTGTAAATTCTTTTGGATTTTTCTTTCTTTCTTTCCTTCCCCCCTGCCCCATTGTAGTTGTTGATTTTATTGGCACTATGAAATCTAATTAAGCTTTTGAGCTTTTTTTTTCTTTTTCTTTTTCTCAGTCACAGTTTTTATTGCTGTTATAAACCTTTGCCCTACATTGGGCTTTTGAAGTTCTGTGGAGTTTTCCTTTTTTTTTTTTCTCTTTTCTCTTTTTTAAATTTTAATTTTTAATGTTTTAAATCTATTATTTTTTATACTTTTATTCCTTTGTTTGCTTTTCCTACTGTTCTTTTCCCTTTGCAGTTAATCTTTAATGAATATAAGTCTTCTTCATCTACCTCTATTTAACTTTGCATATCTATTCTTTCTTTGTTTTCTTTCTTTCCTTTCCTCTCAAAATATTTGTTAGTTTTGTTTTAATTGCTTTATTCCCCAGTTGGCATCTTGCTTTAGTTTTGTTTCCATGTTTGTGCTTTAGTTTGTTTTGTTCTTAACTGGTAAATATAATTTTTTATTTCCTTTGTTTGCCAGGTCAAAGCACAGTACAGTACAATCTACTGTACTTTATTTTTGTTGGACTGTTTTGACTTTGCTCATGGGTGTATATGTATATGTGTATATTCCATTATTTTAAATATTATTTGCCTGATTTTGTAACTGCAATTTGTCTGGGGTTCATCTTTGGTTTCTTGTTTTTGGGTATTTATTTTAATTTCACTTAATGCCATAACAAACCACTTGTGGAATCTTCGTTCCTGATCAGAGATCAAGCCCTGAGCCTTTGGAGTGGGGGCACTGACTCCAAGGCCCTAGATTATCAGAGAACTAACGCTAAGGAGTATCAAATAGTGAGAACTCACACAAAGGAAACCACTTGAATACAAGACCTGGCATCACCCAACCATGAGTAATACCCTGTGTAGGATCCCTCATCTAAACAACAAGCAAAACAAAAATGCAAACCCAATCATCAGCAGATAGGATTACCATCTCACTCAGCCTTGCCCATTAGAGGGAAAACAAACGAACAAACAAAAATTCAGCACAAATCTCACCCTATACAAAGCTTACACAAACCACTGGACCCCTTAGGACGGCAGAAACCAAAGGGAAGAAAGAATTCAACCTTGAAGCCTGGGAAAGGGGACCTCAAACACAATAAGTTAAAAAAAAATGAAAAGGCAGAGAAGTACTACACAAATGAGGGGAAAAAATATAAACACAGAAGTCCAAGTAAATGAAGAGGAAATAGGCAAATTACTTGAGAAAGAATTCAGAATAATGATAGTAAAGATGATCAAAAACCTTGAAAAGAAAATGGAGAAAATGCAAGAATCAATTAACAAAGACCTAGGAGAATTAAAGAATAAACATACAGAGACAAACAACACAATTACTTAAATTAAAAATACTCTAGAAGGACTCAATAGCAGAATATCTGAAGCAGAAGAATGAATCAGTGAGCTGGAAGATAAAATGGTGGAAATAACTTCTGAAGAGCACAATAAAAGTAAAAAGAATGAAAAGAACTGAGGATAGTCTCAGAGAGCTCTGGGACAATATCAAACGCACCAACATTCGAATATAGGGTCCCAGAAGAAGAAGAGAAAAAGAAAGGGTATGAGAAAATTTTTGAAGGAATTATAGTTGAAAATTTCCCCAGCATGGAAAAGGAAAAAGTCATTCAAGTCCAAGAGGCACAAAGAGTCCCATACAGGATAAACCCAAGGAGAAACTTGCCAAGACACATACTAATCAAACTAACAAAGACCAAACACAAAGAAGATTCCCTGATAGCTCAGTTGGTAAAGAATCCACCTGCAATGCAGGAGACCCTGGTTCAATTCCTGGTTTGGAAAGATCTGCTGGAGAAGGGATAGGCTACCCACTCCAGTATTCTTGGGCTGCCTTTGTAGGTCAGCTAGTAAAGAATCTGCCTGCAATGTGGGAGACCTGGGTTCAATCCCCAGGTTGGGAAGATCCCCTGGAGAAGAGAAAGGGTACTCACTCCAGTATTCTGTCCTGGAGAATTCCGTGGACTGTATAGTGGATGGGGTCACAAAGAGTTACACATGACTGAGTGACTTTCACTTTGGAGAAGCCCCAGCAAGATGGTAGGTGCTGGAGTGGTGGCTGTGCAGCACTGGAGTGACTTTGAGGAGATACCCCACATCCAAGGGCAAAGGAGAAGCCCCAGCAAGATGGTAGGAGGCATGAATTCGTGTTTAGAATCAAACCCCGTACTGACAGAGATGCTCAGAGCTCAAACAAACCTTGTGTGCACCAGGACCCAGAGACCCCACAGAGACTGAAACAGAACTGTTTGAGTGTCTCCTGTGGAGGTACAGGTCAGCAGTGGCCTGATGCAGGGGCAGTGGCTCTGGGTGCAGTAGACCTGGGTATGGCATAGGACCTCTTGGAGGAGGTCGCCATTAGCTCCACCACAGAACTGCCAGAACTTACACAGGATTGGGAAACAGACTCATGGAGGGCACAAACAAAACTTTGTGCACACCAGAACCCAGGAAAAGGGAGCAGTGACCCCACAAGAGACTGACCCAGACTTGCCCGTGAGTGTCCAGGAGTCTCCAGCAGGGGCATGGGTCAGCAGTTGCCTGCTGCAGGGCTAGGGCACTGAGTGGGACCTTCTGAAGGAGGCCACCATTGTCTTTATTACCTCCACCATAGTTTGGCCTCAGGTCAAATAACAGGGAAGGAACACAGCCCCACCCATCAAAAGAAAATTGAAATAAAGATTTATAAGAACAAGACCCAGTTTCCCCTCAGTCAGTCTCTCCCACCGGAAAGCTTCCATAAGCCTCTTATCTTTCTCCATCAGAGGGCCAAGAGAATGAAAACCACAACATAGAAAACTAACCAATCTGATCACATGGACCACAGCCTTGTCTAACTCAATTAAACTATGAGCCATGCCGTGTAAGGCCACCCAAGATGGACAGGTCATGGTGGAGATTTCTGACAAAATGTGATCCACTGGAGAAGGGAATGGCAAACCACTTCAGTGTTCTTGCCATGAGAAGCCCATGAACAGTATGAAAAGGCAAAAAGATAGGACACTGAAAGATGAACTACCCAAGTCAGTAGGTGCCCAATATGCTTCTGGAAATGAGTGGAGAAATAACACAAGAAAGAATGAAGAGATGGAGCCAAAGTAAAAATAACACCCAGTTGTGGATGTGACTGGTGATAGAAGCAAAGTCCAAAGCTGTAAAGAACAATATTGCATAGGAACCGGGAATGTTGAGTCCATGAATCAAGGCAAATTGGAAGTGGTCAAACAGGAGATGGCAAGACTGAACATCGACATTTTAGGAATCAGTGACTAAAATGGACTGGAATGGGTGAATTTAACTCAGATGACCGTTATATCTACTACTATGGGCAAGAATCGCTTAGAAGAAATGGAGTAGCCATCATAGTCAGCAAAAGAGTCCAAAATGCAGTACTTGGATGCAATTTCCAAAATGACAGAATGATCTCTGTTCATTTCCAAGGCAAGCCATTCAATATCACAGTAATCCAAGTCTATGCCCTGACTAGTAACACTGAAGAAGCTGAAGTTGAACAGTTCAATGAAGACATACAAGACCTTCTAGAATTAAGAGCAAAAAAGATGTCCTTTTCATTATAGGGGACTGGAATACAAAAGTAGGAAGTCAAGAGGTACCTGGAATAACAGGCAAATTTGGCCTTGGAGTACAAAATGAAGCAGGGCAAAGGCTAACAGAGTTTTGCCAAGAGAATGCACTGGTCATAGCAAATACCCTCTTCCAAAACAAGAGAAGACTCTACACACAGACATCACCAGATGATCAATACCGAAATCAGATTGATTATATTCTTTGCAGCCAAAGGTGGAGAAGCTCCCTACAGTCAGCAAAAACAAGACCATGAACTCCTTATTGCCAAATTCATACTTAAATTGAAGAAAGTAGGGAAAACCACTAGACCACTGAGGTATGATCTAAATCAAATCCCTTACAATTATACAGTGGAAGTGAGAAATAGATTCAGTGGATTAGATCTGATAGACAGAGTGTCTGAAGAACTATGGATGGAGGTTCGTGACATTGAGCAGGAGACAGGGATCAAGACCATCCCCAAGAAAAAGAAATGCAAAAAGGCAAAATGGTTGTCTGAGGAGGCTTTACAAATAGCTCTGAAAAGAAGAGAGGCGAAAGGCAAAGGAGAAGAGGAAAGATATGCCCATTTGAATTCAGAGTTCCAAAGAATAGCAAGGAGAGATAAGAAAGCCTTCCTCACGGATCAATGCAAACAAATAGAGGAAAACAACAAAATGGGAAAGACTAGAGATCTCTTCAAGAAAATTATAGATACTAAGGGAACATTTCATGCAAAGATGGGCACAAAAAAAGGACAGGAATGATGTGGACCTAACAGAAGCAGACAGAACTATACAAAAAAGATCTTCATGACCCAGATAATCACGATGGTGTGATCACTCACCCAGAGCCAGACATCCTGGAATGTGAAGTCAAGTGGGCCTTAGAAAGCATCACTATGAACAAAGCTAGTGGAGGTGATGGAATTCCAGTTGAGCCATTTAAAATCCTAAAAGATGAGGCTGTGAAAGTGCTGCCCTCAATATGCCAGCAAATCTGGAAAACTCAGCAGTGGCCACAGGACTGGAAAAGATCAGTTTTTATTGCAATCCCAAAGAAAGGCACTGCCAAAGAATGTTCAAACTATCGCACAACTGCATTCATCTCACATGCTAGCAAAGTAATGCTCAAAATTCTCCAAGCCAAGCTTCAACAATATGTGAACTGTGAACTTCCAGATGTTCAAGCTGGATTTAGAAAAGGCAGAGGAACCAGAGATCAAATAAGCAACATCCGTTGGATCATAGAAAAAGTGAGAGAGTTCCAGAAAAACATCTACTTCTGTTTTATTGACTATACCAAAGTTTTTGACTGTGTGGATCATGACAAACTGTGGAAAATTCTTAAAGAGATGGGAATACCACCTGAACTGCCTCTTGGGAAATCTGTATGCAGGTCAAGAAGCAACAG
Organism: Dama dama; assembly: GCF_033118175.1. Lineage (NCBI taxonomy): Eukaryota > Metazoa > Chordata > Mammalia > Artiodactyla > Cervidae > Dama > Dama dama. The sequence goes on from NC_083700.1 coordinate 80,597,197, forward strand.
TTAGAACTGAACATGGAACAGCAGACTGGTTCTAAATTGGGAAAGGAGTATGTTGGATTGGATGAAGCACAAGTTGGAATCAAGATTTCCAGGAGAAATATCAATAACCTCAGCTATGCATATGACAGCACACTTATAGCAGAAAGCGAAGAAGAACTAAAGAGCCTCTATTTTTTTTCTGAAGAGCCTATTGATGAAAGTGAAAGAGGAGGGTGAAAAAGTTGGCTTAAAACTCAACATTCAAAAAACTAAGATCATGGAATCTGGTCCCATCACTTCAAGGCAAATAGATGGAGAAACAATGGAAACAGTGAACGACTTTATTTTGGGGGGCTCCAAAATTACTGCAGATGGTGAGTGCAGCCATGACATTAAAAGATGTTTGCTCTTTGCCAGAAATATAGATCAATGGAACAGAATAGAAAGCCCAGAGATAAATCCACGAACCTATGGACACCTTATCTTTGACAAAGGAGGCAAGGATATACAATGGAAAAAAGACAACCTCTTTAACAAGTGGTGCTGGGAAAACTGGTCAACCACTTGTAAAAGAATGAAACTAGAACACTTCCTAACACCATACACAAAAATAAACTCAAAATGGATTAAAGATCTAAATGTAAGACCAGAAACTACAAAACTCCTAGAGGAGAACATAGGCAAAACACTCTCTGACATAAATCACAGCAAGATCCTCTATGACCCACCTCCCAGAATATTGGAAATAAAAGCAAAACTAAACAAATGGGACCTAATGAAACTTAAAAGCTTTTGCACAACAAAGGAAACTATAAGTAAGGTGAAAAGACAGCCCTCAGATTGGGAGAAAATAATAGCAAATGAAGCAACAGACAAAGGATTAATCTCAAAAATATACAAGCAACTCCTGAAGCTCAATTCCAGAAAAATAAATGACCCAATCAAAAAATGGGCTAAAGAACTAAACAGACATTTCTCCAAAGAAGACATACAGATGGCTAACAAACACATGAAAAGATGCTCAACATCACTCATTATCAGAGAAATGCAAATCAAAACCTCAGTAAGGTACCATTACACGCCAGTCAGGATGGCTGCTATTCAAAAGTCTACAAGCAATAAATGCTGGAGAGGGTGTGGAGAAAAGGGAACCCTCTTACACTGTTGGTGGGAATGCAAACTAGTACAGCCACTATGGAGAACAGTGTGGAGAGTTCTTAAAAAACTGGAAATAGAACTGCCATATGACCCAGCAATCCCACTTCTGGGCATACACACTGAGGAAACCAGATCTGAAAGAGACATGTGCACCCCCAATGTTCATCGCAGCAGTGTTTATAATAGCCAGGACATGGAAGCAACCTAGATGCCCATCAGCAGACAAATGGATAAGGAAGCTGTGGTACATATACACCATGGAATATTACTCAGCCATTAAAAAGAATTCATTTGAATCAGTTCTAATGAAATGGATGAAACTGGAACCCATTATACAGAGTGAAGTAAGCCAGAAAGATAAAGACCAATACAGTATACTAACGCATATATATGGAATTTAGAAAGATGGTAACTATAACCCTATATGCAAAACAGAAAAAGAGACACAGAAGTACAGAACAGACTTTTGGACTCTGTGGGAAAAGGCGAAGGTGGGATGTTTCGAGAGAACAGCATCGAAACATGTATATTATCTAGGGTGAAACAGATCACCAGCCCAGGTTGGATGCATGAGACAAGTGCTCGGGCCTGGTGCACTGGGAAGACCCAGAGGAATCGGGTGGAGAGGGAGGTGGGAGGGGGGATCGGGATGGGGAATAGCTGTAAATCCATGGCTGATTCATGTCAATGTATGGCAAAAACCACTACAATAATGTAAAGTAATTAGCCTCCAACTAATAAAAATAAATGAAAAAAAAAAAAAAGAACCTAACGCATAGGCTAAAAAATAAAAAAATAAAAGATGTTTGCTCTTTGGATGAAAAGCTATGATCAACCTAGACAGCATATTAAAAAGCAGAGACATTACTTTGCCAACAAAGCTCTGTCCAGTCAAAACCATGGTTTTTCCAGTAGTCATGTATGGATGTGAGAGTTGGACTATAAAGAAAGCTGAGCATGGAAGAATTGATGCTTTTGAACTGTGGTGTTGCAGAAGGCTCTCTAGAGTCCCTTGGACTGCAAGGAGATCCAACCCGTCCATCTTAAAGGAAATCAGTCCTGCGTATTCATTGGAAAGACTGATATTGAAGCAGAAACTCCAATACTTTGGCCACCTGATGCAAAGAGCTGACTCATTTGAAAGGACCCTGATGCCTGGAAAGATTGAGGGCAGGAGGAGAATGGGATGACAGAGGATGAGATGGTTGGATGGCATCACCAACTCAATGGACATGAGTTTGGGTGAACCTCTGGAGTTGGTGATGGACAGAGAGGCCTGGCATGCTGTGGTTCATGGGGTCGCAAAGACTTGGACATGACTGAGCGACAGAACTGAACTTACTGAAGGAGATAAAAGAACTGTACACAGAAAGTTATAAGATATTGAAGAAAGAAATCAAAGATGATATACACAGATGGAGAGACATTCCATGTTCCTGGGTAGGAAGAATCAATATTGTGAAAATGACTATGCTACCAAATACAGTCTACAGATTCAGTACAATCCCTATTAAAATTACCAATGGCATTTTTCATAGAACTAGAACAAAAAATTTCACAATTCATATGGAAATACAAAAGACCCTGAATAGCCAAAGCAGTCTTGAGAAAGAAGAATGGAGCTGGAGGAATCAAGCTTCCTGACTTCAGATTATATTGCAAAGCTACAGCCATCAAGACAGTATGGTACTGGCACAAAACAGAAATATAGACCAATGGAACAAGATAGAAAGCCCAGAAATAAACCCATGCTTTTATGGGTACCTTATTTTTGACAAAGGAGGCAAGAATATATAATGGAACAAAGACAGCCTCTTCAATACATGGTGCTGGGAAAACTGGACAGCTACATGTAAAAGAATGAAATTAGAACACTTCCTAACACCATACACAAAAATAAACTCAAAATTGATTAAAGACCTGTATGTAAGACCAGAAATTATAAAATTCTTAGAGGAAAACATAGGCAGAACACTCGATGACATAAATCAAAGCAAGGTCCTCTATAACCCACCTCCTAGAATAACAGAAATAAAAACAAAGGTAAACAAGTGGGACCTGATTAAACTTAAAATCTTTTGCATAGCAAAGGAAACTATAAGCAAGGTGAAAAGACAACCCTCAGAATGGGAGAAAATAATAGCAAATGAAACAACTGACAAAAGATTAATTTTCAAAATATACAAGCAACTCATACAACTCAATGGCAGAAAAACAAACAATCCAATCAAAAGGTGGGAAAAAGACCTAAACAGACATTTCTCCAAAGAAGACATACAGATGGCTAACAGAAACATGAAAAGATGCTCAACATCGCTCATTATTAGAGAAATGCAAATCAAAACTACAGTGAGATATCACCTCACACTGGTAAGAATGGCCATCATCAAAAAGTCTACAAACAATAAATGCTGGGGAGGGTGTGGAGCAAAGGGAACACTCTTGCACTGTTGGTGGGATGTAAATTGACATAGCCACTATGGAATACAGAATGGAGATTCCTTAAAATACTAGGAATAAAACCACCACATGACCCAGCAATCCCACTCCTAGACATATACCATGAGGAAATCAAAATTGAAAAAGGAAAATGTATCCCATTGTTCATTGCAGCACTATTTGCAATAGCGAGAACACGGAAGCAACCTAGATATCCACTGACAGATGAATGGATAAAGAAGTTTTGGTATATATACACAATGGAATATTACTCAGCAATAAAAAGGAACGCATTTGAGTCAGTTCTGATGAGGTGGATGAGCCTAGAACCTATTATACAGAGTGAAGTGGGTCAGAAAGAGAAAGATAAATATCATATTCTAACACATACATATGGAATCTAAAAGAATGGTACTGAAGAACTTATTTACAGGGCAGCAACAGAAAAATGGTGGATTCCCTGGTGGCTCAGAGGGTAAAGAATCTGCCTGAAATGCAGAAGACCTGGGTTTGATTCCTGGGTGGGGAAGACTCCCTGGAAAAGGAAATGGCAGTGCACTCCAGTATTCATGCCTGGAGAATCCCATGGACAGAGGAGCCTGGTGGGCTACAGTCCACCGGGTCACAAAGAGTCAGACACGACTGAGCGACTAAGCACAGCCCAGCACACATTAGAGAAACAGACATAGAGAATAGACTTACAGACGTGGAGAGAGGGGAGGAGATATGTGTATACTTATGGTTGATTCATGTTGAGGTTTGACAGAAAACAACAAAATTCTGTAAAGCAATTATCCTTCAATAAAAAAAATACAAAAAGAAAAGAATAAAAATAAAAAAGTTTTAAAAGTTCTTGTTTTTGATCATCATTAAAACAAAAGCTACAACAAAAACCAGTCAGTAACTTTTTCATGTTTTTGTAACATTTAAAATAAAATTATAATTCTGTTATTTTCCATCCAATGGTTAAGTCTCACTAGCACTAAAATGATTTTGATAAGTGCAAATCATTCAAGTCATTGTATTTTCTACATTAAAAAATACTATGAATCCTTTTTTATACTTGTGTACTGGTGAATGTGAATATAGCAGTCCTCAAAGTTTGTCACCCACTACCTATACGAAGTAGGGCTAGATTCAGATGCATGTGACAAAAAGTCCCCAAATACCAGAGGCTTAGACAATGGAGACAGTTGTAGTAATGGCCTCCAACCAATCACCCTCTGCTCTGTGTCTTTGAGTGACTTAAGTAATCCAGTCAGACAGTAGTATATGTGACACAAGCAGAGATTTTAAAAGAAAGTGCATATTGGGACTTGCTTTTCCCTTTTTTTGGAACCCGGAGACTGCCATGTAAAGACCCTTAGGCTGACCTACTGTAGGATAAACCAAAAGGAGCAAATGTGAGCCATCCCAGCTGAGGTCCCCGAGACCCAGCAGACGAGTAAAGTCAGCCTAGACTACCCAGCTCCAGCCAATATTCCAGCTTCCCAGCTGACCCGTAGAACCAGGAGCTACATTTGGTAATTGTTGTCTTAAGCCACTAAGTTTGAGATAGTTTGTTATGCAGCAAGAGATACAGATATATTTAATATAGAAACTTGCTTTCTTTCTCTTATAAAGGAGAGACATGAAGTCGAGGGGTGATACAGCACTCCTTTGTGTCAAGGACTAAAGCTTCTCCCATCTTCAGTCGATAACTTGCACATCGTGATCCAAGATGGTTGCCCAAGCTCCAGCCGGTGCAGCGTGACCTATAGCCAGCAGGAAGCAGTGAAGGCGGTGTGATGGATGAAAAATATACCCCTTCTTTCTGCAAACACTCCCCAGAAGTTTCACATAGCATTTATGCTTACATCTCATTGACTTAGTCACATGGCTGCAGCCAGATGCTAGAGAGCTCGGAAGTGTAGTCTTATTTCTGGGAGCCATTAGCTCAGCTAAAACTCTGATTTTTTTTTTTTAAACTGGAGAAGAAAAGAAACAAAATTGTGGGGGAAATGAACAGCTTCTGCCTAACTTCACTTTGCTGCGAACTACTGCCGCACTCATCTTTAAATTTCCAGCACCTAACAGGTGTTCAGTGACATCTGTAGAATGTTGCTGAGGGAATTAAAGGTGGTTTCTTCTCCAGACTGCTGAGGGAACTGGCAAGTTTAGGAATTGCACCTCACCTTCAGGAGATGGTTGGCATCATCCTACTATGAGTGATTAGATGATAGAGAGGCTTCAGAATGTAGCAAGAAAATAATGAGCCTTAAAGTCAGGAATCCTGTCTCTGTTACTTGTTTGCTGGATGACCTCGGGCATAGGATCTAATTTTAAGTATCCTTGCCTTTAAAGTGAAAATAAAAATTTCTACCTTAATGGGAAGTGATTATTTAATAGATACAGGGTTTTTATTTGGGGGTAAGTGAAGAGGAACTAAGAAGCCTCTTGATGAAAGTGAAAGAGGAGAGTGAAAAAGTTGGCTTAAAGTTCAACATTCAGAAAACTGAGATCATGGCATCTGGTCCCATCACTTCATGGGAAATAGATGGGGAGACAGTGGAAACAGGGTCAGACTTTATTTTTTCGGGCTCCAAAATCACTGCAGATGGTGACTGCAGCCATGAAATTAAAAGACACTTACTCCTTGGAAGGAAAGTTATGACCAACCTAGATAGCATATTAAAAAGCAGAGACATTACTTTGCCAACAAAGGTCCGTCTAGTCAAGGCTATGGTTTTTCCAGTGGTTATGTATGGATGTGAGAGTTGGACTGTGAGGAAAGCTGAGCACCAAAAAAATTGATGCTTTTGAACTGTGGTGTTGGAGAAGACTCTTGAGAGTCCCTTGGACTGCAAAGAGATCCAACCAGTCCATCCTAAAGGAGATCAGCCCTGGGTGTTCATTGGAAGGACTGATGCTGAAGCTGAAACTCCAATACTTTGGCCACTTCATGGGAAGAGTTGACTCATTGGAAAAGACCCTGATGCTGGGAAGGATTGAGGGCAGGAGGAGAAGGGGATGACAGAGGATTAGATGGCTGGATGGCATCACTGACTCAATGGGCATGAGTTTGAGTAAACTCCGGGAGTTGGTGATGGACAGGGAGGCCTGGCGTGCTGCGATTCATGGGGTCGCAAAGAGTCGGACACAACTGAGCGACTGAACTGAACTGAATGTAAAATTTTGGAAATAGATAGTGATGATGATCGCACAACATTGTGAGTGGAGTTGCTGGCCCTGAAGTGCACATATTAAATGGCTCACTTTACAGCTTACCTTGCAAGCTTACCATACTTCTGTGTGTGCCTCATGTGAGTTCACAGAGGACTTAGACAAGAGGAACACTTAGAGAGCAAGAGTGAAAAAAGGGTGGTATGGGATGGAGCAAGGGGTTGAATGACAGTGGTTGGAAGACAGTAATTATATTTTCCAGGAATATTTGATTTTTGTAACCAGAACCCTCTGTGGTCTCTTGGCATCATGCAGACTGCACAGAGAAATGCATGACATGCCAAATTAGTGATGCAGTGGTTCTCCAGTGGCCTTCTGTGCAGAATTAATAGTGCTTATGTTTGCAAACTCTCAAAAACTTTATAAATTGAGCTGAGTGAGACAGAGTTCACTCAGTGTAGTCAGATCTGGTCATTGAACCTCAATTCAATCAACACGAAAGGAACACCTATGTACAATCATTATGGCTACTGATAAATACGGTTCTTGCTTCAGAACATGAGGTCAGATTTCATTCCCCCACTGCCTTTGCTTTGGCAAATGAAAGATGAACAGAAACGATGTGTGTCATATTGGATGAAAAGATTCCCCTTCCCTTTTCCAGGCTTAGTGACTGCAGAAGCACACAGAAAATGAAACCTCCATCACTTGTGTCTATGACTACAATGAGCCACACTGGCCACTCTGCACTAGACATGTAGCATGAGGGAGAAAAATACTTTTCTGTGCTTTGCCACTGAGATTTGGCACTGTTTGTTACTGCAGCATCTCCTAGCCTAACCTGACTGATGCTATGTGTCTCTCCCTGGACTAAATGAGGATTTTAACATAGAGCTTAAACTCTAGAACTAGCCAGTTTCCCCTTCTTGCTGTGTGATCTTGAACAAATCAACTAACTCCTCTGTGCCTATTTTCCCACATATAGAAAACATGGAGAATAAGGGAAACCACATTATACAGTTTTTATGGTGACTATATTATATGAGAGATATAGCCCAAAAAAGTCCTCAAAAATGCTGAATGATGCTGCTGCTGCTGATCATCTCACTTAATTCTCATAAAAACTCTATATAAGATTTGTTGCTGTGCCAAGCCATTGAGGTGTTGGCACAGCTACTGCAGCATAACCTAGCCCTGGACACAAATAAGAAGAGAAAGTTTTGAGATTAGAATTGAGCATTGATCCATCAACCCACCTTTGGGGGTCTATGTCGCTGGAAGCTGTCCAGATCTGCTGTGCAACTACTTCTCATCCTGTCCTCATTTGTTTTCTAGAGGACATATTCACTTACTCAACTTCCCCAGTGACCAAATCCATGTAAAAGACGCCCCCTGGCTCCTCTGCCCCAGGACAGAGGCTCAGAGCTACAGCCAGTCCTATTTTCTTAGGTTGTCCTGCTCTCCTGCCTATAAGGCAAGCTGGGAATCAAACCCTTAGACATAGGATCTGTTTGATTCCCTTATTTTTATTTTTTTAAACTGGAGGATAATTGCTTTACAATAGTGTGTGGGTTTCTGCCATACAACAACGTGAATCAGCCATAATTATATATATATCCCCTCCCTCCTCCCTCTTGAGCTTCCCTCCTCCCTCCCACCTCTCCAAGTCGTCACAAAACACCAGGCTGGGCTCCCTGTGTTACCCAGCAGCTTCCCTTCTGCACCAGACTCATCTCTTACTCTGCCAAAGCCAAATGATTGATTGATTTTTGTTATTATTTTTGGCTGCGCTGGGTCTTTGTTGCAGCATGATGGCTCTTCATTGTGGTGCATGGGCTCTCTAGTTGTGGTGAGTGGCCTTAGTTGCTCCATGATGTGTGGGATCTTAATTCCCCAGTTCAGTTCAGTTTAATCACTCAGTTGTGTCCGACTCTTTGTGACCCCAGTGGACTGCAGCACACCAGGCTTCTCTATCCATCAGCTCCTGGAACTTGTTCAACTCATGTCCATCCAGTCCATGATGACATCCAACCATCTCATCCTCTGTGTCCCCTTTTCCTCCTGCCTTCAGTAGTTACCCAAGAGTGAAAGTGAAGGTCGCTCAGTCATGTCTGACTCTTTGCAACCCCATGGACTAGTCTATGGAATTCTCCAGGCCAGAATACTGGAGTGGGCAGCCTCTCCCTTCTCCAGGGGATCTTCCCAACCCAGAAATCAAACTGAGGTCTGCATTACAGGCAGATTCTTTACCAACTGAGCTATCAGGGAAGCCAATCAGGGGTCAAATCTGAGTTCCTTGCATTGGAGGCAGATTTCAAACCACTGGACCACTAGGGAAGTTCCCCAGATGATTTATTTAGACCACTGACATAATTAATTAAAATAAAAATTTGTGTACAAGATAAAAATATCCCAAAGATGCAAATGTGTATAAAGAAATATCTCTTGCACCCTTCTTTCTAGACTTCCAGTTCCCCTCCCCAGGGGCAAACAAGGTGACCAGTTTCCTCAAAATGGTTTTACAGTGATTTTTTGTTTCTTTCTCTGGCTGCACCACTGTGGGGAATGTACTTCTGAGACTAGCATCCTTCCTGCCCTGTAGCTGAACCCACTGTTCTCTCCCACCAGCAACACCCTCCTTCTGGTCCCCTAATCCTGCACATCCTGCTCTCTATTCAAGCCACCTTCTCCAGGAAGAATTTTGTTTTTTCTTTTAGCAATTCCAGCTGTTACTCATCTCTTCTTCCTGACATTACTATTTCTGTCACTTATATGGACATTTTTCACATCCAGTTTATCAGTTGCTGGTTTCCAATTGCTTGGTGTGGGCCACCCTCACTTTCTCAACCAGCCTGCTGGTTGATTTCCATTCACATGGCTTCCTCTACCACTTACACCCCGATAACTTAAACCCACTTTCCTGAGCTTCAGACATATTTGCGGCTAAAATTGGGTATCTTCCTAGTTGTCTCCTGGGAACCTCCAAAACATCCTTTTTGCCTTCAGCTTATTCAACTTTTTGTATTGCCTCTCTCAATGAATGGCATCAGCACCTATTTAGTCATCCAAACTTGAAACTTCAGTCCCCTAAGCTCTGCGCCCTGTAGGCCCCCTCCAACCCTCCAAGAGAATAATCTGAACGGGAAGGTGAGAGAAAGCTTATCCCAAGTCTTGTCAATTGCCTATCAAAAATGGCTGTCAAATCAATCCCTTTTCCTCATTCCCTCTGTCTCTGCCTTCTCGTTTTATTTCATTCTATAAACAGGTATCTTTATTCACAATATATTTAGTGTCACTTTTTCTGTGTTTTTATGCTCTTTGTTGGTGATTCTTCTGTTTAAAATAGCCCACAAACAAGTGTTGTCTAGTGTCCTAAGTAAAGAAGACTGTCACAGGCCTTACAGAGAAAATACCTATGTTAGATAGGCTCTATTCACACTGATAAAAAGTGAAAGTGAAGTCATGTTGGACTCTTTGTGACCCCATGGACTGTAGCCTACCAGGCTCCTCCATCCACGGGATTTTCCAGGCAAGAGTACTGGAGTGGGTTGCCATTTCCTTCTCCAGGGGATCTTCCCAACCCAGGGATGGAATCCAGGTCTCCTGCATTGTAGGCAGCCACTTTACCATCTGAGACATCAGGGAAGTCACAGTTCACACTGATAGTTACAGTTAGAGGTTATAGTACTGTTGGCTATGAGAGTAATGTTAATGAATCAACAATACATCATACATAAGATGTCTTTAAGGGGTTCCCTGGCTGCTCAGACGGTAAAGAATCTGAGTACAATGCAGGAGACATGGGTTCAATCCCTGGGTCAGGGAGTTACCTTGGAGAAGGGAATGGGAACCCATTCCAGTAGTCTTGCCTGGAGAATTCTATGGACAGAGGAGCCTGCTGGCTATGGTTCATGGAGTCACAAAGAGTCAGACATGACTGAGCAGGCACGCAAGTTGTCTTAAAATAGAAACACACATGAAACAAGGTTGATCCATTGATCTACTGATGAAAATTTTGTTACCAGAGGCTCACAGGAACCCAACCTGTATTTTTATTAATACTAGGAGCAATGATTACATATTCACTAATCAGTGTTCATGGTGGCTTTCTACAACATAACTACTAAAAATAATGAGAATCAACTCTATTATTTGCTTGTTACCTGACTCACAGCAACAATGAAAACTCAATGACGGCAGAAACTTTGTCTATAATTAGAATAATGCATAGCACACAGTAATTTCTCAATAAATATTTATTGAATGAATGAATGAACAAGTTAGGAAACATTTTGTCTGAATCTTAGCTGATACCATCTTTATTTTCATTACTCTCAAAATGAACCTGAACAGATTTTTCAATCATGAATATAGAAACAAATCACAGTAGAAATAGCAATATCTGTGACAGTCACAATAGAAATCATGGGTATTTTCAAATCACAGTACAGCTGTTGTAGATAACCTGAAATGTAGTTTTATACTCGTAGATATACTGTTTTGCCCATCAGTAGATATCATTATTATTATTTCTTTTAATTGAGATATAGTTGATATATAATAAATTTCAGGTTCACTACATAGTAATTTATAACTTTTAAAGGCTATATTCCACTATATTATTGTAAAATATTTATGTTGTACTATATATCTTTGTAGCATATTTATTCTGTACATAGTAGTTTGTACCCCTTAATCCGCTACTTCTATCTTGCCTCTCCCCTCTCTGGTATCTACTAGTTTGTTCTCTATATCTGTAAGTCTGTTTCTTTTTTGTTATATTCACAAAAGTTTATTTTTTAAATTCCATGTATAAGTCATATTGAGCAGTGTCTGTCTTTCTCTATCTAACTTATTTCACTTAGCATAATACCCTCATCCATGTACATTATTGCAAATGGCAAATATTCATTATTTCTCATGGATAAATAGTATTTCATTGTGCATATGTGTGTGTGTCTGACACCTTTATTCACTCATCTGTTGATGAACACTTATGTTGATTCCATATCTTGGAAAGTATAAATAGTGATGTTACAAACATTGCATGTATCTTTTGAATTAATGCTTCTATTGTTGCTGATAAATACCCAGCAGTGACATTGTTGGGTCATATGGTAGTTCTATTTTTAGTTTTTTGAGAAGCCTCCATATTGTTTTCCTTAGCGGCTGTACCAATTTATATTCCCACCAACAGTGTATAAGTGTTCTTTATTATCCACATCCTTACCAACATTCGTTCTTTGTGATATATTTGACATAGTCATTCTGATAAGTGTGTCCATTTATCCTAGGTTGTATCAGTATTTCTTTAGTTCTGGTTGTAACTTCTTTTTCATTTATGATTTTATTGATTTAGTCTTTCTTTTTTCTTGGTGAGTCTGGTTAAAGGTTTATCAATTTTGTTGATCTTGTCAAAGAACCGACTATTAGTTTCATTGGTCTTGTCTATTGTTTTTTTAAAAAATAATTTTACTTATTTATCTTTTGGCTGTGCTGAGTCTTCATTGCTACATGTAGGCTCTCTCTAGTTGTGGAGAGCAGGGGCTAATCTCTAGTTGCCCTGTGAGTGCTTCTCATTACAGTGGCTTCTTTTGTTGCAGAGCATGGGCTCTAGGGCATGCAGGCTTCAGTAGCCGTGGTACATGGGCTCAGTTGTTGTGGCTTCTGGACTCTGGAGCACAGTCTCAATAGTTGTGGGGCACGGGCTTAGCTGTCCCACAGCATGTGGTATCTTTCTGGACCAGGGACTGAACCCGTGTCTCCTGTATTGGCAGGCAGATTCTTTACCACTGAACCACCAGTTGTCATTCAGTCGCTCAGTCATGTTCAACTTGTTGCAACCTCATGGACTGTAGCATGCCTGGCTTCCCTGTCCTTCACTGTCTCCCAGAGCTTGCTGAAATTCACGTTCATTGAGTCAGTGATGCCATGCAAGCATCTTGTCCCCTGTTGTCCCCTTCTCCTGCCTTCAATCTTTCCCAGCGTCAGGGTCTTTTCTACTGAGTCCAGCCAGCAGGGAAGCCCTCTATTGCTTTTTAAGTCTCTATTTCATTTATTTCTGCTCTGATCTTTATGATTTCTTTCCTTCTACTAATTTGGGTTTTGCTTGTTCTTCTTTTACCTCCTTTAGGTATAAGATTAGGTTGTTTGAGATTTTTTTTTGGATTCCAGAGGAAGGCTTGTATCACTATACACTTCCTTCTTAGAACAACTTTGCTGCCTCCCATAGATTTTGAGTTGCTGTGTTTTTATTTTTATTTGTCTCCAGGTATTTTCTGATTTATTCTTCAATTTCTTCAGTGATCCATTGATTGATTAGGATTGAGCCTGCATGTGGAAGCTACATGTTACTAAATAATGAAATACAAACAGATATTATTTTAATGTGTTAACAAAGAAACACTGTACACCATACATTTTAACAATTGTATTTGAGAACAATTGATTTCCTTTGAAATTCTGTGGGGCTTTATTTTCTGCACTTAAAACATCAAACATTAAAACATTCTGAGAAGAGATCCATAGGCTTCCCTGAACTATTGGCGCGGGCTGCCGCACAATGGAGTTTAAGAACCTTGCTCTAGCTTCATGTGAAGGCCACATTCAGGTAAGAAGTTCAGGGTCATGAAGCTACTTAGACAATAGAACTGGTGTCCTCACCCAAATCAGCCTGCAGGCATCATCACACAGAGGGGCCTCTTCATTCTAACGTCATCTCCACAAAAATGCTCCTTTGTGCATCCTTAGACAACTGGAGGAACACTGACAGAAAGTTTCCAATGAATTCCATAAAGCATATCAAGAGAGGGCCACATGCAGAGACTTCAAGCTGGGGCTGGAGGGCACTGCTTTTCCAAGTGTGGCCTGAAAACTGTTACTGGCCAAAGATGAGAGAAAGACGGAAATTGAGAGTCAGAGTTTAGAAACATTTGCATAGCGATTTGAACCTAACAATACAGTAATTAAGATTCATATTTTATATGTCTCTTTTTAAAATTTCATCTTACTTTACAAAATTATCCATCTGCAATAGATGGGATATTTACAAAAACTAAACAAAGAAATATTGGTTTTTCCTCCATACAAAGTTTGAGCATCACCATTGTGGGGCAATATGGCGAAGAGACATGGTTACAAGGGCATGGGCAAATGCGCGGAAGAATATGCATAAAATGCTCTACATAGAAGGACATCAGACAAGCAGAAGTAGGGAAAGCATAAGGAGGAGGAAGCATTTGAACTGTGTTTTGACCAATGTCTATACGTGGAGATGATGCTTTTTGGGGCGTTGCAGGCAGTGGGCTCGGTAAGAGCTGAGGCAAGGAGTATAGAGTATAAGGTGCATTGGAGAAGGTGGTTGTCAGGCAAGACAGGGCAAACGCCTGTGTGTGTCTACAGTGAGTGGGTACAGGATGTAGGGAGAGTAAATCATGATGACCTTGGAGACATGCAGAAGATATGGGGCTTTCTTGGCTGGCCCTGAAGGGCCACAGACTTATTCAGAGCAGGGAATGAAAGGATCACATCCAAGTTTTAAATGATATCATTTATTGAGCCAAGCTAAATTTACAAAATTTACAAACAAAAAAGTTCTCAGGCACTGACTCTCTCAAAGAAGAAAATTTCCCTCTTCCATTAGAATGTGCAAATATACAGAAATTGATTTCCATGCCTGGATGAACACGGGCAGGGATGTGCACTAATGAGGAATGCTCTGGAAAACCAATTTGCCTCTTCTCGCCTCACTTCTTTTTTTTTTTCCCCTCACTTCTCCTTCTCCTTCTTTTCTTTCTCTTTTCTCTCTTTCCTCTCTCTCTCACTTAGAACTTTCCAACTGTGCTTTGCGTGATCATGGAAATGACCTGTCTCTGTGCTTGTACCCACTAGCCACATGAAGTCACTGAGCCCTTGAAATATGGCTACTATGGTTGAGGAATTGAATCTTAAATTGTATTTAATTAATTTAAATTTAAATAGCCAAATGTGGCTTTTGGCTACCATATTGGACTATGCAGCAACTTTGACTACGATGAAAACAGAGAAGGGAAATATGGATGCCAAGAAGTTTTCAGATAGGCTGTTATGGCATATATTGTTAATGAGAGGAGTCAGAATAGAGTGAGGATGGAAACAAGACCTTCTGCTTTTCAGCCAAAAATGTGTGCTTTAACCTATTTGTGTCAAATGGGTCTCTTGGAAAGACAGTGGGAGCCAGGAGCTTAGGGTTCTCAACTTATTTTGATGGGTTACCTTAGACAAGTAACTGCTAGGGGATGGATAAAAACTAATGTCCAATATACACTATCATGTGTAAAATATATGGTTTGTGGGAAGCTGCTATATAATACAAGGAGCTCATCTCAGGGCTCTGTGATGACCTACAAGGGTGGGATGGTGGGAGAGTAGCAGGGAGACTCAAGAGGAAGGAGATATAGGTATACATATAGCTGGTTCACATTGTTGTACAACAGAAACTAATGCAACATTGTAAAGCAATTGGGCTTCCCTTTTGGCTCAGCTGGTAAAGAATCTGCCTGCAATATGGGAGACCTGGGTTTGATCCCTGGGTTGGGAAGATCCCCTGGAAAAGGGAAAGGCTACCCACTTCAGTATTCTGTCCTGGAGAATTCCATGGACTGTATAGTCCATGGGGTCGCGAAGAGTTGGACACAACTAAGTAAAGCAATTATACACCAATAAAAAAGAGAGCTAATGTCCAATGAGCATTAGTCAAGTATCAGGCATGGGATGGTAAGCTTCTTTACAGATGGCCACATTAGCAAACCTGTGAAGCAGGTTTTTATTCTTATCTTGCAGATAAGGAAAGGGATCCTCTTAACCTTCACTTGGTCCTCTTCACCTTTAGAGGGTAAGATTAGAGAGGTAAGCCATTGCATGTCTGAGAATCCATTTCCTCCCTAAGGATGTAGGACTAGCAATTTTCACCCTGTCCACCCTTCATAAAGGTGAAGGGGACCGAGTGAAGGTTAAGTGGATCCTGAAATGCTGACAAGCATCACGCAAAGGTGCTGACTGTGCTCAGGGGAGAGAGGCGATGTTTTCTGAGGATACAAACAGGGCAAGGTTCTGAGAAGATTTTGCCCTCTCACTGGTATTGGAAATACCTTAAATTTTCCATTTAAGAAATGCCTGAGGCCTAGTTCAATCATGTAAAAACCAATATCAATTTGGAAAGGTTATCACAGCCTTTCCAATTCCAGTCAACATTAAAAATGCAAATGTTTGCTACTTAAATATAGCCTTTGGCCACCAGCATTTGGGATGTAAGGTAAGCCACAGCCGGCTGCCACTGCCCACTGAGGGCTCAGCAGGAAAGAAGCAGTGGAGATGCTGGAAAGTCCATGTGGTACCAGGCTGATGGAACCACTTCCAGCCCCGTGAAGGTCTGGGTCCTCAGAGGTTGTCTGGTTTCAGTCACCGAATCAGACAACCATTCACTAGGAGCTGGGACACTGTTCATTCCTTTGTACTTGTCTTCCCAATACCTAGTCCAATGCCTGCTTCATAGTAAGAGCTCAAGGGATATTTGTTGACTAGATGAATTAATTCATTTATTGTCTCTTTTTTGGCTATCCTATCATGTCCCAGGCACTGTTGGTATTTACTTGCTAAGTCATGTCTGACTCTTCTGTGACCCCATGGACTGTAGCTGGCCAGCCTCTTCTGTCCATGGGATTTCCCAGGCAAGAAAACTGGAGTGGATTGCCATTTCCTTCTCCAGGAGATCTTCCCCACCCAGGGATCAAACCCATGTCTCCTGCTTCTCCTGCATTGGCAGGCAGAGTCTTTACCACTGAGCTACCTAGGAAGCCCCTTAGGCACTGTACTAGGCCTATACATTGACACAGAAACAAGCCACTTGGAGAAATGAATCTCAAGTAATTTACAGGATGGTAAGTTGTGCAAATAAATAATAATAACAAGCTAGTATCACATCAACCTTACCATAAGTATTAATTCTGGAGGTCTGTCAAAAAACAAGCGTTTGAAAATGGGCCAGATGAATAATGCTGATGTAGTTGGGCATGAGGATTCTGGGTGGTCTGGGAGATGGAGTAGCTGGGCAGTGAGATCAGTAATGGGAGAGTCCTGGAGGAGGTGCCAAGAACCATTCCTGGGATGGGCTCCTGTCCTTGGTGGTCCCCTTCACTCTGATTGTATGCTCCCTGCGGGCTGGACTGTAGCTTATTCAACTCTGTACTCCAATACTTCACATGGGGCCTGACACATAGTAAGAAACAACATATGCTGAAAAATATGAATGAATAAGTGAACATTAGGAACCCATAAGGAATCGTAAGAAGAAGTATTAGATATGCATATAAACACATACACACGGTCTGTGTGTATATATGTGACATTGACATTGACATCGCTCAGTCGTGTCCAACTCTTTGCGACCCCATGGACTGTAGCCTACCAGGCTCCTCCGTCCATGGAATTTTCCAGGCAAGAGTACTTGAGTAGGTTGCCATTGCCTTCTCCAGGAGATCTTCCTGACCCAGGGATCAAACCCGGGTCTCCTGCATTGTAGGCAGACGCTTTACCGTCTGAGCCACCGGGGAAGTCTGTGTATATATATATATACACACACATATATATCATTGAACATTTCCCAGGAAACATAAGTAGAATCTGGGCAATAAAGTCTAATTTTTTCCCCTTTTCCTTTGTGCTTAGTCTAGTTTCACCCACTCAAAGGGCACCCACTCACAGAGGGGCCTTATCCCAGGCACTTCAGTTCCTTGTACAAAAGGACTGCACTCAACACTTCAGCTTGGCAGGTTGTATCCAGAAGTGCTGCCCGCAACACCACACTTCAGAGATGCTGCACCCAGCACTTCAGTCAGGAGCTGCAAGCAGCACAGCTATGCCTGATCCATAAGAACTCTGTCCTCCCCACTGACAAGAACCTTATGAAGCAGCCCCATCGACAGCCTGTTGCGGGGAGCATGTACTCTAAAGTACAGGCTCACATCTCTCCAATTTTTGATGAAAGAATAAAAGTTATCTTTGCTTCATTTTAATTTTTATTTTATTTTTAATTGGAGGACAAATGTTTTTAAATGTTCTGTTGGTTTCTTCTGTTCAGCAATATGGATTAGATATAACTGTACATATATCCTCTCCCTCCTGAGCCTCCCTCCCCTCCACCCCTCTAGATCTTCACAGAGGACCAAGCCGAGTTCCTTGTGCTAAACAAGCTGCTTCCCTCTAGTATCTATTTTACATTTCCTTTGCTTCTGAACTGAACTCTAATTCTATTGGGGCAAGCAACACAGGGCAGGAGAAGCCTTGTTGAGGACTAACTCAAAAAGTAACGTATCTTTTAATTAATTATTAGCAGTCAGGGTGAAACCAGGAGAGAAAAACCACATTAGTTACTTGAACAGAGTGAATTCAAGATAAAAGACTGTTAGCTTGGAATAACATTGTTAACTAGATAACTGAACAGGTAAATTTAGAGTTATAAAGTGTAACAAAGATAGCAACTGCAGAAAACAGTAATCGCCCTAGGGATGGGGGACCAGAGGGGAAAAAGGTCAGAATTATTAAAATTTAGAGGCTCAGTAGAAGGATGCTGTGAGTTGAAACTCAGACCACTGAGGAGGGAGCATTGCTGGGTTCGTGCTGACATCTCTGACTGGATGTAAGGCAGCCTATTCTGTGTTAAAAAGAATCGCAAACTGGCTTCAGCTACTGCATGGGGAGGTTTCACTGATGCCAGGGTGAAAAAGCATGGCTGTGGTGATGGTCATAACCATCCAATAAACTCCTTTCCATCCTTATCCAGTTCAGATATCACCTCCACTAAGAAGCCTTCCTGATCTCTTCCTTCAGACAGGAAACCCACAGGAAGCAGACAATAAGGAGTAAATCTTGTCATTCCCCTCCAGCTGTGTAGCCCATTGGCAGAACGCAAATAGAAGTCAGCTGTCTGGCAAAAATACAATTTGCAGTGACCCAACCCCATCATCATAAATCAGAATACAGAGAGTTTTGGAGCTGAGACACCACAGCATCATACCTGGTACAGAAGTCTACCCATTAATGTTGTGATGCAGGAACTGCTGTTACTGCCATTATACAGATGAGAAATGAGGGTCTAGAGAGGTCAAGGGGACTTGTCTAATAAGTCAGTGTGACAGCACCCTGATTTGAAGTCAGGTCCATCTGCTCTTAATGGCAATTTTATACCAAGTTTCCTTCACCTTTTTATGTGAAGAAAATGTCAGAGGATAAAAGTCTTGAAGCCCACTGTTGGGTTGGCATCTGGGGATGAGGTGAGGTGGGGGATTTAGGCATCACCTATAAAGCGAGGATGCAGGTATGGGGCCATCCTGACAAATGTCTCCCAAGGAGTGACTTTAATGTCTCACTTTATCATCTTTAATAAAGTTAAGATCTTTATTCTTTGGTCAAAACTTAGCCACCCAACAAACTCCTTTCCATCCTTCAAGACCCACCTCAGATGTCACTTCCTCCGAGAAGCCTTCATGATCTCTGCAAAGCTAGCCATGGTGCTCCTGCAGGACTTGGTACAGACACCAAGGTAGAGTTTACATGTCTATATGCCTCACTAGATTGTGGGCTCTTTGAAGGCAGGCCTGGGTCTACATAAACTCTGCTTGCCAATACTAATAAAGGCTTGTTTCTTCCAGAAATGTGCTTCTGTGGGAGCGCTGGCAACTCCAGGACTGTGTTTCTGACTCATTTTTCTGCTTTCCAGGAGTTCTCAATCTAGCAGTGAAAATATGTTGAAAAAATATTGAAAATCAAAATCCCCCAGGTTTAACTCTTTACCTCCTGCCTTTTCCAACCCATTCTTCTCACATTGGTCAGATGCAGTCGTAACCATCCGAGGCCCCAGCTAAATCCTTCCGAAGGCTTCCATTGCTCTTAGGATGAAGACTAACTCCTCAGCACTGTTACATAGTCCCCTGACCTCTGTCCCCTGCCACTCAACAGCCTTGCATCTCCCAGTTCCCCTTCCTCCTGCTTCCACTCCACCCTCCCAGCTACTGAACCTCTTCACTTCCCCAAACTCACCAAGCTCTTTGCATCCTGGTGTTTGCAGGCAGGGATTCCTCTACCCAGAACCCTCTCTTGCTTTGCCTGAGTCCCTCTGACTTATCTTTTAGGTCTGGGCTGCTGAGTCACTCCCTCCAGGAGGTTATTGGCAGGGTAACCTGATGCTCCCAGGGCAGCCAGTTCCCAACCACGCCCCTCACCTACTGACTGGCAAAGGCCTGCATTTGCTCAGGAGGGCAGCACCCTGCACAGGGCAGGTACTCCGTAAAGTCAAGTTTGAATGAATTAGTTAAAAACTTAAAGACAAGGAAAAACTAAGAGCAGTCTCTCCAAACTGTTTTGGAAGTCATAACTGCCTAAGACACGGTGGAATAACTCTTCCCCAGTATCTAGGGGCCTTGTGAAAAGAGGAAGTCTAAAATGGGGTAGGAGGCTCTTATGAGCCAGGAGATCAGGTTTGAAGCCTCAGTGATCTGGAGAACAGCTAGTTATTGTTGGTTAGTGTCTTCATCTGTATAATAGGTATTGTAGGGGAGGAAAGGGGCTTCCCTGGTGGCTCAGAGACAAAGAATCCACCTGCCAATGCAGGAAATGTGGGTTTGATCACTGGGTCAGGAAGATCCCCTGGAGAGGGAAAGGGCAACCCACTCCAGTGTTCTTGCCTGGGAAACCTCATGGACAGAAGAATCTGGTGAGCTCCAGTTCATGGGACCACAAAGTTGGACACGACTTAGCGACTGAAAAGCAACAACTAAGGGGAGGAAAAAAGCTTTTTCCTCTGTCCTCCTAGGTTCTGCAGCTGGGGCCCAGAAACTGATGAAAGACAGATAAACAAGAAAAAAATTAGCACAGCTTATGAATGACTGCAGCATGCATGCATGTGGGAGAAACTCAATGATGAGTGCCTCAAAGGGGCTTATATAGCATCTTAATGAAAAACAATAAATTTGTAGAGCAGTAATAAGACAAAGGAAAGCCTGCATAGGCAAATACATGGGAAACTGATGGAAGATAAGGATTATTTTAGTAAGATGTGTAATGGAGAGTCCTCATTGTGCCATCTCGGAGCTGATAAGAGCATAGAGTTGTCTCCTGCAATTAAGAGGCTAAGAAGTTGTCCTCCGGGGTCCTCATCTTCCTAGTAGAGGAGAGGGAGACATCTTTGCAAATAGAAATTTATGTTCTGCTTTTAAGCAAATAGAGGGTGAGGGCATGCATGCTTGCTAAGTTGCCTCAGTTGTGTTTTACTCTTTGCGACCCTATGAACTATAGCCTGCCAGGCCCCTCTGTCCATGGAATTTTCCAGGCAAGAATACTGGAGAGGGTTGCTATATTTCTACCTCCAGGGAGTCTTCCTGACCCAGGGATCGAACCCGTGTCTCCTATGGCCACAGCATTGCAGGTGTTTTCTTCACCTCTCAGCCACTAGGGAAGCCCAGAGTCTGAGGACAGAGAGATTTTTTTGGTGTCTGCTCTTTCTCAATTGTCTTCAGCTCAAAATCATCCTTCTGCCAAAGTGGCGTATTTTGAGGTGGCGTATTTTGATCCCCTACAGTCTAGACGTGCCTGTCCTTCCTGACGTAAGGAGTTGTGAGGTGATGGCACATATGGAAACTGGGAAAACTGTAAAGTACTGTACAGATATCAGGCATAACCAGTTCCACGGTCATCATCCCCAGAACACTGTCTGGGCTGCGGCCTCGCTGACTTTGTTCACCACAGTCCAGACCTTAAGTTTTCCATCATCTTCTTTCCCAGGGCCAGGCTGAGCTTTTTACAGAGAAGACACATCAAAGCCGCAACCGAGGATTTTTATAGTTCAATGTTGCACAAGTTTCCTTCTTGAGAGATAAGGAGTCTGGAGGAAAGGAGGGGAAGCTAATCAAAACTTCCTGCTCTCCAGTCCCTACCCCGACCCCCCAACCCCCTGCCTGACTCTTTTAAGATGAAGCCTATAGGCTGCTGCTGACTTTGGTTTACATCATTTGTGATCCCCCTGCCCACAGTTTTCCTTTATAGGACTTTCTTGCTGTTCTCTGTGGAGGTCAGAGAGACACATCTAATAAAAAGGACACAGGCATCCAAATAACCCCAGATCCCCAAAGCCGCGAATCAAAGGACAGAGCTCTTTGAACATTATCCGGCTGCAGGAGTGGGACATTTCAAAGAATTAACATCCCCCTGAAGCTGACTCCTTAACTAGGCAAAGATATCATGGAATAAATGTTAATGCATCACTATACGTCAGGTACTTACCATGTTTGTAACACTTAAACCTTATATTAACTATCCTCGTTTTATAGATGAATAAACTGGTGATCAGAGAGGTTTTAGTTAGATGGGTAGGAGGATGGATAGATGGTTGGATGGGTAGACAGGTAAATGGATGGGTGGGTGGCTGGATGGAGAGGCTTTTTGCCAGAGACAAGAGAAAGTGCTTGCATCTCCCCCAGAAAGTCAGAGCTGCCAAGTCACATGTGGTTTCACATCAAAGCTTATCACAGGAAAAGGCTATACGTGTCACTAGACCAGTAGACGATAAGGCCATGTGATGGCAAAGCTGTTCCCTGAATCTAAGGTTACAGGGAGGCTCTTTCAATTTTTACTTGCAGTTTTGGAGTCAGAAAAATCTGAGTTTGGGCTCTGCAATGTCCATTGTGTGTGACCCCCGACAAGTCAGTGAACATTGCTATGCTCAGCTTTCTCATTTGTAAAATGGAGAGTCACCCATCCTAACAGTGCTGTCAGGTTTAAATTATATTCCTCGAATATAAATATTTGTTAAATGTTTTAAACAGGGACTTCCCTGGTGGTCCAGGGGCTAAGACTGCAAGTTCCCAATGCAGGGGGCCCCGTTTCAATCCCTGGACAAGGAACTAGATCCCATACGCTGCAGCTAAGACCTGGCACAGCCACATAAATAAATCAATAAAAATTAATCAAAATATCTTAAACAAATATTTGTGTTAACTATAAGTGAGCTTTCTCCCCTCGGTTGTGGAGGCAATGTGAGAACCACTGCAGAGATGAGCTAAAAGTGGGTAGATGCTCCCCTGAGGGGATCCCAGACGGACCTGAGCTGCTCCATAGCAGGCCTAGCTATGTTCCTCTGGGACTGAGAAAGGAATCATTTCTGTTCAGGGAGCCAAAGAGGAAATGAGCTTCCTCCTTTTAGGAGGAACTTGAAGGTGATTCCAACTCTGAGAGCCTCTGAACTATGGCTTCATTTCAGTGGCACCTGAGAAACTCAGGTCCAGACCTCCCAGGGCTCTGTTCTTTTCACTGAGAGAAGAACAAGTAGAGGGAAGTTGAGGTGGGATGGAAAGGGATGAGGGTTGGAGACCTAAAGCAGCCAGGAAGCTCATTTTCTTTTCCTGACTTACCCTAAAGAAGCATATAGAAGGAAAATGCATTCCTTAGGTAGTATCAAGATGGGAGTGTGTGTGTGTGTGTGTGAGGAAGGGTGTGCAGAGAGGGAAATCTGTGGGGGGAGTGGGTGTGGCTGTGAGTGAGAGGCTGTGTGTGTGCTTGTGGGGTGTGGATGTGTGGGAGGGTGGGGGGAGAAGGTTGAATACAGGGGTGTGCAAAGGCGGGTGATGGGGGTGGGTTAGGGTGTGGGGAGGGCAGTGGCCATGGGGAGTGCAGATGTGGGTAGGTTTACGGGGATGGGGAGAGTGTGGGGAGGGGAGTGGGCATGGAGTTTGTAGTTGTGGGTGGATTTATGGGGATGGAGGTGGTTTTGGGTGTGGCCTGGCCCACCACACTGAAGGAATGAGCCTCAGCAAATACATAAAATCATACAGGTCTTACCACAGTTAATAATAAGATCTTCTTCACTGGAGCTTTGTAAATAAGTTTATTTTCCAAGCATTCACTCACTTATTTTCCAATTATCAACACTGATGTACCATGAGAAAAAATATATTGAAATCCCGGAGGAACTTACACTCTTGTTGGAGAGGGTAAGAGGCAATGAGTTCCGCAAGGACAGTGAACACAGCGCTCCATGCAAGATGCTGTTCTGAACACTCTGTGTGCATTATCTGATGGCCTGCTCACAGTGCCCCGACATGATATGTCCTTTGGTGACTTCTGTCTCACAGATAAGGAAACCAAGGCTTGTACTAACCAGTCCAAGGTCACACAGCTGGTGAGTGTGGCTAGGATTCCCATGCATTCAGTTTGGCTCTTGAGAATGTGCTTTAAGTGTCACATCAAATCTTACCATCTGCTCCCAGCTGACCTACAGGGCTAGGCTATGTCCCTTGTAAAGGACTGGCTTCCAGAGAGAAATCACCCTTAAGATAATTGGTGCTCTAGCATCTGTGAATGCTTAACTCATTGCCCGAGGTCCACTGTTGTCTGGGCCTGATCTCTTCCCCACTTCCTCTCCCTATAGCTCTATCCTTTTCTATGTATCACCTCAAGCCTAGGCAGACAGAGGTGTATAGAGAGGAGACCAGTGTAAACTTGAGAGCCGCTCTGCCCACTGCCTGCCAGCTTCCCCATGAGTGCTGGTGCAGAGTACTTGCCCTGTTGTATTTTTCACCCCAAAGTCCTCTGTCCTATTGATCCTGGGAGGCAGCGCCCATGACAGCCACCTGTCAAGTGGATTCTAAGCCAGGTCAGACCTGTCCCAAGTCTACTAGCCTGAGAGACCAGGACTTCCTGGGAAATAACTCAACCCCAGGTGACCAAATGGAGACTGAT
This sequence comes from Dama dama, assembly GCF_033118175.1. Taxonomy (NCBI): domain Eukaryota; kingdom Metazoa; phylum Chordata; class Mammalia; order Artiodactyla; family Cervidae; genus Dama; species Dama dama. The sequence continues at coordinate 80,621,701 of NC_083700.1, forward strand.
GCAGAGAAAGACCTGCTATCTCTCCTCAGCTGTGCCCCAGTCTGTCAGCCTCCCTTCTCCCCAAAACTGTTGTGCCTGGGTCCTGAGCAAAGTAGCCGAAGAGGACAGATCGGAAGAGCAGATGCAATCAAGGGTCCCCAATCCATCAGAAGTCAGAGCATGGTGATGCCCTTAAGTAACAGCTGACATAATTAGGATGAAGAACACCCCCTGTGGTTGTTCCTCAAATCACTGCAAGGCTTAGGTGTGCTGAGGGGATCAGCAGAGGCAGCCCGGGGAGGCAGTGACAGCTGCAAAAACGCCAGTGCCAGAGGTGGCAGGGCCAGGGTGTGTAGGGCGAGAGGACAGAAGGCAGAGGTCGCCATCTGAGAGCTATTAGAGGCAGAGAGACATTTTGGTAAGAGAGCAGTTTGAAAGAGAACAGGACCATTGGAGCGAGAGCCTGTTTACCCTATGTCATCATTTCTAGCAGTTAAAGCCCTTATTTATAAATGGATGTGAGAGTTGGACTATAAAGAAAGTTGAGCACAGAAGAATTGATGCTTTTGAACTGTGGTGTTGGAGAAGACTCTTGAGAGTCCCTTGGATTACAAGGAGATCCAACCAATCCATCTTAAAGGAAATCAGTCCTGAATATTCATTGGAAGGACTGATGCTGAAGCTGAAACTCCAATACCTTTGTCCATCTGATGTGAAGAACTGACTCATTGGAAAAGACCCTAATGCTGGGAAGGATTGAAGGCAGGAGGAGAAGGGGATGACAGAGGATGAGATGACTGGATGGCATCACCGACTCAATGGACATGAGTTTGAATAAACTCCAGGAGTTAGTTGGTGATGGACAGAGAGGCCTGGTGTGCTGCAGTCCATGGGGTCACAAAGAGTTGGACATGACTGAGCAACTGAACTGAACTTAATTGAACTGATAAATGGCTCCAGAAGCCTACGTTCCTGCCTCAGGGCCCATGGAGGTTTTAGCAGCCAAGTACAAATGTTAGCCATTGTGTCTTCTAAAAGGAACAATTCAACAAATGGCCCCAGCTGAAAGAGCCGAGGGACATTCCTCAGATCTATTTGTTCCACTCCTGGTGTCCAGCCCATAAAGGGAGCCGGGCCAATCAGATTCCCACCTCAGGAATCTGAACCAAGAATGCTGAGACGTTCAGGCAGTTAGCAGTGGGCTGGAGAACAGGAATGCATTGGAAGGTTCTACATGGTAGAGTCTGAGCTGCCATGTGAGTAGAGACCAGGAGGAGACCTGGGCAGGAGAAGGTATGCAGTGAGAACTGAGACTCTGGAGAGGATGGCGAGAAAGGCAGTGACAGGTGGAAACCACGGAGAAGCCCCTGGAGCCCTTTAGTCTCAGCTCCAGCCCTGACTCCACCATGCTCCCTTTCTCCTGAGAGGCTCTTTTTTCCCTTGAAACCAGGAAGCCAGAGTGTCCGATGGATGAGAGGTGACCTCCCTGCAGGATGGTGGGGGCATCTGGGTTGAAGGAGACCCGATTTTCTGTCCACAGTGGCTTTGCGGAGTACAGCCAGGGCACTGAAGGATGGCGTGAGCAAGGCACAGAGTGGCCATGATGATCAGCTGCCTCCTGACTACATCCAAGCTGAAGCAAAAGGAAGGTGACTTTGAAAGCTTTCACACAACTAAATTGTGCCTCAGAGTGCATGCATGTGTGCTCAGCCTTGTCTCTTTGCGACCTCATAGACTGCAGTCTGCCAGTCTTCTCTGTTAGTGGAATTTTCCAGGCAAGAATACTAGAGCAGGTAGCCATTTCCTACTCCAGGGGATAGTCCTGACCCAGGGATTGAACTCATGTCTCTTGTGTCTTCTGCATTGACAGGTGGAATCTTTACAACTGGGCCACCTGGGATGCCCACAATTGTGCCTCAGGAAGGCAGGCAGATGGCAGAGAGTTTATTTCCCCAGGTTTGGCAGCTAGACTGCCTTAATTCCCAGCTTCTCTAACTGTGAGAACGTGGGGATGGGGAGATGGGGGGGTGGGGGGGTGGGGGTGGGGGTGGAATGCACTCTTCTAAGATTCAGTTTCCACATCTGTAAAATGGGCATAGAACAGAACCTGCTCCCTCAGGGTGTTGGTAGTCTCACAGGGGGGTGTCCAGAAAGAAACACACTTGGTCTCAGGTGAACTCTATCCTTTAGCTGCTGTAATTATGTGCATAAACTCCTTCATGAAGGGCCAGACCTGGATTAGAAGTCAAGGAATCTCTTTCCTTGTAGAATTTTCTACCTGTAATGACCAGCAGGGGCTTGTCTGGTGACAAGAGCACACCCTTCTTGTCACTCACAGGGCCTCTGTGGGGAAAGAGGCTTTCAGAGTCACTCTGGCCGCAGGCAGGCCTTACTTAGTTAGCCAGGCTTTTTAATAGGAGTGTGTCCATTTCTGTCTTAAAATAGGCATAGAAAGTTATTTAAAATGAGCTTCCTGGTGGTTGATCAGATTGCGTTTTATTGTCTTCCTCTCAGGAGAGTTCAAGAACTCTCACATTTTTCTGGTTTATTTATAGCAGAACAGTAATAACAGGAAGATCCATTGCTATGTGTGACTTCCTGAGTCAGAGATGCCCAGGCTGTCTGAGGGGTTCACAGCCAGGCGCGGCCCCCACCACCGCCCACCGCCCTTTACAGAGTTCTTGGAAAACAGTCATTTGCCAGTCCTGGGGGCTTCCTGGCTCCAATGGGAGAGGCCTGCCTGAGGGAGGGACACTGAACTTGGAGGGCAAGAACCTTGATCTAGAACAAGGCCCTCACTGCCTACCTAACACAGGCGCTTGCCTCTGTCCTAAGTACTTTAAGAGAGTCTCTGCCTGGAACAAGGGCCTTGTAAGTCTCTTCCCTGACCTCAAATTCCATGCCCACCTCACTCCCACCATTTCTTGCCCTAATATTTCTGACTCACTCTACTCTCAAACCCTACTTAGACATTGTACCCTCAGGAACCCTCCATCCACTGTGAACACATGCTCCCTCTATCCCCAGATCCTTCAGAAGGCTCTCATCACCTTCTGTTTTAACAGAAGTCTTCATTTCTATGTAGGCCTTTGGGACAAAGCTCACCCTCTCAGGCCCATACTCTATGCTTCTGAGGCAGACATGGTGGTTGCATCATCCTGGCTCTCCGTTGTCACATCCACACCCCTGCTTGTCAGATTCGTATCTTTCTTAGAGCCTCATGCCAACCAACATCTCTCCTTCCCAACCCTGAAAACTGTCCAGTGCTCGCTCGCAATCATTCGTGGCGTGACTCTCAGTATTCCTCTCCTGTTCAGGCCCTCCATCATCCTAAGAGACTTCAGTGCCCAGGCAGACAACTGACTGGACTGTTATTTCTTAGATATCTTTAATACCAAGGGACTTCACCTCCACTCTTCTTCAGCCATCATTCCCAGACCCCATCTTGGATCTTGTCAAGACCCAGGGCTGGGTCATTCAGACTCTAGTAACCTCCTTTATGGTTGCATTCTCCCAATCTTTTGATGATTTCATGATCTCATACCCATGATACCTGTACTCTGACCTCCAAGAAATGCTGACCCTTTGATTCTTCCATTTCCTTCAGTCAATCATCCCCTGGGCTGAAAGTCCAGACCTGATAGAGGATCCTATGAACTGCCCACACCAGTACCATCATTTTCCTTGCATGCTATCCTGCTATGCTTTCCTGCCCCAACAAATTCCAGTTATTTTCTTCCAGTCTCCATAGAGACCATTTAAGTCCAGCTCTTCAAGTGTGCCCTAGACCTCCCCTGCCATCTCCTCTGTTATAACCTCTCTTCTCTGCTTTGACTCTTACACTCCTCTGATATTTTCCTTTGTCCAGTCTACTCCAGCTGATAAGCGCTCTCCTAAGCCCTCTTCTATCTGCCAGTTTGAGCTCCCCTTACTATACTTATTCATGTGTCCCCCCTTTCCTCCCCTCTTACACATTCCCCAACCCACTGCACTCTGGTGTCTGCCCTAACTACTCTGTGAAAATGACTTCCTCTAAAAGTGATTGTTCTAGGTACTATTGTGTTGTTCTAGGTACTATTAGTATTGTGCAAAGTGGTGTCTGATTCTTTGAGACCCGATGGACTGTAGCTTGCCAGGCTCCTTGATCCATGGGATTTTGCAGGCAAGAATACTGGAGTGGGTTGCCATTTCCTTCTCCAGAGGAACTTCCCAATTCAGGAATCAAACATGGATCTCCTGCTTGGCAGATGGATTCTTTACCACTGAACCACCTGGAAAGCTCTCTAGGTACTGTCACTGTGTAATAAATTACAAATTACTCCAAAGCTCAGTGGCATAAAACAGCCATTTTATTATGCTTTTGTGTTTGGAGGGTTAGGAAGTCAGACTGATCACACAGTATAGCTTGTCTCTGCTGCATGATGGTAACCAGAGACCTGTATATAACCTTTCTATGTGGTTTGGCTTCCTTGCAGCATGGCGGCCTTAGGGTAGTCTGTCTTCATACAGGGCATGCTCTAGGGTTTTAGGAGATGAAATGGAAGAGGCATTGCTTGTTATGACTCAGAAATTGTGAGTTTTATAGCTTCAGAAGTCCCATAGCATAATTTCCGCCATGATTGTTAGTCAAAGCGGTCACAAGACCTCTCAGAATCAAAGGAAGATAATATTTACCTGCTCTCTAAATGGGACAAAGGTAAAAGAGCATGTGAAATGGGAAATGTGGTTACAGTTATCTTTGAAAGATACAATCTTCAATTCCAAGGGATGTTAATATCTTGATCTCTGTTCTTTTTATTATTATTGATCATTACTTGTTTTGTGAAACCATCAACATCCATGCTTCTGGGTTACTACACTCTTCCTATTCTAGACAGACCTCTGCACACTTCCTCCTTTTCATGAGAATGTTCCCTAAGGGTCTATTCTCACCCCAAAAGCTGATCTCATTCTTTGTTCTCTGTCTCATGGCTTCAGTCACCATCTACATGTCATTAACTCACAAATCTATCCCACCACAGACCTCTAAGCCGCAGGCTATAACACATCAGTCTGCTTGACATGTTCAAAAATACCTCAATTTTGGCATGTTCAAACCCAACATATTCCACTGTAAATGGGCTCCTCCTCTGGTCCTCTTTATTTTTTTTTATCTCTTAGGAATATTCAGTTATCCAAACTTTGACTCTTCCTTTTCCCTAACCTCTCACATCTAATTATTTACCAGGTCATACTCTTTTTATCTCTTAAATCATTCTACAAATTTTATTTATCACTTTACAAATGAAAACATTAAGAATAAGACAGGTTATTTCCCAAGGTTAAACAGCTATTATCTATTTATTCTTCCATGTGTTAATCAAACATTTATTGAGTACAGCTAAGTTATAGGAACTGGAGAGATTGGCAAGTAAGCAGTAGATTACTGTAATGTGTGACAAATGCTGTGATTCTGGGAAGTGTCTGGTACAACAGGGACAACGAATCCAGCCTGGAGTGGGAGAAGTGAAAGTGGGGGCTGATTAGTTATCTATTGCTGTGTAACAAATCACACGAAACTTTAGCTGTTTAAGGGCTTCCCTGACAGCTCAGTTGGTAAAGAATCCACCTGCAATGCAGGAGATCCCGGTTTGCTCCCTGGGGTGGGAAGATCCGCTGGAGAAGGGGTAGGCTACCCACTCAAGTTTTCTTGGGCTTCCCTGGTGGCTCAGCTGGTAAAGAATCCACCAGCAGTTTGGGAGACCTGGGTTCGATCCCTGGGTTGGGAAGATCCCCTGGAGAAGGGAAAGGTTACTACTCCAGTATTCTGGCTTAGAGAATTCCATGGACTGTAAAGTCAGTCCATGGGGTTGCAAAGAGTCGGACATAACTGACCAACTTTCACTTTCACTTAGTTGCTTAAAACAGCAAACATGTATTAGGTCACCATTTCTGTGGGTCAGAAATCTAGGTACTGCTTAGCTGACTCAAGGTCTCACAGGCTGCAGTCAAGATGTCATCTGGGACTGCAGTCAGCTCAATGCTCAACTTGGGGAGGATTCATCTTGAATCCATACCCACCTCACCAGGCTGTTGGCAGGCCTCAGGTTCTCACTGCCTGTTGGCCAGACGTGTCAGTTTTTGCCATGTGGGTTACTTACCACAAGGCACTTGACTTCATTGAGCAAGGGTTCTGAGAGGAGAGTGAGAGTGAGGCAAGAAGAGAGGGAGCCGTGATGGGAGCCACAGTCTTCTTGTAACAGTCTTATAAGTGACATCCCATCACTTCTGTCATATTTCACTTGTTAGGAGGGAATCACTAGGTGTAGGGATTGCACAGGGCATGAAGGCCAGGAGAAGAGGCTCACGGGGACCATCTCAGAGGCTGTCTATCACAGGGTCAGGTGATACCTGACTACACTCAGGAGTCAGCTTGACAAAGAGCTATCTATGTAAGACAGTCCCAGGCAGAGAATGGTATAAATGAAATAACCTGGAGGTCAGAGAGAGAGATCCTGGGGTTGGAGGAATTACATATTCAAGAAGGTTGGAGTGGAGGCCGCTATCTATATGGAGATTAGAATTCAAGCTAATGCTGTTGAGATGTGTTTGACAGCTAATTCTGCCATCTAACCAACCACTGGTGCTTCCCAACTTCATGACAAATTCCTTGCTTAATGTGCTATTGTCTACTCTGATTTAATCAAGTTTTAAATAATCAACATTGAACATTTCACATACGAAACAACGCTTCATTATGTTAAAAGAGGGATTGACCTTGTAATCTCTTCTTCACAAAACCTCAAAAATGGTCAGAACAACTTTCCAGTAGAACACATTTATAAATCATTACTAATGTGAAAAGCATGACTAGTATTTCCAGTTATCGGCGGGTAAAGATGACTTGACACTCTGGAATGTTTTTATTTAATTTTTAAATAAAAATTTACATTTAAATATAACACACAAAGTGCACAAAGTACAGTTCAATGAATTTTCACAAAGTAACACAGTCTTATAAATACCCAGACTGGAAAATGAATAAGGACAAATCACCTTTCTCAAATCTCCCTTGTGCTACCTCCTAGTTGCTCTCTCTTTCCCAGAGATACCCGGTACACTGATTTATTTCATCAGAGCAATTTTTCCTGCATTTGAAATTTATTAAATGGAAACAGTCTATACTTTTTGTAGCTGGTGCTCATTGTTCATGTCTGTGAAACTCATTCATGTTGTTTCAAGGTAGCAAAGTTTGGTTCATTCTCACTGCTGCATAGTATTCCATTGCATGACTAAACCACAGTTTGTTTATCCATTCTGTACTGGATGTAAATTTAAACTGTTTCCAGTTTGGGGATATTAAGACCATGCATGATTGTGCACTATATTGTGTATACGTACACATTTTTTATTGGGTCTATGCCTGTGAGTGGACTGACTTACTGGACCATTAGATTCTGACAGTTTTCTTTCTTTAAAAAAAAAAATATTATTTATATATTTAACTGCACCAGGTCTTAGTTGCAGCACTCAGGATCTTTAGGTGTGTCATGTAAACTCCTGGTTGTGGCATGTGGGATCTAGTTCCAAGACCAGGGATCAAACCCAGGCCGGTGACATTGGGAGCTTGGAGTCATAGCCACTAGACCACCAGGGAAGTCCCCTGATAGTTTTCTGAGCAGTTTTTAGCAACTTACATTCCAGGAGCAATGTTTATGAATTCCATTTGCTCTATATCCTGGCCAATGCTTTTTATTATTAACATTTTAAATAAAAGTTAGTCTGAAGAGTGTGCAGTGAATGAAGAGTATGCAGTGAGACCTCATGGAGGTCTTACATTTCTCTATAATTAGTCATGTTGAGCATTTTTTCATATGGTTGACCTTTGAATATCTTTTTTCTTGAAGTGTTAGTTTAAACTTTTGCTCATTTCTCTACTGGATTTTTTTTTTCTTATTGCTTTGTAGACATTATATATTATACTAATTTCCTTGGGGAGTCATAGCAAAGTACTACAAACTGAGTGGCTTAAACAACAGAAAAGTATTGTCTCACAGTTCTGGAGGCTAGCAGTCTGAGATCAAGGTGTTGGCAGAGTTGGTTCCTGCTGAAGGCTAGGAGGAAAAAATCTATTTCACAATTTTCTCCCAGTTTCTGGTGGTTTACTGGCAATCTTCAGTAATTCCTTGGCTTGTTAAGCTCTGATTTCATCTTCACATGGTGTTCTCCCAGTGTACATGTCTCCATATCCAAATTTCTCCTTTTATAAGGACACCAGTCATATTGGATTAGTGACCCACCCCACTCTGATATGATTTCATCTTAACTAATTACATTTGCAATGACCTTATTTCCAAATAAAGTCACATTCTAAGGTACTAGGGGTTAAGACTTCAACATATGAAGTTGAGGGAAAGGAACACAATTCAACTGATAATGTTGTTGTTGTTGTTGTTGTTTTCATTTTTATTGGAGCATAGTTGCTTTACCAACCCACTCCAGTATTCTTGCCTAGAGAATCCTGTGGACTGAGGAGCCTGGTGGGCTGCCATCTCTGGGGTCTCACAGAGTCAGACATGACTGAAGCGACTTAGCATGCATTGGAGAAGGAAATGGCAACCCACTCCAGTACTCTTGCCTGGAGAATCCCAGGGACAGAGGAGCCTGGTGGGCTGCCCTCTATGGGGTCGCACAGAGTCGGACACGACTGAAGCAACTTAGCAGCAGCAGAAGCAGCAGTGGCTTTACCATCTTGTGCAGTTTCTACTGAAGAGCAAAGTGAATCAGCTATATGTAGTCCCCTCTTTTTTGGATTTCCTTCCCACTTAGGTCACCACAGAGCCCGAGGTAAGGTTCCCTGAACTATACAGTAGGTTCTCATTAGTTATCTATTTCATACATAGTATCAGTAGTGTATATATGTCTATCCCAATCTCCCAATTCATCCCACCCTCTCTTTTCCCCCTTGGTGTCCATACATTTGTTCTCTATGTCTGTGTCCCTATTTCTGCTTTGCAAATAAGATCATTTATACCATTTTTCTAGATTCTACCTATGTGCATTAATGTATGATATTTGTTTTTCTCTTTCTGACTTACTTTCACTCTGTATGACAGTGTCTATGTCCATCCCAACTGATAACATTTCTGAACATTATTTCTCATCATCTGTGGCTTGCTGTTACATTCTTAATGTTATTGTGGTAGATTAAAGATGATTGTAAATTCTTTTTCATTCTCCCATTGAGAATTGGTGTTTATTACTCCCTTCCTCTGAATCTAGGCTTGCCCTGTGACTGCTTAACTGATAAGACATGTTGCAAGCAATACTGCACCAGTTCTGGTCCTAGCCTTTGAGAAGTCGGGCAGTTTCTACTTCTTCTCTCTTGGAAGACTTACTCTTGAGACTCCAGTCTCTGAGAAGTCTGAGCCATGTGGAGAGGCCATGTGGAGGTATTCCAAAGTCAATCACCCTAGCGAAGCTCCCAATCAGTAACCACCATGGATTGACCAGTCATGTAAAAGAGCCATCTTGGATGTTCTAGCTCAGATAACCTTTAGACACCTCAGCCTCAACCAGCATCACATGGAGCAGCAGGTTTGCCCGTCTGAACCCACTCAACTCATTCCCTAAGAGGGAACAAAATGGTTGTTATTTGTGTCAATAAGCTCTGATGAGTAGAAGTTCTTAAATTTAATATATTCCAAGTTTATCAATACTTTTCTTAAGGGTTAGTGCTTTGTTTAAGAAATAGTGGCCTCCTTCTAGGAGTCGTCTCTTATGTTATATTCTAGAAGCTTATTGGTTATCCTTCACATTTTAATCTACATTATCTAAATGATTTTTATGACTGCTATAATGTAGTAGGGACATGTTCCTTTTGGATTTAATAATAATGATAACTTTTATGAATTTATAATTATTAATAAGTGTGTGGTAGAAAATCCCAACATACTAGTAACTTAACATCACAAGTAAGTAAAAGAAAATCTGAAATCCCCATAATTATTTTGATTGTTCAAAACCTATCTGCTAACCTATCACTCCCCAATGGGTCTCAAGACAATGGAGATTTAGTTACTTATTCATTCATAAAATATTTATTGAGAGATTTACATTTATATGTGCCATATTCTGAACTAGATGATGAAATACATCAAAGGAGATATAGACCTCTCTTCATGTAATTACAGTCTTGTGGGAGAAATGGGCAATAACACGTAATTTAAACTGTGCTGACTGTTATGAGAAAAGTAGAGATGATATTGGAGACCAGGAACTCTTAACTTAATCTAGCGGGAAGTTGGGGTCCATCGGAGAGATTCCCTATAAAAGTGATGTTTAAGCTGAGACTCATGGTATGAGTGTTAATTATCCAGACAAAGAATTTGGAGGAAGGAAAATTCCAGGCAGAAGAAAACACAATACACACAGAAAACTCTGGGCAAGGAAGAACCTGGGGTGTTTGAGATACTAAAAGGAGTCTCACGTGGCTAGAGGAGAGAGGATGAGTGTGACACAAGATGAGCATGGAGAGGCAGGAAGGGGCTAGACTTGTAAGCCTTCTTAAAGGAAGCTAGACTTTACCCCAAGAGCCATGGGATGCCATTGAGGGATTTAAGCGGGAGAGTGGCATGTTCAGAGTTGTGTTCTTTGAAGATCACTAAGGCTGCCTTGTAATACAAGGTAGATGTTAGGCTGTACCTCTCAAACCTGCAAACCTTGTAATAGCCCAGCTTCAAGGTCAAAAAAAGAACCTAGAGACAATGACAGAGACATTAATGATACACCGGATAGCATGTGTTCCTGTGGGTTGTTGTGTCTGATTCTTTTGATCCGATGGACAGAAGACTGCCAGGCTCCTCTGTCCATGGGAGTTTTCAGGCAAGAACACTGGAACAAATTGCCATTTCCTACTCCAGGGGATCTTCCTGACCCAGTGATCAAACCTGCATCTCCTGCATTGGCAGGCAAATTCTTTACCACTGAGCCACCAGGGATGCTGTATTAGAGGAAATTGTACAAGTCCAAAGTGAAATCCTGGTGTGGCACCCCACCATGTACAGCAGACACAGGCAGGACAAAACAGCTGTCTTCTGGTTTGGGGAGGGAACCTACCAGTTACCGGAAGCTCATCAGTTGCCAGGGACACCAGCAATTGGGGTAGGGGTAAGCACCTCAGGTCATTACATTAAGCCCTTTGATTAACAGGATTGAATGGTCATGTGAGTAGGGTGTAGGTGAAGCAGGGACTGGACAGCAGGGGATGTACAAAGAGCAAGACAACAGCCATCTTGGGTGGCCTGACCACACAGTAGAACATGAGTGGGGTCTGATGTATGCCACTGTGGTCCTAAGGGTGGAGAAATCCCATTATTGGGGCATCAGGAAGCCCTTTATGGAGATGGTACAGTTGCACGGCTGAATTATTCAGACACGGGAAGACAGTGTGTGTGTATGTGTCGGTAGGCAGATAATAAAGAGTCCAGGTATGGGGAGTGGCCCTCACTCAGTTACAAGCTAGATAAGTGTGAGACATGTTTGGAAAATGGTTAACTGTCCAGTTTGACTGGAGGATAATGGAGGATAAACCTGGAGGGATAGCTAGCAAATATTAAGGTTGGAGGGCACACATGGATATATATGTGTATAACCATTCCTCATAATGTGTGGGTTCTGTATTTGCGAATTCACTTACTTGCTAACATTTATTTGTAACCCCAAATCAATGCTTGCAGCACATTTGCAGTTATGTGCAAAATTTTAACCAAAATTTTGAGTCACGTTCCCAGCAGAGGATGCAAGTTGACCCTCTGCTTTCATATTTTAGTCTCATGCTATAAGGAAGCATCCTATTTGTGATCTATTTAGTGGTACTTTTGGGCATTTTCACGCCAATTGCAGGTGATTTCAATGTTTAAGATAGAACCACAGCAGAGTGCTAAAGTGCTACCTGTATTCCTAAGCATAAGAAGACTGTTTCTTGGAGAAGATATGTGTGTTGGTAACCTTTGTTCAGGTGTGAGTTATAGCACTGCTGGCTGTTAGTTTAATGTTAATGAATCAGTGATACATATTCAAAATATAATGTGTGTGTATATATATTATTTATTTATTTATTTTTCATTTATTTTTAATAGTTGGAGGCTAATTACTTCACAACATTGCAGTGGGTTTTGTCATACAATGACATGAATCAGCCATGGAGTTACATGTATTCCCCATCCCGATCCCCCCTCCCACCTCCCTCTCCACCCGATTCCTCTGGGTGGTCCCAGTGCACCAGGTCCAAGCACGTGTCTCATGCATCCCACCTGGGCTGGTGATCTGTTTCACTATAGGTAATATACATGCTGTTCTCTCGAAACATCCCACCCTCGCCTTCTCCCACAGAGTCCAAAAGTCTGTTCTGTATATCTGTGTCTCTTTTTCTGTTTTGCATATAGGGTTATCATTACCATCTTTCTAAATTCCATATATATGTGTTAGTATGTTGTAATGTTCTTTATCTTTCTGGCTAACTTCACTCTGTATAATGGGCTCCAGTTTCACCCATCTCATTAGAACTGATTCAAATGAATTCTTTTTAACAGCTGAGTAATATTCCATGGTGTATATGTACCACAGCTTCCTTATCCATTCGTCTGCTGATGGGCATCTAGGTTGCTTCCATGTCCTGGCTATTATAAACAGTGCTGTGATGAACATTGGGGGTGCACGTGTCTCTTTCAGATCTGGTTTCCTCAGTGTGTATGCCCAGAAGTGGGATTGCTGGGTCATATGGCAGTTCTATTTCCAGTTTTTTAAGAACTCTCCACACTGTTCTCCATAACGGCTGTACTAGCTTCCATTCCCACCAACAGTGTAAGAGGGTTCCCTTTTCTCCACACCCTCTCCAGCATTTATTGCTTGTAGACTTTTGGATAGCAGCCATCCTGACTGGCGTGTAATGGTACCTTACTGAGGTTTTGATTTGCATTTCTCTGATAATGAGTGATGTTGAGCATCTTTTCATGTGTTTGTTAGCCATCTGTATGTCTTCTTTGGAGAAATGTCTGTTTAGTTCTTTAGCCCATTTTTTGATTGGGTCATTTATTTTTCTGGAATTGAGCTTCAGGAGTTGCTTGTATATTTTTGAGATTAATCCTTTGTCTGTTACTTCATTTGCTATTATTTTCTCCCAATCTGAGGGCTGTCTTTTCACCTTACTTATAGTTTCCTTTGTTGTGCAAAAGCTTTTAAGTTTCATTAGGTCCCATTTGTTTAGTTTTGCTTTTATTTCCAATATTCTGGGAGGTGGGTCATAGAGGATCTTGCTGTGATTTATGTCGGAGAGTGTTTTGCCTATGTTCTCCTCTAGGAGTTTTGTAGTTTCTGGTCTTACATTTAGATCTTTAATCCATTTTGAGTTTATTTTTGTGTATGGTGTTAAGAAGTGTTCTAGTTTCATTCTTTTACAAGTGGTTGACCAGTTTTCCCAGCACCACTTGTTAAAGAGGTTGTCTTTTTTCCATTGTATATTCTTGCCTCCTTTGTCAAAGATAAGGTGTCCATAGGTTCGTGGATTTATCTCTGGGCTTTCTATTCTGTTCCATTGATCTATATTTCTGTCTTTGTGCCAGAACCATACTGTCTTGATGACTGTGGCTTTGTAGTAGAGTCTGAAGTCAGGCAGGTTGATTCCTCCAGTTCCATTCTTCTTTCTCAAGATTACTTTGGCTATTCGAGGTTTTTTGTATTTCCATACAAATTGTGAAATTATTTGTTCTAGTTCTGTGAAAAATACCATTGGTAGCTTGATAGGGATTGCATTGAATCTATAGATTACTTTGGGTAGAATAGCCATTTTGACAATATTGATTCTTCCAATCCATGAACATGGTATGTTTCTCCATCTGTTTGTGTCCTCTTTGATTTCTTTCATCAGTGTTTTATAGTTTTCTATGTATAGGTCTTTTGTTTCTTTAGGTAGATGTACTCCTAAGTATTTTATTCTTTTTGTTGCAATGGTGAATGGTATTGTTTCCTTAATTTCTCTTTCTGTTTTTTCATTGTTAGTATATAGGAATGCAAGGGATTTCTGTGTGTTAATTTTATATCCTGCAACTTTACTATATTCATTGATTAGCTCTAGTAATTTTCTGGTAGAGTCTTTAGGGTTTTCTCTGTAGAGGATCATGTCATCTGCAAACAGTGAGAGTTTCACTTCTTCTTTTCCTATCTGGATTCCTTTTACTTCTTTTTCTGCTTTGATTGCTGTGGCCAAAACTTCTAACACTATATTGAATAGTAGTGGTGAGAGTGGGCACCCTTGTCTTGTTCCTGATTTCAGGGGAAATGCTTTCAATTTTTCACCATTGAGGGTAATGCTTGCTGTGGGTTTGTCATATATAGCTTTTATTATGTTGAGGTATGTTCCTTCTATTCCTGCTTTCTGGAGAGTTTTAATCATAAATGAGTGTTGAATTTTGTCAAAGGCTTTCTCTGCATCTATTGAGATAATCATATGGTTTTTATCTTTCAATTTGTTAATGTGGTGTATTACATTGATTGATTTGCGGATTTTAAAGAATCCTTGCATTCCTGGGATAAAGCCCACTTGGTCATGGTGTATGATTTTTTTAATATGTTGTTGGATTCTGTTTGCTAGAATTTTGTTAAGGATTTTTGCATCTATGTTCATCAGTGATATTGGCCTGTAGTTTTCTTTTTTTGTGGCATCTTTGTCTGGTTTTGGAATTAGTGTGATGGTGGCCTCATAGAATGAGTTTAGAAGTTTACCTTCTTCTGCAATTTTCTGGAAGAGTTTGAGTAAGATAGGTGTTAGCTCTTCTCTAAATTTTTGGTAGAATTCAGCTGTGAAGCCATCTGGTCCTGGGCTTTTGTTTGCTGGAAGATTTCTGATTACAGTTTCGATTTCCTTGCTTGTGATGGCTCTGTTAAGATCTTCTATTTCTTCCTGGTTCAGTTTTGGAAAGTTATACTTTTCTAAGAATTTGTCCATTTCATCCAAGTTGTCCATTTTATTGGCATAGAGCTGCTGGTAGTAGTCTCTTATGATCCTTTGTATTTCAGTGTTGTCTGCTGTGATCTCTCCATTTTCATTTCTAATTTTGTGAATTTGGTTCTTCTCTCTTTGTTTCTTAATGAGTCTTGCTAATGGTTTGTCAATTTTGTTTATTTTTTCAAAAAACCAGCTTTTAGCTTTGTTGATTTTTGCTATGGTCTCTTTAGTTTCTTTTGCATTAATTTATGCCCTAATTTTTAAGATTTCTTTCCTTCTACTAACCCTGGGGTTCTTCATTTCTTCCTTCTCTAATTGCTTTAGGTGTAGAGTTAGGTTATTTATTTGGCTTTTTTCTTGTTTCTTGATGTAAGCCTGTAATGCTATGAACCTTCCCCTTAGCACAGCTTTTACAGTGTCCCATAGGTTTTGGGTTGTTGTGTTTTCATTTTCATTCATTTCTATACATATTTTGATTTCTTTTTTGATTTCTTCTATGATTTGTTGGTTATTCAGAAGCGTGTTATTTAGCCTCCATATGTTTGAATTTTTAACAATTTTTTTCCTGTAATTGAGATCTAATCTTACTGCACTGTGGTCAGAAAAGATGACTGGAATGATTTCAATATTTTTAATTTTCTGAGACCAGATTTATGGCCTAGGATGTGATCTATTCTGGAGAAGATTCCGTGTGCACTTGAGAAAACGATGAAGTTGATTGTTTTGGGGTGAAATGTCCTATAGATATCAATTAGGTCTAGCTGGTCCATTGTGTCATTTAAGGTTTGTGTTTCCTTGTTAATTTTCTGTTTAGTTGATCTATCCATAGTTGTGAGTGGGATATTAAAGTCTCCCACTATTATTGTGTTACTATTAATTTCCTCTTTCATACTCGGTAGCGTTTGCCGTACATATTGCAGTGCTCCTATGTTGGGCACATATATATTTATAATTTTTATATCCTCTTCTTGGATTGATCCTTTGATCATTATGTAGTGTCCTTCTTTGTCTCTTTTCACATCCTTTATTTGAAAGTCTATTTTATCTGATATGAGTATTGCAAGTCCTGCTTTCTTTTGGTCTCCGTTTGTGTGAAATATTTTTTTCCAGCCCTTCACTTTTAGTCTGTATGTGTCTCTTGTTTTGAGGTGGGTCTCTTGTAGACAGCATATATAGGGGTCTTGTTTTTGTATCCATTCAGCCAATCTTTGTCTTTTGGTCGGGGCATTCAACCCATTTACATTTAAGGTAATTATTGATAGGTGTGGTCCCATTGCCATTTACTTTGTTGTTTTGGGTTCACGTTTATACAACTTTTCTGCATTTCCTGTCTAGAGAAGATCCTTTAGCATTTGTTGAAGAGCTGGTTTGGTGGTGCTGAATTCTCTCAGCTTTTGCTTGTCTGTAAAGGTTTTGAATTCTCCTTCATATCTGAATGAGATCCTTGCTGGTTACAGTAATCTAGGTTGTAGGTTATTCTCTTTCATTACTTTAAGTATGTCCTGCCATTCCCTTCTGGCCTGGAGGGTTTCTATTAATAGATGAGCTGTTATCCTTATGGGAATCCCTTTGTGTGTTATTTGTTGTTTCTCCCTTGCTGCTTTTAATATTTGTTCTTTGTGTTTGATCTTTGTTAATTTGATTAATATGTTTCTTACGGTGTTTCACCTTGGGTTTATCCTGTTTGGGACTCTCTGGGTTTCTTGGACTTGGGTGGCTATTTCCTTCCCCATTTTAGGGAAGTTTTCAGCTATTATCTCCTCGAGTATTTTCTCATGGCCTTTCATTTTGTCTTCTTCTTCTGGGACTCCTATGATTCGAATGTTGGGGCATTTCACATTTCCCAGAGGTCCCTGAGGTTGTCCTCATTTCTTTTGATTCTTTTTTCTTTTTTCCTCTCTGCTTCATTTATTTCCACCATTTTATCTTCTACCTCACTTATCCTATCTTCTGTCTCCGTTATTCTACTCTTGATTCCCTCCAGAGTGTTTTTTTATCTCATTTATTGCATTATTCATTTTTAATTGACTCTCTTTTATTTCTTCTAGGTCCTTATTAAACATTTCTTGCCTCTTTTCAATCTTTGTCTCCAGGCTATTTATCTGTAACTCCATTTTGTTTTCAAGATTTTGGATCATTTTTATTATCATTATTCTAAATTCTTTTTCAGGTAGATTCCCTATCTTCTCCTCTTTTGTTTGACTTGGTAGGCATTTTTCATGTTCCTTTACCTGTTGTGTATTTCTCTGCCTTTTCATCTTGTTTAGATTGCTGTGTCTGGAGTGGGCTTTCTGTATTCTGGAGGTCTGTGGTTCCTTTTTATTGTGGAGGTTTTACCCAGTGGGTGGGGTTGGACGATTGGCTTGTCAAGGTTTCCTGGTTAGGGAAGCTTGCATCGGTGTTCTGGTGTGTGGAACTTGATTTCTTCTCTCTGGAGTGCAATGGAGTGCCCAGTAATGAGTTTTGAGATGGGTCTATGTGTTAGGTGTCACCTTGGGCAGCCTGTATGTTGACGTTCAGGGCTATGTTCCTGTGTTGCTGGAGAATCTGCGTGGTATGTCTTGCTCTAAAACTTATTGGCTCTTGGGTGATGGTTGGTTTCAGTGTAGGTATGGAGGCTTTTGGATGGTCTCTTATTGCTTAAAGTTCCATGTAGTCAGGAGTTTTCTGGTGTTCTCAGGTTTTGGGCTTAAGTCTCCTGCCTCTGGATTTCAGTTTTATTCTTCCAGTAGTCTTAAGACTTCTCCAACTATACAGCACTGATAATAAAACTTCTAGGTTAATGGCGAAAAGATTCTCCCCCGTGAGGGACACCCAGAGAGGTTCACAGAGTTACATGAAGAAGAGGAGAGGGAGGAGGGAGATAGAGATGAGCAGGAGGAGAAAAAGCGGGACTCAAGAGGAGAGAGGCAGATCTACCAGTTGTCTGTTCCCAGAGTGTTCTCCGCAGCCGAGACACCCACAAAGATTCACAGAATTGGATTGGGAAGAGAAGGGGAAAGGAGGAAATAGAGGTGATCTGAGGTAGAAAACAGAGAGTCAAGATTGGGAGAGAGTAATCAACACACTTCTGAATAAAAATGGGAACTGAATATTGGATTCTTAAATGTCCACAATTTATATCATATACTGAAAAACAAAGATTAAAAATCTAGAGTAGAGGTTAGACTCTTAAAAATACTATATTAAAAACAAAAACCAAAACACACAAAAAAATTTCAGAAATATATATGAATTTCGGTTTAAAATTAGGGCTTCTCTTTTTTTTTTTGTAAGGTTATAGTGTAATGAAAATGAAAATTAAGGAGTAGTAGAGGAGTAATAGAGGACTTTAAAAGGAAATAAGAGAAAAAGAAAAATAGAAAATAGAAGAGAAAAAGGAAAAAAAAGAAGAAAACACAAGAAAAAAAATTTTCCTAATTAAAAAAATCGTAAAAATCTATGAAAATGAAAGTTAAGGAGTAATGGTGGAGTAATAGGGAATTTTAAAAAGAAAATAAAAGAGAAAAAATAAAAAAGAAAAAAAAATTTTTTTTTTTTAACTTAAAAAAAAAAAAGTAACAATATATCTAGGAATTTCTCTGGAGCTGTTGCGCTCAGTGTGGGTTCTGTTGTTTCAGATAGCTCCTCGTTCCAGCTTACACTTCTCGATATCTACAGGCCCCTTCTGGTGTAGTCGGTGTTACCTACAGGGATTTTAATCTGTTGCACCGGTCCCTTCTGAAGCTGTTCCCTTTGTTTATTTGGCTTCTGTTTGCCGGTCTCTTCAGAGCCTCATTTCCGCCCTGACACAGGCGGGCGGAGGTGGTCTCTTTGAGGTTGCTAGTTCCGTTGTGCTGCGGAGTGGGGCTGGCGCTGCTTTCCCCGTCTACGCTGCTCAGGCTCCGGGCTGCTCTATATGCAGCGTGCCCTGCGCTGCGCGCGGTTCCAGCCCTCGGGTGTTCCACAAAGGCGCGGAACAAAAAGCCTCGCCTGCGTTTTGTGCCTTCCCCTACGGAGCGGCTCAGGCAGCCAGGAGCTTGACAGGCGGCGCACTCTCCCCAGGTGTGGCGCGCCCCCTCCCTTCCGCGGTCCCAGTCTCAGTTTCCGCCCACGCCAGTCGGGTGCGTGCGCCTTCTGCCCTCCGCGTCCCCAGCCCCAGTCCCCGCCCGCACCGGTCGGGTGCCTGCGCTCTGTGTCTCGCCGCGACCCTCCCAGTGGATGTCGACCGTCCAGAACCTCAGGAGGTCTTTGATTAGAAACTGGAGGCCTGTTTGCAGTGCGGTAGGGGATGCGGTCCTTGGGGCCGAGCCTGCCCCTTTCCCCTCCCTCCTGCCTCCTGCCTCCGGCGGGGCTGGGTCGGTCAGCAGCCTGCCAGCTCTTCTCTGGACTTGCTCGGTCCCTTAGTTCTGCGAACGGCCGGCAGTGTGTTCGGGCCGGTTAATTTTCTCTCTCTCTTTTGCTGTCCCACAGTTGAAGTTGGTAACTCACGAAAGCTCCCTCCGATTGTCCTCAGGGCACTCAGGCCCGGTCTTTACCCTAAGCAATGCTGCCTGCTCCTCTCCGTTCTGCCCCCACTTGCTGGTGGCGGATGCGGGCGTCTGGGGTACTTTTCTGCTGGGAGTTGCTTTTAGGCACCTAATCTGTGGGTTTTATTTATTGTTCCCCTCTCAGTCAGGTTGCCCTCCGAGATTCAAAAACTTCCCGCAGACCCGCCAGTGCGAGGGTTTCCTGGTGTTTGGAAACTTCCTCTATTAAGACTCCCTTTCCGGGACGGATCTCCGTCCTTAGCTCTTTTCTCTCTCTTTTTATCTTTTATATTTTGTCCTACCTCCTTTCGAAGACAATGGGTTGCTTTTCTGGGCGCCTGATGACCTCAGCTAGCAATCAGAAGTTGTTTTGTGAAGTTTGCTCTGCGTTCAGTTATTCTTTTGATGAATTTGTAGGAGAGAAAGTGGTCTCCCCGTCCTATTCCTCTGCCATCTTGGCTCCTCCTATATATATTATTTAAAAAGCATAAAACAAGGCTGTATATTGATCAATTGATGAAAATGTGCCCTAACCTTGTATTTCCCCTGGTATCAATTGTTCAATACTAGCAATTTCAGTGTTTGCTGCCACTTTACAGAACTACCTCAAATAATGAGAATGGACTGTATCTATGCACACATTTTCCCCCTGGGAGCCAGTTACTAAACATTATCAATACACCATTGACTGGGATGTCCTTTCTCAAAGAAGGATCTGAGTGACCCATCTCCAGGTTGGCTGTAATTTCCCGTCCCCCACTTAGAGAGGATTTAGTCTTTGGAGTCATCAAGACCCATGTTTAAACCCCATCTCCCCATCATACTAGCTGTGTCCTCAGGCAAGTGATACTGTGTTTCAGCATCCTTGAGAGGAGAATAATATTAATAGCCATTTCACAGCTTATATTGTCCCAGTGAGATCATGTATGTAAGATCCTCGACCCAGAGCCTTGCAAATTCAAGGTAGATTATGAATACTTGGTAATTCTCCTACTGTGTGTCTGTGTGTTAGTCCCTCAGTCATGTCTGACTCTTTGTGACCCCATGGACTGTAGCCTGACAAGCTCCTCTGTCCATGGAATTTTACAGGCAAGAATACTGAAGTGGGTTGCCATTTCCTTCTCCAGGAGTTCTTCCCGACCCAGGGATTGAACCCATGTCTCCCACATTTCAGGAAGATTCTTTATGCTCGGAGCCACACCTCTTCAAATTCGAGCAAAAGGTGGGGGCAAGGAGGCACTCCATTCTCTGCCTGTTGCTCAGTTCCTTGATTATGGAGCTCCAGAATCCAGCAGGGTGGTGTTTTCATTCTAAATCAGATTTTCAGACTCACTATATGAAAGGCCCAGGTTGGGTCTTGCAGTGGAGATGCCCAAACCTGAGATTCTAGAATACCTGCTGTCTTCAAGGGATCCTATCTCCCCAGGACTGCCAAGGGTCCACTTTTTAATGTAACCCTTGTTGCTTTCCTAGTCATGATAGGAAAAATAGGCCGCGCTCTAGCCAGCGTCTCTGTGTCCATGGCTTCTGATTTTGTGAGGGGCGGGGGGCTGGGGGTGGATGTATTTGCTTAGTTTGTTTCTCATCCTGTTTCTCAATCTACTCTGGGATTTAGAAGCTGCGGCAGTCCCAGTTCAGGCCTTGTTTTCTCTGACTCAGCTTTACCCTCAAGACACAGCTTCATCTCTGAGTCATCAGGCTGAGCTTTCGAGGACAGCAGTCTGGCACTCCAGCTTCATCTTCCCAGGAAAGGTGCTATGTCTCCACATCCTAGTGCCAGCCCCATGCTGAACTTGGCTCACAATGCCTAGAAATCAGGCTGGTGGCTGGGGGAGGTTGGGGGTGGGGGAAGGGGTGGTGGTGAAAATCTTGAGATCAGAGGATGCAGAAAGAAAAGGCTCCAAGATCAGGACTCAGACTGCCTAGCTTTCACTTTCAAATCTAGCAATTAGCTTGTGCAACCTTGAGCTACTTAGTGAAACCTCCTGAACTGGGGTTTCCTCTTGCATAAAATGGAAATAGTAATCTGTGCTGGGTCCATCCTATAGGGGCCATGGGAAGCCTAAATGAAATCCTGTGAGGTGCCCAAGGGGCACCAACCCCTGCTCCATGGGCTGGATCTGTTCCATAATTTCATTTGACTTGAACCATGTTGACCTATGGGCTTCTGAGGTGGCGCTAGTGGTAAAGAACTGGCCTGCCAGTGCAGGAGACTTAAGTGAGGCGAGTTTGAACCCTGGGTCAGGAAGATTCCCCTGGAGAAGGAGATGGGAACCCACTCCAATTTTCTTGCCTAGAGAATTCCATGGACAGAGGGGCCTGTCTCTGTCCTACATGGGCTACATACAGTCCATGGGGTCGCAAGAGATGGACATGACTGAACAGACTTAGTATAGCACAGCACATGTTGACCTATAAATCAAGTGCTTAGCATTTTCAAAATGTTGTTGTTCAGTTGTTTGGTTGTGTCCTGCTCTTTGTGACCCCATGGACTGCAGCACTGCCAGGCTTCCCTGTCTTTCATTGTCTCCTGGAGTTTGCTCAAACTCATGTCCATTGAGTCCATGATACCATACAACCATCTCATCTTCTGTCGCCCCCTTCTCCTGCCCTCAGTCTTTCCCAGAATCAGGATCTTTTCCAATGAGTCAGCTCTTTGCATCACATGGCCAAAGTATTGCAGCTTCAGCTTCAGCATTAGTCCTTCCAATGAATATTCAGGGTTGATTTCCTGAGTTATCAATAAATTGGGAAACTTGACTTAGATATCTGGATTTACATCTTCTCTGTGTCCATCTGGTCATATTAACTTGTTGCCCTGAGTGGCAAAAACTGGCAAGAGCTGGTTAGCAGCAGCTCCTTCACTTGGGAAGGAGCTTGGAGCTACCCTCAAGTTTACCACCCGCTATCATTCCCAGTACTGAGGCCAAGACTGCATCATTTACTGTGACTCCAGGGCCATGGATTTGTTTATAAGGGCACCCTAGAGGAAGCAAAGCATCATTATAACCGTGCATCCATCAAAATGTGAAAAAGAAAGTCCCAGAAATGTCCCTTGCCCTAAATTATCTCCCCCCCTTCACAATTTCAATCTCAAAAATGAAACACCTTTGGTTAGGTTTTACCTGGCACCAATGGAGCCTTGGAAAGGTGCGCACAGTGGGTCAGTGCTGGGGTCTGCTGAAGTCCCACAGACTCATACATTCTACCCCTACCATACTTGTTTGTCCCCACCCGCAAAATGGGGCGGTGACAGCTGCTTTCTCCTGTTTGTTGTGCACAGTATTGTACTCAGTGAGCAGGTCATTCAAGGTTAGTGACTGAAATGCAAATATTTCAAACTGATAAAAGGTGTTGTGGGCAGTGCAAGTGTGAAGTGAGAGAGTGGGGCCAAAGCAACGGCTGGAAAGCAGAAAAGCAAAAGGAAAAGGAAACGACTTAGGAGAGAGAAAAGTTGGGATAGGCTCACTCCCACCTTGCTTCCACTTCTGCCATGAGAAAACCCCAGAGCGATGTATATCCCCTCGCTGTACTCCATTACCCAGATTGGGTTCTAGTCCTGGTTTGGTCAAATGATTACCCTGTGTGATGGTGTCTTCCCAAACCTAAGAGGATAGAAGTGCCCCAACAGTTAGTTACTGTTGTAGTTTAGATGAACTAAGATAAATGCACATAAAAGCACTTTGGAAATCTGCAAAGCGTTATACACAGGTTAGGAGTTTTTGGGTCTTTTTTCAAAAAGTTTTTCTTCCAAACTCCATCCAAAAGCTTTTTGAGTTTCCCAAGGCTAAGACCCTCCCCTCGGTTTCGCAATGCCGCCCCTTCCTACACACCAAAGCCCGCGCCGCGTCAGGAGTCTTTTTTTTTCCCCCTGGCGAAGGCGGGGACTCGGGTGGTGCTGGCAGCCGGAGACGCCGGGCGCAGCTTGGGCTGCCCGCGCCTGGCCAGTCCAGCAGCGGCCCGGGTGGGTGTGCCCCGCGGGGTGTGCGCCCCCGGCTCAGGCCAAGCCCGCCGGCGAGAGGGCGTCCGAAGTGGTGAGCGCCCCGGACGACGAGGGTGCGCCAGCCTAGGGGAGCGCGCCCGGGACGGGCACTGTGCACCCTGAGGCTGCGTGCGCCCCGAAGCCCCAGGCACAGTCGGCGCCCCCCGCAGGACTCCCCGCGGCTCAAGGTAAGGCGCTCGGCCACCCTGGCTCTGCCGGTGCCGGCCCGGCGAGACCCGAGTCTTGGCCCTGGAGCTCGGCCGCCCCTCTCTGTCTCTGTCACCCGCCTCGTCCCCTGCACGCGCCGCAGCCCCCGCTCCCCTAAAGCAGAGGCTGCGGCAGCCTGGGCCAACCGGGCGCCCCCGCCCGAGGTCCGAGACCGCGCGGGGAGGGGGCTGTCGAAGGGCAGGCGCCACTCGCCTTCCGCCCCATCCGCTCCTCGCGCCCCTGCGTCGGGGACCGCGGAGATCGAAAGGGATGGGGGAGGCCGCGGTGCCCTTGCGGCTCGGATGGTGCAGCCCCCGCCCAGCGCCTTCGAGCCCGGTCCTGCGGTCAGGGATGCAGCGTGCCGGACTGGGGCGCCCTGCCGCCGGCTCCTTCTTGTACCTGGAATCGAGCTTTTAGCCTCCCTTCTTCCGCAAAAGCTGGCCCCCGCCTCCTGCCCTGGTACCCCTCGGCCCCTGGCTGAACTTTCTAGCGCTCCTGTAGGACCGCGACCTTGGGTGGAGGCAAGGGGGCCTCCTGGGGAGCCGGATGTGCTGGCCGCCGCCCCGCTGAGGTCGCTTTAACCGAGCCTGCACTCCGCTTGGTGAGATTCCCTCCCTCTCACCTCTCCCTTAAGGTCAAACGTTTGACCCCAAGTACTTTGAACCTGCCGAGTGGCCAGTTGCTTAGCATGGGAGTTGGAAAGTCGAGCCCCATGGCCCCTACACCAGGTCTGAATTTGCACTTGCCTTGAGAGTCTGCCAGGGCTACGCGAACCAGAGATTTTGGTTGTCAGACGCCCTAGGGTTCCGGCTTGGAGTGGCAGGAGGAGGAGAGGCAGAGGAAGGACCCGGTCCTCCTTTCGGAGGATGACCAGTTGAAGCAGGGCAAGATCTTGTTGACCAGGTAGGTTCGAGGAGGATCGGATGCATGCAGCCAGTGACCGATTGAGGCTTGGAGAGAAAGCATCTTAAACAGGGTTCCCAGGGATCCTCCTTGATAAACCAAATGTGGGCTCTTTTAGAGTCTTTCAAGACAGGACACAGGAGGACACAGAGCTACATTTGGAACAGAGGCAACGTTCACTCTGATATTGCCTTTTCAAGTCCAACCTTCCTGCCCCTCTCCAAACCTCCTCTTCACTGGATCAAAGTATGAGTTATGGGATATGTTAAAGGCAGTGAGAATGGGGAATGGCTCATGGTCCACACCAGTCTATAATTCAATCAACATATACTTGCTCTGTGCCAGGCACCGGCAAGGGAGTAAGATACAGAAATGTCTGGTCTCATGGAGCTTGCGGTCCAGAGCCAAGAATAAAATCACTCAAATAAATATAGAATTAGAAACTATGCTGAATTGGTTGAAAGGAAAGGATAAGGTGCTATGAGAATCTGTGATACACACTGTAGTCACTCACTCGGAAGGCTGATACAATGTATGTATACATATAGCTGATTCACTTGGTTGTAGCCCAGAAAGTAACATAACACTGTAAAGCAACTATATTCCCATGAAAAAGAAGAAGTAACTACTTGAAGAGGGTGGAAAGAACCTTCTTGGCAGAAGGAGCAGCATGTGAGAGAGCCCTGAGGCAAGTATCAAAGCCCTTTAGATGGGCTGAAAGACTGTTGACCAAGTGATGACCTGGGGCCCAAATGGGCATGTGCTTTACTTTTGAACCCCATCACCTGGGCCAGTCACTACCTTCCTTTCTCAGCTATAATCACCAGCAGTTGGAGTTGCCCAGTCTGGGAGAGAGGAAGAGACTGACATGTCGGTGCAGAAAAGGCATGGAGGGAGTGGGGTTCTCTCTTGCTGCCACTGGAGCTCTGGCCAGCCTGCCTCCTGCTTTCTGCAGCAAGACACGTGCTTCAGGCAGCTGGGCCCGCGCAGTGCCTTCTTGTCTGCAGATCAGGATTGTCAATGATTCACTAACTCATGCATTCATCAAAACTGCATTGAGTCTCTGCATTGTGCCAGGCACTGTGCTGATTGCCATTTGTAAGGAAGGGTCATGGAGGGGGAGTCATGCATGCACTGACAACCGGCACCTTTGCGGACAGCCCATGCTCACTCAGATTGCCAAGAGGCAGCCGTTCTTTCCTCTAGCTGTTCCCTGTTACCCACTGTGCCCACAAAGGACTAAGGCTTCTGCCAAAATTCATGAAGATTCATTCTGATCATGGTAGTTCATCCTAGACTTTTAAAACTAGAATGAACTCATTGGCTACAATGTAAAGTTTTTAAGGTTGATTTATATGGCATTTCCTAATCTGGACCCTCCTTGCCTCTCTAGCCTCATTTCTGGCTTCTATCTTTCCTTCCACCCACCCCTTTCCTCAGCGAGCATCTTCTTTGTCCTACTCACAATTATACTTCAGTTTCCGAAACAGTCGCTGCCCTTTTGATAAAATACTCTTCCTACTTGTTCACCCAGTGAACGCACACTCAACTTTCAATATCAACATTTAACCTAGGATTCCCCCAGGACTCTGAAAGCCTTTTCCAGACCAGAGTCAAATGCTCCTTCTTATTTGTTTAAGCTTCTGTCACATTGAGCAGTAAATGCTCTGAGCTTCGTAAAGTCAGCACTTTCCTGTCATATTTGTGTCTCAAATACTGAACACAGAGAAGGGCACATAGAAGGTGCCAAGTAACTGCTTATTGGATGAAAACCATCATCTAGCCTAGTATTTCTTTTTTATGGAAGGTGGGTGTTGAGTGTTGCATACACCTTTGAGATTCTGATGCAAATTATGGATCTGCTCTTCCAAATGCATATAACCTAAAATGTCTTGCATACAACATCATGTGATTCACAGCCCTCCTCCCCCCCTCACTGACCCCACTTTCCAGAACTTTGAACTTCAATTTTATAGAAAATGGAGGCCCAACGAGAGCCAGTAACATCCTGAGTACCTATAGCTGGCCAGAAGTATGGACACACACCTCCATCCAGTCTTCACACACACCCCGTCATCCCTCCATCCCTCCACCTCCTGACTCTCAGGCCAGCGCCCCTTCCAGCTGTCTCTGCTTCTTGTAGTCAAGTAGCCTCTTTCTGTCCTTGTGAAGGCCGCTGCTCATAGCTGGAAGATGGATATCTTGGTTTTGCTTCAGTTCAGTAGCAGCCTAAGGTGTGACAGGGAGACAAATCTTGTTATGGGCAGAGTTGACAATTAGGAAGACAGATGGGCCATCTCCCCGGCCTGTTCACTGCCCTGCCTGCAATGTTATTACATCTATTTTAGCTGGAGGAGGGTCACGTGTACGCCACAGTTGTCTTCTGGGCTCTGGATTGAGCCATGTAGGCCAGGTTTGGAAACACTTTGGACAGGACTCTTGCGATCAGGGGCCCAGCTCTCCATCTTTTCAAAGGCTTCTTTTCCGTACAGCTGGCTGGGGGAAGGCATGGAGGGAGTGGGGTTCTCTCTTACTGCAACTGGAGCTCTGGCCTGCCTGCCTCCTGCTTTCTGCAGCAAGACACGTGCTTCAGGCAGCTGCGCCCATGCAATGCCTTCTTGTCTGCAGATCAGGATCTTCAATGATTGACTAATTCATGCGTTCTTCAAAACTGCATCGAGTCTCTGCATTGTGCCAGGCACTGTGTAGACTGCAGTTTATAAGGAACGGTTGTGGAGGGTGAGCCAGTAATAGATGGTGCCGGGGAAAGAGGTAACCCTTCTAATTCAACCCTTTCCTCAGGGAATGTGGTAAGGAGGACAGTCAGGGCAGCTAAGAATGTGTTCACTTTTAAAACTCTGGTCTCACGCAAGTTAGGTTGTCTCTGGGGCTACTAAGTTTTCTTAACTGTGAGATGGGTTTGATAACAATCTTTTCTTGCTAATCTCTGGGCAGCTGTGTGGATACAGTTATCACATGTTGAATGGCAGATACACTCACTTCTGTATGTGAGACAGGAGCAGTACAATCTAATAATAGGGTCCATGTGTGTCAAGCCTTGACACATTTCATGCATGCAGTAATCCTAGAGATAGTTGCAGTCATAATCTCAGATATATAGATGATGAAAATGAGAGCTGTTAAATGACTTGGGATTGACAGAGTTCTCTGTTTCTGGAGGTCACTTTGTGCTATTCTGTAGTAGAGTATGTGGGAAGATACAAACTTTCTGTAGCAGAGTATGTGGGAAGCTCCAGGATTGGAGCCTCGATCTACTGCTCACCAGCTGTGTGATTTTCAACTGGACTGATAACCTCTCTGTGCTTCAGAATGCTAATCATCCAGACCCAGAGTTTAGACTGTTTAGACTAGCTTTAGATAAATAATAATAAGCCTTTCTGTGAAGTTTCCAGTCTACATGGATAATATTTCAAAGTACGATCAAAGGAAAGAAGTGCCTTCCCAATGAAAATAGGATTGTCACAATTTCCTAAGATTTCAAGTAGATGCTTAATGTGATGTGCATGCAGTTACAGACTGGTGGTGTCTGAAGAAGCTGGCTGAAGGTTCCTTCTCCAAAGGAAAGAAGTCTGTTTTCAAAAGGAATGCCTCACTACCTTGCTGGGCCTCTGGGGCCTGGGGCTTGCCCCTCGCTTAGCTTTCTGGGGATAGAGGCACTGTGGGAAAAGACACAAATCCTGATTTCCTGATTCTCTTTCCCCAGCCCATGTTTCCCCCAAAGTAAATAAAACTTATTGGCAGGGGATTATGTATATATATATATGTCTTCTTTTATGTTGCTGTGGCTTTCCCTCCATTGTGTGGAAGGATCTTTGCTGTCTCTTTTGGTATGTTTATGTATTTCTAGCTTATTGCTTTGACGTCAAGGGACAAGGGGGAGAGAATTATGACACTGGGGAGTATTTGCTCCATGCAAAGATAAAAGAGCAGCCTTTGGTGCCCGTTCTCCTTCACAGCTTGGTTTCTGCCCAGAAGCCAGAGATGCCGGCTCTCAGTGAAATCGATTTGGATTTTCATAGCAGGGCACCAGACAGCAGGGCTGAGTGTTTCCAGGCGCTGTCTTCATTGGCTGGTCCTTAACACCCCACTGTCATCCGCCTTGGAAAATATAGCCATCCTACAACTGGGGAAAGGTTTAAAAGACAAGGAACTTCAAGCTGGGTGGTGGCTGAGTAGAGCCTACTGGGGTCTGTACTTCTTAGGGCAGTACAGATGTGTAGCAGAAGGACATTTCAGCAGTAATGGCTATGTTTTTTAAGAGATTGTTTTCATTAATCATTTGTGAGATTTTAAATAGATAAATAATAAAGGCTATCACCTCTCTCTTCCTCAGAAAAGGATTACTAGCCCTGTGGGCCCAAGCAAGTGACTCCTGTTGACTGAATTTCAGCTTCCTCATCTGTATTTGCTATTGATGATACTGACTCAGGGCTATTCTGACACAGAAAAGAGACTCCCTTAAGCTGGTTCTAATGAAAAGAGTGAGGAACCATGAAATGCAGTATGATGTCCAAGCAGAGGCCTGGAAAGAGGTGTTGCGGGGGGTGGGGCGTGGGGGGCGAGGTTCTGAGTTTGAGGTTATTCCCCTGGTGCTGTTGGTCACTGGCCTTCACTCTGAGTGCCATTGGCTCAACTCAGCCCCTGCACCGCATCCGTCTCCCCCACCCTCCACTCTCTATCACCCAATCCTCTCCTTTGTCTCTGAGTTCAAGTTTCAGGGAGAACCCTATTGTCTGAGC
This sequence comes from Dama dama, assembly GCF_033118175.1. NCBI lineage: Eukaryota > Metazoa > Chordata > Mammalia > Artiodactyla > Cervidae > Dama > Dama dama. The sequence continues at coordinate 80,651,023 of NC_083700.1, forward strand.
TTGATTCTCTGATAGCTGAGGCTTTCTCTCCAGGCAAGTCTCTGGTCAACTTTGGCCAATCAGCTGGGAGGGGAGGCCAGAGGAGGGTCATATTTGCATAACTTGACCTTTTGAGGCAGGAAGGGTTGTGTGGGTAAAGATTCTTTGAGAAGGAGATGAAAACAAGCAGGAACTCAGGGATATACCCAGTACAGATACCTATTAAGTTATGAAGGCTCTAATAGAGATTCTTAACTTGGGGTTAAGAGCCTCAAGGGGCCCATCTGTGGAATTCAAAAGAGTCTGTGAACTTGGATCGGGAAAAAATATGGCATCTTTATTTAGCATTTTCTTCGATGATGAATGTAGGCAACAAAGCAGAGTATTTATAGTACCTGTGACATTGTCACCAGGAGAAATCACAGATATTTTCATATCGCATTTCAGCTGCTGCAGATATCTGGAACTATGATTTATGTTCATTGCAGCTTTGAAATTATAGCAGTTATTACACCTGCTGCTAGAGCTTGTTATTTAATGCATTAATAAAGAACATATACTACTGTATTGCACACTCATTTTGTAAAAATTAATAGTTATATTTCATTTTAATTGGTTTCTTTGTGGTCAAGCTATGTATTTTATTTTATATATTTTAAAACGTTCTGAGAAAGGATCCAGTAGGGTTACTCAGTATGCTAATGAAGTCCATGGCACAAAATAGGGTTAAGACCATTCCCTCATGGAAAGTCAATAAGCTTTAGTTTCCAATTTCCCACCCTCCCTTGCCTTAATCGTTCGTATACCCATCTATCTCTGTCTAATTAGTACAAGACATTCTTGAGCAACAGTAAATTTCATTTAATAGTTTGGCAAATTTGCAAAAATACATAATTTGTGGTTTGGGTAGGAGGTTTTAATATATATACAAAGATAAATTTACAAATTGCAGGCGCACATGGGCAAGTAGTTCAGTAATTCCTATTAGCAGACCCACCAACTTGAGCTTTGATCACCAATCCCATGCAAACCTATCTATTGAAGCAGTCACAGAATGGACAGTTATGTTCTTGAGAAGTTAAGGAGCTTGTGTAGATTAAGTGATGAATCACTCAATCAAATGCAAGCTAGGATCATAGGAAGAAAGAGAAGCAGTGGGAAAGATAGCTTTGAAGTGGGTTCTGAAATGGCGGGAATAGAAGAAGGCTGAATGGAGGAGGGAGGAAGTCAATGAGGATGTGGGAGGACTGACCAGATGTTTATTTTGAGGAGGAAGCCTGGAGGGAGGAGGGTCACCAGGAGCAACATTAGAATAGTGGTTGGTTTTTTTGCTATCTTTTATTGAATGCTTACCATGTGCCAGACACAATGCCAAGCCCTTTAAACAGAGCAGTGATTTAATCTTTACCAACTACTCGGTAAGGGATAATTGTTATCATTCCCATTGTACTGATGAGTAAAGTGAGGCTCCTAGAAGTTGAATACTTGCTCTAGGTCACAGGGGTATTAACTGGTGGAGCCTGGAGATTAGCACTTATCTGCCTGATTCTAGAATCCTGTGCCCTTAAAAACCGCTCTAGGCAACCATAGGAGAGTCTGTTTGGGAAAACTATGGCTGCCAATTTGTTTTGGTAAGAAAGTGCTTACTATCCCTTCCTGACTTCCCCACCCTTCCCTCTGGCCTCTTGCCTGTTCTCACACCTCCTTCCTTCTACTTTCCACCCTGAATCCACTCACATGCACACATGCTCCAGGAGTGAGGACAGAATAAAAATTAAGAGGAAAGCTGTGGGTCAGGCAGAACTGTGTTCTAACTCTGGCTCTGTCACCTGGCTCTGACTGTGCCGACTCTTGGTTTTCTGTCTGTGAAATGGGGGTAATGGGGTAATGGGGTAATGGGGGTAATGGTGCACCCTTCCTAAATTTGCATGTCTTCTCTCTAGTGCTTCTTTTTGGCTAAGTGCCCCCTCTCTCTGCTTACAGTGGGACATCGTCCCCATCTTCTTCACATATGGGCTGTTCTAGAAGGGCTTCCCTGAAACCCCCAAACCTGGTCTGTGGGCAGCAGGCATCGCTTCTCTTAGTGGAGAATTCTTGAGTGTTACTTGGGTATACGCTCCCTTCCTCATCCTTGGCACAGCATCTGGTGCAGAGTCCTTTTCAGTAGAGCCTTGATGAAAGCTAGTGAACGTTGTCCTTCAGTCCCCTTTTCAGCATCCCATTTCCCATCCTTCACACTGGTTCTGGGTCCCATCACTCAGAGCTGGTCTGTAGGAAACCTCAGTGGTTACCTGGACCATGCCCCTCTGCTTGCAGAGAGGATACTGACGTCTGGTGTGGGCAGGTTGCAGGCCCGGGAGTGTGGGCCTGAGCTGGAATGAGAACACAGACCTCTTACACCAGCACACTGCCTGGTCCTGACACTAATGCTGGAAGCATCTCTTCCACGGTGGTGTGTGGATATGTGTGCTAAGTCGCTTCAGTCGTGTCTGACTCTTTGTGACCCTATGGACTGTAGCCTGCCAGTCTCCTCTGTCACTGGGATTCTCCAGGCAAGAATACTGGAGTGGGTTGCCATTCCCTTCTTCAGGGGATCTTCCCGACCCAGGGATCGAACCCACGTCTCAAGTATTCTGCATTGGCAGACAGATTCTTTACCACTTTTGCCACCAAGAAAGCCCTTCCACACTGGTAAGCAGGCTGATATTTTGGGGGTGAGGGGACATTTGTGGAGCACCTGGAATCATTTGCTTCTGCAGTTGCTTACTTGCCCCACACTAGTCCCTGCCTCAGGCCTGGCCTTCTGACCTCATCTTCTCTCCCATTCTACACCCTTGCCCTGGGCTTTGCCAGCTGCTGAATGGAGCCCCGTGTTAGCCGGGCCTGTAGGTGGCCGCCTTCGGGTGATGCCTTGTGGTGCCAAAAGGCTTTTGCTCTAAGAACTCTGCCCACTGGCAGAGCTGAGGCCTGAAATTCCTGGCATTAGAGTCATTTCATTCCTTTGGATTACTTTGTCTTCTCCAGAGAGCTATTGTTAAAATGCAAATATGTTACCCTGAAGGGTAACCAGTTACGCCACTACTGTGGCCCCTTGGAGGAGCAGAATGTCCCAGGGCTTTGGTTAAGTCACACTCTCCTTGGCCCTCAGTTTCTTATCTGTAAAATGGAGACAATAAGAGACTGCTTATGGGGTTACCCCAAGAATGAAATGAGATAGTGCACCTAAAGCACTGGACACATAATCAATAAAATTTGGGGGGGGGGGGGGTGTTGTTTTGTTTTGTTTTTTTAAGCAGTTAGGATTATCTGTTTAGTTCTCTAGCTAAAGTTTCAGCTGTTATTTGTTTGGTTTTTAAAGTATTTTGTTTTAATGTAGTCTCCTTTCATTTTAAGATATTTTTCCCCTTTCTAATTATAAGAATGGTTTTGACCTTCATTTTCTTACTTTTAAAACAGGGTAAAAGAGCCTACCTTATTGGTTTATTGAGGATTTACTGAGATAAAGTGCTGCCTGTGGATGCCAGGCCTGCTCAAGGCTCTCACTTAAACTGGAAGTGGGGTTGAAAGCCTCTGAGGGCTTGGGGAACATCTGGGTGGGTTACTAGGGAGGAGATGGAGGAGAAAGGGGGAAACAGGGGGACTCTGCTTCCTCTGCCCCAGCTGCCTGGATGTGGAGTCTGGATGGGAGGGCCCCTGGGAGAGGGTGGACCCTGTGACCTTTCCCCTCCCTGGATCAGAAGATCCTTTGCCTTCTAGGCAATTTCTCTGAGGTCATGCATTCCCAGGAGGAGTGGCATCCTTGGCCTCCCTCTCTGGCTTGACTTTGGTGGAGTGGTGGTGAGGAGACCGGAGTTTATTTCCTTACCCCTCTCATCTCACAGAGTGGTTTAAACTGAGTGGGTGTCACTGGGAGGTATAAACTGCTTCTTTGAGAGGCAGTTGGGCTTCTGAGAACATCAACCCAGGTGAGATTCTCTGCAGTGTCTCTGGAGAGCAGGATAGTTGTCTTCGGGCTGGGGCAGGGAGAGGATCCAGGAGCAGAAGCAGCTTTGGCCCAGCCTCCTGGCCTGTGAATGAGGAGGGGTGAATGGGTGGGGGGCACAGGAGTTTCCCAGCAACTCCCAGAGCAGGGCGCCACACTTCCAAGGTTCTAGGAAAAAAGATGGCCCTCTCCCCCTTGTCTGCCCAGGGCAGTGAGGATTGTCAGCCCTTCCCCGTGCACTGGCCTTTTCCAGTGTGCTTTCCTGCCAGCTTCAGGGGAAGGCTCATCCCCACTCTCAATCCATCAAACTCATCCCCACTCTCAATCCATCAAATCCATTATCCTTCCAAAGCAGAGCCTGGCTGATGCAGAAAATCGCTTTCCCTCGAGCTGGAGGACAGGATTGAGAAGTGGAGGTGAATGCTGGTTCTTGGGACTCCGAAGCCAAGCAGCAACCTGCCACCTTGCCACCTGCTGGCCCCACTGTGGCAGTGGGAAAGAAGGGGCTGCAATGGGAGTCTTCTGCTTTGAGGCAGAGCACAAAAGAGCCAGCGTTAATTCTAGCCCAGAAATGGGGCTTGCAGTTGTGAAGTTCCATTACGGCTCCCATGTGTTGGTGGTCTATGGGCTGTTACTATCCTTTTTATTCTCTTTCCCTTTTTCCTCCTTCCCTCCCTTCCTTCCATCCAATAAATACTGATCATTTGTTCTGGGCTAGGTGAAGTGAAGTGAAGTGAAAGGTGCTCAGTCATGTCTGACTCTTTGCGACCCCATGGGCTATAGAGTCCATAGGATTCTCCAGGCCACAATACTGGAGTGGATAGCCCTTCCCTTCTCCAGGGGAATCTTCCCAACCTAGGGATTGAACCCAGGTCTCCTGCATTGCAGGCAGATTCTTCACCAGATGAGCCACCAGGGAAGCCCAAGAATACTGGAGTGGGTAGCCTATCCCTTCTCCAGTGGATCTCCCCAACCCAGGAATTGAACCGGGGTCTTCTGCATTGCAGGCGGATTCTTTACCAGCTGAGTTATTAGGGAAGCCCTAAGTACCTGGGCTAGGTACTAGGCTGGATAAGAAGTTGCCAGTTCAATAGAGACAGAGAATTAGCTAATGGCAGGACAGTTTGAAGAGTGCCCTGATGGATGTTCTTACAGGATGATCTTGGTACATAGAATCTGGGGGACGGGAACCCCTTCTGACTGGTGGGTGGAGAAGGGAAGATGCTGGTAGGTAAAGCATCTTGAGGGCTGAGTAGGAGTTACCAAATAGAGAAGGAAGGAGTAAGATTTTGTGTAGAGGGAGCAGAAGGAAGTCTAGAAGATGCACAGCTAGAGGATGTACAGAGAACTCAAGACAGTCACTGATTCACTGAGTTTTGGTTCTCTCTCCTGTAAAATGAGAATAGTATCAAAGTCATAGCTGGCACACACCAAAAAAGTCCTTCCTTTCTTCCAATTTATTTTTTTACCAGAAAGATTTTACCATGTGGGGAAAATGGCAATGAGAGGCAAAACATACTAAGTGCTGGAGTCAATGGAAATATGATGGCAGGATATAGCATTTTGGAGGATGGGCATTATTAATTAAGATTGATATTTAAGATTGGCAACAGTTGGCACAGTCTAGGCAGATCCTTGAAGAATGGGAAGGATGCTGGTAGAGAAGGCAGAGAAGGGCGTGTTAATGGGTTGGTACAAGGTGAGCCAAAACATGGAGGTGTTCAGGCACAAGGTGAGGTGTGGGTGCAATTTTCAGGGCCAGAGCAGTTGAGGGTGAGGCTGGAAAAGTGGGCTGAGGCCACTTTGATCTCTAACTGGTGGGTACATAGATGATATCTGGTTTGCATGTGAGTTTTGTTGGATCTGCACAATATTATTCCTTTTCTTTAAAAGATCAGATTTTACATGAATCCACATTCCTGACTTCTTTTGGAAAAAAAAAAAAAAATCAGATCTGGCAACACTGGCCCCACGTGACAACACCTGGCTGGAGGGTGAGTGGTGGACATTCAGAATGACAGCTTTCAGTCACAGGTGGCATCTCCCGCTGGCCAGTTAGCTTGAAATCACCATCATTCCAATCTTCAAACAGTATGTTCAGAAAGCTCCTAATAAAATGCATTACAAGGAAAGAGAAAGAAGCTAAGCCATTGTAGTTCCTTACTAGATCAGGGAATGAATGTTACTCCTCCTTGGGTAAATTTTGATTGTGGAGTAGCAGTTAGGTGGGGAAAATGTGATGCTTGATGCATGATAGCCTGAGAAGGAAGCCCTCGGAAGTGAAGGGTGGACGGGGACACCTGGAAAGATGGAGATGGTGGGGCCCTGGTGTCAGTCATTGTACCCACTCCTCTCAGTCATGGCGAATTCTGTCTTTGCTGGGGAAGGACACCAAAATGCTTGTCCTTGTCAAATATTTATTGCATTTTAAAACATTTGCTACCTTATTTTATTGACTTTTAATCTTAAAAAAATTAGACTCTTGAAGGACAAGATAAAATTTGTGTGGTTTTTTTCAATTTGTAAAGAAAAAAAGTGGAAAAGAAAAAATTTCCCCTATTTTTTGAATAATTTTTGGAGTGTGTGTGTGTATGTGAGTGGGTGGTTTTTATAATTTGAAAGGCTCAATAAACTCTACTGTTACTGTTGTTATTTTTCAGTTGCTCAGTCATATCTGACTTTGCTTTTTAATTAATTATTTAAAATATTATACCAGTTAGTAGTAAACATTTAAAATAATGTGAAACCATATGAAGGAAAAAACTCCATAAACTGTCAAAGAATGGTGGTTAGGACATATGGGAGAATTTGGAGTGTATTGTTCTAGACTTGGATATGGCTATATATGAGGTATAAGCTTCCCTAGTGGCTTAGATGGGAAAGAATCTGCCTGCAATTCAGGAGACCCAGGTTCAATCCCTGGGTTGGGAAGATCCCCTGGAGAAGGGAATGGCTATCCATTCCAGTATTCTTGCCTGGAGAATTCCACAGACAGAGGAGCCTGGCAGGCTGCAGTCCATGGGGTCTATTGTTCTAGACTTGGATGTGGTTATAGCTGAGCTATAGGTATGTCCTTGTATATATCTAGGTAAATGCTCACACAGATATTTGGATAGAAATTTTTAATAAAAAGGTTTTTACATACTGTCCTGCTATGTGTTTCTCTTAAACCTCTTTCTTGAGCATGTTATAGGTCATTACATCACCTCCATGCCTATGTAAGGAGAGCTCTGCAATGGAAAAGACCACTGGATAGAATGCACTAGTTTTGAGTCCCCCACTGTGTTCCTCTGAACCTCACTACTCTGCTCTATAAAATGGGGATAATAATTCCTTCCTTCCAAGAATCGAATGAGGGTTAAATAGAATGCTAATGTACTCAGCACAGTTTGTTGGATATTGGGTCACCAGAGCCCATTACACCATTGAGAAAATGTCTTTCATTCCTTGGATTCCTCATTCTCCACCCTTCACCCCCTTGGGAGGGAAGTGGTGGGGGGGTGGGAGAGATGAGGGTAAATCTGGGGCGAATTACAGCTTTTCTCAATGGAGTTTAAAATCCTCTTTTCAGTGCTGGGTAACATTAAAATCTCAAACAGTTCATTAGCAGATGCATTCCAGTTTTGTTTAGGAAGTTTTCTCTGGACTCATGTTTATTTATTCAGCTGCAGGAAAATTCCTGCAGCCAGGTATGTTGGTAGGAGGGTATGTGACAGTCACACGAAGGCTGTGACCTGCGCCTGCCCTTCGTGGGGGCGTCCTTGCTAGTTGGGAAAGTCTGCCCCTCTTGGTACGAGGAGGATTCATACCTTGTCTTTGCAAATGGCATACCCTCCTGCTAATCAGTTCTCTCTCCCACTTCTCTCCTTCCCCTTCCAGCATTAGATTACCATATTCTCTTTCCTTTGTGTAACACATCATTAACAAAGACTTCTTACTCTTGATATCTCATGAACCCTCTGGCAAGTAATAAATTTAGGTCCGTATGATGTGACAAATGAAGCAGTGGAGGCCCAGAGGAGCTGTGATATGACTCAAGCTCACACAGTAGAAATCGGACAGATCGGGGTTTCTTGGCTTGCAATCCAAGCTAGTCGTGCAGTATCATGTTGCCTGCTTGTCTAATTGTTGGCAGGAAGCTCCTGAAAGGTGGGGGCTGCAAGAGGGGCTCTCATCCTGGCCAGTGGGGAAGACTCTTTGGAATGCATGTAGTCGTGGGCCTTAGTGTACTGGGAGGGACTGGTGAGAGCAGATGAAGGGGACAGGTTTGGAGGTCACCCCAAGGTCAGTGGAGGCCGGGAGCTGGCGGGTTGAGAATAGCCTGGTGCAGAGCCTGGATGCGGAAAGGGAGGCTGGCCGTTGTGGTCACTTGCAGGTCTGTGGGCTTTTCCAACCTGATGCAGTCTCATTTTGGGTATTTGACCCTTTTTTTTGCCTCAGTCAGTAGCACACCATAAAATCCTCTTGCACATCCCACAGAGGATCCCTTTCCTAATTTAGCTCACATCTCCAGGGCCCTCTATTCCCATATCCAACAGATCAAAACTTATCAGTTCTGTTTCCCATTCTCTCAGAGAGTAGCTGAGAGAGAGCTTCAGATAACCTCATTTGCTTCAATGAGAGTACTGACTGGTTCCATCTATATAGCTGTGGTTAGTATCAGAGTAGCCTTATAGACCAGCTCTTCCCAATAGAAATATAATGCAAGTCACATTTAAAATAAACTAGTAGCATATTAAATAAAATAAAAAGGAAACAGGTGACATTAATTTTAATAATATATTTTTATTTAACCTAATACATCCAAAATATCATTACTTTAATATGTAATCAATAGCAAAAATTTAATGAGATATTTTACATTTGTTTTCTCATCTTAAGTGCACATTTTACCCTCACTTACTTTAATATGTAATCAATAGCAAAAAATTAATGAGATATTTACATTTGTTTTCTCATCTTAAGTGCATTTTACATTCACATCACATTTTAATTCAGTCTGTTAAGTGTTAGTTGCTCAGTCATGTCCAACTCTTTGCGACCCCATGAACTGTAGCCCTCCAGGCTTCTCTGTCTATGGGATTCTCCAAGCAAGAATACTGGAGTGGATTGCCAGTCCCTTCTCCAGAGGATCTTCCCAATCCAGGGATTGAACACGGGTCTCCTTCATTGCAGGCAGATTCTTTACTGTTTGAGCTACAGGAAAGTTTTTAATTCAGACTAGCCACATTTCAAATGCTCAGTAGCCACATGTAGTTTGTGGCTATGGTTTTGGCAGGCATAGTTATGAGGCTTCATTCACTATTAAACCAAAAAGGCTTATTTTGTGATGAGTAGTGGGGTGCTTCTGGGCACTGCCCTATCTCTCCTGCATTCCACTGAAGTAGTGAAGAGTAGCCCCACCTGCTGCTTCTACCCTCTTGTCAACTCCGGGCACATTCCCCCTGCTTTGCTGACACTGCGCTCATGGCTCTTCTTAAGACTCAACACCTTTGGGTTTTTAGGATTCAAGCCACACTGGATCTTCTTTCTCCCCTGCACCTCACTGGACTTTTCCCACATTCCTCTCCTGCACACTTTTGCTCTTCACTCCCACCACCTCTGTAACCCATCACACCAATCATGCCAATATGGATGACTCTAGAATCTAAACTCTCATCTTCAAGCTTCTCCCCTGCTCCAGACCCACCTTTTCTACTGTCTGCTGGGTCATCCTTGCAGGATAAACCCTTCTCTTTGGGTGAACACACTAGGCGGACACATTCGTTCCTGAGGACAAATGGTCCAGCCTCCAAATGGACCATTTGGAAGTTAACAAATGGGCCATTAACAAATGGTTAAGTAGCTTCAGTCGTGTTGACTCTTTGCAACCCCATGGACTGTAGCCTGCCAGGCTCCTCTGTCCGTGGGATTCTCCAGGCAAGAATAGTGGAGTCGGGTAGCCATTCCCTTCTCAGGTGGATCTTCCTGACCCAAGGATTGAACCAGCGTCTTCTGCATTGACAGGCAGGTTCTTTACCACTCACGCCACCTGGGAAGCCCAAGCATTTGCTATACTTCATCCCAACTCATCTGTACAACCCTGTAAGGAGGAAGTTGTGGGTATTTGCTTTTGTTTTTGTTTTTCTGTTTTCTGTTTGTGGACACTGGGGCTAGCGGAGCTTAGGGAATTTGCTGAACGTGTGCTGGTAAGTGGCTGAGCTGGGAATCAAACTCAAGCCTGCCTTATTCTAAAGCCCACATTCCTGATCTTCATGCTCTCCTGCCTCTAGCAGTTCCAGCACTGGGCTATGCTGTTTTCAGAATTGAGTGTGTACTGTGTATGTAGATACTGATCCTTAGAAGAACACATCCTTCTGTGCCTATGTTGTTTGCATGTTGTTGTTCTACCTGCTGTTATCCAGGCTCATCGCTGGTTTATTTCCGAGTCTGCGCCTTAACCTTTAGTGTTAGCACTTGAAAACCATCACTGAGACCAAGTCCCCTGCTGTGAAGTGTCAGAGCCTAGAAGTAGGAATGTGAAAACATCTTCCAAGCGGTTATCTGTTTTCCTTCCTGAGGTCTTAGGCTCCTCAGCTGTAAAATGAGAGAGTTGCTTCGGTTAATTGCAAGAGCTTGTCCCGCTCTCACGCTCCACGAGTCTGTTTCATGGTTCTGCTTCCCAGGGGCTGACTGTGTGCTCAGCACACGATGGATGCTGTGGGCTGTGCAGAGAGAGCCCAGAGACATCGCCCCAGCTGTCAAGGAGTCGACAAAACTGTTCTGGAAGACAAGCCAACATTCAGGAAGCTGCCAGCAGTATAAGACATTATGTAATTATGCCTGCAATCTCAGATTATATACATTTGTGATGGTTCAATAAAGGAGAAGAAAAGCGGCTGTTCTCTTAAAAGAAAAAAGAATACATACATAAAAGGAGCAGTTAGTGGAAAGCATGAAGTCTGGCCAACCTGCTCGTCACATTTGCTCCTCTCTCTTCCCTCTTGAAGTCATTCTATAAATATTTACTGTCTACTCATGGGCCAGGCTCCGGGGACACACACTCTCCCTCAGTGTAGCTGGAGTTGTATCTGAAACCCAGCCTTCATCTGGTTTCTTCCCTGCAGAAGAACCTTTGCAGGTTTCCAACTCTCTAACAGAATAAAACGAGCTGACCTCCAGCTCTGCCTTCTTCCTTCTGGGCCCCTCACACCTGCACGTTAGGCCCGGGGCACTGGTCATTCCTCAAGCCCACTGTACCTGTTTTCATCTCTGGGATAGAGGGCTGCTCTCCCAGCCTGCCTGGTGAACTTCTATTCATCCTTCAAAACCCAGCTGAGATACCACACAGTGGTGCTTTCGTGGTCCTCCATCAGGCCTTTGCCCACTGCTGTGACACCGTGTGTCTTTGTTTAGGTCTTCATCTCTTGTTTTGAACCATGAGTTCCTTAAGGGGTCTTTATCCCCTGTCTTCTTCATCTGTGACTCCACAGAACCTAGCCCTGGGCCTGAAGAATAGTTTCGGATCAGTGGCTAATTGAACATCATCCATAGAGGCTGGTGTGTAAACTGGAAGCTTCCCTTTCCTTCTCTCAAGCTGCTGGGCTGTTTAACTCCATGCCTCGTGGCCTGCGAAGCAGAGAAGATGGTTGAGAAAGCATCACAACTTCCTGTCTCCACACAGTAGTGGGGACACCCCACCACAAGAGCCTCACTATAGCCCTGGAGGGGGACTTTCAAAGGCAGCAGCTGCTGACACCGCACCCAGCAGAGGGCTGCGGTGAAGGAGGCATTTGTGTTGGGCTTGGCAGGCTGGGGGCTTTGTGCTCCAGAGCACAAGTGGATAAGTATGTCGGGCAGGCTCCAGGCTGCACACGCCCGCCCAGGGCCTGGGCCTCTAACGCCTCCTGCCCTGGGAAGAAAAGGAGGCATTGTGTGCGCTGGCTGCCCTCCAAGGGAAATATTCCTGTTGTTCTTCTATTTTGAACTGCTCCCCTTTTAAAGGGGAAAAGTCCAGAAGTGAAAATCTCTCTCCACTCTAACACATCCTGTCTACCAATTCCAAATCAGTTGCTGCCTTTGAAATATTAATTCGTCCATTGATTGATTCATGTCACTGTGACATCTTCAGGGAGCACGGCGGTGGGTCATCAGCGTCCTGGGCATGAGGGACATAGCCCTCATCCCTTTGAGGCTCTATTCCTGATTAAAGTGAAGTGTTAGTTGCTCAGTCGTGTCTAACTCCTTGTAACCCCATGGACTGTAGCCCTCAGGCTCCTCTGTGGGCTTTCCCAGGTAAGAATACTGGAGTGGGTTGCCATTTCCTTCTCCAGGGAATCTTCCCGACCCAGAGATTGAACCTGGGTCTCCTGTAATGCAGGCAGATTCTTGACTGTCTCAGCCACCAGGGAAGCAAGTTCCTGATTGCTGGGTGTCCACATCCTTGTGAAGCCCGGCCCCGCTCCTTCTCTGGGGCCCGATGTCCCTCTGCAGCTCATAACTCCCATCTCGAGGATTCTGTCTGCCCTGCCAGTCCGCCCACTCTGCCACCTAGTCCTGCATAGTATCACCCCCCAGAGGTACGTGATTTCAGCTCATCACTCTTCCCTCCACTTAGGCCTCGCAGGCAGGTGTGGACAGAACCATGCCTCAGTCTGGGCATAGCAACTTAGCAGGAAGACCTGATTCAGCCTTAGCGCTGCCTCTCACTGTCTTTTTGAGTTGGTTCAAGTTCCTCAAGCTCTCTGGACTTCAGCTTCCTAATCTGCAGAACAGGTCAAACGACACCTGACCTTGTACACAGAGCCGTCGGGGAGGAGGAAGTGGTATGGTGCTGCTGGCACAGGGCCTGTCCTGCCACATGGCAGCTCTTGGTGAATAATAACCAAACAGGGAACACCTACTGAGCACTTACTAGTCCCTTCCTTCCCTCGGACGCCACAGCAACCATGGCTTATGTTGGAGTGTTTTCTGCCTGCTAATGCTGTGTTAAGTCCAGGCATGTCACCATCAGACCATCAGCCTCTAAGGAGTGTGCTACTTTCTATCGCCTTTCACAGCCGAGGAAACTGGCTCTGAGATAGAGTGACATGGCCAAGGTCACACAACTTGCAAGCATGAAGCGAAGAATGGTGCCGAGGTCTGCTGGATCCCTTCCCATCCCTTCCCAACCAGACAGACACCCATCACAGGCTGGCTTATTGGTGCTGGGATCTGCAGCATCAGCATCTTTTGAGAGCGTGTTGGAAATGCAGACTCTCAGGCCCTACCCCACCCACACTGACTCAGCATCTGCATTTTATCAAGATCTATTGGTGTTGGATGTGCATCATGCAGTTTGAGAATCTCTGAACTGAGTCCCAAAGTGTTTTTTTTTAAAAAGTAAGTTAGAGCAGGACTTCTCAAACTATAGAGTGCCTAATGATCACCTGGAGGGCTTGTAAAACATTGATTCCTGTCCCAGAGATCCTGATTTTTGTATTCATTGTTTGTTCTAGTCTTTAAAAAAATTTTTTTTCATTGGAATATAGTTGCTTGGCAATGTTATGCTAGTTTCTACTGTAGAGCACAGTGAATCAGCCACATGTACACACAAATTGCTTCCCTTTCGGATTTCCTTCCCATTTAGGTCATAGAACATTGAGTAGAGTTCACTGTGCTATACAGTAGATTCTTGCTGGTTATCTATTTTATACATAATATTGATAGTGTATATACACCAGTCCCAATATGCCAGTTCATCTCACACACCACACCCCCCCCCCCCAACTTCTCCCTTGGAATCCATATGTTTGTTCTCTATGTCTGTGTCTCTTTTTCTTTGGATATAAAACTATCTATACCATTTTTCTATATTCCACATACATGTGTGTTAATATATGATACTTGTTTTTCTCTTTCTGACTTATTTCACTCTGTATGACAGACACTAGGTCCATCCGTGTCTCTACAAATGACTCAATTTCATCCCTTTTTAAGGTGGAGTAATATTCCATTTTATATATGTTCCACATCTTTATCTGTTCCTCTCTGGATGAACATTTCAATTGCTTCCATGTCCTGACTATGGTAAATAGTGCTGCAGTGAAGATTGGGGTGCAAAGTGCATGAGTCTTGGGTTTCTCTGGGTATTCGTTCCATTCTTATCTATTGCCTTCACTTCGTGGGTTCCTCAGAATAGGTGTAGTGGATGTGAGTAGGATCCAGGCAAATTTCTGGCTCACGTCTTGGCCCAAGGCTGCTCCTGGTTTATATATGTGGAGCCATTAAGGGGAATTGGGCTGGACTTGGGTCCTGCACTGAATCTTTGGCAGCAGCATCCCACTGTTTTGGGGGGAACGGTTCCACTCTCAGGAAGGGCATTTCTCTCCTGAGTTATATGAGGCAGGAGCTGTGGAGCCCTGCAGCAGCCACATCACCCCCACCCCTGTGAACAAAAAAGAAAGGAAATTAATTTGTAACCTAAAACTCTGAAAATACATGTTTGTAATGGAAATTTTGACAGAGCAATAGATATGCAAACAGCATTTTCTCTAAAATTGACATCTGTGTAACTTGACTGCTGCTATCTGATTAAATGGCAATTAAATGTTTCAAGACTCCTTGGAACTTTCAAAGATTATTTGAAAAGTAATTGTATTGTATTGATTAAATAATTTTAAGTTAAGCAGAAAGTCACTGCATTTCTTAGTCTATTCCTTTGCAAATAAATACATCTTATTTATAGATCTATTGCATGCCCCCCAAATGTTGTTTATATGTTAATAATCATCCAATATTTAATGAGCATGAGTGGTGATGGAATTAAACAGTAAATTCGTTCCTTTGCTAAATCCTGTCTTGTTCCTTCTCTTTCTATTCTGACTCCACTGGCAACTCACTTCACAGACAGCTGTAGAACTAAAACCTGAAAGGCAGAGAACGCTGTGGTTAAGAGCTTGGTCTCTAAAGTGAGACATACCTCCAATTTGAATTCCAACCTACAGCTTACTAGCTTTATGTTCTGAGCCTATCATTTGTGAAGAGGATATAATAGTACCTACCAAATATGGTCATTGTGAAATTGAACATTATCATTGTACAACATTGGACAGTGTCTAGCTAACAATAATTTTATTATTATAACAATAGGAGTAGTGACTATTATGATGATGATGCCTCAGTTTTTGAATCTGTAAAATGGATGTGACAGGGAATTAAAAATGTAAATGCATGAGTATTCTAAACTTCTTTGCCCATAGAGACTTCAAGTAATTCCCTTCTAAGAAAACTTCTGGCATAGCTTGCTTGGCTCTTGCCCCTCCATTATTATGCCAACTGGGGTCATCCAGTGATGAGAAATCTCTGGACAAATGGAGCCAATATTAGGACTGTGACAAGGAGAGAGAGAGATGGCAGAAGATGGGAGAGTGGATGCCAAAGGTGAGGGAGGGGAGGGAGGGAAGAGCCAGGTGGAGAGTTTGCTAAGGGATGCTGGGGAACAGAGCACACGGCTGCTAGAGCAGTTGCTTCGCTGGAAATAGATACTGAGAACAGCAGAGACAGGAAAGAAAAACTTTAAGACTTTGGCTTTGTGCTAAGAATGCACTTCCCCTTTCGTGTTTTCTCTAGAGACTGCAGTGAAGCTTTGGACTGCCTCCAATTCATTTTTTTCTACTTAACTGCTGTTTCTTTGAATACATCCCGAGCTGAGGCCAGGCCATGAGGTGGCCATCTTTATTTCATTTACAGGGGAGTTGAGCTAGTACCATTCCAGGGCTGAATGAGGATGGTTCGAGGACCCAGCACACAAGATGTGCCTAATTGCCAGTGGCAACTATTTCCATTGCTGTGCATCACACTTTGCCTGTGCCCAGAGGCTGTAAGCAAAGGCCACCAATAGGAGTAAGAGCAGTTCACCTGCTCAATTTACCCACATCGGTGCATTATCCTCTGTTTAAACTGGGGACACCAGCCACATTGTTTTCAAAGAAATCATCAATGTGGTGTCCTACAATGCTACACTGCAGACCAGGGCTATCAGCACGAGGTTTATAAAGGAAACAGGAGGCTAGGAGGCAGAATCTGATCTTGGCCTTACTGTATGGTATGGGCAACTCCTTGAGCTGCAGTTTCCCCATTAGTAAATGCAGATAGGTCCAAGGTCCTGTGTTGTTTCTCAGCTTCAGGTGCAGACAACAGTAGATCATCAGAAGGACTAATTGCACACTCCACCACCTGCATTGCTCTGAGCTAGTGCCCTAAAGGAGACCCAAAAGTATAAAAGAGGGGCCTCAATTGGGGAAAAAAAAAAAAACAAACCTAAAATCTGACTGGAATAAAAAATGTGAACATCTTTGTGTTTTTTTTTTTTTTTTAAATTGGAGTTACCTAATCAAAGTCCAACCAGTCCATCCTAAAGGAAATCAGTCTTGAATATTTGTTGGAAGGACTGATACTGAAGGTGAAACTCCAAAACTTTGGCCACCTGATGTGAAGAACTGACTCATTTGAAAAGACCCTGATGCTGGGAAAGATTGAAGGTGGGAGGAGAAGGGGATGACAGAGGATGAGATGGTTGGGTGGCATCACTGACTCAATGGACATGAGATTGAGTAAACTCCGGGAGTTGGTGATGGACAGGGAGGCCTGGCATGCTGCAGTCCATGCAAAGAGTCGGACATGACTGAGCGACTGAACTGAACTGAATGGAAGTCTGGGCTTCCCTGGTGGCTCAGATGGTAAAGAATTCACCTGCAATGCAGGAGACCCACACTCAATCCCTGGGCTGGGAGGATCCCCTGGAGAAGGGAATGGCAACCCACTCCAGGTATTCTTGCCTAGAGAATTCCTTGGACAGAGGAGCCTGGTGAACTGGGGTCTCAAAGAGTCGGACACAGCTGAGCGACTAACACTTTCACTTTCAATGAAAGTCTACCTGTCATATGCTCCCAATGTGTAACCATTTTGTGACACCTTTGAGCTGCTATGGGGTGCTACAAACATGGGGTGTCAGTTCTGAAAACACCTTTCCTTAGTGACTTTAAAACAAAACACATCAAAACAAAACCTAAACCAGAATAGCGTAAAACCTTCCTTTGTATTGCCGTGTGGCACAGTGGCAATGAACCAATCACCAAGGAAAGTTGAGGTCGATAGAAGTTTCTTGAGCCTTTCTTCTCTCACTGCCTCTCTCTGGTTCATCTTTAATGATGCCCAGCCTGTCTTCAGCCACATGCTCCTGAGGTTGAATCCTCATCACCCTTGTCTGATCCACATCACAGGTGCCTGCTCCTTTTGTGACTGTGTTAGCTAGAGGGCCAGGCAGGACCTTGTGAAATAATAATAAAAAGTCTTCCAACTTGCCTGAAAAGTTTGGAAACATATCTGGCTTCACCTGGGTATCTGGAGATGACTTATCAGGTTCAGTTTTGTTTAACGGACTTCCTTGTGCCAAGAAAAATCTTCCTCCCAACCCAGAAGGCAGATGCCGCAGCCCACACGAGCCCTAAAGTGTCTGCACCTGCAGCCGTGTTCTGAAGCCAGCCTGATGCCTGTGAAGTCTTCCGCTGGACCCTGATTAAGACCGTGATGCTGGGAGTGGGGGCTGCCCAAAGAGGGTAGTT
The DNA here is from genome assembly GCF_033118175.1 of Dama dama. Lineage (NCBI taxonomy): Eukaryota > Metazoa > Chordata > Mammalia > Artiodactyla > Cervidae > Dama > Dama dama. The sequence continues at coordinate 80,668,567 of NC_083700.1, forward strand.
CAGGGGCACCCCACTGCAGACGGTGTACATGTGCTTACTCTTATGATGCTTTCACTGAAGTGACCTTTCACTGAAGGAAGGAGGAGATGAGGCTGAATTCCTTGATTTACTCCCAGTTGTGGTTCCAAGCTCTTTGGATTGTGGCCCAGTTTGGCCAAGCAAAAACCCTGCTGGCCCACTGAGCCCACTGATTCTCACTTTTGGGTGAGAAAGAATTTGGTAATAAAGGACAAGGGGGAAGAGAAAAATCATCGACGTGGTCATGCAGTAAATCCTCAGGACAAAACAATCAGCAGGAACTCTGAAGAGTAATTCTCCAAGTAATGTAAATTAATGGAATAGAACAATTAAAAACCCAGCCAACGCTGATGCCTCATTGTAGCAGTCAAGGGTCACAGTTGCAAACAACAGAACTGATTCTAGCAAGTTTATGTCAAAGAGGAATTTATTAGAGGATGTCACGTCACTCCGCCACCCTCCCCAGAACTGCTTATCTTCAGCCCTTGATTTTCCAGGGCACTTTCTTCTAAGCTGAGGCCTGGCCTGGGTGCCTCTGCATGTTGAGCGCAGGTCTCACAATGGGGTCCTAGCTGTAAAAGAGGCTGGCACTGTAAATTCTGTGTTCTACCTTGAAGACGTGGAACTCCTAAGGAAGGAAATAACCCAGACATAGGAAGGGTGTTCACATGGTGCAGGGTAGCCCCAAAAAACACGGCAAATATCTTTTGCAGTAATAACAAAGCACCCTTCCTGAAAATTGCAGGATTTCCAGCTCTTTGCCTGCACGTGTACACCCTAGTTCTGCAGTATTGTTTACTGATGGATGGAGGTCATACTCTTTTGTAGAACAGAGAATTAATATTCTCAGTAAACTCTTCTAAGAAACTAATTTTTATGTATGAATGCCAAAGTTTATTAATTCTCAATAATTCATTATGTTCCTAATTCCTTATAAAGATGAAATCCCATGTATGAAATTTCCTTTGAGGGTAATGAAAATGTTCTAAAATTTGATTGTGGACTTTTCAATTTGAATATTCAAATTCCTCAGATTGAAACCTTTATCTTAAGCCTCAAAATGGTTCAAAATGACCTCAGAATGGTTCAAAATCCTAAACTTAAGAGCTAAAACTATATAGCTCTTAGAAGAAAACATTGAAGGAAAATTTCTATGGCAGTGAATTTGGCAATAATTTCCTGGACATGATACCAAAGCACAGGCAACAAAAGACAGTATAGATAAATTGTACTTTATAACCTTTGTGCATCAAAGAACACTGTCAAGAAAGCAAAAAGACATCCTACAGAATGGGAGAAATTATTTGCAAATCACATATCTGATAATGGGTTAATGATTTAGTGATACTAACCAATTACCAGATATGTGATAAAGAACTCTGACAACAAAAACAAACAACCCAATTAAAAAAATGGACAAAGGACTTGAATAGACATTTCTCCAATGAAGATATACCAATGGTCAATAAGCACATGAAAAGATGCTCAATAATCATTAGTCATTAGGGAAATACAAATCAAAACCACAATGAGTTAACACTACACACCTACTATACTTACTAGGATTCCTATAATGATTTTTTTTAGTTGAAAAAAAAACATGTTGGTGAAGATATGGAGAAACTGGAACCTTCATATTTTGCTGGTGGGAATGTAAAATGGTGTAGCTGTTTTGGAAACACTTTGGCAGTTACTCAAAATTTAAACATAGAATTAACATATAACCCAGTAATTTCATTCCTAGGTATATATCCAAAATAAATGAAAGCAGGAACTTGAACAAATACTCGTATACCAGTATTCACAGCAGCATTACTCACAATAGCCAAAAGATGGAAACAATGCAAGTGTCAACTGATAGATGAATGGATAAACAAAGTGTGGTATGTACATGTGATGGAATATTACTCAATCATCAAAAGAAATGAAATTTTGATGTATGCTGCAACTTGGATGGGCCTTGAAAACATGCTAAATGAAATAAGCCAGACATAGAAGGACAAATACTACATAATTCCACTTACAGAAGGTACCTAGAATAGGCAAGTTTATAGAGACAGAAAATAGAATGGGTCTTCTCAGGGCTGGGAGCAAGAGGGAATGGGGAGTTATTGTTTAATAGGTTATAGATTTCATGTTGGAGATGATGAAAAAGTTTGGGTTATAGATAGTAGTGATGATTACAGAGCATTGTGAATGCCACTGAATTCTACATTTACAGATGGTTAAAACAGTAAATTTTATGGTATGTATTAACATATTTTGGGCTTCCCTGATAGCTCAGTTGGTAAAGAATCTGTCTGCAATGCAGGAGACCCCAGTTCAATTCCTGGGTCGGAAAGATCCGCTGGAGAAGGGATAGGCTACCCACTCCAGTATTCTTGGGCTTCCCTTGTGGGTCAGCTGGTAAAGACTCCGTCTGTAATGTGGGAGACCTGGGTTCGATCCCTGGGTTGAGAAGATCCCCTGGAGAAGAGAAAGGCTACCCACTCCAGTTTTCTGGCCTAGAGAATTCATGGACTGTATGCCCATGGAGTCACAAAGAGTCAGACACAACTGAGTGACTAAGCACACACACACAACATATTTTACCATGGGCTGCCCTAGTGGCAAAAGTGGTAAAGAATCCACTTGTCAACGCAGGAGATGCGGGTTTGAACCCGGGGTCAAAAAGATCCCCTGGAGAAGGAAATGGCAACCCACTCCAGTATTCTTGCCTGGAGAATTCCATGAACAGAGGAGCCTGGTGGGCTACATACAGTCGATGGGGTTCCAAACAAGTCAGACATGACTTAACGACTTAACAGTATTTTATCACAATTAAAAAAATTAGGTTGTGGCAATGTTTCCACAACTCTGAGTATGCTATGGCTATTGTATAGTTTTTATCAGTAAATTGTATGGTATGTAGATTATATCTAAATAAGTCTATTAAAAAATGCTTTCCAGCTCTGGCAATCTCTATGATGTATCCATTAATCTGTTTATTTATTCATTAATTCAACACATTTTTGTTGCATTCCTGCCGTGCCAGCTGTTAGGAGTAGGGAGATAAATAAAATAAATGCAATTCCTGGCCTTTCCTTGCTTAAAACACTGTGGGTTTTAAAAAGTAATCATAGCTAACATTTATTGAGTGTTCACTAAATCTTGAGCATTGGCAAAAGCACTTAAATATACCTTATCTCATGCGGTTCTCCCAGCTGTGTACTGAACTGGGCTCTTCTTGAATAAGGAAATTTGCTCAAGATCACACAGTCAGAATTTGAACCTGGTCTATCTTACCTTGAAATCCTTGCTCTTAACCATTCATCACCACATGTGGCAGCTGGGTTCCAGCACCTGAAATTGGGGTATTCCCTGGAGACCTGCCCATAGGCCTGTCTGACAGGCTGGCTGATCTGGGTAGCATTGCAGGGAGGGTTAAACTTAGAGATGAAATGATCTCTAGGAGGAAGTGGGTTTGGAAAATAAGGCCTAAGTCCATGGAATCTTGCACAGCCATTTACAGTAATCACAATAAATCAGGTATCACTGTATTTTCTAAATGTTACATGATAAAATTTTAAATACAAAATCAAATTCATAATTAAATTTGTATCATTATGTTAATAGATAATATATTTATTATTTATTAAACACAGACTATATACCAGCCTCCAAGTTGTTGACCATCTTATTTAATCCTCCTGACAGATCCATGATGTGTACAGTGTGTTACTATTCCTATTTTACAAGCTAAGGCACAGAGTAGTAGTTAGTAGTTTAGTCGCTAAGTCATGTCCGACTCTTGTGACCCCATGGACAGTAGCCTGCCAGGCTCCTGTGTCCATGGGATTCTCCAGGCAAGAATACTTGAGTGGGTTGCCATTTCCTTCTCCAGGGAAGACACAGAGAGTTTAAGTAATTTGTCCAAGGTTGCACAGTCATTAGCAGAGCTGGGATTCTAGCCATGACTTCTTGACTTAGAGTCCAGACTTTTAGCCACCACAGAAATTGCTCTTCAATTATGTTAAGATATGCAAAATAGATGGACATGAAACGAGTTGTATCAGGATGGGGGAATGTTGGTAATTTCCCACTCCTCCCCGCCCCCCCCCCCCCACCCCCAGCCCAGTCATTTATTGTTTTCCAAGAATACGTCATAATAGTGATGACTTTTTTAGACCAACAAAAGAAATCGCAGGTCACTGGGGCCGTTTTCATCTTCTTACTTTACGGTTTCATCTTGTTGCCGTTGACTGTGCAGTTGCCTGTGCGCACGCGCAGACTAAGCCTGCGCAGTTGCGCGCACACGCCGGGGCTGGGAGACGCTGCGCCTACGTGGGCGGCCGCTGCCATCTTCCGGGGAGGGGAGGATCACCCTCTTCTCAACGCTGAGGACCTCGCTTTAAAAAAAGCCTGGTTTTCTAACTTGTGAGAGAGTCTGCGTCATACTGTGGTTAAAAGCAAAACGATACCTGGATTCGAATCTCGGCGCTGATGGTCTCAGTATCTGGGCAACTGCTCAAAGCCTCAGCTTTGTCTTCAAATAATGGAAATAACCAGTTACTGTGTGGGGTCATTGTGGGAGTTAAACTGGCCGGTTTCGAGATGGACCTAGGGTGCCCGGCACAGTGTAGGGTAGATAAATAGTATGCCGTTCTGATGTTTCTCTGGCGTCTTTTTGATGATTAATTTATGTGGTTAAACATTTTTCTAATAGTAAACACTGGTATTTCTTCTTTTCTGAATTGGTTGCTTGTGCCCCTTCCTCATTTGTCTACTGGCGTCTCGATTTTACAGTGTGTTTGAGTCAGAGACTTAAGAGCATTCTGGAAGGGTCTCAGTGAGGGGAGGGATGAGGAGTAGAAGTCTTTTCCCTGGGACCCTGATGCCTTTCTTTTTCTCCAGGGAGCATTGTTTACTGCAGCCTCCTCACTCCCTGCAACTGGCCCTGTTTCCTCCCTGAGAAATTTTCATCCGCCTTAAAGGGTCAGTCATTTGAACAGCTCATTCCCACTGGACTGCTACACCCACCGATCTCTCACGGGTGATTTCTTTCTGCGTCCAGTGAAATTGTGTTCCGTCAGAGTGGCTGTAACCAGTCTGCTCTGAGGCTGTTTCAGGAGCACGTGTCCCTAAGCAGTGCGCTGCTCCCCAGCCCCTTGTAATCGCACAGACTGCCAAATAGCTGACCTCTCTGGGCAAAGTGCAAAAGCCTAAGGAACCGCTAAGATAAAAGGCACATTCTTCAGATAGTTCCACCTCTTTTCCTGCTTGCCTGGTGCCATCTTGTCTGACTTAGATGCCTACCTTTTCTTCATCATGGAGCGAAAGGGACCTGGGCCATAGAATTTGGAGCTTTCTAAGTTGCAAAAGGAGTTAAACTTCCCCCCAGACAAATGATTCCTGATGGAAAGGTTTTCTTGGATAACTGTGTCTGGTCCAGGGGAATTTTCTGGGTAGCTTGGTGGTAACATGAAATTGGCTACTAGTCTTAAGATATGTGTCTCAATGAGGTGTAGGGGTAGAGACGTGCCAGTATCCCAACATGGTAAAGGCCAGAGGCTATGGAGAGGAAGCTCAGATTTCCTCTCCAAAGTTGCTGGCTTTTCCCATGAAGATCTTCCCTAAATGTGAGATCACCTTCTGCCTTGAGAGCACTAGCATTGAAGCTTACAGCCTGGAGTCCTGTGTCTCCTGAATTCACCTGCGTGCCCAGTTCAGGCTGTGTGGTTTAGAGGAAAGAGTATTAGAGTGGAAGATAGAACATCTGGGTTTGAATTGAGGCTTTGCCTCAGTTTTCTCATCTGGAAGATGGGGATAAGATTCCTGTTTCTGTGCACCTCTACGCTTGGCCATGGAGTAAATTGTGTGTACTAGGTAAGGGCGAAAGACAGAAAAGACAGAAGTATCTCCTCTCCTTTTAGAGACATAGGCAGTCAGCACCGTGCCTGAACCAGTACCTTGTGTGGAGCTCAGAGAACTGAAAGTGCTACCTGTCTTCAGGAAGAGATCTGAAGGAGGAAGGGAGACTTGGTTCGAGGTGTACGTGTGTGCGTGTATGTATTTTCCTGTGACTCTGCTGTCCTGGCACCTGAGCCAAGCTGATCTGTGGCACTGCTAGGGACTACTATTTCCTTCCCTCATTCTGCTGAGTTTTTTTTTTTTCCCAGTCTGATGAGAGGCCTGGCACCTGTTGGAAAGGAGAGGCACTTTTTTGGTACCTCAGGGAGTATCTGAAGAGGTCACCTGTGTTTATAGCCGTTGGTATCGTGGATAAGTTCAGTTTGACAACCTTTATGGAATGTTGAGCTCATGATGCTGGTCTGGGAGACAGACAGAGAGGCAGCACTTAGAATTCAGGTGATAGCTGCTGCCCTCGAGGGCCGACAGGAGCAGTGGGAAGAGGAAGGCTGGCTACAGCACTTGGGGGGTTGGGGGGTATGCTGAAGAGAGCTGGAGGGGACAGATGGGAACTGGCCAGTGTTCCCTGAAGAATGTTGGTTGCTTCAAGAAAGGCTCAGTTCTGCGAGTAAGCCTCTCACCATTTTGTCTTGAATAAGGAAGAATTTATCTTGGGAGAGGAAATGGGAGGGCTTACCTATGTCACATAGAGAAAGCAGAGAGGCAGAGTGGGTGGCTAGAAAGTCATGGGACCTGGGGAATGGAGAGCTCTTTTTAACTCAGCTTCCTGGTGAAATGTCTTATGCTTCTCGCTTTTCTCTAGCCAGTTCTGAGGGGATGGTTGATGGTCATTTAAAAGCTATCAGAGAGACAGTTGGCACCTCTGTATATTTTTTCGTATAACGGCAAAGTGTATTTCTGATTTATTTTTAAGTTTTGATGGTTTGGTCTGCATGCTAGTTAAATACTTTTAACAGTTGAAACAAGTGAATGTTGGTGTTTCCTAGCCTCTTGCATCACATCATCCCATGCCCTACAGTAAGTTTGTTAACCTCTGCCTTGAGCAAGATGCTCTAACGTCTTCCAAGGAAAGTAAGAAGTGTGATCCAGTGAAGTGGGAAAAACACAGAATTCTATCCCAGGAATCTTCATTTTAATCCAGATTCACTCGTGGGTGAGCCAAGGGAAGTCACTGTCTCTCACTTTCTTCACCTGTCCGGTGGGGTCGCTCAGCCCTGCCCGGCTGCCTTAAGCTGGAGGTGAAATGCTTTCCCACTGTCCTGGGCTGGATGCAGTCAGCACTTCAGGGTGACACTCAGCTCTGGCATCAATTTCAGTGTCAGATAGACAGGAATCTGCCCTGGCCTCTGAGAACACATCTTGACAGGCAGTGTCTGCAAAGGTCAGAGCTGCTTTGACATGTCTTCCTGACGGGGCTTTATTTCCAAGGACAGCCTCCTTTGGCTAGAGCCACGGAAGGTCAAGGGGATAAGGTCCTCTAATCCTTTTGCTCAGACGGTATACGGGAGCCCAGACGCTTTCCTGGCCCTGTTTGGACTGCACCCACCCCCTGTATCTCTTTCAGGTCCAGTGGTGGTGCTAGATTTGCAGAGCGTCTGTGCCTGCGCCTCACACCTGCCTCAGCTCCAGAGAGCTGCGGCTGCAGTGGGCTGGCCGAGCCTCTCCACGGCGCCTGCCTGGGACACCCTGAGACCTTGCTGTTGCACAGCTGCCTTCTCCCCGGCTCCTGCACCCGCTCCTCTGAAGTCACTGGTCCGCGCTACAGTTGGAAGCCCTGCCTGGAGCTGGATCCTTACAGAAGGTACTTCCTTGCCTTTCTCTTTCTGCCAGAATTGTGTGCATATCGGTGCTGGGGCATCAGATTCGTAGAGCGGTAGGGAGCGGGGGCTGCCTGTCTGGCCCCAGGAGCTCACTGGTCATTGTTTCTTCCAGTCGCTGATTGATGGGGGCAGTGAGCAGTCTGGGGATTGCTCACAGAAGCCTTGCTCCGCTGTGGGATCTAGGAGGTGGGTGGGCGGGGGAGGAAGTTTCTAAGACAGAGCCTGGAAGAAAGAGATGCACCACTGGAGGGTTTCAGCTCTTTAGGATGCTGTGTTCTCATTAGGAACAGTTTTATTAATGAGCCACTCAGCTGGAGGAAGGGAGGAGGAAAAGCATAATTAATTATGACCCCTGTCCCAGTGAAGCGCCTAGCTCTGGGAGAGTCCAGGGAGAAAGGTGTGTACCATTTCAGCATCTTTAGATGCATCCCTCTAAACTGCTAGCAGCTCTGAGAATGAACTTTCTAATCGAATGATCTGTGCTTTTTCCTCTTTCTGGAAGATCTAGTATCAGCTTATTGAGCATCAAATTCCTTTCTGACCCCAGTCCCCTCTTCCTGAGAGCCAAAATGAAGTCAGTGTTTGCTTTTCCAGCAAGGTCACAGATCACCTGACCAAATCTTTAACAGCTAGGGAGCCAGTGCTGCCATGCTGAACTCAGGAGCGATCAGCTCCGGTCCAGCAGCAGAGCCCCGGGGAGGAAGTGACTTCTCTGGCTCCAGGCTGGGGTGGGGGGAGGATGCCAAAGGAAGGTATTGTGGTCACTGCTTCCCTCCTGACAGTTTTCTCTTCTTCATGAAGCTCCAGATTCAGCTGCTGCAATGCAGGCAAAAATGACAGACACGTGCAGAAAAATGTGGGAATGGAGTTAATGGGATTGTGTTAATGAGATTGTGTTAATGTGTTATTTATTGAGCGTGAGTTATCTCTTTGTTTCCTGAGTCGGTGGGAAGCGAGCCTGCTGGAGAACTCGGTTGGTGAAGCTTTTCCAGGAGTGCGTCTCACTCTCCGGGTGCCTGTGCTTCAGCCCTCTTAAGCAGCTCTATCAGATGCCTCTGGATTCTTAGCACAGGGGACATTTCCACTTGGGGGCGTGGGGCCCTGGAGCGGGGAAGCGGGAAGCTCTAATCATTTGGGGAGATTGGTACCAGGTATAAGTAATATTTTTTCCTCTTTTGGAAAGAGCGTTTTTGTCTCTGCAAGAGGTCGTGCAGGGATTGACAGATCGCTGTTGGTGCACTACCTTGCTAAATATTTGACTTTGTTAGGCTGAATTCTCCAAGAATTCTCATGGCAATAAGACTGTGCTTTGAGCCAAGTTTTCTTCTTAAGGAAATCCAAGGTGCTATTTATTTTGGCATGCAGCCTGTTCTGGGATGAAATATGGCATTTTTATTATTGCAGAATAAAGAGACGTTTGAAAGGAACACAAGTACAGAGCTAGGTTTCAGTTTCAGACTAAATAGAGGAAGGTTTCTTTGTATTTGGATTTGGGGTTAAAAATGGTATCATTAGAAAGAATCAATGTGGAGGGAGAGGGTGTGGGGATATACTGAGGAGTTGGATATACTGAGGGAGTTGGGCTGACCCAAGGAAATCCATGCTCCTGGGCATGGGCTGTGCTGGAACCGTTTCTAGCGTGGCCTGGTAGTTACACGTGGGCCATCACTGCTGTCTGCCAGTGACTGCCTCTTTGGTCGATTTTGAGCCGAAAGCTTCAGTCCTCATCTCTTCACTGCACATCAACTTTGAGAGGCAGGGTGGACTAATGGAGTCCTGCCCCTAATTAACTGGATGAATTTGGATCGGCCGCATAGCTTTTCTGTGTCTTTGTTCCTTATCTGTAACTTGGAGATGATCTGCCACATGTTAGGATGGAGGTGGATGGAGGGGGTGGGGAGTGTCTACAGAAATGAATTGTGTAGGAGTTCTGACCTTCACAAACCTAATAGGGGAGAAAAACTAGAAAAAGATAAAGTTGTATATACTTAAAACATCTAGAATATGATGAGCTTGTGAGAGAGGTTGGGAGCTAACTGGGCATACTTGATCCTGGCATAGGCCATAAACAAATGAAAAATTACATAGCACCACTAGGTATTACAAGGTTCGAACACTGGGCAGGCAGTTTAATAGAACATGTAATAAATTGCTTCTATGTCAAAATATTAAATGCTCCAGGAGGTTGCAAAATTTCATTTTAAAGGGGAATTCTGTCCAACAAAGCTATTTTTCATATTCTGTTGTATTGCAAACAAAGTAGCATGTGTTGATATAGCATTTAGTCTTTGATTCCACTCCCCTAACCACATCAAACGTCCGCTCAATCGAAGAAAACTCCCTTAGCTAAATTCTGAGATGTTCACCGTAAGGACCCTGGGCCAAAGGGGAGAAGGCTGGGGTGGGAGGGGCTGGAAGTGGCACGATGTGGACATGACCATCCCCCCTTTTCTTTAGAGCTTTAGAATGAAAGCTTGCTTGGCCCTTTTCTTCAGAGAGTTGGGGTATCAACTCCATTTAATTTCTCTTGCCTTGGAATGATTAATTTTAGCGAAATTTAAGTCTAAGGGAATGATTAGAGGTCTCTATAGAGTTCTTTTTTTAAATGAAATTTGACCCCAAGCGTGCTGCAAAGTTATTTGAAGCTCTATGATCTGGTATATGAAGGACTGAATTGTAACTCTAACCAAGGGCAGTGGGTGTGACTGAACTCCTTGAGGTGACGGTGAGTTTCTGCAGCTGGAGGTTCACCTGCACCCTCTTTCTTAGGAGGAGCTTTGTTACTTGGTGTCCAGCCTCAGAGAAGCAGATCGCACTTGGCCAGAAGGACTTACAAAGGGAGCCGTCCTCCTTGTGCCTGCCCAGAAGATGGATCATCTGCAGTGGAGGGAGAAGCAAAGAAGCAGAGTCAGGAACTTTTTCCCTCACAAAAAAGAGCTAGGGATCAGTCATCAGGCTTGCTTACATTAGTGGACAAATGTTTACAAATCACTTTCGTTCCCAGCACAGACTTGGAGTCGACTTGACTTAAGAGCAAATCCTACACCAACACTGGCTTGTTATGTAACTTGGGGCAGCCCTTTAAACTCTCTCAGCCTCAGTCTCCCATCCAGGTACTAACCGGGACCGACCCTGCTTAGCTTCTGGGATCAGACGAGATCGGGCGCATTCAGGGTGGTATGGCTGTAGATAGCCTCAGTCTCCTTATCTGGAAAATGGGGACAATAATAACACTCTTGGGGTTATGGTGAGGCTTGCATGAGGTAATTCGAGTATGCCAAGTGCTCCGAGCTCTGCCTGTTACTCAGTAATGTTATGAGGTGGGAGGAAGAGGGATACAGAGGGAGAGAAGAGGCCGTAATGATGAAGGGGCCAGGTATAGGGTTTTGTCCCCACCCTTTTCCTCCACACTTTTCACCTTGAAGCTGCTGGGCCTCTCCTGCCCCAACCCCCCTCCCTGCATCTGGGAGTCCCCATCACTGGCTGTGGACTGCAGAGCTGGGGCACGGAGATGGGCAGCAGTGTCCTCTGCCCAGGAACCTTCTCTTTCTTTTTTCAACTGAATTATAATTGACATCTAACACTGTGTAGTTGTATAATTGACATCTAATACGGTGTCTAGCATAATGATTTGGTATTTGTATATGTCGTGAAATGACCACCACAGTAAGTTTAGTTAACATCATTATGTCACCTAGGTTTTTTTTTTTTTTTGTGATAAGAACTTTTAAGATCTACTCTCTTAGCAACTTTCCTTTTTTTTTTCCCCACCCGGACCCCTCAACTTTCAAAAAATATAATACAGTGTTGTTGACTATAGTCACTATGCTATACATTATATCCCCAGGTCTTATTTATCTTAGAACTGGAAGTTTGTATCTTTGGAGCCCCTTCACCCATTTTGCCTACCCCTTACCCACCCAACCCCTGCCTCTGACAACCACTAATCTATTCTCTGTGTCTATGAATTTCTTTTTTTTTTTTTTTTAAATGAAGTTTCACGTGTAAGTGATACCATACAGTATTTGTCCTCAGATGTACCTGAGGGCATTATGGTCAGTGGACTAAGTCAAAGACAAATACAGTACATGTTTGTGTTATCACAAATGGTAAGATTTCCTTCTATTTATGGCTAAATAATATTCCACTCTGTGTGTATATACCTGTACACACACACACACACACCACATCTTCTCTACTCCTTCATCTGTTAACGGACACATAGGTTGTTTCAGAACTTCCTCTTTCTAGCAAGGGTGATCCTCCCTCACCCCTGCTTAGGACCTTCCATGACTTTCCATTATCTGCCTCCTTAGTGGCCACTCTTAGCCTCCAGGACCATGCACATTTATCTTTCTTCTCCCTAATTTCTCTACTCCAGCTCCATGCTGCCCCCCAATTCAAGTACTTGTTGCCACAAGGTAAGTGACTTAGTTTCTGTGATCGTTCTGTAAGGAGTGTCTCTGCCTACAGAATCCCTGCCTGCCCTTCCAGGCTCCATCACTCTGCAGTGGCAGAGGCCCTCTGGCTGCTGAGTGGACTGTGGTTATGGGAGAACCAAGACAGGAGTGGGTGATGGCTTTGGAGACAGTAGCCTCGCTTACAGAGAGAGTGTACACCAAACTTTCCATCAGGCAGACTTCAGACTTCCTTTAATTTGGCAGGTCTCATATTTCCCAGCCGCCTTCTCCAGTTTGCTTGTTTGTTCCCCATTTTTTATCCCAGGTTGCTGGGGGCTTCCCGTCATTCTTCTCTCACTTCCAATTCCCCCCAGCCTTTCCTTTATCCCTGGTACGTTTTTCTGATCTAGAGGTTGTGGTCAAGCACATTGGAATTCCTAAAACAATCCTGCTTCCACTGCTGAGGTGTCACAGATTATTTATTATTCTGATGTGTGTGGAGTTAGAATCATAAAAAGTCAGTTTCCTGGGTGATTTATTGTATTGGAGGCAGGAGCCAGGTTGTTTACCATTTGAAGAAATAGTTCTGGAAAAGGATTGAAACTTTGGGGAGAATTTATGATCAAACCTCAAGGGACTCTAATTCAGAGCTAGGAGAGTATTCTGCTTTCATAGTCACCGATGTCTTCTGGCCACCTAGGTCGAATGAACACCTCCTTGTTCTGCCCATGGTTAGAAATCACGCTGAACTATCAGCTCCTTGTCAGTCCTTCCAGTTAGTTCATCTTTGTCTTGAGTATGATTGGGATGTCACAGATCATTTGAAGCTTCTCTGGTTCCAACTTTTCCACAAAATGGTTTAGAATTCGTTCTCTGTGATGGAAGTGAGTAGATATCAGCTCCTGATATTGTGGAAAGCGTACCTAGCTGTTTGTTGGAGCCCCGGGCCCAGTTTCTTCACTAATATGCTGAGAGGTGTTTGCACAGAACAATTAACTTCTAAGCCTCAGTTCCCTCATCTGCCCAGTGAGGGAGTCGGACCAGAGACTTCCTTTGGTGTCAACCACTGCTAACACCCCATGAAGACACACCCAAGATTGGACTCTAGGTATTGTGTAAAGGCTTTTAATCTCCCTCCTTGGAGGGCTAAGAGCTCACGGGCACCCTGGGACAAAGGTGAGGAGGGGTCCTCTATACTTATTCTAACTGTAATGAGATTCTCCACTTTTCCTTCCTTCTTCCTTTCAGAACTCTCCAACGAATTTTACAGACTTATTGGATGAAGAGTACCTGAGAGACTGGTGATCAACAATCCCTAAGATGGAGAAGACGGATGGTAGGCAGGCTCCTTTGTAGTCCCTGGTCTACAGTGAGCATTTGGGTTGGAAAGAGATTACCATAAATCCTGGACAGCTTAGGGGAAACATGGGAGACCTTCCCCATATAGGCGGTGCTGGGAAACCCAAACCATGTATTTCAGGCATGAACAAGAGAAGGTGGTAGGGAATGAAAATAAAGCCTTATGTTTATTTTGTGTAATTTTTGTAATTGTGTAATCTTTGGAGTGTTTCTCATCCTTTCTTGGCACCAAGAAGGGAGCAGGATGACCTCCCTCATTAACCTCCTTTTAGAGATGAGGCATGATATGGTAAAAGCCAACATTCCTACCTGAGTGATCCTCCAAGGCATTTCACTTCTCTGAGCCTCACTTCCTTCATGTATCAGTTAGCTTTGACGCATAACAAACCACTCAAAAAAAAAAAAAATATCGACTTAAAGGTATTTATTATTTCTCAAAAGATTCTGTGGGTTGGCTGAGCCTTTGTTCTGAGCTGGGCCAACGTGACTGATCGCTGTTGGACTTGTTTATGTGTCTGTGGTCTTCTGGGCAACTTGTCCTGACGGTTTAGGATGGCCACACTCACATGTCTGGTGGTTGACTCCACATTACCTGAGGCATTGGTGATGATTTGGCCGTGTCTCTTTTGTTGTCCAGCAGGCTGGGTGAGGTATGTTCACCTGTTGACAGAAGGGTTTCCAAGCACAGTAAGAATAGACAAACTCCTGTTGTGCAAGCAACTTTCAAGTCTCTGAATGTGTCACATTTGCTGTTGACCCACTGGCCAAAGCAAGTCCCAGAGCCAAGCTACGATCAGTGTGGGAGGGAGGTACACGGGGTGGGTTATAATTGTGGCTATTTTTGTTAATAGTCTGCTACACCTCATCTATAAGCAGATACTAATACCTACTTCACAGGGATGGTAAAGGACTGAATGAGATAGTGCATGTAAGGTTGTTGAGTAATCACTATCTAGCCCAACAAGTGTCTCAAGGAGTGTTCCTCCTTTCCCCTCTCTAGGAAATTTGCCAAATGTCATGGACTAGACCCCGATCCCCTGACTTCTAATGAAATGTTTTTTCCCAAATCACTGAATGACAGGAAACAGGAGAGCCTAGATGGCCCTTCACTGGTGCAGGGCTTAAATTCTGGACAGCAGCTCCAGCCCCTCCCTACCCTCCTTTCCAAATGCAGTTACCATCTATTTCAAAAGTCTGCCTTTCTCCCCAGAGAGCTGCCTTTTCAGTGCATCCCTGGAAGTGGTCCCACAGAACACCAGCTAATTCCCTTAATGCCCCGGGGGCCTGTCATTTCTGCTTGCCTCATTTGTCCCTGCTCAGCATCCTCGGCACAGCTGCTTGCCACGTGATCACCCACAACCAGCTAAGAAAGGCAGCCCTCCCTTCAGGCCCACACATCTCACAAAATAAAGGCAGAAGAGGGAAAAGAGTTTCCGCTGTTTTGGCCTTTTGAGGAGGCTCATTTAATTCCTCTTCTTTCCGGTTGTAGTTTTGGCCATTTTCTCTCTCATTTCTGTTTTTCCCATTGCCTTCAGAAACTGAGTATAGGCTTTTGGACTTGTCTGCATCATTTTAAAAGCCTCTAATGGATTCACTGACCTGCGCTGTGCTTCACTTTGTCCCTCAGGGCAATGACTGTGGCACCTCCCTCCTTTCCTTGTCTGTTTCTAATCTCCTTTCTCGTGTCTGTGTTTAACTTCCTCTCATGACTGCGTTTACAGGTTCCTTTTCAAGGTCTGGTGATCTGGGGGCTTTCAGACCAAGACTTTCTAGGGGATTCTAGGTGGCTCTGAGTCTCATATTTGTTGCCATTTAGGTGCTCAGTAGTGTCCGACTCTTTTGCGAACCCATGGACTGGAGCCCGCCCTGCTCCTCTGTCCATGGAATTCTCCGGGCAAGAATACTGGAGCCTCGTATATCCTACTTTTTCCTTCTCCCCTGACTCATTTTCCCAGTTTCTTCAGAGTTGGTTTCTTGGACTTTCACTCCCTCCTGAGGCTGTCATCCTAACACAGAGTTAAATACTCCAAGAGAGAGCTCAGGCTCAGTGAATACCTGCCGCCCCATTCGGAACCAGCGCGTCCTTGTTTTTTGGCCCCTTTGTTGAGTCCCTGTGTTATGTTCTCTGCTGCATCAGTGCCTACAATCACAACAACTCTTTGAGTTAGGTATCGTTATTGCTGTGTTACAAATGGAGAGATTGAAGCATAGGGAATTTAAGTAATTTGCCCAGAATCACAGAGGTAGGAGATGACAGAGGCAGGATTCAACTCCAGCCAGTGTGGCTATGTGTTGGTGTGTCTGATCTGAAGTTCATTTCAAGAAGACAGCCCTCCTAATTAATTCTTGCCCTGGCCCAATGCCTGGAATTCTGAGCTCCTGCATACCTATCACCAGGTAGAATTAAAAGGGGCAGAACTTAAGGTGAACACAGATCTCCCAGTATATCAGATCAAGATCCTTCATTCAAGGTCCAACATTCCTCTTGCACTGGGAGAAAGAGAAGGAGCACAGAGTGGTAGGTGGTAGGCACAGCAGCGCAATATGACTGTGTGTGTGTGTGTGTGTGTGTGTGTGTGTGTGTGTGTGTGTGTGTGTGTGTGTGAAAGAGACAGAGAGAGAAATATACCCCTACCTTGGGAAGCACCTATTAAAGCCATCATCGGGGTAACACTCTTACAGACTTCTTTGGTTCACCTCAATCTCGCTTGTGGAATACTTCCCCTTTGAATCTGCTGTCTCTCATTTGATGCCTTTTTTGTATTTGTGCTCTGGCCCTGCTCCCAGAGGCTGATGGGCAAATCACTGCATTTCTACCGAATTGAGGCAATAAGCAGATAAATAATGCAGTCTCTCCTTTGTAGTGTTCTTTGCCTTCTGGGTCGTAAATCTGCTCCCTGTTTAACTTTAGACAAATAACCTCCTCTCTGATTTGGCTTGTCCCTGAAGTCCAGGAGGCTGCTAAGTTGACCAGTAGGCTTCAGAGTATAGCGGAGTGCAGCTGGCGAACTAACAGAGAACAGTTGCTGTCATTTATTGAGATACCAGTGTGCCCTTTGAGGAAAAGCAGGTTGGTAAAAAAAAAAAAAAAAAAATTATGTGGGTGAATGGGAACTTAGTTGGAATTTTTTGGATATTGGAGGAGTGTTTACTCCTTTTCTGCCTGGAGTCCAGGTATTTGCACAGAAGCTCTGGAGCCCAACTTGGACCCAACCCTATAGATCAGCACCAATGCCTTGTTCTGTTCCCTGTTGTGACTTAATCGCCCACAGGCCCTGAGATTTTACTTAGCACTGAGGCTGGTAGGGTCAACTGTGTCAGTGTTCAAGGGTTCAGACTTCGTGTGTCTACTTGACTTCTTTAGTTCTTTGGAGATAATTGTACTTCCATAAGCACAGTTCCTGTGCCCCAAGCATGTGACACTGGCCAGAAGGATAGATCACACAGGCAAGTGGGAAGAGCTCAGCCCTAATATGTCATCACCTTTAAGGAAAAAGCAGTCCTATGTGCCCCAGGTAATGCCATCACATGCACCTCTTCTTGAACCTACCCCGTCTCTCCATTCCCTTAGCTTGTTTCACCTGGATCATGTCAGCAGTCTCCCAACTGGTCCTTGGGTTTCTGGTTTGTCCATCTTCTAATCCTCTGAGGGAATGATCATTGTGAAGTCACATTTGATCAAGTCACTCCCTTGTGTAAAACCCTTTGATGGCTCCCACTGCCTAGAGAGTAAAGTCAAAGCTTGGTGGCAAGCATACAAGTGGCTTCTTGATCTGTCTTGCTGACCTTCCAATTTTGTCTTTTCCTACTCTTCACCCTTCTCTTCCACCTTTTAAGTCCCAGCCATATGACTGCAATTACAGAACCCTGAATTACCATGGATTTTCACACAAGGGGCTTCCCTTGTGGCTCAGGAGATAAAGCATTTGCCTGCAATTCAGGAGACCCGGGTTTGATCCCTGGGTTGGGAAGATCCCCTGGAGAAGGAAATGGCAACCTACTCCAGTATTCTTGCCTGGAAAATCCCATGGACGGAGGAGCCTGGTAGGCTATAGTCCATGGGGTTGCAAAGAATTGGACACAACTGAGCGACTTCACTTTCTTTCACTTTTTACACCTCAATGCATTTGCTGATTTTCTGACATATATCTGATCTGTCCTGGCTATCTATTGCTGCATAACTAACCATCCCAAAGTTCAGTGGAGTAAAATAATCATGCATTATTAACACAAGCTCAACTGAATGGTTCTCACTTGGAGTCCCTCCTGTCAATGAAGTCAGATGAGGGCTGAGGCTGGAGTCATCTGGAAGTTCTTTTACTTATACTGGCACCTGAGCTAGGATGTCTGGAATAGCTCAGGCTGGCTAGGCATCTCTCTCCCTCTCTCCACATGAAATCTCTATGGGGCTACTTGGGCTTCCTCACACCATGGCAGTCTCAGGGATGCTGGATTCTTATGTGGCATCTGGCTTCCCACCGAGTGTGCATTCTAAGAGACCCACATGACACTTAAGAGGCTTCTTATGAGCTAGCCTTGGGATTCTCTCAGTGTCATTTCTGCCATTTTCTTTTGGTCAAAGCACTCACAGGCCAGCTGAGATTCAAAGGGGTGAAGAAATAGATGCCATGTCTTCATATGGGATTCCCTTGCCTGTCTAGAGAAGGTAGGAATTGATAATGGCCTTCTTGGAAATATACAGCCACAGTGTCCTTCACTGTCTTATTCTCCTGGCAAATTGCTGTTTATTCATTTAATACCCACTTACATGGCTTCACTCTTGTGAAGTCATCTCTCTCCAACCAAGGCAGAATTAACCTCTAAGTCCAAGAAAGTTGTTTTGGAGAAACTTGGAAAATAAGTCAGGAAGGAAGACTGACCCTTGAGCATGTATCTGTTGCCATACTGTCACATTGCATCATACTTGTTGGTGTTTCTCCTACTTGACCATACTTTTTTTGAGAGCATTGCTATACCTGATTTATCTCTAGTGTCCTTAGGATCTATCTTAGCAACCAACACAGGTGCTCAATAAATTAGTGGTTGAGGTAAGTGAACTGAATTACTGCTATTTTGTCATTTTGCCCCCAGGGTCTATCATTCTTAGAGTCAAGCAACCAATTTGAGGATCCCCTCATATGTACCCAGCAAATCAGCTTCCATTAGAGGGCTTCAGTTCTCTATGATTTGGGATTCCACAAAGAGAGTAACTAAAATATTGAGTGTGTATTGAATGTTTATCATGTGATAGGCATTGTTCTAAGCATGTTATATGTATTAATCAATCAGTCCACACAATCTCATCTTCCCTATTATTATTGCCATCTTACGGATGATTAGATGTAGGGAGGCTAAGTAATTTCCCCAAAGTCACAAAGCTGAGATATAGACCAGGCTCCAGGGTCCATATTCTTGGCCTCTGTGCTCTTCAATAATGTTCTCTCCTGAGCTCAGCATTTCCAGAGGATGTTTAGCAGAATGTCACAGAGATAATAAGGGGTGTCACATAAGGAACATCAAAAGAACAAAGACTGTTTAACCCGAGGAAGAGGCTACTTGGAGACAAATCCCTATGGATTCAGATAATCAAAGAACTGACTTGTTCTCAGCATCCTCTGTTGGAGTCAAGATCAGTGGTGTTTTGATATGATAGAGAACTTTTTCATTGTGCTATTCCCTGATACTTTGGGCTGCCCTGAAAAATCAAGAGTCCCACACCTCTTGGAGGATGTTTGCCAATGTCTCTTTTTACATTAATTGTCCCATATTCCACCACCACTTTTTTTTTTCAGTTTGTGAAAAACGTGTTATTTCCTTACCTGGCATAAGCTTTTGAAAGTAAAACTTGTTTGTTAAGCACCATGCAGTTTTCTGGTGAAGAGAGTATAGGCTGAGTGTAACTATATGTTCCCTTTCCTTCTGAGCTTCACATACCTAGAGGCTCAGCCATCAGAGGAAGCTTAAATAATGTAGGAGGCATGACTCCTTGATATCTCTGGCTTTAGCAAGATTTACTAGTACCTATTGAATAATGCAAGGTTCTCTTTTTAATGTTGAGAAAATTGTGTATCTCATCCTGCGAAAATATCCATACTCATGATTACCAATTAGTACCCTGATTTGCAAATTCCTGGCTACTTCAATTCAGCAATTACATGACTCAAACCACAAAAAAATGGTATGAGACTATTTTATTTTTTTGATTTGCAGGCCGATTCCACAGTCATAGCTGAGATGACAGAGTGCAGATTGGAAACTATTCCCTTCACCTATTGCGTTGCAGACAGTGACTAAGTCCACACTGATTTAATAACAGGGTTTCTCAGCACAGCCCAAAGTCCATGAACATCTCAGCATAATTCAGAGGCTGGAACATTTAGGAGAACACTCATGCAAGAGCATTAAGTCAAAACCACACATATGAGGTCTCACCGTCCTGCATTTCTTATTAACTTTGTGCTTCTTTTTTTACGCCTTCTGCCTCCCAGCCAAAGACCAGTCCTCTCAGGTGGATGAAGAGAAAGACCCTCCAAAGAGCCACCCCTACTCCGTGGAGACCCCATATGGCTTCCACCTGGACCTGGACTTCCTCAAGTATGTGGATGACATCGAAAAGGGAAACACCATCAAAAGGATTCCTATCCACAGAAGGGCCAAGCAGGCCAAGTTCAGCACTTTGCCCCGAAACTTCAGCCTTCCCGACAGCGGGGCTCGCCCCCATGCTGTTCTTTCCCATCCGAACTGGTCCCCCATGGTGTCGAGGAAAGTGCTGGGGACAGAGGCCCGAGCCCAGCCACTGTCCCTCGGGGATCACCCCCAAGCCCCACAAGCCGCCAGCGGCAGTGAGGTGAGCTACCACCGGAAGGCCCTGCTGACGGAGACGGCCAGACAGCTGGAGGCTGCTGCTGCTCCCGGGGAGGCTGAGCTCACCTCCGGGAGTGGACGGCCCCAGCTTCTGAGAGCATCCAGCATGCCGGCCACGCTGCTGCAAACCAGGGCCTCGGAGGACCCAAGCCTAAACTCAGGACCCCCAACCCCGCCCGCCCTCCCCCCACTTCAGGGCGAAGGCGTTGTCTGTGATGGTGCCTTTGGGCCCGTGGAAGGATTTGCAGGGTTTTCCAAATCCACTCCGCGAGCAGCAACCCAACGGGAAGTCAGAGAGTCTGGAGACCTAGTGCCAGGGATTCCAGAGCTGATCCGGGAGGGGCCTGAGCCTCCAGAAGGCGAAGGCGAAGAAGACGTTCCAAATCACCTCTCTTTCCCGAGTCCACCTTTCTCATCTCAGAATGCACTTGTAGTTCTAGAGGATGCAGAAGACCAACAGAAAAGCAGAGAAGCCCAGGTGGTGGTCACAACCCCTAGCTCTCCAACACCAAGCCCCCCACCTCTGCCGTCACCCATGCCTGAAAATGAGCTCCCCCTGGAAGAAATCGAGCTCAACATCAGCGAAATCCCACCACCACCACCTGTAGAGGTGGACGTGAGAAGCATCGGGATCCGCGTCACGGAGGAAAGCCTGGGCCTTGCCTCCCTGGATCCTGGCAGCGTCTGCAGCCTGAAGCAGCAGATCTCGGACCTTGAAGGCGAGCTGTCTGGAAGAACTGAGGAACTGGCCCAGGTCAGAGCTGCCCTCCAGCGGCAGGAAGAGGAAATCAAGGCGAGGGGGCAGAGGATTCAAGAGCTAGAGTGCACTGTTGCTCAACTGGTAGAAAAGCTTAGCGGTGGGAACACCAAAGATGCTCAGGGCCAGACTGATGCTGTGGTCAACACTGACCCTCTGCAGGAGCTCTTGACCAGACAGTCGTGTGACAAGAGCATTGGGGTCAGCCTTCTGGGCAGCATGGGCTCTGAAAGCTGGGGAGCCAGGGGAGAGGGGAATGGCCTCCTGTGGGGGTGGGAAAGTCACAAACGAGGGGATGGGAGCCCAGCAGGACTTGTGTCACCACCCCAGCCATCACTGCCACAGGGATCTGAGACAGTCCTCATGCCTTCTTTACACAGCTGCGTCTCTACTGAGCTCAGGATCGAAGAGGGAGGTTCTGAGCAGGCAGGAGGTCCTTCGGTGGGAATTAAGGGTCTGGGCCGGGGAGCAGGAGGATCTCCAGGGAGTGGCGAGAGAAAGGCTCCCCCAGCAGGGAGGGAGGAGGCTGGCCCAGAGCTGTCGGGGAAGGAGCGCCCTGGAAGGCCACCAAGCTCCCCGACCGATGCCACTATTGGGCAGTACGTTAAGAAGATCCAAGAACTCCTGCAGGAGCAGTGGAGCTGCCTGGAACACGGGTACCCTGAGCTGGCCCGCGCCATCAAGCAGCCTGCCTCCAAGCTCAGCAGCATCCAGAGCCAGCTACAGAGCTCCCTCAACCTGCTTCTGTCTGCCTACTCGGCCCAGGCTCCACCCCAGAAGGAGCCCCCAGGCCCCTCCTCCTCCCCACCGATGGGTAAATACTGGTGCCTGAGACTGGGAACCATTTCTCCTTTACTTGAGGAGTCAAAGGGGAAAAAGGGTTTTAATTGCATGCATATGTTTTTTTAAAAGATTTAAACACATCCGGGAGCCCAGTGGAATAAAAACTGATCTCTGTAACAGTGGAGGTTTGGTACCCCTCCTCTTGTCCTTGCTCTAACATTGGGACTGACTGCAGGGCCACCACGTACAGCTGTTCAGATAATGCAGGGCACAAAGATGCCAGAGGGTAAATGGGAGCTGAAACTCAGCCCACACTTGCCAAGCCTGCAGCACTGTGTCTGCCCAGAGGGGTGCCTCATTTTCATTTGCATTGTGTGCAGGCAGCCCTGGCCCTGGCTTTAAACCTCTGCCTTCCTTAACTGTGTCTTGGGCTGTTGCATTCCTGCGGTCCTCCCTAGCTCTTGCACATTAGAGGTTTTTTGTAGCCTTGTTTTGGAAGAACATTCTGTTGAGATCTGAAATATTTAACTGAATTTCAGTGTGTATGTGTGAGACAGAGAAAGAGAGACTTCCATACTCACATGTGCAAGTCGACCCTTTGGCTGAGCAGCACTTCTTCCTGTAACAGATCACACACTCTTCCCTGTTAAGTGGAACCATATTTTGCTTTGGTTAACGGGCAGCAACATGTTAGTCTGCTTCCTGCTGCAGAGCACAAATTGGCTTTCTCATTATTTCGGTGCTAGTTCTAGTCCTAGCCCTTGTGAATTGCCCCCTGTACCTTTGAGAAGAGCAAAATAAGATGTGTGCTCTTGCTCATGTGTTTTCCATGCCTGCCCCACATCAAAAGTATTAACCGACTTGTGAGCCAGGAAGGGCCTCTGAGGTGCAAAAGTGGGTGCTGGATCAGGGGTCGACAGGCCTAAGTCCTGCTGCTGTTCTGTCGTTCATTCAGCACATCTGAGCCTCAGATTTCCCCAGACTGAGATAGGGACATCAGTGGCACCCACACCACATGGTTCAATAATTCTCCAATAACCCTTCTCTGTCATCTACATGTAGAGGGTTTATAAACAGGAACAATTTGACTAGCATTGACCAGAAGGCCGGCACCCCTCAAAGACCCTCAGAATATTTGATTTATATTGTCTAGTTCCCGTTCTACCCCTTCACACACCTCCAGCCTGTGTCCCCTCAAAGCAAGGGTCAACAGTTGTGTTGCACTCGGGGGTATTCCCAAGATCGTGCTAACCTGTGATGTTGTGTCTGCCTAGAGATCTCCCCGTCGACCAGCCTTAAGTCCATAATGAAAAAGAAAGACTATGGCTTCCGTGCAGGAGGTAATGGGACCAAAAAGAACCTTCAGTTTGTTGGGGTTAACGGTGGGTAAGCATCACTCGTGAAGCCCAGACTGCCCTGCACACCACCTCTCCCACTGTTGTCCTGAACACTCTTTTCCTAGGGGGAAGCATCTGGTTTTCATTCTTCTTCAAGGGAATTAATCTCAACGGCCCTTTAAAACTCCCTCTCGGGTTTGCACATGTTTGGCTGCCTGCCAGATGTGGTAGTTCTGTTGGATCCTGTGTTCTTAATGTGTCTTGGCTTTGGTGTCCCAGGGCCAGGATTCAGTACCTTCTGGGAGTTGGGGGACACATGAGCCCTTGAAGGAAGACATTTAATCGGAACCACAACACTGTGTCGACAAACCCTTAATTTGTAGAATTTAAAATTTCATCCTTTTAATTTTTTCCTTCCTTTAACTAACTTAGGGCAAATCAAACTGACGTTTTTTGGGATGAAGAAAAACAACCAATGTCTGTGGACTCAGAACTTGAACCAGACCTTATATAGGATAGACAGTAAACCGTTGGATTTAGAATACTTTCTCAGTCAGTCATTTAGCGAACATTTATTAAATGCCAATGATGTGTTTGGTGGTAGGGATAAAAAAATTCAAATAAATCATGGTCCTTGCCCATAACTCACAGTTTGGACCTGGGCAGAGTTGAAACAAAAGTAAAGAGAAAATTTGGACTGGCTGAGCTGAACTCTAGTTGAGAAAGAAGCAGAGGATGGTAGGAAAGCCCAGAGCCGGGCACCAGGCCCAGCCATGGATGTGCCTGCGAAATGCCCAGAAGGGATTGGAACCCTGGCTGATTTGGGTCAGACCAGAAGGAAGACACCAGATTCAGATAAGGGTGTCCTCACTACTGTTTCAGGTTCTGAAACAGTGTTTCAGTGAGGGAAACATCAGAAAAGATGAAATGGGGTCAGGTGGGTTGCTGTTCCCACTCCTGCAGCTGTCAGATATCGTGGCCTAGGAGAAACCACTTTTTTCTTTTACCAGCTTGTGTCCAGAAAGGAGAATCAGCCTAATCTCAAAGCCTAAAGCAGGTCCTGCCTCTCCCCTGCTTAAATACTTGCAAAAGTGCCAACTTTGTACCAAAACCTGGAAGTCTGTCTTGTGACTATAGCATGCCTTGTCCACCTCCACAGGCTCTGGCCTTTCTTCACTCAAACAAGCCGGGTCAGGCTGAGCTTGGGGACTTTGCATTTGCCTTTCCCTCCACTTAAAGAGGAGGAAGTGGCAACCCACTCCAGTATTCTTGCTTGAAAAATCCCATGGACAGAGCTACCTGGCAGGCTATAGTCCATGGGGTCGCAAAGAGGTGGACATGACTGAGCAACTGAGCACATACACCATTTAAAGTGCTCCTTTCTCTTTTTTTACACATATATTTAAATTATTTTCTATGCATTCTTTTTAAAATATTCTTTTCCATTATGGTTTATCCCAGGATATTGAATATTATAAAAAAAAAAGTGCTCCTCTTGCAGATAACTGTCAGTACATGTCACTCTGGTGTGATGGTTCTCAACCTTGACTGAATCTAGGAAACCCTGGCGGAGCCTTGAAAAATATCAATGCCTGAGCCCCTCCCAGATGGAAGACTCTGATTTAATTAGTCTCAGTTGCAGTAGAGCTATTGGAAATTTTAAGTACCCTCAGATGGCTCTAACATGCAGCCAATGTTAAAAAATTCTGCTCTAAATAAAGTGGCTCCTCCTCCCACCACAGTATCCTGTGGCCCATTATTAGTTTATTCATTGCTCTTATGATTATCTGAATGCATTGTTCATGTGTTTATTTTCTCCCACCCCCTACTTAAGAGTTTCAGCTCAGTTAGGACAGGGATTTTGGGGTTTTCATGGAAGCAATTCTAAGATAAAGAACTGTTTGGTAAATTTAATATGTCCCCCCACTTTCTTAATCACAAAAACAAAAGGTTGTTCCAAGCACAGTAGAGGAAGAAATATCTGGGGTTTGAACAAGACAGAATGCGAGCATACCAGTGAGCAGGTTGGGTTTGCAAATCCAGTCAGCATACGGGCCTTCCATAGGGACCACTATTCAGAGAAAGAGCATTAGGGGGTTCAGTAGAAAGCATGGCACTGGTCTCATCTCGTCTCTGTGGAAGTGTCCAGTGGGCCAAGAATCTGAAGTCTTCATCTTATCTGGAGCATCCTCCATCAGAGGTCTCTTGTTGACCATCAGCAGAGAGATCAATAAGTCTTCCAGAACTTTCCTCCATGGTGGCTGGTCTACCACCTCAATAGATTTGCATATAATTGAACATAAGGATTATTGCCACAAGTGACCTACACCCACACCTTTGCTCTTTCAAGCTGTGGATGAAATAGCAACTGAGATAGGTAGGTGCTAGTTTCAGGATTCCCAGCTGTGTCCCAAGAGTAGACGCAGATGGTTCTTCCCTTGCCAGGGGTAAGCTAGGCTAGAACAGGGGTCCAAAGGGAGGCTTCACTATGACCCAGAGATGTGAGGATTTGTCAGGCAATTCAGAGAATTCAGGGTAGGGGTGGGGGCTGTTTGCCTAGATCTGGTTCCCTCTCTGTACAGTACATTAGGATTCCAGAATCAAATACTTTCATGAGAACCTTGGATTGCTTGTCTGAATCATCTGATTGCATCTGAATGCATGGCCAATTAGGCCATGGGCTATTTGTATGTTTTTTGCAAAAAGCTTAATTACCTTTACTCCCCAAATGGCCTCTAGTGTTAGAGCTCTTAAAAGCATGTTCCGCTGACAGTAAATTTCCTGGGAGTCCCCTTGCTGAGGCCTGCAGGTATAGACAATAAAGGACAAGGTTAGCAAGCAGGCCAGTGTTATCTAAAATCCACCAAGTTCTCACCTGTGTTGACACGAGCACTGGGCAGGAAGCACAGAATGAGTGACCCTGTCTCCTTCCGCAGCTATGAGACCACCTCAAGTGAGGAGACCAGTGGTGAGGACAGCTCCCCAGAAGACTTGTCTGATAGCGAGGCTGAGAAGAAATGTGATGGCCCAGAACCCAGGCGGGGCAAGGATGCCCACCTCAGCTGTAGGGTGGGCCAGGGCACCCCTGAGGCCACCCGTGACACAGACCAGGAAACTGGGCCTGGCGAAGAGCTCCCCCACCCCAAGACTGAGAGGTAAGTTAGGTGGGGACCGGTGGGGCACATGATCCTTTGAGAAAGAGCAAGCGTATTTATTCACCTTTGTATCCACTCATTTGTTTATTTGTTAACTCCTTTATCCATCTCCCTGGTGGCTCAGACGGTGAATCGTCTGTCTACAATGCGGGAGACCTGGGTTCGATCCCTGGATGGGGAAGATCTCCTGGAGAAGGAGACGGCAACCCACTCCAGTATTCTTGCCCAGAAAATCCCACGGATGGAAGAGCCTGGTAGGCTACAGTCCATGGGGTCGCAAAGAGTCAGACTCTACTGAGCGACTAACACTTTCACTTTCACTTTCTCCATCTATTCAACAGTATTTATTTGAGTTTCAAGTCTATGCCAGGTACTATGCACTGGTTGAATGAAACAGATCTAACTCCTGCCTTCATGGATTATACTGTCATAGACAGAGCTCTGCCTATAAAGCTAACATGGTTCTAGCACTGAAAATGTAAAGGACTTGACATGCATTTTCTTGATGTAATCTTTTTAACAGCCTGTAAGGTAGTAATTATTAGGAGACCCACTTTATAGATGTAGAAAGAGAGGCTTAGAGAAGTTAGGTGACACAACTAGCAGAGTGAGTATTTCAACTTTGGTTCTTTCTTTTGGGCTGCTCTGGGTCTTTATTGCAGCATGTGTATTTTCTCTAATTGTGGTTAGCTATGGCTTCTTCTGTTGTGGAGCACAGGCTCTAGAGTGCACAGGCTCAGTAGTTACATGGCATGGGATAAGTTGCCCCATGGCTTATGGGATCTTCGTTCCCTAACCAGGGATCAAACGTGAGTCCCTTGCATTGGAAGGCAGATTCTCAACCATTGCGTCACCAGGGAAGTCCCTCAATTTAGGTCTTTCGTAATTCTCCCACGTGTTTTTCTGCTTTTCTCATTGGCCATGCTGACATAACCTGGACTTTTAAAGTGATGGGAGGTCATTTGGCATGATGACAAGAGTACTGTCTTTGGAGTTGGATATACTTGCTTCAAATCCTACATCTGCCAGAGTATTACTTTAGACAAGGTACTTAAGCTGTGGTCGCCTCAGTTTCCCCATCTGTAAAATGTGGATAGTAGCGACCTGATAGATTTGGTCTGAGGACTGGTTGAGAAAAAGTATGTAACATGCCTAGTGCAGTGCCTGCCACATAGTAGACTCCGTGTAAATGGGAGAAATGAGAGTAGGAAGTACCATTAATTGTCATTATTACCATCCCCAGCCTGGTTGCTGGAGAAGAGACAGGAGTGAATGGCAGCTGACTGTCCAGCAGGCCCACAGGGCTGCTCCATCATAGCAGCGCTGTGAGGACTTGATGAAAGTGGAGCTTCATGGTGACCAGTGCCATTGACTCCCGGCCTAGGCCTCTCAGTGCCAAGCCTGCCCTTTTGCCAGTGCAGCAATAGTGGGTATCATTGAGAGAGCCCTGGTGCTATCAATTTTCACTTGATTGACTCTATTAGTGCTTACTATATCCTTCATGGAAGAATAACCTGAAGAAATTTGCTGCTGTGGAGTGGGTCCTTTGGATTTTTCAAGTCACTCAGGCAGAAAATGTTTGCTCCTAATTCAGGAAGATAACCCTCCCTTTCCCAGCATGTCAGGAATGACAGTGGGGCCCGTGGCCCCCTAAAATGCTGTGGTGATCTGACCTTGTCCCCTGAAAACAGCAGGATCCAAAGGGAAATATGCTTGGCTCATTCTTCAGAAGAGTTCAGAAGTCATCCCTTTTCGACAGGAGGCTGTGTTCACTCAGTGTTTCTGAGGAATGCCCCTGACCCTGAGAAGTTGCCTAGTTTGGATGTCTGAGTTGCTGAGAAGTAAAAAATGAGAGTGAAAGTCAAGGTAGGGGACTTTTTTTTTAAATCAAGATGGAGACTGATAAATATATATATGAATTAATTTTTTTCTTTAGATATAAACCCTCAGAAGAATTCCTTAATGCCTGCCGGGCATTGAGCCAACATCTGCCAGAAACTGGGACGACCACTGACCAGCTCTTGGTACTCTGATTTGTCACCGTCATGTAAAGCTTTCCGTACTGTTTAAGCTGTTAGTTCCACCCGAGCAACTTGGGTCCTGCAACTGAGGCAGCTTTGTGGGTGTGCTTGGGATCCCTCTTTGCTGTGTGCTGTCTCACTTGCCCAAACTCTGCTGCCCAAGGTGATGGATTGTGTTGAGAAAGTGGAACCCGTGCATGTGCACGGGAACCAGGGCTGGGGCTCAGAGGCATTTACCAAACGTTATCAGGCATCCCACCCTGAGTATGTCATGGAATCATTTGTGGCTTAGGCTCAAAATTACCTCACAGTTTGATAGAACTGCGGGTAGAGAGGAAAAGAGCAGGTGGAATGGAAACCGGGGTTCTATTCCCCGGACTGCCACCTGTGAGATGCTGAGTGAGTCAGTTCAGTGTTCAGAGCTCTGGTTTCCTCATTAATAAAATGAAGGTGGTGAACTGCATGTCTCCACTTTCTCAGGCCCTGGCATTTTGTTCTGTAGTCTTGACTGTTTTTCTTGAAGTTCACCTGTGGGTCAAGAGGCCAAAAGCAAGCAAATACATCTGTTTGCTCCTTAACACCATCATGGCCCACAGAGATTTAAACATTTAAGAATTAATTTCTGCTTGAATCAAGAGGTACTGATACAGATGCATTTTCCCATGTCATGAGAGCCACAGATAAGCCCCAATATGTAACAGTGTGTAAGCATTTTTAAAGCCCATTTTGTTCTCCTTTGCAGAAAAGCCTTAGGAGTAAAAATGATCGATTAGTCCATTTTCATTAGTATTTTATCTTCGCTGATTTGGCAAATAACTTGTTCCCAGATTGTTAAAGAACCAATATGTGATGTGGATATTGATTAAAACTCCTGCTACTTATTCTTCAATGAATTACAGAGCTAAGTTAATTTCCTAGATCTTCAATTAAAATCTTCCACTATGTTCCTTAATATTAGGGTCTTTCTCCAGATTCTCCTGAAAATCCCATAGGTAAAGGAGATATTCTGATACATAAAAACTGTTTCAGTCACAAAAGAGTCCACTGTTTCTGCATAGAAAAGCAATTAGAGGACATGCAAACTTGACATCACACACATGTTAGGATCAAAGCAGAGAACACCCCTCCCCACCTTAGAGACAAAGCAGCATGTGCAGGGACCTCATTTGGCAGAGCCTGAGAGGTTGGAAACCAAGCCCTTTTTTCACCCTAATTTTTATAGATAGTACGAGAAGGATTCAAAATGTATTAGGACTTCCAAGGTCCTGCAGCTGAGCCAGGACTTAAGCCTGGCCCTATAAGTTTAGTGTCTCCCAATCCAGTGCCCTTCCTGGAATGAATATGAATGCATCACATTGTATGAACACATTGTATGAATTACAGTCACAGGCCCATTGTTTCTCCTCCCCTTTAGGAAAATAATCTAATCACTTTCCATTTAAAGCACTTAGGTCATGTCACGTGCAGAGTTGGTGTCGTTTGCTCTGGGATTCTCCTTACCTGGAATACTGCAGATAGTGGGATCGTGCCATGGGCTGTTTAACCATTTTCTCTGAAGGTCCCAGCAAAGCTTCAAAGCCAAAACTATTTCAAGCACGTCTGCTTGGATTTTACTTCATGCACATGTTGGGCATGTTGTTCGTCTTAGCTTCAGTGTGCATTTTCCCCATTAATGTGACTCTCCAACTATGCCTGTTAAAAACATGCAGGTGACCCAGTGGAGTCTGGGCTAGAGTCAACACAGGCTGGTGTAAATGTGTGAAAGAGGGGGTCGTGGTTATTCTGTGCTTATGGGGAATGTGATCTAAATGAACAGTGGACTCAAGCTGTCCCCAAGTAAAGTGTCAGGTTACTGGCTGTTGGGCTGCTCTCCCAGTCCTCCTGTCTACCTCACATGATGGGGGAGCCAATCCCACAGGTTCAAAGAGTGGTGCTGTGTACCCCACACCCTGCTAGCTCTGAGCCCTCCAGGAGTAAATCGCAGTGAGAGTTGGAGGGAATTGAAGGGATATACGTGGAAGGAACCTAAGCTGACCTTTCCCAGTGGAAACTGACACTCCAGCTGGAGCACCTCGGTAGGTAACCTTCTGGAACTGGAATGTGTTGGTATTTCAGAAGCAGAGCTTGAACACCATCAGTCAAGAGTGGTTCCGCATCTCCAGCCGGAAGTCATCCAGCCCTGCGGCAGTGGCCGCCTACCTCCGCGGGGTCCAGCCTCACTCCCCACACTTGCTAAAGCTGCTTGTCAATCTGGCTGATGGCAATGGGAACACAGCTCTTCACTACAGCGTGTCCCACTCTAACTTCTCCATCGTGAAGCTGCTGCTGGAGACAGGTCAGGAACACTTGCACCTCTGCTGACTGGGTCCCTCTGTGAAGGGCAGTTCTTGTTACCACTTCTTTGCAGCAAGGAGCTTTTTTACTGTTCTGAATTTCTCCTGTACTCTAGGAGCTGGGCCAGACCATTTTGCCTTTTATTATATCATGTATTCATGAGATCAGCCTAGCAAGCTGCTGAGATATTTATTTTTTCTGAGATGGAAGCAAAAGGAAAGGAGGTGAGGTGGGTGAAGGTCCAGAGAGATGTTGAGGAGGAGAAAAGGGAAGTGAGCATTAGGTTCTTAATTGTTCAGGGTTTGGACAAAGGGAAGACTGTTCCCTCTGGCGGAGAATCATTGCAAATGGCCTTGACCCTCTAAGGAGCTGGAAAAGGCGGTTAAGAGTCAAATAAAGACCTTTGTGTCTGCTGATACGATACCACAAGGCTTGTAGTGGAGTTTCAACAGATTGTGTGACAATATCAAGCAGTCTAGGAGTAGTGGTATGAGTGCAGAGTGAGAGGACTGATTGAAGGTGTGCGGGTCCCAGTCAAATGTCATCTGTGAGTTTAGGAAAGCTGTATGAAGGATATTTAGGATGTACCTACAAGAGATATAAAACCCCAGATGATCTCCATGGATTAGGCCCTCCCTCTACTAAGCATCTGGCACCTGAGATCTCATTTAGTCTTCATAACTATCCTGTTAGTAGAATGATTATCCCCTTTTTTATAGACAATGAAAGTGACGCTCAGAAAAGTCGACAGATTTGCTCCAGATCACGCAATTACTAAGTGCACTGCTGGGGTTTGAAGTCCATACTGTGGAATCCAGGAATCAGAGCACATGCTAGATGTGTAATCCTAATTTAGAGGCCACAGGGAAAGTTTAAACAGGCATCAGGAAGTCCAAATTCCAGATCCAGCAACTTTCCTGCAGTGTGGATCTTGTTCTCCTCACCCCTCCACCAGCTTACATCCCTCCCATGGCTTCCCCGTGCTCTTGGAACAGAAGGTGGCTTCCTCAGCCTGGCCTTCAGGTATCCCAGATGCCTTTCCTTTCTCTGCAGCCACCATGTACCCTCCTTCGTTCCATTCTAGCCACATGGCCCCAGAGTCACCATGCTCATTCCCTCCTTGGGACTTCTGCATTTTCTTTCCATCCGGATCCTTTCACCTGAAACTCTTCTCATGACTGGTTCCTGCTCACTGTTCAAGTCACAGTTCAGATGTCACCTCAGAAGGTGATCCATCTAAAGTGGCTGCCCCATCTCTCTCTAGTGGAACATCCTGTTTCTTTCTTTAGGTGATCTCTGCTTGTCACTTCTATCTGAGTTCTAATAGAACTGAGCTAACCCAGGAGAGGCTCTGCCTGTCTCATTCCTTTCAGTATCAGCAGCGCTTGGTCCACTTCCTGGCTCATGGTAGCTGTTGAGTGAAAATATTTGTTAGATGAAAGAGTGGATGGATGACCCCTGGGAATTAGATTAAATTCCAGTAAGTTTCCCATTCTTCAAAATTCTCTTAAGTAGCCTTGAGGCTCTTTATGTGTATGGAAAGGTGGTGTATATAATGATAACCTAAAGTTCTTTCTGCATCCCATGTCATCAGAGGAAGATAAATTTACATTTCTAACATTCTTCATGGGTTCATGGATACCATCAAAATGGTAGCTCAGTTGAGAAAGACACCCACCTATGCCTCTGGGTTCCATCTAGTGTGTTCAGTCTTAGGGCCTTTCATTATGGAACATGTATAACAGCAACACCACTGCTTAAAAGGCTTCCTGGGTGGTGCTAGTGGTAAAGAATCCTCTTGCCAATGCAGGAGACTCAAGAGACGCGTGTTCAATCCCTGGGTCAGGAAGATCACCTGGAGAAGGGAATGGCAACCCACTCCAATATTCTTGCCTGGGAAATCCCATGGACAGAGAAGCCTGGTGGGTTACAGTCCATGGGGTCGCAAAGAACAGATCACCTTTGATTTGGTTGTTATAAGTTTCTGCTGATGTTTTCTGAGATCCAATCAATACTCATCAACCATAAAGTGGTTTGGAAGCTTTTCCCTTTAACATGCTGAAATAGCTAAACAGCCACAAGCATAAAGAATGGGGTAGGTTGGTTGGGAAGACGGTCTGAAAGTCCCATTCCTTTCCCTCACTGTAGAAGGGGTGTTGAGGAGGGCAGATCTGTCCCACTCCCAACTGGGCTCCCCTCCCAGCCATTTGTGCAGAATCTGGAAAGCACGTTACAAACTGTAAAAGACTGCACCGAAGTGACTCATCGTTATCGAGAATAGAGTCATGGGTGTACCTCCTTTGTGAACCGTGCTCTATTTTACCACGACCCCTCTGCAGAGGGGAAGCTGGCTGACTCGGAGACTGTTCAGTCAAGAGTCTGCCCCTCACCTCTGGGGAGGGTTGGTTTGCTCACTGGAGCTGCTCAGAAGCATTGCTTTGAAAGTGGGATGTCCTCAGTCCTTTTTCAGAGCCCCTGGGGAAGAATTAGTCATTCTGCTGAGTTACAGGTCACATTTCTGAAGAGAGCATAGAGAGTCGTAACCTGAGGCTCATTTACACATCTTAAAAGCAAACATAAAATAGTCATGGGGTAAAAATTTTAAAGTCATTAACCAGGCAATGCAGATAGCTATTCCCGTCTTTATCAGAACAGGATTATAAGGCATTGAATGGAGCTGATATTTGCCTTTCACAGCTCAGCTGGTCACGACAGTGGTCAGAGAAGCTTCAGTGAGGAAAACTGCTGATTCATGAGTACAACTGTATCCATTGGCATCCTGGTCCATTATGACACATTTCTGAAGAGTTGTTTGGGGTGGAGGGACTGTCAGCCAAATATTATTTTTTTCCCCTTACACAGAACTTATGAGTAAATCTCACTGACATTTTTTCATAAACCAGATTTGTTTTAATGAATATTTGAGTCTTCAAGAGCAAGTAGCAAGGATGTGACGATAAGAATACCATTCTGGACAATAATAGCAGTAACAGTTAATGCTCATTGAGTGTTTATTATGTGCTAGCTGCCGTTCTAAGTGCTCTTAATATATTAACTCATTAAATTTCACAGTAACCTACAGGTCCTTTTATTATCTCCCTTTTACAGAAGAAATGCTAAGAAAGGCTCAGACTTTTTCTACTGAGATAGTTTTATTACTGGCTTAAAGAGACACATAGTTTTTTCTCCTGAGCAGTAGTACAGGGAAGATTTAGTTTTTTCATGCTGTGTGTGTGTGTTAGTCACTTAGTCGTGTCCGACTCTTTGTGACCCCATGGACTGAAGCCCACCAGGCTCCTCTGTCCATGGGATTCTCCAGGCAAGAATACTGGAGTGAATTGTCATTTCCTTCTCCAAGCTGTATACCCCTTAAAGGGTTTCCCTGGTGACTCAGTGGTAAAGAGTCTGCCTGCCAATGCAGGAGACGTGAGTTCGAACCCTGGGTCAGGAAGATCCTCTGGAAAAGGAAATGGCAACCCACTCCAGTAGTCTTTGGCGGAAAGTTCCATGGATAGGGGCCTGGTGGGCTATAGCCCATGGGGTCACAAAAGAGTTGGACACAACTAAGCAACTAATCAACAACAACTGCCCTTAAAAGGTGGGAGCCTTCAGACAACAGGCTGATGATCTCCTCCATCTCCTTTGGTGGGGAAGGATGTGAATGCATATCCCCAGGGTTATGAAGCAGAAATTTCCCTTGAGTTCTCATGTAATACTTCATCTTAAAAATGTGCCAGTTTTTCATTCTCTTGTGAAATGTATATTCTTACTTGCTTTAATATAAACATTTGTGAAGTGTTTTTCTATTGTGCTTCTCAAATGAGTTGGTTATTCCCAGAAGATTTCTGGGTTTATCCTGGGGCATTTTTCATGTCCTCTGATCCATTTCACAAGATATCACTAGGTCTTTGAAAGGACCTACAACCACAGCCAGTAGTTTATGAGTTATATGTAGACACAGAGCAAGACCTGACATGCACACCTGAGGGTGACATGAGGCTGTGTGAGTGACGGGCTGTAGCGTCAGATAGACCTGACACTCTGAGTGAGTCCTGCCCTTGATTCTCCTTCACTGGGGCACTGATATAGTTTCACTCACCTTCAGTGTCCTCATCTATAAAATATGAATAACAGTGCCCCACTTTAGGAAATAAAGTAAGATCATAGGCCTTGGTCATCTCTGACTCTCCTCTGCGCCTTTTTTGCTAGGTATCCTCAGAAAACTTGTAAAGAAAAGTAGCCACTGTTAAAGGCTGCTAAAAATGTAGAATACAGATTCTACCACTGGGAAAGAATTGCTCTATTCTATGGCCGTTTAGCCAGCAGGAAGCCTCCTGTTGAACAGGCTAAAGCCTGGCTCCCGGCATTTTAAGAGCTCTTCTAGCGTCAGTGTTTCTCTTGCAGGTGTCTGCAACGTGGACCATCAGAACAAAGCCGGCTACACTGCTGTGATGATCACTCCCCTGGCTTCTACTGAGACCGATGAAGACATGGCTGTCGTCTGGAAGCTCTTAAGAGAAGGGAATGTGAACATCCAAGCTACTCAGGTAGGAGGAGTGAACATGATCTCCTCTTTGATGAATGCAGGCTCCTCCTAGTTTTGTTCTGCCAGTGGGGTGAGGAACTCCATGCAGATCCAGTTTTTAGCTTGAGAAGTCTGGGCCCTCCAAGTGGCATCTGTCCAAAGATTGGACTTCTGGTTTCCTTGGAGCCTCTTGAGGCCCAGACAGGCTGAGACAGAGGTTGTGAACTTGTAATCTATGTTCTGGGCTGAAACTGGGCAGATTCCTTCTGGGCCAGACTCCTTGAACTGAAAGTTCCCACAGATAGCATCTGGACAAGGCATTTGCTATTTGTGATCTAGAAAGCCCCTGGAGGTGATACATAGAGGGATCATGAATCACAGAGCAGCTCAGAGGGTTGGGTTGTCTCTGTTCAGCTGCAGGGCCCTTCTCCTTGAGAATATGGAACGAAGGTGTAACCCTTAGCCAGTAGGGCTTTGAGTCAGAGGGAGCTCCATATGGAACAGTGGGAACTCTTCAAAAGGCCACTTGCCCATCTTTGACCAAGAGGAGAATAAGTGGAGTGCATTCCACTCTCCTTTCCCCCTAGAGTGATCATGGGTGTAGCCCCACTCTCAAGAACTATGAAGGGTCTGAGATTGTACTCTCCCTTAAAGCTAACAAGTTAGCTGCCACAGTGTCATGGATGCTGGCAGAAGACACAGGACTCCTATGCCAAAGGCCAGTGTGGTATTCACAGTGGTAACAGTAGTCAGAGCATCGCTATTTATGCCTGTTCCTGGAGTCCCGATAGCTACAGGGCGGTGTGAGGAGGAGCAGACCCCTGTGCACAGAGGGGGCTGTGTTACTAGAGAGAAACCCTGAGCTTAGGGGGACCTAAATCTTCCATACTGGTTAGTAAGCATGACTGCCCTCTGTTCTGAAGGAGACACCACCTCTGTCTTCCAATGCTGTTCACTGTACGTTCTTCCTTAAAAAGACAGTGAAACAAAAGGCCAGATAGTGCCTCACTCACCGGATTGCAGCAAACCAAGATACCATAGAAAACGGTCTCCCAACAATCCATTTAACTCTGCTATCCACCCCAGCCCAAAGTGATTGCAGCTAAACCTGATGGCAAAGTCATTTTGCCCACTTCACGTAATAGCAATCCTATTGGTGGCAAGAATCAGACATTTATAGCTTACTTTCTGGTTTTTGAAGTGTTTTCACTCACCTATAGCTTACACCATAGGACTCAGTAAAGCTGTTTTCACTTCAAATGTTTTCCATAAACATAGTAAATCTTTTTTTCTCAATCGGCCCTCTTGAAGGCAGAATGCTCACTAATGATCAAAATATATGCCCTTCTTGTAGAGGAGAAACCGATGCTGTAGGAGAATAAGGGACCCATCCCACGTTGCCAAGGGAAGGAAAGGATTACACGGCGTAGCCGTGCTCTTCAGCGCCCCCTGGGGGTTTTAGGTATTAAGGGAGCCACAGGCATCAGGGTAGATAGGAGTGAGCTGGGAGGCCAGGAGTCTCCTGGGCTAAGCTACCTATTTCTCTCTGTATCTCCAGGGTTGGCACTGCACCGCGCTGATAACAGTATTCTGTAAATGTTTGTTGAATTAAATTGTATGGGACCAGACCAGGAGGGAGGTGAGGAAGGAAAGGGTCCCAAGTCAGGCAGTGGGCAGACAGGAAGACATCTGTATATGACATCTGGCTTTCATACCACTCGGAGAGAGGGGCCTGGAGGGAAAACTGTGGTCTGGTTAGTACACTCAACAAGTACTACCTCAGGACTAGGTATAAGCAAACCAAAGAGCAAAGAGTCTTCTCTGGAAAGATCTGCATCCCAGAGAAATGGGGAACCAGGACACCTAACGATACGTTCCCATGGCGGTCAGACATTATCTCTAACACTCATAAAGACAATAATAGCTAAAATGTATACAACATTTGGGCTTCTCTACTGGCTCAGATGGTAAAGAATCTGTCTCCAATGCAGGAGACCTGGGTTTGATCCCTGGATTGGGATGATCCCTTAGAGAAGGAAATGGCTGCCCACTTCAGTATTTTTGCTTGGGAAATCCCATGACAGAGGAGCCTGCTGGGCTACAGTTACAAAGAGTGGGACACAACTGTGTGACTAACACTTTCACACACATAACATTTGAGCCTCATGCAGGTCCCACAACAGCCCCAGGGGGTAGGTAATATCCTTAAGCATTCCTGTTTTACCAGACCAGCAAAAATCACCAAGAGGTTAACTTATCCAGACTCACATAAGCAGTATGTGACAGGGCCAGCCTTTTTCTGATTGCAGCCCCCTTACTTTTCTCTAAGCCCCAGCCTTCTGGGCAGGGAAACATAATCTATCAGTGACTGGACTTTGGAGCCTTAATCAGTGAACACATCAGCCAACATGTTTTACTTGTAAGACGCTGTGCTCAAAGCCACAGGGGATCTGAAGGGAGAGAAAACAGAGCCCTTACCTCATTCTTACAACCTTACAAAGCCTGACATTCAGTCAGAGAGACCCGCCTGACCTGCCTGGAACCCCGGAGAGAATCATGAGTGCAAAATATATAATCAAGCTGTATAAGAGTACTGTGTATATACAGGAAAATCCAGGGGAAATGATGATCAATTTGTTATCAGAAAAAATAGCTACCACACATTTTTATATTTATAACCTTTATTTCATTTGACTTTCACAAATACTCTGACCAAGACTGACCAAGATTCTGGGACACCAAGTGATGTGGCCAGAGTCACACACTGGGAAACAGCAGAACCAGAGCTTTGTCTCACTCTCTGACTCTGATCCCTTGCTATGTGAGCTGATTATTACAAGCAAGTGAAAGATTGTTGTCAATGGCTGTGGGCTAGCGATGACCATAGTACCATGCAGAGAGCTTGGTGAGAAAAGTGGGTTCTGGGTATCATTCAGCTGAAAATATCAGAGGCATTCAGAGCAATCCCAGGCTTCCTAGAGGAAGTTAGGCTGGGGCAGGCAGTCAGAAGCTATGCTCCTGACTTTTAAGCCCCTCGTTTATTCCATCATTCAACATTTATCAGCAGGTACTTGGTACTAGGTGCTGGAGAGAGAGATGAAAAAGACTTAGTCCCTGCCATCAAAGATGTCACAGCCCATGAGAAAGACAGAGGTTGACATGTTGCAGAACCAAGTGGTAAGTGCTGTGTTATGAAAGCTGTGCTTGGAGTGTAAGTCGAGGGCTTTAGAGAGGATGTACATTTGAGTAGTGTCTTGGAAGAGGAGTAGAAGTTTGCCAGGCTAAGGAAGATATGTCCCATACCATGAAGATTCAGATCAATTATCATTTTCCAGAGAAGTCTTTCCTGCTTGCACATAGGCTATAGAGGGGGTCCTTCCCATCAGCCACAACCTGACCACACCCCTGCTGTTTGTGTGCAGGGGGGCCAGACGGCGCTGATGCTGGGAGTCAGCCACGACAGGGAGGACATGGTCCAGGCGCTGCTGAGCTGCCAGGCAGATGTCAACCTACAGGACCATGATGGATCGTCAGCCCTCATGCTGGCCTGTCACCATGGCAACACTGACATGGTACGGCTGCTCCTGGCACATCCAGCCTGCGACAGCAGCCTGACTGACAAGGTGAGACTTATAGGCAATTAACAAGTGGGTGTTTCACTTTCCTTCCTGAAAAATACCTTGCCAGCTAGCAGGATTCAAGGAAGCATATGGCAGTAGCAACAGAATTAATCTCATAAGGCTGTTCTTGGGTTTAAATGAGATGACCCATGTAAATGCTGAGAGACTTGGGGCTGGGAAACCGAAAAGTCTAGCCTTTTACACCATTCTGAGGGGTTATGTCCAGGCCTGCTCTCAGCCCTGAAGCACATCTGATCACGACAATAACAGTGTGTGTCCTTTGAGGCAGCAGCTTGAGCAGGGAAGCTCTGCTGTCCACGGGGCTCCCAAAAGGCAGGAGGAAGGAACCATGTGCAAATCATGTCCCCTCTTGGAAGTGGCCCACCTTACAGAGGGGCCCATTTCATGGAGACAGCCTGCCTGAAGCTGCATCGCCAGACACAGTCTTCTTGTAAGGCGATGGTGATGGCAGTGATGAGGATGGTGATGACGGTGGTGGTGACCACAATGAGATAACAGTGGTGAAGAGTTAACCCATACCAAGCAGTTACCTCAGACCATCTTGTTTAAATCCCATAACTACGTTATGAGGTTGACTCTGTTGATGCCACCCATTTGCTTATGAGGAAACCGAGGCACCAGGTGGTGAAGTAACATATGCAAGGTCACACAGCTAGCTAGTAGAACCAGCTCCATCAGACTCCTAAGAACACTCATAGAAACTAACTCTTTCTGTGCATTACCTCATGAATCATCTCAATAATCCAGTCAGGGGACTTCAGTGATCCCTGGTGATCCAGTAGCTAAGACACCATGCTCCCAGTGCAGGGGGCCTGGGTTTGATCCCTGGTTAAAGAATCAGATCTCACATGCTGCCGCTAAGAGTTTTCATGCCACAGTTGAAGATCCTGTGTGCCAAATGAATAAATAAATGAATAAATCAATCAATAAATATCCAGAAGATCCAGTGAGGTAGAGCCTGCCATCCCTGTTTTGTACTGACAAGGATGCAGAGGCCTTGAGCGCTTATGTAGCAGTCATAGGTCACAAGCTTCTTATTCTTGGAGTGAAAATTCAAGCCCAGGTCTGACTCCAGTGTCCTTAATGCTGGCATTATAATTTAATGCTTTAAACAGACTTCTCTGTATTTTCTTAGCATCCACAGTTCAAAAGGGACAAAGGCCTGGGGAGGGAAAGAGCGCCCCCTTCCCACTCAGGGACAGCCTCTCTTACTAGGCCACCTCTGAACTCCCCACCATTATTCCATCAGTGACTCAAGCTGCCAGGTCCCTCCCACCACACTCAGGCAGCAGGCAGACCCGCCCCTTGTCTTCAGGTCCCCTGAACCCCAGCTCTGTCCGAAGTCATTTCTGTGATCAGTGGAGAGCACAGACCCTCTTGAAATGCCTGTGGGAACTGTGGCAGGCTCTGAAAATAAGAGCCTCCTTTTCCAGATGGGATACAGTCAGACTAAGGCTCTGTGTCAATGAGCTCCCTGCAGGGTTGGTCTGGGGCTGAAGGAGGTGTCCCCTTAATCTGGAACAGGCCCAGGGCCCTTTCACGGGGTAACCACAGCAGTGGAGGAGGCCTGAGAGGGCAGGCCTGCAGGACGGGGGACAGAAGCTTTGCAAGTCCCTGGTTAGCGGGCATCACCAGGCAGTGAGACTGAGGCTATCTCGCGGAGTCTGCCACAGACTAGAGAGTTCAGTGGCTGCTTTCAGGAGGTGGAGGAAGAGCCGTGGCAGGAAGACTCCATGGTTCTTCCAACAAATTGAGTGATGGTTAGAAGCATGGACTTTTAAACACCCATGAGTTTGAAACTGGGCTGTGTAACTGTGCCTTTGGGCAGGTCACCTAACCACT
This sequence comes from Dama dama, assembly GCF_033118175.1. NCBI lineage: Eukaryota > Metazoa > Chordata > Mammalia > Artiodactyla > Cervidae > Dama > Dama dama. The sequence continues at coordinate 80,709,333 of NC_083700.1, forward strand.
CTGAGCCTCAGTATGCTTGTCTGTAAATGAGGATAGTAATAGACCAGATCTTAATATGGTAACATTTGTAAAGCCCTTATTAGATAGCTAAGAAATATTTAGTTAATGGCAACTGTTATTGTTGTGAATAGGTGAACCATGATAGCAAATACAAAGCAGCCACTGCATGAATGAGTAGGAACCAGGGCATTTTCAGGCCGTGTCTGGAGGGAATAGGGAGGATGAAGGTCTGGAGTTAGGAGGGGCCAATCAGAGAAGACTGGTCCTCAAAGGGAGACACGGTTCTCATTCGGGAGTGATTTTTTCCTCCGGGGAAGATCCCACAGTGTCTGAAGACATTTTTATCTGTTATAAGTATGTGCAGGGGTCAGTCCTGGCATCTAGTGGGTAGAGGCCAGGGATGTTGCTGGACATCCTACAATGTACGGCAGCAATGAAGAATTACAAATTATCTGGGCCAACATGTCAATGGTGCCAAGGCTGAGAAACTCTGGTATAGGTGAATACTGAAGTACTGAACTTCTCGGATGAGAAGCCATCCAAGTCAAGTGCTGGATCAGGAAGAGCCAGACCAGGGTTGAGGACCAAGCTGGCTGCAGTTTGGGGGAGGGCTGGAAGCTGGGGAAGTAGGAACGGGGCAGCTAAACCGGAGATGGTGATGGAAACCCATCTTAGGGGAGGGTGGAGAGGGTTAGGTGATGCCCAGCGAGCACAGGGTTGCCCAGGCAGTCAGTCAGCAGGCCCACAGAAGGTTCTAGACCCCAGCTCACAGAGGTCAATCAATCACCGACTGCCTGCTGAGGTTTCCCAGCAGGAATTTCCCAAATTGACTTGGGTGAGAAATGTCAGTGGGAGATAGGGACAGCTGACTGGGGACCCAGCAAGCACCAAGCCCTGTGCCTCCTGCTGTGCATGGAGGGGGGGTGGTGTCCAGCCCTTATCATGATCACCATCTCCTTCCAATGTTCAGTTTCCTATGGAGACTTAGGTACGCCGTTGGAAAACTGAGAGAGAAATCATGTCTTGAAATTGGATTCTCTCATCCTGCCAACATTTAAAGGTTGCTGTGAATGCAGAACCCCCAGAACAGCCAGCAAGGTGTCTTTCCCAAGTTTGGAAGGTAATTGGGGAAATTGATCACCCAGCCTCTTGGGGCAGCCAGAGTGATAAGGATGCGGAGGTGGTGGTGAGGGTGGAGGCCTGCCCCCAACCCCGAGGCTCACCCTTGGAAGGGCTTGTTTGGGCAATGCTTCCAAAACACTTATTAAATTGAGAGCTTCTAGAAGGCAGAGACTATGCCTTGCTCATCTTTGCCTGATATGCAGTGGCTTCTTGTTGAGTTCTTGTCATATTGAAAGATAACCCCCCACCACACACACACACACACACACACACACACACAGAGGTGTGCTGGCTGCCCGAGCCCCTGCCATCTCTCTGGGCCTGCAGTGATGCTGAACAGGGACCTGCCGTTCCTGACTCCCACCAGAGCTGCGTGCCATGGACTTGTTCCCAGTGCTCGGGCAGAGGCATCTCAGGGACACACCCTCCCCAGGTGGTCTCTCTGGCCACCCTTGCTGAACTGAATGTGGCCCTCCACTTTCTATGTCTGCAGTTGAAGAGCTCCTAGATGTAGGCTGTCATCTCCAGGTGGGCCCTGTCAAAGTTGCACGTGTCTGGCTCTGTGCACGGGACTGGCTCTGTGACTCTTGCCCGGTTAATCACACTGTGTTTGTGTTATGTGGCGCCTCCGTGTTGATGAAGTGCGGCAGGGGACAGGCCTAAATAAACCCCGGGTGCCTCTGTGGGGCTTTCACAAGATGCCTCTAAGGAACATCTTTGCTTTCTTCCAGACTTGTCCAGTCTAGGAACACATTCGTTAGGATTCAGGTGGCTCAAGTTATTGATCAACTTGAATACTCTGTTATAATGTCACTGGTATTCCCTCTTTCAACAGTGCATATTAGGACTGACCAGACTGTGGGCATGGGGCCAGGGGCTGGGCCAGCAGAACAGGCCAGATCCAGTGTCTGATCTCATGGGGACTGAGATTTGTCGAATAACTCCACAAATATCAAGTTGCAAAGACTGATAAGAGTCACGAGGCCTTTTCAGGGAAAACTTCATCTTTGTCTGTTTGGGGAAGCCTGTTTGCTGAAACGCTGCTTCCTCTGCCTGTCCCCCACCCTTCCCCCATACACACAGGGTGATCATCCTCTCTGGAGCTCACTCTGCTTCTCTGCTGCTTGTTTGACCTCTGGCCATACATTATAGTTATTTACATGTGTGTGTTGGTGGGGGCGGGGAGGGGGCCCTGGTGGCAGCTAGACTCTGTCCTGAAGCTCAGAGAAGAGACTGAAGGGATTTTAGTTCAGTGTGAACACTTCCCACCTGCTCCTGTGTAATTTCCACATTTTAGGAAGTAGTTTCCCCCATCTGCAGTAGAGAGCACTCTAGTGAATCTTGGGTGGCCCCCATGTGTCAACCTATTAATGTTTATGCCACAAGATGTAAAAATATTCACACATTTAAATGGGCTAAATAAGGACCAGAGATAACCTTAGGTTGGATTTTGCCTCCAAATGAGTTGCCAAAAAAGTGGGTTTTGGAGCTGTTTTGGTTTCATAATTCTGGGTATGGGCTGGAGCCCTCATGGAGCTGAGCATCGACTGCATCATGGCAGCCCTCCCCCTCATCTCTGTGCAGAGAAGGGCTGGTGCTGCCTACTGAGAGTTGCTCTGCCTGCAGCTTCTTTAGATAGCAGGATGCAGCTCCTTGCACTGCAACTGTCACAAGAAAAGTTAGCGTGGTATTAAATATCAAGAGGTAAAAATGAATGTGCCCTTCCTAGTTGCAAGCCCATTTCGAAGAATTGATCCTTAGGAAATAATTAGGAATGGGAGCATGCTTTCTGCACCAAGTTTATGATGGTGGAGACTTGGAAACAACCTAAATCTCCAGTAGAAGGAAAATAGTTCAGTAAATAATGGAATATTATACAGTGGATAAGAAAAACGATATGTTCTGATGGCTGTGTAAGAGCAGGGAAAGTCTCATAGCATGTTATGGTGAGTTAAAAATGAAAGCAACATTCAAAATTGATACACGTGATCATTCCTCTACATAAAAACCAACAACACATTTGCACAGAAGAAAAGATTGGAGGGAAATTCACCAAAAGGCTAAGTCTCATTTAGGTCTGTGTAATGAAATAATAGAAGAGTTGTTTTCATCCCTCTGTTTTCCGATTTTAAAAGAAAAAGTGTTAAAAACCAAGTGACACTTCTTTATTTTCATCGGAACAGATTTCCCAGGAGTGAATGCTGTTTTCACAGAAGGGAGCCCGTTTCTCTGACCCTCATGTCATTGGAGTCTCCTCCTCTCCTCTGAGAATGCTTGAAACAGACTTCCATGCCCTGTATATATCTCTGGTTCCCAACTCACCCTTCCTTTCTGCGGTGGGAAGCAGATGGGATAAAAATTTGTTTTTCCTTTTCTTTCTCTCTTGTAGGCTGGCCGAACGGCTTTGTCCATCGCTCTGAAATCGCCCGCCCATGTGGAAATTGCAGGGCTGCTTCGGGCCCACTCGAAGCAGGGCAGGTCCCTAGGGCCATAGGGGCTGTGGAAGAGCTGGCAGCTATGAACAGAAGAAGCATTGTTTGGACTCTTCCCTCGCCCTTGGAGAGGGCATGGGTCATAGCCAGAGGGCTGCACCTGAAAAGAAGAAATAATGTCAAATATGCACATACATTCCTGTTGTATAATTTTGCTCATTAGGATGCTTTGTAGTTTTTGCCTTAGGCCAAGCCCCAAAACTCTGGGCTGTAGAGGGGTGCAAGGTGCAGGGTGCATTGGTGTCGGCTAAAAAAATTCCCAAACATCTTCAGCCTCGAATTCCTCATGACTCTACCCTTTGCCACACCGTGTAGTGAGCAGGCAGGCAGGAGCACAGTAGCAAAGCAATACTTTTTACATGGAATTTTAAAGTGCACCGTCTTTTTGTTTTTTAATCAATTATATGTGAAGATGTCCCATTGGACATGCATGTCTAGAGAAGAGGGGTGGGGAAGGGGTGGGATTTAAGCAGCTGCCCTGGCAGTCATTCTCTGGAGGACCTAAGGAGAATCACCGTGCAGGCAGGTGAAACTGAACAAATCCCATTGGGGCCTCTGTTTAGTTGGGGTTGACAGAGAAATCTTAAATTCAGATGAGGTAGGAAGAAGCACATTGGTGTCAGTGCCAGATACACAGTCTTGACCATTTCCAAGTCATCAGGTGGCTCCACTTTGGTCCAGGGAAATTGAAATTAAATAGAAAATTATCCAAACTAATGAAGCACATCACGTGTATTTAGGCAGAGCCCAGTTACATAAGCTCTTCTAAATCTGTGAAAGAAACAAATGAATCAGAGTGAGAATCCTTCTCAGGGTAGGTTCATGTCATCTAGAAGCCACCTTTTTCTTCGTAGTAGTATCCTTGGTGGTTTAGTTGCTAAGTCGTGTCCGACTCTTGTGAGCCCATGGGCTGTAGCCCACCAGGCTCCTCTGTCCTTGGTCCATGGGATTTCCTAGGCAAGAATACTGGAGTGGGTAGCCATTTCTTTCTCCAAGGGATCTTCCTTACCCAGAGATCGAACCAAGGTCTCCTGCGTTGCGGGCAGATTCTTTACCCACTGAGCCACCAGGGAAGCAGCAGTACCCATGGCCCTCACAGTAATCCTGGATCATTTCCACTCCACCTTTATGAGCAGACTATGAGCCCTCATGAGGTTCTGAGGTTTCCAAGGCTCCTGGATGCAGAACCTGCCAGTGTGGGCTGCAGCAGGAATGTGGAGGCTGGGCCCAGTAGGGCCTGTTCTGCACAGACATAGATATCTTCTGAAAAGCTCCTTCTTAGACTTCCACAATCCCAGGGGCCACTGTGTGCCTGGCTTTATCTATGAATTTGTTCTTTTTAAAAAAATCTCTCATGCAAAAAAACCCCTCTTGTATAAAAAGAAAAGACATCATAGTTGGGTGAGCCTCACACAGGCAACTCAAAAGCTTGAGTTCTCATCTGATTCAGATACAAATTTGCTTAATGCCCCTTGAGTGAGTCATGGTCCCGCTTTCATCATCTCTAAAAACAGAAGTTATCATACAACCTAACTCCTGGGGGTGCTGGGCAAGGAACAGCCGATGGAAGTCTTAGAGTCCAATTTGTAATCCATGAAGACTGTCTACAAAAATGGCACAGCAAACGTCAGTACAACTTGTGATTCAAAAGAGAGGCTCAGAAGTCCTAGAGCAGGACTCTGATGTGTGACAGTGTTGCTCAGAGAGAATGAAGCAAAGTGTGATCTAAAATGCTTTAAATGGGTTTGTTTTGACCTCAAAGCGCATTTTAAGAGCAGAACCCTACATTAATAATGTGCTAGCCCAGTTCTTCTCAAACTTTGATGTGCATACAAATCACCTGGAGATCTTATTAGAGCTCAGTCAGTCTGGGAGGGAAGGGGGCTGGAGAGTCTACATTTCTAACCGGTTCTCAGGGGACGCTGACACTGCTGGGCCATACCACACCTGGGACAGCAAGACTCTGGCCTGTCCTGACTGTTTATATATTAAAATGCTGCCTCTCAATCTTTTGTCTCAAAATTTCTTTGCATTTCTTTGCTCTCAGCCTTTGGGAACTTGCAGTGTGAGTCTTATCTTCTGTTGTGGTTCTACAGGGGTTCTACAGGGGTCCATGTCTCCCATCCAAGTACAAACCAGGCCTGACCCTGCTTAGCTTCCGGGGGTCCATGTCTCCTGTTGCCAATTTAGAGTCTGTTTCTGCATCTCATGTTGGGTGGCAACTTGCATTTGGTCACATTTTAAAAATTTATCTCATTTGAGTCCAGCTATTATATTAAGTATAGCTTATTTACCAGAGAAGGCAAACTGGTTTTCTTAGTTTGAAGCCACTGAAACATTATCGAAAAGATCTTGTCCACCCTTTCTGAGATTTGAAATGTTTCTTTTCCTCTTGGGTCTGGAATGTGAATATATGACCTCAGCCCTTATACCCATGCCATTCCGTTGAAATGTCTGAGCCCAGAACATGGTGAGATGAACAAGCACAGCTTGCCTCTTTACATTGTCACTGCTCTAAAATTCATTTCTCAAATATCTGCAGAGACTGACCAGGTGCCTGACCTGTTCCCAGTATGGGCTGTTAGAAAGCAGCTATGGTCCCCTCTTGAAAACCAGTGTCTAAGGTTACCATGATCCCAGCCTCAGATTTTGGAGGACTTTAAGCCATGGATCCACTGATTAATACAATTATCAAGTATCTGATGGCACAACCTCCCAGCAGCATAAATCAGGCTCCCTGGAGACAGGTATTAACCTCTGGCCTAGGGAGAGACCCACAGGTACTTCGGCTTCCCTCACTGCAATGCAGGAAATTCTTGCAATCTACTTTTGAAAGACAAGACATACTTGCTAATAGTTCATTTCACAAATAATTCTGGAATGCCTACTGTGGACGGGAGCTGGGCTCAAATTAGAGACACCGGGGACACAATTCAGATGGTCATTGCATCTACTTGGGGAAACAGTGGTGAGAAGGAAGCCCAGAACACTACAGGGTACCCATGAAGCGCACCAGAGCTGGTCTTAGGAAGTCAAAGGAGGCTGCTAGAGAAAGAGGAGTCTAATTGAAAATAAATTAGTGAATATTAGTCAGAAAAGGAAAAGGAGTGAGTGAGAGGTGAGGAGAAAACCGAGCCTGGCAGTTAGACTAGGGTTGCCAGGGCTGAAAGATTTGAGAGCCAGCATTGAGGACCTTCATTCAATTTGATCGAACTGCTGTGTAGAGTTTGAGAGAGACCCTGAGACCAAAGGGTGGATTTGAAAGAGATGAAACGGAAAATACATGGTAACCAGATCATAAAGGATCCTAAAACTGTGATTTCTTTGTACTAAAGGCAATGAAAAGCTATTGATTTATGATGGAGAAATTAATTTGTCTAACTTTCATTTGACACAGATTTCTCAGGTACTTACTCCCTTCCAAGCCTGTGTTTGGGGTTAGGGACATGCTGGTAGGCAAGTTAGGCACAGGAACTTATAGGTTAGTAGGCAAGAGAGACAAGTCATTTTGGCCCAGAATGAGGCATGCTGACACTTGGAAAGTACAAGGTGTGATGGGGGCACAGGTGGGACCCTCAGCCTAGTCCGCGGGTGAGGAGGGGATCAAGGAAGGCTTCGTGAGGACTGTGTAAGCACTCTGAAGAATGACTAGGCATTAGTCTGGCCAAGAAGAGCTGAGGAAGCGTGCATTAAAGACTCAAGACAAGGGAGAACACATTTGGGGCATTAGAAGAACTCCAGTGTTCCTGGAGTAGAAAAAAGGAGGGATCGCAAGATGAGACCAGAGAGAAAGCCACTATAACAAGACGTGAAGGAAATAGGGACATAATACACAGTGCTCAGATTTACATTTAAGAAAGAATATTCCAGGCTTGAGGGCATGAGTGACATTGTCTCAACAAACATTTGTGGACTGTTTATGCTGGGTCGTAGGCTCCAGAGTTCATGGTTTGGTGGAGGAGAAAGACATAGGCTCACCGCAACTAGGATGAATATAATGGAAGTCTAAATAGTGCTGGGGTGGCTGACTTGACCAGACCAGAGGGAGTGGAGGACTCCAGAGGGGTCAACTTTTAAGTTAAGCCATAAAGATGTGTAGGAGTTTGCCCAGGCATTCCAGTTAGAATAGTAGGCACAAAGATGTGGAGTGTGAAAGAGCATGATCTGTTCTTTCAGCGTCATTTCAGGAGGTCTTGGGTTTAGGTTGCACAGGACAAGTGTCCAGAGAGGAGATGTGAGAAGAAGGTTGGTGGACACATCTCACTTTTTCATTGATGAGGGATTTAAACTTGAGCCTATAACTTGAGGGGGAATCACGGACTCCTTGAATCTGAAGCTTTCTTTGGAAAAATACACATGTGTGCCAAATATTTATATAATTTCAGGGGTTCAGAAATCTGCAGTTAAAATCTCACTTCTCTGAGCAGTGGAGCCTTTGAAGACCTTATCACCAGTGGAGCCGCACAATCAGATTTTCACTTTAGAAAGATCACTGGAGGAGGGTGGAACAAGACTGGAGGCAAAAAGATCTGCTAAAAAATTCTCTTAAGACAAAAGTTATAAAGCTGTAAGGGCCATTCCATTGTGGTATCAGCAGGGATAAAGACTAGGGAAAGGCATCAGGAGTGGTCATGGGCCAGGATGTGATGACAAATGGATTGTGGAGAAAGGTCAAAAATGAGTTACAGGGAAATGTTGGTGCCTCTGTCCCCAATATCTATTCTTCCCATCATTCTTAGTAGTAGAATCCCCAACTTTTAGCTGGACACATCACTACCCAGAACAGACTCCATCTCCCAGTAATCCTCACAGCTTGATGTGACCACATAACAGTTAGTTGTTCAGTCGTGTCCAACTCTTTCCAACGCCATGGATCGTAGCCTGCCAGGTTTCTCTGTCCATGGATTTTTCCAGACAAGAATACTGGAATGGGTAGCCATTTTCTTCTCCAGGGGTTCTTCCTGACCCAGGAATCAAACTGGGGTTTCCTCCATTGCAGGAAGATCTTTACCATCTGAGCTACCAGGGAGCCCCTGCAAACCCTGGCTTCTGCATTTATTTATTTATTTATTTTTGACTCCTGCCTTTAAAGAAGAGTGGAAATGCATTTCTCCCTTCTCACTGGCTGGAATGTGGTAGCGACATATCTTGATCCATGAAGGTGAGGCCAACAATCTAGGGATCATAGAATAACAAGTCAGAAAAAACTTAGGCCCCCAGCGCTGTAAAGCCATTGGATGTGCTCCTGACTATTTTTTCCCCATCTGCTATGTGAGTAACAAATAATTCTCTAACTTGTTTACACCATTGCACATTTCTAATCTGTTTCAGGAGAAATAGGACAAGTACACTCAGCATCCCAGGGCAGTCTAAAGGGTCTAAAATGAGACAGGCTGGGAAGAAGTATTTGCAAGTGATACTATCAACCAGGGCTTAATTTCCAACAAACAGCTCATACAACTCAAACAGTCAGACACTACTAAGCTATTAAGCACACATGTATACAACTCAATAACAAAAAAATAAAAAATGGGCAGAAGACTTAAACAGACATTTCCCCAAAGAAGACATGCAGATGGCCAATAGGCACGTGAAGAAACGTTCATCATCACTAACTGTTAGAGAAATCCAAATCAAAACTACAATGAGGTACCACCTTAAACTGGTCAGAAAGGACATCATAAAAAAGCCTACAAATAACAAATGCTGGAGTGTGTGGAGAAAAGGAGACTTTTATGTCCTTTTGGTAACTATATAAATTGGTACAGTCACTGTGAAGAACAGTATGGAAGTTCCTCAAAAAACTGAAAATAGATTTGCCATGTTATAAAGCAATCCCACTATCCAGACCAAACTATAATTAAAAAATACTGAACCTCTATGTTCATAGCAACACTATTTACATTAACCAAAAAATGAAATCAACCTAAATGAGCATTGACAGATGAATGGATAAACACAAATGAGAGATAAAGAATATATATGAGTGTGTGTATATATATATATATATTTACATACACAAAATGGAATAACTCTCACTCAGCCTAAAAGAAGAATGAAATAATGCCATTTAAAGCAACATGGATGGACTTAGAAATTATCATACTAAACAAAGTAGGTCAGAAAGAGAAAGACAAATATCGTTTATCACTTGTATGTGGAATAAAAATTATGACACAAATGAACTTATCTACAAAACAGAAACACAACACTCTATGATATCACATTTGTGGAATCTAAAATATGACACAAATGAATTTATCTATGAAACAGAAACACAACACATATGATATCACTTACATGTGGAATCTAAAATATGACACAAATGAGCTTGTCTATGAAACAGACTCACAGACATAGAGAACAGATATGTGGTTGCAAAGGGGTAAGGGAGGAAAGGATTGGGACTTTGGGATTAGCAGATGCAAACTATTATTTGTAGGATGGATAAACAACAAGGTCCTATGTGTAGCATAGTGGACTGTAGATCCAGAAGAGGGTGGGAGCAAAGGCCAGGACCTGTCTCTGCTCTGCCTTCTCATAGAGAGGATGCACGCAGGTCTGCTTTCCATCCACTGCTGGCTCAGCAGGACAGGCCCAGCCTTGCCTCACTAAGGGACTAAGTTTCTGATAACCAGTTCCAGTGTGTGGGATGTTCCCCTCATCCAAACCATTCTTGGGCACCAGCTGGGTGTCCTACCTTTCAACTTATCTGATACTATGTACCTGGAAATGGAACCAGATATCAAAAGTTAAGGGTTCAGTCCCACAAGACTGCCCTGCCTTTCAGATGCCAATCACAAACCCAGGTTGTCACCTGTGCTTTTGATTGAGCGGTTGTAGCTAAGAGGCTCTCATGACCTCCTCTTGGGTTCAATTAATTTGTTACAGGATCTCACAGAACTCAGAGAAACATTTACTTCCTAGATCACAGGTTTATCATTAAAGGATATGACTCAGGAACAACCAGATGGTAGAGATGCATGGGGTAAGGAGGGGGAAAAGGGCATAGAGCTTCTTTATCCTCTCAAAGTATGCTACTCTTTGTATCTCCATGAATTCACAAACCCGGGAGCTCTACCAACTCTGAGCCTTGGATTGTTATGGAGGTTTCAACATAGGCATGACTGATTGAATCATTGGCCAGTGGTGATTGATCTCAATCTTCAGCCCCTCTCATCTCCTCGGAAGTCAGGAGGTCAGAGGAGTATGACTGAAAAGTTCCAACCCTTTAATCACGATGTGGGTTCTCCTGGCAGTCAGTCCCCATCCTCAGCTGCCATCCAGAAGTTGTTCATTAGCATACAGAAGACCCCTTTATGGCTCTCATCACTTAAGAGATTCCAATGGTTTTAGGAGCTCTGTGCCAGAAATGGGACAAAGTCCTATATGTATTTCTATTATAAAGGACAATGTCATGGGAACACTAGACATTGAGGTCTCTGCCTGTGACCAGAGTGAACATGGGATTCTGGGTTCAAGTGTGAGGTACTCACTGTGTACATTTAAGTTATGTCCTTCTTTCTAGCTGTGATCAGTAATAAAGTTGACATCTCTGCTGTCTCATCTCCAAGTCATTTCCCTAACTCCTGCCCCACTCCTACCCCACACTCACTGGTCAGCACAGTGGTCTTATGGAAGGGTTCAGTCTCATCCAGCTGGTGAAGTGGGGTGGAAAAGAAGGGCAGGGGTCCAGGAGCAGAGAAGGAACCTTGTCTGAAGGAGGCACTGCCACACTCAAAGGATGTTTGAGCCTACAGTGACACTAGTCACTTCTCTTGCACAACTCCAGGGGGTGTCATCTCAGTGTCCTAGTAGCCAACACCTTCTGCCCCTGTGTGCCAGAAGCTACCATTCACAGATGGCACAATGTTTTCCTGGATGGCTGGATCACGGTAATTTGAGTCAGGGAAAGGCAGAGCAGAGCCTCACTGGTGGGTAATTTGGGGTGTCTAGGTCTCAGGGTTCAGAGGTCTGGTCAGGTAGGTTGCAGACTGAGATACAAGTAATTAAAATCCTACCAAAGGGCAACGTTTGCACACCAGGAGCCCATCCGGGACCCAGGAAGAGGGAGTCAGTGATCTAAGGGGGTTCAGTTAGGGAGCAAGGAGGGTGACAATTCAGGCTGACACAATTATAAAGCCACCTGAGTGCGACCCCCCAAGTCAACACAATCTAGATTTAAAAGCAGTAACAGCCCAGCAAGGAAGAGACATGTGACCCAAGGGATCAGGTCAGCCAGGGCTTCTCTCCCCGGTTCTGAGGGCCCCAGGCACTTCTTCGCATCTGACAGCATGACTCCAATCTCTGCCTCCTCCTTTGTGGGGCCGCCTTCTCTCTGTCATCTCATTATCTTCCTTCTGTGCATGTCTATCTCTGCCTCCAAATGTCTGTTTTGTTTTGTTTTTTATAAGGATGCCAATCATATTGGATTAGGGCCCACCCTCAATAACTTATTTTAACGAACTGTTGGACCTACAATCCTTTTAGAACTAACACCCAAAAAAGATGTCCTTTTCATTATACAGGATTGGAATGCAAAAGTAGGAAGTCAAGAGATACCTGGAGCAACAGGCAAATTTGGCCTTGGTGTACAAAATGAAGCAGTGCAAAGGCTAACAGAGTTTTGCCAAGAGAACACACTGGTCATAGCAAACACCCTCTTCCAGCAACACAAGAGAAGACTCTACACATGGACATCACCAGATGGTCAATACCAAAATCAGACTGATTATATTCTTTACAACCAAAGATGGAGAAGCTCTATACAGTCAGCAAAAACTGGACCGGGACCTGACTGTGGTTCAGGTCACAAACTCCTTACTGCCAAATTTAGGCTTAAATTGAAGAAAGTAGGGAAAACCACAAGACCATTCGGGTATGACCTAAATCAAATCCCTTACGATTATACAGTGGAAGTGACAAATAAATTCAAGGGATTAGATCTGATAGACAGAGTGCCTGAAGAACTACGGATGGAGCTTAGTGACATTGTACAGGAGGCAGTGATCAAGACCATCCCCAAGATGGTCCACTGTATAATCGTACAGTCAGCTCCCAGTCCAGCTCTTTACAGCACTGGATCTTGCTTCCATCAACAATCACATCCAAAACTGGGTGTTGTGTTTACTTTGGCTCCATTTCATAATTCTTTCTGGAGTTATTCTCCACTGATCTCCAGTAACATATTGGGCACCTACCAACCTGGGGGGTTCATCTTTCAGTGTCCTATCTTTTTGCCTTTTCATACTGTTCATGGGGTTCTCAAGGCAAGAATACTAAAGTGGTTTGCCATTCCCTTCTCCACATTTTGGACCACATTTTGTCAGAACTCTCCACCATCACCTGTCCATCTTGGGTGGCCCTATACAGCATGGCTCATCATTTCATTGATTGAGTTAGACAAGGCTGTGGTCCATGTGATCAGATTGTTTGTTTTCTGTGATTGTGGTTTTCATTCTGTCTGCTCTCTGATGGAGAAGGATAAAAGGCTTATCGAAGCTTCCTGATGGGAGATATTGACTGAGGGGGAAACTGGGTCTTGTTCTGGTGGGCGGGGCCATGCTCAGTAAATCTTTAATCCAATTTTCTGTTGATGGGTGGAGCTGTGTTCCCTCCCTGTTATTTACCTGGGGCCAAACTATGGTGGAGGTAATGAAGGTAATGGTTACCTCCTTCAACAGATCCCATGCATGTACTGCTACACTCACTGCCCCCAACCCTGCAGCAGGCCACCACTCACCCACGCCTCCACTGGAGACTCCTGGCCCCTCCCGGGCAAGTCTGGGTCAGTCTCTTGTGGGGTCACTGCTCCATTCTCCTGGGTTCTGGTGCACACAAAGTTGTGTTTGTGCCCAAGAGTCTATTTCCCAGTCCTGTGCAAGTTCTGACAATTCTATGGTGGGGTTAATGGTGACCTTCTCCAAGAGGGCTTAAACCATACCCAAGTCTGCCGCACCCAGAGCCCCTGTCCCTGCAGCAGTCTACTGCTGACCCGTACCTCCACAGGAGACGCTCAGACACAGTACTGTCTCACTCTCTGTGGGGTCCCTGGGTCCTGGTGCGCGCAAGGTTTGTTTGAGCCCTCTGAGCGTCTCTGGCGGGTATGGAGTTTGATTCTAAATGCGAATTCGCCCCTCCTGCTGTCTTGCTGGGGCTTCTCCTTTGCCCTTAGGAGTGGGATATCTCCTCACAGCCGCTCCAGCACCGAGCACCCACCGCTCCAGCGCCTACCATCTTGCTGGGGTTTCTCTGACCGTGGACATGGAGTATCTCCTCATGGCTGCTCCAGCGAAGTGCTGCCACAGCTCCTGACCTTGGACACGGGGAATCTCCTCACGGCCACTCCAGTGAAGCACAGTCGCCATTCCTGACCTTGGGCATGTGGTATGGGGCAATGTCAAAGAATGTTCAAACTACCACACAATTTCATTCATCTCACATGCTAGCAGAGTAATGCTCAAAATTCTCCAAGCAAGGCTTCAACAGTACATGAACCGCAAACTTCCAGATGTTCAAGCTGGATTTAGAAAAGGCAGAGGAACCAGAGATCAAATTGGCAACATCCGTTGGATCATTGAAAAGGCAAGGGAGTCCCAGAAAAACAACTCCTACTTTATTGAATACCCCAAAGCCTTTGACTGTGTGGATTGCCACAAACTGGGAAAAATTCTTCATGAGATGGGAATACCAGACCACCTGACCTGTCTCCCGAGAAATCTGTATGCAGGTCAAGAAGAAACACTTAGAACTGGACATGGAACAACAGATTGGCTCCACACAGGGAAAGGGGTATGACAAGGTTGTATATTGTTACCCTGCTTCTTTAACTTATATACAGAGTTTATCATGCAAAATGCTGTACTGGATGTAGCACAAGCTGGAGTCAAGACTGCCAGGAGAAATATCAATAACCTCAGACATGCAGATGACACCACACTTATGGCAGAAAGTGAAGAAGAACTAAAGAGCCTCTTGATGAAAGTGAAAGAGGAGAGTGAAAATGTTGGCTTAAAACTCAACATTCAGAAAACTAAGATCATGACTTCCAGTCCCAACACTTCATGGTTAATAGATGGGTAAATAATGGAAACAGTGAGAGGACTTTTTTGGGGGCTCCAAAATCACTGCAGATGGTGACTAGAGCCAGGAAATTAAAAGATGCTTGCTCCTTGGAAGATAAGCTATGACCAAACTAGACAGCATATAAAAAAGCAGACATTACTTTGCCAAGAAAGGTCTGTCCAGTCAAAACAATGTTTTTTTCAGTAGTCACGTATGGATGTGAGAGTTGGACTATAAAGAAAGCTGAACACCAAAGAATTGATGCTTTTGAACTGGGGTGTTGGAGAAGACTCTTGAGAGTCCCTTGGACTGCAAGGAGATCCAACCAGTCCATCCTAAAGGAAATCAGTCCTGAATATTCATTGGAAGTATAAATGTTGAAGCTGAAACTCCAGTACTTTGGTCACCGGATGCGAAGAATTGACTCATTGGAAAAGACCCTGATGCTGGGAAAGATTGAAGGCAGGAAGACAGAGGATGAGATGGTTGGATGGCATTGCTGACTCAATTGACATGAGTTTGAGCATGCTTCAGTATTTGGTGATGGACAGGAAACCCTGCCATGCTGCATTCCATGGGGTCGTGAAATGTTGGACATGACTAAGTGACTGAACTGAAATGAACTGACCTCTGTGAAGAACCTATTTCCAATAAGGTCACATTGTGAGGTACTAGGGGTTAGGACTTTCATATGTGTTTTGAGGGGGGAAGGGATGACACAATTCAAAATATAACATGTACTTTTTTCCCTCTCTTCTGAAGATGCTCTTTCTTTAGCTTACTCTTCCTCACAGCTAATGCCTACCATTTCTTAAAACTATGCCTCAGTGTAACCTCCTCTGGGAAACCTCAATGACGTCTGTGACCTCCTGGTGGCTGCTGGATCCCCATAGATACTCACAAATCTGGAGGGATGATGTGCAACTCTTGTGAGCTCCACATCAGTGCCATTCAAAATGTGGCTAGAAACTTTACAACAATTTAACATTGTGCATTCTGTGGGCTCCTACTGAGTTTGTCTTTAATTTCATTTTCCTATGTATTCATGTTTATGGATAATGCGGATTGAATGATAGTCCTCAAAGGGGTGTTCTTGTCCTGTTTCTTCTAACCTGTGAATGTGAACTTTTTTGGAAAAAATCTTGCTGATGTGATTAAATTAAGCATGGCAAGATGAGATCATCCTGGATTTTCCAAGTGAGCCCTAAATGCAATGTTGAGAGTTCTTAAGAGAGTTACACATATTGGAGGCAGAGGTTAAAGTGATGCAACCACAAGCCAAGATGATGCTGAAACTGAAGTTCCAATACTTTGGCCACCTAATGCAAGGAGTCAACTCATTGGAAAAGACCCTCATGGTGGGAAAAATGGAGGGCAGTAGGACAAGGGGGTGACAGAGGATGAAATAGTTGGATAGCATCACTGACTCAATGGACATGAGTTTGAGCAAACTTTGGGATATAGAGAAGGACAGGGGAGCCTGGCATGCTGCAGCACATGGGGTCCCAAAGAGTCAGACACGACTTAGTGATTGGAAAACAACCACAAGCAAAGGAGCGCTTGGAGCCACAAGAAGCTGGGAGGAGCAAGAACTGATCCTCCCGTAAAACTTCCAAAGGAGTATAGCCCTTCCAACATCTTGGTTTCAGATGTCTGGTCTCTAGAACTGCCAGAGAATGCATTTCTGTTGATTTAAGCCACTCAATTTGTGCTAATGTGTTACAGCAGCCATAGATAATGAACACAATGGCATTTTATAATAGCACTGATCCACAATGGATTTGGAGGTGGAGAGGGATTTCTTCTTAAATACACATTGTTTAAGAAGCATTATTCTCATAATATCATTGCACATAATACAATGTACTTTGTGTTAATTTCTCTTTTCTCACTAAGAAGATGTGGACTGAAGGCAGACAGGGAAACTCCATGTAACTTCAGCTTTTAAGTCCCATTGCCTAGCCTCTGACCTGACAAATAGCAGATAATAATACATTGACTAGGACTTCGCAGGTGGTTCTGGTAAAAAAAAAATCCCACCAGCCAATGCAGGAGACACAAGAGACCCAGGTTTGATCCCTGGGTTAGGAAGATCCCCTGAATAGGAAATGGCAACCCCCTCCAGTATTCCTGCCTGGAAAGTTCTATGGACAGAGTAGCATGGCAAGTTATAGTCCTTGGTGTTGCAAGGAGTCAGACGTAACTGAGCGACTGAGCAGTAACAACAGCAGCCATACACCGAACACACATGGAGGGCCAGGCATATCACCCTGGGCTATGTATGTTGAAGATAAGACTAAGGTCTTTGTACTGCTTGAACAGAGCACCTCTAACCCATATCCCCTTTGAGTGAATTTTGGGTGGCTTCCAGAACTTGTGGGGAGATGGAGATGACAAATGAGATTGTCGAATGCCGCCTTTCCCCCAAATAGCACCAGGACAACCTGTTGTTAAGACAAGCCTGAGTTCATTCTTTTCTCAGTGAGACAGAATCTTAGTAGTATCTTGGAGAGGAGAAGGCAAAAGCAAGATGTCTATAATGTTCTGGAGTCTGTTTCAGAAGCTCTTTCAAGGAAGGGCTTGGTTAGAATTGGGTAAAAATCACAAAATAAGAGTTTAAGATTGATGGCCTCAGCAGGAGAAGCAGCAAGGATTCAAAGAATTTTGGAAAGTAAACTGTCAGTTGATGTTTTCTGTTGAAAAGTTGAATAACTGAATGTTCATTTAAATTTATTTTTTTTTAACTTGCAGGAACAAGCAATAGTTTCAACTTTCATCTTCTGGGCGTGAGTTCTCTGAAATAGTCAACTCTTGTTGATGCAAAAAGTAGAATAGGAAAATTCTGTTACTGTAGATAGTCTCTGGGTGGTTGTAGATGGTTTCAGTTCTCTTGAATCAGGTGACCCACCTGAGAGAGGAGACAGTGGGGGATGCTCAGAGCTGGAGGGCCCAGACATGATCAACCGCTTATCAGGATGCTAAAAAAAAATCTTGCAATGGGAAACCTTTGTCCTCGTAGCCATGTAACACAATAATGTAATTTGAATGTATGCTCACTGTTCTCTTGGCATTGACTTTTCATCACTGACCCCAGTGGAATCGCTTTGTTCTCTCTCCTCCACCTTCCCTCTCCTGAACATGGTGTAGCTTTGACTCAATTATGGGGCTAGATAGGTGTCTAAAATCTGGCTAGGCTTCCCCTTTTTATCCCAGAGCCCACCATGGCCAGTGTGAACATTTGCTGGTGGGTAAGTCACAAAAGACTGTATGGGTGACCTTTTCTATCTCTCTCCAGGGTCAGGAGATCTTCCCAGAAGCTTCCAATGTGATTATCCTGCTGCAGACATCAGGCAAAATGAGCAGGCCTAGAAGGGGTAAATGCTGTGTCTGGCCCCAGATAAGAAGATCTAATCTGATTTGTAAGCAGGAAGAAAATCGCTCTCTCTGAAGAAACACCAGGCCTGATTTATCTAGATTTGTATTGGGAGGGGGACATGGGGCGGGTCGGGGGTGGGTGGTGGTTGTAGATAACTAACATTGATTGAGGTCCTGCAAGCCATTTTTATACACATCACATCACGGAAAACTCAGCATATCCACAATCTTAGAAATCAAATAATATTTTAGTATGCTGAGAGACCTCTGTTTAAAAGAAATTTGTAGTAAATCTTTTCTAAAATTAGAATATCTGCTTGGTTTTATTATTTATTTTTTCTAGTTGACTTCTCTTTGACAAAAGACATCGGTTAATATCTTCCACTGAACACATGCTACCCAGATAGGTAAGGTGAAGTTTGACCTCCTAGTCTCAATAATAGCAACAACGATTCTCTAATATTTTGTTTGCTAATTGTGAATAAAATGAAAAGATCTGAAGGGTGAAGAGTCCATTCTCTTCAGAATTTGCTTCCCATCAGTGCTTCCATTTGGCTCTCTAACCCTCACTAGTTTAGTATTAGCAGTGAGGGCATCCTCTAGAAAGAGGTGTCTTCACCTCCACCCCACCCTCCTCCACCAGTGTTCAGGCTTGCTTCCTTGTAGCTCAATGCAGCTCTGGCCCTTGGCTTCTATGACTGCTCTCACGGTCTCCTCCTCCAGATCCTTTTCTTGGGCTCCTCTGTTAAAATCCCTTTATCTACAGTTTCATCCTCAACTACTCCTCTCTTCCCTTCTCTCCCTTAGAACATCAGGACTCCTGTGATTACTTTCATGCAAACCACCTCAGTCCCGCTTCTCTGTCCTGACCCTCCGAGCTCTGTTCACCCATTCATCTCACCTGACTTGAGTTCTGATCATGCAGGTGTCCCTGGCATCTTGCCCCATCCACTGCATCTGGCATCCTAGTCCTAGCATCTCCAGAACCCCTTCTGAGCTTGTGGCATACTACACTAAAAAAGCCTACCATCAAGGACTTCCCTCAGACTACAGAAATTCTTTAGCCTTGTAGTCAACTTTAGCCTTGTATTCAAGATCCAGCTGGTCTGTCTTCCAAATGTCTACATGCGTGCTAAGTTGCTTCAGTCCTATGTAGCTCTTTGCAACTCTCTGGACTGTGGCTCACCAGGCTCCTCTGTCTGTGGGATTCTCCAGGTGAAAATACTGGAGTGGGTTGCCATGCCCTACTCCAGGGGATCTTCCTGGCCCAGGGATGGAACCTGCCTCTCCATCAGTATTTGCATTGCGGATGGGTTCTTTACCACTAAGCCACCTGGGGAGCCCCTCCAAAGGTCTACCACTACCCTATTGCCATACATTCCAGCTAGAAAATATCCCTAATCTTTCCCTATATCTGAGAATTTCTTACAATTTTCCCTCAGTTATTACAATCTTTCATGTCCTATTTCTGCATGCTCAGATCTCACCCAGCATTCTTATCTAGTCCTTTGTGTTTAAAGTCTCTTGGAAAGTACTTATAATAAATATAATAGACATGCACAATAAATTCCAAAAGCTATCTCCAGTGAGTGTAATATCCTGGAAGTTAAACTGAAGATGCATATCCACTACTTCACTGGAAAGCCCAGTTATATTAATTGTCATTAAAGAGAAAAAATACATGAAGGGACCTCTCCTGGCAGTCCAGTGGTTAAGACCCTGCACTACCAATACAGGGAGCATGGGTTCGACACCTGGTTGGAGAACTAAGGTCTTGCACACCCCATTTTGTGACCAAAACAAAGAAATAAAATAAAGTATAAAAGGACTCACCTATTACTATTTCAAGAAGTTAGAAAAAGTAAAATAAATTCCAAAGAAAGTAGAATAAGGAGACAGTAAAGTAAAATCAGAAACTAATGATTAAGAAAACAAACAAGAAAATGTAACTCTAAAAGCTATAACTTTGTAACTCTAAAATTTGAATAGCTGAAAAATATGGATGGTGGTACTACCTGTAAAGAAGAAACAGGAGGGGAAAAGCACAGCAACACAAAATAATGACAAAGAGAACCTTGCCCGCATGCAGAGGAAGGATAGATAGATGTGAGACTATTATGTACTAATACAATTAGTATATTTGAAAATGCAAATAAAACTGATGCTCTTCTGTGAAAATATCCCTTACCAAAATTAGGTTAGAAAGACATGGAAAACCTAAAAAAGTTAATGTCATAGAAGAAATTAAGAAAATTCTCTATGACCCACCTCCCAGAGTAATGGAAATAAAAACAAAACTAAAGAAGTGGGACCTAATTAAGCTTAAAAGCTTTTGCACAATGAAGGAAACTGTAAGCAAGGTGAAAAGACAGCCTTCAGAATGGGAGGAAATAATAGTAAACAAAGCAGCTGATAAAGAATCAATCTCCAAAATATACAAGCAACTCATGCAGCTCAGTACCAGAAAAGTAAATGACCCAATCAAAAAATGGGCCAAAGAATAAACAAACATTTCTCCAAAGAAGACATACAGATGGCTAACTAACACATGAAAAGATGCTCAACATCACTCATTATCAGAGAAATGCAAATCAAAACCACAATGAGATACCATCTCATGCTGGCCAGAATGGCTGCCATGAAAAAGTCTACAAACAATAAATGCTGGAGAGGATGTGGAGAAAAGGGAACCCTCTTACACTGTTGGTGGGAATGCAAACTAGTACAGCCACTATGGAGAACAGTGTGGGGATTCCTTAAAAAACTGGAACTAGAACTGCCATATGACCCAGCAATCCCACTAATGGGCATATACACCAAGGAAACCAGAATTGAAAGAGAAAAGTGTACCCCAATGTTCATCGCAGCACTGTTTACAATATCTAGGACAGGGAAGCAACCTAGATGTCCAACGGCAGACGAATGGATAAGAAAGTTGTGGTACATATACACAATGGACTATTACCCAGCCATTAAAAAGAACACATTTGAGTCAGTTCTAACGAGGTAGATGAAACTAGAGCCTATTATACAGAGTGAAGTAAGTCAGAAAGAAAAACACCAATACAGTATATTAACACATATATATGGGATTTAGGAAGATGGTAACAATGACCCTATATGCAAGGCAGCAAGAGACACAGAGGTAAAGAACAGACTTTTGGACTCTGTGGGAGAAGGTGAAGGTGGGATGGTTTGAGAGAATAGCATTGAAACATATATATTACCATATGTGAAAGAAAAAAAAAAAAAAAAAAAAAAAACAAGAACCAACTCCAGATAACCACAATTTGGGACCACAGCATCAAGTACCTTGGAGCAACTGTGCAATACTTGACAATCCTAGACTTGTGTGCCTATCTGTGTGTGATGGTCCTGATAACCCAGCTAGGAAGCAGTAAAATCATAGTTCAAAGAAGGTCCTGGCATAGGGTCAAATTTGGTCCTAGAAACTGCAAGGTGAAATAAGTCTACATGAGCAGACAAAACAAAGTAGAATAAGCAAGTGCAGGAATAGATAAGATTCAAAAGTGCCAAGCTTTGTGGTGCTTAATTTTAAATAATGAAACATTTTAATTTTACCCATAAGGAAAAAGGCAACATTTCCCAAGATGGAATGATGATCTACTATGGAGTCTATTACTGGAAATTGAGGTGGGGAGCACCTTGGATTACCACCTGAGCAAATGTCTAGAGTTTATCAGCCCATTGCACCAAAAAGCTGGTTGAAGCCAGTAAGTCAAACATGCAACAAATAAAAAATAGATAAATACCAATGTTTTTAGTTATTGGCACCTAGAGAATGTTTAAGTATTATTTAAGGTAAAATAATGGTGCCACATAAAGAAGAGGCATTTTAACTTTGGACTTTAATAAAAGAGTAAATTCAACAAGGACCTACTGTACAGCACATAGAACTCAATGTTATGTGTGAACCTGGTTGGGAGGGGGCTTTGAGGAAGAATGGATATATGTATATGTACGGCTGAGTCCCTTCACTATTCACCTGAAACTACCACAACACTGTTAATTGGCTATACCCCATAACAAAATAAAAAGTTTAAAGTTTGGGGGAAAAAAAAAAGTCTGCCTTCCAGTGCAGAGGACCTGGGTTTAATTCCTGGTCAGGAAACTAGGATCCCACATTCTTCCCTAAGCCTGCTCCCCTCAACAAGAGAGAAGCCCAAGGGCCACAATGCAAGATCTTGAGTGCTGCAACTGAGACCAGGAGTAAGGAAATAATACTAATTTTTAAAAAGGCGAGAAGAGGGGATTCTCTAGGTGTTGGATATAGAGCAGTAGCTGAGGTTGTGTAGCCCTCAAGAGGACCAGGGATGGGCTGCAGAGGCTGGTGTTAAAAGCCCGCAGGCCTGGCATTTAATAAGGACCTGGAGCTGGAGCCAGGACCAAGCTGCCATCCACAAACAGGAATCTGAGTGTCCTTACACCCTCTAGGTTCTCAGTAAGAAGAGAGAGTTAGTTCTTCAAGACGGGAATCATATAATAGGAATCTTGGGTCTGTACCACATACATGTGGGACCTACATTCTCAAAGTAGCAAAATCCAAGCCAATCTACAAACATAAAAAACGGTCCTATCTGAATCAGGGAACTCAAAATAATACCTCAACAGAGGCAACCAAATGGAGCTTCCCCAAATGGAGACCCTCCCTACAAGCCAAGTCACATGAGTAGAAATCGCTTGAGCAAGAATTATACCTGTGAGGAAACCCAATGCCATTTAAGTACAATCTATACACTCCTGAAGAAGTAAATCTACTAGAACAATCTAAAAGAGAAATTAAAATAAATACAAAGGAGACGTGAGGATAAAGAAAGAATAGCATCATTAAGCATAAATAGGAGGCAATGTTCTACGTTCTGGTAGCTCAACTAGTAAAGAATCCATCATTACAGCATACTGACACATGTATATGGAATTTAGAAAGGTGATAACGATAACCCTATATGCAGAACAGAAAAAGAGACACAGAAATACAGAACAGACTTTTGAACTTTGTGGGAGAATGTGAGGGTGGGATATTTCAAAAGAACAGCATGTATACTATCTATGGTGAAACAGATCACCAGCCCAGGTGGGATGCACGAGACAAGTGCTCCGGCCTGGTGCACTGGGAAGACCCAGAGGAATCGGGTGGAGAGGGAGGTGGGAGGGGGGATCGGGATTGGGAATACATGTAAATCCATGGCTGATTCATATCAATGTATGACAAAACCCACTGGAAAAAAAAAATAAAAATAATAAAAAAAAATAATAATAATAAAAAAAAAGAATCCACCTGCACTGCAGAAGACTGAGGTTTGATCCCTGGGTCAGGAAGATCCCCTAGAGAAGTGATAGGCTACCTGTTTCAGTATTCATGGGCATCCCTGGTAGCTCAGATGGTAAAGAATCTGCCTGTTATGCGGGAGACCTGGTTTGATCCCTGGGTTGGAAAGATCCCCTGGAGGAGGGCAAAGCAACCCACTCCAGTATTCTGGCCTGGAGAATCCCTATGGACAGAGGAACCTGGTGGACTACAGTCCATGACATTGCAAAGAGTCAGACAGGAATGAGCAAATAAGCAGGATTCTACTGTTGTAGTCACACATTCTGGGAAACAAACTCACTCAGAAGGACAATGCAGATAGTGGAATGCAGTTTATTACACCAGCAGGCCCAAGGCAGAGTCTCCTCTTAGCCAAGGACCCTGACCAGTTTTTCTGAAAACCTTATATACCCTAAGTATACCTGCTCAAACCCACCTCTCCAAATTCCCTGAAACTAGTCTGAACAAAGGAAAAGAAAGATACAATCAAAGTTAACCTGTGATTCGTATGCCTTAAGCCTAGGTAGTTAACAGTGGACAATTATCAATAGGCCTGTGGTCATACCTCAATAAGCATAATAGAATGTATGATTCTATACAGTTACACAGATAATTAAGGTATTCTTTTAGGCAACAGAGAGTCTAGGTACAAGCCCTGGGGCTCTTCCATCCAGGGGGCCTGGTTTTCCTGGTGGTATGTCATTTCCATAGATACTGGGCATATAGCTCAAAGTCCACAGTCTGGCCCAAGATGGAGTCCTGCTTTCAAGACGGAGCCTGTTCTGTCTGTTTCCTCCTTCATTACCAGCATGACTCAAGCCAATAAGGCTTCCACCTTTAGTCACTTGCACTGCCAGAATATTTTCTCTCTGAGAGTTTTCTATTATATTTTGTCCAACCTCCTTTCAAAGACAATGGGCTGCTTTTCTGGGTGTCTGATGTCCTCTGCTAGTGATTAGAAGTTGTTTTGTGGAGTTTGCTCAGCGTTCAAATGATCTTTCGATGAATTTGTGGGGGTGAAAGTGGTCTCCCCGTCCTATTCCTCCGCCATCTTCTCTGACAGTTTTCTAAACCAGATCCCCATGGACTCACATGCCTGGTCCCAACTCCTTCCCTGGTGGCTCAGTGGTAAAGAGTTCACCTGCCAATGCAGGAGACATGGGTTAGATACCTGGGTACTGGGTACCAGGCTCCTTTGTCCACGGAATTTTCCAGGCAGGAATACTGGAGTGGGTTCACCATTACCTTCTTCAGGGAACCTTTCCAACTCAGGGATTGAACCTGTCTGAGCCACCAGGGAAGCTCATATAACAGTAAATGTACGGCCTAAAAGCTGAGTCTGCCTTACAAAATCAAGAAGAATGGCGTGGTGTTATCTGCTGACTTGAGGAAGCCACAGTTCTCTTCCCAGGATTGGCACGAGGATTCAGCTCTGCAAGCTGAGACCAGACCCATAGTGACCCAGCACTTTCCAGTCCCTGGGAACCATGGCTGGCAAAGCCTACCTCACTCCAGTTTTATTGAATCCAGTCCTTTTTGATATAAAATTGTCTCATTAGTTTCATCCGAGCCCAAGATGTCCAGTGCCCTCTGATTTGGTATGTGTTCTGCTGGGCCAGCTTGATTTTTCCAGCATTCATTAGCGCTCACCCTAGCCAGTCCTGCTGGTTTCCCAGACAAGTGGTAGGTTTGGAAAAGGTTACCAGTGTCCTCTCTACAACTGCCTCCTCAGGCACACAAGGGGTACACAGACTCTACTTTGACGCTTTACTTGGTGCTAGTCTGATTTTAGTTTCTAGCTTTGGTTCTGTGAGATGGAATTAACGCTAAGCCAGGAGGTGTGGAGAGAGGGGCCAAGACACAGAAGCTGCAAAGGGATTACATAGTCTCACAGTTCAGCACAAAGTCGTTGCTCAAGAAAATTAAGCACTCCCCAAAACACCTCTGATTGTGTGTGTGTGTGTGTGTTTCTTGTGGAAATTAGAGAAATCAGATTGGGAGTGCAGATGAGAGTGTGGGCTTTCGGTTTTCAGGAAGTACTTTTTTAAAGTGCTTCTCTAGGAAATTGATAGCTTGTCACTAATCAGACCCTACTTAGCTGGCAGGCTTCTGATGGGGCCAACTGACTCTCACCTGCCATCTCAGCAACTTGCTGACTGGGGCCTATCCTGACCTCAGACAGTAGTAAGAAATTCCAGCCGAGGACCCTGCTGTCTATAAGGGACCTTCAATCTTTCGGGTCTCTTACCATGGCCCTTCAGTTACTGATGTCAGAGAAGGGGAAAAATTCCCTTTCCTCTTTTCTTGAGTTCTTAACAGCTAGGCTAATAATAAAATTGACAGAACATATATTCACAGGAGAGAAGGAAATAAATTTTAATTCACATGAATGGAATCTCATGGAAATAAGAACTAAGAAGTGGCCAAATTAGGCAACTTTCACAATATTTAGCCAAAGAAATAATACATTTGTGAGGAATGTTAGTACAAAGAAATTTAGGCTTTGGGTGCTTAATTATTAATAATGATGAATCTGGACAGTTCTGTTTTGTTGTTGTTTAGTTGCTTAGTTGTGTCCAATCCCAGGCTCCTCTGTCCATGGGATTTCCCAGGCAAGAATATTGGAAAGGGTTATCATTTCTTTCTCCAGGGGACCTTCCCAGCTCAGGGATTGAACCTATATCTCCAGCATATCCTGAATTGTCAGGCAGATTCTTTACCACTGAGCCACCTGGGAAGCCTGAGCAGAGTTTGGGCTTGGGGTAGTAAATTCAAATAAGTAACAAGATTTGTCTACACAGGCTTCTCAGCTATGAATTCCCTGTCTCTGATGATAAGGGTTTCCTCCTACCTCCAGATGGAGGGAGTGCACCTTTCCCAGGAGAGATTTATTTCTTGCTTTTCAGGGAGACAGCAGTCAGAACTTCCTACTTGCATTATCTGCTTCTCAAGCAAGTCCAATTAGAAATGATCAATATGCCATTGTGACAAATTTGGGGATGGCCCACCCTGAATTCCAACCCTGAGTACTTGCTTCCAACCTGAGGCTTAAAGAGAATGGAAGGGCCGTATGATCTTAGGCCTCAGGTATCAGGTACAGCTTCCTGTAGGAGGTGAAGCTGACTACTTTATAGAACTAATTTCCAGGTGATGAGAACAGGTTTTCAGGAGTAGAAATAACTTATGGACCAGGCAGAGGAAAAGAGAATACAGCACATTCAAAGAATTGCTGGTTCTGAGAAGCTGTGAGACAGAAAGTGAGCAGGGAACAACTTTTTAAAAAATGACTTAGACATTGAAGACACAATACAAACTGGCTAGAACCAGCTGGGTCCAAAATGGTGGACAAGTCAACTTCCACTGGACCTTGAGCCACAGTATACCCTCACTGTAATACATCATCTGGTAAATGACATACCCATAGGCACCATGACAGTTCCAAGGGTGACCATGAGGGTCAAAGAATGGACACTGGCCCCAATTCATGGCAATCTCTGCCCCTTCCTAAAATAACTGGAATACTCACTCCTCTCACTCGTTAACCTATGAATTTATCATCCCTATAAAAAACTGACAAGTTTGCCCCCTGGTACCTCTTACATCTGAGATGGCCCACACTCTGTCTATGGGGTGTGTATCTCCCCGAATAAACCTTCTTTTGCTTTACTATGGCTTATTCTTGAATTCTTTCCTACATGATACTAGGAACACACACTTGGGATGTGTCCAGAGATGTGCCTGAGATCTGGGATGTGACTACCCTCTCACACCCCACTTTGTTTGCTTCTGCAAAAAGTTGGACGGAGAAGGACAGGGAAGAAAGAAAGAGGCCAAGTAGTCTCTTTTAAAGTCTCTGTTGTCTTAAGTTTTACAATTGTTTTAGCTGTCTCATCAGCACATGTAATTTTTTAAAGACCCTGTTGGTTAGAAAGATTGAAGGTAGGAGGAAAAGGGGATGGCAGAGGATGAGATGGTTGCATGGCATCACTGACTCAATGGACATGAGTTTGAACAAGCTCCGGAGATGATGAAGGACAGGGAACTCTGGCATGTTGCGGTCCATGGGGTTGTAAAAAGTCTGACACGACTGAGTGACTGAACAACAATTCAGCCCACACCATCCATAAACATGAATACGTAGGAAACTGAAATTAAAAACAAACATAATAGAAGCCTTCTGACTGCACAATGTCAAATCACTGTGAAGTTTCTAGCCACATTCTGAGTGGCACTGATGTGGAGCTTATGAGAGCTGCTGGTCATCCCTCCAGATTTGTGCGTATCTGTGGTGGTCCTGGGGGCAGAGGTCACGGAGGCTTCCAAGAGGAGGTTACACTGAGGTGCAATTTTAAGAAATGGTAGGCATTAACTGAGGAAGAGTGAGAGCTAGACGGAAGAGCATCTTTAGAAGAGAGGAACAAAAATATGTGTTATATGATGAATTGTGTCCCCTCTTCTCCCCCAAACAGATACATTGAAGTCCTAACAACTAGTACATCACCATGTGACCTTTTTGAAAATAGGTTCTTTACAGAGGTAGTCCAGTTAATGTAAGGTACTTAGGGTGGGCCCCAGTCCAGTATGACTGGCGTCCTTAAAAAACAAACATTTGGACACAGAGATAGACATGAAGAGAGGAGGCGATATGAAGACACAGGAGAAGATGGCCTGGCCTTTGTTTCCACCCTGTTCTGGATCTACAGTTCCCTGTTCTGCACATAGGACCTTGTTGTTTATCCATCCTACAAATAATTGCATCTGTTAATCCCAAACTCCCAGTCTTTTCCTTCCCTACTCCCTTGCAACCACATATCCGTTCTCTATATCTGTGAGCCTGTTTTGTAGATAAGTTCATTGTGTCATATTTTAGATTCTGCATATAAGTGATATCATATGGCATTGTGTGTCTGTTTTGTAGATAAGATCATTTGTGTCATGTTTTAGATTCCACATATAAGTGACATCACATGATATTTGTCTTTCTCTTTCTGACTTTCCTTGCTTAATATGGTAATCTCTAGTTCCATCCATGTTGCTACAAATGACATTATTTCATTCTTATGGCTGAGCAGTGTTACATTATATATATATATATATATATATATATTATATGTTATATATGTAACATTATATATATATGCCACATTTTCTTTATCCATTCATCTGTCATTGTTTCCATATCTTTTGTAAATAATGCTGCTATGAATGAGAGGTAGATGTATCTTTTCAAATTATAGTTTTGTCTGGATATACTCCCAGGAGTGGAGTTGCTTGATAATATGCCAACTCTCAGGTGGTGCTAGCAGTAAAGAACCTGTCTGCCAATGTGGGAGATGTAAGATGTGGGTTCAATCCCTGGGTCATTACAATCCCCTGGAGGAGGGCTTGGTAACCCACTCCAGTATTCTTGCCTGGAGAACCCCATGGACAGAGGAGCTTGGTGGACTACAGTACACAGGGTTGTATTGGGTTGGAGATGACTGAAGTGACTTAGCATGAATGCATGCCAACACTATTTTTAGTTTTTTGAAGAACCTCTTGCTCTATACTGTTCTCCATAGAGGCTGTACCAAGTTATAGTCCTACCAACAGTATAGGAGAGTTCCCCTTTCTCCATACTCATTTCATCATTTATTATCTGTAGATTTTTTTGAAGATGATCATTCTGACCAGTGTGAGGTGGTACTTCATTGTAGTTTTGATTTGCATTTCTCCAGTGATTAGTGATGATGAGCATTTGTTCATGTACTTATTGGCCACCTGTATGTCTTCTGTGGAGAAATGTCTATTTAGGTCTTCTGCCCATTTTTCAAAAGGGATTTGGGGATTTTTGTTGCTGACTTGTATGAACTGTTTGTATATTTTGGAAATGAAGCCCTTGTTGGTCACATCATTTGCAAATATTTTCTCCCACTTGGTATAACCTCAATTTTAGACTGTTGAGACTGCCATGGGAGTGCATTTTTCCAGTTCCTCCTGCAACAGAGATCTCAAACATGCAGTGGAGTAAACAAGCTTAAGAATTATTTCTTGTTCACATATCAAATGGGAATAAACAGTCAGAAGCAGAATCAATGGCTTTACAATGTTGAGGGTCTAAGCTCTATCTGAATTGTCATTCTATGATCCCTAGACTGTTGACCTAATCTTCATGATAAAGATTTATTAGTACCACATCCCAGCCAGTGGGTAGGGAGAAATGCATTTTCCTTCTTCTTTAAATGCAGGAGCTAGGGTTAACATGCATATATATCACTTCACTCATATTTTATTAGCAGGAGCTTAGTTACATGGCCATGTCAAGCTGTGAGGGAGTCTGAGAGATGGAGTCATCTCTGTTCTGCGTGGTGATGTGTCCAGATAAAAGATGGGGATTCTATTACTAAGAATGATGGGAAGAGCAGATATTGGGAGTGGTAGCACCACTATTTTTTATCCTTCTCCATATCCATTTGCCATCACATCCTGGCCCATGCCCACTCCTGATGTCTTTCCTTTTCTTTGTACTTGCTGACACCATGATGGAACAGCCCTTACAGCTTCATACCTTTTGTCGTATGAGAACCTTTTAGCAGACCTTTTTGCCTCCAGTCTCTTTCCACCCTCCCCCAGTGGCCATTCTATTGTGCAAATCTGATCATGTGGCTCCACTCTTTGGAAATTCTTCAAAGGCTCCTTTGCCCAGAGCAGTGAGATTTTAACTGCAGATTTCTGAATCCCTGAAATTATATGCATATTCGCACACATGTGCATTTGTCCAAAAATAGCTTCAGAGTCTTCAAGGGGTTGGTGATTCTCCCTCAAGTTATAGGCTCAAGTCCAAATCCCTAACAAATGTACAAGTGAGAATGTGTCTACCAACCTTCTTCTTAAATCTCCTCTCCAGTCACTTGCCCTTTGCAACCGAAACCCAAGACCTCCTGAAATGACTCTGAAAGAGTGGGCCATGCTCTTTCACACTACACATCTTTATGCCTGCTGTTCTAACTGGAATACCTGGGCAAACTCCAATGCATCCTCATGCATGTGTGTGTGTGTGTGTGTGTGTGTGTGTGTGTGTGCTCAGTCACTTCCATTGTGTCTGACTCTTTGTGACCCTATGGGCTACAGCCTGCCTGTCTCCTCTGTCCATGGACTTCTCCATGCAAGAATACTGGAGTGAGTTACTGTGCCCTCCTCCAGGGGATCTTCCCAAAACAGGGATTGAACCCATGCCTCCTGCACTGCAGGAAGATATTCTTTACCCCTGAGTCATCAGCTAAGGCGCTTGCATCCTTAGGTATGTGTGTGCTAAGTCACTTTAGTTGTGTCTGGCTCTGCAACCCCATGGACTATAGCCCACCAGCCTCCTCTGACCATGGGATTCTCCAGCCAAGAATACTGGAGTGGGTTGTCATGCCTTTCTCCAGGGGAGCATGCCAACCCAGGGATCAAACCCGTGTCTCCTGCATTGACAAACGGGTTCTTTACCAAATGCCACCTGGGAAGCCCCTTATGCATCTTTATGGCCTAGCTCAAAAGCCACTCCTTCTGGAGGTTTATCTGACTTCCTCTTGTTAAGTCAGTCTGTAGCATAATTTAGACTTCCGTTATTTAATTATTTCACTGTTGCTGTCAGCCTGTCTGTCTCCTCCACCAAACCATGAACTTTGACGCCTAGGACCCAGAATTGATAGTACATAAATGTTTACTGAATAAATGTCATTAGTACCTCCAAATCCTGGAGTGTTCTTTCTAAGATGTAAATCTGAGAATTGCTTCCTATATTTCTATTTCCTTCAATCCAAACTTGTTATATAGTGGCTTTCTCTCTGGTCTCATCTCACAATCCCTCCTTTTTTCTACTTCAGGAACAGCTGAGTTCTTCTAATGCTCCAAGTGAGTGTTCTCCCTCATCTTGAGTCTTTATGCACACTTCCTCAGCTCCTCTTTGCCAGCTAATGCCTAGTCATCCTTCATATAGCTTACACATCCCTCTTGAAGCCTTCCTTGGCTCCTCCTCACCCACAGTCTAGGCTGATGGTCTCACTTATGAGTCTTCATCATACCTTGCAACTTCTAAGTTGCTACATGCATCATTCTGGGCCAAGATGACTTCTTCGTCTCTCTTGTCTGCTAACCTGTAAGTTCTGTGCCTAACTTGTCTACCACCATGTATACCCCCAGCCCCAAACACAGTGCTTGGAAGGGAGTAAATACCTGACAAATCTGTCAAATGAAGGTTAGATAAATGAGTTTCTCAATCATGAATCAAAAGCTTTTCATTGCCTTTAGAACAAAGATATCACAGATCTAGGGTCTTTTATGATCTGGTTCCCATGTATTTTCAGTCTCATCTCTTCCAAATCTACCTTTTGATCTCAGGGTCTCTCTCAAACTCTACATGGCAGTTCTATCAAATTGAATAAAGATCTCCAAATGCTGGCTCTCAAATCTTTCAGCCTGGGCAACACTGGTCTCTCTAACTGCCACATTCCCTTTTCTCTCTCTCTCTTTTTTTTTTTTTTTTGTGTGTTAAAAGTGAAGTTTATTACAATATAGTAAATGCAAGTGTTATTAAAAATGCTGGTTAAAATCATAAAGTGTTTATACAATTTTTCTAGTATAAATATTGGAAATAACAACTTTAACAATTCTATGAGTACACAGTACATTGAAAACATAAAATCACATGCAAGGCTAAATATCACTGCACATTATCATTTTAGGTATCATTTTTCTGATCCCAGCATCATTCCAGAATACAAAGGGGTTACAAACGTCAAGGTTTCAGTGTTTTGAATGTATGTCAGTTATCACACATTAATAACGATTTAAAATCATTGCTTATAGTCTAATCAAGTGGTTGTAGTTCCAATAATTCCTTTTCTTGATAGGTCTTGGACAAAAAGTTGAGCTAGAAAAGCTGTGATTACAAAACCTAGGATGACATTAATTCTCAACGATTCATTTAAAACTGGCATAAAGTGTTATTAAAAGTCCTATAGGACATGGAAGACAACAAGTACATCACATGTAAATAAAATTAAGCAGCTCACCCTCTGCTTGCTTACTTGGCTCCATGTCTCTGTAGAAAGGAGAAGCTGAGCCATAAAGAAGTGCGGGCCACTCAGAACTGCTGGGAATGTGTGTTTTTGGGGGGTTAGGGGGACTGGTGAAGGTGGGTAGGAAACAGCACAGGGAAAGACTTGGGGAGAAATGTCAGACTATAAAGGGAAATTAAACAGTATTACTTGTCCACTCCTCCCCATCCTGCTGAAGCAGGGGACAGTTCCAGTCCAGCCTCCATCCACTGTCTCCCAGCAGGGGCTCTGTTCCCCTCCACCATGAAGACAGCATTTGCTTTTCAGACAATGTGAAGCCATGGCTGTTCGGTACTGAGAACACTTCCCAAACCTGAGGAACAGCCTATAAATTATGGGTTTGGACACTGCACAAACCAAGGAGAATCTGAACTAGGCCTCAACATGAGCAGAAGGGAAACAGCTTTTTCCAAGCAGCTAATGCCCACACAGGCTAAGTGGTTCAGCCAAGGGGACAGCAATGCTTATTTCTTCATGAACATGCTTCTCAGACTTTCATGTGCATAGGATTCACTTGGGAGCTCACCAAAGTGAGCTGGGTTGGAGGTGGGGCCACAGGTTCTGCATTTGTAGTTAAGCTCCTATGGACCACACTTTGAGATGCTGATGCTCCTAGCCTATGGACCATACTTTGAGAAGCAAGAGTCTGCAACACAAAGACGGGGCCACAAGTATATGCTGGAAGTCCTGAGGAGAGCTGAGATAACCCCAGTGTTATAGACCCACCCAAACGCATCCCTGGGCTACAGGTGGAGACGTGGCACAGAGTGGGCAAATGTATGTTGACGTATTTTCTGACAGCACCATACTATGACTATATGAACAGCTGAACAACATAACTCAACTTGAGTGAATTGGAGAAGTCTACTGGTTGGGAATAAAACTAGCCTTTTCCCCTTGTAGTCCTCCTTAAAGTGAACATGATTACAAAGGTATAAAACACCAGCGTATTAAATTTCATAGTAAAAGGCCACATGTGCACACATATACATACAGCATGAATTCTAAGAAATTAAATGCATTTTATCAGGATAAAGCAGGGGCTACCACTGCTCCCAGCTAAAATCATCTCCTCTTCCAAATACAAGGAAGAAACCTTGAATTGTAAGGAAAATCACTGCATTGCCTGCCAGCACCAGACCACAGGCTCCCCATTTGATCACAGACACACGAGCAAGAATAACAGGAAATCCAAAGGCAGAAACAACAATTCCTGTAGTGAAAAAATAAGCCAGTTCCCGACAGGCACTACTTGTTGCATCGGAGTCATATGTTGCTCGTTTGGCAGTGAAATAGGGGATGGGAGAGATGGCGTGGAAAATCAGGACAAACAAAGGCCAGTAAACGCCATAATCCTCTAAGGCACATCCCAGCATCAGAAAAGTCAGCCCAATAGCCCCACTGAAAGATAATGCCACAAGAGCTTTAACGCCAGCCATGTCTCCCGAGCTCTCCCTTTTCTCTTTATCTCTCACTCCTCTTCCTTTTCTGGCTAACATCCACTAATCTTTGCATTTTCAATTAGACCCCCTTTTCTCTAGTATGCTCCCTTGACTATGATGAGCTCTGGTGCACTTTGTTGATATCCCTATCATATTCTGGACTTCCCGCTAACTGTTCTGTTTCCCCTAGTACACGAAGTGGCTGTCTGAACTGTTTCACTGTGATGTCTGTAATTTGAGCCCAGCAACTGCACACAGTGGGCACCCTAAAAATATTTGTGAAAAGAACTGTAATTATCAGGTCTTAACTGTTTACTATTAGCAAGTGTGTTTTATCATCTTAAAGCAGATTGCATGCTCCATGAAGGCAGTGAGGGCTATTGAAATACCTGTGAGTCTCTCCCAGGCCTGAGCCTAATACCTGTCTCCAGGCAGCCAGATTTATGCTGCTTGGAAGCTGTCAGGCACTTGACACATGTCTTAATCAGTGGAACCTTGACCCAGTGTCCTGGTTAGCCTGGAATTCAGATCATGGTAACCTTAGATGCTGGTTTCCTAGCGCGGACCACAGCTCCTTTCCAAAGGCCAGTGCTGGAAACATTGTCAGGCACTTGGCCAGTCTCAACAATTATTTGTGGGGTGAGTTCTAGAGCAGTGACAATGTAGAGAGGCAGGCTATTCTTGTTCATCTCACCTTGTTCTAGGCTCAGACATTCCAATGGAATGGCATGGTTATAAGAGCTGAGATCATATATTTACGTTCCAGAGTCAAGATGAAAAGAAAACTTATTTAAAATCTCAGAAAGGGTGGGAAAAGTCTTACTGATACTTCCTCAATGGCTTCACATTCTAGGAAAATAGTTCCCTTCTGTGGTAAATAACCTATATTTAATAGCTGGACTTGAATGAGATAATTTAAAAAAATGTGACCAAAAACAAGTTACCATCCAATGAGATGCAGACTAGTTCTAGTTCAGTCATTCAGTCGCATCTGACTCTGTGATTATATGGACTGCAGCACACCAGGCTTGCCTTTCCATTACCAACACCAAGTCCATTACTCAAACTCACGTCCATCAAGTTGGCGATGCCATCCAATCGTCTCATCCTCTGTCATCCCCTTCTCCCGCCCTCAGTCCTTCCTAGCATCAGGGTAGTTTCCAATGAGTCAGCTTTTCACATCAGGTGTCCAAAGTATTGGAGCTTCAGCTTCAGCATCAATCCTTCCAATGAATATTCAGGACTGATTTCCTTTAGGATGGACTGCTTGATCTTCTTGCAGTCCAAGGGTCTTCAACACCACAGTTCAAAAGCATCAATTCTTTGGTGCTCAGCTTTCTTTATAGTCCAACTCTCACATCCACACATGACTACTAGAAAAACCATAGCCTTGACTAGAGGGACCTTTGTTGGTAAAGTAATGTCTCTGATTTTGAATATGCTGTCTAGGTTGGTCATACCTTCTGTTCCAAGGAGCAAGTGACTTTTAATTTCATGGCTACACTAACCATGTGCAGTGATTTCTGACCCCCCCCAGAATAAAGTCTCTCACTGTTTCCATTGTTTCCCCATCTATTCGGCATGAAGTGATGGGACCAGATGCCATGATCTTAGCTTTCTGAATGTTGAGTTTTAAGCCAACTTTTCCACACTCCTCTTTCATTTTCATCAGGAGACTCTAGTTCTTCTTCACTTTCTGCCATAAGGGTAGTGTCATCTGCATATCTGAGGTTATTGATATTTCCCCAGGCAATCTTGATTCCAGTTTGTGCTTCATCCAGCCTGGCATTTCGAATGATGTACTCTGTATAAAGTTAAGTAAGCAGGGTGACAAGATACAGCTTTGATGTACTTCTTTCCTGATTTGGAACCAGACTGTTTTTCCATGTCCACTCCTAACTGTTGCTTCTTGACCTGCATACAGATTTCTCAGGATGCAGGTCAGGTGGTCTGGTATTCCCATCACTTGAAGAATTTTCCACAGTTTGTTGTGAGTCACACATTCAAAGACTTTTGTGTAGTCAATAAAAAGGAAGTAGATGTTTTTCTAGAACTCTCTTGCTTTTCCAGTGATCCAACGGACTTTGGTAATTTTGTCTCTGGTTCCTCTATCTTTTCCAAGTCCAGTTTGAACATCTGGAAGTTCATGGTTCACATACTGTTGAAGCCTGGCTTGGAGGATTTTGAGCATTACTTTGCTAGCATATGAGATGAGTGCAATTGTGTGGTAGCTTGAACATTCTTTGGCATTGCCTTTCTTTGGGATTGGAGTGAAAACTGACCTTTTCCAGTCCTGTGGCCACTGCTGAGTTTTCCAGATTTGCTGACACATTGTGTACAGCACTTTCACAGCATCATCTTTCAGGATTTGAAATAGCTCAACTGGAATTCCATCACCTCCACTAACTTTGTTCATTGTGAGGCTTCTTAAGGCCCACTTGACTTCCTAGGGTGTCTGGCTCTAGGTGAGTGATCACACCATCATGGTTATATAGGTCATGAAGATCTTTTCTGTGTAGTTCTGTGTATTCTTACCACCTCTTCTTAATATCTTCTGCTTCTGTTAGGTCCATATCATTTCTGTCCTTTATTGTGCCCATCTTTGCATGAAATATTCCCTTGGTTTCTCTAATTTTCTTGAAGTAATCTCTAGTCTTTCTCATTCTATTGCTTTCCTCTATTTCTTTTCATTGATCACTGAAGAAGGCTTTCCTATCTCTCCTTGCTATTCTTTGGAACTCTGCATTCAAAAGGACATCTTTCATTTTCTCCTTTGCCTTTAGCATGTCTTTTTTCCACAGCTATTTGTAAGTCCTCCTCAGACAGCCATTTTGCTTCTTTGCATTTCTTTTCCATGGGGATGGTCTTGATCCCTGTCTCCTGTACAATGTCCCGAACCTCCATCCATTGTTCATCAGGCACTCTGTTTATCAAATCTAATCCCTTGAATCTATTTCTCACTTCCACTGTATAATCATAAGAGATTTGATTTAGGTCATACCTGAATGGTCTAGTGGTTTTCCCTACTTTCTTCAATTTAGGTCTGAATTTGGCAAGAAGGAGTTCATGATCTGAGCCACAGTCAGCTCCCAGTCTTGTTTTTGCTGACTGTATGCAGAAACAGACTCTAATTTGGCAGAGTGGGACATGGCCCCCTACTGCTCTCTTCAGAACCACAACAGAAAATAGGACCCACCTTGCAAATTCCCAAGAACCAAGAGCACAGAAATGCAAAGAAACTTCTGCAGAAAAGATTGAGAGGCAGCATTTTATTACATAAATCGTCAGGTTAGGCCAGAGTCTTGCTCTCCAAGCATGCTGTGGCCTAGCAGGGCCAATTTCTTCTGAAAAATGGTTAGAAACAGAGACTGTCCAGCCCCCTTCACTTTCAGATTGACCGAGCTCTAACAAGATCTTCAGGTGATTCATATGCACATCGAAGTTTCAGAAGCACTGGACCAGCACATTATAAATGTGGGGTTCTGCTCTTAAAATGCACTTTGAGATCAAAATGAACCCATTTAAAGCATTTTAGATCATTCTTTGCTCCATTCTTTCTGAGCAACACTGTCACATATCAGTATCCTGCTCTGGAACTTTGAGCCTCTCTTAAGAATCATAGAGTTGTACAGACATTTGCTGTGCCATTTGTGTAGGCAGTATTCATGGGTTACAAATTGGATTCCAAGGCTTCCATTGGCTGTTCTTTACCTAGCACCCCCAGGAGATAGGTCGTATAATGGTTTCCATTTTTAGAGATGATAAAACTGGGGCCCAGGGAGGTTCCATGACTCACCCAAAGGGCATCAAGCAAAGTGGTATCTGAGTCAGTTGAGAAACCAAGGTTTTGAGTTGCCAGTGCGAGGTTTGCTCATCTTTGATGTCTTTCCTTTGTATATAAGAGAATAGATGTTTAAGAAATTCGTAGGTAAAGTCATACATATGTGAGCCCCTGGGATTGTAGAAGTTTTAGAACAAATTTCTGAGTGAGAGATATGTCAGTCCAGAGCGGGCCCTGCCCAGCCCAGCTTCCACATTCCTGCTTCAGCCCAGGAATGCTCTGTCTCCAGAGCCAGCAGCCTAGTCCAAGGCACCATCATTTCCTGCCTGGAGCTATTTCTAATTGCTCTTTCAGTTTTCGGTCTCTCAACCTTCAATTCATATTCCATTGAATTGCATAACTTTTTGAAATGTTCATAGGCTCTTGTAACTTCCTCCCCATCTCTGCTTCAAACCCTTCATTGACCTTAGGATAAATTCAGTTTCTTTCAATGTGGCCTAGAATGATCTGTTCTCATCAACATTTCCCTTGCTGTTGCAACCGCTCTTTCAGTTCCTCTTGTCCAGAATTCCTGACTCAGGACCTGAACTCAAGGTCTTCTTCCCACTTTTGTGCCTGACTAACTTCTCTTCTTCCCTCAACTCTAGATGTCATGTCTCTTCAGTGGGATCATTCATAACACCAGCATAACATCCTTATCCTGGTATTATTATTTTTATATTAATCCTTGGCTCTTTGTCATTACTGTGTGCATGCATACTCAGTTGCTTCAGTCATGTCTGACTATGGACTGTGGCCTGCTAGGCTCCTCTGTCTATGGGATTTTCCAGGCAAGAATACTGGGGCTGATTGCCATGCCCTCCTCTAGGAGATCTTCCTGACCCAGGGATCAAACCCGTGTCTCCTGTGTCTCTGGTGTTGCAGGCTTACCACTGAGCTATCTGGGAAGCTCCTTTTTGTCTTCAGTACACTTAGGCAGTTGTGTATTATTTAGTGTTTTTGTTTGTTTACTGTGTGGCTCCCCTACTAGATTGCAAGTGTGGTGGGCTTGGCTTAGTCGCTAAGTTATGTCTGGTTCTTGCGACCCCATGGACTGTAGCCCACCAGGCTCCTCTGTCCATGGAATTCTCCAGGCAAGAATACTGGAGTAGGTTTCCATTTCCTTCTCCAAAGGATCTTTACAACCAGGGATCAAACCTGGGTCTCCTGCATTGCAGGCGGATTCTTTACCAACTGAGTCACTAGGGAAGTCCATATTTATACTGGCCTCTACCCCTTCTTCTTTGGAGAAGCTCCTCAGAGCTATCTGAGGTGAGGAAACAAAGTAAAAAGACCATCTCATTCTTCCAAATATCTCCTAAAGTGGCAAGTCTCAGGCAGGCAGGAGAATGTGTTTCACTTCCTTATGATCCTTCACAGGTGGGCAAGGTCAGGCTCTCTCCCTGAAGCAGGCCATTATGTGTGCCTACAATAACAAAAGGGGCAAGATAAAGGATAAATTCACAGAAGCAGATCTGGTATGAATTCAAAATTACCCTTCCCTCATTACACCATCCTTGATATTATAGAGGGACATTGCTGTGTAGTTGTTATGTGCAGGGACTCTGGAGCAGGAACACTTAGATTAACATCCTGGCTCTTACATCTTTGAGCAAATTCCTCTGCCTAGTGTTTCCATCTGTATATTTGGGAAGATGATGATGATGATAATAATAATAACTACCTTATAAGATAACATAGGTGCTAGTGGTAAAGAACTTGCCTGCCAGTGCAGGAGATCTAAGAGATGTAGGTGCGATCCCTGGGTAGGGAAGATCCTCTGGAGAAGGACATGGCAACTCACTGCATTATTCTTGGCTAGAGATTTCCATCCATATACAGAGGAGCCTGAGGGTGGGGGTGGGGGCAGGGGCTATGGTTCCTATGGTTGCAAAGAGTTGGACACAACTGAAATGACTTTGCACATACAACACAGAATAACATAACAGAGAACAATTAAATGAGTTGATATAGATGTAAAAGTAGCCGTTCTTGGTGTATAGTAAAATTAACTATTATTACTACATCTGTACCTTTGCATTGCTTTACTAGTGTGTGCATCATTTTGTAATTATTTTCATACCTATGTCATTCTCTAGGTCATAAATTAGATTGTTGCTCACTTCATACTCATGAAGTCTAA
Organism: Dama dama; assembly: GCF_033118175.1. NCBI lineage: Eukaryota > Metazoa > Chordata > Mammalia > Artiodactyla > Cervidae > Dama > Dama dama. The sequence continues at coordinate 80,749,203 of NC_083700.1, forward strand.
CACAGTGCCTGGTCAAGTCAGCACTCAATAAACCTGAACTTAACTTGGTATATTATATAACATTCAGTTATTAAAAATGAACATTATATCTTTTTCTCATTATACTCTCCTATTACTAAGATTAGGCTTATAATGAATAACAAATCTTCAAAATGCAAGATTATTTTTACCTTGTGGAAAAGAAAAAGGGAAAACAAAGAACACAAATAAAAAGTATACATGGAGAGAAAATAGCTCTTGGGTTGCTAAATTCCGCTAAACATTTGGAAGGACAGGCTTTATGATTCTAATTAGAAATTGCGGTGTTTGTACAGGAATTGACTCCTTTCATCTGTGCAATTCCATGTTTTTGACATTCTGCCTAATATATTAGATCAGGAAACAATGCGCTGACAATATTATTAAGAGTCAATCTGTACCACAGTCATTCCTAGTGTACCCTAAAGAAATGATCAAATTATACACAGAGATTAATGTAAATGGATGGTCATACAAATACCATACTATGATTTCTAACAGTGAAACCAGCCTAAAGGTCTTCCATAACTCAAGTAGGAGCAGTTAAACATTACATGGCACATAGTCACCAGCAGAAAATGATGCAGTTAGTTCAAACCATATTTTCAAAGGAGTTTTTGTTGGAGACACAAAGTAAAAGGCAGAAAAATTAAATTAGAAAGTGATACTTTTATCTGGTGTTACATGTGATTTTAATTTTCATCTATAATACTGCTGTACTTTCCAAACTTAAACATTTTAATGAAAAAGTGTGAGATTTTTTGTTTGTCTGTTTTGCCATGCTATGCGACTTGTGGGATCTTGGTTGCCCCACCAGGGAACAAACCCAGGCCCAGAGCGATATAAACACTAAGTCCATAACCGCTGGACCACCAAGGAATTCCACAAAAAGTGTTTCTTTTAAAAATCATAAAATGATTTGAAAAAGAACTCATTATTAATTTACATTTGGCATTAGTCCCATTATTTTTACTGTTCCTCAAGAGTGTTGTTTGTGAACAGTTTACATGAGGATCCTGGTGAAGGCAGGTGCACACTTAGGAATCAGAATCTGACTTTTCACCTAATTCCACAGGTGAGTCGTCATTGAATACATGTTGAAGTTCACAAAGCTTTAGATTTAGCAACTAGAAAAGAAGAGAAAAACCTGTATTTAATATTCAGTTCAGTTCAGTCGCTCAGTCATGTCCGACTCTTTGCGACCCTGTGAATCACAGCATGCCAGGCCTCCCTGTCCATCACCAACTCCCAGAGTCTACCCAAACCCATGTCCATCGCGTCGGTGATGCCATCCAGCCATCTCACCCTCTGTTGTCCTCTTCTCCTCTTGCCCCCAATCCTTCCCAGCATTAGGGCCTTTTCCAATGAGTCAACTCTTCGCACGAGGTAGCCAAAGTATTGGAGTTTCAACTTCAACATCAGTCCTTCCAATGAACACCCAGGACTGATCTCCTTTAGGATGGACTGGTTGGATCTCCTTGCAGTCCAAGGGACTCTCAAGAGTCTTCTCCAACACCACAGTTCAAAAGCATCAATTCTTCAGCTCTCAGCTTTCTTCACAGTCCAACTCTCACATTCATACATGACTACTGGAAAAACCATAGCCGTGACTAGATAGACCTTTGTTGGCAAAGTAATGTCTCTGCTTTTAAATATGCTATCTAGGTTGGTCATAACTTTCCTTCTAAGGGGTAAGCGTCTTTTAATTTCATGGCTGCAATCACCATCTGCAGTGATTTTGGAGCCCCCCCAAAATAAAGTCTGACACTGTTTCCACTGTTTCCCCATCTATTTGCCATGAAGTGATGGGACCAGATGCCATGATCTTAGTTTTCAGAATGTTGAGCTTTAAGTCAACTTTTTCACTCTCCTCTTTCACTTTCATCAAGAGGCTTTTTAGTTCCTCTTCACTTTTTGCCATAAGGGTGGTGTCATCTGCATATCTGAGGTTATTGATATTTCTCCCAGCAATCTTGATTCCAGCTTGTGCTTCTTCCAGCCCAGCGATTCTCATGATGTACTCTGCATATAAGTTAAATAAACAGGGTGACAATATACAGCCTTGACGTACTCCTTTTCCTCTTTGGAACCAGTCTGTTGTTCCATGTCCGGTTCTAACTGTTGCTTCCTGACCTGCATATAGGTTTCTCAAGAGGCAGGTCGGGTGGTCTGGTATTGCCATCTCTTTCAGAATTTTCCACAGTTTATTGTGATCCACACAGTCAAAGGCTTTGGCATAGTCAATAAAGCAGAAATAGATGCTTTTCTGGAACTCTCTTGCTTTTCCGTTGATCCAGTGGATGTTGGCAATTTGATCTCTGGTTCCTCTGCCTTTTCTAAAACCAGCTTGGACATCTGAAAGGTCACGGTTCACGTATTGCTGAAGCCTGGCTTGGGGAATTTTGAGCATTACTTTACTAGTGTATGAGGTGAATGCAATTGTGCAGTAGTTTGAGCATTCTTTGGGATTGGAATGAAAACTGACCTTTTCCAGTCCTATGACCACTGCTGAGTTTTCCAAATTTGCTGGCATATTGAGTGCAGCAGTTTCACAGTGTCATCGTTAAGGATTTGAAATAGCTCAACTGGAATTCCATCCCCTCTACTAGCTTTGTTCATAGTGAGGCTTTCTAAGGCCCACTTGACTTCACATTCCAGGATGTCTGGCTCTAGGCAAGTGATCACACCATCGTGATTATCAGGATCATGAAGATCTTTTTTGTACAGTTCTTCGGTGTATTCTTACCACCTCTTCCTAATATCTTCTGCTTCTGTTAGGGCCATACCATTTCTGTCCTTTATCGAGCCCATCTTTGCATGAAATGTTCCCTTGGCATCTCTAATTTTCTTGAAGAGATCTCTAGTCTTTCCCATTGTATTGTTTTCCTTTATTTCTTTGTATCCATCATCGATGAAGGCTTTTTTAAATCTCTCCTTGCTATTCTTTGGAACTCTGCGTTCAAATGGAAATATCTTTCCTTTTCTCCTTTGCTTTTCACAGCTATTTGTAAGGCCTCCTCAGAGAGCCATTTTGCTTCTTTGCATTTCTTTTCCATGGGGATGGTCTTGATTCCTGTCTCCGGTACAATGTCACAAACCTCCATCCATAGTTCAGCAAGCACTCTGTCTATCAGATCTAGTCCCTTAAATCTATTTCTCACTTCCACTGTATAATCATAAGGGATTTGATTTAGGTCATACCTGAATGGTCTAGTGGTTTTCCCTGCTTTCTTCAATTTAGGTCTGAATTTGGCAAGATGGAGTTCATGATCTGAGCCACAGTCAGCTCCCGGCCTTGTTTTTGCTGACTGTATAGAGCTTCTCCATTTTTGGCTGCCAAGAATATAATCAATCTGATTTTGCTGTTGACCATCTAGTGATGTCCATGTGTAGAGTCTTCTCTTGTATTGTTGGAAGAGGGTGTTTGCTATGATCAGTGCGTTCTCTTGGCAAAACTCTGTTAGCCTTTGCCCTGCTTCATTCTGTACTCCAAGGCCAAATTTGCCTGTTACTCCAGGTGTTTCCTGACTACCTACTTTTGCATTCCAGTCTCCTATAATGAAAAGGACATCTTTTTTGGGTGTTAGTTCTAAAGGTCTTGTAGGTCTTCATAGAACCATTCAACTTCAGCTTCTTCAGCGTTACTGGTTGGGGCATAGGCTTGGATTACCGTGATATTGAATGGCTTGCCTTGAAAACAAACAGAGATGAATCTGTCGTTTTTGAGATTGCATCCAAGTACTGCATTTCGGACTCTTTTAATATTAAAGAACCATAAATGGAGCATAAACTGTAAAACTGTGAGTCACTATACTGTACACCTGTAACTTGCATAATATTGTACATCAAATATATTTCAATAAACAGTGTTTTTAAAAGAAAGTTTCAAGTAAGCTACTCACACTCATGGCCAGAAGATGGTGCAGATTTTCCATTACCTGATTCATGTCATCAGAATGAAATCTCCTTCCAAAGAAATTGCTTGATCTAACTACATAAATACAGGAGAGCAGCCTCACCCTGAAATGAGAAACTGGAATATTTAATACAATATGGAATTAGGCATCCTTTCTTCAGAGAAACCGCTTTCCTCTAGAGAAAGATTACTAGGTTAGAATATGTCCACTATGCTAAAACAGTGCTATACCCCAAAGGAAAGCTCTGGGTTAGCTGCAAAGTTAGGTGGGTTAGTATAGGGTGGGTCTCTGTGGAATTTTGGAGCAATAGGAGTTAAAAGCAAGGGACAGGGTCTCTAGATAGACTAGATTATCTGCCCAGTCCCCGGAAGAGAGAGATGGATGCAACAGACTCTCTAACCTGTTCTCTTCTTTTGCCTCCACTTTGACTCCTGGCATCAGTGGTATAAACCACCACCTTGGCACCTCCACTGAACAGGAGTTAGGCAGTGATGGGAGCACAGTTCCAACAACAGGTGCAAAATGCTTTTCCTTGAGGACCCAGCCTCCTATGACCACTTCCAAGAAACTTGCCCAGACACTCTCTGCAAGTATGGCTGGCAGCCTTCTCTGCCATTCACAGAACCCATGCTTGCCTTTACTTTTTCAATTAAGGTGTTACGTTAATTTAATCTGTTTACAAGATCTGTCTTTCCCAGGAGATGCTAAACTATGAGATACTAGCCAAGGGTGTCAGCTATTTCTCTCCAATTTATCAGTTGTAGATTGGGGTGTGGGAAATATCATTCACATTGCAGTGAAAATAATCTTTACCCGGTAATAATATTAACTGAAAAAGAAAGAAAATATGTGAGACCTATTTGAGAAAAAAAGTGGCCAAGTTTAAACAAATGATATTAACGAGACTAATAGATGATTATAGGAGGCTTACATAGCACTATTCTAGCACTTTTTCATATTTCACTTCTTTTAATCAACAATCGATGAGGTATGTTTCTCATTGTATAGGAAAAAGAAGTACGAAGAGCTTAAATAACTTGCTTGATGAGATTTTATCTTCACTGTTGAAAAGCTTGAATAATATCTAACTATTCCTCAATTGTTTTTTTAATATTTAACTCAAGTCTCATGAAAATCCCTAAAGGAGAGTTCATTGTTATAAGAGGTTCATATTTTATGCAAGTACAAGTCCTAGAAAAAAATCTGAAAGAACGTGCATCATATGTTGAGGGTACCTTTGATTCTTTATACTTTCACATATGAGGGTACCTTTGATTCTTTATACTTTCACATATTAACAAACATTGCAATATGCATGTATTACTGAATTCTAAGCATCATGAAGGGCACTTTACCTGAATTATGTCAAGTTCTCCCAACACCATGAGGTAGGTACTATTTTGGTTACTTCATACATTTTAGAAATGGAAGCACAGAGAGGTTTGCTAACTTACTTCGGGTCACAGAGCTGGTACAGAGGTGATCTCAGCCCAACAGCCTGAATCAGGAAGGATGAGTGCCTTAATAGCAGAAGTCCAGGGTGCTGGGACTCAGAAGAATTGGAACATATGGAACCTGAATCCTGGAAACTGAGCCTCTTAAACTCTTTGGGGGCCATAGCACAGGGGTGGGGGCCATATTATAGGGTGGGGGGGGCCATAGTATGGGGGGGGGCTTGGCTTCACAGTCTTTCCCTTAGTTTTCCTCCCTCATGCTCTCACACAGACTCAGAACTGAGAATGTACAAAGCCAAGGAGAAAGTGGGAGAAAATTCACTATGGCTGTTGCTAGAAAGAGCAATTCATAAATGCTCTGTTCCTTTTTTAACCTTCCAGTTTGGCACCATACTTTATCTTGTGTAGGCTTTTTGTTCTTGAATGCTGGATAAACTTCATAGGCTTAACCTACAGACCTCAAAAATAATGGGCAGTTGCAGCATCTGTCTACCTGTCTATTATTATAATTATAATAATTTGCTTGTGCATTTTTAAAAAAATTGACATGATGAGAAACTCATATAATTCATATATATATATTCATGTATATATATATAACTCATTCCATTCATATAATCACAGAAGAAAAACCTAGAAGAAGCCATCTCAGCCTTAAGAGCAATTTCTTATCAATGGCGTGAACTAAATGTTCTTTCTTATAGTCAAGGAACTTTACAATGAAAACTGAATGCAGACATATGAACATTAAATATTTATAAATTTTTGGCATTATACTTTTGACCACAATTAATTTGACTCTCTTTTTGAGATGCACTGGGATGTAAAACAAAATGCAAATTGAACTTTACATTCAGTTCAATTCAGTTTAGATTCAGTTCCATTCAGTCGCTCAGTCATGTCCGACTCTTCGCGACCCCATGGAGTGCAGCACACCAGGCCTCCCTGTTCATCACCAACTCCCAGAATTTACTCAAACTCATGTCCAAGTCGGTGATGCCATCCAACCATCTCATCCTCTGTCATCCCCTTCTCCTCTTGCCTTCCATCTTTCATAGCATCAGGGTCTTTTCCAATGAGTCAGTTCTTTGCATGAGGTGGCCAAAGTACTGGAGTTTCAGCTTCAACATCAGTCCTTCTAATGAATACTCAGGACTGATTTCCTTTAGGATGGACTGGTTGGATCTTCTTGCAGTCCAAGGGATTCTCAAGAGTCTTCTCCAACACCACAGTTCAAAAGCATCAATTCTTCAGCTCTCAGCTTTCTTTGTAGTCCAACTCTCACATCCATACATGGCTACTGGAAAAACTATTGCCTTGACTAGATGGACCTTTGTTGACAAAGTAATGTCTCTGCTTTTGAATGTGCTGTCTAGGTTGCTCATAACTTTTCTTCCAAGGAATAAGTGTTTTAATTTCATGGCTCTAGTCACCATCTGCAGTGATTTTGGAGCCCCCCCCCCCCAAAATAAAGTCTGTCACTATTTTCACTGTCTCCCCATCTATTTGCCATGAAGTGAGGGGACCAGATGCCATGATCTTAGCTTTCTGAATGTTGAGCTTTAAGCCAACTTTTTCACTCTCCTCTTTCACTTTCTTCAAGAGGCTCTTTAATTCTTCTTCACTCTCTGCCATAAGGGTGGTGTCATCTGCATATCTGAGGTTATTGATATTTCTCCTGGCAATCTTGATTCCAGTTTGTGCTTCATCCAGCCCAGCATTTCACATGATGTACTCTGCATATAAGTTAAACAAGCAGGTGATACAGCCTTGACATAGTCCTTCCCCAATTTGGAACCAGACTGTTGTTCCATGTCCAGTTCTAACTGTTGCTTCCTGACCTGCATACATATTTCTCAAGAAGCAGGTCAGGTGGTCTGGGATTGCCATCTCTTTAAGAATTTTCTAGTTTGTAGTGATCACCCAGTTTGTGGTGATCCACACAGTCAAAGGCTTTGGCATAGTCAATAAAGCAGAAATAGATTTGTTTCTGGAACTCTCTTGCTTTTATATTGCTTATAAATTATGTTATGATGTAATTTCTTTTGTGCTAATAGCTCCTATTCATCTTGTGTGAAACTTATAGGAATTTAGGCTATGTTAAGGACTTTACCATCACTTCATGGGAAATAGATGGGGAAACAGTGGAAACAGGGTCAGACTTTATTTTTTTGGGCTCCAAAATCACTTCAGATTGTGATTGCAGCCATGAAGTTAAAAGACACTTACTCCTTGGAAGGAAAGTTATGACCAACCTAGACAGCATATCAAAAAGCAGCGACATTACTTTGCCAACAAAGGTCCATCTAGTCAAGGCTATGGTTTTTCCAGTGGTCATGTATGGATGTGAGAGTTGGACTGTGAAGAAAGCTGAGAGCTGAAGAATTGATGCTTTTGAACTGTGGTGTTGGAGAAGACTCTTGAGAGTCCCTTGGACAGCAAGGAGATCCAACCAGTCCATCCTAAAGGACATCAGTCCTGGGTGTTCATTGGAAGGACTGATGTTGAAGCTGAAACTCCAATACTTTGGCCACCTCATACGAAGAGTTGACTCATTGGAAAAGACCCTGATACTGGGAGGGATTGGGGGCAGGAGGAGAAGGGGACGACAGAGGATGAGATGACTGGATGGCATCACCGACTCGATAGACATGAGGTTGAGTTGGTGGTGGACAGGGAGGACTGGCGTGCTGTGATTCACGGAGTCACAAAGAGCCGGACTTGACTGAGCAACTGAACTGAACTGAAGGACTTTAAGTCTCAGGGACAAGGGTGAAATAAAATGTTCATATTTTTATATGAATTTTTTCTTCCATATTTTTGCTCTTGAAAAGGCCAAGGTGCCTTGGGTGTGTTAGTTGCTTAGTCGTGCCTGTTTGTGACCCCATGGACTGTAGTCCACCAGGCTCCTCTGTTCATGGGATTCTCCAAGCAAGAATACTGGAGTGGGTTGCTATTTCCTTCTCCAAAGGGTGTCTTACAGGAATAAATGAGAGAATTTTGATGGGTGACACAAGTTACAGGAACAGGAGAAGCAACTGATGAGTCAAGGTCCCCTCCCCAGGGGTAAATGTTATTCCTTAAAATGAGATGTTTCACTGAGGACCTGACTCCACCTGTTGGGAGCTGCTGCAGAGGGACACTGCCAGAGGCCCTGTCAGAGCAGAGGGCCACTTCCCTCTCACACTTGTCTGGAGACCCACTGCAGACAGCAGACCACTGGTCCTGCTGACCTGTCTCCTGCCCAGACTTCTCCTTGGAGAGGTTCCTTACCCTCTTTTCTATATTCTCTGCTTCAGTTAATGTGTCTTGAATGCCAATTGCTTGTAATAAACTGAGTGATTTGTGAACTGAATATTTGCCATGTTTCATTTATCTCCAACCCATGATGTGTATTTGTCCTTACTGCTAGGCCCTGTGACTAATTTTGGGAGCTTTTACTGAACTAAACTTGGGCCTGCTTGCCTGCATGCAGTAAACCCAATTTACTGACACTGGGTTGTAGTGAAGGAAAGTGTAGGTCACCAAGCAAGGAGTTCAAGGAAGCTAGTACTCAAAATACTTGAATGCCCTGGTGGGTTTCAGGAAAGCTTTTTTTTTTTTTTTTTGTTTTTTCCTTTTTGAACAGCATTTCTAAAGGCCAGTGAGGTAGTGGAGTCACAAGGCATGTGATCAGTTTGTGTGTATAAGACTCTGATTTCTTGGTGGTGAGGTAACATGACTGTATCATTTTATCAGTCCTCAGGCACCAGTAGGTTTGGGGAGGCTATGTGTTCATGGTCATCAAATAGTTAACTTTATCAGCTACGAATTGGTACTTGCCATCTACCTCTACAAGGATTAAGTCATGTGGTGCTGCAGCTGCTGGCTTTCAACACTCTGGGAAAGGAGTGTAGGGTGGAGAGCTGAAATGGGGTACTCTGCTCAGGGAAAAATTCGTAGGTTTTCAAACAGATATTTTCAGTAACTGATTTTATGAGGCAAATTCTTGCATCTTCTGATAATCTAGAAACTTTCATAAGACTTGCAGAAACCTTCTGCAAAAATTATGTGCTTGATTGCATGAATTCCCCCTTCACCAAAATCTCAACTATGCTACCTTCCCCCATACCTCTGTGGAGCAGTTTCTCAGAGGTATCTGAGGTGCTGTCTCCCAGGCTATCATTCTGACTTTGCTCCCAATAAAGTTTAACTCAAAACTCTTATGTTGTGGATTTCTTAAAGTCAATAACTTATTCCATTGTGGGGGGTGGATTTTAGCACCTGTACAACAATTCAGGAAATGTACATCAAATATTGTTTTCTGGGGACCTCAGAGAAGAGTTAAAATGGAAGACATGGTGGGAGCACTCTGTCCCAGAAAGGCTGCATAGAATCCCATGTGATTACAGAGCCAAAGAGAGAGAGAAAAAAAAGTGGACAAATCAAAGGGCTTGGGAATGACTAAATGTGGGGATTGAAGAAAAGAGGGAAGTCAAGTTTGACTCCTGGGGTCAATTATAGCTGAATAACTTGGTAATTAGTGTTTCCTTTATTGCCTTGAGGCAGCTTCCCTGGTGGCTCAGATCATAAAGAATTCACCTGCAATGCAGGAGATCCAGGTTCAATCCCTGGGTCAGGAAAGTTCCAAGGAGAATGGATCGACCACCCACTCCACTATTCTTGCCAGAATTCCATGGACAGAGGAGCCTGATGGGTTATAGTCCATGAGATCACAAAGAGTCAGACAGGACTGAGAGACTAACTCTCTCTTTTTTTTTTTTCAAATTGCCTTGAGAGCCTGGAATCCTGGCAGGTGTGGGGTGGGAGAGAACAGGTTCAGCCAGAGGTGCCCAAGAATTGGAGCTGAAGTTGGAGTTTGGTATTTATGCTTTGAAAGTCAATATTGGAAGTCAGCAGTGCCTTCAGGGCTGCATGAGATGTCAGGAAAGACAGGGAAGGGGTGGGATTGGAAAAGGATTGGGCCTAGAGATTTGCAAACTCTGCAAGGGGAGGGAGGAGCCAAGAGAAGACTGTGTCAGCCCTCCAGCCTCCTTCCTCACTCTGCTCAGGGCTGTGTCTTTTGCCTGTATCTCTTCTCCAGGTAAGGCTGGCAGAAGTGTGAGGCATGGGGTGGACATTGTCCTGGGGTCCCAAAGCTACACAATCTGCTCTATCACTGGCCCATGAATAGGCACCTTCCTAGGTGTCCCTTACCCTGAAACTGGGGATATTAAAACAGTACTGCCATGAGAGGAGAAAATGAAAACTGGGAGGGAATGTGGAAGGACTAAACTGCTGGCTTTACGAAGAGTCAGAAGGTGAAATTGGCAGTGTCTTTGGAGGCAATGGCATAATTGAGAGCTTTGGAGCTTAGCAGACCCAGGCTTTGATTCTGTCTCCTCCATTCCCTCAACGTGAGGCCTGAACTTCATCTTCAACCTATTTCTTCAGAGTATTTCTGGATGAGGATAGATTTGGAAGTAGTAAACTTTTCTACATTTCCTTCATTGTTAGAAAATGGAATTCTTTTTTCTAAAAACAAAAGCAATAACATGTTTACTATTACAATCATATAAATTTAAGTAAACATATACTTAGAAAAGTATCTTTTTCTTTCCTAAGTAGAAATGGAGTACTTGTCTACACACTAAACCTAAACTGTGAAATATATATCAATGGCTTTGCTTTAATTCTAGGCCCCAAGACAGCTGCACAGGAGACCAAGTCCTGCTCTGCAGAGAACTCATCTTCCTTCCTGGACAAGGACCTCTGTGGGTGAGCAGTGGTAAAAAAAAAATAGAATAATTCAGCCAATTTGAAGGTGAAATTGGGGGGGGGGGGGGCATCCCCTCTAGCAACCAGAAGGGTGCGCCCAGAGATTCCATACATTAGTTCAGTTCAGTCACTTAGTCATGTCCGACTCTTTGCTACCCCATGGACTGTAGCACATCAGGCCTCCCTGTCCATCACCAACTCCCAGAGTTTACTCAAACTCATGTCCATTGAGTCGGTGATGCCATCCAACCATCTCATCCTCTGTCATCCCCTTCTCCTCCTGCCCTCAATCTTTTCCAGCATCAGGGTCTTTTCCTGTGAGTCAGTTCCTAGCATCAGGTGGCCAAAGTATTGGAGTTTCAGCTTCAGCATCAGTCCTTCCAATGAATATTCAGGTGTGATCTCCTTTAGGATGGACTGGTTGGATCTCCTTGCAGTCCAAGGGACTCTCAAGAGTCTTCTCCAACACCACAGTTCAAAAGCATCAATTCTTTGGTGCTCAGTTTTCTTTATAGTCCAACTCTCACATCCATACATGACTACTGAAAAAACCATAGCTTTGACTAGGTGGACCTTTGTAGGCAAAGTAATGTCTCTGTTTTTGAATATGCTGTCTAGATTGGTCATAACTTCCATAAAGGGAAGGTTTTTAATAAGAAGAGAAAGAAAAGATTATTTCAGGGCAGAACATCTTTTGGGGAAAAAGAATGGCAGTTGTATCAGGTAGACTGCTTCTTCCTTCGAGGGCAGGCTATGGAGAGGGCACGCATGAGAGATTACCTTTTTGGAGCCAATTGGAAAATCCCAAACTGGTTGTCTAAAATTAGATCTCTGGGGAAGGTGGAAACTTCAAAAAGTTCAAGTATGAAGTCTAGGTCTGGTGTCCTGGGCTTTACTGTAAGTGATGCCATTTTGGGCTTGTGGTTTTTCTTTAGCAGCAGCTAACACTAGGTAGTTGAGTGGCTTGGTAAGTGGACAAGTGGAGGGGGTGCACGCATATTTTAATGAATGGGGGAATGGGACCTTTTGGACTGACGAGAAATGAGTCAGGATGGGGATCCTTAATCTGGAGCTTTGGTGGTCTGATATTATTAGCAGAACCCATGAGTTTGTCACCACTAGAAATCATAGCTTTTTTCATTTCATGTTACAGTTTTGTGGGTATCGTGAAACACAGGTTTATATTAAGTCAAAATTCAAAACTAGTTCAGATCTATCAGTTTAATCTTGTTAAATAATAGGTTAATAAGCTCACATATTCTATATCTCAAATTACCATTTTGAGAATTGTATCATGCTAAATTCCTCTCAGGTATGCATGAAAACAGGTGTGGTCTTTCTTGCCCAAGATCTTAGGTACCTTTGAGATTCTATCCACTCTGGGTTCAGAATCCCTAAATTTTGATGGAAAGCAAAGTTTAAACACCCAGGGTGGGGCAAACTTAAATTTTGATGGAAAGCAAAGTTTAAACACCCAGGGTGGGGCAAACTTAGCAAATTTCTGGTCAGGTTTGGAGGATCATCAAAGGGATTTAGTATATAGAAAGATTCCAGAGTGTTGACTTTAAAAAAATGCACAACGTGAGATGTTCCAAGCTCAGTTTTATTTGGAGCAAAATGAGGACTGTAGCCTGGGAGATGGTATTTCAGATATCTCAGAGAAACTGCTCCAAAGAAATAAGGGAGAGGTCTGTATATATGATTTTGGTGAATCATGCAATCAAGCACATGATTTTTGCCAAAGGCTTCTGCTTGTCTGGCTTCCATGGTGGCTCAGTGGTGAAGAATCCGTGTGCCAATGCAGGAGACTTGGGGACTCAGATTCTCTCTCTGGATGGGGAAGATCCCCTGGAGAAGGAGCTAGCAACCCACTCCAGGATTCTTCCCTAGGAAATCCCATGTACAGAGGAGCATGTCAGGCCATAGTCCTTGGAGTCACAAAGAATTGGACACAACTTAGTTTGTAGTTAGGACATATACTTCAGTTTGTTGACTAAAAACAACAAATAACAACTTCTGCTAGGCAGGAAGAGCAGACATCACCATGAAGGACTTTGGTGCTTTCCTAGTTATCTGGAGATGCAAGAATTGGGCTCATAAAATCAGCTCCTGAAGGTATCCATCTGAAGAACTGTTTTGCCAGTTTTTCCAGTGTACACAGTGCCTCAGCTCTCCACAGTGAGCTCCTTTCAGGGGCTGTTGAAATTCAGCAGCTGCAGCAGCACATGATTTAACCCTTGTAGAGGTAGATGCCAAGTGCCAATTTGTAGTTGACACAGGCTTTTATTCAGCATGGTGATAAGTGCTATTTTATGTTCTAAAGGACTTGCTCTAACAATATGCAACAGGAGGGTGAAATTTGGAGAAATCAATCAGATAGAAAGGATGAGAAATATATAGCAATTCACATCCCAAGGCTTTGTCAGGGGTGGGGAGGTGAGGGGTGGTGAATGTTTAATGTGACTTTTAATCATGTGATTCCTACTCGTCTTGTATGCCTTTAGGCTATGTTAAGTAGTTCGAAATGGAGTCACAGTGACCAATGTGAGCTTGCATGATGATTGTTTTTAAATATCCTGCGTTAGACTGTGCATGTTTAAGTGTGGCATATTACAAGTGTTAATATGGATATGTTAATTTGTTTGGTAAGGTCCAGGGATGACATCACTGGAACAAGAGCACCAATATAGATAAGAATTCCCCAAGACGTCTCTGGTACTCCGTATTGGAGGCTCCTGAAAAATGAGACCACTGAGTAGCTTGAAGTTCCTTGTCTGGGCGCTGAGTCCAGCTGGAGACTCTGTGACTTCCTGCCCACACTACTCTTTACAGGCAGCAGGGTGCCGCTCCTGTTGGGTCACCTTCTTCCTGATAGCTCTTCTTTCTTCCCAGCGAGTCTAACTTAGAGTGCATTTGTGATTGTGTGCCATAAATGGAGCAAATCATAAATTGAATTTGAATATGTTTCATTTTCTCCAATTCTAGGATTCACCTGACCTTCCTGCAAGACTGCCCCACCTTAATCCAATCTCCCCTTAACTGGGGATGGAAAACAGCTTGTTTGGATTTGCATTTTCTTAGCTTATACTGACGTCTATTTATATGTTTATTATCTACTTCATTTTCTCTATACTGAATTAACTTTTCAAAATAGGCAGCCTGTTCTTAGTGTGTTTTTTTGGTTCCTTTGTTTATTTTGTATTATCTGTCTGTTTTGTGGACTCCCTTTTCATGAGAGAAAGAATAATTCATATTCCTACACCATCCTCTGGAGCACCCAGAGTTAGGCATTACTGTATACTTTTTACAGTTTAATTACTCAAAAGGTCTAATAGTACCTGTTGCCCCTTTCCAGGTGGAGAGGGGGGATATTTAACCCTGCACTAGCCATCATCAACTTTTTCCAACACTGGAAACAGTTGTGTTAGCATTCTCCTGACTAATAATTATGGAGCATGTTTTTATCTGTTTACAGTCCATTCTAATTTCTATGACTTTGTGCATATTTATATTTATCTATATTACCTGCAGCTTGTTTTTTTCCTCTAATGTATCAAGGACATCCTTAATTAGTACATTGCATCTCCGGTGTAGTGTCTAATAGTCACCTGTGATTCCACAGTGGGCATTGAGCTTCTTTGGCTCAATGCTTCTCTTATTAAAGGATATTTGTTTTCCAAGTTTTTGTCGTGTCTCAGTACTAAACATTTTGTTCATATATTATTAAGTTCATGTGGCTTTAATCCTTGTGTAGATTATCAAAGGGAGAGTATTATTTCTAATTTTAATAGGTGTTACAAGTTCCTGAAAAATTATAACTATTCCCACTTCAGATAGGTAATACTGATCCTATTTTTTTTTTTTTTTGTTATAGCCACAACTTCTGGGCTTGAACAACTTTTCTTGTTTAGTACTCATTGCTTTGTAATTCCCTCTTTTTTAAAATTTTAGTTTAACAATTTCCTTAAACTTTTAATATAAGAAACATTAATTATTTTTTGTGGTGGTTTAGAATTTGTTATTCTCTCTTCTGTGAAGTATTTCCCTATTTTAGCTTTTGTGCAGTTTAGAACTCTTTAATGAAATCGTCTGCTCTATATTATTAAATGGAAAGTTCTGGATGTGGAACTTTTTAAAAAATATTGAACATTTTATTGACTTTTCTTTATACTCCTCTAATGGGGATTCTGTTTGTTTTTATTCCTTGGATTAATATTTGATTATTTATTGTCTCACTACAACATCATGTATTCCATTAATTTTTTTCTTTATTACTATACATTTGCAAATGTATCTTTTAAAATCATCACACTAGGTCCTATTTCATGCTTAATTTTGCACACGGTGATTCTTTAAAGAAAATTCTTACTTGTTTTTTTATTTTATTCTTTACAGTTTTCTCTTACATTTCTACTTTCACTCAGCATTTTGTCTTTTCTTGGTTTTGTCTTAGCCATGTTGTTTGGAGCACAAAGATATTTATATTTGTGGATTATAGTAACTGAAAAATTTTCTTTGCTTAATTACTTGCTTTTGACCTGAATTATGCTATATTAGTCAGTGATACCTTCTTTGTGCTTTAATTTTGTCAGCCTTTATATGTACAACTTTGCCTTTATTTTCAGTTTTCTTTGGTATTTGCTTTAATAGTATTTGTAGGCCATATACAGCAGTTTTGTTACTGAACTGAACTTGGGTTCATTCCCCTGATGCATAGTAGTCAATTTACTGACACTGAGACATGCATGATAAAGGAAAGTAAAACACTTATTGTCAGGGCACCAAGCAAGGAGAATAGGCACCTAATGCTCAAAGGACCTGAACTCCTTGGTTGGTGCCCTGAAGATCAACACTGTACTTTTCCTTCACAACAACCTGAGTCAATAGATTTACTTTGCTGCAAGTGAACCTGAGTTCAACTATGTAACAATTTTGGTGACCATGAAAGGACCACCATCCCAACCGGGCGTCTTTGTGGTATGTGGCTGCCTGGGAGGAAGTGGCTCTAAGATTCTGTCTAGCAGATTCCTGAGCACATTTGTCTCAGTTCAGTTCAGTACAGTCACACAGTCGTGTCCAACTCTTTGTGACCCCATGGACTGCAGCACGCCAGTCTTCACTGTCCATCACCAACTCCTGGAGCCTACTCAAACTCGTGTCCATTGCATCGGAGATGCCGTCCAACCGTTTCATCCTCTGTCGTCCCCTTCTCCTCCTGCCTTCCATCTTTCCCAGCATCAGGGTCTTTTCAAATGAGTCAGCTCTTCGCATCAGGTGGCCAAAGTATTGGAGTTTCAGCTTCAGCATCAGTCCTTCCAGTGAAGATTCAGGACTGATTTCCTTTAGGATGGGCTGGTTGGATATCCTTGCAGTCCAAGGGACTTTCAAGTTTCTTCTCTAACACCACAGTTCAAAAGCATCAATTTTTCAGTGCTCAGCTTTCTTTATAGTCCAACTCTCACATCCATATATGACTACTAGAAAAACCATTGCTTTGACTGGATGGACCTTTGTTGACAAAGTAATGCCTCTGCTTTTTAATATGCTGTCTAGGTTGGTCACAACTTATCTTCTAAGGAGCAAGTGTCTTTTAATTTCATGGCTGCAATCACTGTCTGCAGTGCTTTTTGAGCCCCCCAAATTGTTTCTCCATCTATTTGCCATGAAGTGATGATTCTGGATGCCATGATCTTAGTATTCTGAATGCTGTTTTAAGGCAACTTTTTCACTCTCCTCTTTCACTTTCATCAAGAGGCTCTTTAATTCTTCGCTTTCTGCCATAAGGGTGGTGTCATCTGCATATCTGAGGTTTTTGATATTTCTCCCGGCAATCTTGATTCCAATTTGTGCTTCATCCTGCCTGGCATTTCGCATGATGTACTCTGTATAAAGTTAAGTAAGCCGGGTGACAAGATACAGCCTTGATGTACTCCATTCCTGATTTGGAGCCAGACTGTTTTTCCATGTCCACTTCTAACTGTTGTTTCTTGACCCGTATACAGATTTCTCAGGGGGCAGGTCAGGTGGTCTGGAATTTCCATGTCTTGAAGAATTTTCCACAGTTTGTTGTGATCCACACAGTCAAAGGCTTTTGCATAGTCAATAAAAAGGAAGTAGATGTTTTTCTAGAACTCTCTTGCTTTTTCAATGATACAATGATTTTGGTAATTTAATCTCTGGTTCCTCTGTCTTTTCCAAATCCAGTTTGAACATCTGGAAGTTCATGGTTCATGTACTGTTGAGGCCTGGCTTGGAGGACTTTGAGAACTGCTTTGCTAGCATGTGAGATGAGTGCAATTGTGCAGTAGTTTTAACGTTCTTTGGAATTGCCTTTCTTTGGGATTGGAATGAAAACTGACCTTTTCCAGTCCTGTGGCCTCTGCTGAGTTTTCCAGATTTGCTGACATATGGAGTGCAGCACTTTCACAGTCATCTTTTAAGGTTTGAAATAGCTCAACTGGAATCCCATCACCTCCACTAGCTTTGTTCGTAGTGATGCTTCCTAAGGCCCACTTGACTTCACATTCCAGGATGTCTGGCTCTAGGTGAGAGGTGAGAGGTGAGTGATCACACCATCATGGTTATCTAGGTCATGAAGATCTTTTTTGTATAGTTCTTTGGTATATTCTTGCCACCTCTTCTTAATATCTTCTCCTTCTGTTAGGTCCATATAATGTCTGTAGTGCTGACTTTTGCATAAAATATTCCCTTGGTATCTCTAATTTTCTTGAAGAGATCTCTAGTGTTTCCCATTCTATTGTTTTCCTCTATTTCTTTGGATTGATAGAAGATAGAGGGTCTTTCCCCCCTGCTGATATCTCATTTGATGCAATAGAAACTGCTTTCAGTTTTTCACAGTCAAGAAGGCATACAAGACCAAAAAGAGACCCCTTAAATGAAGCAGCAGATGTCACTTTTGGTAGTGATACTCACTGACCAGAGAAATGGGGAGACAAAAATTTGAGCAGAGGGTAAGATTCTAGGGACTCAAGAGAGTGAAGGGTAGCCCACATAAAAGAAACTGTAAGGGAACATATTATAGTGGGTGCCCAGCAGTGCTTACTGTAAGACAAGAAGTTCATTGAAAAAAAATTTGTCCCAGCATAAAAAAAGGAAGCAGAAGAGGAGGAGAAGTCATTCTTCATGCAAACAAGAGAGAGTGATAGAGCGAAGAAGCCTGGGGAGTTCACTTGGGGAAACATGCTCCATCCCACTTCCCACCAGGAGTGCCAGGTCACCCTTTGGGGGGAAACAAACAAGTTGACTTTATTATTGGTACTGGAGCTACTTGTTCTTTTCTGAACACAAGTTAACTATTAATCCAAAAAAGCACCATGGCAAGAGGAATTTCCAGAAAACCTCTCCAAAAACTGTTTTTGCAACCCCTAGAATGTCAGATTGAGGCTCCTAACTTAAAACACAATTGTATATACATGCCACAGAGCCCAGTCTCATTGGGGTGAGCTGTATTATGCTAAAATGACTTTCACTTCTGGAAGACTGGATAAAGAGGTACCAATGAAACAAGCCTGTGCCTTGCAGGCAGCCATCCTGTTAAGGGATGGAGCCACTAGCATCCCTGAAGACATCCTGCATCAGGGAAGCCTGAGAGCATAGACTGATGAGACGGCAGGTACAGCAAGGAAGGCCAGAGCAGTAAAGCTGAAACTGAAACTGTACGCTCAGGCTCTGAGCTTAAGGCAATACCCTTTAAAGGAGCAAGCAAAACAGGGATCCAACCTTTGATAAATTGACTTTTTGAAATACCAGCTTATTTGCCTCCCTCAGTCACCATACGGACTTCCCATGTGGCACTAGTGGTTAGAATCTGCCTGCCAATGCAGGTAACATAAGAGACATAACTTGGATTCCTGGGTCGGGAAGATCCCATAGAGGTGGGCATGGCAACCCACTCCAGTATTCTTGTTTGGAGAATTCAAGGGACAGAGGAGTCTGGCAGACTACAGTCCCTAGGGTTGCAAAGAATCAGACATGACTGAAAGCGACTTAGCACGCAGTCACCATATAGTACTCCCATCCTGCCTTGGGCCTGATTAATGTTTCCTTGGGAGATCCAGACATCAAGGTCTTCACAGATGGAAGTAGTTTTATGAACCTTGAAAAATGACAGAGCAGATACATGCTGATAACCTTGCAGGAGATTCTAGGAGTAGCACCTTTGTTTTCATGTACTTGGCCCAAAAAGTTAAACTATTGCTCTCACTTGACTTTTACGTGTCCCTAAAGATAAGATAGGTAATACCTTTAACGATTCAAAATGTCTTTTCAGTTGTGAATGCATATGGGGCAATGTGGAAAGATAGATTGTTTACTTCTGAAGAAAAGAAATCAAACATGCCCCCAGGAAGTTTTGAAACTGCTAGACACAGTGCTCAAGCCAAAGGAGATGGGAGTTGTGCATTGCCCAGGATAGTCAGGATAAAAACACCCTTGGTTACAGCTCTGATGCTAAGTATATACCTGACCCAGTTTAACCTGACACACTCACCTGAGAACCTTGAAAGGTCACAAGAATGGATATTTAATTTTATGTATCTAGGATCGAATGGTAAATGACCAAGGAGTGTTTTAATTCATGAATATCTCATGGAAGAACTAATTGGATCTGTATACCTGAACACCCATTCGGCAACCAGTTGATACAAGACTACATTAAAAGGCCAAATACTCAAAGGACAATTGAAAGAATATTATGAAAATGTATGACTTGTGCCAAAAATAATTCTAAGACTGGGACTCCTACACCCTGCATAGAGTCTGAGCTAGAGGGGAGAGTCTGAGTGAAGATTGGTGACTAGATTTTACAGTTGTGCCCAAAGTAAAAGGAAACTTTTGCTACCTACAATGATGGCTGACACCTTAACAGTCTGCTTAGAAGCATTCCCTTGCTGGATTGAAAAAGCTTCAAAAGTAGTAAACGTTCTTGCTCTAGGAAATAACCCCTAGATTGGGGCTACCCAGATCAATTTAGAGTGATACTGGATGTGCCTTTATTGCTAATGTGATTCAGGAGGAATCTAAAATATGTGGAATAAAATGGAGCTTACAGGCATCTTGGAAGCCATGATCAGTCAGAACTACACTTTGAAAGGATGATAGCTAAAATCAGTCAAGAAATTGACTTAACCTGGGATAAGTTTCCAGTTGCAATGCTTAGAATTAGAATGTGTCCTAGAACACTCCCATTTAGTCCTTATGAAATATTGTATAGGAGACTCTTCCTCTATCCTTAGCAGTTAATTGGCCTGACACGTGACTGGAAGGAAAAAGAATTGGGACACTGTAAGGTATGTGCAAATAGTGGGGTAAGTTGTAAATACTGTTTCCAAATTTGGGCCTGATAAAGTGATGTTTCCCATAGATCCTCTTCCAGTGATTTAGACATGGAGACTGGGTGCTCCTATAATGTGGAAGGATAAACATCCAAAGAACCAAGTCCAGAGTCAGAGGGTGGGGGCTTACCAGGTTCTACTGCTAACTAGCTCTTCTGTTCAATTGACAGGAGTCAAGTCATGGATCTGCAACACATGGGTGAAGCTCTCTTCTGATCCAACTACAAATCCACAGTCCTCAGAAGTTACAGAAAAGGCAACCACAAAGCTGAACAAAACCAGTCTGTCTTCCTACAAGTCTGCACTGGGGTTTCAGTTAAAATCAAAGAAATTATCTTATATAAGTAGTGAATGACTTGTGGCCATTTATCATAACATTTGTAAATGGTTGGCTCATTTTTCTGATTTATTATTTGCTTATATTTTTTGCTTGCTTCTGGATTCATCTAATCATTTTACCTGTGATTATATTGTAGACAATCAATCCTATAATTTGCTGTGATATTGATAATAGGAGATACTTAACCCTTGCTCTATTTTAATTTAAACCTTGTGATAATAGGATTCGTACCAAAATTTAGGGCCTTTGCTATTTTCCCATATAAGATCTTGGCCCTAACTGTAATGATGGCTCTTGCTTTTCTTTACTGTCTCATCCCATTGGTGTCTGCTGCTTCCTGGAGGGAGAATACTCTAATTAAGTTATCTCAGAATATAGCCACAGGAGCGAACTTAAGTAATTGTTGGTTATGTCATTTGAAATATGGAACCATTAGTAAAAACTTTGTCCCATTTATTGTCCCCGTAACTGACTTTAGTACTGTGCCGAACCCCATGACCTACCATCATCTTCCTCCTCCAGGCCGCACATTCAAAGTTAAGCTAACCAAATTACCTAGGAGTGTTGAAGTCCCTTGCTTCACCCTGTCTCAGGAAATTTTCGTTGGAGGAAGTATTACTATTGGGCCCCCACGATCTCTTGACTTTCTCCTGAGAAAATGTGATGAACAAAATCCCCTAATATGTACAAAAGACAGATGTGAAAGAGCTAAAAATGACACTGATTCATGCCAGAGAGTCAGAAAAGTTGTATATAATGTAACAGGACCTTGGAAGGCTTGCAGTGGTTGTGATCCCTGGCTAGAGAACATAATCTCTGAACTCCCCCAAAAAGAAAGTATCAATTTCACTACCCTGGGAGGTATAACTTGCGCCCCTCCAGGATATTACTTTGTCTGTGGCACAGGGAGAGACCCTAAAGGAGAAGGGTGGGCACATCGCTGCTTAGACAGCTGGGAAATGGAAGGATCATGCCTACTGGGATATATAAGGATGCCTTTTGCCTTGTATAGTCTGGAGAGCATCTCTTCCCTACCTAAATCAAACACCTATACGAAAAGAATGATATTGGCAGAGTATGAGGATAATATAGGACAAAGTGTTTTTGGCAACTTCATACAAACTGCCAGAGTTTATGTCAATAGAAATATGACTCACAACCTATCTGCCACAATTGGACAAATTGCTGAGGACACAGCTAAAAGTATTGCAGCCCAACACACATCTTTGAACTCATTGACTCGAGTGGTCCTGGGCAATAGGATAGCCCAAGATTTCTTATTGGCAAAACAAGGAGGAGTGTGTGTAATGGCTAATAACACATGCTGCACATACATCAACACCTCTGGAGAAGTTGAAACCCAAGTAAACAGAATAATTCAAAAGGCTACCTGGTTACAGGATGTGCATAAAGAGGATGCACATCAGGACTTATTTTCTTGGTTGCCATCTGAAATAGGGGGACTCTTTTGAGTACCATTATAAGACTCCATTTGATCATCATTCTTTTTATATTATGTTTATTAATTTTCAGCTATCTGGCCAGATGCTATGACAAAGTGGTCAAAGAGAGAGATCTTATTTTCATAATTCAAAATACTAATGTGAAGCCTGGACTCAAGAATTCTTTGATAAGAAGATCTCAGAATTTTGCTCCTCTAATCCAGAAGAATTAACGTCGCCTCTGTTCAGCAGGAAGTAGCCAGAATCGTCATCGCTCCGTTCCCCTCAGGATGAAGAGTATCAAAGAGCAGAGGGAACTGAAATAGAGCAGGATCTGCAGGGCCTTCCTGGGCACAATCCCTTTTGCCCCCACTTGTTTTTTGTAGAAAAAACTCGAGATTTTTGGGTCTTCACAGAGTTCCAAAGGGCAGACTCAAGCAGTTAGTGATTACAGAAGTGAGAAAATGCAGATACAGAGGAAAAACAAGCAAGAAAAGTTTAGCCATAAAACAGAGTCACGGGATTCCTGATTCCTCTTCAAGGGATATAGATAACAATCTGATGCAACTTATCTTTGAGTTGTTTTACAGAAACCAGGACCACATGATGAAACCTGCTGACCACAGCCAAGGTGACAGAAACAAGATGGAGCCAGAAGAATGATGATCAAGATGCTAGATATCATTTTGTTGATTAACACCCAAACAATCTGAAGAATCCATGAGATAATCATGCATTTAAGATACTTACTCTTATTTTTAATCTTAAAAATTGCCTGCTTGAAAACTGGGGAGTTCAGGTCCTTTAAATATTTGCTGCACATTCTCTTGCTTGACACCCTGCAAATAAATGCTATACTTTCTTTCATCACAACCATGTGTCAGTAGATTGACTTTGCTCATTTGGGTAAGAAAACTGAAGTATGGTTCAGTAGCAACCTGTGTTTTAATTTGGAGAGCTCAGTGGTTTTTCTTAACAACTTTTCAGTTTTTTGAAGACTAGGAGTACTTTTAAGCATACAAAAGTATAAACACTCATATCCATCACCCAGATTCAAAAAGAACTATATTCCTCGTTTGCCTAATCTATTATTCTTTTCTTTTTGTTGAAATATTTTAAAGCAAATCACAGACACTATGCCATTTCACCCTTAAAAATTTCAGTATCTATCTCTTAAAATATGTTTTTTCTTAAATAATCACAATACGATTGTCTCAGCTAATAAAGTTCATATTCTCTAATGTTGAATACTCAGTCTACATTGAAAATGTCTTCAGTTCAGTCACTTAGTTGTGTCCGACTCTTTGCAACCCCATGAACCGCAGCATGCCAGGCCTCCCTGTCCATCACCAACTCCCAGAATCCACCCAAACCCATGCCCATCGAGTCAGTGATGCTATCCAACCATCTCATCGTCTCATCATCTCATCATCTGTCATCCCCTTCTCCTCTTGCCCCCAATCCCTCCCAGCATCAGGGTCTTTTCAAATGAGTCAGCTCTTCGCATCAGGTGGCCAAAGTATTGGAGTTTCAGCTTCAGCATCAGTCCTTCCAATAAACACCCAGGATTGATCTCCTTTAGGATGGACTGATTGAATCTCCTTGCAGTCCAAGGGACTCTCAAGAGTCTTCTCCAACACCACAGCTCAAAAGCATCAATTCTCAGTGCTCAGCTTTCTTTATAGTCCAACTCTCACATCCATACATGACCACTGGAAAAACCATAGCTTTGACTAGATGGACCTTTGTTGGCAAAGTAATGTCTCTGCTTTTTAATATGCTATCTAGGTTAGTCATAACTTTCCTTCCAAGGAGTAAGCATCTTTTAATTTCATGGCTGCAATCCCATCTGAAGTGATTTTGGAGCCCAGAAAAATCAAGTCTGACACTGTTTCCACTGTTTCCCCATCTATTTGCCATGAAGTGATGGGACCAGATGCCATGATCTTATTTTTCTGAATGTTGAGCTTTAAGCCAACTTTTTCACTCTCCTCTTTCACTTTCATCAAGACGCTGTTCAGTTCCTCTTCACTTTCTGCCATAAGGGTGGTGTCATCTGCATATCTGAGGTTATTGATATTTCTCCTGCAATCTTGATTCCAGCTTGTGTTTCTTCCAGCCCAGCGTTTCTCATGATATACTCTGCGTATAAATTAAACAAGCAGGGTGACAATATACAGCCTTGATGTACTCCTTTTCCTCTTTGGAACCAGTCTGTTGTTCCATGTCCAGTTCTAACTGTTGCTTCCTGACCTGCATACAGGTTTCTCAAGAGGCAGGTCAGGTGGTCTGGTATTTCCACCTCTTTCAGAATTTTCCACAGTTTATTGTGATCCACACAATCAAAGGCTTTGGCATAGTCAATAAAGCAGAAATAGATGTTTTTCTGGAACTCTCTTGCTTTTTTGATGATCCAGCGGATGTTGGCAATTTGATCTCTGGTTCTTCTGCCTTTTCTAAAACCAGCTTGAACATCTGGAAGTTCACAGTTCAAGTATTGCTGAAGCCTGACTTGGAGAATTTTGAGCATTACTTTACTAGCATGTGAGATGAGTGCAATTGTGTGGTAGTTGAACATTCTTTGGCATTGTCTTTCTTTGGGATTGGAATGAAGACTGACCTTTTCCAGTCCTATGGCCACTGCTGAGTTTTTCAAATTTGCTGGCATATTGAGTGCAGCAATTTCACAGTGCCATCTTTCAGGATTTGAAATAGTTCAGCTGGAATTCCATCCCCTCTACTAGCTTTGTTCATAGTGATGCTTCCTAAGGCCCACTTGACTTCACATTCCAGGATGTCTGGTAGAGATGGTGAGTGATCACACCATCGTGATTATCTGGGTCGTGAAGATCTTTTTTGTATAGTTCTTCTGTGTATTCTTACCACCTCTTCTTAATATCTTCTGCTTCTGTTAGGTCCCTACCATTTCTGTCCTTTATAGAGCCCACGTTTGCATGAGACGTTCCCTTGGTATCTCTAATTTTCTTGAAGAGATCTCTAGTCTTTCCCATTCTGTTGTTTTCCTCTATTTCTTTGCACTGATCACTGAGGAAGGCTTTCTTATCTCTCCTTGCTATTCTTTGGAACTGTGCATTCAAATGGGTTTATTCAAGCCAGGATCTAAATAAGGGGCACACAATTCTCCCCATCTGCTAATCTGGGGAACAGCACTTTATTCCCTAAGTTATTAAGACACTGGAACCCTTTGAAAGTCCTTCTTAGTGGATTTTTCTCATTGTTTCTTCATAGTCACCTTGGCAGCTTCAGGTACAACAAATTTTTTTCCATCTTTCCAAACTGAAACTCTACCCATTAAACACTATATCCCTATTTTCCTCCCCTCCTCAGTCCTTGGCAGTACCACTCTTCTTTGTTTTTCTCTGAATTTGACTATTTTAAGTACCTCATATATTGGACTCACACAATACTGGTCTTTTTGTGAATGGTTTATTTCACTTAGCTTTGTATCTTCAAGGTTCATCCATGTGGTAACATGTGTCATATTTTCCTTCCTTTTAAAGGCTGAATCCTGGAGTAGGAAATGGCCCTCTACTCCAGTATTCTTGCTTGGAAAATTCAATGGACAGAGGAGCCTGGCGGGCTACAGTCCATGGGGCCACAAAGAGTCGGACACAGCCGAGAAACTGAGCACAGAGTGTATAACCCATTATATGTATATAAGTCACATTTTGTTTATCCATTTGTCCTTTGAAGGACACTTGGTTGCTCCCACCTTCTGGCTATTGTGAATAATGCTGCCGGGACATGATTGTATAAATAAATACCGCTTGTCCCTGTTTTCAGTTCTTGTGTATATATTCCCAGAAGTGAAATGCTGCACTATATGGTAATTCTACAGTTAATTTTTTAGGAGACTCCTTGTTTTTCACGGTGACACTCCTTGCACTCTTGACAAAACCAAGTTGATCTTGATGAATCCCTTTAAATAGCTGTGTAATTTGATTTGCTGCTATTTTCTTTAAGGTTGTTGCATTTCTATATATTTAGGAGTTTGAGGAAATATTTTTTTTTTCCTCATTGTCCTCTGTTTTGTGATTGAAGTTATCTAGGAGAAGGCAATGGCACCCCACTCCAGTACTCTTGCCTGGAAAATCCCATGGACGGAGGAGCCTGGTAGGCTGCAGTCCATGGGGTCTCGAAGAGTCTGAACACGACTGAGCGTCTTCACTTTCACTTTTCACTTTCATGCCTTGGAGAAGGAAATCGCAAATCCACTCCAGTGTTCTTGCCTGGAGAATCCCAGGGACGGGGGAGCCTGGTGGGCTGCCGTCTATGGGGTCACACAGAGTCGGACACGACTGAAGCGACTTAGCAGTAGCAGCAGCAGCAGTCTCCTGAAGCATATTGAAATACTTTCTTTTTTGCTGTTCTCTAGAAGAGTCTGGATACTACTAAGATAAACGTTGTATCTCAGTTTTCAAATTTAACTGAGAAAGTTCAACAATACTCCTGTTTTATCTGTGATTGTACCCCCTTTTTCATCAAGTTATTTATTTGTACCTTTTTTCTAGCTAAGTCCATGCCACCCAGAGTTTCAATGTTGTCAGCTTTCTGAGTCCATTTTTTTTTATCTTGCAATTTAGTTCAATTTTCACCTATTCTACTTTTCTACTATTTTAAGTCTGTAAATTTCCCTCAATTCTCCACTTTTACCAGAAGCAGTTATTATTATTGATATCCAATATTTTCAAATTTCCCTTAAGTTTTGGCTGATGGGTGTTTTTGGAATTTAAATATCTTCTGGTATTTAAATGGCAAACATATTTATGTCGGAGAGTGTTTTGCCTATGTTCTCCTCTAGGAGTTTTATAGTTTCTGGTCTTACATTTAGATCTTTAATCCATTTTGAGTTTATTTTTGTGTATGGTGTTAGACAGTGTTCTAGTTTCATTCTTTTACAAGTGGTTGACCAGTTTTCCCAGCACCACTTGTTAAAGAGGTTGTCTTTTTTCCATTGTATATCCTTGCCTCCTTTGTCAAAGATAAGGTGTCCATAGGTTTGTGGATTTATCTCTGGGCTTTCTATTCTGTTCCATTGATCTATATTTCTGTCTTTGTGCCAGTACCATACTGTCTTGATGACTGTGGCTTTGTAGTAGAGTCTGAAGTCAGGCAGGTTGATTCCTCCAGTTCCATTCTTCTTTCTCAAGATTACTTTGGCTATTCGAGGTTTTTTGTATTTCCATACAAATTGTGAAATTCTTTGGTCTAGTTCTGTGAAAAATACCGTTGGTAGCTTGATAGGGATTGCATTGAATCTATACACTGCTTTGGGTAGAATAGCCATTTTGACAATATTAATTCTTCCAATCCATGAACACGGTATGTTTCTCCATCTGTTTGTGTCCTCTTTGATTTCTTTCATCAGTGTTTTATAGTTTTCTATGTATAGGTCCTTTGTTTCTTTAGGTAGATATACTCCTAAGTATTTTATTCTTTTTGTTGCAATGGTGAATGGTATTGTTTCCTTAATTTCTCTGTCTGTTTTTTCATTGTTAGTATATAGGAATGCAAGGGATTTCTGTGTGTTAATTTTATATCCTGCAACTTTACTATATTCATTGATTAGCTCTAGTAATTTTCTGGTAGAATCTTTAGGGTTTTCTATGTAGAGGATCATGTCATCTGCAAACAGTGAGAGTTTTACTTCTTCTTTTCCTATCTGGATTCCTTTTACTTCTTTTTCTGCTCTGATTGCTGTGGCCAGCACTTCCAACACTATGTTGAATAGTAGTGGTGAGAGTGGGCACCCTTGTCTTGTTCCTGATTTCAGGGGAAATGCCTTCAATTTTTCACCATTGAGGGTGATGCTTGCTGTGGGTTTGTCATATATAGCTTTTATTATGTTGAGGTATGTTCCTTCTATTCCTGCTTTCTGGAGAGTTTTAATCATAAATGAGTGTTGAATTTTGTCAAAGGCTTTCTCTGCATCTATTGAGATAATCATATGGTTTTTATCTTTCAATTTGTTAATGTGGTGTATTACATTGATTGATTTGCGGATATTAAAGCAAGATCCTCTATGACCCACCTCCCAGAATATTGGAAATAAAAGCAAAACTAAACAAATGGGACCTAATGAAACTTAAAAGCTTTTGCACTACAAAGGAAACTATAAGTAAGGTGAAAAGACAGCCCTCAGATTGGGAGAAAATAATAGCAAATGAAGGAACAGACAAAGGATTAATCTCAAAAATATACAAGCAACTCCTGAAGCTCAATTCCAGAAAAATAAATGACCCAATCAAAAAATGGGCCAAAGAACTAAACAGACATTTCTCCAAAGAAGACATACAGATGGCTAACAAACACATGAAAAGATGCTCAACATCACTCATTATTAGAGAAATGCAAATCAAAACCACAATGAGGTACCATTACACGCCAGTCAGGATGGCTGCTATCCAAAAGTCTACAAGCAATAAATGCTGGAGAGGGTGTGGAGAAAAGGGAACCCTCTTACACTGTTGGTGGGAATGCAAACTAGTACAGCCGCTTTGGAAAACAGTGTGGAGATTTCTTAAAAAACTGGACATAGAACTGCCATATGACCCAGCAATCCCACTTCTGGGCATACACACTGAGGAAACCAGATCTGAAAGAGACACGTGCACCCCAATGTTCATCACAGCACTGTTTATAATAGCCAGGACATGGAAGCAACCTAGATGCCCATCAGCAGATGAATGGATAAGGAAGCTGTGGTACATATACACCATGGAATATTACTCAGCCATTAAAAAGAATTCATTTGAACCAGTCCTAATGAGATGGATGAAGCTGGAGCCCCTTATACAGAGTGAAGTAAGCCAGAAAGATAAAGAACATTACAGCATACTGACACATGTATATGGAATTTAGAAAGGTGATAACGATAACCCTATATGCAGAACAGAAAAAGAGACACAGAAATACAGAACAGACTTTTGAACTTTGTGGGAGAATGTGAGGGTGGGATATTTCAAAAGAACAGCATGTATACTATCTATGGTGAAACAGATCACCAGCCCAGGTGGGATGCACGAGACAAGTGCTCCGGCCTGGTGCACTGGGAAGACCCAGAGGAATCGGGTGGAGAGGGAGGTGGGAGGGGGGATCGGGATTGGGAATACATGTAAATCCATGGCTGATTCATATCAATGTATGACAAAACCCACTGGGAAAAAAAAAAAAAATAAAAAAAATAAAAAAAAAAAAGAAATAAAAAAAAATAATAAAAAAAAAATAAATGGCAAACATAGAAGTCTTTATCTTTTAATTTTATGCCATCTTAATTTTTTCTTGGTTTAGTTGATATGTATAATGAAAAATTTTGAACTTCTTGACTGTAAATATGCTTCTTTCCTTGGCCTTTGCATTAATGTTGTGTTAGCTATTCATATGAGTCTTACATCACAGTCTTTTAAAAAATAATTTTCAAAAATTTATTTTTAGCTGCACTGGGTCTCTGTTGCAGAGCACAGGCTTTAGGTGTGCAGGCTTCAGTAGTTTCAGCACACAGACTTGATATTTGTGGCTCGTGGGCTCTACAGCACAGGCTCAGTAGTTGTGGCACATGGGCTTAGCTGTTCCATGGCATGTGGATTCTTCCCAGACCAGTGATGAAACCCATGTCCCCTGCATTGGCAGGAGGATTCTTATCCACTGCACCACCAGGGAAGTTCCATCCCAGTCTTTTTGTATGACAGTAAGTCCCCTCCACATGAATGATTTCCATTCCTAGAGCCTATTCCTAGAGTCCAATTTTTTTGTAAGTCCAGCAAAGTTAGCCTATGTACCCAACAAACACAATTAGCTATATAATACTGTACTGTAATACATTCATAATAGTTATCACACAAATAATACATTTAAAAAAGCAAACACAAAAAAAAAGAAAACATTTTTTATTTTACAGTAGAGTACCTTGAAAAATATGGCAGTGCAGTACAGCAGCTGGCATGTAGCAGCTGGCATCAAGTGGAAAGGCAGGAAGAATTACTGACCGGAGAAGGGAGAGGAGGTGAGAAATGGAAGAGCTGAAGAATCATGAGCAATAGGAGTTGGAGGGCAAGCTGCAACTTCATTCATGCCTGACATTGATGTCACAGGTTCTGGTTCCTTGTTGGATTCAATTCTGTCTTCCCTCTTGAAAAAATGGTCCAGTAGCGTCTGGGTAGGGGCTCTGTTTTTCTCATCATGGATGATGTAGTAGTGCTGGATTGCATTCTCAACAGCTCCTGCAACCTTCCTGCACCATCCTAAGTTCAGGTCTCCTGTCTCAAAAACTAACAGTGCCTCCTCAGAGAAAGAAAATCTTGCCATTTCCTGCATCCTGAATCTCTTTGTTTCTTCAGTTACTTCTTCTTCATCTTCATCTTGGCCTTGTTTCTCTTTGTCCTTTCTCTGGAATTCCAATTCCACAAGGTCTTCATTAGTAAGCTCCTCATGTTGCACAGCAAGAAGTTCAGTGAAGAGTCCCTCTTGCAGATCTAGCCTGAAACAAAGATACTGTACTACTGTATTCTACACAATGTTGTACAGTAAAGTACAGAAAAGTACAGCCTCTTGGAGTGGATGCACAGACAAGACAATGTATGCCAGACTCATGAATTCTAATTACTTATGTGATTGGACATGAAAATGCATGTTCCCATCTTTGAAAATTAACAACTTGATGGTTCATATTTAGGGGACTTACTGTAGTCTCTAGTGTTCCATTTTTTAGACTTCAGCATATGCTCATTCTTAAAAAATTAATAGAGTTAACCTTTTTTTGTGCAGCTTA
This sequence comes from Dama dama, assembly GCF_033118175.1. NCBI lineage: Eukaryota > Metazoa > Chordata > Mammalia > Artiodactyla > Cervidae > Dama > Dama dama. Next base: position 80,780,272 of record NC_083700.1, read on the forward strand.
GGATTACAGCAAATTGACTGAAAAGTACACAGACTTTCCACACACTCCAAGCTCTTACACAAGCACACTCTCCCTCATCATCATCTCACACCAGACTCACAGTTGTTACAATCCATGAACTTACATGATACATCTTATCACCCAACATCTATAGCTTACACTGGGGCTCACTTTTCATGTTGTACATTCTGAGTTTGGACAAATGTGTGACTTGTATCCACCATTGTATCATATGGAATCATTTCACTGTCCTAAAACTCCTCTGTGCTCTGCCTAGTCATCCCTCTTTCCCAGTCCCTGTGAAGGACTGGTGCTTTACTGTCTCCACACTTTTGCCTTTTCAAGAATGTCATATAGTTGGAATCATACAGTTTGTATCTTTTTCAGATTGACTTCTTTCACTATATGCATTTCAGTTTCCTCCCTTTAATGTTGTACTATAAAGAAGGCTGAGTGCCAAAGAATTGATGCTTTTGAACTGTTGTGTTGGAGAAGACTTTTGAGAGTCCCTTGGACTGCAAGGAGATCCAACTAGTCCATCCTATAGGAAATCAATCTGAATATTCATTGGAAGGACTGATGCTGAAGCTGAAACTCCAATACTTTGGCCACCTGATGCAAAGAACTGATTCATCTGAAAAGACCCTAATGCTGGGAAAGATTGAGAGCAGGAGGAGAAGGGGATGACAGAGAATGAGATGGTTGGATGGCATCACTGACTCAATAGACAAGAGTTTGAGTAGGCTCCGGGAGTTGGTGATGGACAGGGAAGCCTGGTGCACTGCAGTCCATTGGGTTGCAAAGAGTTGGATACAACTGAGTGAGTGAACTGAACTGAATATAGTTTTTCTTCTATGAAATTGACCTCTAATCGAATGAGTGGTGTCTCTATAAGAAAAGAAAACTAAGGACATATGGACACACAGAGTGGGAGGCAGTGTGAAGACAGGCAGTGGCTGGAGTGATGCATCTATGTGCCAAGAAAGAACCATTTACTTCTAAAAACCCAAGAAGCTAGAAGAGACAAGGAAGGATTCTTCCCTAGATCCTTTGAAGAGGAGCATGATCTTCCCTATACCTTGATTTCAAATATCTACCCTGGAGAGTTGGGAGAAAATGTTTTTGTTTTAAGCCACCAGTTTCTGATACTAGGAAACTTAATACAGTGGTCATGAACTCATGCTAGCTTCTAAGCCCATGCTATTATCCCCTAGACTAGTAACCAATTCCTGCCTAGATACAAGAGGAGAAGGATCAGAGGAGGTCAAGCCACAGGAGTCGGCTGACACATTTAGTTACAGTAACCAAATTGAGAGACAAGCCTTCTGCAGCATCCTCCAATAGGGATGCTTATGTTGATATAACCACACAACCTCAGGACTCCTTGTCCTGTGAGATTTACTTAGGGATACTTATTAAGTTGTTTTTTTTTCCAAGACTGGGAGAGAGATAAGAATTTCTACTAAAAGTAAGCTGTTCATAATACCCTTATAATATTCTTTAGTCTCTGCTCCTCTCTCATCAAATCTACAAAAGTTTCCTCTCCATTTTCATTTTTATTCTCTATCCTCACTTGCACTTCCCATCTCCCAGTATTCACCCACTGGAATGTGTGTCATATAAATCCTTGGATATATGTGTTTCTTCTAAAATATGTCACTTTGTGGATGATTTTGTCCTTAGTTTATGTAAATCTAAACTATTCTTAGATTTATATAAATAAATCTAAACTAAGTTATGTAAACTTACTTTATGTAAATCTATGTTTTAGACCTCATTTATACTCAACATTCTTTTAAAAAGAGCCATGTGGGTTTTCATGTACATATAATTCATTGTTTATAAGTTGAATAAACTACTCTATGCACCCACCATATTTTATTTATCAGTTTCTCCAGTGATAAACACCAAGCTGCTTCCAACTTCCCATCACTGCAAGCAATGCTACTTACTTATAAATATTCTCACCCCATCCCTTTAGGGACCTGAGTAAGTGTCCCTCTGTCGGCTCCATAAAGTAAGTTTATGTTTAATTCTGCTGATTTAGAGCTGTCAATTTATTCAGGGTGGTTCTAGCGTTATGAAAACAAAGAAGCATCCAAATAATTTGTAGTTGTGCCATCATGGGGAGAGGCTTGACTCTGTCAGGTCCAAGTCACCCAACATCCCAGCTCCACTCTTTCCATGAGCTTGAACCATTCAGGGAAACAGAAAGCCCCTCAACTTCTTTGTTTTTGTGTGCAGTTGAAGCATGTACAGACTCAGAGAGATGGTTATATTTATGCCCTGAAGGTTGTTAGTTTAAACACAACAATGCTCTTCTCTCTATATATATATGTATATATATATAAACATATATGTGTATATACACACATGCATACAAATGGCTCCATTGCTGGAGATTTGATAAAAGCAAAATATTTTCTCTCCATCCATAAATCTTCTTTACTAGTCTTATAAAATAAAAATCATGACTTTAAATGCCGTTTTACATCAAATTATTTGTGGATCTAATCTGCCTTTATTGGACATTTGTGTTATTTCCTCCTTGGAATCAGCTGAGCACATGAACAGTCTGCTGAGGACCAGGGAGGGAGAACATGTGAGGACAACTGAACCTCTGCTGCATGGTAGACACTAGGGTGCTTTTCATACACACATAATCTCCTTTATCATCACAAAGGTTTTCTGTACTGTTATCCTCCATTTTACAGATGACAAAATGAAACACCATGCAGATTACAAAATGAAAAATCATGTTCACATTACTGAAGTAGATAGCAATATTAATAATGTGAAATTCCAAATGGTTTCCTACATATTTTTTGCAAACTTATGCTTTGTGTTTTATTTAGCATATTGCCTCAGGGGTCTAAATTTTTATTTTGTTTTTAACTGTGGTTGCAGCTACATAACATTAAATTTACCATCTTAAACATTTAAAAATATTCAGCTAAGTAGTGTTAAATATATTCATACTGTTTCGCAATAAATCTCTAAAACTTTTTATCTTGCAAAACTGAAACTCAACAGCCATTAATTTCCCCTCCCCATCCACTTTTGTGTTTTCTCTTTCTATGAATGGACTACTATAGAATTCCTCATGTGAATTAAATCATCAATATTTAAACTTTTGTAATTGGCTTACTTCACTTAGTATCCTAAAAGTTTATCCATATTGTAACATATGACAGGATTTTCCTTTTTGAGGCTGCATAGTATTTCATCAAATGTATATACCACTTATTCTCTATCCATCTGTCTGTGAAAATTTGGGTTATTTATATCTCTTGGCTATTGAAAGTAAGGTTGCAATGAATGTGTGCGTGCTTTGTCGCTCAGTTGTGTCTGACTCTTTGCTACCCTGTAGATTGTATCCTGCCAAGCTCCTCTGTTCATGGGATTCTCCAGGCAAGAGTATTGCATGGGTTGCCATTCCCTTCTCCAGGGGATTTTCCCAACTCAGGGATTGAATCCAGGTCCCCTGCATTGCAGGTAGATGCTTTACTGCCTGAGTCACCATGGAACTTTACTGTGGAAATATCTCTTTGAGATACTGCTTTGAATTCTTTTGGATATCTACCTACAAGTGTGATTGCTGGATCCTATAGCACTTGCATTAAAAAAAAAATTTCTGGAAGCTTGCCTTTGTTTGATATAGCAGCTGTACCATTTTGCATTCCCAACTACTTCCAGATTTTTAAAAGAAATATGAACATCCTAGGGACTAAATCCCTACCCACATAGTGTCCTTGTCTTTACATACAGGACATGAAGAGGAAAAGAAGTGAACTGTGGTTCTGACAGTTGTTAAATGGTTTGCATCCATTCTCATAATTTAATTGCTCTGGTGGCTCAGATGGTAAAGCGTCTGCCTGCAATGCAGGAGACCTGGATTCAATCCCTGGTTCAGGAAGATCCCCTAGAGAGGGAAATGGCAACCCACTCCAGTACTCTTGCCTGGAAAATTCTATGGATGGAGGAGCCTGGTAGGCTACAGTCCATGGGATTGCGAAGAGTTGGACACTACTGAGCAACTTCACTGGTTCATGCAAAGGTGAATAGTCTGGGGAGTCAAAGAAGGGTTTGTTATTGTTCAGTCACTTGACTGTGTTCAACTCTTTGTGACCCCATGGACTAAAGCACTCCAGCCTTCCCTGTCTTTCACTATCTCCTGCAATTTGTTCAAATTCATGTCCAAGGAGTTGGTGATACCATCCAACCATCTCATTCTCTGTGGCTCTCTTCTCCTCCTGCCCTCAATCTTTCCCAGCATCAGGGTCTATTCAAATGAGTTGGCTCCTTGCATCAGATGGCCTAAATATTTGGAGCTTCAGCTTCAGCATCAATTCTTCCAATCAATATTCAGGGTTGATTTCCTTTAGGACTGACTGGTTTGATTTCCTTGCAGTCCTAGGGACTCTCCAGAGTCTTCTCCAGCACCACAATTTGAAAGCATCCATTCTTTGGCACTCAGTCTTCTTTATGGTCCAACTCTCTCATATATACATGACTATTGGAAAAAAACACAGCTTTGACCGTATAGACCTTTGTCAGCAAAATGATGTCTCTGCTTTTCAATACACTGTCTAGGTTGGTCATAGCTTTCCTCGTAAGGAGAAAGCATCTTTTAATTTTGTGGCTGAAGTCACCATCCACAGTGATTTTGGAACCCAAGAAAATGAAATATGTCATTATTTCCACTTTTTCCCTTTCTATTTGCCAAGAAGTGATGGGACAGGATGCCATGATCTTAGTTTTTTTAATGTTAAGTTTAAAATCAGCTTTTTCACTCTTCTCTTTCACCCTCATGAAGAAGCTCTTTGGTTCCTCTTCAATTTCTCCCATTAAAGTGGTATCATCTGCATATCTAAGATTGTTGATATTTTTCCTGGCAATCTTGATTTCAGCTTGTGATTCATTCAGCATGGCCCTGCATATGAAGAAGTCTTAAAGGAGGTGATATACACACTAAGCCTTGAAGGGTCCTAGGAGTTAGCTGGAGCAAGACAGGAAGAAGGGCTTCCAGATTGATAGGGCAGTGAGGAAAAACCCAGAGAAGAGAAGACTTGACTCATACAGAGAATTCCTGATTCTTCAGTATGAGCGGAGCTTAGAAATCTTGTCAAAATCTGCAATTTTGACTTTCTATTTAATTGTTAGCTTTTCTTTGGAGTATGCGGATGTTTAAACTTTTTATGTTTAAACTTTAAAACTCCCTAGTTAGTCAGCAAAGCCTGGGCTGTTAGAAACAGTGATGTCCATCTATCACTGTAACAACAGAAGTTGCTAACTATATACCAAGGGTATGGATATCTTCTTTATTTTAAGAGATACTCCTTGACTTCATATAGTTAATGCTCAAAGAGGGAAAAAGTACTGAAAGTTTTAGTCACTCAGTCATGTCCAACTCTTTGTGACCCATGGAGCCTGCCAGGCTCCTCTGTCCCTGGAATTCTCTAGGTAAGATCGCCTTCTCCAGGGGATCTTCTGAATTCAGGGATCAAACCAGGGTCTCTTGCATTGCAGGCAGATTCTTTGCCATCTGAGCCACCAGGGAAGCCCATTAGTGGGAAAGCCAGGCATTAAAGAAGGAATTGTGAGTCTTATAAATGAAAATTGTATGCTGTACATTGTATGCTCTGGGAACCTGTAGAAAATGAATCGAGGAGGCTTAGAAGGTTTATCTCATGAAATGGAAGTAGATAATCACTGAAACCATAATCACAGAAAACTAGCCAATCTGATCACACGGACCACAGCCTTCTCTAACTCAGTGAAACTAAGCCATTTCGTGTGGGGCCACCCAAGATGGACGGGTCATGGTGGAGAGGTCTGACAGAATGTGGTCCACTGGAGAAGGGAATGGCAAACCACTTCAGTATTCTTGCCTTGAGAACCCCATGAACAGTATGAAAAGGCAAAATGATAGGATATTGAAAGATGAACTCCCCAGGGTGGTAGGCACCCAATATGCTACTGGAGATCGGAAGAGAAATAACTCCAGAAAGAATGAAGGGATGGAGCCAGAGCAAAAACAATACCCAGTCATGGATGTGACTGGTGATAGAAGCAAGGCCTGATGATGTAAAGAGCAATATTGCATAGGAACCTGGAATGTTAGGTCCATGAATCAAGGCAAATTGAAAGTGGTCAAACAGTAGATGGCAAGAGTGAACGTCAACATTACAGGAATCAGCAAACTAAAATGGACTGGAATGGGTGAATTTAACTCAGATGACCATTATATCTACTACTGTGGGCAGGAATCCCTTAGAAGAAATGGAGTAGCCATTATGGTCAACAAAAGAGTTCAAAATGCAGTACTTGGATGCGATCTCAAAAATGACAGATTCATCTCTGTTCGTTTCAAAGGCAAACCATTCAATATCATGGTAATCAAAGCCTATGTCCCAACCAGTAACGCTGAAGTTGAACAATTCTATGAAGACCTACAAGACCTTTAGAACTAACACCCCAAAAAGATGTCCTTTTCATTATAGGGGACTGGAATGCAAGAGTAGGAAGTCAAGAAACACCTGGAGTAACAGGCAAATTTGACCTTGGAGTACAGAATGAAGCAGGGCAAAGGCTAATAGAGTTTTGCCAAGAGAACACACTGATCATACCAAATACCCACTCACCTAGAGCCAGACATCCTGGAATGTGAAGTCAAGTGGGCCTTAGGAAGCATCACTACGAACAAAGTTAGTGGAGGTGATGGAATTCCAGTTGAGCTATTTCAAATCCTAAAAGATGATGCTGTGAAATTGCTGCACTCAATATGCCAGCAAATTTGAAAGACTCAGCAGTGGCCACAGGACTGGAAAAGGTCAGTCTTCATTCCAATCCCAAAGAAAGGCAATGCCAAAGAATGCTCAAACTATCACACAATTGCACTCATCTCACATGCTAGTAAAGTAATGCTCAAAATTCTCCAAGCCAGGCTTCAGCAATCCGTGAACTGTGAACTTCCAGATGTTCAAGCTGGTTTTGGAAAAGGCAGAGGAACCAGAGATCAAATTGCCAACATCTGCTGGATCAACAGAAAAGCAAGAGTGTTCCAGAAAAACATCTATTTCTGCTTTATTGGCTATGCCAAAGCCTTTGATTGTGGGGATCACAATAAACTGTGGAAAATTCTGAAAGAGATGGGAATACCAGACCACCTGACCTGCCTCTTGAGAAACCTGTATGCAGGTCAGGAAGCAACAGTTAGAACTGCACATGGAACAACAGACTGGTTCCAAATAGGGAAAGGAGTACGTCAAGGCTATATATTGTCACCCTGCTTGTTTAATTTATATGCAGAGTACATTATGAGAAACGCTGGGCTGGAAGAAACACAAGCTGGAATCAAGATTGCCGGGAGAAATATCAGTAACCTCAGATATGCAGATGACACCATCCTTATGGCAGAAAGTGAAGAGGAACTGAACAGCCTCTTGATGAAAGTGAAAGAGGAGAGTGAAAAAGTTAGGTTAAAGTTCAACATTCAGAAAATTAAGATCATGGCATCTGGTCCCACCACTTAATGGCAAATAGATGGGGAAACAGTGGAAACAGTGTCAGACTTTATTTTTATGGGCTTCAAAATCATTGCAGATGGTGATTGCAGCCATGAAATTAAAAGACACTTACTCCTTGGAAGGAAAGTTATGGCCAACCTAGATAGCATATTAAAAAGCAGAGACATCACTTTGCCAACAAAGGTCTATCTAGTCAAGGCTATGGTTTTTCCAGTGGTCATGTATGAATGTGAGAGTTCGACTGTGAAGAAACCTGAGTGCTGAGAAATGGATGCTTTTGAACTGTGATGCTGGGGAAGACTCTTGAGAGTCCCTTGGACTGCAAGGAGATTCAATCAGTCCATCCTAAAGGAGATCAGTCCTGGGTGTTCATTGGAAGGACTGTTGCTGAAGCTGAAACTCTAATACTTTGGCCACCTCATGTGAAGAGTTGACTCATTGGAAAAGACCCTGATGCTGGGAGGGATTTGTGGCAGGAGGAGAAGGGGACGACAGAGGATGAGATGACTGGATGGCATCACCTACTCGATGGATATGAGTTTGAGTAAACTCTGGGAGTTTGTGATGGACAGGGAGGCCTGATGTGCTGTGGTTCTTGGGGTCGCAAAGAGTCAGACACGACTGAGTGACTGAATTGGAAGTAGATAGGCTAGAGGGCCCTCAGAAGAAAAACAAAACAAAACAAAACAGTTAAATCTTGATATTGGGTAAACCATGTTAAACCTTAAGATATTTTATGATCTAAGCCTGGTCATAATGCTCCCCTTGAAATGGCCTCAGCAATAATGCTCTTGAAAGAACAAAAGTACTGTTTTCAGGCAAGAGGTAACAAAAGAAAAGATAACAAATGAGTTGTAAAGATTCCCAGTTCTATTTCAATAGTAAAGATTAGCCTGAAGCACTTTCTTAAGCTTTGTTGCAGAAATTTAAACTTCCTCCAGCGCTCAATCACTAGATCAACAGGAACCTAAGGGATGATGACTCTTGAAAGTCTCTTGGACTGAAAGGAGATCAAACCAGTCAATCCTCAATGAGATCAATCCAGAATATTCACTGGAAGGCCTGATAACGAAGCTGAAGGTCCACTTTGGCCACCTCATGTGAAGAGCTGAATCATTGGAAAAGAGCCTGATACAGGGAAAGATTGAGGGCAGGTGGAGAAGGGGAGTGACAGAGGTTTAGACTGTTGGATGGCATCATCAACTCAATGGACATGAGTTTGAGCAAGCTCCGGAAGAGGGCAAAGGACAGGGAAGCCTAGTGTGCTACAGTCCATTGTGTCACAAAGAATCGGACATGACTTAAAGACTGAAGAAGAACAGCAAAGGGATGATGATGTTGACCTTTCCTGAGTTTTGTGACTTCAATCTACTAGAGCTTGGGACTCTGTCAACCTTTGGCCCAATTCTCTGCTGACTTCTCTTCTGCTCAAGTCCCTTAATGAGTATGCATATACCCTTAGCTTAAAACTTCCCCAATTTTGCTGTTCCTGGAGACACTGCTTTGGGAAGGATCTACGATGGTCTCTTTACTTGCTGCAAGTAACAAGCCCTTCCTTCTCCTTATCTTTGGTTTGGTTGACATCCATCAAGAAGTGAACCCAGTTTGGGGATAACAAAGGGAAGGGGAATAACCCCTACTTTACCACTGAAACATCATAGCTGCTATTAGAACACTAATTTTTAAAAAAAAATGATTTGAGTTAAATATCTTATAATGTAATTTAATATACATATAAATATATATAATTTAATATAATAATTTTAGAGCACAATGAACTTTATTTCTGCATATGTCCCCTCATAAATGCTACCTTTTCATTAAAAGTCTTTTTGACCATTAATTTAATTGCTCACTCAAGTATTCCTGCTTGGAAAATTCCATGGACAGAAGACCCTGGAGGGCTATGCTCCATGGGATGGTGAAGAGTTAGAAACGAATGAGTGACTGAGAAGTAGCCGCAGCAGCAATTCATTGAATATATATGTGGGACCAGGGGGATCACTTATGGTCATGTATGCTGAAGATGAGACTAAGGTCTAAGATCTGCTTGACCAGAGCACCTCTAACCCATATCACCTTTGTCTGAAATCCGAATGGCTTTCAGAACTTGTGGGGAGGTGGAGATGTCAGATGAGATTGTTGAATGTTGCCTTTCCCCCAAATGGCACCAGGACAACCTATTGTTAAGACAAGACTGAGTTCATTTTTTTTTAATTTGCTGCAAAATTTCTCAAATAAATGTACCATAATTTGTCAATCTTTCCCCTACCTCCTCTAGACATTTTACTGTTTTAAGTTTCTAATCAATATAAATACAAAGATAGAAAATTTTATGGATAATAAAGCAGGGTGAAGTGTGCCACCCTAAAATGTGCCCTTTGGACATTATTAATTTAGGTTGATTAATTTTGAAGCCCAAAAGCCCAAGAAGAATCTTTTGTTGCAGGAAAATGTGGGGCAAGAGTGGATGGTTATGTCCCAGGCCAGTCCCTGGGATGGGCTGCCAGGTATGGATCCTTAGCTTCACACAGGAAAGAATTCAAGAGTGACCCATAATAAAGTGAAAGCAGGTTTATTTAGAGAGATGCACATTCCACTGACAGTGTGCTGTCAGTCTCAGAGAGTGAGAGTGGCCTTGGGAGAAACACACTCCACAGAGTGTGGGCCATCTCAGAAGGTGAGAGGCCCCAAATATGGGATGGCTCATTTTTATGGATTGGGTAACTTAATAAGCAGGAGGATTATTCCAAGTACTTTGAAGAAGGGGTGGAGATATCCTGGCATTGGGTCACCTCCCACTTTTTGGCCTTTTATGGTTGGTCTCAGAAGTGTCATGGCACCTGTGAGTGCGTCACTTGGCAGTTGATGTATTACAATGAGCATACACTGAAGTTCAAGGTCTAGTGGAAGTTGACTTGTCCACCATCTTGGACCTAGTTGGTTCTAAGCATTTTATGTTGTGTCTTCAATGGCGCACCATCTTGGACCTAGTTGGTTCTAAGCATTTTATGTTGTGTCTTCAATGGCGATGTCATTCTTTTAAAGATTATGTCCAGCTCCCTTTCTGTCTTATTTTGACATCCCCTCTGACTGCATTAAAGAATGTAGACAAAGGACCTATTCCAGAAAGAGAGCTGTCACCATGGATAAAACTATTGTGTGAACTAAGTGTGTATACAGGGAGGAATCTAGTAAAGTCTGTTCAAATTTCTCTGTGTCCCATGTCTCTGCAGGATCCAGCAAACATTTATTTACCAAATATTTGCTTTTCTTTCTCCATATAAATTGCATTCCTCCCTCTTTGAAATCGCAGTACAATACCCCTAACATCCTCTTTGTCGTCATTTAAGTTGAGGGTTTTGGCCATTTTTGTGAGTTATTCCCCTTTTCTGGGTTTCTCTCATGTATGTTGTTGCTCTTTAGTCGCTCAGTCATGTCCAACTCTTTAGTGACCCCCATGGACTGTAGCCTGCCAGGCTTCCTCATCCATAGGATTTGCCAGGCAAGAATACTGGAGTGGGCTGCCATTTTCTTCTCCAGGAGATCTTCCTAACCCAGAGATTGAACACGAGTCTCTTACATCTCCTGCATTGGCAGGCAGATTCTTCACTACTGAGCCACCAGGAAAGGCCTCTCTCATATATGCATGCAAGTGGCTTCAGTCATGTCCAACTCTTTGTGACCCTGTGGACTGTTGCCTGTCAGGCTCCTCTGCCTACAGGATACTTTTGTTTGCACTTTTCTCCTGTTAATCTGTAATTTGTCAATTTCATTCTTGGAACGGCCAGAGGAACCTAGAAAGGTAGAGGAAATTTCTTCCTCACCAACAATAGGAATGTATCATTTGTCAGCCCTACCCCCTCGGTCACAGAATTAATGGGTCTGCGGAATTAATGGGTCAAAGACCACGGACATGTTACAGCTTTTGCTAAATGTTACCCACATGCCTTTCAAAAACTGTTAGTGATTTAGTTTGCCTTGACTGAGAGGGCCAGCTTCTTGCCTGTGGTTGCCAACAAAGAGTGCACAGTAGTCCCCCCCTTATGCATGGGAAATGTGTTCCAAGACTCCTGGTGGCTACCTGAAACCGCAGATAGTGAAACTGGGCCCCATAGAGTTAACAGAAGCTGAAAACTAATAGAAATCTTTGAACCTGTCTTCCAGAGAAATACATAAAGGAACAGCTTGTTAAAACACCTTTGCTTGTAAGTTGCCTGCCCAGTTTCATGCAGCTCAGTTGTTTTACATAAGTGTACATGCATGCTGTCATGTCCAACTCTTTGAAACCCCATGGACTGTAGCCCACCAAGGCTCCTCTGTTCATGGTATTCTCCAGGCAAGAATACTGGAGTGGGTTGACATTTCCTTCTCCAGGGGATCCTCCTGGCCCAGGAATAGAACCCACCTCTCCTGCAACTCCTGCCTTGGCAGCCACATTTTTACCACTGAGCTACCTGGGCAGCCCCTGTTTTCCAGGAACTTGGAGTCAATTCCTGTCCAGTTTGAGCCAGCTGGGGCTTGATTGAAGCCCTATAACTGTACAGGCATCCAAAGAAGAGAATGTTCCACCTTCAGATTGACTGAGCACCTCCCTTTTGAATATGCAGAAGTTTTAACTGAGAGGCACCTGCACAGAATATTGATTCCCTTCAACTTTCCCCTGCCTCCAATCACCTTTCTTCTCCCCTAATGCCATCCTTTGCCTTCTGGGGTTGGTTTGAGAATTATTTCTGTTTTTTCCTTGTTTGACTGCTTGTGAATAACTCTCTCAGCTGTAAACCTCAGCATCTCAGCATTTGGTTTGCTGCAAGTCCCGCAAACAGACCTGGTTTGTTGCAAGTCCCGCAGACAGACCTGGTTTGTAATAACTGTATCGAACACTATATATGCATTTAAGCCTTAAACAACACTGGTTTGAATTGTACCAATCAACCTGTACATGGATGTTTTTCAATAGTAATACTACAGTAATGCATAATCATGGTTGGTTGAATCTGTGAATGTGGAGTTGCAGATATGGAGGTACCTTGAATACAGAGTGCTTGACAACAAATTCTGCTCAGATTTTCGACTATGTGGAAGTGCCCCTAATCCCCTTGTTAGTCGAGGATCAACTGCACTGTTTTATTTTTTTTCTGCATAAATATATCTGTGATAAAGTTTAATTTATAATTTAGGCACAATAAATGATTAACAACAGTAATTAATAATGCAATAGAACAATTATAACAATAGACTATGTTATAAGTTATAGGATTGTGTTTTTCTTCCTGTCTCCAAATATCTTATTGAACAAATTTATTACCTTTTCCATCTTATCTAAGCACTTACCAGGTGCTGTGGCTATAACTTTTGTAATTCAAGACACAACAGCAAAACTAGCACAAATTTCTCTTTACTTGTTTACAATTACAATAATATTCATTCTTACAGTAATATTCATTCATCCATTCTTAAGAATGAATATTCCTAAGTAGATCTTAGGAACTTCAGCATATGGGTTTTTTTCTTTCCTTATTAAGTTGAGAGCTTTCACCTTTTCACTTAAAGGAAGCACTTTATGGCTTCTCTTTGGCATATGCAAATGACCAGCAGCACTATTCTAATTTGAGGGCCATTATTACATAAAATAGGATCACTTGAACACCAGCACTGCAGTACTGCAGCCAGTTATCTGATAACCTAGATGGGTTCTAAGTGGGTAATGGATGGGAGATGATGGACAATGGGATCATTCAAGTGACACGACAGAGCAGGACACTTGATATTTCATTACACTAGTCAGAACTGCATGAAATTTAAAACTTAAGAATAGTTTTTTGCTGGAATCTTCTACTTAATATTTTTGAATTGAGGTTGACCATGGGTAACTAAAATATGGAAAGTGAAACTGGATTGGGGGGGATTATTAAAATTAAAAACATGTTACAATAAGAAAAAACTGTTATCTTGTTATATAACTTTTGATGTTGTCTACTAAGATCATAACACTTCTGTGTGCACCTACTGATCTACTTATAAATTGTGTTTTTAATTTTTTATCTTTAAGTGCTTTCTATCTTACTTCTCCTTGCAGGAAGAAAGAGCTGGGGCTGTGGGCTCACTTTCTTCCCACTATATCTTTTATTGCCTCTATTTTCATGTTTTTAACTTCTTGTATTGGTTTTAACATTCACATCATATATGTTAAATATCCTTTATCATATCTTTTTGGGGTTTCCAGCACGAATTTTTGCTTTGTTTCTTTTACTAGTATTTACCTTTTTTTATTCTTAATTTAATTTTCCTTTTACCCTTATTTTCTACTTCACTTTAGAGTTGTATTTGATTATGTGTTTGTTCCCTTACTCTCCTGTGTTTCATTTTAGTTTGTGTTTAGCACAAGGGCTAGAGATAACAGTTCCCCAAGGAAGAAATGTAGCGAGAACCCAATGTGTTCACAAGCAAACTCGGAGGCCACCACAGCCTTTAAACTCCACCTCATCCTATTCCTTGCCCTGTTGGTTTATTCAAAGCCCCTCACCTCTTGGACCCTCTCCCAATCCACAAGAAGAGTCCAAGGAGCTGAGGGAGCAGCCCACACAGACAGTCTGCCCCTTCCCCCCCTATTTGGATGTCCACCTCCATCTGCATATTATGAGAATCCTCCAAATTCAAGAATGAGCAGACAGTAGGAAGAGAGCTATGGTTTTTCCAGTAGTCATGCATGGATCTGAGAGTTGGACCACAAAGAAGGCTGAGGACCAAAGAATTGATGGTTTCAAATTGTGGTGTTGGAGAAGACTTTTGAGAGTCCCTTGGACTGCAGGGAGATCACATCAGTCAATGCAAAAGGCAGTCAACCCCTGACTGTTGCTGAAGCTGAAACTCTAATACTTTGGCCACCTTATGTGAAGAGCTGACTCACTGGAAAAGACCCTGATGCTGGCAAAGACTGAAGGTACAAGAAAGGGGTGGCAGAGGATGAGATGTTTAGATTGCATCACTGACTCAATGGACCTGAATTTGAGCAAACTCAGGAAGATGGTGGAGGACAGTGAAGCTTGGCATGCTGTGGTCCATGGGCTTGCAAAGAGCTGGACACGACCTAGCAACTGAACAACAACAGGAAGAGAAAGAAATGGATTGTGGGCCAGAGATGACCCTCTCCCTGTCTCCATATTCTAATATGGAGCTCTGAGAGGTCTGAGAACTCACAGTTTGAACTTGTCATTTCATGTCTGCAGGAAGGCACATTTGTAGTAGTTTGATATTTTTGTAATTTTTAGATGTTTAGGTAGGCTAGTGAGCCTCCATCTTTTACTCTTACTCCAGAGTTAGAAGTGAGCCATTATGACTTACTGGAACCTCAGTGCCCTTGAGGGCCATTTTCAGGGGGATGTCAGGATCAAAGCTATGGTCAAAGATTTAGGTGGTGAATTTGTTTTTTTTAAATAGGATCAAATGAGGAGATATCAGGCAGGATAAAGAAAGAAGTGGTTTCTTATGGAGACTAAGCCTCCATAAAAAAGATACAAGCTCTCTTTATGTCTTCAATTAAATTAAAATACATACCAATTATTTTTACCATTAGAAGTTAAAAGAGAATAGATAAACTAAGGTAGAAGTTTAGAGATTGAGAAACCGAGAAGATGTACACCTTAAACTTATACACAATTTTACATGTCATTCAGTTCAGTTCAGTTCAGTTGCTCAGTCGTGTCTGACTCTTTGCGACCCCATGAATTGCAGCATGCCAGGCCTCCCTGTCCATCACCAACACCCGGAGTTTACTCAAACTCATGTCCATCGAGTCAGTGATGCCATCCAGCCATCTCATCCTCTGTCGTCCCCTTCTTCTCCTGACCCCAATCCCTCCCAGCATCAGGGTCTTTTCCAGTGAGTCAACTCTTCACATAAGGTAGCCAAAGTATTGGAGTTTCAGCTTCAGCATCAGTCCTTACAATGAACACCCAGGACTGATCTCCTTTAGGATGGACTGGCTGGATCTCCTTGCAGTCCAATGGACTTTCAAGAGTCTTCTCCAACACCACAGTTCAAAGCATCAATTCTTTGGCGCTCAGCTTTCTTCACAGCCCAACTCTCACATCCATACATGACCACTGGAAAAACCATAGCCTTGACTAGATGGACCTTTGTTGGCAAAGTAATGTCTCTGCTTTCTAATATGCTATCTAGGTTGGTCATAACTTTCCTTCCAAGGAGTAAGCTTCCTTTAATTTCATGGCTACAATTACCATCTGCAGTGATTTTGGAGCCCCCCCAAAATAAAGTCTGACACTGTTTCCACTGTTTCCCCATCTATTTCCCATGAAGTGATGGGACCAGATGCCATAATCTTAGTTTTCTGAATGTTGAGCCAGGTTTTTCACTCTCCTCTTTCACTCTCATCAAGAGGCTTTTTAGTTCCTCTTCACTTTCTGCCATAAGGATGGTGTCATCTGCATATCTGTTATTGATATTACATCAGAATAAAATGTTTCTGACTTGAAAATTATAATAAATAATTATTTTAAAAGAACAAAGTTCAACTGAAATCGAGTCAGCAATAGCAGAGTGCATTAAGGTATTAAGGTGCACTGTAGAGCACTGTCATCTGGAGTTAAGAAGCAACGGTTCACTTCTAACCTGTGAATGTGACCTTATCTGGAAAAAGTCTTGCTGATGTGATTAAATTAAGCATGGCAAGATGAGATCATCCTGGATTTTCCAGGTGAGCCCTAAATGCAATGTTGAGAGTTCTTGAGAGAGTTACACATATTGGAGGAAGAGATTAAGGTAATACAACCACAAGTCAAGATGATGCTGAAGCTGAAGTTCCAATACTTTGGCCACCTGATGCAAAAAGCCAACTCATTGGAAAAGACCCTCATGGTGGAAAAAATGGAGGGCAGTAGGACAAGGGGGTGACAGAGGATGAAATAGTTGGATGGTGTAACTGACTCAATGGACATGAGTTTGAGCAAACTTTGGGATATAGAGAAGGACAAGAAAGCCTGGCGTGCTGCAGCACATGGGGTCCCAAAGAGTCAGACACGACTTAGTGACTGAACAACAACAACGATCACAAGCCAATGAGCACTTGGAGCCACAAGAAGCTGGAAGGAGCAAGAACTGATCCTCCCGTAAAACTTCCAAAGGAGTGTATCCCTTCCAACATCTTGGTTTCAGACGTCTGGTGTCTAGAACTGCCAGAGAATGCATTTCTGTTGATTTAAGCCACTCAATTTGCACTAATATGTTGTAGCAGCCATAATGAACACAATGACATTTTACAAAAGTATTGATCCACAATGGATTTAGAGGAGGGAGATTTCTTTTTCACCACACATTGTTTAGGAAGTGCTATTCTGCATAATATCATTGCATATAATGAATGCATTTTATCTCTTTAAATGTCTCTTTTCTCACTAAGGAGATGTGGGCTAAAGGCAGACAGGATGACTCCATATAGCATCAGCTTTTAATTCCCATTGCCTGGCCTCTGATCTGACAAATAGTAGACAATGATACATTAAATAGGTCTTCCCAGGTGACTTGGGGGTAAAGAACCCACCTGCCATTGCAGGAGACACAGAGATGCAAGTTTGACCCCTGGGTTAGGAAGATCCCCTGAATAGGAAATGGCAACTCATTCCAGTATTTCTGCCTGGAGAATTCCATGGACATAGGATCTCGGAAGGCTATAGTCCATGGGATTGCAAAGAGTCAGACACAACTGACTGAGCATTAGCAGCAGCAGCAACACAATTGAAAAAACATGTAGAGTGGGGGGATCACCTTGGGCCGTGTATGCTGAAGGTAAGACTAAGGTCTTTGTTCTGCTTGACTAGAGCACCTCTAACCCATATCACCTTTGTCTGAATTCTGAATGGCTTTCAGAACTTGTGGGGAGGTGGAGATGTCAGAAGAGATTGTCAAATGTTGCCTTTCCCCCAAACAGCACCAGGACAACCTGTCATTAAGACAAGACTGACTTCATTCTTTTTTCAGTAAGATAGAATCTTAGTAGTGTCTTTGAGAGGAAAATGCAAAGTCAGGGTGTCTATAAGGTTTTGGGATCAGGCATCAGAAGCGCTTTCAAGGAAGGGCTTGATTAGGATTGGGTACGGATCATGAAATAAGAGTTTAAGATTCGTGGCCACAGCAGGAGAAGCAGCAAGGATTCAGAGAATCTTGGCAAGTAAATTGTCAGTTGAGGTTTTCTGTTGAGGTGTTGAGTAGCTGAATGATTTTTTAAATCATGTTTTTTTAAACTTCCAGTAACAAACAATAGTTTCAATTTTCATCCTCTGGGCAAAAGATAGCTGAAATAGTCAACTCTTGCTGATGCAGAGAATAGAATAGAATAATTCTGTTACTGTAGATAGTCACCGTGTGCTTGTACATGGTTTCAGTTTTCTCAAGTCAGGTGGCACACCTGAGAGAGGAGAGTGAGTGGATGCTCATAGAGGATGGGCTCAGACATGATCAGTTGCTTCTCAGGATGCTAAAAAAAAAAATCTTGCAATGGGAAAACTGTTGTTCTCATAACCATATAGCACTGTATTGTCATTTGAATGCATGCTCACTGTTCTCTAGGCTTTGACTTTTCATCACTGACCCCAGAGGAAGCCCTTTCTACTCTCCCCTCCATCTTTCCTCTCCTTCTGGCCAAGGCATAGCCTTGACACAATTATGGGGCTACATAGGTGTCTAAAATCTGGTTAGGCTTCCCTTTTTGTCCCAGAGCCCACCATGGCCAGTGTGAAAATTTGCTGGTAGATAAGTCACAGAGGACTGCATGGGTGACTTTTTCCATAGCCCTTCAGGAGAGGAGATCTGCTCAGAAGCTTCCAAAATGATTATCCTGTTACAAGACATCAGGTAAAATGAGCAAGCCCAGAAGGGGTGAATGCTGATGTGTGTTGGAAAGGTCAACACTGGCCAGCTCACAGCCTCTGGTTAGGAGAGACACGGAGGCATCTGGCCCCAGACAAGAAGACTTAATCTAATTTCTAAGTGGGAGAACATAGCTCCCTCTGAACAAACACCAGGCCTGACTTGCATAGATTTGCATTGGGAGTGGGAGGTGGTTGGGGGGGGGGGGGGGGCGGATAACTAACATTGATTGAGGGCCTGCAAGGCATTTTTTGCACATCATATTGTTAGGTAGTTAGAATAGGGAAAAGGAGTCCAGAACGGTGGTGGCTAAAAGATAAGGAAGAGAAAAGCCCATGAAAATAGAACAAAGGAAGGTCCGAGGACCAGAGTGAGGACCTCAGGTAGAACAAACAACATTCCTGGCTAACCCAATTTACATAGGGCAGGCCCGGGGTGTGGAGGGGGACATATAAAAAGAGGAGCCAAAGAGCTGGGGTCTCTCTCTCTCTCTCTCCTGTGCACTGGGGCACTCTTCTCTTCACGTCTTTGGGTCGACATGGCCTCATGGCTTGAGGATGGATTTTCCTGTTATTATCTAAATAAAATAGAGCTGTAAAACGGAGCTGTAACACTGATTTGTCTAAGAGCTATAACACGGTCCCTTGGAGGCCTGATAGCTATAACACGGTCTGTCCAAGACCCGAGAGCTGTGACACGCTGAGGGCGTTAATGTCCGTCACTCCAAATCTTTGTTGTGACCAGACAGAACCGAGGAGTATACATTCACCAGACAATATCATTGAAAAGTTCAGTATATCTACAATCTTTGAAATCAAATAATATTTTAGTACTCTTACAAACCTCTGTTTAAAATAAATTTGTAGCAAATTTTTCTAAAATTAGGACACCTCCTTGGTTGGTTTTATTTTTTCAGGCTGACTTCTCCTTGACAAAAGACATCAGTTAATACCTTCCGCTGAACACATGCTACCCAGACAGGTAAGGTGAAGTTTGACCTCCTAGTCCCAACAACAGCAACAACAATTCTCTAATTAATTTTGTTCGTTAATTGTGAGTAAAATGAAAAGATCTGAAGGGTGAAGGGTCCATTGTCTTCAGAATTTACTTCCCACCAGTGCTTCCATTTGGCTGTCTAGCCCTCACTAGTTTAGTATTAGCAGTGAGGGCATCCTCTAGAAAGGGGCGTCTTCACCTCCACCCCACCCTCCTTCACCCATGTTCAGCTTTGCTTCCTTGTAGCTCAGCATGGTTCTGCCCCTCGGTTTCCATGACTGCTCTCCATGGTCTCCTCCTCTAGATCCCTCTCTCAGGCTCCTCTCTTTAAATCCCTTTATATACAGTTTCATCCTTGACTCTTCTCTCTTCCCTCCACTCCCTTAGAACACTGAGGACTTCTGTGATTACTTTCATGCATACCACTTCAATCCTGCTTCTCTGCCCTGATCTTCTGAACCCTGTTCATCCATTCATGCCACCTGACTTGATTTCTGATCGTGCAGTCGTCCCTGGAATCCTGCTCCACCCACTGCATCTGGCACCCTAGTTCTAGTATCAGCCAGAACCCCTTCTGAGCCTGTGGCATTCTACTACAAAAAATGCCCCAAAAGGACTCTGCTCAGCCTACAGAAATTCTCTCAACTTTAGCTTTGGATTCAAGCTCCAACGTGATCTTGCTTCCAAACGTCTATGTGTGTGCTGTCGCTTCAGTCATGTGTGGCTCTTTCCGACTCTGTGGACTGTAGCCCGCCAGGCTCCTCTGCCCATGGCAAGAATACTGGGTGGGATTCTGGTGCTTTCCTCCAGGGGATCTTCCTCACCTAGGGATCCAACCTATTTCTCCAGCAGCTCCTGCATTGCAAGCTAGTTCTTTACCACTGAGTCACCAGTGGTGAGTCGCTCAGTCGTGTCTGACCTTTTGCGAACCGTAGACAGTAGACCACGAGGCTCCTCTGTCCATGGGATTTTCCAGGCAAGAATACTGCAGTGGGTTGCTATTTCCTCCTCCAGAAGCCACCAGGAAAGCCCCTCCAAATGTCTGCCACCAACCTATTGCCATACCTTCCAGCTAGACAATATCCCTAATCTTTCTTTATATCTGAGAATTTCTTACTGTTTTCCCTCAGTTATTACAATGTTTTCATGTCCAGTTTCTGCATATTCAAATCTCACCAAGTGTTCTTATCTTGTCTCTTGGGTTTAAGGTACCAAAGTTTTCTGGAAAGTACTTATAATAAATATAATAAATCCCAAAGGCTATCTCCAGTGAATGTTATCCTGAAATTCAACAGAAGGTGCATATCCCCTACTTCACAGGAAAGTCCAGTTATGTTAACTGTCATTAAAGAAAAAATACATGAAGGGGAATCCCTGGGCAGTCCAGGGGTTAAGACCCTGCACTTCCAAAGCAGGGATCATGAGTTTGGCTCCTAGTTGGAGAACTAAGGTCCTGCATGCCCCATGGTGTGACCAAAGCAAAAAATAAAAATAAAGTATTCAAGGACTCACCTATTACTATTTCAAGAAGCTAGAAAAAATAAAACAAATCTCAAAAAAGCAGAATAAGAAGACAGTAAGGTAAGAGCATGTGTTTGAGTAAACTCTGGGAGTTGGTGATGGACAGGGAGGCCTGGCGTGCTGCGATTCATGGGGTCGCAAAAAGTCGGACATGACTGAGCGACTGAACTGAACTGAACTGAACTGAAGGTAAGAGCAGAAATTAATGTCAAGAAAACAAAAACAACACAACTCTAAAAGCTGTAACTTTGTAACTTTAAAAGCTGGATTGCTGAAGAATGTGGATGTTGCTTGAAGGAGTCTTTGGGCCTAGAAGAGAAAACAACAGTCTCAAAGGCCCTTGCTGAATCATCTAACTTTGGAGAAAACAAAACCCAACTTTAGGTCCTGCCCTAATGCTCCAGGCCAGTTGTATCTATCTGGGACTTATCATCCCCTGTCCAGAAACCTTCCACCCCCTACACCTGCCCGGAAGACTTATCACCCCCTGCCCAACTACAAATGCCATCTAAACTAAAGAATACCCAAAACATCTCGCCTGATTAAAGTTTCCCTTATCGCTTCCACAAACCTCCCTATAAATATGGCGCCTCCCTGATCCCTCTGGAGTTCAGCCTGGTCATTAGGCCTACTGTCACCCCTCCTTGCCTGAATAAAGGTAACCTATTTCCAGTGAGGTCGTCTTTCCTTTTCTGCCTCTGCCCGAACTATACCTTACATTGGTACTTCCTTTAAAGGAGAAACAGGAGGAAAAAGCACAACAATACAAAATTATGCCAAAGAGAAACTCGCCCCATATACAGAGGAAGGAAAGATGTGTGAGACTATTATGCACTATTATGATTAGTTTCTTTGAAAATTTAAATAAAGTTGATGCTTTTCTATGAAAATATCTTACCAAAATTAGATTAGAAAGAGATATAAAACTTAAAAAAGCTAGTGACATAGAAGAAATTAAGAAAATTATTCTCAAACACCCTGGTCCCAGATCATTTCATATGAATCTTTCAAATACTGAACAAACAGATATTTCTGATGCTGTTTAAAGTATTCAAGAGCAGAGATATGTAGAAAATATCTTAATTCATTTTTTAAAATCAGTAAATCGTTAATCTTGTAAACTAACAAAAACAAAGCTACACATTTTACTTCTGAAAGAAATGAAAAAGAAAAAAAAAAGTCTAAAAACATATATCTCCACAATAAATTTTATATTTGTTCAGTCGTGTCTGACTCTTTGCAACCCCATGGACTGTAGCCTACCAGGCTCCTCTGTCCATGGAATTTTCCAGGCAAGAATACTGGAGTGGGTTGCCATTTCCTTCTCCAGGAGATCTTTCCAAACCAGGGATTGAACACAGGTCTCCCGCATTGTAGGCAGACGCTTTACCACCTGAGCCACCATGTAATATATATATCTCAAATCAAGCCAGAAATACATTAAAAGAGTAAAACACCAAGACCTAGGGAGGTCCATTTCATGAATCAAGAAATTAAGGATGGTAACATATTAGGAAATTTGACCATATAATTTAATTTTAAATTATTTTAAATAAGTCAAAAGACAAAAACAATCTGATTGCCTTTTGGAATGTTGAAAATGCATTTCATAAAATTCCTCCACCCATTTCTTACAAACCTGTTAATAAAATGAAAATGTAGGGGTGTTCCTTTATCATGAGGACAACATTTCTCAAACCCAAAGCCAGAATATGTTTAATGCTAAAACACACTAAAGACATTTCTAATAAAGTCAGATACAAGTGGAGGTCTGAGAGCACCATTATCATTGGATATGGTTCTAGAATTTCCTGTCAATGCAATTAGAAAAGGATGGAATTTAAACATGTAATTAATAAAAAGGAGTTTCCAAAACTCATTGTTTACATATCATATGGTTGTACATCTAAAAAGAAGAAAAAGAGAAGCATCTTAAATCTGCTAGAAAAACAAGAGAGTGAGAAAATAGATTATTTACAAAATTAACACTAAAAAATGTATTTTATTAAAAATAACTTCTATTAAATTTTAGGTCAAGATGGTAGATGAAGAACATGCTAAAGCACTCCCTTCCATGCCTAAAACATAGTAATACTAGACAGAATATTATTTAAAATACTTGAGTGTTCAAATAGTTTAAGAATACATGTCTTAAAGGAAAGAAAAAGGGAGTTCCCTGGTGATCCAGTGGTTAAGAACTTGCCTTCCAGTGCAGAGGACCTGGGTTTTTTTTTGTTTGTTTGTTTTGTTTGTTTGTTTCTGGAAAACTTTATTTATTTATTTATTTTTGAAACTATCCAACTGAATAAAGCTCTTATAGAATTATTATTTTTTTTTTACAATATTGTAGGGGTTTTTGTCATACATTGACATGAATCAGCCATGGATTTACATGTATTCCCCGTCCTGATCCCCCTCCCACCTCTGGAAAACTTTATATTGAAATTAATTTCTGCCTGAGAAGACTATTGAAACTGCTAAGTTGGCTACCTGGAAGACAATGTATGTAATGAAACACATATATTACTGCTTTTTATTTTGGAAAACTACGCTACAAATGTTTCTATCATATGTGCTTAATAGTGGCTGGAAGATCAACGAAAAACAATATTTACCTCTGTGACCACAGAAGACTGGTGACTCGTGACAGCATCTGCTATTTGAAGCTGGTGTTGCTATTTTGTCAGCTACAATTGCAAAAGCTTTTTCCCTTACCCAGGTTCTTACAACACCTATTTTCCTAAGGAATTCAGTGATAGTTCTAAGTAAAAACAGTAAGTAGTACAACTAACTACTACTGTTTCCTCTCACAGTCAACCCTAATTTCTTTCTGTGAGACATGATGTTTACATCACCAAATTTTCCACTGGTAAAAAATTTTTTATGTTTCTTAATTTTGAAATGTTTCATAAACTTTAGGGTTAAACTGTGCTTGGTAAATTTTTTAGACTAAGAACACTGGATAAGCTTTTCTTCATTGGTGTCAATTCTGGTGTCAAAGTCTTGAGCATTTACTGAAGCTTGCATGTGTTATAGATGGGTTCTCTGGTGTTTAATAAGGTGTGAATTTTGACTGAATTTTTTTCCACATTCATGACGTGTAAAGGGCTTCTCTGTTGTGTGAGTTCTTTGATGTGTGTGGAGATGTGAATTTTGACTGAAGCTTTTCCCACACCAGGAGCATTTATATGGTTTTACTCCTTGGTGTGTTGTTAAGTGCTTATTAAGGTCTGATCTCCATCTAAACCACTTATCACACTGTTGACATTTATATGGTTTCTCTTCAGTGTCGATTCTTTTTTTTTTTTTTTTCATTTTATAAAGATTTAAAAATATGGAACGCTTCATGAATTTGCGTGTCATCCTTGCGCAGGGGCCATGCTAATCTTCTCTGTATCGTTACAATTTTAGTATATGTGCTGCCGAAGCGAGCACCAGTGTGAATTCTTGTTGAGGTCCTTTAATGGACCGAAACCTGGTGGTCTGGAGTCAATGATAAGAAAGTGAAAGAGAGAAAGAGAGAGAGAGAGAAAGAAAAAGACAGACATGGGGACCCAAGCTCTGATGGAGCAAGGGTATTTTATTAGCAGAAATGCAGGCTTATATATCTTTAGTAAGATGTTTACTCAGCTATTACATAGGATGAAATTTTATCAATAGTCACAATATGGATAGTCTAGAATTGATGCTTTTGAACTGTGGTGTTGGAGAAGACTCTTGAGAGTCCCTTGGACTGCAAGGAGATCCAGCCAGTCCATCCTAAAGGAGATCCATCCTGGGTGTTCATTGGAAGGACTGATGCTGAAGCTGAAACTCCAGTACTTTGGCCACCTCATGCGAAGAGCTGACTCATTGGAAAAGACCCTGATGCTGGGAGGGATTGGGGGCAGGAGGAGAAGGGGACGACAGAGGATGAGATGGCTGGATGGCATCACCGACTCGATGGACATGTGTTTGAGTAAACTCTGGGAGTTTGTGATGGACAGGGAGGCCTGGCGTGCTGCAATTCATGGGGTGGCAAACAGTCGGACACGACTGAGTGACTGAACTGAACTGAAGTGAACTGAATACATACAAGGTCGCTGACACTGATTAGAGTCATTGAAGGGGATTCATACAAGTCTCATCCTATGACCTCAGTCCTGGGAACAGTGTGTGTGCTGTTTCATTCGTTCCCAGAATAGGAACTGATAAGGAACAGAGAATCCTTGAGAAATGGCAACATATTGGATTCCTTAAAGTCAAAGGTCCCCTGACAAATTCTTTGGTGTTTAATAAGATCAGAGCTAACTCTGAAGCTTTTTCCACATTCCCGACATTTAAAAGGCTTCTCTGTTTCACTTTCTTTCTTATGAAGCTCCATAAATTTCAGCAGCTCTTCTTCCCACCAGTTGAAAAGTTTCTTTCTTTCCTTCACTGGAAAATCTTGGTGCCATTTCCTCAGCCTATGCAAATCATCATGATTTTCTTTGCCTGTTGTTTCTGATGAACATTCACACTGGATTTTTTGATACTATGTCTCCTGGTGCTTGTATTTCTAAGTCAGAAAGACACATAGGTTGATGATTTTCCATGTCATTTTTCAGCTTTATCTCTGAAAGCAGTGCTCCAGGATTGTCTTTGAACACTGGAGATCCTTGAATATATGGCTCTTCCCCTTGCTCTAAAAAGGAGATCACTTTAGGTTTGGGGAGCACAAATAATTCTACAGAGATGACAGTCTCATAGTTTTCGTGCATTACGTCATTGTAGAGGGCCTTCTGAGTGGGATCCAGTAGCTGCCATTCTTCCTGGGATAAGTATATGGCCACTTCCTCAAATGTCAGCAAACTCTGGGACTCAGGCAAGATGAACTCAGATGCCGCTGTCCAGTCTTTGATGTTTGTTTGCTCAGGAGGGGCTAGGATCTGGTAAGTAGGTACCACCCTCTCACATACAGGCTTAGGTACTTTGTGGGTATTCCTGCTCAGCAGCTCTTGTAGACCTGGGTGTATATTCTGAACTTCTTCCTCCCAGGACATGCCCACTGGCTGGGACTCTGCTGGTTTCAGCTGGAAGCCTGGGGCCTCTGCTGCTTCTCCCAAGAGCACTGCCTCTTTTCCCAGCTCCTGGACTGAAGCCTTCAGATCTACTGTCGTCATTCTGATCTAGGAACAATTCTGCTCCTGTGCTGGATACACCACCAGCTCCAAATCTGACAACTGAGGCCCAGTCTAGTCTGGAACAAGATCAATGAAACAATCTTCTTCCTTTATCCTTCTGGGAAGATGAAGCCAGTCTTCACCTGGTCAGGAAGCTAGGATCCCACATGCCACAGGGCAACTAAGCCTGATCCCCTCAACTAGAGAAAAGCCCAAGGCCCACAATGCAAGATCTTGAGTGCTGCAACTAGGACCAAAAGTAAAGAAATAATAATAATTTTTAAAAAGGCAAGAAGAGGGAATTCCCTAGGTGTCAGATACAGAGGAGTAGCTGAGGTTATGTAGTCCTCAAGAGGACCAGAGACAGACTGTAGAGGCTGGTGTTTAAAAGACCACAGGTCTGGCATTTAATGAGGGCCTGGGGCTGGAGTCAGGATTAAGCTGCCATCCACAAACAGGAATCTGAGTGTCCTTCCACTCACCCAGGTTCTCAGCAAGAAGAGAGAGTTAGTCCTCCCAGACTGGAATCATATAATTGGAACCTCAGGTCTGTTGTACCACATAACATGTGGAACCTGCATTCCGAAAGTAGCAAAATTCAAATCAATCCACAAACATAAAAAACGGTCTTATCTAGAGTCAGGGGACTCAAAACAGTACCCGAGCAGAGGCAACCAAATGGAGTTTCCCCAAATAGAGACACCCTCGCCCCCTACAAGCCAGGTCACATGAGTAACAATTCCTTGAGCGAGAATTATACATGTGAGGAAATGCAATACCGTTGAAATACAATGTATACACTCCTGAAGAAGTAAAGCTACTAGAACAATCTAAAAGAGAAATTAAAAATAAATATATTGGAGATGTGTGAATAAAGAAAGAATGACATCATTAAGCATAAATAGGAGGTGGTGTTCTGCCAGCATGACTCAAGCCACTAAGGCATTCACCCTTAGTCACTTGCACTGCCAGATTCTTTCCAACAGTCTGCTGAGTGAGGTCCCTGTGGACCCACATGTCTGGTCCCAACGCCTGCAGCCCAACTCCTGCAGATGATTTCCTCTTTGGGAACCTTGGATATAAAGGTGCCACCATCTACTTCAACAGCATTTCCTAAAAATGAATTTCTAATAGAAGGGGTTGTGCAGGGGCCATCATCTACTTCTACCTAGAAGATCCTCATTTTCTTAGGCCACTCCACCCCTCCATCTAGAGCACAGCAGGGGATGGGGTTTCAGGAAGGGACAGAGGCCTTAATGGAAGCACAGAAAAAGTTCTACTGCACCCTTCCCTCAAGGTTGCCCAAGGGCCTTTTCCATGGTGACTTGCTTTCAGATTTGTCTATTGTTGTTTCAAAATTTCAACTCCACAGCCATCTTTTACATTTTATTTATAAATCCAGACATGATTCAGCATGAAGAATAATTTGCAAACAGAAGTATTATGATCTCAGTAAACAACATTGAAAGTTATGTGACAAGATACCACTTTTCTCTTATTAGAACTTAAAAAATTACAATCGTCTCCCCCTAAATCACAATTTAACTTTCCACAGTTTTAAACACCCATGGTCAACCTCAATCCAAAAATAGTAAATGGAAGATTCTAGAGAGAAACAACTTGTAAGTTTTAGATTTCATGCAGTTCTGACTAGTGTGATGAAATCTCAAGTGTCTTGCTCTGTCATGTCATTTGAACAATCCCTTTGTTCAGCATCTCCCATCCACTACCCACATAGAACCCATCTAAGGTTATCAGATAGCTGGCGGTAGTATTGCAGTGCTGATGTTCCAGTGACCCTATTTTAAGTAATAACAGCCCTTGGAATAATGCTGCTGGCCTTTTGATACACTAGAGAGAAGCTATAAAGTGCTTCCTTTAAGTGAAAAGGTGAAAGTTCTCTACATAATAAGGAAAGAAAAAAGTCCTTATGCTGATGTTCCTGTGATCGACTTAGGACTATTCATTCTTAAGAATGGATGAATGACTATTACTGTAAGAATTAATATTACTGTAATTGTGTAAAGAAGGAAAGAGAAATTTGTGCTAGTTTTGCTGTTGCATCTCAAATGACAAAAGTTGTAGTTGCAGCACCTGGTGAGTGCTTAGATAAGATGGAAAAGGTAATAAATTTGTACAATAAGATATTTGGAGAGAGGAAAAATACAACCCTATAGCTTATATTTCAGTATATTATTATAATTTTTCTATTGTGTTATTACTATTTTTAATCTCTTACTGTGCCTAAATTATAAATTAAACATTATTATAGATATGTTTATGCAGAAAAATAAACCAGTGCAGTTGATCCTTGATTAACATGGGGGCTAGGGGCACTTACACATAGTTGAAAATCCAAGTGTAACTTGTTGTGAAGCCCTCTGTATCCGAGGATCAATGCAATATTTTGCAACCTCAAAAAGGAAGATCCTGTCATATGCTACAATATGGAAGTACTTTTAGGATAGTATACTAAGTGAAGTAAACCAGTTACAAAGATTCAATATTGATTATTTCATTCACATGAGGAATTCTAGAGTAGTCCATCATAAAAATATGAAGTACAAGAGTGGACAGGGAGGGGATATTAAGTGTTGAGTTTCAGTTTTGTAAAATGAAAAGTTTTGGAGATCTGTTGGGAAACAGTAAGAAGGGAATGGCTACCCACTCCAGTATTCTGGCCTGGAGAATTCCATGGATTGTATAGTCCATGGGGTTGCAAAGAATTGGACATGACTGAGCGACTTTCACTTCACTTTCACAACTGAATATTTTAAAATGTTTAAGATGGTAAATTTAACGTTTTGTAACTGCAACCACAATTAAAAATAAAATAAAATTTTAGACCCTGGAAGCAATAAGCTAAAACACAAAAAGCATAATTATGAAAAAAGATATATAGGCAACCATTTGGAATTTCACATTATTCATATTGCTGTCTACTTCAGTAATGTGAACAAGTAGATAATCTGCATGATTTTTCATTTGTCTTCTGTTAAATGGGGGACAATAGCACAGAAGACTTTTGTGACAATAAAGGAGATTATGTGTGTATGAAAAGCACCCTCAGTTCAGTTCAGTCACTCAGTCATATCCAGCTCTTTGCAACCTGATGGACTGCAGCATACTAGGCCTCCCTGTCCATCACCAACTACCAAAGCTTGCTCAAACTCATGTCCATTGGGTTGGTGATGCCATCCAACCATTTCATCCCCATCTCCTCCCCTCTTCAATCTTTCCCAGCATCAGGGTCTTTCAAATGAGCCAGTTCTTCCCATCAGGTGGCCAAAGAATTGGAGTTTCAGCTTCAAGATCAGTCCTACCAATGAATACTCAGGATTGATTTCCTTTAGGATGGACTGGTTGGATCTCCTTGCAGTCCAAGGGACTCTCAAGAGTCTTCTCCAACACCACAGTTCAAAAGCATCAATTTTTCAGTACTCAGCTTTCTTCACAGTCCAACTCTCACATCCAAACATGACTACTGGAAAAACCATAGCGTTGACAAGACAGACTTTATTGGCAAAGTAATGTCTCTGCTTTTGAATAAGCTGTCTAGGTTGCTCATAACTTTTTTTCCAAGGAGTGAGCGTCTTTTAATTTCATAGCTGCAGTCACCATCTGTAGTGATTTTAGAGCCCAGAAAAATAAAGTCTGACACTGTTTCCACTGTTTCCCCATCTATTTGCCATGAAGTGATGGGACCAGATGCCATGATCTTAGTTTTCTGAATGTTGAACTTTAAGCTAACTTTTTCACTCTCCTCTTTCACTTTCATCAAGAGGCTCTGTAGTTCTTCTTCACTTTCTGTCATAAAGGTGGTGTCATCTGCATATCTGAGGTTATTGATATTTCTTCCGGCAATCTTGATTCCAGCTTGTGCTTCTTCCAGCCCAGTGTTTCTCATGATGTACTCTGCATAGAAGTTAAATAAGCAGGGTGACAATATATAGCCTTGACGTACTCCTTTCCCTATTTGGAACCAGTCTGTTGTTCCATGTCCAGTTCTAACTGTTGCTTCCTGACCTGCATACAGATTTCTCAAGAGGCAGGTCAGGTGGTCTGGGATTGCCATCTCTTTAAGAATTTTCCACAGTTTGTAGTGATCCACACTGTCAAAGACTTTGGCATAGTCAACAAAGCAGAAATAGATGTTTTTCTGGAACTCTCTTTCTTTTTTGATGATCCAGTGGATGTTGGCAATTTGATCTCTGGTTCTTTTGCCTTTTCTAAAACCAGCTTGAATACCTGAAAGCTCACGGATCACATACTGTTGAAGCCTGAGATGAGTGCAATTGTGCGGTAGTTTGAACATTTTTTTTTGGCATTGCCTTTCTTTGGAATTGGAATGAAAACTGACCTTTTCCAGTCCTGTGGCCACTGCTGAGTTTTCCAAATTTGCTGGCATATTGAGTGCAGCACTTTCACAGCATCATGTTTTAGAATTTGAAATAGCTCAACTGGGATTCCATCACCTCCACTAGTGTTTTTTCATAGTGATGCTTCCTAAGGCCCACTTGACTTCATATTCTAGGTTGTCTGTCTCTAGGTGAGTGATCACACCATTGTGATTATCTGGGTTGTGAAGATCTTTTTTGTATAGTTCCTCTGTGTACTCTTGCCACCTCTTATTATTTTCTGCTTCTCTTAAGTCCATACCATTTCTGTCCTTCATTGAGCCCATCTTTGCATGAAATGTTCTTTTGGTGTCCCTAGTGTTCTTGAAGAGATCTCTAGTCTTTCCCATTCAATTGTTTGCCTCTATTTCTTTGCATTGATCACTGAGGAAGGCTTTCTTATCCCTCCTTGCTATTCTTTGGAACTCTGTATTCAAATGTGGGTATATCTTTCCTTTTCTCCTTCACTTCTCTTCTTTTCACAGCTATTTGCAAGGCCTCCTCAGAAGCCATTTTGCTTTTTTGCATTTCTTTTTCTTGGGGATGGTCTTGATCCCTGTCTCCTATACAATGTCATGAACCTCCTTAGTGTCTACCATACAGCAGATGTTCAGTGATCCTCACATGTCCTCCCTCCCTGGTCCTCACCAGAGTGTTCATGTACTAAGCTGACTCCAAGGAGGAAACAACACATGTCCAGTTAAGGCAGATTTGCTCCACAAGTTGACATAAAATGGCATTTAAAGTCATGCTTTTTATTTTACAAGTATAGTAAACTTATGGATGGAGAAAAATATTTTACTTTTATCAAATCTCCAGCAATGGAGCCATTTGTGTGCATGTGTGTATATATACATAAATGCATATATATATATACATATATATGTATGTGTGTGTATATACACACACACACATATTTAAGAAGAGCATTGCTGTAATTAAACTAACAACCTACTAGGTCATAAATGTAATCATTTCTCTGAGTCTACACATGCTTCAGTTGCACATGAAAACAAAGTAGTTGAAGGACCTTCTGTTTCCCTGAATGGTTCAATCCCGCGGATACGGAGTAGAGCTGGTCTGTGAATGACTTGGACCTGGCAGAGTCAGGCCTCTTCCCACGATGGCATAACTATAAATTATTTGGATGGTTCTTCGTTTTCACAATGCCAGAGCCACCCTGAACAAATTGGAATACTCAGCAGAATTAAACAGAAGCTTACTTTAGGAGCCAACAGAGGGACTCTCACCCAGGTCCCTAAAGGGACAGGGGTGAGAATATTTGGAGATATCATTGTTTCCAGTAAGGGCTTCCCTAATAGCTCAGTTGTTGAGAATCTGCCTGAAATGCAGGAGACCTCAGTTTGATTACTGGGTCAAGAAGATCTGCTGGAGAAGGGATAGGCTACCCACTCCAGTATTCTTGGGCTTCCACTGTGGCTCAGCTGGTAAAGAATCCACCTGCAATGTGGGAGACCTGGGTTCCATCCCTGGGTTGGGAAGATCCCCTGGAGAAGTGAAAGACTACCCATTCCAGTATTCTGGCCTGGAGAACTCCATGGACTGTATAGTCCATGGGATCGCAAAAAGTTGGACACGACTGAGCGACTTTCACTTTCACTTTGTTTTCAGTGGTGGGAAGTTTGGAGGCAACTTGATGTTTATCACTAGAGAAACTGATAAATAAAATATGGTGGATGCATGCAGTAAAATTCAAGTTTAAAAAAATGAATTATAGACTGGGAAGAAAATGGCAGAGGAGTAAGATGGAGAGATTGCCAGCCTCCCCACAAATATATCAAAAACTCATCAAGATATGGAACAACTCCTATGAAGCAACCTCTAGGCGACAGCAGAAGATCCCAGGCATTCAGGGGGACAGGCTAAGTTCCCTGAAATCAGAACACAGGCACAAGTCACCCCTAACAAGAAATCAACATGACCTTTCCCTCCAAGGGTGGGGACAGAGGGAGGAAGAAGAATACAGCCTTAAAGACTGGGAAAAAGAGAGCTCAAGTGGAGCAAGGTAGAAAAAAAAATGATGAAAACACAGAGAAATACAGCACAAATGAAAGAACAAGGTAGAAACTCACAAGGCCAAATAAATGAAGAGGAAATAAGCAATCTACCTGAAAGAGAATTCAGAATAATGATGGTAAAGATGCTCCAAAGACTTGAAAATAGAATGGAGAGAATGCAAGAAACATTTAACACAGTTAATACAATCACCAAGGACAAAGAAGAGATAAAGAATAAGCAAACAGAGATGAATATCACAACTACTGAAGTTAAAAATACTCTAGAAGTAACTGATAGCAGAATAACTGAGGTAGAGGAATAGATAACTGATCTGGAAGATAGAACGGTGGAAATAACTGCTAAAGAGCAGAATAAAGGGAAAAGAATTAAAAGAATTGAGGATAGCCTCAGAGACCTTTGGGACAATATTAAATGCACCAACATTTGAGTCATAGGGGTCCCAAAGGAAGAAGAAAGAAAGACACTGAGAAAATTTTTGAAGAAATTATAGTTGAAAGCTTCCCCAACATGGGAAAGAAAATAGTCAGTCAAATCCAAGAAGCACAGAGAGTCCCTTACAGGAGAAACCCAAGGAGAAACACACTGAGACACATATTAATCAAACTAACAGAGATTAAGCACAAAGAAAGAATATTGAAAGCAGCAAGGGGAAAGCAGCAAGTAAAATACAAGGGGAAAACCTATATGATTAACAGCAGATCTTTCAGCAGAAACTCTGCAGGCCAGAAGGGAATGGGAGGATATATTTAAAGTACTGAAAAAGAAAAATCTACAAGCATGATTACTCTACCCAGCAAAGATCTCATTTAAAATTGATGGAGAAATCAAAAGCTTTATAGACAAGCTGAAGTTAAGAGAATTTAGCACCACCAAACCAGCCTTACAACAAATACTGAAGGGATTTATATAGCCAGTAAATGCTAGAGAAAGGAAAGACCTAAAAAAACAAACCCAAAGCAATCAAGAAAATGCCAATAGGAATATATGTATCAATAATTATCTTAAATGTAAATGAATTAAATACACCAACCAAAAGATACAGACTAACTGAATGGATACGAAAACAAGACCTTTATATATGTGGCATACACATAAGACCTAGACCACTTAAGACCTAGAGACACATACAGACTGAAAGTAAAAGGATGGAAAAAGATAGTCCATGTAATGGGAAACCAAAAGAAAGCTGGAGTGGCAATCCTTATTTCAGACAAAATAGGCTGAAATAAAGAATATTATAAGAGACAAAGAAGGACACTACATAATGATCAAGGGTTCAACCCAAGAAGAAGACATAACTATTGTAAATACTTATGCACCCAACCTAGGAGTACCTCAATACATAAGGCAAACACTAACAGGCAAAAGAGGGGAAATTGACAGTAACACAATAATAGTAGGGAACTTTAACATTCCATTTACACCAATGTACAGATCATCAAAACAGAATCAATAATAAAGCACATAAAGAGAAATATAAATATCATATACTAACATATATATATATATATATGGAATCTAAAAAGATGATACTGATGAATTTATTTATAGGGCAGCAATGGAGAAACACATAGACAACAGATCTATGGACACTGTGGGAGGGGACAAGGGAGAGGGTGAGCTGTATGGAGAGTGCAAGATGGAAACTCTCAACCATTTGTAAAATAGATAGCCAATGGGTATTTGTTGTGTGACTCAGGGAACTCAAACAGGGGCTCTGTGACCATCTAGAAGGGTGGGATTGGAGGGAGATGGGAAGAATGTTCGGGAGGGAGGGGACATGGGTGTACCTACGGCTAATTCTTGCTGACGTATGACAGAAAATCACAAAATTCTGTAAAGAAATTATCCTTCGGTGAAAAAAGTAAAAAAATAAATAAAATGAATAAAAAAAGAAAATAGAAAAAGCAAAAAGAAAAAACAAATTACATGTGCATGAAAACCTACACAGATCTTTTAAAAAGAATGCTGAGTATAATTGAGGTGTAAAACATAATTAGATTTACATAAACTAA
Source organism: Dama dama (assembly GCF_033118175.1). NCBI lineage: Eukaryota > Metazoa > Chordata > Mammalia > Artiodactyla > Cervidae > Dama > Dama dama. The sequence goes on from NC_083700.1 coordinate 80,814,795, forward strand.
GGACACAATCATCCACAAAATGACATATCTTAGAAGAAGCACATATATCCAAGAACTTATGTGACACACATCAGAGTGAGTAAATACTGGGGGATGAGAACTGCAAGTGAGGATAGAGGACAAAAATAAAGATGGAGAGGAACTTTTTGTAGGTTTGATGACAGAGGAGTAGAAAGTAAAGGATATTATAAGGATATTATCAACTGTTTACCTTTTACAGTAGAAATTCTTACCTCTCTCCCAGACTTGGAAGAAAAAAACCAGCTTAATAACTATCCCCAAGTAAATCTCACAGGACAAGGAGAATTGAGTTGTGCGGCTGCGTCAATGTTAGCATCCCTATTGGAGAATGTGGCAGAAGGCTTGTCTCAGTTTGGTTACTGCAACTAAATGTGTCAGTAGACTCCAGTGGCTTGACCTCCTCCAATCCTTCTCCTCTAGGCAGGAATCAATTATTAGTCTAAGAGTTAATATCAGAGGCTCAGAAGCTAACATGAGTTCCTGACCACCATATTAAGTTTGCTAGTACCACAAACTAGGCTTCCCTGCTGGATCAGATGATAATGAATTTGCCTGCAATGCAGGAGACTTGGGTTAGATCCCTGGGTTGGGAAGACCCCTGGAGGAGGGCATGGCAACCCACTCCAGTATTCTTGCCTGGAGAATCCCCATGGACAGAGGTGCCTGGCAGGCTATAGTCAATGGAGTCACAGTCAGACACAACTGAGTGACTAAGCACCGCACAGTACCACAAACTAGGTGGCTTGAAACAAAACATTTTCTCCCAACTCTCCAGAGTAGATGTCTGAAATCAAGGTAATAAGCAGGATCATACTCCCCTTCAAAGGATCTAGGGAAAAATCTTTCCCTGTCTCTTCTAGCTTCTAGTGGTGCCAGAAATATGCGGTTTTTCTGGCAGGTAGATCCATCACTCCAACCTCTGCTTTTTCTTCACACTTCCTCCCCACTGTGTGTGAGCATACATCTTCAGCTTTTTTTCTTATAAAGAGACACTAGTCATTTGATTAGAGGCCATTCATAGAAGACAAACTACATTACAGGGAGGAAACTGAGATGCCTATTACTAAGTGAAAGAAGCCAATCTGAAAAACATGTATAGTGTATGATTCCAACTATATGACATTCTTGAAAGGGCAAAACTATGGAAAGAGTAAGAGGATCAGTCCTTCATAGGGACTGGGAAAGAGGGATGACTTGGCAGAGCACAGAGGATTTTTAGGACAGTGAAACAATTCTGTATGATACAATGGTGGATATATGTTATACATTTGTCCAAACTCTGAATGTACAACATGAGGAGTAAGCCCTAGGGTAAACTATAGACATTAGGTGATAAGATGTATCATGTAAATTCATGGATTGTAACAACTGTGATTCTGGTGTCTGATGATGATGAGGGCTTGGAGTGCGTGGGAACTCTGTGTATTTTACAGTCAATTTGCTATAAACCTAAGCTGCTCAAAAGAAGTTAACTCTGTTAATTTTTTATGATTGAGCATAAGACATCTTCCCTGCAATGCTGAAGTTTAAAACTTGGAACACTAGAGATTACATAAGCCCCCTAAATATGAGCCTCGAAGTTGTAAACTTCCAAAGATGCAAACATGCGTTTGCCTGTCCAAACACATAAGTTACTATAGTTCCTGAGTCTGGTCTACATTGTTATGTACGTACATACACTACAAGAGGTTGAGCTTTTCTGTACTGTACAGAACTGTAATAGAGTACAATAGTATCGTATCTTTATTTCAAGCTGGATCTGAAAGAGGGATGCTTCAATGAACTCTTTGCTGTGCAACACGAGGAGCTTACTAATGAAGACCTGATGGAATTGGAGGCGCAGAGAAAGGACAAAGAGAGACAAGAGGAAAAGGTAACTGAAGAACGAAAGAGATTCGGGATGCAGGAAATGGCAAAAGGATTTTCTTTCTTTGAGGAGGCACTGTTATTGAGGCACGGGACCTGAACTTAGGATGGTGCAGGAAGGTTGCGGGAGCTGTTGAGAATGCAATCCAGCACTACTACATCATCCATGATGAGAAAAACAGAGCCCCTACCCAGACACTACTGGGCCATTTTTTCAAGAGGGCAGACAGAATTGAATCCAGCAAGGAACCAGAGGCTGTGACATCAATGTCAGGCATGAGTGAAATTGAAGCTTGCCTGCCAACTCCTACTTCTCATGATTCTTCAGCTCTTCCATCTCTCACCTCCTCTCCCTTCTCCAGTCAGCAATTCTTCCTGCCTTTTCACTGGACGCCAGCCCTGTATGCCAGCCTCTGTACTGCACTGCCATAGTTTTCAAGGTACTGTACTGTATGCTTAAAAATGGTTTATTCTTTGTGTTTGCTCTTTTAAGTGAATTATTTGTGTGAAAACTGTTTTAAACTTATTACAGTACAGTACTAGATAGCTGATTGCATTTGTTGGGTACATAGTCTAATTGTTGGACTTATGAACATGCTCTTGGAATGGAACTTGTTCATATGGAGGGGACTTACTATACTACAAAAAGACTGCGATGGGATTTCCCTGATGGTGATAAGAATCCGCCTGCCAGTGTAGCAGACAGGTGTTTGATCTCTGGTCTGGGAAGATTCCCCATACCATGGAGCAACTAAGCCCATGTGCCACGACTACTGGGCCTGTGCTCTAGAGCCCGTAAGCCGTAACTATCAAGTTTGTGTGCTGAAACTACTGAAGCCTGGACACCTACAGCCTGTACTCTGCAACAAAAAAAGCCACTGCAATGAGAAACTTGTGCACTACAGCAAAGACCCAGTGCAGCTAAAAATAAATAAATTTTTTAAAAAAATGATGCAAGACTCATATGAGTAGTTAACTCAACCTTAATGTTAGGGCCAAGGAAAGAAGTATACTTACAGTCAAGAAGCTCAAAATGTTTTATTACATATTAACTAAAGCAAGAAAAATTAACGTGGCATAAAATTTAAAAATAAATATTTCTATGTTTTGCATTTAAATACTAAAAGACAGTTATTTAAATTCTAAAAACATTTATCAGCCAATTTATCAAACCTAAAGGAAATTTGAAAATATTGGTACATCAATAATAATAACTACTTGTGGTAAAAGTAGAGAATTGAGGGAAATTTACAGACTTAAAATATTAGAAAAGTAGAATAGGTGAAAATTCAGATAAATTGCAAGATAAGCAAAATGGACCCAGAAAGTTGACAACATTGGAACTCTGGGTGGCATGGACTTATCTAGAAGAAAAGATACAAATAAACAACACAATGAACAAAAAGGGGGTACAATCACAGATAAACAAAACAGGAATATTGTCAAATTTTCACAATTAAATTTGAAAATTGAGACACAACTTTTATCTTAGATAAAAGACTCTTCCAGGGATAGCAAAAAGGGAAGTATTTCAATATGCTCCAGGACACTACGTAACTTCAACAAGAAAGTAGAGTACAATGAGAAAAAAGATACTTCCTCAAGCTCCTAAATATATAGAGATACAACATTCTTAGATGGTAACGATAACCCTATATGCAAAACAGAAAAAGAGGCACAGAAATACAGAACAGACTTTTGAACTCTGTGGGAGAATGTGAGGGTGGGATATTTCAAAAGAACAGCATGTATACTATCTATGGTGAAACAGATCACCAGCCCAGGTGGGATGCATGAGACAAGTGCTCGGACCTGGTGCACTGGGAAGACCCAGAGGAATCGGGTGGAGAGGGAGGTGGGAGGGGGGATCGGGATGGGGAATATGTGTAAATCTATGGCTGATTCATATCAATGTATGACAAAAAAAAATAATAATAATAATAAAAAAATAAAATAAAAATACACACACACACACACACACACACACAAAACAGGCCCTCCCACGTATGCCAGGAAAATATGAGGAAAAGTTTTTCAATTTTTCTAATTTATTTAATGCTAATATTCTTAATTTTTAAATAAAAATTTTGAACTTTGAAAAAAAAAAAGAAAATAGCAGCAAATCATTTTCAATAGTTATTTAAAGGGATACAGCAAGATCAACTTGGTTTATTCAAGAGTGCAAGGAGAGTCACTGTGAAAAAGAAGGGTGGGTCCTCAAAATATTAACTATAGAGTTACCCTATGGTTCAACAATTCCACTTCTGGGTATAAAGATAGAAGAACTGAAAACAGTGACAAACAGTATTTATTCATACAGTCATGCTCACAGCAGCATTATTCACAATTGCCAAAAGATGAGAACAATTAAGTGTCCTTCAAAGGATGAATGGGTAAACAAAGCATGATATGTATTTATACAATGGATTATTCAGCTCTGTGCTGTTTCTCAGCTGTGTCCAACTCTTTGTGGCCCCATGGATTGTAGCCTGCCAGGCTCCTCTGTCCATGAAATTTTCCAAGCAAGGATACTGGACTGGGGTGCCATTTCCTTCTCCAGGATTCAGCCTTAAAAAGGAAGGAAAATATGATACATGGTACCATATGGATGAACCTTGAAAATATCAAGCTAAGTAAATAAGCCATTCACAAAAAGACCAGTATTGTGTGAGTCCACTTACATGAGGTACCTAAAATAGTCAAATTCAGAGAGAAACAAAGTAGAATGGTATTGCCAAGGGCTGGGAGTGGGGGAGGGAAGGGGGATAGAGAAATAGTGTTTAATGAGTAGAGCTTCAGTTTGGAAAGATGGAAAAAAATTGTTATACTTGAAGATATCAAGGTGACTCTGAAGATAGGACCTTCAACAGAATTACAATACTTTAATAACTTGGGGAATGAAGTGCTATTCTAGGTTAGCAGATGCAGATAATTATGTGCCCCTTATTTAGATCCTGGTTTGAATAAATCAACTGAAGAAGAGCAAGAAATTTTCAATATAAACCGAGTATTCAATATTGAATTCAGCTGAGTTGCTCAGTCGTGTCCAACTCTTTGTGACCCCGTGAACTGCAGAACGCCAAGCTTCCATCCTTCACCGTCTCCCTGAGCTTGCTCAAACTCATGTCCATCGAATCAGTGATGCCATCCAACCATCTCATCCTCTGTCGTCCCCTTCTCCTCCTGCCTTCAATCTTTCCCAGCATCACGGTCTTTTCCAATGAGTCATTTCTTCCAGTGAGTCATCCAATATTAAGGAATATGAAATTTATAGCTGGGACAATCATATTGTGGTTATTTAAGAAAACACTCATATTTTAAGAGATAGATACTGAAGTTTTTAAGGGGGAAATAGCATGGTGTCTGTGATTTGCTTTTAAAATTTTAACAAAAGGAAAAGAATAAAGGATTAGACAAATGAAGAATATAGTTCTTCTTGAATCTGGGTGATGGATATAAGTTTATACTTCTGTATGCTTGAAAATGCTCTTAACTTTTAAAACATTGAAAAGCCTTTAAGAAAAAACACTGAGCTCTCCCAACTAAAACACAGTTTGCTACTGAACCAAACTTCAGTTTGCTTACCTAATGAGCAAAGTCAATCTACTGACACAGGGTTGTGATGAAAGAAAGTACAGCATTTATTTGCAGGGTGCCAAGCAAGGCAAATGGGCAGCAAATGTTTAAAGGACTTGAACTTCTTTGGCTGAAACCCCAATGGCTTTCAGGCAGGAGATTTTTTAGATTACCATTAAGGGTAATGATGTTAAGTATGTGATTATCTCATGGATTTTTCAGATTGTTTGGGTGTTAAGCAACAATGTGATATCTGGCATTTTGATCATCATTCTTCTGGTAACAACTTGTTTCTGTCACCTTGGCTGTGGTCAGCAGGTTTCATCATGTGGTCCTGGTTTCTGTAAAACAACTCAAAGATATGTTGCATCAGATTATTATCTATATCACTTGAAGAGGTACTAGGGATCCTGTGACTCTATTTTATAGCTAAACTTCTCTTGTTTGATTGCTTCCCCCCTGTTTCAGCTTTTCCTCACTTCTGTAACTGTTAACTGCTTGAGTCTGCTCTTTGGAACCCTGTGAAGACCTAGAAATCTCAACCTTTTTCTACACAAGAAGTGGGGACAAGAAAGGATTGTACCCAGGAAGGCCCTGTAGGGTCCTGTTCATTTTCAGGTCCCTCTGCTCTTTGATACTCCTCATCCTGAGGGGAACAGGGGCGATGACCGCTCTGGCTACTTCCTGCTGAACAAGGGCGACGTTAATTCTTCAGGATTAGAGGAACAAAGTCTTGGATCTTCTCAAAGAATTCTCAATTCCCGGTCTAGCCTCAGTATTCTGAATTATGAAAACATGCTATCTCTCTTTGACCACTCTGTCATAGCATCTGGCCAGATAGTTGAAAATTATTAAACACATTACAAAGAGTATGATGATCAAATGGAGCCTTGTAACAGTACTCAAAAGAGTCCCCCTATTTCAGATGGCAACCAAGAAAATAAGTCCTGATGTGCATCCTCTTTATGCACATCCTGTAACCAGGTAGCCTTTTGAAGTATTCTGTTTACTTGGGTTTCAACTTCTCCAGAGGTATTGATGTATGTGCAGCATGTATTATTAGCCATTACACACACTCCTCCTTGTTTTGCCAATAAGAAATCTTGGGCTATCCTATTGCCCAGGACCACTCGAGTCAATGAGTTCAAAGATGTGTGTTGGGCTGCAATACTTTTAGCTGTGTCCTCAGCAATTTGTCCAATTGTGGCAGATAGGTTGTGAGTCATATCTCTATTGACATAAACTCTGGCAGTTTGTGTGAGGTTGCCCAAAACACTTTGTCCTTTATTGCCCTCATACTCTGCCAATATCATTCTTTTAAGATGAGTGTTTGATTTTGGGAGGGAAGAGATGCTCTCCAGACTATACAAGGCAAAAGGTATCCTTATATATCCCAGTAGGCATGACCCTTCCATTTCCCAGCTGTCTAAGCAGCGATGTGCCCACCCTTCTCCTTTCGGGTCTCTCCCTGTGCCACAGACAAAGTAATATCCTGGAGGGGCGCAAGTTATACCTCCCATGGTAGTGAAATTGATACCTTCATTTTGGGGGAGCACGGACAGTACATTCTCTAGCCAGGGATGACGGCCACTGCAAGCCTCCCAAAGTTCCCTTACATTACTACCAACTTTTCTGACTCTCTGGCACAAAATAGTGTCATCTTGAGCTCTTTCACATTTGCCATTTTTACATATCAGGGGATTTTTTTTATCACATTTTTTTACAATAAAGTCAAGAGACCGTGGTGGACCAGTGGTTACTTTTCCTCCAGTGATAATTTCCTCAGACAGGATGAGGCAAGGGATCTGGATTTTCTCAGGTAATGTGGCTATCCTAACTTTGAATGTGGTGGCTGGAGGAGGAAGAGTATAGTAAGTGATGGGTTCTGGCACAGTACTAAAATCAGTTACGGGGACCATAAATGGGACATAGTTTTCACTGATGGTTTTAAATTTCAGATGACACATCCAAAAATTTCTTAAGCTCTTACTTGTGGCTATAGTCTGAGACAAGCTAATTAGAGTATTTTCCTTCCAGGAAGCAGCAGACACCAGTGGGATGAGAAAGTAAAGAAAAGCAAGAGCCATCATTAGAGTTGGGGCCAAGATCTTATATGGGAAAATAGCAATGGCCCTAAATTTTGGTGCTAACCCTATTTTCACAAGGGTTAAATTAAAATAGAGCAAGGTTTAATTATCTCCTGTTATCAATATCACATCAAATTATAGGCTTATTTGACTACAATAAAACCACAGGTAAAATGATTAGATGAATCCAGAAGCAAGCAAAAAGTTATAAGCAAATAATAAAACAGAAAAATGCTCCAGCCAATTACAAATGTTGTGAGAAATGGCCACAAGTCATTCACTACTTATATAAGATACTTCCTTTGATTTTAACTGAAGCGCCAGTACAGACTTGTAGGAAGGAGGACTGGTTTCGTTCAGCTTTGTGGTTGTCTTTTCTGTAACTGCTGAGGACTGTGGATTTGTCGTTGGGTCAGAAGCCAGCTTCACCCTTGTGCAATGGATCCATGACTTGACTTCTGTCAACTGAACAAAAGAGCTAGTTAACAGTAGAACATGGTAAGGCCCCACCCGTTGAGACTGGAGTTGGTTCTTTCAGTGTATATTCTTCCTCATTATTAGGGGCACACAGTCTCCAGTTCTAAAACACTGGAAGGGGACATCTGTGGGAAATATCACTTTATCAGTCCCAAATTTGGAAGTAGTATTTAAAACTTACCTCAGTGCTTGCACATATCTTACAGTGTCTATTTTTTGTGTATTTCAATCACATGTCTGGCCAGTTAACTGCTCAGAATAGAGGAAGGTTCTCCCATACAATATTTCATAAGGACTCAGTTGGAGTCTTCTTCTAGGACCCACTCTAATTCTAAGCAATGCAACTGACAACTTATCACAGGTTAAGTCAGTTTCTTCACAGATTTTAGCTATAGTTCTCTTATTTCTCTTTATTAAAAATTTTATTTATTTTAATTGAAGGGTTATTACTTTACAATATTGTGATGGTTTTTGCCATATACCAACTTGAATCAGTGAAGCGTAGACATGTGTACCCCTATTGCAAAACCCCCTCCCACCTCCTTCCCCACCCTATCCCTTTAGGCTGTCCTAAAGCACCAGCTTTGTATGCCCTGCTTTATGCATTGAACTTGCATTGGTCATCTATTTTATATATGGTAATATACATATTTCAATGCTATTCTCTCAAATCAACCCACCCTTGCCTTCTCCCACAGTGTCCAAAATCTGTCCTTTACATTTGAGTCTCTTTTGCTGCCCTGTATGTAGATCATCATTACTGTCTTTTTAAATTCCATATTTATGCATGAATATACAGTATTCATGTCTCTCTTTCTGACTTACTTCACCCTTTATAATAGGCTCCAGTTTCATCTACCTCATTAGAACTGACTCAAATGCTTTCCTTTTTATAGCTGAGTAATATTCCATTGTGTACCTGTACCACAACTTCCTTTTCTATTCATCTGCCAATGGACAGGTAGGTTGTTTCCATGCCCTAGCTATTGTAAATAGTACTGCAATGAAAATTGGGGCAAGTGTCTCTTTCAATACTTGTTTCCTCTGAGTGTATGCCCAGCAATGGGACTGCTGGGTTATATGACATTTCTATTACTAATTTCTTAAGGAATTTCCACACTGTTCTCCATAGTGGCTGTACCAGTTTGCATTCCCATGAACAGTGTAAGAGGGTTCCATTTTCTCCACAGTCTCTCCAGCATTTATTGTTTGTAGAATTTTTGATGATGGCGATTCTGACTGGCATGAGATGATACTTCATTTGTGTCATCTTTGATATCTTTCATCAGTGTTTTATAGTTTTCTGTATATAGGTCTTTTGTTTCTTTAGGTAAATTCATTCATAAGTATTTTATTCTTTTCTTTGCAAAGGTGAATGGGATTGTTTCCTTAATTTCTCTATCTGATTTTTCATTGTTAGTGTATAGGAATGCAAGGGATTTCTGTGTATTAAACTTTATATCCTGCAACTCTACTATATTCGTTGATTAGCTCTAGTCATTTTCTGGTGGCATCTTTAGGGTTTTCTATGTAGATGATCTTATTATCTGCAAACAGTGAGAATTTTACTTCTTTTCTAATCTGAATTCATTTTTATTACTTTTTCTTCTCTGATTGCTGTGTTTAGGACTTCCAAAACTAAGCTGAATAGTAGTGGTGAGAGTGGGCATCCTTTTCTTGTTCCTGATTTTAAAAGAAATCCTTTCAATTTTTTGCCATTGAGGATGATGTTTGCTGTGGTTTGTTGTATATGACTTTTATTATGTTGAGGTATGTTCCTTCTATGCCTGCTTTCTAGAGAGATTTTATAATAAATGGCTGCTAAATTTTGTCGAAGGCTTTCTCTGTATCTACTGAGATAATCAAATGGTTTTTATCTTTCAATTTGTTAATAAGATGTATCACATTGACTGATTTGTGAATATTGAAGAATCCTTGCATGCCTGAAATAAAAGCTCACTTGGTCATGATGTATGATCATTTTAAATATGTTGTTATATTCTGTTTGCTAGAATTTTGTTGTGGAGTTCTGCCTCTATGTTCATCAGTGATACTGGCCTGTAGCTTTCTTTTTTGTGGCATCTTTGTCTGGTTTTGGCATTAGGGTGATGGTGGCCTCATAGAATGAGTTTGGGAGTTTCCTTCCCCTGCAATTTTCTGGAAGAGTTTGGTAGTGGATAGTGGATAGGATAGGCGTTAGCTCTTCTCCAAATTTTGGTAGAATTCATCTGTGAGGCCGCCTGTTCCTGGGCTTTTGTTTGTTGGAATATTTTTTATTACAGTTTTGATTTCTGTGTTGTGATTGGTCTATTCAGATTTTATATTTCTTCCTGGTTCAGTTTTAGAAGGTTATACCTTTCTAAGAATTTGTCCATTTCTTCTAAGAAGTTGTCCATGTTATTGGCATATAGTTGCTTATAGTAGTCTCTTATGATCTTTTGTATTTCTGTGTTGTCTGTTGTGACTTCATTTTCACTTCTAATTTTCTTGATTTGATTCTTCTCCCCTTTTTCTTGTTGAGTCTGGCTAATGGTTGTCTATTTTGTATATCTTCTCAAAGAATCAGCTTTTAATATTGCTGTTATTTTCTATAGCCTCCATCTCTTTTTCATTCATTTTGGCTCTGATTTTTATGATTTCTTTCCCTCTACTAACTCGGGTTTTTTTCTTATTCTTTTTCTAGCTGCTTTAGGTGTAAAGTTAGGTTTTAAATTTGATGTTTCTCTTACTTCTTGAGGTAGGCTTGTATTGTTATGAACCTCTCTCTTAGCACTGCTTTTACTGAATCCCCTTGGTTTGGGGTTGTGTTTTTTTCAGTATCATTTCTTTCTATGCATATTTAGACTTCCCTTTTGATTTCTTCAGTGATCTGTCGGTTATTCAGAAGCATGTTGTTTAGTCTCCATATGTTTGCGTTTTTTATAGTTTTTTTTTTTTCCTGTAGTTGACATCTAATCTTACTGCATTGTGACTGGAAAAGTGTTTGAAATAATTTCATTTTTTAAAAATTTTACAAGGCTAGATTTGTGGCCCAGGATGTGATCTATCCTGGAGAATGTTCCATGTGAACTTGAGAAAAAGGTAAAAATCCACTGTTTTGGGGTGAAATGCCCTGTAGATATCAGTCTAACTTGTCCATTGTAGCATTAAAAGCTTGTGTTTCCTTGTTAATTTTCTGTTTGCTTGATCTATCCATAGGTTTGTCTGGGGTATAAAAGTCCCCCACTATTATTGTGTTACTGTTAATTTCCCCTTTCATACTTATCAGCATTTGACTTATGTTGGGTGCATATATACTTATAATTGCTATATCTTCTTCTTGGGTGGATCCCTTGATCATTATGTAGTGTCCATCTTTGTCTCTTAGTTCAGTTCAGTTCAGTTGCTCACTCATGTCTGACTTGTTGTGAACTCATGGACTGCAGCACGCCAGGCTTCCCTGTCCATCACCAAATCTGGGAGCTTGCTCAAACTCACGTCCATAGAGTCAGTGATGCCATCCAATAATCTCATCCTCTGTCATCCCCTTCTCCTCCTGCCTTCAATCTTTCCCAGCATCAGGGTCTTTTCCAATGAGTCAGTTCTTCATATTAGGTGGCCAAAGTATTGGAGTTTCAACTTCAACATCAGTCCTTCCAATGAATATTTAGGATTGATTTCCTTTAGGAATGACTGGTTGGATCTCCTTGCAATCCAAGGGATTCTCAAGAGTCTTCTCCAACACCACAGTTCAAAAGCATCAATTCTTCAGCTCTCAGCTTTCTTTGTGGTTCAACTCTCACATCCATACATGACTACTGGAAAAACGATAACTTTGACTAGATGGACCTTTGTTGACAAAGTAATGTCTTTGCTTTTGAATATGCTGTCTAAGTTGGTCATAGTTTTCTTCCAAGGGGCAGTGTCTTTTAATTTCATGGCTACAATCACTATCTACAGTGATTTGGAGCCCAAGAAAATAATCTGTCACTGTTTCCATTGTTTCCCCATCTATTTTTCATGAAGTGATGGGGCTGGATGCCATGATCTCAGTTTTCTGAATGTTGAGCTTTAAGTCAACTTTTTCACTTTCCTCTTTCACTTTCATCAAGAGGTTTTTTAGTTCTTCTTTGCTTTCTGCCATAAGGGTGATATCATCTATGTATCTGAGGTTATTGATATTTCTCCCAGAAATCTTGATTCCAGCTGTGCTTCATTTAGCCTGGCATTTTGCATGATGTACCCTGCACATAAGCTAAACAAGCAGGGTGGCAAAATACTGCCTTGACGTACTCCTTTCCCGATTTGGAACCAGTCTGCTGTTCCATGTCCAGTTCTAACTATTGCTTCCTGCCTGCATACAGATTTCTCATGAAGCAGGTCAGGTGGTCTGGTATTCCCATCTCTTTAAGAATTTTCCACAGTTTGTTGTGATTCACACAGTCAAAGGCTTTGGGGTAGTCAATGAAGCAGAAATAGATGTTTTTCTGGAACGCTCTTGCTTTTTTGATGATCCAACGGAAGTTCGCAATTTGATCTCTGGTTCCTCTGCCTTTTCTAAATCCAGGTTGAACATCTGGAAGCTCACAGTTCACATACTGTTGATGCTTGGCTTGGAGAATTTTGAGCATTACTTTGCTAGTGTGTGAGATGAGTACAACTGTGTGGTAGTTTGAACATTCTTTGGCATTGCCTTTTTTTTGGAATTGAAATGAAAACTGACCTTTCCCATTCCTATGGCCACTGATGAGTTTTCCAAATTTGCTGGCATATTGAGTGCCACACTTTAATAGCATCATGCAGGGAGCCGGCCTGCTCAAGGCCCAAAAAGGCCCTGGGAAAGCCTTGAAAGAGGCCATTCCCTGTCCCGCCACCCCATGATAAAGTAGTAAAACATTTGCCGGGTCTCCTTTGTTCTTCCTTGAGAAAAACGTAGTAGTGACCTTCACTCAGTAGTTTATCTTGGAATGCCAAAAACAAGATGTAAGCTTCTGCAATCACTTAAGACAAAGAATTGTATTGATGTGACAAACACCAGATAGCATTTTTTATGAACTATGTTTTCTGCTTGTACTAGTATAAAGGTAGCTGTTTTACTCAATAAAATTGCTGACTTGCCTAAAGGGCATTCAACCCTCTCGACCCCATCCTTTACTTTCAGCTTCTTTTCCTCAGGCTTCCGTGCTGCTGCGGTCTGGACTTGTTCTCTTTGCCGGCTGGTCCCGGCAGCAGCATCTTTTAGAATTTGAAATAAATCAACTGGAATTCCATCACCTCCACTAGCTTTGTTCACAGTGATGCTTACTAAAGCCCACTTGACTTCACATTCCAGGATGTCTGACTCTAGGTGAGTGACCACACAATTGGGGTTATCTGGGTCTTGAAGATCTTTTTTGCACAGTTCTTTGTATTCTTGCCACCTCTTCTTAATATCTTCTGCTTCTGTTAGGTCCATACCATTTCTGTCCTTTATTATGCCCGTCTTTGCATGAAATGTCTCTTATCACAGTCTTCATTTAAAAATCTATTTTATCTGATATGAATATTGCTATACCCATTTTCTTTTGGTCTCCATTTGCATGAAATATCTTCTTCCAGCCCCTCACTTTCAATCTTTATGTGTTCTTAGCTTTGAGGTGGGTCTCTTGTTCAGTTCAGTTCAGTCACTCAGTCGTGTCCGACTTTTTGTGACCCCATGGACTGCAGCACGACAGGCCTCCCTGTCCATCGCCAACTCCCAGAGTTTACTCAAACTCATGTCTATTGAATCAGTGATGCCATCCACCCATCTCATCCTCTGTCATCCCTTCTCCTCCCACCTTCAATCTTTCCCAGCATCCAGGTCTTTTCCAATGAGTCAGTTCTTTGCATCAGGTGGCCAAATTATTGTGGTTTCAGCTTCAGCATCAGTCCTTCCAATGAATATTCGGGACTGATTTCCTTTAGGATGTACTGGTTTGGTTCTCCTTGCAGTTCAAGGGACTTTCAAGAGTCCTCTCCAACACCACTCTTGTAGGCAGAATATATAGGTGTTTTGTTTTTGTATCCATTTGGCCAATCTTTGTATTTTGGTTGAACCATTTAACCCATTTACGCTTAAGGTAATTATTGATAAGTATGATCCTGTTGTCATTTACTTTGTTGTTTTGAGTTCATTTTTTCTGTGTTTCCTGTCTAGAGAAGATCATTTAGCATTTGCTGAAGAGCTGGTTTGGTGGTGCTTTTGCTTTTGCTTGTCTCTAAAGCTTTTGATTTCTCCTTCAAATCTGAACGAGATCCTTGCTGGGTAGAGTTATCTTGATTGTGGGTTTTTCTCTTTCATCACTTTAAGTATGTCCTGCCGGTCCCTTCTCACCTGAAAAGTTCCTATTGAAAGATCAGCTGTTAGCTTTATTGGGATTCCCTCATATGTTATTTGTTGCTTTCCCTTGTTGCTTTTATTATTTGCTTTTTGTGTTTAATTTTTGTTAGTTTGATTAAAATGTTTCTTGGGGTATTTCACCTTGGGTTTATCCTGTTTGGGACTGTCTGGGTTTCTTTGACTGGATGGAGTTCTATTTTCTTCCCCATTTTAGGAAAGCTTTCAACTATTATCTCCTCAAGTATTTTCTCATGCCCCCCCCCCCCCCCTTTCTTTTGTCCTCTTCTTCTGGGATACCTATGATTCAAATGTAGGGACATTTAACATTGTCCCGGAGCTCTCTAAGCTTGTCCTCATTTCTTTTTATTCTTTTTTCTTTTCTCCTCTCTGCTTCATTTATTTCCACCATTCTGTCTTCCACCTCACTTATCCTTTCTTCTATCTCAGTTACTCTACTCTTGCTTCCCACCAGAGTGTTTTTAATCTCAGTCATTGCATTGTTCGTTATTGATTGACTCTTCTTTATTTCTTCAAGGTCCTTGTTAAACATTTCTTGCATCTTCTCAATTCGTGTCTCTAGTCTATTTATCTGTAACTCCATTTTGTTTTCAAGATTTTGGATCATCTTTACAATCATTATTCTGAATTCTTTTCCAGGTAGACTTCTTATCTCCTTCTCTTTTTTTATTTTTTCAGTTTGGTGGGTTTTTATCCTATTCCTTCACCTGCTGGATAGTTCTCTGCCTTTTCACTTTGTTTAGTTTGCTGTGTTTGTGGTCCGTCTTCTGCAGTCTGGAGGATCATGGTTCCTCTTAACTGTGGAGTCTGCTCCCTTTGGGTGGGGTTGGACCAGTGGCTTATCAAAGTTTCCTGGTTGGGGAAACTTGTGTCTGTGTTCTGCTCATGGATCTGGATCTCTTCTCTCTGGAGTGCAATGAAGTGTCCAATAGTGAGTCTTGGGGTATCTATGGGTTTGGATTGGCTTTGGGCTGCCCATCTTTTAATGTTCAGGTTTATGTTCCTGTTTTGCTGGAGAATTAATGTGGTGTGTCTTGCATTGGAACTTGCTGGCTCTTGGGTGGAGCTTTCTTTTGGTGTAGGTATGGAGACTTTGGGGTGGGCTCTTGTCTGTGAATGTTCCCTCGGGTCAGGAGTTCTATGATGGTCTAAAGTTCTGGAGTTGAGCCTCCTGCCTCTGGATTTTGGTCCCCCTCTTACAGTGGCCTCGGGATTTCTCCATCCACACAGCACAGAAGACAAAATCCCTTGCTTAATGGTGAAACAACTCTCTACTGCCAGGAACACCCAGAGAGATTCACAGAGTTATATGGAGAAGACAGAAGTGGGAGATGGAGGTGAACAGGAGGAGAAAAGGGAGTGTGAAAAGGGGAGAGAGCAATCAAGCCAGTAATCAAATACCTAAGTGAAAATGGATACTAAAGATTAGATTCTTAAAAGTACAAAACTGATAACAAATATCAAAAAGCAAAGATTAAAAACCTAGACTAGAGATTAGACTCAAAACTACAATATAAAAAATATAAAAAGCAATCACAAAAATTTTTGAAATATATGGAATTTGTTTTTTAAAAATGGGATTTTCAAAAGAAAAGTAATAGTAGGTTATAAAAATGAGAGTTAAAGGAGTAATAATAACTAAAATGAAAAAAAGTAAACATGATAATAGTAAAAGTATGTTTAGGAATTTCTCTGGACCTGTTGTGGGCAGTGTGGGGTCAGTTCAGTGTCAGATAGTCCCTTGACTGGTTTGTGCTTGTTCTCAAAGTCTATAGCTGCTCCTCAAATGCGCAGTCTCAACCTAACTGCAGGGTTTTAATCTGTTGCACCTATCACTTCCGGTGCAGTTTCCCCTTCTTTGCCTATTTTGGCTTACTCAGTTTGTAAGACTCTTCTATGTCTAATTTCCACCTTGACACTAGGGGGCAAAGGCGACCACCTATTTAGGCTCACAGATTTTAGCTATCTTCCTTTTTAATGTGTGGTTCTGGTTGATCATGGCCTCCAAGAGGCATGCAAACTCCATTTTATTCCACATATTTTAGATTCCTCATGAATCACATTAGCAATAAAGTTACCTCCGTTATCACTCTGAATTGAATTGCTAGACCAAATCTAGGAATTATCTCCTGGAGCAAGACCTGCACTACCTCTGAAGCATTATCAATCCAGCAACAGAATGGTTCTCCCCCTCTAGCTTAGACTCCATGAAGGGTGGGGGAGTCCCAGTCTTAGAATTATTTTTGGCACAGATCATACATTTTCATAATATTCTTTCAATTGTCCTTTGCATATTTGACCTTTTAATGTAACCCTGTATCCATCAGATGTCCAGAATGAGTGCTCAGCTATACTGATCCAATTACTTCTTCCATGAGATATGCATGAATTAAAACACTCCTTGGTCATTTACTATTTGATCCTAGATACACAAGATTAAATACCCATTCTCGTGACTTTTAGAAGTTCTCAGATGAGCATGCCAGGTAAAATTGGGTCAGGCTTTACTTAGAATCAGAGCTGTAACCAAAGGTGTTTTTGTCCTGACTGTCCTGGGCAACGCACAACTCCCACCTCCTTTGGCTTGGGCACTGTGTCTAGCAGTTTCAAAACGACCTGGGGGCATGTTTGATTTATTTTTCTTCAGAAGTGAGCAATCTGTCTTTCCAAATTGCCCCATATATGTTCACAACTGAAAAAGGCATACTTTGAGTCAATATAGACGTTAACTATCTTACCTTCACAGAGATGGAAAAGTCAAATGAGGGCAAAGATTTAACTTTTTGGGCCAAGATACATGATGACAAAGCTTACACTCCTAGGTTCTCCTGCAAGGTTATCATTGTATATCTGCTCTTTCAGTTTCCATGGTCCATGAAACTATTCCTATCTGTGAAGACCTCGATATCTGTATCTCCCAAGGGAACATTACTCCCAAGGCCCAAGAAGCTGCTCAATGATCTGAAAGCAATAATACATGGGCCTGAGAGCATGGGCCACCCAGAGGGGTGGGGAGTCTTTGGGGTCACATTAGGATTAAGAAATAAAATTGACTGATATCCTCCCAAGTGGTCTGAAGTGAGCCACTATCCACCGTTCAGTTCCAATAGTGGCACCACACAGTGGGGTGCCAACCATGGTTGGCTGTCCTAGAGTGAATTCGTCTGCTTCTTGCAACAAATCTTGAGTAGCAGCTATGACTCTCAAATCCAGTGACCAAACCTGAATTATACTGTCCAAAGCCTTTGTGAAACAGGGTACTGGGCATTTTGTGCTCTCAGAGTATGGGTCAATACCTCCAGTCTCACTACCTGTCTTTTATGTTTAAAAAGATCAAAAGGTGTATATGTACCACAGCTTCCTTATCCATTCGTCTGCTGATTGGCATCTAGGTTGCTTCCATGTCCTGGCTATTATAAATAGTGCTGTGTATATTATCTAGGGTGAAACAGATCACCAGCCTAGGCTGGATGCATGAGACAAGTGCTCGGGCCTGGTGCCCTGGGAAGATCCAGGGGAATCGGGTGGAGAGGGAGGAGGGAGGGGGGATCGGGATGGGGAATACATGTAAATCTATGGCTGATTCATGTCAATGTATGACAAAAACCACTACAATATTGTAAAGTAATTAGCCTCCAACTAGTAAAAATAAATGAAAAAAAAAATCAAATGACTTTTTTCTAATATGGCAAACCCAGAACAGGGGCAGTCAGTAGTTTTGCCTTCATTGTTTGGAAGGTTTCTGACGTTCTCTAGTTCCCACTGAGGCCTTATTGTCAGATGTTTTTAGGGCTTCATATAACCATTTAGCTATTAGCTTAAGCTGGGGATCCACGAGCAACAGAATCTTGCCATTCCAGGAACTGATGCAACTGTCTTTGGTGGTGGACACTGTCACCCTAGTTACTGTTTCCAGGCAGTCCTGGAGCAATTCCTCTGGCCTTTGGTCAGTTTAATTCCTAGATATTTCACTGAGAGTTGGGAAATTTGAGCCTTTTTCTGAGAGACTTTAGGGCTTCATTTGGCCAGAGAGTTGCAATTGGTGATTGCTTTGATTTCTACATCTGCCCTATGAATGCAAAACACTTGGGATTCAGGACACAAAGTAATATAGAAAAAGACCTCTGCTAAGCCCAAGTCTTCAGGTTATGATAGTCAATAGAATATAATGATTGGGATAATTTCTCTATCTGATTTATGACTCTTATGTCCTGAAAAAAACCAGTAGTCCCCAGTGTCAGGTTTCTTATAGGAAGGATGGGAGTACTATATGGTGACTGCATGCATACACGCTAAGTCGATTTCAGTCATGTCCTACTCTTTGCAACGCTATGGACTGTAGCCTGCCAGGTTCCTCTGCCCATGGGATTCTCCAGGCAGGAATACTGGGTTGGGTTGCCATGCCCATCTTCATGGGATCTTCCCAATTGAGGAATCGAAGCTGCATTTCTTTGGTCACCTGCATTGGCAGGCGGATTCTAACCACTAGTGCCACATGGGAAGCCCATACGGTGGCTGAGGGAGGAAAAAAGGCAAGTATTTAAAAAAGCCAATTTATCAAAGTCTGCATCCCTGTTTGCTTGCTCCTTTAAAAGGTACTGCCTAAGCTCAGAGCCTGAGTGTCCGGTTTCAGCTTTACTGCTCTGGCCTTCCTTGCTGTACCTGCCCTCTAATAAGCCTATGCTCTCAGGCTTCCCTGATGCAGGATGTCTTCAGGGGTGCTGGTGGCTCCATCCCTTGATAGGATGGCTGCCTACAAGGCACAGGCTTGTTCCACTGATACCTCTATATCCACCCGTCCAGGAGTGAAAGTCATTTTAGCATAATACAGTTCATCCCAATGAGACTGGGTTCTTTGGCATGTATATAAAAGTGTGTTTTAGACAAAGATTGAAAAGATACAAGAAATGTTTAATAAAGACCTAGAAGAAATAAAAAAGAGTCAATTAAAAATGAACAATGCAATAAATGAGATCAAAAACACTTTGGAGGGAACCAAGAGTAGAATAACAGAGGCAGAAGATAGGATAAGTGAGGTAGAAGATAAAATAGTGGAAATAAATGAAGCAGAGAGGAAAAAAGAAAAAAGGATTAAAAGAAATGAGGACAACCTCAGGGACCTCTGGGACAATGTGAAACGCCCCAACATTTGAATCATAGGAGTCCCAGAAGAAGAAGACCAAAAGAAAGGCCATGCGAAAATACTCGAGGAGATAATAGCTGAAAACTTCCCTAAAATGGGGAAGGAAATAGCCACCCAAGTCCAAGAAACCCAGAGAGTCCCAAACAGGATAAACCCAAGGCGAAACACCCCAAGACACATATTAATCAAATTAACAAAGATCAAACACAAAGAACAAATCTTAAAAGCAGCAAGGGAGAAACAACAAATAACACACAAAGGGATTCCCATAAGGATAACAGCTGATCTATCAATAGAAACCCTCCAGGCCAGAAGGGAATGGCAGGACATACTTAAAGTAATGAAAGAGAATAACCTACAACCTAGATTACTGTATCCAGCAAGGATCTCATTCAGATATGAAGGAGAATTCAAAAACTTTACAGATAAGCAAAAGCTGAGAGAATTCAGCACCACCAAACCAGCTCTTCAACAAATGCTAAAGGATCTTCTCTAGACAGGAAATGCAGAAAGGTTGTATAAACGTGAACCCAAAACAACAAAGTAAATGGCAACGGGACCACACCTATCAATAATTACCTTAAATGTAAATGGGTTGAATGCCCCAACCAAAAGACAAAGATTGGCTGAATGGATACAAAAACAAGACCCCTATATATGCTATCTACAAGAGACCCACCTCAAAACAAGAGACACATACAGACTAAAAGTGAAGGGCTGGAAAAAAATATTTCATGCAAATGGAGACCAAAAGAAAGCAGGAGTCGCAATACTCATATCAGATAAAATAGACTTTCAAATAAAGGCTGTGAAAAGAGACACAGAAGGACACTACATAATGATCAAAGGATCAATCCAAGAAGAAGATATAACAATTATAAATATATATGCACCCAACATAGGAGCACCACAATATATACGGCAAACACTAACGAGTATGAAAGAGGAAATTAATAGTAACACAATAATAGTGGGAGACGTTAATACCCCACTCACAACTATGGATAGATCAACTAAACAGAAAATTAATAAGGAAACACAAACCTTAAATGACACAATGGACCAGCTAGACGTAATTGATATCTATAGGACATTTCACCCCAAAACAATCAACTTCACCTTTTTCTCAAGTGCACACGGAACCTTCTCCAGAATAGATCACATCCTGGGCCATAAATCTAGTCTTGGAAAATTCAAAAAAATTGAAATCATTCCAGTCATCTTTTCTGACCACAGTGCAGTAAGATTAGATCTCAATTACAGGAAAAAAATTGTTAAAAATTCAAACACATGGAGGCTAAATAACACGCTTCTGAATAACCAACAAATCATAGAAGAAATCAAAAAAGAAATCAAAATATGTATAGAAACGAATGAAAATGAAAACACAACAACCCAAAACCTATGGGACACTGTAAAAGCAGTGCTAAGGGGAAGGTTCATAGCATTACAGGCTTACATCAAGAAACAAGAAAAAAGCCAAATAAATAACCTAACTCTACACCTAAAGCAATTAGAGAAGGAAGAAATGAAGAACCCCAGGGTTAGCAGAAGGAAAGAAATCTTAAAAATTAGGGCAGAAATAAATGCAAAAGAAACTAAAGAGACCATAGCAAAAATCAACAAAGCTAAAAGCTGGTTTTTTGAAAAAATAAACAAAATTGACAAACCATTAGCAAGACTCATTAAGAAACAAAGAGAGAAGAACCAAATTAGCAAAATTAGAAATGAAAATGGAGAGATCACAACAGACAACACTGAAATACAAAGGATCATAAGACACTACTACCAGCAGCTCTATGCCAATAAAATGGACAACTTGGATGAAATGGACAAATTCTTAGAAAAGTATAACTTTCCAAAACTGAACCAGGAAGGAATAGAAGATCTTAACAGACCCATCACAAGCAAGGAAATCAAAACTGTAATCAAAAATCTTCCAGCAAACAAAAGCCCAGGACCAGATGGCTTCACAGCTGAATTCTACCAAAAATTTAGAGAAGAGCTAACACCTACCTTACTCAAACTCTTCCAGAAAATTGCAGAAGAAGGTAAACTTCCAAACTCATTCTATGAGGCCACCATCACCTTAATTCCAAAACCAGACAAAGATGCCACAAAAAAAGAAAACTACAGGCCAATATCACTGATGAACATAGATGCAAAAATCCTTAACAAAATTCTAGCAAACAGAATCCAACAACATATTAAAAAAATCATACACCACGACCAAGTGGGCTTTATCCCAGGAATGCAAGGATTCTTCAATATCCGCAAATCAATCAATGTAATACACCACATTAACAAATTGAAAGATAAAAACCATATGATTATCTCAATAGATGCAGAGAAAGCCTTTGACAAAATTCAACACTCATTTATGATTAAAACTCTCCAAAAAGCAGGAATAGAAGGAACATACCTCAACATAATAAAAGCTATATATGACAAACCCACAGCAAGCATCACCCTCAATGGTGAAAAATTGAAAGCATTTCCCCTGAAATCAGGAACAAGACAAGGGTGCCCACTCTCACCACTACTATTCAACATAGTGTTGGAAGCTTTGGCCACAGCAATCAGAGCAGAAAAAGAAGTAAAAGGAATCCAGATAGGAAAAGAAGAAGTGAAACTCTCACTGTTTGCAGATGACATGATCCTCTACAGAGAAAACCCTAAAGACTCTACCAGAAAATTACTAGAGCTAATCAATGAATATAGTAAAGTTGCAGGATATAAAATTAACACACAGAAATCCCTTGCATTCCTATATACTAACAATGAAAAAACAGAAAGAGAAATTAAGGAAACAATACCATTCACCATTGCAACAAAAAGAATAAAATACTTAGGAGTATATCTACCTAAAGAAACAAAAGACCTATACATAGAAAACTATAAAACACTGATGAAAGAAATCAAAGAGGACACAAAGAGATGGAGAAACCTACCGTGTTCATGGATTGGAAGAATCAATATTGTCAAAATGGCTATTCTACCCAAAGCAGTCTATAGATTCAATGCAATCCCTATCAAGCTACCAATGGTATTTTTCACAGAACTAGACCAAAGAATTTCACAATTTGTATGGAAATACAGAAAACCTCGAATAGCCAAAGTAATCTTGAGAAAGAAGAATGGAACTGGAGGAATCAACCTGCCTGACTTCAGACTCTACTACAAAGCCACAGTCATCAAGACAGTATGGTACTGGCACAAAGACAGAAATATAGATCAATGGAACAGAATAGAAAGCCCAGAGATAAATCCACGAACCTATGGACACATTATCTTTGACAAAGGAGGCAAGGATATACAATGGAAAAAAGACAACCTCTTTAACAAGTGGTGCTGGGAAAACTGGTCAACCACTTGTAAAAGAATGAAACTAGAACACTTTCTAACACCATACACAAAAATAAACTCAAAATGGATTAAAGATCTAAATGTAAGACCAGAAACTATAAAACTCCTAGAGGAGAACATAGGCAAAACACTCTCCGACATAAATCACAGCAAGATCCTCTATGACCCACCTCCCAGAATATTGGAAATAAAAGCAAAACTAAACAAATGGGACCTAATGAAACTTAAAAGCTTTTGCACTACAAAGGAAACTATAAGTAAGGTGAAAAGACAGCCCTCAGATTGGGAGAAAATAATAGCAAATGAAGCAACAGACAAAGGATTAATCTCAAAAATATACAAGCAACTCCTGAAGCTCAATTCCAGAAAAATAAATGACCCAATCAATAAATGGGCCAAGGATCTAAACAGACATTTCTCCAAAGAAGACATACAGATGGCTAGCAAACAGATGAAAAGATGCTCAACATCATTCATTATTAGAGAAATGCAAATCTAAACCACAATGAGGTACCATTACACGCCAGTCAGGATGGCTGCTATCCAAAAGTCTACAAGCAATAAATGCTGGAGAGGGTGTGGAGAAAAGGGAACCCTCTTACACTGTTGGTGGGAATGCGAACTAGTACAGCCGCTATGGAAAACAGTGTGGGGATTTCTTAAGAAACTGGAAATAGAACTGCCATATGACCCAGCAATCCCACTTCTGGGCATACACACTGAGGAAACCAGATCTGAAAGAGACACGTGCACCCCAATGTTCATCGCAGCACTGTTTATAATAGCCAGGACATGGAAGAAACCTAGATGCCCATCAGCAGATGAATGGATAAGGAAGCTGTGGTACATATACACCATGGAATATTACTCAGCCATTAAAAAGAATTCATTTGAACCAGTCCTAATGAGATGGATGAAGCTGGAGCCCCTTATACAGAGTGAAGTA
Source organism: Dama dama (assembly GCF_033118175.1). Lineage (NCBI taxonomy): Eukaryota > Metazoa > Chordata > Mammalia > Artiodactyla > Cervidae > Dama > Dama dama. Next base: position 80,838,635 of record NC_083700.1, read on the forward strand.
AGCCAGAAAGATAAAGAACATTACAGCATACTAACACATATATATGGACTTTAGAAAATGGTAACGATAACCCTATATGCAAAACAGAAAAAGAGACACAGAAATACAGAACAGACTTTTGGACTCTGTGGGAGAAGGCGAGGGTGGGATGTTTCGAGAGGAATCGGGTGGAGAGGGAGGTGGGAGTGGGGATTGGGATGGGGAAGACGTGTAAATCCATGGCTGATTCATATCAATGTATGACAAAACCCACTGAAATGTTGTGAAGTAATTAGCCTCCAACTAATAAAAAAATTAAAAAAAGAAAAAAAAAAAGTGTGTTTTAAGTTAGGGGCCTGAATTTGACCATATACGGGTTGCAAAAACAGTTTTTAGAGAGGCTTTCTGGAGATTCCTCTTGACATGGCACTTTTTTGTGTTAATAGTTAACTAGTGTTCAAAACAGAGCAAGTGGCTCTAGGTATCAATCAGAAAGTCAACTTGTTTGTTTCCCACAAAAGAGTTACCTAGCGTTCCTGGTGGGAGGTGGGATGGGGCCTGTTTCCCCAAGTGAATTCCCCAGACTTCCTCACTCTGTCATTTTCTCTTGTCTCCAGCATGAAGAATGATTTCTCCTCCTGTTCTGGTTTCTCTTCTTAAATTCGGATATTTTTTTTTTTCAGTGGACTTCTGGTTTACAACAAGCATCCCTTTAACATATCCTTTTATATATGTATATATATATATATTTATATATACATCATTTATATATTTATATATAAACATAGCCTATTTTCTGTGTATTACTGTTCACTCTCTTGGGTCCCTGAAATCTTACCCTCTACTCAGATTTTTTGTCTCCCCATTTCTCTAGTCATGAGTATCACTGGAAAAAGGGGCATCTGCAGCTTCATTTAAGGGATCTCTTTCTGGTCTTGTATGCCCTCCTGACTGAAAAATTGGAAGCAATTTCTATTATGCTAAATGAGATATCAGCAAGAGGAAAATACCTTCTATATTCTGCAAAATTTTCTAGACACCTGGGGCACTGTGAACCACAAGGTCTGAATAATTAACTTGTTTTCTGGATTATCTAGATTCACATCTCTACATTGGAGATATGCCCTGTACATTCTTTCCCCAAACTCAGGGTTTTTACTGTGGCTGCTTGCAAACTCTTTGCGCCTTATGAAAACTCCTGTGTTTGTTCTCCCTTTTGGAGACGTACCATGATGCACTCCTTGTAATGCTCAGTTCCAGCTTTATCTCCTAGGTCACTCTCCTCCCAGTCTGGATCTGTGATGGGAATTGCTTTTGCTGCTGGTGCTGGGAGGGGTTTGCCAGACCAGCAACATGCATTCTATCTGCCTCTTCTCTAGGATTTTCTATTACCATCCTCATCTCTTTCTTAGCTAACAGGGTAGTTAGCAAACTTTGAACCCAGTTTGGACTGTGGGTGGCAAAGATGGAGGAGAATGAATCTTCCATCAGGTAGGGTCATCCCAGTAGGTTGGCATATTTTGCAACTCAACAAGTCTGAGGTTGAAAAGGGAGAGTGTATCCAAATGAATCCTGCTGGATGATCTTGGGCGTTTATTCATGCAATGTGAATCTGCCTCAGTGGAATGCCCTGAATGAACATAAGTGCTTCTCTGACCAATACGGGTGCTCTGTCAGGTATGAGAGGGAGACAATTCCTCCTTCCTCAGCTCCTACCAGAGCAGGTGAAGGTGAATTGGTTGGTGTGGGATTCTGTCAACCATACAGAGTCAGCTATCATGGATATCTAGGACCATTTATTTGTTGAATTAATACCCCATCTCTTGATTCCTGAGAATCTGGTAAAACTTTTTTAAATAAAACTTTTAATATCTCCTTATTGGAGGAAATTTCTTTCTCTGTCATAATTTTATACATGTTACCTTTTTCTCTGAATAGGCTCACTTTGATACAAAGCTGTACTTAAGAAGCATCATTCCATTTCCTCTAATTTCACAAATAGTTCTGGTTGAAAGACAGTGTTGTAACATACAGAGGCATAAGGGGGACAGTGGAACTGAGGTTCTAGACTACTGAGGCCAAGCAGTGTTAAAACTGAACAGTGTTTTTTTTTTTTTCCTTCCTTTCAGAGGTGCTTAACTAAAAATTTACCAGTTCTGCAAAATACATCCTCAGGGTCTACAAGATATAACAGATCTTTGATTACTCATTTTTAGTTGTTCACAGAGGGTGCTGTCAGATACTAAGGAAGCAAGCAGGCCCACAAATAAAGGCATTGTTAGGGTTACAGATTGTTTAGTCCAATAAAGAAAACCCTCAAAATCAATGCTGCACCACAGACAGAGCCAAGTGGCTAAAACAAAGAACACCTTGGTACCATCACACATGAGCTCTACTGTTTTGCAGAAGACACAAGCAAGTGCCTTGTTTAAATCACCTCGAAAACACTAAGGGCCATTGGCACCCAGCTGGTGGCAGATGCTCAGGGCTGTCCCTGTGACAAAGGTGCTCAGGAATCTGCTGGACAGAATCTTAGAGCCACTTCCTACCAGGGAGAAATGTGCCACAAAAATATCTATTTGCTATGGTGGTCCTTTCATGATCACCAAATATGTCACACATTTGAACTAGGTTCACCTGCCGCAAAGTCAATCTATTAACACCAGGTTGTGGTGAAGGAAAAGTACAGTGTTAACTTTCAGGGCACCGAGCAAGGAGTTCAGGTCCTTTGAGCATTAGCTGCCTATTCTCCTTGCTTGGTACCCTGCAAATAAATGCTGTGCTTTCCTTTATCATGACCGACTGTCAGTAGATGGACTGATGTGCATCAGGTGAATGAACCCAAGTTCAGTTCAGTAACAAAACTACTCTATATGTCTTGTAAATACTATTAAAGCAAAATACCAAGTAAAACTGAGAATACTGGCAAAGTACATGTAAATGCTGACAAAATTAAAGCACAAAGAAGGTAACACTGACTAATACAGCGTAATTCAGGTCAGAAAGAAATGAAGCAAAAAAAAATTTTTTTCAGTTATGGTGATTCTCAAATATAAATAGCTTTGTGCTCCAAATAACATGGCTAAGACAAAACCAAGAAAAGACAAAATACTGAGGTAAAAGTACAAATTTAAGAGAAAACTTAAATACAAATTTAAGAGAAAAATAAAGAAAAAAATCAAAAGTAAAAATGTAAGAGAAAAGTAAAGAAAAAATCAAAAGCCAACTAAGAATTTGCATTAAAGAGAAAAAAATTACTGTGAGCAAAATTAAGCATGAAATAGGACCCAGTGTGAGGATTTTAAAAGATAAAGCTGCAAATATATGGTAATAAAGAAAAATCTAGATGGAAAACATGATAGCCTAGCAAGACTTTAAATAATCAAGTATTAACCCCAAAAATAAAAACAGACACAGAATCCTCATTAGATGAGTATAAAGAAAAGTCAGTAAAATGTTCAAGATTTTAAAAAGATTCCACATGCAGAACTTTCAATTTAACAATATAGAACAGACAATATTCATTAAAGAGTTCTGAAGTACACAAAAGCTAAAATAAAGAAGTACTTCACAGAAGAAGTACTTAAATTCTAAACCACCACGAAAAATCATTAGTGTTTCTGATATTAAAAGTTTAAGGATATTGATAAACTAAAATTGTTGAAAAGAGGGAATTGCAAAGCAATGCGTACTAAACATGAAAAATTGCCCAAGACCAGAAGTTGTGGTTATAATTGAAAAAATATTTGGATCAGTATTACCTGTCTGAAGTGGGAATAGTTATGATTTTTCAGGAACTTGAAACATCTATTAAAATCAGAAATAATACATATACTCTCCCCTTGATAATCTAAACAAGAATTAAAGTCACCTAGACTCAATGATACATGAACAAAATGTTTAGTACTGAGGTTTTCATGGCAAAAACTCAGAAAATGAATATCTTTTAATAAGAGAAGGATCGAGCCAAAGGAGCTCAATGCCCACTGAGGAGTCAGATGGCTACTGGACACCACACCAGAGACACAACGCACTGGTTAGGGATGTCCTGGATACATGAGAGGAAAAAACAAGCTGCAGGTAATATACGTAGTATGAGCCCATTTTTGTAAATACACACAAAGCCATAGAAGTAAGAATGGACTGTAAACAGATAAAAACAGGCTCCATGATTATTAGTCAGGAGAATGCTAACAAAACTGGTTCCGGTGTCGGAAAAAGTTGATAATGGCCAGTGCTGGGCTAAATATCACCCCCTCCACCTGGAAAGGGGCAACAGGCACTATTAGACCTTTTGGGTAATTAAAATGTGAAAAGTATACAGTAATGACTAACTCTGGGTGCTTCAGAGGACTGTGTGGGAATATGAACTATTCTTTCTCTCATGAAAAGGGAGTCCACAAAGCCACAAGCAAATTCAAAAAACAAAGGAACCAAAAAAGCACACCAAGAACAGGCTGCCTATTTTGAACAGCTAACTCAGTATAGAGAAAATGAAGTAGACAAACAAAAAAAAAAAAAGAGTACATGGCAGTATAAGCTAAGAAAATGCAAAACAAAACAAGCTGTCTTCCATCCTCAGTTAAGGGGAAATTGGATTAAGGTGGGGCAGCCTTGCATAAAGGCCAGGTGAGTCCCAGAATTGGAGAAAATGAAACACATCCAAATTCAATTTATGATTTGCTCCATGTATGGCACACAATCACATGTGCACTCTAAGTTAGACACGGCAGTCAGAAAGAAGGATCTGGGAGAAGGTGTGCAACAGAAATGGCTCCACGACCCCTGGGCTGTTAAGAGTAGTGTGAGCAAGAAGTCACAGAGCCTCCAACTGGACTCAGTCCCCAGACAAGAGCCTGTGAGCTACTCAGCTTAGCAGTCTCATTTTTCAGGAGCCTCCAATACAGAATACCCGTGAAGCCTCAGGGAATTCTTATGTATGTCAGTGCTCCTGTTCCAGTGATGGCATCCCTGGACCTCACCAAACAAATTCCATATCCATATTAACACCTGTATTATGTCACACTTAAATACTCACAGCCTAACAGGATATTAAAAACAATCATCATGCAAACTCACACTGGCTGCTGTGACTCCATTTCAAACTACCTAACATAGCCTAAAGTCACACAAGGTGAGTAGGAATCACATGATTAAAAGTCACATCAAATTTTAGCACCCCTCACCTCCCCATCCCCTGCAAAGCCTGGGATACAAACTGTTAGATGTCACTCACCCTTCCTAACTGATTGCTGTCTCCAAATTTCACCCTCCTGTTGCATACTGTCAGAGCAAGTTTTTTAGGACATAAACCAGCACTCATCACCACACTGAATAAAAGCCTGTGTCAGCTACAGATTGGCACTTGGCATCTACCTCTACAAGGATTAAATCATATGTTGCTGCAGCTTCTGAATTTCAACAGTCCCTGAAAGGAGTTCACTGTGGAGAGCTGAGGCACTCTGGGCGCTGGGAAAAGCTGGCAGAACAGGTCTTCAGATGGATACCTTCGGGAGCTGATTTTATGAGCTCAAGTCTTGCATCTCCTGGTTATTAGAAAAGCACCAAAGTCCTTCATGGTGATGTCTGCTCTTTCTGCCTAGGAAAGTTGTTTGTTGCTTTTAGTCAACAAACTAAAATTTGTATCCTAACTACAAACTAAGTTGTGTCCGATTCTTTGTGACCCCATGGACTGTAGTGCGAGAGGTTTTTCTGCACATGGATTTCCCAGGCAAGAATCCTGGATGGGTTGCTAGCTCCTTATCCAGGGATCTTCCCCACCCAGGGATTGAACCTGAGTCCACAAGTCTCCTGCATTGGCAGACAGATTATTTACCACTGAGCCACCATGGAAACCCAATGAGCAGAAGCCTTTGGCAAAAGTTATGTGCTGGATTTAATGAACTCCCTTTTCACCATAATCACATATATACTTATCTCCCCCTTACTTCTTTGGATCAGTTTCTCTGAGCTATCTGAAATGCCATCTCCCAGGCCACAGTCCTCATTTTGCTCCAAATAAAACTGAGCTTGGAACATCTCGCATTGTACATTTTTTAAAAGTCAGCACTCTGGAGTCTTTCTGTATGCTAAGACCCTCTGATGATCCTCCAAGCCTGATCTGAAATTTGCCAAGTTTGCCCCACATAGGATGTTTAAACTTTGCTTTCCACCTTAATTTAGGGATTCTCAACCCAGAGTGGATAGAATCTCAAAGGTAACTAGGATCTTGGGCAAGAAAGAGATCACACCTGTTTTCATTCATATCTGAATGCAATTTAGCATGATAAAACTATCAAAACAATAATTCAGATAAAGAATATATGAACTTCTTAATCTATTATTTAACAAGACTGAGTTATAGGTCTAAACTATTTTCAAATTTTAACTTAGAATATAAAGCTATGTTTCACGATACTTACAGAACTACAATGTAAAATGAAAAAAAGCTATGATTTCTAGTGGTGACAAAGTTATGGTTCTGCTAATAATATCAGACCACAAAAGCTCCAGGTTAAGGATCTGGAGTCATTCCACTCATTCCTCAATAGTCCAAAAGGTCGGTCCTCCTGATTCTTTAAAATATGTGTGCTCCTACACCCCCTCCACTTCTCCATTTACCAAGCCACTCTTCTGCCAAGTCTGAGCTGCTGCTAAAGGAAAATCACAAGTCCAGGATGGCATCAGTTATGCTAAAGCCCAGGACACCAGACTTAGACTTCACCTTTGACCTACTTGGAGTTTCCACCTTCACCAGAAATGCAATCTTTATCCAACCAGGTTGGATTACTCTGATTGGCACCAAGGAGTTAATCTCTCATGTGGCCCCTCTCCATAGCCTGCCCCCAGAGGAAGAAGCAGAATACATGATGAAACTGCCATTCTTTTCCCCTCAAAAGATGTCTTTTCTTTTCTTTCCTTAGTAGCTACCTTGCCCCACCATTTTTCTTATTAAAAACCTTCCATTTGGGAAATCTCTGGGAGTCCCCCTTCTGTTTTCTAGAGGGTATGCTCCCCAATTGGCCCATGAAATTGGTTGAATTTTGTTTTTTACCACTGCTCACCCATGAAGCTCCTCGTCCTGGAAGGAGGATGAGTTCTCTCAGAGCAGGACTTAGTCTCCTGTGCAGCTGTGTCTCAGGGCCTAGAATTCAAGCAAAGCCATTGACACAGAATTCAAAGTTTAAGATTTAGCATGTAGATAAGTACCCCCATTCTGTACTCAGAAAAAAAAAAAGATACTTTTCTAGGTATGTTTGCTTGAATTTATATGATTGTAATGTAAACATGTTATTCTTTTAGTTTTTAGAAAAAGTTCAATTTTCTAACAATGAAGGAAATGTAGAAAAACTTACTACTTTCAAATCTACCCTCAGTCAGAAATACTCTGAAGAAATAGGTCAAGATATAGTTCAGGCCTCATTCCAAGGGAATGGAGGAGACAGAATCAAAGCCTGGGTCCCCTAAACTCCAAAGCTCTCACTTATACCATTGTCTCCAAAGACACTGTCAATTTCACCTTCTGACTCTGTTTGTAAAACCATTAGTTAAGTCCTCCCTCATTTCCTCCTGGTTTTCGTTTTCTTCTCTCATGGCACTACTATTTTCATATTCCCAATTTTAGGGTAAGGGACACCTAGGAAGGTGCCTTTCTCAGCAATCAGAGTTAGGGCACATCGTACAGCTAGCTGGCCCAGTACAGTGCCCGCCCTGTCCCCCACACTTCTGCCAGCCTTACCTGGAGAGGGGCTCCAGCCCCAGGATGCAGCCCTGAGCAGAGTGAGGAAGGAGGCTGGAGGGCTGATCCAGTCTTCTGTTGGCTCCTCCCTCCCCTTGAAGAGTTTTGCAAATCTCTAGTCCCAACCTCTTTCAATCCCACCCCTTCCTTACCTCTCCAGACATCTCATGCAGCCCTGAAGTCACTGCTGACTTCCAGTCTTGACTTTCCATCCATAATCATCGAGCTCCACCTTCAGGTCCAAACTTGGGCACCTCTGGTTCTCCCCCACCACACAACTGCCAGGATTCCAGGCTCTCAAGAAAATGAAAATTTAAAAAAAAGAGTGTTAGTCACTCAGTCATGTCCCACACTTTGCAACCTTATGGGCTATAGCCCACCAGGCTCCTCTGCCCGTGGAATTCTGACAAGAGTACTGGAGTGGGTAGCCATTCCCTTCTCCTAGGGAATCTTCCTGACCCTAGGATTGAACCTGGGTCTACTGGATTGCAGGTGAATTCTTTATTGTCTGAGCCACCAGGGAAGATCCCTCAAGGTAGTAAAGGCAACACTAATTACCAAGTTTTTCAACTATAACCCTAGGAGTCAAACTTGACTTCTCTCTTTTCTTCTATCCCCACATTTACTCATCCCCAGGTCTTGGAATTGTCACCTTCTTTCTCTCTCCGTGGTTCTGTAGTTACGTGTGACTCTGTGCAGCCTTCCTGGGGCAGAGTCCTCCTACTATGTCTTCTGTTTTAACTCTTCTCTGAGGTCCCCAGAAAACAATATTTGAACACATTTCCAGAACTGTTGTACAGATGCTAAAATCCCCACATAATGGAAGAAGCTATTGACTTTAAAAAATGCACAATGTGAGTGTTGTGAGTTAAGTTTCATTGGGAGCAAAATGAGAACTATATCCTGAGAGACAGCACCTCAGATACCTCTGAGAAACTGCTCCACAGAGATAATGGGGAAGGTCAGCACAGGTGTGATTTTGGTGAAGGGGAAGTTTGTTCAATCAAGCACATCACTTTTGCAGAAGGTTTCTGCAAGTCTTGTGAAAGTTTCTAGATATGAGGAGATGCAAGAATTGGGCTCATAAAATCAGTTACTGAAAATATCTGTCTGAAAACCTATGAATCTTTCCTAGAGCAGAGTGCCTCATTTCAACTCCCTACCCTAAACTCCTTACACGGGATGTGAAAGTCAGCAGATGCAGCAGCACATGATTTAATTTTTGTAGAGATAGATGGCAAGTGCCAATCTGTAGCTGAAAAAGTTAACTATTTGATGACCATGAGCACATTTCCACTTAGACCTATTGAGGTCTAAGGATTGATTAAGTGATACTGTCCTGTTACCTCACCACCAGCATGTCAGTTAGAGAGTCCAGTGTCACCAAGGCTGAATGATCTGAGAGCCAGCATCTGGGGACCTTCATTTAATTTGAAAGAACTGCCATGTAGAGTTTAAGAGAGACACTGAGATCAAAGGGTAGATTTGGAAGAGATGAGACTGAAAATATGTGAGAACCAGGTCATAAGGGACCATAGAACTATAATGTCTTTGTTCTAAAGGCCTTTGATTCATGATTGAGAAATTCATTTATCTAGCCTTTATTTGACACAGATTTGTCAGGTACTTACTCCCTTCCAACCACTATGTTTCAGGCTTGGAAATGGTGGTAGGTAAGTTAGGCATGGAACTTACAGGTTAGCAAACAAGAGAGACAACCAAGTCATTTTGGCCCAGAATGATGCATGTAGCAACTGAGAAGGTACAAGGTGTGATGGGGACACATAGGTGGGACCCTCAGCTGGGACCCTAAGCCTAGTTCAAGGATGTGGATGGGGTCAAGGATTCCTGAGGAATGTATAAGCTATCTGAAGGATGATGAGACATTAGCCGGGCGAAGAGGAGCTGAGGAAGCACGCATAAAGACTTAAGATGAGGGAGAACACTTATTGGGGCATTAGAGGAACTCCAGAGTTCCTGGAGTAGAAAAAAAAAAGGAAGGATTGCAAGATGAGACTGGAGAGAAAGCCACTATATAACAAGTTTGGATTTGAAGGAAGTAGGACTATAGGAAGCAATGTTCAGATTTACATTTTAGAAAGAACACTCCAGCTTTGTGGGGGGGCATTTGTGACATTTATTGAGTAAATATTCGTAGACTATCATTCTGGGTCCTAGGCTCCAGCGTTCATGGCTTGGTAAAGGAGGCAGACAGACTGACAGCAGTAGCAGAATAGCTGAATAATGAAAGTCCGAATCGCACTGCAGTTGGACTCGCCAGAAGGAGTCAGGGAAACCTGCAGAGGTGGTGGCATTTGAGCTAAGCCATAGGGTGCTAGGGGCTTCGCCAGTGGCTCAGAGCTAAAGACTCTGCCTCCAGGTGACAAGGGTTTGATTCCTGGGTGGGGACGATCTCCTGGAGGAAGGCGTGGTATCCCACTCCAGTATTCTTGCCCGGAGAAGCGCATGGACAGAAGAGCCTGGCAGGCTGTACTCCTTAGGGACGCAAAGAGTTGGATACGACTGAAGCCACTGAGCATGCACATACACATGCATAATGATGCATTGGAGATTGCCCAGGCATTCCAGTTAGAACAGCAGGTGTAAAGACAAGGAGAGTGAAAGAGCATGGCCTGCTCTTTCAGAGTCATTTCAGGAGGTCTTGCGTTTAGGTTGCACAGGACAAGTGACAGGAAAGGAGATCTGAGAAGAAGGTTGGGAGACACATCTCACTTGTACATTGATTAGGGATATGAACTTGTGCCTATAACTTGAGAGAAATCACAGACTCCTTGAAGAATCTGAAGCTTTCTTTGGAAAAATGCACAGGAGTGCCAAATATGCTTGCAATTTCAAGGATTCAGAAATCTGCAGATAAAATCTCACTGCTCTGGGCAATAGAACCCTTGAAAAATTTCTAAACAATGAAGCCAGACGATCAGATTTGTACTTTAGAATGATCACCAGGGAAGGGTGGAAAGAGACTGGAGGCAAAAAGATCTGCTAAAAGGTTTTCATAAGACAAGAGGTATGAAGCTGTAAGGGCTGTTCCATCATGGTGTCAGCAGGGATAAAGAATAGGAAAGGCATCAGCAGTGGGCATGGGACAGGATGTGATGACAAATGGATAGGAAGAAGGGTCAAAAATGGTGGGACTACTGTCTCCAATATCTGTTCTTCCCATCATCCTTAGTAATACAATTTCCAACTTGTAGCTGGACACATCACCATGCAGAAGAGAGACTCCATCTCTGAGGCTCCGTCATAGCTTAATATGGCCACTTAACTAAGCTTCTGCTACTAAGTTGTGAGTGAAGTGATATATATGTGTGCAAACTCTAGTTCCTGCATTTAAAGAAGAAGAAAATGTATTTCTCCCTACCCACTAGCTGGAATGTGGTAGTGATAAATCTTGATTCATGAAGATTAGGCCAACAGTCTAGGGATCATAGAATAACCAGTTAGGAAGAGCCTAGGCCCCCAACATTGTAAAGCTGTTGAATCTGCTCCTGACTGTTTATTCCCCATTTGATATGTGAACAAGAAATAATTTTTTAGCTTGCTTAGACCGTTGCACGTTTAGGATCTCTGTTGCAGGAAGAACTGGACAATTGCATTCAGCATCTCATCTCAACAGTCTAAAGCTGAGGTTATACCAAGTGAGAGAAAATAGTTGCAAATGATGCGACCACCAAGGGGTTAATTTCCAAGATATACAAACAGCGCATCCAAGACCATAACAAAAAAACCCCAAATCACTTTCCAAGAATAGGCGGAAGACCTAAATAGATATTTTTCCAATGAAGACATACAGAAGGCTAATAGGCATGTGAATGAATACTCATCCTCACTAGTTATTAGAGAAACACAAATCAAAACTGCAATAGGTACCACCTCACACCAGTCAGAATGGTCATCACTAAAAAAATCTACAAATAACAAATTCTGGAGAGAGTAAGGAGAAAGGGGAGCTCCTCTGCACTGTTGATGGGAATGTAAATTGGTACAGCCACTATGGAGAACAGTATGGAGTTTCCTCAAAAAGCTAAAAATAGATTTGGCATACCATCTAGCCGACTGAGATATTCAGACAAAACTATATCCAGACAAAACTCCTGAGAGCATATCCAGACAAAACTATAATTCATAAAGGTACATTCACCCCTTGTTCATAGCAGCAATATTTACAAAAGGCAAGACATGTAAACAACCTTAATGTACATTGACAGATGAACAGATAAAGAAAATGTGGCATATATATGTATATAATGTAACACTGCTCAGCCATGAAAAAAATGAAATATTGCCATTTGCAGCAACATGGATGGACCTAGAGATTATTATACTAAGCAAAGAAAGAAAGAGAAAGACAAATACCATATGATATAACTTACATGTGGAATCTAAAATATGACACAAATGAGCTTATCTGTGAAACAGAAACATACTCACAGACATAGAGAATGTATATGTAGTTTCAAAGGGGTGAGGGAGGAAAGAACTGGGAGTTGGGATTCATAGATGCCATTGTTGGTAGGATGGATAAGCAACAAGGTCCTATGTGAAGCACAGGGAACTGTAGACTGGGAGCAGGGTGGGAGCAAAGGCCAGGACCTGTGTCTGCTCTGTCTACCCACAGAGAGGATGGACGTAGGTCTGCTTTCCACCCACTGCAGGTTCAGCAGGACAGGCCCTGCCAGGCCTCACTGGGGGAGAAAGACTCTGATCAACAATTGCAGTGTGTAGGGTGTTCCCCTCATTCAAGCCATTCTTGGGCACCAGCTAGGTGTTCTACCTTTCAACTTATCTGACACCATGTACCTGGAAATGGCTTCAGATTTCACAGGTTAAGAGTTCAGTCCCATAAGACTGCCCTGCATCTCAGATGCCAATCACAAGCCCAGGTTGTCACCTACGTTTTGACTGACAGGCTGTAGCTTAGAGGTTCCCATGACCTCCTCTTGGGTTCAATTAATTTTTTAGAGCACACAGAACTCAGAGAAACATTTACTTACTAGAGTATGGGTTTATCATAAAAGGATGTGACTCAGGAACAACTAGATGAAAGAAACATGTAGGGTAAGGAGTGGGGAAAGGCATGAGCTTCCTGATCCTCTTGGAGCGTGCTCCTCTCTACATCTCCACAGGTTCACCAACCAAGGAGCTCTACAAACGCTGGTCCTTGGGTTGTTATGGAGGCTTCACTACACAGGCATGACTGATTGAATCACTGGCCAATGGTGATTGGTCTCAATCTTCAGCCCCTCTCATCTCCTCGGAAATCAGGAGGTCAGAGGAGTACGATTAAAGCTCCAATCCTTTAATGACATGATTGGTTCATGGCAATGAACCAACTGAATTGCCATCAGTTGGATCAGTCCAACTGATCAGTTCCCATCCTTAGCTGCCATCCAGAAGTTGTTCATTAGCATACAGAAGACCTCTTTATGGCTCTCATCACTTAAGAGATCCCAAGGGTTTTAGGAGCTTTGTGCCAGAAATGGGACAAAGCCCGATATGTATTTCTTATTATAAATGACAGTATCACAGGAACACTAGACACTGAAGCTCTCTGCCTGTGACCAGAGTGAACGTGGGATTCTTAGTTCAAGTGTGAGATACGCACTGTGTACCTTTAAGTAACGTCCTTCTTTCCAGCTGTGACGAGGAATAAAGTTGACATCTCTGCTGTTTCATCTCCCAGTCATTTCCCAGCTTCAGAAATGAGAAAAGTAATGAAATTTATACCCCCCTAATTTCTGTCCCAAGTCCCCCACCCTCCCTGGTCAATACATTGGTCTTGTGGATGTGGTCTAGTCTGGTCCAGTTGGTGAACTGGGGTGGAAAAGAGGAGCAGGGGTCCATAGGCAGATGAAGGAATCTTGTATGAATGAGACACTGCCACACTCAAAGGATGTTTGAGCCTACAGGACACTAGTCGCTTTCGTTGCACAACTCCAGTGGATGCCATCTCAGTGTACTAGTAAACATCACCTTCTTAGCTTGTGTTCCAGGAGCTGCAATTCACAGATGGCACAATGTTTCCCTGGATGACTGGAACAGAGTCCTCTGAAAAGGATAAGATAGCAGAGCCTCACTGGCAGGTAACTTGGCATGTCCAGGTCTCAGGGTTCAGAGGTCTGATCAGACAGGTAGCAGAACTGAGATACAAGTAATCGAAACCCTACCAAGGGACAAGGTTTTCACACCAGGATACTATCCAGGACTCAGGAGGAAAGAGTCAGTGGGCCAAGGAGGGCTCAGCCAGGGAGCAGGGAGGCTGACAGTTCAGGCTGGCATGATTATAAAGTCACCTGAGTGCCACCTCCAGTTGACTCAATCTAGGCTTAAAAGCAGTCACAACCCAGCATGGAACAAACACAAGACCCAAGGGATCAGCTCAGTCACGACTTCTCTCCTAGCTTCTGGTGGCCCCTGGCACTTCTTGGCCTCTGAGAGCGTGACTCCAAAATCTGCCTCCTCCTTCATGGTGCCGTTTTCTCCCTGTGTCATAACATCATCTTCCTTCTGTGCTTGTCTATCTCTGCATCCACAAGTTTTTTTTGTTTTTTGATAAGGATGCCAATCATATAGGATTAGGGCCCACCCTAAGTACTTCATTTTAATTGGACTACGTCTGTAAAGAACCTGTTTCCAAAAAGTTCACACTGCAAGGTACTAAGGGTCAGGATTTCAATATATCTTTTGAGGGGGAAAAAGGGGGACACAATTCATCATATAACACATATTTTTGTTCCTCTCCTTTAAAGATGCTCTTCCCTCTAGCTCTCATTCTTCCTCACAGTTAATGCCTACCATTTCTTAAAATTGCACCTCACTGTAACCTCCTCTGGGAAGCCTCCATGACCTCTGCCCCCAGGACCGCCACAGATACTCACAAATCTGGAGGGATGACCAGCAGCTCTCATAAGCTCCACATCAGTGCCACTCAGAATGTGGCTAGAAACTTCACAGTGATTTGACATTGTGAGGTCAGTAGGCTTCTATTGTGTTTGTTTTTAATTTCATTTTCCTACGTATTCATGTTCATGGATGGTGTGGGTTGAAAATTTGTTCAGTCACTCAGTTGTGTCTGACTCTACCCCATGGACTGCAGCAAGTCAGGCTTCCCTGTCCTTCACCATCTCCCAGAGCTTGCTCAAACTCTTGTCCATTGAGTTGGTGGTACCATCTAATCATCTTTTTTTTTCTATTTCTATTATTTTCCATCTAATCATCTTATCCTCTGTTATCCCCTTCTTTTCCTGCCTTCAATCTTCCTCACCATCATAGTCTTTAAAAATTATATGTGCTGACAAGATAGCTAAAACAAGTGTAAAACTTAAGACAACAGAGACTTTAAAAGACAACCTGGTGTTCTTTCTTTGTTTCCTGTACTTCTCCATCCAACTGTTATAGCAAACAAAGTGGGGTGTGAGAGGGTGGTCACATCCCAGGTCTCAGGGACATCATTGGGGACATCCCAAGTGTGTGTTCTAGCTTCGTGCAGAAAAGAATTCAAGAGTGAGCTATGGTAAAGCAAAAGAAAGTTAATTCAGGGAGACATACACCTCATAGACAGAGAATGGTCCATCTCAAATGGCAAGAGGTACCAGAGGGCAGTTTTTTATAGAATGGGTAATTTCATAGGTTAATGAGTGGGAGGTGTATTCCAGTTATCTTAGGGGCAGGGATTGCCATGAATTGGGGCCAATGCCCACTCTTTGACCCTCATGGTCACCCTTGGAACTACCACGGTGCCTGCGGGTGTGTCATTTACCAGATGATGTATTACAATGAGGGTATACTGTGGCTCAAGTTCTAATGGAAGTTGACTTGTCCACCATTTTGGACCCAGCTGATTCTAGTCAGTTTAGGTTGTGTCTTCAATGCCTATGTCATTTTTTTAAAAGTTGTGCCCTGCCCCTTTTCTGTCTCACAGCTTCTCAGAACTAGTAGTTCTCTGTAGGTGCTGTATTCTCTTTTCCTCTGCCTGGTCCATAAGCTGTTTCCTCTCCTGCAAAACTATTCTCCTTGTCACCTGGAAATTAGTTCTATAAAGTAGTCAGATTCACCTCCTCCAGGAAGCTGTACCTGATACCTGAGGCCTAAGATCATAGGGCCCTTCCATTCTCTTTAAGCCTCAGGCTGGAAGCATGTACTCAGGGTTGGGGCTCAGGTTGGAGCATCCCCAAATCTGTTACAGTGGCATATTGATCATTTTGAATTGGACTTGCTTGAGAATCAGGCAATGCAAATAGGAATCTCTCACTGGTCTCTGTCTCCCTGAAAAGCAAGAAATGAACCTCTCCTGGGAAAGGTGCACTCCCTGCATCTTGAGGTAGGAGTACATCCTTATCATCAGAGACAGGGAATTCATAGCTGAGACGCTTGTGTAAACAAACCTTACTTCTTTGAATTTACTACCCTAAGCCCAAACTATGTTCAGGCTTCTGAGCTGCCTCTGCCATTGCAGAATATGCTAGAGATGCAGGTTCAATCCCTGGGTCTGGAAGATACCCTGGAAAAGAAATGGCTACCCACTCCAGTATTCTTGCCTGGGAAATCCCATGGACAGAGGAGCTTGATGGGCTATAGTCCATGGCGTCGCAAAGAGTTGGACAGGACTAGGACTGAGCAATTAACACGTTCACTTTCACTTTACTATTGTGTATGCATAAATGTGTGTGTGTGTGTATATATATATATATATATATATAAAAGCATATATACACACATATATTTGGCTGTCATGGGTCTTCATCGCTATTCTCTGACTTTCTCTAGTTGTGGCAACCAGGGGCTACTCTTCCTTGCCATGCCAGGGCTTCTCTTTGCAGTGACTTCTATTTTTGCTGAGCACTGGCCTTAGGGCAGACAGATTCAGTAGTTGTGGAGCACTGGCCTAGTTGGCCCGAGGCATGTGGATCTTCCCAGACTAGGGGATATGATCCATGTTTTCTGCACTGGTAGATAGATTCTCTACAACGGGAACACCAGGAAAGTCCATAACTGTGTATTTTTATAGAAAATTAGAATTTCTGTCTTCCTAGTTCCTGTTACGCAGAAATGCGCCCAAATTACATAAGCTTCTATATGCAAATTATTCTGCATATTAATTCATGTTTGGATTTAAAATAAAATGTAAAAGATGACTGTGGAGTTGGAATTTTGAAACAATAGACAAATCTGGAAACAAGTCACCATGGAAAAGGCCCTGGACAGCCTTGAGGGAAGGGTGCAGTAGACTGTTTTTGTGTTTCGATTAAGGCCTCTGCCCCTTCCTGAAACCCCACCCCCTGCTATGCTTTGGATGGAGGGGGTGGGGTGGCCTAAGGAAACAAGGATATTCTAGGCAGAAGTGGACGGAGGCCCCTTCACAACCCCTTCTATTAGAAATTCATTTTTAGGAAATGCTGTTGGAGTGGATGGTGGCACCTTTATATCCAAGGTTCCCAAGGAGGAAATCACCAGTGGGCTGCAGGTGTTGGGACCAGATATGTGGGTCCACAGGGATCTCGTTCAGCAGATTATTGGAGAGAAAAGATTCTGGCAGTGCAAGTGACTAAGGGTGGAAGCCTTACTGGCTTGAGTCATGCTGGTAGAATACCACCTCCTATTTATGTTTAATGATGCTATTCTTTCTTTACTTACACATCTCCCGTGTATTTATTTTAGTTTCTCCTTTAGACTGTTTTAGTAGCTTTACTTCTTCAGGAGTGAGTAGATGGTACTTAAATGGCATTGGCTTTCCTCACATGTATAATTCTTGCTCAAGGGATTTCTACTCATGTGACTTGGCTTGTAGGGGGTCTCCACGTAGGGAAACTCCACTTGGTTGCCTCTGCTCAGGTACTCTTCTGAGTCCCCTGACTCAGATAAGACCATTTTTTGTGTTAGTAGCTTGGCTTGGGTTTTGCTACTTTGAGAATGTAGGTCCCATTGGTACAGACCCAAGATTCCAATTGTATGATTCCAGCCTGGGAGGACTAACTCTCTCTTCTTGCTGAGAACCTGGGAGAGTGGAAGGACACTCAGATTCTTGTTTGTGGATGGCAGCTAAGTCCTGGCTCTAGCTCCAGGTCCTCATTAAATGCCAGGCCTATGGGCTTTCAAACACCTGCTTCTACAGCCCATCTCTGGTTCTCTTGAAAGCCATGTAACCTTAGCTACTGCTCTATATCCAACACCTAGGGAATTTCCTCTTCCTGTCTTTTAAAACAAATGTTATTATTTATTTACTTTTGGCCTTATTTGGGATACACAGGATCTTGCATTGGGTTTGCATGGCTCTAGTTGAGGAGAGCAGGCTTACTTGTCCTATGGCATGTGGGATCCTAGCTCCCTGACCAGGGATTGAACCCAGGTCCTCTGCACTGGAAGGCGAATTCTTAACCACTGGAACACCAGGGAATTCCCTTTTTCTTGCCTTTGAGACTGTATTCTTAAACTATTTGAATACTCAAATATTGTAAATAATATTCTGTCTAGTATTACTATATTTTAGGCATGGAAGGGAGTGCTTTAGCATGTTCTTCGTCTATCATCTTGACCTAAAACTTTAATATAGGTTATTTTTAGTAAAATACATTTTTAATGTTAATTTTGTAAATATTTCTTTATTCATTCTTCTATTTTTCTAACAGATTCAAGATGTTTCTCTTTGTCTTCTTTTTAGATGTACAATCATATGATATGTAAATAATGACAGCTTTGCAAACTCCTTTTTATTAATTACATGTTTAAATCCCATCCTTTTCTAATTGCATTGGCAGGAAGTTCTAGAGCAATATCCAATAATAATGGTGCTATCAGACCCCCCCTCTTGTCTCTGACTTTATTAGAAATGCCTTTTAGTGTTTAAGCATTAAATACATCCCAGCTTTGGTTTTTGGAGAAGGAAATGGCAACCCACTCCAGTGTTCTTGCCTGGAGAATCCCATGGACAGAGGAGCCTGGCAGGCGGTTTTGGTTTTGAGAAATGTTTTCCTTATGATAAGGGAACACCCCCTACATCTTCATTTTATTAAGAGGCTTATAAGAAATGGGTGGAGGAATTTTATGAAATGCATTTTCAACATTCCTAAAGGCAATCAGATGGTTCTTGTCTTTTGACTCATTTAAAATTAGTTTATATTGTTAAATTTCCTAATATGGAACCATCCTTAATTTCTTGATTCATGAAATGAACCTCTCTTGGTCTTGGTGTGTTACTCTTTTAATGTATTTCTGGCTTCATTTGAGATATATATATACATATATATATATAATTTTTATATATATATATATAATTTATATGTGGAGATATATATTTTTAAACTTTTCTTTCTCATTTCTATTTAGAAGCAAAATTAGTCTGTAGCTTTTTTCAAAATTAGGTTATTAGATTAAAGATTTACTAATTTTAAAAAAGGAATTAAGATATTTCCCATATGTCTCTGCTCTTGAATAGTTTAAACAGCATCAGAAATATCTGTTTGTTCAGTGTTTGAAAGATTCACGTGAAATGATCTGGAATGATCTGAGACTAGGATTTTTGAGAAGAATTTTCTTAATTTCTTCTATGTCATTAGTTTCTTTAGGTGTTCTATGTCTTTCTAACCTAATTTTGGTAAGATATATTTTCATAGAAGGGCATCAATTTTATTTGGATTTTCAAATAAACTAATTATAATAGTACATAATAGTCTCACATGTATCTATCCTTCCTCTGTATATGAAACAAGTCTCTTTTTGGCATAATTTTGTATTGCTGTGCTTTTTTCTCCTGTTTCTTTCTTCTGTGTTGTGAAGTACCAATATCCACATTTTTCAGCAATCCAGACTTTAAAATTACAAAGTTGTGGCTTTAGAGTTGCATTTTTGTTTTCTTGGTCATTAATTTCTGCTCTTACCTTACTGTTTCCTTATTCTGCCTTTTAGAGATTTATTTTACTTTTTCCAGCTTCTTGAAATAGTAATAGGTGAGTCTTGTATACTTTAATTTTTTTTTTGTTTTTTTTTTTGTTTTGGTTGCACCATGGGGCATGCAGTACCTCAGTTCTCCAATCAGGGGCCAAACTCATGACCCCTGCTTTGGAAGCACAGGATTTTAACCACTGGACTGCCAGGGGAGTCCCCTTCATGTATTTTTTTTTTTTTTTTCTTTAATGGCAGTAATATAGCTGGGTTTTTCTGTGAAGTACCTTCTGTTGAACTTCCAGGATATCACACTCACTGGATATAGCCTTTGGGATTTATTATATGTTTATTACACTTATTATAAGTACTTTCCAAGAGACTTTGGTACCTTAACCCAAGGGACAAGATAAGAACACTCAGTGAGATTTGAATATGCAGAAATTGGGCATGAAAATATTGTAAAATCTGAGAAAAAATTGTAAGAAATTCTCAGATGTAGGGAAAGATTAGGGGTATTGTCTAGGTGGAAGATATGGCAATAGGCATGTGGCAGACATTTGGAGGGCCTTCCCTGGTGGCTCAGCAGTAAAGAACCCGCCTGCAATGCAAGGGCTGCTGGAGAAACGGGTTGGACCCCTGGAGAAGATCCCCTGGAGGAGGGCATCAGAAACCCACTCCAGTCTTCTTGCCTGGAGAATCCCACGGATAGAAGAGCCTGATGAGCCTCAGTCCACAGAGTCATGAAGAGTCGCACACGACTGAAGCAACTTAGCACGCATGTGGACATTTGGAAGCCAGACCAACTGGATATTGAATCCAAGGCTAAAGTTGACAGAATTTCTGTAGGTCTGTCTACAGACCTTTCTGAGGGAGGTCCTTGATAGTGGGCTTTTTAAGAGTAGAATGCCACAAACTCAGAATGGGTTCTGGCAGATGCTAAGACTAGGGTGCCAGATGCAGTAGACAGGGCAGGATTCCAGGGACGCCTGCACGATCAGAAATCAAGTCAGGTGGCATGAATGGATGAACAGGGTTCAGAAGATCAGGGCAGAGAAGCAGGATTGAAGTGGTATGCATGAAAGTAATCACAGAAGTCCTCAGTGTTCTAAGGGAGTGGAGGGAAGAGAGAAGAGTCAAGGATGAAACTGTATATAAAGGGATTTAAAGAGAGGAGCCTGAGAGAGGGATCTAGAGGAGGAGACCATGGAGAGCAGTCATGGAAACCGAGGGGCAGAACCATGCTGAGCTACAAGGAAGCAAAGCTGAACATGGGTGAAGGAGGGTGGGGTGGAGGTGAAGACGCCCCTTTCTAGAGGATGCCCTCACTGCTAATACTAAACTAGTGAGGGCTAGACAGCCAAATGGAAGCACTGGTGGGAAGTAAATTCTGAAGACAATGGACCCTTCACCCTTCAGATCTTTTCATTTTATTCACAATTAACGAACAAAATTAATTAGAGAATTGTTGTTGCTGTTGTTGGGACTAGGAGGTCAAACTTCACCTTACCTGTCTGGGTAGCATGTGTTCAGCGGAAGGTATTAACTGATGTCTTTTGTCAAGGAGAAGTCAGCCTGAAAAAAAAAAAACCAACCAAGGAGGTGTCCTAATTTTAGAAAAATTTGCTACAAATTTATTTTAAACAGAGGTTTGTAAGAGTACTAAAATATTATTTGACTTCAAAGACTGTGGATATGCTGAACTTTTTGATGATATGATGTGCAAAAGACACCTTACAGGCCCTCAATCAATGTTAGTTATCCCCCCCAACCACCTCCCACTCCCAATACAAATCAGGCCTGGTGTTTGTTCAGAGGGAGCTATGTTCTCCCTACTTAGAGATTAGATAAGTGCTTCTTGTCTAGGGTCAGACGCCTCTGTGTTTCTCCAAACCAGAAGCTGTGTGCTCACCAGTATTGACCTTTCCAACACACATCAGCATTCACCCCTTCTAGGCCAGCTCATTTTACCTGATGTCTACAACAGGATAATCGCTTTGGAAGCTTCTGGGGAGATCTGCTCCTGGAAGGCTGTGGAAAAGGTCCCCTGTGCAGTCTTTTGTAACTTGACTACCAGCAAATGTTCACACTGGCTGTGGTGGGCTCTGTGACAAAAAGGGGAAGCCTAACCAGATTTTAGACCGCTATGTAACCCCATAATTGAGTCAAGGCTATGCCATGGTCAGAGGAGAGGTAAGGTGGAGGAAAAAGACCAAAGGGCTTCCTATGCCAAGAGAACAGTGAGCATACATTCAAATGACATTATTGTTATATGGTTATGAGAACAAAGGTTTTCCACTGCAAGATTATTTTTTAGCATCCTGATAAGCAACTGATCATGTCTGGGTCCACCAACTCGGCGCATGCCCCATTGTCTCCTCTCTCAGGTCAGCCACCTGACTTGAGAGAACCAAAAGCATGTTAAACCACACGGTGTCTACAGTAACAGAATTATCCTATTCCACTCTCTGCATCAACAACAGTTGACTATTTCAGGGAACTCTTGCCCAGAAGATGAAAGGTGAAACTATTGCTTATTTCTAAAAGTTTTCAAAAAAGTGATTTAAATGATCATTCAGTTTTTCAACAGAAAATGTCAACTGACAATATACTTCCCAAGATTCTCTGAACACTTGCTGCTTTTCTTGTTGTGACCATCAATCTTAAACTCTTATTTCATGATCCTTAACCAATCCTAATCAAGCCCTTCCTTGAAAACGCTCCTGAAACTAGACTCCAAAACCTTTCAGACATCCCAACTTTGCCTTCTCCTCTCAAGACACTATGAAGAGTCTGTCTTACTGGAAAAAAAAAAAAAATGAACTCAGTCTTTTTTTGACAACAAACTGTTCCGCTGCTCTTTGGGGGAAAGGCAGCATTTGATAATCTCATCTGACTTCTTCACCTCCCCGCAAGTTCTGAAAGCCATTCAGAATTCAGACAAAGGTGATATGGGTTAGAGGTGCTTTAG
The DNA here is from genome assembly GCF_033118175.1 of Dama dama. Classification (NCBI taxonomy): domain Eukaryota; kingdom Metazoa; phylum Chordata; class Mammalia; order Artiodactyla; family Cervidae; genus Dama; species Dama dama. The sequence goes on from NC_083700.1 coordinate 80,861,221, forward strand.
TCAAGCAGGACAAAGACCTTATTCTATCTTCAACAGACATAACCCTAGGTGATCCACCTGGCCCTACATGTCTATTCAATGTATTGTTGCTGCTGCTACTCTTCAGTCACTCAGTTGTGTCTGACTCTTTGTGACCCCATGGACTGTAGCCTGCCAGGCTCCTCTGTCCATGGAATTTTCCAAGCAGGAATACTTGAGTGGGCAATTAGCATAATGGTTATAAAGCCTCTTAATGAAAAGATATCATTTACTAGGAGACATATACAGAAAATAAAATTCATTGTGCTCTAAAATTATGCCAGGTACATAACTCAAGTCATTAAAAAAAAAAATTAATGTTTTAATACAGCTATGACGTCTCAGTGGTAAGTTAGGTGTTATTCCCCTTCCTTTTTTTATCCCCAAACTGAGTTCACTTCCTGATGGATGTCAACCAAACCAAAGATAAGGAGAAGGAAGGGTTTGTTACTTGCAGCAAGTAAGGAAACCATCATAGATCTTTCCCAAAGCAGTGTCTCCAGGAACAGCAAAATTGGGGAAGTTTTAAGCTAAGGGTATATGCATACTCATTAAGGGACTTGAGCAGAAGAGAAGTCAGCAGAGAATTGGGGCAAAGGTTGACAGAGTCCCAAGCTCTAATAGACTGAAGTCACAAAATTCAGGAAAGGTCAACATCATCATCCCTTTGCTGTTCTTCTTCAGTCATTAAGTCATGCCCAACTCTTTGTAACACCAAGGATTGTAGCATGCCAGCTTCCTGTCATTTGCCTTCTTCTGGAGCTTGCTCAAACTCATGTCCATTGAGTCAGTGATGCCATCCAACCATCTCATTCTCTGTTGGCCCCCTTCTCCACCTGCCCTCAGTTTTTCCCAGCATCAGGGTCTTTTCCAAGGAGTCAGCTGTTCGCATGAGATGGCCAAAGTATTGGAGCTTCAGCTTCATCATCAGGCCTTCCAGTAAATATTCAGGGTTGATTTCATTGAGGATTGATTTGTTTGATCTCCTTTCTGTCCAAGGGACTTTCAAGAGTCATCATCCCTTAGGTTCCTGTTGATCTAGTGATTGAGTGCTGGAGGAAGGGTCAAAATTCTGCAGTAAACCTCAAGAAAGTGCTTCATGCTAGTCTATACCAATGAAACAGAATTGGAAATCTTTACAACTAATTTGCTCTATTTTCTATTGTTGCCTCTCTTGTCTGATAACAGTAGTATTATTCTCTTATGAACATAATTACTAAGGCCTGTTCAAGGGTGAGCTTTGAGGCCAGGCTTAGGTCATAAAATAGCTTAAGGCCTAAAATGGCTTCTCCTACATTAAAAAGGTTTACCTGACTCTTTTCCTCTGAAGACCATCTAGCCTATCTGCTTCCATTTCATCAGATAAACCTTCTGAGCCTCCTCCATTCATTTTCTACAGCTTCCCAGAGCATACTGTATACAGCATACTGTTCTTATTTATAGAACTCACAAATCCTTCTTTTATGCCTGGCTTTCCCACTAAGGGGCTTCCCTTGTGGCTCAGATGGTAAAGAATCTGCCTGCAAAGTGGGAGACCCAGCTTTGATCCCTGGGTTCAAAAGATCCCCTGGAAAAGGGATCTTGCCTGGAGAATTCCAGGGACAGAGGAGCCTGGCAGGTTACAGTCCACGGTGTCACAAACAGTTGGACACAACTGAGTGACCAACACTTTCACTACCTTTTCCCACTAACATCATAAACTATATGAAGTCAAGGAGTGTCTCTTAGTGTGATGAAGATATTCATACCTTTGGTATTCAGTTAGCAACTTCTGTTGTTACAATGAAAAGAAAGAAGGACATCACAGCCCAGCCTTTGTTGACTGACTAGGGAGATTAGTACATGAAAAGTTTAAGTATCTGCATATGCCAAAGAAAAGCTAACAATTAAATAGAAAATTAAAATTGCAGATTTTAATAGGATTTCTAAGCCCCAGTCATACTGAGGAATCAGGAATTCTCTGTATGAGTCAAGTTCTCTCTTCTCTGTGTTTTTCCAGGCTGCCTTATCAACCTGGAAGCCCTTCTTGCTGTCTTGCTCCAGCTAACTCCTAGGACCCTTCAAGGCTTAGTGTGGATATCACCTCCTTTAAGACTTCTTCATATGCAATGCCATGCTAGATGAATCACAAGCTGAAATCAAGATTGCTAGGAGAAATATCAACAATCTCAGATATGCAGATGATACCACCTTAACGGGAGAACTTAAAGAGAAACCAAAGAGCCTCTTGTTGAAGGTGAAAGAAGAGAGTGAAAAAGCTGTCTTTAACTTAACTTTAAATTTAACATTCAAAAAACTAAGATTATGGCATTCAGTACCATCACTTCATATCAAATAGAAAGGGAAAAAGTGAAAACAATGACAGATTTTATTTTCTTGGGTTCCAAAATCCTGTGGACAGTGACTTCAGCTACAAAATTAAAAGATGCTTTCTCCTTAGGAGGAAAGCTATGGCCAACCTACACAGTGTATTAAAAAGCAGAGACATGATTTTGCTGTCAAAGGTTGGTATAGTCAAAGTTATGGTTTTTCCGGTAGTCATGTACGGATGAGAGAGTTGGACCATAAAGAAGGCTGAGTGCCAAAGAATGGATGTTTTCAAATCGTGGCGCTAAAGAAGACTCTTGTGAGTCCCTTGGACAGCAAGGAAATCAAACCACTCAATCCTAAATGAAATCAACCCTGAATATTCATTGGAAGGGATGATACTGAAGCTGAAACTCCAGTACTTTGCCCACCTGATTTAAAGAGCTGGCTCAACAGAAAAATCCTGATGCTGGGAAAGATTGAGGGCAGGAGAAGAGAGCAACAGAGAATGAGATGGTTGGATGGTATCACCAACTCCATGGACATGAATTTGAACAAACTCCAGGAAACAGTGAAGGACAGGGAAGCCTGACATGCTGCAGCCTATGGGGTCTCAGAGTTGGATGTGACTGAGTGACTGAACGAGAACAACAAAGTTTTGACACCAGACTATGCACCTTTGCATGGAGCAATTAAATTCTGAGAATGGATGCAAACCATTTAACGACTGTCAGGCCCACAAATGCCTTCCGCTCTCTTCATATCCTGTCTGTAAAGACAAGGACACTATGTGGGTAGGGATTTAGTCCCTAGGGTGTTCATATTTCTTTAAAAATCTGGAAGTAGTTGGGAATGTAAAATGGTACAGCTGCTATGTCAAACAGCACCAAGCTTCATGAACTTTTTTTAAAAAAATGCAAGTAGTGTATGATCCAACAACCTCACTCTTAGGTAGTTATTCTAAAGAATTCATAGCAGTATCTCAAAGAGGTATTTACACTGTAAATTTCCACAGTGGCTCAGGCAGTAAAGTATCTATCTACCTGCAATGCAGGAGACCCAGGTTCAACCCCTGAATTGGGATGATCCCCTGGAGAAGGGAATGGCAACCCACACAGTGTTCTTGCCTAGGGAATCCAATGGACAGAGGAGCCTGGCAGGATACAGTCCACACGGTAGCAAAGAGTCAGATATGACTGAGCAACAAAGCACGCACACATTTATTGCAACCTTATTTGCAACAGCCAAGAGATATAAAAAAACCCTAATGTTCAGACAGATGGGTAAAGAATATGTGGTATATTAATTCAATCCTATATATACATATATATATATATATTTTTTTTTTTAAGAAGAGTATTGTTGTATTTAAACTAACAACCTTCTAGGTCATAAATATAACTATCTCTCCGAGTCTACACATGCTTCAGCTACACACGAAAACAGAGAAGTTGAGGGACTTTCTGTTTCCCTGAATGTTTCAAGCCTGTGGAACTGGGCTGTGGGTGACTTGGACCTGGCAGAGTGAGGCCTCTCCCCAAGATGGAACAAATAGAAATTATTTGGATGATTCTTCATTTTCACAATGTCAGAGTCACCCTGAACAAATTGGCAATACACAGCAGAATTAAACTTAAACTTACTTTAGGAGCCAACAAAGGGACTCTCACCCTGATCCTTAAATGCTCTTCATAAGTAGCGTTGCTTGCAGTGGTGGGAAGTTACAGGCAGCTTGGTGTTTATCACTAGAGAAACTGATAAATAAAATATGGTGGATACATACAGTAAAATTCAAGTTATAAACAATGAGTTACATGTGCATGAAAACCTACATAGATCTTTTAAAAAGAATGCTGAGTATAATTGAGGTGTGAAGCATAATTAGATTTACATAAACTAAGGACACAATCATTCACAAAATGACATATTTTAGAAGAAACACATATATCCAAGGACTTACACAACACACATTAAGTTAAAGTTATAGCACTCACTCATGTCCAACTCTTTGCAACCCCATGGACTGTAACCTACCAGGATCCTCCGTCTATGGGATTTTCCAGGCAAGAGTACTGGAGTGGGTTGCCATGACACACATTAGTGTGGATGAATACTGGAGAATGGGAAGTGCAAGTTAGGATAGAGGATAAAAATAAAAAAGGAGGGGGATATTTTGTATACTTGATGATAGAGGAGCAGAGGCTAAAAAGTATTGTAAGGATATTATCAGCTGTTTACTTTTTAGTAGAAATTCTTACCTCTCTCCAAGACTTGGAGAAAAAAAAAAATTACTAACTATCCCCAAGTAAACCTCACAGGACAAGGAGTCTTGCGTTTGTGCGGCTATGTCAATGTAAACATCCCTATTGGAGGATTCTGCAGAAGGCTTGTCTCTCAATTTGGTTACTGCAACTAAACGTGTCCTCCTTATAACTTGACCTCCACCAGTCCTTCTCCTCTTGTATCTAGGCAGGAATTGGCTATTATTCTTGGGAATAATAGCATTGGCTCAGAAACTAATATGAGTTCCTGACCATTGTATTAAGTTTCCTAGTACCACAAACTAGGTGGCTTAAAACAAAAACATTGTCTCCCAACTCTTCACAGTAGATGTCTGAAATCAAGGTATAGGCAGGATCATGCTCCCCTTCAAAGGATCTAGGGAAGAGTCTTTCTTTGTCTCTTCTAGCTCCTGGTGGTGCCAGAGATACATGGGCTTTCTTGGCATGTAGACCCATCACTCCAACCTCTGCCTTCTCTTCACATTGCCTCCCCACTGTGTGTGTGCATATGTCCTCTGTTTTGTTTTCTTATAAAGACACTAGCCATTAGATTGGAGGCCATTTTATAGAAAACAACCTACATTACATGGAGGAAACTGAAATGCACATACTAAGTGTAAGGAGCCAATCTGGAAAAGCTACATACTGTGTGATTCCAATATATGACATTCTTGGGATTTCCCTGGTGGTCCAGTGGTTATGAATTTGCCTTGCAATGCAGGGGTTGCAGGTTTGATCCCAGGTTGGGGAACTAAGATCCCACATGCCACGGAGTAACTAAGCCTGAGTGCCACAACTACTGAGCCTTTCATCCAATATATGACATTCTTGAAAAAGCAAAACTGTGGAGACAGTGAAAGGATTAGTCCTCCCCAGGGACTGGGAAAGGGGGGTGACTAGGCAGAGCACAGAGGATTTTTAGGACACTGAAATGATTCCATATGATACAATGGTGGATACAAGTCACACATTTGTCCAAACTCAGAAAGTACAACATGAAGAGTGAGCTCTAGTGTAAACTATAGACATTGGGTGATAAGATGTATCATGTAAGTTCATGGATTGTTAATAACTGTGATTCTGATGTGGGATGATGATGAGGGAGAGTGTGCTTGTGTAAGAGCTTGGAGTGTGTGGGAATTCTCTGTGCCTTTCACTCAATTGGTTGTAAACATAAGCTCAAAAAAAGTTAACTCTATTAATTTTTTAAGATTGAGCATAAGACATATTACCTTCGATGCTGAAGTCTAAAACTGAACACTAGAGACTACAGTAAGTTCCCTACATATGAACCTTAAAGTTGTCAACTTTAAAAGATGCAAATGTGTGTTTGCATGTCCAATCACATGAGTTGTTGTAGTCCATGAGTCTGGCCTACATTTTCATGTATGTGCATCCCAGCATCTACATTTCAAGCTAGAACTGTAGGAAGGACAGTTCATTGAACTCCTTCCTGTGCAACACGAGGAGCTTACTAATGAAGACTTGATGGAATCGGAGGCGCAGAGAAAGGACAAAGAGAAACAAGAGGAAGAAGTAACTGAAGAACCAGATTCAGGATGCAGGAAATGGAGAGGGGATTTTATTTCTTTGAGGAGGCACTGTTAGTTTTTGAGGCATGGGACTTGAACTTAGGATGGTATAGGAAGGTTACAGGAGCTGTTCAGAATGCAATCCAGCACTATTATATCATCTATGATGAGGAAAACAGAGCTACTACCCAGATGTCACTGGAACATTTTTGAAGAGGGTAGATAGAATTGAATCCAGAAAAGAACCAGAACCTGAGACATCAGCGTCAAGCGTGAGTGAAATTGCAGCTCTGCCTCAAACTTCTACTTCTCATGAGCCTTCAGCCTTTGCTTCTCTTACCTCCTCTCCCTTCTCCAGTCAGTAATCCTTCTGCCTCTTCACTTGATGCCAGCCCCTGTATGCCAGCTGTTGTACTGTATACTGCCATGCTTTTCAAGGTATTGTACTGTAAGGTTAAAAATGTTTTATTTTTGTGTGTTTGCTTTTTTTTTCAATTTTATTTATTTATTTTACTTTACAATATTGTATTGGTTTTGCCATACATTAACATGAATCCACCACGGGTGTACATGTGTTCCCCATCCTGAATGCCCCTCCCACCTCCCTCCCCATCCCATCCCTCTGGGTCATCCCAGTGCACCAGCCCCGAGCACCCTGTATCATGCGTATTATTTGTGTGAAAACTATTATAAACCTACTACAGTACAGTACTAGATAGCTAGTTGTGTTTGTTGGGTATGTAGGCTAACTTTGTTGGACTTTCAAACAAATTGAACTTAGGAACTTGCTTTTAGAACAGAACACATGCATATGGAGGGGACTTACTGTACTACAAAAAGATTGCAATGGGACTTCCCTGGTGGTGCAGTGGATAAGAATCCACCTGCCAGTGCAGGGGACACAGATTTGGTCCCTGGTCTAGGAAGATCCCAAATGCCATGCAGTAACTAAATCCCCATGCTATAACTACTGAACCTATGCTATAGAGGCCACAAGCCACAACAATCAAGTCTATGTGCTGCAACTACTGAAGCCTGTACCCCTAGAGCCTGTACTCTGCAACAAGAGAAGTCACTGCAATGAAAATGTACGTGCTGCAACAAAGACCAACTGAAGCTACATATAAATAAATAAATAAAACTATTTTTTAAAAATGACTGTGATGTAATATTCATATGAACATTTAACACAACATTAATGTCAATGTTAAGGAGAGAATTATACTTAGAAACAAGAAGTTCAAAATTTTCCATTACATATAAACTAAACCAAGAAAAATTAAGAGGGCATAAAATTAAAAGATAATGATTCCTATGTTTGGCATTTAAATACTAAAAGATATTTATTTAAATTCTAAAAACACTCATCAGCCAAAACCTAAGGGAAAATGGAAACTATTAGATATCAATAATAATAACTGCCTTTTGTAAAAGTGGAGAATTGAGGGAAATTTACAAACTTAAAATATTAAAAAAACTGGAATAGGTGAAAATTGAGATAAATTGCAAGATAAGCAAAATGGACCCAGAAAGTGGACAACATTGAAACTTTTGGTTACATGGACTTACCTGGAAGAAAACGTACAAATAACACAGTGAACAGAAAGAGAGTACAATCATAGATAAATAAAAGGGACTATTATCGAACTTTCACAAGTAAATTTGAAAATTGAGACACAACTTTTATTTTAGTATACCTAGACTCTTCTAGGAAAAGTCTTTTATTCTTATTATCCTCTGCTTTGTTATTGAATAGCCTCCTGGAGCATATTGAAATACTTCCTTTTTATGCTCCAGGAGGCAATTCAATAACAAAGAAGAGGATAATAAGAATAAAAGACTTTCCCTCAAACTCCTAAATATATAGAGATGCCACAATTTTAAAGAAAAAAAGCAACAAATCAAATTCAAATTATTTAAACAGATACACCAAGACCAACTTGATTTATTCAAGAGTGCAAGGAAAGTCACTGTGAAAAAGAAGGGAGGGTCCTCAAAAAATTAACTATAGAATTACTATGTGGTCCAGCAATTCCACTTCTGGGTACATACACATAAGAACTAAAAACAGAGACAAAAGCTATTTATTTATGCAATCATATTTTTTTTTTCCTTTTATTTTATTTTATTTATTAGTTGGAGACTAATTACTTCACAACATTTCAGTGGGTTTTGTCATACATTGATATGAATCAGCCATAGATTTACACATATTCCCCATCCCGATCCCCCCTCCCACCTCCCTCTCCACCCGATTCCTCTGGGTCTTCCCAGTGCACCAGGCCCCAGCACTTGTCTCATGCATCCCACCTGGGCTGGTGATCTGTTTCACCATAGATAGTATACATGCTGTTCTTTTGAAATATCCCACCCTCACATTCTCCCACAGAGTTCAAAAGTCTGTCCTGTACTTCTGTGTCTCTTTTTCTGTTTTGCATATAGGGTTATCGTTACCATCTTTCTAAATTCCATATATATGTGTTAGTATGCTGTAATGTTCTTTATCTTTCTGGCTTACTTCACTCTGTATAAGGGGCTCCAGTTTCATCCATCTCATTAGGACTGATTCAAATGAATTCTTTTTAACGGCTGAGTAATATTCCATGGTGTATATGTACCACAGCTTCCTTATCCATTCGTCTGCTGATGGGCATCTAGGTTGCTTCCATGTCCTGGCTATTATAAACAGTGCTGCAATGAACATTGGGGTGCACGTGTCTCTTTCAGATCTGGTTTCCTCAGTGTGTATGCCCAGAAGTGGGATTGCTGGGTCATATGGCAGTTCTATTTCCAGTTTTTTAAGAAATCTCCACACTGTTTTCCATAGCGGCTGTACTAGTTTGCATTCCCACCAACAGTGTAAGAGGGTTCCCTTTTCTCCACACCCTCTCCAGCATTTATTGCTTGTAGACTTTTGGATAGCAGCCATCCTGACTGGCGTGTAATGGTACCTCATTGTGGTTTTGATTTATGCAATCATATTTAAAGCAGCATCATTCACAGTAGTCAAAAAATGGAACCAATCAAGTGTCCTTCAAAGGATGAGTGGATAAAAAATATGGTATATATATATATATATATACATTCACAAGAGATTACTCAGCTTTGTGCTCAGTTGCTCATTCATGTCTGACTCTTTGTGGCCCCAAGGACTGTAGTCCACTGAGCTCCTAGTCCACTGAGCTCCTATGTCCAAAGAGTTTTCCAGGCAAGAATACTGGAGTTGGGTGCCATTTCCTACTCCAGGATTCAGCCTTAAAAAGGAAGGAAAATATAACACTTGTTACCACATGGATAAACCTTGAAGATATCATGTTAAGTGAAATAAGCCAGTCACAAAAAGACCAATATAGTGTGAATCTACTTGTATGAGGTACCTAAATTAGTCAAATTCAGAGAGAAACAAAGTAGATAGGTATTGCCAAGGGAGAAGGGAAAGGGAGGGGAATAGAGAAATAGTGTTTAGTGAGTAGAGTTTCAGTTTTGAAAGATGGAAAAAATTTGTTGTACTTGAAGCTATCAAAATGACTATGAATGAGTAATAAGAAAAATCCACCAGGTAGGACCTTCAATAGGATTCCAATACTTTAATAACTTGGGGAATAAAGTGCTATTCTAGGTTAGCAGATATAGATAATTATGTGCCCCTTATTTAGATTCTGGCTTGAATAAATCAATTGAGGAAGAGCAGGAAATTTTCAATATATACTGAGTACTCCGTATTATGGAATATGAAATTTATTGGCTGGGGCAATCATATTGTGGTTATTTAAGAAAACACTCATATTTTAAGAGATAGATACTGAAGTTTCTAAGGGTGAAATGGCATGGTGTCTGTGATTTGCTTTAAAATATTTCAACAAAAAGAGTAAAGACAAATGAGGAATACAGTTCTTCTTGAATCTGGGTAATGGATATGAGTTTATACTTTTGTATGCTTGAAAGTGCTCCTAACATTCAATAAGCTGAGAAGTCATTAAGAAAAACCACTGAGCTCTCCTAATCAAAACACAGGTTGTTACTTAACCAAACTTGAGTTTGCCCACCCAAATAAGCAAAATCGATCTACTGACAGGGTTGTGGTGAAAGAAAGTACAGCATTTATTTGCAGGGTGCCAAGCAAGGAGAATGGGCAGTAAATGTTTAAAGGACCTGAACTCCCCAGTGACTTTCAGACAGGAGATTTTTATATTAAAGATAAGGGTAAGGATCTTAAGTGTGTGATTATCTCATGGAATATTCTGATTGATGGGGTTTTAATCAACAAAGTGATGTCTGGCATCTTGATCATCATTCTTCTGGTTCAAACTTGTTTGGCTGTGGTCACTGGGTTTCATCATGAGATCCTGGTTTCTGAAAAACAACTCAAAGATATGTTGCATTAGTTTATTATCTATATCCCTTGAAAAGGATCTAGGAATCCTGTGACTCTGTTTTATGACTAAACATTTATTTCTTGATTGCTTTTCCTTTGTTCCTGTATTTCCTCACTTCTGTAATTATTAACTGCTTGAGTCTGCTCTTAGGAACTCTGTGAAGACCTAAAAATCTCAATCTTTTTCTACAAACAAGAAGTGGGGACAATAGGAGATTGTATCCAGGAAGACCCTGCAGGGTCCTGCTCAATTTCAGGTCCCTCTGCACTTTGATACTCCTCATCCTGAGGGGAACAGGGGCGACGACCGCTCTGGCTACTTCCTGCTGAACAGGGGCGATGTTAATTCTTCAGAATTAGAGGAGCAAAAGTCTTGAATCTTCTTTTCAAAGAATTCTTGAGTCCCAAGTCTAGCATCATACTTTGAATTACGAAAACATGATTTCTCTCTTTGACCACTTTGTCATAGCATCTGAACAAACAATTGAAAATTAAGAAACACATTAGAGAGAAGATGATGATCAAATAGAGCCTTGTAACAGTACTCAAAAAAGTCCCCCTATTTCAGATGTGTTCTGAAATAAGTCCTGATGTGCATCCTTTTTATGTACATCCTATAACCAGGTAGCCTTTTGAAGTATTTTGTTTACTCGGGTTTCAACTTCTCCAGAGGTATTGATGTATGTGCAGCATGTATTATTAGCCATTACACACACTCCTCCTTGTTCTGCTAATAAGAAATCATGGACTATTTTATTGCCCGGGAACACTCGAGTCAATGAGTTCAAAGATATGTGTTGGGCTACAGTACTTTTATCTGTGTCTTCAGCAATTTGTCCAATTGTGGCAGATAGGTTATGAATTGTATCTCTATTGACATAAACTCTGGCAATTGGTGTGAGGTTGCCAAAAGAGCTTTGTCCTATATTGTTCTCATATACTGCCAATATCATTCTTTTATTATAGGTGTTTGGTTTAGTGAGGGAAGAGATGTTCTCCAGGCTATACAAGGATAAAGGCATCTTTACATATCCCAGTAGGCAGGACCCTTGTATTTCCCAGCTGTCTAAGCAGCGATATGCCCTCCCTTCACTTCTTGGGGTATTTCCTGTGCCACAGACAAAGTAATATCCTGTCGGGGCACATGTTATACCTCCCAGGGTAGTGAAATTGATACTTTCTTTTTGGGGAAGCACGGACAGTACATTCTCTAGCCAGGGATCACTACCAGTGCAAGCCTTCCAGATTCTCGTTACATTATATTTAACTTTTCTGACTCTCTGGCATGAATTAGTGTCACTTTTAGCTCTTTCACATTTGTCATTCATACATTTCAGGGGGTTTTGTTCATCACATTTTTTCAGGAGAAAGTCAAGAGACCGCGGTGGACCAGTTCTGACTTTTGGTCCCCTGAAAATTTTCTCAGACAAGGTGAAACAAGGGGTAGAGGCATTCTTAGGTAATCTGTTTAACCTAACTTTGAATGTGCGGCCTGGAGGAGGAAGATGATAGTAGGTCATGGGTTCTGGCACAGTACCAAAATCAATTACGGGGACTATAAGTGGGACAAAGTCTTTCTGGATGTCTTCAGATATCAAATGGCATACCCAACAATTACTTACTTTCTGACCTGTGGCTATACTCTGAGATAACATAATTAGAGAATTTTCCCTCCAGGAAACAGCAGACACCAGTGGGATGAGACAGTAAAGAAAAGCAAGAGCCATCATTATACCTGGGGCCAAGATCTTATGTGGGAAAATAGCAATAGCCCTAAACTTTGGTACTAACTGTATTATCACAAGGTTTAAATTAAAATAGAGCAAAAGTTAAATATCTCTTATTATCAATATCACAGCAAATGATAGGCTTGATTGTCTACAATATAATCACAGGTAAAATGATTAGATGAATCCAGAAGCAAACAAAAAACTATAAGCAAATAATAAAACAGAAAAATGCTCCAGCCAATTATAAATGTTATGATAAATGGTCACAAGTCATTTACAACTTATAAAAGATACTTTCTTTGATTTTAACTGAAGTCCCACTGTGGACTTGTAGGAAGGCAGACTGACTTTGTTCAGCTTTGTGGTTGTTTTTTCTGTAACTGCTGAGGACTGTAGATTTGTAGTTGAGTCAGAAGTGAACTTCATCCGTGTGTAACAGATCCACAACTGTTATACAGTTGACTCCTGTCAATTGAACAGAAGAGCTAGTTAGCAGTAGAACATGGTAAGGCCTCACCCTCTGAGGCTGGAGTTGGTTCTTTGGTGTATATTCTTCCTCATTATTAGGAGCACTCAAGTCTCCAGTTCTAAAACACTGGAAGAGGACATCTATGGGAAACATTATTTATTAGTACCAAATTTAGAAATAGTATTTCAAACTTACCCCAGTGTTTACACATATATTACAGTGTCTAATTCTTTTACCTTTCAATCACATGTCTGACCACTTAACTGCTCAGAATAGAGAAAGGATCTCTCACACAACATTTCTTAAGGACTCAATTGGAGTCTACTTCTAGGACACATTCTAATTCTAAGCAATGCAATGGGGGCAATTTAATCCATGTTAAGTCAGTTTCTTGACAGATTTTAGCCATTGTCTTTTTTAACGTGTGGTTCTGGTTGATCACAGGCTCTAAGATGCATGCAAACTCTTTTTTATTCCACATATTTTAGATTCCTCCTGAATCATATTAGCAATAAAGACACCTCCAGTATCACTCTGAATTTAGCTGGGTAGCCCAAATCTAGGAATTATCTCCTAGGTCAAGACCTTTACTACTTCTGAAGTGTTTTTCAATCCAGCAAGGAAATGTTTCTAAGCAGCCTATTAAGGTTACCCATCACTAGTAGGTAGTGAAATTCCCCTTTTACTTTGGGCATGACTGTAAAATCTACTCGCCAATCTTCACTCAGGCTCATCTCCTCCACTCCATACAGGGTGGGGGAGTTCCAGTCTTAGAATTATTTTTGGGACAAATGATACATTTTCATAATATTCTTTAAAGTGTCCTTTGCATATTTGATCTTTTAACATAATCCTGTATCTACTGTCCATGATGGGTGCTCAGGTATACTAATCCAATAACCTCTTCCATGAGATATACATGAATTAAAACACTCCTTGGTCATTTTCCACTTGCTCCTAGATACAAAAGACTAAATACTTATTCTCGTGACCTTTCAAGGTTCTCAGTACATCAAGTTAAATTGGATCAGGTTTATACTTAGAATCCGTGCTGTAACTAAAGGTGTTTTTGCTGACTGTCCTGGGCAATGCACAACTCCCACCTCCTTTGGCTTGAACACTGTGTCTAGCAGTTTCAAAACTTCCTGGGGGCATGTTGATTTCATTTTCTTCAGAAGTGAGCAATCTATCTTTCCAAATCGCCCCATATGCATTCACAACTGAGAAGGCACGTTTCGAGTCAGTATAGATGTTAACTATATTAACCTCACAGAGACAGAAAAGTCAACTGAGAACAATAATCTAACTTTCTGGGCCAAGTACATGATGGCAAAGCTTCCACTCCTAGGGTCTCCTGCAAGGTTATCACTGTGTATCTGCTCTTTCAGTTTCCATGGTCCATGAATTAATTCCGTTTGAGAAGTTCTCGATGTCTGGATCTCCCAAGGAATCATTAATCAGGCCCAAACAGCTGCTCAACAATCTGCAAACAATAATGCATGAACCTGAGTGCATGGGCCACCCAAAGGGGGGGGAGCAATGAGACCAGATTTGAAAAGGACATAGTCTTTGGGGTCACATTGGGATTATCAAATAAAATTGACTGATATCCTCCCAAGTGGTCTGAAGTGAGCCAATATCCACCCTTTAGTTCCAACAGCAGCAACACATAGTGGGATGTAAACACCATGGTTGGCTGTCCTGGAGTGAATTCTGCTTCTTGCCACAAATCCAGCACAGCAGCTATGATGCTCAGATATATTGACCAATCCTGGATTATACTGTCCAAAGCCTTTGTGAAATAGGATACTGGGCATTTTGTGCTCTCAGATTGTAGGTCAATACCTCCAGTCTCACTACCTGTCTTTTATGTTTAAAAGGATCAAATGACTTTTTCAAATGTGGCAAACCCAGAACAGGGGCAGTCAGTAGTTTTCCCTTCATTGATTGGAAGATTTTTCACATTCTCTGCTCCCCACTGAGGGCTTACTGTTAGACTTATTTTAGGGTCTCGTGTAACTGTTTAACTATTAGCTTAAGTTGGGGACTCATGTGCAGCAGAATCTTGCCATTCCAGGAACCGAGGCAACTGTCTTCGGTTTTGGACACTGTTACTCTGGGGACTGTCTCCAGGCAGTCCTAGAGCCATTGCTCTGGCCTTTGGTCAGTTTGATTCCTAGATATTTCACTGACAGTTGTGAAATTTGGGCCTTTTTCCGAGAGAGTTTAGAGCTTCATTTGGCCAGAGAGTTGAGATTGTTTATTGCTTTGATTTTCAGATCTTCCTTACAAATGCAAATAACTCTTGGGATTCAAGACTCAAAATAATATAGAAAAAGACCTCTGTTAAGCCTAACAATAATCTTCAGGTTAAGATAGCCAATTGAATAAGTACTGGGGACTACAGTTTGGATATCTTTCACTATCTGATTTATGGCTCTTATGTCCTGAATGAATCAGTGTTCTTCAGTGCCTGGTTTCGTAAAGTCAGGATGTGAGTATTATACGGTGAAGGCATGCATGCATGCTGAGTTGCTTTTAGTCATGTCCATCTCTTTGCGACCCTATGGACTGTAGCCTACCAGGCTCCTCTGTCCATGGGATTCTCCAGGCAAGTATACTCAAGTGGGTTGCTGTGCCCGACACCTGGGGATCTTCCCAACACAGGATTGAACCCATGTCTCTTACATCACCTGCATTGGCAAGCAGATTCTAACCACTGGTGACACATAGGAAGCCTGTAAGATGACTGAGGGAGGAAAATAAGCAGGTATTTTTAAAATCCAGTTTGTCAAAGTCTGCATCCCTGTTTTGCTTGCTCCTAGAAGGCGAGGGTGGGATGTTCTGAGAGAATAGCATTGAAACAAGTATACTATCAAGGGTGAAACAGATCACCAGCCCAGGTTGGATACATGAGACAAGTGCTCAGGGCTGGTGCACTGGGAAGACCCATAGGGCTGGGATGGAGAGGGAGGCGGGAGGGGGGATCGGGAAGGGGAACACATGTAAATCCATGGCTGATTCATGTCAATGTATGGCAAAAACCATTACAGTGTTGTAAAGTAATGAGCCTCCAACTAATAAAAATAAATGGGGAAAAAAATAAAAAATAAAATTAAAAATTTATCTTGCCAAATTTGGCCAGGATGCTTCAATGAAAAATACATAAATAAGTAAAGGGTATTGCCTTAAGCTCAGAGTTTGAGTGTCCAGTTTGTTTCAGCTTTACTGCTACGGCCTTCCTTGCTGTACCTGCCGTCTGATCAGTCTATGCTCTCAGGCTTCCCTGATGCAGGATGTCTTCAGGGATGCTAGTGGCTCCATCTCTTGACAGGATGGCTGCCTGCAAGGCACAGGCTTGTTCTGGTAATCCCTCTCTATTCAGTCTTCCAGGAGAGAAAGTCATTTTAGCATAATAAATCTCACCTCAACAATGAGACTGGGCTCTCTGGCATGTATATAAAAGCGTGTTTTAAGTTAATCGCCTCAATCTAGGGGCTGCAAAGCAGTTTTGGGAGAGGCATTCTGTAGACTCCTCTTGACACGGCTCTTTTTTTGGGTTAACTTATGTTCAAAACTGAGCTAGTGGCTCCAGTACCAATCAGAAAGTCAGTTGTCTGTTTCCCAAAAAAGGGTTCCCTGGCGCTCCTGGTGGGAGGTGGGATGGAGCCTGTTTCCCCAAGTGAATTCCCTGACTTTCCTCACTCTCTCTTGTCTCCAGCATGAAAAATGATTTCTCCTCTTCTTCTGGTTTCTGTTTTAAAGTTGGGACAGATTTTCTTACTGAAAGCTTCTTGGCTTTCAGTAAGCACTGCTGGGGATGCACTTTAACATGTCCCCTTTAGGGGTCTCTTTTCTGAGGGCTACCCTTCACTCTCTTGGGTCCCTGGAATCTTATCCTCTGCTCAGATTTCTTGTCTCCCCGTTTCTCTGGTCAGTGAGTATCGCTGCCAGAATGGGCATCTGCTGCTTCTTTTAAAGGGTCTCCTTTTGTTCTTGTATGCCCTCCTGACTGTGAGAAACCGAAAGCAGTTTCTATTACACCAAAAGAGAGATTAGAAGCAGAAAAAGACCTTCTACCTTTTGCACAATTTCTAGATATAGGGGGCACTCTGAGCCAGAGGGTCTGGTTAACTAACTTGAAATTCTCCAGATTATCTAGATTCACATCTGTATATTGGTGATATACCCTGTACATTCTCTCCCCAAACTCAGGTTTTTTTTTACTGTGGCTGTTTGCACACTCCTTGCACCTTATGAAAACTCTTGGTTTGATTCTCCCTTTTCAAGCCCTACCATGATGCACTCCTTGTAATGCTCAATTCCAGCTTTATCTCCTAGGTCATTCTCCTCCCAGTCTGGATCTGTGGTGGGAATTGCTTTTGCTGCTGGTGCTGGGAGGGGATTGCCAGAGACAGCAACATGCATTCCATCTGCCTCTTCTCTAGCATTTTCTATTACCATCCTCATCTCTTCCTCAGCCATTGGGGTAGTTAGGAAGCTCTGACCCAATTTGGACTGTGGGTGGCATTTTCTATCCTGGTACAGTCATCACAATAGGTTGGTATATTAATTTTCCAATTGAACAAGTCTGAATTTGAAAAGGGAGAGTATATCCACATGAATCCTGCTGGCTGACCTTTGGCACTTATTCCTCCAATGAGAATCTGCCTCAGTGTGAATGCCTTGCCTGAATATAAGTGGTTCTCTGACCAATATGGGTGCTCTGTTGGATATAAGAGGGAGACAATTCTTCCTTCCTCAGCTTCTACCTGAGCAGGTGAAGGTGAATTTGTTGCTATGGGATCTACGGCCCCTGCCCCTGCTTCCCCATTCTGCCCACCATACAAGTGAGATGGATATCTAGGAGCATTTATTTGTTGAATTAATTTCCTTCTCTTGATTCCTGAGAATCTGGTAAAACTTTTTAAATAGAACTTTTAGTATCTCCTTATTTGAGGAAATTTCTTTCTCTGTCATAATTTATGCATGTTACATTTTTCTCTGAATAGGTTCACTTGGTAAAATAATATCAAAGGCTGTACTTAAGAAGCATCATTCCATTTCCTCCCTTTTTAACAAAACAGTTCTGGTTGAAAGATGGTGTTATTTAGAGAGATACTGGGGGGCAATGTAGTCCAGGTCCTAGACAACTGAGGCCAAGTTGTGTTACAATAGAACACCATTTTTTTTTTCAGAGGTGCTTAAATATTTACCAATTCTGCAAAATATACTCTCAGAGTCTACAAAATGGAACAGATCTTTCATTATCTACTTTGAATTGTTCACAGAGTGCTGTCAAATGTTAAAGAAGGAAGTAAGTTCACAAACACAAGGCATCTCTCAGGGTTACAGATTCTTCAGTTCAATACAGAAAACCCTCAAAATCAATGCCCAGTCATGGACAGACTGGGCTAAAAGAAAGAATACCTTGGTGTCATCACACATGAGCTCTGCTATTTCACAGAGATGTCACAAGCAAGTGCCTTGTTTCCATCACCTCGATGCACCAAGGGCCATTGTAATCCAGTTGGTGGCAGAGGTTCAGGGTTGCCCCTGAGACAAAGGTGCTCAGGAATCTGCGGGACAGAATCTTAGAGCCACTTCTTGCTAGTGGCCAATGTGCCACAAAGACATCCAGCTGGGGTGGTGGTCCTTTCACGGTCATCAAAATAGTTGCATACTTGAACTCAGGTTTAGTTGCAGCAAAGTCAATCTATGGATTCCAGGTTGTGGTGAAGGAAAAGTACAGCGTTAATCTGCAGGTCATCAAGCAAGGAGTTCAGGTCCTTTGAGCATAAGTTGCCTATTCTCCTTGCTTGGTGCCCTGCCAATAAATGCTCTACTTTCCTTCATCATGACCGACTGTCAGTAGATTGACTGCTGTGCATCATGTGAATGAACCCAAGTTCAGTTCAGTAACAAAGCTACTCTATATGTCCTACAAGTGCTATTAAAGCAAATATCAAGGAAAACTGAAAGTAAGGACAAAGTTGTACATAGCAGTTCAGTTCAGTTGCTCATTTGTGTCTGACTCTTTGCAACCCCATGAACTGCAGCACTCCAGGCCTCCCTGTCCATCACCAACTCCTGGAGTCCACCCAAACCCACGTCCATCGAGTCGGTGATGCCATCCAGCCATCTCATCCTCTGTCGTCCCCTTCTCCTGCTACCCCCAATCCTTCCCAGCATTAGGGTCTTTTCCAATGAGTCAGCTCTTTGCATGAGGTGGCCAAAGTATTGGAGTTTCAGCTTCAGCATCAGTCCTTCCAATGAACACCCAGGACTGATCTCCTTTACATATAAATGCTTACAAAATTAAAGCACTGACTAATATAGCATAATCCAAGTCAAAATAAAGAAATGAAACAAAGAAAAATTTTCAGTTATTGCAATCCAGAAGTATAAATTATTTTGTGCTCCAAAAAACATGGCTAAGACAAAACCAAGAAAAGACAAAATGCTGAGTTAAAAGTAGAAATTTAAGAGAAAACTGTAAGAATAAAAGCAAAAGCCAAGTAAGAATTTTCCTTAAAGAGAAAAAATAACCATGTGCAAGATTAAGCATAAGAAGTGAGCCAGTGTGGGTATTTTAAAAGACACATCAGCAAATGTATGGTAATAAAGAAAAAAAATCTAGATGGAACACATGATATCCTAGCAAGATTTTAAATAATCAAATATTAATCCAAAAATAATCCATCTGGTGCCATCAGTTCAGTTCAGTCACTCAGTCATGTCTGACTCTTTGTGATCCCAAGGAGAGCAGAACATCAGGCTTCCCTGTCCATTACCAACTCTTGGAGCTTACTCTTGCTCATGTCCATAGAGTTGGAGATGCCATCCAACCACCTCACCCTTTGTTGCCCCCTTCTCCCCTCACCTGCAATCTTTCCCAGCATCAGGGTCTTTTCCAGTGAGTCAGTTCTTCCCATCAAGTGGCCAAAGTATTGGAGTTTCAGCTTCAACATCAGTCCTTCCAGTGAATATTCAAGACTGAGTTCCATTAGGATTGACTAGTTGGATCTCTTTGCAGTCCAAGGGATTCTCAAGAGTCTTCAACATCACAGTTCAAAAGCTTCAATTCTTTGGTGCTCAGCTTTCTTTATAGTCCAACTCTCACACCCATGCATGACTTCTGGAAAAACCAAAACTTTGACTAGATGGACCTTTGTTGGCAAAGTAATGGCTCTGCTTTTTAATACGCTGTCTAGGTTGGTCATAACTTTTCATCCAAGGAGCAAGCGTCTTTTAATTTCATGGCTACAGTCACCATCTGCAGTGATTTTGGAGCCCCCCAAAATAAAGTATGACACTGTTTCCATTATTTCCTCATTTATTTGCCATGAAGTGATGGGACCAAATGCCATGATTTTAGTTTTCTGAATGTTGAGTTTTAAGCCAACTTTTTCACTCTCCTCTTTCACTTTCAACAAGAGGCTCTTTAGTTCTTTTTCACTTTCTGCCATAATGGTGGTGTCATCTGCATATCTGAGGTTATTGATATTTCTCCTGGCAATCTTGATTCCAGCTTGTGTTTCATCCAGCCTGGCATTTTGCATAATGTACTCTGCATATAAGTTAAAGAAGCAGGGTGACAATATACAGCCTTGATGTATTCTTTCCTGATTTGGAACCAGTCTGTTGTTCCATGTCCAGTTCTAACTGTTGCTTCTTGACCTGCATACAGATTTCTCAGGAGGCAGGTCAGGTGGTCTGATATTCCTATCTCTTGAAGAATTTTTCACAGTTTGTTGCGATCCACACAGTTAAAGGCTTTTGTGTAGTCAATAAAGCAGAAGTAGATGTTTTTCTGGAACTCTCTTGCTTTTTTTGATGATCCATTGGATGTTGGCAACTTGATCTCTGCTTCCTCTGCCTTTTCTAAATAAAGCTTGAACACCGGGAAGTTCATGGTTCACATACTGTTGATGCTTGGCTTGGAGAATTTTGAGCATTACTTTGCTAGCATGTGAAATGTGTGCAATTGTGCGGTAGTTTGAACATTCTTTGGCATTGCCTTTCTTTGAGATTGGAATGAAAACCAACCTTTTCCAGTCCTGTGGCCACTGCTGAGTTTTCCAAATTTGCTGGCACATTGAGTGCAGCACTTTCACAGCATCATCTTTTAGGATTTGAAATAGCTCAACTGGAATTCCATCACCTCCACTTGGTTTGTTCATAGCGATGCTTCCTAAGGCCCACTTGACTTCACATTCCAGGATGTCTGGCTCTAGGTGAGTAATCACACCATTATGGTTATCTGGGTCATGAAGATCTTTTTTGTAGAGTTCTTCTGTATATTCTTGCCACCTCTTCTTAATATCTTCTGCTTCTGTTAGGTACATAACATTTCTGTCCTTTATTGTGCCCATCTTTGCATGAAATGTGAAGATGCACACACTTCATGTGTCCTGGTCCCATCACTTCACGAAAAATAAATGGGGAAATAATGGAAACAGTGACTGACTTTATTTTCTTGGGCTCCAAAATCCCTGCAGATGGTGATTGCAGCCATGAAATTAAAAGTCGTCTGCCCCTTGGAAGAAAAGCTATGACCAACCTTGATGGCATATTCAAAAGCAGAGACATTACTTTGTCAAAAACGTCCATCTAGTCAAAGCTATGGTTTTTCCAGTAGTCATGTATGGATGTGAGGGTTGAACCATAAAGATGGCTGAGCACCAAAGAATTCACGCTTTTGAACTGTGGTGTTGGAGAAGACTCTTGAGAGTCCCTTGGACTGCAAAGAGATCAAACCAGCCAATCCTAAAGGAAATCAGTCTTGAATATTCACTGGAAGGGCTGATGCTGAAGCTGAAGCTCCAGCTCCAGTATTTTGGCGATCTAATGCAAAGAACTGACTCCTTGAAAAAGAACGTGATGGTGGGAAAGATCGAAGGCGGGCGGAGAAGCGGACGACAAAGGATGAGATCATTGGATGGCATCACTGACTCAATGGATGTGAGTTTTAGCAAGCTCTGGGAGTTGGTGATGGACTGGGAAGACTGACATGCTGCAGTCCATGCGGTCAAAAAGAGTCAGACACAACTGAGTGACTGAACTGAACTGAATCCAAAAAATATAAACAAACACAGAATCCTCATTAGTGAGGATTAAAAAAAACCAAACAAACAGTAAAATGTCCAAGATTCTAAAAAGGTTCCACATCCAGAAACTTCCATTCAGCAATATAGAACAGACGATATTCATTAAACATTTCTGAACTACACAAAAGCTAAAATAGGAAAGTACTTCACTGAGGAGTGAATAACAAACTCTAAACCACCACTAAAATATCATTCATATTTCTTATATTAAAAGTGTAAGGAAATTGATAAATCAAGATTTTAAAATAGAGGGAATTGCAAAACAATGAGTACTAAACATGAAAGGTTTCCCAAGACCAAAAGTTGTGGCTGCTGCTGCTAAGTCACTTCAGTCGTGTCCAACTCTGTGCGACCCCATAGACGGCAGCCCACCAGGCTCCCCCATCCCTAGGATTCTCCAGGCAAGAACACTGGAGTGGATTGCCATTTCCTTCTCCAATGCATGAAAGTGAAAAGTGAAAGTGAAGCTGCTCAGTCGTGTCCGACTCAGCAACCCCATGGACTGTGCAGCCTACCAGGCTCCTCCGTCCATGGGATTTTCCAGGCAAGAATACTGGAGTGCGGTGCCATTGCCTTCTCCAGAAGTTTTGGCTATAACTGAAAAAAATAAGATCACTATTACCTATCTTCTGTGGGAATAATTATGATTTTTCAGGAACTTGGAACACCTATTAAAATAAAAAATAATACACATACTCTCCCGTTAATGACCTACACAAGAATTAAAACCACCTGGACTTGACAATACACAAGCAAAGCATTAAGTACTGAGGTTTTCATGACAAAAACTCAGAAAACAAATATCCTTTAATAAGAGAAGCATTGAGCCAAGGAAGCTCAATGCCCACCGAGAGATCAGAATGCACTGGTTAGGGCTGTCTTGGATACATTAGAGGAAAAAACAAGCTGCAAATAATGTAGATAGTACAAGCCCGTTTTTGTAAATACACACAAAGCCATAGTACTGAGAATGGACTGTAAACAGATAAAAACATGCTTCATGATTATTAGTCAGGGGAATGCTAACAAAACTGGTTCCAGTGTTCGAAAAAGTTGATGATGTCAGGGGCTAAATACCTACCTCTCCACCTGGAAAGGGACAACAGAGCTGGTAGATCCTTTGGGTAATTAAAATGCGAAATGTGTAGAGTAATGCCTAACTCTGGGTGCTCCAGAGTACTCTGTGGGAATATGAATTATTCTTTCTGTCATGAAAAGGGAATCCACAAAGTTGCCAGCAATTTCAGAAAAACAAACAGACAAAAAAAAGCACCCTAAGAATAGGCTTCCTGTTTTGAAAAGTTAACTCAGTACAGAGAAAATGAAGTAGACAATAAACATATAAAATGATGGCAGTCATAAGCTAAGAAAATGCAAATCCAAACAAGCTGTTTTCCATCCCCAATTAAGGGGAATTGGATTAAGGTGGGGCAGCCTTGCATAAAGGCCAGGTGAGTCCCAGAAATGGAGAAAATGAAACACATCCAAACTCAGTTTATGATTTGCTCCATTTATTGCACACAATCACACAAGCACTCTAAGTTAGACACACCAGTAAAAAAGAAGAGCAATCTGGAAGGTATCCAACTGGCACCCCACTTTCTGGGCTGTTAAGAGTAGTGTGAGCAAGAAGTCACAGAGCCTCCAACTGGACTCAGTCCCCAGACAAGAGCCTGCGAGCTACTCAGCTTAGCAGTCTCATTTTTCAGGAGCCTCCAATACAGAATACCCGTGAAGCCTCAGGGAATTCTTATGTATATCAGTGCTCCTGTTCCAGTGATGGCATCCCTGGACCTCACCAAACAAATTCCATATCCATATTAACACCTGTATTATGTCACACTTAAATACTTATAGCCTAACAGGATATTAAATACAGTCATCATGCAAACTCACATTGGCCGCTGTGACTCCATTTCAAACTACCTAACATAGCCTAAAGTCATACAAGGTGAGTAGGAATCACATGATTAAAAGTCACATCAAATTTTAGCACCCCTCACCTCCCCATCCCCTGCAAAGCCTGGGATACAAACTGTTATATGTCATTCACCCTTCCTAACTGATTGCTGTCTCCAAATTTCACCCTCCTGTTGCATACTGTCAGAGCAAGTTCTTTAGGACATAAACCAGCACTCATCACCACACTGAATAAAAGCCTGTGTCAGCTACAAATTGGCACTTGGCATCTACCTCTACAAGGATTAAATCATATGTTGCTACAGCTTCTGACTTTCAACAGCCCCTGAAAGTTCACTGTGGAGAGCTGAGGCACTCTGGGCTCTGGGAAAAGCTGGCAGAACAGGTCTTCAGATAGATACTTTCAGGAGCTGATTTTGTGAGCCCAAGTCTTGCATCTCCTGGTTATTAGAAAAGCACCAAAGTCCTTCATGGTGATGTCTGCTCTTTCTGCCTAGGAGAAGTTGTTGTTTGTTGCTTCTAGTCAACAAACTAAAATTTGTATCCTAACTACAAACTAAGTTGTGTCCGATTCTTTGTGACCCCATGGACTGTAGTGCGAGAGGTTTTTCTGCACATGGATTTCCCAGGCGAGAATCCAGGATGGGTTGCTAGCTCCTTATCCAGGGATCTTCCCCACCCAGGGATTGAACCTGAGTCCACAAGTCTTCTGCATTGGCAGACAGATTCGTTACCACTGAGCCACCATGGAAACCCAATGAGCAGAAGCCTTTGGCAAAAGTTATGTGCTGGATTGCATGAGTTTCTCTTTCACCATAATCACATATATACTCATTTCCCCCCTTACTTCTTTGGATCAGTTTCTCTGAGCTATCTGAAATGCCATCTCCAAGGCTGCAGTCCTCATTTTGCTCCAAATAAAACTGAGCTTGGAACATCTCACGTTGTACAGTTTTTAAAAGTCAGCACTCTGGAGTCTTTCTGTATACTAAGACCCTCTGATGATCCTCCAAGCCTGATCTGAAATTTGCCAAGTTTGCCCCACATTGGATGTTTAAACTTTGCTTTCCACCTTAATTTAGGGATTCTGAACCCAGAGTGGATAGATTCTCAGTGGTGCCTAGGATAGGGCAAGAAAGAGACCATATCTATTTTCATTCATATCTGAATGGAATTTAGCTTGATAAAACTATCAAAACAGTAATTGAGATATAGAATATGTGAGCCTCTTAACCTATTATTAAATAAGATTGAGTGGTAGATCTAAACTATTTTTGAATTTTAACTTAGAATATAAAGTTGTATTTCATGATACCTGCAAAACTATAACATGAAATGAAAAAAGCTATGATTTCCAGTGATGGCAAAGTCATGATTCTGTTAATAATATCAGACCATCAAAGCTCCAGGTTAAGGATTCCCACCCTACACTCATTCCTTATCAGTCCAAAAGGTCTGTTCCCCTGATTCACTAAAATATGTGTGCTCCCACACCCCCTCCACTTCTCCATTTACTAAGACACTCAACTACCAAGTTTTAGCTGCTGCTAAAAAAAAAATCATAAATGATCCCAAAATGGCATCTCTTATGCTAAAGTCTAGGCACCAATCCTAGACTTTGCACTTAACTTACTTGCAGTTTCCACCTTCCCCAGAAATGTAACCTTAGCCAGCAGGATCAGAATTTTCTGATTGGCACCGAAGAGGTTATCTGTTTTGTGGCCCCTCTCTATAGCCTGCCCCCAGATCAAGAAGCTGTTATTCTTTTCCCTCAAAAGATGTCCTGGCCAAAAAATAATCTTTTCTTTCCCTAAGGGCTAGAAAGGATACTTCCCTGTTTGACCTTCAAATTGATTGAGTTTTGTTTTAACCTCTGCTCACCGATGGAGGTCCTTGTTCTGGAAGGAGGATGAGTTCTCTGCAGAGCAGGACGGTCTCCTGTGCAGCTGTGACTCGGGGCCTAGAATTCAAGCAAAGCGGTTGATACAGAATTCAAAGTTTAAGGTTTAGTATGCGAATAAGTACATCCATTTTGTACTCAGAAAATAAAAAAAAGTACTTTTCTACATATGCATTTGCTTAAATTTACATGTTTTTCCTTTTGTTTTTAGAAAAAGAGCTCAATTTTCTAACAATGAAGGAAATGTAGGAAGAGTTACTACTTCCAACTCTATCCCCAGTCAGAAAAAATCTGAAGATATAGGTTGGAGCTAAAGTTCAGGTATCATGTCTAGGGAATGGAGGAGAAAGAATCACAGTCTGGGTTCCCTAAGTTTGGAAACTCTCGCTTATACCATTGCCTCCAAAGACACTGTCAATTTCACCTCCCAACCATGTTTCTAAAGCAAATACTTTAGCCCTTGCTCATTTCCTCCTGGTCTTTATTTTCTTCTCTCATGGCACTACTATTTTCATATTCCCAATTTCTTAATAAGAGACACCTAGGAAGGTGCCTTTCTCATGATCTGGTGAGAGACAGAGCAGGTATAAATCTAGGGGAGCCCAGGACAGCATCTGCCCCATGCCCCATACTTCTGTCAGCCTTACCTGGAGAGGGGCTCCAGCCCTAGGACTCAACCTGGAGCAGAGTGAGGAAGGAGGCTAGATCCAGGCTGCTCTTATGTTGTCTCCTCCCTCCCCTTGCAGAGTTTGCAAATCTCTAGGCTCAATGCCTTTTAAATCCCACCCCTTCCCTACCTCTCCTGACATCTCATGCAACTCTAAAGCCACTGCTAACTTCCAATCTTGACTTTCTATCCATAACCACCGAGCTCCACCTTCAGGTTCAATTCTTGGGCACTTCTGTTTCTCCCCCACGCCACAATTGTCAGGATTCCAGGCTTTCAAGGAAATAAATATGGAAAAAAAAAAAGAAAAGAAAAGAAACTGTCCATCCTTTAGTTGTGTCTGATGCTTTATGACCTCATGGACTACACAGCCCACCAGGCTCCTCTGTCCATGGAATTCTGGCAAGAATACTGGAGTGGATAGCCATTCCCTTGTCCGAGGGAATCTTCCTGACCCAGGGATTGAACCTGGGTTTCCTGCATTGCAGCTGGATTCTTTACTGTCTGAGCCACCAGGGAAGACCCCTTAAGGCAATAAAGGCAACACTAATTACCAAGTTATTCAGCTACAACCCCAAGAGTCAACCTTGACTTCTCTCTTTTCTTCTATCCCCACATTTAATCATCCCCAAGTCCTTGGAATTGTCATCTTCTTTCTCTCTCCGTGGTTCTGTAGTTACGTGTGACTCTGCGCGGCCTTTCTGGGGCAGAGTCCTACTATGTCTTCTGTTTTAACTCGTCTCTTAGGTCCCCAGAAAACAATATTTGATGCACATTTTCAGAACTGTTGTACAGATCCTAAAATCCCCACATAATGGAAGAAGTCATTGACTTTAAAAAAATGTATGTGAAAGTTGTGAGTTAAGTTTTATTGGGAGAAATACGAGGACTGTAGCCTGGGAGACAGCACCTCAGATAGCTCTGATAAACTACTCCACAGAGGTAGTGGGGAAGGTCAGCACAGATGTGATTTTGGTAAAGGGGGAGTTTATGCAATCAAGTGCATCATTTTTGTAGAAGTTTTCTGCTAGTCTCGTGAAAGCTTCTAGATATGAGGAGATGCAAGAATTGGGCCCATAAGGCCATCTTCTGAAAATATCTGTCTAAATACCTGTTGATTTTTTCCAGAGCACAGAGTGCCTCATTCAGCTCTCCCCCAAGAACTCCTTTCATAGAGTGTTGAAAGTCAGCAGCTGCAACAGCACATGATTTAACCCTTGTAGAGGTAGATGGCAAGTGTCAATTTGTAGCTGCCAAAATTAACTACTTGAAGACCATGAACACATAGCCCCCCAGACCTAGTGGAGCCAGAGGATTGATAAAGTGATACTGTCCTGTTACCTTACCACCAACAAATCAGAGAATTATAAACAACCTGATTACATTCCTTGTGACTGCCCACCCCCTCCTCCTTCCACAGCCTTTAGAAACGCTACCTACTCCAAAAAGAGTGCTGTCCTGAAACCCATCAGGGAGTTCAAGTATTTTGAGCACTAGCTGATTGGACTCTTGCTTGATGCCCTGCACTTTTCTTCATCACAACCAGGTGTCAATAAATTGGCTTTGCTGCATGCAGTCGAGCAGACCCAAGTTTGGTTCAGTAACAGCTCCCAGCAGTTGTCACAGGGCCCAGCAGTAAGGACAGGCAAGCATCATGGCTTGGAGACTGAAAAAACATGGCCAATATTCAGTTCACAAATCACTTGGTTTATTACACGCAATTAGCCTGCAAGCACATTAGTCAAATTTGGGAATATAGAAAAGAGGGAGGGGAACCTCTCGAAGAGAAGTCTGAGCACAAGACATGTCAGCAGGACCAGTGGTCTGCTGTCTGCAGTGGGTCTCCAGACAAGTGTGAGAGGGAAGTGGCCCTCTGCTCTGACAGGGCCGCTGGCAGTGTCCCTCTGCAGCAGCTCTCAGCAGGTGGAGTCAGGTCCTCAGTGAAGCATCTCATTTTAAGGAATAACATTTACACCTGGGGAGGGGACCTTGGCTCATAAGTTGCTTCTTCTGTTCCAGTGACTTGTGTCACCCATCAGACTTCCCTCAGTTTATCCCTCAGTCCTCCAGCTGACTTTTCAAGACAAAAAAATGTGGAATTTCACCCTGGCTACTGAGGCTTAAAACCCTTCACTTAGGTTAAAGTCCTACAAGTTTCACACAAGATGAACAGGAATCATAACACAAAAGAAATTATATCATGACATCATTTATAACTAATATTTGAGAACATTTATATTATTAATGGTACTTACTCTAATAAGTTCAATTTACATTTTGTTTCACATCTCAATACATCTCAAAAAGAGAGTCAAATTAATTATGGTCAAATGCATAATGCCAAAATTTATAAATGTTTAATGTTCGTATATCTGCATTCAGTTTTCATTGTAAAGTTCCTTGACTATAAAAAAGAACATTTAGTTCACTCCTTTGATAGGAATTAGCTCTTAATGCTGAGATGGCTTTTTCTTGGTATTTCTTCTATGATTATATGAATGGTATTGAATGGCATGGTACTCATCATGTTAATTTTTAAAAATGCCCACAGCCAACTATTATAATTAGAATAATAGACAGGTAGACAGGTAATGCAACTGCCCAATATTTTTGAGGCCGGTAGATTAAGCCTATGAAGTTTAACCAGCATTCAGTGATAAAAAGCCTTCACAAGTTATAGTATGGTACCAACTAGAAGCTTAAAGAACAGGTAAAAGTTTAAAGAACAGGTAGAAGGTTAAAAAACTGGTAAAAGGTTAAAAAAAGGTAAAAGAACAGAGCACGAATGGATTGCTCTTTCTAGCAACAGCCATAGTGAATTTTCTACTTTCTCCTTGGTTTTGTACATTCTCAATTTTGAGTCTGTGTAAGAGCATGAGGGAGGAAAACTAAGGGAAAGACTGTAGCGCCAAGGCCCCCCACTTCTACTCTATGTCCGCCACCCTATGCTATGGGCCCCTGCCCCTATGCTATGGCCCCCCGCCCCTATGCTATGGGCCCCTGCCCCTATGCTATGGCCCCTGCCCCTATGCTATGGGCCCCTACCCCTATGCTATGGGCCCCTGCCCCTATGCTATGGCCCCTGCCCCTATGCTATGGGCCCCTGCCCCTATGCTATGGGCCCTGCCCCTATGCTATGGGCCCCTGCCCCTATGCTATGGCCCCCCACCCCTATGCTATGGGCCCCTGCCCCTATGCTATGGCCCCTGCCCCTATGCTATGGGCCCCTGCCCCTATGCTATGGGCCCCTGCCCCTATGCTATGGGCCCCTGCCCCTATGCTATGGACCCCCCACCCCTATGCTATGGGCCCCTGCCCCTATGCTATGGCCCCTGCCCCTATGCTATGGGCCCCTGCCCCTATGCTATGGGCCCCCCACCCCTACACTATGGGCCCCTGCCCCTATGCTATGGGCCCCCCACCCCTATGCTATGGGCCCCCACCCTATGCTATGGGCCTCTGCCCCTATGCTATGGCCCCCCACCCCTATGCTATGGGCCCCTGCCCCTATGCTATGGCCCCCAAAGAGTTTAAGAGGCTCAGTTTCCAGGATTCAGGTTCCATACATTCCAACTCTTCTGAGTCCCAGCACCCTGGACTTTTGCTACTAAGGCACTCATCCATCCTGATTCAGACTGTTGGGCTGAGATCACCTCTGTACCAGCTATGTGACCTAAAACAGTAAGTTAGCAAACCTCTCTGTGATTCCATTTATAAAATAAATTAAGCAGGCAAAATAGTCCCTACCTCATGTTGTTGGCAGAACTTAAAGAAAATTCAGGAAAAATATCTTTCATGATGCTTAGAATTCAGTAATATATGCATATTGCAACAAGTTTGTTATATATGTGAAAGTAAAAAGAATCAAGGACACCTTCAACATTTGATGCATGTTCTTTGGATTTTTTTTCTAGGACTTATGTTGCTTACATAAGTTACATAATGAACCTCTTATAACAGTGAACTTTTCTTCTTTAGGGATTTTCCTGAGACTTCAGTGAAATACAAAAAAACAATTGGGGAGCTATAAGATATAATTCAAGCTTTCCAACAGTGAAGATGAAATCTCATCTAGATAGTTATTTAAGCTCTTTTTACCTCCATTTCCTATAAAATGAGAAATTCTTTGGTACCTACCTCATAGATTGTTGATTAAATGAAGTAAAATATGAAAAAATGCTAGAATAGTGAGATGTAAGCCTCATATAATTGTTTGCTATTATATTGCTATTATCATTTGTTTAAACTTGGCTGTATTTTTTCTCAAATAGTTCTCACATACTTTCTTTCTTTCTTTTTTGGTTAATATTATTCCTGGGTAATAATTATTTTCACCACCATTGTAAATTATATTCCACTCCCCCCACCCCCAGTCTATGACTGATAAATTGGAAAGCAGTAGCTGACAGCCTGTGGCTAGTAGCTCACAGTCTAGCATCTCCTGGGAAAGATAGATCTTGTAAACAGATTAATTTTATCACAACAGGTTAATTGAAAAAGTAAAGGCAAGCTTACTGTGAATGGGTTCTGTGAATGGCAGAGAAGGCTGTCAGCCACACTTGCAGGGGTTGTCTGGGCAAGTTTCTTGGAAGCAGTCACAGGGGGCTGGGTCCTCAAGGTCAAAACGTTTTGCACCTGTTGTTGGTACTGTGCTCCCATCACTGCTTAACTCCTGTTCAGTGGATGGGCCAAGGTGGTGGGTTCTACCGCTGATGCCAGAAGTCAAAGTGAAGGCAAAAGAAGAAAACAGATTAGAGAGTCTGTTGCATTCATCTCTACCTGCCCTGGAACTAGATGCCCTGGCCCTTTGCTTTTTCACTCCTGCTCCTCCTAAATTCCACAGAGAATTTGCAGCTAACACAGGACTTTCCTTTGGGGTGTAGCACTGTTTTAGCCCAGAGGATATATCCTAACCTAGTAATCTTTCTCTAGACGAAAGTAGTTTCTCTGGAGAAAGGATGCCTAATTCCATCCTGTATTAAAAATTCTAGTTCTCATTTCAGAGTGAGGACGTTCTCCTGCACTTGAGATCCAGCTATTTCTTTTGAAGGAGGTTTCCTTCTAATGATGTGAATCAGGTAATGGAAAACCTGCGCCATCTTCTGGCCATGTGTGTGAGTAGGTGTCTTGAAAAGTTCTTTTAAAAACATTTTTTATTGAAATATATTTGATGTATAATATTATATAAGTTACAGGTGTACAGTAAAGTGATTCACATTTTTTAAGTTTATACTCCATTTATAGTTCAGTTCAGTCGCTCAGTCGTGTCCGACTCTCTGCGACCCCATGAATCGCAGCACGCCAGGCCTCCCTGTCCATCACAAACTCCCGGGGTTTACTCAAACTCATGCCCACCGAGTCGGAGATGCCATCCAGCCATCGCATCCTCTGTCGTCCCCTTCTCCTCCTGCCCCCAATCCCTCCCAGCATCAGGGTCTTTTCCAATGAGTCAGCTCTTCGCATGAGGTGGCCAAAGTATTGGAGTTTCAGCTTCAGCATCAGTCCTTCCAATGAACACCCAGGACTGATCTCCTTTAGGATGGACTGCTTGGATCTACTTGCAGTCCAGGGGACTCTGAAGAGTCTTCTCCAACACCACAGTTCAAAAGCATCAATTCTTCGGCGCTCAGCTTTCTTCACAGTCCAACTCTCTCATCTATACATGACCACTGGAAAAACCATAGCCTTGACTAGATAGACCTTTGTTGGCAAAGTAATGTCTCTGTTTTTTAATGTGCTATCTGGGTTGGTCATAGCTTTCCTTCCAAGGAGTAAGCATCTTTTAATTTCATGGCTGCAGTCACCACCTGCAGTGATTTTGGAGCCCCCCAAAATAAAGTCTGACACTGTTTCCACTGTTTCCCCATCTATTTCCCATGAAGTGATGGGACCAGATGACATGATCTTAGTTTTCAGAATGTTGAGCTTTAAGCCAACTTTTTCATTCTCCTCTTTCACTTTCATCAAAAGGCTTTTTAGTTCCTCTTCACTTTCTGCCATAAGGGTGGTGTCATCTGCCTATCTGAGGTTATTGATATTTCTCCCAGCAATCTTGATTCCAGCTTGTGCTTCCTCCAGCCCAGCGTTTCTCATGATGTACTCTGCATATAAGTTAAATAAGCAGGGTGACAATATACAGCCTTGACGTACTTCTTTTCCTATTTGGAACCAGTCTGTTGTTCCATGTCCAGTTCTAACTGTTGCTTCCTGACCTGCATACAGATTTTTCAAGAGGCAGGTCAGGTGGTCTGATATGCCCATCTCTCTCAGAAAATCCCACAGTTTACTGTGACCCACATAGTCGAAGGCTTTGGCATAGTCAATAAAGCAGAAATAGATGTTTTTCTGGAACTCTCTTACTTTTCAGTGATCCAGCGAATGTTGGCAATTTGATCTTTGGTTCCTCTGCCTTTTCTAAAACCAGCTTGAACATCTGGAAGTTCACAGTTCACATATTGCTGAAGCCTGGCTTGGAGAATTTTGAGCACTACTTTACTAGCGTGTGAGATGAGTGCAATTGTGCGGTAGTTATTTAGTATTGAATACAGGTTTTTCTTTTCTAGTTGCTAAATCTAAAGTTTTGTGAACTTCAACATGTATTCAGTGATGACTCATCTGTGGAATTAAGTGAAAAGTCAGATTCTGATTCCTAAGCGTGCACCTGCCTGCACCAGGATCCTGATGTAAGTTGTTCATGGACAACACTCTTGAAAAACAGTAAAAATAATGGGACAAATGCCAAAATGTAAATGCTTATGGATTTTTAAAAATCATCTTATGATGAAAAACAAAACCACTCTTTTGGGAATTCCCTGATTATCCAGTGGTTATGACTTAGTGTTTAGGGCTGGGGTTTGATCACTGATGGGGGAACTAAGATCCCACAAGTTGCATTGCATGGCAAAACAAAAAATCAAACAATAAAAACACACTTTTTAAGTTAAAATGCATAAGTTTGGAAAGTACAGGAATATTAAAGATGAAAATTAAAATCATGTATAACACCAGATAAAAGTATCACTTTCTAATTCAATTTTTGTTCCATTTAATTTTGTGTCTGCAATAAAAATTCCTTTGAAAATCTGGTTTGAACTAACTGCATCATTTTCCACTGGTGACTTTGTGCCATGTCATGTTTAACTGTTCCCACTTGGGTTATGGAAGATCTTTGTTTCTTTGTTAGAAATCATAGTATAGTATTTGTATGACCATCCATATACATTAATCTTTGTCTACAACTTTGATTACTTATTTAGGGTACACTAGGAAAGACTGTGGTACAGATTAATTCTTGATAATATTGTCAGCTCATTGTTTCCAGATTTAATATATTAGGCAGAATGTCAAAAACATGGAATTGCATAAATGAAAGGAGTCAATTCCTCTACAAGCACAACAATCTCTAATTAGAATCATAAAGCCTGTCCTTTGAAATGTTTAATGGAATTTTGCAATCCAAGAGCTATTTTTCCTCTCCACATATCTCTTTTTACTTGTGTTCTTTTTTCCCTTTTTCTTTTCCACAATGTAAAAGCTATCTTGCATTTTGATTATTTGTTATTCATCATAAGTCTAATTTTAATAAAGAGGTTCAGTAATAGGAGAGTATAGTTTCACTCGTGGCTCAACCAGTAAAGAATCCACCTGCGATGTAGATCTGGATTTTATCCCTGGGTTGGGAAGATCCCCTGGAAGAGGGCATGCCAACCCACTCAGAATTCTTGCCTGAAGAATCCCCAGGGACAGAGGAGCCTGGTAGGCTACAGTCCATGGGGCCGGACACAACTGAGCAACTAAGCATACATATAGTGAGAAAAAGATATGCATTTTTCATAATTGAATGTTATATAATATACCAAGTTAAGTTCAATTTTATTGAGTGCTTAATTGACCAGGCACTGTGTGAGACTTCTTGAATATGAAGTGAACAACAATCTAATTCATGACTTAGAGAATGACATAGGTATGAAAATAATTACAAAAAGAAGTGATGCCTGCACTATTAAAGCAATGAACAAGGTACAGATATAGCAATAATAGTTAGTTTTACTATGAACCAAGAACTGCTGCTTTTACATCTATGTCAACTCATTTAACTGTTCTCTGTTATGTTATCTTGTGTGTGTTAAGTTGCTTCAGACATGTTTGACTCTTTGCGACCCTGTGAACCACAGACCCTCCAGTTTCCTCTGTACATTGATGGAATTCTCTAGTCAAGAATACTGGAGTGAGTTGCCATGCTCTCCTCCAGAGGATCTTCCCGACCCAGGGATCGAACCCACATCTTTTAGATCTCCTGCATTGGCAAGTGAGTTCTTTACCACTAGAGCCTATGTTATCTTATAAGGTAGTTTTTATTATTATCATCATCATCGTCTTCCCAACTTTACAGATGGGAACACTAGGCAGAGGAACTTGCTCAAAGTTGTAAGAGCCAGGATGTGAATCTAGATGCTCCTGCTCCAGAGTCCATACACATAACCACTAAAGAGTAATGTCTCTCTGTAATATCAAGGATGGTGTAACTAGGGAGGGATAATTTTTAATTCATACTGGATCGGCTTCTGTGAATTTATCCTTTATCTTGCCCCTTTTGTTACTGTAGGCATACGTAATGGCCTGCCTCAGGGAGATAGCCTGACCCTGCCCATGTGTGAACGGCTGTAAGGAAGTGAAACATATTCCACTGCCTGAAACTTGTTATTTTAGGAGACATTTGGAAGAAAGTGATGGTCTTTTTACTTTGTTTCCCCACCTCCCTCTCCATCTCTGACCGGTAAAAGAAACTGGCATCCAGCCCCTACAAGATGGTTATTTTGAGGCACTAGACTGACATCTCCATCTGTCGGCTCCCTGAGTAAAGTCCCTTCCTTGTCTCAATACCTTGTCTCAGATTTATTGGCCTGTTGTTCAGTGAACAGAGCAAGCTTGGACTCAGTAACAAAGGAAGGATGATAACTCTGGAAGATCAAGAATTATTTTAAAAATGAATATTTTCAACTAATATTAACTGAGCAACTACTACATAGCAAGCCATGTGCAAAGAGCTGGGTGGATACACAGTACTGAAAAAGATAGTCATGGTTCCTGTCTTCACGAAGTTTGCGTCAACTTAAAGAAAGAGGCACAACATGAGGGCTTTGAGCTTCAGTTTTGTTCTGGGACCTTCCTGAGGATTATAGCCTGAGAAGAGCTCCTCATAGAGCGCTGAGAACCTGCTCCAAGGAGGAAGGGTGAGAAGTCAGTATAAATACAATTTTGGATGGAGAACACATGTAGCCAACCATATATCTCAACAGCAGATTACTGCCAGTTGTGCTGGACAGTATCTCAGTAAATGATTTTAGTGCTTTTGTAGATTTGGAATGATACAAGAGTCCATAAAGATTTTATAAAAATGTTAATATATATCTATGCATGTTATATTTGGCTGGAGAATCCTATGGACAGAGAAGCCTGGTGGGCTACAGTCCATAGGGTCACAAAGAATTGGATGTGATTGAAGCAACTTAGCACACACACATGTGCACGCATGCGCATGCACATGCACACACACACACACATATATATATATTTTTTAACTTTCTACAGTCCTTTTTCCAAAGCACAGAGTGCCTCATTCTGTTCTTCATCCTGAATTCCTCTCAGGATGCACTGTTGGTCATTGACTGCAGTGGCTAATGATTTCATCCTTGTAGAAATGGAGAGTGGGTGACATTCTTTGTTTTATACTAAACAATCTAGTGGGAGAGCCATACAGTAAACCCACAAAAACACAAGTGAATACACAATTGCCTAAGTGAATACACAGTTGCCAAGACAAAGAGGATCTTCCCTGGTAGCGCAGTGATAAAGAATCCGCCTGCAGTGCAGGAGACGCAGGAGACATGGCTTCGATCTCTGGGTCAAGAAGATCCCCTGGAGGAGGACATGGCAACTGGCTCCAGTATTCTTGCCTGGAGAATCCCGTGGAGAGAGGAGCCTAGCAGGCCACAATCCATAGGGTTACAAAGAGTCAGACATGACTGAAGCGGCTGAGTACGATGCACACACTAAAGACAAGGAGCTAAGGATTAATATAAAAATAATAACATCAGGATAAGGAGATTATGCTGGTGTCATGAATGACCCATCTGAGGAGACACAACATCTGGAATTAAGGAAAGAGAAGGAGTTATTCAGGCACAAAAATGAGAAGAAGATTTTGAATGCAGGTTATGAGTCAGGAGCTTATGTCAAGAGGAACTGAAAGAGTGGTTGCAACAGCAAGGGAAATGCTGGTGAGAACAGATCATTCAAGGCCACATTAAAAGAAGTTGAATTTATCCTAAGGTCAATGAAGGGTTTGCAGCAGGGGTGGGGAAGAAGTTACATGAACATTTCAAAAAGTTATTCAGTTTGATGCAGTATGAATTGAAGGTTGAGAGACTGAAAACTGAAAGAGCAATTAGAAGTAGCTCCAGGTGGGAAATGATGGTGCCCTGGACCAGGCTGGTGGTTCTGGAGATAGAGCATTCCTGGGCTGAAGCAGGAATGTGGAAGCTGGGCTGGGCAGGGCCCACTCTGCACTGACATATCTCTCTACCTGGAAATTTGTTCTAAAACTTCCACAATCCCAGGGGCCCAAATGTTCATGGTTTTATCTATGAATTTGTTCTTTCTCAAAAATCTCTCACACAAAAATATCCCTTTTATGCAAAAAGGAAAGACATCAAAGTTGAGTGAACCTCACGTTGGCAACTCAAAATCTTGAGTTCTCTTGTGATTCAGATACCGGGAGCTTGATGCCCCATAGGTGAGTCATGGAACCTCCCTGGGCCCCAGTTTCATCATCTCTAAAAATGGAAATCATCATATAACCTTGGGGTGCTGGGCAAGGAATAGCCAAAGAAAGTCTTGGAATCCAGTTTGTAATCCATGAAGACTGTCTTACAGGAATGGCACAGCCAATGTCAGTACAACTCTGTGACTCATACCTAAGAGAGACTCAAAGTCCCAGAGCAGGACACTGATGTGTGATGGTGTGGCTCAGAGAATGGGGCAAAGAGTGATCTGAAATGCTTTAAATGGGTTTACTTTGATTTCAAAGCACATTTTAAGAGCAGAATCCCACATTACTAATGTTTTAGCGAAGTGTTTCTCAAACTTTGATGTACATTCAAATCACCTGGAGATCTTGTCGGAAGATTCAGTCAGTCTAGGAGGGAAGGGGGCTGGAGAGTCTGTTAGAACTTTCTAACCAGTTCTCAGGGGACGCTGACACTGCTTGGCCACACCACATCTGGAGCAGCAAGACTCTGGCCTATCCTGACCATTTATATATTAAAATGCTGCTTCTCTGTCTTTTGTCTCCCAAGCTTCTTTGCATTTCTCTGGTTTCAGCTCTAGGGAATTTGTAATGTGGGTCTTCTGTTGTTCTACAGAGGGAAGTAGGCAACGTGTCCCATGTTGCCTATTTAGAGTCTGCTTCCACATCTTGTTGGGTGGCAGCTTGTATTTGGTCACGTTTTTAAAAGGTATCTCATTGGAGTCTAGCGCTTAAATACAGCTTATTTACCATAGAAAGTGAACATGTTTATTGCTCAGTCATGTACAACTCTTTGCAAGTCCCATAGGGTATAGCCTCTGTCCATGGAATTCTCCAGGCAAGAATACTGGAGTGGGTTGCCTTTCCTTTCTCCAGGGGATCTTCCCAACCCAGAGATTGAACCCAGGTTTCCCACATTTCAGGCAGATTCTGTACCATCTGAGCCACCAGGGAAGCCCCATTTACCCTAGAAGCAAATGGTTTTCCTAGAACTTGAAGTAGTTGAGTCATTATCAAAAAGACTTTGTCCACCCTGTCCGAGATTTTAAATAAGTTTCTTTTCATCTTGAGCCTGGAACATGAATATATGATCTCAGCCCTTATAACCATGCCATTCCATTGGAATGTCTGAGCCCAGAACATGGTGAGATGAACAATCACAGCCTGCCTTCCTACACAGTCACTGCTCTAGAACTCACTTCACAAATATCTGCTGAGACTGACCAGATGCCTGACATTATTTCCAGTAGTGGCTTTTCAGTGTCTAGGGTTACCATGATCCCAATTTCAGGCTGACCAGACATTAAACCAAGGTTCCACTGATTAATACATTTGTCATGTGCCTGACAGCACAGTTTCCAAGCAGCATAAATCAGGCATCCTGGAGACAGGCATTAAGCACAGGGTGGGGAGAGATTCACAGGTATTTCAACTTCCCTCTCTGCCTTCAGACCTTGAAATCTGCTTTAGGATGACAAAACACACTTGCTAATAGGAAAGAATAAGACCAGATAGCACAGATCATTCCACAGATATTTCTAGAGCACCTATCGTGTGTAGTTGCTGGGCTCAAATTAGACATCACAGTGATACAGTTCAAACAGCCATTTCATCTACTAGGGGAAACAGAACAGTTAGCAAGAAGCAGGAGACACAGGTTCGATCCCTGGGTTGGTAAGATTCCCTGGAGGAAGGCATGGCAACCCACTCCAGTATTCTTGGCTGGAAAATCCTGTGGACAGAGGAGCCTGGTGGATACGATCACAAAGAGTAGAACATGATGGAAGCCACCGAGTATGCACTTACACACGCATACGCTTGCAAAAGAGTTTGCCCAGGCATTCCAGTTAGAACAGCAGGCATAAAGATGTGGAGTGTGAAAAAGCATGGATGGCTTGCTCTTTCAGAGTCATTTCAGGAGGACTTGGGTTTAGGTTGCACAGGGCAAGTGACAGGGGAGGAGATTTGAGAAGAAGGTTAGTAGACACATCTCACTTGTACATCTCCCTCACAGCCTGATATAGCCATGTAACTAAGCTCCTGCTAATAAGATGTGAGTGAAGCAATGTGTATGTGTGCAAACTCCAACTCCTGCATTTAAAGAAGGAAAAAGCATTTCTCCCTACCCACTGGCTGGAATGTGGTAGTGATAAATTTTGATCCATGATTAGGCCAACAGTCTAGGGATCATAGAACAACAAATCAGATAGAGCTTAGGCCTTCAACATTGTAAAGCCATTGAATCTGCTTCTGACTGTTTATTCCCCATTTGATATGTGAACAAGAAATAATTCTTTAGCTTGCTTACTCCATTGCACATTTGGGATCTCTGTTGTAGGAAGAACTGGAAAAATGCACTCAGAATCCCATGGCAGTCTCAACAGTCTAAAGCTGAGGTTATACTGAGTGGAAGAAAATAGTTGCAAATGATGCAAATGCCAAGGGCTTAATTTCCAAAATATATAAACAGCTCATACAAGTCAATAACAAAAAACCCCCAAACCCCTTTCAAAAAATGGGCAGAAGACCTTAATAGATATTTCTCCAATGAAGACGTACAGAAGGCTAATAGGCATGTGAATGAATTCTCATCATCACTAATTATTAGAGAAATGCAAATCAAAATTACAATAGGTACCACGTCATACGGATCAGAATGGTCATCATTAAAAAATCTACAAATAACAAATTCTGGAGAGAGTATGGAGAAAGGGGAGCTCCCTTACACTGTTGATGGGAATGTAAATTGGTACAGTCGCTGTGGAGAACAATATGGAGGTTCCTCAAAAAACTAAGAATAGAATTGGCATATGTAGCAATCCCACTTATGGGAGTTTCTCCAGACAAAATTATAATTTGCAAAGGTACATCCACCCTTTTTTTCATTAGCAACACTATTTACAATAGGTGAGACATGGAAACAACCTAAATGTACATTGACAGATGAACAAATAAAGAAAATGTGGTGAACATATATATATATGCACATATATGTGTATATATAGAAATATCTGTCAGCAATAAAAAGAATGGAATAATGCCATTTGCAGCAACATGGATTGACCTACAGTTTATCACACTAAGCAAAGAAAGTCAGAAAAATACTATATGATATCACTGACATGTGGAATCTAAAATATGACACAAAGGAGCTTATCAATGAAACAGAAACACCATAAGATATCACCTATATGTGGAATCTAAAATATCACACAAATGAACTTATATATGAAACAGAAACAGACTCATAGACATAGAGAATAGATATGTGGTTACAAGGTGGTGGGGGAGAAAAGGACTGAGAGTTTGCGATTAGCATATACAAACTATTATTTATAGAATGGATAAACAACAAGGTCCTATGTGTAACACAGGGAACTAAAGATCAGGAGCAGTGTGGGAGCAAAGGCCAGGACCTGCTTCTGCTCTGCCTGCCCACAGAGAGGATTAACACGTGTCTGTGTCTACCTACTGCTGTCTCAGCAGGACAGGCTCAGCCATGCATCACTAGGGGACTAAGACTCTGTACACCAGTTACAGTGTGTAGAGTGTTCCCCTCATCCAAGCCATTCTTGGGCACCAGCTGGGTGTCCTACCTTTCAACTTGTATGATACTATGTGACTGGAAATGGAATCACAACGTAAGGGTTCAGTCCCACAGGACTGCCCTGCACTTCAGATGCCAGTCACAAACCCAGGTTGTCACCTGTGCTTTTGACTGACAGGCTGTAGCTTAGAGTTCCCCATGACCTTCTCCTTGGGTCCGATTAACTTGTTAGAGCAGCTTACAGAACTCACAGAAAGATTTACTTCCTAGATCACAGGTTTATCATAAAAGGACTCAGGAACAACCAGATGGAAGAGAGTGTAGGGTAAGGAATGGGGAAAGGGCACCGAACTTCCTTATTCTCTCGGAGCGCACTGCTCTCTGCCTCTCCACAGAGGTTCACCAACCGAGAAGCTCTCTGAACCTTGGTCCTTGGGTTGTCACTACATAGGCATGACTGATCAAATCATTGGCCAATGGTGATAGATCTCAGTCTTCAGCCCCTCTCATTTCCTCAGAAGTAAGGAGATCAGAGGAGTAAGACTGAATGTTCCAACCCTTAAATTGCATGGTTGGTTCTCCTGACAATCAGTCTCCGTCCTTAGGTGCCATCCAAAAGGTGTTCATTAACATACAAAACACCCCTTTACAGCTCTCATCACTTAGGAGATTCAACAGTTTTAGTAGCCCTGTGCCAGAAAGGGGACAAAGTCCAATATATATTTTTTATTAAAGTCACAATATCACAGGGAAACAGAAAGGGGCATTGCAGCTCTGCCTGTGACCAGAGTGAACATGGGATTCTGGGTGCAAGCGTGAGATACTCGCTGTGTACATGTAAGTCACATCCTTCTTTCCAGCTATTGTTGTTTAGTTAGTAAGTCATGTCTGACTCCGTTTGCAAGCCCATGGACTGTAGCCCACCAGGCTCCTCTGTCCATGGGATTTCCCAAGCAAGAATGCCGGAGTGGGTTGTCATTTCCTTCTCCAGGGGATCTTCTCATCTCAGGGATTGAATACACATCTCCTGCATTAGCAGGTTGATTCTTTACCACGGAAACACCAGGGAAGCTACGCCCTTCTTTACAGTTGTGATCAGTTGTAAAATTGACATTTCTGGTGTCTCATCTCCCAATTGTTTTCCAGCTTGGGAAATGTGAAAATTAACAAAATGTATTGCCCCCAAACTCCTGTTCCAAGTCCCCCACACTCCCTGGTCAGCACATTGGTCTTGTGGATGTGGTCCAGTCTGGTATAGTTGGTGAAGTGGGGTGGAAAAGAGGGGCAGGGCCCAGGAGCAGATGAAGGAATCTTGTCTGAAGGAGGCATTGCCACACTCAAAGGATGTTTGAGTCTACAGTGCCACTAGTCACTTCAGTTGCACAACTCCAGGAGTGTTGTAACTAGTGAACATCATATTCTGCTGGCTGTGTTTCAGGAGATGCCATTCACAGATGACATTATGGTTCCCCTAGATGGCTGGAACAGGGTACTCTGAGTCAGGGTAAGGTAAGACAGAGCCTCACTGGAGTGTAATTTGGGGTGTCTGGGTCTCAGGGTTCAGAGGTCTGGTCAGGATGTGGCAGAACTGAGATATAAGTAATGAAAACTCTACCAAGGAGCAAGGTGTACACATCAGAAGCCCATCCAGGACTCAGGAGGAGAGAGCCAGCGGTCCAAGGCGGGGCTCAGCCAGGGAGCAAGGAGGGTGAGAATTAAGGCTGGCATGGCTATAAAGCCACCTGAGTGCTACCCCTAGTTGACACGATCTAGGCTTAAAAGCAGTCACAGCCCTAACAAGGAACAGACACAGGACCCAAGAGATCAGATCAGCCAGGGCTTCTCTCCCAGGTTCTGGTGGCCCCAGGCACCTCTTGGCTTCTGACAGCATGACTCCAATCTCTGCCTCCTCTTTCATGGGAGTGTCTTTTCCCTGTGTATCATCACATCATCTTCCCTCTGTGCATAACTATTGTGAATGTGCATGCCTACTGTGAATGTGCATGCTCAGTTATGTTTGACCCTTTGTGACCCTGTGGGCTGTAGCTTGCCAGGTTCCTCTGTCCCTGGGATTTCCCAGACAAGAGTACTGGAGTGGTTGTCATTTCCTATTCCAGGGGATCTTCCCAAATCCCCAACCCCTGCATTGGCAGGTGGATTTTTTTTTTACCACTGTACTACCTGGGAAGCCCCATGAGTGTCTATTTCTGCATACAAATGTTTTCTTCCACATAAAGTACTTTATTTTAACTGGATTTTCTCTGTAAAGAACTGTTTCCAAATAAGTTCACATTGTGAGGTACTAGGGGTTAGGACTTCAGTATATCTTTGGGGGGAAGGGGGGGCACAATTCAGCACCTAACATATGCTTTTGTTCCTCTCTTCTAAAGATGCTCTTCCCCTCTAGCTCTCACTCTTCCTCACAGCAAATGCCTACCGTTTCTTAAAATTGTACCTCAGCATGACCTCCTCTGGAAAGCTTTCCATGACCTTTGCCCCCAGGGTCACCACAGATACTCACAAATCTGGAGGGATGACATGCAGCTCTCATAAGCGTCACATCAGTGCCACTCAAAATGTGGCTAGAACTTTACAGTAATTTGATGCTGTGCAGTCAGTGGGTTTCTATTGCATCTATTTTTAATTTTCTTTTCCTACTTATTCATGTTTATGGATGTTATGGGTTGAATGGTGGTCCCGAAAGGAGCATATCCCTACCAACATCTTGGTTTCAGACGTCTGGTCTCTAGAACTGCCAGAGAATGCATTTCCGTTGATATAAGTGACTCAATTTGTGTTAATGTGTTGTAGCAGCCATAGATAATGAACACAATGGCATTTTACAAAAACACTGATCCATAATGGATTTGGAGGTAGAGGGGGATTTCTTTTTAAC
This sequence comes from Dama dama, assembly GCF_033118175.1. Classification (NCBI taxonomy): domain Eukaryota; kingdom Metazoa; phylum Chordata; class Mammalia; order Artiodactyla; family Cervidae; genus Dama; species Dama dama. The sequence goes on from NC_083700.1 coordinate 80,904,781, forward strand.
CACATATTGTTTAAGAAGCACTATTCTGTGTAACATCACTGCACATAATACAATGTACTTTACCTTTAAGTGACTCTCTTCCCACTAAGGGTGTATGCACTGAAGGCAGATAAGGTAACTCCATATATCTTCAGGTTTAAATTCCCATGTCTAGCATCTGACCTGACAAATAGTAGACAATAATACATTGAATATACATTTAGGGCCAGGCAGATCACCTAGAGCCCTGTATGTTGAATATAAGACTAAGGCTTTCGTCCTGCTCAGTCAGAACCCATATCCCATATCCTCTTTGTCTGAGTTCCAAATGGCTTTCAGAACTAGTGGGGAGATAGAGGTGACAGATGAGGTTGTCGAATGCTGCCTTCCCACCAAATAGCACCAGGACAACCTGTTGTTAAGACAAGACTGAGTTCATTCTTTTCTCAGTGAGACAGAATCTTAGTAGTGTCTTGGAGAGAAGAAGGTAAAGTCAGGATGTGTATAAGGTTTTGGAGTCTGGTTTTGAAAGCTCTTTCATGGAAGGGCTTGATTAGGATTGGGTAAGGATCACAAAATTAGAGTTTAAGACTGATGGCCACAGCAAGAGAAGCAGCAAGGGTTCAGAGAGAATCTTGGGAGGTAAATTGTCTGTTGATGTATTCTTTTGAAAAGTTGAGTAACTGAATGATCATTTAAAGCATTAAAAAAAAAAAAACCAAAAACTTCCAGGAACAAACAATAGTTACTTCAGCTTTCACCTTCTGGGCAAGAGTTCCCTGAAAGAGTCAACTTATGTTGACACAAAGAGTGAAATAGGAAAATTCTGTTACTATAGACAGTCTCTGTGTGGGTGTAGATGGTTTTAGTTCCCTCGAGTCAGGTGACCCACCCAAGGCAGGAGAGAGTGGAGAATGCTCAGATCTGGTGGGTCCAGACAAGAAATTCTTTCAATGAGAAACGTTTGTCGCTCATAACCACATGACACAATAATGTCATATGAATGTATGCTCACTGTTCTCTTGGCATTGAGTTTTCACCACTGATTCCAGGGCAACCCCTTTGATCTTGCTCCTCCATTTTCCCTTTCCTTCTGGTTATGGTGTAGCCTTGACTCAACCACAGGGCTAGATAGGTGTCTAAATTCTGATTGGTGCATGCCTGCTAAGTCACTCCAGTCATGTCAGACTCTTTGCGATGCTATGGACTGCAGGCCAACCAGGCTCCTATGTCCATGGGATTTTCCAGGCAAGAATACTGGAGTGGATTGCCATGCCTCCTTCACAGGATCTTGCCAACTCAAGGATCAAACCTGCATCTCTTACATGTCCTGCATTGGCAGGTGGGTTCTTTACCACTAGTGCCACCTGGGAAAGCCCCAAAATCCCGTTGTTGTTGTCCAGTCACTAAGTCATGTCCAATCCTCTGGAATCCCATGGACTGCAGTACACCAGGCTTCCCTGTCCTTCACTATCTTCCAGAGTTTGCTCAGACTCATGTCCATTGATTCAATAATGCCATCCAGTCATCTCATCCTCTGTCTCCCCCTTCTACTCCTGCTCTCAGTCTTTCCCAGCACCAGGGTCTTTTCCAATGAGTCATCTTTTTGCATCAGGTGGTCAAAGTATTGGAACTTCAGCTTCAGCACCAGTCCTTCCAATGTATATTTAAGGTTGATTTCCTTTAGGATTGACTGGCTGGATCTCCTTGCAGCCCAAGGGACTGTCAAGAGTCTTCTCCAGCACCACAGTTTGAAAGCACCAATTTGGGGGAGGAGCCAAGATGGCGGGGGAATAGGACGGGGAGACCACTTTCTCTCCTACAAATTCATCAAAAGAATAACTGAATGCAGAGCAAACTTCACAAAACAACTTCTGATCACTAGCTGAGGTCATCAGGCACCCAGAAAAGCAACCCATTGTCTTCGAAAGGAGGTAGGACAAAATATAAAAGATAAAAAGAGAGACAAAAGAGCTAAGGACAGAGATCCGTCCCGGGAAGGGAGTCTTAATAGAGGAAGTTTCCAAACACCAGGAAACCCTTGCACTGGCAGGTCTGGGGGAAGTTTTTGAATCTCGGAGGGCAACCTGACTGGGAGGGGAACAATAAATAAAACCCACAGATTACGTGCCTAAACGCAACTCCCAGCAGAAAAGTACCCCAGACACCCGCATCCGCCACCAGCAAGTGGGGGCGGAAGAGAGAGGAGCGGGTGGCATTGCTTAGGGTAAGGACCAGGCCTGAGTGCCCTGAGGACAATTGGAGGGAGCTTTCATGAGTTACCAACTTAAACTGTGGGACAGCAAAAGAGAGAGAGAAAATTAACCGGCCCGAACACACTGCCGGCCGTTCGCAGAACTAAGGGACCGAGCAAGTCCAGAGAAGAGCTCGCAGGCTGCGGACCAGCCCAGCCCCGCCCGGAGGCAGGAGGCAGGGGGGAGGGGAAAGGGGCAGGCTCTGCCCCAAGGACAGCATCCCCTACCGCACGGCAAACAGGCCCCCAGTTTCTAATCAAAGACCTCCTGAGATTCTGGATGGTCGACATCCACCGGGAGGGTCGTGGCGAGACACAGGGCGCAGGCACCTGACTGGCTCGGGCAGTGACTGGGGCTGGGGACGCAGAGGGCAGAAGGTGCGCCGCACCTGGGGAGAGTGCGCCCGTCAAGCTCCTGGCTGCCTGAGCCGCTCTGACGGGGCAGGCACAAAAAGCGGCTTTTTGTTCCACGTTTTTGTGGAACACCCGAGGGCTGGAACCGCGCGCAGCGCAGGGCACGCTCCATATAGAACAGTCGGGAGCCTGAGCAGCGTAGACGGGGAAAGCAGCGCCAGCCCCTCCCCGCAACGCGACAGAACTAGATACCTGAATAAGAGTCCACCTCCGCCCGCCTGGGTCAGGACAGAAATTAGGCACCGAAGAGACCAGAAAACAGAAGCCAAGTAAACAAAGGGAACCACTTCAGAAGGGACGGGTGCAACAGATCAAAATCCCTGTAGATAACATTGACTACACCGGAGGGGGCCTGTAGATATCAAGAAGTGTAAGCTGGAACGAGGAGCTATCTGAAACTGAACCAAACCCACACTGACTGGAACAGCTCCAGAGAAATTCCTAGATATATTTTTACTTTCTTTTTTTTTTTGAAGTAAAAAAAAAATTTTTTTTCTTTTTTCCTCTTTTATTTTCTTTTAAAATTCCCTATTACTCCCCCATTACTCCTTAACTTTCATTTTCATAGATTTTTATGATTTTTTTAATAAGGAAAAAAATTTTTTTCTTGTTTTTTTTTCTTTTTTTCCTTTTTCTCTTCTATTTTCTATTTTTCTTTTTCTCTTATTTCCTTTTAAAGTCCTCTATTACTCCTCTACTACTCCTTAATTTTTTATTTTCATTACACAATAATCTTACAAAAAAAAAAAAAAGAGAAACCTATTTTTAAACTGAACTTCATATATATTTCTAAAATTTTTTTTGTGCTTTTGTTTGTGTCTTTAATATACTATTTTTAAGAGTCTAACCTCTACTCTAGATTTTTAATCTTTGTTTTCCGTATATGATATAAATTGTGGACATTTAAGAATCCAATATTCAGTTCCCATTTTTATTCAGGTGTGTGTTGATTACTCTCTCCCAGTCTTGACTCTCTGTTTTCCACCTCAGAACACCCCTATTTCCTCCTTTCCCCTTCTCTTCCCAATCCAATTCTGTGAATCTTTATGGGTGTCTGGGCTACGGAGAACACTCTGGGAACAGACAACTGCGTAGATCTGTCTCTCTCCTCTTGAGTCCCCCTTTTTCTCCTCCTGCTCATCTCTATCTCCCTCCTCCCTCTCCTCTTCTTCATGTAACTCTGTGAACCTCTCTGGGTGTCCCTAACGGGGGAGAATCTTTTTGCCATTAACCTAGAAGTTTTATTATCAGTGCTGTATAGTTGGAGAAATCTTAAGACTACTGGAAGAATAAAACTGAAATCCAGAGGCAGGAGACTTAAGCCCAAAACCTGAGAACACCAGAAAACTCCTGACTACATGGAACTTTAAGTAATAAGAGACTGTCCAAAAGCCTCCATACCTACACTGAAACCAACCACCACCCAAGAGCCAATAAGTTTTAGAGCAAGACATACCGCACAAATTCTCCAGCAACGCAGGAACATAGCCCTGAACATCAACATACAGGCTGCCCAAGGTGACACCTAACACATAGACCCATCTCAAAACTCATTACTGGGCACTCCATTGCACTCCAGAGAGAAGAAATCAAGTTCCACGCACCAGAACACCGATGCAAGCTTCCCTAACCAGGAAACCTTGACAAGCCAATCCTCCAACCCCACCCACTGGGTAAAACCTCCACAATAAAAAGGAACCACAGACCTCCAGAATACAGAAAGCCCACTCCAGACACAGCAATCTAAACAAGATGAAAAGGCAGAGAAATACACAACAGGTAAAGGAACATGAAAAATGCCCACCAAGTCAAACAAAAGAGGAGAAGATAGGGAATCTACCTGAAAAAGAATTTAGAATAATGATAATAAAAATGATCCAAAATCCTGAAAACAAAATGGAGTTACAGATAAATAGCCTGGAGACAAAAATTGAGAAGATGCAAGAAATGTTTAATAAAGACCTAGAAGAAATAAAAAAGAGTCAATTAAAAATGAACAATGCAATGAATGAGATAAAAAACACTCTGGAGGGAATCAAGAGTAGAATAACGGAGACAGAAGATAGGATAAGTGAGGTAGAAGATAAAATGGTGGAAATAAATGAAGCAGAGAGGAAAAGAGAAAAAAGAATCAAAAGAAATGAGGACAACCTCAGGGACCTCTGGGACACTGTGAAACGCCCCAACATTTGAATCATAGGAGTCCCAGAAGAAGAAGACCAAAAGAAAGGCCATGCGAAAATACTTGAGGAGATAATAGCTGAAAACTTCCCTAAAATGGGGAAGGAAATAGCCACCCAAGTGGCAAGTCCAAGAAACCCAGAGAATCCCAAACAGGATAAACCCAAAGCAGAACACCCCAAGACACATATTAATCAAATTAACAAAGATCAAACACAAAGAACAAATATTAAAAGCAACAAGGGAGAAACAACAAATAACACACAAAGGGATTCCCATAAGGATAACAGCTGATCTATCAATAGAAACCCTCCAGGCCAGAAGGGAATGGCAGGACATACTTAAAGTAATGAAAGAGAATAACCTACAGCCTAGATTACTGTATCCAGCAAGGATCTCATTCAGATATGAAGGAGAATTCAAAAACTTTACAGATAAGCAAAAGCTGAGAGAATTCAGCACCACCAAACCAGCTCTTCAACAAATGCTAAAGGATCTTCTCTAGACAGGAAATGCAGAAAGGTTGTATAAACGTGAACCCAAAACAACAAAGTAAATGGCAACGGGACCATACCTATCAATAATTACCTTAAATGTAAATGGGTTGAATGCCCCAACCAAAAGACAAAGATTGGCTGAATGGATACAAAAACAAGACCCCTATATATGCTGTCTACAAGAGACCCACCTCAAAACAAGAGACACATACAGACTAAAAGTGAAGGGCTGGAAAAAAATATTTCATGCAAATGGAGACCAAAAGAAAGCAAGAGTCGCAATACTCATATCAGATAAAATAGACTTTCAAATAAAGGCTGTGAAAAGAGACAAAGAAGGACACTACATAATGATCAAAGGATCAATCCAAGAAGAAGATATAACAATTATAAATATATATGCACCCAACATAGGAGCACCACAATATATATGGCAAACACTAACGAGTATGAAAGAGGAAATTAATAGTAACACAATAATAGTGGGAGACTTTAATACCCCACTCACAACTATGGATAGATCAACTAAACAGAAAATTAACAAGGAAACACAAACCTTAAATGACACAATGGACAAGCTAGACCTAATTGATATCTATAGGACATTTCACCCCAAAACAATCAACTTCACCTTTTTCTCAAGTGCACATGGAAGCTTCTCCAGAATAGATCACATTCTGGGCCATAAATCTGGTCTCGGAAAATTCAAAAAAATTGAAATCATTCCAGTCATCTTTTCTGACCACAGTGCAATAAGATTAGATCTCAATTACAGGAAAAAAATTGTTAAAAATTCAAACACATGGAGGCTAAATAACACGCTTCTGAATAACCAACAAATCATAGAAGAAATCAAAAAAGAAATCAAAATATGCATAGAAATGAATGAAAATGAAAACACAACAACCCAAAACCTATGGGACACTGCAAAAGCAATGCTAAGGGGAAGGTTCATAGCATTACAGGCTTACATCAAGAAACAAGAAAAAAGCCAAATAAATAACCTAACTCTACACCTAAAGCAATTAGAGAAGGAAGAAATGAAGAACCTCAGGATTAGCAGAAGGAAAGAAATCTTAAAAATTAGGGCAGAAATAAATGCAAAAGAAACTAAAGAGACCATAGCAAAAATCAACAAAGCTAAAAGCTGGTTTTTTGAAAAAATAAACAAAATTGACAAACCATTAGCAAGACTCATTAAGAAGCAAAGAGAGAAGAACCAAATTCACAAAATTAGAAATGAAAATGGAGAGATCACAATAGACAACACTGAAATACAAAGGATCATAAGAGACTACTACCAGCAGCTCTATGCCAATAAAATGGACAACTTGGATGAAATGGACAAATTCTTAGAAAAGTATAACTTTCCAAAACTGAACCAGGAAGAAATAGAAGATCTTAACAGAGCCATCACAAGCAAGGAAATCGAAACTGTAATCAGAAATCTTCCAGCAAACAAAAGCCCAGGACCAGATGGCTTCACAGCTGAATTCTACCAAAAATTTAGAGAAGAGCTAACACCTATCTTACTCAAACTCTTCCAGAAAATTGCAGAAGAAGGTAAACTTCCAAACTCATTCTATGAGGCCACCATCACCCTAATTCCAAAACCAGACAAAGATGTCACACACACAAAAAGAAAACTACAGGCCAATATCACTGATGAACATAGAGGCAAAAATCCTTAACAAAATTCTAGCAAACAGAATCCAACAACATATTAAAAAAATCATACACCATGACCAAATGGGCTTTATCCCAGGAATGCAAGGATTCTTCAATATCCGCAAATCAATCAATGTAATACACCACATTAACAAATTGAAAGATAAAAACCATATGATTATCTCAATAGATGCAGAGAAAGCCTTTGACAAAATTCAACACTCATTTATGATTAAAACTCTCCAGAAAGCAGGAATAGAAGGAACATACCTCAACATAATAAAAGCTATGTATGACAAACCCACAGCAAGCATCACCCTCAATGGTGAAAAATTGAAAGCATTTCCCCTGAAATCAGGAACAAGACAAGGGTGCCCACTCTCACCACTACTATTCAACATAGTGTTGGAAGTTTTGGCCACAGCAGTCAGAGCAGAAAAAGAACTTAAAAGGAATCCAGATAGGAAAAGAAGAAGTGAAACTCTCACTGTTTGCAGATGACATGATCCTCTACATAGAAAACCCTAAAGACTCTACCAGAAAATTACTAGAGCTAATCAATGAATATAGTAAAGTTGCAGGATATAAAATTAACACACAGAAATCCCTTGCATTCCTATACATTAACAATGAAAAAACAGAAAGAGAAATTAAGGAAACAATACCATTCACCATTGCAACAAAAAGAATAAAATACTTAGGAGTATATCTACCTAAAGAAACAAAAGACCTATACATAGAAGACTATAAAATGCTGATGAAAGAAATCAAAGAGGACACAAACAGATGGAGAAACATACTGTGTTCATGGATTGGAAGAATCAATATTGTCAAAATGGCTATTCTACCCAAAGCAATCTATAAATTCAATGCAATCCCTATCAAGCTACCAACGGTATTTTTCACAGAACTACAACAAATAATTTCACAATTTGTATGGAAATACAAAAAACCTTGAATAGCCAAAGTAATCTTGAAAAAGAAGAATGGAACTGGAGGAATCAACCTGCCTGACTTCAGACTCTACTACAAAGTCACAGTCATCAAGACACTATGGTACTGGCACAAAGACAGAAATATAGATCAATGGAACAGAATAGAAAGCCCAGAGATAAATCCACAAACCTATGGACACCTTATCTTCGACAAAGGAGGCAAGGATATACAATGGAAAAAAGACAACCTCTTTAACAAGTGGTGCTGGGAAAACTGGTCAACCACTTGTAAAAGAATGAAACTAGAACACTTTCTAACAGCATACACAAAAATAAATTCAAAATGGATTAAAGATCTAAATGTAAGACAAGAAACTATAAAACTCCTAGAGGAGAACATAGGTAAAACACTCTCCAACATAAATCACAGCAGGATCCTCTATGACCCACCTCTCAGAATATTGGAAATAAAAGCAAAACTAAACAAATGGGACCTAATGAAACTTAAAAGCTTTTGCACTACAAAGGAAACTATAAGTAAGGTGAAAAGACAGCCCTCAGATTGGGAGAAAATAATAGCAAATGAAGCAACAGACAAAGGATTAATCTCAAAAATATACAAGCAACTCCTGAAGCTCAATTCCAGAAAAATAAATGACCCAATCAAAAAATGGGCCAAAGAACTAAACAGACATTTCTCCAAAGAAGACATACAGATGGCTAGCAAACAGATGAAAAGATGCTCAACATCACTCATTATCAGAGAAATGCAAATCTAAACCACAATGAGGTACCATTACACGCCAGTCAGGATGGCTGCTATCCAAAAGTCTACAAGCAATAAATGCTGGAGAGGGTGTGGAGAAAAGGGAACCCTCTTACACTGTTGGTGGGAATGCAAACTAGTACAGCCACTATGGAGAACAGTGTGGAGAGTTCTTAAAAAACTGGAAATAGAACTGCCATATGACCCAGCAATCCCACTTCTGGGCATACACACTGAGGAAACCAGATCTGAAAGAGACACGTGCACCCCAATGTTCATTGCAGCACTGTTTATAATAGCCAGGACATGGAAGCAACCTAGATGCCCATCAGCAGACGAATGGATAAGGAAGCTGTGGTACATAAACACCATGGAATATTACTCAGCCATTAAAAAGAGTTCATTTGAATCAGTTCTAATGAGATGGATGAAACTGGAGCCCATTATACAGAGTGAAGTAAGCCAGAAAGATAAAGAACATTACAGCATACTAACACATATATATGGAATTTAGAAAGATGGTAACGATAACCCTATATGCAAAACAGAAAAAGAGACACAGATGTACAGAACAGACTTTTGGACTCTGTTGGAGAAGGCGAGGGTGGGATGTTTTGAAAGAACAGCATGTATATTATCTATGGTGAAACAGATCACCAGCCCAGGTGGGATGCATGAGACAAGTGCTGGGGCCTGGTGCACTGGGACGACCCAGAGGAATCGGGTGGAGAGGGAGGTGGGAGGGGGGATCGGGATGGGGAATACATGTAACTCCATGGCTGATTCATGTCATTGTATGACAAAACCCACTGAAATGTTGTGAAGTAATTAGCCTCCAACTAATAAAAATAAATGAAAAAAAAAATCCAAAAAAAAAAAAGAAAAAAGAAAAGAAAGCACCAATTTTTTGGTGCTCAGCCTTCTTTATGGTCCAAACCTCACATCCTTACAGGACTACTGGAAAAACCATAGCTTTGACTATATGGACCTTTGTCAACAAAGTGATGTCTCTGCTTCTAGTTTTGTCATAGCTATTCTCCTTTTTCATAGCTCCTTCTTCCAAGGAGCAAGTGTCTTTTAATTTCATGGCTGTAGTCAGCATCTGTAGTGATTTTGGAACCCAAGGAAATAGAGTCTATCTTGTTTCCATTGTTTCCCCATCTATTTGATATGAAGAGATGGGACCAGAATCCATGATACTTGTTTTCTGAATGTTGAGTTTTAAGCTAATTTTTTCACTTTCCCCTTCAACCTCATCAAGAGGCTCTTTCATTCCTCTTCACTTTCCCCCATTAGGGTGGAGTCATCTGCGTATCTGAGGTTGTTGTTATGTCTCCCAGCAGTCTTCATTCCAGCCTGAGCATTCTCTAGCCTGGCATTTTGCGTGATGTACTCTGCATAGAAGTTAAATAAGCAGGGTGACAATATACAGCCTTGACATACTCCTTTCCTAATTTTGAACCCACCTGTTGTTCCATGTCCAATTCTAACTATTGCTTCTTGACCTGCATACAGGTTTCTCAGAAGGCAGGTAAGGTATTCCAATGTCTTTAAGATTTAGCATGTTTGTCGTTATCCACACAATCAATGAAGTCAATGAAGCAGACGTAGATGCTTTTTCTGGAATTCTCTTGCTTTTTTCTATGATCCAACAGATGTTGGCAACTTGATCTCTGGTTTCTCAGCCTCTTCTAAATTCAGCTTGTACATCTGGAAGTTCTCAGATGCTGTACTGTTGAAGCCCAGCTTGAAGGATGTTGAGCATTACCTTTCTAGCATGTGAAATGAGTGCAATTGCACAATAGTTTGAACATTTTTTTATATTGCCCTTCTTTGAGATTGGAATGAAAGCTAACCTTTTCCAGTCCCATGGCCATTGCTGAGTTTTCCAAATTTGCTGGTGTATTGAGTGGTTAGACTTCCCCTTTTGTCCCAGAGTCCACCACAGCCAATGTGGGTATTTGCTGGTAACCAAGTCACAAAAGACTGCACGAGTGACATTTTCTACACCCCTCCAGGAGCAGGAGATTAGAAGTGATTATCCAGAATCTTCCAAAGTGATTATCCTGTTGTAGACATCAGTCAAAATGAGCAGGCCTAGAAGGGGTGAATGCTGATGCATGTTGGAAAGGTCAACACTGGTGAGCTCTCAGCCTCTGGTTAGGAGAGACACAGAGGCGTCTGGCCCCAGACAAGAAGCACTAATCTAATTTCTAAGCAGGAAGAACATAGCTCCCTGTGACAGAGCACCAGGCCTGATTTGCCTAGATATGTAATGGGAGTGGGAGGTGGGAGAGAGAGATAACTAACATTTATTGAGGACCTTCCCAAATGGCTCACTGGTTGAAAAAAAAAAAAAAATCTGCCAGCTAGAGTGAGAGACACAGGAAACATGGGTTCAATTTCTGGGTTGGGAAGATCCCCTGGAGGAGGAAATGGCAACTCACTCCAGAATTCTTGCTTGGAAAATCCCATGGACAGAGGAACCTGGTGGGCTACAGTTCATGGAGTTACAAAAGAACTGGATACAACTTGGTGACTAAACAGCAACAACAAGGCATTTTTTACACATCACTTCATGGAAAAGCTCGGCAAATCCAAAATCTTTGTAAGTTGAATATTTTCAGCACGCTAAGAGAGATCTGTTTAAAAGAAATTTGTAGCAAATTTGTAAAATGAAGGATACCTCCTCTGTTTTGTTTTCTCCTCTGGTTGACTTCTCTTTGACTGAAAACATCAGTTAATGTTTTCCACTGAATACACGCTACCCAGATAGGTAAGGTGAAATTTGACCTCCTAGTCCAAACAACAGCAACCACTATTCTCTAGTATTTTGTTTGTTAATTATGAATAAAATGAAAAGATCCAAGGGGTGAAGATTCCATTCTCTCCAGAATTTACTCCCTATCAGTGCTCCCATTCTGCTCTCTAATGCTCACTAGTTTACTACCAGCAGTGAGGGCGCCATCCAGAAAGAGGAGTCTTCACCAACATTCCCCCTTCCTCCACTGGTGTTCAGCTTCACCTTGGTGCCTCCTTGTAGCTCAGCACAGCTCTGCCCCTCAGCTTCTATAACTGCTCTCCTTGGTCTCCTCCTCCAGATCCCCATCTCGGGCTCTTCTCTTTAAATCCCTTTATATACAGTTTCATTTTCAACTCTTCCTCTCTTCCCTCCACCCTCTTAGAACACTCAGGACTTCTGTGATTACTTCCATGCAAACCACTTTCTGCTTCTCTGCCCTTACAACACCTCCCTCCCAACCCCTTGCTCCAATCATCCCACCTGACTTGAATTATGATCATGCAGACATCCCCAACATTCTGCCCTGTCCACTAGGCCTGGCACTCTCCTCCTGGCATTTGCCAGAACCCCTTCTAAGTCATGGAATTCTATCCTTAAGAAGTCCATTAAGGACTTCTCTCAGCCTACAGAACTGCTCTCAGCCTTAGCCTTGGATTCAAGATCCAGTGCAATAGGGATTCTGAAAGTCTACCACCATCTTATGGTCATACCCTCCAGCTAAACAATACCCCTAATCTTCCCCCACATCTGAGACCATCTTACAATTTTATCTCAGTGATTACAATTTTGTCATGCCCAATTTCTGCATATTCAGATCTCACCCAGGGTTCTTATCTAGTCTTTTGGGTTTAAGGTACCAAAATATCTTGCAAAGTACATGTTATTGCTGTTGTTTAGTCGCTAAGTCATGTCGAACGCTTTTTGAAGCCCCATGGATTATAGCCTGCCAGGATCCTCTGTCTATGGGATTTTCCAGGCAAGAATAATGGAGTGGGCTGCCATTTCCTTCTCCAGGGGATCTTTCCAAACCAGGGATCTAACCTGAGTCTCCTGCATTGCAGGCAAGTTTTTTTTGTTTGTTTTTTGTTTTTTTTTGGTTTTTTTTTTTTTTTTTTTTACTGCTGAGGCCTCAGGGAAGCCTGGAAAATGTATGTAATAAATTTCAAAAGGCCATCTCTAGTGGATGTAGTATCTTGGAAAATTAATAGACAACAGTTAGAACTCTGTATGGAACAACTGATTGGTTCAGGATTGAGAAAGGAGTACAACAGCGCTTTTATGCTGTCATCTTGTTTATTTAACCTATATGCTGAGCACATCATAAGAAATGCCAGGCTGGATGAGTTACAAGCTGGAATCAGGATAGGTGGGAGAAATATCAACAACCTCAGATATCTGGATGATACCACACTAATGGCAGAATGTGAAGAGGAACTAAAGAGCCTCTTGATGAGTGTGGAGGAGGAGAGTGAAAGAGCCAGCTTAAAACTAAGTATTAAAAAAACTAAGATCATGGCATCTGGCCCCATTACTTTATGGCAAATAGAAGGAGGAAAACTGGAGTAGTAGTAGTAGTGACAGATTTCCTCTTCTTGGGCTCTAAAATCATTGTGTACGGTGACTGCAGCCACGAAATCAGAAGACCATTGCTTCTCGGCAGGAAAACTACAAAAAATCCAGGCAGTGTGTTGAAAAGCAGAGACATTACTCTGCTGACAAAGGTCCATATAGTCAAGGCTATGGTCTTCCAGGTGGTCACATACAGTTGTGAGAGCTGGACCGTAAAGAAGGCAGAGCACCAAAGAATCGATGCCTTCCAACTGTGGTGCTAGAGAAGACTCTTGAGAGTCGCTTGGACAGCAAGGAGACCAAACCAGCTAATCTTAAGGGAAATCAACCCTCAATACTCATTGGAAGGACTGATGCTGAAGCTGAAGCTCCAGTATTTTGGTCACCAATGCAAACATTGGAAAACTCCCTAATGCTGGGAAAAGTTGAGAGCAGGAATAGAAGAGAGAGATACAGGAGGAAATGGTTGGATGGCATCACTGATTCAATGGACATGAGTTTGAGTAAACTCAAGGAGATAGTAAAGGACAGGGAAGCCTGATGTGCTTCAGTCCATGGGGTCACAAAGAGCCAGATGTGACTGTGTGACTGAACAACAATTTCATAGGGTAATGAGTGAGAGGATAATCTCACTTTTTGGGAGGAGGAGTGGGGATTTTCAAGAATTTGGCCACCGCCCATAGTTTGGCTTTGATGATTGACCTCCAAACTGTCATAGTGTGTGGGTGTGTCATTTAACTTGCTGATATGTTATGATGAGCATCTATACTGAGGCTCAAGGTCTAGTGGAAGTTGATACAGCCATCTTGGACTTATTTTGTTGTTACTGTTGTTCAGCCATTTAGTTGCTCAGTTGTGTCTGACTCTTTGCAACCCTATGGACTGCAGATGCCAGGCTTCCCTGTCCTTGTCTCTCTCACAGAAATTGCTCAAACTCATGTTCATTGAGTTGATGATGCCATCCAATCATCTCATTCTCTGTCATCCCCTTCTCCTCCTGCCCTCAGTCTTTCCTAGCATCAGGGACTTTTCCAATGAGTTGGTTCTTCAAATCAGGTGGCCAAAGTATTGGAGCTTCAGTTTCAGCGTCAGTCCTTCCAATGAATATTCAGGGCTGATTTCCTTTAGGATTGACTGGTTTGACCTTGCTGTCCAAAGGACTCTCAAGAGTCATCTCCATTATCACAGTTTGAAAACATCAACCCTTTGGCGTTCCACCTTCGTTATTGTCCAACTCTCACATCCAAACATGGCTACTGGAAAAATCATAACTTTGACTAGAAGATCCTTGTCAGCAAAGTGGTGCCTCTGCTTTTTAATATGCTGTCTGGATTTATCATAGCTTTCCTGCCAAGAAGCAAATGTCTTTTAATTTCACGGCTGCAGTCACTATCTGCAGTGATTTTTGAGCCCAAGAAAACAAAGGACTTATTTGGTTCTAATCAGTTTGTATCTTGTCCTCAGGCTTTGTCATTCTTTTAAAGTTTGTGCTCTGTCCTTTATATGCCTGTTTCAAAGTGACTTAAAGCTAACTACATTAAGAATAAGTGCTCACTCCTGTCCAACTCTTTGTGACCCTATGGACTGTAGCCTGCCAGGCTCCTCTGTCCTTGGGATTTTTCAGTCAAGAATACTGGAGTGGGTTGCCATTTCCTCCTCCAGGGGGTCTTCCTAACCCTTGAGCCCACATCTCCTATGTCTCCTGCATTGGCAGGCAGGTTCTTTACCACTGAATCACCTGGGAAGCAAATATTGGTCAAAGAAATGAAACAAAATTAAAAAATAAGCACTGGAAATTCCAAGAATATGTGATAAAGGGTATTTAACCTAAGTGAATCAAAGGTTATCTTGAATACAAGAAGTTAAAAACATGAAGAATCTGCCTGCAATGCAGGAGACCCGGGTTCAATCCCTGCACTGGAAAGATCCCCTGAAGAAGGAAATGGCAATCCACTCCAATATTCTTGCCTGGAAAATCCCATGGACAGAGGAGCCTGGTGGGCTACAGTCCATGGGGTCGCAAGAGTCAGACACTTTAGCGACTAAACCACCACCAACAGAGGAGAAAAAAGATTTAATGGGTAGAAAGGTGAGCCCACAGACCCAATTCTTTAGTCCTGCAAGTGAAATGGGAATCCAAGTTCCTATTCATGGAGCAGAATGTAATCCATGAACACGCAAACACTCACAGTAGCAAGTGAATAGGATATATTAGAGAGGAGGAAAGTACAAAGCTCTCAGCAAAGACACACAGAAGGGGTAAAGAGTACCCCCAAAGGCAGGGATTACAGCAGTTTTATATCTTTACCATTATTAATATGTACATTTTTGCTTGGCTCCTGTTCTTAAATCACTATTTCTAAATGAATCAGTTTAAAGATCAAGATACTTAGCTTAATATCTTTATGGCTTCTCTTGATCCTCAGATTAAGTCACCACCCTTTCTCATGCCCCCTGGCCATTTTACACTGGACCAGATATATGGGCTTAAGATTAATGATCACCAGTTATTGTTTTGTTTTTTTTTTTCCTTCAGGAATATGGAAGAGAAGCTGATTACTGCCCTTCCCTAGATCTGAGTGCTGATAATTTATCAGACCAAAGATACATTCCAGGAATTCAAGATAAAGGATATAGTTTTTAGGATAATGGAGCAAGATGTTTACTGAAAAAAAGATGGAGATCTCAGAGTTCCACACTGACTGCCTAGCAATTTTTACCTCATAAGAAGAAATGAGATAAAGAGCACTTAAATAAATAAGATTAAAAGCATAGGCTACATGCAGATAAATGAGTGCAGTGTTGTGATCTCATCAGCAAGCTAAATGACACACCCATAGGCACCACAATAGTTCCAAGGCCAACCATCAAAGACCAAAAAGTGGGCAGTGACCCAATTCTTGGAAATTTCCATCCCTTCTCCAAAACAGTTGGAATAAACCTCTCACTCATTAGTCTATGATATTACCCAGCCCATGAAAACTAATCACTCATATATCTTGGGACCTCTCACCTTCTGAGATGGCTCACACTGTCTGTGGAGTGTATTTCTCCCATGGCCACTCTCAAAATCTGTGACAAACCGACCTTCTGTTTATGGAACATGTATCTCTCTAAATAAACCTGCTTTCACTTTACTATGGTTCGCTCTTGAACTTTTTGTGTGTGAAGCCAAGGATCCACACCTGGCAGCCTATTTCAGAGACTTGCCTGAGACCTAGGATGTGGCCATCTTCTCCCATTGTATCCTTCTTAGTGAAACAAACTAAAAACAGGAGCTGCATCTGAAGTTATCAAGGTTACTATGAGGAATCAAAGGAGGACCTAAGAGGAACTAAAGAACTTCTTGATAAAAGAGAAAGATGAGAGTGAAAAAGCTGGGTTAAAACTCAACATTCAAAAAGTGAAGATTGTGGCATCTGGTCCCATCATTTCATGGCAAATAGATGGGGGGAAGAAATGGAAACAGTGACTTTATTTTCTTGCTCCAAAATCACTGCAGGCGATGATTGCAGCCATGAAATTTAAAAATGCTTCCTCCTTTAAAGAAAAGCCATAACAAACCTAGACAGCATATTAAAAAGCAGAGACATTACTTTGGCAACAAAGGTCTGTCTAGTCAAAGCTATGGTTTGTCCAGTAGTCATGTACAGATGTGAGAGTTGGACCATAAGGAAGGCTGAGCATGGAAGAATTGATGCTTTTGAACTGCGGTGATGGAGAAGACTCTTGAGAGTTCCTTGCACTTCAAGGAAATCAAACTAGACAATTCTAAAGTAAATTAACCCTGAGTATTCATTGGAGGGGTTGATGCTAAAACTCCAATACTTTGGCCACATGATGCAAAGAGCCGACTCATTGGAAGAGACCCTGATGTTGGGAAAGATCGAAGGCAGGAGGAGAAGGGGACAACAGAGGATGAGATAGTTGGATGGCATCACTGATTCAGTGGACATGAGTTTGAGTAAACTCTGGGAGATAGAGAAGGACAGAGAAGCCTGGCTCACTGCAGTCCATGAGGTCACACAGAGTCAGACATGACTGAGTGACTGAAGAACAATGAGGAAGCAACCAGAAAAATCCACCAGATAGAATCTTCAACAGTGCTTCAGTGTTTTAATGATTGGGGGAATGAGAGGCTGTACTAGTTTAGCAGATGGAGAGAATTGTGTGCCTCTTGTTTTGATCCTAGTTTGAATAAACTAATTGTAGAAGGGCAGGAAATTTTGAATATGGACTGAATATTCAATATTAGAGAATATGAAATTATTAACTGGGACAAAAATGTTGGGTTTTTTAAAAGAAAACACCCATATATTTTTAGAGACAGGTACTGAAGTTTTTAAGGGTGAAATGGCATGATATCTGGAATTTACTTTAAAATATTTTAGAAAAAAGAGAAGAAATAGATGAGAAAAATGAGGAATACATTTATTCTGAATCTGGCTAATGGATATGAGTGTTTATTCTTTTTTATCCTTGAAAGTGCTCCTAATATTCAACAAACTGAAAAATCATTAAGGAAAACCACTGAACTCTCCCAACAGGAACATGTTATTACTGAGCCAAACTTGAGTTTGCTTACCCAAATGAGCAAAGCCAATCTACTGACATAGGGTTGTTAAGTACAACATTTATTTGCAGGATGCCAAGCAGGAGAATGGGCAACTAATGCTTAGAGGACCTGAACTCCTCAGTGGCTTTCAGGCACAGGTTTTTAAAGACTAAAATTAAGAGTAAGGCTCTTAAGCACGTGATTAGCTCATGGATTCTTCTGATTGGTTGGGTGTTAAGCAATAAAGTGATATCTGGCATCTTGATCATCATTCTTCTGGCTCCAACTTGTTTGGGTCATCTTGGCTGAGGTCAACAGGTTTCATCATGTGGTACTGGTTCTGTAAAACAACTCAAAGATATATTGCATCAGATTGTTATCTATATGCCTCGAGGAAGAACTAGAAGTCTTGTTGACTCTGTTTCATGGTTAAAATTTTCTGCTTGTTTGCTTTTCCTTTATTTCTACATTTACTCATTTCTGTAATCATCAACTTCTTGAGTCTGCTCTTTAGAACTCTGGGAAGACCTAAAAATCTCATGTTTTTTCTACAAACAACAAGTAGGGACAAGAGAGGATTGTACCCAGCAAGGTCCTAAAGGGTCCTGCTCAGTTTCAGGTCCCTCTGCTCCTTGATACTCCTCAATCCAGAGGGGAACAGGGGCGACGACCACTCTGGCTACTTCCTGCTGAACAAGGGCGATGTTGATTCTCCAGGATTAGAGGAGCAAAAGTCTTGGACCTTCTTCTCAAAGAATTCTCAAGTCCCAGGCCTAGAGTCAGCATTTTGCACCATGAAAACATGATCTCTCTCTTTGACCACTTTGTCATACCATCTGAACAAATATTTGAAAATTAATAAACCTATTACAAAGAGGATGATGATCAATGGAACTTTGTAACAGTACTCAAAAGAGTCCCCCTATTCCAGATGGCAACCAGGAAAATAAGTTTTGGTGTGTATCCTCTTTATGTACATCCTATAACTAGGTAGCCTTTTGAATTATTCTGTTTGTTCAGATTTCAACTTCTCCAGAGGTATTGATGTATGTGCAGCATGTGGTATGAGCCACTGCACATACTTTTTCTTGTTTTGCCAATAGGAAATCACAGGCTATTCTATTATCTAGGACCACATGAGTTCAAAGATATCTGTTGGGCTGCAATACTTTAAGCTGTGTCCTCAGCAATTTGGCAGATTTCCCAATTGTGGTAGCTAGATTATGAATCATATCTCTATTGATGTAAACTCTGGCAGTTGGTGTGAGGCCAAAAATACTTTGTCCTATATTGTCCTAGTAGCCTGATGATACCTCTCTTCTAAGACGCATGTTTGAGTTAGAGAGGGAAGTAATGCTCTTAAGGCTGTGCCCAGAAAAGGGCACAGAACGTCCCAGTAGGCATGACCCTTCCATTTGCCAGCTGTCTAAACAGCGATGTGCCCACCCCCGTGAAGGTGAATCACTCCCTGTGCCACAGACAAAGATATATCCTTGAGGGGAGCAAGTTATACCTCCCAGAGTAGTGTCATTGATTCTTTCATTTTTGGGGAGTTCAGAGATTATGTTATCAAGCCAGGGGTGAGAGCCACTGCAAGCCTTCCATAGTCCATTTACGTGATACCCAACTTGTTTGGCTCTCTGACACAAATTAGTGTCATTTTTAGACTTTACACATTTGTCAATTGTACATTTCAGGGGATTTTGTTCATCACATTTTTTCAGAATAAATTTGAGGGACCGAGGGGGACCAGTAGTAACTTTTCCTCCAATGGAAATTATCTCAGACAGGTTGAAACAAGGGACTGGAATATTGTGATGTTCCTTGGTTAGTTGAACTTGCCATGTGACACCTAAAGGAGGATGATTATAGAAGGTAATGGGGTCCGGAACAGTATCAAAATCTGTTATGGGAACCACCAATTCATGGTTGGTTTGAGGTCTCAAATGACACTTCACACAATCATTTAAATTCCCACCTCTGTCTATGTTCAGAGATAACCTATTTTCCTTCCATGAAGTGGCAGACACCAGTGGAATGAGACAGTAAAGAAAAGCAAGAGCCATCATTATTGTTGGGGCCAACAGCTTGTATGGGAAAATAGCACTGGTGCTCAACTTTGGTACTAATCCTATTATCACAAGGCTTAAACTAAAATAAAGGAAGGTTTAAGTATCTTCTATTATCAATATCACAACAAATTACAGATTTGCTTGACTATGATATAATCACAGGTAAAATGATTAGATGAAGTGGCAAACAAAAGGATAAAAGCAAGTAATAAACCAGAAAAATGCTCCAGTCAATTATAAATGTTATGATGGATGGCCACTATCATTCACTAGTTATCTAAGATACTTTCTCTGTTTTTAAATGAAGCCCTAGTCCAGACTTGCAGCAAGGAGTACTGGCTTCAGTCAGCTTTTTCGTTGTCTTTTCTGCAACTTCTGAGGGCTATGAATCTGTGGCTGGGCCAGAAGCCAGTTTCACCCGTATGCAATGGATCCACGGTTTGATTCCTGTCAATTTAATAGAAGAGTGGGTTAGTAGTAGAACGTAAGTCCTCACCCACCAGGGCTGAATTTGGTTATTGGGTATACATCTTTCCACATTATTAGGAGCACTCAGTCTCCAGGTCTAAAATGCTAGAGGGGGACATCTGTGGGAAACATCACTTTACTAGTAGCAAATTTAGGAATAACATTTAAAACTAACCCCAGCATATGCACATATCTTACAGTGTCTAGTTCTTTTACCTTTTGATCACATGTCTGATCATATAACCGCTCAGAATAGAGCATATAGTATTTTGTAAGGACTCAACTGGAGTCTACTTCTAGGACCCACTCTAATTCTAAGCAATGCAAGCAGTAACACTCTTTCCCAGGTTAAGTTAATTCTTGACAGATTTTAGCTATATTCCTCTTTAAAGTATGTTTCTAGTTGATTGTAGCCTCCAAAATACATGCAAATTCCATTTATTCCACATTTTTTAGATACCTACTGAATCACATTAGCAATTAAGCTACCTCTATTATTACTCTGAACTAATTGAGCTCGGTAACCCAAATCTAGGAATTATCTCATAGAGCAAGACCTTTACTACTTCTGAAACTTTTTCAATCCAGCAAGAGAATGATTCTAAGCAGACTGTAAAGGTGTTTGCCATCACTAGTCAGTAAAGTTTCCTTTTACTTTAGGCATGATTGTAAAGTCTACTTGCCAATCTTTCTCAAGCACTCCCCTCTAGCTTGGACTCTGTGCAAGACGGGGGAGATCTCATCTTGAAATTATTTTTAGCGCAAAGCATACACTTTTGTAATAATCTTTGAATTGCCTTTGCATATTTGGTCTTTTAATGTAGTCCTGTATCGACTGGATGCCTATAATGGGTGCTCATGTATATTGCTCCAATTACTTTCTCCATTAGATAGTCATGAATTAAAACCACTCCTTGGTCATTTATCATTTGATCCCAAATGGGTAAGGTCATATCACCATTCTCATGATATTTCGATGTTCTCAGGTGAGTGTGTAAGTGTGTTAGCTGCTTGGTTGTGTCCGACTCTTTGTTGACCCCATGGACTGTAGCCCACTAGGCTTCTCTGTCCATGGAATTCTCCAGGCAAGAATGTTGGAGTGGGTAGCCATTCCTTTCTCCAGGGGATCTTCCTGACCCAGGGATCAAACCTGGGTCTTCCTCATTTCAGGCAGATTATTTACTGTCTGAGCCACCAGCGTATGTGGGGCTAAATAAACAGGGCTATAACCAAAGGCACTTTGTCCTGAAGGCTGTTCTAGCAGTTTGGTCAGCTGTGTTGTTCCTTTTCAAAACAAAATGGTCAGATCTCGGATGTCTTGGGCAATGTGCAAATTGCTACCTCCTTTGGCTTGAGCACTGTGTCTAGCAGCTTCAAAACTTCTTTGGTGTGTTTGATTTCTTTTCTTTCAGAAGTGAGCAGTCTATCTTTCCCAATTACCCTATGTATGTTTACAACTGAAAAGGCATATTTCGAGTCAGTATAGATGTTGACTTTTTTACCTTCATTGAGATGTAAAGGTCAAGTAAGGGCAATAATTTTAGCTTTGGGGGCAAAGATACATGATGACACAGCCTCCACTCCTAGGACCTCCTGCAAGGTTACCACTGCATATCTGGTCCTTCAGCTTTGGTGGTCTATGAGGTTACTTCCATCTGGGAACATCTCCAGGTTTAGATCTCCAAAGGGAATTAGAATCAGATCCAAGCACCTGCTCAGTGATATGCCAATAATCATTCATGTACCTCTGGAACACCCAAAGGGGTTGGGAGCAGGGTGGCTAGGTTCAAGGAGGACATAGTCTTGGGGTCACATTAGAATTATCAAGTAAAATTACCTGATATCCTCCCAAGTGATCTAAAGTGAGACAATATTCACTCTTTTGTTCCAACAGTGACAACACGCAGTGGGATGTACCCACCATGGTTGGCTGTCCTGGAGTGAATTCCTCTGCTTCTTGCAACAAATCCAGAGTAGCAGCTATGACTCTCAAACACATCTGGATTATACTGTCCAAAGCCTTTGTGAAATAGGATACTGGGAGTTTCATCGACTGTGGGTCATTACCTCCAGTCTCACTGTGCTGTACTTAGTCGCTCAGTCATGTCTGAGTCTTTGTGACCCCATGAACTATAGCCCACCAGGCTCCTCTGCCCATTGGGCTTCTCCAGGCAAGAATACTGGAGTGGGTCACCATGCCCTCCTCCAGGGAATCTTCCCAACCCAGGGATCGAAACCAGGTCTCCTGCATTGAAGGTGAATTCTTTACCATCTAAGCCACCAGGGAAGCCTAAGAATACTGGAGTGGGTAGCCTAGCCCTTCTCCAGGGGATCTTCTGGACCCAGGATTTGAACCAGGGTCTCCTGCATTGCTGAGCTACCAGGGAAGCCCCTCCAGTCTCACTACCTGTCTTTTATGTTTAAAAAGATCAAATGACTTTTTCAAACCTGGCAAACACAGAACAGAAGCAGTCAGTAGTTTCTTTCTTCATTGTTAGGAAAGTCTCTTGACATTCTCCAGTTCCCACTACGGCATTATTGGCAGTCTTTTTTAGGGCCTCATACAACTGTTTAACTATTAGCTTAAGCTGGGGATCTTGGGGATCCAAGTGCAGCAGAATCCCGCCATTGCAGGAACCAATGCAGCTGCCTTTGGTGGTGGCCACTGCACCCTGGCTACTGTCTCCTGGCAGTCCTGGAGCCTATTCCTTTGACCTTTTCTCAGTTTGGATCCCAGATATTTCGCTGATGTTTGGGAAATTCGGGCCTTTTTCCAAGAGATTTTATAGACTCATTTGGCCAGACGGTTCAAAATAGTCCCAGTGTTTTCACTTGTGTTCTTTGTATTGAGAGCTGTGGAGGATCATTCACATATATGAGCAGAGCTCCTTCCTGTAGCTGGAGCTCCCTCATATCTTTAGCTAGCACTTTCCTGAACACTGTGAAGGTGTTTTAAGTCCTTGCAATACTGTCTAGCAGTATTGCTGCTTGCTTTGGTTTCTAGATCTTTCCAACAAATACAAATAGCTCTTGGGATTCAGGACTCAAAATAACACAGAAAAAGACCTCTGCTAAGCCTAATGAAAGTTTCCAGGTAAGAGGATTAGCAGAATATAGGGATTTGGGACCACAGGGTGAATATCTTTCACTATCTGATTTATGGTTCTTCTGTCCTGAACAAACCAGTAGTCCTCAGTGCCAGGCTTCTTAAAGGCAGGCTGGGAGTATTATATAGTGACTGAGGGAGTCCAATAAGCAAGTATTTCAAAATGCCAATCCAGCCTTGGTCTGGATCCCTGTTTTGCTTGCTCCTTTAAGGGATATTGCCTTAAGCTCAGAGCCTAAGCGTCCCGCTTCAGCTTCACCTTAACTGCTACGGCCATCCAGACTCTTCCTGTCCACCTATCAGTCCATGCTGCCAGGCTTCCCTGCTGTAAGGTGTCTTCAGGGACACTGGTGGTGACTCCTCCATCCCCTGATGGGAGGGCTGGCTGCAAGGCACAAGTTTGTTCCAGTGGTACCTTTATATCTAGTATTTCAGGAGTGAAAGTCACTTTAGCATTCAATTTAGTTAAAAAATCTTGCCCCAGCAATGCAACTGGGCACTCTGGCACGTACAAAAAAAAAAAAAAAAAAAAAGGCTGTGTTTTAGATTAGGAGCCTCAACCTGACAGCCTAGGGATTGCAAAAACAGTTTTTGGAGAGGCCGTCTAGATACTCCTCTTGCCAAGATGTGTTTTTTTTTGGGGGGGGGTTAACTCTTTGGGTCCAACTCCTTGCGAATCCAGTGTTCAAAACTGAGCAAGTGGCTCCAGTACCAGTCAGAAAGACAATCTACTTCCCACAAAAGGGTTACCCAGGGCTCCTGGTGGGAGACTATTTCCCCAAGCAGAGTCCCCTCAGAGAATCCTCTGTCACTCTCTCGTCTCCAGCATGAACAATGCTTTCTCCTCCTCTTCCAGTTTCTTTTGTAAGCTGAGGCAGACTTTCTTTCCGTTGCCTTCTTGTCTTACAATAGGGACTGCTGCCGACCCACTTTTACATGTCCCATTGGTGGGCTTTTTTCTGTGGGCCACCCTTCACTCTCTTGGTTCCCTGGGTCTTACTCTCCGCTCAGATTTTTGTCTCCCCTTTCTCCACTGAGTGTCACTGCCAAAAGGGACTTTTGCTGCTTCATTTCATGAGTCTCTTTTCCACCTTGTATTCCCTCCCTACTATGAAACACTGAAAGCAGTTTCTACCAAATAAGATAACAACAAGCCAAAAAGTCCTTATGTCTTCTGCAACTGGGGCACTCTAAGTCACAAAGTCCAATTAACTAATTTGAAATTCTCTGGATTATCTGGGTCCACATCTGCACATTGGCGTTATACCCTGTACATTCTTTTCCAAAACCTCAGGGATTTTCCTGTGGCTGTTTGCACACTCCTTCCCTTATGAAAGCTCCAGTGTTGGTTCTCCCTTTTGGAGCCCTACCATAATGCACTCCTTGTAACACTCAATTCCAATTTTATCTCCTAGGTCACTCTCCTCCCAGTCTGGATCTATGATGGGAATTGCTTTTGCTGCTGGTGCTGGGATGGGTTTGCCATGGGCAGCAACATGCATTCTCCCTGCCTCTTCTCTAGCCTTTTCTATTGGGTTCACAAAAAGTTTGTTCAGGGTTTTCCATAATATTGTACAGAAAAACACGTATGAATTTTTTAGTCAATGCAATATTTCCATCCTCTTCTCTTCCTCAGCCAATAGAGTGGTTAGCAAACTTTGATATCAGCCCAATTGGGGTTGGCAAAGATGAAAGAGAATGAATTTTCCATCCTGGTAGTGTCATCCCAGTAGGTTGGCATATTATTTTTGCAGTTCAACATGTCTGAGGTTGAAAAGGGAGAATGGATCCACATGAATCCTGCTGGATGATCTTGGGCATTTATTCCTCCAGTGTGAATCTGCCTCAGTGGGAATCACCCTGAATGAACATTAGTGGTTCCCTGACCAAAATGGAAGCTCTGTCAGGTATGAGAGGGAGACAACCCCTCCTTCCTCAGCTCTTGCCAGAGCAGGTGAGAATGAATTGGCTACTGTGGGATCTATGGCTCCAGCCCCTGCTTCCACATTTTGCCTATCATTCAGAGGCAGTTGTGATGGATATCTAGGAGCATTTATTTGTTGAATTAATTCCCCGTCTCTTGATTCCTGAGAATAGGGCAAACCTTTTAAAATCTCTTTATTGGAGGAAATTTCTTTCTCTATCATAACTCCATGCATGCTACATTTTTCTCTGGATAGGCTCACTTTGAATCAATAGCATAAAGGCTGTACATAAGAAGCATCCTCCCATTTTCCTCCCCTCTCATAAAATAGTTTTGGTTCAAAGACAGTGTTATAATTTAGAGAGCCATTAGGGAGCAGTGTTGTCCAGATCTTAAGATGTCCTGAGGCTAAACAGTGTTACAATAGAATACCATTTTTTTCTCATTTTCCGAGGTGCTTAACTAAAAATTTCCCAATTCTGCAAAATATACCCTAAGGGGCTACAAGATGGAGCAGAGCTCTGATACCCATCTTTGTTGCTCACAGCTGGTACTATCAAACATCCAGGGAGCGAGCAAGCTCATAAACACAAGGCATCCCTCAGGGTTACAGATTCCTTAGTCCAGTACAGACAGTCCCCCAAATCAATATCCCACCACAGTCAGAGCCAAGTGGCTAAATGAATACCCTGGTGTCATCACACATGAGCCCTTCTACTAAGCAGAAGTGTCTCAAGTAAATACCTTGTTTCCTGCACCATGAAAGCACCAAGGGCCATTGACCCCCCAATTGGTGGCAGATGCTCTGGGTTGTCCCTGAGACAAAGGTATTCAGGAAGCTGCTGGACAGAATCTTAGAGCCCTCTCTTGCCAGGAGCCAATGTGTCACAAAGACACCCAGTTGGGGTGGTGGTCCTTTCATGGTCACCAAAATTGTTACATAATTGAACTTAGGTTCACTTGTAGCAAATTCAGTCTATTGACACCACGTTTTGGTGAAGGAAAAGTACAGTGTTAATTTTCAGGGCACCAAGCAAGGAGTTCAGGTCCTTTGAGCATTAGCTACCTATTCTCCTTGCTTGGTGCCCTGCAAATAAATGCTGTACTTTCCTTTATCATGACCCACTGTCAGTAGATTGGCTGCTATGCATCAGGTGAGTAAAATCCAGTTCAATTCAGCAACAAGACTGCTCTATATGTCCTACAAATAGTATTAAAGCAAACTACCAAAGAAAACTGGAAATCAGGGCAAAATTGTACATATAAATGCTGACAAAATTAAAGCACGAAGAAGGTAACACTGACCAATAAAGCATAATTCAGGTCAAGAGAATGAAATGAAGCAAAGAAAAATTTTCAGCTATGGTAATACACAAATATAAATATCTTTGTACCCCAAACAACATAGCTAAGTCAAAACCAAGAAAAGACAAAAGGCTGAGATAAAAGTAGAATTTAACAGAAAACTGTGAAGAATAAAATCAAAACACAAGTAAGCATTTTCCCTAAAGAGAAGAAATTACAGTGTACAAAATTAAGCATGGAAAAGGACCCAATGTGAGGATATTGAAAGATAAATTTGCAAATGCATGGCAATAAATAAAAAACAAATGAAATAAATGATATTGTGGCAAAACTTTAAAATAATCAATTAGTGATCCAAAAGGTAAAAACAAACACATAATCCTCATCAGATGAATATAAAAAAAAATCAATGAAATGTTCAAGATTTAAAAAAGGTTCCATGTGCAGAACAGTCCATTTAACAATACAGAATACACAATTGTCATTAAAGAGTTGTAAACTGCAAAAAAGCTAAAACAGGAAAGTACTTCACAGAAGAGAGAATAACAAATTCTAAACCACCACAAAAATCATTCATGTTTCTTATAATAAAAGTTTGTGTAAATCGATACACTAAATTTAAAAAAAGGAGAATTGAAAGCAATGAGTACTAAACAGATAAGTTGCCCAAGCCCAAAAGTTAAGGGTATAATGTAAAAAAATGGGATCACTATTACCTATCTGAAGTTGGAATAGTTATGACTTTTTAGGAACTTGGAACACCTAATAAAGTCAGAAATAATACATATACCCTCCCCTTGAAAAGTTACACCAGAAGTGAAACCACCAGGACTTAACAATATTTTCAGTCCTGGGTTTTTCACGACAAAGACTCAGAAAATAATGCCCTTTAATAAGAAAAGGATTGAGCCAAAGAAGCTCAATGCCCACTGTGGAATCAGAGTGGCTACTAGACACCACACCAGAGACACAATGTACTGGTTAGGGATGTCCCAGGTGCATTAGAGGAAAAAACAATCTGCAGGTAATGTGGCTGGTATGAGCCCATTTTTGTAAATAGATATAAAACCATAGAAATTAGAATAGACAGTAAATAGATTAAAATATGCTCAATTTTATTAGTCAGGGGAATGCTGACAAAACTGGTTCCTTGGTCGGAGAAAACTGATGATGGCCAGTGCTGGGCCAAATATCCCTCCTCTCCACCTTCAAAGGAGCTGCAGGAACTTTTAGACTTTTCAGGTAATTAAATGTGAAAAGTATACAGTAATGCCAAACTCTGGGTGGTCACAAAGAATGGGGTTGGAATATGATCTGTTCTGTCTCTAGCTAAAAGGAAGTCCACGAAACTGCCAGCAAACTTGGGGGCTGGGGGTGGGGGGAGAGCACACGAAGAACAGGCTGCCCATTCGGAAAAGTTAATTCAGCATAGAGGAAATGCAAGTGATAACAAATATGAAATGAGGGCAGTCACAAGCCAAGAAAAGGCAAATCAAAGCTGTTTTCCATCCCTGATTAAGGGGAAATTGGTTTATGGTGGTGCAGTCTCCCAGAAAGGCCAGGTGAGTCTGGAATTGAAGACTGCAAAACAGAGCCAAATTCAATCTACAATTCGATCTGTTTATTGTACACAATCACGCAGGCACCGTAAGTTAGTCATGTAAGTGGGAAAGAGTGGCGGCCCTCCCACTCCATCCCAGGAAATGAGTCTCAGGTCTAGTGTGAGCAGGAAGTCACAGAACCTCCACCTGCATGGGCTCAGTCCCCAAACAAGAGCCTTCTAGCTGCTCAGTTCAGTGGTCTCATTTTAAGAAGTAATAGGGAGTACCAGTTACGCCCCAAGGGGTCTTGTCTCATCAGTTGCTCCTGTTCCAGTGAAGTCAAACCTTGGCCCTTAGCAAACAAATTCCTTACCCATATTAACACTTATTACGTCACATTTAAATATTCACATTCTAACATCAGATGTTTAACAGCAGTCTTCGTGGAGGCTCACATTGGCCACTGTGACTCCATTTTGAACTACTTAACATAGCGTATTGTCACATAAGATGAGTAGGAATCAAATGATTAAATGTCACATTGAAACAGTCATGCATCCCCCCACCCCGCCCTGTATCTTTGGGGTGTATATTGCTAAATGTTTCTAGTCTTTCTTGTTTCCTTTCTCCACAGTTCACCCTTCTGTTGTATATTGTTAGAGCAAGTTCCTTAGAACATAAATCAGCACTCATTACTGCACGGATTAGAAGCTTCTTGAGTCTTTCTGTGCTAAACCCCTTTTGATGGCACTCCAAGACTGATCTGAACCTTGCCACGTTTGCCCCAGACTCGGTGTTTAAACCTCACTGTCCACATTGATTTAGGGGTTCTGAACCCAGAGTGGATTGAATTTTAAGGTGTCTAGGATCTCCGGTCAAGGCTATGGTTTTTCCAGTGGTCGTGTATGGATGTGAGACTTGGACTGTGAAGAAAGCTGAGCACCGAAAAATTGATGCTTTTGAACTGTGGTGTTGGAGAAGACTCTTGAGAGTCCCTTGGACTGCAAGGAGATCCAACCAGTCCATCCTAAAGGAGATCAGCCCTGGGTGTTCATTGGACGGACTGATGCTGAAGCTGAAACTCCAATACTTTGGCCACCTCATGTGAAGAGTTTACTCATTGGAAAAGACCCTGATGCTGGGAGGGATTGGGGGCAAGAGGAGAAGGGGACGACAGGGGATGAGATGGCTGGATGGCATCACTGACTCGATGGGCATGAGTTTGAGTAAACTCCGGGAGTTGGTGATGGACAGGGAGGCCTGGCGTGCTGTGATTCATGGGGTCGCAAAGAGTCAGACACAACTGAGCGACTGAACTGAACTGAACTGAACTGAACTGAGGATCTCTGGCAGGAAAGACTGGAATTTTCATTCATATATGAGTGGATTTTTAGCATGATACAGTTATCAAAATAATAATTTGAGATACAGAATATGTGAGCTTCTTAACCTATTATTTAACAAGATTGGCAGATCTAAACTATTTTTGAATTTTGGCAAAGTATAAGACTGTGTTTCATAATACCCACAAAACTGTAACATGAAATGAAAAAAGCTATGATTTCTAGTGGTGACAAAGGCATGGTTCTTTTAATAATATCAGACCACCAGAGCTCCAGGTTAAGGATCCCCACCCTACACTCATTCTTCATCAGTCCAAAAGGTCAGTTTCCCTGATTCACTAAAATATGTGTGCTCCCACGCCCCTCCACTTCTCCATTTACCAAGACACTCAACTATCAAGTCTAAGCTGCTACTAAAGAAAAAACCACAAGCCCAAAATGGCATCACTCATGCTAAAGCCCAGACACCAATCCTAGATGCCACACTTGACTTACTTGCAGCTTCCACCTTTCCCAGAAATGTAATCTTGGCCAACCGGATTGGAATTTTCTGATTGGCACCAAGGAGATAATCTGTCCTGTGGGCCTTCTCCATAGCCTGCACCCAGAGGAAGAAGCTGTCTACATGATGAAACTGCCATTCTTTTCCCTCAAAAGATGTCCTGGCCTAAAACTAATCTTTTCTTTCCCTAATGGCTCTCTGCCCCACCCTTCTTCTTATCAAAACCCTTCCATTTGTGGAATGTCTGGGAGCACCCTTCTAGTTGCTAGAGGGGATGCTCCCCGATTTGACCTTCAAATTGGCTGAATTATGTTTTTTACCACTGCTCACCCACAGAGGTCCTTGTCCTGGAAGGAGGATGAGTTCTCTGCAGAGCAGAACTTGGTCTCCTGTGCAGCTGTGTCTCAGGGCCTAGAATACAAGCAAAGCACATGACATATTAATAGAATTCAAAGTTTAAGGTTTAGTATGTAGTAAAGCAACCCATTTTGTACTCGAGGAAGAAAAGAAGTTACTTTTCTAGTTATGTGTTTGCTTAAATTTATATGATCATTAACAGTAAACGTTATTCTTATTGTTAGAAAAAGAATTTAATCAATCTTCTAACAAAGAAGGAAATGTAGAAAAAGTGACTACTTCCAAATCTATCCACAGTCAGAAATACTCTGAAGAAATAGATTGAGGATAAAATTCAGCCCTCACGTTGAGGGAATAGAGGAGATAGAATCAAAAGTCTGGGTCCCCTAAGCTCCAAAGCTCTCACTTATACCATTGCCTCCAAATATACCATCAATTTCACCTCCCAACCATGTTTTTAAAGCAAATACTTTAGTCCTAAATACTTTAGTCCTCCATCATTTCCTCCTGGTCTTCATTTTCTCCTCTTGGGACACTACTATTTTAATATCCCCAATTTCAGAGTAATGGAGGCCTAGGAAGGTGCCTTTCTCATGAGCCAGTGAGAGACAGAGCAGGTCGTAAAGCTAGGGGGCCAGTTCAGCACCCACCCCCTGCCCCGCACTTCTACCAGCCTTACCTGGAGAGGAGCTCCAGCCCTAGAACATAGCCCTGAGCAGAGTGAGGGAGCAGGCTGGAGGGCTGACCCAGTCTTTTGTTGGCTCCTCCCGCCCCTTGCAGAGTTTGCAAATTTCTAGGACCAATCCCTTTTCAATCCCACCCCTTTGCTGCCTCTCAGGATATCTCATGCAGCCCAGAAGTCACTGCTGATTTCCAATCCATAACCACAGAGTTCCATCTCCAGCTCTGATTCTCAGGCACCTCTGTGCTCCACCCCTACACCACTGCCAGGATTCCAGCATCTCAAGGAGATAAAGGCCACCACTCATTGCTAAGTTATTCACCCATGACCCCAGGAGTCAACCTTGACTTCCCTCTTTTCTTCAATCTCCACGTTTAATCATTCCCACCCCCGTGGAATGTCTGCTGCTTTTTCTCTCCATGGCTCTGTAATCACACTGAACTCTATGCAGCCTTCCTGGGACAGAGCCTTCCCCATCCTCTGCTTCAGTTCCTCTCTGAAGCACCTAGACAACAGTATTTGCTGCACATTTCCTGAGCTGTTTCACAGACGCTAAAACCTCTGCCAAACAGAAGAGATTAACTACTTGATGACCATGAGCACATAGCCCCCAGATCCACTGGAGCCTGAGGATTGATAAAGTGACACTGTCCTGTTATCTCACCATCAATCAACCAGAAACTTGTGCCCATGTTGATCACATACCCTGGGACTCCACTCCCTCACCTGGGCTTTGAAAATGCTTTCCAAAAAAAAAAAAAAAAAAACAACTTTCTAGAAACCCATCAGGGAGTTCAAGTATTTTGAGCACTAGCTACTTTGGACTCCTTGCTTGGTGCCCTACACTTTTCTTTATCATAACCCAGTGTCAATAAACTGGCTTTACTGCATGCAGGCAAGCAGACCCAAGTTTGGTTCAGTGAAAGTTCCCAATGTTTGTCACAGGGCCCTGCAGTAAGTATGGGCACACATCATGGCCTGGAGATAAATAAAACATGGCCAATATTCAGTTCACAAATCACTCGGTTTATTGCAAGCAATTAGCATGCAAGACATGTTAGTCGAAGTTGGGAATATACAAAAGAGGGTAGGGAACCTCTCCAAGGAGAAGTCTGGGCAGGAGGCATGTCAGCATGAGCAGTGGTCTGCTGTCTGCAGTGGGTCTCCAGACAAGTGTGAGCGGGAAGTGGCCCTCTGCTCCGCCGGAGCCTCTGGCAGTGTTCCTCTGCAGCAGCTCTCAGCAGGTGGAGGCAGGTCCTCAGTGAAGTGTCTCATTTTAAGGAATAACATTTACCCCTGGGGAGGGGACCTTGGCTCATCAGTTGCTTCTCCTGTTCCAGTGACTTGCGTCACTCATCTGACTTCTCTTAGCCTATCCCTCTGAGACAGCTGCAGTCCTCCAGCCAACTTTTCAAGACAAAAAATATGGAAGTTCACCCTGGCCACTGAGGCTTACAATCTTTAACACAGCTTACAGTCCTACAAGTTTCAAGCAAGAAGAGTAGGAATCACAAGACAAAGGAAATCACATTATAACATCATTTATAACTCATGTTTGAGAACATTTATAATATTAATGGTACTTAATCTCAAAAGTTCAGTTTATACTGTTTTACATCTCAAAAAGAGACAGTTGATTAATTATGGCCAACATTACAATACCAAAAACTTATAAATGCTTAATGCTCACATACCTGCATTCAGTTTTTGTTGCAAAGTCCCTTGGCTGTAAGAAAGAATATTTGGGGGAAAAAAAAGAAAAGAATTATTGATACATCAGTTCCATTGATAAGAATTAGCTCTTGATGCTGAGGTGGTTTCTTCTTGGTATTTCTTCTGTGATTGTATGAATGGAGTTGTGTGGTGAGGTCCTCATGATGTCAATTTAAAATAAAGAAATAAATAAAAGCACACAGCCAATTATTATAAAGAGATAGATAGATACTGCAACTACCCAGTATTTTTGAGGCCGGTAGGTTAAGCCTATGAATTTTAGCCAGCATTCAGGAATAAAAGCCTACACAAGAAACAATATGAAGCCAAACTGGAAAGTTAAAAAGAGAACAGCATATTTATGAATTGCTCTTTTCAGCAACAGCCATGGTGAATTTTCTACCATTTTCTCCGTGGCTTTGCACATTCTCAGTTTTGAGTCTGTGCAAGAGCATGAGGGAGGAAAAGTTGAGGAAAAGGTCATAGCACCACAGCCCCTCAGCCCACACACTGTTGCTCCTGAATAGCTTTAAAAGCCTTGGTTTCCAGGATCTCAGCTTCCACATGTATCTAAAGCTGATATGCCTGAGAAGATGACTGAGATATGACCTTCCCCTATCTCTTTCTCAGTCTTTCTCTTCCCTCTTTATGAAATGATCACTAGATTCACTATGGGGACATTTCCCCCTGGTATAAAAATCTGGTTGAGACTGCCTGCTTCTGAGTAGAAATTCCTAACATGCCCAGCTTGGAGGCTTCCATAAGAAATATTGAAAGAAGAGGTACTTCATCTCATCCAGGCAACAAGCGTCTCCATCCCATCCGTCCATTCACTCATCCATTCATCCATCTATATACTCATCCATCTATCCCCACATCCATTCATACATACATCCCTTCATGTATCCACCCATCCTTCCCTCTCTCCCTCCATCTCTGTCTCTATTGGACTGAGAATCAGAAGTAAGATACATGTCCCCAAGATGTACGTCAACACCATTATTTGAACTGAAATGTGAAGTCTAAGTTCCCTGATAGAAAGTATGATTTGTCTGGGACTTCCTTGGTAATCCAGTGGTTGGGAGTGTGCCTGCCAGGTCAGGGCATGTGGGTTCGATCCCTGGTCTGGGAGGATACCACAGGGTATGGGGTAATTAACCCCGTGAGCTGCAACTACTGAACCTGAAGCTCTAGAGCCCATGAGCCAAGCCACAACTACTGAGACCACAGTGCTGCAACAACTGAAGCCTGTGGGTCTTGTCACTCCACAACAAGAGAAGCCACTGCAATGTGAAGCCCGTGCAAAGAAGATAGAGAAAGCCTGCAAGCAGCAATGAAGACCCAGTGAAGCCAAAAATAAATAATTTTTTAAAAAATTTAAAAAATAGAAAGTATGATTTGTCGGATGGGATTGGCATTGCCAATTTGGTTATAAGAATACTTTTCATAATCTAGATGAACTAAACCCATTTTCGACAAAAACACACTTAAGGTATGTTCAGAACATATAAAAAAGAAAAAAAAACACTAGAAAAATATATCCTTTGAAACTATTTAAACTTATGATTCAAAATTTTAGATGTGAACATAAAAACGTGTTTTGTGAGGAATACGACCAAAAAGTATTTGAAAACCACTGCCCCTTAGGTCCCTACTTGGTCCAGAATGATTCCAGAGGAGTCACTTTGGAAACAGTGGATGAGCTAACCAGGGGGTTTGGGCAAACAGGCTGAGCCTAGCACTGGGCTTCTTGTCTGGCACCAGTTCATCTTTGAGTCTTACCAGCTCTTCAGTTTTGTCTGGACTGTCAGCA
This sequence comes from Dama dama, assembly GCF_033118175.1. NCBI lineage: Eukaryota > Metazoa > Chordata > Mammalia > Artiodactyla > Cervidae > Dama > Dama dama. Next base: position 80,939,228 of record NC_083700.1, read on the forward strand.
TAGAAGATTTTGCCTGTTTCCAGTTTGATATCAAGTTGGCACCTCTGGCACCTGCCAGGATACACTAGGCCCCAAAGGGAGAGTCTTTCCTGGACTTGCAGCACCAGAATATTGAAATGAAGTCCAGCTTGGATTTGGAGCTAAGACTTATTCTGCTTGGGATGTCCTTCCTCAACCTAATTCTACCCACTTTGCTAGATTAATCAACTTATTTGTCAAATAGTTAGTGTGTACATACTATGCACTGTTCTTTGATGACCATCTGCTCCTCTAAGGGGAAGCTTTGTTTGACCCTTTAGGCTGAATTAGGAACCCTTCTGAGTCCCAGCACCCTAGGACTTCTGCTATTAAGGCACTCATTCATCCAGATTTAGGCTGTTGAGTTGAAACCACCACTTAACCAGCTGAGTGACCTAAAGTAGTTAGCAGACCTCCCTGTGCTTCCATTTCTAAAATCTATGAAGGCAAAATAGTACCTACCTCATGGTATTGGGGGAACTTGAGGTAAATTGTCTTTCAGGTAATTCAGGTAAAATGTCTTTCACAATGCTTAAAATTCAGCATTATATGCATATTGCAACAAGTTTGTTAAATATCTGAAAGTATAAAGAATCAAAGGTGACTTTAACACTGAATGCACATTCTTTAGGACTTTTCAAGCACTTAAGCACTTACATAAAATATGAACTTTTACGACAGTGAACTTTCCTTGTTCAGGATTTTCATGAGCTTTGAGTTAAATATTTTAAAAACCAATTGGGGAAGATATGTAAATATATACCTTTCCAGCAATGAAGATAAAATCTCATCTGGCAAGTTACTTTCTTGTGTTTCCTGTAAAATGAGAAGTACTGTGGTACCAGTCTCATGGATTGTTGATTAAATGATGCAAAATATGCAAAAATGCTTAGAATGGTGCTTTGGTAAATCATTTGGCTCAGTGGGTAAAGAATTAGCCTGCAATGTAGAAGGCACAGGAGAAGCAGGTTCAGTCCCTGGGTCGGGAAGATCTCCTGGAGAAGGGAATGGCAACCCATTCCAGTATTCTTGCCTAAAACATCTAATGGACAGAGGAGCTTGGTGGGCTACATTTAAAGGGTCGCAAACAGTCAGACACAACTGAGTGACTAAGCAAGAAGAAGATGGTAAACCATTTACTATTAATATTTCTCTTATAATTTGTTTAAAATTTTGGCATCCCTTTTTCTCAAATAGGTCTTACACATTTTCTTTTCTTTTGGCTAATATTATCCCTGAGTAGTAATTATATTTATTGCCATTGTGAATGATTTTCTCCCCAGTCTATGGCTGATAGGTAGGAAAGCAGTGCTTAATAGCCTGTGGCTGGTAGCTTATACTCTAGTATCTCCGAGAAAGAAGATCTTATAAATAGATTTTTTTTTAACACAACATGCTATTGAAAAGATAAAGGCAAGCAAAAGTTCTATGAATGGTAGAAAATGCTGTCAGTCACACTTGCAGGGGAGGTCTGGGCAAGTTTCTTGGAAGCGGTCACGGGGGCTGCTTCTTCAGGGACAAGGCATTTTGACCTGATGTTGGTGCCGTGCTCCCGTTAACTACTTAACTCCTGTTCACTGGAGGTGCCAAGATGGTGGGCTCTGCCTCTGATGATAGGATTCAAAGTGGAGGCAAAAGAAGAGGACAGTTTAGAGGGTCTGTTGCATCATCTCTGCTTGTCTTGGACTAGAGACCCTTTGCCTTTTTTTTCCACTCCTGCTGTTCTAAATTCCACAAAGACTCACCCTATCCTAACAACTGGCCCTGACTTTGAAGCTAAGATGAAACAAGGAATTGGTGAGAGCTTTACTTTGGAATGAGGTGCTGTTCTGGCCCATATAGTAACCTACTACTCTTTTTCTGTAAACTATTTATGGACTACACTTCTAGAGGAAAGTAGTCCTATGAAAAAGGATGCCTAATCCCATCCCATATTAAATATTCCAATTTCTTATTTTAGGATGAGGACGCTCACCTAGATTTACATAATGAGATTATTTTGAACAAGATTTCATTCTGATGACATGGATCAGGTAAATGGAAAACCTGCTCCATCTTCTGGCCATGTGTGTATGTAACTTTTTTAGACTATTCTTTTAAAAAGCTTTTTATATAGAAGTATAGTTGATGTACAATGCTATATAAGTTACAAGTGTACAATATAGTGATTCACAATTTCTTAAGGTTGTACTCCATTTATAGTTCTTTAATATCAAGCGCAGGTTTTTCTCTTCTAGTTGCTAAATCTGAAGCTTTGTGAACTTTAACATGTGTTCAGTGAAGACTTACCTGTGTAATTAGATGAAAAGGCAGATTTTGATTCCTAAGTGTGTACCTGCCTGCACCAGAATCCTGATGTAAACTGTTTACGGACTACACTCTTGAGAAACAGCAAAAATAATGGGATGAATGTCAAATTGTAAAATGAATAGTGGGTGTTTAAAATCATTTCATGGTTGAAAAAGAGACAGACTTTTGGAAATTCCCTGGTGGTCCAGTGGCTAGGACTCAGCACTTTCCCTGCTGAGTGGCCAGGGTTTGAACCTTGGCTGAGGAACTAAGATCCCACAAGCCACGTGGCATCACAAAGTAAAAACAGAAATACTGTTTCATAAAGCATAGAAGTTTAGAAAGTACAAATATATTAGAGATGAAACTATGGAACTTAAAATCACATATAATCCCAGATAAAAACCATTTTATAATCTTATTTTGGTGTCTTTTAATTTTGTATAACCAGTACAAAAATTTATTTGAAAATATGCTTTGAACTAGCTGCATCATTTTCCACTGGGTTACTCTGTGCCATGTCATGTTTAATTGTCCCCACTTGGGTTATGGAAGATCTTTAGGCTGTTTTCACTGTTAGAAATCATAGTATGGTATTCGTATGACCATCCATTTACATTAATCTTTGTGTACAACTTTGATTATTCCTTTAGGGTACACTAGAAAAGATTATGGTGCGGATTGATTGGTGATAATATTGCTGGCTCACTGTTTCCTGATTTAATACATTTTAGGCAGACTATCCAAAAACATGGAATTGCGTAGATGAAAGGAGTCAATTTCTCTACAAACATGATAGTCTCTAATTAGAATCATAAAATCTGTCTTTCTAAATGTTTAATAGAATTTTGCAACCCAAGAGTTCTTTCCTCTCCTGTATACTTTGTACTTGTGTTCTTTGTTTTGCTGTTTTCTTCCTTGCAGGTTAAAACAAAAAAAAATCTTGCATTTTGATGATTTATTATTCATTATTAGCCTAATTTGAATGAAGAGTTTCAATAATAGGAGAGTTATAATTGAATGGGATGTAATATACCTTGTTAAATTTATATTTATTGAATGCTGACTTATCAGGCACTGGGTGAGACTTCATGAGTAGGAAGTAAGCAACGATCTAATTCATGACCTCGACAATGACATAGGTATGAAAATAATGACAAAAGTAAGTGATGCTTGCACTAATAAAGCAATGTACAAGGTACAGATATAGTAATAACAGTTCATTTTTACTATGGGCCAAGCACTGGTGCTTGTACACCTATGTCAATTCATTTAATCATCCTATGTTATGTTATCCTATAAGGCAGGTATTAGCCCATGGAGACACTAAAGCAGCGTAACTTTGCCCAGAGTTCTAAGAGCCAGGATTTGAATCTAGGTGTTCCTGCTCCAGAGTCCACGCACATAACCACTAAACATTAATGTCTCTCTATAATGTCAATGAGGGAAGAATTATAACTTTGGAGAATCCAGAAGGATTTAAATAATTGTGTGTTCCTATGCTCTGTCACTTCAATTGTGTCCAACTCTTTGCGACCCCGTGGACTACAGCCCACCAGGCTCCTCTGTCCATGGGGTTCTCCAGGCATGAATACTGGAGTGGGTTGCCATTTCCTTCTCCAGGGGATCTTCCTGATCCAGGGATCAAACCCAGGTCTCCCGCATGGCAGGCAGATTCTTTACCGCCTGAGCCACCAGGAAGCATACGTTCAACTAATATTAATTGAGCAACGACTGCATGGCAAGCAATGTGCAAAGAGCCGGATGGATATACCATGGTCAAAAAGATAGTCATGGTCCCTGTCTTCACAAAGCTTGGGTCAACTTAAAGAAAGACACACAGCATAAGAGTTGCGAATTTCCGTTTTATTCTGGGACTTTGCTGAGGAATATAGTCTGTGAGGAGTTGTTCCTCAAATAGCTCTGAGGCACTGCTCCAAAGAGGAAGGGGAAGAGGCCAGAATAAATACAATCTTGGCTAGGGAACACATGCAGTCATGCATACCCCTCAGCCAAAGGTTACTGCCAGTCATGAGGGACAGATATCTCAGTCAATGATTTTAGTGCTTTTGTATGTTTGTGAAGATACAAGAGTTCGCAAATATTGCATAATTTTTTCCCTAAAATGTATCTAATTTTCTAAGGGCCTTGTTTCCAAAGCTCAGAGTGACCCATCCTGTTCTTCATCCTTAATTCTTCTCAGGGTGCACAGTTGGTCAGTGACTGCAATGGCTAATGACATCCTTGTGGAACTGGCGAGTGGGAAGCATTCTTTGTTTTTCCACTTGCAATCTAGTGGGGGAGCCATACAGTAAACAAACAAAAACACAAATGAATACACAATTGCTTAAGTGTAATGAAGGCAAAGAACCGAGTATTAATATGAAAATAATAATACCAGAAAGACAAGGAGTTTTAGGTTACTGTGGTGTCTTGAATGACTTTTCTGAGGAGGCATCACACCTGGAGCTGAAGGAAGAGGAGGAGTTAGGCACAAAAGTGGAAAGAAGAACTTGAGTGCAGGTCCTGGGTCAGGAACTTGGGTCAAGAGGAACTGAAAGAGTGGTTGCAACAGCAAGGGAAATGCTGATGAGAACAGAGCATCCTAGGACATGTTAAAAGAAGCTGAATTTATCCTGAGGTCAATGAAGGGTTTGAAGCAGGGGTGGGGAAGTGGTTGCAAGGACCTATGAATATTTCAAGAAGGTTATTGGATTCTACAGAGTATGAATTGAAAATTGAGAGACTGAAAAGCTAGAAGAGCAGTTAGAAGTATCTCCAGGCACAAAACGATGATGACCAGACCAGGCTGGTGGCTTTGGAGACAGAACAAAGTGTGCATCCTACAGACATGCATTAGGAGCAGAGTCAACAGTTCTGGTGGGTGGCTTAGATGTTAGGGTGACTTCTAAGGTCTTTATTTTGCCCACTAGATGGATGTGTGCTAAGTCGCTTCAGTAGTGTACAACTCTGTGCGATTCTCTGGATTGTAGCCCACCACCAGGCTCCTCTGTCCATGGGATTCTCCCAGCAAGAATACTGGAGTGGGTTGCCATGCCCTTCTCCAGGGGATCTTCCCAACCCAGAGATTGTACCCACACCTCTTAAGTCTCCTGCATTGGCAGGCGGGTTCTTTACCACCGGCACCACCTGGGAAGTCTACTAGATGGATGTGAAGGTTTTTACTGAGATGAAGAAACCTGGGGGTAAACAGATTTTGGAGGGTTTACAGAAGTCCTCTTAATCCAGCTTCCAGAAGTGAACCAGAGAATAGAAAAATATGTTTTTTCAGCACAATTCATAACTGACTCCCCTTTCCATCTCTAAGAAAAAACATAATACCTACGGCAACAAGCAATGTGACCTGGAATCCTGAGATGTCAGAGGGGTGAGCGATGGTTCCAGGCCCCTTGGACCTCACTCATCCATCTTTCCTTCCTCCTGGAGGCTTTCATGCTGACTCCAGACTGTACACTCTGAGAGATCAGGAATCTTATCTGGATGGTTCACCCACACGTCCCTCTTCTGAGGGAGCGATTGTGTTTTCAATCTTACTTCAGCCCTCCTTACTCACAATTAATAGGTTTATTACCCTTCTCTATCCCCACTTTACTTGCAAACTGATTCCAGAGGGGAATGTCAGCATATTTTGGACATTAGTGCAGAGAGAAATTTTGTTCTTACTCCACTATTACAGGGACTTCCTTAAAGGACAAATACAATCACAAAACTCCTTAGATTAGATGATCTCAGTGACCCAAGGATGCATAAAGGCTGTCATGTGGCCCAGAGGTCCTTCCTGGTTTGGACTCTGTCTGTCTGCCTATTACAGCTCTTTCCACTTCTCACAACCTATGTTCTGGTCACACTTGACTCAGTAGTTTGCTGAACTCACCATTCTCAATTCTCACTTTGAAAATTCTGCTGTTCTCCCTGGAAACCCCATCACCCATTCACCCAACCAACTCTGACTGCACCTGCAGCCTCGAGTAGGCAGCTTTCATAACACTCCATTCTTCTGTCTATCGTAGCATCACCTCCCTCCATCATACTATCATCCCCTCTACTGCAATCCTTTCCTTATCTGCCACCTCTCTAGACTAAGCAACTCAAGGGACGGGAATGTGTCATTCAGTTCTGTGTTTCCTGAACCTAACATAGTCAACTCTTACAAAGTGTTAACATGAGTAAGAGAAAAAGTCTTGTCTTACCTCACATGCTTTTTTGGTTTACAGTTCTTTATTTTTTTGATGTGGACCACTTTTAAAATCTTTATTGTTTGTTTCAATACATTTGTTTATTGAATTTGCTTCAATATTGCTTCTGTTTTATGTTTTGGTTTTTTTGGCCTCCAGGCAAGTGGGATCTTAGATCCCTAACCAGCGATCGAACCAGCACTTCTCTCATTGGAAGGTGAAGTCCTAATGACCTGACCACTGGGGAGGTCCCTATTTTAAAATCAATTTCAATGACTGCTAATGAGCGTTAAATCTTCTAGCTCTTTCTAAGTGTATCCCACAAAACAATTTTATTTAAAATACACAGTAAAATGATAAATTTCAGCAACAAGATTCTTCCAGAGGGTAGGCCCTGAAAGGAAGCAGGACAGGAGGGGTGGGACAGAGAGAAAAGCCGGGGTGGAGGTGGGGTGGATCTTAAGGACTAAACTACGTGTCCCAGCGGCTGAAACTCTAACATCTCCAGCTTATTGCTCGCTGTCAAGGGCCAGGCAATTTGGTTACAGGAGCTTGCAAAGAAAGGAACAGAACCTGGTCATAAACTGAACTACCAGCGGCAATGAGGATGATGTCTATCATCCGATACTTTTAACAGCCTGGCGGTGTGGGAGCTCCAACCTTCCGAAGCTCTGCCCGCATCGGAGGTCTTGCAAGCTTTCACTCTACCAAGATTCCCCCGCCCTCCTGCACCCACCCCTTCTAGTTACTGAAGACTCAGCTAAACAACTTTCCCCCCTGCCGCACCGCCGCAGACTGCAGACTCCCGAAACTCGCAGCGTCTCTCCTGCGCCCCCGCGCGACCGTCTCCGGTTTCGCAGGCTGCTGCTGTCGGGTGCACACGCGGACAGAGAGCAAGTTTGGGTGTTCTTGGCCCCAGCCGGGAAAGACAGTGTGGGTGAAAGACAACCATCCTGCCAAGGAGGCGTGTATCCTGTCCTCACCAGCGTGCCGCGAGCCAAACACCTGGCAAATCTACCTGGTTAGAATCTTCACATGTCACTAGAAAACCAGTGACCAAGGAAGGGTTGGAAAGCAGTAATTAAACTTCAGATACGGACATGCATCTCCGAGGCGGTGAGAGAGGTCACAGTGGTGGTTCAGGCGAGTCATTTATGCCCCGCTCTGATCTTTAAGCCACAGCTTTAGAACTGTGGTGTTGGAGAAGACTCTTAAGAGTTTCTTGCATTGCAAGGAGATCAAACCTGTGAACCCTTAACCGAAATCTATCCTGAATATTCATTGGAAGGACTGATGCTGAAGCTGAAGCTCCAATATTTTGACCACCTAATGTGAAGAGCTGACTCATTGGAAAAGACCCTAATATTGGGAAAGGTTGAAGGCAGGAGGAGAAGGGGGCGACAGAGGAAGAGATGATTGGATAGCATCATTGACTCAATGGACATGAGTTTGAGCAAACTCCGGGAGTTGGTGAAGCACAGGGAAGCCTGGCGTGTTGCAGTCCATGGTGTCGCAAAGATACCACTGAGCGACTGAACAACAAGGACAAGAATTAATGCATCTTTGTCTTGCCAAGCTATCACACCTAATAACGTGGGAATCCCTTGCTGTGGTCGCAGGGCTTTTATGTAAGGAATTGTCCAGTGAGCAGTCAGGACACTTCCGAGAAGCAAGTCTTCTAGCCCCTAAGGAAACAGGGAGCCTCACCCCCACTCTCTGCCTCTGTCCAAAGCAAGCTTGCTATGGCCTTTTGTTTAATCTGTGGGTCAGAATTGATCTACCGACTCCTGGGGTCCACATTCTATTGGACACCCAGAAAGGGAGTCAGTTCCAGAGCAGATGGGGTGGTGATTTGGCAGAGAGAGTGCGAGTCCTGCTTGTCCCCAAACCCCATTGTTATTTGGTTAGTACTCACCTTTTCTAAACAGTGGAGACAATAATGTCTATTCTGAAGGACTGTGAAGATTCATTGGGTTCCCCTAACCCCAATATTTTATTATCAGTTCAGTTCAGTTCAGTCGCTCAGTCGTGTCCGACTCTTTGCGACCCCATGAATCACAGCATGCCAGGCCTCCCTGTCCATCACCAACTCCTGGAGTTTACTCAAACTCATGCCCATCGAGTTGGTCATGCCATCCAGCCATCTCATTCTCTGTCATTCCCTTCTCCTCCTGCCCTCAATCTTTCCCAGCATCAGGGTCTTTTCTAATGAGTCAACTCTTCGCATGAGGTGGCCAAAAAGTATTGGAATTTCGGCTTCAGTATCAGTCCTTCCAATGAACACCCAGGATTGATCTCCTTTAAGATGGACTGCTTGGATCTCCTTGCAGTCCAAGGGACTCTCGGGAGTCCTCTCCAACACCACAATTCAAAAGCATCAATCTTTCGGCGCTCAGCTTTCTTCACACTCCAACTCTCACATCCATACATGACCACTGGAAAAACTATAGCCTTGACCAGACAGACCTTTGTTAGCAAAGTAATTTCTCTGCCTTTTAATATGCTATCTAGGTTGGTCATAATTTTCCTTCCAAGGAGTAAGCGTCTTTTAATTTCATGGCTGCGGTCACCATCTGCAGTGATTTTGGAGCCCCCCAAAATAAAGTCTGACACTGTTTCCACTGTCTCCCCATCTATTTCCCATGAGGTAATGGGACCAGATGCCATGATCTTAGTTGTCTGAATGTTAAGCTTTAAGCCAACTTTTTCACTCTCATCTTTCACTTTCATCAAGAGGCTTTTTAGTTCCTCTTCACTTTCTGCCATAAGGGTGGTGTCATCTGCATATCTGAGGTTACTGATATTTCTCCTGGCAATCTTGATTCCAGCTTGTGCTTCATCCAGCCCAGCGTTTCTCATGATGTACTCTGCATAGAAGTTAAATAAGCAAGGTGACAATATACAGCCTTGATGTACTCCTCTTCCTATTTGGAACCAGTTTATTGTTCCATGTCCAATTCTAACTGTTGCTTCCTGACCTGCATACAGGTTTCTCAAGAGGCAGGTCAGGTGGTCTGGTATTGCCATCTCTTTCAGAATTTTCCACAGTTGATTGTGATCCACACAGTCGAAAGCTTTGGCATAGTCAATAAGGCAGAAATAGATGTTTTTCTGGAACTCTCTTGCTTTTTCGATGATCCGGCGGATGTTGGCAATTTGATCTCTGGTTCCTCTGCCTTTTCTAAATCCAACTTGAACATCTGAAGTTCACGGCTCACGTATTGCTGAAGCCTGGCTTGGAGAATTTTGAGCATTACTTTACTAGCGTGTGAGATGAGCGCAATTGTATGGTAGTTTGAGCATTCTTTGGGATTGCCTTTCTTAGGGATTGGAATGAAAACTGACCTTTTCCAGTCCTGTGGCCACTGCTGAGTTTTCCAAATTTGCTGGCGTATTGAGTGCAGCACTTTCACAGCATCATCGTTCAGGATTCGAAATAGCTCAACTGGAATTCTATCATATCCACTAGCTTTGTTTGTAGTAATGCTTTCCAAGGCCCACTTGACTTCACATTCCAGGATGTCTGGCTCTAGGTGAGTGATCACACCATTGTGATTATCTGGGTCGTGAAGATCTTTTTTGTACAGTTCTTCTGTGTATTGTTGCCACCTCTTCTTAATATCTTCTGCTTCTGTTAGGTCCATACCATTTCTGTCCTTTATCGAACCCATTTTTGCTTGAAATGTTCCCTTGGTATCTCTAATTTTCTTGAAGATCTCTAGTCTTTCCCATTCTGTTGTTTTCCTCTATTTCTTTACATTGATCACTGAGGAAGGCTTTCTTATCTCTCCTGGCTATTCTTTGGAACTCTGCATTCAAATGGGAATATCTTTCCTTTTCTCTTTTGCTTTTCGCTTCTCTTCTTTTCACAGCTATTTGTAAGGCCTCCTCAGACAGCCATTTTGCTTTTTTGCATTTCTTTTCCGTGGGGATGGTCTTCATCCCTGTCTCCTGTACAATGTCATGAACCTCTGTCCATAGTTCATCAGGCACTCTGTCTATCAGATCTAGTCCCTTAAATCTATTTCTCACTTCCACTGTATAATCATAAGGGATTTGAAAATTTCAAACATACAGCACAGTTGAAAGATTTCACAGTGAATATCTACTAGATTTGTTTTATCATACAGCTGTCTATGTATCATCCATTCAGCCATGAACCCATTTTTTTAAAAAAATCCATTTCAAAGTAAACTGCAGACAAATTTTTTAAATTGATTAAACTGTATTTGGCACAGTGCCTTGACAGTTATTTCCATTCAACAAATATCTGAACATTTGTGTTGTGCCAGCACCATGGGCTTCCCAGGTAGCAGTAGTGGTAAAGAATCCACCTGCCAATGCAGGAGACGTAAGAGATGGGGGTTCGATCTGTGCTAGGTGCTGTGGATACAAGTCTGAAAGACACTGTTTCTGTCCTCGAAGTGTTCAGAATTTGGCATGAACAAGAGACAGATTAACAGATACCAACTCTCCCACTGTTGACATGATAGAGGAAGCTCAGGGTGAACCCCAAGCAGAAGAGAGAGTTATCCAGGTCTGTGAGGTCAGGGAAGTCTTCCTGGAGGAAGCAGCATTTCAAAGGAGATTTTTATAATAGCTTCTATAACTACTGTAATACAGTGTGATAAACAAGCTTTATAGTCTACACCCCAAGGTGGTGAGTTAACCTTGAAGCTGTACCCATAGCAGGAATCTTGGGTCCACAGATGGATAATTAGCATTTGAAACACCATATACTTTTGGAATGGCTTCAGTAGCAAGGGAAGGATGATACACTCCTGGGATGGCTTCAAACATCATCATCTAAAAGTACACCAAAAAAAAGAAAAAGTTTAAAAAGTAAAGGAAAAAAATAAGTAAAACTAGACTCAAGGGTGCATTAATTACCTAGAGTTAACTTTTAAGTTAGTGAAATGAATGTGCACAAGAGCTGTGGTTGGTAGGAAGATGGAAGACACGGCCCTTCCTGCTTGCTTAAACAGGCCCTAGGGATCTAAAACCTGACACCTTCAGGGCAGCCTTCTAGGTCGGAACCCGGAACCCTTAGCGCTACATGTTCCCGCTCACCTCCACCCCCTCCTTAGGAAGGGTTTATTGGTGGGTCAGAAAGTCTGAATGTTGTTGCAGCTGGCTGGGAATGAAACTTTTCAAACCAGGTGTTTGTGGGAAAATCGAAAACATTCGTTTTTAACCCTGACTGCAGGGTTATGAGAATCCCTGCTTGGAGCTTTTAAAAACAATTCTTGGATCTCACCCTTTCTCCCCTCTGTCCCCAGGCCCCGTGTGGCATGCATGCTCCATCAGTCGTGTCCAACTCTTTGCAACCCCATGGACTGGAGCCCACCAGGCTCCTCTGTCCATGGAGTTTCCCAGGCAAGAATACTGGAAACAACAACAGGGGATCTTCCTGACCCAGGGATCGAAACGGCATCTCCTGTATCTACTGCATTGGCAGATGAATTCTTTACCACTGAGCCACCTGGGAAGCTATAGCCCAGGCATTGGGTATTTCAAATATCCCCAGGTGATTTTTTTCCCCAGTGATTTTAATGTACAGCCAACGTTAGGAACCAGTGGCCTAAGAAGACAGAGGGCAGCTCACCAAACTTTCCCAATAGGTGGAAGGTTTGTGTGTTGTGTGCTCGCCGGAGAATGTTTATGCAGGTGGCAGGCTCAGGCCAATTTTCTGTCACTGTAGCAAGCTCTCAGGTAGCAAGGTGGTGAAGGTGGAGGCCTGCTTTCCTGTCTGCCTCTAACAGTTGGAGGCCACTTATATTTACCAAAAACAATTCGGCAATTGTGACTGACCACAGACCGGAGGGGAAAGGGAGGGGAGAACTCCGACCTAGTGTTTCTCTAACTTTTGTGTGTATGAATCCAGTGGAGAGTCTGTTAAAACACAGCATGCTGGGCCCCACCCCAGAGATTCTAATTCAGTTGGTCCAGGGCAGGGCGCACTTCAGAATTCTCTCCCAGGTGATGCAGCTGATGCCTGTCCGTGGTTAAACGTTGGGCAGCATTGCAGGAGAGCCTGGGCTCGGCATTCCTCTCCTGGGAGAGCAGAAGGATGGTGATGGAGTGAGGGGTACCCACCACTCAACTCCAGAAACTTGTTTTATTTTTCTAGGAACTTCAGGATAACTGTGTGAAAACGGGTTCCCACAGGCCTCACACCCTGAAGGATGGGATTCACCTGTTTTTAAAGGATGAAAATAGAAATTTCCTGTCTGACATCATATTGGTCAGGGTTTTCTACAGAAATAGAACCAATAGGCTCTGTGTGTGTGTGCGCGCATGCGCACATAAAATATTTATTATAAGGAACTGGTTCATGCAATTATGGATATCAGGCTCACAGCCCAGGAGAGTCAGTGGTACAGATGGACTCTGAAGGCTGCAGGAGAATTTCCTGCTCAGAGAGGCAAGACCTTTTGTTCTATTCAAGCCTTCAACTGATTGGATGAGGCCCACCAATGTTACAGAAGGCAGTGTGCTAACTCAAAGTCTACTGATTTAAATGTTCCCTGGTGGCTCAGCAGCAAAGAATCTACCTGTAATGCAGGAGACATGGGTTCAACCCCTGGGTTAAGAAGATCCCCTGGAAAAGGAAACGGGCAACTCACTTAAGTATTCTGGTCTGGGAAATTCCATGGACAGAGGAACTAATTTTGAGGTAGCCACAATTTCTAAAATCTGATTCTAGAAGGATGATCAGAAAAACATATTTCCTCCTATATTAACTTTGCCAGCACAGGCCTTGAAACTTGACAGCAGCATCTCAGGGACCCAAGATCAAAACAGCTTCTTCCTCCTTCAAGTGACTGGAAATGGAAGCACTGCTCAGAATGGGTGGAGGTTAGGGACTCACACACACACGTCTTCCAAATTTCAGTTTATCTTGGTGTTATGCAGACAGTGAAATGTTTCTTTTTTCATCTTCACTTAAATATAGAGAATCTGAAGTTTGAGAGTCAAGCTGTCAAAAATTTAACATTTGCACGAGGCTGACATAAAACTGGAACTATTACCTAAATTTAAAGTTGTGTGTTCAAAAAAGTCTCACTATTCTGGTTGACTTTAATAGGAAAATAGGAGTATAAATAAAGTATAAAATTAGGGAGGGGAATTGGGGACAGAAAGTTTCCACTTCTTATAAAGTTTGAAATCCAGCGCTGTAAGGAAAGTGATGTGGCTCCATCTCCTAAAAAAAGGTGGTGGGAATCCCGATCCTTATCAAATGTGCTTCTGAAGAGAGATCTACCTAGATCACCTGGGCATGGGTGGGAGAAGCAACCTAAGGACTGAGTCAAATAGGCTGTTGATTCTAGAAACTGGGAGAAGCCAAGGGGGCCTACAGGGAGAGCACTTCTTTAAGTGCAAAAGATTACAGAAGATTGAATCATCATACTTTGAGAAATCAATTCTTATTAACATCTTAAATCCTTTTGATTAGGTCAAGGATACAGGACTTTTGCCTCTGCCCATGAATTAAATCCTATGGGAATTGCCCATCTGCTGTAGTAACAACTAGAAGAGTGGACATTAGCACATGAAACAACAGTTTTCAGACACTGGACAACAGGCTGCACTGGATTTTAATGCCCAATAGAAGGGAAACAAGGGAAGGGGTGCCAGTGCCCCAGCTGACTGCCTGGAGGCAATACCCAGGCTACAACCCAGGAAAGGGGAACCACAGAGACTCCATGAGTAGCAGAGAAAGATCAAAGCTCAGGGAGGCCAGGGTGGGTGAGCTGCAAGGTAGAGAGCTGTTAGGAGGGAGTTGCATGGAGGGCTACAGAGCTCTGCAGAGGGGCCCTTGAAGCCTTCATTGGAATGCGAATCTGCACATGCATGAGAGGGAACTCCTCAAGGCCAGGAAAGAACCACGTGGAGTTCAGACAGGGCTCTGGATAGTTTCAATTCGTCACAGTGGAAAGAACTCATAGTGTACAGGCATGGAGTAGACATTTTAGAATAATGCCTTAATAGTGGGACAAAATGAGCCCTAACAGTTGCATTAGACCTCCCTAAGAAAGCCTAAAAGCAAGACTTAAAAGGATCAAACTAAGCACGAGTTAACATGATTGCACAACAGCACAGTCCCCCGCTGTTTCAAGGAATGCAATGGAATCCATACACAGCAATGTAGATTTTACAATACTTGGCATCCGATAAAAAATTACCAGACACGCCAAGAAGCCAAAATCATTGACTCCATGGACATCAGTTTGGGTAAACTCTGGGAGTTGGTGATGGACAGGGAGGCCTGGCGTGCTGCAGTTCACGGGGTTGCAGAGTCGGACACGACTGAGCGACTAAACTGAATGGAACTGAAAGAAGCCAAAAGAAAAGACCCTTTCATAATCAGGAAAGCTAATTCCATCAATAGAAAGAGCTCCGGGTATAGCAAAGATGGAATACTATAGTAGATAAAGCTCTTAATTACTATAGTCTCCAAGTATATTCACATATATAAAGCAGGAGCAAAGTACAGTCTATGGGCCAGACTTGGCTTATTTTCCATGTGTGTAAATAAAGCTTTATTAGAACACAGCCAACTTGTTAATTTATGTATTGTCCATTGCTGCTTCCATGCCATAATGGCAAAGTTGGGTAGTTATTTATTTACTACTTTTGGCTGTGCTGGGTCTTCATTGCTGCACAAGGGCCTTCTCCAGTTGCAGAGAGGGGGTGCTCCTCTTAGTTGGGGTGCCCAGGTGTTTTATTGTGGTAGCTTCTCTTGTTGCGGAGCGTGGGCTCTAGAGCACAGGCTCGGTAGTTGTGGCACACAGGTTTAGTTGCCCCACAACGTGTGGGATCGTCCCAGACCAAGCAGTGAAGCCCATGTCCCCTGCATTGGCAGGCAGATTCTTAACCACTGGACCACAAGGGAAGTACTCAGAGTTGAGTAGTTATGACAAAGACTGCAACGGCCTGAAAAACCTAAAATATCAATATTATCAATATTACCTGGTTCTTCACATCAAGTTTGCTGACTTCTGATGTAGAGGAAAACATGAACATAAGGAGGGAAATGGAAGATGTTTTAAAAGGCCCAAATAAAACATCTTAAGATGGGACATACAAAATTTGAAAACTATACCAGATGAAATTAACATGAAGGTGAATGGGACTTAGTCTCTGTTTTCAAAGAAGTTTGTCATCTGATGGGGGAGGCTGACTTCTTTGACAATGGATGGATGTGAAGCAAGGGAAGAAAGGGAATGTGGCTAGGTTAGTAAAACAATAGTTTACAACTCTAAATTCTTGGAATGAAGGTATATACCAGGTTAAAATTCCTTGCAGAGGGTTGATGGTAACTGAAGTGCCTTGCCTGGTTCTGGAGGTAGGCGACAGGCATATGAAGCTGGTATTACTCCCCATCCCAGGTATATTCCAGTGGCATGGCTGATGCTGGAAGCTTTAGTTTCAGCGTTTTGATAACACAAGTTCTAGTTACTTAAGGTCACACCATTATAATCAGTTAAACATTCTGCTATCTAATTTTGGGCAACAATTCAGAGCTAAGTCACCTTCAGAAATTTTTTTTTTTCCAAATGTCATTAAAGATGGAAACCACTAATTTCCATGTGTCAAATTTCAGACCACCTCCATAAACGGTATAAGAGGCTTATTGTTAATATTTTTGTAGTACTTACTGTGGGCTTCCCCGGTGGCTCAGAGAGTAAAGAATCTGCCTATAGTGCAGGAGACCTGGGTTCAATCCCTGGATTGGGAAGATCCCCTGGAGAAGGGAAGGGCTACCCTCTCCAGGCACTAGACTTAGGAGCTCTACTTGAATTTGGTTCATTGTAGTGCTGAGAATCCAGTCCATTCTCCCTTTCTAATTAAAGACACCAACTTGGACAAGGTCACATGACTACTAAGTCAAGATTTAAACTCAGGCAGTGTGATGCTGAGACTCACTTTCTGGACTGCTATATTCTCTCCTTTGTAAAGCATCTCTTCTAATGCCTGATAACACACTGGCAATTAATATGAGATAGCTATTAATGGATCCTATATTTTAATAGGACACTGGAAAAGTTTGTAAAACGTTGATCCTTTTTCTATTAGGGAACAAAAAAGCTGATAAAAACACAAAATTAGATGCAGAAATTAAACATTTTCATATACAATTAAACTCCAGTTACTCCTTGGCAACTATATTTATTTAGCATTTTTGGAAACATCTCATACATAAACATTCAGGAGTTTTATCTTTCCTGGTTTACTTCCCTTTCATGCTATTTCTAAATAGTGATATCATTACTACACTTAAATGGCCCAAATGATGAGGCTATAACAATATATGAGAGAACTACTCGTTTCACAAATCCACATCTTCATATTCTCTTAGCTTGCTGGTAAGTTCTGATTAAAGAAAAAAAAAAGGTTTTAGGAAGGCAGTTATTTACTAGTCATGCAAGCAGAGACAGAATCAGTTGTGAGAAGCACTAGTTATATCAATTTACTGCAAGGAGCATCAAGCACCACAATTCCTTTATCAAGAGACTTTTAGTAGCATGTCCTAAAAGGGTAATGGGTAAAGAAACACAACAATGATATATTACTTAAAAATGTCTATTTAATGGTCATTCCATCAAAATCAAGCAGAATCACATTTCAAAAGTATATATATATATATATATTTTAAGGTGCATTTTCAAGTTTTATTTGGGCTTTATTTCTTCTTAGCTGCTTGAGGTGTTCTTGCAGATACAATTAACATAGGACGTTCTGAGGCTGATAGGTTCTCATGCACTGAAAGACAATTTCTAACAACACTGTGTATGTTGGAATACGATAAAAATTTCAAAAGCCATGTGTAATTTCAAAAAACTTAATACCAGTCATGAAAGACATTTTCAACATAAAATTTAGGCACTCTATACTTTGGAATAGCCACAAAATATTCCAACAAGAGTTAATGCACTTTGTGATTACCTCTACTAAAAGATAATTCTCAATTAAAAATCTATATTATTAAATAACATTTAAATTAGAGCCCATTATATTTTGATCATTATTGTGAACCATTTGCAGCATTGTTTTCATCAAATAACGCCACACTACTTCTATTACTCATCCTGGTACTCATCTTTTGTGGTGCATTTTTTAAGAACCTATAACATTCACAGATAAGCATCTCCCCCCTTTTCCTGCTAACACCTGAAAAAGAAGGCCCTAACCAACTTTAAAAGTATTTTTGTATTTTCTGCTGTAGTTACTTTCTTAGCATGCACACTGCAGCACATGCGGGGCTCCCTGAAGACCAGAAAACATTCAGCAAGGAGCCATGACTGATTCCGAGACTCAGTTCATTTGCTCAGTCACTCTGTGGCTAAGTGCATTGCTCTATCTACATTCCTACTGACTGTGCTGCTACACTGACAGCTATGGAGCCAAGGAGAGGGATACTGAAATTTGTCACTCCACTTTGCACGATGCCAAGGCCATCCAGAACTGGGTTTACTTTGGTAAAAACTTGCTGATCTCTGCGGTGGTTCTGGGACTTCCACCTCCTCATCTGAAGCCTGAGGGGTAGGAAGGATGCCTGCTCACTGAGATGCCATTAACTCCAGATGAACTTCCCAGACTTGAGCATAACTTAGCATTGTTAGAATTCAGAACATGGATGCTAACTGTTTCTGCTGAGAAGAAGGTACATTTGCTCAGTGGTATGCAATTATGTAGCTAAGAAAACAATTAGAAAGCCGTTCAAAATTTTTAGATTACAGTCTGCAAATTGGCTCATCATAATCACCAATGACTAACTTATAAAGATCTATCCAGAGAAATGAATTCGAGACTTATTTGACGATAAGTCGTACAGAAAAGAGCACAGTAATTTCCCACAGGAGAATTTGCTTTTTCATCATGGGGATCACTGCTAAGTTAATTACACTGCTAATGTTTTCTGGCGTATTTGAAGAGACAATTAGCATACGTAAATCAGGAGTGAGATGACAAGTTGCTTAACATTTGTTTCTGTTCATCGGATGTGATCTGGTTGCTGCTCAGCCTCCATATGAGTCAGGATGGGGAGAGAAGGCCATAAGGAATGAGAGGTTGTTAACTTCAGTTTAAGCAAATATAATCAGAACCATTACTACTAGTTGATAAACATGGATGTTAAATGCAGAATGCATAAGACTCAGCTGTTGGAAATTAACCTCAGCAAGAGATGAGAGATGCTGGGAAACATTATTGTCTATATGGGAAATTCATGTGAAACCCAGGCCATCTTTCCTGAGCAGAGAGGTCGGGACGGTAAGGATGGAGATGGGTTTTAGTTGAGGCTGGGTTTTATTCTTTCTCAGAAGTTTGTCTTCCTGTGAATATTCTACAACCACATCTATCTTGTGATCATGACCCAAGGCTCAGGATAGCACGGTTAAGACTACAGTCCCTCTCTGGCGTTTCAGAATGGCCACAGCTTCCTCATGTGTAACACCTTCCAGAGTCTCGCCATTAACAGCTAAAATCTGATCACCTCGCTTCAATCGGCCATCACCTGCAGCTGCTCCCTACAAATAAGAAACATTCCAGTTTAACCAGGGTGAAGCAATGAATATTCAAATAATATTAATATTATAGTGTGCATATTAAAAGAAAACTTTTAAAACTACCAATTAAAATGATTTCTAGGTAATGTTTTTAAATTAAGAAAACTAAGAAAAATGTAGGATGTTATTTGACCTAAGGTTGAATAGTAATTATAATCATGCATTGTTTTCATAATATACTACTAGAAATGTCCTGACATTCACACTTTTTTTTTTTAATACAAGTAGACCTTATTTCAGTATTCAGTACTGAATGGAATCTGAATGTCATATCATGTCAACTTTATGAATATGTAGCATACAAAGGCAGAACTGAATCTGGTGTTAGCTTTATTGCCAACACCATCATCATACAGGGTTCCATTATATTGAAAAGCTATTAGCACTGCAGTGATCTATCAAAAGTGACTATAGCCTCTAAATGGGTGAATTGTATGGTATGTGAATTAGATCTCAATAAAACTGTCCTATATATAAATACACAGAAGTGGAGCATTTCTAAAATTTTACAATATCATATTCAAAAGTGTCAGCTTTATCTTTGATCCACCTAAACAGGTTTCTAAATGACTGCTTTCATTACATATTCAGTCATACATGGCTCTTCAGCATGGCACAAAGCAAGTGAAACTTGGGCTTTTTTTCATTCTAAAGCTGAGGATCAAAACATCATGATATTATTAGAAATACTTCGGATGAGTAAAGAAAGAAAAGACATAGAAAATGATTCACAGGAAGCTTTCTCCATCTGCCAGGGTAATTTTGAGAATTCTTTGAAGAGTTCATGCCAAAGGAGTACTCTACATGATTCTGAATTATGGGGAAATTAATCAAGGCATGCAGGCCCCTGACCCCTGATTGACTCCTGCAGAAGCCGAGCTAAGAGGCACTGACACTCCAGGGACCTTCCCACAGTGTAGGGGTCCTGACCTGGTAGAATTACCTAGAATTTCAAAGCCATGACGAGGGCAGAATTCCAGTATAAAGGTGTCATAAAGAAAACTCAAAACCAGGACAATACTGGGGGGAAAATACCAAAATCAATTTGCACCTTTATTCAATGTTGTTTTTTTTTCTTTTAAAGAAAGTGTGTATGGATAAATCTAACTTGATTTAAATAAATTTTACATGCTGAGATTTAAGGGCTTCAGTAAACTCAAATACCTGTGTAATTACTTTTTTAAAAAGCATGTTAAGCTCTTCAAGTGTTCATTTTCATCAGTGGAAAAAGGATGATTTTTCAACTTTCTAGGATGTGTACACTGTTTCAGGTATTGCTGTGTTTACTTGATAATTACACTGACCTGTATCTCCTCTGCTATTTAATCAGTGTGGTATCTGTAAGCTAAACAAGGGAAGGAAGAAATAAATGGCTGACAGACTGACTTTCATCGAGCTAGGACACATGGCCTTACCCTTTTGCGGTGTCTCAGCTCAGTCACTTCACCTTCCCTGATGCTGTAAAACGGGCTTAAACAGCTACCTTTTGGCCTGTTCCAAAGATTCAGTGTATGGCACAGGGTATCTGCACAATTGTGGTAGTATAATGAAATGAATGATGATCAAACTCATGTTTCTGATTTCACAGGCTTCAAAAAACTGCTCCCTTGATTTTCAGGGTTATTGAAGTCTTCAGGCCAATCTCATGTTGGTTTATGGTAAAATTAGGCTGCTGATGGGACTAAGACCAAAAGCTGGTTTTGATTTTGAAGTTTTCAAACACCTGAAAGAAAACGGAAGGCCCTGACAGCCTGTTAATCAGACTGACTAAGCCTTGCAAATCCTATACACCCTAAGTGCCTGTGAGGCTTCCTACTTTTGGAGGGGGAGAAAAAAAGACCTGGATGGGCCAAATTAATTTCTTTGTTGAGCAAGAGAACTGTTAAAAGATGCACAGGACACCAAAAAGGTCACATAATAACCCCACACCCTGTGGACATCCAAGATCCAGAAACCTGAATCAGAGATAAATATTTTATAGAACATATGTTCAGTGTTTAAAAAGAAAAATAGAAAACATATAGCTATAGTTCTTAGAGCTTCAAGAGTCCTATGGGGGGAATCTTTAGCTTCGTGTCAAAATCTGTTGTAGAAAGAGTTCACTTTAAAAGAACTCTTTTGCTAGCTTTTGGTTTATTGATTCTCTATAGAAAACTTTTATGTTATGATATATTAGTTCACTCTGATAAATAAAAAAGTCATCAAAGGAAACCCTATCGTAGGGAATTCCCTGGTGGTCCAGTGGTTAGGACTCTGTACTTTCATTGTCGGAGGCTCAGGTTCAATCCCTGATTGGGGAACTAAGCTCCCACAAACTTCAAGGTGTGGCCAAAAAATCAAATTATGTTTTAATTATAAAATCAATTATATTATAATGAACTCCATGAAACTGTATGAATAATGATAATTTGCACTGGAATCTTCTTTTACTGACACTGAATTAAGTAGGTTATAAGCTAGTACTTGGGAACTTTTTTTCTGTTCAGAGTTTCTCATTTCATGTGTGTCTCACTTTGCCAAAAAGGTCCATTCATTCCTTAAAATATGAAACATACCAAGGATCCTCAATATTTATTAAAATGTTACTACCTATGTAGGTGCTTTCTAAATGATCACTTTCAATGAAAAGAACATTCTGTGTGAGCTTCGGTCTGTTCATTATTCACACTAATCTTGTCCCCCTTGATTTGATAGTAGTTTATTTTCAAAAATCTGCCAGCAATGCACATCCTGGTGTTCTGAGAAACAGCACCTGACTCGTTCCACAGTCTCTGTGACTGTGTAGACAGGGATAGGTGCAGACCGCTGAACTAGGCCCCAGGGCAAAAGACCTTAGAGCGAACCTGTCCTCTCTCTGGACTGCAGCCCATGTCCTCACAGGTGGGAAGTGAAGTCACTCAGTCGTGTCCGACTCTTTGAGACCCCATGGACTGTAGCCTACCAGGTTCCTCCATCCCTGGGATTTTCCAGGCAAGAATACTGGAGTGGGTTGCCATTTCCTTCTCCAGAGACAGGTAGGAAAGGAGGTGATGATTACAGACATTCTGGAAGGACTTTACAAAGGCAGGCAGGCAGAACTTGCTGAAAGGTGGGGGCTCACCGTGCAGCCTTTCCATTGTCCTTATCTCCAGAGCTGGCTCTTTTAAATGCAAAGTATAACAACCCCCTCAAAGAATCATGATCACAGCTACTTACAGTGTATTCTTAGGAAAAGGAGGGTCTGTAGGTGGTTTATCCACTTTGAGGATTATCAGATGGGGACAGCACTGTTATCCAGAATGTTTCTTTTTTTTAAATATTAAAAAAAAAATCGATTCCTTTTTTGGCCACACCATGTGGAATGTGGGATCTTAGTTCCCGAATCAGGGATTGATTCCCCTGCGGTGGAAGTGTGGAGTCTTAACCACTGAACCATCAAGGAAGTCCCAGAATGTTTCTGATCTGCCTTCCTCTCCCTTTTCGTCCATCACCAGCTGTGTGTTTGGGAATAACATGCCTCCTTAACAGACAATATTGTGAGATGGCAATAGGAGTGGAAATCTGCAGCTGCCTAACATGTTCCAAAAGCCAAAGCCAAAGGATTAAGACTTGTGTCAGATCACAGACCCAGTTAACAGGTGATAAGATCTGCACAGGTAAAAGCAAACTTGTATGTAGGGTATAGCATAGCTTTCTAGAAAGAGAAAGAATCTATCATATCGTTTTTGAGGGCCTTTATTTCTTTAGGAAAATAAAGTACTAGGAGGCAATTTGATCAATTAGTAAACAAATGACTGTGATAAAAACATTGAAGAATAAAGTTGCAATATCAGTACTAAGTACTTTTCAGAGATCTTAAAAGTTTATAATGAATTTGAACTCCAACTTTAATAATGAAATTCACACCATGACCTGTGTATCAAGTAGGATGAATTGGACAATTTAATTCCTGAAAAACACCATTATCCAGGCTTAGTCTAACACACTGGGCTGTCCTGTAAGTACTTGGCAGACCACTGGAAGAGAGAAACCACCTTTAGCTAAAATATCCTGAGGTTTCGGTGATGGGCAGCCATTAATGCTGCACTGATCCCAGGCTTGTACAAAGCTTTATGCCATGGCCCTCAGCTATCTTTCTTTAGTAGAAAGCTAAATCTTTGTTCTAGCCAGAACAATACTTCCAAGGCCAAAGAGCTTTTGCAGAGAGTGTGCCATGCTCCTTATACTGGTTGTTGAAAGAAGACACTCTTTGAAATCTGTTAGCATCTACTTTTGTAAAAGGGTCCAAAGAATATTATACTTCTTGTGATTCCACTTTTATAAAAGAATTCTTCTTGCACTCGTGTGGTGCAGGAATTTTCTATAAGATGAAAATGAAACAAGCATACATGCATGCATTCAGGTGTCAAAGTGAAGTAAAGCAAAACACTTAAAAAAAAAAATCTCACCTAAGTTTCATTAAAACAAAAAAAGTACAGTAAAAAGGAAAAAAATACCTTTGCAAATATAGTCTTGACATAAATTGGCAGGTCTCCATGGGGACTTCCAAAACCCCCTACAATACTAAACCCCAATCCTTCAGAGCCTTTCTCCAAAGTAATAATCTTAGGTGGAGGTGTTCTGAAAACACAATGCACGCTGTTTAATTCAAGAATAGATATTAAGAGGGAATTTCATTTTCATGGAAGAACACAGATTTGAGAGAGACTTTCATACTGTGAAACGATGAAGGTCAGTTTATCAGATCAAATTGTCAGCAGTCTAGAAACTTATTTTGAATATTATGCCAATATTCTGGATATTTTAGAGGCTTCTCTTTCATAAAACCCACTGTTTTTTTTAACTACGAAATAAAGTCATGATGCTGAAGTTGTCAAAGTACTCTTCTATTTGCTTAGGTTTTAACTTTTAAAATTACTGTTTAAAGCTGAACAGAACTGTCTTTACATCTGTGAAGAACGTGCTTGGAGGTGGAGAGGCAGGATATCACCTGGGCTTGTTGTACCCTGCAGTCTGCAGGTGGACTTCTGAACAGGTGATGTTAGCCCGAGAGTTCAGGGAATGACTGCTCTTTTTCTACCTGAATATCCTCACCACAAGTGATCCCCACTTACACGGAGAGTGGGAAATCATTCTTCAAAACCCAATTCTAATCTTCCCTGACGCCTTTGGAAGCATTCACCCCACCCTTCTCTGTGCTCCTTTGTACTTGGTCTGTATTTCCATACAGCACTTGCCATATTGGATCATCGTTCCTTAACCATCCTTCTCCTCTACCAGCCTAAAAACTCCTTAAGACTCTGCCTTCTGAGCATTCCCAGCACCAAGCACTGTGCTTGTCACAACCTCAGGATCATGACTTTGTCAATGAGAACTAACATCTAGAAGAGAGAAACCAAGGTGAATCAAAATGGTTAAAGAACATTTGTTTCAAATGTATCATTTAGATTGTCAAAGTTTCATCCAGTGTGGAAGTCATCTCTCTCAGAAACAACATAGCTAAAAATTAAATTACCTGTGTGGGTTCACAAGGAGTTAAGCTTAACTAACGCCAAGTTGTCCAAAGGGGAAAAACCTAAAGGAGTTCCAACACCCCAGGTCTGGTTGTCTTATCTGCAGGAGGTCTGTCTGTGTATCCCGGCAGTATCACTTGTTTTGCAACAACATGCTTGTCCAAGAGGCAGCACCATCTAATATAAGTGCAGCCACTCATGTGATACTTGCAAACTCAGAGAAGTTTGCAAACCTGGGATACGAGCAACCTCTGAATGTGCTGTCTGCCTCAAACACTCTTCTCTCCTCTGCCCTGATTTTGCCTGGCTTATTTTGAGCTTGATTTTCAACTGCTTCCCATTGATACCGGTTGTTTGCTGATGCACATACTGGTTGTTTACAGCAGGCATCTAGAGTAATTTCTGAACGTCTATGCTGTATCTATTATCAACTGTTTCCAATGACACTCCAGCTTTTTTCAATTATTGTAAAACTCAGCTTGGGCATTTAGGGCCAAGTACACGCCCTAGTTGAGTTAGGTCTCTTTTCCATGGTTTCAGAGGACCCTGTGCTTACTTCTCTCTCTCATTGAACTTGGTTCTCCAGCACTTACCAACTGTTTTATAACCATGGATTTATGGGTCTGTTTTTTTTAATTCTCTGGCAGTTCCATGCGAAGTGGGGCAATGCCTTCGCCTACGTTTCTGAGTTTGAGTCCTCAGGACCCCGCACTTGTACAGTGTCTTAGGAAGGCACTCAATAAATATCTGCTGAAATAATGACATATTATCCCTATGGCTGGACGGTAATGATGTCATGAATATGACTCGACCTTTCATCACTTTGTGGCCTTATAAGCACTCTCAGTAATAGCCCACTGGCTAGACATGAACTTGATTCATGTCTCCTCTTTTAAACACAGCCCCCATTTCCAAGGATACTGAGGTGGGAACCTTGAAGTCCAAAGCCATTGTTTTAGAGCTAGCCCCTGGGGCCCACCAAATCCTTAGAGACCTTCATAACTGTGCCTATTCACAATTAGAGCCTGTTTTCTTGGGGAGAGGAGAAAACCAGCTCCACTCCTCCACTGGCAACACTACATGGAGTGTGTTTCCATTTATCTCACACTTTCAATTCATTTTATTAGTTTTAATACACTTTCATGTAGAAGACTAGTAAAAAAAAATCCAAATGTTAACAGTGGTCAGATTGTAAGTGATCTTTAAATTCTTTTATGCTAGTGGTTCCCAGCCTTCTGGCAGCTGTGGGATCATAGCAAAGGACCCGGGGTCACAGGGCATCTTTGCAATTCCACAACACAATGAAGGATGTTACGTGAACACTATTCTTCACACAAGGGTCCTAATATTCTTTTTTAAATAAAGGGCCACTACGGCTTGAAAGTATTATACTTTCATGTATTTGTCCATTTTAATAGCAAGCATTCATTATTTTCATAATGAAAAGAAAGTAAAATGAGCCTAGTTCAATATTCTTAAGAAAAACAAACTCAAAGCTCTCATTTAAATTGATGAACAATCAAGAAAAGTTGGGAATGGCTGTGATCATTAGATCCTTCCAATAAATCACTCAGATCAGTCCCCAAACATTTAGTGAGCACCGGCTAGTGACCAGGCACTTGTGGAGCTAGAGTAACCTCTGGGGCAGCATTTCTTAAAGTCTGCGTCCCCAGCTTATCTGCAGCAACATTTCCCCGGAGAACCCAATGTCGACCACCTATTCAGGCTCTCTGTGAATGGGCCAGAAGTATTAGCATTTTAAAATATGCCTTTTAGATTATTTTTATGGATATTCTAGTTTGAGAAACACTGCTTTGATGAGCAACTTTAACTGCAGTGACAGGTTTTAGCTAAAAAAATGCCAGCAAGTATGACAAGAAGAGTTAACTTCAGAAGAAGATTTTAGCTTAGAAAACTGAGGGCACGTGTTTCTCTGCCTAATAAAGCAGGGTGAGCCTAGGCTATAAACCTGGGGTTTCTGGGTGGACAGGGCACATGCACAGTGGCCAGAGGCAGTGTGTGCAGGCCCGATGGCAACAGTTCATGAAGAACTCACATGATGGAACAAAGCTCTGTGAGAAGTGCAGCAACCCTGGTGTTTTCTCAGAGGTTCTCTAGGAATCAGAAAATGTAATGTGCACTATCCATTTTTCTCCCTTAGGGAGCACACTCTACAATCTGGACAAGGTCTCACTGAGCTTTGCCCACACACATAAGAGGCACTCTGCTTCAAGAATACTCACTCTGTGTACTCCAGATGATGCTCGGCAGTGGGCGAACCAATGTGGTAGCCCGTAGACAAGTTCTCAAGCTGAGTTGCTATGGCACTTACATTGGTATCTGCTACAACCTGTTGGGGGGACGTCAGAGCAAGACAATCCATTATAAGTCAGGGGAGAATTAAAGAAATCATACTCTATCCAACCATCAGTTCTCAGTCTTACCTTATCTAACCTATCTGAAGCATTTGACATAATGGGTTATTCTTTCTCTTAAATGGTTTTCCTCATTTGGCTTCCATAATGCTACATTCACTAGTTTCCTTTCTACCTTCTGGCCATTCCTTCATAGCTCACAAAACTCTAACTCTGAGTGCCACAGATTCACTCCTGGAGCTTCTTCTCTTTCCATTTTAACATCCTCTTAGTTATCTCAGGGGATATCATATCACCTTCAGAATTTAAATATGTAATGATAATTCCTAAATCTGTACCTTCAACACAACCTCTTACTTAACTCTAGACGTATGTATCCAATCACCAATTTGACACCCCTAGAGGGATGCCTGGCAGGTATCTCAAACTAATCTGTCCAGCCCTGAGCCACACCCCAGCCCCCATCTCTGTTCCCTAGCCTTTCTTATCTCAGGTAATGCAACTTAATTCCCCCAGCCTTAGTAAATACCTTGGTGTCACCCTTGACCCCTCTTCCTTTTACAACCCATTTTCAATCCTCATGCAACTGGTGTTCCTATAAAATCATCTCTTGCTCGGAGTTTTAAAAAAGCCTCCTCACTGGCCTCCCTGCTTCAGCCCCCCACCCCCAATCAGTCCATAGCAGCTGGAATGTTTCTGTTAAAATACAGAGGATTAGTTTACTTTTCTGCTTAAAACTATCCAAAGGAAATCTGGACTCCCTTGGATAACATGCTGAAGTTCTTAGATGGTCTATGAGGCCACTGGTAGGTGACCTGCCCAGTTATGACTCCACTTTTGTCTCCAAACATTTTCCCCTGTGTTCACTCTGCTCCTTGAACCCAGGTCTCCTGCACTGCAGGCAGTAAAGAATCCGCATGCAAGGTGGGAGACCTGGGTTCAATCTCTGGGTTGGGAAGATTCCCTGGAGAAGGGAACGGCTACCCACTCCAGTATTCTGGCCTGGAGAACTCCATGGACTATAAGTCCATGGGGTCACAAAGAGTCGGACACGACTGAGTGACTTTCACTTTCACTCTGCTCCAGCCGGGCCTCCTGGCTTTTCCTCTAACATGCCAGAGACATCTCCACCTTGGTGCTTTGCAACTGATGTGCATTTTGCCTGGAATTTCTGCATCCAGTATGTGCATGGCTAGCTCCTTCACTTCTCTCAGGTCTTTAAAATCACCTTCTTTGGCCACCCTAACTAAAATTCCCACACCAATATCCCAGCCCAACATTTTATGTTGTTTAAAAAGAAACAACAGGCCTCAAGCACAGAAACAGATGCACAGATCAATGGAACAGAAGAGAGAGACCAGAAAACAACCTACACACTTATGGCCAATTAATATATGACAAGGGAGGCAAAACTATGCAATGGGGAAGAAAGTATCTTTAACAGTGGTGTTGGAAAGACCAGACAAGGACAGGTAAAAGAATGAAATTGGATTTTTTTTTTTCATACCACATACAAACATAAATTCAGAATGAATTAAAACCTAAATGTAAAATTGGAAACTGTAAAACTCCTAAAAGAAAACATAAGCAGTACACTCTTTAATAAAAATCTTAACAATAATTTTTTGAATCTGTCTCATTAGGAAAGGGAAACAAAAGCAGAAATAAACAATGGGAAGTAATTAAATTAAAAAGTTTTTGCACAAAGAAGGAAACCATTGACAAAATGAAAAGACAAACTGCTGAATGGGAAAAGATATTTGCAAATGACATGTCTTATAAGTGGTTAATATCCAAAACATATAAAGAGCTCATACAACTCAATGTATATATATATTTTTAAAAAATGAACCACCTGGTTAAAGATAGTCAGAAGATCTAAACAAACAGTTTTCCAAAGAAGACATATAGATGGCGAAAGGGCCCATGAAAAGATGCTCAACATCACTAATCATCAGAGAAAAGGAAAGCAAAACCACAGAGACAGCACTTTACACCTGTCAGAACGTCTATTGTCAAATTGAAAGTGAAGGTGCTTAGTTGTTGTCTGACTCTTTGTGACCCCATGAAGCCTACCAGGCTTCTCTGTCCATGGGATTTTCCAGGCAAGAGTATCGGAGTGGGTTGCCATTTCCTTCTCTAGGGGCTCTTCCTGACCCAGGGATCGAACCCCAGTTTCCCGCATTACAGGCAGACGCTTTACCCTCTGAACCACCAGGGAAACCCAAAGACCACAAATAATAAATTGGCAAGACTAGGGAGAAAAGGGAACCCTAGTACACTGTTGGTTGGAATGGAAATTGACACTGCTGTAATGGAAAACAGTACAGAGCAATGTAAGTGTCCATCAACAGATGAATAGATAAGGACTTCCTTGATGGTCCAGTGGCTAAGACGCTGTGATTCCAACGCAGGGGTTCCATCCTTGGCTGGGGAACTAGATCCTATTAAAGATCCCGCATGCTGAAACAAGGATAGAAGATTCTGTGTGCTGTGACTAAGACCCAGCACAGCCAAATAAATAAAAATAAATATTTAAAAAACCTCATTTTATTTTAAAATAAAAGAATCCTTGACTTAAAAAAAAAAAACAAAAAACACACGAATGGACAAAGAAGATGGACACAATAAAATACTATTCAGTCATAAAAAATTTGCAATTTTTGCAAAACTTTGCATCCACATGAATGGACCTAGAGGATATTATGCTTAGTAAAGCAAGTCAGAGAAAAATACTGTTATGTTTTCACTTATACATAGGAACTAAAAAATAAATGAATGGATATAACAAAACATAAACAGACTCATTGATACAGAGAACTAGATTATCAATGGGGGGATGGGAAGGGGGGAGGTACGGGAAAGGGGAAAGGGATTAAGTACAAACTCCTGGGTATAAGATAAATAAAATACAAGGATGTCATATACAGCACAAGGAATATAGCCAATATTATATGATGACTTTAAATGGAGTATATGTTGTACACCTGAAGCTAATACTAAGACATTGTAAATCAACTATATTTCAATTAAAAAAATTAATTAAAACAAAAGAGGAGAGAACAAGATGGCAGAGGAGTTGGTGGATGTGGAGTACATCTCTCTTCACAGATACATCAGGAATACACCTTCAGACACAGAAATGCATGTAGAACACCAGCTGAGAGTGGACAGGAGTACCTGATCAGTGGAAAAGAATATATAGAACCACGCAAAACTCAGTAGGATGAAGGAACTAGGGGGAAAAACAGGAGTGTTAGTAGGACTGGACCTGCCCTCAGCGGGTGGGGGAACTGAAGCAGTGGTCTGATCCCTACAGCAGGGCAATTGTCTGAGTCAGAGGAGAAACATTTAAGGCTGAGAGTGAAACAGCTGATCTGTGGCGGCCTAAATGGAATGAGAATCAGACAGTCCCTGCGGCAGCCATACATATCTGGGCAGGAACGCAGGTCTCTTGGAAGGGGCAGAGGCTAGGAGCTGGAGTTTCAGGACTGTTGGAGCAATCCCAGTTGAAGGGCTGCTGTTGACTGCGGAGAGATGGATCGAGGGGATGTGAGGGAGGAGATCGTGGTGGGAAATGCCTGTGGAGGAAAGCCAGGCAGCCACGGAAGCAAGGAGATACTGCTGAGTCACGTGTAGGGGGTGGAGCCATCACCATAGCCTCTCTCTCTCCAAACGCCACCATAGGCAGCTGAACAATAGAGAGGCTGGCCCATCAAACGCCTGAGGCACTGAACTACAGAGGAGGACCCCACCCAGAGTGCCCCTTTAAATGCCTGATGTGCCG
This sequence comes from Dama dama, assembly GCF_033118175.1. Lineage (NCBI taxonomy): Eukaryota > Metazoa > Chordata > Mammalia > Artiodactyla > Cervidae > Dama > Dama dama. The sequence continues at coordinate 80,969,957 of NC_083700.1, forward strand.
ATCTACAGGAAAGGACCCTAGCCAAGGGGACCCCTCTATGTGCCTGATGCACAGAACAACAAAGAAGGACCCCAGACAAGGGAGCCCTCTAAGTGCCAGAATGGGTGGAGCTACGGAGAAAGACTGGCCAAAGAGGCCTTCTGACCGCCAGCTACAAGAGGCTCGAAAAAAGACTCTGGCGCCATAAGTCCCGCCCTGGAGGCGGTCTGTGTCCCTGAACACCTGGTGCCCCCAGGGTCCCTGCAAGCCAAGCAACTGCGCCACCTTCATGCTCAACTCTCACTGGGGCAGGGCTGCCACAGGCAACAACAACAAAAAAGTCTTGTGTTTATGCGCGCAGGGTCCCTTAGGTCCTGTCAGACTCTGTGACCCTGTAGCCTGTAGCCTGCCAGGCCTCTCTGTCAGAGAGGGGCTTCTCCAGGCAGGAATACTGAAGCATATTGGCCAATACTGGTTTCCATACCCTTCTAGAGCACTATATTTCCTGCTGCCCTAGCCACCAACTCCCCTGAGTACCTGGTGCTGCCAGAACCCCTGCGACCCAAGCAGCTGCACCACCTCCACACCTGGCCCTCACAGGGGCAAACCCAGGTCCTCCAGGGCAGCCTCAGGAGCAAACCCCAGTGGATGAGCCACGTGCAGAGGTGGAAATAAAACCACAGCTGAAACCCAGGGGCAGTGTGGCTAAGGAAGAAGACCCAAAACCTTCCCACCAGCTGTACAAGCTGCAGATTAAACCCACAGGATCAACTAGGCAGACTCTGTGTCTATGGAATATATAAAAGGTCATTGAGAGCTCCCACAAAAGAAAATGCACTAGCTCTGATAGCTGTGGACATTGTAGGCAAGAACACACGGGAATAGGACCAGATTAGAATCTGAGCTGCCCCCACAGCAGGTCAGAGATCAGCACAGTGTTGGAGGGCATCCTGGGGAGGTGAGGTGGACTATGACTCCCAGCGAGGGAAAGGACTCTGACAGCAGTGACTCAAAAAAACATTTATTATTCTTATTTTCTGTCTTGTTCTGTAGATTCTTTTGGATTCCCCCACCCCCCCACTTTTCCCCCCATCTCTGTTGTAGTTGTCAATTTTATTGGCACTAAGAAATCCAATTAAGATTTTGAGCTTTTTTTTTTTTCTTCTTCCTCAGTCACATTTTTTATTGTTGTTATAAACCTCTGCCTCTACGATGGGCTTTTGCAGTTCTGTGGAGTTTTCCTCTTTTTTTTTTTTTTTCTTTTCTCTTTTTTTAATTTTAGTTTTTTAAACCTATTATTTTTTCTACATTTATTCTTTGTTTGCTTTTCCTACTATTCTTTTCCCCTTGCAGTTAATCTTTAACGTATATAAATCTTCTTTATCTACCTCTATTCAACTTTGCATACCTATTCTTGCTTTTCTTTCTCTCATTTCCTCTCAACATATTTGTTAGTTTTATTTTCATTGCTTTATTCCCCAGTTGGCACCTTGCTTTAGTTTTGTTTTCCAGATTGTGCTTTAATTAGTTTTGTTCTGGTAGATATAATTTTTGGTTTCCCTTGTTTGCTGGGTCAATCTATTGTACTTAATTTCTGTTGGACTGTTTTGATTTTGCTTATGGGTGTGTATTTATATGTGTATATTCAATCACACTTTCTACTGTTGTTATAAACCTCTGCCTCTACACTGGGCTTTTGCAGTTCTGTGGAGTTTTCCTTTTTATCCCCCTTTTTTTCTTTCTTCTTCCATTTTTTTCTCTTTTTTATAGTTTTAATTTTTAATTTTTTAAACCTATTATATTTTTTCTTCACTTGCCTTTCCTACTGTTCTTTTCCCCTTGCAGTTAATCTTTAATGTATATAAATCTTCTTCATCTACCTCTATTTAACTTTGTATATCTATTCTTTCTCTCTTTTCTTTCTTTCCTTTCCACTCAACATATTTGTTAGTTTTGTTTTCATTACTTTATTCCCCACTTGGCACCTTGCTTTAGTTTTGTTTTCCAGTTTGTGCTTAAGTTAGTTTTGCTCTTAACTGGTAAATATAATTTTTGATTTCCTTTGTTTGCCGGGTCAATCTACTGCTTTATTTTTGTTGGACTGTTTTCACTTTGCTCATAGGTGTATATGTGTATATTCCATTATTTTAATTATTATTTGCCTGATTTTCTAACTGCCATTTGCTTGGGGTTCATCTTTGGCTTCTCATTTTTGGATATTTGTTTTACTCTCCCTTAATGTCATAACAAACCACTTGTGGAATCTTCGTTCCTGACCAGAGATCAAACCCTGAGCCTTTGGAGTGGGGGAACTGACTCCAAGACCCTAGACTACCAGAGAACTAACCCTAGGGAATATCAAATAGTGAGAACTCACACAAAGGAAACCACTTGAATACAAGACCTGGCATCACCCAACCGCCATAGCACCCTGTGCAGGATACCTCATCTAAACAACAAACAAAACAAAAATACAAACCCAATCATCAGCAGACAGAAATACTACCTCACTCAGCCTTGCCCATCAGAGGAAAAATAAACAAACAAAAACTCAGCACAAATCTCACCCTATACGAAGCTCACACAAACCACTGGACCAACCTTAGGAGAGCAGAAACCTAAAGGAAGAAAGAATTCAACCTTCTTCAAGGGAAGAATTCAACTTTCCTTGAAGCCTGGGAAAAGGAGACCTCAAACACAATAACTTAAAAAAAAAAAGAAAAGAAAAGTCAGAGAAATACTGCACAATGAAGGAACAAACCAGAAACAGAGAGGTTCAAATAAATGAAGAGGAAATAGGAAAATTACTTGAGAAAGAATTCAGAATAATGATAGTAAAGATGATCAAAAACCTTGAAAACAAAAATGGAGAAAATGTAAGAATCAATTAACAAAGACCTAGAAGAATTAAAGAGTAAATGTACAAACAACACAACTACTGAAATTAAAAATACTCTAGAAGGAATCAATAGCAGAATATCTGAAGCAGAAGAACAAATCAGTGAGCTGGGAGATAAAATGGTGGAAATAACTTCTGAGAGCAAAATAAAGTAAAAAGAATGAAAAGAGCTGAGGATCGTCTCAGAGCCCTCTGGGATCATATCAAATGCACCAACATTCAAATTATAGGGGTCCCAGAAGAAGAAGAGAAAAAAAGGGTATGAGAAAATTTCTGAAGATTATAGTTGAAAATTTCCCCATCGTGGAAAAGGAAATAGCCAATCAAGTCCAAAAGGCACAAAGAGTCCCATATAGGATAAACCCAAGGAGAAACACGCCAAGACACATACTAATCAAACTAACAAAGACTAAACACAAAGAAAGAATGTTAAAAGCAAGGGAGAAGCAACAAGTAACATACACAGGAAACCCCATACGCATAACAGCTGATCTTTCAGCAGAAACTCTGCAGGCCAGAAGGGAATGGCAGGATATATTTAAAGTACTGAAAGGGAAAACTCCACAACCAAGATTACTGTACCCAGCAAGCAAGGATCTCATTCAAAATCGATGGAGAAATAAGAAGCTTTTCAGACAAGCAAAAGTTAAGAGAATTCAGTACCACCAAACCAGCTTTACAATAAATGTTAAATGGACTTAAATAGTCAAGAAATACAAGAGAAGAAAAAAGATCTACAAAATCAACCCCAAATAATTACAAAATGGCAATAGGAACATATATATCAATAATTACTTTCAACGTAAATGGATTAAATGCTCCAACCAAAAGACACAGACTGGCTTGAATGGATACAAAAACAAGACCCATATATAAGCTGTCTACAAGAAATCCACTTCAGACCTCAAGACACATATAGACTGAAAATGAGAGGATGGAAAAACATGTTCCATGCAAATGGGAAGCAAAAGAAAGCTGGAGTAGCAATCCTCTTATCAGACAAAATAGACCTTAAAATAAAGATTACAAGAGATAAGGAAGGACACTACATAATGATCAAGGGATCAATGCAAGAGGAAGACAACAAATATAAATATCTATGCACCCAACATAGGAGCACCTCAATACACAAAACAAACACTAACAGACATAAAAGGAGAAATTGACAGTAACACAATAATAGTAGCAGATTTTAATACCCCACTCACACCAATGGACAGATCATCAAAACAGAAAATTAATAAGGAAACATAAGTCTTAAATGATACATTGGATGAGATGGATCTCATTAATATTTTCAGGACATTCCATCCAAATGCAGAAGAATATACCTTCTTCTCAAGTGGAACATTCTCCAAGATAGACCACATCTTGGGTCACAAATCAAACCTCAGTAAATTTAAGAAAATTGAAATTGTAACAAGTATCTTCTCTGACCACAATGCTAGGAGACTAGAGATCAATTACAAGAAAAAAACTTTAAGAAACACAAACACATGGAGATTAAACAACATGTTTCTAAATAACCAACAGGTTACTGAAGAAATCAAAAAGGAAATAAAAACATTTCTAGAAACAAATGACAATGAAAACATGACAACTCAAAACTTATGGGATGCACCAAAAGCAGTTCTAAGAAGGAAGTTTATAGCAATACAATCCTACCTCAAGAAATAAGAAAACCATCGAATAGACACCTAACTTTACATCTAAAGAAACTGGAAAAAGAAGGGAAAAAAACCCAAAATTAGTAGAAGGAAAGAAATCATAAATATCCAAGCAGAAATAAATGAAAAAATGAAAGAAACAATAGTAAAGATTAATAAAACTAAAAGCTGGTTCTTTGAGAAGATAAACAAAGTTGACAAACCCTTAGCAAGACTCATCAAGAAAAAAAGAGAGAAAAGTCAAATCAACAAAATTAGAAATGAAAAAGGAGAGGTTATAACAGACAATGCAAAAATACAAAGTATTATAAAGGACTATTATGAACAAGTATATTTCCAGTGGTCATGTATGGATGTGAGAGTTGGACTGCGAAGAAAGCTGAGTGCCATAAAATTGATGCTTTTGAACTACGGTGTAGGAGAAGACTCTTGAGAGTCCCTTGGACTGCAAGGAGATCCAACCAGTCCATCCTAAAGGAGATCAGTCCTGGGTGTTCATTGGAAGGACTGATGCTGAAGCTGAAACTCCAGTACTTTGGCCACCTCATGTGAAGAGTTGACTCATTGGAAAAGACCCTGATGCTGGGACAGATTGGGGGCAAGAGGAGAAGGGGACAACAGAGAATGAGATGGTTGGATGGCATCACCGACTTGGTGGGCATGGGTTTGAGTAAACTCCAGGAGTTGGTGATGGACAGGGAGGCCTGGTGTGCTGCGATTCATGGGGTCGCAAAGAGTCAGACACGACTGAGCGACTGAACTGACTGACTGATATGGCAATAAAATAGATAACCTGGAAGAAATGGACAGATTCTTAGAAAAATTCAATCTTCCAAGACTGAACAAGGAAGAATTAGAAATTATGAATAATCCAACTACAAGCACTGAAATTGAAGCTGTGATCCAAAATTAGCCAAAAAACAAAAGCTCAGGACCAGATGGCTTCACAGAAGAATTCTATCAAACATTTAGAGAAGCACTAATGCCTATCCTTCTAAAACTCTTTCAAAAATCACAGAGGAAGGAACACTTCCAAATTCATTCTACAAGGCCACCATCACCCTGATACCAAAACCAGACAAAGACAACACAAAAAAAGAAAACTACAGGCCAATATCACTGACAAACATAGATGCAAAAATCCTCAATAAAATTCTAGCAAACAGAATTCAGCAACACATCAAAAAGCTCATACACCATGATCAAGTTGGGTTTATTCCAGGGATGCAAGGATTCTTCAATATACACAAATCAATCAATGTGATACAACATATTAACAAATTGGAAGATAAAAAGCATATGATAATCTCAATAAGTGTAAAAAAAGCCTCTGACAAAATTCAGCACCCATTTATGATTAAAACTCTTAAAAAAATGGGCATAGAAGGAACCTACTTCAACATAGTAAAGGCCATATATGATAAGCCTATAGCAAAAAATATTCTCAATGGTGAAAAACTGAAAGCAATCCCCCTAAGTTCAGGAACAAGACAAGGGTGTTCACTTTCACCATTATTATTCAACATAGTTCTGGAAGTCCTGGCTATAGCAATCAGAGAAGAAAAAGAAATAAAAGGAATCCAGATCAGAAAAGAAGAAGTCAAGCTCTCACTGTTTGCAGATGACATGATACTGAACATCAGTTCAGTTCAGTTGAGTCGCTCAGTCATGTCTGACTCTTTGCAACCCCATGAATCACAGCATGCCAGGCCTCCCTGTCCATCACCAACTCCTGGAGTCTACCCAAATCCATGCCCATAGAGTTGGTGATACCATCCAGCCATCTCATCCTCTGTCATCCCCTCCTCCTCCTGCCCCCAATCCCTCCCAGCATCAGAGTCTTTTCCAATGAGTCAATTCTTTGCATGAGGTGGCCAAAGTACTGGAGTTTCAGCTTCAGCATCAGTCCTTCCAGTGAACACCCAGGACTGATCTCCTTTAGGATGGACTGGTTGGATCTCCTTGCAGTCCAAGGGACTCTCAAGAGTCTTCTCCAACACCACAGTTCAAAGCATCAATTCTTCGGCACTCAGCTTTCTTCACAGTCCAACTCTCACATCCATACATGACCACTGGAAAAACCATAGCCTTGACCAGACGGACCTTTGTTAGCAAAGTAATATCTCTGCTTTTTAATGTGCTATCTAGGTTGGTCATAACTTTCCTTCCAAGGAGTAAGCGTCTTTTAATTTCATGGCTGCAGTCACCATCTGCAGTGATTTTGGAGCCCAAAAAAGTAAAGTCTGACACTGTTTCCACTGTCTCCCCATCTATTTCCCATGAAGTGATGGGACCAGATGCCATGATCTTCGTTTTCTGAATGTTAAGCTTTAAGCCAACTTTTTCATTCTCCTCTTTCACTTTCATCAAGAGGCTTTTTAGTTCCTCTTCACTTTCTGCCATAAGGGTGGTGTCATCTGCATATCTGAGGTTACTGATATTTCTCCTGGCAATCTTGATTCCAGCTTGTGCTTCATCCAGCCCAGCGTTTCTCATGATGTACTCTGCATAGAAGTTAAATAAGCAGGGTGACAATATACAGCCTTGATGTACTCCTTTTCCTATTTGGAATCAGTCTGTTGTTCCATGTCCAATTCTAACTTGCTTCCTGACCTGCATATAGGTTTCTCAAGAGGCAGGTCAGGTGGTCTGGTATTCCCATCTCTTTCAGAATTTTCCACAGTTGATTGTGATCCACACAGTCAAAGGCTTTGGCATAGTCAATAAAGCAGAAATAGATGTTTTTCTGGAACTCTCTTGCTTTTTCGATGATCCAGTGGATGTTGGCAATTTGATCTCTGGTTCCTCTGCCTTTTCTAAATCCAACTTGAACATCTGGAAGTTCACGGTTCACATATTTGCTGAAGCCTGGCTTGGAGAATTTTGAGCATTACTTTACTAGCGTGTGAGATGAGTGCAATTGTGTGGTAGTTTGAGCATTCTTTGGGATTGCCTTTCTTAGGGATTGGAAAGAAAACTGACCTTTTCCAGTCCTGTGGCCACTGCTGAGTTTTCCAAATTTGCTGGCATATTGAGTGCAGTACTTTCACAGCATCATCTTTCAGGATTTGAAATAGCCAAACTGGAATTCCATCATATCTACTAGCTTTGTTCATAGTAATGCTTTCTAAGGCCCACTTGACTTCACATTCCAGGATGTCTGGCTCTAGGTGAGTGATCACACCATTGTGATTATCTGTGTCATGAAGATCTTTTTTGTACAGTTCTTCTGTGTATTGTTGCCACCTCTTCTTAATATCTTCTGCTTCTGTTAGGTCCATACCATTTCTGTCCTTTATCGAACCCATTTTTGCTTGAAATGTTCCCTTGGTATCTCTAATTTTCTTGTGGAGATCTCTAGTCTTTCCCATTCTGCTGTTTTCCTCTATTTCTTTGCGTTGATTGCTGAGGAAGGCTTTCTTATCTCTCCTGGCTATTCTTTGGAACTCTGCATTCAAATGGGAATATCTTTTCTTTTCTCCTTTGCTTTTCGCTTCTCTTCTTTTCACAGCTATTTGTAAGGCCTCCTCAGACAACCATTTTGCCTTTTTGCATTTCTTTTCCATAGGAAACCCTAAAGATAGTACCAGAAAATTACCACAGCTAATCAGTGAATACAGCGAAGTTGCAGGAGACAAAATCAATACACAGAAATCACTTGCATTTTTATATACCACCAATGAAAAATCAGAAAGAGCAATTAAGGAATCAATTCCATTCAGCACTGCAACAAAAAGAATTAAATACTACAAATAAACTTATCTAAGGAGATGAAAGAACTGTATACAGAAAACTGTAAGACACTAATGAAAGAAATCAAAGATGACATAAACAGATGGAGAGATTCCATGTTCCTGGGTAGGAAGAACCAATATTGTGAAAATGACAATACTACCAAATGTAATCTACAGATTTAATGCAATCCCTATCAAATTACCAATGGCATTTTTTCACAGAACTAGAACATAAAATTTCACAATTCATATGGAAACACAAAAGACCCCAAATAGCCAAAGCAGTCTTGAGAAAGAAGAAGGAAGCTGGAGGAATCAAGCTTCCTGACTTCAGGTTATACTACAAAGCTACAGTCATCAGGACAGCATTGTACTGGCACAAAAACAGAAATACAGACCAATGGAACAACATAGAAAGCCCAGAAATAAACCCATGCACCTATGGGTGCCTTATTTCTGACAAAGGAGGCAAGAATATACAATGGGGCAAAGACATCCTCTTCAATAAATGGTGCTGGGAAAACTGGATAGCTACATGTAAAAGAATGAAATTAGAACACTTCCTAACACCATGTACAAAGATAAACTCAAAATGGACTAAAGACCTAAATGTAAGACCAGAAACTATAAAACTCTTAGAGGAAAACATAGGCAGAACACTCAGAATGACATAAATCAAAGAAAGATCTTCTATGACCCACTGAGAGTAATGGAAATAAAAACAAAAGTAAACAAGTGGGACCTGATTAAACTTAAAAAGCTTTTGCACAGCGAAGGAAACTATAAGCAAGGTGAAAAGACAACCTTCAGAATGGGAGCAAATTATAGCAAATGAAACAACTGACAAAGGGTTAATTTCCAAAATATACAAGCAGCTCATACAACTCAATACCAGAAAAACAAATAACCTAATCAAAAAGTGGGAAAGAGACCTAAACAGACATTTCTCCAAAGAAGACATACAGATGGCTAACAAACACATGAAAAGATCCTCAACATCACTCATTATTGCTGCTGCTGCTGCTGCTGAGTCGCTTCAGTCGTGTCTGACTCTGTGCGACCCCAAGGACAGCAGCCCACCAGGCTCCTCTGTCCATGGGATTCTCTAGGCAAGAACACTGGAGTGGGCTGCCATTTCCTCCTCACTCATTATTAGAGAAACGCAAATCAAAACTACAGTGAGATATCACCTCACACTGGTCAGAATGGTCCTCATCAAAAGGTCTACAAACAATAAATGCTGGAAAGGGTGTGGAGAAAAGGGAACACTCTTGCACTGTTGGTGGGAATGTAAATTGATACAGCCACTATGGAAGTCGGTATGGAGATTCCTTAAAAAAGTAGGAGTAAAACCAATCCCACTCCTAGGCATACACCCTGTGGAAACCAAAATTGAAAGAGACACCTGCATCCCATTGTTCATTGCAGCACTATTTACAATAGCTAGAACATGGAAGCAACCTAGATGTCCATCGACAGATGAACAGATAAAGAAGTTGTGGTACATATACACAATGGAATATTACTCAGCCATAAAAAGGAACGCATTGGAGTCAGTTCTAATGAGGTGGACAAACCTAGAACCTATTATACAGAGTGAAGTAAGTTAGAAAGAAAGATAAATATTGTATTCTAATGCATATATATGGAATCTAGAAAAATGGTACTGAAGAATTTAGTTACAGGGCAGCAATGAAGAAACAGACATAGAGAATAGACTTATGGACATGGAGAGAGGGGAGGAGAGGGTGAGATGTATGGGAAGAGTAACATGGAAACTTACATTACCATATGTAAATAGACAGCCAACAGGAATGTGCTGTGTGGCTCAGGAAACTCAACCAGGGGCTCTGCATCAACCTAGAGGGGTGGGATGGGAGGGAGACGGGAGGGAGGTTCAAAAGCGAGGGGATGTATGTGTACCTATGGCTGATTCATGTTGAGCTTTGATGGAAAACAGCAAAATTCTGTAAAGCAGTTATCCTTCAATAAAAAATAAAGAAACTTTTTAAAAAATTGAGTAAAAAAAGAAAAGAAACTGGCCCAAAATAGAGCCACATATGCTAAGCCCTCCAAGGACTTAACACCTAACCTAACTGCAGTTTCAGCTGCTCCTTGAAGTGGAATTTTAAACCAATCAGTCTGGAATTTCCTCATCAAGACCAATCAGAGAATCTACTTGATAAGTCCTGCCTGAAATAATCCACTCTTTTAACTTCCTTGTCCCACCCTCCTTCCTATAAAAGCCTTCCATTTTTGTATAGAACCTTGGAGTACCATTTTATTTGATAAATGGGATGCATCCCAGTTATCATGAATAATAATAATTCATGAATAATAATGAATAGTGATAAATATAATAATTCATGAATAATAATATTCATGAATCATTGAATAAAGACAAACAGACCTTCAAATTTACTCAGTTTAATTTTGTTTAACAATCTCCTCCTTCCCTGCTTTATGTTTTCTTACTACCATTACTATCTAATTAACTACATATATTTTGCCTTGTCTTGTCTTGAAAGTGTGAAAGTGAAAGTCACTCAGTCGTGTCCGACTCTTTGCAACCCTATGGGCTGTACGTCCATGGAATTCTCCAGGCCAGAATACTGGAGTGGGTAGCCTTTACCTTCTCCAGGGGATCTTCCCAACCCAGGGATCGAACCCAGGTCTCCCGCATTGCAGGCAGATTCCTTATCAGCTGAGCCACAAGAGAAGCCCTGTCTTGTCTTATCACTTCATATTAGAATGTGAGGACATGAAGTTTGTCTGTTTTATTCACCACCGTATCCCCCTTATGTAGAACATGTCTACATAGGTGTTCAAGTAATATTTGATGAATGAAAGAATATCTCTTGATTTCCTATGATTTGCATTTGTTGCTGTTGTTGTTCAGTTGCTCTGTCGTGTCTGACTCTTTGCGACTCCGTGGACTGCAGCATGCCAGGCTTCCCAGTCCTTCACCATCTCCTGGAGCTTGCTCAAGCTCATGTCCATTGAGTCAGTGATGCCATCCAATCATCTCGTCCTCTGTGGTCCCCTTCTCCTGCCTTCAATCTTTCCCAGCATCGGGGTCTTTTTCAATGAGTCAGCCTTTCGAATCAGGTGGCCAAAGTATTGGAGATTCAGCTTCAGCATCAGTGCTTCCAATGAACACCCAGGACTGATCTCCTTTAGGATGGACTAGTTGGATCTCCTTGCAGTCCAGGGGACTCTCAATAGTCTTCTCCAACACCACAGTTCAAAAGCATCCATTCTTCACTGCTCAGCTTTCTTTACCAGCTCTCACATCCATACATGACTACTGGAAAAACCATAGCTTTACCTAGATGTACCTGTGTCAGCAAAGTTATGTCTCTGCTTTTTAATATGCTGCCTAGGTTTGTCATAGCTTTTCTTACAAGAAGCAAGTGTCTTTTAATTTCATGGCTGCAGTCACCATCTGCAGTGATTTGGGAGCCCCAAAAATAAAGTCTATTATTGTTTCCATTGTTTCCCCATCTATTTGCCATGAAGTGATGGGACCAAATTCCATAATCTTAGTTTTTTGAATGTTGAGTTTTAAGTCAGGTTTTTCACTCTCCTCTTTCACCTTCATCGAGAGGTTCTCAAGTTCTTCTTCACTGATTCGCATTTAGACGGCCCCAAACAAAAGTATGGCACAAACAAAAAGTGGTACAGTGGTAAAGAATCTGCCTGCCAAAGTAAGAGATGCAGATTTGATCCTTGGGTCAGAAAGATCTGCCAGGACAGGAAATGACAGTCCACTCCAGTATTCTTGCCTGGGAAATCCCATAGACGGAGCAGCCTGGCAGACTACAGTCCATGGGGTTAAAAGGAGTTGGACATGACTGAGGGACCGAGCACGCACACAAACAGAAGTATAGATCTGACATGTAAATAATCAGTTATATCTCTATTCTGCAAAAACACTGCAAAGAATTAAGAAATATGGTATAGCTCTGACAGAATGAAGATCTGAAGTTGTTTTTGCCACTTAAATGGTACTATGCTTAAGTTTCAGTTTTTTCACCTGCTAAACAGGATTCATAAAAAACCTGCCTTGTCTGCTTATTCTGGAATTGTCTTCTACCTCAACTAGTTATCAGAACTTCTTTCTCAAGGGCTCCTGGGCTACCCTTGCTTCTGTTCTAGATGATATTAGCACACAAGGACAGAGTGAGTTCCTTAGACAGCAAGGAGGTCAAACCAGTTAATCCTAAAGGAGAACAACCTTGGATATTCCTTGAAAGGACTGATGCTGAAGCTGAAGCTCCAATACTTTGGCCACCTGATTTGAAGAGCCAACTCACTGGAAAAGACCCTGATGCTGGGCAAGACTGAGGGCAAGAGGAAAAGGGGTGACAGAGGATGAGATGGTTGGATGGCATCACCGACTCAAGGAACATGAGTTTGAGCAAGCTCCAGGAGATAGTGAAGGACAAGGAAGCCAGGCGTGCTGCAGTCCATGGGTTCACAAAGAGTCAGACAGGACTGAGAGACTGAACAGCAACAATGCGGTGAAAGGACTTTACTTAACAGCAGTGCAAGAGCTTGACTGGATTGCAGTTTCAGGATAAGCCAACAGAGGGCATGACTACCAAATTAGGAATAAGTAAGCTTAGTTGCATCTGCTAATAGAATACTTAGAAAGGAAAGCCACAGGCTGGCCCTGGCTGGATCAGAACACATTTGGGGTGAAGCAGACTATCCTGGGGGAAAACACTGTTTTGCATAAGTTATAAGATCTTCTGGAAATACTATCATATAAAGAATTAATGAATTGGGGGTATATTTAGCATAAACAACAAAAAGGAAAATGACAAACTGTCCTCTACACTTCCCACCAGTTTTTTTTTCCTCTCCTCCCCAGCAAGTGTAGTGGAGGAATTGTCTTTGCATGTGACTTAAGTGATCCTACCTACCCTCAGCCTACATCATTTTCAAAAGCCCACTCCATTCCAGTTGCCAGCCCCACTGTCTGACCCAGACGTCATGACCCCATCTCTGGCTTTCCTCCTGCTGCTGGGCCCCTCTTCTGTCTCTGCTAGTCTACACACCCCTCATGGCTCAGGCCTGGCTGCTTCCCACTTGTACACTCAGGGTCGAGGGTACAGCATCCACACTCCCAAAGCTTTAAATTCCAATGATGTGCTGACAATTCCCAGCTTAGTTTGTTGCCTCCAATTGCCAACTCAATATTTGCATTTTAATACCTCAAAGCCTTATTAAAATTAATACAACCAAATCCAAAATTCTTGATCCAACCACCAAATCCCTTCAACTTATTTTCCTTTTAGTTTTCCTCTTCTGAGTAGATAGCACCTCCAGCTGCCTAATTAGAAACCCACTAGGCATAATCTTGAAAATACCTGATTGCTGGCTGCTGACTGCCCAGCTGGAAAGGTGCTAGGATGCTAACCATACTGATGCTTATTCTGAATAATCTACCACCAAATCCTCTGGACTCTGTCTCCAAAATACTCCTCAAGTCTGCTTTCTTTTCATCTCCCTAGTGACCATCCTAATTCAATCCATCATCATTGGCTGCCTTTTACCTGGAATCCCCACTTACTCTCTTCTACACAATAGCCAGTTATTGTTTGAAATATAAAATGGATAATGACCCTCCCCTGCTTAAATCCTTTCAGTGGTCTCTCTTTGTACATGGAATAACATTAAGACTCCCTAATTATACAAGTGTCCTTCCCAGAATTACTCCTCTAATCCCATCTATATCATCCCCTCCTCCCCACATTCCACAGTTCTTTCTGCCTGGAGTCCCTCCCCCCACCCAACCACCCCCTGAAGCCAAACCAGTTGGCCTGGCATCAGCTTAAAAGTCGCTTCTATTATACCAACCTTCTTTGATTACCTATGTTTAATTTTTCCTGTTTTCTTCTCTGTAGCACTCTGAATATTCCTCACAAATTGTCATGATATTAATACATATTTGTATGATTGTTAACAGTCTTTCCAACCAGTCCATCCTAAAGGAAATCAGTCTTGAATATTCATTGGAAGGACTGATGCTAAAGCTGAAACTCCAATGCTTTGGCCACGTGATGCAAAGAACTGACTCACTGGAAAAGACCCTGATGCTGGGAAAGATTGAAGGCAGGACGAGAAGGGGATGACAGAGGATGAGATGGTTGGATGGCATCACCGACTCAAGGAACATGAGTTTGAGTAAACTGCGAGAGTTGGTGATGAACAGGGAGGCTTTGCGTGCTGCAGTCCATGGGGTCGCAAAGAGTCGGACACGACTGAGTGACTAAACAGACTGAACAGTCTGTCCCACCCAATCACAGGATTCAGGAGGATAAGGACAGCTACTAAGTGTGAAGGTACCTGGCATACAGCGATTGCTTAATAAGCATTTTTGGAATGAATAAACCTAAAATTTTCTTAAGGAATAGAGCACATGGGGTTTGATTTTCTGAATTTCCACAGAACAGAGTGAGATTGGTTTGGGGTCTTTTTAAGAAGAAAAAAGTCTAGCAACTAAGGCAGTTACAGAATGAAAGACTCAGCTGGTTAGGACATGAGCCCCTGCAAAGCAAGCACTCAAGTAGAGACTCAAACTGTATGGATTTAGGATATGGTGAAGGGGATTCCCATGTTGTAGTTGTTGTTGTTCAGTCGCTAAGTCATGTCTGATTCTTTTGTGACCCTGTGGACGGTAGCCCGCCAGGCTCCTCTGTCCATGGGATTCTCCAGGCAAGAATACTGCAGTGGGCTGCCATGCTCTCCTCCTCCAGGGGATCTTTAGGACCCAGGGATCGAACCTGCATCTCTTATGTCTTCTGCATTGGCAAGTGGGTTCTTTACCACTAGTGTCACCTGGAAAACCCATGTGGTGTGAGGCAAATCACCTGGTGAAAGAGTGCAGACCTGGCCTTGGACCCTCACACCAGGAGATATGCCTCATCCGCATATAATGAACTAGAGTCTACACATGGAACCAGGAAGAGTGAAGGGCAGAGAGTCAAACAAGCAGCTAAAAGCAGAGCTGAACTTCACAGTGGGTGCTTAGCAACAGGAAGGAAAGATGCACCCTTCCCCCCCAGTAGTACATGGATAAGGTTTGGGAAGTAGGAAATACACACTCTATGGATGCTCTAGGAAGAAAGCTTTTGAACTTTAATAAACTTTCAGGATCTCATATAAATTGTGAAACCGAAGTCATAGTTCTATTTGGGTAAAGGTTAAATATTTTATCTAGCTAGAAAATACAAAAACATTTGGCAGCACCATCTCACAGGGTGGTAAGACCTCTTGCTTGATCCCTACCCTAAAATAAAAGGGCCTTGGGACAACTGATAATATTAAATCCTAGGAGCAACTTAGGATCCCCCAGCTCCTGCCTATTTTTAAGAAGTGGAATACAAGGGGCTGGATAGGAAATGGGAAGGATTTTCACTGATAGTTTGGTCTTTTGCAGAGAAACAGAGATAAGCCCATCATCCCCAGAATGACTTGATAGCCCCAAGGCATCTGCATCAACAATCTTGGTCTTAAGAGTTGATTGGTCTCCCAGACTTGTAGAAGGGGATAATCTGATCTTGGAAAGGTATGCTCAGCTAGATACAAGTTTGAGGAGACAGAGCCCTGGTCTGAGGCTTGGTTCAGCCCTGCTGTCTGAAGTGCTCTTCGCCTAGCAACATCAGGGACCAGGTATGGAGGTAAGACTGGAAGAGGGCTTAATTTGTGTGTTTAACTTGTGAGGAAGGGGAAGGCAAACAGGCTAAGGAAGTTTGCTCTTTTTGTTGTTGTTGTTTAAAGTAAATCGTGAACTACTGGGTGCAAACTTCCATGGTAGGTTCTAAGGACAGCAAATGTGTTCCTCACCCTGCAACAAGCAGGCTGGCCAATGCTGTCAGCTAACGTCAGAGGCAGACAGGGACATTCTAGGTGGAGAGGGGGTGGGGGAATGGACAGGGATTCTGGGGTAAGGCAGGGAGGCTTTCGGGTCCCGAGCTGATGAGGTCTAAGGTCTGTGCAACCTGAGAGAGCCGTGATGCCTGGAGTCCTTGGACCTGGCGAGCTCCAACTTGTAGGACCCACCCACAACCTATGGTCTGGCCCTTTTACATCACTCAGGTCAGCAACCCTTCCCCTCATCCCTCAGGCCCCCAGGGGCCCGGAGGAGGCAGATGTGCTCTTTGCTCCCACTTACGCTTCACAGTCATTAACCTGGTTCAAAACCTGCAAGTCCTCTAAGTCTCTGTTTCTCCCCATTGTTGCACATGGTGCTGTGATAAGCATCCCAAGAGAGGCTCTTTAAGATGGAGAACTAGATATGGAACTGCTGGGTGATGGGGATACATGTATTAAATTAATAGAGTGTCCTAAGCTGCCATGTGGGTTCACCAGCTTAGACTCACCAGATGCTTAATGGAAGCACTTTGTTTTCTCGTATCTCCACAACCGTGTTAGGGTCAAATATTCAGTAAATGTCTACCTGAGCAGAGGGAGGCCACTGACCCAAAGGAAGAGGAGGAGGAGGTCTCTTCCCCTGAGGAGAGGGAGACCATGGACTTAAAAGAAGAAAAGGAAGCTTCCCTACCTCGGGAGGGGCAGAATATTGACCTGGAGGAAGAGGAGGAAATCACTTCACCTGAGGAGGGGGAGACTTGTGAAAGGAAAGAAGAGGAGGGAGTCACTCCACTTGAGGGCAAGATGTGTGAAATGAAGGATGGGGAAGAGGCCTTATCCTTTCGACTTATGGAACAAAGAGAGACCTGCGAATCCCTGGAAGAGGAAGAACCAATAAGCGTGTTTCCCCCTCCAAATGAATTCTCCCCTCACTCCGTGTTTCCCCCTCCAACTGCCCCAACCCCTCACTCCGTGTTTCCCCCTCCAACTGCCCCAACCCCTCACTCCATGTTTCCCCCTCCAAATGAATTTTCCCCTCCCAGAGCATTTCTCCTTCAATATTTATTTCCTTAGATTTTTGTCTCCTCAAAACCTGACCTTAGGAAGGTTTCTGTTCTTATATACTCTCTCTTCATGGCTTACTTAGGTCCTTGTGGCATTTAATAATTTTTTTGTTAAAAACAAAACTACATTCAATCGGAATTGTATGTTCTATATCAGAACCATGTATGTTGGTACATTTTCTAATTGAATAATAAAACACAAGTCTTTATTGCATATACCCTAGGATAAGGATATTTGCTCAAAAACAGGTTTGGGGTGGACTATGTTTTGAAGAATTGAGAAGTGAAAATATGTTCCAGCTAAGTATTTACATTGCATCAAATGTACATCCAGGACATTACAATGTATAAAAGCTTGAGCTTCTTGCCTAGAACTTTCCTGACTTGCTGGTCTTGTAAAGGAATGAGATTAGCCTTTAGATTTGTTAGGACCCAAATCTTATAATGAGCTTCCCTGGTGGCTCAGGGGCAAAGAATCCTCCTGCAATGCAGGAGACACAGGTTTGATCCCTAGGTCGGGAAGATTCCCTGGAGTAGGAAAGGGCAACCCACTTCAGTATTCTTGCTTGGGAAATCCCATGGACAGAGGAGCCTGGTAGACTGTAGTCCATGGGGTCACAAAAGAGTTAGGCATGGCTTAGCAATTAAACAACAACAACAAAATCTTGTAGTACTAAATACAAACTCCACACTCATGCCCAACCTGCATCCTAGATCCACAGTACAAATACACTAGAGACAGAGAGAAAGACTGTCAATCAAGTTAAGGTGACCCCTGAGAAAGTCAGCATCTTAAGATGAGGGCACATTATAGAACAATCAAAATGAGCTTGCTTTATCTCATGCCTGGCATTTGGTGTAACTGAATGGAGTAGAAAGCACATCTGATTAAAGGTTTTATTTAGAATCTAGTGACATTGATTCTAGTAACATCAGAATACACTGATTTTAATGTATCTGTTTTAAAAATATGGTCTGAAGTGTCAAGTGTTTTAAGTTTGGAATCGAGTAAGAAGAAGCCAAGTGACTTGGCCACATCACCATCTCATGGCACACATCTCAAATGCCCCCTAGAAAATCACCACACTTCTAGGATTTTAAGAGGAATTTTAGCATCCTCTGACTTCAAGACAAGGTTTTTATAATGAGAGTAATAAAGTGCGTGTTAAGTTGCTTGTCGTGTGCGACTCTTTGTGAATCCATGGACTGTAGCCCTTCAGGCTCCTCTGCCCATGAGATTCTCCAGGCAAGAACACCGGAGTGCCATTCCTCTTCCAGGGGATCTTCCCAGACCAGGGATCGAACCCACGTCTCTTAGGTCTCCTGCACTGGCAGGTGGGTTCTTTACCACTAGTGCCACCTGGGAAGCAATGACAGACAGACAGCAATAAAGAATCACTTATTTAATGCTTCCCTGATAGCTCAGACAGTAAAGAATCTGCCTGCCAATGCAGGAGACCCCAGTACAATCCCTGGTTTGGGAAGATTGACTGGAGGAGGAAAAGGCAACCCACTCCAGTATTCTCCCCTGGGGAATACCATGGACAGAAGAGCCAGGAGGGCTTTAGTCCATGGGGCTGCCAAGAGTCAGACATGACTGAGAGACTAACACTTTCACTTTCCACTTTATTTAATGCTTAACACTTATAATCCACTATTTTCATTAAATGTTACAACTCATTTAATCCTCACAGCAATCTTGGAAGAAAGGAGCAATGATCCAGTTTCCTAGAGGAAGCTGAAGAGCACTAAAACCTACATGTCCTACAGAACTTACCTGAGGTCATCACTTCAACTTTCAAACTGTTAGCTCTTGGTCCTTTTCCTGAAGTTTATCACACCCTTTCTGGCACCACTTGGCTTTCGACCCATAAGGAACCCTCACAGATAGCTGGTCTTAACCCTGGCTACATAATAAATCATGTGGGAAGCTTTAAAATATTCCAGTGTTCAAGCCACATCCCAGACCAATTAATTCCATGGAGTGAGACCCAGGAACCAATACTAGAGTCAGCGATTTGATTGGGCGATCAAGGTTAAGAACTATTCACATGTACCTTTATAAAGAGGGGATGCTGGTGGGGTGAGATGGGTGTTCCAGACATAGAGAAAAGAGCAGTGCAAATCTCTGCTCATCTCTAAAGGATGCACTGCTGCTGCTGCTGCTGCTAAGTCACTTCAGTCGTGTCCGACTCTGTGCGACCCCATAGACTGCAGCCCACCAGGCTCCCCCATCCCTGGGATTCTCCAGGCAAGAACACTGGAGTGCGTTGCCATTTCCTTCTCCAATGCATGAAAGTGAAAAGTGAAAGTCAGTCATGTCCGACTCTCAGCAAGCTCATGGACTGCAGCCCACCAGGCTCCTCTGTCCATGGCATTTTCCAGGCAAGATTACTGGAGTGGGGTGCCATTGCCTTCCCAGTGGGTTGCAGTACCCAGTGGGTTTCAGATTGCTCTCTGAACTAGAAGCATCAGCAACACCTGGCGGCTTGTTACAAAGGGAAATTCGTGGATCCACCTCAGTCCTACAGAATCAGACGCTTTGGGAGTGGGATCCAGCAATGCATCTGTTTAACAAGCCCTCCAGATGATTCTGGAGCATGTTGAGGTTTGAGAAGCACTTTTCTCAAATGTCAAAATCATTTCTTTATTCATTTGTAGAAAATGATTATCCTCAAAGGAAAGCCATCAGACTCAAATGCTCTGAAACACTCCTTACCCTCTTTTTCAGAGATAACATCACCTCCATCCTTTTTTCTATGTCCTTTGCTCCCAACTACTCCCTTGCATTCCACTGACTTGCTACCAACTTCGAAAGAGAGAAATCAATTATTTTAAAGATTGCCGGTGATTGATCTGACAGCTGCCCTCCCACAGTTTTATTTAATTTTGTCTCATTGTAAGTGCGCTGTTCTTAAAATTCTTTTCTCCTTTAGGGTCTAGGACCTCAACTCCTGGTTCTTTTCTATTTTTCTAGGATATTTCCTTTTGTGTGCACATGATTTAAAATTAAGTAATACAGTACATGATAAAAAAATTCAACACTCTTATTCCCTAGAGACATACTGAATATTTCTCTTTTCAATTCTAGAGATATAAGCTAAGTAATACACTTTATAAGACTACTTTGAACTTTATCATCTTGATCACGTCTATAGACTACTTGATCACATCTATAGACTACTTATTCCAATGGATGAAGATTTAGCTTGCCAAAATCTTACACTTACCTTTTATATTTTTAAGTTCTACTTGTTTCCTGTGTTTCTGTAGATGTATTAAATACTTAAACCTTTGTAGTTTTAACAATTTCCAACAATCTTAGTTCAACTTCAAAGATTTAACTCTCATATTTTCCTATGAACACATCTCAAACTGTCATGCTACTAATATTTCATGCATCATGATATTTCGTTCTATTGGTTTTATTATGACTTAAAATGCTTACATAAATGTTATTCATATTGAGCTGACTACTGCTGTATGTTTACATTTGTCTCCCTCTTTGGTACAAGTTTATTGTCCTAAAGGTTAATAATCTCATTGTGTTTAATTTTTTATATATTATAATAATTCAGCTCCAAACTTTCCACCTGATCTTAAACCTCCAATTCAGTTAAATATACAAGGTAATCTATCTGTCCCTCTTTTTTCCCCTCTTTAATTCAAAGGCATCTCTCTTAGAGTCTTCTGGTCCCCCTACTCCAATTTGGATAAATTGTTCTCTCTGCCTGCTGCATAGCTGTCCTGGGACTTCCCTGTTCCGCAGCATTGGATCCACTAGCTTCCCTCTCTCTTACTTTCCTCTTTTGTTGGAGTATATCCTAAAGTAATTTTCTCAGAAAGCGGAAGAGAGTCTGAAGTCAGGGAGATTAAAAAGCGTGTGTCTGGGAGGTCCTTGAGGGCATCTTCCAGGACACACACCCACAAAAACTGATGTAAAACGGCCCAACTGCTGGTTAGGAGAGAAATGCCATGCTCAAGATAATATATAGACAAAACAGTGACTTCTCTTGGGAGCCCT
Organism: Dama dama; assembly: GCF_033118175.1. Taxonomy (NCBI): domain Eukaryota; kingdom Metazoa; phylum Chordata; class Mammalia; order Artiodactyla; family Cervidae; genus Dama; species Dama dama. Next base: position 80,991,205 of record NC_083700.1, read on the forward strand.
AGACTGAAAATGAAACAGAAAAAAATAAGACAGGATTAATTCAGAAGATCCAGCGTCCAACATTGAGGAACTGAAAAAAGAGAAACAGAAAGAGGAAAAAACAAGAAATGAAGTAAATTTAACTTAAGGTCCATTAATAACTGAGCAAGTTAAATAAGAGAAGAAAAATACCTGTACACTACATTCTAAAGCTTTCAAAGAGAAAAGCATAAGCTATTGGGTTGGCCAAGAAATTCCTTCTCCTGCTGTCCATAGTTGTTACTGATTCCAAGTCTTGTTCTCTGTGTTTGTCTCTCCTGTTTCATTTATTCAGCCAATAACTATGAAGTATAATGTGTCATGCAGTGGAAATGTCAACCCCAAGAAGCTGTGCATGGCTATCTTTATCCCATTTCCAGCACTGAAGTCTCCCCAAGCTTTGGCAGCACACTTCCTTGGTCTGCTGGATATCTCTACCTTGGGTGCCTCCAAATACAATGTTCTCTTCTCTCCCAATATACCCTTCCTGTATTTCCTAGTTTAGTTACTGCTGCCCTAATCCACATTCTATACTCTAAAAGTCTGGATCCAGAGAAAGCCCCACAGGCTCCTGTAGTGACAGAAATCCCTGATATACTCTTTTTATCCTCCGTGTTCTCAAAGAAAGAGATAAAAACAAACAAAAATTTCCATAAGAGTCTGGGTTACCTGACTTTGTCCAAAAAAGGTTGTATGGTAATTCATAGACAAAAGCGCTAAACCAGGCAAAACCAGGCAAACTATACCTCCAAATATAGTTGAGAACATTTAAAATGACCCCTATATCCAAATCAATTCCCACTGACCAATTTTTATTTGACAATAAGATACCATCAGACTTTAAGGGCAGAAATAGCTGCTTCTTTACTATACCCAGCACTAGCAATGTAAACTATGGGAAGAAGCTTCCAGAAGTGTTGGTGATCTCCTCCACTCTCTTCCCCTTCTCCACCGCGCGGTCTGCTGACCCAGACCTAATCTTCCCTGTGCCATCAGCAGTAGCTGATCGCTTAGCATGTGCACCAACAAGAAGTATTTTCCACAACATCAGACACAATTATCTGACCTTCCGACAGCTCTGCCACTGGGCTGGCTCACCTGATAATAAAAATAATCACCTACTGACAAGTCAGCTGTGATACTGCATTGCTGGTACCACTCCTTGCACACTGTTTCAATTAAAGTGGATACGACTAAGCAGCTGAAAGGCATCTGACACAAGATGTAAGAATTTCCCGAGTTCTGTCTCTAAAGCTTTTGGCAGCACATATGCCCCATACCCAAACACATACAGTGTTGTGTAGATCACAACTGTCACAATCCCAAAGGATTCTATTAAGCTTTTAACAGCACCTGTTAGACAATAACACCACCACCTAATGTGATTAACGCAAGAGAATGTTTTGAAACCAAAAGTCATTTTCTTAAAATTCAGAAATAGGAAAAACAAGGAATCCCTTCAGAAGTATGTTAATAGTGGCAATTTGGCTGAATGAAGCGTTAAAGTCTGCATAGGGAGACCATGAGCTCATTTCCACTTAAGGTACTTTACATAGTGAATGTTATACTTTCACATCGTGTCTTCTCATTTTTTTGTGAAGAAGGTGGAGCTGGATAAATTACACTGGAAAATAAAAATGTCAATAATACTAGATTCCACTAAGGGAAATACTTCCACCACTCCCTCCCCCCACCCCACCCCCCTCCTTTACATAGTTATCCTTTGAAACAACTTCCTGGTAAAATCCTGTATAACTAATGGGCCACAGCTCTGTGATTGAAGAGCTGCACTTGCATGGCCTCTAGGGGGCAGCATAACTCGAAGGAATGGCAAGAGCTGGAAATAAGAAAAAGCCAGGATTTGCAGGCTCTGAGGGAGACTGAGGGGTGGAAGGTGAAATGACAGGTAACCCCTGAGGATGAGGACACGAGGAAGCCGTCTCTACAACTCTACACCCAGTCCACACTGTTTCCATTTGTGTACAACAGAAACTTGGGGACCCAGATCATTGAATAATACGTTGCCTATCACATAAACTCCCTGGAAACCCCTGGCAGTATTTTACAATTCCCTTCCTACGTGTTGAAAGCCACTGACTTTTGTAAAATGTCTGTTCTGGCACTTTGGACTTAGACCTCTGAGATGGTGAGACTTAAGCACCATAAATTGTTCCTCACCAAAGTAATGGTTTCTCAATTCGAACTTATTATTTAAAAACTAGAATGACTGGAGGGGTTGGTTAGCCCTTTCTCTGAGATACTAAATGGTGGGTTTTATTCTTTTTTACCTATAGACCATTTAATATTACCCCTGCAGAAAGATGGTGTTTATAATCATAGATTTTGGGGGGAGCTCAGTAATGAAACTGGCTGCCACTACCCTGCCTCTAGCTCAGTGCATGACATCAATCTCAGAGATATTTGAAGTGTTGAAAGAGAAGGAGGGGGACTAAGAGCACACCTTGTTTTTACTTCTGGTATAGTTCCCTGTGCCTCTGGAAAATACTCTTAGGGACCACAGCTGAAATATGATTGTCTGCCTAGTAGTCATAGTTGATGACTACTATGCAGTATTTAGCAGTGCTGGCAATCATTTATGCTACAGGAAAAAAAGCACTGTTACTTTTCCTGTCCTTTAAAGGACTGGAAGAAACAGCACTTGGGCAGTTCAGATGCAGTTTTGGGGTATAAGAAAAGAAATCATTTCCTATTCCATGCAAACTCGGATTTACAAAAGAACACTAGAAGCTAAAAGCCTTGTTGATTTATCATGTGAAGCAAAGAGTAATTTTTCTCCCCTTGTTATGCTTTCATATAATCATGCTCACTGCCTGTATGGGTGGCATTAAAGAATTTTTGAATAAAAATAATAATCTCTTGCTTTCAACCTTCATAATTCACATCACCAAGCACCCTGCTGGGCGGTGATGCCTCCTGCCAGTGACGCTCAATCGTTTTTGCTCGCCACTTATCTGCCTCTCCCAGCTGCGAGTTCCATTGATCGCAATACCTGCAGGATAATGCGCCCGTAGGCGTTCTTCAGCAGATTAACCACATCTGCGTGAGACAGCCCATCCAAAGGTTGCCCATTAATGCTGACAATCCGATCTCCAACCTGGCAATACAAAAGTGGGAGAAAAATCACTATCATTAAGAAAAATTAAATTTGAGAAGAATGCTTAAAATTCTTTGTAAGTCATATTTCCCATTTGTGGCTATTGTGAAGATTCTGTGTTTCTACTGTGTATGCATGTTCCAGAAGCATGAGGAATTTTTATGGCTTTCGCCCAAATACAGACCAATCAGAGAAACAAGAAGGGGGTCAGATTTGATTATTAAAAGGCCCGGCAGGCCACTTTTGTACCTGGGTAATGGTGGTGTTGCATACATCCATTTGCTAGTAATAGTGGGGTGCACAAATTACCTGTTCAATGAAGCTCTAATGAGGAAGCCAAATATTTTCTGCTTTATTTTTTTCTACCTAAGTTAAGATTAAGGCGTGATGGGGGGAAAAAAAATCATAAGAATGTTGATGCTTTTGGTGGAAGGAAGATTTTAAGGTCAAATCTTTCTCAGGTGAAAAACAATTTCAGGTGGAACGTGGTGCTAAAAATGATATGGGAAGGTTTGCAAATCACCTGCAATTTCATCTTTCACTGAGAAGCTTTGATATAAACAATAATATTTTTATATGCTTAGGGACATAATGAATTTCAGGCACAAACTGTCTCCAGTGCATTTTGCCCACAGTGTGGGTCTCTGCTGGCTGCTGGAATTCCAATTTTAAACCAACTGCCCCCGGCAACCACGTCCTCTCCCACCCCACCCCATCACACGGTGTGAGCACTTCCCCACCCGCTGTTTACTTTAAGCTTCTGTGTCCGAGCAGCCACACCGCTGGCCTGAATCATGGCAATAAATATTGGGATATCTCCTAAGGGACTTCCTTTTCCTCCAGCAATGCTGATTCCAAGGGCATCACTGGGCTCCTAAAAAAAAGAAGAAAAACAATGCTTATATGTTCATTGAAGAGCCACAACCTGATGGTCCCCAGAGTTGCTGAACAAAATTCCTGTGACGCAGGAGGTCAGCTGAGCACAGGAATTAACTTCAGTGCTTTGGAAGTCAGAAAGATCAGTGTTTCAGCTCTTCATTAACTGAAGTACTTAATTAGCTGGGACAGTTTGATGGGGGGTGGTGTCCTAAGAAGTTCCTTAACCTCTTAGAGCTTCCACCTCTTCATAAAGTGGAAAGAAAACATCCTACCTCACAGTGTTGATCTGAGGATTAAATGAGGTGATACAGTACAGTCCTGGACCACAGAAAAAGCTCAATAAAATACAACAGTAGGAGTAAAAATTTTTTAAAAAAGAAAAAGAAAGAAAAAAGCAAACCCTCTGCTACTGCTGTTCAGTGGCCAATTCTGATGCAGACTTGGCAAGTATACCCTCGTATGGTGTTTATGATTAAATTACCGCACATATCATGCTCTTCTGGGTGTGAACAAACACACTTGGCTCTGAAGGAGCTGCAGGACTGAGTTAGAACAAAGGATCTTCAAGGACGCCCACTGTCGTGACTACAGAGTTTGGAGAGAGAAGTAACACATGGCTGAAAATGTTCCCTAAGATTATTAGGTGAGACCGTTTGGCTCACTCTGACCCTGCTGAAGAGACCCTGGCCTTTGTCCAGATTTCTCTTACATGTATATCACAGGGTTAGTGTTTTAAAAATCACTAAAAGAACAAATGGTAGGTTCCAGTTTCAATGTGGGGGCATACATACCCTATAGCATCTTGTTCCTACGGATTAAAAGGAAGACCTAACTCTTTGCAGCGCCATGGACTGCAGCCCGCCAGGCTCATCTGTCCATGGAATTTTCCAGGCAAGAATACTGGAGTGGATTGCCACTTCCTCCTCCGGGGGATCTTCCTGATCCAGGGATCGAACACAAGTCTCTTGTGTCTCCTGCATTGGCAGGTGGGTTCTTTACCACAAGTGCCACCTGGGAAACCCCCATAAAGTTGGTGCAAATTGTTAAAACTTTGAAGTTAACTCATCTTTCTGGTCAGAGGAAACAGGAAAAGGAGACCTGATGGCTGGAGAATGAAGGAAGAAAACTAGAGTAGAGAGAGTCAGAGAGAGGGATCCTGTGAACCCACAGAATTCTGAAGCTCAACCCTAAGCCACATTTGTGAGGGACAGACCCACATTTGGGAACTGAACTGAGATTTGAACCACCACTCACCAAAGGTAACATAACTTGCAATATAAGCCTAACTGGGTGGATACCTGCTAAAACATAAACAACATTTTTCAGGGTCTATATAGCATAACCTTCAGCAGGGTTGGGAAAACCCCAAGTTACTTGACATGCAAAGAACCAGGGAAATGTGACGAATTTTCTTAAGTTCTTTCAAATATGTAGGACAGTTTAAAGCCAAGATGATACTATTGTCCGGCAGGGCTCTCAAATTATGCAGCTGTGAACGTATGATAACAAGGACATACATGTTAGGGGAATGGTTTGGGAAAAAGGACCTACAGGGTTGCAAGGCTTCTGTAGTTTTACCTGATCACTTAAAAATATACATAGATCAGTGTGCTTCAATTTTACCTCAGTAAAGTTGGAGAAAGGAAAAAGAACAGAATAACAAAAAACCATACGAGAAAAAACTTCAACACCCTGTTTTCCAAAGTTTGTGCCCAGCTTCTATATGCATCTGAATGCATCAATAGTAAAGCCCTACATGCAAATGGCAAGATGCGTTTCATTATAAAGTTTCTGCTCTGACTATATGTAGAAAAACAGGGTGGGTAGGAACTGGCCTTTTTATAAAAGCCTGTAAAAACAAGCAGCTGAAATGACTAAGAAAACAGAAAATGATATGCTATAAATCTTGGAATGAGAAATTTATAGAATAATTTGGTTATGTTCAAATTCATTATGATGTTTCTTTAATTTATCCATAATTATGCACATATTGGTACATTTTAACTTCTCCATCCAAGGAACATTTGAGTTGCCACTCTGGTGGAAAGATACTTAGAATAATCAGGCAGATTTAGTCAAAGTCGTAGCCAATGATAAAGGATTCCACTTCCCGGACATTCACGATGAACTAGGTACTCTGCTAAGTACACTGTGTGCATGACCTCATTGATCCAAACAACAAGATTTACCTTGTGAGGTGTTATAAGCCCAAGCTACAGATGAGCAAATTGAGCTTAAGTAACTCGCCAAAGGTCATAAAGCTAATAAACGGTAAAGTGTCTTTAAACGTAATTATAATTCAGTGCAGAGAACCCAGTTAAGCTGGATATCACTTTATTACAGCTGAACTATGAATACAACAAAGTCATAATTTTTTTCATTACTTCTTGAACCCCAAATTTAATAATAAGCATGAGAAAATAAAAGTGCTTTCTAACACTCTGCATATCACACAGGAGTCTGAAAATTAGGATTTGATGACTTTATGAACTGAAATGCATCCTACACAGTCTTCTCGGGAGAGCAATTTAGCATTATGTATAAAAGCCTTTCAAAAATAAGTGTGGATTTTGACCCAACAATTTCATTTCTAAGAAATAATCCTAAAGAAAATACCCATGATACGAGCCAAAAGAAAATACAAAGACATCTTTTGCTATAAAAGATGGCAAAAGTTGAGAAATATGCTACTTGTTTAATAAGAGGACATTGGCTAAGAAAAATTACAGCACATTCATATGATGGAATACTATGTTAACTGACAAAAATCATGCCATATGCTGTCAAAAAATACTTAGTTGCATGACTAAGAGTCCATGCTCTAAAGTGAAAAAGGCAAGCTACAACAGTACGTCTAATTGATACCATTATTTTTGTTTGTTTGTTTTTATAAAACTTAAACATGGTATACAAAATGAAGTGGATGGGATGCACCAAAAAATTCAGTGGTCATGAACGTGCTTTGCTTTATTTTTTCTAAGTATGTCTGTGTTACATAGACCATATATTTACTTCAGTAACTTAAAAGAGCACACTAACAATCCAATACATTGCATTGAGGGGAAGATGTACACATTATGCAAATCCAAAACAAATCAGAAAAAACAAAAACAATATCATTGACTTACCCTGATTATCTCAACGGTCCTTGGTCCCACATCTGTGCCTATAAAGAAGCAACAAATTAACTTTTTAAGAGTAAGAGATTAACATATCTAGGATATAATATTGTCCCATGAAAATGGCATCATTTTTTAGGTCTTTAAGGAGAGAATACTGAGGCAAGAAGGCATTATACCCTTTCTCAAAATTCTAACTGGTGACCATTTATCAGGGGTTATGTCCTCTATTTTTAACAAGTCCTCTCTGTTTGAGATAGATGTGGCCATAATCATTCAGTCTGACAAAAGCTGATGGACTATAGCAGCAGCTGCCTGGAATATGGTGAGTAAGTGGCTTGGAGGGTGAGCCATTTGTGTCTCACTGCACATTTTTCTGCCTTAATCAAAGATATCTTTACCCAAGGAAAGACTTAAAAAGACCCCCTTCTCTGCCCCACCCATGATGGGATATGCACTCTGACCTTCCTTGAGTGATCGATAATTTTTAAATTTTCTCTTTGGAAATGGTTTTACTTTATGAAGTACTTTAGATTTCTGCTTTTCTCCTTTTCAAGTATAAGTTAAGGCACATTCCAAACACAGATCTCTATGGCTTTCCTTCCTTTAGAACAGGGCTTTCAGAAAGTTTATGTGGCCGTGTTCAAAGGTTTAGAAACATTTTTGTTGTACACCTGAAACTAATACAACATTGTAAATCAACTGTACTCCAGTAAATGTTTTTTTTTCATTTTTTAAAAAAATTGGGTAGCAGGATGGTTTTGCGCAATGGTGTGTCTGAAGTAATACCTGAATTTTGGGGGGAAGGATCTGAAGCTCGTTTTGTGCCAACCAAGTTTTGCAGGCTGGTGATGACAGGAGCCAGGGAAGGATGGAAGCTGCTGTGTGTGCTATGCTGACTCCCCTGAAAAGGAAACTCAGTGGTCAGTTTTAGAAATTCATAGTTATTATTACTATTTTACTTACTGAAGTAACCATAACCATGTAATAGAAAATTCTGTGGAGGCCAAAAAAGAAAACAAAAAGGAAAACTCACACTCCCTCTCTCATCACCCTAAATAATCTCATTTAACATTTGCTCCACTACTTTCTCCATTATATGTGCTTTTATACGTGGTTTCAATCATCAAGGTAGAAAGCATGCAGCAATTTCAGCTTTTTGTGTGCCAGATGAAATCAGAAACATTTTCCTAGTATGTTACACAGTGTTTACATATGATCAGTTAATGACACTAAGTGTCATTTGGGGGTGCAGTGAACATTTATTTTCTCATTACCCAAATACATGAGCTATTTTGGTAAAACAAGCTCTGGGAATTGATGATGGACAGGGAAGTCTGGGGTGCTGCAGCCCATGGAGTCATAAAGAATCGGACATGACTGAGCAACTGAACTGAAAATCTAGATTAACGGGAACTTGATTATATAGAATGCTCAGCTGTAAGAAAAAGCAGCAAATATCAAGGGAATATGTTATTTTAGGAATATCTAAAAATTTTTTTCTCAAAGATTTTCCTAGAGTTGGTAATAATTCAGCTCAATCTGTTATACCTCCACTGTGCCAAGTCACTTCAGTCATGTCCGACTCTTTGTGACCCTGTGGACCATAGCCCATCAGGCTCCACTGTCCATGGATTCTCCAGGCAAGAATACTGGAGTGGGTTGCCACTTCCTCCTCCAGGGGATCTTCCTGATCCAGGGATCAAACCCATGTCTCTTATGTCTCCAGCACTGGCAGGCAGACTCTTTACCCCTAGTGCCATCTTCATTACTGTACTTTCAAATAAATCTAACCAGAGATCAAATTGCCAACATCCACTGGATCATCGAAAAAGCAAGAGGGTTCCAGAAAAATATCTATTTCTGCTTTATTGACTATGCCAAAGCCTTTGACTGTGTGGATCACAATCAACTGTGGAAAATTCTGAAAGAGATGGGAATACCAGACTACCTGACCTGCCTCTTGAGAAACCTGTATGCAGGTCAGCAAGCAACAGTGAGAACTGGACATGGAACAACAGACTGGTTCCAAATAGGAAAAGGAGTACATCAAGGCTGTATATTGTCACCTTGCTTATTTAACTTCTATGCAGAGTACATCATGAGAAACGCTGGGCTGGATGAAGCACAAGCTGGAATCAAGATTGCCGGGAGAAATATCAGTAACCTCAGATATGCAGATGACACCACCCTTATGGCAGAAAGTGAAGAGGAACTAAAAAGCCTCTTGATGAAAGTGAAAGAGGAGAATGAAAAAGTTGGCTTAAAGCTTAACATTCAGAAAACGAAGATCATGGCATCTGGTCCCATCACTTCATGGGAAATAGATGGGGAGACAGTGGAAACAGTGTCAGACTTTATTTTGGGGGGCTCCAAAATCACTGCAGATGGTGACTGCAGCCATGAAATTAAAAGACGCTTACTCCTTGGAAGGAAAGTTATGACCAACCCAGATAGCACATTAAAAAGCAGAGACATTACTTTGCCAACAAAGGTCTGTCTAGTCAAGGCTATGGTTTTTCCAGTGGTCATGTATGGATGTGAGAGTTGGACTGTGAAGAAAGCTGGGCAACGAAAAATTGATGCTTTTGAACTGTGGTGTTGGAGAAGACTCTTGAGAGTCCCCTGGACTGCAAGGAGATCCAACCAGTCCATCCTAAAGAAGATCAGTCCTGGGTGTTCATTGGAAGGACTGATGCTGAAGCTGAAGTGCCAATACTTTGGCCACCTCATGTGAAGAGCTGACTCATTGGAAAAGACCCTGATGCTGAGAGGGATTGGGGGCAGGAGGAGAAGGGGACGACAGAGGATGAGATGGCTGGATGGCATCACTGACTCAATGGACATGAGTTTGGGTAAACTCTGGGGGTTGGTGATGGACAGGGAGGCCTGGTGTGCTGCGATTCTTGGGGTCGCAAAGAGTCAGACACGACTGAGCAACTGAACTGAACTGAATGTTTATTTAAATAAATTTAGATAATCTACAGTAATGTTTGGCTGGGGCTATTTAATGAAAATCATATGCACAGTGAAGGATCTTCCCAATGCACAAAACAATGACATCAATAATGAATAAAGAACTTTTTTCTATCAAATTCTCAAGGTTATGCCTTAATTGCCTCAAAATTTTAAAGTAAATCTAAGACTACAATTATCACCTGACAAATTATAATTTGTCCTTAGTATGATGCAAGTTGTTTAATATTTTAATGTTCCTTAAATATGAAAAATTTTAAATTTATAGAAAAGTTGAATGGTACAGTAGACATACCACCTAGATTCCAAAATTAATATTTTATTATATGTTCTTTGTTAGGGGAAATGTTTGGGAATAGGTTCCTCTTTTTCTCCATCTGGATCATGGGCTGGTCTTCAGCTCATGAAGATGCAGGACACTTCCTTTTCATAGCCTGCTACTGGCCTCCTTCTCACTAGCTACCTATCAGTACAGACTCATTTCATTTGGGTCTTACTTTTAAGGATAAAGTAAGGATAGAATATATTTGCTGTTTTTCTTAACATTGAATTAAACTTCTATCCTCTGAAATGAAAATTCTGTGTAAAGAGGTTAGAGAAAAGTATTTGGTACTTCGTCCCAGGTTTCCAAAATAGGACAGCTCACATTTACCTACCAGATAAATGGTAATGGTGGGCTTTTGACATTGAATGGTAGAGTCTCTAAATTTGTTATCTTTGTATTTCACCTGAGTATGAACTTTATTAATCTCCTGGATGCATATATACATTCTTCAAGGACAGAAATCCAGTTCTACCCATCACCTCTCCTGTCAGTTCAAACTCTTTTTAAAACACCAGAGCTCCTTGTACCCCTTTGTGCTTCTGCCTATGCTACATTCTCTGTCTGGGAGGCCTTCTCGTTCTCTTCAGTTTATCAAACTCCTTTTCTCATGTGTCACCTTCATGTACTCTACAGGAAGAAAAATTTCATCTCCAGTATTGTCTATTCTACATTCTAACCCCTATGTACAATGGGGCTTTGATGAAATCACTTAAGTCGAATCTTCCATTAAGGAAGAAGCCAAGACAACTAGTAGCTTCTCCAGTGGCTCAAGTAGTAAAAAAAATTTGCCTGCAATGCAGGAGACGAAGGAGACATCATTCAACTCCTGGGTTGGGAAGATCCCCTGGAGGAGGAAATGGCAACCCGCTCCAGTATCCTTGCCTGGAGTATCCCATGGATAGAGGCGCCTGGTGGGCTACAGTCCATGGGGTTGCAAAGAGTTGGACACAACAGAGCGATTGAGCCCACGCCCCCAAGACAACTATTTTGAATCTCAATTTCCCACTTTTGATACAAGTCTGATCAGAATTTTCACCATTTATTGATGTCTAGACTCCTACTGCACCACTGTCTTTTAGTACACATGATATTTCCTGCCTATTACGTAAGCCAGAAATGCAAATACAACAACAAAAAGCCCAAAAAACAACGATGTTTACTCGGTTTGCTTGCCCTAAAAATTATCTAAGGCAAGCCAACTAACCTGTGATTCTATCTGAACAATGGTACTTTTCTTCACTCATTTCCTAACATAAATGAGGCAAAAGGGGCAGCTAATAGGATTCCAGAAGCACCTGTGGGCTAACCATAAAATCAGAACCCCTTCCAAACAAAGGCCTTGGAGAGGTTTTAAGTCTAAGGAAACCAGGAAGGAGACCAAAAGTCATCATGCTTTTAACCTCAAAACAAAGCCCATCTAATAACCCGCAAAGGGGATTAGGGGGTCACATGTACGTTTCTATAGTTTCATTATATACGAAATAAGACTTAACATATAGTCTACCATCTTGATTTTGTCAGACATCACAGTGAAGAAAAAATACAGTGAAATATACTATGTTAGAAAAAAAAAAAGTGGCATTTACATCAGCGTTACAAATAAACATGAGATGTTTGCTAACCCACAAAATATCACCCACTAAGGCCTCCCTCCTATAGGAGAAACTCCCATATTTTGCTCTCCCAGGAATATACCATTAACTGCCCTCAGCATGTGTGAGTGGCTATTCACAAGTTAACTTTATAGTTATATTTAATTGAATGAATAGAACAATGTTGTGCTAATGAGGGTCAAATTGCCACCAGATGTTGCTTCTTTTTTTTTTTTAAATAAACACAGCTGTGTACATGCAATGCCCAGGCAATATAGAATAGTGGGAGAGAAAAGTGGTTCTAAGAAAATATTTGCAGGCAATAAAGGAGAGAAAAATCTAGGGATTAATGAGTTTCCATCCCACCTTTCATTTTTTATTCCAAACACATTAAAGTACACCAAACTTAGTGTCATGGATATGCTATATATTACGTATTATTTCCAAAAGATCATTTATGAAATGGGAAAATTTCTCCCAATTGGGACAGGTGCATGAGTGAGTCTAACAGGAAGCCATCAACAACCTGACTGTTCTGTGATGTCTTCCTTGAGGCGGCCCAGGAACCAGCTCGGAGTCTTCCAATCTCTAGCTGCACAAGCCCCTGTGCACACTGGGGAAGACAGGAAAAGAACAGGTGAGAAACAGTAGCATCTGTGTCCTAAATTATTACGGTAGTGCCTCCACTAATCTCTGCAGCCAAGAACATAAATGGCTGATGAAGGTCACACGTAGAAAGGAAATTCAGTTATCAAAAAAATCACGTAAGGTCACAAAAATTTATCAGCTCAATGCTACTCATCTCACGATTTCCTCACTTCTTCAAACATGTTAAAAAGATTACATTTCAATTCACCTCCTTTCTCTTTCTTTTCCCTTCTGACGAAAGTATTTGTGAGCAGTGAAATGATGAAGAAAAAGTGGTGAAAAGGAGGATGGGAAAAAAATCAAACACAGAGGTAACAGATGGGTAATCTGATACAAGTCTTCTCTTGAGTAATAACTGATAGTAAACTATTTTAGAAAATCAGGATTTTAAAAGAAACAGAATTCATTTATTTTGTAAAAGCTCCTACAGCTACTATTATTTGTGAAAAAGAATAAGGTACACCTGGTGAGAGCTGACTGGCCATTTACAAGGATTTTTATTCACCAGTTTCTTCCAAGGCAGGTAGGGTGCATGTGGCAGAAACAGTCAGTTGGAAGGGAATCTTGAGCCCCCTTGAGCCTCAGTGAAAAACAGCTTGAGAGACAGAAAAACTCCTCAAGCACAGCTCTGGTATCTGGGCATGCCACTCTGCTTTGTCAGGACTTCACTGTGAGGTAGAGGATTTGGTCTTTAGCATCTTTAATATTCCTTCAAGCAATAAAAGCTGGATTTGATGAATTCATGATAATGTAGCCCAAGAGGGAAGAGGATACATTCTGTGACTCCAGGAGAATCTCCCATCGAGTGATTTTAGAGAACAACTGCGGGTACTTGGAATTCTCGAAAGTATGAAAAACTAGCTTACATTCCCAAACAAGGGTCCCTTCAATCCTGTTAATCAATACAATAGCTTTCTTCAGCAGCTATTCCTAATTGGTTAAAATAATCAGAGACTAGGTCTCTAGTAAAAATCTAGCATCAACGCATTTTTATAAAATTCAACACATTTATAAAAAAGCTAAACTAGAACCACTACCATTGGACTTGAGTTATACTAGGGAGGCAGAAAGCACTTAGGGACTCACCTTGAGGATAGTGGCCACTGTCTCCTGGGAAGCACTTCTCATGTCCTCCCCATTCACAGATAAGATCTGATCTCCCTGAATTAATCTCCCATCAAGGTCTGCGGCTCCACCTTTCACGATGTCAGAAATAAACACACCACTTCCATTTCTGTGAATACCATAAAGCAGAGTAATGGCACAACCCAATATTTCTATATTAAACCTGAGACTACAGATATTCTTCCCAAATGATAAGCCTCAGAGTGCTCACCCTTTAAATAGCTTATATCTATCTTTGTTGCCTATTGTATTATTCACTTTCACTGGCCCAAGGGCATAATTTCTGCAAGAGAATAATTTTAGTGAAATGAAATGGAAATTCACTTTAAAAAAACAGCTAAGTACTGTTAAAACATACACATTATTTCTTTAGCAATTAGCTCAATTATTATCTCATCTGTTTCTAGTCTCTTTTTCACTCTTCCTCTCTTTCCCTGCCTTTATTACTTTAATGTTTTAATTATATTTATTTGATGAATAAATAAGTGTATGTCTCAAAATTCAAGAGGTTAAAAAGGGGTGACCTTGAAAATTTCCCCTCTCATCTCTGTTTCCCATCTCCAAATTCTCTTCTCAGAAATAACCAGTGTTTCCCGTTTCTTTATTATCTCCAGGAGACATTCTGTGTGCATGTGTGCTCGGTCACTCAGTTGTGTCTGACTCTTTGTGACCCCCATGGACCACAGCCCGCCAGGCTCCTCTGTCCATGGCATTTCCCAGGTAAGAATATTGGAGGGGGTTGCCGTTTTCTCCTCCAGGGGATTTTCCTGAACACAGGGATTGAACCCATGTCTCCTGCATTGGAAGATGGATTCTTTACCACTGAGCAACCTGGGAAGAGCAATATTCTGTGTCTACATAAGCAATGCATGTGTGTATAGTACATATCTGTGTAAATGGATATAAAAGAACATATAGTCTTTTTTCCCTCCAGCTTTGTTCCTTTTAACTTTCTTTCTTTCACTTAACACACTATGGCAATTGGTCTTTATTACCACTTGGAGCTTACCCAGTGTTTTGAGGAACTATATTATTCATTAAATTCATTTATTAGTGAATTGTTGATGGAAATATAGGTTGTTTACTTCTCTAGCTACTGTAAGCAATGTGCAGTGAATAACATATCTACAAGCCTGTATTTAGGATAAATTCCTAGTTGTGGAATTGCTAGGCAAAGAATTTTGAGAGCTTATACATCTGATCTACAATAAAACCTTTTGTGCTAAGAATGTAAATGTTCCTTACAAACTCAATCTAAAATGTTCATGTTGTATGAAGATTATTTCACCAATCCACTCTGAGACAATAAACAAAAAAACCATTACTCTAAAAGGACTCTCTCCAGGCACATGTATGATCACAACAAGAAAGCAAGCTTCAACGTGGGCTCTGTCAGTTATTCTGCACCCATAGGTGTACTGAGTATGCTTATGAGTCTCAGCTCTTTTGTTTTGTAATACATTTCCAAAGTGATGGTTTTATGGTGCTGAAATAAAATATAAGATCATGAGTACACAGTGGCACAAAACCAGTGCTCGAAAATAGTAGCTATTATCTTAATAATAGACCAGACCATTTGGAACAAAGCACTAGGCTAGTCAACAAAGGTCAGTGGGGGTATGTGACATAATATATAAAACCAGCTTCGATTCTTCCTAAGAATATGGTTGATACCATTTAAGGCTATATTGAGGCATCACATGAAAATCCTGCAGCCCTGTTGGAATAAATACACACTAGATGATATCTAAAGCCAGTAAACTGTGGAAGCTGGAACTACAGTTTCAAGATCTTACTGATTTCTCTAGCGTACTAATACTGTTCTGAAATAATTACTGCAATTCCTATCACATGGGTAAGAAGCATAGCTTTCAAAAGAGTAGCCTGGTCACCAGGATCTACCTATATTTTTGGTGCAAGCTATTATTTGCAAGACATCTTTCTTAATAGAAGACTACTGTCACAAAGAATCGATGTCTCTTGACCATGTCAACCAACTCAACTAGTTTCAGTAACTCCTCAACTGGTTTCACAGAGTATGAAATTAACATGGCACTCTATGGTAGAGAAATTTCCCTAACCCAACACTGTACATGTAAATCTCTTTCTTGATACCAACTGTTTCTTAGGTATGGTCGCTTTAACCAACCCCTGCCAGCCTTAGATCTAAGTGACTCCAAGTAGAAAAGGCCTTGTTGACTCTGTTTTAACTCTTTATGAGGAAAAAAGTCAGAACAGTCTGGGTTGATTTGGGTTAGAGTTTATCTTTATATGACATGTTTTTTGGCTAAGGTCTTGCTTAGTAACATGACCTATCTCATTCAAATAGTCATAAAAATGTTAATTTTAGAAATCACATCATTAGTTTATACATGGCTTTATCTTTCAGTGTTTATCGGCTTTAGTTCCTAGAACTCTGAAGGAACAAGGCTGATCAATTCTGACTCTGACACTATTTCCTTACCGTTTTCCAACGATGCTCAAGCCCAGTCCTCGACCAGCCTTCTTGTGCAGATCCACGGGGAAAATCTCCAAGTTCTCCTCATCCCTGTAGTGCGCTTCATCTCTGTACACCACCAGTCGCACCTTCTGGGGGGTCTGCCTCAGCGCTGTGATGGCTTCTTCGTGGCTGGCACTCCGCAGGTCAATCCCATTAACCTGGAAAACAGGCATCTGAGACAGGATGCAACAGCAGAGACCTCTCTGCCTTCAGCAGCTCCTTGACCCAATCAGTGAAAAACCTCCAGAAATTTCCAGCCAATCCCAAAGCACACAGGGAGTGCCCGCTAGCAGTCACAGCTGCTTCAAGTACAGAGGATGTGGCCCTGACACTCCCCTGCCCCAAGTAATTACAGAGGGTGGCTTACTCACATGATAATGCAATTTTAGGTAGCTGTGAACTCTACTATGGACTCAACACCAGAGAGCAGGGACTACTTGGCTCATTCAGTTGAGGTCAAAGGGGAAATAAATATTAGTACTTGGTCAGTATTTGTTGGATTCAGTTTGCTGATTGAACTTGACATCTTCACACTTAATTGCTAACATCACGACTACTTCAGAACAGGCCAGGAGGAAATGAGGGGCTGGTATTTCTGACATGGTCAAAGACTTTCTGAAGTCCACTGATTTGAATCTGGATCTGAGTGAGACAGACAGGGCCATGCATGAGACATCAAATATATTGGAAACAGCACTGAGTGAAACTGAG
The DNA here is from genome assembly GCF_033118175.1 of Dama dama. NCBI lineage: Eukaryota > Metazoa > Chordata > Mammalia > Artiodactyla > Cervidae > Dama > Dama dama. The sequence continues at coordinate 81,008,213 of NC_083700.1, forward strand.
GCCCTGCTTCTAGTCAGTCACGTGAATCTGGGCAAGTCTCTGTGAAGCTCCGTTTTCCTTGGCTGTTCAATGGAAATCATAGCCAACTTATTTTTCACTTAACAAATGGTTGTATTGTTGTTTAGTTGCTAAGTTGTGTCCAACTCTTTAGCGACCCCATGGACTGTTCTGTTCACGGGGTTGAACAGAACACCAGGCTCTTCTGTCCGTGGGGTTTCCCAGGCAAGAATACTGGAGTCGGTTGCCATTTCCTTTCCCAGGAGATCTTCCTGATCCAGAGATTGAAATTAAATTAGCCCTTTATGAGCATTTACATGAACTCTCTGATACTGTTACTGTTTTACAGATGAGGAAACTGAGGCATGCAGAGGTTAAGTGACTTGAGCAAGGTTACACAGCTAGCATATGGAGGGGCCATAATATGAACCCAGACTATCTTTCCAGCCATACTCTCTATACCGTGCTGCCTCATCTCACTCTTAAACTTCCCCTAGCCACAGAGAAAGTCTAGTATGGATGTTGCTAAGTCAGTTTGACACATGGGCCAAATTGATGGACACAGTAACCCAGACTCAGAAGAAGGGAGTTGTAGGTCCCTTCTTCAAGGTCATAGTTACAAAAAGAGCCAAACCAAGGGAAGGATGGGCCCAGGCCAAGGCCAGTTTCTCTCAAGATGTTGGTCTCAGTCTGTGTGGCTTGGGCATGTCCCATCTATCTCTGGACTGCCATTCCTTCACCTATACAATGAAGGGCTGGGCTAAGGCTTTTCCATTTCTAACATTCCAAAGACTCACTACTTGTGCTTAAAGAGTGATTACAAAGACAGGAGAAAAGAGGAATGAGCCCTTCCTGGAGAAAGTGACTTTTGACTGATTATTTAAAGTTGATGCTGTGAGTCAAGAGAATATTTAAAAGCCTAATTTTCAAGCTGCTTTTTCTTTTCTGATATATCTTGGTGGGTTTGTGAATCACTTAGATTAACAACACCCAGAATAATAGTTAAGCATAGGTTTTAGGTATAGATGGAATTTGCTTTGAGTGCCAATTTCAACTTATACTATGTGAAACCTTAAAGAGATAACTCAAGACGAGTTTCAAGTCTGCTTTCCATGAATTAGAGATAATAATAACAACAATCATTATAGTATCTGTGTACTTTGTTGTGAGGATTAAATGAAATAATCCTGTAGTATGTTTGGCATAGGGCTGACACGTGGTTGACAGAAAATAGAAACATATTTTACAAGGAACTGAAGGAACTACAGTCAGGGCTGGTGCTCAGTGACAGCATTTGCTATTACTTGAGGCCCATGATCACACTTCCTTTGTTTATGAGGTAAACCCACAGACAAAGGGGAAAACAATGTCTCCAGAAAATGTGGTCTGAGCTGATTATTTTCTTGTATTCCAATAGATGGCACACAAGACCACTTCTGCTACTCAACTGAAAAATAGTTACCTCCATGGATTGAAGGTGAATTCTCTAAGCCTCTAAAATACCCCTTGAAAGGCCTTAACAATTATGGCTTTAATTAAAAGCACTGTCATTAAACTCTAATATTACAAAAGCAATTCACTCTAAATACCCGCATCAAGATATCTGTCCAAATCAAAGTGATCTGTTCCAAGTTCAAAGTTTTCATTTTCTCATCTGTGAATCAAGTTGCTGTTATTTAGTTGCTCAGTCCTGTCTGACTTTTTGTGATGTCATGGGCTGTACCCCGCCAGACTCCTCGATCCTTGGGATTTCCCAGGCAAGAATGCTGGAGTGGAATGCCATGAATACTAGAGTGGGTTGCCATTTCCTTCTCCAGGAGATCTTCCCGATCCAGGAATCAAACTCATGTCTCCTGCATTGGCTGGCAAATTCTTTACCACTGAGCTACCAAGAGACACCACTAAATACACCAATAGTAAGAGAAACATTGCTGAGTGGTTAGAATATGGTGCAGTGATGTATTAAGTGCCTTACATAAGCCCCAGATGCATTATTTAGAACACTGATGGTAAAGGACGAGGAGCGGTAACAGCAGGGCTTCTTGTTTGAGAAGGATCATAGGAAACCCCAGTCATCAATGGGGGTCTATCATGTCCCTGGGGGAGGAAAGGCATGTGGGGAAACGGGTGAGTTGCTGCTTTGGAAGGAAAGAATAACCAAACTAGGGCAGCAGCTCCTCACTATTTTATTCCACAGGGAAAACCAGGTATTAGCTCTCTATTCTTTCTGCTCCCACTTGCAGAAACATAGAAGAGGATAACGGGAATAGACGGAAGGGTAAGAGGAGGGACTGACCCTTAAAAAAAGAACCAGAAAGAAAATAGCCCATGTTAATCATAGAATGATAAATCTTGTCAGGCTAAAGTATTATTTCACTATATATTTGTAAGCAAAATCTGGGTTGTCCTAATTTAACATAAAACAATAGTATAAAACCACGGAAGGCCAACTGAAGTATCAGGGGTTGAGCTACCAGTTGGTAAAGAATCCGGTTGCAATGCAGGAGACCCTGGTTCGATTCCTAGGTTGGGAAGATCTGCTGGAGAAAGGATAGGCGACCCATTCCAGTATTCTTGGGCTTTCCCTGAGGCTCAGCTGGTATAAAGAATCTGCCCGCAATGTGGGAGACCTGGTTTCGATCCTTGGGTTGGGAAGATCCCCTGGAAAAGGCAAAGGCTACCCACTCCAGTATTCTGGCCTGGAGAATTCCATGGACTCTATAGTCTATGCTGTTGCAAAGAGTCGGACATGACTGAGCAACTTTCACCTTCATTTTCACTTTTCATGAAGGCCAGCCTGCACCATGCAGAGAACTCTCAAGAGCAGAAAGGCCATTGTTTGGAAATGTATCACCAAAGTTTGCCTGTCTTCTTCTTGAGGCAACCTGCAGACCCCAGGCTGATTAGGCCTCATTATGTACCCATATACAGCAACCACAATTAGAACAAGTTAAAATGTGGAGTCTAAGGCTACTTAGGAAGGAAACATGTTCCCTGACCAAACTGAGAGGTATATTTCTTAACTAAACACACAATATGTTTTTGTGGACAAGATCCTGTCTGGTGTAAGAGAAGAGCCTGTCTGGCTATCTTTAACGAGAAGTGTAGACCATCCACGCACACTGGGTAATATAATTCGGCCAGATGCCAGGAAATGGTTTAGTTGACCTTTCAAATTCTCCATGCACTTAAAACACATTTGCTTTCTTTATGCTCATCTGTCCTGAGTGTTCACTTGTATATGAATATATTTTATGAAAGAGAATGGCTACAGCTGAGGGTCTATTCAAAATGAGTAGATAAATTAAAAAAAATTTCTTTTATTGAGGTATAACTGCTATAAGATAAACTATACAAATTTAAAATATACAATTTATACTGTGAATTTATACCTGTGCCACCATTGCCACAATCAAGCAATGCACATATTAGATTTAGCTCCACATGACTATTACAGAAAAATTTGTGGGCTTACAAATCATGTTAAGTATCAAGACCTGTATGTATCTGTACTCTTTTGAATATTCAGTTTATTCCTCTACAAAGCCAATTATGATAGCACCAGTTAATTAGAAAATCTACAAAGGGGGGAAAAAAACCCTCAAAACTCCTGACCACCAAAAAATGGTACTGTATGCTAAAGCAGTCACGTCAATTCCCAAAGAGGCTACATTTATTTTTCTAACCTCATACACTTGCACCTTAATGAATGCACTGGGAATATGTCCTAATCCAATGATGAAGCACAGTAAAGGCCTGCAGAGAAACCCTATAACTTGCCCTGAATTTAATTTGCAGTCAGCCCGGTCTCTCTTTTAACTCCTTCTTGCCTATGTTTTCTACCCTTAATTATATCTCTAGTTTCATCTTGGGAGGCAGACTTGAACCACCAAAGGGAAAAATAAAATTCTATGATGTCATTCATAATGTGCTATATTAAAGTTGCAAAGCAAAAACACACATATCCACCATAAAATGTTAACTATTCAATTAAATTCATCCAATGAAAGAAAGAAATGTTGCCTAAAAGTTTCACACCATTGCAAAAGCTCTTTAGTTTCACCTACCAGAATGCCTGGCATTAACTTTCCATTCATCCATTCCCTAGTTTAGACGTTGCCAGCCTCAGCTCTTTTTAAAAGGCTTTAACACCTTTGCTAAATGAGAGCTCTTTCAAAAGAGGCAAGTTAAGCATTTCAATTTTTAATAAGTACCATATACCACCTAAAGGGAGAGGATTCTACATTTTCATCAGCTAGGAAACAAAGATGCCCGGGCAGGGACCTCCATTTGATGCAAATACTTACTAGGAATAAGAAAATTATTAATACTTAAAGCTGCAATAAAGTTTTTTAAAATACCAAATGTGCATGTTTATGTGTACATCTATATGTATGCACTTTTAAAAGGGAATTTAGTAAGGTATAGCGGGAAAGCAAAAAAAAATTGTGAAGTTATAGTTTCATTTGATTATAGAATGTTTAGTTGTACTTTCCCCTTTAAAAAAAAAGTTTTCACAGATTTAGATTAATAATCTGTCATGATTCTACTGACAGTTATTTGATATAAATAAAAGAAAAAAGAATAAAGTACATGTTTTGTCACACTGAGAAAGAAATAAGTGAAGATATAATTGAATAGGGGCTTCCTAGGTGTCTCGGTGATAAAGAATCTGCCTGTCAATGTAGGTGACACAGGTTCAATCCCTGAGTCAGGAAGATCCTCTGGAAATGGAAATGGCAACTTGCTTCAGTATTCCTGCCTGGGAAATCCCATGGACAGAGGAACCTGGTGGGCTACAGTCCATGGGGTCACAAAAGAGTCAGACACAACTTGGTGATTACAACATAATTGAGTAGAAGACTGTGAATTGGTACACTGACTGTGGATCAAGGTCACTAAATTAGGAACCATACTTGCTGGTACAAACCAGAATGCGTAATCACATACCTCTAATATCTGGTCACCAGCCCAAAGTCTTCCATCTCGGGCTGCTGCCCCTTCTTCATAAACTTCATGTATAACTATAGCATCCTATAAAAAACAAATGCTTATTAATTTTTCATAACAAGAAATGCTTCCTTAAGCCAACAATGAAACTATAGGCAGCAACTCATAATTTGCTATTTGCTAATAAAGCCATTTTTATTTGACTTAAACAAAATACACATTTATGGTATATTCAGAGGTATAATTAATTTTTCCTAAGTTTATTATTTCATTCTTTTAGGACTGGTTTTGCCTAACATTTCAAGTTAAACTTCCCCCATGTACTTTACTGTTAACTCTGTCCTGCTGCTGCTGTGTATAAACTTGAGTTGAACTATGTGTCATTCTTATTTACATTTTATGGTATATTTTGAAACATGGTTTCAGGTATTTATTGGTATTCAAGGATTTGACATAAATGTGTGGCCTGATGAAGGGGGTCTGTCAGGCCTCATTACTTGGGCAGTGAAAGACAAGAACTTAGTGGAATGAACTAGCCCTGGAGGACAGAGCGTGGGGTGGGGGAAAGGGCATTCACAGATCCATGTGTAAAATAGATGTGGGCTCAAATCCTGACTCTTGGGCATCGTGTAATCTTGGGCAAATTAACTCTGGAACTCAGGATTCTGAGCCACAGAATCAGGACAATTAGTTAAGATAAGTAAGGCTTGGTTGAGGAAAGTGTCTCATGCTTAATGAATGAAAAAATTTTTTTCTTTGAATTAATAACCTTAAGTTTTTTATCATCATAAAAATAACATATACAAAGTACCAATATAAAGGACTCAAGCAAAACTACAGGGTGTGGTGAACTAGAAAGGGACTGCCTTCTGCACCTGGCCATCAGTCCGGCTCCCCAGAAACAACCACCATCAACTATCTCAGTTTCCTAAGGATCCTTCCAGATGAATTTGCACCTATATATCATATTCTAGGCTGGAAAATCCCATGGACAGAGGAGCCTGGTGGGCTAAAGTCCATAGGCATCGCAAAGAGTCAGACATACTGAGCTGACTGAGCACCCAATTATTTATATGTTTTGGTAAGACTATTTAAAAAATATTTGACTGCTATGTTCATACAATTTTCCCCCCTTTTCCCCCTCATATTGATCAAGAGTCAAGCTTTGAAATTCCTTGCCTCATAGAAATTCATGGTGTTTCAGTTTCTGAAAACTGAACATACCAGAAGTCACGGGTTCTTTCTGCTGCTTATAAAACTGAAATGAAGGGCACTGAAAAGATGGTGGTAATACAGGTGCTAGGTGTCCTGGCAGACTGGTGGGAAAGGAAAAGCACTTTCTTGTGTGTGCTTTTCTGGGTGACTTTGTTTTTGTTGGGGGTACAGTTGTTTTACAATGCTTTATAATTTCTGCTGTTCAACGAAATAAATCAGCTTTGTGTATACATATACCCCCTCCCTCTTGGGTCTCCCTCCCCGCCATCCCACCCATCTAGGTCACCACAGAGCATGAATCTGAGCCCCCTGCACTATGCAGCAGCTTCCCACCAGCTATCTGTTTTACATATGGTAGTGTACACACGTCAGTGCTACTCTCCCAGTTCATCCCACCCCCTCCTCCCATTCCCATGTCCACATGTCCATTCTCTATGTCTACCTCTCTATTCCTGCCACATAAATAGATTCATCTGAAAGAGATGGGAATACCAGGCCACCTGACCTGCCTCTTGAGAAACCTGTATGCAGGTCAGCAAGCAACAGTGAGAACTGGACATGGAACAACAGACTGGTTCCAAATAGGTAAAGGAGTATGTCAAGGCTGTATATTGTCACCCTGCTTCTTTAACTTGTATGCAGAGTACATCATGAGAAACGCTGGGCTGGAAGAAGCACAAGCTGGAATTAAGATTGCCCGGAGAAATATCAGTAACCTCAGATATGCAGATGACACCACCCTTATGGCAGAAAGTGAAGAGGAACTAAAAAGCCTCTTGATGAAAGTGAAAGAGGAGAGTGAAAACGTTGGCTTAAAGCTCAACAGTCAGAAAACTAAGATCATGGCATCTGGTCCCATCACTTCATGGCAAATAGATGGGGAAACAGTGTCAGACTTTATTTTGGGGGGCTCCAAAATCACTGCAGATGGTGATTGCAGCCATGAAATTAAAAGACACATGCTCCTTGGAAGAAAAACTATGACCAACCTAGATAGCATATTAAAAAGCAGAGGCATTACTTTGCTAACAAAGGTCCATCTAGTCAAAGCTATGGTGTTTCCAGTGGTCATTATGGATGTAAGAGTTGGACTATAAAGAAAGCTGAGCACCGAAGAATTGATGCTTTTGAACTGTGGTGTTGGAGAAGACTCTTGAGAGTCCCTTGGACTGCAAGGAGATCCAACCAGTCCATCCTAAAGGAGACCAGTCCTGGGTGTTCATTGGAAGGACTGATGCTGAAGCTGAAGCTCCAATACTTTTGCCACCTGATGCAAAGAGCTGACTCATTTGAAAAGACCCTGATGCTGGGAAAGATTGAAGGCAGAAGGAGAAGGGGACGACAGAGGATGAGATGGTTGTATGGCATCACCGACTCAATGGACATGGGTTTGGGTAGACACCGGGAGTTGGTGATGGACAGGAAGGCCTGGTGTGCTGCCTTTCATGGGGTCGCAAAGAGTCGGACACGACTGAGTGACTGAACTGAACTGTATCATTTTTCTAGATTCCACATAAATATTTGCAAACGAAGCAACTGAGAAGGGATTCATCTCCAAAATCTACTAACAGCTCATGCAGCTCAATAACAAAAAAAACCCCAAACAATCCAATCAGAAAATGAGCAGAAGACCTAAAGAGGCATTTCTCCAAAGAAGACATAGATGGCCAAGGGGCACATGAAAAGATGCTAAGCATCATTAATTATTAGAGAAATGCAGAAAAACGCTTTTGAATGGAGACTAGAAATGGAGATTTGTGTGTCCCCTGAGAACTGAAGAATTGACACTGCCCAGTGTCCTCCCATTCCCTGCCACACCCACCCACAAACAAGTTGCAAGAACCTACACACAATGGTCAAGGGCAGCAGACTCTAGGTGTAATGGATCCCACCTTGAAAGAAGTCCTGAGTCCCAAGCATCAGGGCCTAGAAGTGGCAGGACTTCTGAAGAGATCATCAGGCTAGGGCAAGTGTGGCTTGGTGATTACCAGGGTGAACTGATGACAGTGACCAAGGGTCCCCAGTGTCGAGGAGCTCTGTGACAGAACCAGAACCCTGACAGCTAATGGGCCTCCAAAAGGACTGACAATGATACTGCTTTAGTCCAGAAGTATTGAGACTCAGAATTAGAATTAAATTTACTTGAAGTAAATGAATGAAATATTTCTTACAAAATATGTAAGATAGGAAAAACCTCCAAATGGATGGCAAGGAGATCAAACTGGTCAGTCCTAAAGGAAATCAACCCTGAATATTCATTGGAAGGGCTGATGCTGAAGCTGACGCTCCAATACTTCAGCCACCTGATGCAAAGGGCTAGCTCACTGGAAAAGATCCTGAGGCTGGAAAAGATTGAGGGCAGGAGGAGAAGTGGACGACAAAGGATAAGATGGTTAGATGGCATCACTGACTCTATGGACATGAGTTTGAGCAAACTCTGGGAGATGGTGGACAGGGAAGCCTTGTGTGCTGCAGTCCATGGGGTGGCAAAGAGTCCAACGTGACTTAGTGACTGAACAAGAATGAAACTTGCTTTTCAAAAACAAAACAAAACAAAAATGAGTTTCCTATGCAAATGCTGGAGAAGCAGTAAAAGAAAACCAGAGGACTTGAACCAGATGACCAATCTAGATTCCAAATATCTTTCCAATATTAAAGGCTTTCATTTTATCACCACACAGTTTTGAAAACATTTTTTATTATTATAACAGTTAGAGAGGCAGCGCCAAAGAGCCAGGAAAGGTTCCTTGCTCCAGACAATTTATATTTCAGACTCTGCACCAGCAAAAGACTTTAGGCCAATCTTTGTTTTAACTCTGACTTATGAAATTTCCAGACCCAGGGAGCATTTATACTGCCAAGAGTTTGTTTCTCTGCACTGTTTCAGGGGAACAATTTTGAGGAAATTTGCTAGGTCAGTGGCTTCAGGCCATCCCAACAACACTGCCAAGATGACACTAAGGGACCATTTCCATGAAGGTGGAAACTAATGCAGGATCCTGGTTATACCCTGTGTAATGCTGGTTTTCAAAGTTTGATGGCCGAACACCCCATTTTCACTGGATCTGGGAGAATGAGACTGAATTCATGCTACACATGGCTTTTATAGAGCTGAATTTTCAGTATAAACCCCTTTGATCTTGGAACATTACAAAAGCCAAATGGGAAACTTCTCTTTGTTCATACTCAAAAAGAAGAAAAAGACCCACTGGAGTTTTTTTATACAGTAAAAGTAGCCCGAATCCAAAACTCTGAGATACTTTCTGGGTGCTCAATGAACTGTCATACATAAAACAAATATGCTGTTAATAGGCTCAAATAAATGCTAAAATCACTTTCAATGGTCTGTTTTTGGTCCATGAGTCTTTCTGGATTGAAAACTCTCTTTCTTTCTATCAACTTGACTACTGCTGAGGTTTTAAATTCATCAGTGAAAACACAAGAAAATGTGAGACACTCTGACCTGATGATAGAAAAAGGTCACATTTCTTACCATGTGCCCTTGTGTACCCGAAGTGCTCAATGAAGCTGTGGTTCTCAACAGTTGTTTTAACTGGGGGTGATAGAGGTGATAGGCAGAGATTACTAGTTCAATTACATATGTGGGCTAGTGAATTGGAAAAAAAAGGATTTCTTTTTCAAAACGTATACAGCTCACAGCACAGAATAGTAAAATAGATGGTTTGGCATATTTTAGGCATCTATTTGACTAGGTTATATTAAAATTTTACTTGTTGCTATTGCTTTGAAAAAAGTATGATTAGATGAAACAGTGGGTCATTGATGAAAGATTGACCTTTATTATGTCAAATGAAAATTTGGAGTTGATTATACACATGATTCTTATCTGCTCATTGTATTCTCCTAATTTTAATGCTCTTGAGCTATTCAAGCAAAACTGTTCGTTGGCACAGTTCTGAGTGCCTTCTCCCCTACCAGCTGTGTACCTCCCCCCACTTCCTATCTTTGCGTATTTAAATAACATTCCATGTCAGCTATACTAAAGAACTTTGGACATCAATGTTATGCTTAACTTATGTACTCATCTAAACACTTACCCACAATGTTGTGATTATGGCTGGTAAGTGACATTCTTCAGAGCTAATTAATTTAGAATATGTTGAGAAAAAAAAAATCTGGGAGCAGCAATAACTGAAGAAAATTGAACTCATGAGCTTTTGTCAGAGAATTGGCTCCACACATTTTATATATTTACCAAGAGGAAGCTGACAACTTGTTACATCCTGAACTTGTTGCAGTGAAGATTTTGGTTGTGCAGGACATGAGTGCAATGGCAGGTTGTGCAGAATGGCAGATTCACACCATGCTCAGGTAGGCACCAGTCCCTTCCCAGAAGTAATTTGTTCCTCACCTGGACTGAGTCACCTGATATCTGCCATTGTTTTGTCTGTCTGATTCACTGTCTGCTTCCTGATTCAGCAGCCAGCGACACTGGATCAGTGATTCTATCTACCAGTACCAATGACTTTTTAAAAATTGTATTGTTTGTTTGTTTTTCGTTATTGAGCTCTCTGTGTTCTTCATATATATTTTTTTAGTAGAGTATAATTGCTTTCTAGTGTTGTGTTAGTTTCCATTGTACAGAGAAGTGAATCACTACATGTACACATATATTCCCTTCCTTCTTAGACCTCCTTACCACCTAAGCAACCTATTAATCATTTCCCTGTGGGTGGGTTTCTGGCTTTTGCTGAAAGAAGTTGTAGAGACAAATGATTATGAGCTAGGCCTCTGGAGTCAAACGTAGTCCAAATCCTGGTCCTGCTACTTCTGGCCATAGGAAAACTGTTAACCTCTCAGCTTTCTCATTTTATATGGTTTAAACAATATTACCTACACATAAAGCTTCATGTACAATGCCAGCACACAGTAAGGAAGTGGTAACATCTCACTTATGTAACATCTGTGCCAAAGAAGCCACACACTTTCCATTTGTGCCGTTTAGTTCTCATAACAACTAAGCAAGTTCAGTATTATTAGTCTCATGTACAGTTAGGGAAAAGAAGGCTCAGAAGGGTCAGACCTGACCAGGTCTTTGCAGCTTCTAAGGAGGAAAGATGAAATTGCAATTTGGGATGACTGTTTAACACCAAAGCCTGTGTTCCTACCACTATTGCAAGCTTCTCATCTGCTTTAAATATTTTATTTTGTATTTGTCTAAAAACAAACTTGGGATTTTCCATATGGCATCAATTCTGTTGAAATATTGTCTCCTTCCTTCCTTCATCTTTTTAGTTCTCTTTCTGTGTACCTGTATTATTCACTGAACAATTTTTTTTTTCTATAGGAGTAGGAATTACTATTTCTCTATAATGTATCACATTATATACAAGTGATAAATCAATGTTTAAAATAAAAAGGGTTCAATCCAAGACAACAGATTAATTTCTCTCAACCAATGGCAGACTTGAGAATCATTTATAGATGACCAAGATTGATATACATATATATATGTATATATATAAACTAATTTCCTCTTGGTAGTTGTGTGACTTTCATTGGGACAATAGGAATTTAAGTAAGATGGCCTGTTTACTTACTGCCTGAGATAAGACCAATAGTTTCCCCTGCATCCTCTAAATTACTCATTTGACTTGCCAATTTCAGAGACATAGGAAAATCTCCTGCATAAAAACTTCTCTCTCACCAGCCTGTATCTGAAACATGTCTAACTTGGGGGGAAAAAAATGTCTTTATTCCACAATTAGGGATAACCTTAAAAGAACAGACAGCCAGAAAGAAAGAGCTGGTTAGGGGATTTATCACATTGTTTAAGGAACCACTGTCCTAATGTCTCCATTCCTAAAAGAATAGTATTTATTTATTTTAAAATATATAGAAAATTCATACATGGTATTAGATCCAAAGTAATATACACTGAGAAGTTTCTCTCCAGCATCTGTACTTCACTCAATTTCCCTAACCAGAAACATACAGTAATAAGTTTCCTGTATATTTTTACAGTTATTCTATATATCTATATTTGGAAAGAACTAACGGCACAAAATGCTTGAAGGTTGTACCCTCTTTTAAGCTGCCTCCTTTGTTTCATGAAATTCTACTAAAGCCAGCCAAGAGTCACCTCTTCTTTGAAACTTTCTCTGACTCTCTTCCCTGGTTAAGCGGATCAACCTGTCTGGTGGTCACTACCGTATCTTAGGATTACTGAAATGATGGTATCATGATGGTTTGTTCATAGACCTAGGTCCCGTACCACCTCCTACCCTCAGTAGAACCCTTCCAGATGGGAACTGTTACCAACTCCTCTCTATATCCTGGTGTTGAGCCCAGGGTAAGCCTTCAATAAATGTTTGCTAAATGATTATCAAGAAGTTAGTTGTAGATAGAAAAAGGCATCAAAGTGACCCAGAAAGAGGAGGCTGGCAGGGTTAGCATGTCATAATCTTACTCTAACCCAAACAAATTTCTGATGGTAAAAGTGATACACAACCAAAATATCCATCACAAGTGGATATTAAATCCATCTGAATTTCCAGAAGATTTACTTTAGCTTGGAGAGCAATTTTACAAAGCCAAGTATGGGGGACTTAATTATCACAGAGCCCCACAAAAATCGCAAACACCTCCAGGGGGATTTAAACTGAATTGCTGGAAAAGAATTTCACAGCACGCAGTAACATATCCTTGAATAGAGTCAGAGTCATCAGACATTTCAGCCCATCAATCACCATTTTCTTTACTGTGTAAGCTGCCAACAAGTAGATAAATTAACTCATAAACACACCAATCATTCTAGCAGAAGAAACTTTTACTGTTGTCACAATAGGCCTATAACACTTAAAGAAGTCATGTGTTAGAAAAATTAAGGATCTCCTGCGAACTGAAGCACCTTTGTACGGGTGAACTATTTCCATAGAATGACATTTTACAGTTTTCATTTCTAGATATTCAGTGAATTGTTTTAACAAGCATTTTAGGATGAAACTTTGATAAAGAATTGTATAACAGATATTATTATCGGGTTAGCCAAAAAGTTCATTCAGTTTTAAGTAATAGGACACATTTTTCATTTTTACCAAGGACTTTATTGAACACCATCTTCACTGAACGAATTGGTCACCTCAATATAAAGAACTGTATATAATATGGCTTAATTTTACTGCTTGAAGGCACATTTTACTTAATTTTGATCACTCTGGAATTAAACTCAAACTTTGTCATACTCATAAAAGTCCCCATATCCACTCCTAAGGGACATTTTAACTACAGGAAAGTTTCATATTAAACTTCACATTTAGGTGGAAAATATATTTACCAATAATCCATAAAAATGTTATTTTTTTCCTGCTTTCTGGGAAAAAAATCCCTCCTAATGAGAAACCTCTATGAAGACTAAAAGAATAATTGAAAATGTTATATATAAAATGAGCATTTTTATTCCTTTGGCAGAAGTGATGGTTCATATCTGCAGCCTTAGAGGATTAATGCTCCTTTTAAATATCATTTAATAAAGTTCCCCTCTATGGCTGTCAAATTTCAGAAATCATACAGACGTGTCTTCTATACTACAGACCACCGTCTCATCAGGAAAGTCAAATCAATGAGGGTGATAACACACTATGGGTAGTAAAAGGTGCAAACCAAAATTACATTAAACTCTATATTGAAAAACACATGTAGAAGTATTAAGTTACTAATTTGTGATGTCTATGGTCATTATAGAGTTCAAAAAGAACATGTGGTTGAAACTGCTAAAGCATACCTCACTTTGAGCAAAGTCGATAGGCTCCAAACTGTATTAATATAAATACATGAAGGAATGTTTAAGAACATGATTCTTTTCTATTATAAATCCTTTGTGACCATATTCTTTAAAAACCAAGCTTTCCTATTATATTGCAACTAGAATGTGATTTGAACTTTGATGCAAAGGGAGGTTAAAAAAAAAAAGGCAGTAGATTATGGAAGAAGGACCCAGAAATAAAATGAGTCAAATTTTCTGACAGCTCTGTAGTAGCCAATTCTGCAAGAACCACTTTGTTCATGTTCATGACACATCATTATCACTAAAGCACAGTGCTGAGCTACATGACTTTTAAAGTCGTTCCAGCTCTAAAACTTTAGACCTTGATGAACCCAGCAAAGCAGAGAAAGCCTTTGTTTCACACAGATGCTTAGGCTTTGCCTAGGAATAAGAACTCCTTCTAAATGATAGACCAGAAGAATCCCAAATCTTATAAGCTAAGAGAGATCAGAAAGATGGGAGCTGGATCACAGTGTATTAGTTATCTATTGCTGCAAAACATAGTGGCTTAAAATGAAAGCTAACCATTTGTTTGTTTATAATTCTGTAGGGTGAAACTTAGGGCTGCGCTCAGCTGGACAGTTCTGCTCTATACTGTGTTAGTTGGGCTCTCCTGTGAGTTTGCAGTTAGGTTGGCTGGGGCTTCAGCTGGGATGGCTGGGTCACTCTTCCTCCAAGTGCTGTCTCCATATGGTATGTCTTCCTCCTGGGAGCCAGTCCAGGCTTGTTCTCAAGGTGGCAGTATTTCAAGAGCACAAGAGCTAAGCAGCAAATCCTCTCAAAACCACCTGGAAGCCACACAATGCCACTTTCATTACTACTGGCCAAAGCAAGTCAACGGGTCAGCTCAAATTCAATCTGTAAAGAGCTGCACAAAATTTCTGGTCAATTTTATCTACTATAGACTTAATCAGGTTGACCAGAGGACTCTTCCAGCCTGTAAACAATGGAAGTGAAGTTGCTTAGCCGTGTGCGACTCTTTGTCCTATGGACTGTAGCCTACTGGGCTCCTCTGTCCATGGAATTTTCCAGGCAAGAGTACTAGAGTGGGTTGCCATTTCCTTCTCCAGGGGATCTTCCCAACCCGGGGATCAAACCCAGGTCTTCCGCACTATAGACAGACAGATGCTTTACCCTCTGAGCCACCAGGCAGCAAGATATATGGTGGAGTGGTCCTGGCTATGACCATAAAAACCTGTGTTCAGATTTTAGCTGTGCCACTTACCATAACTTTGTGGTATTTCTATTAAGTTAGTTAACCTTTCTGGACCAGTGTTTTTATCTCTGTAAAATAGAACTCAAATCCTACCTGCTAGAGTTTGAGGATGAAATAAGATTATATATGTACCTGAGGTAACAAAGTGTCGAACACAACTTAGTGACTTGAAAAATAATGTCAAACAAAGTGTCAGCCAAATTTAGATGTTAAGTAGCTGCTAATGAGGGCTCCCAGTGCATATATGTATAAGATTTAAGAGGCACGTCTGGTATATGAAGTACAAAATACATATATGTCAGAGTGGTCAAAATTCATGACTCTAAGGATGAATGACACCAGTCTTGGCTCATTTTTTTAATTTCGAATTTTTCTGTTATATTGGTGATCCTAGAAGATAACTGATTGCTTCTTTTCCAAGAAAGATTATGCAACAAGGATATTTCAGGTTATTTTTTTTCTCAAGTCATGGACTGTTCAGGGCTAAGTTCAATGGACCATCCAAACGCCAATAAGATATAAACCAGATTACAAGAGTCCTGTTCCCAAATATCTTTATTTTTCTATTTCACTCAAGTTGAAACATATTTTGTGTGGATTCCATATTTGCAAATTCCCCTACTTCCCCAAATAAATGCTCTCGGTGCACTCGTGGTAATTTGTGGACATAAGCAGAGTGGTAAAAAATTTTAGTTGCTAGATTCACTTGTTCACAGCTGAGGTATAACGAGGCGACATTATGCTTTCTTGTTTCAGATCTCAGACCGGAAACAAGCTTCCTTTAAATAGTCTTTTTTAGTGCCATGTGTTTTGCATTTTTGTGCTGTTATGGGCCTGACCAAGAAAATACATGTGTTAGACAACGTTCGTTCAATTATGAATTATAGAGCTGTTTGCTGTTCAATGTTAATGAATCAACAATATGTAGTGAATAAAGTATCTTTAATCAGAAACACACATAAAACAAAGTTATATATTTCTCATCTGTTAAAAATGTTGTGACCAGAGGTTGGAGGAGGAATCTAACCCTGTCTTTCCTCTAGAAGTAATGGTTTAGTATTCATTAATTCAGTGTTTGCTGCGTCTTTATACACCATAATTACCATGAATAACAAGAATTGACTGTACTTCCTCCTTTTCCCTGGTGATACTTCACTACATCAAAACTGAGAAGCCTAATGTGAAACCTGGTAAAAGTGGAAAGGCAGACAAATGCTATCTATAATAGAGATGGCAGGACTCATGTGGACAAAGGCAGTCCTCTGCTGCTCTTGCTACACTGAGGCAGTGGGTTGTAATCCGAGGCTGGAAGAATTCATGCGCTTTTCTTATGCTGTGGCATGTATTATCATGCTTCTACTCAGTGGGTTTTGTGGATCTATATTTTTTGAACCAATTACAAAGGTAAAATGCAAAGATGATTCAAGACAAGTTGAAAAGTAACTAATCTTCCCCACTTTCAACAGACCAAGAATTTTTCCCCTTCTTTGATGCAAAAAGCATTTGACATGTCCTCATTGACTCATAAGAAGCAAAAAGTTAGGAGGTTACTTTCAATATCTCATAAGGCCATGCAGGACCCAAGGGAGAATATGGTCAATAATTTTCTTTTTTAATTTTTTTTTTTTTAAATTTTTACTATTATTATTTTTTTTTCCAGTGGGTTTTGTCATACATTGATATGAATCAGCCATGGATTTACATGTATTCCCAATCCCGATCCCCCCTCCCACCTCCCTCTCTACCCGATTCCTCTGGGTCTTCCCAGTGCACCAGGCCGGAGCACTTGTCTCGTGCATCCCACCTGGGCTGGTGATCTGTTTCACCATAGATAGTATACATGCTGTTCTTTTGAAATATCCCACCCTCACATTCTCCCACAAAGTTCAAAAGTCTGTTCTGTATTTCTGTGTCTCTTTTTCTGTTCTGCATATAGGGTTATTGTTATCACCTTTCTAAATTCCATATACATGTGTCAGTATGCTGTAATGTTCTTTATCTTTCTGGCTTACTTCACTCTGTATAATGGGCTCCAGCTTCATCCATCTCATTAGGACTGGTTCAAATGAATTCTTTTTCATGGCTGAGTAATATTCCATGGTGTATATGTACCACAGCTTCCTTATCCATTCATCTGCTGATGGGCATCTAGGTTGCTTCCAT
The DNA here is from genome assembly GCF_033118175.1 of Dama dama. Classification (NCBI taxonomy): domain Eukaryota; kingdom Metazoa; phylum Chordata; class Mammalia; order Artiodactyla; family Cervidae; genus Dama; species Dama dama. Next base: position 81,025,540 of record NC_083700.1, read on the forward strand.
GTCCTGGCTATTATAAACAGTGCTGCGATGAACATTGGGGTGCACGTGTCTCTTTCAGATCTGGTTTCCTCAGTGTGTATGCCCAGAAGTGGGATTGCTGGGTCATATGGCAGTTCTATTTCCAGTTTTTTAAGAAATCTCCACACTGTTTTCCATAGCGGCTGTACTAGTTTGCATTCCCACCAACAGTGTAAGAGGGTTCCCTTTTCTCCACACCCTCTCCAGCATTTATTGCTTGTAGACTTTTGGATAGCAGCCATCCTGACTGGCGTGTAATGGTACCTCATTGTGGTTTTGATTTGCATTTCTCTAATAATGAGTGATGTTGAGCATCTTTTCATGTGTTTGTTAGCCATCTGTATGTCTTCTTTGGAGAAATGTCTGTTTAGTTCTTTGGCCCATTTTTTGATTGGGTCATTTATTTTTCTGGAATTGAGCTTCAGGAGTTGCTTGTATATTTTTGAGATTAATCCTTTGTCTGTTTCTTCATTTGCTATTATTTTCTCCCAATCTGAGGGCTGTCTTTTCACCTTACTTATAGTTTCCTTTGTAGTGCAAAAGCTTTTAAGTTTCATTAGGTCCCATTTGTTTATTTTTGCTTTTATTTCCAATATTCTGGGAGGTGGGTCATAGAGGATCTTGCTTTGATTTATGTCGGAGAGTGTTTTGCCTATGTTCTCCTCTAGGAGTTTTATAGTTTCTGGTCTGACATTTAGATCTTTAATCCATTTTGAGTTTATTTTTGTGTATGGTGTTAGAAAGTGTTCTAGTTTCATTCTTTTACAAGTGGTTGACCAGTTTTCCCAGCACTGCTTGTTAAAGAGGTTGTCTTTTTTCCATTGTATATCCTTGCCTCCTTTGTCAAAGATAAGGTGTCCATAGGTTCGTGGATTTATCTCTGGGCTTTCTATTCTGTTCCATAAATGTAAATGGGTTGAATGCCCCAACCAAAAGACAAAGATTGGCTGAATGGATACAAAAACAAGATCCCTATATATGCTGTCTACAAGAGACCCACCTCAAAACAAGAGACACATACAGACTAAAAGTGAAGGGCTGGAAAAAAATATTTCATGCAAACGGAGACCAAAAGAAAGCAGGAGTCGCAATACTCATATCAGATAAAATAGACTTTCAAATAAAGGAAGTGAAAAGAGACAAAGAAGGACACTACATAATGATCAAAGGATCAATCAAAAAAGAAGATATAACAATTATAAATATATATGCACCCAACATAGGAGCACTGCAGTATGTACGGCAAACGCTAACGAGTATGAAAGAGGAAATTAATAGTAACACAATAATAGTGGGAGACTTTAATACCCCACTCACAACTATGGATAGATCAACTAAACAGAAAATTAACAAGGAAACACAAACCTTAAATGACACAATGGACCAGCTAGACCTAATTGATATCTATAGGACATTTCACCCCAAAACAATCAACTTCACCTTTTTCTCAAGTGCACACGGAACCTTCTCCAGAATAGATCACATCCTGGGCCATAAATCTGGTCTTGGAAAATTCAAAAAAATTGAAATCATTCCAGTCATCTTTTCTGACCACAGTGCAGTAAGATTAGATCTCAATTACAGGGAAAAAATTGTTAAAACTTCAAACATATGGAGGCTAAATAACACGCTTCTGAATAACCAACAAATCATAGAAGAAATCAAAAAAGAAATAAAAATATGTATAGAAATGAATGAAAATGAAAACACAACAACCCAAAACCTATGGGACACTGTAAAAGCAGTGCTAAGGGGAAGGTTCATAGCATTACAGGCTTACATCAAGAAACAGGAAAAAAACCAATTAAATAACCTAACTCTACACCTAAAGCAATTAGAGAAGGAAGAAATGAAGAACCCCAGAGTTAGCAGAAGGAAAGAAATCTTAAAAATCAGGGCAGAAATAAATGCAAAAGAAACTAAAGAGACCATAGCAAAAATCAACAAAGCTAAAAGCTGGTTTTTTGAAAAAATAAACAAAATTGACAAACCATTAGCAAGACTCATTAAGAAACAAAGAGAGAAGAACCAAATTAACAAAATTAGAAATGAAAATGGAGAGATCACAACAGACAACACTGAAATACAAAGGATCATAAGAGACTACTACCAGCAGCTCTATGCCAATAAAATGGACAACTTGGATGAAATGGACAAATTCTTAGAAAAGTATAACTTTCCAAAACTGAACCAGGAAGAAATAGAAGATCTTAACAGACCCATCACAAGCAAGGAAATCGAAACTGTCATCAAAAATCTTCCAGCAATCAATAATTTTCATAGTTCTTTAGGACAATTTTTTTTTCATTTTACTTAAGAATTTTATAATTTGGCATACATTTAATATACTGCTTTCCCACCATAGATACAATAAGATTATTATTTATGAAGAAGTATAGTATTTGTCAAATTGAAGAGTGAATATATAACTGTTTCTATTCAGAGAACCTGAGAGGGTTATAGTTTTACAGGGGAAGCCAGCAAGAGTCAAAGGAACTTTTCTATTATTCTTGGAATCACAGTTTTTAAAATCTGGATTCTCTATTCTGCTCACTTTTAAACAGAATTCACTACACAGGTTTTCCACGAATCTCAGAACAGTCTCCATAAAACTGCTACAAAAGGAATGAAGAGTCTATTTACATCCTAATCTCAATTTATTCATCTATTCTAATACACTTGGGTAGGGTATTAAGATTTGTACCTATCAAATCTTTCCTTCAAAGTGAAGGAAAATGGATCACAGTGTTCAGTACCTGTTATTTTGGAACACGGATATATTCTCAGGTAATAAACTATAGACAACAAAAATAATCATTAAATCAGCAATAGAGATAAAGGTTCTTTTGACATAAAAAGCAAGAGTAAGGATTAAATGATCGGTTACACAGCAAGCAATAACACCAGTCTGTGTGTGTGTGTGTGTGTGTGTGTGTGTGTGTGTTAAAGCAATGGACTAGGTAAGCTATCCTAAGACTCAAACTCAAGGATTGCAAATTCTTGCACACTATTTACAGATAACTAAAATGTGGAATGAAAATCACAGCAATAAAATAGCTAACAGAAGAATTTCTCTGAATATATAAAAATGTTTCACATTTTAAGACTTTGAAACGCTTTCTCTTCAAGCTCAGAAAAGAAACTGCTTTATATTTACTTAAAATGGAGTTCCTTTGCCAAGTCTGATTCAACAAAAAGTTGATACTCATCAATATGAATATAATTTTTCATACTGAAATATAGGTTTAAGGAAATGGGATAATATTTGCATTAAGGTTTATAAGTCCCTATAGTTCCATCTGGTACTTATTTATCTAAATTTTACTCAGCTTGCATAATATTTTTGCTTATGGTCATATTCTTTAAGATCAGAAATGCCCAAATCTGGAAATTCGGAGGCCCTATTCGTTAACATTCTTTCAGTGTGATTCATAGACATTTTGCAAACTTTGCTTTGATTTAAAATAAAACTAAGGTAATAAGATGTTTTGTATAAAAATATATGACTTAAGCAATAACAATAAAAGGAACTTGGCTTTAGGGGATTATACGCCAAAGCAAACCACACTCCTCATGAAATAGACTATGCAAAGTTCATTTGAAGGGGAATAGCAAAATAAAACACTTAATCAAATATAAAATAGCTTTTTACTCTGCTTACTTTAAAAAATATCTAGTGCTTTAAGTTGCCACAGTCCTACAGTTAAACAGTCAGAAGCTGTAACAGCTAAACAATGGCAAGTGACATGCTGAAGTCTTAAACCAGGTCACTTCAGAACCTGACACATGGTTACAGCTAAAGGACAGATATTCTTCACTTCAGTTTCTAGATGGAAGAACTTTACCACATAATATCCAAATGGGAGAGTTCTTCTACCATGATGCTTCTTGCTAATGTATCTCTGCCCTAGAGAACTTATGTTCAATAAGAATGAATTAAATTGGTGCTAAATCAGAAAGTGAAAAAAAAATACAGGTGTAGGAGAGAAATTACAAGATTCTGAATATGACATTCCCAGTCCTTTTTGTCATTGTTTGGTTGCTAAGTTGTGTTCGACTCCTTTGTCACTGCATGGACTGTAGCCCACCAGGCTCCTCTGTCCATGGGATTTTCTAGGCAAGAATACTGGAGTGGGTTACCATGCCCTCCTCCAGGGGTCTTCCTGACCCAGGGATCAAACCCGCATCTCCTGCATTGGCAGGCGGATTCTTTACTACTGAACCACCTGGGAGGCCCAAGAAAGATTGTTGTTGTTTAAGAATACCTAAATTTTACAATCTATCCTGGGAATCCACTGACCTCATTTACAACAGGATGATACCAAGAATATAAAGATAAAACAATTGCTCTAGTCTATTCATATTCCTCTTGCAAAGAGATAAGCTACCTTCAGACCCAGAGGAATACCAGTATAGCCACTAGGACTTATATTTATGAACTTTTCTTTGCAAAAGTGATAACAATGACCAGTTTCCCTAAAACAAAACAACAGCACAATAATTATAGAACCTTATTCTCTAGTTTAAAAAACTTAAGACTCCAAAGTTTTAAGAAATTTGTGAGATAGGAATGCAAAGTGTGGGAGGAAAATGCATTTTCTTATATTGCCATCATTTTGAAAAAGAGAGTTAAAATGGTAAATGTTCCACCCTGATTAAAAACCAAAGCCTGGAACTTCCCTGGTGGTCCAGTGGCTAACACTCTGCATTCCCAATGCAAGGGGCCAAGGTTTGATCCATGGTCAGGGAACTAGATCCCACATGCCACAACTAAGACCTGGCACAGCCAAATAAATACATCTTAAAAAGCAAAAACAAACAAACAAAAAAGCCTAATAATACTAATATTCTTGCAGAGTGGCTGCCTGCGCTTGTCAAAATATTCCCTGAGAAGGGGCATTCACTATTCCCAGGAAGTTCATTCCATCTTTGATCAGCTGATGCTTAGAAAGTTCTTCCTTAAAATAATGTGAAGCCTGTTTTTCACTGAGTCCCTTGGGAGCATCTGAATTGTTCTCATCCTTCATCCACAAGAAGATAACCTTCCGTGTTTGCAGAAAGTCATCATTGTCCTTTCTGGTCTTACCTTTTGCAGTCTGTTCAATTATTCCTGAGAAAATGTGGTTTCAACAATATTCTTGTCAACCACATAATTATGCCCCCAAATGAACAGAATACTCTAGCTTATAGTTAAAACTGGTCAGAGAAGCACTCCAGACAGATGTAACAGTATGTGCAAAAGCTCTGCATCAAGAAGGAACAAGACTCATTAAAGGAACTAAATGAGGCTGACATGGCTGGAATTCACAGTGAGCGTGATGAGGCCAGATGGAGTCATCTTTTTAAGTGCACAAGGCAATATATGGTGGAACTAAAGATACATAATAAAATAAAGCAGTCCTGTTCTCAAGGAGCTCAGAGTCTGGTGGGTGAGATGGGTAACTCCCTTTTTGAGGTGGAGGTTGATGACACAAAGTGGTAGAGGGCCCAAATACTGTGGCTTTTGAGTCAGATCATCTGGTTAAACTCCAACTGGACCAACCGCTAGAATTATACCCTTGGAGAAGTTACCTAACTTATCTGTATCTTGGCTTCCTCACCTATAAAATGGAGATAATGCTACTACTTCTCCTATAGGGTTGTTGTGAAGAGTAAATGAGATGATATTTATTAATTATATATTAAGAACAATGCTGGAATCATTTTTTAAAAGCTTGATGCTGAAAAACAAATAAGTACTTATCTGGAAAGAGTCATGCTTCTCAGTGTTCAGGTAACATACTAAAGACACACAGATGAAGGGAGCAAAGGATCTACTTGAAGATAATATGTTTAATAATAATAATTGCTGAACTCAATGTAGACGGGCACTGGGAAATTTTCTTTATATTTTTTATGTTAATTAATCTCCATACCAGCCTTAAGAGGTAGATTTGGTCATCACCACTATTTTACAAAGGAAGAAGCAGATTTAACTTAGAAAGTTTCTCTTGTCCAAGGCCCCACAGTTAAAGATCTGGGATTCTGATACTGTAGAATTAGCATCATTACCCTGCTCTGCTTCCTGATAGGCTTAAAAGAAACATTGTCTATAGTCTGGGACCTTTAACAATGGTACTCAGAGAAAGAAAAATAGAGAGTGAGGTTCCTGGAGAAACTTACCTTCATTTCACTTCACTTGCTGGATCCCAAACACACAGTTCAAGTCTGCCAACACCCTTTTATTTTATCCCCCCTCTGGCTATGCTATGTGGCATGCAGGTTCTTAGCTCCCTGATCAAGGATCGAACTCACATCCCCTGCAGTGGAAGTGTGGCTTAACCACTGGACCGCCAGGGAAGTCCCAATATCTAAGGAAGGGGAAGGACTTTCTTTCTTTCTTTTTTTGCCAATACTCTAAAATATTTTTCTTTCTCTTCTCTAGAATTCCCAAGGCTGATAATAAAATAACCCCAATTAATGACACCAGAGAGCTACATTTTAGTTTTTATAGGACACTGCAAATAAAACTTCTGATTAGTAAGCAAACATTTCTGATGCCCAAGAGATTCAGAGATAGGTGTTAGCAAGTGTACAAGGCAAGTACCATAAGAGGTAAGAGTCCTTGGTCTTTCATTTGGAAGAATATGCCAAGTCTCTGAGCCACAAGATTTCATGCAAATTTGCTACTCCAAGACCAAAATGGGGGTGTGAGAAAGACAGGATGAAAGGATGGCTAGATAAGATGGATGGAGGTAAATTTTAAAAATAGGAATTAATCTACTGTCTCTTTTATGTAATAGGCCTTCTCGGGCTTCCTGGTTGCATGTCTCCCTCAAATTCTTATGTTGAAATCTTAGTGCCCCTCCTCAAAGGAGGCAGGGCCTTTGAGAAGTGATAAATAAGGTCATGAGGCCAAAGCCCTCGAGGATGAGTGCCCTAATAAAAGAGGCCCCACAGAACTCACTTGTTCCTTTCTCCATGGAAAGATGAGAAACCTGCAGCCCAGAAGAGGGCCCTCATCCTACTGTGCTTGCACCCAGACTTCCAGCCTCCAGAACTGTAAGAAATAAATTTCTGCTGTGTTTAAACCACCCAGTCTGTGATGTTTTGTGACAGCAGCCTGAACAGACTAACGGCACCTGCTTATGAGAGACACACAAAAAAACTAGCCTATATTGATTAAATCTAGAAAGTTCATGCAACAGTTTTACTTTCTTCTACTTTCCAGAGAAATTCCCTGTTTTAAAAGCCCCTATTAGGGTTTTTCATTAAAAACATTAAAGGCAGTAGAATCAACTTGAACGAGTGTGTGAGCTCTTTAAGGGCAGGGTTGCTTCACTCAGCTTTGCATCCTCAGCAGTAAGCAAAGGCTAGCCTCTGAGCACACACGTGCTTCCTATCACACAAGAGCCAGACTCCCCAAAAGCAGACCTGGGAGCACATCATATGGTTCAAGCAGCAGAGACAAAGGTTGTCAAGGAGGATTGGGTCCAGGTGCACTCATAAACCTTCCCAAAGGGGTCACCTTCAGCATTACCTTGGTATTTTAAGAGGTCTATTTAGATGGCTGGCTGCAAATACAATGGGATGCTAAGTGAGCTTTCTCTCTCTGATCTCAGAAACCATTCGTCTTGGCTCCAGATAAACTATTTATAGCAGATGGAACTGATGTGGTGTCAAGACCAAGTCCCAGAGGCTTAATACCTCTAAAAATGGCAAAAAATATCTGTTGGATACACAATAAAGAGGGCATAGAAACCTTAATTGGGAGGGCTGGGGCAAAGCCTTAAGAAAGTTCACCAGCCCTTAGAATATGCTAGCACCAGAGCTGAAATAAGAAGTGTCACATAATCAAAAGTCCAAAGGCAAGAACTTCTGTCAACAGATCTCAACATTGTCCTTGATTCCTTTTATGCGGTCTCCTCTTTGTTTGCTGACTGCCTGCTGGCTGGATGCACTTCCAGGACCTGATTGGATAAAGTGACCTGCAGTGTCAATTAGCTGGTATATCCCACATGACCTATGTCAAAATTTGGAGGTGGGGAAAGGAAAAAAGATACTTGTTGTGGTAAACACTGGGTTCTTTGTTAAAAGCACCTTCCACCCCCGCTGCTGTTCAGCCTCACCAAAATAACATGCCTATATATTACTTGTGAGTCAAACTTACAGCTTTTGATGAGGTACCTGAGGTTAGGAAATAAAAACTGTGTCTCATTTCTCATTTTTAAGTGGTGCTTATCCTTCCAAGGACAATGGGATTTACAGTCTCAGAAGGCAGAACCATATATTATGAACCTCAAGATGCTCTTAAAGACTTTTTTTTTGGCTGCCTCATGGTGGCAAGAGAAGCAGAGAATAGTATTTCTCAAACAGCCTCCCAAACAGGATGCAGGAGGTGCTGTCAAGCCGTGGAAGCCCTCAAGCTAGTGACCAGCAGCACAGACATACACAGTAATTAAGATCCAAGAGCAGACAGGTATATCTAACCAACCCTCACAAAGCAAAAAATCAAATTGATAACAACAAAAGAAGAAGGAAAATAAAAACAAATTAGCCAATAAACTCATTCAGTTAGGTCAGATATGCTGATGAAAGTCTTCTAACTTCCTCTGGGAAATCTAGTTTCTGTCTTATTTTAAGCAGTTATTAAGAGATTCATATTTATAAAAAATAAATCAGAGGGCTAATTTTTCTTTATGAAAGAATTTACTGAAGAATTTCCTTAATATGTAATTTCTCTGGTTCATTTCAAATATAACTTTATATCAATTTCAATTTATTTCCTATTCAAGAACATCGGTTTGGAAAAATGAGGCAATAAACTATGAGAAGCAGACATCCCTAATGTTCACAGTCAACCAGCACTTTCTGAAAACCACCCCAATAATCTTAGTATATGATATATATGTAGATGGTCGACTATCAGCTCCAAGATTAGGTCAGAAGAGATCATGGAAGTTGGAGAAGCCAGGGAAGCCTTGCATCGGGGACGGGAGGAGGTACGGACTCTTAGGAAAAAGCAGGAAGGTGTACAAAGAGAGCAGGTTGAAGGGAGGTGAGCAGAGGCTGAGAGGCTGGAATGCATATGTGGGTCTGGGTAACTGTTCCGGTCCTTTGTCGGTGGTGTGTTACCTCCTGGGCACAGCAGGAGCTCACTGGTGGTTGGAGGGATGGCCAAAGTGTGTCTGTGGATTATTCAAAGGCCAGATCACATGTGTCTAGAAGGCATTATTAAAAACACAATTTGAAAATGTAACCTAGACCAAAATACATAAAGTGAAGCTTCTAAGGAAGAGTTCACGTCTTTCCTCAATAACTAATGCTGAACAGGAAGTGTTCTGAGCCAGACCACAAAAAAGTAGAAAAGTCCTGGGACTTTAAAGGACCCAAGACCCATGAAAGAGCTGGGAGCTAAAACTGGCTGCTGAGCTGGCTAACGCCAAGTGTTCCCAAATCCACCCAGGCTGATGAAAACATCACTGTGGACACGGGAAGCCACACACAGCAGTTCCTGCCGGCACAGGCCAAGAGACAGTAATGCAGGAAATAATTAGCTGGAACCCTGGAGAAAAGTTTTAACAATATTTTAATCAAGCTGAAGGAAATAAAGTCCTTTAATAAATAAACACCAGCCTCTGTGCACAGAGGTTCAGGTGGCTCACTAGTAGGGTCAAATGAATGACTAGGGCTCTCTAGATGAGGCCTGATGGCAGGAGAGAGAAGGAGCATGACCAGGAACACGTAGAAGGCAGTAAGGCCCTGGTTTCTGCAACATATGTTGTTCTTGAGTTGCCTAGTGCCTTAGGGAACTGATATTCATTACAGGAAAATAGGGCAGGATCTCTCCTCACCCCCCACAACAGTACTAAACACAGAAATATTACATTCCTGTCAAAAATGGAAAGAATAATTTTATTGATATTATACTTGTTCTATCTGTAAATCTGGCATATACAATTTGCGGTGTGTGTGCTCGGTTGTGTCCGACTCTGCAATGCCATGGACTGCAGCCCACCAGGCTCCTCTGTCCATCGGATTCTCCAGGTAAGAATACTGGTGTGGGTTGCCATTTCCTCCTCCAGGAGATCTTCCTGATCCAGGGATCGAACCTGGGTCTCCTGTGACTCCTGCACAGGCAGGTGGACTCTTTACCACTGAGTCACCTGGGAAACCCATATACAACTTACTTCTTGCCAAATAAAATGGACAAAAGAAATACCAAAATGTTCATTTAAAAGCATATTCATTAATAAGAGTGATTTTCTCTAGGGAGAGGCTCTGGTTGGGGTTGGGGTTGAAGGCAAGGCTAGGGAACAAGGGTAGGAGACAGATTTATCTTTCAGTTTATATTCTTCTGTGTCAATATAATTTTGTATAATGTGCATGTATTACTTATTCAAATAATATGCACTGATTAATCACATTTTTATAAATCAAATCCCAAGGAGTTTTACATTTCAATGACTCTATTGATTAGTGACAATCAAATGTACTGAATAACAAAAGATCCATCAAGTAAGTAAAAACTGACATTCGAGGCCAATTTTTAAAAAAATTATGAGTAGATGTGAACATGGTCAAAATAAAGCTAAGCCTAAATTTGGGGATTGGAATAACTGACGTACACTTGTATGTATCAGTTCGCTAAATAGAAATGATTATAATGATCATAATAGCAGTAGTTCATATACTTACATGCCAAGAAAAAGCCAAGTCTTTCATAGAAGTGACACGAGGCCATAGTAAGGCTCAATATCTAACTCTGTGCCAGTGGATATATTGTTCTTCTAGAAACTTACCAAGGGTGTGTCTTTTCCTCCCACAATGCTTAGACCAAGCCCTGAACGCCCTTTGGATATTTCTATAATCATTTCCTGGCCAGGAATGATGGGACATGTGGCGGGGTCCACTGACAGAGGAGCCTGGAACCCACCTGGAGAAGAATTGAACACAGAATGACTGGCAAGCAGGAGATGCATCTCAGCTTGTACACTCCACTGCTCGGGGAGTGCAGGGTTTGTACGTGTTTATCATTTCACTCTTTTTCTGCCAAGTACCATGAAGGGAAACACTGGGTCACCACTCCCCACTCAGCCATGGATGAAACATGACATTCCTATGACACTTTTGAGATGAAGACAACAGCTACCACCAACCCAAACCATCAACCACTTTAGTTACACAGTACTTGAAATTTTTTAAATCTCAAAATATACCATGAAAACTGGGATGGAAAAATTTAAGTTGATTAAATAATTAAGTACATGTAGGTATATGCCATAATTATATATATTAATAATGATATATATGATATACATTTTGAGCTATAGTTATAAAATACTAGAAATAGTGCTTAAATACTTTCAGTTAGAGCATATCATATGAATTAAGATGTATAAAGGATCCAATCATTAAAGTATGACAAATGAAAATAATCCCCAAATAGAAATGTAGTAAAAAAAAAATTGTGTTATAAACTGTAGAATTAATTGCTGGGTCCATAAATGAAAAGCTTGTTAAAAGAGTTATTGCTGTTTTACTTTGAAAATTCATTGTTTTAGGCCAGTTTTTCTAAAAACTGGGAGAAAAAATATTTACACATGTCCATTTTCAGTCAAAAGTCACTCAAACATTTTTGAAATGTTTGAAAAATCCAAACAATCAAAATGACAGTTTCAAGAGAATCTTATAATAGTTTCTAGAGAACTTCATATTTTTTGATAACTAATTTTGATCATTGTGAATACTGATTCTTGTTGCTGTTTAGTCACTAAGTTGTGTCTGACTCTCCTACAACCCCATGGGCTGTAGCCCGCCAGGCTCCTCTGTCCATGGGATTTCCCAGGAAAGAATATTGGAGTGGGTTGCCATTTCCTTCTCCAGGGCATTTTCCCAACCCAGGGTTTGAACCCACGTCTCCTGCATTGGCAGGTGGATTCTTTACCACTGAGCCACAAGGATCCTTACCTCGTGACAGAATTTGCTAAAGGACTGATAATAAAGGGCCCCATCTGCTGGTCAGCTGCAGCGAATGCTCAGTGGCCAAGCTGACATCCACAAACCTCCGTACAAGCAAGGGCCAGTAGACTATGGCCCCAGCACCAAGAATGGCTTCTACTCCAAAAGGATAAAAAAAAAAGTCAAAAGAAAAATAACATTTCAACACATGTGAAAAGTATAGAAATTTAAATTTTAATATCTGTAAATAAAGTTTTATTGGAATACAGCTCTACTAATTCATTTATATCCAGTCTATAGCTGCTAATGGCAGAGTTGAGCAGCTGCAAGAGAGACCACATGGCCCGCAAGCCTCATATTTACTGCCTGACTCCTTACAGAATGTTTGCCAATCCTTCCTAGAAAACAGGCTCAGGTAAGCCTGTAGGGGTTCTGCTCTGACCCAGCAATAATCATTGTCTTTGGGACAAAAGGGCACAGGTTTCCAGATGCTGCAGAAATGGATTTGAGTTTCCAAGGAAATTAAGGTAATGAACAGTGGATGAAATTGAGGCTCATTGGTCATCAGAAGATGTATGTAATTGCTATCTAAGAGGGTGTTTAAGGGATCAAATAAATAATGTGCTGGCTCAGCCCAGGGTCGGGCATAGTGTAGCATTCACATAGATGCCATTCCTGACCACATGGAATTTATAGATCTAATGGCCTCTTGTTTAACAGTGAGAAATTTAGTGACATAGTCTTAGTAACAATTTAAAAATGCCATATTAAACGAATATTAAATTGTAAACCTAATTTGACTCTAGATATTTTTACAACATATGTATTTCATGCTACATTTTTCACTAATTTACAATAAAAACAATGTACCATGGCAGTAGAGTTTCACGAATGCTTTAAAAAGTTTATGCTCCTTACATAAATCACTAGCTTAGTCTCTTGACTGAGGGAAAACACAGTCAGAGACACTGGAGGTGGCATTTCTTTCCCTCTTCTGCTTCTGCCTCACCCTAGCCCAGTCGTAAGTCAGTCGCGGTGTTTATTTCTCTCAAAGAATCCAGCCCAAGGCCTGACTCCTACAAGTCCCCAGTCAATGTTTGGTAAGTGGATGGCTGAATGAATATAATTTCCACAGATGAAATTGTGGGATGATTAACTTCTGTTAACGAGGTAAAAAATATGGGATATGTATTATCAAGATTCCATTGGTCTACGTAGGGGTCATCACACATCTTTGGTAAAAGGCCAGGTGGTAAATATCTGAGGCTTTATATGCCGTACCAGTTCTGGTGCAGCTACTCAAGTCTCTCCTTATAGTGTGAAAGCAGCCATAGACAATATGTAACCAAACCAGTTTTCCCATAAAATGTTATTTATGGACACTGAGATCTGAATTTCATACAATTTTCATGAAACAGTCTTTTGACTTTTTCTAATCTTTTAAAAATGTGAAAACCATTATTAGCTTCTAAACCATATAAAAACAGATGGTGGGCCAACTGTGACCTAGGGGTCATAGGTTGCTGACCACATTCATCAAGTATTTTAGTAAAAATCTAGTGCTTTAGAATAATACCTGCCTCATAAAATTTTTAAGAGTTAATATTCATGAAAAAAAAATACGTAAAAGGCAAATACCATAAAGGTGTCAGGTCTCCTAAATTCATGCAGGGTCATGCTTCACCACTGGTGAGCAAGGTGTTTTAAATAGTCCCTCTTTTAAAAATGATTTATATTGCATAAAAGCAGATGGAAATATTCATTATTCATTTTGAAGTTCTATTGTCAACCATTAGTCGGCATAATCTAATCCAGCAATTCAGAGATAAAGTAAATACTTATTTCTTTAAGCACTGAAAAGTAACAGTCTATAAATAGCTCATATCAACATATGCAAGTCTATAATTTGGTTCAATGTGATTTTTAAGATACACTACTTGTGAACTATACACACTCCTTTGGTGTGATTAGATAATAATCCAGAAGCCTCAGATTCAAGTAGTATATATTGAGGGCCTTTTTTATTCTAGTACTTTTATATTCAATAAACAATAAGCAATCCCACTGGTGGAGATGAGGAAAAAGATGTTGGAAATCAATTAACCAATCCAAGTCCCAAAGCTCAGGAAGTAGAGCAAGGATGCCAGCCAGGCTTCCTGACTCCTGATCCAGTGCTCTCCTCAGGACAACACAGTCCTTTCCTTTTCTAAGGTTTGATTAATCAACTCAAGTCTGCTCAGAGAACGACTCATACCATAGCCTGTGAAGTCTGCATCTGTTGAATGATATGAAGTTGGTGCTAAAGGTATCTCTTGTGAACTGAAGGAGATTTTCGTTGAGTATTTTTGCTGTTTCATCTGGCTGACGGCCTACAAAAGGAAGGAAAGTTAGATGAATGTCAGAGAAGAGGAAGGTAACAAAAGGAGAAGACTTTAAAACTGGTGTATTGTCACCAAATCACTCCAATAATGCCTCTTGAAAACTCAAGTTGAAGAGGTGGCAAGGGGAAGTTAGGATGATCTTTGTCTCATTCCCATGCTTCCTTAATTAACTTTAAAGTGCTTTGGTGAAGGATGGATCAAAGAAGGGAAGAAGGACAGAAACCATCATTGTGGTTTATGTATGAAGCCAGAGCTGGGAAGCATTTTCACATGATGAAATCAATGTCAAGTTTATAGATCTGTGCTGAGCCTAGTGAAAAACAATCTATACTGTGAATGTTCTGAGTACAAGACACTGCCCATCTCTTCCGGACACATTCACATGGTCAAAGATGCATGAGGTAGGTTAGTTGACAGGAGGGGCAGGAAGGGATAACAAGCATCTACGGAAAGCCTACTAAGTGCCAGGTACATCATTGCACTTCATTCACCTTAAAAAAAAAAAAAAAAAAAAGCTTATTCACCTTCGATTCCCAGTGCCTGGAACATAGTAGGGCCTGGATAAATGCTAAATGAATGAATGAATGCAGACAGCATAATTGAAGACATGGAAACTCAGTGGGAAATAAATCTGTAACTCTAAGAAAGTACAGAGACCTTTGCTGTGTGAGCTTTGGAAAATGAACTTGTAACTCTAAATTTTTGTTGCTAATACCTCTAATGAATATTAGTATTAGAAGACTAAGAAAAACCAAAAGGACTCCATGCTTGCTTAACAGACAGTTAAGAAACATACAGGGTAACCTGACCTGCCTTCTGGATCTGTAGTTAGCCAGGGAACCCATCCCCAGCTGGAAGATTCTGGTGGAGGCAGTGAAGCACCAGCCTGTCCCTGGAGTCTAGAAATAGGATCATGGTAACTGCTCCAGAACAACAACACCCCAAGATTCCATCAGTGGAAGTCTATGCTTCAACACAAGGCATTGTGCAGTATGCAAAAAGAAAAGCAATACCATTCATTGCATATCTGTATTGTGCTTGCCAGTTTTCAAAAATACTTTCATATCCATGAATTCATTTAATCATGAGAATAACCTGGAGAATTAGACAATATTACTCTCTTTTATAGATGAAGAAACCAAGACACAAATGTCAAGTGACATCTGAAATCACACAGTTAATTAAAGCAAGGAGTAGGACTAAAAGTTGATATTTGAAGAATGCTACAAGTTTAAAGTGTTTATCAAACAGCTGCTAGGCAATGATTCTACTGATATTCATTTTTTTTTCCTCTGCAGTTTTTCTATTAACATCATTTAACAATGATTATACACTTATTTAAAAAGACTTTCTTGAATATATATTTTCGGTGATTTTAAAAAGAGGAAAGTAGACAAATGACAAACCAGGAGTTACTACAAGAAAGATCAACAGTGTACCCACCAATCCAATTATTCTAAGGACCATACTCCCCAATCTCCTTGAGGCCAGACATAACCACAGACTAGTCTGTGTTATGGTATGGCACGTAAACAAACATGAATGTACAATTTTCAGGTCACTTTCTTAAGAACAATCCTGCCTTCCCCGCCTTAGATGAAATTCAGATGTAATGTTAACAACTGGAGCAGCAATCTTAGATTTAAAAAAAAAACAGATGCTAAATTTTGAAGATGGAAGAGTAATCAAATAATGATGCAGTAATCAGTTAAGAGGTGCTTGGGTCCATGACACCGTGGAGACACTGTCATCCTCAAACTGATCACAGCCACCCTGTTACGTAAAAGAGAAACTTCTTGCAGCAATTGAAAGTAACCTTAATACACACAGAACTTATGTCACCTCTCCTTTGTATCATCTCAAAAAAGAAAATTGATAACAAAGCTATGTGCAGGCTACAGAGCTCTTTGATGAAAAGCTGTGAATTTTAAAACAGGAAAGCACAAAGAGACAGGCATCACTACCTTATGACTTTTATAACAACAGGGAATGCTTGTTGCTCATCTTTATTTCCCAGTTCATGTAGCATCCCATTTCACTGTGCATACTAGGGAAGTTTCCAATCAATATGGGTTGGAAAAATGAGGAAATAGTTCATAGAAATCAAGTGAAACAAACACATATATTGAGAGGCTTGCTGTTGGTAGGTGTGGTGATGAATAAAGGTAGCTCCCATGATTCATCCATTGACATAAAACCAAACTACTAAGTATTGAAAGATAAACATTGGATTTGTAGACTGTAAAATTTGAGTATTTTAAAATTACATAAAAATATTTTAAAAGATGAAAGATTGCATTTGCTGTTGAGTGTTACTATATTCTAACATCAGAGTTTGAATGGATTTTATAAGTCATCCAACCTAACTAAACCAGGGGTTCTCAACCCTGTCTTTATCACAGAAACTGTTAGGGAGTTTAACATTTATGAATGCTAGAAGTCCTATTCTAGACCAGAGAAATTGGCACTAGGGATGTGGAGCTCAGACAAATGTTTTCAGAGGTAGGGGTGGGGATGTTTGTCTTTTTAAGTTGAGATTTATTTTTTAAAGGTAAATCATGGATTCTTAACCCAGGATAACTTTGTAGCAAAGTTATACTTACCAGTGCTTTTCTTGGGAAAAGGGTCTATACTTCATCAGATCTTCATGATAGGGGAAAAAAAATCACTACTCAAAAGATGATACAAATTGCTGAGTTTTCTATCACTCATTAGCTGTGTGACCCCTGACAAGCCACTCAACCTCCTACATGTCCTCATCTTTAAATCGGTGATGATAATTCTTTACCTTGCAAGGTTGTTGTGAAGATTGAAAAGTATATAAATAAACCTATCACTATTTCCAGAACTTAGGAGTTCAGTTAATAAAAGCGATTACTGTTTTTATGTCCTTTGAAAACATATTAATAAGTGATCAGCAAGTTTCTGATTGAAAACCTTCAGGGATAAAAAATTCCATTTCCACAAGGAATCTCATTCCATCGTGGAACAGCTCAAATGGTGGGGAAGTTCTTTATGATGAGCTGACACAGCTTCACTGAAGATGTTGCCCACTGATCTCTAAGCCATTTCTCTTCTGCAGCCACAGAAAAGGGTTATCATCACTTTCCCAAAGGAGAATGTTTTAGATATTTAAATGCTCATTTTTCAACAGGGAAAAGAAAGGTCAGAGGATGTATAGGATTCACCCGAGTTCTAAAATTCTATGGGTTATATATATATATATTTTTTTGGAGAGGATTTTTTTTTTTTTAAATTTTTATCTTAAAGACTCCTACAAATGTCAAAAGAACCCACAGAAAATTAGAAAATTTCATCCTAATCACTGCCTTTCTCTTTTTCTAAGACTATGTAACTGGCAGATACTCTTAAAATTGAAAGATGTACATTTTATTATCACAGTGTTCTTATAATGCTCCAGGATTTTTTTTTAATATTATTAAGTTTATGATTAATTTTATTTCTATTGATGCTTGACATGTGTCTTGAGACAGGTGGCAGTGTAGAAAGTACTATCACAATAATTGTATTTGCAAATACATTACCTAAGTTAAAAAAATCTGGTTCTAATTTTTTTTAATTCCTTACAGTTTTCAGTTGAACTAAATTTTTTTTCAGTTGAACCTTATTTTTAAGATTCTTTCTACACCTGTTTTTTTTTTTATTTAGGTTTTTAGCATACAATTTTGGATACTTTACAAAGGCATCTTCTTTGGTAATGTTTAAAATATCATATATTTCCTGTAAACTCTATTAATCTATAGTTCCTTAAACATAAAACTAGTTAATATAGTAATAATGTAAGTTTTTTTTAAATAATATATGTTTTAGCAGCACAAAATTTCCACAGTGACCAAAGTACAAATGTTTGACAGAAATTTATATTTTTTTAAGAAGAAAAGCTATAAATACAAGAAACATTTGTTATTACATTTCTATTTCTACAAAACTATAAATTCTTCCTCTTAAAATTTTTATTCAATACATTATGTAGGACATTACGAGGCCCTCAGAATTTAGGTGTAAGTGTGTTTTCAGAGATGTCTCACTTTCAAACACTTCCTTAGGGTGTTGGTACAGGGACACAACAGAGGATATTTCCCTAAATATCCTCTATGCACACCCTGCATAGAACAGGTGATATAGCTGTGGGTTGTCATCAGGTTGGAAGACACATCATAGCTTCCTGCCAAGTAATAAAGAATTAGATTTCATTATAACCATCTCCTTTTCTTCTGGAACCCATCATTATAATTCATACCATCCCAGTAGAGCAACCTACAGGGTCAGTTACGTACATTGTCAGCTGGACATTCCAGTGCCTTTTGCTGACCTGCCACCACACCTTGACCAACCACCTGGGAGATGTCTTCCTGAAACATAAAAGATAAGACCAGTTTTCAGCATTACAGGGGTCAACTGCCTTCTCCAACTTCAGCAGTCAGGCACCATTTAATGGGGCTTCAAGCTACTACCAAAAATGGCACACCAGGCTGAAAAGTTTTATTCAACCACCTGTAATAACTCTCAGAAATGAATGCAGCTTGTCATTTCCGGATGCTTTTTTTGGTTCTTTCAGATCTGTCAGCCTTTAAGCCTATCAGATATCTTCTTATGGTCATTTCAGCCAGAGGTTTTTCTTCTGCTGTCATGCCAGTAATCCCCATATCTATATTTATACTGAGTGTTAAATCCTTTCAAGTTTCCAGTCCTGATATTAGAATTTCTTTTCCCTTAAGATATCCGACTGAAGGCAAAAAAGCACACTCATTAAAGACACTGGGAGATAAAAGATATGTTAGTCAGAGCTCCATGGAGAAATGTGGACTTCAGACCTGGGAGAGATGCAAAGTATCAAAACATATGTGAAAGTGATGCGTAAAGTACAGTTAATTGAAATAAATGATAATAGCAATAAACTAAGAAGAATGTTTATCTCTACTCCCACCATACCTCATCCTTTTTTAACAGGCAATTTACAGAGGAAATTATTATATGGTGGTTTACTCAAAGCATGAACTCATGCATTTTGTTTGGTCAAGCAGGGAACATGGAGAGAGACTGGTTTGGACAGGAGAAAGGATGGGTTTACTCTAACAACAGCAATGTGCGTGCTCAGTCATGTCTGACTCTTTCTGACCCCATGGACTGTAGCTGCCAGGCGCCTCTGTTCATCCAGGCAAGAATACAGGAGTGGGTTGTCATTTCCTCCTCCAGGGTATCTTCCCGATCCAGGGATCGAACCGGTGTCTCTCACGTCTCCTGCACTGGCAGACACAATCTTTACCACTGCGCCACCCATGGGTTTATTCTAGCCTTGGTAAATGTCTGAGAGACACCCAGGTGGAGAGGTCTAGTACACAGTGGGCAGGTAGTTAAGCTATCTCCAGATGAGAAGAAAGGTGAGGCTTGTAGAGTAGAGTGTTAGGAGTTTGTGACCCTAGCTCCTCATTTCACAGCTGAAGTACTGGAATCTAAAGTATACACTGAGTCAGAATTGAACGCAGACACATCTTGCTCCAGAGTCCCTGCCTTAACCAAGGGGTAAACCACAGGGGCAGGGGAAGGGCTCAGCTCCTCCCAACAACTCACACAAGATGCCCAGGAGTCAGCCTCAACATAGAGGATCCATTTAGAGTTAACAAGTCAGAACGAGCCATGCCTGCTTCTTGTGAGCCTGGGCAGGAAAAACAAAACCCGTGGCACCAGCCACTACCCTGACCTCAGGGGAGTCTCCTTCCTTCATGTTTACATATGAATTTAGAGCTTATTAATTTCCCTGGAGAAGGAAATGGCACCCCACTCCAGTTTTCTTGCCTGGAGAATCCCATGGACGGAGGCGCCTGGCGGCTACAGTCCATGGGGTCGCAAGAGTCAGACACGACTTAGCGACTAAACCACCACCACCACCACTAATTTCCTAACTACAGCACCAAGGGAGATCTGAGTGCCTTCAAAGATGAGGTTCTGGGACATTCTAAGGTGTTGACTTTGCACAGGGGATCTCCAAGTAAGAAAACTGAGGAAGGAGAGCAGAAAGATCTTCATGAAACAAACCGATATGACACATTCTGTGACACATTCAGCACAGCCAATGAATTCCTAAAACAAAATGCTTGGTGGGCCAGGTAAATCACTCTGATCTAGAGCAGGAGCTTCGGAGGGGTAGACATAAAAAGCAACACTGGGAACATCCTAAATGATAGAGAATAATGGGACTGATGTTCAGCTTACAGTCACCAAAACTGGTCGGCTTCTGTCCCCAAGGTGGCTATTCAACAAGCCTGTCTGTCTGGCCACATGATTGGTCCAAGTGTGGACACTCAAACCACACAAGAACAAAAGTGAACCCAAAGGCAGAGAGTCAGCCCCTTTCTAGCAGAGAGGGTTAGGTGCTGGGAACAGCTGTGTTCCCACAGTGCTGAGGAAATAGGTCTGAAGCTGAGAAGAGTCAGACAAATGTACATAATCACCTCTGTCAGCACCAGGCCTCTGGTTCCAACTGTCCCTGCCTTCAGTTATGCAAAAACAACCTGTAGCCAGTAAGGTAGCTAAATGAAGATGAAGTGAACTGAGCATAAGACAACAGACTAAAGAGATAAGTTTTGCCTAGATCAGTCCCACCCTAATTCCTACTCACTCATCTAATCCTGATCAAGTGAAATCACATTAGCAAAAGGTCCCACAGCATCTTAATTCCCCCTTCAATAGTACTCACCAATACTAAGTTATTTAAAGTCAGATTCAGATCCTGCCTGTGATACTTACTAGTTGTGTGTCTCTGAGCCTCAGTTTCCTGATCTATAAACTGGGGATAGTAATAGGATTCACCTAATATGAAACACGAATTCATGCACTTAGAATGATGCCTTTTAGAGCACATAGTAAATGCAGTGATAGCATTAGCTGCCATCATTCTCAGAAATTCTGAAAGCTCTGAAGGGAAGATCTTTGTGTCCTGCTCACTGTGATATGCCCCGTGGCTCTCACAGTGCTGGGGATATAACAGGACTTCAATACAAACTTGCTTATTGACTCTTTCTTTGAAAAATAAGATAATCAACATAGGTTTTAGGTTATAGGATCTTAAAATTATGTCTGCTAATAAGGCTTCCCCAGAGGTGGCTCAGTGGGTAAACAATCCGCCTGCAATGCAGGAGACACAGGAGACACACGCTCAATCCCTAGGCTGGGAAGATAACTTGGAGGAGGAAACGACAACCCACTCCAGTATTCTTGCCCGGAGAATCCCAAGGACAAGAGGAGCTTGGCTGGCCATAGTCTATAGGATTGCAAAGACTCAGACACGACTGATGTAACTGAGCATGCATGCACAGAGAAATGAAAACTTTACAAGAAACACCACTACACTTCTGAGATGCTCTGGGATTCAGATGATGGAGCACCAATCACAGGAAAGAAAGTATGAGTTCAGGGCTCTGGGCTGTCACAACTGAGAGCTTCTCTGAGCCCCTCATGCTTGCTAAATAATTATAAGATTACTTTCTCAGGACTTTCCTGGTGGTCCAGAGACTAAGACTTTGCCTTCCAGTGCAAGGGGTGCAGGTTCGATCCCTGGTCAGGGAGCTAAGATTCTACAAGCACGTGTGCATGCTAGGTCACTTCAGTCGTGTCCAACTCTGTGCAACACTGTGGACTGTAGCCCTTCAGGCTCCCACATGCCTCGAGGCCAAAAAAACAAACAAATAAACAAAAAAAAATCAAACAGAAGCAGTATTGTAACAAATTCAATAAAGACTTTAAAAATGGTCCACATCAAAGAAAAAAATCTTTAAAAAAATAAAAAAGATTACTTTCTCAATTTAGAAATATCTGGTAAGCAATAGCTTCCTTTCTGGCAAGATGAAATTCGAAGTTGAATAACAAGTCTCCACAGCAGGCCATTAAATTGGATGGGAGTGAAAGAAAGCTAGCAAATGTCCAAGACGTGAATCTGTGTTAAAAATGTGTATCTCTATCTCTACAGCCTTTGAGTTTGTGAGGTTACTTCACATCTCTGTATTATCTTCATTACAATGCCAGAGGGGAAGAGAATGGAATGAAAAGACCAAAGATTTTCTCTTGTGACTTTTGCACAAGAAGTAGACTTGACTGCAGATATAGTCTTTTTTTATTACTAGGAAAGGGAAATTTATCATGTAGGCAAATCTCAAGTGATTTTCAGAAATACAAGACATAAAGTACAATGAGCTGTGAAAAATGCCACATTTGTGAATGAATTTGAACTCTGCCATTGGCAATTTGCATACTGTCACAAAAGAGAGGCTGATGCTGACTCAGAGAAATTCTCCTATAGGGAACGCTACACTCCTGCTATAGATGCTATTTTCATACTGGATCTGAAACAGAACAGTGTTCACACAGTGGCTTCGGCTTCCAGAGCCAAACTAGAAATCCTGCAGTTCTTATAGTTCAAGATCTTGCTTTAAAAATGAGCAGGGTATTACACTTGAGAATTCCAGCCTAGATATACAAGACTTAAGAAGAAGCCTATAATCATCAGAAACACATATTAAACTATTTTTTTCCAATCTTGGATGCCAGCACTTCAAAAGCACTTAGGAATAATTTTTAATCAAGCACAGCAGTCAAAATTGATAAACTGAACCTAATACAGGTGGTATATTATCTCTAAAATTCCACACTGAACTCATTACCTTCTCCCATAAGTCTGTTTCTTTCTTATGCTGTTCCTTTTTTTTTTAAATTAGTGACAACATCAACCTCCCAGTTATCCAGGTTTAAAACTGCAGCCAGCTTTTACTAATCTCTCTCTTTGTCTTCCATTGAATGCTTCCATTGAATCATTTGCAAAGTATTCCTGATTTCAAGGACTTTCTACTTTGCTATGAAGCAAAGTAGATTTTTCTTAGACTTTGGGATTTCACAGATCAGAAATTTTTCAAAAGAATTTTGAGGTTACAGAGTTACCTTCTGTGGGGGGCAAGTAATTGAAAGCATAGAAATATTAGGTCGGAGCATATGAATGTGCTATTTTATGAGTCAAGAAATGGTCAAATATCAGTGATTTAAGAGGGTTCAACTTAGTCAGGTCCTTTCCCCACAACTGCCACCAGATATTACCACCATAATGTCCTGTAGGAAGAGCCATTTTTACACTAAAAAGTTAGCTAGAACACCATTTTAAAGGACAGTCCTTTAAATCAAATAAATTTAGCTTTATGAAGAACACTCCATGTGGTTATTATTTTTCATATTTCCCACTGACCAGTAAAAACTGTACAGATCCATGTGGGTCTAATTAAAAATTCTTTAGTATTATCTGGATATAGAAGAAAGCTTGGACTTTGGAGCCTGACTGTGGTCAGATCCTAGTGTTCTAGTTAGATTACATGCTCTATGACAAATAAGACTTCTCTAAATTTCAGCTTCTTCATGGGTTGATACCAGATACCTCTTGGAGAGGCAGTGTAGCATGAGTCAGGCCCATGAGTCAAACACATACTGCTTTGAATCCTTACGGTGGCATTTTCTGCCCCTAAGCCTTTGAGCAAGTGACTCAGCATCTCGGATACTCAGGTCCCTGGTCTGCAAAATGGAGGTAATGATGCTTTATTGTGGGGAGGATGGAGATAATAAACTGTGTTCATTCTTAACAAATGATAAGTGCTCAGCAAATAATGGATCATATTATTATTACTACTACTGCTTTTGTTGGGATAAATGAGATAATCTTTTCAAGTGTCTATTACAGGGATAGGTATTAAATAACAGTTTTCCCTCTTACAAAGACACTTAAAACTCAGTAGATAAGACAGAACAAATCATCTTTCCCTACAAATCTGCTTCTCCTCTTCTTTTTTCACCTTATTTATATGGCCACTCTGCACAGCATGCAGGATCTTAGTTGCAGGACCAGATATTGAACCTGGGGCCATAACAATGAAAGTGCCGAGTCCTAACCCACTGGGCCACCAGGGAATTCCCTTTCTCTTTTCTTTCTTTTCTCGGTGAATGGCATCAACCAACCAGCCAGTTGGCTATCCATGTTGTAATCTGAGAGTCCTTGCATCACTCCTTTTCTTCAATTTTGACATTCACACAATCATTGAGTCCTATCAATTCTAACTCCTGTATTTACTGAAAATCGGCACTCACCAACAGATCCCCTAGTTTAGGTCACTATCAACTTTCATCTCATTTTACTCTAACAGCTTTTTAACTCTTTGTCTTCAGTTTTGACATTTTCTATCAGATTCTTCACACATAAGCTCAAAATGATCTTATCAATGGGCTAATCTCATCATTATAATCTCCCTTTAAAAAACATCTCAAAGGTATTAAGCCCTTTCTCCTGGTCCACAAGACTCTCCACCAACAGCTCCTGTCTATTTCTCAGCTTTCACTTTCTGCCAGGCCCACACGCATGACCACGGCTTGTAGACCTGGGATGCAGCCTCAGGTACTCACAGGTGATGGGGATGATGTAGGTACTCAGGTACTTACAGGTGATGGGAAGCAGGCTAGGGTTAGAGAATGGTGGAAAGGTAGGGACTGAAATAAACTCAAAGTGAATAATTGATGAAAAGGGCAGCTTGGAATGCTGGTCCATTTTCAGTAGAAAATAGAAACAAGGATCTTTAACGTAAATATATCCTGACAAACAGCTTGTAACCTTTGCATTAGACCTAAGGTGGTGAACTCCTGGATGAACGATATCTTATCTTTACATTCTTAGAGTTTAACACATCACAGATTCTCAGGAAATGTGTCTGAAAAATGAGGTAGTTCTAGCACACATAGATTTTATATAGACAAAATCTGGTGTTAACAATAGCTACATTTACTGAGCCTTTCTGCATGCCAAGCATTATTAAGGGTTTCACATACAAAGCCACACTTGATCTTCACAGGACAAAATGACTAGCCTCCTACCCCCACACCCCCATTTTTCAATGAAGAAATGAAGACAGAATAAGTTACTTTCTAGATCAGAGCTAGTGAAGGCTGGTGGGGAAGTTCATGTTTGTTCAGATATCAGAGCCCACGATTTATATTTGACAGTCTTTTTAACCTATAAAAGCAAGTACTATCAGACCATTTGGGGATATGGGTAATATTTATAACACTCAACACTGATTTTTCAATAAGCATGTTTGAAAATTTTATACAGATCAAGTGCATCAAGGTAAAGAGTAAAAAGTGTTCCTAAGATGCTGCTATTCTGGCCGGTGGGGACTTGAAATGGTAAAATGTACTGTCAGCTGCAGTGTGAATTTCCATGTCACAGCCCATTTAGGTTAATGATAGTTAATTCAGAAACAGTTCATGTTTCCCCAGGCATCTTGCTACCCTGTAAATTCCAAAATCTCCACAGAGAAACTATAGTTTGAATGCACTTTGAGTTGACTGCAATACTCCTCTCAATCTTCTATTCTTGTTCTAAGGATCAGCAATTACATTTCATAATGAAAGACAATAGTAAAGACAAACATTGCAGACAGTTTGCAAAAAATCTAGACATTTCGAAAAATTCTGAAAAATCTAAGTGTTCCTGATGCTGCTGGACAGGAACCAGGTCTGGAAGGACAGGGATCACTTGCCACGCAGACTGCAGTGTTGCTAAGCAGTGTCATAAAACGAGGCAGGAATGCCAGGCACGTCTGCTGGGGGCATTTCCTAGCAGGGTTATCACAGGCTGCTGGCCAAGCCCTGGGATGATGCTTGTTCTCAAGACCCAGATGGTGTAACAATTGCCATTTTAGTAGCTTTAAACCTGTATTCAGAGGAAAGCTTTAAAGCACACGGAGAGCAGTAGGTTTGCATCCTGGGAGCAAAAAAAGGCCAATTCTTTGACTGGCAACTCTGTGGAATTTACCTGGTAAACACATATATTACCTTGCTGTTGATTTTATTCTAATTTTTGCAAAGACAGAATATGAGACTATGTCCTGCCCCTGCCATCTCTCCCAGACTGCCACTGCCTTTGCTGCAGTAAACTCCCAGCTAGCCCATCAGCACCCATGCTGGCCGCTGTCCAATTTGATCGCTACAGTTCACCTACAGTTTAGAGTCACCTCCAAAGCCCCCCACGGATTCCTACTGCCGTAAGCGGAGAGACCATCTCATCAGTGTGGCCTGGTTCTTGTTATCTGCTCCAGTTGAGTCCCCACCTCACCAGTTCTGGCAACCGTGAATGTGCAGAATGTCAGTCTTCCAGACCCACTGTGGCTCTAAGGTTGCCTAGCTCCCGCCTTTGTTTCTTCTTTCTCCCACTGTCAGGTAGCACCAGCTTCTCCTTCAGATCTCAGTTCAGTTTTCCCTGGGAGAGACCTCCCCAGGAAGGTCAAATTCCCCTATAATATGCTCTCTTAGCACCAAACACCCCTTGTTCTTAGCTTTGATCAACCTTTAGATTTCAATCTATTTGTGCCATTACATGATGTTAGTGTCCTAAGAAGACTGTAAGCATCGCAAGAAGAGGGGCTGCGTCTGTTTACCTTTGGTAGTACCTTCCCAGGAGCTAGCACAGAGTGCACCAATGGGCCAAACACAAGAATGCATGAAAGTAAACTCAGGCGTTAATTCTGATGGACAAAGAAGTCAAGCTTCTTCTGTTAGGGTGCAGATTATTAAACATTTGCAAAAAGTTCCAAAAGGTGGAGAGATTATACATTAAAAGCTCCTTGCATGGGATCATGTTACGGTTATTTAACAGAATCACAGAATTTCCAGTCCAGAGCTTGCTTAGAATCATATTTCTGATTTGAGGGACTTCTCTGGTGATCCAGTGGCTAAAACTCCGAGCTCCCAATGCAGGTGGCCTGGGTTCATTCAGTCTGGTCAGGAAACTAGATCCCACATGCCACAATTAAGAGTTTGCATGTTGCAATTAAGATCCCACATGCCACAACTAAATACACCTTAAATGCCACAACAAAGACCAAAGATCCTATGTGCCGCAACTAAGACCTGGAGCAGCCCAATAGATAATTTTTTTTTTAAATTTCTGATTTGATTTTAGTTTGTGGATTGTCTATCTTCTGTCTTCCCCCTTTCTTCTTCCTCCTGTAATTTTAAAAAACATCTTTATTGAGACATAATTAACATATAAAATTTATCCATCTACAGTATACAATACAATGGTTTTACCATTCAGAATTGTACAAGTGTCATCACAATCGAAGTTTAGAGCATGCCATAATCTCTGAAAGAATACCTGTACCCATTAGGATCATTACCCATCCTTCAGACATAGGCAACCACTAATTTACTTTCTGTCTCTATAGATTTTTATTCTTGTAGCATTATGTATCAGTATCTCTTTATCTTTCACTGTTAAATTACTGCATCCATTGTATGAGTATACCAGGCCTTCCCAAATGGAACTAGTGGTAAAGACCCTGCCTGCCAATGCAGGAGACGTAAGAGACTGTTCGATACCTGGGTCGGGAAGATCCCACTCCAGTATTCTTGCCTGGAGAAATCCCATGGACAGAGGAACATGGTGGGCTACAGTCCACAGGGTTGCAAAGAGTTGGACACGACTGAAGTGACCTAGCATGCACGCTTGCAGCTGGTGGACATTTGGGTTGTGTTCATTTTGAGGCTACTATTAATAACACTGCTGTAAACACTTGTGTGCAAGTTTTTGTGTGTTATATATTTTCACTTCTCTTAGGTATATACTTAGGAGTAAAACTGCTGGGTCACAGGGTAATTCTGTTCAATATTTTAAGGAACTGCAAACCATTTTCCAAACTGGCTGTGTCATTTTACATTTCTACAAGCAATAGAGGAGAGTTCCAACTTCTCCAAATCCTTGTCAGCACTTGTATTATCTATGTATTTATTTATTGTCTCCTAGCAGGTATGAAGTGGTATCTCATTGTGGTTTTTGATGTGCATTTCTCTAATGGTTAATGAGGTTGACCATCTTTTTATGTGTTTATTGGCCATTTGTATAGAAAATTGTCTATTTAGATCTTACCTATCTTTCAGTTGAGTTGTCTTTTTATTATTTTGTTGTAAGGAAGTAACTTTGAAATCATTTTACTGGCTATTAGTATCTGTAACAACATGGAGAAGGAGACAGGCAAGAACCCAAAAAAATGTAAATTAGTTTTATATCAAGGAAGAAAACTATAGAATGAGACAAGATTAGAGATCCAAAGAATGTGCTAACCATCAGACAATTGCACTCATTTCCCACACTAGTAAGGTTATGTTTAAAATCTTGCATGCTAGGTTTCAACATCACATGAACCAAGAACTTCTAGATGTCCAAGCTGGGTTTAGAAAAGGAAGAGAAACTAGAGATCAAATTGCCAACATTCACTGGATTATAGAGAAAGCAAGGGAATTTCAGGAAAACATCTCTGTTTCATCAACTACACTAAAGCTTTTGACCGTGTAGATGATGATAAACCGTGGAAAGCTCTTAGAGAGAGAGCAATACCAGACCATCTTACCTGTCCCCTGAGAAAACTGTATGCAGGTCAAGAAGCAACAGTTAGAACCCTGTATGGAACAACTGACTGGTTCAAGATTGAGAAAGGAGTACAACAGGGCTGTCCGCAGTCACCCTGTTTGTTTAACATATACGCTAAGCACATCATGAGAAACGCAGGGCTGGCTGAGTTACAAACTAGAATCAGGATAGGTGGGAGAGACATCAACAACCTCAGATATGCGGATGATACCACTCTAGAGGCAGAAAGTGAAGAGGAACTAAAGAGCCTCTTGATGAGGGTGAAGGAGGAGAGTGAAAGAACCAGCTTAAGCCTAAATATTAAAAAAACAAAACTAAACTAAACCATGGCATCCAGCCCCATTACTGCATGGCAGATAGAAGGGGAAAAGGTGGAAGCAGTGACAGATTTCCACTTCTTGGGCTCCAAAATCACTGCGGACAGTGACTACAGCCATGAAATTAGAAGGTGATTGCAGGAAAGCTATAACAAACCTAGACAATGTGTTGAAAAACAGAGACATACGTTGCCTACAAAGGTATGTATGGTCAAGGCTATGGTTTTCCCAGTGGTCACGTACAGTTGTGAGAGCTGGACCATAAAAAAGGTAGAACACCAAAGAATAGATGCCTTGGAACAGTGGTGCTAGAGAAGACTCCTGAAAGTCCCTTGGACAGCAAGGAGATCAAACCAGGCAATCTTAAGGGAGATCAACCTTGAATATCCACTGGAAGGACTGATGCTGAAGCTGAAGCTCCAGTATTTTGGTCATCCGATGTGAACAGATGACTCATTGGAAAAGTCAAGTAATATTTATTGTTTGAACAAATAGATCACACAGTGATACTTCTGGATGTTCCAAGGAAGGTTATGAGAACTATAAAGTGACAAGAAGATGGGGTTTAGAGGCAAAGAGAACTAGGTTTGAGTCCCAACGGTATTATTCCAGCTGTGAGACCTGAGGAAAAAAACTTGCCATCTCTTACCCTCAGTATCTTTTCAACAGAGTAGGGCTAATAACAGGTGCATCACTGGGTTAAATAAAATAACCAGTAGGAAAAAAAAAAAAATAACCAGTAGGAAAATGCCTGGCACAGGTTAGCTTCTTGAAAAGTCTTAGTGTCCTTCACTTTATGCAACATTGGTTTGGAAGTCTATATAACTTCTACCAACGTGAAAGGTAATCTTCAGAATCTATCTATTTCTATGCCTTAATTTTCTGTGTTGGAGTTCAAGATTTAGACAAAAAGGAAATGAAAATAACAAAGTTCAGATCTCAGTGTACCTCTCTTGCTGTCCCCGGACTCGGTTTTGTTCTGTTTGCATCGCGCTGAGAGGCGGTACTGCATAGTGGTTTGGAGTGCTGGCTCCAGCCTCAAAGCGCACAGGCCTGGATCCTAGCTTCACTGGGTGATTCTTTAGGCAACTTACTTAACACTGCAGCACCTCAGTTTCCTCATCTTTTAAGTGAGGATAATACTAGTACTAACTTCACAGGACTGTTACGCGAACAAGTTTAGAACAACGCCTGGCACACAGGCATTCAACAGATGCTGTCTGTTATCAGCAGTTGCACTTTGGGGGTTGAAAAATTCACTTCGGTTTTCCAAGTTACACCTAACGCTTCACATAGAACAGCTAATCCTTATCTGACTCACCTTTAATGCTTTAATCAGCATAATATCGTCATCAGCATTAACACAACTCCCTCTGAGACAGTGATTCCATGTACTCTGGCACGGTTCTTCGTGGTACTTTATAGTTACTAACTCCTTAGTCTCACAATAACCATTGTTTTCTTTCTCCCGTCTTACAGACACAGAAACTGAGGCACAAAGAGGCAAAGCCATTTGCCTCAGGTTACACGCCTGGTAAATGGTGGGGCCGGGGTTTGAATCTAAGTATGACGGCTCTATCTCTGCCCTCTTAATAATTTAGTTATATTATCCACCAAAAGTATATTAACACAGATATCCCCAACATGATAAAGACATAGGTTTATACCCAAAAGAGTAAAATAACTATTTTAGGGATTCATGCTCTTCTATGTCAAAATACCAGAGAGAAACAGACCCTTCAGGATGAGGCCCAGCTCTTCTAATTTCTAGTTTTGTGATTTGTCACTAAGCAGCTTAAGGTCTCATCTGTAAGTCAGGGATAAGTCACTCCTGCCCTACTTCTTACATTAGGCTATTTCGGGGATAAAATTGAATAAAATCACAAACTAGTATCTTGTTAAAAAAAATAGATACCAAAAAAATTAAGCTAACAATAAAAAAAGACTGTTTTACAAATTGCAAAGCTCTGTACAAATAGTTGGTTGTTTTTTGTCTTTTTTTAAGATCCTTTGAAAAGGCTTAAAAAAAGTCTTAACAGGCTCTCACCTAGACTCCTGAAATAGATTCCAGACACTACCCTGCCTCCAGTCTCTCACAATTGGAATCTATGCTTCACAAACCATCATCTGATCGGTTGTCTAAAAACAAGCTATTTTCCCTTTAAAATATAATTTAGAGAAATCAAATATCTACTGAAGTTATTATAAACTCCTTGGCTATGAGTCTGGAGACTATGGAGATATGGATGATAGAGATATGGACTATGGAGATATGGATGAAAGCAAATCATAACTGAAGAGTAGGAATAAGCACTGGAATATATGGGGACTCATGGCTTAGTCCTAATTCTGAAAACAGGTAATCTTGAAGAAGCAATTTAATAGCCCTTTGGAGTATAATTTCTCATAGGTAGCACCTAGTACATATGCGTATCTATGTAGTTAATGAGACATTTATTGAACACTGAGCATGAAATACTGAATACATGAATCTATAATCCATAGTATAAGTCATAGTTCTGTGATTCTACTATTCAGCTTCTATTGCCCACTGTACAAAAGTCCAGCCTCTACTCTTAACTCCACCACCCACGCTGTTTGATCCACCTGGTGAACCTCCCCTGTTCACTTCAGCCTCAGCAGTCAATCACCTATCTTAAAAGGTTCACCTTAAAGGCCAAGAGTCTAAGAAACCATCCCTAAGCCCTGAACAAGATGGTTGTCTACCCTCTTTTGAACCCCTGTAACATTTTTTTCTCTCTCTCTCTAATACACTTCTGCCTGGTCTGATCTTCCGGATACCAAATTCTCCTATCTTCACTGATGCTCAAGGGTAACCTGCTTAAGAGCAAGGCCTGAGTTTTTCTCCTGGTTTCTCCTGTAAAGGCCAGCAGTGACTGATGAGACATATGCTCCTACAGGAAACAAATAGTGCAACCTTTAGAGGGTTACATCTTACTGTTTCCCACTGACATAAACTAAGGTGAGAGGAGTCAAGGCCCATAAAGATGACATGCTGTTTTCTCACAAGGGGCATCCGGCAACCATCCTGGAATGGTGCAGCAGCACAGGGATGCTCACACCAATGGCATAACAGAAACAATCAAATGATGGACTAACGATGAGAAACTGCTGTTAATACAGTTGACCCTTTAACTACATTGGTTTGAACCACGTGGGTCCGCTTATACAGATTTTGTTTCAGGTAAATACTAAGCCACAGATCTAAAGGAACCCCAATCACAGTGGGCCTTATAACTATAAGTTATACACAGATTTTCCACTGTGCAGAAGATTGGCACCCCTAACCAACACATTTTTCAAGAGTCAATTGTACTTTATAATGAGACAATAATAAATATGTTAGGCTGAGCCAGATGAAATTTTTACCCTCGAGAACAACAATTTCATATAATTTAGTTTGCTAATTTATGTATTATCTATCTCCCTTCCCCCATCTACTCATGAATAAGTCTCCACAAATGCAGGCATTTTGGTACATTTTGTTCACTTTTATATCTCCACTGCCTGGAAATGGCAACTGGCAAATATATTCTGAATTAATGAATGAAATTACTAAGCACCAACTATGTGCCTTATACTCTATACTTTATTGACTATTTGTTTCCTCATCCTGATTACTCCCATTCTTCAGATGAGTAAACTGACACTTGATGAGGTCTAACTTGCCCAAGTTAAACACAATCTTAAGCAATACTTTATGCTAAGCCATTGATATTTATGCTATAAATGTTGTTCAAATTCAGGCTATCTTTCCTCAATTGACTAGACCATGCATATTCTATTGGAAATGGTAAAAAGAAATTACAGAATACTAAAAAGAGAAGGTCATGGGGGAAGGGAAAAATAAACTCCAGTCAAAGAGTTTGGGAAGGTTTTTATTCCTGTTAAAATGCAGCATGAAACAATATCTAAAAATTACCCCCAGCCTTTCATGTCCTCTGCCTGAAGGTGGGGCTCTTCAACTATCTTGGAGCCCCATCACTGGTGCTGCCTTCTTGGGAACAGGGTAGATGATAGATGGCTTTTGTCTGCAGCCTACAACTGAGCCTCTGTGGGACTATCAGCCTCTCCCAACAAGCAAAGGAGTGTTCTCACTCTTTTTACCATCTTCTCCATGGATGAAATCAGGGGCTCACACTTACAAAACCTATTTCTTTAAAAGACGTTTCCCTAACCTACCTATAGAAAAACAATGTCAAAAAGAACAAGTTAATAGTATTTTTAAATGAAAGAAGGAGTTTGAGTTTGAAATTTGCTGATGTTCCTCATCCCCTTTCAGTGCCAAGATGCAGTTTATTGTTTGGAAAGGGAATAGTGTAACCCTGGAACACCTTGCTCAAGAACAGTGGTCCTAATCTGTTGTTCCTGATGCCTCATGTAGGATTTGTGTAAGAGTGGACCTTGATAATTTCCACTTTTGCCTAAATGTCCTTTTCCATCCTCCTGAAAGAATCAGTTCATTTTCTAGGACATGGACCCTAAGCCAGTCTGATATATATTTTCTAAAAGTTGAAAGAAGAAAAATGGATGATTTTTCAAAATCCTTCAAGTAAAATGAACAATTCTATGCTATCATAAAATCACAGTGACCCTCCCAAGTGATTAATTCTTTGAGGTTCATAAGAGATTTTGAAACAGAGAGGGGGAAAAGCCCACATGTCTTTTGAGAACTTTCAGTCTAACCTTGGAAGTGCCAGGCTGCAAAACAGGAAGGTAGATTATGAGCAAAGGCTGGGAGTCAGACCAAATGAGACCAATCTCCAGACTAGTGACTGGCCTCTGGCAAGTTAATTAATGTCCTTAAGCAAGTCTGAGCTTCCCAGGTGGCTCAGTGGTAAGGAACTCGCCTGCCAAGGCAGAAGAAATGCATTCAATCCTTAGGGAAGATCCTCTAGAGAAGGAAATAGAAACCAGTCCAGTATTCTTGCCAGGGAAATCTCTTGGACAGATAAGGCTGGCGGGCTACAGTCCACAGTGTCTCAAGGAGTTGGACATGACTTAGTGATTGAACAACAACAAGGCAAGCTTTCCTCAGGTGTAAAAGCAAAATATTGCCACCTACACTATGAGGATCAGAAAATGAATGTAGAACACAGCACAGCACATGGTATACAGTAAAAGTTCCATAAGTATTAAATAACAAGATATCAAATAGTAGGTAGGACACATAAGGAGGGAGAGTTCTCTAAAACTGACTTTCTCCTAATGCTCTAGTCCCTGAGTAAGTTTAAATAACTTTTATTATAAACAAAGGAATACATTTAGTATCTATTTCTTTGCCTCTAGGACTAATTCAGCACCACCTTAGCCTAAAGAAACCCTATTTAAACAAGATTTAAAAGAGATTGCTTCTTTAGTCCCCGACAGCACAATTCAAGAAAGCAGGAGGACGCGCTGTTCTTTAGGTCATTCGCTATGTGGATGGGTCATTCGCTATACAGAATAGCTTCCGCTGTCTCAGAGATCAAGATTCAAAGAGAAGTAAACACAACAACTGATCCAAAGTATAAACAGTTCATCCCTAAAAGGAACATTGGGTGAAATAGCCAGGATTCTCACCAGTTTGGAGCGTTCACTTTCAGGAGATTGTTTAAGACCAACTTCGAGACTGGCGTCTTCTTCACCACTAACCAGTTCAGTGCCGCTCTGGTCCTATGAGACAGTAAAAAAATTTTTTAAAAGTGGCAAAGATGTCATTCTTCACTCACAGTCACCTAAACTGTACTTTATCAGAGTTGCTTGCTTTATTGTTGTAGTGGATATTGTGGATGTGGTTTCCTCTTTTCTTCCTTTCCAGTAGAAAGCCTTTCTTTTTTTTTTTCAGGTATCTATCTGTTGCTCAGAGATATACCTAAGAGAAAGCTGATCCCTACTCTCTGCCCTGAATATTCACTGGAAGGACTGATGCTGAAGCTGAAGTTCCAATACTTTGGCTACCTGATGGGGAGAGCCAACTCACTGGAAAAGACCCTGATGCTGGGAAAGATTGAGGGTAAAAGGAAAGGGGGATGACAGAGGATGAGATAGTTGGATCACCGACTCAATGGAGATGAGTTTGAGTCTCTGGAAGATAGTAAAGGACAGGGAATCCTGGAGTGCTGCAGTCCATGGGTCACAAAGAGTCAGACATGACTGAGTGACTCAACAATGATGATGACTCTCTGCCCCCAGAGTAGGCCTGACTGTCTTAAGGCTAAGCTCAATTCTTCTGGCCAGTGATTCTGCCAGGAATGGGTATGTGGTCCAGTTCTTGTCAGTGAGACACCAAGAGTGGTTTCTTGGAGACTTCTGAAAAGGTCCTTCCTAGAGCTTAAAAGAACCACAAGAAGTCCCCATGCCTCCCAAATTAACAAGAGAGCATGAAATGCAAATAGCCATGGACAGCCATACCATACCCAGAAGGAAACCAGACTGAATGACAGAGCAAAGACAGAGATAGAAGAACTGGTTCTCTGATGACAAAAGCAGGGCACTGGACCAACCAGAGCTGAAGCTCAGCTTTAATCTTAGCAATCTTTTTAAGGAAATGGCAACCCACTCCAGTATTCTTGCCTGGAGAATCCCATGGACGGAGGAGCCTGGTGGGCTACAGTCCATGGGGTCACAAAGAGTCGGACATGACTTAACTAACTAATATACTTATTTATTGCTTGAGTCAGCCTGAATTAGCTACTCTGTCCCCTCCAGTCAAAGCTTTCAGAGACATTTGCTTATCTTCTGCACAAGGCTAAACTATTTGATAAGAGTTTATATTTATCATGTTTATCTCTAAAACTTAGGTACTGAGTACCCTGCCTGGCACATGGAAAACATTTGATAAATACTGGGTTGGAATACAGTACTTGCTTTCTTGAGGATTCTTTTCCAAAAATTCCTAAAAATATTTACTTAATGTAAATGAGACATCTGGTAATAATATGCCATATTAAAATTCCAAGGCACATTAGGCATCTTCTCAATTGAATTATGATATATTAAATATTATAGTCATTTGCTTTGCTTTCTGGGGGCACATAGAGGAGAATAAGGATAAGAAACAGAGTATCTACATTATATTTATATGGATTTTTATTTTAAAACACCACCATCTGGGATTATTACAAATTCAGGTGGGACTGTTTACAGAGAAATTGTTTTGATTTTGAGACATTCAACATCATAATTTAAGAAGTATGAATTAAAGCAAAGATATGACATTCTTTCAGCTATCAAATGGACAAGCAAATAGAAAGAGAACATTCAGTATTAAAAATGGTGCAGGGAAATAGGAATTTTTACACACCACTGAAAGTATAAATTAGCACAATCTTTTCAGAAAAGAGCCCCATACAACATATAGATATCAGTTCAGTTCAGTTCAGTTCAGTTCAGTTGCTCAGTCGTATCCAACTCTTTGTGACCCCATGGACTGCGGCACACCAGGGATCCCTGTCCATCACCAACTCCCACAGTTTACTCAAACTCATGTTCATTGAGTCGGTGATGCCATCCAACCATCTCATCCTCTGTCATCCTTTCTCATCCCGCCTTCAATCTTTCCCAGAATCAGGGTTTTTTCAAATGAGTCAGTTCTTCACATCATATAGATATAGGTGCAGGGGAAATACTTGCAAGCATATAGCACAAACTTTTTAAATTGTGTACTTCTGGGGAGTAGGATTAGGGATTGGGGGATTTTGCCTTAGTTATTTCTACACTGTTTAATTAAAGAAGAATTAGTATGTATTAAAGAATTCATTGATGCTTTCAAATTGTGGTGCTAGAGAAGACTCTTGAGAGTCCCTTGGACTGCAAGAGATCAAACCGCCAATCCTAAAGGAAATCAGCCCTGAATATTCATTGAAAGGACTGATGCTGAAGCTGAAGTTCCAATACTTTGGTCACCTGATAAAAGAGCCAACTCATTGGAAAAGATCCTGATGCTGGGAAAGATTGAGGGCAAGAGCAGAAAAGGGTGACAGAGGATGAGATGGTTGGATGGCATCACTGACTCAATGGACATGAGTTTGAACAAACTGTGGGAGATAGTGGAGGACAGGAAAGCCTGGCATGCTGCAGTTCATGGGGTCGCAGAGTCGGACACAACTCAGTGACTGAACAACAACGAACCAATTGCATGCTATAAAACAATAAAGGAGAGTTATGAGAAATATCTAAAAGAAAAAAAAATTCAAGAAGGTAAGCAGCATGGGCTTTAGAATTGGCCAGATCTGAACTCAAGTCCCAACTCTGCCATTAGAATTATAAGATTATCTGCAAGTTACTTTCTAAATCTGAGTAGAGTAGACTCATGAACAATGTGGGGATTAGAAACAGATCCTCCCCACAGTTGAAAATTTGTGTATAATTTTAGTTTGCCCCCTGTATCTGTGGTCCTTTGGCATCCAATCGCAAACTGGGTAATACTGTAGTATTTACTATAGGAAAAATCTACCTGTAAGTGGACCCACAAAGTTCAAACCATGTTGTTCAAGTGTCAACTGTACTTTTTTAAAAAGTATACATAAAAATATCAAGTTAAAAATACTATCCCATCATGTTGTCCTAAAGATTAATGCACTAACTTGTAAAATGTCTATTAGCACAACACTAAGTGCTATTAATTTTTATTTTTAGCTTTTTGTTGAGACAGGCTTTGTTTATGACCTGTTTCATGTAGTTATCACAAAAAGGCTAAATAAATGAGTGCCACTGTGATCCCAATTCACGAATAAGAAAAAATGATACATTTAAAATAATCTGTTAAAGAACTCCTAGCCAGTAAGAGGCAGACCCAGGATTCACAGCTAGGTAAGACTACCACCAAAGGCCAAATTCTTGGTAACTATTCCTCAGATCCTAAGTAAATTAAATGATGCTCCTGTTTCTTATTCTTTCTTTTCATTTCTGAGTGTTGATAACTAATCTTATGAAAGACAGGACTCACAACCTTAAAAAAATATCACTGTCATTAGATTAACAAAAAGTATTTTAGAGTTTGTTACCCAGAAAATTTCATTACATAGAACATCTCTCCATGAATTTTGCATAATCAAGAAATTACCATATAATACAAACATGTCAAAGTTAAGAAACAAAGCTTGAAAATATATAGCTTTCCAGTGTTTTAGACAATGGGTAAGTTCTAGGGACAGAAAAAAAAATTATACTTTTAAAAGGAAGAAAAACCTTTAATGCCCTGGTTACTTAGTGTATCTGGTTCTGTACACTATGGGAAGCCCTGTAGAGGCCCTGGGGAGGCTATGCTATCCAACTGGAGGATGTAATGGAAACAATGCTTGTAACTGTAGCATTGGATTGTAAAACAAATCCACAGGTGGCTTCTCAAGTAACCCTGCAAATGGCCACCTCCTCTGTCCCAGATGAGAGATTTTTTTACCAAGATGGTGGTTAATTGATGCCATTCATCTAATTACATATACGTCTCCTTAGGGAAAGGAAAATATTGTTTAGAGAATCAGAGAAATCTTTACATTTCTTTCAGCATGGAAGTATAAGAAATGAAATTTTCTTGGTCTTTATAAAATGAATACTAAAGAGGGAAAGAAAACAGCAGTTTGATACTTCAACTTTGAAAATTCAAGAAAATATGGGCAGGACAGATGGTCTATATATCCTTTTAAGATTTGAATAAAAACAAAAAAAGAATACCCTTTATATCTAACATCCACGGAATTTACCATACAATGCCATGTCTCAAATGCACCTTACTCCATAAATCCTTTCCTTATTCTTAGCTGAAGGATGTCTCTTCTTCCCCTAAGCTTACCTAATAGTTTACATGAACCTCTTGTGTCACTTCCATCATCTCATTTATATCCTAATTATATATGTAAAGAATTGATCTCCCCAATGAGATGGAAAAATGCTTGAATCCAACATCTGTACCTCATTCATTTCCTTGGTCTAATTCATTTTTATATTCATCCTAGGTTCTGTCTCATTTCAAAGCTGATGCTCTTTATAACTTGAGTCTCTTCTAAAACATTTCTTCTGTTTTTAGTTACTGGTTTAGTCTGAGATAGCTCCATAAAGGAGGATTTGAAGTAAAAATCTAGATGGAGAGAAGACACGTAAAAAGGAAGTTGGAGTTGAAAGAGGTTAGCAAATAAAGTATTTACTTTTCTAGGAGAGCCAAAGGTTACATAAGAGTTTTCATGCTTAAATGAAGCACAGAGCAAAACAATGAGGGTTCTGTTCTGAGAACAGAATGGCTCATATGTATAAATTACCCTGCTGACTAGGAGCTTAAAAAACAGGAGTCAGTCAGAGATAGAAAGGGGAAAACAGGTCAGTAGGCATGATTTCCAAAGCACAATCGCATCACGGTGGTTTGAAGACCATCTGGCTGATGGATAGCAGCCCACTAACACCCAAGATGATTCAGCTAATCTGGATGGCTGGGTGTTCCCTTCCCCTGTTGCTGATCTTCAGACCACCTGTCCAAAGCTGCCCGTTCAGCCAAGGCTGCTCAAAGAGAATAACACTTCCCCATGAAGACTATGGTCAGAAGATTCCATAGTGAATTATGCTTTATAGATAAATGAAAGGAAAATGCAAGGCTCATGGTTCATACATTTAACACAGACTTTACCACCTCCCCCACCCCCCTACTCCAGAGTCACCAAAAAAGGACTGATAAGAAATGCTATTCAATCTCTACTGAGAAGTCTCTTCCAAACCCTCTGAAAGTTTTAAACTTCCTCCACTGGGTTCCTCCAAGATCTTCTACATAAAGTAATGATAAATTTTATATTTTTTTGTACTACCTTTTTTCATACCCACTATATGTCTATAGTTTTCGCCAACTAGACACTGAGAATATTGACAGTAGGAATTTATATTTAAGAGTAGGCTATCAATGAAAGTTAAATTAGTTAAGGATATTACTGTGGATTAGAAATACAGTTCTGGTCAGATAAAAGTGACATAGTGTTGTTTCTTTCCTCCTCTCCTTATTTAACATGACAAAGGAACATATCAGTATATACAATTGTTTTCCTTTTAAGATTTTACTAAGCAAAATTACTAATAAAAAACCCCAGCAACTATACCTCTCTGATATAATTAAAAACTCTTTTTTCCCCCAAATAAAACTTAAGTTGGTTTAAATTTTGTCATCCCCATATTTCATAAATCCAATACTCCCTTCAAAAAAACCCACAAAATGATTTATTAGTTTCACTGCCAACCACCTAAGTTCACCAATATTTTTTTCTGCAAAGTCATGTTTGCTTGATGTGACAAATTTCTTTCTCCTATACCCAACTGTGACCACATTTTCAAGACTATTCAGAATTCCAGAAAGGCAATACACAATAAAAGATTAAATGGAAATTATGCTAATAGGATTCCCTGGATAATCAACCTCTCCATTCTTTATGAAGTCTGTTTCATCTCACTTAGTATTCAAAAAAGCACAACTTCTGAAACAAAAAGCAAATGAAGGTTCTTTCTTCTATAAAGATATTCTAAAAGATTCTGCCTGCCTTGTGGAGGAATGGAATAAACATCTTGACTCCCAAGTATACATGAGTCCTCATAACTCTTAGGAGACACCATAGCAGTAACTTCCTAATTGGGTTTCTAACGTTAAGACACTTTTGACTTTGCTATTAGACTAAGCTACCAGGAGTAGAGCCCTGATCAGACTATTTCATTATTCAAAACACCTTCAACAGCTCCAAGTACCTAATGCATAACATCCAGCCCTTCTGAGATTTAAATTCAAGCCTCTCTCATTTGACCTCAATTTATTTTTTCAATCCCATCTTCTATTACTCCCTTTCACATACTCATTGTATTCTTCTCCCCTTTCCACACCCTGATTTTTCTTACTTCTGGGCTTTTGTTTGATGCTGTTCCTACATTCTTATCTAACCATATTCATATTTTAAAATTCAATATATCCATCAGAAATAGTTGTTCTCCTACCAGGAGAACATCTTCTAGTATTCATCTTCTGTGAACTCCTAATACTTTATCTCTTAGGACACCTTATTTTAGTAACATACATGTGTTATTTCCCATGTTAGACTACAAGTTCTTTGAGTCTAGAGACTTGTGCAATTAATTCTTTTATGTTCTACAAATACCTACAAATATGTAGGTATTTGGCGAGTAATGGCAGAATGAATTGAATCAGTAAGAAGTAAGTATGCAACACTAAAATGAAACATCAAGGATACACTAGAAAAGCCATTCACTTATTCTACAAATATTTATTAAGCAAGTACTACATGCTAAGCACTGAGGATTCGGTGATCAGGAAGACAGTAAGCCTGGCCCTAAAAAAGAATACAATCTAGTGCGGTATTTACAGTCCTACATTATTATAATAAAACATGGTGAAAACAAGAGAGGGAAAAGTGACAGAATCCTAGTTGATAAACCCAATTGAGAAATGGGTCCCTCTTTTTCTATATGCTCAAGTGATGTCACATAAAGAAAAATGGGCAATACTTACTTTTTAAATGGATCATGAGTGTTACTTAGCTATGAAGGGAGTAAAGATTCCCAAAGGGAACAGTGTGGGATGAAGTTGGTCATAAGAATAGTATTTCATGTTTCTGAGCACTTGTATAACAGGTGCTCTGTTTATTAATCTACGTACATTATTTTATTAATTTTAAGTGATAGAAAACTTGGAAGAGGATTCAAAAAAGTGATTCTCCAAGGATTTATGAATTAATAAGGTCAATGAATGAATAAAGGTTATTAATTAATAAAGAGGAAGTGGGAATGAAACTTAGGTGGAAACAAAAGAACAAAAGTATAAGGGGAGGAAATTCAACACATGTATATGTGGAGTGCCCGGCAGGGGCACTCACACCAGTGAGAAAAGAAGGGTGACTAGTGGAGGCAAGTGTAAAGCCTTAATTCTAACCTTGAAACAAAGATTTTGAAATACAGCTCTGATAAGCAAGAAATGGGTATTAAAGATATTTGACCAAGAAGACAAATACAAGAAGAAAAGGAATCCTACATTAAATGTAACTGCTGAAAACCAAAGATGCCGGAGGCTGAGAGTCCTGCTAGAGGCCTGTGCAATACAAGTGCAGTCACAACTACGGTGCGTTCTTAGTGTGTGTCAAGAATAATGCTAAAAGTTTTATAAACATTATCCAGCTCTTCTAAGAA
The DNA here is from genome assembly GCF_033118175.1 of Dama dama. Lineage (NCBI taxonomy): Eukaryota > Metazoa > Chordata > Mammalia > Artiodactyla > Cervidae > Dama > Dama dama. Next base: position 81,067,833 of record NC_083700.1, read on the forward strand.
ATCTAGAAAATTATTACTATCAAATGTCTTTTAAAAGGTAAAGAAACACAAGCTTATTGAGCTTAAGGTTCAAGTTCATTCTGCTAGTGAATGTCAAAGCAATGATTAGGGTTCAAATCTATCAACTTCCAAGTATATGTTCTTAATCACTGCTGTATGTACCCCAATAATATTATAACTGCCAAAAGTAGAGCAGCAGAAATGCTAATAATCCCTTACATATGTATAGAGCTGTGTGGATTATAAAATACTTATACCTACACTTAGTACTCAATCCTCATAGCTACCTATTGACACAGGCAGGGAAGGCTATTAATCTGCTTTACAGAAAAAGGCAGACTTTGAGAGGTTAAGTATCTTCATGGAGGTCAGAAGCCCAGCAGATGATTGACAGAGCTGAAACAAGAACTCATGTTTTCTTGTTCAATATTCAACCAGCACTCTTGTTCACTCTGCTAGCACACTACTGCAGGAAGTGATTTTGTTCTCTGCTATAGTCTTGGTGTCTAGAAAGTCCTTGACACATAACAAGAGCTCAATAAATATTTGTTCAATAAAAGAACAAATATGAGGTCCTATTAGCATTTAATAAAAGTGCTACTCAATTATGTGGAATTATGATGTCAGGTTCAAATTCACAATCATATGGCTGTACTTCATCTCTTTGGTTAAATGGGCTGGTTCTCTCAACAATACATCAGATATGAATTATGCTTAAGTACTTACTGGAAACAGCTGCAAAGGGACATGGCACAGTGAGGGGGTACCCGAGTGAAGGGATAAGGAAGTCTTACAGACCAGAGCAGTCCTACACAGTACCTCAGCTACCACTTGCAGGGTGGGTGTCACTCAGAATTTGGTGACAGTTATCAGAGTCCAAAAGTCCGGAAAGAAACTGAACGTTAGTAAAGTCAAATAAATAAATATAATAAAGAAACAACTCTCTTTATTATATAATTCATTGTGAAAATGCAACACAAGTATCACACAGCATATTCTTTTAGAGAAAAGAATTATTATTTATTAACAAATTTAAATGTCTAATATGATTCATTTTGGAAAACTAAATGCAAATAATGGCATATTCAAATTTAAGAATTGTGATAAGGCTCTTGAAACTTAATACTGGTATTATTTATATTTTATACATATTTTTGGTCTTTATTCAAAAATGAAACCAATATTTAAAATTTTCAGAATACAAGTGATTTTTCTGACTTATTATTGATTCTGCTATGTGTAAATAAAAGTAAAATGTATTTTTTTTAAACAGGTAATTGAATAATGAGAATAATTTCTGTGGTTAGCACAATTTAAAAAAGGGAAATAGTAACTAATATTGAATAATGCATTTAAATATTAGAATAAATAGTTCACCTTTATTGAGTGTTTACTTTGCGCCAGGAGCTGTACTAAATACTTTATATACATTACTTCCTTTACTCTTCACAAATCTATGAAGGTTTGGTGGTAACACTCCCAGGGACAGATGAGGAAACTAATGCTGAATAACAGGTGCCTCTGGGCATATGGGTATGCTACATAACCTCTCTAGACCCCAGTTTCTCCTTCTATAAAGTGGAGATAATAATACTGTCTCTCAGAGGTGTGAATGTAAATAGGACTTCGGACAATGCATTAAGATAGGGTTTAACACAGTAGGCATCCTCTTCTAAGTGGCTGCCCTGTCAGCAGGAAGGCAGCAGAAACCTTTGGGCTGGGAATAAACTAGAGAAAATACACAGCTAATATTAGAAGTCATTTCTGACAGAAAGAAAACAAAAGAAACCAGAGACGCCAGAAATGGTCCTCTCAAATTAAATGTTGACACCAACACTATTCCTTTATTCACTCTGAAATATAGAAGCTGGATCTCATAGTAGCTTTACAATTTGATGACAGACCAGTTTCCTTGATCATTGTACTGAGAAAAAGTATGGGCAATAATGAAAAATTCAGTTCTAAGGGGATGCTATTTTGATGGGAAAATTTGTAACTAACAATATTATAGGAAAAATTATTCTAAAGTACTAACCTCCTCCCATCTAAAAAAAGGACTTAGATGACATTCTGTAAACACAAATGAATTAGGAACTAAGTACTAACATTTATTGGGTAGCTACCATGGGTTGGGAAGATTCGCTGGAGAAGGGATAGGCTACCCATGCCAGGGTTCTTGGGCTTCCCTTGTGGCTTAGCTGGTAAAGAATCTGCCTGCAATGCGGGAGACCTAGATTTGATCCCTGGGTTGGGAAGATCTCCTGGAGAAGGGAAAGGCTACCCACTCCAGTAGTCTGGCCTGGAGAATTCCATGGACTGTATAGTCCACGGAGTCGCAAAGAGTTGGACACGACTCAGACACTTTCACTTTACTTCACTTCACCATGTACCTGGCATAAGATATCTACAGATAGATAGATATAGGTATCTTCTCCTCTCTCTCTCTCTCTCTCTCTCATTTATTCTTAACCATATGAAGTATAAGAAGTTACTGTAACCACTCAAGTTCACCTGTCTAGTGTCACAAGACTGAGCGATTAACACACACACACATCATCCAAAACATTAATAATCAGCTCTCTTGTTTTTGCTTCCAACACCAACACCTCATTGAACTGCTATTAGGTCTTGCCCAGGCTTCTGCTGTCTGTGTGTGTGTCTGCTGCCTAGCGTGTTACTTTTACTTTCCTATAGTCCATTCTCTACCTGGTAGACTGTGTATCAGGTCACCTCACTCCCCTGTTAAAAAATACCCAGTGGCTTCTACTGCACACAGACTAAAACCTGAGCTTCTGACTCTGACTCACCAAACTCCTCTCTCCCTCCCACCTCACATTCCTTCCCTCTCATCCTAGCCCACCACTCCCCAGGCTCCCAATATACCATCCAGCTCATTCTCACTTGAGAGTTCTTTTTGTTCCCTCTGCAGACAAAGCTCTTCCTCCTAATTTTTGCATGTCTGGCTCCTTCTTATCATTTTGATTTTGTTTAAATTTCACCTTGTCTATGCAGCTTTCCCTATAACCAATCAAAGTGGTCACAAGCCACATTCCCTATTGTAATTTTAATTATCTGCAAGACACTGAACACTACTGATAATTCTCTAAGTTTATTTATGTATTTGCTAGTTAATCTTCTCATTGGAATGTAAGCTGAAACATGGCAGGGAGCCTTATCTGCTTGATTCATAACTAGCCATTTAATGCCCCTAAGAGTACCTGACATGTAATATACACTCATTGAATACTTGTTGAATGGAAAGAATGAGCATTATATAATCAAATATTTACCAAAAGGGACACTATTCATACAGCTCATTTTGTTATGGAAGCAAAGGAAAAAGTATGGAAAGATACTAAAGTATTAAATAAGTAAATATTAACTTCCTCAAGGAAGTGAGGAAAGGAAAATCAAATTTTCTACCACTGCATTGTTTGATTAGTTATAATAAATATGCATTGTGGGAATTAAAAATAATCAGTTCAGTTCAGTTCAGTTGTTCAGTCATGTCCGACTCTTCGCGACCCCATGATCTGCAGCACGCCAGGCCTCCCTATCCATCACTAACTCCCAGAGTCTACCCAAACCCAAGTCCATTGAGTCGGTGATGCCATCCAACCATCTCATCCTCTGTCATCCCCTTCTCCTCCTGCCCTCAATCCTTCCCAGCATCAGGGTCTTTTCAAATGAGTTAGCTCTTCGCATCATGTGGCCTAAGTATTGGAGCTTCATCTTCAACATCAGTCCTTCCAATGAACACCCAGGACTGATCTCCTTTAGGATTGACTGGTTGGATTTCCTTGTAGTCCAAGGGACTCTCAAGAGTCTTCTCCAACACCACAATTCAAAAGTATCAATTCTTCAGCACTCAGCTTTCTTTATAGTCCAACTCTCACATCCATACATGACTACTGGAAAAACCATAGCCTTGACTAGATGGACCTTTGTTGACAAAGTAATGGCTCTGCTTTTTAATATTAATAAGTAAAAAACAAGAAGAGTATGTAATGTTCTCTCAGCAGGGAATCTCTTAGCTGATTAATCTATATATCTATCTATCCATCCATCCATCCATCTCTAGAAGCAGATCACTATGTTAGCAATCTTGAAGTATTAGTAATTTCTTCATTAATAGATGAAAGTATTTAAAGACAACCAAAATCATAGTATTAAAGAGTTTTGAAACCATAAAGAAAGGTACAATACAGTCATTAAAAAAGAGAATTTTCTAATAAATTCTGAAATCCTTAATTAGGACAAACTGTATATCTAGAATGAAACTTCAGGAATTTTGAGGAAGGCCGTACTCATCTGATTAGTTCTAATGTATGTTGTTTTTATTAACATTGATTTATATTACTTTACAATTATATGCCAAATACCTTGTATTTTAATTAGGGAAACTCCCCAGCTAATAAACTCTGAGTTTGGAATACCAGATAATGAAAATCCATGTAATTCATTCACTAAGCTAATCAGGAGTTATCTTACCTCAATAGAAGTTGGGGAACTTGATGGTAATGGAAAGGGAGTAACAGCCATCTGATTGACTGCATCTTCATTTCTGTAAACGTTAAAATAGGCAGAATCAATACACAGCAAATGCTAAGTTCTTGGCTCAAATTAGAATCATTTCCCCAGTTCTCAGTTGAAAATGCACACACAGCACTACAGAATTTTTAAAAATGTAAATGTACACTGGTTTCAAGCATGCAAACCCATTAGGCACAAACAGAGGGAAACTAAGGGAAGGGAACTACTGAAGGGAAACTAAGATACAATGATTAGTGACATAGAGTGATGATGCTAGAAGTTGGCCAACTTCTGCTTGGTAAGTCAGGTGCTGCAGAGGATACTTTTGGAAAGGTACCAACTCTTCCAGCACCGAGGAGTATAAAATTTTTATCTAGGTGGGTGTAACCTCTGGGCCCCATTAATGTCCAGAGCATTTTGTTCTTTGCACTGGAAAGGTTCCCAGCCTCCTCACTTGGCTCCTAGCTTTGTTCTGCCATATGAAGGATGATGGGATGTATATGACAGTCCTTGCATGGGCAGACTGTGTGAGGAGGAGTAATGGATGGGGAGAACAGAGATCCAGACAGACAATGCTTTGTGGGTTAAATTCTTTCTACTCCTCATTACCCTAATTGGAGCAGAGGAGGTGGGAGCTGAAACTTCATTACTGGGGGTCAGGAACAGAACAACTCCTAGAATACCAGTTCTGATGATTTGGGCTTACTTCCACTACATTACTAGAAATGGTATGTAGGCAGCGGTTCTGTAAGAGATCTATCCTTTACTGTTTATTCACATCACAGGACCAAAATAATTATCTTAAGATTTATGTGAACTTTAGGTTTCACAATATAAAACAAAGAGACTTCTTACTAGTATGTAAAGATCTAAGACTGTTCACAGATCTCCATGTTTGGTGTACATATGATAGCCACTGCCTGACTTAGGAGAACACTCAAATGCACTTTTCACATTTTATTTTTTATGTCTCACCAATTGGAAAAAGATCCATTGGTTGATGTCATTCCTACTTTGAGGCTTTAATCACATCACTGCCTTTACCTGAAATGCCTTTCTTTATATTAAATTTATACCCTACTTATCCTTCTCAATAATCTCAACTGTGTTTATTTCCCTTAATTAAAAGACTATATATTGATGTCTTCCAAATTCACATTTAGCTTGGATAATTTTCTGTACCTAGGATCTGCAAACCCAACACCTACTTTATATTCCACTAGAGGTCTTAGAAACATTTTAAATAAAACAGAGTTCTTTAACCCACTCAGTTCCCAAAGGGTTCCATAGTCAACTTCCTCCCCACCTTAGTAAATATCAACAACATTCACCCAGTTGTTTAACCAGGAACCAAGTCATTCTTGAACACTCTCACCCCTCAACTGTATATCCAATCCATCAAGATGTCTTATTGATTCAACCTTTAAAATGTATCTTGAATGTTTACATTTCTTTCCATCCCATCCTAGTACAAGTTAACATCATTTCTTTTCTGAATTAAAGTAAAAACCTGCTATTTGGTCTCCCTACTCATACTCTTCATCCTCTGTCCATTCTTCACCCAGTAGTTATTACGGTTCTAAAATATAAATCTGATTATATTTCTACCCCCTGCTTACGATCTCCCTACGATTCCCTAATGCAAGAGAATCAAGTCCAAAATTGTTAGGGAACTTATCAGGCCTTGAGGGATCTGGCCCCAGCCCCCACCTTTGAACTTGTCTTGTTCTCACTTCTCCTTCCTCACTCTGCTCAAACCCAGCTACACAGGCCTTCTTTCCATTTCTCAGCAGAGCCAAGCTCCATATACCTCAGGCCTTTTCTATTCTTTTTTGTTCTGAATGCTTGGTGCCCAAATCCTTTGTCTGATTTTTTTTTTCTCTTTCATAGGTCACAGTAAATGTAATTTCTGGAAACAAGCATTCCATGACTTCCACTATATGCTTGTAGCACCTATCTATAATCTTAGATCTGTTTACTTTCACAGTTTACTTAACTGATTTGTATGCACATTCGTTTCAAATCTGTCTTCCCCTCAGATGGTAAACGCTCCAAGGACAGGACTCATATCCTTTCTACTATTACATCATCTAAGGCAAATACAGTGCTTGACAAACTGTCTGTACAGTAAGTTCCCTATATGTAAATGAGTTCTGTTCTGAGAACACATTCATTAAGTTCAATTTGTTTTTAAGTTCAACAAAGCCTAGGTACCCAACTAACATAATTGGTTATATAACACTGTATTGTAATAGGTTTATAATACTTTTCACAAAAATGCTACATTAAAAAACCCACAAAAATAAAGAAAATACATTTAATCTTACAGTATAGTACCTAGAAAAGTACAGTAATACAGTACAATAGCTGCCATACAGGGGCTGGCATCAAGTGAACAGGCAAGAGCTAGAGGAGGGAGAGGAGATGGGAGATGGTCAAGCTGAAGGATTATCAGCAATAGGAGACAAAGGGCAAGTTGCAGTTTCACTCATGGCTGACTGTGATGGAAAGCATATTTACATCTTTGAAAGTTCGCAACTTAAAGATTCTTATGTAGGGGACTTATGAAACACAGTTATTTTAAGGAACTTCCCTAGTGGTCAAGTGGATAACACTGCACTCCCAATGAAGGAGGCCCAGTTTGATCCTGGGAACTAAGATGCCAAATATTGCAAATAAGCTGGCATGATGCAGCTAATGAGCCTGCCAGAGAAAGCCCATGCACTGGAACTAGAGAAGCTTGTTCACCACAATGAAGACCCAGTGCAGCCAAAATAAATAATGTAACAATCACTCACTTCAATAAGGAGACGGAAGTAGTTTCAGTTCTAGAACTACCACTGACCCTAGGATTTTGGGGAAATCACTTCTAAGAAAATCAGTTTCCTAATCTTTTAAGTACGTAGGTTGAACTGTAAAACTTCTATGCTGATAAAAATTCTTTTGGAATAAGGCAGAACATAAATAAAGAGATAAGGTCTAGGTCCCATTTCTTGCTTTCAGTCAGTCAGTCAGTTCAGTCACTCAGTCATGTCCGACTCTTTGCGACCCCATGGACTACAACACGCCAGCCCTCGCTGTTCATCATCAACTCCTGGAGTTTACTCAAACTCATGTCCATTGAGTTGGGCTTTAACCTTTTAAAATTCTTGAATTATCTAGCACATGAGCCAAATGAAAGCAAAAGGGAGAAAACTAAAATCACAAAGTGACACAGAGCATGGAGAATATATCTATTTCTTCTGACAGCATTATAGATGCCTTAAGCATGCACTATTATGTTAAGAGATGGCTGTTGTTTTCCAGGGAGTACAATCCATTCCTCAGCAGTTTTCTCATACACAGAAGAAGCAATCAGTTACCCCTGGGTAAGTAAAAGCATTTTCCCAGAGGTAATTTCCTTTCCCACTCAGTTTCCCCCATGGAATAACACAATAGAGCTCAGCTCTAGCTTAGAACTGAAAGCCAACAGGACATATCTGCTCCAGATTCAGAGCCCATGGGGCAGAGTGTATTTGGCAGTAATTAAGCAGATGGCCTTTCATATCTCTTTCAAAGGTTACAGGCATTAAAAATACAGCTGCACATAAGTTTTTATTGAGAAATAATGATTAACTGGACCAAGTTATCACTTCATAATTTAATAATTTCCCCCCAAATAGTATGACTTCAATGGCTTTTAAAGTCCATATTAATTGTTTTAAACCTCACAGAACAGAAAACTTCAGTGGAGAGAAGAAAGCTGCTATAAGAAGTTACAGTTCATAATCCCTCATAATCCACTCATGAGTGAGTGTTCACAGACATTGTCATCAAGGCAGCGATTTTTTTCAGTTGAAGTATAATTCCTTTGTGTGTGTTGGTCACTTAGTCATGTCTGACTCTTTGCGATCCTATGGACTGTGGCCCGCCAGGCCCCTCTGTCCATGGGATTCTCCAGGCAAGAATACTGGAGAAGGTTGCCATACCCTCCTCCAGGGGATCTTCCCCACCCAAAGATGGAACCCACGTCTCCTGCATTGCGGACAGATTCTTTACCATCTGAGCCATAGGGAAGTCCCTAATAATAGTAATTGCTTTACAATATTGTATTAGTTTTTGCTGTACAACAATGCGAATCAGCTATATACGTGTGTGTGCATGTATATACACATCCTTATATCCCCTCCCTCTAGAGCCTCCCTCCCACTGTCCCCATCTCACCCCTCTATCTCATCACAGCGCAATGAGCTGGGTTCCCCGTTCTACGCAGCAGCTTCCCACTAGCTAGCTATTTTACACATGGCAGTGTATTCACGTCACTCCCATGCTCTCAATTCATCCCACCCTCTCCCTCTCCCTCTGGTGTCCACAAATCTGTTCTCTGTGTCTGCGTCTCTGTTCCTGCCCTGTCAATAGGTTCATCAGTACCATTTTTCTGGATTCCATATATATGTATTAATATATGATATTTGTTTCTCTCTTTCTGATTTACTTCACTCTGCATGACAGACAAGACAACAATTTTAAAGGGAAAGAAATGGGAAGAGGGAAACTAAAGGAGAGAAAGCAGTGATACTTCACAAGGGCAGTTAGCCTGAAAGACTTCTGGGGATCCTCTGACCTTTCATAGTCCATGATTCACACGAAATGAAATCTGTTTGCTTCATAATTAACTTTTCATTTCCAGTATAATCAACACAAATTTCTTACATCTTGGTGCCCCATACAGCACACAATCAGAAATTGTAGTTGAAATTATTTGCTGGTATTTGCATTTATTTATTTTGCAAGACTTGTATCTTTTTAAAAGTCTATTTTATTGAAGCATAGTTGATTTACAATGTTGTATGAATTTCTATTACAAAGCAAAATCATACAGTTATATGAATATGGTTATGCATAGAGGTTCCTCAAAAACTAAAAACAGAGTTGCCATATAATCCCGCAATCCCACTCAAGGGCATATATCCAGAGGGGAGAGTATATATATGTATATAGATAAAATATAGATATATACATCCTTTTTCTTCTTCTTTTCTATTATGATATTATTCTATGATATCATTTCTATTATCATAGAATATTGAATATAGTTCCTTGTGCTATATATTAGGACTTGATTGTTTATCTATTCTCTATATAATACCTTGCATCTGTGAATCCCAAATTCCCAATCCCTCTCTCTCCAAAGCCCTTTCCCCTTGGCCACCACAAGTCTGTTCTCTGTGTCTGTGAGTCTGTTTCTGCTTTGTAGATAAGTTCATTTGAGTTATATTTTAGATTCCACATATAAGTGGCCTCAGTGTGGTATTTGTCTTTTTCTTTCTGACTTCATTTAGAATGTAATCTCTAGGTCCATCCATGTTGTTGCAAATGACATTATTTCATCCTTTTTGATGACTAATATTCCATTGTATAAATGTTCTTTATCCATTTATCTATGAATGGATATTTAGGTTGTTTCCATGTCTTGGCTATTGTAAGTAGTGCTACAATGAACACTGAGGTGCATTCATCTTTTTGAATTATAGTTTTCTCTGGATACATGCCCAGGAGTGGGATTGCAGGGTCATATAGCAACTCTATTTTTAGTTTTTTGAGGAACTTCCATTCTGTTTTCCATAGCAGCTACACCAATTTACATTCCCTGTTGAGGATGTAACAGCTGTTGGCAGACAGATAGTGGACTTCTATTATGGATAAAAGTGAGATTTCCAAGGTATGGAAGCCTATATAGGTATGTCCTTATCACTGGACTTGCCAAGCTCTATTAAAATTATTTGTGCTATTCTCTCTCCTTTTTAAACACAGAGATAGGATCTTATTTCTTTATGTCCTCTGCTTGTAGCAGAATACCTAGAAGAGAGTAAGTATACTATAAAAGTCTGTTGAGTAAAAGAGGTCTTAACAAGCAGGAAAAGACAGGAAGCAGAACTGTCAAAGGTGTGTCCTATGCTTTCCAAGCTTCTTCACCAATTAGTGATGATGTGCTGGCTGCAGTCTGCCAGCAATTGGTACTTACCAAATTAATGAACATTTCTTGGGGTGTCTGCCCAACTCACAGTGATTCCATGGATGGTCTATACCGTTTAACACTAACAGTTGGCCTCACCTTCAGTGGATTTAAGGAGCAGATATCTGTCTCATTTTAAGCAGATCAGATTCTTTCTCCCAGGGACTGAAAATTTAGGAGAGACTCAAGAGTGTGGTATTGAGACAACACCAATGGAGATAGTCAAGACTAAACAATGAGGTTAGAACTTCCTTCTGGTGATGTCTTGGGAGTTGCCCTGGTTCCTTCTCTTCAGTCTCAGCTGCATGACTTATTCTTAAGAGTGCACAAGATATCCTTGTATTCTTACAATACATTCTCCTTTTAATTTAAGCTGGATAGAGTTTAATTGATTGCAGCTCAACAATATAGCTCTGAATTTATTTTGAATATAGTCTTTGGTTTATTTAACAAATATTTATGCTATGAAAACAAAGATGAATAAAACATGATTCCTACCTTTGATGATGTTAGCAATTAGTGAGGAACACAGCTAAGTAAACAGACAATTACGACAGTGGAATTTCTATCTAGGAACTATCAATGTAGTTTTTCTCCAAAAGGATACTAGGAACATACCCAATTCAGTTTTTTGTTTGCAGAATATATTTATATTTATGACAAAGACATATTCCGGATCCTGATTTCAATTCAATGCTGTTATAAAATACATTCATATTGGTAAAAATCATGAAACATGTATTGGGCAGAATTCTAAGAGGTCTCCCAAGACTCCTGCCTTTTGGCTTACAGGTTGTAAACAGGATGAATTTCATTTCCATGATTAGGTTACATGACATAGCACTGATGACCTTAAGACAAAGGCAGATTACCATGTTGGGCAAGACCTCATCACATGTCCCCTTTAAATCTAGAAATTTCACTTCTTAGAGCCTCATTGTCTTGATCTCTAAGGTTAGTAGGTTGACCTACAAGAATTCTAAGGAATGTCAGGAGGTCGGAGATAGACAGTCAGAGATTACAAGTATCATCTCTGGCTTGAGGATAAAAGCGAGCTCATGGGAAATAATGCAAATGGCCTTTAAAAACTAAGAGAAATCTCCAACTAAGAACCAATAAGGAACCTCCATACTGTACCAAAACCTGATCTAAAAGGATATGCGTGGGTGAATGCTAAGTTGCTTCAGTCATGTCCGACTATTTGTGACCGAGTGGACTGTAGCCTGCCAGGCTCCTCTGTCCAAGGGATTCTCCAGGCAAGAATACTGGAGTGGGGGAAGGATATATAGGCACCCCAATGTTGACTACAGCACTGTTTACAATAGCCAAGACATGGAAGCAACCTAAATGTCAACTGACAGAGGGATGGATAAAGAAAATGTAGTACATGTATACAACAGAGTATTACTCAGCTATTAAAAAGAATGAAATAAGGCCATTTGCAGCAACATGGATGGACCCACACGTTGTCATATTGAGAGAAGTCAGTCAGAGAGAGAAGGAGAAATATTGTATGACATCCCTTATATATGGAATCTAAAAAGAAATGATACAAATGAACTTACAAAACAGAAAGAGACTCACAGACTTAGAGAATGAACTTATGGTTGCAGGGGGAACGAACAGGGGGAAGGGATAGTTGGGAGTTTGGGATGGACATGTATACACTGCTATATCCATTTTAGGATAACCAACAAGCAAGTACAAGGGGAAAATGTGGGAGCAGTGACAGATTTTCTTTTCTTGGGTTCCAAAATCATTGCAGACAGTGACTGCAACCATGAAATTAAAAGATGTTTGCTCCTTGGAAGAAAAACTATGACAAACTTAGCATATTAAAAAGTAGAGACATCCCTTTTCTAACAAAGGTCTGTATAGTCAAAGTTATGGTTTTTTTCTGTCAGGTACAGAAGTGAACACTGGACAATAAAGAAGACTAAGTACCAAAAAATTGATGCTTTCAAATTGTGGTGCAAAAGAAGACTCTTGAGAGTCTCTTGGACTGCAAGGAGATCAAATCAGTCAATACTAAAGGTAATCAACCCTGAATATTCACTGGAAGGACTGATGCTGAAACTTAAGTTCCAATACTTTTTCCACCTAATGCAATGAGCCGATTCATTGGAAAAGACCTCCTTGATGCTGGAAAAGATTGAAGGCAAAAGGAGAAGAGGGTGGGGAGAGAATGAGATGGTTAGACAGCTTCAGTGACTCAAAGGACATGAGTTTGAGCAGACTCCAGGAGATAGTGAAGGATCGGGGAGCCTGGCATGTTGCAGTCCATAGGGTCAAAAAAGAACCATGGCAACTGAAGAACAAAAACAAGGACAAGCACAGGGAACTCTAGCCAATGTTATATGGCAGCCTGGATGAAAGGGGTGTTTGGGGGTGAATGGACACATGTATAATAGTAGTAGCAGTAGTAGATGCTGAGTTGTGTCTGACTCTTTGTGACCCCACAGACTATAGCCCACCAGGTTCTTCTGTCCATGGGTTTTCCCAGACAAGAATACTGGAGTGGGTTGCCATTTCCTTCTCCAGGATACATGTATACATATGACTAAAACTATCACAACATAATTAATTGATTATACCCCAAGACAAAACAAAAAGTTTAGAAGGAAAAAAAAAAAGAACCAACAAGGAAATAAACTTAACAAGAATGAGCCTGGAAGTGAAATTTTTCCCAAGGCTCCAGAAGAGAAGTCAATCTAGCCAACATCTTGATTTCTGCTTTGTGATATGTTAAATAGAGAGCCCAACCCCTCCATGTCAGACTTCTGACCTACTGAACTAACAGATAATAAATATGTGTTGGTCTAAGCCATTAAATTTGTGGTAGTTTGTTATACAAAAAGAAAAGTAATACATAGCAAAATGTATTGATTTGAAAGACATGATCACCAGAAGCATAACTTTTGAGTTCTTACCATGTACCACTGTTTTAATCATTTTTATATGTTAACTCATTTAACCTTCATAACAGCTCTATGTGGTAGTTACAATTATTTTCTTCACTTTACACAGAGATTAAGCTACCTGACCAAAGTCACAAAGCTAATAAATAGCAAGCTGAGGCTAAAATCCAGCTATCTGGTTTCAAAACCTACTCTTTTAACTATTGTATTACAGTGTTTCCTATTTCAATAGCTTGACCCAAAGCACAAATATCTTCTTCTCTCATATATCCAAGCTATTATCCCCAGATCTACCTTGGGGAAAAGTTCTACTGGGTCATAATTTACTCATAAATTTATTTCACAATTTTCCTCAAGATGAAGATGCAGTGCAGAGCTCTAAGTTTGTTAACTCTGACTTGATCAACTTTTCATACTTAAGTTTGGAGTGTCACATCTACATTACCCATCCCTCATATAAACATAATGACTATAAAATGCTTTGAAATATTCATTGTGCCTGACAGTGCTGGTCGGGTAGTGAACAGTACAATGGAGCATAATTCTCCCAGTACTCTCCTGTGATAGTAATTAGGGATATTCATAAATCCTCTGGCTTGTGTTTTTCTTCACCTTTAAAGTTGAACCAGTACTTGATTAACTATGTTTGCTTTTCTGCCCTGGTGATTATGGAAACACAAGCTGAGATGGAACTTCTGTTGCCTGGGTACCTGAAGGACCATAGTGAACAGAGAAGCCTCCTTGCTGAGCCCTGGAGGACATGTAACATGAGAAAGAAATAAATCTTTGTTGTTTTAAGCCACTGAGATTTGGGCTGTTAGTTACTGAAGCATAACTGAGTCTAACCTGACTTAAATATGTTCTAAACTAGTTTATTCTATAACTTTTTTCCCCAAAAACCATGCTTATACTTTAATCAGAATAGCTAAAAACTGGAAACAACCCAAATATCCACCTTTAGGAGAATGGATCATCAAATTGTGGTATATTCACAGATTGGGGTAATATTCCTCAATAATTTAAGGAACTATTGATATACATGACAACAAGGATAAATCTTTTAAAAATTATATAACATGAAAGAAACCAGACACAAAATAATAGATACTATTTGATTTTTTTACATGAAGTTCAAGAAAAGTTAAAACTAATCTTTGGTGACAGAAATCAGAAGTGTTAATTCTGGGGGGAGAAACTAACTGGAAAGGAGCACCAGGAAACTTGCCAGGGTGAATGAATTTCTTTTATTTTTGTTTTGGGTGATGGCTACATAGGCATATATTTTATATTATCAAAAACTCAACAAACTAAACACTTAAAATCTATTGCATTGAGTAGAAATTACATCCCAGTTAAAAAATGTATTCAGGATTATCTATAGTGTAAACCAGTAGGTGTTATTCTGGAAAGAATCCAGTCCTAAGGACACCTAGGTAAATGTACAGTTCTATCTTCAGTTCTATCAGTAAGACATAAACAATATACTAAGCAATGTTTTAAAAATCTTACTTCTTAATCTATAAAATTAGTATAATATATTCTAATAGAATTGAGATAATATGTCATAACACTAAAGTATAGTAACAATGTTGTTGTTCTTGTTTAGTCACTAACTCATGTCCAGCTCTTTGTGACCCCATGGACTGTAGCCTGCCAGGCTCCTCCGTCCACAGGATTTCCCAGGAAAAGAATATTGGAGTGGGTTGTCATTTCCTTCTCCAGGGGATCTTCCTAACCCAGTGTTTGAACCTTATCTCATAGTAACAATAGTTTACATTCAATGTTTTATGATATAGATTTAAGTTTCAGATTCTTACATCCAGGAGCAAAGTTCTCAGTTACTTTTAATTCATTTAACCATCAACCCTTATACCCAAAGAAATTATCAAGTCTAAAGGATTCATTCTAAAGATTTCATTCTTTTTTTCCTCTTTTCTTCTGATCCTATGTCACCATTCTAATTCAAGTACTTTTCACATTAACAACAGTGTCCCTGCTGGTTTCCTTGTTCTGCTTCCTCTGTGTCTCAGTCAATCCAACTCACTCCCTTCTTAACTGTGAAAACCCCTCTGTGCCACCAAGCCTGCAAATACACTGTGAATAACCCGAGAGCATAGAGTTCCCTCTTTTGGTGTTTGTTTTGCTTGACGTATAGTTATTTATGTGCATGTCTTATATAGTACTTGAGACACAGTAGGTACTCAATGAATACTTAAATTTGCTCATGCAGTTTGGACTTTTTTTTTTCTATGTAAATCTTCTCAGGCAGCATTAACTAGCTCTTGCTGTACCCACTTCTACAACAGTAATTTCTCTCTCCTCTGAATGTCTAAACTATTTACATGGGTTTTCTCAGCAACTTTTTTCTGTTCTTCTAACAATACCTCACTGCATTCTTATAAGCATACACATGTCACATTCATAGATTTGTTGATAAAACCCTTTATGTTTATATCTTATCCCTCAAAGTTGTAGTCATAATTAAATTGTAGTAAGAGATTTCAATAACATTCTATTTGAAGCATCAATCCAGCAAACATTGACTAATGCCTTAGGATTAAATATGAGATTCTCTCTCTGACATAAACTCTAAAAGAATGCTACAAATTGCAGTTAAAAGAAAGATTAATGAGATATGAAGAGAATGTATTTATCCTTCAGGAAAGGACACTGAGCCTATGAAAAAAATTTCTGAATGATGAAATAAAGACATCTGATGTAATGAGCTGTATGTGCCTGCTTGTGTTCGTAGAATTCCATGACTTTCGATTTATTAGGGTCTAAGATATCTCCAAAGAGCAATATTCCTTCTTTTAAAAGTGAAAGTGTCTTACATTGTTGGTGGAAATGCAAATTAGTACAGCCACTATGGAAAACAGTGTGGAGACTCCTTAAAAAACTGTAAATAGAACTGCCATATGACCCAGCAATCCTACTCCTGGGCATACACACCGAGGAAGCCAGAACTGAAACAGACACGTATACCCCAATGTTCATCGCAGCACTGTTTATAATAGCCAGGACATGGAAACAACCTTGATGCCCATCAGCAGATGAATGGATAAGAAAGCTATGGTATATATACACAATGGAATATTACTCAGCCATTAAAAAGAATACATTTGAATCAGTTCTAATGAGATGGATGAAACTGGAGCCCATTATACAGAGTGAAGTAAGCCAGAAAGATAAACACCAATACAGTATACTAACGCATATATATGGAATTTAGAAAGATGGTAACGATAACCCTATATGCAAGACAGAAAAAGAAACACAAATGTATAGAACAGACTTTGGACTCTATGGGAGAAGGCAAGGGTGGGATGATCTGAGAGAATAGCATTGAAACATGTATGTTATCAAGTGTGAAACAGATCGCCAGTCCAGGTTGGATGCATGAGACAAGTGCTCAGGGCTGGTGCACTGGGATGACCCAGAGGGATGGGATGGCGAGGGAGGTGGGAGGGGGGTTCAGGATGGGGAACACATGTAAATAAATCCATGGCTGATTCATGTCAATGTATGGCAAAAACCACTACAATATTGTAAAGTAATTAGCCTCCAACTAATAAAAAATAAAGGAAAAAAAAATAAAAGTGAAAGTGTGTTCCATCCTAAAATGTATATGGAATAGCCAAAACAATCTTGAAAAAGAAGAACAAAGTTGGAGGTCTCACCCTTCCTAATTTCACAATATATTACAATGCTACAGTAATCAAAACAGTGTAGTACTGGCTTAAGAACAAATGCATAAACCAATGGAATATAATAGGAAGCCCTAAAATAAATCCTCAGTGTAGGGTCAAATGATTCCAACAAGGGCACCAAGATTATTCAATGGGAGAACAGATGATCTTTTCAACAAATGGTACAGGGAATCCTGGATATCCACATGCAAAAGAATGAAGTTGGATTATTCCCCTATAGCATATACAAAATTAACTCAAAATGGATCAAAGACCTAAACATAAGAGCTAAAATTATAAAACTGTTATAAGAAAACATAGGGAAATTCATGACATTGGATTTGGCAATGGATCTGACACCAAAAGCCCAAGCAATAGCAAATAGATAAATTGGACTACATTAACATGAAATACTCAGTGGATCAACAGAGTGAAAAAGACAACCTATGGAATGAGAGAAAACTTTTGCAAATCATATACCTGATGATGAGTTCATATCTAGAATACATGAAAGAATTCCTAAACTCACCAACAAAACAACCTGACTAAAAGACAGGCAATGACTTGAAAAGATGTCTCTCCAAAGAAGACATCATACCCAACTACTATGAAAAAAAAGAAAGAAAGAAAATAGTAAGAGCTGGTGAGGTTGTAGAGAAACTGGAATCCTTGCCTACTGTCAGTAGCAATGTAGTATGGTGCAGTTGCTACGGGAAATAAAGTAGTTCCTCAAAAAATTAAAAATAGAATTGTCATATAATTCAGCAATTTCATTTCTGGATATATATGGAAAAGAACTGAGAATAGAGTCTCAAACAGACATCTGTACACTCATGTTCATAGTACTATTATTCACAATAGTTAAAAAGTAGACGCAACCCAAGTGTTTCTCAACAGATGAATGGACAAACATACAATGGAACATCATTCAGTTTTAAAAAAGGAAGACAATTCCAACATATGCTGCAACATGGATGAACCTTGAAAACATTGCGATAAGTGAAATAAGCCAGTAGCAAAATGATAAATACCGTATGGGTCCACTTTTATAAGGTATCCAGTATAGTTAAATTCAGAAAGCAGAAAGATAGTTGCCAGGAGGTGGGGGGAAGGAGAGAATGGGGTGTTATCTGTCAATGGGTATGGAGTTTCAGTTTTGCAAGGTATAAACAGTTTTGTAGATAGATGGTGGTGATGGTTGTACAATAATATGAATATACTTAATGTTACTTAACTGTACACTTAAAAATGGTTAATAAGGTGGATTTTATGTAATGCATATTTTATCACAATTTTAAAAATTAACTAAGACAAAAAAGTACAAGTGTGATGAGAATACATTTGAATTACATTATCACTTAAAATCATTTTGTCTTCAGAACAGATCTGGTCTTGCCTCTTGGAAATTCATTTTCACTAAACCCGTAGAATTTTATTTCATGTCAACAAAGTAGCATTATATCAAAAGTAGAAGCTATGTGCCTGAATTCAACCTGGATTCCTAAGTAAGTTGATTTAATTTTGTGCAACCTGTTCCATATAGAATGATTACTACTACAATCTGGAGCCTAGCACATTGTTTAGGTGCATACACACACAAAGCTGCATAAATGAGGAACATATGAATACAACTAAACAGGCCTAGATAATTTTTTTTCTGACTGTACT
Organism: Dama dama; assembly: GCF_033118175.1. Taxonomy (NCBI): domain Eukaryota; kingdom Metazoa; phylum Chordata; class Mammalia; order Artiodactyla; family Cervidae; genus Dama; species Dama dama. Next base: position 81,086,636 of record NC_083700.1, read on the forward strand.
AAAAATAGTGATGTGAGATACTTGAGGACGGAAAAAAGAAAATCTATATTTGCTGTATTAATTGAAACACGACAATAAATTAACATTCATCCAGGAAAGTTCTATGCAAATGAACCAGAAGTAACATGTAAAACAAAGCAAATCATTACATCTCAGTGGGAGCAAAACCCCTTTCTGAAAATATTCCAGGAGATATTTCTAACTATATGAACCCACTAAATAATTTCTAATTCCCAACTGGAATAAACCACCAAAAGAGCTGACCATGCTGAATCTGAAATAAATGTCCAATGACAGTGGAATTATGACCTCTATTTCCTTGGCATTCCAAACAATGTCAATCACTAATGAGGGCTGCTGGGAGTAACTCAGCATCTAGACCCACAGTTTGCAAAGGTGGCCCCAGGCAAGTTCTAAATAATGATTGCCAATTGTACAGAGGAAAAGTTGACTCAAAATATCTCACAGTGTAGGTTGGCAGGAGAGTTAATATGGGGAGCTTTAGGACTGGATGGGATAAATGACAGCCTATCAAGTTTCTCATAGACTCTTTCTAAAGATAGTACAATAGATACTCAGAGCCATTCTTCTCTTCATCCTGTCAGGAACAGCCTGAAAGTTGTTCAGACATCCAGTCCTCACTGTAAAGCCATGAACTATAAAAGGTGACTCTTCCTATCAAGTATAAAACTGAGTAAAATCCTGCTTGATTTCTCTGAAATCATCGTGGTAATCTGATTTCAAGAGCCAGGAGCAGTGGAAACCTGTCATACTGGGGATCTCCATTAGGGACTTGTTTAGAGGTCTTGTGGTTCTGCTAAGGAAGTCTGAAGGATAAAATCTTCTCAGGATCATGGCTAAAAATCAACATGGGACATGCATATAAGCAGAGGGAACTTGCACTGGTTGCTCATGACTTGTTCAGAGAGCTCTAATTTTATCATCCTTCCTATTCATTAGGACTCTTTGGCAGCAAGCAGTAGAAAGGAATTTAGGCCAACTTAAGGCTCAAACGGTAAAGCATCTGCCTACAACGTGGGAGACCCGGGTTCGATCCCTGGGTCGGGAAGATCCCCTGGAGAAGGAAATGGCAACCCACTCCAGTACTCTTGCCTGGAAAATCCCATGGATGGAGGAGCATGGTAGGCTACAGTACATGGGGTCTCAAAGAGTCGGACACGACTGAGTGATTTCACTGTCAAGCTCAGATAAGGAGATGACACTACCCTTATGGCAGAAAGCGAAAAGGAACTAAAGAGCCGTTTGATGAAAGGGAAAGAGGAGAGTGAAAAAGCTGGATTAAAACTCAACATTCAAAAAACTAAGGTCATGGCATCCAGTCCTATCCCTTCATGGCAAATAGATGGGGAAACAACAGAAACAGTGACAGACTATTTTGCTGGGCTCCAAAATCACTGCAGATGGTAACTGCAACTATGAAATTAAAAGATGCTTGCATCTTGGAAGAAGAGCTATGACAAACCTAGACAGCATATAAAAAAGCAGAGACATCACTTTGCAGAGACAAAAGTCAGCACAGCCAAAGCTATGGTTTTTCCAGTAGTCATGTGTAGATGTGAGAGTTGGACCATAAAGAAAGCTGAGAACCAAAGAATTGATGCTCTTGAACTGTAGGGTTGGAGAAGACTCTTGAGAGTCCCTTGGGCTGCAAGGAGATCAAACTGATCAATCCTAAAGGAAATCAGTCCTGAATATTCATTGGAAGAACTGATGCTGAAGCTGAAGCTCCAATACTCTGGCCACCTAATATGAAGAACTGACTCATTGGAAAACACCCTGATGCTGGGAAAGATTGAAAGCAGGAGGAAAAGGGGATGACAGAGGATGAGATGGTTGGATGGCATCACTGACTCGATGGACGTGAGTTTGAGCAGGCTCCGGGAGTTGGTGATGGACAGAGAAGCCTGGCGTGCTGCAGTCCATGTGGTCACAAAGAGTCAGACATGACAGCGAATGAACTGAACTGAAGCAAAAGGTAATTTATTAGAGGGATATTGGGATCTCACAGAACATAGGCAGGCTATATTATCAGACTTAGAACAAATGGGAACTAAGAGATCTCCAGAGGACAAGGAAGCAGGAAGCAGAAGGATATCACAGTAGGCACCTTTGATCAAGGCCCTGTGACTCCATGAATAAACACCATATATAGAGATTACTTGCTTTCTGTTCTAAGCCTAAGGTATCATATTGCTCAAACTTAGGTCTCATGTCTACCCACTGGTGACACCTTGGCAGTGAGAGAAAGATCTGGTTCCTTTAGATTCCACCTAGATTTACTATTTTTACTCTTTCATCATACTACATACATTGTGGGCGTGTATGTGTGTTCAGTGGAGGGGCATCTACCAAAGGAAACAGGCATTCTACAGTGAGAGAAGTAAAAATATTGCCCCCAAAAAAGTGTAGAGAAAAAACAACCCTATTCTCTCTGTGACCATCACAATTAGTTGTTTCTGAGTGCTAAAAGTGAAATACACATAGTCATAATTCCCACAAGCTGGTATTAAAAAATAGGAGCAATAAAGAACAAAATTTGCAATTCTATTCATGAAATAATAATAATGGTTTTCAAAGATCCTTTACAAGTCAAACAAGAAAGATGGACTTGCTTGGTAAGCACTCTACCTAACTGACAAAATACAGTTGACTAAATGCACCTGAATTCATGTAAAATTTCTGGTTATTTCAGACAACCTAGCTACAACCACCCTCAAAAGAGGAAAATCTATGGCTACTGTAGATATTCAAAAGAGTATGTCTTAGGCTTTCAAGATGACTTCAGAAGTGTATGACCCAATGGAATGATAACTGGATGAAATGTACACAACTTCCCAAGGTTACCATAGTCTGTCCAAGGGAACAATTTTTATTTGGATACATAAATTCCAATGCTTTTGACAAAAGATCAAAACACAAAACACTCCAATTCCACCTTGCTCTTGAACTAAAAGTCTTATAAATTCTACTTGTGAATATAAAATTAATAATTAAAATACTATTTAAAATTGATATTACAGAAAACAAGTATTGAAGAAAGAGTCAGGATTTCAGAGCATTTGAGAGACATATGGATCTATCACACAGTCCAACTAAACAGAGAAACAGAAGAGCCTTGAAATTGCGGGAGAGTCTCCACTTCCTACAACTCCTAACATAGTTCAGTGCTAATGATAGGCCTCTTCCTCAAAACGCCTCGTCATATATGCCATGGATGATATTTTACTGTGCACTTGAAAAGGGGCACTGCATCCTTTAATGACCCATGAGCGTAAGAAAATGCTTATTTACAGAAATCATAGCAAATGACACATGCAGCTATGTTCCTCCCTTCTAGTCTGAGCTTAAAAATCTTTATCTGTGACACTTTTCCATAGGCTACAGAGACCAGGTTAGGTGTGTCTCCTATATGTCCCTATAGTGTCATGGCACTTACACCGCTAGAAAAGGCACCAGACTGTTTTACTCTCTGAGTCCATCCTTAGGGTAGAAATTGTGTTCTGTGTCACTCCACAGCACCAGCACAGGTAGGCACTCTGAAAATACTTATGCAATAAATGCATGAATGTTTCCTTGTAAAAGTCAAACTCATACTTGATCCCACAATCTTTTTTCCCTCCTAGTTATCAAAACTAGATATAAAGAAGCAAGAAGCACAATAAGGATCTTATTCAAATGGACTTACTTTGACATTCACATTAATTTCGAATCAATATCATCTTTTAGGGACAAGACTAGAAGATAACAGGTCACACCATATTTTTTAATTACGAAAACAAGACATGTGTTCAATGGATACAGTAAAGTGGGTCCCATGGTGAGTCCACTTTCACTTGGTAGGGCTTGACAGCTAGCACTAAATCTTTCCAAAGGGTTTCAGTTTCATTTGGCCTCCTTTAGCCCCAGGAGTTTTTAACAGTACACATTTTCCACATGTAATTAAGTAATGGAGAGTGAGTTGTTATACATGACATTTAATTTTCGATAGTGGGGGAAGGTATGACAAGAGCTGCAGGTGAGATCATTAATCTCCTTGGATCCTTGTACTGCCAAATACAGCAATTCATTCTTCATCATATTAATACATTGCTTCTCCTATACTGAAATAGGAGTGCTTGTGTAGAGGAGATCATATGGAATAGGAAAACTCAGAGTTGAATGTGTGGTACATAGTAAGCACCCACAGTGTAATATGCATCTAGATGATCTAGAGTAGAATCACTGACAATACCACAGTCCAAATGTGCCACTGGGCACAATTACATGATTACAGTATTGTCCCAAATCTAACAATGTGGGGAGAAAAGGGCAAAAAGTGATTATGTAAGGAAGTCGTGTTTGAAGGTGAAAGTGTTAGTCACTCAGTCATGTCCAAAATCGTTGTGACCGCACAGATTGTAGCCCGCTGAGCTCCTCTGTCCTAGAATTCTCTAGGCAAGAATACTGGAGTGGGTAGCCATTCCCTTCTTCAGGAGACCTTCCCGACCCAAGGGTGGAACCCAGGTCTCCTGCATTTGCAGGTGGATTCTTTAACATCTGAGCCTCCAGGGAAGCCCATGTCATGTACACACAGCAGCAAATTGCTAATTTTCCCTGATGACTCACAGACCCACTTTGTGAATTATAGATCAATTAGTATATGAACAAAGGCAAGTGTTACGACAAGGACATGATTACACAAATGTATATCACTATAGACTAAAAGCCCTAGTTAATTAAAATGGTACCTGCAGCATATTTTCACACCTTCCTGTGATTATTTTACTGCTACTCATTCTCCTAAACCTGTAGCCAGTTCCCATTCTTATCTCCCTTGTCAATAAATTAGAAAAAGAGTTACTCAGGTATAAAAGCCAAAATTTTCTGTATAATGGAAATGCACAGGGAATCAACAATTTCAACAAAGGAAGGAAATATTGCCATATAGAAGCAATAATCAAAGAAATATAATTTATAAAGATTGGTTTTTAAAGTAACATTATATAACACAAGGGCTTCTCAGGTAGTACTAGTGGTAACGAACCTGCTTGCCAGTGCAGGAGATGGTAAGAGATGCAGGTTCAGTTCCTGGGTTGGGAAGATCCCCTGGAGAAGGAAAATAGCAACCCACTCCCGTATTCTTGCCTGGAGAATTCCATGGACAGAGAAGCCTGTAGCCATGGGCTACCGTCCGTGGGTTCACAAAGAGTCAGACATGACTGAAGTGACTCAGCACACATATAACACAAAGCAAGTTATGACATTTTAGAGAAAAGTATAATTGCATCTGTTGTATTGAGATGATTTAAGTGCTAACCTCTTGAAACCTGGTAACAAATCAGTACTTAATTGTTTCAGGATTTCGTTCCAAAATAGGCAAAACTATGCTTGTGACAATAGTCTGAAGGAGGTAATACATAGGCAGAGGTTGAAAGATGTACCTAATTGAGGAATGAACTAGTCAATCAGCCCAAAGAAGCAAGGATGCCATATTGCTTAGTACCTAAATGCACAGGTTACCACACATGAATAGGACACCAATCTACCAAGCTACCCCTATTAGTGATGTACACAGCTAATGAACAATAAAATTTTTTCATTTAGATTTTCTTTCTTAACTCCTTAAGTGCTTTAAATTCTTGACCTATTTAATATTACATAGTAAAATTTATTATATTGACATGAGGATTCATTCATGTTAATTCGATTTCTCTTTATACATTCCTCAATTAAGGAGCATTCTACTCCTTGTTAGAATATCAGGTCATCATTAAAAAAAAGAAGACAACAGGGAAGAAGCAGCAGCAGTCTAGCAACAGCAGACAGGGAACTAAAAGATGTTTTAGGTAGGCTGTGTCCTTGTCTCTTATTCTAACATTTACTAGAAATGGTTGTATATAATGTCTGTAGCTATCTCTTCCAGTGCTTAACCATTACGATGTTAATTAGAGCAGTCTTAAACTGTAAATGTGATTCAGTCAAAAAATAGTCAAGATTCTGGAATTAGACAACGTATATATGAGAAGCGGTTCTTTTTTTCCCTCCTCTTTCTTTCACCCTACTTACTACTTTCCTTCTCTTTTACCTCCATCCTGCCTCCCTCCCACATTTTCTGCCATCATCACCATCATCTTCATCTCTATAGCAGCCATATACGTTGAGTCCATATTGCCAGGCAATTTACATGTACTAATGCATTAGACAATTTATGAAATAGCCCAGGAAACTGACCAAGCTCAAACAGCTGTGATATCATGAGTGAATTTCAAGCCCAGGCTGAGTGAATTGATGGTTTCTTTTTTTAATCACTAAGCCTGAGAGTTCAGTTTTGCTTTAGAAAAGAACTGATCACTTTAGATAAGAGTTATTAGTCAAATGACTAGTTCCTTCCCTATAGAAACTGAAGCATTAATTAATTAATAAAATGCTGGCATGCAAATTACTAGATATGTATCTATTGAATCAAACAAAGGCTATGAACAGAGGAACATCTTTCTTGCTTCAATTCAAGCTCCTTTTCCTTTAGACAGTCTAAAAGTAGATACAACAATAGATTGTTCAGAATCATGCCCATGTCATTTTTCTCCTTACAAAAGAAGATACAGAAAATCTTAAGTTGGGGAGAGGGACTAAACTATAAGGAGTTTTATAAAACTAACTTACTATGATTGTTGCATTTGGAGAATATATGATCTGGATTGCTCAGTAAGAGCTGAGAGGAAATTTATTCTATAAAGGTTTCTGAATCCCCACTATGTGCTAGACACAGTAATTCAATGACCATGCAAGAAAGGTTCATAATTAGATAACGTATTCTGACTGTAGCTAGATATTTCTAAATTGCTTAAAATCATGTCCAGTAAATAAGTATTCAGCAGCATCCTCAATCATGCTTACACCATTAATTTGCTGAACAAATCTTTTCCTTGATTCTGATCCCTTCTGAACAGTCCAAAATTGAAACTACCAGACACTAAATTAATGGGACTTTATTACTATTATTAAAATTTTACTCAACTTTCTCTTCTGTCTTCTAAGTAACTTCAAATCATTTAATCTTTCTTTCTTGAAGCAGGGGGTTCTATTTCCCAACTACTTAATTGCATTAAATGATTTCCTTTGGATCCTATTCAATTCTCTTTTTGTTCCCTTTAAAATGGGATGAGCCAGCATGAGTAATAAAGGCCCCACAGATGACAAAGACATAACAATAATGTTAATCAGTAATAACATCCCTTGCAGCAGTGCCACAAAGTGCCAAGCACTGATGTGCAGACACTATTGAATGCTACATAACATCTCATGTGATCCTCACACAGTTTTAAACCAAGTTTTCAAGCTTAAATGACTTCAACTCTTTACTTGTATGGATTTCTATTGATGGACACTTTAAATTTTTGAGTCGCTTACCTTTTCTCAAGTCTGTTCATGTTTTCATCATCTAACTAAATTTGTAACCTCTGGCAATAGGAAGGGTAAAGCGACTGGTGTCTAACAGAGAACTTCAAGGTCAGTAAGCCAAAGGAGACTGTCATTACACAAATGGGGAGGAGGAAGGTTTCTCCCCCTAGATACAAAGGCAAAAAACCCTGGAAATCCAGAAAGTGCTAATGAACAGGATAAAAAGTCATTAATGTAGGACTTTTTCAGGAGCAAAGCAACTGTGAGGCTGAAGTAATGGCATGGGAAGGAAAATTTCAGTCATCTACACTAGTGTCCAAATCTGGGAATAAATAACCTCTAATCCCAGCTGTCTCCTGGGAATGGATGGGTCTTACTAAAAAGTAACTACTGAGAAGGGGAAGAGTAATATTAATCATCGCCATCATAAGGACAGGTAACATTTCTTCAAGCCTTTACTCTCTGCTTGACACTGTGTTATTTCTAATTTTCAAAATACCACAATGAATGAGGTAAGTGCTGTATAATCCCAGGTTTATAGATAGTAACTGAGGCCCCAAAGGCAAAGAAGCAGAGTGATAGTTAACATACAGTTACATTCTCTAAAAATAATTCAGATTTATCTGTCATTTCAGTAAAATTACAGGGACTAAAACCTCATTCCATGTCTGATGGAGCAATGATGGCTCCCACCAATGAGGGGTTTCAATTCTGACTCACTTATACCAAAAGGGCTCAGTCTGCTGGCAGATGAGGTGTGGGCAAATGTGGAGCCCCAAATGGACCACACGACTCCAGACAGTAGAGCTCACATCTCCTCCCCTCTGTATTTCTCACCTGCTCTCTTAACATGAAGCTCCTAAAACTTCCCTGGGTTCTTTTTTTTTCTTGCCTATCCTTTGACGAAGGCATTAATGAGATAGCAAACGTAGCGAATGTACCAAATGATGGTGATGGGAGGATGACAAGCTAGAATGTTCTATCAGATTTAAAAAGAGGATAATCAGATCAAGAAAGAATTTTTCAAAATAGAAATACAAATATAAGTCTCAACTACCAGTTCTATCATGTGAACTGTACATAACAAGAACACCTCAGAATCAAAGCAATCTATACTTTTCTTTAAAGAAAGCGGAGCACCAAAGAATTGATGCTTTTGAACTGTGGTGTTGGAGAAGACTCTTGAAGTCTTCTTGCAGCCCAGTCCCTTGAGCAAGAAGATCCAACCAGGCCATCCTAAAGGAGATCAGTCCTGGGTGTTCACTGGAAGGACTGATGTTGAAGCTGAAACTCCAATACTTTGGCCACCTGATGGGAAGAGCTGACTCATTTGAAAAGACCCTGATGTTGGGAAAGATTGAGGGCAGGAGGAGAAGGGGGCGACAGAAGATGAGATGGTTGGATGGCATCACCGACTCGATGGACATGGGCTTGGGTGGACTGCGGGAGTTGGTGATGGACAGGGAAGACTGGCGTGCTGCGGTTCATGGGTCTCAAAGAGTCGGACACTACTGAGCAACTGAACTGAACTGAATGATACTTTTCTTGGGCTTCCATGGTGGCTCAGATGGTAAAGAATCTGTTTGCAATGCAGGAGACCCAGGTTTGATCCCTGCCTCAGGAAGATCTCCTGGAAAAGGGAATGGCTACCCACTCTAGTATTCTTGCCTGGGAGAATTCTGTGGGCAGAGGAACCTGGAAGCTTACAGTCCATGGTGTCACAAAAAGTTAAACACAAGACAGCACACATACTTTTCTTAAAGTGACAATTACAAAAGGAAAATATATTTTTAGAACACAGTGATTGTTTTAAACAAACAAAAGATAAAATAGTATTACATATTTTATGTATAAGATAAAATAATAACATCTCCAGAAGAGATCTTGAGTTTTAGGAAACTAGACATATCTGTCTTACCTGATGAAAACCAGCTTGACCTTTGGCGGGGCAGTCTTAATAATGGCGGATGCATTTTGGTGACTTCTTCCATATAGAATCTGATTGTTTATCTGTGGTAAAAAATAAAATGCACTTGTGAATCTAAAACATATATATATATATATATATATATATATATATATATATATATACACACACACACACACATATATATATATATGTGCATATACTTGGAATTAAACAATAAAGTTCCTTCATTTTTAAGTGGGTAGATGTAGGACTCTTTAATGCTAAAAATATTGACATTCTTCATAGTACAGATTCAAATACTAATTCTAAGCAGCTACTAAAATCTCTTAAATTCAGAATTTTTGGACTTTTTGCTAAACTTGACAGTAGCAGTTGAGCTAGATGCAAAAAGTTTGTGATAGATATTTCATTTCCTACAGCTTTTCCAGACTCCTAAGAAATGCAGAAAACAGACCAAACTGTGGTATTCATCAGAGCTCTGGAGGGCCCATTAAACATGATTCTGTAAACGTGTCAAGGTTATTACATAGCATAAATTGTGTTACTCCAGAGGATGTAAATATTATGTCCCCATTTTAAGTCAAATATTAGATCAATTGCACAGGATATTTTACAGGACCCAATGAATGAGACATCTACTCTTATCCAAGATGAGGTGAGATTTTTTAACTTGACTGAATTCATCTAAATACTATCTAAAAACATTTATATTCTAAATGTCTTCACTCCAGATTTTCCCATTGCTAAGCTATGTTGACAGCTACAATCAATCTTTTATTTTATTTCAACCATTTGATAATAGCTCACACAGTTTTGGCTTTTTCTCCCTTGTCTGTTCAATAAGTAGTTAGTGATCTATGTAATATTGTCTCTATTTAACTGAGGCCTTGATATCTTTTACTATTTAAGGGATAGTATAGTATACTATATAAGGGATGGTAAAAACGGGGTTTATGCTTTCTGTAATTAGCATCTAATTTGCCTGTCCTTGATGCCGCTGAACTGTTGCATTTGCAGACATTTGAAAAAGGTCTCATTTTTGTTCTAACAGCTGTTATGAGAAAGTATACAGAAATTAACACTTCAAAGGATGGAATGAAAATATAATATTTTTAACTACATAAAATGAAGCTCATCCATCACCTCAAAGTGGTAAAGCTGGGATTCATATGAAAGGCTGTTACAAAGACTAAACTTGAACCACTGCTTCATTATGTCTCTCATTTTGTCAGCTTTTATTCTTCACCAAGATAATCAGTTTCCTAGAAAACTACTGATCACACTGTCATTTCTCTGTGTCTCAGTTTCTTCTTCTTTAAACTAAATCTAAGCATCTATTACATAAAACTATTGTGAGAAATGAGATAATGTCTTTAAATTTTATTTACAGTAATCTTGGGGTGAAAAAGTTGGCTTAAAGCTCAACATTCAGAAAACAAAGATCATGGCATCCGGGCCCATCACTTCATGGCAAATAGATGGGGAAACAGTGGAAACAGTGGCTGATTTTATTTTTCTGGGCTCCAAAATCACTGCAGATGGTGACTGCAGCCATGAAATTAAAAGACACTCCTTGGAAGGAAAGTTATGACCAACCTAGACAGCATATTAAAAAGCAGAGACATTACTTTGCCAACAAAGGTCCGTCTAGTCAAGGCTATGGTTTTTCCAGTGGTCATGTATGGCTGTGAGAGTTGGACTGTGAAGAAAGCTGAGTGCTGAAGAATTGATGCTTTTGAACTGTGGTGTTGGAGAAAACTCTTGAGAGTCCCTTGGGCTGCAAGGGGATCCAACCAGTCAGTTCTAAAGGAAATCAGTCCTGAATATTCATTGGAAGGACTGATGTTGAAGCTGAAACTCCAGTACTTTGGCCACCTGATGCGAAGAGCTGACTCATTTGAAAAGACCCTGATGCTGGGAAAGATTGAGGGCAGGAGGAGAAGGGGATGACAGAGGATGAGATGGTTGGATGGCATCACTGACTCAATGGACATGAGTTTGTGTAGGCTCCGGGGGTTGACGTTGGACAGGGAGGCCTGGTGTGCTGCAGCTCGTGGGGTCGCAAAGAGTCGGACACAACTGAGCGACTGAACTGAACTGAACTGATATCCATATTGTAAAGTAATTAGCCTCCAACTAATAAAAATAAATGGAAAAAATAATAATAAAATAAAATACAAAAAAGTTTTTTAAAAAAAGGTTTTTAACTTTTAAGCATTAAAACTACTCACCTTTTCTGTGAAAGTGAAAGTCACTCAGTAGTGCCCCACTCTTTGCAATGCCATGGACTACACAGTCCAACCCAGGGATCAAATCCAGGTCTCCCACATTGTAGGCGGATTCTTTACCAGCTGATCCACAAGGAAAGCCCAAGAATACTGGAGTCGGTAGCCTATCCCTTCTCCAGCAAATCTTCCTGACCCAGGAATTGAACCAGAGTCTTTTGCATCGCAGGTGGATTCTTTACCAACTGAGCTATCAGAGATTAAGGTTTCTGTCTTTTTGATATGACATATTTTAAAAAATATCCAAACTCTGTATGGTACTCTGATGATGGATACATGCCATTATGGTGATTTAGTGGTAAAGAGAATTCGCCTGCCAATGCTGGAAATACAGGAGATATAGATTTGATCCCTGGGTCAGGAAGATCCCCTGAAGGAGGAAATGGCTATGCACTCAAGTATTCTTGCCAGGATAATCAAATGGAGAGAGGAGCCTTGTGGGCAACAGTCTACAGGACTAAAAAGAGTAGGATACAATTGAACGACTGAGCACGCAGCACATAGAACATACAAGGGCTTCCCTGGTGGCTCCGTGGTAAAGAATCTGCCAATGAAGGAGCCTCAGGTTTGATCCCTGGTTCAGGAAGATCCCCTGGAGAACGAAATGGCAACCTGCTCCAATATTCTTGCCTGGGAAATCTCATGGACAGAGGAGCCTGGCGGGCTATAGTCCATGGGGTCATAAAAGAGTTGGATGTGACTTAGCAACCAAACAACAACAATGTTGAATGTGTAACGCCCAGAGTGAGCGCTAACATAAACTATGAACTCTGAGTGATAACAATGGGTCAATGCAGGTTCAACAATTGTAATGTATGCACCAGTCCAGAAGGGGATGTTGATAATGAGGGAAGCTGTGCATATGTGGGGATAGGGGTACACAGGAAATCTCTTTAATCTTCCTCTCAATTTGTCTGCTCTGAAAAAATAAAAAAAATTTTTTGAGTGCCCACCATCCATATAATATATTTTCTCCTAATACTTTCATGGTTTTATTTTTCTTATATTTACATCTTCTTACCTAGCTTAGCTATTAGAAAAATAAATAAGTCATGTAGTCATTAAGAGTAATGTGAAAAAGCATGGTTAATGACATAAAAAATATCCAAAATATATTAAGTGACAAAGCCTGGCTACAACATAGTGTGTCTAGCATGATCATCTTTTCTGTTAACTATATTTCTTAATCTCTTTAATGGATAGTGAACTGTAAATAAGAAAGTTTAAATCACAATTTTAAATTGAGATGATGCATGGAATATGCTTGACCAGTGCCTGGCACTCTTTCCCAATGTGTCTGTACTCTTTCTTCAGAAAGTGCCTAAACCGTGACCTATGCAACATTCCTGTCTTTGAACTCTGCGGCATGCGTGTGTGCTCAGGTGCTAAGTCATATCCAACTTTTTGTGGCCCCATGGGCTGTAGCCCACCAGGTTCCTCTGTCCATGAGATTTCCCTCCCAGCAAGAATATTGGTGTGGGTTGCCATTTCCTAGTCCAAGGGATCTTCAAGACCCAGAGAGCGAACCTGTGCCTCCTGCATTGGCAGGCAGGTTCTTTATCACTGGGCCACCAGAGAAGCCAAAATTCTAGGTTTGAAAAATTTCTCTTATTACACTTGTACTGCACCCACATGGTGAAGCCAACCACGGTCAGGTAGAGAGCGTCAGTGCAGGCACACAACAGTAATTGAACAGTGCTAAACTCCTTGAGGGTAAGAACCTGCATCCTCCTCTATGTATTCCCCAGCTTTCATACATAGCTTGCGTACAGTGGCGGCTCAATGAGGATGCACTGAATCACAGATCCCTGAGTGAAAGGAACACTTCCATTACTGAACTGCTAGTATGCTGTCTCTGAGGTGAGCTCTAACCTTCAACACAATTGACATTTTTTTTTTAATGTGTGTGTTTTTTTTTTTTTTTTTTTTTTAGCAAAAGCTTGAGAGAATAGAAAATTGAGCTGTTTCATGTTTATGGATATGCCTTTTAGTTGCGATTCTTCATTTTGATAGAAAAGAACCCATGGCACTATTATTCTAAGAAGGAAAAATCACAGCCCAAACGAAGAAACCAAGTCATTAATTTTAATTTACCTAAGCGTAAATCTGAAGTTGTATGTCTTTCATGGTGCTGTTTCTGAATATTCAGAGGCCCTGGCAGTAGAACAGCAAGGCAGCTTGCTTGCTGGCGATGTTTTTCCAGTGCCAACAACTGTGGCATTTACTGCTAAGGCAGCTGCTCCCTGCCAATGTTCAGGGGCCTCTGGAGAGACTCTGCTACTCAGTGAAAAACTGGGAACAGAATGGGAAACTGAAGATAGAGTGAAACTTGATTTTACCAGATTAAATGTAAAAGGAAAATGCAGATCTCTGGATAAAAAAAATTCAAGACAAAGCCTCTTTTCTGGCTTCACAAATCACACATTAGCAGTCCTCTGAGTTTCAGGAGAGGAAGATCTCTTTTGTGTTCTCTAGATCTTATTGTATATAAAGTAACTTCACTATATAAATAAAAGGTATACAGCTTCCAACAATATAAGTGACCTTTATATTTCCTTATCTCTAAGGAAACATATTCCAGAGAAAATTCAGTAAGTAATTAGAAAGAATATGATGCATTTTATGCAAATTAACTTTAGGTTGTCACTTACCCTATTTCTGAGAAGCTGCTGTTTTCTGTTTTTAAACAATAGATAAAGGGCATCTTCAAGTATAGCATGGACAGGAAAGAAAGCATTTTACACCTCCTGGAAGGTTTTCAGGTTAATTCTAATTATTAATAGCTACCAGTCACTGAGTGCTTACTCTGTGCCAAACACTGCAGACCTCTTGATGCACAGGTTCGCAGTTAAATCTTAGAAGGGCTGGGTGTTGTGTACTTTCACCAGATGATGAAACTGGCATCCAAGAGCTTGATTTAAATATTACTTGAAAACCCTGTATTCCTAAGGCACACCTAGAGATCATATCATCTGTACGGTGCACAAAAAACTCAGCTGATTTCCAAAGTCATCTTTGTATAAGCGTCTATTAAATAGACTCTGAGTTGGACACCTACCATCTTAGGTCCTGGAATTTTGATATACACAAGTTAGAATTGAATCTGCCTGCCAATGTAGGGGACACAGGTTCAATCCTTGGGTCAAGAAGATCCCCTGGAGAAAACAGCAACCCACTCCAGTATTCTTACCTGAAGAATTCCATGGACAGAGGAGATTGATGGGATATAGTCCATGTGGGTGCAGAGAGTTGAATATGACAGCACACATGTGATACAGCGCCACTTCAAGTCAGAATCAAGCATTTTATCACAATGCATAGAGGCAAGGCCTGAAAACTCTGTTAGGCTTTTGAAATCCCTAATGCAGTATGTAGTTCTGTAAGACTGTACCTTTCTTCTTGTGCAAACAAGCTGCACCCTGAACAGTAACATATGCTTACTACAACTTTTTCATTATAGAAATAAACAAACATTGACCACCTTTTAAATTTTTTTCTAACCCAAGCCAAAGGAAAACAGAGTGTAAGTGATCATTCAGATTATCTAGAAATTGGAAAAGATGTTATTTTCCATTTACTTCCAGTAAACTGAGAAGTAGAGAAACTAAGTGCTTTCCCAAAGTTTCTCCTTTCAAAAGGACTCAATGATATATGGAAAGAATAATAAGTTATTTAGATATATCTTTATCTTTGATACTATCTAATAATGGTAGAAAGAACTCTCCTTAGTACTGACTTGGTATTCCAACTCCCTCTAAATAATCTATTTATTATGTTAAAATCTGAGATGTACAACACTTCCATTCAAGGGTAACCATATTTTTAAATCTGGGACAATCCAATTTATACATGTTGTTCCCACTATTTATAGTGTGCCTTCTCTCAAATGTAACCCAGTTTGGATGATAAATAATTTTTCTCACATTCGTTCAGCCATGACTATCGGAAGTAAATTTTACGCCACTTCATCTTGATTTCCATATTACTAAATAAGAAAGCCAGACAAGACTGGGGATGTACTAGAGATTTGGGGGGTTGTTGTCAGCACACAACCGCTTTTCTTTACAAGGGACGGTCCTTCAAACCTTCCCACCACAAACACCATCCATCATGACTGACAGTCAAGTTAGTATTGCTTGTCATGTCACTCCAGGCCAAAACTGGGAGACATAAGACACAGGCCAGGACCATCAAGATTCTCTCCTCTGAGGGGTGTTTAAACTAGGGCTAAGCCACACACAACCATTCTACTTCTCTTTTAGCCACCTGTAGCCATAATATGCCACATGGATAAAGGGAGAGGAAAAGCTGTCATCTTCTAAGGCCCCCAGGCATCCTGATCTTCAGGTTCTACGAGGGACACACATACCATTCCAATAGATTCCCCTTCTTTGAGTTAAACTGCCTTGAGCTAATTTCTGTTCTTTACCACTGAAAAGTCTCTACCAATACACTATCGTGGACTTCTAATTTCTAAACATTAATTTATACATCCAAGTGTGACTCTTATCTCCTAGTCTTAAACTCTTTCAGACACACAATAATTTACCTTGGCATTCAGAAGGGGAAAAAAAGACAAAGGAAAAAGGCTTTCTGTCTTAAGGAGATTTTATACTCTTGACCTATAATTCTGGTTTTTTCATTTGTGTTTGTCTTTCCTAATCACTGGAGGTGTGCATGTTCAATCATTCAGTTATGTCCAACTCTTTGCAACCCCATGGGCTACATATAGCCCACCAGACTCCTCTGTCCATGGAACTTTCTAGGCAAGAATACTGGAACAGGTTGCCATTCCTATTCCAGGGGATCTTCCTGACCCAGGGATTGAACCCATGTCTCCTGTGTCTCCTGCATTGGGAGGCAGATTCTTTAACACTGCATCCCTTGGGAAGCCCTCTGACTACTGACAAAAGGCCTTTCTGAAATCCTCCACAGGGTTAGTAACTTCTATCTCAGTTCCAAGATCCTTGGTCCCAGAATGACACAAATATTTTATCATGGGTAAGTTAGCTCATCTTCCAAGGTTCTGAACTTCCAGCTGAATGAAATGGCATTCAGGAACAACTTAACAGTTCTAGATACCAAAAACAATAGCCCCAAATAAGAAACATCTGTATTTGTAAAATTTATCAATATTATTAAAAACCTGAACAAACTTCTTTTTGGCCGACAAGGATATAATAGGTTTTCATTTTGATCCATATTTCCCATCATGAGCTGGTTTCTGCTACTATAGCTGAGCTGGGGTGGGGGGCAGGTCAAGGGGGAAGAGGAGTGGTAGTGAACAAAAAACACTGATTTGAGGTAAACACTCTATATTTAGATACTAGAGATGGAATACTTAATTGCAATATTTTATGTGTGGTTTATAGAAGAAGTAGAATTAGGGTTAATTCAGCAATGATTCAGCAAAAATAAACAGAAATCCTTTTGTTATACTACATAAACTTTCACTTTAGAGGTCCTTAATGAGATTTGTTTCAATAAAATTATTCAAAAATATCATGAAGAGATAGGTTTCAATTACTCAATTTTCCATAGTTAAATTGAACATGAATATAAATTTATACTGGAAAGTAAGTAGCTCAATTAAATCTATTCAAAAATGTACCAAATTGGAAGTAAAAGTTAATTAGCTTTGATTTCTAAGCTTAGATTAGAAATATTAATTATACAAAAATCAAAATTTAGTTCAAGCAACAGATTTGCCTGAGGTTTGAATATCATGTTAAAATATACTCAACAACACACTCTTTACCCATGCTTTTATTAAAGTAGTATGATTTATTATGAATAGTAATAAATTATTATTAAAAATTGAGTTGTAAGTCAGGTAACTGAAATTGCTGATGAAATCTGAGCATCCTCCCTAGTTCACTTTTAAATATAGTCTAAACTTTACATTTCAAACATTATCTATAGGTTAACTTTTTTCTTTAATAAATGCTCTTACTGACTTTAACACAGATGTAGAAAAAAAAACAAACAAATCCTAAGTGTTTATAACTTGATGGATCTTCTTATGGTTCAATTTTTAATCTAGCACTTCCACTTGTAAGAATTTATCCTAAAAAGATTAAAGACAGAGGTGTCAAAACACTTATCATGGCTATAACTTATAATAGGAAAAACTAGACATTCATCAACAAAAGGTTTATTATATTTGTCTTCATACATCAATAAATGGAAAACTGTGTCATTAAAAGGAGGTAAAGGAGAATGATACAGACCTAAATCCATTGCCATATAAAGATAACATTATAAAGTGAAAATGACCAAACACCACGTAACCTACTTGTCACATTATTTTCGTTTATGTAAAAATTTCTGTCTGAGTCTAAAGAAAGCTCTGTGAGGATCTCAACTGTCAACAATGATGGTATCTGGTGGGATTTAAGGTGATAGCCAGTATTTTTATATTGATATTTTATAACTACTTTGTAACAATACCACTTATAAGTGCTCACAACATACAAAGCATATACACTATGCATGTATATACACACATACACATATGCCTTAAATACATTCTTTCACACAAATCAGTAGAGGAATGCACTATTACCTCATTTTACAGACAGAGAAATTGAAACTTAATGAGTTTTAGGAACTTGACCATGGTATGTAGAGCCATTTATAGCCAAATCTGTTTGAGTCTAAAAGCCTGTCCTATTAATAATTAGAAACCACTACTAAAGGTATGGAGATGGGGGTAAAAGTCACAAGATAAGCAACTTTTTCTGCCTGTTTTTTAAAACTTTTGATTTTGTATTGGGAAATAGCCAATTAACAATGCTGTGATAGTTTCAAGTGAACAGCAAAGGAACTCAGCCAT
Source organism: Dama dama (assembly GCF_033118175.1). Lineage (NCBI taxonomy): Eukaryota > Metazoa > Chordata > Mammalia > Artiodactyla > Cervidae > Dama > Dama dama. The sequence goes on from NC_083700.1 coordinate 81,105,087, forward strand.
ACATATACATGTATCCATTCTCCCCCAAATTCCCTTCCCATCCAGGCTGCCACATAATATTGAGCAGAGTTCCATGTGCTATACAGTTGGTTGTTGTTTTTAATCCTAAGAAATTTTAATTCCAATTAACAGGGCCTCACAAAATAGAAATTCCAGACCAAGAAATATTCCAATAAAAGTATAATATATATGTGTCGTACCTATCAGTTTATTCACTTATTCAACAGCCATTGTACAAGTGATGAGGAAACAGGGATTTTCATTACCGTCATCAACACAGCTGCCATGCATTGAGCATGAAGTATGTTCTAGATACCCATTCTCTGAAAGTCACTCTACGGAAATTGCATTTACTCGGTCAGATATGGCTCTTGCACACATACACCTGGTACTCTAGAAAATGACATGGTCTTGGACACAGATTAATGCATCACCATGTGATGGATGCAGACATAAAGCAAGAGATGATAATCTCTTCTTGGAGGTGGGTGGGTGGGTCTTGTGGAATCCTAGCAGGTCTAGGGTGAACAGAGGGGCAGTAAGAACACCAGGACTGTGGAAAAACTATTCTCATATATGAAAAGATACGCAGGTAGGAGACTGTAGGGCTCTTCCTAGGAACCATGCATATAGCTTTGGGGGTGGGGTGTAGACTAACAGAACAGAGGTAACCAAGTCCTATTCAAACAAGACTTTATAGAATATTTTTCCCTTCCAAAATTCTTGGTCACTAGCCCCCATGGAAAACCATCCTCACTTTCCAAACCACTGCTTTCAAATTTGCAGATGGGAGAACTGAAGGGAAGAAAGGGGCAGTAAGGCAAGAATGGAACAGGGGTGATGACTGCCACTCACGTGAAAACACAATTGCACTGGAATGAAAATATTTCTGAATAAATTTCACATTGATTTCTTTTGCTCAAAAGACAAAATAATACATGTCAAGCTCTAATAATTTAATAGTTTGAGCAAAGGAATAGGTTTTAAGGACTAAGTTTAATGAACACAGTGCTGAAAAAAGGTCTTTCGTGACTTCATTTAATCTGTTTCTTGTGAAGTATAATGTTCCCAAAGGAACACATTCATTTACAAGGCTAAAGCATGAGAGATTTATTTTCTCTCAAACAGAACGAATTAAATCAAAATACTTTCTGAAGGCAAACTATAATAGCTTGTAGTTCACATCTCTCTAAATTTGATATACTGGGAAAATAGTAAAAGATACTCCTTTGAATCCTACACCCTAACACTACAGAAAAATATTGACTTCAAGGAAGTGAGGAGAGAAATATGTTTATGTGTTGCTCTGATCCCCTAGAGGAGGGCACAACAAACCACTCCAGTCTTCTTGCCTGGAGAATCCCATGGACAGAGGAGCCTGGCGGGCTACAGTCCATTGGGTCGCAAAGAGTCAGACATGACTGAAGCGACTTAGCATGCAGCACACACACACACATTACTCTGATTCTGTGTTTCTATGGAAGCTGCCCTAGTTGCTATAGGCTTGTTCACTTGACCAAATGAAGTAGGTATCTATGGCTAACTTTGTATTATCTGCAGTGCATAGAAAGGAATGCATGAATGGAGTCAGAAGTATAATCTACTTCTAAGGGCTCATTAATATTGCAGAGGAGTCATTCTTTCCCAGGGTCCCATCTTATCTTTATTAATGTACATAAGTGTCATATCTTTTTGCCTTTTCATACTGCTCAAGGGGTTCTCAAGGTAAGAACATTGAAGTGGTTTGCCATTCCCTACTCCAGTGGACCATATTTGGTCAGAACTCTCCACCATATCCCATCGGCCTTGGGTGGCCCTACACGGCATGGCTCACTTCACTGAGTTAGACAAGGCTGTGATCCATGGGCTCAGTTTGGTTACTTTTCTGTGCTTGTGCTATTCATACTGTCTGCCCTCTGATGGATAAGGAAGGATAAGAGGCTTGGGGAAGCTTCCTGATGGGAGAGACTGACTGGGGGAATCTGGGTCTTATTCTGATGGGCAGGGCCATGTTCAATAAATCTTTGATTCAATTCCCTGTTGATGTTCAGGCCTGTGTTTCCTCCCTGTTGTTTGGCCTGAGGCTAAACTACGGTAGGGGTAATGGCAACCTCCTTCAAAAGGACTTATGCCCGCACTGTTGTCTTCAGTGCCCCGATCCTGCAGCAGGCTGCTGTCAACCCACGCCTCCACCAGAGATTCCTGGACACTCACAGGCAAGGCTGGCTCAGTCTCTTGTGGGGACACTGCTCCTTTTTCCTGGGTCCTGGTGCTTACATGCTTTTGTTTGTGCCCTCCAAGAGTCTGTTTACCCAGGCCTGTGGAAGTTCTATAATCAAATCCCACTAGCCTCCAAAGTCAAATTCCCTGGCGGTTCTCAGTCCCTTTGCCAGATCCCCAGGTTGGGAAATCTGTTTTGGGTCCTAGAACTGTCTTAACAGTAAGAGAATTTCTTGGCAAGAATTTCTTTGGTATAATTGTTCTGTAGTTTGTGGGTCATCTGCTCGTTGGAAAAGACCCTGATGCTGGGAAAGATTGAAGGCAGGAGGAGAAGGGGATGACAGGGGATGAGATGGTTGGATGGCATCACCGACTTGATGGACATGAGTTTTAGCAGACTCCAGGAGTTGGTGATGGAGGGGTAGGCCTGGTGCGCTGCAGTCCATGGGGTTGCAAAGAGTCAGACACAACTGAGTGACTGAACTGAACTGAACTGAGTCACGTAAGTAAATAGGATCTCAAGTGAACAGTGACCTGGGATTCCTTCTTCCAAGAACATCAGTACATGCTAGAAGTCGAGACTTCCCCCAAACTAGCAAGGGCCAGCTTAATAGTTGCTTCTTTCAAACACATGATCTGATTAGCACTCTACTCCAATTACCTATGCTACTAGAATTTTTTCTCTCATCTTCAAAACATTTTCATTGCTGTGTCTGATAAAGAACTAGCATCCAGAATATTTCCAGAACATAAAGAACTCCAAATTCAATTCAATTACAAAACAACAACAACAAATAATTTAAAATGAGGAAGTCACTTGAATCAACACCCCATAAAAGTTTCTGTGGAGAGAGAAAAGATAGGTGTTTGGGTAATACAGATGTACATGACCCTCAAAATTGTACATATAAAGCCTGTGCATTTCATGTTATATGTATATATGTTATATATGTATACACATATGCCTATAAAATAATAATATTCTGAGTAGGGGTGAGTATATGAAGCTATAGTTGATACTTGAATGACAGAGTGTTAGTAATTGTTGAGTTATGTGATTGGCTATACAAAATAATTTCATTATGTTATTCTGTGTACTTTGTAGATGTTAAAACAAAAAAACTGTTTTTAAAGGGCAGAAAATATATATGGGTATACCTCCCAGGTAACATTTCCCATACCTTTTGATTTTTAATATTCACACTTCATAGAATCTATATCTCTCAATATAATATTTTTCAATAAATCCTTATCTTATAAAGAAAAAAATTGTATCTATACCCCTCAATCGGAGAAGACAATGGCACCCCACTCCAGTACTCTTGCCTGGAAAATCCCATGGACGGAGGAGCCTGGTGGGCTACAGTCCATGGGGTCGCTACGAGTTGGACATGACTGAGTGACTTCACTTTCACTTTTCACTTTCATGCATTGGAGGAGGAAATGGCAACCCACTTCAGTATTCTTGCCTGGAGAATCCCAGGGATGGGGGAGCCTGGTGGGCTGCCGTCTATGGGGTCGCAAGGAGTCAGACACAACTGAAGCAATTTAGCAGCAGCAGCAGCATACCCCTCACAATACAAAGGAAAAGATTTTAAACAAAAAACTGTGAGGGAAAAGGTCAAAGTAGCATTTCAAGTACAGAATCACAGGGAGATGTTTTAAGCCACACACTCAGAGTCAACAAGGAGGATATACAGCATAGATGCTGGCAGAGCTAACGGAAGCCATGGTAGCACATACAAAGAAACTGTGTGTTAGAAACCAGTGTTTGGTGATTCTGAAGTAATATTAGACACTTCATATCCTGACATGATTATTGTTACCTATATATAATATCTTTGTATATATTATACTATAATACTTTAGTTATATTTTAGCAAACTGATGGGGGGTTGGGGTTGACATATAATGCATAATTTTTCCTAACAGGATGTGAAATTGGCACAAGCCTACTGCTTTGGGTGGAAAATCTGATTTTCAGGTTGGATTACTGATTTTAGACCTACCTCTTACAAACTATGGGCTTCCCTGATAGCTCAGTTGGTAAAGAATCCACCTGCAATGCAGGAGACCCCAGTTCGATTCCTGGGTTGGAAAGATCTGCTGGAGAAGGGATAGGCTACTTACTCCAGTATTCTTGGGCTTCCCCTGTGGCTCAGCTGGTAAAGAATCTGCCTACAATGCCGGAGACCTGGGTTTTATCCCTGGGTTGGGAAGATTCCCCTGAAGAAGGGAAAGGCTACCCACTCTAGTATCCTGGACTGGAGAATTCCATGGACTGTATAGTCCGTGGGGTTACGAAGAGTTGGACACGACTGAGCAACTTTCACGTCACTTACAAACTATAATAAAACACACATACATGACCCATGTTTGTGATGAGTTCAAGCAGGTGTTTGATATTGTTAGTAAGTCAAACCCGGCATAAGAGTTTCATTAACAATGTTCTTTCAAGCTTTGTGCCTTAAGATTATGTGGTCTTGAGCATAATGCCATTTTAAATTCTTGATCTTTTAGTTATCCTTCACATTGCTTAAATATTGTAAATGTGCAGAATGATGACTTTTTGACTCATTTTGAGAGAACATAAAGTATCTCATTCCTGAAAATTTATGAGTAAATTTGGAACACCTCATGGGTGAGCAGTGGTTATCCTTACAGGAATCTGTGATGAAATAACATCATAAGGATGACATGGTTAGAAAGCATCACTAACTCAGTGAACATGAACTTAGGCAAACTCCAGGAGATAGTGGAGGATAGGGAAGCATGAAATACTGCAATACATGGGGTTGCAAAGAGTTGGACACAACTTAGCAACTGAACAACAAAGAACAATGTCATAAATTACCAGAGATTCAAACTGTAAAATAAATAAGCAAATAAATAAAAAGCCTGCATGGTGACTGTAAGAAATTTTAACTATAAGAATCCCATGAACAGAGGAGCCTGGCAGGCTACAGTCCAGAGGATTGCAAAGAGTCAGATATGACTGAAACAACTTAGCACACAAAGCAAAATATAGAAAAAAAATTATATGATGAGGCTGATATAAGGAAGTACTTCTCCATAACCTAAGAGCATATCTTTCCAGCCTGCATTTCAGCATGACCATGAGTGGGGCTAGAAGTAAATGGGGAAGAAATTGGTAAAAGGAGGGACCAGAAGCCTGGACAACTACCCTGATATGGAATGTATGAGTCAGAGGGAAAACTGCAGAAAGGAGAGTCTGGAGAATCACTGCCGAAATCCACTTATTCCTTCCAAAAGGCACCTTTCTTCCCCTGCGTACATTCCTCTGGCTATTTTTTTATAAGCTTCCACAGTAACTGAGTTCCTTTGAACATCCTCATTTTTACTTTTTTTTTTTACGCCACTTTCCCCCCCTAATTTTAAGACAATGTGGCTCACCGTAGTGATCCCGCTTAAAGCTTTTGTGGATCAATATTGAGGACTGTGAAAATAAAAATTAAATGATTGCATTCCTCCAAAAGGTCAGTAAGAATATAGAGTTTTAGCCTAAATATTTCAGCAGCATAAAGATAATGATGTATGACCATATAATTCAAAACACTTTCCCCAACAAGCGAGAGACAGGAACAAAAATGGCAAGAGTAGAGCTCAAGGACTTCACTTCAGGAAACACAGAAATGAACCAGGCCACCCAATATGAGTAAGGTTTTACAGAATATTTCTTATAGCCGAAATAAAATTTTAACTCTATAATGACACTGAGGGTGAAAGCTCTTAAATTATGAAGCATAGCGGAGCTCTCAAATCAGGCAAGAACAAGCTCAAAAAAAAAAAAAAAAAAAAGATTATTTTTCTTCTTTGGTTCTTGAGAGATGGGTATAATTTCACTGACTGCAGTCTTTTTTTTTTTAATGAATTCCAAGTGGCATTAAATTTTAAGAAGATAAAAAGAATAACAGGGTATTGTATCACGAAAAATTATCTCAGATATTCTAACCTAGCACTGGGTTAACTGCATTAATCTAGATCAACCAAAACTACAAAATAATGAGAAATTCATGATTATCTTCCAGAATCATTATCCATCCAGAACTAAACTTAAGAACATAGCCTTTAGAGTCTGAAAAGTCAGTGTTTTCATGTCGATTTTGCCCCTCATGTTTCAGTTTCCTTATCTGTAAAATGGGTACTAACGTAGCATCTACTTTTGTTTAAAAAAGAGAGAGAATGCTTGTAAAGAATTTAGCAAAGCCTAGCAGATTATAAATGCTCAGTGTCAACTCAATTCCCAATATAGCTCCCCTACCTCTGATTTCTTTTAACAAACTCATCTTTTTGTAACTTAATTTGGATGTAATACAATGGATTACTTAGGGAAGCTAATTAAGCAAAATACAGATAAGTATGAGTTATAATGTTTTAATGACAAGGGAGGCTGCACTTGAAAGAAAGGAAAAACATACACACCTCTGGGATCCCAGGACAATTTTGTGTGTGTAGCTGACCACTCAGTCAACACCACGTTCTTCTGTTGACTTTCAGAGCTATGAATTAGGCTGCATACAATTTTAAGAGTCAGAAAATGGGGTAAGTCAGCTTTGCATATGTGAGGTTATATTCAGAACTTGCTTACAGTTTCTGTCAGGACGATCAACTCATTTTTAGCAGTTTTATTGAGATATAATACATACAATAAATCACATATTTAAAAAGTAAAAATTTGATGTATTTTGACACTATGGCCACAATAAAAAATGTTTATCAATTTATTTTTGTATTTTTAGCTATTATAAACCTATTTCTGTTAATAAAACTGTTGGAAAAATCATTTTACTGCAATTTTGAAATCCTTTACTCCTCTTTCTGGTCCTCAAACTAGTGTTTCCACAAGGGGATATTTTATTCTGTGAGATCTCTTAGGGCATAATTAATGCATTAAGAAGCATACTTTAGGAAATTACATTCATTTGTATGGTAATAATCTAAAGGACCCAGTCTAAGATGATGGAAACTTTTGACTGTAAAGCAGAATCTTATCTATGGATGTCTAAAACCTAGTAATTTACTCACTATAGTGTACTTCTAAATCACATCTAAGTCTTCCGAAAGATTTCAAAAATAATTCACTGGCAACAAGTGAAGGATCAACCTTTTGGACTGGTGTGGTGGTAAGCACCCTCAGACAGGAGTTTGTCATAAAGCACCTACATGTACCTGAGTCAGTCATTTAATGATTTAAGTTTTTTCCTCTTATAAAATAAGTATTACTAAACAAAAAGATCTGAGTTTACCTATAGTTCTATGTCTTTATTCTTGGCAAATATAGGCAGTATTCATACTTTTTATTTTCAATGGTTCTTAAATAAACCTATTATACACATACAAAAATAATAAGATTTAACTTAGGCTATGCTACAGGTAAATGTCACAAAGGGAATGAACTTCGTCTGTCTTAAAGGGTGTGGGAGCCAGACATGCAAGCCCATCCACTGCACACTTCCAAATGCCACCCACGCTGTTCCTTCTGGCTGCTTCCCTCACCTGACAAATCATTCCAATCCCCACATGGCACTATCAGCTCTCTTCCCACACTTGCCCTGTAGGGAAGATTATAAATAAATCCTATATTCACAAGACAGCACCATGCCCAGGCCTGTGTATTTTCTGGGACTAATTGCTTAGGGAAAGCCAATACCCTGGAAAGTCTCATTCCAGTCTACATGGTAATTATATGCTAATGCATTTTGAAATTAATTCAGAACCCCCACACTAGCATCCTAGTAAAGGAGAAAGAAGCTGAGATTTAATCACATTGTCTTCTAGGGGCTCAGTGTAAGATTTCTTTTATACATGAACTGAGCCATCAATCGACAGAACTTGCTGACTGCTCTTGCACTGTAATGATGTAGTCCTACAGAAACAAAACTGCTGGCGGCTGTTGTGCCAAAAATCAGTCATGGACAGGGCTCCGGAAGAGATGCAGAATTTCTCACTTCCAGTAAGCCACAATGTATGTTTGACCATGCTCTTTTCTACTTCCTATAAATTAACTACATCTGAGGGCCTGAAAAAGTCAGATCAACCCTAAATAAAAGGGGGCTGTGAGGAAAGTAATAATGAAAACAACAAAGCAATTAGCAGAAATAATATGAGCAAATAGTAGAATTATAAGATTGATCAAGACATGGATAACTTTACCTCAATTGACAAAAACAAATGAAGCGCAGATGGGTCAGCAAATACACAAGATTTGCTCTAACCCAGTAAGTATGATCTAAAGGCCCATTGTAAATGCCTCCTCCGTGATGCAGTCTCCTTCAACAACATCTAATACACTGCATATCCAAGAACAGCTATTGTAACACTGGCTTCTGGCTTTCCTGGTTCTAATCATTATATCAATGCCTTATTCTCAGTCCAAAAGCACATTGGATTTGATATTATGTTATAAACAAATTCTTCACATATCATAGAGAAATGACTGAAATTTTTTCTCAGCTATAAAAAGAAACCAGGAAAATGTTTCCCACATGATTTTTTTTTTTTTACTGTCATCCCTGACCTAGAAGCCAGAAGCCCATGAGAAGATGGCTTATAACTGCATAAGAATCTAGTCTGTGCATTTTTCTACTCTCTCTGCTTTTCAAGATGCTGCATGGAGCTACTGGAGAGTATGATGGTTTCCCTCTGGAACATACTTTTGGAGACAAATACATTAATATAAACAAGCTAAAAAGAACTGAGACCCACAAATCCACATAAAATGTTTTTTATAAATATTATCAGTTGAAATGTATTATGGTATTAGTAAGTGCCAGATGTGGTGGCAAAATGTGACCTATCTTCTCATTAATTCTTATAACACTCTTTGAGGTTGAAGCTACACAATCACTAGACTGTGAGCTCTATGAGAATAGGGTGATGGATTTTCTTTACCATGTAAAATCAACACCTTGCTCCTATACTTCCTCCTACACAACAGATGCCTAGTAAAGTATGTGCTAAATGAACAAAATATTTCCATTTGATAAAGAAGGTAACTGAGGGTTAGAATCAAAGATGTGTGATGCTAGACTCTGTATTCCAACTTTTAATTTTATTTTACTTAAATAAAAGACTCCGTGGAGAGTATGGGGGGATTAATTTATTGCCACGTTTAATCTTCTCATTCTTTTAATCTCTGAATGAAGATAAAATTACCGAAGAGCAACAAGAGGACCAAGTTCAGAAAGTCAAGGAGGAAATAGGAGGGGTCTGAAAAAGCAAGCTGCTAATAGTCTTTTTCATTCAGGAGAGCTCTTCTAGCTTCTAGCCTAGAGAGAAAACAGATACCTGAAGTTTCTGTCTTTAAGAGAGGAAATATGATCTGATTAATAGTCAACCATGTGCCCTACACTATATTAAAATCCCTTCTGAAATGTAACTAATAACTGAAAGAACTGGAATAATTAAAGTAGGTCTTCCTAGTCTAGCGCTCTCTGCCCTGCACACAATGTTGACTTTACTGTATGGCCTATGAAACACTCTCATCACCCTGCAGCCTCAGCTCATCTATTTCCTCTATCTAATAAAATGTCAGACACAGAAATAACATACCACTTCTCTTCTTGGTCTGGATGACATCAGTCATTCCATCTTGAGTCTTAATAAGGCAGAGAAAATAGAACTAGAATTGTCATGTTCCAAATGATAGCTTTTGGAACATTTCCATGTACCACACAAGACAGGAAATAATGCATTTAGGTGTGCATAATACAGCAGTATGATTTAATATAAATGGTTTCCTAAAGCCTAGAATATCATAAGTCAGGATTCTCACGGATCTAAACAGACAGGATTTGCCGGAAGTACCGTGGAGAATGCAGTATACTTCAGTTGCAAGAGCACAGATCTTGGAGCCTGGCAAACCTGGGTTCTTAGCAACTTAATTCTGTTACTTACGCAGTTTTCTTATCCAAAAAATTGGGATAATAACAGTACTTACCATATAGGGCTCTTAAGAATACAAATGTGTTAGTACATAGGTAAAATGCTAGGGATAGCTCAGTAAACTAGCTTTTACTTTCATCATTATTACCACCACCATCACTTTAGTTTTGTTTATGAAGAAATCTCTAAATGAAATGAACTTGAAGCAATGAATTATACTGGTTAATCCATACTAATACCATTGATTTTTATTTACTTGATGATCATGCTAGTCAATACTACTACCCGATGTGGGTCACTTTCATAATGCTATATTACAAACAACAAGAAAAGTAATTCCAGGAGTGACTTCTTGGTGAAAACGGGTTTCAAAATGGGGAGAAACTACCAAGGCTGGGAAGACAGAGGGTGATACTAATGATCTTAGACTTGTGGATGAACAGCTTTGGCTGTAGATATTATTAGGCAAGTCACATTATAGATGACTATGAATTCTATTCTGAGTAGAGTCTGCAGAGGAAATTATAAAATGAAAAATTAGTAAGGCCTCATGTGAAGTAAGCATCTGACACTCAGTGCCTCTGTGATTCAGCTCCCCTAAATGTTCAAGTGTTGGAGTATTTTATCCAAGAGGCCTTAGAGCACACTGGTTAACAAACAGCTAAGAAGTCAAACTGCCTGATATTGAATCCCAAAGCCTCGTTTACTTTGCGACCTCACCTCGTTACTTTGTGACCTCAGTAAAGCTATGTCTGGCACCAAGTACATATTGCTGCTTTTATTATAATCTTTTTTTTTCACTTTTGTTGTGCAACAATCTTTTATGTCTCTTTTCTTCCTTGAGACTGTGAGCTATCTGAATGAAGGGACTGGAGTATTCATCTCTTTTTTGGTATCCAGCCCTAAGAGACACTCAAAAAACTGTTAGTTGAATTAATGAATTATTGAACTGGCAAATAAATATAAAAATAAGATAAACTCGGAGCAGAGGGAGAAGGCAATGGCACCCCACTCCAGTACTCTTGCCTGGAAAATCCCATGGACAGAGGAGCCTGGTAGGTTACAGTCCATGGGGTCGCTGAGTCGGACATGACTGAGTGACTTCACTTTCACTTTCATACACTGGAGAAGGAAATGGCAACCCACTTCAGTGTTCTTGCCTGGAGAATCCCAGGGAGGGGGGAGCCTGGTGGGTTGCCACCTATGGGGTCACGCAGAGTTGGACACGACTGAAGTGACTTAGCAGTAGAGCAGAAACCCTGACTTTAAGCTTACAAATATGAGAATAACCTTTTCAGATTACTGATGAAATCATCTGGAATAGTAGCAGAGGATCAGTCCCCTCCCTAACTTCTCTTTTCTCTCTCCTGTTCCTAAATAAGGAACCTATGTGACTTTAACCACATTACCAACTCACAAATATTAACCAGTCCTTGACAACCAGTTCATAAGATTTTGTTGGCTATAACACCTTTCAGAAAACCTAAACAACAACAGCAACAAAAACAAATGTTATACTTACAGTTAATCCAGAAGCTGAAGAGGATTTTGTTAAATACTAATAATGTCAGATTAATACACAAATTAGTGTTGAATCTTTTGGAATTTATATTCAAAAACAAGCTCTTTTCTTTTAATACGTTTTCATGAGAATTTACTTAAAGGCCCTTAAATTATTTTGACTTAAGCAGCCAATAGTAACTGTAAGCAACAATATGATTTTCATTCTTGCTTGGGAAAATGATAACAAATAGTTGAAGAAAATGCAATTTATAACATTCTACCCTTCTACTTCATCATCTTATACACTACCCTCTATATCCAATCATCTCACCCAAACAAAAATTAAGAATATACGCCCCTCACCTCCAACAGTTCATCTCCAATACGCATTCGTCCATCCATGGCAGCAGGTCCTTCAGGGTTAATTCCCACCACAAATATGCTCATGCGTGACCTGTCTTTGTTACCAGCGAGGCTGAGTCCAAGTCCATTCTTATCCTTTTCAAGTTCAATAATGTGGAGTTCTCCAGGCAGGTCTGCATATCTTTGCCTGATTTTTTCTAATTAAAAAAAAGGTTAAAAAAATTAATTAGAGCACCTGAATCTATATTATCAAGGCATTGGCATTTCCCCATTTTTACTGATGCTTCTACATTTGAATTGTCCCTTCTTGTAAGTGAAGTACTTGAGGTCATTCACAGCCTTATATACAGGTTATAGTTAAAGGTTATTTGATCTCCATCTAAGGAGATGGCTCCCCATAAAACCTTCCCTGACTGTTCAGGTTCAAGAGCTGGCCTAGATTTTCTACACATTTTCTTACCCAAGAGAGTCAACATAATGTGGTGGAAAACCTGGCCTGTCTGCACTACTTGCTTCCCCTTCAGAATAAGAACAAGGGAAACAAAGAATATATACTGATCGCCAGCTATGTGCCAAGCAAAGCGTTTGGTCTGTTGGTTGAACAAAACAGACACGGATCTACTCTCACGGACCTGTAGTCCAGTAGGAAAGAAAATCAACCATTAACTCTATATAATCACATTTATTTAAGGTATACAAAGGGTACAAAACAATATTGGGTGTTATGCGAGTAAAAACAAGGAGAATTAAGGATGTTGATTTAACTGTCAGATCTGAAGTTAATACACACGTCTACCACTTACTCAGGGTCCATTAATTAACACGTCATTTTACCTCTATGGAATTCCACTTCTTCATCTTTAAAATGGACACAATAATTCCCACTTCACAGAAGTTGGGAAAATGAAATAAAATATAAAGGACTTAATGGCTCATGGCTTATAGGTATTTTATAATTCTTCTATTTGATCTTCTGTTTCATCTTGCAACCTCTATTTTACAGCCTAACCTACCTGGTTTAGGATGTGGCTGGCTATGCTTCACCTGTGCAATGCAACCACACTGGCAGGCCAGTGTGGAGAATAACACAGCTTTAAACATGCCTTGCACACCAAATAGCACCAGCTCAGGCCAGGAGTGCTACCAGCGCTCAAAGGCGTGCTGGTGACTCCATCACATGATGCAATCATCTCATCAGCTGAAAAACCAAGCTATCCTTGCAACTATGCTGGAACTCTGTATGCTCTAACACTAAGGTCACTGTCCTTAGAGGGAACCTTGCAAATTGAAAGCTTAACTGGAATAATTAGTGTTAAGGGGGAAAGGAAGGAAGACAGCCTAGACCATCTCGTCACTTTACCAGATATAACAAACACTGCCTTAAAAGACAGTAGATAAATTTAAACTCATAAAAGCTATTTTGTACATAAATTTACATTGAAATAATTAATCACAAATGCTTATTTTAGAAAGAGGCTAAATTTCTCTACTTTATAAGGAATTTGAAGAGAACCTTAAAGAACTTTCACTGATCATGCTTATGAATAATAAAGAACGTATTTTGCAAAGTACAGTAAACTAAAGAACTTGCAATGTAACAAAACTGTCCTCTATATAGAAATAAAGTTATCCCCATTAACACTGAAGTAAATAAAGTGTTTTCATCAGTCAGCTATTAAGAACAAGCCATTATGTGGGTACCTTAATTAATAGAGGATACAAAACATAAGTTAACCTCAACATACTTATACAACAAAGCAGAGGAAGCAAACAAACACACCAACTAATAAACAACTACAAGCTATATAAACAGAAATTCCAACCACTCCACATGTTGGTCACTAAATACATATTAATCAATTAGTAAATTTAGGTCAGTGAATAAACATTAAATTAACTGCACTAGCAATCATTGGAAAACTCAGCAGTGGCCACAGGACTGGAAAAGGTCAGTTTTCATTCCAATCCCTAAGAAAGGAAATGCCAAAGAATGCTCAAACTACTGCACAATTGCACTCATCTCACACGCTAGTAAAGTAATGCTCAAAATTCTCCAAGCCAGGCTTCAGCAATACATGAACCATGAACTTCCAGATGTTCAAGCTGGTTTTAGAAAAGGCAGAGGAACCAGAGATCAAATTGCCAACATCTGCTGGATCATCAAAAAAGCAAGAGAGTTCCAGAAAAATACCTACTTCTGCTTTATTGACTACACCAAAATCTTTGACTATGTGGATCACAGCAAACTGTGGAAAATTCATCAAGAGATGGGAATACCAGACCACCTGAGCTGTTTACTGAGAAATTTGTACGAAGGTCAAGAAGCAACAGTTAGAACTGGACATGGAACCATAGACTGGTTCCAACTCAGGAAAGGAATACGTTAAGGCTGTATATTGTCACCCTGCTTATTTAACTTATATGCAGAGTACATCATGAGAAATGCCGTGCTGGAAGAAGCACAAACTGGAATTAAGATTACTTGGAGAAATATCAATAACCTCAGATATGCAGACAACACCACTCTTACGGCAGAAAGCAAAGAACTAAAGAGCCTCTTGATGAAAGTGAAAGAGGAGAGTGAAAAAGTTTTAAGTTGGCTTAAAACTCAACATTCAGAAAACTAAGATCATGGCACCTGTTCCCATCACTTCATGGCAAATAGATGGAGAAACAGTGGAAACAGTGGCTGACTTTATTTTTGGGGGCTCCAAAATCACTGCAGATGGTGACTGCAGCATGAAATTAAAAGACGCTTGCACCTTGGAAGAAAAGCTATGACCAACCTAGACAGCATATTCAAAAGCAGAGAAATTACTTTGCCAACAAAGGTCCGTATAGTCAAAGTTATGGTTTTTCCAGTATTCATGTATGGATGTGAGAGTTGGACCATAAAGAAAGCTGAGCACCAAAGAATTGATGCTTTTGAATTGTGGCATTGGAGAAGACTCTTGAGAGTCCCTTGGATTGCAAGGAGTTCCAACCAGTCCATCCTAAAGGAAATCAGTCCTGAATATTCATTGTAAGGACTGATGTTGAAGCTAAAATTCCAATACTTTGGCCACCTGATGTGAAGAACTGACTCATTGGAAAAGACCCTGATGCTGGGAAAGATTGAGGGCAGGAGGAGAAGGGGACGACAGAGGATGAGATGGTTGGATGGCATTACCGACTCTATAGACATGAGTTTGAGTAAGCTGCAGGAGTTGGTGACGGACAGGGAAGCCCAGCATACTGCAGTCCATAGGGTCATAAAGAGTCGGACACGACTGAACGACTGAACTGAACTGAGCAATCATTGCCTTTAGAATTCTAAGAAATGATATGGCTAGAAGAGATTTCTTGAAAGAAGCAGAATTTGAGAAGGCTTTTTTTTTTTCTTTTTCTTTTCTTAATTGAAGTACAGTTAACATATAATATCAGTTTCCGGTATACAAAATAGTGACTCAACATTTATATACATGACAAATTGATCACTATAATAAGTCTGGTAACCATCCATAGCTATTACAAAGCTAAACCATACAAAGTTATTACAATATTACTGAACATAATCCCTATACCGTACATTACATCCTATGGCTCATTAATAAGTAGAAGCTTGTATATCTTAATACGCTTCACCTATTTTGCCCAACCACTCCCCACCTTTGGTGACTACCAGTTTGTTCTCTGTATCTGTAAGTCTGTTTCTGTTTTGTTTAGTTTGTTCATTTGCTTTTGTATTTTTTTTTTTTTTTTTTGGATTTCATGTTTGTATTTGTCTTTATCTGGCTTTGTGTAATAACTTCTAGGCCCATTCATGTTGTCGCAAATGGCAATATCTTTTTTATGGCTGAGTAGTATTCCATTCCATACCACATCTCTTTTACCCATTCATCTATGGATGGACACTTTGGTTGCCTGACTATTGTAAATAAAGCTTCTATTAACACCGAATCTTTTTTAATTAGTTTTTTTGTTCTTTGGGTATACAAGAACAGTTTTGAATAAGCTACAGAGTTTGGTTATGTGAAGAATTCTGGTGGACCAAATGGCAAGGGTAAAAACTTCCATGCAGAGGGATGTGGAAGGGGATGTGAAAGTCCATCTGGCTTTGAATTGAAAATTGTTTAATTTAGTGGGTGGGTGACAAGAAATAAAAATGCAAGGTTAAAGGGTTAATTGATAGCTTGTTTACAGAAATAATATTCCAATTTAGAGATTCTACAGAGGTGCCTTAAGGTACTCTGGGGATGGGACCTTGAAAGTACATTCGATTTAAGACCTGTTCTTCCAGATTCAACCAGAGCAGTTATGCTGTCAACTGTATTGTTTACTGAATTTCTAGGGTAAAATAGTTAAGAAATGATACCACAGTTAATGAAACAAAATAAAATTTTAACACATCTTTCTCAGAAAATAAAGCAGAAGAAGATTTAAAAAAAAAAAAAACTGAAGACTGACAATTCAATAGGCTCAAGGTATTGTATTTAAGAGAATGTTACATCCGACAGAAAATACACATTTTGGGGAGGCACACACTGAACAATTACAGAAACAGGCTGTATATTAGACCATAAAAGAAACCTCAATAAGTCTCAAAAGAATCAACATCATATAAGCTGTCTCTTTGGACATAGTGCAATAAAACTATGAAAAACTGTAACAACAAAAAATAACTAAAGTTCTCTTCTGTTTTGACATAGATTAATAATTAAAATAAATTAATGTCAATAGTAACATAAAGTGATTTTGTAAACAGTGCTGAATGAAAAGGGGGACAAACAGCATGGGGTCAACGCATTATATAATACTATTTATGTGAATTAAGATTCTTTACAAAAACCACAACACATATTTTGGAAGTTCAGATACAAAAACACAAATAGCTAACACATTAGAATGATTAATTACAGTGGCTGGAAAGAGTTAGGACTAAAAGGGAGCAAAGAAAACTAAACAGGGACTCCCAGCTGACCAATGATGGTAATACGCTATGAAAGATTATATTGAATGCAATCTCATGCCCCTGGGAACCGAAACAAAAGAATGAGCTGAGAAAGGTTTTAGTGTTAAATTAATATAAAAAGACTTCCAGGTTCCAAAATTTGTCTGACTTGTTCAACCTTCTGAGAAAAAAAAGAAATAACCTCCATGACCATTAAATGTATATTCAACTGCTTAGACATGCAAATGATTAACGATTCTCCTCCAAAGGAGGATCAAGAGGGATCCTCCTTTGGTAAAAAGTGGCACTATCACAACTGAAGAACAACCCAAGTGCTACAAAAGGTGAATCTCTAGCAATACCTTCTTGTGGCAGAATAGAAAGAGCAAGGGCTCAAGGGTGAGAATTCAGTTCAAATCCTTAGTTGAGGCACTTAACACCACTAGTTTCTTGGAGAAATACTGAACCTCTACAAATGGCAGATTTCTTATTTGTAATAGGGCTGTTAGCTTAAAATGGATGCTAACTAAAAATGCCTGGGGCATAGACTCCAAATAACATTAGGGGCTGATTTGGTCATGATTTTGTCTTTATCATTCAGTTATGTTGAGGTTTTATGTTAGTTTTCAGTTGGTGCCAAAAATACTCTTTTCTTCTTTATCCATCTTGAGGAAAACGGAGACTTGTGAAAGGAAGCAGGGGTTCCCCACGATGGAATGAAGGAAGCAGGCACACTGTCCTCCAAAGGCAATCAGGGGAGGAAGAGGCTGACTTCCTTCTTTCCCAGACTCTCTTATTTGCGTTACTTATACTGACGAGTTCCAAGGATAACTTTGTGAGGTGCAAAGGAATAATAGCACTGTTTCCAGTGACTGTACCTGGTCTGTAGCCCACTGAGGTGGCTTTGAAACTGTGTGTTAGTCAAGTGTGAAATTAAAACCCTTTCCATAGTTTCAGTTTGGGAAGATATAAAATCTGGAGGTGGACGGTAATCATAGTTGTACAACCATGTGAATGTACTTAATGCTACTGAACTGTACACTTAAAAGTAGTTAAAATGGTGTATTTGTTATGTATATTTTACCACAATTAAAAAAAACCGAAACCCTATCTACAGGTTTAAAAGACCCTTCAAAAAACTGGTTCCCTCATCAACATTCCACCAAGGGACTAAGTTGTAGATTTGTTATCCTAAATTTTGAAACTGGCAGCCCTATTATTCTGGACAATTTTTTTTTGTTATGACACTAGCGTATTCCCATTTTTTTCAATTAACAAATATTGACTGAATCCAAATTCATGTCAGGCTTGTGTTGTGAAGGGCACACTACAGAATTTCTTTTCAAGGGCATTTAAATCTATCATTGAAGACAAGCATACATACCAGTAATTCTAATTCAGAGAGAGAAAAACTGTGAGAGAAATACCAGCAGCTGAAGTCACCCATCCATTCCACTGTATCGTCTGGAAAACCGATTAATGTCTGCAGCGACAATGAATGTTATAGATAGTCTAGCCAATTCTCATCCTGTTGGTGAGATATACCTTCTATTCCATAATGCTCAAACCTCATTTTAGCTATCGTTTCCAATAACCCCACATCCAACTTATTTCAGCTTTATTTGCCTATAAAAAGGGTTATTCAGCTTTCCTTTACTTTTTAAAATTATTTCAAAACAAAAAATTTAGGAGAAGGGGGTAAGATCAATAGAATAAAGTTCAGTTAAAAAAAAAAAAAAAAGCAAATCCCAGAACAAGAAAGAGCTGAGCATCCTTGAATGGTGTTGAAGTTTTAGTAATAATTTATTGGGGACCTGTTAAGTTGCAGAAACTGTGCTAAAAATCATCCAGTAAATTTTCTCCATTTATGCTAAAAAAACACCCTATCAGGTAGAAATGATCATCTCTGCATTCAAGATATGGGAATAAGATTCTGATGTTGAATAACCTGCCAAAGTTTACCCAGCTGGAAACTGATATAATAAGAATGCAAACCCAGTTTTCTTTGTCTGTCTTCATGGTACTATATGAAAGTATCTTTTTAGAATTCTTTCTTTCTATTGCACTATCCTAGAATATAGACCTCACAGTTTCTTGTATATCCTGCTGTCTTCTGCACTTAATGCCTGGTATACATTAGGTGGTTAATACATATTAATACAATATATGCCTGTTGGAAGCATAAACAAATGATTTCTAAGGTATTCTTCAATTGCTCTGCCTGCACTTTGGCCATTGCCCCAAACAATGCTACATAAAAGTCATCTGAGACCTAAAAGCATTAGACACACAATTTGTTGCAAAGACAGTGAATTCCTTCAGGTAAAGGACATAGAAAAATGGCTTGTTTCTTCTTTTCATTTGTATACATAGGTAACAAAATCCATTAGGACTACTAGAAAATCAAAGTACTATGTATACATTATCTTTAAACAATCAACTCTACTAAACTGAAGAAGCTTAAAAAGCAAAAAAGATTGATAACTTTATCTTACTTATGTTCTCTCTCTCCCAACCCTCTCTCTCTCTTTTTTTTTCAGTGCATTATAAAACAGGAAAAGTAGTAAGACAATGAAAATGTCCAATGTTCTATAACACAGATGATCTTTAATTTTTAGTTAAATTTGTATTACCATTTTCAGGCTTCAGAATTTGAGTTATCTTACAATGTTTATTGAAATCCAT
Organism: Dama dama; assembly: GCF_033118175.1. Lineage (NCBI taxonomy): Eukaryota > Metazoa > Chordata > Mammalia > Artiodactyla > Cervidae > Dama > Dama dama. Next base: position 81,124,693 of record NC_083700.1, read on the forward strand.
AGCTACAAAGGCCTTAAAAGATGGTAGGTCCAACTCTTCAGATAAATTCAATGCTATATTTCATCATATCATAAAACCAGAGACTTTTAAATCAAGCAAAACAAGCTACATTATTGTGTAAAGCTGCCTTCTCTTATTGCACAGCTCCATCCAATTTATATATTTATAAATTCTTTATTAAGAAATAAGACTGAAGAAATGAACACTATGCTATAATGGCAACTTATAGCTAGAAACTAAAGACCTACAAGACCTTTTAGAACTAACATCCAAATTAAATGTCCTTTTCATTATAGGGAACTGGAATGCAAAAGTAGGAAGTCAAGAAACACCTGGAGTAACAGGTAGATTTGGCCTTGGAGTACACAGTGAAGCAGGGCAAAGGCTAATAGAGTTTTGCCAAGAGAACGCACTGGTCATAGCAAACACCCTCTTCCAACAACACAAGAGAAGACTCTACACATGGACATCACCAGATGGTCAACACTGAAATCAGACTGATTATATTCTTTGCAGCCAAAAATGGAGAAGCTCTACACAGTCAGCAAAAACAACACCAGGAGCTGACTGTGGCTCAGATCATGAACTCCTTAGCGCCAAATTCAGATTTAAAGAAAGTAGGGAAAACCACGAGACCATTCAGGTATGCCCTAAATTAAATCCCTTACGATTAAACAGTGGAAGTGAGAACAGATTTAAGGGACTAAATCTGATAGACAGAATGCCTGATGAACTATGGACAGAGGTTCGTGATAGTACAGGAGACAGGGATCAAGACCATCCCCAAGAAAAAGAAATGCAAAAAAGCAAAATGGTTGTCTGAGGAGGCCTTATAAATAGCTATGAAAAGAAGAGAAGCAAAAAGCAAAGGAGAAAAGGAAAGATATTCCCATTTGAATGCAGAGTTCCAAAGAACAGCAAGGAGAGATAAGAAAGCTTTCCTCAGTGATCAGTGCAAAGAAATAGAGGAAAACAATAGAATGAGAAAGACTACAGATCTCCAAGAAAATTAGGGATACCAAGGGAACATTTCATGCAAAGATGGGCTCAATAAAGGACAGAAATGCTATGCACCTAAGAGAAGCAGAAGATATTAAGAAGAGGTGGCAAGAATACACAGAAGAACTGTACAAAAAAGACCTTCACGACCCAGATAATCATGATGGTGTGATCACTCACCTAGAGCCAGACACCCTGGAATGTGAAGTCAAGTGGGTCTTAGGAAGCATCACTACAAACAAAGCTAGTGAAAGTGATGGAATTCCAGTTGAGCTATTACAAATCCTGAAAGATGATGCTGTGAAAGTGCTGCACTCAATATGCCAGCAGATTTGGAAAACTCAGCAGTGGCCACAGGACTGGGAAAGGTCAGTTTTCATTCCAATCCCAAAGAAAGGCAATCCCAAAGAATGCTCAAACAACCACACAGCTGCACTCATCTCACACACTAGTAAAGCAATGCTCAAAATTCTTCAAGCCAGGCTTCAGCAATACATGAACCATGAATTTCCAGATGTTCAAGTTGGTTTTAGAAAAGGCAGAGGAACCAGAGATCAAGTTGCCAACATCCGCTGGATCATCGAAAAAGCAAGTTCCAAAAAAACATCTATTTCTGCTTTATTGACTATGTCAAAGCCTTTGACTGTGTGGATCACAATAAACTGTGGAAAATTCTTCAAGAGATGGGAATACCAGACCACCTGAGCTGTCTACTGAGAAATCTGTATGAAGGTCAAGAAGCAACAGTTAGAACTAGACATGGAACAACAGACTGGTTCCAAATCAGGAAAGGAGTACATCAAGGCTGTATATTGTCACCCTGCTTACTTAACTTATATGCAGAGTACATCATGAGAAACGCTGGGCTGGAAGAAGCACAAGCTGGAATCAAGATTGCTGGGAGAAATATCAATAACCTCAAATATGCAGATGACACCACATTTATGGCAGAAAGCAAAGAAGAACTAAAGAACTTCTTGATGAAAGTGAAAGAGGAAAGTGAAAAGTTGGCTTAAAGCTCAACATCCAGAAAACTAAGATCATGGCATCTGGTCCCATCACTTCATGGGAAAACGATGGGGAAACAGTGGAAACAGTGGCTGATTTTATTTTTTTGGGTTCTAAAATCACTGCAGATGGTGACTGCAGCCATGAAATTAAAAGATGCTTACTCCTTGAAGGTTATGACCAATCTAGACAGCATATTAAAAAGCAGAGACATTAGTTTACCAACAAAGGTCCGTCTAGTCAAGGCTATGGTTCTTCCAGTGATCATGTACGGATGTGAGAGTTGGACTATAAAGAAAGCTGAGTGCTGAAGAATTGAAGCTTTTGAACTGTGGTGTTGGAGAAGACTCTTGAGAGTCCCATGGACTGCAAGGAGATCCAACCAGTCCATCCTAAAGGAAATCAGTCCTGGGTGTTCACTGGAAGGACTGATGTTGAAGCTGAAACTCCAATACTTTGGCCACCTGACGCGAAGAGCTGACTTATTTGAAAAGACCCTGATGCTGGGAAGGATTGAGGGCAGGAGGAGAAGGGGATGACAGAGGATGAGATGATTGGATGGCATCACTGACTCAATGGACATGGGTTTGGGTAAACTCTGGGAGTTGGTGATGGACAGGGAGGCTTGGAGTGCTACAGTTCATGGGGTCGCAAAGCATTTTACATGACTGAGTGACTGAACTGAGTGAAAGACTGAATGAAGTTTGTACTTCAATTTTTTCTTTATCAAATTATGTTAAGTTTCTCCAATAGTATCTTAAAGAACAAAAATGACTTCCAATTTCTCCCTCATTAAAAAAGCTATCTTTAGAATCCTCAAGTTATCATAAGATCTCCTTACATGAAATAAAATTCACATTTCATCATGAATTCATCATTCATCATTGAATCCTTCCCATATTTTTGTAAACACCTCCATTTGCAGGCGAGCTGGACTGACATTCTGAGAAGTAAGGTGATCTGGCCAGAGTTGGGGCCAGGTTTACTGAAGAAAATAAGAGCTATGTACTCTCACAACACAGCTCTCTCATAGATTAGAAGAATTTTAAATAATAAGATGCTCCCTTAAGAGAACTCAAACAATGCCAGGTTTTAGTCTTAGATTATTTGCTGGGCTGGTTACCTAAAATTTATCCTCAGAGCCTATAAAACAGAATCATGATTGAGCTCCACCAGCAGATTCTAAGTCAGCAAGTCTGAGGAAAATTTTAGAAATAGGGTAAAGTTTTCTGTGTAACAAGATCCTTAGATGATTCTCATGGGCAGCTGGGTCTGTAAATAAAAGACTAATCTCCCATGCAATTGCAATATTTTTTTTTCTATGGCAGTCATGACAGTCAACCATAAAGTTCACAGACACCAAATTTAAGACAGGCTTTAAATATGTCAAACACGGAACTAATCTAATATGGAGATTATCTTTGGCTCCACAATTATACTTTAGGATTAAATGAGAGATTTGTCTTGACTATGCAATCAGTTCAGTTCAGTCACTCGATCATGTCTGACTCTTTCCAACCCCATGGACTGCAGCATACCAGGCTTCCCTGTCCATCACCATCTCCTGGAGCTTGCTCAAACTCATGTCCATCTATTGACTATAAAATATTCTATCATAATCTATTATAATTTATTATAATATATAATTATATTACATATAATATATGAATTATATTATAATTTAATTATAATCTAGTATAATCTATTGACTATACAATAGATTACTTTGAAATCTGAACCTCAATCTTTCTCCTACACTCCTGGGCTGCCCCTCTCCTTCTCCAATTTCAAATGTTTTCTGTAATTTCCATTACCAATTGCTTCTACTCTGTGGGTATAATAACTGCTGAACCAGAATTTCAAAAGGGGAAAAGGGAAAAAAAAGTTAGCTAGTGTTTGGGGGAAAAGTAAACCTGATTTCTCATCTTTGAAAAGTATGAAATCACCAGCAAGTTCGCTAATTAAGAATTTAAGAGAGAAGTCATAGCTGAGGTCTTTCTGTGTATAGCTGAGTCAGCACAGACTGTTCTACAGATAAGACTCTACCTCACTACAGGGGAACCCCACACTGCCTGGCATTTGCTCTAAGGGGTACTGGGACGCATTTCCATGGCAACCAGTAGACGGGGGAACAGATATGTGGAAGAGGAGAGGTAAAAAGAGAATAGTATTTTAAAAACATATTCATTTCAGTTTCACTAAAAAAACATTGAGGAGGGGTAAAAAGTACTACTTTATTTCAAGTCAATGAGATTTTCCTCTAAAATTAAGAAATCCAAAGAATTCATACTTTGTTTACTATTCACAAACATCCATCCACCCAGATAAATCATGGAAGTACTAGCCTTTAGTAACATATCCATTACTGGTATGTTCTAAAAATGTTTGCAATAGTCAATCTTTATACTGATTTTCATTGATTTCCACAGTGTGTTAGTCCAGTGGAAGCAGTTCCTATTCCAAATAACCTAGACATCTTCCTTTTCTAAATACAATCAAAGATTAGGAGGTATGTAACTCCCTTCTTTGGGCTCTAGGTGTTAGTATCCCTGAATGAATATCAGACTAAAGAGAGAGAGAGAGAGGGAGAGAGAACAGTCTTTTGACTCAGCTGAACAGTCACAATTGTTTTAAACATGGATTCTGCAGCCTCATGACAACATTATCTGAAGAAAAGAATCCCAAGTTGCTCATAATTCTGTATCAAAGCATCAGCACTTGTCCTTGGCCACAAAAGCCAGTAAGATTTCTCCAGTGTGGTCTCTGGCTGTTTTCCTATCATCATAGGATATTAGCTGTTGCTAAGTAACAGAGCCATTCTCCCAAGAAAGAAACAATTCAAGTCACTGCCCAGGGTTTTAACAGCAAATGTTCAACTCACCAGAATAAAGACCCAATACAAGTTCAGAAGCATTTAGTCACCAGGTCTGTTTCCAACAACATAAAACAATTTAATATACAGAAAATATTTGAGTGTTTCTTATATATTAAATACAATTCCATTTTTAAACAATCAGATTATGAGAAGCATTTCTTAATCTACTTTTCTTACATTGTAACCAACTTTTAATTCTGTTAGTACCTGCAGACTTGAGAAGTGAAAACATGAAAAAAACCAATCAGAAGAAACAGCATGTGAACTCTAGTAGTAAGAAGCAAACCTCAAGTGAAATTTCAAGCCAAATAAAGAAAATAATGAAAATGTGTCAGTGCAAACAAACTATATTTGATGTGACAAATAAACAAACTTTCCTCTTAAATGTAGATACTTTTGCCAGTAAGTAAGAGTGATAATATTATGTGGACCAACAGATAAAAATTAAGACACAAAACTTGAGAACTACACATAAGGATGATAATAACAGCAAGACATTGTTCTAAGTACTTTAGTTAATTCATTTCATTTTTATGAACACCCTATGCAATAGGTATTGTTATCTCCAACTTTACAGATGAAGAAACAAAGGCACAGAGAAGACACAAACCTGCACAGTAACACAGCTAGTGAGTGATAAGACAGGGATTTGAAATCAAAGATTGTGGCTCTGCAGTCAATAATCTCAGGTGAGAGTCAGGGCTAGAATTAAACAAAAGTAATACACACAGAACTTGGAAGAAAAACAACGAAGTCATGTCATTTCCTTCCTTTAATTCACAAAAATTCAATCTATTTTAAATATTGAATGGAAAAGGAAAGCAACCATAATGTTAAAGTGACATAATTTAGGCTGTCAATTAGAACAAGAATCACTACAATTAAAAGACCACAGTGTGAGAAAAAAAAAATACTCAACTAATGAAGATCTAAAATTTTTCCATTAGATGAAATAAAAATCAAATGAATCAATATGCAATAAGCAAATATTAAATAAAAGCCACTATATAAATATCAATTGAACTTTTTCTGTTAGACACTATATTGATCCCTTGACATATTTGGGATTATGAAATGTAATTCTCAAAATGTCCATTTACAGTAAATTGAAAACACAAATTGTATATTCATACAGTAGAACTTTACTCGATAATGAAAACAAACAAATAATACTACAGGCAACATATCTGAACACAGGAAACATACTGTTGAGTTGAAAGACCAAGAAAGAACAGTGTTTGTTGTTTCTGTTCAGTTGCTCAGTTGTGTCTGACTCTGAGACCCCATGGACTGCAACAGGCCATGCTTCCCTGTTCTTCACCATCTCCTGGAGTTTGCTCAAATTCATGACCACTGAGTCACCCCCTTCTCCTCCTACCTTCAATCTTTCCCAGCATCAGGGTTGTTTCCAATGAGTTAACTCTTTGCATCAGGTGGTTAAAGTATTGGAGCTTCAGCATCAGTTCTTCCAGTGAATATTCAGGATAGATTTCCTTTAGGACTGACTGGTTTGATCTCCTTGCTGTCCAAAGGACTCTCAAGAGTCTTCTCCAGCACCAGAGTTCAAAGGCATCAGTTCTTCAGTGCTCAGTAGTTTTTATTGTCCACCTCTCACCTTAGTACATGACTACTAAAAAAACCATAGCTTTGACTATTACAGACCTTTGGAGACAAGGTAATGCCTCTGCTTTCTAATATGGTGTTTAGGTTTGTCATTGCTTACCTTCCAAGGAACAAGCATCTTTTAATTTCATGGCTGCAGTCACCATCCACAGTGATTTTGGAACCCAAGAAAATCAAGTCCTTCATCCTTCACCGTTTCCTTTGTTTCTCCATCTATTTGCCAAGAAGTAGTAGGACCAGATGCCATGATCTTCATTTTTTTGAATGCTGAGCTTTAAGCTAGCTTTTTCACTCTCCTCTTTTACCATCAAGAGACTGTTTAATTCGTCTTCGCTTTATGCCATAAGGGTGCTGTCATCTGCATATCTGAGGTTATTGATATTTCTCCCAGCAATCTTGATTCCAGCCTGTGCTTCATTCAGTCTGGCATTTTGCATGATGTACTCTGCCTGTAAGTTAAATAAGCAGGGTGACAATATACAGCCTTGATGTACTCCTTTCCCAATCTGGAACCAGTCTGTTGTTCCATGTCCAGTTCTAACTGTTGCTTCTTGAGCTGCATAGAGGTTTCTCAGGAGGCAGGTAAGGTGCTCTGGTATTCCCATTTCTTTCAGAACTTTCCACAGTTTGTTGTGATCTATACAAAGACTTTAGCATAGTCAATGAAGCAGGAGTAGATGTTTTTCTGGAATTCTCTTCCTTTTACTATGATCCAATGGATGTTGGAAAGAAACCAAGAAAGAAAACTGCATACACCACATAATTCCACTTTTTATCAAGTTCAAAAACAGGCAAAGCTAATCTATTTACGAAAAAATCAGGACAGTGTTGATCTTTGGGGAAGAAAAAACAGTGAATCAGAGAGGGCATAAAGTGATTCGGGGTGCTAATAATATGCTGGTTGGTGGGTGAATATTCATCAAACTGTGATACAGCTTTTCTGTTTGTACGTATTTCAATAAAACTTTTTTTAAAAAGAGACAATAAAATCATGAAATGTGAGGATACTGCCTGAATTCTGATTTGAACAAACCAACTACATTTTGAGACAATAAAGAAATTTGATTATGGATTATATGTTAGATAAAACCAAATAATTACTGTGTTATATTGTATGTACATGTATTATTCAGACATAACTATACAACTGTATAATATACTTTGCACAAATACTATAGTCGTATTTTTAGAGATTCATATTATGAATGGGGCTTCCCTGGTGGCTCAGTGGTAAAGAATCTGCCTGCCAATGCAGGAGACACAGGTTTGATCCCTGGGTCGGGAAGATTCCCTGGAGAAGAAAGCAGCAACCCACCTCAGGATACTCATCTGGGAAATCCCACGGACAGTAGGAGGCTGCTAGGCTACATCTTGGAGTGTGAAGTCAAATGGGCCTTAGGAAGCATTACCATGAACAAAGTTCATGGAGGTAACTGAATTACAGATGAGCTATTTAAAATCCTAAATGATGATGCTGTTAAAGTGCTATACTCATTATGTCAGGAAATTTGGAAAATTAAGCAGTGGCCATTGGACTGGAAAAGGACAGTTTTCATTCCAATCCCAAAGAAGGGCAATGTCAAAGAATGTTCAAGCTACTGTACAACAGCACTCATTTCACGTGCTAGCAAGGTTATGCTCATAATCCTCGAAGCTAGGCCTAAGCAGCACATGAACCGAGAACTTCCAGATGTACAAGCTGGGTTTTGAAGAGGCAGAAGAATCAGAGATCAAATTACCAACATTTGTTGAATCATGGAGAAAGCAAGAAATATTTATTTCTGCTTTACTGACAATATTAAAGTCTTTGTCTGGATCAAAACAAACTGTGGAAAATTCTGAAAGAGCTGGGAATACCAGATCACCTTCCCTGCATCCTGCGAAATCTGTATGCAGTTCAAGAAACAACAGATAGAACTGGATGTGGAACAAAGAACTGGTTCAAAATTGGGAAAAGAGTACATCAAGCCTGTATATTGTCACTCTGCTTATTTAACTTATAGGCCGAGTACATTATGTGAAATTCTGGGCTGGATGAAGCACAAGCTGGAATCAATATTGCTGGGAGAAATATCAACAACCTCAGATTTGCAGATGACATCACTCTAATGCTAAGAAGTAAAGAGGAACTAAAGAGTCTCTTAATGAAGGTACAAGAGGAGAGTGAAAAAGCTGACTTGAATCTCAACATTTAAAAAACTAAGATCATGACATCCAGTCCCATCATTTCCTGGCAAATAGAAGGGGAAAAAGTGGAAGCAGTGACAGATTTTATTTTCTTGGGCTCCAAAATCATCATGGACAGTGACTGTAGCCATGAAATTAACACGCTTGCTTCTCTGAAGAAAAGCTATGACAAACCTAGACAATATATTAAAAAACAGAGATCATTTTGCCAACAAAGGTCCATATACTCCAAACTATAGTTTTTCCAGTAGTCATGTATGGACCATAAAGAAGATTGAGCGTCAAAGAACTTGAACTGCAAGGAGAGCAAACCAGTTAATCCCAAAGGAAATCAACACTGAAATAGGGTTGAATATTAGAAGGACTGATGCTGAAGCAAAAGTTCCAGTACTTGGCCACCTGATGCAAAGAGCCGACTCATTGGGAAAGACGTGGATGCTGAGAAAGACTGAAGGCAAAAGAAGAAGAGGGCAGCAGAGGGTGAGATGGTTCAATAGCATCATCAACTCAGTGAACATGAATCTGGGCAAACTCTGGGAGACAGAGGAAGACAGAGGAGCCTAGTGTGCTGCAGCCCATGGGGTCACAGAGTCAGACATGACTTAGCAACTGAACAACAACAATGCTTTTGATAGTACCTAATTCAACCTTAGGTAAAACCACTTAGGTGAAACTTTCACTTAGGTAAAACTTTCAGTTAGGTAAAACCTTAGGGAAAACCACTAGACAATTCAGGTATGACCTAAATCAAATCCCTTACAACTATACAGTGGAAGTGACAAATAGATTCAAAGGATTAGATCTAAGAGACAGTGCCTGAAAAACTATGGATGGAGGTTTGTGACACTGTACAGGAGGCAGGGATCAAGACCATCCCCAAGAAAAAAAATGCAAAAAGGCAAAATGGTTGTCTGAGGAGGCCTTACACATAGCTGTGAATAGAAGAGAAGCGAAAGGCAAAGGAGAAAAGGAAAGCTATACCCATGTGAATGCAGAGCAGAGTTCCAAAGAATAGCAAGGAGAGACAAGACAGCCTTCCTCAATGATCAGTGCAAAGAAATAGAGGAAAACAATAGAATGGGAAAGACTAGAGATCCTTTCGAGAAAATCAGAGATATCAAGGGAACATTTCATGCAAAGATGGGCACAATAAACAACAGAAATGCTATGCACCTAACAGAAGCAGAAGATATTAAGAAGAGGCGGCAACAATACACAGAACTATACAAAAAAGATCTTAGACCCAGATAACCACGGTGATGTGATCACTCACCTAGAGCCAGACATTCTGGAATGCGAAGTCAAGTGGGCCTTAGGAAGCATCACTACGAACAAAGCTAGTGGAGGTGATGAAATTCCGGTTAAACTATTTCAAATCCTGAAAGATGATGCTGTGAAGGTGCTGCACTCAATATGCCAGCAAATTTGGAAAACTCAGCAGTCGCCACAGGACTGGGAAAGGTCAGTTTTCATTCCAATCCCAAAGAAAGGCAATGCCAAAGAATGCTCAAGTAGTAGTAGTAGTAATTTAGCTGCTGAGTCGTGTCCAACTCTTGTGACCCCATGGACTGTAACCTTCCAGGTTCCTCTGCCCATGGGATCCTCCAGGCAAGAATACTGGAGTGGGTTGCCATTTCCTTCTCCAGGGGATATTACTGACCCAGGGATCGAACCCAGGTCTCTTGCATTGTAGGAGGATTCTTTACCAACTGAGCTACAAGGGAATCCCTAAGAATGCTCAAACTACCGTACAATTGCACTCGTCTCACATGCTAGTAAAGTAATGCTCAAAATTCTCCAAGCCAGGCTTCAACAGTACATGAACTGTGAACTTCCAGGTGTTCAAGCTGGATTTAGAAAAAGCAGAGGAACCAGAGATCAAATTGCCAACATCTGTTGGATCATTGAAAAAGCAAGAGAGTTCCAGAAAAACACCTACTTCTGCTTTATTGACTATGCCAAAGCCTTTGACTGCGTGGACCACAACAAACTGCGGAAAATATACTTGGGCTCTTTCTTTCAGTCTCTTAAGAGCAGACAAAGATCTGATTGGATAATCAGTATCTAAACTCCTCTGAATCACATTTAGTTTAGAGAGGTGCAGAAACCAGTCAAGAGAATTCATGATCAAGGATGTGAAGAATCAGAGATCAACCAGTAACAAATGGCAACACCAGGAAGGGAATTCAAGAGTCTTCATTAATTAGGCCAGTTTCACTATTCTAGGTCTCATATATTGGGGCAATTAGGCCAAGTCTAAACTGAAGTTATAGGTTGGTTATCTTCATCTCTCATTTTTAAAAATCTGACCCCAGTTCCTTACTTACTGCTCTGAGAAAACTGACCAGTCTGCTAAATCCCTATGATAATGAGGGATGTGATACAAGGTGATCACTCAGGGAGGGAGATGCAGTTGGCAAATGATCTATCTACAAATTGCAAGCTCACTGATGATGTTTAGGCTTAAAATACAAAATGAAATTAGTTAGCAAGCAGGAAAGTTAATTCACCTTAATCAGGGAAGATGGCTGGACTTAATCCCTCCGTCGTGTCTGAGTCTTTGTCACCCCATGGATTGTAGCCTCTTAGGCTCCTCTGTCCATGGAATTCTCCAGGCAAGAATACTGGGGTGGGTTGCCATGCACTCCTCCAGGGCATCTTCCAAACCCAGGGATTGAACCCAGGTCTCCCACTTTGCAGATGGATTCTTTACTGTCTGAGCCACCAGGAAAGACCAAGGAAGATGGTGCCCATTCTCAAACATGCAGCTTCACACTATCAGTGTTGGTGGATATGCCCAGTGAGGCCTTTCTGTGAGAGCACCATCATACCCAGACCAGTGTTTTCCAAAGTGTGGTCCACGGATCACCCAAGATAGTTGTAAGGAAAATGCACAGTTGTCTGGGCTTCATGTCACAGTCACAAAATCTAAGTCTTGTGATACAGCCAAAGAGTCATCATAGTTTTGTTTTGTTTTTTTTTTTAAAAACATCTCTAGGTAATTCTTATACACATTATAAAAAAAGTTTAAAAACCAAGGTAAGTTCCCAGCCAAGTTCAAAATACCTTAATGACCCTTAGAGATGCCTGAAAACCAGGTATAAAAAGAGTTTGATTATTACTGACCTCAGATTTTTACTAAGTCTTGAAGCAAACTTGTAATGTTTTAATTTTGAAACAGCAGTGAGAAAAGCCCAAAGTAATTTTTAAAATACCCTTTATAATCACTTGTTGTATATATTAAATATCAGGAGAACACAGAATATGGCTCTTTAATCACTAGCAAAGCACTGAGTTGCAGTTCATTATGGTCACTATGCTGTAAACTGTGTTAGACTTGGGCTGATTTTGCTTCGTTGTCATTACCCAGTCATTGAATGATGTTCAAAAAAAGCTCCACACTGGCAACAGATCACAGTGATCAGCAGTGGCACTGACAGCATTAAGGTGTTTAATTATATTTTCTGGAGCGGGGTGGGGTGGGGTGGGGGGGCAGTGGGAATGGCAGTTTCCAATAATTAAAGCAAACTGTAGCAAAATGCAGAAAAAGGAATACAACATAATTTTTTCCAAGTATACCTGGTCCCCTTAGGAACTGATAACTTTGGAAGCAAATTTCCCTCTGCATACCTGCTTAGGAAATCACCTGATTATATTTGCCCAGGGCCCTGTACATACATATTAGTTTTAATAACCATCAGAGCAAGATTCAGGGAAGAAGTGTAATTCTAGGTGAAATTTGACAGTATTTGTGTGTCTTCTGTTGTTCACTGTTTGTGTCCTCTACTACCATAAGAGGAGAAACTACCTGTTTTATTGATTAGAGTTCCTAGCCCAGAGAAGGTGCAGCATAAACATATGAATACATTATAGAAACACAAAACTTACAAATTCTTCATTATCTGAATTGGTCAAGATCATTTAGGTTAATCAAAATTTCTAGTAAACATAGAGTTTTGTTTTCTCTAAGAATTAAATTGTAATAAAAGACTCCAAAATCAAGCTGAGAATACATCTTTTGGGTAATTCAGATGTTTTAATATTATCAAAAACACTATCTTTTAGGTAAAAGGAACAAGAGTCAATCAGGAAAAAAGTATACATGCTTTAGAAAGATCTTCACTGAAAGGCACATGGTGAAGTCAAAAAGAACTACTGTTGAATTTCACTGATGATACACTGTCTATTAACCTACCCACAAGACACCAAACCTTACATTCCAATTTTTAAAAAAAAGAACAATCACCTTTCTTGTCCTATGAATTTGAGAAGATAGAATTAAAGAGTAAGAAGTGGCTAGCTTAATGCCAAACATAGTAGGCATTATACACTTCTGTGAGGTTTGTTCTCTAAACTGCTCAACTTTCCTTCTTAAGCCCTTGCAGTTGGAGAGTTCCTTAAAGTACCACACAAACTGGTTTTAATCACATAATATTGCTTTCTAAAATTATTGCCTTTATTTTAAAAATAAAGAAATAAACTAAGAGAGTTTAAGTAACAGGCAGAAGGTTTCAAAGTACATTGTATATTATAACATTTAATTTTAAAATAATGACAAAGGTGGTATCCCATGCCAATTTTAAAGGTTTTATGAGGAAGAAGATTAATTCTATAATTTGTCATGATATGATTTATACATAATTAATTTTGCTCATGTAATTTTAAACAATAGCAAAACTTTTGTTTACAATTTCATCCCACAGCATGTCAGATGTTTTAAACAGACTTTAGGCGAAGAAACCAGTCACTAGAGAGATCTCATTTACTTCTGCCAAAATACCACCTGACAGTTAAGAAGACCACATAAAATTCTGTAGGAAAACTGCAGATGAAGGGAAGGAAGCATTCCACACACCTGGAAAAGCCAACAACAACAAAAAATTAAGTTTTAAAAAACTGGTGGCTAAGATGATTATAACTAAAATACAGAAAAGATATCAGAGACTGTCAAAATAAACTGATAACATTTGCCATTCACCTCCTGCCCACAGAGGAACTGATAATTTATTTCTTCTCTAGTATTGGTATTTTTGCGCCATTTACTACTTTACCCCTTAGGCTTTAATATCTTTGGACTCTTTTTCAGGCAGTCAAGATGATAACACAAAAAAAGAAACTATTTCGGCCAGTCTTCTCTAGTTTGTATCTCATCTTTAAACTGACCACACTCTGAAAGCAGCTGACAGTCAGAACCTGGATGGGATCCTACACATTAGTGAACAATTGCTTTCTTACAAGATAAAAGAAAAGATAAATGAGAGGGGACTGAACTGAGAGGAAGAAACCAGTATAATAGAAAGGCAAAAGCAATGGCAGAGGATGAAAGCCAGCAAGGAAACATCTGCTGAAGACTAAACTCTCTTGAGGGCAATTCTGACCTCAGATTTATAACAATAACAAATCCTGCCTTTTGAGTGACAGTTACTTCCAAATAAATGATCTCATTTAATATTTCGACCATCCTTTCTGGAAATAAGAAGCACTGAAACTGGGAGGGATTAATTGAATGGCCCCAAACACTAGCTAGCAAAGGGTTGAGTCGCTATTTCAACATAAATCACCATCTCTATAAACCACATGTGTTTCTTTAAAAGGTAATATGAAACTGTATCTAATACTCAACTTTTTTTTTAATGTGTAGTCAAGTCCTTCCTATAAAGAGCAGGTATTGAATGCTTGTTAAAGTATCTTTTGTTGAACAGAAAGTTCAACTCTTAAGAGATAATTTAAAACTCGTCAAACAAAAAATATCCAAAGTATAGGAAAAAAGTTCTTAAAATATATATATATATTTTAGGACTAATGGGGAGTTCTTAATTTAGTACAACCAAATAAAAATAAAGTATAGCCTCCAACTAATAAAAATAAATGGAAAAAATAAAATAAAGTGACTCCTTTTATTTTCAATAGCCTTCACACGTGGGAGTCCATAACTGTGAAAGTGCTCAGTAAATGCTCCTGAGGAGCTCCATTTTCTGCCCTGTTTCCTTGCACCTTAGTCATGGCTCCTCTGTCTATCCATGCCTTCGGGACTTTGCACAGTGCTCAGAGGAGCATTCCATGACTCCTCGGGCAGGATTTGAAGTCTATTTTTTTATTTCCAAGGTACTCTGAGCCTTCCTCCATCAAAGTTCTTCCTCCACTGTGAAAACCAATGGACTTCATCTTCCACATAGGAGTGGGGTTCCTTGAGAACCATGTCCGTGTTGGACTTACTTTGTAGCCCCAACACCTATCATGGAAATCTGGCACATAGTAAGCACTCAGTTAAATGATTTAATACTGGATTTCTCAGCCTCAAAGAATTTAAGAAGAGACTGGGTGTTTTCTCAGATTTACCTCTCCTGACAATTCACTTTTGCTTACATCTTGCTGGTGTTCTTTGGCTCTAAGAGATTATCATTTAAAAATGAAGACAAAGGGGCACTGGCTGGAGAAAGTCTGAGCAATCTGACACAGAGGGCACCCCAACTCCACCTTAAATCTTAGAAAACAGCTTTCCTGGGTGAATTCCCAGGTGAGTGTTCTTCAGGAGCCTGCATTTTCCTATCTCACTCTCCCAAACTCACCTGGGACAAATCCCTAGGACTCTGACTATCCAAAGCAATCCCTCCTGAGTAAAGTGGGCAATAAAATCTATTGACCAAGACTGTGGGCTCTGGAGTCAGATTGTAAATTCAGATCCTGCTTCTGTCACTTGCAGTTGGGAAGCCTTGGGTTGGCTAACCTCCTATTTCTTTCTGTCACCTCATGCATAAAGTGAAAATAATTATGGTAATCACATGTTTGAGTTGCTTGGGGGACTATGTAAGATGACGTGTTTGAAGCATAACAACACACCTGGTGCT
This sequence comes from Dama dama, assembly GCF_033118175.1. Lineage (NCBI taxonomy): Eukaryota > Metazoa > Chordata > Mammalia > Artiodactyla > Cervidae > Dama > Dama dama. The sequence goes on from NC_083700.1 coordinate 81,140,233, forward strand.
ACTTTCCACTTTCACTCCACTTTCTTTACTTTATAGAATCCCAGAGCGCCCCACATATGCAATTTTTCCACAGAATAAAAAGGCTACTTTAAAGCCCACAGACTGCTGTGCCCTCTCCACTGCTAGCCTTCTGCCCTTGTCACTGGTTTACCCTGCCCCTGGTCAACTGAACTACTTAACTCCTGGGTCCCTAATTCTATCCTATGAGATCAAAGACCAGAAATAAAAAAGATTCCACTGATTGACATGCGGGGGGAGGGGGTGGCTGGGAGAAGTTGTACTTTGAGAACCATTGAGTTCACTTAAATATGATGTGACTTTCAGTTTCTGTTCTTAGTCTCTAGTCACGTCTGACTCTTTGTGACTCCATGGGCTATAGCCCGTCAGGCTCCTACGCCCACGGAGATTCTCCCTACAAGAATACTGGAATGGATTGCCATTTCCTCCTCCAGGGGATCTTCCCAACATAGGGATCAAACCCAGGTCTCCCGCATCACAGGCAGATTCTTTACTGACTGAGCCACTAGGGAAGCCCACTCTCAGTTTAGAGATATCAAACAATTATGATGAACACAGAACATAATGAAGACTATATTCAAATGCAAGTAATATTTATTATGAATGGGTTTTATATTTGGCACTGCAACAGGTTCCTTTTTATATATGTTTTTTCATTTAATTCTCAAATTAATATTCAAGGTAGGCATTAGCCATGTATATTGAAGATGAATAACCTAAAGTTCAGAAAGTTTAAGTGACTTGATGGAGACAGCACAACTACAAAGTGATTGAGTTCAAATTTGAATACAGACCTTCTAACTATATATAAACGTGCTTTTGAGGACATTATATTGTTTAATTCCAAAGATAAGAGTGAGTTAAATTTATGTATGTATTTTTCTTGATCAGGATTAGTAATATAAAGTGAACTTCGCTTAGTTCTTCAGGATGAAGCTAAAAATTATTCTTATACATTCACTTACTCAAAAAAGTGTTTAGTGATACTGGAACTTCCCTGTTGGCCCAGTGGTTAAGAATCTGCCTTGCAATGCAGGGCACATGGTTGCCCATGCACCATGGATCCCTGGCTGGGGAACTAGGATCCCACATGCCTCAGGGCAACAACGAAGCCCCCGTGACACAACCTCTGTGCCCATGCACTGAAAGACTCAAGGCACCCAAATAAATAAATAAAAGTTTTCAGTGATGCATATGACATGACAAGCATAGTGCTGGATGCTGATGGGCAAAGGAGACCTGGCCTGGAAGGTTATCACCTAGTGGAAGAGACAGAATTAATCTAATAATCAGTAGACAAATTCAAATAAAAGATATAAAGAAAAGGCACCATAGGTCATGCTTGGTAAAAGTATCTGTATCTGAACTGGACATCAAGGAGAACTTCCATAAAGAAGAGAGGTTTGAGTTAAGAGCGTTGACAGAGTATTATTAGGCAGGGGAAAACTGTGTGCAAAGGTTCTGAGGCAAGAAAGAGGGTGGCATTCCGGATGAACTGCCACTATAGGGGGAACCCAGCCCACTATAGAGGTCTAGGGGCACAGAAGACATCGGAGGAATGTGGAAAGAGATTCTGGGCAAGACCATGAGAACCCTTAGAAAATTACAATGGGAAGTCACTGAATTGGGAGCAGAGACTGTCAGCAAAACAGGATGAATGACTCATCTATGAAGGTATCCAAATGAACAGCCAAGTAATAAGTGAAAGTTAAAGCCTTCTTAAAGACTATAGTATAATTAAATTAAATGCAAAAACACTATAATGTTAATTTCCAAAGAAGCAGGCAAACAGATTTTGTAACAGACCAAAAAAAAAAAAAAAAAAAAAAGGAGAAGAAAGGAAAAGAGAATTCATCAATACAGCACAATTTTTCCCCCACTTGCTTTCTATTTACATATGGTAATGTATGTGTTTCCATGCTGTTCTCTCAATTCATCCCACCCTCTCCTTCCCCTACTGTGTCCACAAGTATATTCTCTAAGCAATGCAGCACATTTTAATAATCAGGCATAGATAGAAAATATTTCTGTGTGCAACCACAGATTAGAGGTTTTAACCTTTTATTACAAAATTAAGTTTTCTAATACTCTTATTCATTTTTATGATTCTAAGAATATATTGTATAATCAAATTATCAGTCAAGTAGGGTGTTTTTACATGATTTGCTTTTAAGCTTTAACTTACAAACTCCATTGAGAGTAAATGCTGCCTTATCTTCTTTTCAAATTACAACTTAGGCAGAATTTAAATACCCTTTCTATATGTCAAAGAAAACTCCTCTGAAAGTTTCAATCTGCCAATATGTCACATTTTAATTTTACCGCCTATTTTAAGACTAGTCAAGAACACATAAGAAATCACATCACATTTTAATATACCTTAATATAAACTATGATAAACAATAATAAAATACATATTACCTTCTAGAAATCATTATAGTAAAATAAACAACATTCAACTAAAGTCTTAAGCCTTTAGAAATAGCTCCAAGAGACATAAAATACTATACAGGCCAAAATTTTCATTCTCTTCTAGTTTAAATAGATAAGTACAAGCAAGTAAATAACACATTTTTAAAGGAGAAAAGGCAGCTGCTTTTTATTTTGTTCTTTAAGTTCTTGAAGCACTATGTAGAAAGTATATTTTGGTTGAGTTCTACAAATATAAAAACAAGTATGCCCTTTAGAATGAAGCAAACATAATATTATACCATAGACTATTCCCTACTCTCATTTCCAAAGTTTGAAGACAGTAACATAAACATAAAATGATGGTTAAAGCCAGAATGTAACAGAAAAGAAGTTAGTAAGTGATAAGGCTGATGGAGCAGAAGAGTGAAGGTGCTAGGCTATTTCTCTCTTGTGAAATTGGAAGTGGTGCCTTTCCCTCTTGAAAATGAAAGAAAGTGAAAGTGAAGTCGCTCAGTCGTGTCCGACTCTTTGTGACCCCACCAGGCTCCTCTGTCCATGGGATTCTCCAGGCAAGAATACTGGAGTGGGTTGCCATTTCCTTCTCCAGGGAATCTTCCCGACCCAGGGATCGAACCCAGGTCTCCTGCATTACAGGCAGGCGCTTTAACCTCTGAGCCACCAGGGAAGCCTTTCCTCTTACCTCTGCTTAAATGCCCCACCTCTCCCACACTGCCGCGGCCCTGCTCTTAAAGGTTCTGTCTGATGTTCCTTGGGGGTCTCGTGCCAGGCCTTTATCCTCACTCCCGTTACTGCTGCCCTCAGAGCTTTCATCACTGACTCATACCAATAACTCGCTTTACAGCTTGAACTACTCTGGGCTCTCAGGACAACTCTCAATAAATGTTTGTTGAATGACTGAATGTGTGCACTATCTTCTAAGAAGGGTTCTGCTTAACTCTAGCTTATGGCTTTCTCTCCATATGCCCTAGAATATTAAAAAAAAAAAAAAAAATACCATTAAAAAGTATGTTAATAAAGTCTGATATCCATTCTTCCTTCCTTTTTGAATAATAGAAACAAGTATTTTTAGCTATTTGTCTGTCCAGAATAAAAGTAACATTTCTCAGTCTCATTTATAGCTAATTGTACTACTAAGCTCTGGATAATGAAATATAAGTTAACTTATGTACAGCTTTCCAGAAACCATCAATAAAAGGAAGCAGGTTGTCCTTCCCTTCTCTCTTTCTTTCTGGCAGCCGGAATAAGCTCTGATGGCTGGAGTTAGAGTCCCCCAGGCCCTGAAGCGATGCAGGGAATGGAGCTCCCACATTAACGAGCAACAAGAGGAGAGGAGCTTGAATCGCAGATACTGGGCGGTCCTCACTTCCAGACACAGATCTGGGAGAAAAATAAACTTCTGTCCTCTAGAATAACTGTTATTAGGGAGCTTCTTGGCTCACAGTTGGAGCTTCATGCTAACTGAACTATCTTCTAAGTAGTTCTTTACCTTCTTTCTTTGTAATGTATCAAGTTAATTTTCCTTTAAGATTATGGTCAGAGGATTATTTCGTGGCCTCAGTAGCCTTGAGTCCTCTCCTCACTATAAGAACAAGTCTCTCTTCAGGCCCTGTAGCATCACACTACAAACATTATTCAATTCCTCAACACATGAAGGTTGATTTGCCTCTTATCTTAAAATTGCCCTGTACTAGTAACTCAAAACTCAACTCTAAACAGGGTATTTAAAATAAATATCTCAAGAAGAGAAAAAAAATTAAAAAATAGAAGAGTACGGTCAATTACAAACCCTTCCCATTCACATGCCTTCTGGATAATTTTACATATTCTGATGTTTGTCCTTCCACTTGTTCATTTAATATTTATTGAGTGTCCTCCTCTGCAAAAGGCATAGATAAGAAATACTGAATTAAACATACATCAAGACAAGCTATTCTCTTGAAGCTATAAACACAATGAATAACCATATATGAATAACTATTATATCACTGTAGGCTGTGAAAATAAAAGTAAAATAAGAGAAGAATCAATAGAAAGAGCTACAGAACATAACACCTTCGGCAGAGATAATCAAGAAAGGTTTCTGAGCAAGAAGAAAAGACAGCAGGGTTGGAACTCTGGTATGAAAGTCTGCTTAGAGGCTGCTATATTCATATTTCTTGTGTCCACTTTAGTTTTTCTACTTTTTTACTGTCAGGTTGATACTTTTTTTGTGAATCCTGCAATCAGCAGGTCTTGTCTAAAGTCTCTGTGTCAAATAGCTTCTGTCTCATTCTATATGCGGAAAAGGCAATGGCACCCCACTCCAGTACTCTTGCCTGGAAAATTCCATGGACGGAGGAGCCTGGTAGGCTGCAGTCCATGGGGTTGCTAAGAGTCGGATACGACTGAGCAACTTCACTTTCACTTTTCACTTTCATGCATTGAAGAAGGAAATGGCAACCCACTCCAGTGTTCTTGCCTGGAGAATCCCAGGGACGGGGGAGCCTGGTGGGCTTACGTCTATGGGGTTGCACAGACTTGGACATGACTGAAGTGACTTAGCAGCGGCAGCAGCATTTTATATGAATGTAAAAGTTTTATCTGCAAATTGATAGTTAACAAGATCTTCAAGTTGAGGATTCATTTTTGAGCAAAGAAAATGTGCTATGAGTACAAATGTACTCATATTCATTTTGGCCTCTGGATATCACCCCCAATCATTTCTTTCATGGCCTTGTGCTTAGGCTAGGAATAGTCAGCATGTCAGAAAGCAGAATTTCAGGAGATTTAGTAGCAGAACCATCCATCTTTCATTGTACAGTATGTGCACTGCACAAGAGTGCCTGAGATAGCAAGTAGAGGCTGATATTCAATCCATGCCCCACTCATAGAGTTTTCACCCTTGTGAGAGATTGTATATCAAGTATCAAGGGGTTTCTTTTTCCTTTGCTCAAAGACCTTCATCTTACTAAGTCACCTGTCTACTTCTAAGCCAATGTTTTTGCAAAAGGAGGGGTTATTCCCACCTCACACAAAGACATAGTTCTAGATGTTCCACATGGTAGTAGAGAGAAGAGAGCTTTAGTCTTACTTCTTTTCAGACCCCTTTTGAGAGCTTAACCATATCCTTGGACCCTTGTTTCTCTTTCCATCTTTTTCCACCTGAATGTTTAGGTATTGTTAACAAGATATATTAATCTTTCCATCTTTAACTCTGCCCCCTTCAGTGAAGGTGCATCCTGTTAAGACCAGACCATCTCTAATCAGTGTTTCCCCATCTGGAACTATGAACGAAACCAAGTACACCAAGAAAAATGCTCCATAAAATTATATTTCCTAGAGAACTCATTGGCAACAAGATGTGGAGAAATCTTTAAAGAATCAAGAGTATATAAAATGTTGTCCATAAAATTACACTAAAACAATTTTTACGATGAGTTTAGATTTGTACAATAGGAAGGCACAGGAAAAGGATGATCATGATGATTAAAAAAAAAAAAATGTGCAGGATATCTGCTCCTTGCAGACAAGATGCTATGCATTTTATATACATGATGTCACTCAGTCTTCGAAACCAGTGGTCCCGAACCTGTTTAGCACTAGGGACTGGTTTTGTTGAAGACAATTTTTCTATAGCCTGGGGGTTGAGTGAGGGATGGTTTGGGGATGATTCAAGGGCGTTACATTTATTGCGCACTTTCTTGTGTTTCTATTATTATTACATCAGCTCCTTCTCAAGTCATCAGGCATTAGATCCCAGAGTTTGGGGATCCCTATTTTAAACAATCCAATGAGGAAGATAACTTTCAACTTCACCTTATAGTTAAGAGTTTCAGAAAGATTAATAAAGAGATGAGTTGGGACTAAAATTATGACCCTCCAAATTCTAGGTTCTTAACTACTAATTTATAGGTTATATAAAATTATATATGGTCAAAGACTTTCATCAAAGTGGTATAAAATTAATACTGATATTGAATAAATAACAGAGAGTTAGAAATAGTGAGTATACCACCATCTGTATCTTTGGGATAAAAATATAACACAATAAATAAGGAAACAAACTTTTTCATAGTAAGAGTGTATCATAATAAAGTTAACTTTCGATCTTGCACAAAGGAAAACTAATATACTAATATATATTTCTTATTCATAGCTAATTTTTTCAGAGTGCCTATCAGTTAAAAACCAATAGATTAAGTACTCTATATATTTTATGCTATATAATCACCAGTAAAAACATATGGGGCAGGTGGTATTATCTATTTATAAAAAAAGAAATTAAAGGTCAAACAATTTTGTAATAAATAATTTGCTCAAGGCTGCGCAAGTAGCAAGCTGTAAGGCAAGATGTGGATCCACAGCTGCTTCAAAGGTTTAATTTCTATGGAGTAACTCAAAGTTTGGCAAACTTTCTGGAAGAGCTGGACACTACATATTTTAGGTGTTATGGGCCATGTGTCTGTTAAGTCACATGTGGCTAAGTCCGCTGGGTCCTGTACTTCAGAAGACAATATGTAAATAAATGGATATGTCTATGTTCCAGTAAAACTTTATTTATAGAAACATGCAGTGAGCCAAATCTGGTACAAGGCTATAGTTTACTGAATCCTGGGATAAACGATTAATTTTAAATTAACTCACCCTGAACTAAAGGTTTGCTAGTTACAAAATGGAAAAGCTGCTACTTTTTCCTACTTGACCAAGAAACTATTCTGTTACTTCCCTGAACACATTACAACGCATAAACCACGTTACCGATTTGTTAGGAAACAAAAAGAAGCAAACACAATGGATTGATCAATTTAAAAAAAGACGGACAGAGGAAAATGAATATGTCTGCTTATTATTCTTCTGCCCATCCTCATAAGAACTTCTTCATGATTGTTGAAAAAAAAGTTTTTTCAAGAAAAACCATTGTTCCACTGGGTGAAAATGTCCTTTTCTTATATGCTATCATTGCACTATGCAGGCCATGAAAAGAACCATCTAAGTAATACATGTAGATGGTAGAATGATTTCATTTTCTTTAGTGAGCCATGGTTCCAAGAGAAGGCTCACTTTACAAATCGAATAGATATGGCCATTCTTTCATGCATATTTATTAGGTTACATGCAAAAAAGACTTTTCTACATCAGTTCAAAGAGCATTTACTGAACATCTAAAATGACCTAAGCTTTAGCAACGGAGGAAATTAACACCTAAACATCTAATTTCAGTATAGCACTGTAAATGCATTAAAAGCTATATTCACATGGGGGGTGATGATTATTTTAGCACAAACTTAATGAAATAAGAGTACAGACATATTATGAAAGTTATAGACTCCATAGGAACTGAAGAATGGGAAGTTTTTGTAGGTTCTATGATCTGTGATAACACAGATTATCTATCTGCTAAAATGAGTCTTCTTGAAGAATAATCAAAACAGGAGCATAAACAACTTGAAAATTATTACATAACTATGCCTTGGAAATCAATCAAATGCAACATCTGTCATTTGAGGAATCAAAGCATTTAACTTAATTTTGCTTGGAAACAGAGCTGTTGTCAGAGATTTCACATGGTCTGGAGGAACAGCCATAACCAATATAATTTTGTTTGTTTATTAGACTATCACCATGTACATATTTTATCCCTGCAGGTATAATCAAACTGTTTTCAAGAAACATCACATGTATTCAAGGAAACAACTAGATGAGAAGCTAGTGAACTGTCCATTAAATGTAAATTTTTTTAATCTTTTCTATCTCATGACAATTTGCTTTATGAAGCTAAAAATTGCTATTCTCTCATTCCCAGCATGCTCTTATATCTGCATTGGCTTTTGAAAGACTTGAGAGAGCAAGTTTGAAACAGGCAACACTGAGTCAAAGCCCAAATGCAACTCAAAACATTTACCAAAATGCTAATTAAGACATTCCCATCTTGCCTAGGATGAACGTGAAAATACTGAGTGGCTCAAAATATAATTTTATTAAATTTCATCTAAACATCTGATTAACCTTAGATACTTACCCATTCCCTTCTGGTCAGCTTCAGGAGACTTGCTATTTCTTCTCCAAATACAGAAATTTTTCAGTGTGGAAAAGAAATTTGTTTACGCTGAGAAGCCTGATTCATGCTGGGCTGTGTGTGATGCCATGGTGAAGTGTACCCTGAAGACTAATGGCATATCTCCATTACTGTACTTTTCCCCAATTCAGCTTTATTTGATTTGTGACTTTTTCTTTTAAATTGGAACTTTCAATATTAAAATGTGGTTTGCTGAAGAATACAATAAACATTTTTAAGAACTCAGAATTTTAGTCTTTTTTTGGAAATATAATTACATGCCTATTGCAATTACTTAAAAGAAAGATGGTAACCAATTTGTATTTTACTTGAGAAGATCATCAAAATATGCAAAATTAAAAACTGTTAAAAGTATAGGCTTTGTACTTCATTTTTAAAATAATGAAACTTCTAATAAGAAACCTATAAAATTATATGGATTGAAGAAAATAATACATGTATTCAGAACAGTAGCAAATTCTTTTGCTTTATTAATAAATTTTAGAAGTCTTGTTCCTCTAGCGTCTGATCTTAATCCATTCATTCTGCTTTCTTGCATGTATTCCCTCTTGGTACAGGGTCTTTAGGGCTTCCCTGGTGGCTCAGATGGTAAAGAATCTGCCTGCAATGCGGGAGACTCCTGGGTTCAATCCCTGGGTTGGGAAGACCCCCTGGAGGAGGGCATGGCGACCCACTCCAGTATTCCTGCCTGAAGAATTCCATGGACAGAGGAGCCCGGCGGGCTACAGTCCATGGGGTCGCAAAGCGTTGGACACAACTGAGCGAGTGAACAACAACAAGAGGATCTTTGCCCTCTCTCTCCTACACTCCTGGCTTGGGACATTCCATCACATTTTAGCGGACTTCCAAGTCTGGAGTTGCCATGTTCCTGCCAATCCTACCAACTTCGCAAGCTCAGTCTCTTCCAGGGGCCTTCCAATGCATCTGCTTCAGGACCTGTCCACGTTTTCTCTTTTTAGGAAGATCATAAACTTCTTGAGGGCAGAAATCACATTAGTATGCTCCTCCCTATAGGCTTAGGACTGAATGGGGCTCTAAAATTTTTAATGTTTAATGTTATATAATCATAGTAACTGAGGTTATGTCATACTTCTAACAACCCATGCATAAACTACCCTGAGCTTTCTACAAAAAGAGTTTTACTATCTATAAAATGGGGATAAAATCAATCCATTTGGGATATGTTCAGAATATATAAAATGATTGCTTTACACTACATATGTTAAAAGTCTTGACGTATCATAAAGGTATAGGAAAAGAGATAAATATGATATTTTAAAAAACATAGCAGAAGAGACATATCTAAAGAGAACAGAAACCTAAGAGTAATATTTCTTACTATCCATCCCCATTATATTCACCAAAATAGAGGCAGTCTCCCTGGTAATGGAGGCTCAGCTGGTAAAGAATCTGCCTGCAATGTGGGAGACCTGGGTTCAATCCCTGGGTTGGGAAGACCCCCTGGAGAAGGGAACAGCTACCAACTCCAATATTCTGGCCTGTAGAATTCTATGGACTGTATAGTCCGTGGGGTCACAAAGAGTCAGATAAGACTGAGCGACTTTCACTTTCACTCAAGAAAATAAATACTACTTAATTTTTGACATACTCCCTCTTGAATTCAAATTATCAAACTCTTTCTTTGTTCAACATTGGATCAATTAAAAAGATGAGTGCTTAACCTAAATTCAAATATGCAAACTTCAAATATTTTAATGCAACATGAAACTGCTGATATCAAAGCAGCATAAACCCATTCAAAATGACATGTTATCAAGTAAGTACAAAAGAAAAGTAAATTCTTTACAGACTGAGACCTCATCTTTTATTTATCATCTTATGTATAACTTTTTGTAAAACATGTCAAAATGAGACATGAAAGATGTTTTTAAAATTAACTGAATGCTGTACAGTAAAAGTAATATAAAGACTATCACAAAGTATTAAAATACTTTGGGGTTAAAGTATATACAGAAAGAGGAACCTTTAATAAATGCTGAATATATTCATTATGAAAATCATAAACAGGCAATTCTGAGCAGGAACACTGGAAAGTAACACATAAAACACAAATGTATATCTATTTATGAGACATTTATAGCTAATAATTCTTTAAAAATCAAGTTCATACATTTTTTTGAATAAAATGTAAAAGACACAGAAATTCCTATTGACTACATATACTCTATTTGATTTCTAGAAAACCAACTGTTGGTATTCCTGAGGGTTCTATCAGGGTTTATGTAGCCTGGACAGTGGCAACTTCATGATGGTAAGATAGAAATTAAGGAAATTATCAGGGGTAGCTGGTTACACTGAAGAAATGAAAGCACTCATGTATTTTTCAATTTGGGATTAACACATACATACTACTATATATAAAATAGACAATCAATGAGGATCTACTGTATAGCATAAGGAACTCTATTCAATATTCTGCAACAACCTAAGTGGGAAAAAAAACTGAAAAAGAACAGATACACGTACATGTATAACTGAAACTAACATAACATTGTAAATCAACTTTAATCCAATATATAATTAATAAATAAATAAAAGAAACACCTTAAAAAGAAAATGAACAAACCACTCAGGGACTCTGATGAAGAGCAGAGAGGGTCCACAGATATTCAGGATCGTTCCTACAGCTACTTTGTCAATAAAAGTTTGAGAAATAGTATTAAAAAGGATCACATTTAGATACTTGAAAGCAATTCCAACTATAGAATGGAAAGACACAATATGGACAATTATCACTATACGGAATCTATGACATATCCATTTAGGAGCTATAACCTTTCTTCTAAATCAAAATCACAAAACTGGAATCTAGATAGCTCAGGATTTCAACACTAAGATCTTTAGAAATTATATTTTAGACAAAAGAAAAGTTCTGGCTCAATTATTCTGGCAGCATAGCCAGGAATAAGGTTTGCTAGCTTAAATCAGGAATGCAGCATATATCCTGCTGTTGCAGTAGAAATAACCTAATTTGCGTGTGCACTGCTGAAAAGAAAAAGGCTGTAAAGTGATGTCTAACTCTCTGAGTTTACAATTGCCTCCCTTAGGCAATAAATGCTTAGACAAGAGGATCCCTATTATGTCTAAATATTCCATATCTTATTTGCATTAAAAATAAAAAGCTCTGATGTTAATAAATTAATTTTCAAAAGTCAGGACAAAAGCATACACTAAAGAGAGCATTTTACTGCATGAAATTATATTACCAATCTAGCAATGATTCCGGGAACCGCATGCTAACAAGGAAGTTCCTGATAATACTTCCAAGTGCTGAGCCCCCAACCCTAATGGAATTTGAATTTGTAGGTTTAGATGAACAGGACCTCAGTCACAATTAGCAAGTGATACTTATTTAAGGTGTTATCTTACTGTGGAGACAAAGCAGCCTTTTGTTTAGCACTGTGATTCCTTAATGATTTCTGCTTTTATCTACAACAAAATGCTGAATGATCAGTTTTTAAAAAATTAATCAGGACAACCTTGTTCTAATGCAAAACGTCCCCTTTGGTTATGGTGAAGTCACAAATAACCACAAGAATAAATATCCACAAGATCTACTTCTCAGTTGTGATTCTGAGAGAATACTGCATGAACACAGTGCTGAGAATTTTGGCACCGAAACTACTAGTATATTCCTGACAGTCTGATAAACTGCTCCACTTTTCAAAAACATCATAGGGATGATTCCAGCTACAACACACATGAAAGCAAATCTTTAGAGCTTTGTTTCTAATATACAATTACCTTGCACATGCACATGTACCCTCACTCTCTGACTTAAGATAAATGCCTTAGCTTACTATTGTTCAAAACCTTTAAACCAACATTCTGCACCATCACTAAAACAGCTTAACATTGCATTCTAAAAGAACCCCGGATCGCAGGGGTACAGATCTCTTACCTGGGAAACCCCCTTGGACCATGGCTGTACCAGTGCTCCCTTCAGGGTATCTGCATTCCTGATAAACATTCAATGCTGGAAGCAGCTCAGATCCTCACCACAGACTCTGTCCTCTTCTGTCGACCTTGGGCCTATTCCCGCCCCCACCCCCTCAGATTTTATTCTCCTTCAAGACAAGTTGTCACTCTATTTCTATCAAGAGAAGCAATCAATTAAGCTAATTTCCAGCTACCCCTCCAGCTAACAGTCACATCTGTCAAGTAGGTGAGCTGCCTGGGAAAGTCTGCCGGGAGAAGCAAAATCCCGGGTTTCCAACATCTGACCCTCGGATGCTTCACGCTGCCGACTGTGGCACTCAGTTACCCTGCTCGCATCAGGATGATAGCTCTATTCCAGAACAGGAGGCGATATAAACACAACCATTTATTTTGTGGCCAGCTTCAATGAATATCATTTTAATGACCCAGTCTTCCTGCTGAGAAATAGTTCATCACATTAGTTGCATCTTTCTAGTGCAGATTAAAAGAAACAGCAGTCGATTTTAGCCTGTCCAAAGTGAAGGGAATAGTCATCAACTTACTGTCTCCTACTGCTCACAGCACTGAATCATTTTTATAACAAAGAAACTGGTGAACCACATTGAACACGCATATCCCCTAGTGAGATTCATTTGTGTCTCAGTAACAATCTAAACATGCAGTAAAGATTCTATTTAAGCAGTCAAGTCTTCAAGTTAGCTTCCTGAGCAGGGGGTGAAAAATTATAGGGAATTAAAAAAAAAAAAAACACCCTAGAAGCATCAGAGTAATCACTAGAGAAATAGTTGAGTTTTCTCCAATTTCATTTAAAATACTACATTGCATTGCCTATCCCACCCCAATCCCGGTAGACCTTATTAATATAATCATATAACCAACTGCAATTGCTTCAGAATTACCTTTCTATCCATCACTAGAGTATCTGCTGACTTTCTTTATAAAATGTAGAATAAGAAGTCACCTCTGTGATCACTGATCAAATGGATGAATAATATAAAGTCAAGAACACCTGAACATTTAAATGCTTCTCAAGATATCTTAATACATTTCTTTGCTTATAGTTCCAATAAATGTATCCAAATTATTTCAAGGACTCAAGCTTTGGAAGTTCTTAGAATAAAAATTGATTAATATAGAAAGCAAAGTTTACCAGTCTCCAGTTACAGGGCTAGAATAAGAATTCTACTTAAGAATTTACTTAATCATGAAGAAAAGGCTCCAGAAAAGGCTCCAGGAAATGAGAAAAAGAATTTATAGAAAACTGAAATTTTAAATTTTAGCATTTATATCTTAATATTTTCCCTCCAACTTTGCAGTGTCAGAAACAGAAAACAAAACTGGAGAAAATAAATGCATATATTTAGTAAAATGAACATGGAGTTATCACTAGAAGCCATTAATGAATGCTGTTTGCTTATATAAGGTGAATATTCTTAAGATTCTTTAAGTCCTTAGTAATAATTGCTGTTGATTGTAGTGACATCTATTGGCAAGGTAGAGATCAACTGCAGAGCCCACAGAAAAAAAACAAACAAAATTTTTAAAACAAAATAATGACTAGTTGTTCAACAAATCTTCATTAATCATGAGTATGTGTGTGTGTGCGTGTGCGCGCGTGTGTGTGTGTGTGTGTGTGTGTGTGTGTGTGTGTGTGTGTATTAGTCGCTCAGTCATGTCTGACTCTTTGCAACCCCATGAACTGTAGCTCGCCAGGCTCCTCTGTCCATGAATTTCTCCAAGGCACAAATATTGGAGTGGGTAGCCATTCCCTTCTCCAGGGGATCTTCCTTCATGTTAAAAATTAGCATGGTAAACACAGGAAGTCACTGAAGGGAAGCCTAAATGTGGTCCTGAAACGAGACCTAGATTCCAGTACTGACCTCAACAATAACTAATTCTGTGACTTGGGGTAAATTAATTGGTCTGAGTCTTAGACTGTAAAATTAGTCAGACCAGTTGAACTTGATGATTCTTAAAAAAAACTTGATGAACTTAAATTCCATCACCACCGAGGAACCTATTGATTCAGATACTTTAATTCCCTTCTTTTATTTTTTCATTCCCTTCTTCAAATTTGCTATTTGATTGCTCTCCTCCTTTAACAGAGATGTTTTAATAATAAGTTTTAACTATACTCTACAGGTGTAGTTCTATAGTATAAGATGATGCTTAACTTGGAAATAATTTTAAAAGCTGTATTTAGCATAATTTTTACAACATAAAATTCACTCACACACACAACTCAGTGATTTATAGTAAACTTAAAGAGCTGGGCAACCATCACCACAATCCAGGTTAAGAACATTTCAACCAAAAAAATCCTTCAATTCCTACTCAAATTTAGGCAACCACTAACTTACTTTCTATCTCTAAAAATTTGTTTCTCACAGACACTTTATCTAAATGCGGCAAGGAGATCCAACCAGTCCATCCTAAAGGAGATCAGTCCTGGGTGTTCACTGGAAGGACTGATGCTGAAGCTGAAACTCGGTACTTTGGCCACCTGATGCGAAGAGTTGACTCACTGGAAGAGACCCTGATTCTGGGAAAGATTGAAGACAGGAGGAGAAGGGGACGACAGAGGATGAGATGGCTGGATGGCATCACTGACTCATTGGACATGAGTTTGGGTGAACTCAGGGAGTTGGTGATGGACAGGGAGGCCTGGCGTGCTGTGATTCATGGGGTCGCAAAGAGTCGGACACGACTGAGTGACTGAACTGAACTGAACTACAGTATGTAGTTCTGCATCAGGCTTCCTTTACTTTGGATAATGAGCATGTAATCAGTATTTTGCTCCTTTTTATTACTGAAGAGTATTATTCTACTATATGGATACATAACATTTTGTTTATCCATTCACCAGTTGACTGACATTTGGCCACTTCCAGCTTTTGGCTACTATGAATAATGCTGCTATGAACTTTTATGCAGGAGTCTTCATGTGGACGTATGTTTTCACTTCTTTTAAAAGTATATGCCTAGAAGTAGAATTGCTGGGTTCCATGGTAAACTTTTTAAGAAAGTACCAAGCCAAAAAAATAAAAAGAAAGAAAGTACCAAACCATTTTCCAAAGTGACCATATTAATTTACATTTCTACCAGAAGTGTATGAGAGTTCTAGATGTACACTTATTTTTTTTAGCTAAAACCACTGTAGTCGATGTGCAGTGGCTTGATTTGCATTTCCCTAATAAATTCATGATGTTGAGCACCTTTTAGAGTGCTTATTAGCCATTTATATATCTTCTTTGGTGAAATGTCATTTTAAGTTTTGCCTATTTTTAAAAATTGGGTTGATTGTCTTCTTGTTATTGAGCTGTAAAGATGAAATGCTTTTCTTCCAAATAAACATATCTTGTTATCAAAAATTCAAGTGGATCAAACAAAGTGAATAGTAGAAGCTTCTTCTCAAAACTCCCCTCTCAAAACAGTTTGCCCTACATGCTTCTGAACTTTTTTCAATGAAAAAAATACTCGAGATTCTATAAAGTTCACCTTTGACCTTAGACTCTGACTGAAATCTGAGATTTGGCTTTGCTTCCAGGAGGCCAAAGATCTGAGAGACACTTGGAATCATTCAGGCACCTCTGAACCAGGGCAAGATCAACGACACTAGAGCAACAGGGGCTAACAATACAAAACTAAATCCTGTCTCAGTGGCAGTGACTCAAACACAGCTGACGCTTCTGATCACGTTATTATCTAAGCTAGCATTCTTCATACAACATGGAGTGAAATGTTTCTTTTTGTCCTTGATACGTTGCAATTTCATCAGCTTGCTGAAGTATAAATGCTTACTATTACAAGAGTAAAATACTACAAGATAAGATCTTATCTAATTAAAGATAAGAATAAAAGCTGATTTTTACTTTAAAATTATTAAAGTTTTTAAAGGTTAAGTAGATCAATACATCACCAGTTATATGAATATTGAGAACTAACTCTACAAAGAACATTATAACCTTTGTGAATCAATGTATGTTGATTTCATTGAATTTTTTTTTTTAACATTTAAAAACTACAAAGCACAAAACTAGAGACTCAATCATGTCATAAACTTTATAGGACTGTTCAGCAAATTAGCATGCATATTAAGGAAAGTAATCTTTAAAAGCCATATTTTTAGCTTTTGAATTCTACTTGGGCCATGAATTTTAAAAACTTTATTTCAGAATAGTTGATTTATGATATTAGTTTCAGGTGTACAATGCAGTAATTCGTTATTTTTATAGAATATCCTCCATTTAAAGTTAATATGAAATACTGGCTATATTCCCTGTGCTGTGCAATATATCCTTGTAACAACTTATTTATTTTAAATCTCGTAGTTTGTACCTCTTAATTGCCTACACTTACCTTTCCTCTCCCCACTTCCCTCTTCCCACTGGCAACCACTAGTTACTTCCATATATCTGTGAGTCTCTTTTCTGTTTTGTTATGTTCATTCGTCTTGGACCATGAATTTTTCTCAGAAAAATTTCCTGTGTATTCTTTCTACACCGGGAAGGATGAAATGAAAGTAAAATATCAAGCCCACAACACTGAAATTTCATGGGAATGAAAAACTATAAAATCATAAACAAAACTTGCTGTGATAATTCCACCTCTGGTCCAAGGAAAAATAAGGACTAAGATTGGGAAAATACACCACAGAAAAATGAAGTCATCCAAAGTATCTTTCTCTTCTAATCATCCCCCCGAGAGTGGAAGTATAATAGTATCAGAGTATTCAATTGATCAAGGAACTTTTGGTAGCAGACAGTGCTAATAAAGTATTGTTCCTACATGGTAAAGTTAAATTTCAAAAAACTGACTTCTAAAATTTTTAAAAATTAAATTATAATAACTTTTGGATAAAAATTTTAAAACATACTATGCCAGAATTTCATTCTGTAATGGCAATATTTGCAAACACTGGAGAATGCTGAATTACTACTGATAATAATAAAGAGTATCAGCTAACATTCCAGTGTACCCCCTATGTGTCACTTCCTATATGAGCACGTGACATACATCATTTCTTCTCGTTTCTCACAAGCTTCCAGTGAAAGGAGTACCATTACCATCCCCATAATACGACAAGAAAACTAAGGGAAAGATATGCAACTTGTTCCAGGTCAAATGGCTAGAAATGCTTAGAGATTAACTGACTAAAGACTATAGGGTGTATTAATTTCACATAATATACATTGATCTAATTTCTACTAGTGAAAAATACAGCAGTAAACTTCTTTTTGTGTATACATATACACACACATACATTTATACAAACATGTATAAGGGCAACAAATTCCTTAGGACATATCGCTGGAAGTTGAGATAGTCAAAGAATATGCATATTTAAATATTTCACATGTGCTGCCAAATGTCTCTAGAAAGAGGTACATGAATTCAGAATCCCATCAACAGTATACAGAACTCTCTTTTTCCACAACCTCTCCAACAATGAGCAACCCTAATTTTTAAAATCTACAGTAATCTAATGGTCAAAAAAAAAAAAATCAATTTTTTACTAATTTACATATCTCTCGTTTTTAATGACGCTGAACAGAATTTTTGTATTTGTTATTCAAATCTATTACATGATCTCTGATATATGCACATTTTTCTATTGTTGTACATGTATTTTTCCCCTGAATATGTCAGTTCCTCAGTTCAGTCGCTCAATCATGTCTCTTTGAAACCCCATGGATTGCAGCACACCAGGCCACCCTGTCCATCAAAAACTCCCGGAGCTTGCTCAAACTCATGTCCATCAAGTTGGTGATGCCAGCCAATCATCTTATCCTTCTTCGTCCCCATCTCCTCCTGCTTTCAATTTTCCCAGCATCAGGATCTTTTCGAATGAGTCAGTTCCTCACATCAGGTGGACAAAGTATTAGAGTTTCAGTTTCAGCATCAGGCCTTCCAATAAATATTCAGAACTGATTTCCTTGAGGATTGACTGGTTTGATCTAATTGCAGTCCAAGGGACTCTCAACAGTCTTCTCCAACACCACAGTTCAAAAGCATCAATTCTTTGGTGCTCAGCTTTCTTTATAGTCCAACTCTCACATCCATAGTGACTATTGGAAAAACCATAGCTTTGACTAGATGGACCTTTGTTGGCAAAGTAATGTCTCTGCTTTTTAATATGCTGTCTAGGTTGGTCATAGTTTTTCTTCCAAGGAGCAAGCATCTTTTAATTTCATGGCTGCAGTCACAATCTGTAGTGATTTTGGAGCCCCAAAAAAATAAAGTCTGGCACTGTTTCCATTGTTTCCCCATCTATTTGCCGTGAAGTGATGGGACTGGATGCTATGATCTTCATTTTTTGAATGTTGAGTTTTAAACCAGCTTTTCCACTCTCCTCTTTCACTTTCATCAAGAGGCTCTTTAGTTCTTCTTCACCTTCTATGATAAGAGTGGTGTCATCCGCATATCTGAGGTTCTTGATATTTCTCCTGGCAATCTTAATTTCAGCTTGTGCTTCATCCAGCCTGGCATTTTACATGATGTACTCTGCATATAAGTTAAATAAGCAGGGTGATAATATACAGCCTTGACGTACTCCTTTCCCAATTTGGAACCAATCCATTATTCCATGTCTGGTTCCAACTGTTGTTTCTTGACCTTCATACAAATCTCTCAGGAGGCAGGTAAGATGGTCTGGCATTTCCATCTCTTGAAGAATTTTCCACAGTTTGTTGTGATCCACACAGTCAAATGTTTGGGCATAGTCAATAAAGCAGAAGTAGATGTTTCTCTGGAACTCTCTTGCTTTTTCAATGATCCAACAGGTGTTGGCAATTTGATCTCTGGTTCCTCTGCCTTTTCTAAATCCAGCTTGAACATCTGGAAGTTCATGGTTCACATACTGTTGAAGCCTTGCCTGGAAAATTTCAAGCATTACTTTGCTAGCATGTGAGATGAGTGCAATTGTGTGGTAGTTTGAACATTCTTTGTCATTGCCCTTCTTTGGGACTGGAATGAAAACTGACCTTTTCCAGTCCTGTGGCCACTGCTGAGTTTTCCAAATTTGCTGGCATATTGAGTGCAGCACTTTCACAGTATCATATTTTAGGATTTGAAATAGCTCAACTGGAATTTCATCAACTCCACTAGCTTTGTTCGTAGTGATGCTTCCTAAGGTGCACTTGGCTTCGCATTTCAGGATATCTGACTCTAGGTGAGTGATCACGCCATCGTGGTTATCTGGGTCTAAGATATTTTTTGTATAGTTCTGTGTATTGTTGCCACCTTTTCTTAATATCTTCTGCTTCTGTTAGGTGCATAGCATTTCTGTCCTTTATTGTGCCCATCTTTGCATGAAATGTTCCCTTGGTATCTCTGATTTTCTTGAAGAGATCTCTAGTCTTTCCCATTCTATTGTTTTCCTCTATTTCTTTGCATTGATCAGTTAGGAAGGCTTTCTTATCTCTCCTTGCTAGTGTCTGGAAGTCTGCATTCAAATGGGTATATCTTCTCTTTTCTCCTTTACCTTTAGCTAAATATATATGCATTCAAAAATATGTGTATACATTTTATGTTTTTAATTTTTATGTAAGCCTACTTATCATTATCTTTTACTGTGCTGATATAATAAATCAAAAGACATTTCCCTATACCAAGAGTGTATCTTTTTAAAATCTTAGACTTTTATAATATTTTTATGGTTTTAGAAGTACATGATTCTTTTGGAATTCATTTATAATTTTGGTGAGAAGTGAATATCTGTATATTTTCTCCCCAAATGATTATCTAACCCATTGTTTACAGAACAATATATCGTATTTCTAGTATTTAAAAAATAATTTTATATTCTAAATTCTGAATAGACTTTAGATCTATTACTAGATCATTTCTAATGCAAATACTAAACTGCTTTAATAACTACAGTTTTAAACAGTATTTCTAATCAACAGTGCTACTAGTATCCTATGTTGGGTAATTCTTTACTGTACAAGATTATCCCATACATACAAGGCAGTGCCTTTGGCACCCAACTAACAAATAACAGTAGAATACCCTGTCCATTTAGACCAGGGACATCTGGCAATGTATAAAGACATTTTTGGTTGTTGCAACTGGGGTGGGAGGGAGAGGCTACTGGCATCTAGAGTGTAGAGACCAAGGATGCTGTTAAACATCCTATAATGCAAAGGTCAGTCCTCCACAATAAAGAATTAAAGTCCAAATGTCAGTAGCCCAAGGTGGAGAAAAACTATTCAGACAGCCAAAACCTCTCTCACTCACTTCTAAAGCTCCAGGTTGAGTTTGAAAGCCATCAGTTAAGAATATATTCAGATACTAGGGAAGTGCATGGCCCCATCCTTTCAGGTTTTCTTTTCCAAAATCACTTAGCATTTCATTTCTAAGTCAATGTTCAATAAGATTTTCATATTTTTTAAAGCCTATATACACTTAGTGTGTGTGCATGTGCATGTGCATTCAGCTCTTTGTGACCCCCATGGACTGTAGCTCACCAGGTACCTCTGGCCATGGAATTCTCCATGCAAGAATACTGGAGGAGGCAGCCACTCCCTTCTCCAAGGGATTTTCCTGACCCAGGGATCAGACTGCATTTCCTGTGGCTCCTTCATTGGCAGGAGGATTCTTTACCACTACCAATGCCTAGGAAGCCTCCTATACACTTAATTAGATTCAAATTACCTTATATGGGTTTCAAGACTTTCACTAACATCAAATGATGCCTATTTAGAAGTGTGTATGAGTGTGTGTGCGTATAGATGACTATGTCTGTGAATATGTACACGTTTTTCTTGAGAGTGAGTGGGTTTATAGTTTTTATCACATTGCCAAACAGTAAATAACTCAAAAAGTTATGGAACATTGAAATGTTCTCCATTTATAAATGTATTATTAATGGATTTTTTTAAAACGTTTTTCTGTTATTTCTATTAGGAAAGTTCTCACATTTTCTAAGTAGATAATACTGATTAGAAGATTTTTTTCATATTTACAGTTAATATGTAGCCTGACGTACTGTTGCCAAAAGATTATTTTAGTTGTTGAGTTTTTGAGACTGACAACTGTATTATCATTTTTGAATAACTGTTAAAACAGTTAATAGTTATTTGTGAATAACTGTTAAGACAGTAAGCTACTGAATTGGACACTTTCAGTAGATGCATTGTATGGTAATGTGGATTATATCTCAATAAAGTTGTTTTTTAAAAAGCCATCCCCTTCACTGGAGAAGGAAATGGCAACCCACTCCAGTACTCTTGCCTGGAGAATCCCACGGACAAAGGAGCCTGGTGGGCTACGGTCCATGGGGTCGCAAAGAGTCGGACACGACTGAGCAACTACACATCCCCTCTAAACTTATACATAGTCTGACTCTGAGTGATCTGGTAATAAATCACGTTTCAGAAGGTCTTAGCTAGTATCCTATCCTTAAAAGCAACTGACATAAAAACAAGAATTAAAGTAAAACACAAAATGCAAGGTATTGGTAATCTAATTTTTATTTGTGTGGTGTGGTTCACAGGCTACTTTTATTGTGCTTCATATTCCAAATATATTCCTTATACTGAATATTACATTATGACATGTAATGGGGGGAGAGAATCTGAGGAAAATGCTATAACTATGTATCAGAGTCATAGTTAAACCAACTCCTTACTGAGGGGAAAAAAAATGTGGAGAAACAAAACACCTCAGGAGAGTACGCTATTCTGGAATTAAGGGATAAAGAAAGGGCTTTAAAAGGTCTTTAGCACGAGGTTCTATTTGAATCTTTGTTATATCACTTAAAAGCAAGGTGTCAGACAAGTCAATTACATTCTGAATTCTAGGACTTCATATGCATCAAGAGACAGGGCAATTGTAAGAGTCTCATTGCTTCACTCTCTTACGTTACAAAAAGTCATTCCAAACCTTCTGCCCCCTCCAGTTTAAAACTGTAATTGAAAGACTGAATGCCACTAGGTTAGAACGACCCAAGTGATACAAAAGCATTTACATTCTGGGATCGAAAGTGAACAAAGCAGGACTTTGTGGAGACTGTAGCTCCTCTCCCTGAGGATCAGAACTTTTAGATAAAATAATGGGTGGCGTACTGAGAAAGAGACATCAAGCTGTTCTGGACAGGATGGTCCGAAACCATGTGGAGGGTACAGTTCAGGAGAAAAGTACCTCCAAAGCACCAGGAGCACACCTGGGTTTTCAGTGCACCCCATGGGACTATGCGAGTCACATGCCTTCTTTCATTAATTTGCCAAAAAAAAAAAAAAATTACAGGAGTATTAGAATAAAGAGTCAGGGAAGATTTTCCAAAGAATGTGACATGCAGCTGAAATCAGCAGAAGAGATCACCTTTCAAAGGCTCTTCTGAGAATACACTTAAAGAGTTGAAGAGAATTTATGGCACATAGTAGGTACTTAATAAACTGTGGCTACTACCACATAGCTACTAAAATTCTGGCAATAAAAACACGAAGCTACAAATATGAGGAGATGAGAAAGAAGATTTATCTATATTTGCTGATTCATTTTCAGAAAGAAGGGCTTTCCTGGTGGCTCAGCTGGTAACGAATCTGCCTGTAATGTGGGAGACCTGAGTTTGATCCCTGGGTTGGAAAGATCCCCTGAAGAAGGGAACATCTACCCACTCCAGTATTCTGGCCTGGAGAATTTCATGGACTGTATAGTCCATGGGATCGCAAAGAGTCGGACACAACTGAGCAACTTTCACTTTTCACTTTTCAGAAAGAAAGACAATAAAGTTATGACATCTTTTCAGTAGCCAACTGAAAATCTGGGTCAGGATATCAGAGCAAGGTTAAGGCCAGAAATAAAGACTGGAAAGTCATCACATGACAGTGAACTGAGTTATCATTTCATGCCCTCGATGATATTAAACCTCTGACAAGACAATCTAGATAACTTTAAATTTAGGTATTAAACACTATACCATAAAGTTAAGTAGAAAGTTTTGCACCACTGATACCTCCCTTTGACAAGTCATGCAGGTTTGATAATGGTAGTTTTTGTCAACAGCTAAGCATTTATGTGGGGCAGGAGAAGAAGGGGACGACAGAGGATGAGATGGCTGGATGGCATCACCAACTCGGTGGACATGAGTTTGAGTAAATTCTGGGAGTTGGTGATGGACAGGGAGGCCTGGCATGCTGTGATTCATGGGGCTGCAAAGAGTCAGACATGACTGAGTGACTGAACTGAACTGAACTGAAGCATTTATGTGGATATTGCCTCTTGATAAAAAATAAAAATAATTTTATTTATTTGTTGTTTCTGGCTGTGCTAGGCCTTTGTCGCTGTGAGGGCTTGTCTCTAGCAGTGGAGAGCAGGGGCTCCTCTCTCCTTGTGGTGTGCAGTCTTCTCACTGTGGTGGCCTCTCTCGTTACGGAGCACAGGCTCCCAGGCCTGCGGGCTTTAGGAGTCGCCGCACATGGGCTCAGCGGTTCTGGTGCACAGGCTTAACTGCTCCAGGGCATGTGTGATCCTCCTGGATCAGAAACTGAACTTGTATTTCCTGCATTGGCATGGGGATTCTTAATCACTGAGCCACAAGGGAAGCCCTATTTCTTAATTTGAAACTGTTTCAAAACTCTTAATTAAAATTCAAAAAGTTTCTTATTGCTAAGATGATTGTACGACATCTCATGGCAATTAGACACCAGAATGCCATATGTTCAACTATGTGTTAAATAAGATGAGTGATCTATAATATAAATGCCTGTTACGTAACACACTCTCTATATAGGTATCCTTGGGAGATGTGAGGTTCACGTCCAGACTACTGCAAAAGAGTGAGTCACAGTTTGAGTCACTTTGGTTTCGCAGTGCATATAAAAGCTTTGATGTTGTTCAGTCATGAACTCATATCGGACTCTTTGACCTCGTGGACTGTAACACGTCAGACTCCTCTATCCTCTACTATCTCCCAGAGTTTGTTCAAATGCATGTACACTGAGTCAGTAATACTATCTAACCGTCTCATCCTCTGCCACCCCCTTCTCCTTTTGCCTTCAATCTTTCCCAGCACCAGGGTCTTTTCCAATGAGTCAGCTCTTCACATCAGGTGGCCAAAGTATTGGAGTTTAGGCTTCAACATCAATCCCGTCGATGAATATTCAGGGTTAATTTTCTTTGCAACTGCCTGGTTTGATCTCCATGCTGCCCAAGGGACTCTCAAGAGTCTTCTCCAGCACACAATTCAAAAGCACCAATTCTATAGTACTCAGCCTTCTTTATGGTCCAATTCTCACATCCGTACATGACTACAGGAAAACCATAGCTTTGACTACGCAGACCTTTGTTGGCAAAGTGATGCCTCTGCTTTTTAATATGCTGTCTAGGTTGGTCATATCTTTCCTTCCAAGGAGCAAGCGTCTTTTAATTTCATGACTGCAGTCACCATCTGCAGTGATTTTGGAGCCCAAGAAAAGAAAGTCTATCACTATTTCCATTGTTTCCTTGTCCATCTGCTATGAAGTGATGGGACTGGATGCCATGATCTGCCACTACTTCTACATTTTCCCCTTCTATTTGCCATGAAGTGATAAAAGCTATGTTTATACTATAATCTACTATGTATGCAATAACATTATGTGTAAAAACCAATGCACATACCATAATTTAAAAATACTTAATTGCTAAAAAAAAAAAAAAAATGTTAAACATCATCTGATAATGCAGGTTGCCACAAACCTTCAAAATTAACCAGCGAAACACAATAAAAGGAGGAATGCCTGTATTGGTTGAAACACTGAATTCTCACAACAACCTGAACAATAATTACTTTGTTTATTTTACTAAGTATCCCCAGCAATACTATGTTGCTAAGTTCAAGGGTTACTACTCTGTCTCCAACCTCCTCAGCCTCTCAGAATGCTTCCACAGAGGTTCAGTGACATAACCCTTCTTGAAACACATTCTCTTAAACTAATTTTATAATCTGAGAGTATTCTTATGCTTGGATGCTCTTATACTGGGCAAGTGCTGGACTCCCTTCTTGCCGCTGTCTATACATACTATTCTACCTCACCAGTTCCCATGAGTTTAATACCATCCAGATCAGCGGTTTTCAGAATGTGGGCCCTGAGTCAGAAGTATTAACATTACCTAGAAATGTAAATTATTGGGTGCTCCTAGGTGTGACGAATTAGAAACTGGGGGTAGGGAATTAGTGGTTGAACAACTTCCAACAGGTGCTTCTAACGCAAGCCAAAGTTTGAAAACCACAGATCCAGATGTGTGCTTTTTATTCTCCAGGTTGTGACTCATTAGTTGATCAAGAAATAAGCTGAGATGCAAACAGCATTTTAAAAACTGAAATAGAACCATATAGAGGGAATTCCCTGGTGGTCCAATGGTTAGAATTCAGCCCTTCCATGCTGTGGGCCAGTTTCAATCCCTGGTCAGGGAACTAAGGCTCTGCAAACCATGCAGCAGGGCCAAAAACAAAAAGAAGTAGTACAGAAAATAGTGCTTCATACGTTATAAATGTAGGCAATACTTCATGAAACTCTTATTTCAATTATATATGCATATTAGTGTGTGTACATGTGTGTACATGCACATATATATTTGGTTGTCAAATGTGTTACTGAGAATCACAGTCTTGAAAAAAAAAATTCATCAATATGATAACTAAAAAGCCAGCTCTTTCGTCCTTTTTTGCCATTTAGGTCTTATCTTGCTCAGACTCCCATTTCACTTAATTTTGCTTCCTCCAAGGGATTTATTCTCAAACTACCTTGTTTATTTGGTGTTTATAGTACTTATAACATTTAAACTATTTTATTGTTTATAAGCTTTTTGCCTCTCTAGAATATAAGCCAGCAAAAGTAGAAATCTTGTTCCCTGCTGTGTTGCTGACATCTAAGACAGTATCTGCCCACCTAAAATACCCACTCTGTAAGTATCTCTTGACTGGATAAACTTTATAAATGAATAACCTACCAAAGGTGACTTAAGTTAGATTAAACTACACTCTAGAATCATGCGTACCTCATGACAGTGATCTTTCTAATACAATCATCACTTCCTAGTAGGCCTAAGGCATGAATTCCAGTTGTCCACTTCCTAGTCTTGGACCACGGGAAAGTTATATAATCATATTTTCACCATTGTAAAAAGAAATGCTTAGTGTGGGGACAATAAGAATCTGATAAAACAGTGAACTAATTTACTTTTAATTTTTGGACAGATGAGCAGAGCATTCATTTAATAAGAGTTAAGGAACAAATAAAAACTCACAGGATCCATATCAAGAAGAAATAAGGAGAGCTAGAGGCTTTAAGTTCACCTACATTTTAAATGTGAACTATCTCATGACTCCATACAGTTCAAACCCTTCTGCAGAAGATTAAAAGCAAATCCAATGGGAAGGAAAATGTACACTGAGAAGGAAAAAACTGGGGAGCAAAATGAATGGAAAGTCATATTCACAGCTGGAGAAACTTGTGAAATTCAAACTTGCTGGAGAATCTGCAAAATGTCATAGTTAAAAGATGACTTTGTTATTAGAAGTCTATATCTGCACTCAGTGTCTGGGGTAGGAAATGGCAACTTACTCCAGTATTCTTGCCTGGAAAATTCCATGGATAGAAGAGCCCGGCAGGCTACAGTCCATGGGGTCACAAAGAGTCAGACATGACTGAGCACCTGAACACACGTGCACACATCGTGAATACCACTTTGACGCCATTAGAGCAGTCCCAAGACCACGTGTACCTGTGTGTTCACAGCACACACTCACAGCGTTAGTGGGGTTCAGGAGGGGCAGTGATTTACACTGAATGCATGCTCAGTCGTCAACATTCCCAATCCAGGGATCAAACCTGCATCTCCTGTCTCCTGCATTGGCAGGCAGATTCTTTACCACTGGTGGTCTGGTGGTTTAGTCACTAAGTCATGTCCGACTCTTGAGACCCCATGGACTGCAGCCCGCCAGGCTCCTCTGTCCATGGGATTTTCCAGGCAAGGATACTGGAGTGGATTGCCATTTCCTTCTCCAGGGGAATCTTCTTGACCCAGGAATCAAAATGAGGAATCGAACCCAGGTCTCCTGCATTGCAGGCAGATTTTTTACTGACTGAGCTATGAGGGAAGCCCACTGGGCCACCCCAAATCATGCTATTGCTATTTCTGGGATATTAACATTTTAATTAATGGGAAAATAGAAGATAGACAGTACCAGCTTTGGAGGCAGAGTGCCTGGGTTTAAATTCCATTTCCACTATTTATTAGCTGTGTACTTTTGACATATTTCTTAATTTTTCTGAGCCTGTTTCTTTATTTGTATATTTAGAGACCTCACAAAATTATTATGTTGACTGAGTTAATAATACATATGAAGACCTGGCACATGGTAAGGCAGAGTATTTACTAGGTATCACAATCCTTATACTAAATTCTTTAAAAGTTTTCTCTTCTAATGCTCACAGCAATACTATGAGACAGGTTATTATAAGATATCCCCTCTCCTCCGTATACATGAGAAAGTGTCAGCCATGAAAAGGTTAAGAAGCCTGTCCATGAATTCACAACTAAGTGAATAGGGTTAGAATGTAATCTTAGTCATATGCTTAAACCAGGTTTCCTAACAACCATGAAAATATGGGCCTTCTAGTAACCCAGAAATTATGAATAATCAACAAGCTACCTCCACCCTGCTACAGCTTCCATAATAACTATTATAGAAACAAAGGGTTACATTACACAAGTGCACACATACATCAATAGTATCCATTATGTGCTGTGCTTTCAAAGAGGTTGAGAACCAAGGCACTGCAGTACTTTCCTTAAATTTTGTTTCCATGCCTTTGTATCCTCCATTCCAGGTGGGTTATCCCACTGAGATAAAAAGCAGCAAAGTTTAATTTCTCTCACAGCAGACTCACTTAGCACTATTAGTGAAAAACAGTTGGTCTTCAACAAAGATTGTCAAATAAATGAAAATGCATGAGAAAGTGTTCTATAAAATCACGAAGTACAAAGCAAGTTTTTATAAAGTCAACTTAATTGTTTCTTTTATTTATTTTTATATTTTATTTATATATTTAGAAAATTATAAAGTTATAGTGAACTTTATAATACTTTTTGAAGATTCACAATATAAAAGGCTAACAGCCTTATCACCGTATTTTAATCTTCATCACAACCCCTATAAAATAGGTACCATTATTTTCATAGAAGAAGGAATGCTTAAGGTCACACACTATGAAATATTAGAGACCAAATTTTAACTCTTTCAATTTCTGTATCAAACTCCTTTTCTATATAGGAAAAATATTATTTTAAAGTATATAAATTTCAAAAACCATTAAAGCCAACCTTGTAAATGCATAACCCTGTAGGTTTTAGTATAGTCATAAATTGTGCAACCATCATCACAATCTAATTTTAGAGCATTTTCATCACTCCAAAATAAATTCTGTATACAATAGCAATGAGATCTAACTACATACAGTTTACATGCATAAAAGGAATGTAAATTCTTTTAAATAAAGCCTCCTCTAAATATATGTGAAAGCATATTTGATGCACCTAATGCAAAAGAACATCATGTAATGACAACTAAAGGAGAAACTTATGAGTTGGTGGGCCTTCTATAATTTTGCATTGTCAGTATCACCATTTGTCTGGGCACAGCAAGTAACCAAGGACTAACATCTACATTCAACTCTGATTACTGTTGGTCAAACTCCAATTTCAAGGACTTCTTAGCATTTCTATATTTACAACCAAATAGTAAGACTAGGATGGACTGTAGATAAAAGTTTACCACCCAGTTGCCTTTGATATTCACTGTTATATTAATGTCAGAGGCAAAAGCTTAGGAAAATAAAGTCACACAAGTTAGGAGATCTGAATTTTCTTTTTCAGCAAGATATGTTCATACACATTTTCTAAGAACCCACACCACTGTATTTGATAATTTACAACAATCATTAAAGTCTAATTTAATAAGTTATGCATCTATCCCAAACAATGAAAAGGAACTCACTGTTGGTAAATGCACATTCTTCTTCAGATTCATCACTGTCATCAGATGGAGCTCTATAAGGAGGTGGCAGTTTCATTGGTGGTGGAGCAGTTCCTCGCCTCTGAAGATGCAAAATTTGAGAGAAGAGTTAACTGCCTTTGTTCAACCTCTTCCTCAATGACAAACAGGATTAAAAGATAATCTGTAAATATTTTGACTATATCCAACTTTCATCATATCACTAGGATTATAATTTTTTTATTCTCTATGTTATTATGTAAAGTGACTCTGTGATATAAATACACCAATACAGAAAACAGAAATTCAAAAGCACAACTTTTAAAACTGTTGACCTTCCCCAGAAGCATGCATTCCTTTCTCCAGTGAGAAAACCAATTACATGTATCTTCTTTACACTGTCGAGAGTTAGTCTTCTTTGTTTCTGACCAAATAACTCAAATGAAAGACATTTCAAAAATGTCTTAGATATAAAAATGACCCAATGTGTTAATCTTATGATTATTTCAACTTTTTATTCAATTATAAAAGGTACAGATTTCATTCTTTATAAAGTACTTGAAATACCAAGATTTTCTAACTGAAGAGGTATTCATCTATAATTTGTAAATAATTAACACACATTTCAATGTTTTAAAAAGAGAGAGAATGTTTTACGATGAATACCTTTTGTATTTCTGTATATGTAGTCTTTAAATTTACACACCAAATGATACAGTACATCAATATTTGGTTTAAAGAGGCTTAATTAAAGTAGACTTTATGATCATATTACCTGTATACAATGCAGACCTTTTCTTAAATGCTGGGAAAAATAAAACATACCAAACTACGGAGAGATCCAAGCTGCTGGAAAGAATAGGAGCTGATATACCCAAGCTCCCCACAGATGCCAAAATAACTGAATTAAGATTTGTTTTGCTACAGGATTTCAATAAAGCACAATCAATTATGCTTTATAGGACAAAGCCACTAATGGCAGGATACACTTCAGTAAATGGACAATGACTGGTCCATTACAGAAAGCAGACATGTAATAAATTCCTCCAAAATAGAAAACACTATTTGGCACCCAGAAGGAAAAACACACACTCAAATTTATTCAGGATAGCATCTAATCAAAGGTCATTCTAAGTGAAAGACAAAGCTAAGGACAAGGAGAGCTAGCTTTTAAAATAGTAGTAAAAGATATGAATTCTCTTTAATAGCACTTTAAAAAAGTATATTTAAGGGGCAATTGTTTTTATTATCTATTTATTTAACTTCTACCAACACGCTCACAAAGAATGTAGGATAAGCATATTCTGGGCTCCCTATGGTATGAATGTGGGTTGCCAGATGTCCAGGCATCTTTGTACCACATATGGGAGAAGAGTGTAGGCAGGTCCAGGCTCTCACTGTGGCAACGAAGGCTGGAGCAAGGTATGCAAGGGAGGGCCAGGTGGACAGAACTTCTGTGAGGGTAGAGAAAAACACAGACTACAGGACATCCTCAGCTCTGAAAACAGTTTCCTTAACTGTTTGCTGAATGAGTAAATAACTGGTTGTCATTCATGTTGTTTCAGTTCTCTGACATATTAACATTTAGAAAAATGACAATAACACAAAACATCTTGTTCAAGAGCATTGCATATTAAGGACTTTGCTGATGGTCCAAGGTTAAGAACCCACCTTGCGATGCAGGGAACATGGGTTCGATCTGTGGTCCATGATCCTACATGCCGTGGGAAAACTAAGCCTGCGCGCCACAACTGCTGGGTGCGCACAACAGCTGCTGAAACCCGCACCCTAGAGCTCATGCCCCACAACAGGAGAGGCCCCCACAATGAGAAGGCCACGCCCCGCCACCAGAGAGGAGCCCCCTTTTGCCACAACTAGGGGAATCCCATGTGCAGCAACCAAGAGCTCATGAATTGCAACAAAGACCCAGTGCAGCCAAATAAATAAATAAATAAATTTTTTAAAAAGAGCATTTAGATTTCTTATAGAAATGTAAAGTTATTTTAACAAATTATTACAGTTGTGTTGCCTTATAAGACATTAACTAGTTTAGTGTCTAAATTTTAATCTTATTTAAACATTTTTTTCAGCAAACATAAATACTCTCTCCAATTCTCTCTGAACCAGGACAACTACCTTTTTGGTTCCCATGTTAGTGATTTTAATAAACATCTGACACTGTTACATTCTGCATAATTTCAAAGGTCAAGTTTCTTTTCTTTAATTTTATTAGTCAGTCTTGGAGGCCCCACTGGGATGTTCAAGTATACTCATCGCCCAGAACCAATGAACTGTGATGCCTGAGATACACAATCCCATAAGCTGTTTAAGCCCATACACATGATTTCCTGGTTCCGACGGTAAATCCCCAGTGGCAAAAGAACTTTGTCTTTTTAACTGTTTTTCCATTTTTTAATTTTCAGTTCTATTTTGTTGTTGTTGTTGTTTCTAATATTAAGCTAAGTTTGGTTCTAATTTGTACTTCAGCTGTTAATTATTCACCATTAGTAGAAGTAATCAGTGGAATCTGGTTTTATGATCTGGCAATTTAGTGATATTTGTTGGAATGATGAGGATCTATTACATATTGGTTATTTGGGCATCTACTCTCTTTTGATTGAGAGAAAACAGCAAACATGTTTATTAGATTGTTTGCCTGATTGTATTTTTGTACAAGAACATGTCTTGGTTCCAATGTAAAGAACAGCTTTTTGCCACACAGACCAGTGTTTTTTGCCTTTTTGTGTCTACATCCGACACATGGCTAAAGTTGCAGGACAAAAGCTGAAAGTCCTCTGTGTATCTGAAATGGAGAAAGACTCTTACCTCATTGTGAGCATGAAATATTCTCCTGGCTTTAGGGATATTAAAAACTCTGTTTTTTAAAGTCTCTCTTTCTGATTGGTTAGAGACTAAGAAGCATTTGTGCCAGTCTTTTAAGAAATCCCTTTTCACAGAAACAACTCAGAAGCATTTTTATATGTGAATCTAAATTCACAAAGTCAAAAAGGTTTGGTAATTTTAATTAGAAACACTTATACCTTCTCTCTGATCTCCTTGATCTCATTGGTGTGGAATATAAAACAAAAATATATAAGATAGTAAAAACATTGATACTAATGTTGCATGAGATCCACACGCCCACATGCTGTGCATGTGTGTATCACAACTGCTTACACATTAGCCATGAGAATTATCAGCCAGTCCTAAAGATTAGCACAATGTAGAGTATCACTGATAGATGCTGTTTTACTTGTTGCTGTTAAGAATAATCTGACAGCATGCATCCTATAATACTCTAAGTGTCATCAAGAGGGTCACAAGAGATCATTCTGATCTTTGCAAATGCCTTCATGAGGTTCCTCTTAGTTCCAGTCTGACAAATCCAGATTTTTCACTTGGAATAGATGCAAGCCTTAACAGCAACCTTATTGAAGTATATTTCACATATAAAAAAATATACTTATTTGGGATAGATATATTTTTATAAGGTTAATGTAACCATACTTTTAAGGATTACTATGTTTAGTGGGAAAAAGCATTTTCA
Organism: Dama dama; assembly: GCF_033118175.1. Classification (NCBI taxonomy): domain Eukaryota; kingdom Metazoa; phylum Chordata; class Mammalia; order Artiodactyla; family Cervidae; genus Dama; species Dama dama. The sequence continues at coordinate 81,173,227 of NC_083700.1, forward strand.
TTTGGGTAATACACAAAAAGAAAATGAAAATAACTAACTACAGAGGACTACTTCTCTATTAATGAAATCTCCCAGTTGTGAAGAGTGTCTGCAATTTCCTTAAAAGAAAGAAAACATATGAAATAATACTGAAGAAAATTTAGAAAGAAAATACCAAAGAGTTATGAACCTACAGCCGATAATAGCATTTCTATGAACTCTGATGTTTCACATTCTCTATGATATAAGTCAGAAAATATTGAACTGAAATAAAACAAAATAAGAAAAAACTAGAGATTTATTCAAGACCTGCTTGTTGATTTTTTTTTTTTTTTTAGTTTTTCAGTCACTTTCTTCCCCTATATTTTTAATGTGAATAATGTCAAGCCAAAATTTTTATTTCTAACCTACACCTCTACTAATAGAGTTTCAAGTGATTTTTATTGTCTCCTTTCTGACTGTCAGGAATTCTAGAGAACATGACTGCTTTTGTACTAAGGAGAAAAAAATGCCTAAAAGGAAGTATTTCTATCAATAATAACTGTTAAAGAGATGGTTAAGTCATCATATGACTTCCCATCTTTGGGAAAGTCTCCCCTAGTATTCTGGGCATATTTCTATCATACCAATTACACTTCTAGTTATTTCACTACGTATCACATTCATACATGCACTTCTTGGAGTGAAGGTGATTTGTCATTCCAGGGTGTAGAATAATGCTTTGTACACAAGCTATAATTACAGAGAAGAGTAGTATAGTAACGGACATCCTGTAACCACTGAAACATCATCCTGTAATGGAGATGTAGATTCTCATATGATCAACTGACTCACAAGTGGGAGTGCTCTGGGGCAATAATATATTGTTGTGCTGTACTCAGTCATGTCTGACTCTTTGCGACCCCCATGGAATGTAGCCCACCAGGCTCCTCTGTCCATTGGGGGCAATAATCACCTCTGAATTCTCCAAAGATTCACCAACATGGCTAACTATCATCTTCGCATAAGGCCCAGAACACTGCCTGGTACCTAACAGACACATAATATATATTTATTGAATAAATAAACTAAAAACAAAACAAACATCTCTGGCTTTAGGTCACCAGGTATTGGCAAATGCTGTCAGGACAAAAATCATTTTCCTGTGTTCCACTTAACCTTCTGATTTGGGGTTTATGGCTGCAATGTTAACTATTGCCATGTTAACTTAGTGATGACTTCTTCTCCATGCTAAGGAATTCAGCAGGGTAGACTTATTATATATTGACTTTTGGTTTTACTAGGCTCTTACTGGATTTTTTTAAAAATTTGAATGCAAATATCCTTGCTATATATTGAAATTCAATTTGATTTAATGCACCAAAGTTGATAAGTATCACACATTTATCTTTTTACTTCATGAAATCTCATGTGGAATTTTCCTTAGTCAACTAATTACCTTGTTCCCCAAAGTATTTAAATCAGTAACCACTTTATATTTATCTGTGTGTTTATTGTCCATGTCTCCACAGCCTGTTGTCTGTTTCCTTTTTGATGTTATATCCACCAACTATAGCACAGTGACTGTAACACTATAGGTTTCCAATAAACATTTGATTAATGTTCAGATATTTGAAAGAACATTTGAATCAACACAATTCCAGCAAAAAGACTAAATATTCTGAGAAGCCCTTCTTTAAAAATATATACACACACACATATACATATATATAAATCACAGATAAAAATTCAAAACTACGTTTTTGTAACTGAGGCCAAAAACAACCATAAATTCCAAATCAGAAGGTAAATCCCCAGAGGGCATGTGCCAATCCCTAGTGACCTAAAACCAGAGATTTAGTTTTGTTCTGTTTTTAATATTCTTTATTCACACAATAAATATGCATTGTATGCCTAATAGGTGGCCGGCAGCATTCTGGGCAATGCAGAAGAAGAGCAATTATGAGATAGATCATCTCCCTTCCTTGAGCCTACTTAGTAAGGCCACATATCAATGTAAGGGTCAATTATATCCCTATGAGGATATTAAATTTTTTAATTTAACCTAATAAATTATCTTGAAAAATATAAAATAAAAACTGAAAAACTACATGAAAAGTAGATTAATTTAACCATCAAAATGGAAGATGAGTCACTCTGATCAAAAAAATCAGTAACTATATAGAATACCTGAATAACCCAGTTAGTTAGTTTGCCCTAATAACTCTGTATAAAAATCTGTAACTAGATAATAGCTATTCTTTTAAATCACAAATATACATTTATAATACCTATGTGCTAAGCCATAAAAAAAAGTCTCAACCAATGTGCAGGGTACAAGATATTATATAAAATACAGTTTGTGGTTATAACTGAAATAGGTTTGAAAATAACAACAATAAGGTTTTTTTTAATATTTGTATGGAAATTAAAAATACATTTTAATAAAAATAAACCATTTGAAAGCTAAAAAAAGAAATAATACTAAACAAGAGAAATTCAACTTAACATCTTGGGATTTAGAAAAAGATGATAATGGCTGATAATGGCTTCATGACATCTTATACCTGTACTTCACTAGGTCTTCATTCAGGCCAGAATTAGATACGTTCACAGGAGGGAGATATAACTACCGTGAAGTGAACTTAAAGTTGTTCAGTCGTGTCTGACTCTTTGCAAACCTATGGCCTGTAGCCCACCAGGCTCCTGTGTCCACGGAATTCTCCAGGCAACAATATTGGTGTGGGTTGCCACTCCCTTCGCCAGGGGATCTTCCCAACCCAGGGATTGAACCTGGGTCTCCTGCAGGCAGATTCTTTACGTTTGAGCCACCAGGAGAGTCCTAAACCTACCATACTTATGCTCAGATACTCATCCAAAAAAACACTTATTAATTGCAGCTCAGATATGCAAAAAGATACCAAAAACATTTTTAAAAGTTTAAGAGATTAGGTTACCTTTTCTTTTTTTTCTTGGGTGTCTTGGTCCTGGTTATTAGTGACTTTTTTGGCCTTGTTATGCACCGTAGGTATGACCTGCCACCACAAAGGTGAGGAAGAGAGAGAGAGAAAGAATTTAAATGTCACAATCATTACATTGCTCCATGCATATTTTTTTAAAAAATAGTTAAAATCCTACTTAACTATATCTCTAACTTCACCTAAAAAGTACAGATATGAGAAGTATAGTTAAGGCAAACAACACAACTTGGGAAATCTAACAAGTTATATAACCCAAACGCGCATGCCTGCATGTGTGTGCGCTTGTGTGCGGCATCAAGGGACAATAAATTCACAGGTTTGTGAATTAGATCCAGAAAGTTAGTTCCTATAATGCTGGATGTAACATTTATTTCACTGATCTACCTTATTCATCAGTGTACTCCAGCTCAAGCTTTGGGGGTTTTTTGGGTTGTTTTTTTTTTTTCTTTTTTTTAAGGTTATTGTACATGTTTATTCCAGTCACCAAGGGTAGCTAACACAAGTGATATCACTTCAGCCCACTTATTTGAGGCTTTGATTTTACTTTTCTTAATGTAAAAAATGGATGCCTCTGTAAATATTACTTTTTCTTTTTTACTTAATGAACTGTAAATCCTGTCACCTGGAATGATTATGATATGTTTCTTTTCATGGATAAATAACATTTCTTGCTGTCAGTCATTCTTTTCATGGGATTTTACATACTTCATGTACAATCTTCTCTCCTACAGTGTTGCAGTAATCATTCTTATGTAATAACTTCATACAGTTCAGGTATGGTATCTAGTGCACTGTGTACATTCAATAAATATTTAACCATCACTGTTAGCATATAGATAAATTATACAAAGCTATTTACACCCCTGGATAATTAGCTCAATTAGAGCTGGAATTTAGGGTTATTTATCACTATAACCCTGATGCTCAGAAAAAGCACTACATAGTAGTGTTCAATAAATGCTTATAAATGAATCAAACAGTTCAATTTCATAGAAATGATTTTAATTCTTAATGGTGCCAACAGCACAGATTACTTTTTGACTCATTTCTTTTTGTAAAACTACCTGTAAAATATCTTAAGAAAATATAAAATTGTTAGTGATTATTTTAAAGGCTCCTCAAATAGCTAACACAAGTAATTGGCATAAAATCTGATGACAGACATGCAGATTAAAAGGAAAAATAAATCTCCTTACTCAGAAAATTAAAGTAACTGCCTCCCTAGTGATAATTTAAAAATCAAAACCAAAAAAAAAAAAAAAGCACTTTTCTCAAAAAGGCAATTTATGATTAATTCTTCTCTACTTTTAGAGTCTAAAAGAATAAATTAATTTTGGGATAAATGAGACCACCTCAGAAATGTTTCTCTTAAGTAAAAAGCAACAGTAGTGATAAATCAATATATATCTGTGGCTTCTTATGTGAATAGACACTGTGCTTAATATTTATTTCTCTATTTAACACATAGGACAACCTGAGTCAGAGTTCAAACACCAGTGGATCTACAGGTATATGTTTCTAATTCTGAAGAACTTAAAACACTTTGTCTCCCTACAAAGTCATAACACCTGCCTATACTGGACCTACTTTCTCCCATGGAAAAACCAGCTAAAGTTAACTGGTGGAAGCTTTGAAATGGGATAAAAGTTAGCTGCCATTCATAAGGTTTACACTCTTTGTTTGTCAAATAGCAGAGAAATATTATTCTCTACACATATCATTAGCAAACTTTGGAAGACAAATGGCCCACCAAAAAAGACCACATCTTTATCAAAAGAAGTAGGAGAGCACATGTTTCTTATGAAAGTAAAAAATATATTTCTATATGACTAATACACAAAATGAACATGTCCAAAAAAATTTAGATGCCATTATGAAATAAAGATATTAGGGAAATACAAATGGAAGACAGAAAAAAAGAAAACAACACATGATAATAAATTTAGTGACCTGAAAGGATGATACCAATTTTAAAAGGGTTTGGTTTTGGATATATACAGAAAACCTTAATGGACTGTGAAATGCAATTATAAGTAGAAAAACTTACTTTGGCATAAAAACTTTCTATAGAGGTATACAGTACAGATCATGAATTCTGCTCTCAAATAAGCATATACCAAGTAAATCTAAGTGGATATACACATTTCTTTCTAGCATGCTAAAAATGTAGTTGAGAAATTTAGGAGAAAACACTTAAAAAGGTAATGTGTTGCTAATCCTCCTAAAGCACCTTTTAAAAGCACAAATATTAAAAAAAATTAAAACTTAAAAAAAAAAAGTGCAAACATAAACACCACCACTCAATCCATCATGTTGATGAGAATTTTCATGGTTTCACTGATGGCTCAGATGGTAAAGAAACCACCTGTAATGCAGGAGACCCAGGTTCGATCTCTGGGTTGGGAAGATCCCCTGGAGAAGGGAAAGGCTACCCACTCCAGTATCTTGGCCTGGAGAATTCCATGGAGGGAGGAGCCTGGCAAGCTACAATCCATGAGGTCTCAAAGTCACAGCTGAGCGACTAACACTCTCTTTTTCTAGGCACATTTAGACATAGGACCTTGATGGCCAAACATTAAGAAATGACTTTCTTGGGAATTTTGAAGAACATTTCAAAGTTTAATTAAACTGATCAAAAATGATTAAGAATTTGGCTATATTTTCTATTTCTGTGATGACCAATAATAATTGTAAGAATAAGTAAGCCAAAGATACAAAGATATGAAGCTTGATTCCTTTCATTGCCTTATTCAGGTGGAATCAACTTTGTGCTGAAAAAATGGAACAAGGAATGGACATTAATATCATCACCATTCTTTGGCTAGAACACAGACAGTTCAATGTTCAACAAAGGTGACACTCTGTGATGCTGCCTGAGGGATAAGTGACTTGGGCATGTAATAAAGCTGAAGACATTTCTTTTTTTTTTGAGCAGTTGAAAGATATTATACTGGTCACTCAAATGAAAACTTCCACCACAGCTCACCAACAAAGACTAGATTAAAAGCTTGGCCTTTATGGCTGACCTTATAACCTAATAAAATGTTTTGAATATTTTTTGGCGAAGCATTCACAAGTGGTCGTATAAATGTATAATTTGATTGGCTCATTCTAGCTCAGAACTGCTTCTCTGGAAGTGTCATTTGGCAGGGAAAATCTGGCCAATATTCCTATTAAATTCAGTCTCCAGAAACAAAAGTGATGGCCTCAACAGCTTTCTCAATATCATAAGAGTTTAAGGGTGGATTCCAGTAAATCTAGAATTTCAAACTGCATTTAAAAATGTGAAGACTTTATTCTGCTTCCCTCTCTCAATTAGTCTTGATGGTATAAACGTAGCATTAAGTCTGGAAGGGACCTTGCTCCAAGTACAGTGCACAGTAGAGCTGACCATATGGGGTGAGGCTGCAGCCCACTGGGTATGGGCAGGCTATAAGCATGCAAAAAATACACTTAATGCCCCCCGCCCCTGGGACAGCCAGACATCTGTTTACCCGGTTTGTTAAACAAATATTTTCTGTATGCCTTGATATTAAAAAAGGTTGAAAGGCACTGCATTTTAGAGGACTAAAAAGCATATTTTTAAAAACTATGCAGAATTTTTCTACTGTTCAGAAATGCCTATGTTTTGAACAGCTGTCTTCCATTATAAAATATAGAAAAATAAATATTGCAGGACTTACTGGTGACATTTCTGCCTCATACTGCAATATAAAATACACATCCTGTCACTGACATCTGTGTATCAGAGTTCTAATTCCATACCAAATGGATAGTTTATTACCGGAAAAAACTCTATGATGAAATACTGCTCTTTGTAAATTCAGAATCTCGAACAGAACATACAGTGCAACATGTTTGAATTTTTACAGGCTACAATAGATACACAGACCATTTGATAGTCCCTCTAGAATGTTTTTATAACCGACCTACTCTGTGTTGGAAGTGTTTTACAGACAAAGTAACTAGTTCAGAAGGGTTAAGTAACTTGCTTCCAAATTAGCAAAACTGGTAAATAGGGAATTAAGGAATCAAAAATAGGTCTGTTGGACTCCATTGTATATTCAAATAACTCAAATTTGACCAGGAGATTGAAATCAGAGAAAAAAGGGAAAACTGAAGCTAATAATTAAATTTTTACAAAGCTACCTTCCTTTAAGTAATAGCAGAATAACAGTAAAAAATATGTTGGAAAATATTAACACTTGGAGGCAAAAGCTTGATCCACAGATCTAGAGACTATTTTTAAACTTTTTGAATATGTAAACTAAAGCTTACTCTTGGAGTCGATGACAAGCTCTGAACGACGAACACCACAGGGTTTCCTGCATTCTTAATGGCCTCAACTGCTTCTCTGTGCGAAGCATTCTGCAAATCTACTCCAGACACCTAAAAACACAGAAGTAATTTATTTCAGTTAGCAAAGGAGCAGATCTTGTGGATAAGTTATTTCAAGTTCATGCATATTATCTAGTTATGAGAACAGCCAGAGTTGAATGAATTAGACAACAGCTAGAAAAAAATATGACTGGCACATAAAAAGCTTTGCTGTCTTAGGAGACCATGTTTAAGAAAATTAACATCTTACCTTCAAGAAAAGTAAATAAGAAAAATATCTTAATAATAATGGCTGAGGTTAAAAATAATTATGCAAAAATAGATAGCTTAAGCAATAACAGAACCTTAAGAAGCTTCCGAGCTTATAATGTCAACTCTGCCACTATTAGAGGACACAATTCTGAATGGGGGTAAGGGCTGGGGATCTCTTTGGACTCATCTTCTCTCAATTAAACTAAGAAGAAAGGTATTTTAAGCAAATTGCCCATTATCAAATTGAGTAGTTGAACATTTCTCAAATTATGTTCAAAAAAGAAGTATGAAAACACCCATGGGTTCTTTTACTAAAAGAGCTTCGAGTTCAACAAATTTGGGTAAAGTGTAAACATCTCATTATACAAATCTGAGAAAGCATAACTTGTGAACATGCCCATAGTCTCAAAGAACATTCTATTTATCAAGTGTACTTATTTAACAGAACAAACTCTTCAAACTCATAATGTAAGGAAGCCTTGGTAAAAGTTTAGGTGGTTTACAGTCAGAGGATAATAACAATTTGTGAATATTGTTTTGCCACAAGGGGATCAAAGAAATAGGAAGGTAGATGCAGTGGAATTAAGGTTGGTTTTTGTTTTTTTTTTAAGATGAGATATACTACAATAATGATGATGCAGAGGAGAGGAAAAATGAAGGTAAAGAAGAGTGATGACTGCAGAAGCAAACCCTTGGAGAGTGAAGATGGAATGACTTCTGCACAAGCTAGACAGACTCTAGATAGAAGAAACACAAATAGTTCATTTGTTGCAACAAGCACAGGTAGAAAAAAGGATGTAGAAGGAGCAAGGGGAAGGTCCCTTTCGACTTCTCCTCTTTTCTCAATGAAATAAGAAAGAAGTACCTTCAACTGACATTAAGACTAAGGAAGGAAGCACAGGAGGTCTGAAGTAACTACCTAGAAGAATCAAACAACTTGTTAAATACAGGACAGCAGGACAGAATCAAAGACCCACTTGAGGGAGCTGTCATGAATTTAAAATGAGACCAGACAGTGTGCATGGGGTTTTTTGTTTGTTTGTTTCTCGGCTTTTTTTTTTTTTTTTTTGCTATTTTACAACGTTTAATTCCAAAGGCTTCAGAGTGTCACAATTTCTTGTTTGTTGGTATAACTTTGTTGGTCCAAATCAAGAAAGAGATCACAAAATAAGCAAACAATTGCACTTAACTAGGATGTGGTTGTCCCAGAAAAGTTCAATGAAAGGAAAGAAGATCAAAGGAGTTGGAAGCACATGCACAGGAGTGATAGGATGATGTTACTGCATCTGAGCAGAGTGAGGAAGAACATGAGCATGCCAGAAGCGGAGGGACAGAGAAGCGACAGCACGAAGGTAGGAGATGGGAGCCCTGTGATTTAAATGGAGGTGAGTCTAAAGAACAGAGAAAGAGGAGAGAGCACAAAGAGGTGATGTCAGGGAGGCAGCTGAAGCCACCCCATGTAAAATCCAGAAGGCCATGGCAAGAACTCTGGCTTTTTATTCTAATAGGCATCCATGAAGATTTTAATGCTGTGAAAAGCTCTTTTCCCATCTGAATTGAGGAAGGATATGAATAATAATAAGTGAAAAAAATAGAAAAAATTTACAGTGACAATTAAAAGTTGTCACTACAGTTTGATGAAGCTTCTTTTGAAAAACCTGATCCCTGAAACATTCAACAGTAAGAAAAGTAGAGGCTACATGAGAACTACATCCTCTTCAGTAATAATCAGCTTCTTTCCCCTGACAGAGATTATACAGTGTTAAATGGGAATCACTAAAGCTGAGAAGTGAGGAAAAAGTTAGAATTCTGTCATATTACAACAGAAAAATAATCTTAGTCTTTCTCAACTTTAAAATTATAACCTAAAAAAATGTCCATTCACATAGATGAAGACCCAATTAATTTAATTTAAACATTCTCAGACCAATACAGTATACTAACGCATACATATGGAATTTAGAAAGATGGTAATGATAACCCTATATGCAAAACAGAAAAAGAGACACAGATGTACAGAACAGACTTTTGGACTCTGTGGGAGAAGGCAAGGGTGGGATGTTTTGAGAGAACAGCATCGAAACGTATATTATCAAGGGTGAAACAGACGACCAGCCCAGGCTGGATGCATGAGACAGTGCTTGGGGCTGGTGCACTGGGAAGACCCAGAGGGATCGGGTGGAGAGGGAGGTGGGTGGGGGGATCGGGATGGGGAACACATGTAAATCCATGGCTGATTCATGTCAATGTATGGCAAAAACTACTACAATATTGTAAAGTAATTAGCCTCCAACTAATAAAAAATAAATGGAAATAAATAAATAAAAAAGAAAAAAAGAAAAGTCTGTTTTGTAAAAAATAATAATAATAATAATTTAAACGTTCTCGTTAAAAAAGCTCTTTATACGGACCTAAATATTTTGTGCAATTATTTCAAGACAGAAATGAGTATTAAACTTCACTAACAAAACAACTAATGCTTTTCATAGAAAAAGTAAACAAATGACTCATTATGCTTCACAGAATATATATTAGAGTGTAACATCTCGGGTCTGTTGTGAATCTGAAGAAATATAAATTGTTAAATCTGAGATAAAACAATGGGTTTTTATTAGTATGTGTAAAAGTGATGATGGATTAGATGAGAGAATACTTTTTATTCACTGACAGCAGAGAAAGATGAGAAAAAATTCAAAAAGGTAAGAAAAAATGAACAATTCAATTAGAAAAAAGACAAAAGACTTGAACAAACATTACACCAAAGAGGGTATCAGATGGCAATTAAGCACATGAAAAGTTAGGGAACTACAAATTAAAACAACAACGATATCACTATGTACCTATCCAGAATGGCTAAAATGAAAAACAGATGACAACACCAAATCCTGGTGAGGATGCAGAGAAATTGGATCACTCATAACTGCTTGTGGAAATACAAAATGGTGCAGCCATTCTGGAAAATAGTTTGACAGTTTCTTAACACTAAGAAAGGAACTTAACATACAACCCAGCAATTACACTCTCGGGCATGTAGCCCAAAGAAATGGACACTTATTTTCACTCAGAAACTTATATACCAATGTTTATAAGGCTTATTCATAACGACCAAGAACTGGAAACCACCCAAACATCTTTCTATGGGTGAATGGTTAAACTGTGGTACCTCCATACCATGGAATGCCACTCATTCATAAAAAGGGATGAACTACTGACAAATTGAAAGAACTTCAAAGAAATTGCACTGAGTAGAGAGAGAATCTCAAAAAGAAACAGAATGCATAATTCCATTTGTGACAACTGTGAAACAAGAAACTATAAATACAGAAAACCAGAATAGTGGTGGCCAGAGGCTAGAGATGGGGGAAGTGGAGAGGAGTGGCTATTGAGGGGTCAGACAAGGAGTCTTGTGGTGATGATTCAATTGAGTTTCTTGATTGCTGTGGGAGTTATACAAGGTTACACATGTGATAAAATTGTGTAGAGCTATAAACACATACATACATGTGTGTGAAAATACTGGTGAAATCTGACTAAGGTCTGTGAATTGTGCCAATATTAGCATTTTGTTTTTGCTTTTACTGTAGTCATGTAACACAATGTTAACATTGGGTGAGGCTAAGTGAAGACAGTACATGGGACTTTCTCATACATTTCTTTGCAATTTCCTATGAATCTAAAATTACTTCACTATATAAAGGAAAAAAGCTAATTTTTAAACATTATCTTTTGTATTTTATTCTAAGTTCATATGTATCAGAAATAAAATCAAAAATAAATTATTTATTAGATGAATATTATCAATTTAGATTTTAAAAAAGCAAAATCCAGTTATATGTTGCTTAAAAAATACAACTAAAACAAAATCACAAACAAGTATGAAAATGAAAAAAACAAAACAAAAACAATGTACCACACAAATGCCAAATAAAAGAAACCACACCTGCCCCAGAAGCCAGAATAAGCCTTTTTAAAAATATGTATGCATTCATAATTCTCTAATGGATTCTCATGCATTCAGAGTAGACAACGTTCTGAGGTCTACATGATGTGGCTTCCCATTACCTTTTCTCTTTCAATTTCTCTCTTGTTCACTCTACCTATATTAGCAGTGCTAGACCTCTTCCTGTTCCTTCAATACATCCAGGCAAGCTCCCATCTCAGAGCCTTTGCACTTCAGTTCACTTTGTCTGGAGGCATTTTCCTTTCTGTGTCCACATTGTTAACTTGGTCATTTCCTGTATTTGTCCCAATATCATCCTCCATAACAAATCTATTCATTGCAACTGCTGCCATCACGACTTGTCATTCCTTATTCTCCTCCCTGTTATTTTTCTCCATAGCTACTTATAACAATCTAACTTTCTATATATTACTTATTTTGTGTATTGTCTATCTCCCCCACTATCATGTAAACACCATAAGAGAAGGGATTTGTGGTCACTTTCTTCATTCCTTTATCTCTACTGTGTTTGAAATTTTTTTTACAATTTCACAAACATAAATATAACCTCAAATTTGTATACACAGAGCAGTTTTATGCAATTCTTTAATCTTCACAATGATTATATGAGTTTTAAAATCTCATTTCTGTTTTACAGTTTGGGAACTGATAATAAAATATGTTTCATAATTTGTCAAAGAATAGAAAACAAACAGGACAATCTAGACTTCAATCCAGGGGGAGGAGCCAAGATGGCGGAGGAGTAGGACAGGCAGACCACTTTCTCTCCTACAAATTCATCAAAAGAATAACTAAACGCAGAGCAAACTTCGCAAAACAACTTCTGATCGCTAGCCGAGGTCATCAGGCGCCCAGAAAAGCAGCCCATTGTCTTCGGAAGGAGGTAGGACAAAATATAAAAGATTAAAAGTGAGACAAAAGAGCTAAGGACGGAGATCCGTCCCGGGAAGGGAATCTTAGGCGGCATTGCTTGGGGTAGGGTCCGGGCCTGAGTGCCCTGAGGACAATCGGAGGGAGCTTCTGTGAGTTGCCAACTTGAACTGTGGGAGACCAAAGGAGAGAGAGTAAATTAACCGGCCCGAACACACTGCCGGCCGTTCGCAGAACAAAGAGACCGAGAAAATTCAGAGAAGAGATCGCAGGCTGCGGACCGGCCCAGCCCCGCCGGAGGCAGGAGGCAGGGGGGAGGGGAAGGTCGCGGCGAGACACAGGGCGCAGGCACCCGACCGGCGCGGGCGGGGACTGGGGCTGGGGATGCGGAGGGCGGAAGGCGCAGGCACCCGACTGGCGCCAGCGGAAACTGAGACTGGGTCCGCGGAAGGGAGGGGGCGCGCCACACCTGGGGAGAGTGCGCCCACCAAGCCCCTGGCTGCCTGGACCGCTCTGACGGGGAAGGCACAGAGAGCAGGCGCAGCTTTTCGTTCCGCGCTTTTGTGGAACACCCGAGGGCTGGAGCCTCGCGCAGCGCGGGGCGCGCTCCATATAGAACAGCCGGGAGCCTGAGCAGCGCAGACGGAGAAAGCAGCGTCAGCCCCGCCCGGCAGCGCCAGCCTGTCCCCGCGGCGCAAGCCCCTCCCCGCAGCGCCAGCCCCTCCCCGCAGAGCGACGGAACTAGCTACCTGAATAACAGTCCACCTCCGCCTGCCTGTGTCAGGGCGGAAATGAGGCTCTGAAGAGACCAGCAAACAAGCCAAATAAACAAAGGGAACCGCTTCAGAAGGGACTGGTGCAAAAGATTAAAATCCCTGTAGAAAACACAGACTACACCGGAAGGGCCCTATAGATACCGAGAAGTGTAAGCTGGAACGAGGAGCTATCTGAAACTGAGCCGAACCCACACTGACCACAACAGCTCCAGAGAAACTCCTAGATATAATTTTACTTTTTTCTCTTTTTTTTTTTCTTTTTTTTTATTTTTTCTTTTTTATTATTTTTTCTTTTTTATTTTTTCTCTTTTATTTTCCTTTAAAATCCCCTATTACTCCCCCATTACTCCTTAACTTTCATTTCCATAGATTTTTACGATTGTTTTAATTAGGGAAAAAAAATTTTTTTTCTTTCTTTTTTTTTTCTTTTTTTTCTTTTTTTTTTCTGTTTTTTTTTTTTCTCTTTTTTTTCCTTTCCTCTTTCTCTTCTATTTTCTATTCTTCTTTTTCTCTTATTTCTTTTAAAGTCCTCTAGTACTCCTCTACTACTCCTTAATTTTCATTTTCAATACACTATAACCTTACAAAAAAAAAGAAGAGAAGCCCTATTTTTAAACCGAAGATTATTCTCTCCCAATCTTGACTCTCTGTTTTCTACCTCAGAACACCTCTATTTCCTCCTTTCCCCTTCTCTTCCCAATCCAATTCTGTGAATCTTTGTAGGTGACTGGGCTACGGAGAACACTCTGGGAACAGACAGCTGCGTAGATCTGTCTCTCTCCTCTTGAGTCCCCCTTTTTCTCCTCCTGCTCATCTCTATCTCCCTCCTCCCTCTCCTCTTCTTCATGTAACTCTGTGAACCTCTCTGGGTGTCCCTAACGGGGGAGAATCTTTTCGCCATTAACCTAGAAGTTTTCTTATCAGGGCTGTATAGTTGGAGAAGTCCTGAGACTACAGGAAGAATAAAACTGAAATCCAGAGGCAGGAGACTTAAGCCCAAAACCTGAGAACACCAGAAAACCCCTGACTACATGAAACTTTAAGTACTAAGTGACCGTCCAAAAGCCTCCATACCTACACTGAAACCAACCACCACCCAAGAGCCAATAAGTTTTACAGCAAGACATACCACGCAGATTCTCCAGCAACGCAGGAACATAGCCGTGAACGTCAACATACAGCCTGCCCAAGGACACACCTAACACATAGACCCATCTCAAAACTCATTACTGGGCACTCCATTGCTCTCCAAAGAGAAGAAATCAAATTCCACACACCAGAACACTGACGCAAGCTTCCCTAACCAGGAAACCTTGACAAGCCAATCGTCTAACCCCAAGCACGGGGTAAATCCTCCACAATAAAAAGGAACCACAGACCTCCAAAATACAAAAAGCCCACTCCAGACACAGCAATCTAAACAAGATGAAGAGGCAAAGAAATACCCAACAGGTAAAGGAACATGAAAAATGCCCACCAGGTCAAACGAAAGAGGAGGAGATAGGGAATCTACCTGAAAAAGAATTTAGAATAATGATAATAAAAATGATCCAAAATCTTGAAAACAAAATGGAGTTACAGATAAATAGCCTGGAGACAAAGATTGAAAAGATGCAAGAAATGTTTAATAAAGACCTAGAAGAAATAAAAAAGAGTCAATTAAAAATGAATAATGCAATGAATGAGATCAAAAACACTTTGGAGGGAACCAAGAGTAGACTAACGGAAGCAGAAGATAGGATAAGTGAGATAGAAGATAAAATGGTGGAAATAAATGAAGCAGAGAGGAAAAAAGAAAAAAGGATCAAAAGAAATGAGGACAACCTCAGGGACCTCTGGGACAATGTGAAACGCCCCAACATTCGAATCATAGGAATTCCAGAAGAAGACAAAAACAAAGGCCATGAGAAAATACTCGAGGAGATAATAGCTGAAAACTTCCCTAAAATGGGGAAGGAAATAGACACCCAAGCCCAAGAAGCCCAGAGAGTACCGAACAGGATAAACCCAAGGCGAAACACCCCAAGACACATATTAATCAAATTAACAAAGATCAAACACAAAGAACAAATATTAAAAGCAACAAGGGAGAAACAACAAATAACACACAAAGGGATCCCCATAAGGATAACAGCTGATCTCTCAATAGAAAACCTCCAGGCCAGAAGGGAATGGCAGGACGTACTGAAAGTAATGAAAGAGAACAACCTACAACCTAGATTACTGTATCCAGCAAGGATCTCATTCAGATATGAAGGAGAATTCAAAAGCTTTACAGATAAGCAAAAGCTGAGAGAATTCAGCACCACCAAACCAGCTCTTCAACAAATGCTAAAGGATCTTCTCTAGACAGGAAATGCAGAAAGGTTGTATAAACGTGAACCCAAAACAACAAAGTAAATGGCAACGGGACCACACCTATCAATAATTACCCTAAATGTAAATGGGTTGAATGCCCGAACCAAAAGAGAAAGATTGGCTGAATGGATACAAAAACAAGACCCCTATATATGCTGTCTACAAGAGACCCACCTCAAAGCAAGAGACACATACAGACTAAAAGTGAAGGGCTGGAAAAAAATATTTCATGCAAACGGAGACCAAAAGAAAGCAGGAGTCGCAATACTCATATCAGATAAAATAGACTTTCAAATAAAGGATGTGAAAAGAGGCAAAGAAGGACACTATATAATGATCAAAGGATCAATCCAAGAAGAAGATATAACAATTATAAATATATATGCACCCAACATAGGAGCACTGCAATATGTACGGCAAACGCTAACTAGTATGAAAGAGGAAATTAATAGTAACACAATAATAGTGGGAGACTTTAATACCCCACTCACAACTATGGATAGATCAACTAAACAGAAAATTAACAAGGAAACACAAACCTTAAATGACACAATGGACCAGCTAGACCTAATTGATATCTATAGGACATTTCACCCCAAAACAATCAACTTCACCTTTTTCTCAAGTGCACATGGAACCTTCTCCAGAATAGATCACATCCTGGGCCATAAATCTGGTCTTGGAAAATTCAAAAAAATTGAAATCATTCCAGTCATCTTTTCTGACCACAGTGCAGTAAGATTAGATCTCGATTACAGGAAAAAAATTGTTAAAAATTCAAACATATGGAGGCTAAATAACACGCTTCTGAATAACCAACAAATCATAGATGAAATCAAAAAAGAAATAAAAATATGTATAGAAATGAATGAAAATGAAAACACAACAACCCAAAACCTATGGGACACTGTAAAAGCAGTGCTAAGGGGAAGGTTCATAGCATTACAGGCTTACATCAAGAAACAAGAAAAAAGCCAAATAAATAACCTAACTCTACACCTAAAGCAACTAGAGAAGGAAGAAATGAAGAACCCCAGGGTTAGCAGAAGGAAAGAAATCTTAAAAATCAGGGCAGAAATAAATGCAAAAGAAACTAAAGAGACCATAGCAAAAATCAACAAAGCTAAAAGCTGGTTTTTTGAAAAAATAAACAAAATTGACAAGCCATTAGCAAGACTCATTAAGAAACAAAGAGAGAAGAACCAAATTAACAAAATTAGAAATGAAAATAGAGAGATCACAACAGACAACACTGAAATACAAAGGATCATAAGAGACTACTACCAGCAGCTCTATGCCAATAAAATGGACAACTTGGAAGAAATGGACAAATTCTTAGAAAAGTATAACTTTTCAAAACTGAACCAGGAAGAAATAGAAGATCTTAACAGAGCCATCACAAGCAAGGAAATCGAAACTGTAATCAAAAATCTTCCAGCAAACAAAAGCCCAGGACCAGATGGCTTCACAGCTGAATTCTACCAAAAATTTAGAGAAGAGCTAACACCTATCTTACTTAAACTCTTCCAGAAAATTGCAGAGGAAGGTAAGCTTCCAAACTCATTCTATGAGGCCACCATCACCCTAATTCCAAAACCAGACAAAGATGTCACAAAAAAAGAAAACTACAGGCCAATATCACTGATGAACATAGATGCAAAAATCCTTAACAAAATTCTAGCAAACAGAATCCAACAACATATTACAAAAATCATACACCATGACCAAGTGGGCTTTATCCCAGGAATGCAAGGATTCTTCAATATCCGCAAATCAATCAATGTAATACACCACATTAACAAATTGAAAGATAAAAACCATATGATTCTCTCAATAGATGCAGAGAAAGCCTTTGACAAAATTCAACACTCATTTATGATTAAAACTCTCCAAAAAGCAGGAATAGAAGGAACATACCTCAACATAATAAAAGCTATATATAACAAACCCACAGCAAGCATCACCCTCAATGGTGAAAAATTGAAAGCATTTCCCCTGAAATCAGGAACAAGACAAGGATGCCCACTCTCACCACTACTATTCAACATAGTGTTGGAAGTTTTGGCCACAGCAATCAGAGCAGAAAAAGAAGTAAAAGGAATCCAGATAGGAAAAGAAGAAGTGAAACTCTCACTGTTTGCAGATGACATGATCCTCTACAGAGAAAACCCTAAAGACTCTACCAGAAAATTACTAGAGCTAATCAATGAATATAGTAAAGTTGCAGGATATAAAATTAACACACAGAAATCCCTTGCATTCCTATATACTAACAATGAAAAAACAGAAAGAGAAATTAAGGAAACAATACCATTCACCATTGCAACAAAAAGAATAAAATACTTAGGAGTATATCTACCTAAAGAAACAAAAGACCTATACATAGAAAACTATAAAACACTGATGAAAGAAATCAAAGAGGACACAAACAGATGGAGAAACATACCGTGTTCATGGATGGGAAGAATCAATATTGTCAAAATGGCTATTCTACCCAAAGCAATCTATAGATTCAATGCAATCCCTATCAAGTTACCAACGGTATTTTTCACAGAACTAGACCAAAGAATTTCACAATTTGTATGGAAATACAAAAAACCTCGAATAGCCAAAGTAATCTTGAGAAAGAAGAATGGAACTGGAGGAATCAACCTGCCTGACTTCAGACTATACTACATAGCCACAGTCATCAAGACAGTATGGTACTGGCACAAAGACAGAAATATAGATCAATGGAACAGAATAGAAAGCCCAGAGATAAATCAACGGACCTATGGACACATTATCTTTGACAAAGGAGGCAAGGATATACAATGGAAAAAAGACAACCTCTTTAACAAGTGGTGCTGGGAAAACTGGTCAACCACTTGTAAAAGAATGAAACTAGAACACTTTCTAACACCATACACAAAAATAAACTCAAAATGGATTAAAGATCTAAATGTAAGACCAGAAACTATAAAACTCCTAGAGGAGAACATAGGCAAAACACTCTCCGACATAAATCAAAGCAAGATCCTCTATGACCCACCTCCCAGAATATTGGAAATAAAAGCAAAAATAAATAAATGGGACCTAATGAAACTTAAAAGCTTTTGCACTACAAAGGAAACTATAAGTACGGTGAAAAGACAGCCCTCAGATTGGGAGAAAATAATAGCAAATGAAGCAACAGACAAAGGATTAATCTCAAAAATATACAAGCAACTCCTGAAGCTCAATTCCAGAAAAATAAATGACCCAATCAAAAAATGGGCCAAAGAACTAAACAGACATTTCTCCAAAGAAGACATACAGATGGCTAACAAACACATGAAAAGATGCTCAACATCACTCATTATTAGAGAAATGCAAATCAAAACCACAATGAGGTACCATTACACGCCAGTCAGGATGGCTGCTATCCAAAAGTCTACAAGCAATAAATGCTGGAGAGGGTGTGGAGAAAAGGGAACCCTCTTACACTGTTGGTGGGAATGCAAACTAGTACAGCCGCTATGGAAAACAGTGTGGAGATTTCTTAAAAAACTGGAAATAGAACTGCCATATGACCCAGCAATCCCACTTCTGGGCATACACACTGAGGAAACCAGATCTGAAAGAGACACGTGCACCCCAATGTTCATCGCAGCACTGTTTATAATAGCCAGAACATGGAAGCAACCTAGATGCCCATCAGCAGATGAATGGATAAGGAAGCTGTGGTACATATACACCATGGAATATTACTCAGCCGTTAAAAAGAATTCATTTGAACCAGTCCTAATGAGATGGATGAAACTGGAGCCTCTTATACAGAGTGAAGTAAGCCAGAAAGATAAAGAACATTACAGCATACTAACACATATATATGGAATTTAGAAAGATGGTAACGATAACCCCATATGCAAAACAGAAAAAGAGGCACAGAAATACAGAACAGACTTTTGAACTCTGTGGGAGAATGTGAGGGTGGGATATTTCAAAAGAACAGCATGTATACTATCTATGGTGAAACAGATCACCAGCCCAGGTGGGATGCATGAGACAAGTGCTCGGACCTGGTGCACTGGGAAGACCCAGAGGAATTGGGTGGAGAGGGAGGTGGGAGGGGGGATCGGGATGGGGAATACGTGTAAATCTATGGCTGATTCATATCAATGTATGACCAAAAAAAAAATAATAATAATAATAAAAAAAAATAATTAAAAATAAATAAATAAATAAATGCTGAAAATAGGAAAAAAAAAAAAATAGACTTCAATCCATGATCTCCAGAGCACTTTTCACTCTGTCAGAGATAAACACCACAGCTGATGTTTAGCATTATAAACCATGAGTCAAGGACAAGCAGATTCTGGGGTTAAAGATATTCAATATGGTGTCATCCAATAAACCCAATGCAAAGAAATGTATCAAATTTAGACCTCTCAGTGCCTTTGATGTATCCTCAAAACTCCACTCTGCAAAGCCTGCCATGTATAAAGGATGGATTCACCCCTCCCCCAACAGTCTTCTACTTTCAGGGTCAACTCTGGGAGGACAGCAGAACTACCTCACTGCCATACACAATTCAAAGTTTGTTAAAGACTCTGGGAGAAGCATGAGGCCCACATTCTGCCTCATTCTGTCAACTTGTGAAATTGTTTCTTCAGCCAGCTGATGCTTTTTATTTTATCATTTTAAGGGCTTTGCTAGTGGCTCAAACGGTAAAGAGTCCACCTGCAATGCAGGACATCTGGGTTCAATTCCTGGGTCAGGAAGATCCCCTGGAGAAAGGAATGGCAACCTACTCTAGTATTCTTGCCTGGAGAATTCCATGGACAGATGAGCCTGACGGGTTACAGTCCATGGGGTCGCAAAGAGTCGGACACGACTGAGCAACTGACACTACTACTACAGTTCAACTTCAGAATCTCATAAAATTGTGTAAACCTACAAACTAAGGCATCTGAATAAAATATACCAACGGTATACACATATTTACTGTTTTACAGTACATTTCAAACAAAAACAAAAATTTAACATTATTTACCTCAAGTATTTTATCCCCAGTTTTAAGAGCATTTGTTTTTCCTGCTGGACTGTCTTCCAAAACTTGTTTAATAAATATTCCTTTAAGCTCCTCTCCATTCTTTAAACGTTTTATGACAGTTTGTCCGCCAACAATACTAATACCAAGAGATACATCTGGTTCTCTAAAAATCTCAACGCTGTAGAAACAAACAAACAAGAAAACAGAATTCACTCATGAACAAGGTAATTTGTTGTATTGTCATTGAGTTCAGCGTGTATATCCTTGTGGCTCATTTTATATAAATACATTTTCACAAATGTTATAGAAGTTATACCTAGTTCCTAAATTGTAAGAATCTATCACTTCTATACAATGAGATTAAATTCTGTTAGATTCTTATGAAACAATTTCATGGCATATGTGACAGTTTAAATTCTGAAGATGATTTCTAAAACAACAAATACAACTCTTAATATTGAGAAATTTGGCTAGATCTTAATATCCCTATCTCCCACCACCATATATTTTTTGATGAGTCCTTTTCATCTACATCATACGTAACATTAGCAAAGAATGAATTGAGGAAATAACAAATGAGTGAAAAAAAATCAAGAAAGTCACATGTATCATTTTGGCAAAAAAGCACAGGCCCTCAGAATTGGAGAAGGAAATGGTAACCCACCAGAACTCTTGCCTGGAAAATCCCATGGAGGGAGGAGCATGGTAGGCTACAGCCCATGGGGTCACCAAGAGTTGGACATGTTGGAGCAACTTCTCTTTCTCTCTCTCTCTCTCTCTCTTTCTTTCTTTCAGAATAAAATAAACTTGTCACTGACACGCTCACTGCCCATACTGCTATTCCCAGTCAGCCAGGCTAGCCTGTGTTTCTTTAAGTGGAGGACAGATTTTATTGCTCCAGAGACTGGAAAGGTTTTCTTTTCTTCCTACCTCCACATCATTTTCATAAAGTATGGAATAAAACTTGTCCCTCAAAATATTGTGAATTTTATTCAAACTGCACAGACATGGCCTATTGGCCTATTAACTCCAAAAAGTAGCTCAGAAAATAGCTAAGAGTTTTTAAGCCAAAACTCAAAAAGTTCAAGAAAAAAAACAATGTGGGTGGCATGGTAGAATTAATAATGAGTGAAGATAGAAAGAGCAGCTAATGGAAGACTTCTATAATCTTCATAAAGTGCAGCCCTGGTTACTACCTAAAACAATGAGAGTATCCACAGGAGGATGGGCCCAGCACACTCTTGTTAGTGCAAACAAGATATAAACTTGGACTAACATAAGAGGAGGAGGGGGCTATGTAACAGAAGCCTCAACTATTGCTCTTGTTTGCTTAAAAGAGAAAAAGAGCTTTACTACCTTCAAGACAGCCCTACCTGCCTTGCTTAGTGATACAGTGAGAAAGTATACTTAGTCCCTCATAGATAGACATCTGTAAGTTCCTTTCTCTGAAAAAGTATGACAATGATTTTCCTAATATTGGTTATAGTCATTTTGCCTGGCTAAAAACCTCTAGGTAAGACAAAATGCAGCTACAGTTTAGGCCAATGTACATGTGAACTGTGGCAATCATTAGAGAATGACTGACACTAATAAATTGAAGAAAAGAGCAACCAATTGCACTGTGCTATTGAGAAAGCCAATAATGTTATCAACATACATTCTTGGTGGTCCCCAATGGCTGAAGTTTGGAGTTTCTTCTCCTTCACCTTCTTCTCTCTCAGGTAATTCACTGAGGAGAAAGAAAGGAAAAAAAACATACACACATGTAACTTATAACACATTCATTATTAAAGGTTCTTGAAAAGTTTTATATTATACAACCTATATGCAGTTTAAAAGTTCTTAATTTCTAAGCTTTAAAAATATTTACATCAATAGTTAACTATCCATACGAAGATATATTGCTTAAATGTTCAAATTAATAGATATCGATCCAGTACCAGAAAATCACTGATTATAAACACTTTAATTGGTGACACTGTAGATGCTATTTTCTAAAAATCTGTTTGTATTTGTATGATTTTACATTTGTTTTTCTATCAACATTTAAATATTATAAAATATATTTCTTAAAACTTGGTGAGACTGATGAACTAACCATCTAGTATAACCTGACACAAACAAGTGAAATAACTAAATAGGAAACATGATTGCTCTTTCTAGATTTTTTTGTCTCTCTAACCCTAAATAATGTCCCAGTCATTTGTATTCTGTGAATATTTTGTGTATTTCCACAGCATTTTTCAGTTGACGGAAAGATTTGTTAAACAATACAATCCTCTCACCACCATCATACTTCCACCCATCAAATTATGTTAATATGGAACTGCCTAGTGGGATGCTGAATTATAGAGTAGTTATAAAAGTAATACTATCTAATAGGGTAGAGGCACTATAATCTATGACCTGGAAGAGGAGTCAGGATTTCTAAGCTCCAATCTAACCTGTATCACAAAATAGGCATGTGCCTTTGAACCACCAAATTAAATAACATATGTGATACTGCCAATCATATTACTCTATATAAAAATGTAGGTACTACTTCTTCCATCTCATTTTCACAAAAACCCCTGTGAAGTAAGCACAGCAGGTCATATTACTATATATTCCACATGAGGCTCAGAGAAGGCTCAGATGTACTGCACAACCTCTCCACAGTATCCAAATCTTTTCTTCAGCATGGAGTTTCAATGCTCCATCTTCCTCAGAACTCTCAAATAAGCCCTATAAAAAGCACGAAACTCCAGCTACTTGTCACTCTACAATTTTCTAGGATACAATGGTTTAAGAATGATTGAAAAAAAGAAAGTGAAAGGATCTAAACAATCTGAAAATCAGTTAAAGAATTGAGATCATTAAGGATCACTAACTCCTTACCCACTGCAGACAACTTTCTTGCCTTAGCCATTCTACTTTTTATGATTAAAAGCATCATAAAATTCAAGGAAAACAACTTGGCAGATAATTGCTGGTTACTTATCTAATGCCCTCTCTCCCATCTTCCTTACCAATATAACACCCCTTTACTCCAGGTGGCACTATGCTCAGCTTTAAAAAATAAGTTTTCTGGACTTCCTCTTAGCTAACGGTAACTGTGTGCAAGAGCTCTGATCAGCATCAAGGAAGCAAAAGTCCTTGGATGAGACCTGCAGGAAAACTCATTAAGTGGAGGGAGAATCAGCTGACAGGAACCTTCTGCTCTTTCCTCCCTCTCTTCTTGCCTAGAAGGCAGAGGTGATTATTGGCGATGGAACATCCATCTTAAAATCATGAAGACACAATGAGGACTAAAGCAATACACTGGTGACAGCACAGCAGAAAGGAAGAAGGTGTCCAAGACCCTGACAGGACTTCCTCAGGACTTTTTTACATGAAAGAAATCAAGCCCCAGTTGAGTTAAGCCACACTAACAGTTGGCAGCGGGGGGGAAGTGGGCTGCGGGAGTGAAGAGGGAGGTTCAGTTTATAAGCAGCTGAATGCAATCACTAAATGATATACCCATGATTCCACCAACTTAAACCTTCATTTTATCATGTCATATTATTATTTTTTGCACATGTAAATATATGTTCATTGGATAGTGGTAATCATAGCATAAATTTTCATATTTTGATTATCCCATAATAGTAACAAGGATAAAATGAAATATTACTGGCATTTAACTGAGGCTCAACCAATATGCATTTCCCTAAAATTTTTTCACTTGAATTTATATTCAGGTATACACAGTAGCTCGCCAGGCTCCTCTGTCCATGGGATTCTCCAGGCAAGAACACTGGAGTGAGGTGTCATTTCTTTCTCTGAAACAACCATGTATTTAGAGTTAGAACTTTCCACCCCACCCCCACCTCTGGAAAGGGGCTAGAAGTGAGTTCAATCACCAATGGCCAATGATGTAATCAATCACGCCTGCATAATGCAGCCTCCATAAACCTCTCCTACCTCTGAACAACAGGGTTGAGAGAGCCTGAAGGTTGGAGAAGACATTAAAATGCTGGGAGGGTGATGTGCCCCAAGAGAGCATGGACGCTCTTGCATCCCACACACTCCTTTCCTCGCCTTATGTATCTCTTCCATTTAGCTATTCCGGAGTCATATCCTTTACAATAAAGCAGTAATAGTGAAGCACTTTCTTAAGTTCTATAAGCCATGCTAGCAAATTACTGAACCTCAGGAAGGTGATATGAGAATACCCAACTCATAGTCAGTTGGTCAGAAGTCAAATTGGCAACCTGGAATCTGTGCCTGGCTTCTGAAGTTGGGACAGTCTTATGGGACTGAGCCCTTAACCTATGGGAGCTGCACTAACTCTGCAGTTAATGTCAGAACTGAAATGAATTGTAGGACACATTGTCCAAAGAATCAGAAAATTGGTTGGTGGGTGAAGGAAAAAATTCACACATTGTATGGGTAAGAAACAGTTCATGAAATATATTAAGAAAAATATGTACATATTTTTATTATGGCACATGCATAATATCATTATAAGAATTAAATTCTTAAATTTAAAATTAGCTAAGATAGAATGGAAGTCAAGTTTTCACATGGGTATGGGCTATATGCTTTTCTTTTTAAAAAAATAAAATAAAAAATATCCTAAACTGCTGACTTTCACATATAATATTAAGCGAAGGGAGAAAAATGTTATCTAAAATATGGAAAATTTTAGTTTTCTTTAAGAAAATCTGTAACAAAAGGATTATTCCATTACATAGACTTTTTCAAAGTATATTATTATTTTTTAGGAAATTGATGAACATATTCTATTCACATTATTTCATACCTAAAATGAGATAAAACTTTCAAAACCATAGTGTGGTTAGTTTTAGAAAGAAAGTCACAGGAGATGAGCAACTATCCAAAATAATGTAGTCACTTTACACTGATGAATGCATATACCTTTTAATCCAAATTAAAATTTAATGGAGAAAGTAAAATACTTTTACTGCATATATTAAGATGCAAATTTGCCCAAATGTACTTGAATCTTTCACAAGAGAATTCTAAACTCTAATTTTATAATTTGCACTTTGATTAAACATGGTCAATAGCTCAATCAGTTAGAATCTCAAATCTTAAAGTAATTGAACTTTTGCCTTTTACATTTAATCAGAGTTTTATAACCACTTTTCCTCTAAACGAATTAACCATCTAATAGAAATAATGCTTTTTATTTCAGTCCTTTTTAACAAATGCCCAAAGTTATCATTCTTTACAGATTTGGGAGGAAAGATAAAGTGCCCCATTAATGAACAAGTGGATATTAATAGTAAAACTTCATCATAATATACAACGTCTTTGAGATTAAAATTTTCTACGTCATACAAAAATCAGATGAATCCAGGTAGCCAAGGTGACCTTTCCTTTTTAATATATATTTTTTTCACATAAAAATTCTGTATACTAAGGCATATAAGGGTCAAGCAAACTCGGCACCCCAAAATGATGTAAGCAGGAAGAGTTACAATTGTGGCTAAGTTATCTTGAGATTTCTTTTTCCTTTTAAAATATAGACACTTTATGGCAATTTTCTGTGACACACTAGAGGGAATACGAGCATCTGGAGCCAGGCAGAATAGGCACTAATGTTTTCCAAACTAGTAGGGTTAGTTACACAAATATTACACTATGGCCTTGAAGTTACAAGCAAATTATTACCTGATACCAGTATACATAAAGAATTAGTCATTTTAACGGCTGAGTAATATTCCATAGTGTATATGTACCACAGCTTCCTTATCCATTCGTCTGCTGATGGGCATCTAGGTTGCTTCCATGATTTGAGTCAGTTCTAATGAGATGGATGAAACTGGAGCCCATTATACAGAGTGAAGTAAGCCAGAAAGATAAAGACCAGTACAGTATACTAACACATATATATGGAATTTAAAAAGATGGTAACGATAACCCTATATGCAAAACAGAAAAAGAGACACAGATGTACAGAACAGACTTTTGGACTCTATGGGGGAAGGCGAGGGTGGGATGATCTGAGAGAACAGCATTGAAACAAGTATACTATCAAGGGTGAAACAGATCACCAGCCCAGGTTGGATGCATGAGACAAGTGCTCAGGGCTGGTGCACTGGGAAGACCCAGAGGGATGGGATGGGGAGGGAGGCGGGAGGGGGGATCCGGATGGGGAACACATGTAAATCCATGGCTGATTCATGTAAATGTATGGCAAAAAACACTACAATATTGTAAAGTAATTAGCCTCCAACTAATAAAAATAAATGGAAAAAAAAAAAAGAAAATAAATGAATATCAGAAAGAAAAAAAAAGAATTAGTCATTACTATACATGAAAGTTTAAAATACACAGACGGTACTCAGTAAAAAGCCAGATAACAAAAAAGTACCTACTGTAAGATTTACATGAGTTCTAGAATGGAAAAAAATAATTTACAGTATTAGAAGTCAGGAGCAGAGAACTTTCTGGGTGGATGGAAATGTTCAATATCTTGATTGGAGTGTTGGTAACATGAATGTATATGTGTGTGTGTATGTAAAAGTTGCTCAGTTGCATCCGACTCTACGATCCCAGGGACTATAGCCCACCAGGCTCTTCTATCCATGGAATTCTCCAGGCAAGAATACTGGAGTGGGTTGCCATTCCCTTCTCCAGGGGATCTTCCTGACCCAGGAATCAAACCCAAGCCTCTTGCATTATAGGTATTTTCTTTACCATCTGAGCCACCATTATACATTTATCAACATTAAGAAAACTGTTCCATAAAATCACATTTAAGACATTTGTTAAGAAACAAATGTTCAACTCATAAAGGGTGAGTTGCTTCCTTAGCTCTTTCCCTTTTTTGACCTTGTATAGAGCCTGCATTAGCAATGAAATATCTAATTATATTTCCAAAGGCATTAGTGTAATACTCCTGTGTGTCTCTTGTCCTAATTTCTTACACTTGTCTCCACCTGCAGCGTGGACCACAGCTGCAACATTATAAACTCCTTGGAAACTTCTTTTTCCTTCCAAGTCAAACATTCCAGAGTAGTCCTCTCTCACGTCCATGTATTTATTCTCTCCTTTACCCTTAGTCTTCTACCAATATTCTTAATTTACACATAATTTTTGGCAGTGGAACTCAAAGGCAGACCTATCAGAAACTCACCATTTACTTAAAAGGCACTAAATGCCAAGCAGTGTTGGGGACTTAAAATATAACACTAACTCACTTAATCCTTTCCCCAGCTATGACACTCAGTCTCATATTTCACTTCCTACTAGTCATAACAAAGTATCCAATATCTGAAAGTATTTCTTTTCATTTGCATCCTATTATACACACAGGGCTTCCCTGGTAGCTCAGCTCAGCTTCCTGCAATGCAGGA
Organism: Dama dama; assembly: GCF_033118175.1. NCBI lineage: Eukaryota > Metazoa > Chordata > Mammalia > Artiodactyla > Cervidae > Dama > Dama dama. The sequence continues at coordinate 81,201,081 of NC_083700.1, forward strand.
GACCTTGATTTGATTCCTGGGTCAGGAAGATCCCCTGGAGAAGGGAATGGCTACCCACTCCAGTATTCTTGCCTGGAGAAGTCCATGGACAGAGCAGCCTGGTGGACTTCAGCCCATGGGGGCACAAAGAGTCTGACACAACTGAGTGACTGAGTATACACACACACCTACGATTTTTTTTTTTTTTCAATTTAAAATATGCCTTTTACCTCAAGTTCATCATCCTCCCAGTTTTTAGCCTCTGACATCTTTCCTGTTTCACTTACTGTGATGTGATCCTATTTTATCTAAAAAAAAAAAAAAAAAAAACAACTACAACTTCCTTGAGTGTTTTAATAAACTCAGCAACAATGAATACCCTAGATACACCTCAAGGGCCAGGAGTTTGTCACTATCATCTAGCATCACTGCCAGCCTTTCATTAAACATTTACTATGCTCAAGGCATTATATGAAATCCTTTATATTCACTTTATTGAACCTTAGAACTACCTATTTTACAAGTGAGGAAATACAGACACAAGGGAAACTCTCTCAGGGTCACATAGCCATAAATAACAGAGAACATATTTGAACAGCACCACAGTACTATACTGGAGAAGGTACTGGCAGCCCACTCCAGTATTCTTGCCTAGAAAATCCCATGGACAGAGGAGCCTGGTGGGCTGGAATCCATGGGGTCAAGAAGAGTCCGACACGACTGAGCGACTTCACTTTCACTTTTCACTTTCATGCATTGGAGAAGGAAATGGCAACCCACTCCAGTGTTCTTGCCTGGAGAATCCCAGGGACGGGGGAGCCTGGTGGGCTGCCGTCTATGGGGTCGCGAAGAGTCGGACACGACTGACGTGACTTAGCAGCAGCAGCAGCACAGTACTATACTGCACATCTCCTATTAGTCTGAGAAATACCGTGTCCCCCACTAATGGGCACACCCATGTCTTCAGGCAGCAAGTGATGACAGAGTTGACTAAGAAAAAGACTGAAGCCAGGTGAATTCTGAAAACATCATCTCAAGGAACTTTATGAAGAAAGAAGAATACTCAGAACAAGATCACTTAGATTCCTTTCTGTCTGCCCACCATTCTCCCTTCCTAGAGATCTTCACTTTCAGCGTGCATCTGACCTCTTAATATTAGTCCTGGAGGCGAAGAGAAGTTGGCTTATGCAAGAGCACAGTGAATACTAACAAAATAATTCTGCTGAGTCCTATGCAAAAATTAATGCAAAGAAACTGTAAAATAGCATTTAGCACTAGCAGACACCCTGATGATCTGAAAAACTATATTCTGAAAGGAATCTGTGCATTACTCAGGAAGTCTTCTGAGTAGCAATAAATATTCATCTATGAACCTAACTCCATGGGGCATACTCTGAGAGATTAAAAGGGGTAGTATGATTTACAGGAACACTTCTGGAGCCTGCTGAGACTGAAATATATACACTGAATCTATGACAGCAAGCCAAAAAAGAAAAAAACATTCAATGCAAGACTGATCTCTCAAGACAAAGGTTAGGCTGGAGCCCTTAAATGCCTGTGCGAACACAAGAAATCAGCTTGTCAAAGTGCTCACTTTAGGAGTAAAGTGGACCTCTTCTCTCTGGGAAAACTGAGTAAGACACAACTGATGGAATGTTTCATCTTCTGCACAAGGACAGAGGGGTGGGTTTGGAAATTTGTTTAAACCTTTTCCAATTTACACTTATAATTCTATAATGTGAAAAGCAGCTTCAATTCTGAATTCTTTGGCCAGAGTCCATTATTAACACTCAGCACAAGAGAAATTTAAAAAACGGAAATGTCTCTGAAAAGTAATTTGACCACATAAAAAAAGTCGAAACATATTCCTAACTCTTCCAGTACTTCCACTGCTAGGCATCTCTCCTAAAGAAACAAACTCATGGTTGTTTAACACTCTGTTCCCCTGGGAACTGGTTAGATCCCTTGCACTAGGACCCTGGGCCTGTCAGCTCCTCCCCTGTACACATTGGTCCAGGTCTGTTGAGTAAAAAGTCACCAATTTCTCCAACTAGTTGGACTTACCAGTCTTTCCTTTCCACTCAGACATAAGCTATGCAGAAGCCCAGACAACAACTTTTATTAAGTTTCTATCTAAAACTCTAGGCAAAGGTCACAGATTGCTGAACAGAGAAGTGACGTAAGTCTGAGACATTTCATATAACAAGACAAAATCTTTCTTGGACTAAGGTTTAAATGAAAGCATTAAGATTCTTTTCCCATATAAGTTATTATAGAACATTCAGTGGAGTTCCCTATGCTATTCGGTAGGTCCCCACAGTTATCTGTTCTATATATATAGTAATATGCACATATATTAATCCCAGTCTCCCAATTTATCACTCCCCCCCGCCGCCTGCCACATTTCCCCTTTGGTAACCATAAGTTTGATTTTGAGATCTGTGAGTCTGTTTCTGTTCTGTAAATAAGTTCATTTATATCATTTTTATTAGATTTCACATTTAAGTGATATCATATGATATTTGTGTTTGTCTGACTCGCTTCACTTAGCAGGATATATGAATATGCATGATGATTCACTTTGCCATACACCTGAAACTAACACAATATTGTAGGTGAACTATATTCAAATATAAAAAATAAATAACAGCATTAAGGCCAATTAATCCTACCCTATTTCTCATCCCTGTTACATTCTGCAACACCTCCAACTCTTTCATTTGCTTCTCCTGTCCTATACTCACAGTGCTACACTGCACTGGCTTTTCTTTCGGATGTACTTCTGTCCCCACACCCCGCTGCCAAGGCCCCCTCAGCCAAACTACCCATCACCCTCCACAAAATCTCCTTAAATTGTAAAGAAACCGCCCACAACCTAACTTCTTCCCTCACTGTTCTCTCAACCTCCTCTGTTCTTTAGCAGCTCTGATTCTCAGCCACAGATATCACACTTGAGAGGGTGATGTTCGTTCTCTCACTCTCTGGGAAGCTGCAAAAAGGGAATCAATATTTTCCTAAATTCCTTCTCACCTATGCTATTCAGTAGGTCTTTACTCTCCTACTCTTGTTTCAAAAGCTAATCTCTATTACGACACCTCTCCTTTTATGGCCCACTTTACTAGCACCCCATCATTTTGAGTAAATAACCTTTCTTCTAAATGACAGAAAAACAAAAAACCCAAGGCCGTAGGGTAAAAACTTTGGATTCCAGTCCTCAAGGCACTAACAATGCCTGTATTTGTGCTTTCCTTTCACTCTTGGCACCTGAGCCCATGGAGAATATGAGCTTCCTCCTATCAAATATTAAAGGTTAATCTCTCTAGGTGTGCCATGTCCTCCTCTCCCTCCACCCTCTCCAGGGACTATGTTTAATCATCCACTTTCTAGCATCTACATATTCCTTTTCTGGATCTTTCACACTTACAATCTATGTGTGTGTGTGTATATATATCCCCTTGCCCCAGTCCTACAATACCCTCCAGTTGTCTAGGTAACAGGCATTCTTTCTGCCTCTTTTCATGATCAGGTTTCTCAAAACACTAGTCTGCTCTTACTTTATCCAATTTCTGACTTCTGTTCAATTCTCAACCCACTACTCTCTGATTTCCACTCTAATGAAACTGTTCCATGTGATCAAGTCCCAGGAAAACTTCCATTTTATCTACCATGACCTTTCTCTGTATTAGTCTGTAATGATCCTCTTGTTCAAATGCTCTCTTCTCTTGGTTTCTATATCAACCTCCAGTTCATCAATTTCCTCCTACCTTTTGTTCACTCCACTTCACTGTTTTCTTCCTCCATTCCTGCCCTTAATTTTGCTGCTTTGCAGGACTCCAATTTTGGCCCTGTTCTATTATCACTTGAGCCTCCCCTGAATGACTATTCAAATCCAGAAGTCTCACCTTCACTTGATCTTGTTCCCCAAGTATCCACATCAGGGTAGACCTCAGCACAAATCCTTGGAGGCACGTATTTAATTAACTCCATTTCACTTCATTTTTCTATGGATACTTGAACCCTCAACATGTCCCAAACTAAACTCATCATTTTCCTTTCAACCTGTTCATGCTCCTACAATCTTATGCCAAAGAATTAATGGTCCTGCTAGCCATCTACGTGCTCCATTCAGAAACACAGGTCATCTTCTTCTTCTCACTTTCCACATGTTATCAGTCAACAATTCCTATAACCCCTCCAACTCTTAAGTGCAATCCTTCCTCAATTTGCCCTCAAGTATTTCTTGCTTGAGTTGTTAAATTCTTAATTAACCTCCATTATCTGATTAAAAACTCTACATAATCCATTTTGCACACAACTGCGAGAATACAAAATTATATATATTGTACAATTTTAAGTATGGGAAATTCTCACAGTAATTGTTTAATATAGTAGGTTTTATCCAAAATATTTTTCTGCACTTTACAAATGTTCCACCATAAACATGACCTGTTGTTATTGTTTTTAATAGAAGTTAAAAGAAAGCTACTTTATAATGTGAAGATGCAGAGAAATAATATCATACCATGCATCAGTGGTATATCTAGAAGACAACATTCCTGCATATGCTGAAACCTTGGAAACAGCTTGAGTCCTGGAGAGTTGATATAGAGGCAAATCTTCTTGCTCCCTTCTCTGAGCCACAACAGGAAGTTCAACAAGCAAGCCAGGACCCTGCACATCATTTGGAATCATCATGCCTAAAGAGCAAAACCAGATGTTGGTGAGCACAGGATACATTCATTCATTCTTCATTCATTCAACAAAGAGTTATAGATATCTACATGGGCAGGCCCCATTCAGGTAGAAGACTTATTTATATTAAACTAAATAAGCAAAATATTTAACATGTCAGATGGTGGCAGTACTATGGTTAAAAAAAAAAAAATCTGCAAGGAAGGGAAATAGGGATTGCTCAGTGGAAGAGAGTTATAATGTTAAGCATGGCTTCAGTGGAAGACAGTTACAATGTTAAGCATGGCTTCAGTGAAAAGATATTATTTCAGCAATATGAATCTTTTATCAAAAGAATCTTATAAGTAAGTCAGAAAGAGAAAGACAAATACTGTATGATATTACTCATACATGGAATCTAAAAAAATACAACAAACTAACAAATAAAACAAGAGCGATGCAGATTCACAGATATAGAGAATAAACTAGTGGTTACCAGTGGAGAGACGGAAGCAGGGAGGCAATATAGGGATATGGAGGGGAAAAGGTTATTATTGGATTATGTGAAACTTTTTTAAAATGTAAAGGACTGTAGAATTTAAAGAATCTTTCGATTAAAAAAAAAACTAATCTCCTTTACGATGGAGGTTATCTCCTTCAGTTCAGTTCGGTTCAGTTATCTCCTTATTTTACTACAAATTTTCCTTCATTGATCTAGGCTGTCTCAATTACAGACACACTAACATTTCACTGACTTAAAAAAAAATTCAACAGAAAAACAAATAATCAAATGAAAACACATTTTTGAAGGGCCTTTGTTTATAAATTCCAAAATTCTTTTACATTTGTTATCTTATTTAATTCTCACATTAAACTAGTTACAAGAGACACTAGCAATCATATTTTATAGATGGGGAATTCCAGGCCGAGGAATTTTGCCAATTAGAATGTGTGAATTTACCTAACATGTCATCTGTGTCACTTTTCTATTACAAAAAAAAGGAATAAGTAGGGCAGGGCTGTGCACACAGTGCTATGGTACATGTTTGGAGACCTTCATGCAGGCTGGCATAAACCCATTCATCGCTCTTAGGATACTCCTCAGTGTCCATTACATCTAATCCATTACAATTCCCAGCCAATCTTTCTTCACTATGTTATACAAATATAAAAAATGGTGCATCAAATGCCTCCCTTCAATCCATACATTTATAGTATATTTTGGAAACCTGGCTTATCAGAAAATTAAAAATGATCACTAGAAGATATAGATACTCTTCTAAAACTTCTCCTATAACCATCACGTAAACTTTCCATGTCTTCATATTGAACAGATTTTCTAGTAAACTCACTTATACTTCTGCTTTTTATCTTGTCTAGACACTTTGAATCAGGATCTGATCAGTTGGTAACACTGATTAATACAGTATAGGAAATACATCAGAGAATCTGAAGCGAGGGGTGAAAGTAACTTTAACACTCAGGTGGTATTAAAGGAAGTCTCAGGTGCCTCTCCCCCACCACCAGGCACCCCTCAGCCCACCCCTGGGCCCACATTCATGCCTGCAGTCAAATCCATAGACACGCACCACTGCTCTAGCCCCCTATGTCTACTCTTCCCCTTAGGAAGGACTGGGTGGGATGGAGATTCTGCAGAAATGGCCTAAAATGAGAGTCAAAAGAACAGAGAACTGGCTTATTTGCAGAGCTAATTCCCATCCAGCTACACTGGTAAAGCCGCCTATTAAATTACAGCACGGAGTTTCATAGGACGCTGCAGTTTGCCTAAAACTTTTCACTACCTGCTCCACACAGGGCTGCCCATGCCCTTTGCCCACTCCTCCTCCTTGGCAGTGCTCAGGTACACATCTCTCCTCTCGCACCGTGCTTGACACAGGCGACTTCACAGGCCTGCTCGTCAGGTGCCCCATGGCATCTGGGAGCCCGTAAAATAAATCACATCCTTTGGGGCCTGTGCGGTTGTTAGGTAACAGCCACAACAGGAAAACACAGTTAGGGAAACAGGAAAGTTAAAAAAAAAAAAAAAAAAAAAAGTCCCTGGATAAACAGAAGTTAATGCTTCCAGGAGAGGAATGGGAGTAATTTCCAAAAGGTCTATACTTAGTTAGGTGCAAGAAGAGAAAGATAAACAAAATAAAGGCAAGAAGAATCCGTGCAGAAAAGGGGTTGCTGTACAAGGTAGCAACCAGACAAGAAAAATATAGGTAGGGAACTGGCATACTGATAAATCATGCCAGGTAAATCATGTCAGAACTGGCATGCTGTTAAATCACCACACACGAGCAGCATATCACCTTCTCATGCAAGAAATAGTTCTTAAGCACCCACTGTGGTAACACAATCAGATATAAGCCTTGCCCTCCAGAAGCTTATTGTAAGAGACCAGTATGTGAATTCACAAGTGTGCCTGACTCTGGGTGCAATGACAGAAATTCATCCAGGTTCACTGGAGGCCCATTTTAGGTAGGGCCAATCAGACTGGGAAATAGAACTACTTTCGGTCTTTGAGGATACCTGATTTTAGAGCTGACTCACTGAAAAAGACCCTGATGCTGGGAAAGATTGAGGGCAGGAGGAGAAGGAGGCGACAGAGTATGGGATGGTTGGATGGCATCAACACAAAGGACGTGAATTTGAGCAAACTCTGGGAGATGGTGAAGGACAGGGAAGCCTGGCGTGCTGCAGTCCATGGGGTCACAAAGAGTCAGACATGACTTAGTGACTGAACAACAACAATTTTAGATTAAGTACAGGGTGAAGAATAACCCTTTACATATAGGTTTTCAAAAATAATTTAACTGCTCATAAGTAACTCATAAAGTCTCTGTTACTAACAGAGTAGTCAAAGAGCTACAGATTTGAAAAAGCCCTTATAGAACACTTAACCCAGTTGCACCATTTACAGCTGCGGAAGTGGGGAAGCTTGGAAAAGTGGGTGGTTTGCCTGGTGACATAGCAGATTAACGGCTTAGTACTGAGGGACCTGGGATTGAAACTATACTGACTCTGTATCAATAATTTCTCAGTTCACCCATGGTTAGCATTAATCCAAGTACTTGCACTTGCCACACAGCATTCTGGCAGCTCTCAAAAAATTTTTTGCTATGAATGCTCAAAAATAAATTCACTGATAGTTGAAAAATTTTCCAAAACACATGTGGTTATGAACACTTTCCTAGTGAGGACAGGCCTAAGGTACACATTTGTAGCTTAATACCTAAAGCTATAATCTCCAAAAATAGAATCCAAGTGCCTTGCCAAATATTAGATTAAGGCAGTACAGTAGGTTGATTGATGGTTCACCTGGATATATATATCTGCCATAGAACCTATAAATGAGACCTTACATGGAGAAAAGGACTTTGCAAATGTAACTAAACTAAGTATCTTGAGATGAGACAATCCAAGCAGGCCCTAAATCCAACAACAGGTGTCCTTCTAAGAGACAAAAGAAGAGAAGACATGGAGAAGAGGACAGGGCCAAGTGAGGATGGAGGCAGAGATTAGAATGAAGCAGCCACAAGCCAAAAGATGCTGGAGTCACCTGAAGCTGGACAGGGAGAACAACAGATTCTTCCCAAGGCCTTCAGAAGTAGCTGCTGCTGCTGCTAAGTCGCTTCAGTCGTGTCTGACTCTGTGCGACCCCATAGACGGCAGCCCACCAGGCTCCACCGTCCCTGGGATTCTCCAGGCAAGAACACTGGAGTGGGTTGCCATTTCCTTCTCCAATGCATGAAAGTGAAAAGTGAAAGTGAAGTCGCTCAGTCGTGTCTGACTCTTAGCGCTTTCAACAGAAGTAGCACAGCGTATTAATTTAGGACTTAGGGGCTCCAGAACAGTGAGAGAATTAACTACCGGTGTTGTAAGCTGCCAGGTATGTGGTAACTTGTTAGAGGGCCCTGGGAAACTCATGCAGGCAGCAGAAGTCAGAGGAAATAACTTTGGAGTTACTTAGATGATACCTAGAGGAGGGCTCAGAGGAAGGTTGAATCATCCCATGAGGACAAAGTCCCTTCCCCTGTCTTACTCCTAACTCCAAAGTCCCTCTTCACAAACACTCACCCTATATTTCCAGCCCATTGCTTTCAATCCTGACAGTATAAAACAGTGAATGGGTCACAACCTGGGGCAATTCTGTCTCCCAAGGGACTTTTTGACGATGTCTGGAGACATTTTGATTTTGATCATGACTAGGAATGGGAATACCACTGGGATCTAGCATGAGAAGGCAAGGAGGCTGCTAAACACCTGACAATGCGCAGGGAAGCTCTCCACAACAAAATTCTCTGATCTGAAACAATGCTGGATGTTACTATAAATTATTAATATCAATGGCAATCAAACACATTAATTCATTCATTTGTGCCATAAAAGAGGGCACAGAAATGTGGTGGATTAAAAAATAAAAGGCAAAAAACAGTATACAAGGAGAATTTTTGTGGAAAAAATTACATTTTTCTCCTAGCCACAATCAGTTATACATTATGAAAAATTGAATAGACTCACTTAATCTAAGATATTCAAATTAACCATCTTAATTTTTTAAATTAACTATTCATGATGTGTTCTGACTGGCAGGGAACTGGCAATTGTTATCATCTCATAGATGCCTTCAATCTTTAATAACATTAAAAGAATCCCATTCTTTTAGATTTTACTTGATAGAATGTTGAATTCATATAAAACAGTTACATAACTTTCGAAAGGTATCTCTCTCTCCTAACAATATATTATCATATAACATAAGAACTGCCCAAAGAGAAAGACTTTTCCTATAAGTAGAGTCAAAACAAGTGAAGGACAGCATAAATCCTGAACAATGGCTCTATAAATCCCAATACTTTGAGTCTCTCCTAGGGAATCTTAATATTACAATGACATTTGATATTGCAGTGTTGGATAAGGAAATATTACTTTTTAAAGTCAAGTTTTCAAAAATATATAAGAATCAATATGGGAAGAGGCAAGGAGAAGCACTATACTTTTAGGATTCTTTAATGGAAACTAAGTTATTAATGCACCAAAATTGACTGTAATATATGGCTATAAAAATGTTTCATAAATGTTTAAAATATGTCTCTCTTTATTAATATTTAACAACCCCATTCAATGAGCTAACAGTATACTTAATAGCATCAGAGATTTTAATATATATTAGTAGAGACTTATTTCAGATTCAGTATATGGCACTAGTTTTAGTTGTAATCCACACAGCTAATAAAAAGCAAAATGAGGCAGGGAAAATGCAGCCCTCACCAAAAGCAGAATCTGAAAGCTCTAAGTTGAAATATGAGTCACATTACTTTTCCAGATATTTTGAAACAGATGAATTAATAAGCAGATTTCAATTCAAAATATTATAATGAATGAAAATATGACAGTAAAATTCATCATATGCACAAATAAAACTGAAAGATTGCAAAATAATGTAACTTGTGTTTATGAGAAATGAAAATCACAAACCTAAATCCAGACTACTCTTTGTTAATGAATTAAGATTTTCCAGATCATCAAATCTGCCTTGTTGAATGTTTCCTTCAGTTGAGGGTATGGAGAGGGAATCGATGCCAAAGTTCTCTTTCATCTCGAGAGGAAGAAAAACAGAAATGCATTAGCACTTTATGATAAAATGTGGAACACCATAATGTTGTTCAACCCAGATCATAATGATAGTGGAAAACTGGCCCTGCAAACAGGCCTTCTCAAGTAACGTTTTATACTGTGGTAAGCAGTTACAAATGCTAGTAACTTAATATCTGCAAGAGAACAGGCTAGTAAAAATCTGTTTTTTCCAAACACTGGATTTTTTAACAAAAAATTATTTTATAAACATTAATAAATGCATTAAAATAAACATTCACCAAGGTAGAGGAATAAAAGATCTATCAAGGCAAGCAAGGTCAATGGTTGATACACATTATATTCTGGATCAGGCTGGATCACAACTTAAATAGTTTCGTTGCTGATCTGGAAACACCTGGTGAGTTTTCACAGCCTTAAGAAACAGCTGGTGAATTTTCATAGTTCTAAGCCTTTGCTATGCCCTCCCTTACACTCTTATCTACCTAATAAACAACCTGTTCCCCGAACCTAAAACTCACAGATAAGCACAGTCAGTAGTTACTATGCTTTCCCTGTCTTCCTTTTGTACAAATGTCTTTTATGGTTTTCCAAAGTTATAATCTTCCAGAACATACAATTTTCACTGATGTATTTTATTATGATATTAAAAAAACATTTATATGTATGAAATTAAATTGCAACATATGGCCACCACAGACATATACCTTCAATCAGGGGTTCCCAAACTCCAGGATCTAATGCCTGATGATCTCAAGTGAAGCTGATGTAATAATAATAGAAATAAAGTGCAAAATAAATGTAATACGCTTGAATCATCCTGAAACCATCCCCCCACCATGGTCCGTGGAAAAACTGTCTTCCACAAAACCAGTCCCTGGTGTCAAAAACACTGGGGACCACTCACTGCCTTAATTCATTTAAGGTTAACAGCACTGTATTATTCTCTGTTGTTGGAAATTTAGGTTGTCCAAAACAAAAACATAAATTTTATTTTTTACAACAGTCCACATTTTTTCCTGATTATATAGGTCATACTTCAATAGTAAGAAAAAGACCTCTCATAAGCTGATGTACCAAATACTGCTAGATTTTATCAAATAGATTATGAATATAATTGAGTATAAAACTATATCAGATACCCAAAGGAACCTAGAGTACATAGAATTCAACTCAAATATTAAATAGAGGTGAGAAAGGAAATATGACTAGTTAGTAGTCTAGAATAAAACAAGAAGAACTTCTTAAAGCAGAGACTAGGAGGAGATGGGAGCCACTGAGTATTTAAAAAGAAAAAAATTTACAATCATTTTTGAACCGTTTGGTTATTTCTTTTAATTAATGGCAATTAGGTAACTGAGGAATAAGAATTGAGACCTTAATCTGAGGTTTCAATACAGTGAATATGAAAGGTTAGACCTTTAGAAAAATCAATTCAGTTTTTTTCCTAAATAGAGAAGAAAATGAGAGCATAAATTTAGTCTCAGACAAAAAGAATCAGATATTTTCAAAAAGAGAAAAGGACTTAGACATTTTTCCAAAGAATATTTGAAGATGGCCAATAAGCACGTAAAAATTTGCTCAATGTCACTAATAGAGAATTACAAATCAAAACTACAGTGAGCTACCACTTCACACCTATCTAAAAAACAGAAAGCAAGTGTTAGTGAAGATATGGAAAAATTAGAAAATCCGTGTATTGCTGGCAGGAATGTAAAATGGCACAGAGGCTATGAAAACAGTACATGATTCTCCCCAAAATTAAACAGAATTACCACATGACCCAGCAATTTCACTCCAGGGTGTGTACCACCCAAAATTTGGTTTTGAACAGATGTTTGTATAGCAGTGTCCACAGCAGCATTGTTTACAACAGCCAAAGACAGAAACAACCCAGATGTCCATCAATTGATGAATAAGCAAACAAAATGGGGTATATACATTCAATGGAATGCTATTCAGCCTCAAAAAGGGAGAAAAGGCTGACATGCTACATGTATGAACCTTGAAGACATCACGAAAAGTGAAATAAGTCAGACACAAAAAGATAAATATTGTATGATTCCATTTACATGAGGTTCTTTGAACAGTCAAATCCTTAGACACAGAAAGTAGAATTGTGGTTTGTTGCCAGAGGATAAAGGAAAAGGAGAATGAGCAGTTTATTGTTTAATGGGTACAGAGTCTCCACTTGGGAAGATGTAAAAATTCTAGAGATGGGTGGTTGTAATGGTTGTTCGATAATGTGAGTATATTCATTCCATGAGAACTGTAAGCCTAAAAACAGTTAAAATGGTCAACTTCATATAATGTATATTTGATCACAACTAAAAATAAAGAACCAGATCTATCAACCTTGATGGTTTTATCCTTCAACTAAAATGGAGTAAGAGTGTGGTGGAGAACGAAAAGCTTATAAGTAGTTGGGTACTATTTGCACTCCACAAACATAGCTATACTTGTAGCCCAAAATAGATATTATCAAATATAATGAAGACAGAATGATAATGTTTCACTGCCTTCTAGAGGACACCCTCTAAATAGAAGAGTACTGGGAATTACATATTTGTAAGGCATGTGACTGTGTTTTTAAAATCCACTCACCCAGAGCTTATAATATTAAATAATAAATGATCACTATGGAGTCCACCATAATAACAGTAAGACAAAGACCCAAGCCCATCCTGATCATGTGGGCACAACTGTTACAGCGGGTCAGGATATTCCACCCAGAAATATGCCACTTGGGCAGAGAGAGTATTCTGAGCTGAAGAAAAGAAGAGACACAGAAGTTTCCTATCCTCCCCTGGTTCTCAATCACCAAAGATGACTCTAGACTCTTTCCACCTCAGAGATGACACTAAGAGAAATGTATATGACAAACATTACTAAAACAAACCTTATGGTCCATCAATTTCCCCCATAATATTTACGTTCACACAGTAGCTAACCCTAAAAGCCTGAATCCCTTTCCCTCTATCTTGACACTCGTCTACAAATGTACTGTCCTTCATTAAGATGCTACATAAGCCCAAGTTCTAATCCCTCCTTTGAGTGACCTTTCACTGAGTTTTTCCTGTATATATGCATGCTGCAGGTGTTAATAAATTGGTTTTGTTCTGATAGTCTGTCTTTTGTCAGTTTGATTTCCAGGGCCCCAGCCAAAGGAACCTAGGAAGGTATAGGAAAATGTTTTTCTTTCCTCACCTACACTCATCACTGTGGGATATGGATGGGAAATGGGAAAAATAGCTAATGCTCATATATCCAGAAAAACTATAATTCAAAAAGATACATGCACCCCTATGTTCACAGCAGCACTATTCACAATAGCCAAAACATGGGAACAACCTACATGTCCATCGACTGATGAATGAATAAAGATGTTTAGATATATACAACAGAATACTACTCAGTCATAAAAAAGAACAAAATAAGGCCATTTTCAGCAACATGGATGCAACTAGCAATTATCACACTAAGTAAACACCATATGGTATCACTGACATGAAATCTAAAATATGACACAGATGAACCTATCTATGAAACAGAAACAGAATCATGGACATAAAGAACAGACTGGTGGTTGCCAATGGGAAGGGAGTTGGGGAAGAGATGACCCTCCTCCTGGTTGCAGTCAGTAGATATAAGCTTTCATATATGAATGGATACAACAACAAGGTCCTACGGTATAACACAGAGAACTACATTTAATATCTTATGATAAACCATAATGGAGCAGAATAGTTAAAAACATGACAAGAAAGCCTGGCATGCTGCAGTCTATGGGGTCACAAAGGGTCAGGCACAACTTAGCCACTGAATAACAACAATGTATGTATAGCTGAATCATCTTGCTGCACGTCAGTAATTAACAAACGCTGCAAATCAACTACACTTCAATTTAAAAGAAAGAGTTAATGCCCCAAAGCGGGAACATATAATTACTTAAAGAAAGTAAATCTGTTTAGATAAGACACATTAGGGCTAAAACAATCTTAATCAATGCCAGTTTAAGGAGCCTATAATTTCCTACAGGTTACCTAGCAGAATCAGACAGCTGGGAAATTTAACAGTTAGTAACTAGGAACTGTGTCCTTCAAACTGTGAGCACTGAATGTTGTTTCAGCAAGCTTTATAATGAGTTTGATAAATAATAGAGGAAGTGGCTACTCTGTGGATTGATTGGGTCATCAATATAAACTTACAAGAGGAATTTTTTAAAAACCTAATGTTATACAATGATACTTGAGATGAGAATAAATTTTGACTGGTAGTATGGATTAAAAAGTTACTATATCTCAAACAACATAGATGGAAATGAAGAAGGTATGGTTGCAAAACAGTGTTGAAAAAATCAAAAAGTGATTCTAGTAATAATGTAGACTCTGACATTAAATATGCACTGAAGGAATATGAGTAAAATTCTATCACTAAATGCAAGAACAGGCAAACACCTGATATTTTACAGGTTTTAAAATAGGGACACTTAACTAAATATATAAAGTATGAATATACTATTCATCTATATCTCTAAAAGTTTATATATTAAAATGGGACTATATTTCAGGTTGTCTTATATTTGAGCAAAGGGAAAATTTTATTTTTATAGAAGAAAACAGACATAACAAGAGTATTTATTTATATACTCATAATTTGCTCCATATAACTAAATATTCTGTTTGAGGTCAAGCACTTAACAGACACAGGAGTGGGACTGAGTGGGACTGGCGGAGATAGAAAGAACCAGTGTCAACAGCAACACACCAGGTGACTCTATGTCACCTCTGCCCATATGATTCACATAATTCCAAAGCATCTGTTCTCTGGTAGACTGCCCAGAGTCCAGTATCAAGGGTAATCCTCAAGGGTTCCTTAAATACATAAACATAGCATCTTGCATAGCAGAGAGACCCACAATGAAATGAAAAAGGGAGGAAGGTCGAAGGGAGGCAAGGACAAAACCCAGCTCTACCTGCCCTGGGAGAGAACAAGCTAAGGCTGCTTTGCACATCACTGCAGGGGAGCTGCTGGCCTCGCTGAGGAGGGCAGCGTACTGTTCCGAACATGCTGCTCTGTACTCCATACACAAAGCTTCCTCTTCATTTGCTCTGAAGTTAATTTGGGTCAGGAAATAAGCAAAAATAAAACATTAAAAACATCCCTACTGAAAGATTCCAGTTGGTGACCTGTTAACCCTAATTTTATTTTTAAAAATAAGTTTATTGGTGATTTAATAGCAAGAGAACACCTAGTAAATACAATGCATTCCTGCCAAGTTGTCAACAGGCCGTATCACAAATGTAAGAATAATTTTCTAGAGTTCAGTGGCTTTCTATTTAGTATTGTATATAATACAGAGGACAGTGTGGATAAGCAAGACAGAAATAACAGATCTTTAATCAATTTTGCCTTGATTTTCCTTGACAAACATGGTATGTGAGAAATACAGAGCTATATCTCCCTGAGGGGATTTTTTTTTTTTTTTTTTAATCACAAATGATGAAAGAACTCTTCCTTGAAATGGGTATCAGGAGGAAAACATCACTAAAAAAGCAAGGTTAAAAACAACAACAACAACAAAAACCACATCATAACAGCAAAGCAACTATAGCTTATTGAATCCAACTAGAAGTTATACAATAAAGAAATGATGAGCTTTTACTTAAAAACAAAACACTGTATGGTACATTTTTGAAAAAACAGTGTTCGATGATGAAAAGATTCGTTAAATTGTGTTCGTATGTTTAAAAGTTACACGACTGATGGACAGAGATGGGGAGGGGAGGAGTCAGGAAGGATGAGGAAGATGCACTCTAATCCCTTACCATCTCTTCTGGGCTACAGCCGCACTGTTGCATGTCCTGAGGGTACATGCTCATCATGTGCCCTGCTTCTTGAGGCTCGGGCAGTTCACGATCCGGGAACCACTGTGTACCAAAGTGAACCTCCTCCATGGACGGAACAGGAGCAACCTCTTGAATGTGTGATGAGGGATACGACTCCAGGGACTGAAGTTGGTCTTGATAGAGCTCATATTCTTCATCAACAAGCATTTCTCTTTCTTCACCCATCTCCTGCAACCTAGGGACCATAAATTCATGCATTTCCCAGGCCTCCTTGCTATTGTCTATCTCTTTTTGTTGGGACTGGAAAGCCTTTCCCAAATCTAGAAATGGCTCATCCACAAGCTCTTCTTTAAAATAGGGCTCATCTCTAAATCCCTGTGAATAAAAATTGCAAAAGAAAACAAAACTTTAAACTCTGTCTTAAAGCTGCACTCTACACATTAACTGGAAAATTAACCCCTGGCATAACTGCAGTAACGGTATTATATGCCAATGCATGGTTAACCCAAACAGCTCTCCATTACAATAGAGGAGAAATATAACCTTACTGCCACACAAACCTCAACCTCCAAAAGGAAACAACAAAAGAGGCAACAATCTGCCTTTGGCAAGGTGACTGACTAGTCTAAAAGGTTTGTTACACATTAACCACCTGAAAATTCTCAGAAGAAGGAGTTTTGTTAAACTGCTAAGCTGAATATTTAACTCATGCATCTCATATAAAAAGTAATACATAAGTATGGATACACTTCATACCATCTCAGAAGAAAGCAAAGACTTAAAAGGTCAAGAACATCAGGCTTATGTAACTCAAAAGAAGTCATGGGCTCTTTGAATGTTTACAAAATCTTCTCTATAAACTAAAGATATAAGGAATATGTGCAACTACTTTGAGTATGACTCTCTTATAATACACCATTTAACAAAAGTTAATTTTTGCATTTGCATGAATAATATAAAACAAAAAGGAATGAATACAGTATGCTCTTCAATTAATTTCAAACTTCGCTAATCAAAAGAGCAAGAATATAGAACTAAAGCTAGATAGTCTCCCTCACATGAGCAGAAACCTTGTTGAGTTCTTAGGAACACTTGAGGAATATATGAATCTGCTGAGCCTTTGACCTAACTTCAAGGGACCTGAGGTTGCTAAGCACAATAAGGCCCAATTCCCTCTGAAGGATCAATGACATTTCCTATTTTAAATCCGATTCATTAAATATCAATAAATGTACATTCATGAAAAGAATCTACACCTTCCCACTGCTTCCTCAGTTGCAGCTAAACATCATTGTAGTGACGCTTTTAAGTTAATATAGTGTGGCAAATACTGTAACCTAGTTATTTTAAAAAAGAAAAAACTGTATTTAGAAGGTATATTTAAACATGTCACACAGTTAAGAAATTGTAACAAAAAATGTATAAACTGAAAAAAAAACATAATGGACACTACAGGACTACATATCAGGTTTAGACACTGTCAACAAACTATGCAAAGAATATCAAGACAGTTGTTATCAAGTTAAGAAAAATCATCCTCTGACTACTAAAAGCAAAATAAACACAATTCACTTTAAGAATGAAAAAGGAAAAGTTTCAAAATATACTTTCTAATATTAAAGCATAAAGTAAGGTTTGACTAAATAATTCTTCTTTAGAAAGTATTCAATAAGAAGTTCTTCTGGGGAAAGAAAATAAGTTCTTTAGTATGGCTCTTATTCTACAGCATTTTAAGTGCAGGTCTATTTTCAAAACTCTCTCTACTCTCAAAATTTTAAGAGTGTATTAGTGATATAAAGTCAGGTATGTTTGTTCTTTGAAAATGCCTTATACCTAGCCGATGTCACTTACGGAGGCAATGTGATACAAAAGAGAAAAGATTTCAGTTTAAAAAAAACAACTTTAAAAAAAAAAAAAAAAAAAAAAACAACTTTAAAGGGTGAGACTGTTTAATTTGTTTCTATTTAGCCAAGACAGTAAGAATAAGCTTTTGTCTTCTTTATAATAGCAACTATTTAAACGTGAAAAAAATGTACTAAATACCTGGGGTGCTTCAAGTATTAAAGATGAATTTATATCATGAATTGTTCCTGAAATTTCAGTCTTGTCTTCATTATTGCTTGAAAGTAAAATGCGACTTTCTTCCTCTTTATCACCTTCCTGAAAACAGAAGCATTTAAAATTTTTTAAGTATGATTGAAGAACTGTTTTTGTAAACCATGAACCTATTTTTTATTGAGTTCTAACTGACCTACAACATTATATTAATGTTAAGTATACAACATTTGGTATATGTATATGTTGCAAAATATGTTGCAAAATAATCACCATGAAAAGTTTAGCTAACATTTGCAACTTTCAAATACACCACACAGTATTGTTATCTACAGTCCCCATGCTGTACCTTGCATCCTTAGGACTTATAACTGGAGGTCTGTATCTTTCAACCACCTGCACCCATTTCGCCCATTCCCAGCCCCCAGCTCTGGCAACCAAAGAAGCACTTCTGTACTGAAGAAAACATTTTGGTTTCAAATGTTTTTCAAATTAATTCTCATCTTTCCATTAAGTGCAAGTACATAGTACTTAATGTACATTGTTTCATTAGACCAAACTTTTCTTTAATAATTTTAAAAAAAGCCATATTCAGGTCAAAAGGGATTCCTTAAATAAAAAAATCACTTTCCCAGGAACAGACCTTAATATTAAGAAACGCCTAAGTTTATACAGGATGATACTCAAAATATTTAACAACGGTACAATGGAGCCACTCCCCATCAGAAGAAGGACAACCATCCTAGTGCTCACCAGCGTAGCATCAGCTCCAGGTCATAACACAGCCACTATCTACCAAGTCCTAAGGATACATCACAATCCATGGTAGACACGTTTACATGCTTTTTCTCAGCTTAATCTTTATATTAAGAACTTAGTACCAGTTCTATTTATTTATTCTATTAGGTCAGGATTTTATATTTGCATAAAAATAATAGCAAATATATATATTTATGTATATGTACATCACAGGTACAGGTCTTAGAACTTTAAATATGTATATTCTAAGAAGTAGGTGCCCTTAATAACCCTGTTTTACAGATAAGTAACAGATGCACAGTAATTTGCTCAAAGTTACATAACTAGTCAGTTACAGACCCAGAATTTGAGTACTGGCCATCTGGTTTTAGAGCCTGCGCTCTAAACTAGCATGCTACATGGTTCCAAGTAGGAGCTGGTAAGGTTAGCTAATAGGCGCAAGGACACATAGCTTGGCAAATCACAGAACGAAGCCAAACCCAGTTGTCTGGCTCAACAACTCCACTGGCAGTTCTATCCTGTGAGTTCTGAAGATACAGTGTCTTTCATTCATTTATTTCTTGTATTATTTTTGGCTGTGCTGGGTCTTTGTTGCTTTGGGCAGGCTTTCTCTAGCTGTGGTGGGTGGGGGCTACTCCTCACTGCAGTGCACAGACTTCTCATCGTGGTGACTTCTGTTGTGGGGCACAAGCTTTAGGCACACAGGCTTCGTAGTTATAATATGTGAGCTCAATAAATAGTTGGGGTGTGCAGGTCTAGGGTGCACGGGCTTCAGCAGCTCTGGCACACGGGCTGGGCAGTTGTGACTCACGGACCCAAGACCACGTGGGCTTCCGGAGTCGTGGCGCGTGGTTTCAGCAGCTGCGGCTCGCAGGCTCTAGAGCGCGAGCTTGGTAGTTGTGGCACATAGGTTTAGTTGCTCTGCGGAATGTGGGATCTTCCCAGGCCAGGGATCAAATCCACGTGCCCTGCACTGGCAAGCAGATTCTTATCCACTGTGCCACCAGGGAAGTCCGGTACGATGCACTTTTTAAAGTCAGTTCATTCATTTTTTATCTAGGACCTTTGAGGTGAGTTTGTGGAAAAGAGAAGTCACATTTGTGGTTAACATGAAAATATATAGATAATAAGTATCTACATAAGACTATAATATAAGATTACATAATATCTATATTATATAGATAGTACATATCTATACCTGTGGTATAAGACTTAATAAAAAATAATTCTGTTCTCCTGTTACATATTCATAGTCTTTCTGCCCAAACTTGACTTTGGACCTTTTTAGTCACACTCTCTCCCCAATTCTGCTGAGGACAAAACAAATGCTCAGCAAACACTAGGTGATGACGTAAGTGGCCACCCACTGGACCATGAGAAAGAGACAGAGACAGACAGATGATCCATGCATGGTTATTTATAGCTCACAGACAGTTTTGCTTAAAGAACCCAGATGTTAAAGAAGCAATACTTAATGGTAATTCCACTAAGAATTTTTGTGTTCTTGAAAGTGACCTTCTCTCATTTCTTTACTGGCCTCATACTCCCCAGCACCCTGGCAGCCTTATACCCACTGAGGGAAGCTGAGGCAAGAAGCTACCTCACAATTGCTTGTTTCAAAATCTGTCAGAGCAAGACTCCAAGGTCCCGAGGTTTCTGCAGCTCTACCTCTACCAGAAATAGGAACAGGAATCCACACCCAGCTGGTACTAAGTTCTGTTCTTTGTACTGCCTGAGCCTTCTTTAAATTGCTTTAAAGTAAAGTCACACTGTTTAGGTCCTGTAGGCCTCTGGCAACCCCAATAATCAGGCAAATAATCATCAAGGAAAATCTAGACAAAGTTCTTGCCACAATCCAAAATACCAATAAAGAGGTCCCCGTAAAAACATCAAATTTCCCCCTCCTTAATCTGTCCCAAAATCAAACCAAGCATCTCATGGTATATATTGACTATGGCAAAACTCACACATCAAATACATAATATAAAGTCAAGACCTTGCCTTAGCTATGTGCCATATTCCATTTTGAAGTGCTTAAAGTAACTGACAGGTATAATATATAGGCATCTTTATGTGCAATATGTGATGAATAATATATGAAGGTCATGTGAAATTCTCCAATGCAAAAATATTATGTGTAATACATGAATCTATCTATGTCTACAAATGAACATATAATTATATATAGACAGATATCTATCTATATGAACACTCATTGTTGTTGTTAAGTCTCTATGTCATATACAACTCTTTTGCGATCCCATAAACTGTAGCCTGCCAGGCTTCTCGGTCCATGGGATTTCCCAGACAAGAATACTGGAATGTGTAGTCATTTCCTTCTCCAGGGGATCTTCCTGACCAGGGATCAAACTTGCATCTCCTTCATGACAGACAGATGCTTTACCACTGAGTCAGCAGGGAAGCCCACAGTATGCTAATATATTTCACAGAATAAAGGAACTTTTAGAGTTAAGAAAGATCTTATCAGTTCTCTAGTCTTTTTTAGTCTTTCAGAAATGAAAAAGTAGGCTTAGAAAAGTGGGGTTGCCTATGACCAAATTACTGGTACACTGTTTCTCAAAGTACAAAATTCTGCATCAGAAATACACTGGTGACTCACATGAGGCAGATTCCTGAGAATCTGAGAACCACCAAATCAGCATCTCTGAGAGTAGGACCTGGGAAACTGCATTTTAAACATCTTCAAGGCGATTCTTATGTCTATGTCATCTCTGTGAACTTGAGACCCACTGGGCTAACTTGTAGCAAAGTTCGAAACAGAGCCCAGATTTCTTGAAATCCAGTCCAACACTCTATTATTGCAGTCACCGTATCTGTTTCAGACATGCTGCATGAAACCGAACTAGTGACAACAAATTAAAATTGGAATACACAGCATTGTGACTAAGAGCACAGGGTCTGAAGCCACTCTGCTGAGTTCATACTTCGACTCTGCCCCTTACTACTTATATCATCTTGGGTAAGTTACTCAACGCTGTGAATTGACTAACTCGTCTGTAATGGTGGTAAGAAGAGGACCACCTCCCCTTAAAGTTTCTGTGATGATTAAATTAGTGTGCATGAAGAGCTTAAAATACTGACTAGACATACAGTAAGCACTCAATAATACTTCAGTACCAATTATTAACTAGTATCTTTTTAAAGTGGGGCATTGGGGAACCTCAATAAGCACCATAACTAATAGTACTTCAGTCAGAAACAGTGTTCTAGGGAAGTTGAGAAAAAAAAAAAGAAAGAAAAAGAAACAGTGATTTGACCTAGTACTTGAAATTAAACAATAAGATGACTTCAGGGTGGCTTAACCAAATCAGAGTTTAGATGCTAGGGGTTACAAGGCACTGTGACAGTCAGAAAATCATATTATGATTTCATTGTTATATCATTAAAATGATAATGGTTAACTGATTTCAACTTACTGAAGCATTCTGACATTGTGCCCAAATGAAAGTTAAAACACATAAACAGGCTTATTTTAATTTATGTCATATGGAATGCAATGAGAACTTAGAATTCTGTGCCAAAGGTATGAAGATAAAAGTAGTAGTAGTTGGATTAGTAATGCTGGCAGCTAGTATGTAATGGGCTAAGCACTCAATAAATATCATCTTTAAGCCTCAAAATCCTATGATGTAGACATTACTTTTTCTGAGCATTAAGTCAAAGACATTAGGAAACTTGCACAAGGACACATGTATAATATGCAGAAGAACAGAGATTTCAGGCCAGATGAGTTTGTCTACAAAATCCATGTTCTTAACTATCACAGTATTATCATTTCCTATATTAATAAAATTCGACACTTACCACCAAAGGTTTACAGATGCCAAGGCACACAGTGCCTGGAGGCACAGCTTTCAACACTTCCACCGCTTCAGCAAGTGTGACGTTATCCAAACAGTACTGGTTGACTGAGACCAGACGGTCACCAGGTAACAGTTCTCCGCCTCTTTCTGCCACACCATTCGGCACCAGGGAGCGGATCACAATCACTGATCTGGTGGGATCTAAGGGGTCCTAAAGATCAAGCAAAAATAGAAAGATGACTCGGTCCTCGAAAAACAAATGTATAGCCTTAAGACATGTATGTGCACATGTATGTGCACACTTCAGGGATATTGTGCATTTGGCTCCAGACCACTATATTAAAGCAGCTATCACAATAATTCGAGTCACATGAGTATTTTCATTTCCTCAGTGCACATAAAAGTTAAGTTTACACTATACTACACTCTCTCTACAGAAAGTGCAGTAGCATTATGTTTTAAAAAAATGTTATACCTTAATTGAAAATATCTTGTCACTAAAAAATGCTAACCATCATCTGATGACACAGGGTTATTAACAAACCTACAATTTGTAAAAAACGAAATATCTATGAAGTGCAATACAGCAGAGCTCTACAGAAAAGGGTATGTCAACTATCTACTTTATGTGTCCAGTATTCTGGTGGTATTCTTGCAGAGACAAAATCTGTTCAAATATCACTCTATCAGTTCAGTTCAGTCGCTCAGTCATGTCCGACTCTTTGCAACCCCATGAACTGCAGCACGCCAGGCCTCCCTGTCCATCACCAACTCCCGGAGTCTACCCAAACTCATGTCCATTGAGTCAGTGATGCCATCCAACCATCTTATCCTCTGTCACCCCCTTATCCTCCTGCCCCCAATCCCTCCCAGCATCAGGGTCTTTTCCAGTGAGTCAACTCTTCGCATGAGGTGGTCAAAGTATTGGAGTTTCAGCTTCAGCCTCAGTCCTTCCAATGAACACCCAGGACTGATTTCCTTTAGGATGGACTGGTTGGATCTCCTTGCAGTCCCAGGGACTCTCAAGAGTCTTCTTCAACACCACAGTTCAAAAGCATCAATTCTTTGGCACTCAGCTTTCTTCACTGTCCAACTCTCACATCCATACATGACTAATGGAAAAACCATAGCCTTGACTAGATGGACCTTTGTTGGCAAAGTAATGTCTCTACTTTTAAATATGCTATCTAGGTTGGTCATAACTTTCCTTCCAAGGAGTAAGCGTCTTTTAATTTCATGGCTGCAATCACCATCTGCAGTGATTTTGGAGCCCAAAAAATAAAATTTGTCACTGTTTCCACTGTTTCCCCATCTATATCCCATGAAGTGATGGGACCAGATGCCATGATCTTAGTTTTCTGAATGTTGAGCTTTAAGCCAACTTTTTCACTCTCCTCTTTCACTTTCATCAAGAAGCTTTTTAGTTCCTCTTCACTTTCTGCCATAAGGGTGGTGTCGTCTGCATATATGAGGTTATTGATATTTCTTCCGGCAATCTTGATTCCAGCTTGTGCTGCTTCCAGCCCAGCATTTCTCATGATGTACTCTGCATATAAGTTAAATATGCAGGGTGACAATATACAGCCTTGACTCTATACAGCTGCAAAAATATCAGCTTGTATCAAAATAAAGATATAAACCGAACAATTTTAGTTGTATGTATGAGTTAGTGCACTATACATATAAATTTCTTTTTTAAAATTGTGGTAATTAATATTTTGTTGGATCACAAGAGGTCTAGGGAAGAGACTCAGGTTCAATCCCTGGGTTGGGAAGATTCCCTGGAGTAGGAACTGGCAACCTGCTTCAGTATTCTTGCCTGGAAAATTCCATGGACAGAGGAACCCAGTGGGCTACAGTCCATGGGGTGGTAAAGAGTCGGACATGACTGAGTGGCTAAGGACACAGCACAAAACGTGAAGGAAGAGTTGGGAAAGACTCTGACGTCCTGAAGCACAGTCAAACTATGGACCTAAAACAAGCCATTCTATTATCATTCTTGGGCAATAGGTAAGTTCCAAGAGAAGTGTATTATGGGAAATGATACTCCATTCTTCAGCACTCAACCAGTATAAAATCTTCTCACTAAATCATTTAAATTCCAAAAAGAAATGAAAATCATGGCATATACCACTGCATTTCAAAAGTATGTTTAAAAATAATATAACCTAAAATTATGACATGGTATAGATACTCCTAGGCAAAAACTATTCTAATATAGAGAAAATGAATATCAATTAATAAATAAAACCAATGTTATATTGGGAGGGCCCTCATTCATTGGGAGGGCCCCCCCTTTCTTTTCATTAAGCACAGAAAATAGCATTAAAACTCTATAAATAAATTTGGCTGATGAACCAGTTTATAGCCACACTATCATTTTTTATTTCATTCAATACTGGTATACAGCACTTACTATGTGTCAGGCTGTGTTCTAAGTGCTTGACAATCATTGATTCAATTATTCCTTACAACAAACCCATCACTTGCTTGGCTGGTGTACTTTGCTCCTACTGTTTCATTATGCACATACTGTTCCATATAGGCAAGTTGCAGAAACATGAGATTCTACTACTGCTAGTTTCTATTAAACCCCTCCTGAGAAAGTAACAACTACCACCTTTTGTGTTAGAATTGCAAGACTCTGAAATTACAAAAGTGAGAATTTGCCATGTTCCAGGCTATATCTGTTTGAAGTGGCTGATGGTTCTTTTGAAGTTTTCTGTTGCAGTTTTCTATACCTTTCTATTGTAGACATTGAGGCTTATTTTCAATACTGCATGGAATCTTAACCAAATATACCATATTTAAATCAACAAAGGCTACAGAGCTAATCCCTTGAAAAATGCCTTCAAACAATTTATTTCACTTTCCTTAACTAAGCCTTGCATTTCCACTAACAAGTCAAGAGATTCTTGGTAAATTTCTAACATACTCTGTTGTATAACGCCACATACTTATCAAGAAGATTGGAAGTAAAAATAGTCATGGGAACTCACTAATAAAGTACAGTGTTAAACTATAATTACACCAATATTTTCAAGTAGAGGGAGCTATTGCATAAGAAGAAAACAGAAAGGAACAAAAAAAAAAAAGTACAGTGGTATATCAGCGGCAATCAGTGCAGTAATGTAAAAGAGCTGTCTGTTTTGTCACCGAAAACCATGAATCACAACACACTTTTTCATTCTGAAATATGAAACCATTACATTTTAAGTTTGATACGCTAATAAATAAGCTGTACCATTATGTCCTTCATTTAGGATGTCAGTTTTTGATGGAAGGCTTTTTTATTGGGGGGGAAGGGAAACTATATAATAGCTTATTCCCCTCATGAAATGCACAGAAAGCAGCCAGCATTACTTCTTATTAATAATTACTAAACATTCTCAGAGAAAACTGCAGCAGTAAAATATACCAAAAGCAAATAAATGATTTCACTGGGTAGTGTAAGTCATCTCTGTAGTCTCATATAACACCTAATCAAAAAGTACTATTTTTAAGCCAAATAAATAGGTGAACTGGTTTTCAAGATGCAATCCAGTTGAAATGACAATTAGAAACATTTCAAAGGAAGATTAACCAGGAAGTAATGAAAATAGAAAATGGATTAATAGATTTCCTTTACGAAAAATCATGGTGAGCACTTATTTCTACAAAATGCAACCGTCTTTCAACCACAAAGTAGTACCAGGTGTGCTTGCTTACTAAAATTTATTCAGGCTTGGCCTTCCCAGTTATTTTGAGCACTAAATCTAATCTACTACTCCTTTTCCTGGAGGAGAGAACCCAACGGCAGCTTCCTTGTCACTTATAAAGAGACAAACCACCAACTTCTGGTGATACCCCATTATGGATAATCACCACTTTATTTTCTGTGATGAGTTCTCTGACCAGGTGATTTCTCAAGTAGCTGAATGGAGTTACTTTAATGAGTAACAGTTATTTCCTTTCATGGTCATCACATGTAGTGAGTGGCCACCCTATGGAAAAACAGCAGCTGTCACTGCCTACCAGGGCGGCTACTATTCTTAAGGCTTTGCCACATACAATATGCTTAAAAACCAAGTTGCTTCTCATCAGAAAAGTCTGTCTTCTGAAAATACAGACTATAATATCATACCCATGTTAAATACAACAAAATGTTATAAAGACATTTCTCACAACCTCTACCCAACTCCTAGACTCTATCCAGATTTTTTCAGGCCCCATCAGATTTTATCACCTTTTATCTTAACCTTAAAATCTCTGATTTTTCTTATTTTGGTAAATAACACTGCAAGGAACATCGTATTCAGTAATCAAGGTGTTGCTTTAAACTAAACAGCCAATAGGGGGCACTAAATACCAACCACAAAAGACAAGATACATCATCTACTACACAAGCCATCTCCTCCTCTGATGTTTTTTTTTCCTATTTATTCAAAACCCTTATATTCTTACATATGTTCTAACAGTATCCCATATGTTTGCTCTAACTGAACCATTTATGAAAGTCATTCCCTACAAATCCATTAGGCACAACCAACTTTCATCAGGATGCTGCATGGGAAGACAGGAGCTCTAACCCGACTTCTCACTACTGAGCTATGAAATCCACAGAGAACCAATCTAACTGCTCTGTCTCAAAGGCGAATAAAAGTGCCTGAAGAAAAGTGTGTATGAGGATTTCTGAGGTCTCTTGAAGCGATTCTAATGTTTGATAGTTATAAACACAGGACATTTTAACATGGGAGGAAATCCAAGGTGACAAATAAACACCTCTTCTCCCATAGTCCCTGAGGGGCAGCACCATAGGCCCAAGCATTTGCTTGCTCTCCCTCGCCCCTTCACTGAGTTGCTACCTGCTGCTGCTGCTGCTACGTAGTCACTTGAGTCGTGTCTGACTCTGTGCGACCCCATAGACAGCAGCCCACCAGGCTCCTCTGTCCCTGGGAGCCTCCAGGCAAGAACACTGGAGTGGGCTGCCATTGCCTTCTCCGAGTTGCTACCTAAGGCATATTAATTTGATCTTCTGTCTCTTCTATCCAGTCCTCTTCATTTCTGCTTCTCGTTACTTCTTGCCTATGCAACTGCTTCAGCCTCCCCAAAAGTCCACCTGCCTCCAGTCTTATCCGCTTTAGTCTATTGTTTACGGAGAGAAAATAATGATTTTTAAAGGTAAAAATGGGATTGCAATTCCTCCTCTGCATAAAGCACTTCAATGACTCCACTGCCTTCAGAATAAAGTGCTAACTCTTTGGCAGAGAAATTCCTTCAGATTCCCACTTGCGTCGGTTCTCCCTTTGATCCTCCCACATATACCACTGCCCACCTTCATTTGCCCCACACACTGCCCCAACAATCCAGAACTACTGAAGTTCAGGACTGTGAAAGGCACTGGCATGCTTCATGACATTCTGCAAACCATTCCATCGGCCAGAAATGCTTTCCCCGCCCCACTGCCCTTATCTGTATCTTAGCCACTAGAGTCAGCTCACATGTTTGCACCAATGAGCAGCTTTCCCTGTCTCCCAAAGAAGACTCAAGCACTTCCTACTCTGAACATCTCTAAATCTAAAAAAGACCTTCCCTTACAGCATTTTTCATAATATAGTTTCCTTATTGTCCTGACCTTTTAGAATAAGTAAGGCCCTCCTGCTAGATGTAGCCACAGCATGCTGCATTTTTTCCTATTACAACTCTTTTGACATTTTACTGGAATTATTTTAACTGTCTTCCCTACTAAAAATAAGCTTCATGAGTACAAGGATATGTTTGCTTATTGCTATTTTATTCCCAGGGCTGACTACAGAGCCTGCCACATAGAAGGGACTGAATAAAAGCTGAAACATCAAATGACTGAAGCTATTTAGTTTCATACTCTTTGCTGGACTGTAAGTACATCAAAGGCAAAGGCCACATCCCATCATTTGTAACAACCAACCGTTAACACTTACTGAGCTTTTGCCATGCCACCAGGCATGACTTAAATGTCTTACATCTTTGAATCAGTTTAATCCTCACAGCAACGTGAGATAGGTTCCATTATCATTCCTACTTTGCAGATGAAAATACTAAGACAGAGGAAAAATAAATAACCAAAACATACAATTTGTAAGTAATAGAACCAGAATTTAAACCAGCCAGTTAAGCTCCAGAGTTTATGCTTTTAGCCACTTATGAGATACAGCTTCTTATCTTAATGTAAGCATTTGCTGAATGAATGAATGTTGAGAAAAAGCAAACTGTCAGAACATATATTTATTACCTTGCCAAAGTGTATAAAACTGAGCCCCTTAAATACCACACTTGACCACCAGAGGTTTACATGCTGGTACTTAGTCGAAAGTTAGAGAGCACAGAATGTACAGCATGCCTACATAGACAGTTAAAACATGCGTTTGCTGATTTTATTTTTAATTTATTTATTTTCTTTGACTCTGTCGAGTCTTGGCTGCAGCATGTGGGATCTTCATTGAGGCGCATGTACTCTCTAGTTGTGGTGCTCAGTCTCTCAAGTTGCAGCATGCAGGCTCCAAAGCATGCAGGTTTCAGTAGTTGCAGCAGGCAAGCTTAGCTGTTTGCAGCATGTGAGACGTTAGTTCCCCAACCTGTGTCCCCTGCGTTGCAAGGCAGATTCTTAACCACTGGACCACCAAAGAAGTACCTTGCCAATATTAATTTACACTTAGGTTCTCAAGAATCCATTCCTTTGGTGAGCTAAGAACATTCACAGGTGAATACATACAAACATGTGACAACCATTATGACCAAATGGATGGAATTCAAAGTTCTGAAGTGTCTATAAAAATGTATTATATGAATATTTGCATACATTCCCATAGATCAAAGAGACTGGAGTTCACATAAACTACAGCACTGTACAGGGGTGATTCAGTTGGAATTGGGCTCTCTCAGAGACAAGGGTATCAACCAGAAGATGTAGAGAGCTCTATCCTTAAAGCTGCCCCTAAACTAAAACAACAAACACAAGCAAGCAACCAAGGCAAACTCAGTGGAAAGGCACAAGCAGCAAATGTTACATAAAAAAGAGATAGAGGAAACAAAGGAGAAGAAAAGTTCTCACATTGAATAAACTGACCAATGCCTCAGTAAGAGGCATTTTTTAGAAAAACAGGAATAAGAGATATAAACCAAGGAGAGTTCTGACATGCAACATTTACATGTTTGCGATATTACTCCAATGAAGGAAAACAAAAATCAAGGTGTAACAATGACTTAACTACATGAATGCAAAACAAAGGATAAATATGGGCTTGTTCGTCTCGTTTTAAAAATCCACTCTGGGTGATGGATCAAATTTTTTAAAACATTAAATAATGGAATAAGAATGTAGAGACCACAATAGGACGGCAAAGACATAGGCGATAGTTTATTTCAGGTAAAAAGTTGGGTATAAATTATTTACCTCAGATAACGTTCACACTTACTGTCAACAAGGTAAAATAAAATATAAAGTTGGCCTATAGTAAACTCGTGAGAGGAAACACGGTAGCTTAATTCAATGTCACTGAAGCTCTCTGCTGATAGTTCACCACACCAAAACACCAGCTCTCCTCTTTGACAGGAGTCCTTCAGCAAAATGAAATGATTCCAAAGAATGACTAGGAAAACAATTTCACACAGCTGTGAGACAGAAAGTGCTCTACGAATCAGATCTCCTAAGCAATGAGTTCAATGTTGTGGTGACATTATTACAGAATCAGGCTACCGAGTTCTACTCCATAAATAGTTAGTCACATTAGTGTGAGGAATTGTGTTTCAAGGATAATTTGGAAGTCTCTATGTACATTAATTTCTGGATAACATGAGGCAGCTAGCACAGACTATTTGATAAAAGAATTGCTCCAACTAAATAATGGTCAACTGAGAGAAAACTATGAAAGTAGCAAGGAGACAAATATCTGCTTCTTGAAGGGTATACTCGTTTCTTTTTTGACTTATTACCTTTTATTGTATTAAAATATATAACATAGGGCTTCCCTGGTGGCTCAATAGTAAAGAATCTGCCTGCCAATGCAGGAGACATGGGTTTGATCCCTGGTCTAGGAAGATCCCACATGCTGCAGAGAAACTAAGCTCATGCAACCATTGAGCCTGAGCTCTAGATCCTGGGAGCAACAACTACTGAGCCCACGGGCAGCAGCTACTGAGGCCCGCATGCCCTAGAGCCTGTGCTCTGCAGCAAGAGAAGCCACTGCAGTGAGAAGTCCGTGCACCACAACTAGAGAATAGCCCCTGCAGCAATGAAGACCCAGCATAGCCAAAAATAAATAAATACTATAAATAAAATACATAACATAAATTTACCATTTTAACCATTTTAAGTGTACAGTTCAGTGGCAAGTACAGACACACGGTTGTCTACTGTCAGCACTATTCAACTCCAGGACATGTTTATCTTCCCAAACTGAAATGCCATGCCCCTTAAATGAGTTTCTATTCCCCCCCTCCCCCTGCCCCCTGCCCAGTACTCAGTTTCTGATAACCACTATTCTTTTTTCTGTCTCTATGCATTTGTTCTAGGTTTGAAGACTATAATCTTAAGTGTGGCAATAATTTTTTGAACCAAAGAGTAGTAAGTTAAAATCTAAGTGAGTTAACAGCTAAAATTTGTTTTTAAAATAAGATCTCAAGGAAGTTATTGAAATGGAGAACATAGAAGAAACCATTAAGATTAAAAACAAGACCGCCAGCTATTTCATAGTAGAGGTAGGCAGAAGAAGGAATTGAGTGTAAAGAGGGGCAAAGCAAAGGTTCTTTTACACATGCACACATACACAGAAATGTGTAGCTCCTAATGAAAAAATAGTGATCTGCAGGAGCTCTGATGCACAACTAGCATGAATTAAAATTTCCAGTGACTGATGTTCAGTCAGGAAACAGGAATCCAAACATTCTTCTTTAAAAAGAAGAAAATATAGATAAAGAAAAGACAGTGAAAACAGCCGTTCAATCTGCTAGTGGTAGAATGGGTGTGTATTAGAAGTCAAGTAACAAGTTTTGAGCCCCCAGTCTGACTGTGTACAATTTCACAAGTTCTTGATTTCTCTGTGTCAATTTCCTCAATTGTAAAATGAGAAAGTTACATGACAGTTGTGACACGTGTGACACAGTTGTGATACGTGACAGTTGTGATCCATTTCCCCAACTCCCAAATCCTATAACTAAAT
The DNA here is from genome assembly GCF_033118175.1 of Dama dama. Classification (NCBI taxonomy): domain Eukaryota; kingdom Metazoa; phylum Chordata; class Mammalia; order Artiodactyla; family Cervidae; genus Dama; species Dama dama. The sequence continues at coordinate 81,232,995 of NC_083700.1, forward strand.
TTGACAGAATAGCTTGAATCAAATTTGTTACTAATTTCTACCGAAACAGTCACAAAACCACTATAAAAAGTAGAGAATGACAGAAGTTAATTCAAAACACAGCATCAGCAATGTAAAAGACTACACTTTGGTCACAAACGTGGAGTAAATGTAGTCAGCAATGTCTTTTAAGGACTCAAAGAAATGCCACTTAACTATGCAATCTCTAACTTCCTGAGTATTCCACCATCAAAACAAAAGATACAACAAAATATTTACATGTGCTCTTTTTTATGAGATGAATATTAAAGCAACTTTTTTTGGCCATTTCTTAATAGCAACAAAAGACATGTCAGAGACTATTAGTTGAATTAAAATCACTAGCATAGCTCTGGTTTAAGATAACAGGATGTAATTAATTACACTAAAAGAGCATCTTTGACTTGACCAATAAGCTAAGCATTTACTTTTAGGAAAGAGAAAGAAATGGATTTATAGTGAATGCAAGGCAATAACTAAATGATTCTAATGAATAATGACTATGCTATCTTATCAGAATCTAACCCCATTTTTTACTATTTTATAATATAGCCAAGTTGTACTCTAATCATACCAATTACCACAATACCATCACATTCAAACTATAAGTGCCCACAGAATACTTTCAGTGCACTCAAGATAAATTAAACTGATATGGTTCCCGGCTCCTTGTGTCTTATTACTTCCTAAATACTCTTAGGCATTAAGAATAGATTTTTCCACACGTCATACGTAGAATGAAACAGTCCCTGAGCAGCACAGTAAGTACAGCACACAAGGCAATTAAAAGTGCAAGAGAAGAGAAGTGGACAGAGAAACTTGCTAAAAGATAAACATATAATCAAAAATAGAGGAAAAAATACATAAGCTTGCACATCCTTTTATTCTGTATAGTTTCACATTTTAAAAATCTATTTTAAACATCATAACAATTTAATTGATTCAAGCAGAGTCCCGTGACTTTATTTTTCCCCCTTCTTAATCTCCTAGTTGATATTCTCCTTGGATGCTAAATATTGTCTCTGGATATTTCATCTTTTGAGAATTTTATATCATGCTGTAATTGTTTACATATTTACTATTCACTTCTGGCCCAGGAATTTTACTATTTGTAAGGAAAACAAAACAAAATGAACCACACAGCTGTCCTTTATCTCAAAGCCCCACCATCACTTGGCTGAAATGGCTGAGATTCCACCAGGCTGAAGGTAGTACTCAAGGACAAAGTCACACCCTCTATTATAACTCCATTACATCTGCCTACCAATGCAAGAGACACAGCTTTGATCCCTGATCTGGGAATATCTTACATGCCACAGATCAGCTACGCCCATGTGCCACAACTACTGAGCCTGTGCTCTAAGGCTGGGGAGCCATGGTTACTGAGGCCGTGTGCCACAACTACTAAAACCCTTGCACCCTACAGCCCATGCCCTGAAACAAGAGCAATCACCACAATGAGAACCCATGCACTGAAACTAGAGAATAGCCCCTGCTCAGCACAACTAGGAAAAAAGTCCACAGAGCAATGAACACCCAGCACAGCCAAAAATAAATGAATAAATATATAAAAATATTTTAAAGTAACATTAGTTGAAATGTGTATATACCTAACACAACTGAACTGTACACTTAAAAATTAAGATGGCAAATTTTGTTATATGTATTTTACCCAAAAAAATTTTTAGAAGAAAATGAGTTTATAAATAAGATATATCCCTCGATGGACATGAGTTTGAGCAGGCTTCTGGAGTTGGTGATGGACAGGGAAGCCTGGAGTGCTGCAGTCCATGGGGTCGCAGGGAGTCAGACATGACTGAGTGACTGAACTGAACTAAACTGAAACTGATATCCCATTATCTTCTAGAAAAAAACTATATTAGTTGAAAGTCATTATGATGCCGGAAAAGTATAAACACAGAAAACTTTTAAAAGCTTTATTTAAGTATTAGTTTTAAATTTTAATTTTCTAAACAAATTACTCTCAGCTTAAGCTAAACAGTTACAGATACCAGCTGAGTGATACTGTTCAAGCTGTTTAATCTCTGAGACTTGAGTTTCTCATTGTAAGTGGAAATGACAATAATACAGATTTTGCAGAGTTATTAAAGGCATTAAATGAGATAAGGCATGATTAAGTACTTGGAAAGCCCACAGTAATCACTTCATAAGTGCTTTTACTCTTATTCTTGCTATAACTCCTTTTATTACTGTTTACCAGGAAGATGATGGAAAAGAAGTTGATTGGACATATGTGTTTGAGGAGTTAACAATTACCGTCTTATCTACTGCCTCCTAAATTCAACTGAGCATGTGTGTTTTAGACCAACAGTGCTATCAATTCCTAATATTACCCTGATATTACCCTTACATTTTAATATATGACAATGAAGTGTTGACCTCATACTCTCCAGATATGCAGACCTCTGCACCTAAAAGGAGGCTCTTGCTAAACCATCCCTGACAATACACTAAGGGAGGCTGAAGGCAGCATGGGCTCCTTAGTCCTCACTCCCCCTTAAAGCAGACACTGAAAGACGGGAGCCACTCTACCCTGTGAGCTTCTCTGACAACCACCATCAAAGGACACAGGACGCTCTTCATTCTTTAGAGAAGATTCTGTGATTTTTTTTTCCAGTCCTTGAAAGGGCAACCAGCACTCTGGGATATGTAGCACACAACATGCAGAACAAAACTTTGCCAACTTTGAAAGCACACAGGAAAAACAGTAGGGAGTCCTACTAGGAAACATAAGGTAAAACACGCACAGTTTCTACTCTCTGAAAGTGAACTGGCCATTGGGTCTTTAAAGAGCTTTGGCTAGATAAGAGGAGTAAGAGCAAGAGGCCACAAGGATTCAGGGAAACGTGAAGTCAACCTTCCGGGACCGTAATAAGTATTTGTCTCTGGAAAGAGAATTAGAAATTTTTATCATCTTTCACTGAAGCCACAATTATGAAGAATCAGTGCTGTTTCTGGTCTAAAAGCCGTACTTTCACGCTGCTGGACCACAGACTTGGGAGCCCAGCTCCACTGCTTACTAACTGGATGATCCTGGGCAAATTCCTTAGCCTCCTGTCATCAGGTTTCTCATCTATAAAATGAGGATGACTGTAGGACATACCTCAAGGTGCTATAGAGACAACTAAACCAGTGCGTATAAGCAGGACATGATTACTGGCTGTTATTATCATCATGCGAAATGGTAACCATATCTTATAAATATTAGAAAATTTGTCAAAGAATTTTTTTCATTAAAAGGAATAACACATGAAAGTTTAGATAGATATTAAACAGTTCACAGTTACTAAAGAAAATAAAGACAGGAAATCAGGGTCAAGTTATCAATTCTAGGACATTCCTGTGCCTACTACCTGTTTGTGTACAAAGCGTGCCTCAGTTCCCCATGAGGCCTCTCTGGATCCTAAGAAACAATTATCACAAAGTCTCCTAGTCTCACTTCTACCATTGCTAAAATCATAATGTATTATAGAGAATTGTCCCAAAGTCTGTTTCCTTCATTCTATTTTAACATACATTTATTTATCCACTGTCACTTTACTCCCAGTTGAATTTAAACTCCATAAGGACACAGGGTCTCTTACCTACTTTGTTTATTTCTATATTCCCAGTGTCTGGAACAATGCCTAGCATAGAAGATGCCCCATATACATCTGTTAAATAAGATCTTGAAAGGAAGTGGATCCTTTCATCTTTATATCCCCATACCAGTTCATAAATGAATAATAATTTCTGGAAGGAGATAATGAATAATAAGTATAGCAAGTCTATGCTTAGACTTTATTTTTACAAATCATCATCATCATTTTTAAGTAACTAGGAACACATTATTTTATATCCAGAAAAGCATAGGCATTTATATACATCTTTTATCTAGTTTTTATAGCTTTAAAAGACAAATATTATTTCTATTTTAGAGATTATTATATAAGAAAGATTAACAGGCTTGTCCAAAGTCCTAGGAGGACGTCATAGCCAGAAGACGAATCCTGGTCCTTTCTGGTGCTATGTTCACAGTGGCATCCTGGTGAACATAATACCTGATTAAAGTAAAACACAGAGGGAACTGCCATAAGCAAAACTTGAGCCCTACAAAGGGGTATGTCAAGATCAGGCAGAGGATCTCCTTTCATGCCTCATTAACAAATTAGGCTTTTGGTACCAGAAGGAGGCCACATCACTGTCCAGCCCTCACTGGGAGAGCATGGCTTCTCTGGATCATTGCCCAGCTCCAGACGACACCCACAAACAGGGCAGCGCAGCACAAACCACCGTGCCTTAGGAAAACAGGTTCGTAATACCTGTTGGTGGATCTGATTCCATCCTTCTGTCACACTCTACGAAGGGCTATGACTTTCATCTACTAGCATGGTTCTCAACACTGACATCAGAATCCAGTGGGAACTTTCAAAACACACCCACACATAGAGGTAGACTGGTGATGAAACACCTCTAGAGAATGAGTTTTCTCTTTAGACAAACTCCGTTTTGGGGCGGGGTGGGGGGGCAGTTATTGTTCTGCTTTTAGTTACATGGGAGACAGAGATACAAAGCCAGACTGACAGTCACTAACTTCTTGGAATATCTTGAGCATTTCGTAGAAAAGAGATATTTACCAGGTATTGCAGTAGACCTGACCACTTTTATGCCTATATTTTAGCTTTCCACGGTCGTTTCATAAACACTAATATTTATCATTCGGCCATTTCTAGAATACTCACTAAAGGTAACGTAACAAATGTATCATTTTCAGAATCTCCTCCTCCTCAGCAATGCCTTCTATATGATGCAGAAACAGTCCTTAAGAAACATTTATGAAAAGGAGAGTGACCCTATGAGAAAGCACCATCCAGCTGACAAGCAGTTGCTGTCTGCCCTCTATTCTCTCTCTCCCCTGTTAGACACAATGGGATTTTTTGCCAAATTCATATTCCAGAGGAGCCATGAAATTCCCGCAAAGTTCAACATCAGGCCTGACTTAAGATCTTTAAGGCCTCCTGCTAACTTCATCCCCCTGCAGCTGCCTTGCTAAGGCAAGCTTTTGATCTGTACTATCTGGATTTCAAGCTGATATACACACAGCCTCTTTGATCTCTGATTAAGTGGCTTCTGGTCTCCTGATGCCTTTAGTCTTGCTGCACTGTGGTGTTTGCGAGTCAGTCATCATCCTGAGTACACTACAAACTCCACACACCAGGAGTGGCCTCCCTTCATTCACCCACTTCGCAGGCTTAAAAAGCAATCTTTAAGCCATGAGAGAATTTCCCCAGTAGCCACAATCAATCCACTCCATGAACACACTATGAAGAATTATTTTTCAAATGAGCAGCTTAAAATGATTTAAAGGATACGGAACTTTCCCATAGAGGGGAAGGAAGCAAATCCTCTGTGAAAAGAAATCTTCAGCCCAGTTGGCACTGGAGCTTACAGTACTTTGATGTTAATAAAAATAAATATGGATAGGGATCAGGGATGAGCAAAGTTTGGGTCTTTATCAGTCCTAAGTTCCACTGAGCAAAAGTGACCTTTAAATGCAGCTGCATGGTTTGTTCAACAGGAGGCTAAGGGATATATTGATATTTCCAAGAACACGGATACTACCATTAGGAGCAGACTGACTGCATTTTACTTAGTACCAGTAACTTAATCCTACATGGATGAATAAGACCCAGAGTTCCTTAAAAAAATAAAAATAAAAACAGCAAGAAAAAAAAAAAAACAAAACCAGATGCTGGTGGCCATGTTATAAGATCCCTTGAGCATTAAAGTGGAACTGTATAACAGCTTACAATACATTTCTGTCCTGAATATTTTAGATTCTGATAACAGTACAGGTTTGAACCTGACTTTTTAATGTTACTAATATAGGTACTACTACATGTTTAAATTATATCAATATCTATCAAATTCTATACCCCAGATCCTATAAACTAATCTATTGGCACGAACATAAAGATACTGGGCTTCTACAAGTTACTAAAGACTATGTAATGATAGTAGCATTCACCCAAAATCTCACCAACTGAGCTACAGGGAATCCCCTCAAAATCTCAAATCTTGTTGCAAATATTAAGTCCTTAATCTCTTTCATTTTTAAAGTCCAGCTTCTGATAACCAGATTAAAAGTGGTGGAAAAAATAGGAATAGATTTGGGTGCACTAATATCATAGTCCAAATATAAAGAGTTTATGCCCTCTCTTAGCTACACGTGAAAGTAAGTGAAAGTGTTAGTCGCTTAGTCATGTCTGATTCTTTGCGACCCCATGGACTGTAGCCTGCCAGGCTCTTCTGTCCCTGGAATTCTCCAGGCAAGAATACTGGAGTGGGTTGCCATTCCTTTCTCCATCTCTTAGCTATAAAGGTCAATAAATTAATTACTGACAATATAAAGTTAAAACAAAGTTGATAGTTATATATTGCTATTACTTAATCTGTCTATATTGTAGAAAACCATTAGCAAACCCATGAATTATGCACCTACTTACACTTTATCTTTCAGAAAATTATTTAAACAAAGAAATTACAGAAGACATCAATTTTAAGTGGTCTAAGTACATGAGTCTCACAAACATTTATGTTCAAGCAGTTTGGTAAAAATGTACCGAAATTTAAGGGATGAATGCTCTTTTGATGAACAATTCCTCTTCTAGGAATTTATCACAAGATTTACTTGCATATTTTCATAAAAGAGTATGACAAGGATATCCACTACAGTCTCATTTAAATACCCCCCAACTAAGTACAAGAACTTGGTTAAATAACTTACTGCACAACAGCAATAACATCGTACCCAGGCATTTAAAAATATTAGGTAGCTCTAGGGGCTTCCCAGGTGGTACCAGCGGTAAAGAACCCACCTGCCAATGCAAGAGACTCAAGAGACAAGTGTTCAATCCCTGGGTCAGGAAGATCCCCTGGAGGAGGGCATGGGAACCCATTCCAGTATTCTTGCCTAGAGAATCCCATGGACAGAGGAAAAAGGTGGGTTATAGTCCATAGGGTCTCAAAGAATCAGACACGACAGAAGCGACTTAACACATAAATATCAAAATGCAAAAACATATGATTGAAGGGGGGAAAGCAATGTACTGAAAGATAGTATGACATATTCTATTTATGCATTAAAAAAATTTAAAAACATTAAACAATCAGAAAACTACCACTATATAATTGTGCCTATATAAAATATCTCTGGGAGGATGGAAGAGAAAATCAGGAGTTTTTATCTGGGACATAAAAGTGAGGGGTCATGATCAGAAGTATGTATACCCATCACAGGATAGCATTACATACCTTTGAATTTTTACACATTATGTATATATTACTTATTTTTAAAACACTTTTAATATGTACCAAAAGTTATTCTGTTGCACACATAAGAAAAAAATACATACATGAAATACATACACTCCCTTCCAATAATTTTCAAAAATTTTTTAAGAATTCCATCTAATAGAGTAAGTCAGGTAAAAACTGCACATTAGGTTTTTCTCACAAATACTAAGGAATAATATATCCAAGACTCAGCAGTACTGCAATGTTTTATATTCATATTTATACTATTTAAGTTTTATAACCCATTTCTTCTAAGAAAAATTAATCACTGTTAATTTTTATAGGGAGTTATATTTTTACGATTTTTTTTTAATCAGCAATCTTTGGTCTTTCAAACAAGTTCTTCAAGTGTTACTAACAGTATTTATGTATGAATTACCTCTCAATGGCTGTGCTATCACGCTTTCTATTGTTCTTTCTCTAAGTGTCTGAGATAAACCCAAAACCTTTCAAAAATACCTGCTTTGGCAAAAACTGAATTTGGTTTCCATATCAGGAAGGGAGAGAACTGAGAAATGGGATGTAGGAGGGACGAGAATTATTGGTTAATAAATTTTACCTGCTAAATCACTGAAATTCAAAAGTATCAAGAATGGCAATATCATGGCTAATGTTCAAAAATTGGCTAACGTCAAACATTTCCAGTGAATTATAATCATGAGAGGTTATTTAAAGTTCAACATAAATCAAAACACCAGAAAATATCCACTTGCAATGTTTAATTTATAAGGTCAACTGAAGGTAAAATCCACACACTTCCAAATTTATCTCAAGCTTTTTGGTAGAAATTAAAAATTACAGACTCTCAGACTACCTAATAATTGCTTCATTATTGAACATTATTCCACAACAAATTACTTGCACTAATTTAGGATTCTTAAATTCGTAATCATTTTCGTTTGAAGCAATAAACACTAGCTTTTACACAGTGCATATAAGCACACTCTATTAATTTTTAATACTTACTAAACTTTCATGTAACCATTGAAAATGAGAATACTATCTAGCAGCTTGTCTTTAAGATACAAACTGTTTAGCAAGCTGAAAAAACAGGAAGATTTGCTGCAATAGATTTATTACAGGAATTCTCTGTAATAAAATGAGCATGGAAATACCATTGATAAGTAAAGAAGCAGTATGTGTGATGGTTAAAAGCACACATTCTGGCTGTTCAAACTCCAGTTTTGCCATATAGTAGCTGTGTGAATTTGGACAACTAACTTAACCTCTCTGTTCCTCTGGTTCCTCACTTCTGAAATGAGGGTAACAATATTTCATATAGTTCTCATTAGGAATACATTAAGCAATTAGAACAGAGACTAGCAAACAGCACTCACTCACTATATGTTAGCTATTATTGAATTTGTATTAATTACCTGGATTAACATTAGGATTAATATCAATATGAAAGTGAAAGGCACTCAGTCGTGTCCGACTCTTTGTGACCCCATGGACTATACAGTCCATGGAATTTTCCAGGCCAGAATACTGGAGTGGGTAGCCTTTCCCTTCTCCAGGGGATCTTCCCAACCTAGGGATCATACCCAGGTCCCCCACATTGCAGGCAGATTCTTTACCAGTTGAGCCACAAGGGAAGCCCAAGAATGCTGGAGTGGGTAGCCTATCCCTTCTCCAGGGAATCTTCCCGACCCAGGAATCCAACCAGGGTATCCTGCATTGCAGGCAGATTCTTTACCAACTGAGCTATGAGGGAAGCCCAATATCAATATGAGCATTAGTTATATTTCCAAGAATAAAGACAATACACATCAAAATGGGGAATCAAGACAAAGATAAGTAGGGCACAGTATGTAAACTACTTATCTTTGTCTGGCAAAAAAAAAATTATACTATAAAAACTTATAACCAAATTTCTGAAAAATTCTATATTGCTTAGAAACAGTACACAGTTGAGTCATAATATTCATGCTCTTGACAAACTGTCCACATCATTGTTTTCTATAACACAATCCTATAAGGCATGACATTATGTGACAAAGGACTCTTCCAATATGGTACACACACAGGGTCAGAATTTAAGTAACCATAACACGAAGCAATATCTAGACATACATGAGACTAACAAATGTCCTACTTCCATTCAAATCACAGCCAAAAAAGCTACAATCACTTTACCCTAAATTTAATGAGGACACTTACAACCTGAATCATATTTACTAAGTCTTCTATGTTGCTTTCTCCTCTTCCTTTGCCCCAGTCTATTTAAAATGCTTTTCATGCAAATGAATTGCCACACTTTCCTCTTTGGCCATATGACTCAGCTGTAGAACAGTGTATCTCACTCAGCTCTTTCATAGAAGTACAGAGATCCGCTTCTTTTCTCTGCTCAGCTACACAGCTTCCATCACTGGTGAATCACTGAATTCCCTGTCCAGATTGTCACCCCATCATTCCAAGGCCAATTCAAGACCCTTTGTCTGCTCACTCATCACTTCCTGAGGTTTGGTTCAATTTAGGTAAAAAGTAAATTTCTGGGCTATAACCACAATTGGGTAATTCACATATGGGTCATCAAGCGTTGGCTGCATTTGAGAACATAATTTTACACTTAAATTTAAACTTCACTAAACAAAGGTAAAGAGACAGTGAAGTCATTCAGTCGTGTCCTACTCTTCGATCCCATGGACTGTAGCCCACCAGGCTCCTCTGTCCGTGGGATTTTCCAGGCAAGAATACTGGAGTGGGTTGTCATTTCCTTCTCCAGGAGATCTTCCTGACCCAGGGATTGAACCCAGGTCTCCCGAATGGTAGGCAGACGCTTTACCGTCTGAGCCACCAAGGAAGTCCTTACAAAGGTGTCTACTCATCAGTTTCTCTAACTAGATGGTTAAAATTGACGGAATACAAAAATACTGTACTATGGTTCCCTCTTGGAGGACAATATCAAGACCTTTTGTGCTTGTTTTCTAAATTAGATGGTTACTAATAACACTGACATTTCCAAAATAATACAACATTTCCCACTTCTTTACATATTAACTTACTTAATCCAAAACAATTGTTTGAGCCAAACATTATCCTCATTTTATACATAAAGAAATTGTAAAAACACCTACAAATTAGATATTGTATCTACTTTTGTCAGGCTCTTGAGGAAGTTCTTATTTTTCTAGAGAAAAACTCATTAAGGAGAAACGTGGTTAACTTAAAATTCCTAACTTTTCAATCTCTTCAATACTGCTAATGCAGGTCCTTTACAACCTGGAAGCTCTCCCACTCTACTAAAGTATTCTCTCTGTGGTTAAGATATTTCTATAGCACTTCTTATTTGAAATATGCTAAGCCTGGAGTTGGGGGTGAAGATCAGCATCAGCCCTATTCAGCTGCCTAATCAATTCATACATGAAGCATCAAATTCAATAATAACCAGGAATGTGGCCTCTCATGGCTTTCACTAAACTTTCACCTGGCCCTGCAAAAAATATTTTTGAACTTTAGAATTTATTACCTAATTATCAACAAGGGATGGAACAACCGATTAATTAACTTGCTCAAAACCAAATTTTAAATTGTGTTTACGTGCCATCTAAATGTCAAAGTAGATAACAGTTCTACACACGGCTGACAAATGGTGAAACCATGCTGTGTACAACTATAAGTGTATTTAAGATTGACTTAAGAAAAACATTCAACTTAAGACAATGCTTTTTCTTCCAAGGTTTAGCTGTAGAAATAAATATGCTGAGCCCTTTAATGTGAATCAAAGTAGCATTTAGAAAATGAAATTTTTATTCAATCAGTTCTCCCATAAGCACAAAAGCAAGAATATCTAACATTTATTTTGTAGTAAAATTACTTTATATAATCTGTGCAGAAATAAACATCTATATGTATAATGGTGATTGTGAGGGAGATGGGATGGGGGGGTACCTAGAATTTTACAAATAAAAATAAAATCCAAAAAAAAACAAAACAAAGGTTGTTACAACACACACCTATATGAATACAATGAAAAGTGTTCAGCACTGACTCATATACATAGATAATACACACACATATATATACTATACTATATGTGTGTGTGTGTGTAAAGCTTAGAACTGATCAAATGAATTTTTCTCTTAGCTAGGGATTAAACTGTTAAAGACTATCAAGTTTTTCTTTCCATCTTCTACTGATGTTTTTGAGTCTTTAATTTCTGAAGCATTTCTCTAACATGTGCAATATTCTAAATATAAAACTTGCAGATAACATTTTTAAGTGGATAAGAGCAATCATTATAATAACGCAAAAACATATAGATTCCAATAATAGTGGAAATACAGCTGAATATCTAAGACCACATCTGAAAGGGGTTTTCTAAACTAAATCCCAATTATCAATATGTTAACAACAACAATAAAGACAACTGAATGTGTTCATTCAGTCCAAGTTAATTTCATCTAACCTAAATGTTACTCAATCATTATGCATATATTTATCAGTCACCTACCATCTGTACTAGGTAATAGGGCAACGCTGAAGAGGAAAAAGTATCAGCCATTTATTTTATATACCCTAATATTAACCAACATATAAACTCCCAGAATCTTACAGTATTAATATCTCTCAATAAAGATTTCTCAAAATATGCATTATTTGGAATCAACAACTCAAAATTCAATAATATGCCAAAGAGAACTTCCAATAACGAAGAGGGTTATCTGGCACAGAAATATGCCAGCAAAAATAAAATAGACATAATCTATTTCAGTAATCTTAAATCACACTGCCAAAATATGGAATTTAATGTTCTTACATAATTCTCAAAGTATTTTTCTTTCCATCTATTCCTGATTGCCTTATTTTTAAAAAAAAAATTGATTTTTATATCACTTGGCATTTTATGTGCTTTGATAGAGTACATTTTGCTTTATTAAACCACAATGTGTTTAGGCAGCACTAATGTATTAAAATATGCATCTTTAAAGTGAAGAGATTTCTTGCCAACAGTTTTAATTCCCCATGATAATCAGATGGTCTAAAAATACTTTAACTGGTAAACTGGTATAACATAAATGTCTTATTATGACCTTTCACTTTGCTCTCCCCAGCCCAAATGCATCAGTAACTTTACTGTAGTTATAATTAGGAGGCATACAAATACATAAATATTATATGTTCTATATTAAATATAAATATAAACTTCACCAAGAACAGTTCTACTTAGTTACACTCACTGAGATTAATAGGGAAGCAAAACCATAAAAACCTTCCTGTAAAAGGAAGGGAGAGGAGAGTGAGAATTGGGAATGACTGCTAATATGTACAGGGTTTTTTTTTGAGGTGATGAAAATATTCTTAAATTAGACCATGGTGAAAATTGCACAACTTGAATATACTAAAAACAACCGAACTGTATGCTTTAAATGGGTGAATTTTATGGTATGTGAAATATATCTCAATAAAGTTGGAGGGAAAAAAACCTTCCATATAAAAAAATTCATCAAGTTCCAGTCTCTAAAAGCATCCATGGGTATAAAACTATCACTTCCCTTATTGTCCAGCTATTATATCATCTAGCATTTTATTAACTAAGGGATGTATCAACTTTAAAGGTAACAACAGAAATTATAATACCCTGCGCCTTTGGATAGTTGCATTTTACATTAAACAACTCAGTTTTGCCTAAGTCGGTAGGAGCTTTAAACAATTACTACTTCATATAACTTTAATACAAACTAATTGTTTCAAAAAATTCTATACAGGTTCTTATACCTGGTAATCCAAAATGCTGAATCCCAAGCCTTTATGATCTTTCACTAGTTCAACAATCTTGACTTCAGAAGACCACAGTGCTAATTCCCCATCATCATCATCTTCTTCGGTATTGACATCTACACTGTGTTCAGCCTGAAATAACAAGGAACATAAATGCTTCAAAACACTTTCCTTTCAATACTGAAAAGAATAAACACATCAGCAATCTCATTGCTTCTCCTCAAATGGAGGATACTTTTTGGCATGCATAGTTTTTCTTTTTAATCTTTTTAAAAGGGGCATGCACTGGGGCACATAGACTTAATATAAAATCTTCATGAAAATTAAAGCACTGAAAAAAACCAGATTGTTCATATAGTTTCTTTTTTTAAGTTAAAGTATCTGTTTCATTCAAAGTATTAACACTGACCTCTTATACTAAAATGAGTTCTGTCATCCCATTAGAAGCATAAAAGGAAAAATATGCAATTTAAGAAAATATGAAAACATCACACAAAGTCAAAGCTTATAAGACATTTCGGTAGCAACACCTGAATTTATAATTACAATGAGAGCGAGAAAGATACCCACACAGACAGAGGCTAGGACAGGACACAGGTATACCACTTCTTTTGGCTCCTAGAAGTTTTCGAGAAAAATTTAACTAGAAAAGAAAGTTGAAAAAAATCCAAGTCTTTGGGACTCGTGTAAGTCTAAAAACAGGTGACAATCAGAGTTGAAACAATGAAACCCTGATACCGGAGCAAGTAGGCCTGCACAATGGTCCAGCACACAGATCCTTGGTTACTTTCCCTGACTGCACACTCCTGCACCTAGCTACTCCAAGCTCCCTCCTTTCAGGGAGAGTCACAGCCATATAGAATTCTAGGAAGCTAAATGATACAGTATCAAAGAGTTGACTACATAGAATAGTCTCCAATCTTCTGCTTTTATACTATTTATAGCATTTTTATATTATAAAAATTATATTATATATAATATATATTATAGCAATATAGCATACTTTCATGCCTCCCAGGTGGCACTTTGGTAAAGAATCTGCCTGCCAATGCAGGAGATGCAGGTTCAGTCCCTGGGTCAGGCAGATCCCCTGGAGAAGGGAATGGCAACCCACTCCAGCATTCTTGCCTGGAGAATCCCACGGACAGGCTAGGGCTACAGTCCATGGGGTCGCAAAGAGTCGGACACAGCTGAGCGACTGAGCACACACACACACACATTATTTTCAGGTGATTTATCTTTTCCAAATAGTCTAAACTTCTAATTAAGGCTCAAGAATTATCTTCTTTTTCTTTGTGGCCTTGGCAATTAACAAAATGCCTGGCTTCTAGGCTACAGTGATAGTTTACTATGGTCATCCCCTCAACCCAAAATATAGCACGGCTTATAGTAGACACTCAATAAATGCTTGTTCAATACATAATGAATTGATAATCTATCTTTGAGTGGCCTTCCCTTGACACTCTTTCTAAACAAAGCTATAAGTCTTTTAGAAGTCTACTTCCAAAAACTTTGAATGATCTTAGTAAAGAAAATGGAAGTATATCATTCCTAAAAATATAATTTTGAGTGACCGGTTTAAGAAAATCCATATAACAGAATCAAAGCTGGTGGTTATGGCAGTCCTCTATTATGGAAGAGTAAGGCACCATAGCTAATACAAAAACGCTTTAAAATTAGGGCTGGACCAGATCTCAAACTGTCCCTGAAGGACATGGTAGATTGAATAAGGGAACAATTTCTTGGTTCTTGAATTACAGAACTTGAAATAAGGGGGAACATTTTGGATCAATAAACTTTTGTTTATATCAGTCTGATGTGAGGAAATGATACATTTAAAAAGAAAACTATACTTTCCAATAAAAAGTAAAGTCACAATGGTTAATACAATATGATTGATGTTTTACTGGGGCATTTAATACTGATTAATGAGCATTAGAATTTTGGCTGAGATGCCTAACCAGAGAGGGTTTAAGAACCGAAGATTGCATTGAGATAAATGAGAAAGAGACAGATGAAAAAGAAAGTCAGGATTTTAAGAAACCACATGTAATTTTAAAACCCAAGTTTATATAAATTTCAAGGCACCAAAAGTAGATAAGATATTATATGGCAACCTGATATGTATATCACTTTGATACAATCAATTCTGCATAACTACTGTATTTACAGAATAGAAAGCAATCAACTAATGGCCAGCAAGGTTGACGTTCAGCATAATTCAAAGCTGTTGTTTACCCATTGTGGTAAAGCATGACGGATGGGAGCACAGAGTCAGCAAGCTGAGTTGGTGATTTACACACACCATAAGATTAGATTAAGGGCATTTTTATCAACCTTTTGAGGTAAGCTATTGCCTACATTTAAATTTAGTAAAGACTGCAAAAATCACAAAGTGTATTTCTTGAAATACGAATACCAAGATAAACATTAAAAAAAATTATCATCAACAATCAATGATTTACTAAACATTTCTTATATGCCCAGTAAAGAATAAAAACACCAAGAGATACAAAATAATTTTAAGATTTGGTCTCTGCCCACAGGAGCCATACAAACAAACTTAATATACACTAAAGTATCCGTGACTACAGGACAGTACTAACTTGTATTTTAGGAAATCACAAAACAAAGACAGGTGGGTGGGAGGAGTTGAGAACAGCCATCACTAATTTTCAATGAGCACTGTCCTTATGCAAAACATTGTACTAAGAACTTTGCACACATCACTTCAATTCCTTCTCTCACCATTGATGAGGTACGTACAATAAGCACCCTTGTTTTCAGAGGAAGGAGGTCAATAGAAAGTCAAGCTATTTGCTTAAGGATTCAAAATCATTAAGAGGTAGAGGAGCATTAGAGTCTACGTATCTTGAAAAGCAGATGGTAGGTGGGTAAAAGGGCCAGCCCTGTGCATCTAAACTGGTGTTAATGAATCATAACCTAAAAGAGTCCGAAAAGGGGAAAGGTAACATAAAAAGATAAAGCTACAAAAACATAAGATGGCAAAGCCTGTGCTTAAAACTGTTTTCATAATTACAGTGCTCTTTAAAAAAAGACTTCCAGAGGCACAGAAAGTGTTATTTTATTCTCTGACCTTAAAAAGGCTTTTACAGCAATTTTTAAACTCACTTCAAAATTGGTCATAGATCTTCATGTTTTTAAAGCTCTGAAAAAGGGAAGTCCATTAGATATTCAACACTTACCAACATCTTAAACTTATTAAGATAAACTGAGTAGAACTGGGAGCTAAAAGTAACGAGTTCAGGCAATTACCAAAAAGGGGTTTTCTAAACTCAAAGAGCATGCACATTAATGTCACCAACCTTTCAAGTAAAAAAAATGACATTAAAGGAAAATAACTATCTGAAAAGCTATACATTGTTGTCTTTGAGAGATAATGTTGTCAAGTAAGAGAGGTAGGAGGTTTCTCCCTTCTCCTTCATATCTCAATACATTCTCGGGGCATCTTTGATGACAGGATCTGCTTATGAGAACCACAGTACGTATATCCATTCGGTACCTTCACTTCAGGAGGGGAGACTTCAGTGGTCCTTGGTTCATCTACAGAGGCTTCATCATCAAACAACCGTCGACAACAAACCAAGGTAAAGGGGGGTGGCACTTCTTTAAGAAAGGAGACTGCTTCTCGTCGAGATTTCCCATAGAGCTGCACGCCATTGACCTAGAAAGGCAAGGGATAAGTCAGAATTGAGGAGGTCCCAAATGAAAAAAAAAAAAAAAGACTCTTGCTTACATCAGTCTATCAAAATGAAAATAGGATATCAGTTTCTTTTCCCTATAAACAAAAGGGCCTAAATGTAATCATTTTAGTAGTAACAATAAAAAAACCAAAACAGAAATCCCTAAAATTGATAAAAATGAAGGTTAAGGTTTAACTGAGTTTGGTGAATAAATTATAAAATGTGCTCAGAGTTCAACTATTACTGGGAATATGATTTGCCTAATTTTTCACACCTCCCTGCTTTCTCCTTCCTAGATCCCAAAGTATTCTCTCATTTACTCCCCATCTCTCCTTAAACACACTAAACACCAATTACAGCCTTTTTAAGACTGCTTCCTTTTGCTTTTTCATTTTGTAAGCATATCGATAGAGATATTAACACTGATTTTTAAGGCTGTTACAAACTGTTCAACTTACAATGTGTAGGTAACAAAATCTAGGATACTCAGCTGCCAAGATTTAGCATCAGCTCACAATTTTCTTTCACATTCCATAAACTCTTAATATCATCCTGGAAAATCACCTCTATAGAAAGGAAATACACATAACTTTGCCTCAGATTTATTCTTACACACTCTGCTCTTACAGAGCCATCAAGTATAAGAAGTGTGTTAGATTTTCAAATTATTATACACAGGGTGCCACATGTTTAAAAGAACAAAATGATAATCAACTGTTCATCATTAATAATGCTTATCACCAAAAGATTATTTAAATTTCATATATTTAGGGCATAGTAACAATTCTTTGCACTAAAGATTTAGAAACATTAGTTTATTCTAATTAGTTTATTAGAATAAATAAACTAATAAAAATAAGTTTATTCTAATTTTTCATACATATGACTTTACTTCCAGGAGCTCTCTCATCCGTCTGCCACTCCCAAAAAGCTAAGGCATGAACACAATCCAGGCAACAAATAATCTTTTTACATATGACTCCTACCTTCCTGGGAGGGTTCAGCAGCATTATTAGTTTTAAAGGTATTTCTGGTCTGGTCTTAATTTCTGACAGGCACAGTGCTAATGTCCAGATAACTGACAGGGCTGACTTTCCTGGGAGAACCTTTCCACAAAATCTACCATTGCTCAGAGAATACGAGCACAGTGGTTTGTTAGAAGCATCCCATCAACAGTGGTTTGAGCTCAGTCATTCATCCCTTGGAACTACTCTCTCCTATAACATACCCAGCAATTAGCATCAGACCAGACATAATCTCCCTGCCTCTTAATTATTTACAAAGAAATCACCACATAGTAAAGAGGCCCACATGTGCTTCAGGGAACTAGTCCTAAGAAGTCTCCCAGGACTTCATGACTAAGGAAGGGGTCCAGAGGAGAGCAAGTTATCAGATGAAAGGTTTTTCCTGGAAGAATTGCAAGTCAATCGTCACACAAAAATGGGGAGGGAGATACATGTCACTGTTCACACCGTATCCATGGTGCCAACCAGTACCACAAGCATAGAAAGTTCTAAAATGAACCAAATAGGGAGCAATTCATACTGAAAATAAAGCAAGTGGATACAACCAAAGCAGGAATTCTACCCATGCACAAGTATTTTAGTTTGTGCTTCATACTACTTCAACAAATTAGAAAATCACTTTTCAGGTTTTTATCTTGGAGTACACTTAAATATTTATTTAGCTCATTATTTATTCATTTGAATTGTCTCCAATTATTATAGCAATGCCTGGTAGTCCTCTTCACCACTCTCTATCACTAAAGGGATTGGTCACATTTCCCATTAGCAACTCCTATCTAAGGGGATTTATGGCCACTGTAAATAGCTGCTCTGGGCTGAGACTTGGCACAATGTTCTAACGCTGAGCATATTTGTGTTCCTGATTTTAAGCTCTAAGCAGCACATTAAACATACACACACACACAGTTTAGGAGTTTATTTGGCTAACTGTAAGGGACTTTTTAATTTCTATATTTGGCTTCTCAGAAGAAGCCAATTTTTATTTTAGAGTTTACAATATTTTTCTAGACTCTTGCAACCCTCTTAAGTACCGTCAAGTCTCAGTTATTCAGAATCTGGGGCTAGAAAACACACACACACGTGTTCATCTGCAGAGTATATAACACTGTACTAGTATTGTCCCACTACTTCATTCAATCCTATCCCATAAAGGTTGCTTATAACTTTACATGGTGGTGATGTTGCCAGTATCTCACAGTGAAATAATGTATAAAGCATTATCTTTACATGGACGACATTTCACTAAATCCTCACAGAGAGTGAAGTAGGCATTTATTGATGAAGAAAATGATTCTCAAAAAAAAAAGGGGGGGGGAGTGTCTGAGTGAATAGGTGGGTGTGGAAGTTTATCAGCTGTCTTGAGTGAAGGTTTTAAGAAAAATGTGCATTTTTATCATAAAAGAAAACACGTCCGTCGTCATTAGCAGCTGACCATCACTAACCCTCACTATGCACCCTACACCAAGCAAAGTTCTTTACCTTCATGGTTTCACAGTAAAATGCATTGTGAACGTTACACGATTCGAAATGAGGTACATATTTTTAAGTCTCTTTGGCCTACGAAGAAAGCAAGGACGAGCAGCCAGTAAGTGGCAATCTGACAGAAGTCACTCAGCTTCAAAGTCTGATATTCTTAACCCTCCTGCCAACGCAGGAGACGTAAGAGACGCGGGTTCAATCCCTGGCTTGAGAAGTTCGCCTGGAGAAGGGCATGGCAACTTACTCCAGTATTCTCGCCTGAAGAATGCCATGGACAGAGAAGCCTCGAGGGCTGCTAGTCTGTAGGGTCGCAGGGTTGGACAAAACTGAAGCGACTTAGCAAGCACACATCACACAGTAACTCGTGGTTTCATGAACAACCAATTAGCTTTTTGTTATTTTCCTACGAGTTTTATGTCCTGTTGTTAAACAGGGATGTGTGTGTGAGAGAGAGGTTTTTTCACTTCATTCAATATTTCTGGAGAGGCTGCTATGGCCCATGCTCTGTTCTATTTGAACTGTGGTGTTGGAGAAGACTCTTGAGAGTCCCTTGGACTGCAAGGAGCTGAATACAGTCAATCCTAAAGGAAATCAACCCTGAATATTCACTGGAGCTGAAGCTCAGATACTCTGGCTACCTGATGCAAAGAACTGACTCAGAAAAGACCCTGATGCTGGGAAAGACTGAAGGCAGGAGGAGAAGGGGATGACAGAGGATGAGATGGTTGGATGGCATCGCCTATTGGGTGGACATACCTTTGAGCAAGCTCGGGGAATTGGTAGTGGACAGGGGAGTTGGTGATGGACAGGGAAGCCTGGGGTGCTGCAGTCCACGGTGTAGCAAAGAGTCAGACACGACTGAGCTGAACTGAATAATATTACTATTAATAATAATTTTGTTTGGAAATGTTTATTCTGGGGTGCTTACATCGTAAATGTAAGATATTCAGTAGACAAATGAGAGATATTCAGTAGACAAACTGAATATATTTCTGCCTAATGCTCAGTGTAGAGGTCAGGGCTGGAGGTGTGACTTAAATACACTTAACTGAAAGTGTGAAGTTATTTAAAGCCATGGAACTGAATAAGATGATTTAGGAAGAGAGATGATTAAAGGAGAAGGAAGAAGAGAAGAGAACCCAAGTTGAGCAATAGAATGCTCCAACATTTAGCAGCAGCCAGAAGGGTGACAAGAAAGAGAGTCAGTGACATAGAAACAGACTAGTCCTGGCCCAGAAGCAGAGCCGGTTACCAACTATAGTGAAAACCAAGGAGAGAGAAGTAGGTGCTGGGTCTGACAAGGTTATGGTCACTGGTGACTTTGAAAAGTACTGTCCAGTGTGGAGGAAAGGAAGGAAAGGAAGTGAGTGAAATATGTATGGTGAAGAGATGAAGTCGATATTGTACTTTTATATTGTTGATGTTACAGCATCCATGTTTTTCTATGTTGTCACAGGGTTGTAAAAAATACTTTTTAATGTCTCCATAGCATGTATGAGACTTTTTAAAAAAGTTTTTGTAGGAGTATAGTTGATTTACAATGTTGCATTAGTGTCAGGTGAGTAACAAAGTGATTCAGTTATACATATACTCACTCTTTTTAAAATTCTTTCCCTCTATAGTTAATTACAGAGTATTGAGTAGAGTTCCCTGTGCTATTGAGTTTTACTTTTTAATAATAAAATATAGAAGCACCCAAAAAAAAAAGGGGGGGGAGGCGGGGGGGGGGGGGTACATGGTAGGACATATGGTTCAGCTGTGGCAAATTCAGAACCAAAAGCAGCTCTTTTGACTTTCAAATCTGTGCCTCTTCCCCTATTCCAAGTTCCTTCACCAGAAATCTATACTTAAGAATTCAACCAGTCTTCATGCTACCTTGTTACAACACAGTCTATTACAAGGCAGAAGGCCCTCGGAATTCCAATCTCAGCTAAGGCACAGGGGACTCAGTTGATGGCTGGGATCACCCACACTTTCTTTAGTCAGATCTAGCCAACGTTTATTACCTACCATGTACTAGTAATGAATTATACTTACTGCAACTGAGTTGTAAGCTAAAAATGCCTTAAATGATACTTTATGTTATGTATATTTACCACAAAAAAAGTCAACTAAACCGGTTTTTACTTATATTTCCGTATCTCCCAAATAAATATATCCCATTTCTCAATAACTCATAACTACATATTATGGAAATATTTTCCAAATGGCCTCCAATCTGCAGATTATCATGTGTGATACCATAAAATTAGGCCATATACTGTGCAAATAAGAAGAGAAAGACATGATTCAGCACCAACTTCCCATAAATGATAAAAGTCTAGGGCATTAATTCACATTAAGCATCCCAATATCATTTCTTGAAAACTTATAAAAAAAATAAGCCATTTATTACACCTTAAAACAGGATCCCAACACCTGGCCTCCTATGCTTATGAACGAATTTGCCAATAGCCATAGTACTTTTTTCTTTGACCTTAAAATTCAACTCGAAATTCTCAACATACTCCTCCAGGTGACTGAACACTACTTAAAAAAAAAATCCAACAAGAAACCTATTTGCTATCCTTGCCACTTCACTTTAAACAAATATAATTTTAGAAAGAAATCTCTACTTCCAGGCCCATGAGATTCTAATCTTGGCCAAGACAATGAGGTTGATTCTATTACACCCAACCTAGGATTTCTTGTGGATCTAACACTTGGAAGAATACTTTTCTACACAGCCTTCTCTAAGTTTGACTATTGCCCACATTTTTTTTTAGACGCTCTGAAAGTAGCGTGATGTATTGAAAAACCAATGAAATGGGAGTTACAAAAGATGAACTAAAGTCATAATTCTATCAGTGGGTAAAGTTGGGGGAAATCAATGCCTTGTTTTCTTATCTATAAAATTAAGGGCTGTTGCTTGGATTTGTCTGCTGTGTTGGTGATAGAACTTTCCAGTCTAATAAAATCTCTCAAGGACTTATGTCAAAGCATAAGTGCTCTAGAATTGCTCCAACTGAAGAGAGGCTCAGAAGCCCGAGTAAGCCCACCAGAGGCTGCCATCTTGGGGGGAGGGAGTCCCAAAGAGACCGTTTGAAAGCCAGTCAGTAACATATTAGCTTGAGGTTATCCAGCTCTAATTCTTACTAGAAATAATCATCAAAACCTGCAAATAAATACAAGTACATGTTTCAAACAAGGGTCAGGGATTACAGTCTTAAAGAAAGAAATTTGAAAAAAAAATTATGCTGACAAACTAAAGTGGGACACTAGGTTCTTTCTTAATCATGTAAATAAGCATTCAAAAAAAGAACATCTCAGGAGTCCCAAAGGATAGAGATAATGAACTGAAAGTATATCATCTGCTTCTCTTATCACTACATAAGTTGTTAGTATTTTTCTTCATCTTTATTTTTTCCAGCTTTATCTAGATATAATTGACATATAACATGTACAAGTTTAACATATACAATAAATGACTTGATAAATATATTGTGAAATCATTACCACAATGAGGCCAATTAATACATCTATCACCTCACATAGTTTCCATAGTGTGTGTGTGGTAAGAATACTTAAGATCTACTATTTCAGTCACTTTCAAGTATACAATACAGTTGCTTTTCAGTCACCCAGTCATGTCTGACTCTGCAATCCCATGGATAGTCAGCAAGTATTTTTCAGCTTCTAGTAGCTTACATTATATTGGTATTAGTAATGTAACTCAGTGGATTTCTGGTGAGAATACACTTTCCCACAACTTAAAAATTCTTGCCCTGTATTTTTTTTCCCCTCAAAAATTTTACCTCAAGAAGTTCATCCTCTGGCTGTAGGAGGTTCAGTGTATCAAGAGGACCACCTGGAGCAATCGAACAGATATAATGATGCCCATCAAAGGAATCCACTTCCATGCCAAGCCTCAGAGTGTGAATGGGCAGCAGCTGCACCAAAACATAGAGCAGTAATATAAACATGACATGGACACATCTGGCTGGTAATCTTCCATCAAATGTCACTTTGACATGAGAGCCCCGCCCCTTGAATCAGATCACGAAAATCCCCAAAGAGACAATAACTGGAAAACTAGCCTCAAATAAAATATGAAGTATTTGTCATCTTGTTCTCACTCTTTCCCTTTCAGGTTCCCTAGGAATAGAGACAGACATACGAAGTCTCCAATTCTAGGCTCTGGCACTCCAAACTTCCAATTGGTCCCAGAATGTATTCTTTGTTTCACTTTTCTGCAGGGCTTCTTATCCCTCCTTTTAATATATAACTTAAGTTCCATTCACACTTCAATACCAAAAGCAGTGTCAGCTTCCATGAAGCCCTTCCTGTTATCTGAGTTAATTCACCTCCATCTGGAGGTGATATAAGGGTAGATATAAGACCACCCTGTATACATCTCCATCACAGTTCACAACACACTGTGTTTAAAATTCCTATTTTCTTAACTGCCCCCCTGCTTGAGGATATCTTTTCTCTCTGTAACCTTAGACCCTAGAATAGTACCAGGCATCTGAAGATGGACTCATAACATGTTATTTGAACTAATTCATGAGAGATGGTACCTCTTTCAAGTGTCTTTTTCCATCTCACCAGTTTAAGATAGAATACTTTCTGATGTGGGGGAGGCATGGGTGTGAAATAAAGAAGGCAATTGTTATTCTACTCTCAGAAGGTAAGAAAATTAGTGTCTTAATGTTATTGGCTATAAAGATCAAGGGCATTGACCAAACTCCATGCCCTTCACTTTCAAAACTGGAGCCAATGATTTCTCACTGTGGCTATATAAACTCAAATATGGTTCAGTTCAGTCGCTCAGTCATGTCCAACTCTTTGCGACCGCATGAATCACAGCACGCCAGGCCTCCCTGTCCATCACCAACTCCCGAAGTTCATTCAAACTCATGTCCATCAAGTCGGTGATGCCATCCAGCCATCTCATCCTCTCTTGTCCCCTTCTCTGTCCCCTTCTCCTCCTGCCCCCAACCACCCCCCAGCAAATATGGTAAATGGTACTAATTACGATTTATACTTCCTATATCAACAGTCCATTTATCTAAAATACCAGGCCCATCTCTAATGGTGTATTTGCTGAGGAGGAAACCCTACACAACGTGGCAATGCACCCATGACATGGCTCTTTCCCTCATATTTCCTTTTCTCTGTGATTATTTATCCTGAAGCTTGTCACCTCCCCTTAGTCATCTGCTCTGAGTCCCCAGAGTTCCACATGCCTTCTTCAGACACCACCTGGGGCTCATTTCCATGCCACTACAGGCACACAGACAAATGTGAAGTGGCAATGAAGCCAGCTGACTATGGCGGCAATGGCTTAAATCAGGCATGAGGAACTCCTGGCCTTGGGCTAATTTTCTGAAAATTAAATGCTCTTGACCAAGCACCTCAGGATCTAGTCATCTCGGGCAATGAGCTGTTCTAGCAGTGTGAAAGTAAGATTGTTTTTATTTTTGTTACTTCTCTCTGATTTCTTCATTTCTCACTGCTGCTATCTCATTCTGTTTCGTCATTGTACCCAATCTTTTACTATCAAGCTAGGAGATAATAGGGTCCTTTCCTTTAGCACTGAAAGGTGAATAAAAGCTCTGAGAAATGTTCTGTAATAGCAGTTTACCCATCCATCTCTGCCAACTCTCTTCCTTCCTTCCTTATGAGCCAAACGCTAGAGCAGAGAGTGGCCAGTGGGTCCCCAAAGGTTTGCTGAAGTCTGCTTGCAAGAGCAGATTCTTCCATTTTCAGGAATTCTGTAAGCCGGTTGTTGATGACAGCCATTATTAAACATGAAATTATACAAATAATTAAACAAATAAAATAGTACTAAAAATAAATTAGTAAGTAAATTTATTTAACAATTTTAAAAATTAAAAAATAAATTTATAAATAATAAATGAATTTATTTTTACTTAACAATTAAACAAATAAATAAATATTAAAAAATAAATGTAGTGGAGCTTCCTTGGTGGTCCAGTGATTAACAATCCATCTTGTAATGCAGGGGACACCTGTTCAATCCCTGCTCTGGTAAGATCCCACAGTCTCTATCCTATGGTACTAACATCTAGTGTGGAAGACAGATAATATAAACAAGCAAGACAGCCAGCAGACTCAAGCAAAACAAAATAAGTCAATAAACAATGCACCAAGAAACAAGTGAAATATAAACCTCAAATTACTGTGGTAAAGTGCTACGAAGGAGCTAATCAATGTAGGACATCAGACACAACCATGATGGCTATTTTGAAAAGTTGGTCAGAGTAGGTTTCACACAGATGGGGACATGTAAGGTGAGACTCAAAGGATAAGAATGAGTCACCTCTACAAAGAACCTGCTGGTAGACTGCTTGTGGGAGGTAAGTGAAAAAGGTAATTGCTAAATTTTTGGTTTGAGCAACAGGGTAGACAGTGGTGGTAATTCCTACATGGAAATATGTGCCCAAATTAAAATGGACATTGCTGCACAGAGAGATCTTTGCTGCTTGTATAATAGCATGCCCCCATACAAAATAGAAGGATCAAGGAGGGAACTGATCCTAGGCTCCCCTCCAAGCCCCTTACTAAACCTGCTCTATTTCCCTTCTCCATGAACAGTTGATGTCAGGAACAGGCTGGAGCACCGCAGAGCAGCAGCAGCTTACTCAAGGAATCCCCTGCCCACCAGATGCAGAGCTGTGCCCCTCTAGGCTACTCCCCTAGATATCCGTAAATACCACACGCTCCCTAGAAGCTTGCATGAAACACATATGCTCCACCTTCAATCATACTGAACAGATAAGCTAGAAATGATGTTTACAAAATCTGTCAATCTAAAAGATGCCTACCTAATATTAGTTCTAAATCTAAATCTGAGTACAGCTGGGTTTCTGAGACTTCATGTTACGTGGCTCCAGGTGTCTCTGTGGGAGCAGGACTATTTAATTACTTGTCCCAGCTGCATTTAGCAACTAAACAAATCAACCATTTCCTCTGTCTCTTTCAGTAGTCCACCCTTTCGGAATTCTGAGAGCAGAAAGTGCTAAAATGACAGGAGCAGGTGTCAACAGATGATTGACGCCTTCACACACAAAGCACGCTCTACTTTTTGCTGCTAACTCAATGTGCTTTGCAAGGGGTCCTACTTAACTTGACAAAGTTAATTGAGCAGCAGGATGTTCATGATCCTGACATGACAAGTAAAGGATACAAGGAATCAGATCCAAGGAAAGTGTGACCATTGGGTGATTTACTGTTGACGCTAAAATGATGAAGATCAAATGAGATCAAGAAAGCAAGAGGCCTTCAACCTATGAGTGGAGAGAACAGTCAGGAAACAAGCTGCAGTTCATTCATTTTATCTTGTCCCTCAAACAATATATCAAAGTACTCAAGTGGGAATATAAATGTTGCTCCAGGGTTAAAAAAAAATAAAAGCTTCTGAAAAGGAATAGCTATGTCAATGGTATGGGGAGGAGGCTTCCAAGAAAGTTGAACTTAAAATAGAACAGAAAAGATCCTATGACTAGTTCTTATATACACGCACACCTCTCTCTCTCTTTTTCTTTCACTGGAGATATTACATAACCATTTATGTTTAAAGATTAGGTAGAAAGAGTTGGTAAATTTACCCCAAATAAAAACAAACTTTCCAAGAATGCAGCTACAACTTTTAAACTAATGATGAAACACAGGATAATGGCCTCCAAAGTGAGGTATACTCACATAGAGGTTGTGCAAGACAGTCAACCTAGAAGAGCTTGATTTATATTAGTTTCTCTCGTCTGTCTAAAATTTGAATTCTGGGGAATTCCCTGGCAGTCCAGTGGTTAAGACTCCATGCTTTCACTGCCAAGGACCCATATTTAATCCCTGGTCAAGGAACTAAGATGCCACAAGTCACACGACATGGACTAAAAAAAATTAAAATTTTAACTCTGAATGTCCAAAAAATAAATATTACATACTCTGCTGTAGAGAAATATATTGAATATCTCTTCAGCTACCTTACACCGAGGTCAAGCATCAGCTGCCATTTTCCATTTCAGATAGCATTTGTTACCTGTCTGGCCCAAGAGATATTTGAGCATTTGACACCTAACCTGACACTCTGCCCTCATGGCTCTTTCTCTCTACCTTTACTAACGGTATTTCATCCACCTTGAATATCCACTGTTCTTATTTCTCCAAACTCATTCTTGAGAGTATAGTTCATCCTCACATAAGCCTCCTTCATCTGTCTTGAGGAAGTAACCCCTCCCTCCTTGAATACAGCTGACCAATTCAGGGTTAGAGGCACTGGCTCTCTACACAATTGAAAATCTGGGTATAACTTACAATCAGCCCTCCATATCTGAGGTTCCTCCATATCTGAGGACGGTGTAGTACTGCAGTGTTGCTGTTTACTCAGCCATGTCCTACTCTTTATGGCCCAATGGGCTGTGGCCTGCCAGACTCCTCTGTGCATGTGACTCTTCAGGCAAGAATATTGGAGTGGGTTACCAAGTTCTGCTCCAAAAGATCTTCCCAACCCAGAGCTCAGACCCGTGTCTCTTATATCTCTTATATTGGCAAGCAGGTTCTTCACTACTAGCACCACCCAGGAAGACCATAGTACTATAGTATGTACTGTTAAAAAATTCTGCGTATAAGTGCACCCATGCAGTTCACACCCATGTTGTCCAAGGGTCAACTGCACACATAAAGCATCCTAGCAAAACCTGAATAATAATTCTCAATGAAGTGAGGCAAGGAAGGAATCACAGTTCCCCTTAGAGACCTCACCCCAAACCTACAAAATAAGAATGTTAGTCAGCAGGAACAAAATCGGGCATGCCTATTTTGAAAAAGCTCCTCTGATGTTTCTGATAGGCCACCTGCCCTACTAGATAACCAATGTCACTACGGTTATTTGATTCTGTATCTTATGTTATTCACTCAAAAAGAGGCCAGAAAATTATATACTTAAGAATATAAATACATACTTAAGAATTGGTAACAGTGGCTGGTTGCCTCTGCGGAGAACAAGGGAACTGGGATGGGTGGGAAACATATTTTGCAGTACTTGCTTCTGAAACTTTTAGATTTTATGTTTTGTCCATATATTATCTACTCAAACAGAAAAGCATAAAGAATGGCACAGACTCAGGAGCCAGATAACTCCTGATTTGTTTTCTGAATTTTGCCACTTACTAGCTGGCTTAAAACTCAACATTCAAAAAACTAAGATCATGGCATCTGGTCCCATCACTTCATGGCAAATACATGGGGAAACAATGGAAACAGTGAGAGACTTTATTTTCTTGGGCTCCAAAATCACTGCAGATGGTGACTGCAGCCATGAAATTAAAAGATGCTTGCTCCTTGAAAGAAAAGCTATGACAAACCTAGACAGCATATTAAAAGCAGAGACATCACTTTGCTGACAAAGGTCCATCTAGTCAAAGCTATGGTTTTTCCAATAGTCATGTGTGGATGTGAGAGTTGGACCATAAGGAAAGCCAAGTCCCAAAGAACTGATGTTTTCAAACTGTGGGGTTGGAAAAGACTCTTGAGAGTCCCTTGGACTGTAAGGAGATCAAACCAGTCAATCCTAAAGGAAATCAATCCTGAATATTCATTAGAAGGACTGATGCTGAAGCTGCAATATTTTGGCCACCTAACATGAAGAGCCAATTCATTGGAAAAGACCCTGATGCTGGAAAAGATTGAACACTTCGGGAAGAGAAGGGGAAGACAGAGGATGAGATAGTTGGATGGCATCACCGACTCAACGGACATGAGTTTGAGCAAGCTCCAGGTGAAGGACAGTGAAGTTTGGCATACTGCAGTCCATGGGGTCCAAGGACCCCAGTGGACATGACTGAGCGACTGAAGAGCAAAAGCTGTGTATGATCCTGGGCAAGTCACTTCATCTACCTGACAGTTTCCGCATACTAAAAATGGAAAGGAGGAAATAGACGCTAACCAAAAGAGTTATTCTGGAGAAATGTCTTTAAAGCAAAGCACTACCCCTGGTGGTTGAGTGGGGGCCCAGTACATTCCACTGTCTTCACAATTCTACTTGCTCAAGCAGAGTGAGGAGCAAACTCACATCTTAATGCCCTCTGGCTCCGAGAAAGTAATTTAGGAAGGAAACAAAGTGAAATTTGTCAGTCTGTCTTGTCAAAGCCAGAGAACAGGGCCTGGTCTTTTTGTTGCCCACACCAGGGATATCACTAATTACTAATGCTCACTTTGTATTACAATTGATGGCCGGCAGAAAGGTCACTGACATGAGCATAATGCTTCTCCCTCATAGCTCTGTGATTATCTTAACAGTAAACACTTGCCAAGAAAGCCATCCCTAAAAGTGCAAGTCTCCCCAGATGCGGGAAAACTGTTCTTGTGTCATGATTAACAGATTCCTAGAAGCAGTTCAGCTAATGCTCAAACCACTATAAAGTGCTTTCCCCTCTCTCCCTACAACTCCATTCACCTCACAAGAAAGTCTTCTCTGTTAACACTGGCCTGTCACAAAGGGAGATGCTTCTTGAATTTGCATCCCTTAAAACAATTCCTTCCGGCTATGAAGTGGTTACCAGGGTGACCAACTAAAGCCAGATAAACAATTAGAAACACCAGCAATAGTCATGAAACATGATTTTCCTAACCAGAAAGCTAACAAGACAGAGGAAAAACCTACAGCCTTGATCTCAGAGCATGATACTAACCTGCTTGGAACGTTCCACTGGTGTTACCTGGCACTGAGAATAAAGCCCAGGCTTATCAGTGTGGATCTCAAGGCCCTGGAGTACCTACCTGGTCTTCCTCGCCTAAAAACGTCCTACTGCTCATTTAGTTGGACTTGGACACTCCAAAACAACTTCCATTCCCCCCACAGGCCAACTCTTTCCCAACTGTACTTGCTTTCATCATTCTGTTTATGCTTCTTAAATCATCATGACTTCTTACAATCACTACCTTGCATCACTTTTACAATTTATAGCTATCTTCTCAGGTTACACTTGTTTATTATCATGACCCAAACCAAGCCCAGGGCTTCCCTAGTAGCTCAGCTGGTAAGGAACCCACCTGCAATGCAGGAGACCCTGGTTTGATTCCTGGGTCGGGAAAATCCTCTGGAGAAGGGATAGGCCACCCACTCCAGTATTCTTGGGCTTCTCTGGTGGCTCAACTGGTAAAGAATCTGCCTGCCATGCAGGAGACCTGGGTTCCATCCCTGGGTTGGGAAGATCCCCCAGAGGAGGGCATGGCAACCCACTCCAATATTCTTGCCTGGAGAATCCCCATGAACAGAAGAACCTGGCAGGCTACAGCCCATGAGGTCACAAAGAGTTGGACGTGACTGAGCGACTAAACACAGCACAGCAAACCTAGCCCAGAACCCAGGCTCCAGGAGAGAGAGGACCCTTGGTATTCTGCTCCCCACAGTTGGCTGCAGTGTCTGGTGTGAAGTAGGAGCTCTGTAAATATTACAGGAATGAAAAAAAATGCTCTCTAAGCTGCAAGCTGCCTCTGCTACTATATTATCCAGTTGTATAATCTGAGGTGACTCATTCAACCTATGCAAACTTTAGGATCCTTGTGTGTGAAATGGGTTTAGACAGGCCAGTTTTCTTTACATATTGGAGAAAGAAAGTAGAAACTACTACATCAAGGGCCAAACTTCCAATTTTAAGAGGATTTTTTAAAATTATAGCTCATTAAAATAATCTGTGGACATTTAATAAAGAAATTAATGTTTAAAAAAGTAAACGTGATAATGTTACACTAAAAAAAGCACACATCCCTTCTCTGCCACATATATCATACAAAAGAATGAGTATACCAACTACAAGTATGTAAACATATACAGGTAACAACAAAATATGAAAAAAAGAATAGTGCAATTAAGGATTGCACTATTAAGGATTAATAGTGAAATTCTTCTAGTGCAAAAAAATTAAAAAACAAAGTTTTTGCTATAATCTAGTGTGTGCATACATAGTCGTGTCCAACTATTTGAAATCCCTTGGACTATAGTCCACCACCAGGCTCCTCTGCCCATGGAACTTTCCAGGCAAGAATACTGGAATGGGTTGTCATTTCCTCCTCTAGAGGACCTTCCCAACCCAGGGATGATCGAACCTGCATCTCCTGCATTGGCAGGTGGATTCTTTACTACTCTAATTTCAATTAAATGTTTTAAAACAGCTTTTTTTTTTTAAAGGAGACCTAAATAGGTCAGAGGTTAAAAGTACTAGAAGCATACAACTGGGAAACAAAACTATCGTTTATGGAATGGTTCTTATGTATTGGCACTGAGCTATACTAACTGGGGCATATATTAAATATACTTATATGTAACCTTCTACAATGTAGATTTTATTGTTTGTATTATACAGAAGAAAAATTAGGCTGCTTATTTCATCCCCAAAGTATTTCCTCCAATGTTACCTTCTTAATGAGGCTTTTCCTGATCAACCTATCTAAAATTGCAAACCCACTTTCTCTCCTGAATTTTTTATTCATCTTTCCTGCTTGGCACATATCATCTATACTATATAATTTATTACTTATTTTCTATCTCCCCCTACTAAAATATAAGTTCTACAGGGAAGGGATTTTTTTTTTTTTTCATTCCTGTTCTCTTCTGAAATCCCAGACCCAGTGGAGGACTTGGCACTGAGCTGATATCAATAAATACTAGATGAATGAACAAATGAACAGCTGAATGTACTGGTGAGCTGGTTCTGAACATCTGTTCTACTCAAAACCTTTCCACACCATTATACCAGAGTAACTCAGTGCAAACAGATATAATGCATAGCTGATCAGGAAGAAGATAAGTAGACTGGTGGCAAGGAAGTAGGGATGAAGATGAGAGAGAACATGTTCTGCCTGGAGAAAGACAATGACATTCTTTAAGATGCAACAAGTGTGGTCAATATATTTTTTCCTTAGAATAGAAAATGATGAGATGGGGTCTTACAGCTTGGAATATGTAAGAACAACTAAAGCTGAACTACATGATGAACTGAGCCTGAGCGAAGGCATGGTTTCCTCCAAGGATATCTCAAATTCTAACAGCAAGGAAGCTGAAGACTAATCAGGAAACCCCTGAAGAGCTAAGCAGATTTCTACAATCCCAAAGTACTGAGTGAGACTTGGAGTTCCCAGATTCCACTAGGGAGCAGGGACTGATAAATACCTCAGACTCAATGGAATACTTGAAAGGTCATGTGTTGGGAGCAAAGGCAACCCAAGAGAGTCCAAACCCTACCTGAACCGTACCTCTGCCTCACTACACACACCCACACCCAAACCCACACCCACACCCATACCCACACACGCACAGCATCTCCTTAATAGAAGAAACAGTGACTCCTTTGGACAGAGATAACATCACCCTAAGCCTTCTGTAGTTGGCGTACATAGTATCAAATATTCAGTCTAACTGAATATTTGTTAGGGTCAGTAGTTGTAGTAAACGGGCTTCGTTGATCTGCCAGCATGTGGAATCTTCCCAGACCAGGAATCAAACCCATATCCCCTACATTGGCAGGTAGATTCTTAATCACTGGACCACCAGGGAAGTCCAGGAAACAATTTAAAAGGACTTATAATATCTGAAAAACTAACACACTCTGCAAAGCCTGCTCTGAATACTACCTTTAAGGTGGGCAAAGCAGTCAAGCCTGGAATTTTGGCATCTGAAGTGGCCTACATTCTTCCCAGGCACATCTAACTATCACATTTCATACCAGTCAGAACCTACTACATTTCCAGAAAACCTCTAAAATTAAAATCTGAAAACTTTAGGTCACAGCATTCATCTAGCTACTGTGACAAGAATTTAGAGAAAGTTCTTCAAGAAACAAAAAACTGACAACGGTTTAAACAATGTGCTCACCTTCGAATATTTCTGTAATTCAGCATCATCAGCAATCTGTGTATCCAAAGTGGCAACCTAAATTCACAAGAAAAGATACTGTCAATATTTGTAAAAGCATAACTTTATTTCTTCCTAGGCTTTCTGAAAAATATCTGTATAAAACCTATATATTGATAACTCCATCTAATCTTTTTTCTGTTTCTAAAATCCATAATACACAATACAAAATCTCAGATAATATTTGCTTTTTTGACATTGTTCTCCCCAACAGTCTTTTTTCATAAATGATTCAAAAGTTGAACTAGAAGGTGATGGGCAAATATATGTACTATTTTTAAAAATCCATGATGCCTAAAATTTTAATTTAATCCTCCATTATATTAAAACCATAAAAATTTTATTCTTTTCACAAAACCAAGACTATGGTCATTTTTATTTCTAAACCTAGGCCTTGAAACAAAGTTTGCAAGGTCATTAAAATCAGAGAAGTTTGGAAAAACTGAAGCACCTGAATTTCCACAGCAAGCTCAAATCATTTCTCTAGGAGAAAGAGCCAGCAAGGACACAAACAAAAGACCTGGACTGGTGGGAAGATGGTGGAATCCTGAAAGCTTTTAATCATGGCCTAAAACTATTGTTCTGAGCTTCAGTGGTAGACATCCACAGAAGTGAATTCCTTTCAAGCAAAACATTTCACTGATGACTTGCATCTGCAAGTTGTTAATAAAATACAGTGCACCTGGAGGGGGGATAAGTTAAACAGTGGTTCAGCTAAATCTCCTACAAGTACTGCACTTCAGATAAGTAGATTCTGGAAGAAAACACAGTAAGAAACACTAGAGCATGTGCATGCAGTAGGTATGCACTTTTGTATGTACACATTCACTCATCCATCTTGCCTGGCTTCTCTTTTCATTGCCTTGTCCCTGTCACTTTAAATTTCCAACTCCAAATTCTGTCTCCTCTTTCGAGCCCCTCGGTTATGACCTCATCATGTGATAAATTAAATTTGGAAAGGTAGTTATAAAGAGGATAATGTGCATGTTCAGTCGTGTCCAACTCTTTGTGACCCAATGGACTGCAGCCCACCAGGCTCCTGTCCATGGGATTTCCTAGGCAAGAATACTGGAGTGAATACATTTCAATATATTTCACTGAATACATTTCCTCCTCCGGGGGATCTTCCTGGAATCGAGACCTAGGGATCGAGACCACATCTCCTACGTCTCCTGCACTGCAGGCAGATTCTTTACCGCTGAGCCACTGGGGATGCCCCAAAGAGGATAAATTTTTAACCAAAAAGAGCTCATTTGAAACCAACCATTTAAAAAAACTGGTACACCCAACTATTTTGGATATTAATCACTCCAAATAGTAGAAAGGTCATTCGCTAGGTGATAGGCTAATGACAAAACAGCTCCAAAATCTACGAAGAAGCAACAGTTCATGAGGACCAACATGCAAGTACAAAACTAGCAAGAAGAGAAAGTATAAACTGTTTTGACTCATGTTAATGACACTGGAAAATGTCTGACAATAGATAGTGGCTAGAATAGAAAAAAAAAATCTCCAACCAGCCAACAAATACTAATGGCAAACATATGTAAGAAAATGTGAATAACAATAGAAATTTAATAGAATACTTTATTACTAACACGTTTAATGGGCACTGCAGAGGCTTTTCTAAGCACAGCTTTCTGCTTTCATGTGGATTCATTTGGGGGAAATGTAATCAATCCCTTACTCAATGAATCTAATAACAGGTGAAAGGAAGTCTAATGGACCACTGGCACTATAAACTTATACCTAACCTAAATTACTTCCTGTTCTCCCAAATACATTTGATAATCATTCTTTCATTTTTCTCATAAAACTGTAACATTCTTTGTGAAACATAGGACTAATATCCACAGCCCTTTCAGTGTACAATAAAACAAACAGATCATAAAAGCAATCATAAAAATGCCAGCAATTTTAAGCAGCTGATACAGGTTATAAATTTAAAGGCAAGTCCTCTCTCCTCTAACATTTTTCAGCCTATTGTTAACTTAAATGGTCTCAACATGAACTGAGTGTCTGTTAATTATAACTGAAACTTGTCTGCAGTCCTTAACTGTTCTTGCAGTCTAAAATGAGAAAATAAAATTAATTAATTGATCCAATAGGGGAAAAAACACAGGAGGAAAAAATAAAAGCAGGCTGGTTATTCTTTGAATCTCCCATTTCTTTCAATTGTGGCATTAGGAGCATGACATAGAATGAGACATGAGTGTTTTTTATTAGAAGATTTTAACATACCATTACTTCATAATCAGGGCCCAGTACGTTTTCCCATCTGGATTTCAGCTCATTTTCTGGAGAGTCTGGGGCTTTTTCTGGATTAAAAAAAAAAAAAAAAGTTGAAGCTACTGTGAGTTAAAGCCACTAAACTACTGAATTCTCCCATAACAGCACAGTTTGAGTAAGTAAAAGGGAAATGAATAAAAAGGAAAGTGTATTAACTTAGGTCTATTTAGGTAAAGTTAATCAGAGGTGGGAGAAGGCAATGGCACCCCACTCCAGCACTCTTGCCTGGAAAATCCCATGGACGGAGGAGCCTGGTAGGCTGCAGTCCATGGGGTCGCGAAGAGTTGGACACGACTGAGCGACTTCACTTTCCCTTTTCACTTTCATGCATTGGAGAAGGAAATGGCAACCCACTCCAGTGTTCTTGCCTGGAGAATCCCAGGGACGGCGGAGCCTGGTGGGCTGCCGTCTATGGGGTCGCACAGAGTCGGACACGACTGAAGCCACTTAGCAGCAGCAGCAGCGGCAGCAATCAGAGGTGACTTATAACACATGTAAAATGTAAAGACTGGCTGTGACCAAACTATGAATAGGGCTTCTGCTGTTAAGGAATATTTTAAACGGAAGAGGAAATGATAAGTTATCAATGAAATCTGAATTATATA
Organism: Dama dama; assembly: GCF_033118175.1. Lineage (NCBI taxonomy): Eukaryota > Metazoa > Chordata > Mammalia > Artiodactyla > Cervidae > Dama > Dama dama. The sequence continues at coordinate 81,269,107 of NC_083700.1, forward strand.
GTTTATATGCAAACATCCTGTGGTTTACAAGTAAAATGCATCTGGCTTTGCTTTATGCTAGCTATGTTAGGACAAAGAAGGATTTAAGGTGAATGTTAATCGCTTCAGCATAGTACCTTCCACTCACCTACAGGAAGTGTAAAAACCTATCAAGATATCTTTACTATCAGCAAGGCACACCAACATGACCCAATCAAGCTTTTTACTTGGGTGGATATAAAAGTTTGTCTGATTTAATTCAACCAATGAGTTGCATGAGCTTTAATGTAACAGAAACTTTGGTTTTACTTTGGTCTTTTGTGGCTATATGGTTATCATACCTTTATGATTTTCTTACTTAAGGAGAGTACTGCCTTTTTTGCATAGGTCAGATGATTTTTAAAAGTGAAGACAGATTTTAAATGTCCTGCTTATCCTCCATATGACCTTAGCCAGAAGCTCAATGCAGTTTGCAGTCTGAATAATACCTAATAGACAAAAATCAAAGTACTAAAACTATAATTTCAATTTAGATCCACAGTGGTAGCAGACAATAAACAGACCTCCACCTTTTTTCTTTAAGAAAAACTCAATTGTGTCACAAGAGTGGACAAGTCACAGAACACTTACCACAACTGATATAACCATCTGTCTAAAATCAGACGTAACTTGCAAGATCAGCTTTTTCAAGCCTTCAGCAGACATCTAATCTCAGATGCATATAATGCTTAATTACATAGTGCAAATCATTAAGTAAAACAGACTAACCTCAAAAATCAGAGACTAAGACTAATGAACACTAAAGAACTTATATTACTAGATTTACAAACGCATATCCACAAAGTAACTGCATTAACTGATGTGCTAGATTACATTTCGAGGATAACTAACTAAAGATTCTATTAAAAACAAAATGTCCTTCATGTGGGTTCGGCACCTTTGTGCCTATTCTATTAACATTTCCATAAGAAATTACATTAAGAGTTCTATTAAATTTCTCACAGACACCAGTTTCTTATGTGGTAGGCTAATTTAAAGAAAACTTGTAATGTGTTGGTTGACTTGTAAGCTTAAAAACATGATATCTAAAGAAATTTTATACACATGTATAAGATGTTTATTTCACCTACAATTCTTTTATTTTTACCTCAGTCCTACAATGAAATCATAGTCCTGAGTTTTAAATCAGAGAACAAAGGCCTATGTACCAGAGGAAAGAGATTACTTTCAGCAGCTCAATAAATTCTAGGCAACACAAAATGATCACACACAAAAAATGAACATTAAGATGATCTGACACAATTATTTCATTGGCAACAAAGAATATGCCAACTATTGCCACCTTGGAATGTGGATTGTTTCGAGCTAAAGGCAGCCAAGAGCCAGCAGACTCAGGAAAAACGTTCATCCCTCCCTTAACTACCTAAAGGAATTTAGCTAGGGAACCTGTACCAGAAAGAGAACTATAACCGAAGACAACTTTTTTTTTTCACAATACTGTGGAGGCTGCCCCGTATGACCAGAACCCCCTAGAGTTTGTTTTTTTTTAAACGTTTATTTTATATTGGGGTATAGCTGATTATGGAGTAGGGAATGGCAACCCACCCCAGTATTCTTGCCTGGAAAATTTCATGGACAGAGGAGCCTGGTGGGCTACTGTCCATGGGGTCGAAAAGAGTCAGACATGACTGAGTGATGAAGCACACACTAAGCACGTAGCCAATTAACAAAGCTGTGACAGTTTCAGGTGAAGAGAGAATGGACTCAGTCATACATTCTCTTCCAAACTCCCTTCCCATCCAGGCTGCCACTTAACACTGATCAGAGTTCCATGTGCTATATTCAGTAGGTCCTTGTTGGTCATCCATTTTAAATATAGCAGTGTGTACATATCCACCCCAAGCTCCCTAACTATCCCTTCCCCTCAACTTTTCCCCTAGCCCCATCCCCACAACCATAAGCTCATTCTCAAAGTCTGTGAGTCTGTTTCTGTTTTGTAAGTTGACTTGTATCATTTCTTTTTGGATTCCACATATAATGGATGTCATATGATATCTCTGCTTCTCTGTCTGACTTACTTCACTCAATAGGACACTCTGTAGGTCCATCCACATTGCTGCAAACAGCATTATTTAATTCTTTTTAATGGCTGAGTAATATTCTATTGTGGGCTTCTCTGGTGGCTCAGATGGGAAAGAATCCACCTGAAACACAGGAGACCAGGGTTCGATCCCTGGCTTAGGAAGATCCATGGAGAAGGGAATGGCTACCCACTACAGTACACGTGCCTGGAGAATTCCAAGGACAGGAGCCTGGCGGGATACAGCCATGGCATCGCAGAGTCAGGCTCGACTCAGCAATAAGCACACAATATTCCATTGTATATATCATACCAGAGACAGGTTTTTAATCTGAAAAACCTGTCTGCACAGCAGGGCAAACTTCTAATTATCAAATGTCTGCTCTTCTTATCATCCTGTAAATTACTCCTCCCATTGGAAGGCCCAGGCCCCTATCCCATTCCTTAGCTCAGGATAGCACAGAAGCCTCAATTGCCCAACTTGCCCTTAAGGGCTCACATTTTTATGGGACTCCTACACAAAGAAAATTTGTGTTTCTCCTGTGTTACTCTATCTTATGTTAATTTAATTATTAGGCCAACCAAAGAAACTAGAAGGGAAGAGGGAAAATGGGTCTGCCCTTACAGCAAAAGGAGTTAACTTCAAAGCAGTTGGAAGAATTTGGTCTAACTCTCTAACTGAAATTATATACACTCACGGAAAAAAAAAAAAAAGAGTGAGGTTGATCCTTTGAGCAGATATTTCTAAAAATACTTCTCACTTTATTTGTTTTTTTTTTTTTTATTTACTGTTTTTGTTTTTTGCTTTTAGGCTGAGCCTCATGGCATGTGGCATCTTAGCTCACTGACCAGGGATCACACCTGTGCCACACGCACTGAAAGCACAGTCTTAACTACCGGACCATCAGGAAAACCCATATTTCTAACTTTAGAAAGTATCTGATTTTCACTTGATAATTCATGGTACACCTATCTGGGCTCACATGAATTTAAATAGCAAAAATTAACTGCAATTTACTTGGATCAAAAAGAACAACCTAAATTTCTAAACAATATGAAGTTTTAAAATTTGACTGAAGTGTTTACTCCTTCCTTCAGGCCCTTCTTTCCTGACAGAAGACAATCAAAGCCAAAAGTCAAAGTGTCTCTGGACCCGGATGAAGTTTAAGCATTCCATTTCATTCAACTGGCAAGCCTTTCCTGAATGCCTCTGTACAGGGAACTGTGTGAGATTGTGACTGAAAATGCTCGCAAAGTCGAGTCAACTAGAGTAGCAAAGGAAACATACAACAAAGCCCAAAGGTACAGGTACTTATCAATTAAAAAGAAAATTAAACAATAAATATATAGCAACCTGGAAATTTGGTGAAATATATAAAAATGTATACACTATTGTTATGGTGAAAAGGAAATATTACTATATGTATACAGATAGCTATATCAATGTTAATACACAAGCTAAAGTATGTAGTAATTAAAAATGCTGATGTAATCACTAATAGAAATGTATTCAAAACCAACATAATTAAACAGTGATTAAACAAAAATATGCTTATTCTCAACTGCTGTAAGTGTTAAGATGCAGATATTAAGAATATCTTATTTTATATCTTCAAAACTACCTCTAAAAGTCTTCACATTATGTTAACTTATAGAGAGAAAATGGTTAACAAATGATAAAGTCAAATTACTTTGACTGCTTTGAATTGAATGCTTTGTGCTTACCCGGTTTTTCTAAGGCTTGCGTGTTGTCATTTTTTAGATCCTCCATTCTTTCTTCAGTTTTCTCCTCTTCATCCAAATTAGTTTCCGTTTCCACTGCTCCAGTCAGAAACAGGGCTGGTGTTTTTGGTGGTTCTACCACAGTTCCTAAAATAGGAATTGTTAATTTGAATCACTATCAGATGAAGATCATATTTAAATAAGCTTATTTCACTTCTGTTCTTCCATTTCACAACCTTATTACAAACATCTCAGGTAACTTACACATTTTATTCCTTTATTTAAAATGCCATTTGTGATAATGGCTCAATTCTTTAGAAAACACACTTGCAGTTAGTATTGAAAAGAATAAGGAATTAGGCCACCTGATGCAAAGAGCCAACTCGTTAGAAAAGACGCTGAGGCTAGGAAAGATTGAAGGCAGGAGGAGAAGGGGACAACAGGGGATGAGATGGTTGGATGGAATCACTGACTCAATGGACATGAGTTTGAACAAACTCTAGAAGATGGTGAAGGACATGGAAGCTTGCATGCTGCAGTCCATGGGATTGCAAAGAGTAGGACATGACTGAGCAACAGAACAACAAGTGAACACCAAGGAACTAGGCAACAAAAAGAAAAAAGCAAGGTAAAGTCTATGATGAAGCAGGATGACAATACAGCCCTGGGGAGTGGGGGAGGAGGAGAACTCTGGGGGCCATAGTTCTCACTACTATGGTGGGCATGGAGCAAGATAAGCAGAAGCCAGTTCCATTGTTTTGGGCAATCCTTGGTTCTGGCATGATGTTATCATGAGTTTAACAAATGACTGTATATAAGTAAGCTTGGGAATGAGAAGGAAAAGGGAGAAAATTCTCCTGGTTGCAAATGTTCTTCTCTTAGCTATATTGAGCAATGTAAGCTTTCAATCTCAAGCATGTCAATTATTCTCTTTAAATGGCAACCCACTCCAGTACTCTTGCCTGGAAAATCCCATGGACTGAGGATTCTGGTAGGCTACAGTCCATGGGGTCGCAAAGAGTCGGACACAACTGAGCGACTTCACTTCAAACACAAGACAGGTTGTATAAGAACCATTTTGTTGTGTTATTCACATGGTCATGTCTCTTTGTGACCACATGGACTGAAGCCCACCAAAACCATTTTAGGTTATTTTTAAATAACCACAGTTCAATCAGTCAGTTCAGTTGCTCAGTCATGTCCAACTCTTCCCTGGAGTTGGACAGGCTTTCCTGTCCATTACCAACTCTCGGAGCTTGCGCAAACTCATGTCCATCGAGTCGGTGATGCCATTCAACCATCTCATCCTCTGTTGTCCCCTTCTCCTCCTGCCCTCAATCTTTCCCAGCATCAGGGTCTTTTCCAATGAGTCAGCTCTTTGCATCAGGTGGCCAAACTACTGGAGTTTCAGCTTCAACATCGGTCCTTCCAATGAATATTCATAACTGTTTTCCTTTAGGATGGATTGGTTGGATCTCCTTGCAGTCCAAGGGACTCTCAAGTCTTCTCCAACACCACAGTTCAAAAGCATCAGTTCTTTGGTGCTCAGCTTTCTTTAGAGTCCAACTCTCACATTCATACATGACTACTGGAAAAACCATAGCTTTAACTAGATGGACCTTTGTTGGCAAAGTAATGTCTCTGCTTTTTAATATATTGTCTAGGTTGGTCATAGCTTTTCTTTCAAGGAGCAAGCATCTTTTAATTTCATGGCGGCAGTCACCATCTGTAGTGATTTTGGAGCCCCCCAAAAGTCTCTCACTGTTTCCATTGTTTCCCCATCTATTTGCCATGAAATGATGAGACCGGAAGCCATGATCTTAGTTTTCTGAATGTTGACCTTTAAGTCAACTTTTTCACTCTCCTCTTTCACTTTCATCAAGAGGCCCTTTAGTTCTTTGCTTTCTGCCATAAGGGTGGTGTCATCTGCATATCTGAGGTTATTGATATTTCTCCCCGCAATCTTGATTCCGGCTTGTGCTTCATCCAGCCTGGCATTTCGCATGATGTACTCTACATACAAGTTAAATAAACAGGGTGACAATGTACAACCTTGACATACTCCCTTCCTGATTTGGAATCAGTCTGTTGTTCCACGTCCAGTTCTAACTGTTGCTTCTTAACCTGCATATTGATTGACCTGCATGCATAAATAGCCACAAGTGACTTAAAAAGTATTCCTATCAAAAATATTGAACTCGGGCTTCCCTAGTGGTCCAGTGGTTACAAATCTGCCTTGCAACACAAGGGACGCTGGTTTGATCCCTGGTCCGGGAAGATTCCACATTCAGCAGAGCAACTAAGCCCATGTGTCACAACTATGGATACAGCACTCTAGAGCTGGCAATCTAAAACTACTTGAACCCATGTGGTACAACTACTGCAGTCCTTGCACCTAGAGCCCGGGCTCCACAACAAGAGAAGCCACCACTTTGAGAAGTCCGCACACTGCAACAAACAGTAGCCCCTGCTCACTGCAACTAGAGAAAGCCCATGTGCAACAATGGAGACCCAGCACAGCCAAAAAACTAAACAAGTAAATAAATCTTAAGAACAAAAAAAAATGAACTTGAATCTAAGGCTTAAGCTCTAGCTCCCAACTCACAAGAAACACTTGGGATAGAGTAACAAGTTAAATGACACCACAAGGAAACAATCAAATTCTGAAAGTAGTATTCCAGCGACAAATGGGCAAATCCCTCCAAAAAGTCTACGCTATGGAGGCAGGGACAAGGGATTCTTCTATATTTAAAAAAAAAAAAAGTATAATACATGCAATGAGTAAAATGCATAAAAATCAATTATCTTGATTTTATGAGGTTTTCAAGAGGAGTAAGGGAAGTGGAAAAAGGAGTTACAAAAGACATTTGGGAGCAATTTGGAAAATTTAACTATGTGTTAGGTGTTTGATATTAGGTAATTACTATTAATTTTCTCTGGATAATGATATCATGGCTATTTTTAGAAGCTGTAAACTGAAGTATGTAGGACTGATGATATCTACAACTCACCCTTAAATGGTTCAGAGAAAGCTAAATAGATGAAACAAACATGGCTAAGTTAACTGCTAAAATCTAAATGATGGATTCTGTGGTTATTTTTCATATCATTTTTCAATTTTCCTGTGTGTTCAAATATTTTTACAATAAAAAGTTAAAAAAAATAAGTTAAAAGTTTATATATGAAACTTAATATGACCTTAAGATCTTAATATGACATTTTAAACCACACTTTTTTGTTGTTGTTGTTGCACTGGATCTTTGTTGCTGCATGCAGGCTTTCTCTAGTTGTGATGAAAAGGGGCTACTCTTCATTGTGGTACATTGCGGTAGCTTCTCTTGTTGAGGAGCACAGGCCCTAGGCACTCGGGCTTCAGTCATTTTAGCATGTGGGCTCAGTCGTTGCAGAGCGTGGCTCCAGGGCACATGGGCTTAGCTGCTCCACAGCAGGTGGAATCTTCCTGGTCCAAGGATCAAACCTGTATCTCCTGCATTGGCAGGCAGATTCCTAACCACTGCGCCACCAAGGAAGTCCCATAAGATTTTTTAGAACATTCATCTTTTAACACACACTAATTGTACAGCCCAGTGCCAGTAAAACAAATGCCAGCCAGACACTGCCGATGTAGCCTGGGGAGAAGAGTTACACAGTAGGCAGGGTACACAGTACAAAGCAATACACAATGTGTGTTACAGATCGTATGCAAACTGATATACAAATAAGTATGCCCAAGGTATGCAAATAAAAAGAGTTTAGAGGAAAAAAGGTAAGATTTTTGAATGCCAGGGGAAGGTAACACTCAAGCGCTAGAAGCCGTGCAGTCCGTTTCAGTAAAATCGACTTAACTGCTGCCTATAAAGAAGGCACACAGAGGTGTGTTAGACGGGACAGTGGATAGAGACATAACCACTCCCCTACATTACAGTGGCCGAACACAAAACAGGTGACCACGACGTAGTATGATAAATGCTCCAGCAAAGTGCTCTTCAAAGGGTGCTAAAGGGTATGAAACACATAGGAAGGACACCCAAACCATGGAAGAAGTGCAGATTTAGGGTCAAAACCTATCCCAATGTAAATTTAAAACGTAGGCATGCCCAGTAAAGAACTGCTGATTCATAGATGACACAGTTCATTTGATACAGCAGACTAAAGCCAAGGGTTCTATCAAAGCTGCTGAAAACTATTATATTGGTATAAATATTTATGCAAACCTTTTAAGGTCAATATAGCATATGTACAATTTGTATTATTTAACCAATTCTAAATTTCACACATACAGTGCAGTTGACAGGGCATCTATCTTTCAGCAGCAAAATTTCCACTATCATATAAAACTTTAAAAATTCCAATGTAAATATCAATATAATTCAATATCAGTTGAAAGCAAAAGTCTCCAGGATATAATATCTTCAGAGAATGAGAAAAAAAATGTACTCAACTTCTGACAAATTCTAATTTAACTATTTCCTACTCACTAGTTATGTAAGTAGTCATTCAACTTAAATTGTACATGTTCCTATAATTACCAAATTTGTTGATCTATCTGTGAGTTGACAATTAAAAGTTGGCATGCATAGAATTATGTATTTGTTCCATAAATCTACTATTCTTTTTTTTTTTTTTTAGTTATACCATTTTATTGCTACCAACCCATCTTCCTCCACCCTCGTGCACACATGCTCAGTCATGTAATCCCATGGACTTCAGCCCGCCAGACTCCTCTGTCCATAGACGTTTCCAGGCAAGAATACTGGAGTGGGCTGCCATTTCCTTCTCCAAATCTACTATTCTTATAATCAAAATAACAATATCATTTTATAAATCAAAATGTCCTTGACAGAAATCCACGTTTTATTTTCTCTTGCTATAGTTCACAGAGTAAATCAAGAAATATTAGAATCAAATATTAGAAGTAATATGAAACCTGAAGTTTGCAAAATGTCAAAGCATTAGACAAATGAGAGTCTCTGAAACAAAGGTTGGCAAAGCTTTACTATTCAAATGCAAGTAATAAATGAAATTTGGAAGCTTTTGGGGAAAATGATTTCCATCTCCATTTAGAGACACTGTCAGAGATTCATGCATATCAGGGTCCACATTCTAACATTTGGACTGGCACATTATAATAGGCAAAGGAAACTCTTCTTCAATGCATAAATGAGCTGATTCACTTCTCCATACTGGGTTACACAAGGTAGGCAGTTTTTCCTTCCCAGACTTACAGAACATCCATAAATGAGTTATTCTTCTAAACCCAGACTACAAGGTTGGAGGAGGGATAGTGGAATTAATTACCTCTGTCTGAGGGCCCTTCACATAATGAAGCAGACAAAGATGTTTTCCTTCGAACTAGGGTTAGGTGTACCACTTGTCCTGCATTTCGTAACACTTCAACAACATCCTGGTTGGCAAAACCCTGAATATTCACACCGTCAACCTACAACATTAAGAGATACATTAAACAGAAGTTTCAAGTTAGCTTCTTTTGAATGCAAATTTAGTAGTAAAACATGCTGACAAACTTCCTGAGAAACTAGAAAGCAAACTAAAACCTGTATTCCTAAGTATTTGACCTATAGCCTGAAAGAGAAAATAGATCTTAGTCTCTGATGCTATTCAACATTCAAAGTGCCATAAAATGTGGTCAATTTTTATACACAGCTCTCAAGATGTATTAATAGAAGCCATTATCACTAAAATTGAAGAGACCATCCAATACTTCATCTTTGTACCATATAACACTGTGTGATATTTTCCAGAAGGAACAAATCTCCCTCCGTTAGGTTTTTCAGTACTTTGAAAAAGCATGTGAAAGAAGGCATTTACTAATCTCAGTCAAGTCCAGTCATACATTCTTTTTGTTTTGGAAGGGGTTTGTTTTGTTTGTGTTTTTATTGGGCTCTAGACAATGGGTTGTGAAATATCTCTGCAAGTTATGCCCCACTAGGGAGATGTCCATTCTGATTTTCCTGGGGGATCTTTCTGAGCTTTTGCTTTTGCTTGGAGTCACTGCTCTTGCTGGCAGTATCCTCTTCAGGTCCACTGCTGAATGGCTCCTCCTTGGAAGACAATTTCTTTTCCTTGGGACTCTCTTGTTTCCTGACTCTTCGGGGTCACTAACTGGTTCTTATTTGGTAAAAGTTTTCTTCCTCTTGGGAAGACTTTAACTGCCAGCTGTTTCTTCAAGATCACTACGAACCAGCTCCTCCTTGGAAAAAAGATTTCTTCTTCTTGGGTTTGGAGAAGGAGACAGATGGGTCTTCCATCCCATTCTTCTGAGAGCCTCCTGGGGCTCTTCGTTTTTCTTCTTTTTGGGTCTTTCTCTTGTCTCCTCACAATCCTCAGAGATAATACTGCTCTCTGAAGATGCCAGGGCAACTGTAGCCAGCCCTCTCTTTTCCTTCTTCAAGCGTTTCTTCTGTCTCCCCAGCTTCCTAGTCATCTTAACAGCCACTTCCTCTACCTGATCCACTGCCTCCTTCATGACAGAATTTTTTCCTGGGATCTCTCCAGTCTCATTGAAGGACTGCTGCTCCTCACCTTGTTCCTAAAGTTTCTCCCCAAATGTACAGGTGGGTACCTCAGAGAAGCAATCAATCTGTGGGGCAAAGTTGCATTTTTTTGCCAGGAATCAGGAGATGCAATCTTTGTTCTTAGCAGCTGCTCAGCCAATGAAGGTAGAGTGGAAAATAAGTCCATATTTTGTCTTCAGGGCTCTGGAAACTTCACCCCTTTGCTGGGTCCGGGGAATCACACTCTTAAGTCCAACAGAACTAGGAGGCCTCCTCACTCAATCTTCTTCATGCTAGTCAAACCACTGCTTAATTTTTCCCCTAATATTTTCTTCAAAGTTTTATCACCAGTTTCCAAATGGTCAATTCCAGCAACATTTCCCAAGCCAATACTGGAAAGCCAAGGGTCATGAAAGGGGCTTCCTTAGATGGATTTGAAGGACAAACATTCAAATTATACCAACATTTGTTTCTGATTGAATCACTAAATTAAATGTGTGTGTACCTACTTCAAAATTATTATGAAAATAAACTGTAAATAAACTAATTTCTACTAAATGGAGGAAATACCAATCTCAATTGATGAAAGGCAATGACTATATTCTCAAATACATAGAATATCTCAATTCTGTATATACTCAAAATTACTATGCAAGAATGACCTATGGCTGATTCATGTGTATGGCAAAAAACAACATAACATTCTAAAGCAATTATCCTTTGATCAAAAATAATTTTTTTTAAAAATTACTGTTAATAGAAAACTACTTTCACAAAGAGGTAAACAGTACCAGTAAATGGCCTATTAATTGCATATAAAATTGATGAATTTAAAGAATACAAAGAGGTGCTTGAAAAGTGTTTTCTAGGAGAATGTTAGAGCATCTTTCAAATATATGTGTATGCATATTATATAATATACATATGTATATAGTATTTTTTTCAACCAAAACCTTTAATGACTCCTTTCTTCACAGTTAAAAAAAAATTAGAAGGTATAAATAACTACTGTATAATACAGAAAACAATATACAATCTCATGGGATAAACCACAATGGAAAAAAATATTAAAAAAGAATGTATATATGTGTAAAACTGAGTCACTTTGCTATACAGCAGAGATTGGCACAACACTGCAAATCACCTTATACTTAAATTTTAAAAAAGTTTTTAATTAAAAAAGTTAAGGACCATGAGAATCCAAATTGATAAGATTCCACTGTACAAACTTAATTTTTTAAAACATTATAAAACTATATTAAGCCATTTCCACTGCATATATATTATAACAATGATAACTCCCCCCTCCCTCAACTTGACTGAATCCCGTAACAGAGGGCAGTTACTTACAGCAACTATCTGGTCATTCACTTGAATCTGACCATTGTGATATGCAGCACTGCCAGGTATTATACTTTTCACATAAATCCCTGAAGCTTCTCCTAAGATGCACAAAACATACGGAAAAAAGCTCTAATTAGGCCTTGATTGCAAAATTCATATCAAGAGGTTAATTAGCTAAAGGGGCTCACTGGAGGCTTGATAAATGCTGTTCTGAACACAAGCGGAGAAAGTGATGGATTATTTCAAACTGTCACCATCACAAGTGACTCGAATTTGAAATGATTTGACTGATACCTATTTTTGGAAAAATAATCAGTAATGGAACCTTGATGAAATGCACTCCAACATCAGCTGGAATTTAGGAGAGCTCAGATTAAGTCTTACCTTCTCTAAATCTTTCTCCCTTCTCACTGGTGACCTGGCATAAACCTTCATCATTACTTACCAGCATGAAGACAAGAGGGTCCTAGTAGCTCTTCCTGCCTATATTTAGTTGACTACTCACATTAGCTTCTATCTATCTTTCTATCCATCTATCTTTAGATCTCATAATATATATATATATATATATATATAAATTACAACTATATAAAAAGTATACATGCCTATGGAAAGGGGTTGGAAAAGAAGTTAGAAAAAGAAAGACCGTAGCTCTGGATGATTTTATACTTTTATCTTAAGTTCAAATGAACTTAAAATATTGCCTATAGAAGGAATATAAACATCAATGGATTCCTACAGCCTATGTAATAAAATGTAAATCTGATAGAATCACATTCAAGGACTTCCATAATTTGCCCCAAACTTTCTTTTTCACTTCGATGTCCAACTACCGTCCGCTCCAATAAGACAGAAGTCTAGACACACAAGACTCATGATGTTCCACCAAAGCTCCAAGTATTTTCATGATTGTATCCCTTTTCTCATTTTTTTTCTTCCTGTTTCTTCCTGTTTCATTCCCTCTATCAAAATCCTTCTCCCTTACCATGTTTAGTACAAATATCTCCTTCTTTGTGAATTCTCCATTTCCCTCTGTCAGAATGAGTTTTTCATTTGCCATATGATGAGTTTATTTGTATCTCTGCTAAAACATATATTTCATTTATCCTCAAACAACTGAGAGTTATTTACACATCTGTCTCCCTAAACAGACATTTCTTATAATCATTTTTCTACTCCCTCTGAAACTAGGCAAACCAACTGCTCAAAGTTCCAAAGAATAAAGCAAAAATTATTTTGAAAGACTGCACATTAAAAAGCATACTGAGTTATAGAATATTCTAGTTTTTGGATTCAACGCTACTTCTCCAGTCCCTGCTCAAGTCCCAAAAGCTTCTTTTGAGGGTAAAGTAAAATGTTTCTTTTCTTCATCCGGTAACATAAACATCAATTTTTCTCAATTATCTATCAGCTACTCACTTCATTTTACTCTGTAAGTATATTGCTAGGTTTACAACTTGAAAACTTAATGCAACAAAGCTTCCTAAACCACAAGTTTAGGAACTTAGCCATGATTTCTCTAACTGGACAGCATATTAAGAGCTACTCAATACAGGGTTTTTTGGGCAACATTATTATATAATCCATACTTAGCCCTTTTGGAACTCATTTAAATTCTAAACCTAAAAATGGTGGCACTCAGAAAAATATACAGGTCTAAAAGCAGCTATTTCATTAGGCTAAAATAGCACAAGGTGGTCTGATATGAATTTCATTCAGGACTCTGAATATATTAGCACTTATAATCTTTCCCACCTGCTGTAAAATGCAAAATAATAACTTAAAAAAATTAACTCTCTAACCTTGCAATTTTTAAAACACTAGAACATTTCATAACTCTAACTTTTCATCTTACAAGCAAATATTTGTGAAAAAGATTTATTTTTCCTTTTTACAGTTATTTCTTATCGTAATAGGATAACTCTTACAGTCAAAGTTACCAGAGCTTTGCATTAAGGAGTTCAGGGAGTATTATTCAGAGATACTTGGGCACTTATTCTTGCATGCACTTACTCTTACAAGTATTCCCTTTATATAAAGAAAAATAATTCTAATTAAAGTGTTCATTTTATCTTCTTTTGATGATTAAACATAATAGTAATACTTTCTGACATTCACAATATGAAATACACACAGTAATCATTTTACTTTATCACATATAAAATGCCATAATATGTAACACTCACAATATTCAAAATATATATCTTAGAAACAAGAGGAGGTATAACTCAAACATTATACATTGTGTTGGATAATTAAATTCTTTTGTTAATGACTATTGAGCCAGCTATAAAACTACTGAGATAAAACTGTGATTCTCTAATCATTTTTTGTAACTAGTTGCTATTACAGATTCGTGGTTTTATTGTTCACTGTTTAAATTAAAATCTGCAGATATTTAATTTTATTGTCTAGAAACTTTAACATCCTTTACAATTATTTCCAAATATGAAACAGAGATGATTCATTTTACCTGTCTGAGATGTTCCAACATAACCAACAATTCTAATCCCAAGACTTTGTCCATCTTTTTTAATGAGTTCAACATCATAAGTTTCAAAAAGAGTAGAATTGTCCTGAAAAGAAAAATAATCTTATTATTTATAATGTTTAGTTACATAATTGTATGTATAAAGGCAATTTGTAAATGGTTTGTCAAGTATTTTCTGAGCACCTGTGGTACACAAAATTAGAAGATTTCCCCACAACTTTTGATTCCTGATGCCATTCCTGTGTTTATGTCATGAAAAAGGGAAATTATCCAGGTGAGCCTAACCTAAGCAGGCATCCTTCAAAAGCAGAGAGTTTTCTCCTACTGATGGTAGAAAGGGATGTGAAAAAGATGTGAAGCATAAGGACTGAACCTGTGGTTTGAAGAAGGAGACATCATGTGAGAAGGAATACAAGGGGCCTTAAAGAGCTGAAAGACATCCTCAGCTGATAGCCGGTAAAGAGAGACTTTGGTTCTACGGCTGTAAGAAACTGTATTCCACCAACAATATAACAGAGTCTGGAAATGAACTGTCCCCAGAGTATCTAGCTAAGAGCCCACCCAGGCCAATACCTTGATTTAGCTTTCGTAAGAATCTAAGCAGAACCCAGCCGAGTTCACCAAGACTTCTGATCTACAGAAATGTGGACCAACCATGAGTATTGCATCAGGCCACTAAGTTTGTGATAATTTGTCACACAGTGATAAAAATTAATACAACCACTTAGGAAAAAACTCACCATAAGTTTGTACCTGAAAGAATTTAATGTAAAGAAAAAGAAACAAACAGAAGACTAATTATTGTAATAATTATTATGAGCAAAAAATGTTAACCTAAAACTTATCATTATTTCTCTTCTAATTAAAAATTTTCTGTAAAAAAGCAGTTCAGTTCAGTTCAGTCACTCAGTCGTGTCCGACTCTTTGGGACTCCATGGACTGCAACACGACTGGCCTCCCTGTCCATCACCAACTCCCGGAGTTTACTCAAACTCATGTCCATTGAGTTGGTTATGCCATCCAACAATTTCATCCTCTGTTGTCCCCTTCTACTCCCGCCTTCAATCTTTCCTAGCATCAGGGTCTTTTCCAATGAGTCAGCTCTTTGCATCAGGTGGCCAAAGTATTGGAATTTCAGCTTCAGCCTCAGTCCTTCCAATGAACACCCAGGACTGATTTCCTTGAGGATAGACTGGTTTGATCTCCTTGCAGTCCAAGGGACTCTCAAGAGTCTTCTCCAACACCACAGTTCAAAAGCATCAGTTCTTTGGCACTCAGCTTTCTTTATAGTCCAACTCTCACATTCATACATGACTACTGGAAAAGCCATTGCCTTGACTAGATGGACCTTTGATGGCAAAGTAATGTCTCTGCTTTTGAATATGCTGTCTAGGTTGGTCATAACTTTCCTTCCAAGGAGTAAGCGTCTTTTAATTTCATGGCTGCAGTCACCATCTGCAGTGATTTTGGAGCCCCCAAAAATAAAGTCAGCCACTGTTTCCACTGTTTCCCCATCTATTTCCCATGAAGTGATGAGACCAGATGTCATGATCTTAGCTTTCTGAATGTTGAGCTTTAAGGCAACTTTTTCACTCTCCTCTTTCACTTTCATCAAGAGGCTCTTTAGTTCTTCACTTTCTGCCGTAAGGGTGGTGTCATCTGTATATCTGAGGTTATTGATATTTCTCCCGGCAATCTTGATTGCAGCTTGTGCTTCATCCAGTGTTTCAAATGATGGACTCTGCTGCTGCTGCTGCTGCTGCTGCTAAGTGGCTTCAGTCATGTCCGACTCTGTGCGACCCCATAGACGGCAGCCCACCAGGCTCCCCCATCCCTGGGATTCTCCAAGCAAGAACACTGGAGTGGGTTGCCATTTCCTTCTCCAATGCATGAAGGTGAAAAGTGCAAGTGAAGTCACTCAGTCGTGTCTGACTCCTAGCGACCCCATGGGCTGCAGCATACCAGGCTCCTTCATCCATGGGATTTTCCAGGCAAGAGTACTGGAGTGGACTGCCATTGCCTTCTCCAGATGTACTCTGCATATAAGTTATATAAGCAGGGTAACAAGATCCAGCCTTGACGTACTCCTTTCCTGATTTGAAACCAATCTGTTGTTCCATGTCTAGTTCTAATTGTTGCTTCCTGACCTGCACATAGATTTCTCAAGAGGCAGGTCAGGTGGTCTGGTATTTCCATCTCTTTCAGAATTTTCCACAGTTGATTGTGATCCACACAGTCAAAGGCTTTGGCATACTCAATAATGCAGAAATAGATGTTTTTCTGGAACTCTCTTGCATTTTCAATAATCCAACGGATGTTGGCAATTTGATCTCTGGTTCTTCTGCCTTTTCTAAAACCAGCTTGAACGTCAAGGTGTCTAAAAATATAACACCTTGCTTTCAATTCAAACCTTTAACAATAAAAAGTAAATAACTGATTGCATCAAATTCTCACTGACCACACAGCTACATTGGTCCCTCATTACAAAGTAGAAGTCTTCAGAGATCCAAAATAATGGAGGGAAAAGAAAATGGTTCTAACAAGTTTGGAGAAGAAATCAAAAGAGTATCTGTCAGAGATATTAGAATCATATATCTAATTCTATTACCTCTGACAGATTCTAATATCTCTGACAAAAAACTTCTTCTCATGTGGTTTCCATTAGGGATAACCTTTCCAGAAGACATCAAATGGTTCCTCAAATGAATATGAGAGGTGTCTTCCCACCCTCTTCTGCCATAATCACTTCTCTTTTCTTTCCTCTTCTTCCTGGCTCCTCCTTTTAAAAACTCTTTCTTTCCTTTTACCTCATTATCTCCTGATTCTGAGCCTGTGATATGGTTGGAAAGAACTTGGAATTGAAGGATGAGGGGGCCAGATTAAGGTGGTCAAAAGCTACAAACTCTCAGTTTTAAGATAATACTAGGGGTATAAGGTACAACATGATAAGTATAATTAGTATCATATATTATATATAAAAGTTGAGAGTATATCCTGAGTTCTCATCACAAGAGAAAAACTTTTCTACTTTTTAAATTGTGTATCTATACAGATAGAGATAATGGATGTTCACTAAACTTACTGTGTGATGATTAGTTCATGATGTATGTAAATTAAATCACTATGTTGTACACCTTAAACTTATAAAGTGCTATATGTCAATTATATCTCAGTAAGACTGGAAGGAAAAAACAAAGAAAAAACTTAGAAGGGACCAGAAAGATCTAAATTCAAATCCCAGTTTGCAACTTGCTACCTGTATGACCTTTAATAAGTTATTTGGACTCCTATCTCCTCATCTATTGAATGGATAAGACCTATCTTGCAGAATTCTTCCAAAGAATTCAGATGACTTGGATAAATTTAGGTGCTTGATAATGAATAATAATAATGATTAATATATAACTATAACAATTGTTAGTAATCAGAATGTTAATATTATTAGAGTCTATTGCCCTTGGCCAGTTTGGTCTTATCAATGATAATACTCATACATTGACCAGTATGTAAAGTTTCCCCTCCACTACCTGGATATTTCTTCACCAATCTAATGAAATAGGAATGGCAGGTATTATTAGACTCCAACTTACAGATGAGTAGTAGAGGCTCAGGGAAGTAGAAACCTTAACCCTGAGAAATAACAAAAAAGAAAATCAGACTTGTCTAGTGTCTCCAAGTTGGGCTCTCCTCTGCTTCACTGTTGAGCACTTGAGACTTGACCCACATGCGCACGGCACTTGGAACTGAAAGCATTTCTAATCCGGCAATGTATCACAGCCAGACTGAATTTATGACGAAAGAATAATTTGCATACTCACAGAACTAGGGCTCCTGCTGGCCACAGCAGGCAAAGCAACAGGCAAGGCTGCAGGAGTAGGAGGGGTTATGGAAACATCACCAACTGGGTCTCTTGCAACAAGCATCCTGACAGAATTCCCACAGTTCCTTAGCACTTGCGCAACTTGCTCACTGGTCATTCCCTGCACATTTGTGCCACCAATCTTCAAGATGTGATCCCCTGTTT
Organism: Dama dama; assembly: GCF_033118175.1. Classification (NCBI taxonomy): domain Eukaryota; kingdom Metazoa; phylum Chordata; class Mammalia; order Artiodactyla; family Cervidae; genus Dama; species Dama dama. Next base: position 81,287,262 of record NC_083700.1, read on the forward strand.
TGAGTCTTCCATCCTTTAATCCAAGAAAAAAGAAAAACAAAATTATTCTGAGAAATCATTGCTCTAATTTCACTCATTAATAACAATTCATCAGAAGGAGAAAGAAAAGAGGCCTTAAAACTAAATTCAATTCCCCATCCTTCCTTTTCCCCAGTTTTGCAGAAACCTGTATGAAAGAGGGTGTTAGATCAAAATAATGAGTAGAAAACTATATGCTTTACTGTGAATTCTGCAGAAGGCACTAGAAGCTACTGCAAGCAAACAGAAGTTGTAAAACAGAAAGGCAATTCAATTCAGAAACATTTGGAAAGACTTAGAGAAAAGTAATAGATGCAAGGAGAAAATTATTATGGAAGAAGAAAAAACTAATTGCTGGATTTCTACTTTAAGCATTGATAATTTGATATTCTATTTTTACCAATGCAACAAACATGAAATAAAACCACCAACTACTTGACAGTCAGTATTCATGAAAAATAAGGGTAAGATGCTTCTGTGAATAAATGATTCTTGAACAAAATTATGCCCTGAACACAGAATAAAGAATATGGCGATAAGTATTTGCATACTTGACTTGGACAAAGGACATTTCATGCTAAGAACATATTTAGTCATTTCCTAAGCATTATTTTTTTCCCTATTTTACCTCAACTCAATTTAAAATGATGCAGATAATTTGCACCTGTCACTGAAAGTCAAACATTTTCTTCTTTCAGAAAAACAGGTGTTCTACAGAATTTACAAGTGCAAAAACAATCATAATCAGATTGATAGGAAAGACACCAAAATGACAGCTAGCTTTTAAAGTCCGGCGGCCCCAAATGCTGCATATTACTGATACTTTCTGATTAACATTCTCCTTTCATAGCCTGTCTATTGTAGAAGGAAACTAAAAGGTATGGAGTCCTTTTTATTCTTTAACAGAAATCATAAATCAATGATAGCCAATAAACAGCTATGCCAAAATTCAAAGTCATAGCATGCTAATCACACATTCAAATATAAAAGTTTATTAACTCACAGATTCTTTCAAAAGAGAGAAAAATTATGCATAAGGGCAAAGATAGTATGAAAGGCAAAAAGTTAAAATAGCTGAGGAAGGGGTAATACACTATTATAGAGAAAACACAGTATCATTTATATAGGTTTTTTTTAAAGAAAAAAATACTTTAATTCAAATTAGCATGTCCATGCTAAATTAGCATAATCCATAGCATTTATGGGTTTAAAAAATATTTATTACTCTGCACTTTAAGTTCCCTGCTAGGCTGTTATACATGATAATTTCAATTCAAAAACTATCTGAAAATCTAAAGGATTTTAGGTCTGAGCTACAAAAGAAATAAATGTTTCTCTGGAAATTAAAAAATAACACTAAATACCTACCCAATTCAGAAAGTGAAATTATTACCACTTTTGATTCCAAGCTATTTCTATCATTGATCTTTAATTAAAAGGCAACATGTCACTGACGGAAAATAATGCTGCTGCTGCTGCTAAGTTGCTTCAGTCGTGTCCGACTCTTCGCGACCCCATGGACTGCAGCCCACCAGGCTCCTCCGTCCATGGGATTTTCCAGGCAAGAGTACTGGAGTGGGGTGCCACAGCCTTCTCCAAGAAAATAATGACTTTATAAAATAAATGCTCTTTCCCTTAAGGAATTAAAGGAAGGCACTAAGCATTGGGTGGCCAAAAAGTTCATACTGTTTTAAGTAAAAATAAAAGACATTTTAATTTTCACCAAAAATTTTACTGAACATACTCACTAACCAAATGAAAATTTTGGCCAAACCAAAATAAGTACGTCCACCCTATGCTACTCAAATTTCCAGAGCCCTCACCAATAATTTTGAAGGATAAGGAAAATACCAGTTTATAGACATAAAGTAAAATTACTGAGAATAACCAACTGTTCAGGGGCCTCAAGCTGGGGCTTGATTATCCCTTACCATCTGAGCCACCAGGGAATGCTTGATTATTCTAGAAGGAAAATTCCTCACTTTCCTCAATAGTTCACGCCCACTCTCTAATCCTTGGCTGGTCCCATTCCTTCTTAGCATTAAAAGTTGTGTGTGCTTAGTCACTCAGTCATGTCCGACTCTTTGCAACCCCACAGACTGTAGCCCACCAGACTCCTCTGTCCAAGGGGATTCTCCAGGAGGGAATACTGGAATGGGTTACCATGCACTCCCCCACGGGATCTTCCCCAACCCAGGGATCGAACCCAGGTCTTCCGCATTGCAGGTGAATTCTTTGCCACCTGAGCCACCAGGGAAGTCCTTGAATACTGGAGTGGGCAGCCTAGCCCTTCTCCAGGGGATCTTCCTGACAGGAATCAAACTGGGTTCTCCTGCACCACAAGCAGACTCTTTACCAGCTGAGATACCAGGGAAGCCCAATATTAAAGGTTAATGGATAGCTATTATAACATGACTCATAACTGCCTGATACCAAAAAGTCAATAATTCATGACAACTTTTAAATAGGTTGTGCTCTACAAGTCACCTTTGGGAGAAAACAGGGTAACTCAATGTATTTGATGTCCTTAGAATTCCTCCACAGCACATGAAAGAGATTTCTGCAAAACAAAGAAGTCTTACACTGCCTATACCAATTAAAAAAAAACAAACAAACTTCTAACTGCTAAAAATTTCTGAAATAGCTGAACAGAATTCTCAAAAGATGTATGTTTCAGGTACTGTGAATTTTGGAGAGTACCTTGGGACAATATCAAATAATTTCCCTCTCCATGGAATTGACCTTAATGACATCCACTGATTGCTCATTGTAACTTGTTCTTCTTCTTCTTCAGTCAATAAGCCCTGTCTGACTCTTTTTGAGATCCCACCATGAACTGCAGCCTGTCAGGCTCCTCTGTCCATGGGATTTCCCAGGCAAGAATACTGGGGTGGATTGTCATTTCCTTCTCCAGGGGATCTTCTGGACCCAAAGATCAAACTCACCTCTCCTGCACTGGCAGGTTCTTTATCAATGAGCCACCAAGGAAGCCCCCTCATTGTAACTATGTACCAATGAACATTTCTAAAAAATTCATATAAATCAATATTTTTTCATTTCATTTACAACATTAGAGGAAATAAACAGTAAAATGACAACTAAAGGCATTGGAGTCAGACACATCCAAGTTTATCCTGGAACTACTTTGGTCAAGGTGTAGGGCCACAGGTCAGTTACTGATCCTATGTAAATCTCAGATCCTTCTTTAAGCAAGATGGGGATAAATTCCTCTCTCGTTGAGTTGTAAGCACTAAACTCAATACTACATGTCAAAAGCTTTAGCCTAGTGTCTTGCTTACAGCCTTCTCAGATGCATCCATTTCTGATACTTCTATAGGCTCAGGTTTTCTTTACCATATCCCCCAACTGACTTGTACACATATACACAAAAGGAAATACAGGGGCCAGGGAATACATGTAAATCCATGGCTGATTCATGTCAATGTATGGCAAAAACCACTACAATATTGTAAAGTAATTAGCCTCCAACTAATAAAAATAAATGGTAAAAAAATAATAATAATAAAATAAAATTAAAAAACACTGACTTGCTTTTCTAACTTTCTGTTATACAAGTTTATAGTCTTTAAAGAAAGTATTTAGTATTAATCAATCCCTTTAGCAGAATGTAAGTATCACTGTATGATCAATTTCAACCACATTTAATGAAGGACTTAAGACATTCATATTCCCTTACCATGAAGATTGCCATAGCCAACAGTGAGTATTAAGAGTCAAAAGTATGAGTATATTTTAATGAAAAGCAATATTCCCTTTAATAATTTTAAAGCCATAATCAGGCTACATAAGCAACAACTCTAAACATTTAGCAACAAAACACAGAATTAATTGAAGAGATTTATCTGCCATTTAGCTGGGATGAGGAAGAGAGGAAAGAGAATAACGCTCTGTCCCCCATATTTAGGTCTCACCATGGGCTTCCCTGGTAGTTCAGCTGGTAAGAATCTGCCTGCAATGCAGAAGATCCTGATTTGATTCCTGGGTCAGGAAGATCCCCAGGAGAAGGGATAGGCTGCCCACTCCAATATTCTTGGACTTCCCTGGTGACTCAGACAGTTAAGAATCTGCCTGCAATTCGGGAGATCTGGGTTCAATCCCTGGGTTGGGAAGATCCCCTGGAGGAGGGCATGGCAACCCACTCCAGTATTCTTGCCTAGAGAATCCCCATGGACAGAGGAGCCTGGTGGGCTACAGTCCATGGGGTCCCATAGAGTTGGACACGACTGAGGGACTACAACAGCACAGCACATATTCCTTATATAAGAGAGCCAACAGCAACATTACTGTTAGAGCTGGCAATTCCCTGATAGGCTTGACCAACCCTGGACAGGTGTACGCAAGAAAATGAAAACACTGGGATCAACTCTGAATAAGCAGATTTAAACAGTAAATCTGCCACATGTGGGCTCAATTCTGACTCTGCCATTTCGAAGTTGTGTAGCTTTGGGCAATTTCTTAAGTTTCCATATCTATAATTTGGTAATAAAATTTATGACTGTTTTAAGAATTATACAAGAATACAGTATATTAGGCAGATAACAAAGTCTAGCATAAAAACTCACTTCTACATTATGACTATGATGGACACATGACCACCCCATTCTGAAGACCTGAAACAGTGACAATCCCTTCCAGGAAAGGATGAAAATCAGACCTGGGCTTTTACTAACAGTGCCACCAACGGAAAATCTGCACATCACATTCTTCTTGTGAAAATACATAATGTACATCAGTATTTAATAACTCAGATAATTCTTAGAGTAAAGAAATTTATTTGATTTTGTTTAACTTGGTACTTTCTAAATTTCTTTGACCCTTTGTTCTTTAATAATAACCACTTTGCATCTTGAAAAATGCTATTCTAGCAAATAAGTCTATTAAAATTGCTAAAGAAGGGGGACAAAGGGGAAGAGATGGTTGGAATGGCATCACCAACTCAATGGACATAAGTTTGAGCAAACTCCAGGAGCTGGTGACGGACAGGGAAGCCTGGCGCGCTGCAGTCCATGGGGTCTCAAAGAGTCAGACACGACTGAGCAACTGAACTACACTGAACTGAAAGGAGGGGGGTTGAGTGGGAAAAGATGCCAAAATATTCCACAATATTTCATCTCTTTCTAAGTTGCTAAATTTAAAAAAAAAAAAATTAAAGATTATTATTTGTTTCGGGCCACAGATGTGTTTTGAACACCCATAAAATGACCATTCTCAACCTTCCTGATCTCCTTTACACTAAAAAATAATTGAGGATGAAGGAATAGGGACTACAAAAGGTCACAGATCTTTGTGGGTGATGAATATGTTCATTATCTTGACTGTAGTGAGAGATGGTACCACGGTTACACTTTATGTCATCTTGGTTAAACTCTGGTGCCCAATTATACAAAAATTCTACTTTCTAAAACAAACAAACAAAAAGTTGTGAGAAGAACAATATTCTCAAATTGTTACAAATCTCTTTAGTATCCGGCTTAAAAGACGACAGCTGAATTTTCATATTTGCTTCAGCCTTCAGTGTGTTGCAATGTGCTCTGGTTGAAGTATACAAAGAAAATTTGGCCTCCATCAGATATATATTTGGAAAATGGGAGAGTATTTCCATAGCCCTTTTAGCCTAATTCTTTGATAACACACCAAAATTTGACAAGTGATGATTTCTTAAAGATTAGTTGCAGTGCGGAATCTGAAACAACATCAAGTTTTCAGATAATGTTTAATTAAAATCTATTCATCAATCTTGAATTTTGAATGGATTTTTTTTTACCTATATATTATTTTGCCATTCTATATATTGATCTTCAGAAATTACTGACTCATCGCTATGCAGATTTTCTAAATACTGACATACGCTCAATACATTATTTAATGTAAAAAAATCATATTTATTAATAGCACTAAGAATCTAATCAGAGAAATATTTTCCAAAATTCCAATTTCTGCTTAAAAACTCAAATTATCATCAGTAACAAATCCTGTTAGCTATTTTCCTTTAAGTAACAGGCTTACTTCATTCAAGGAAATGTCTACCAGACAGCCAAGACTGAATAATAATTTTTCTATCAGTTATTCTTTCAAAAATAAAAATGACATTCTAGATTGGCAGCTGCTGGGGAGGCAGGGGGCAAGGTGGGCAAAATGGATGAAGAAGATCAAAAGAAACAAAATTTCAGCTATAAAATAAGTAAACCATAGGGATGTAAACCACAGCACGGTGACTATAGGTGAAAACACTGTATTGTATACCCGAAAGCTGCTAAGAGAGTAGCTGTTAAAAGCTCTTTTCACAAGAAAAAAAATTTTAACTATGTGGTAATGGATGTTAACTAGACTCAGTGTGGTGATCATTCCATAATATACAGAAGTATCACATCATTATTCTGTACACCTAAAACTAAAATAATATATCTCAAAAAAATTAAATCTCAAAAAATTTTGTGAATAAAGGCAAGGAATTAAAAAATGAAATAAATTTTAAAAATTAAAATGCTGTTCCATATTAAAAAGTGGCCAGTTTGTCTCACAAATGTTTTTCCTCAAGACAACCACCATACTTCAGTATATGGCAGAAGTGCTATATGGTATACTCCATTCTGTAACACAATATTACAAAGACATGCACCTAAAGGTCAGACTTTACTTAAATTAGTTTTCATTGCACTTTTTTAAGTGAAACTGCCATTTTTGTTGCTGTTGCAAGCACATGGTAAAGAAGAAAGCAACGACTTCTAGTACAGCTGGGTGCCATTGCTCTGATGCGTACAAAGGCAACAGCAGGCCTGGTCTACCACTGCTTGTTCGTCATCAGTGCAAATGTCAACATAGTGAAAAGGCTAATACATCTTAGTATTATTACGTAAGTCATTTTGATCTTATAAACCCCTTGCAAGAAACTCAGGGACCCTCAGGGCCCACAGACAAAACTCTGAAAGCCATTACGCTAAATAAGTAAACTTAGCTGCTGAAAGAATAACAGGAATATTAGTAGCTCCACAGTTTGTATAAGGAGAAACAATCTTGACTAGAAATAGGGAGCTAAGAAGTTTGCCTCAAAGCTATATGTGCACAGGAAGTTCATTTTTATTGATACTTTATATGTTTTTTACTAATACTCTGTATGTTCACATTAACTGATACTTTTATGTTTATATATTTTTATTAATACTTTATATGAAGGGATAAATTTATATGTAACTAGCAACCCACTCCAGTGTTCTTGCCTGGAGAATCCCAGGGACGGGGGAGCCTGGTGGGCTGCCGTCTATGGGGTCGCACAGAGTCGGACACGACTGAAGCGACTTAGCAGCAGCAGCAGCAGACGTAAATCCTATGGACAGAGGAGCCTGGCAGGCTCCAGTTCACAGGGTCGCAAGAGAGTTGGACACAACTTAGCGACCAAACAGCAACAACAACAAAGATGTTAACCCATACAATTTATATGTCATACTGATTATCATGGACAGTCTATGTAACATAAACTCATTATTAAGTAGCTTCAAATTTCTAAAGTGCTTTTTAAAAATTCAAGGTAGTACTTAACATTTTCTTCAATGGAAAACTAAGCAGAAATAGTTGATAAATTTTAAAATGGCCCACTTTCAGTTTAAACACTGCTAAATCATGAAGGGTAGTATTCTTATTTATAATGTCAAAAAATTATAATTCTAGTGAAATTTATCTCATGCAACATTGGAATAAAAGTTTGTAATCTTTGTACTATCTTAACATTTACACCCTTGAAAGATACACAGAGAGAAAATAACATGGATACTCAGAATGCAATTCCCATTAATGATTCCTTTCAATAAAAAATATTGTCTTTTGATAGAGTCAAGATGACTGTCAATCACAGCGCAAAAAAAAACAAACAAAAAAAAACATACATACACACCCAAAAATACTGATTTAGGAGCTTTTTAAAATAAAACAGAGTGAGTACACATTAACACTTATAGAAAAAAACATTTCTAGCTATCCTTAAGTTCTGGTCACAGAACCATAATTCTAGTAACCCATGTTACATAATTACATTTTAAGCCATACAATTTAAATTGTATAAAACCAAAATGAAATAAAAGAAAGTCAACTTACTCGATCTGCTAATCCTCCAGGAACTATAGTTCTTACAACGACACCACTTGATTTTCCCCCAACAATTCCAAAACCTAATCCAGAGCCATCATTAATGAGCTCAACATCTTCAATATGGCCCCAACGAATCTACAAAGTAATAGCAAGCAAAAACCAAAGTGTTAGTAAAAACACATACATTCATTGCTTATCAGTACAGTAATTATTAGAATAACAGATACACAAAAAAAATTAATATTCATTCATGTAATTAATCAAGTCAACTTTCTAGCAACTCAGAGATGAATTCTATAGGATCAGAGATCCTCTTAAGGATTTTATAATCTAGTAGAGAGGTAAACTGAAACATAAGCAATTAAAATACAAGACAGAATATTGGATCATAAGACACTGTAGCTCCAAGCAGAGAGAAACACACTGCCTCTTTCCCCTATCTATGTCTGATACCTAGCACAGTGCCAATCACTTAGTTGGAACCAATAAACATGTGTTTATCTGAATTAAAAGAGAATTATAAAATATTATAAAGATGTGAGGGCTATAGAGACAAGAGGTCAAATCCAATGAAAAATTATGAAAGACTTCAAGGAAAAAAGGCAACCCACTCCAGTATTCTTGCCTGGAGAACTCCATGGCCAGAGGAGACTGGCAGGCTATAGCCCCTACAGTAGCAAGGAGTTGGACATGACTGAGCGACTAACACTTTCAAGGAAAAGGCAGCATTTGAATTGCTCTATAGAGAAAAAATACATTTAAGCAAAAGGGAAATTTAAGAGCAAAGCTAGGCTTAGATAAGGAGAATAACTGAAGGTTTTAGAAGAGGAAAAAACAAGAGCAAAACAGTGGTTTAGAAAGATTAATCTGGCAGCAGTGTGAAGCATAAGATGGTGAGAAGGACAGAGTGACCAGAATGATTGAAGAGACTCTGAAGGAGAAGAAATGTAGACCCAACTGAAGATATTGGCAAAAGGATTATACAAAGCAGACTAAAAGACATAAGCATTTTTCCTCTAACAGCAGGCTCCATCAGAAGTATACATTAAATCCACATAATCCACCTGCAGGGCAAAAGTCTACCCCTCAAGACATTAGGACATACTTCAGTTCAGTTCAGTCGCTCAGTCATTTCCGACTCTTTGCGAGTCCATGAATCACAACACATACTTAGTTTTTCTATTATACTAATTTGGAAAGTTATTACACAATATTAAAAATAACCAGAGTTATCAGGAATATCTAATAGATTCACACCTGGAACAATATCTAGTATCCAGGAAGCAACGATGTTTGCTAAAAATGCCTGAATTAGGGACAGCAGTTAATATTCTGCCCCATGCACTGTGCTTAGCTCTTCACATGCATTCTTATTTAAGCCTCACATTTAATGCAGTCTCATTTAATCCTCAGGACATCTCTGTGAACTAGACAACATCTCTGTGAACTAGACACTTTGTTATTACTTTCAAGCAACAGATGATGAAACTGAGGTGTGGAGAACTCAAAGGATCTGCCCAGCAAGACTCAGTTATGAAGTAAGAGCTGGACTTGAACCCACCTTAGCCTGACTCCAGACTCCTTATTTTTAACCACTGTGCTAAGCAACTTACCACTTTGTTCATTCCATTTATTATGTAAATTGTGTTTTATAAATATTACTGATTACAATAGGGAAAACGTCTATACATTAGTGTTGCGACCTTGCACTGTACCCAGAAAGTCTATTTTTTCTTTTTCCTACTGAATGAAAATTAAATAAATCAGCCAACACTTAGTGTTATAAGAAAATAAGATTTATTAGATTGTGTTCTGAAGATGCAGGTCAAAATCTATGAAATGTTACAAAGCAAGTTTAAAGATTCCCAAGGGAATGTAATCTTTTATTCTTTTTTAACTTTTATTCTTTTAAATTGTTCAGTACACATCCTTACACGCAAAAAAAAAAAAAAAAAAACTTCTGTAATTTTGCAGTATCCATAATCTAGGCATAAAAAATCCAATTTATAAAAACAATATTTTTAAAGCAAATAACCAAATCTTAAGATACTCATAGTAAATCTCTAATTAAAACTCCCAGATTAATTAGTTAAGTGGTTACATGACCAAGGAACTCTTTCCATTACCAAACAAATCACACCCAATACTATAAATTAACCCCTACATTAAATAATAACCTTAAACAAGGAGAAGCAGAGGACACTGAAAAACACAACAAAAACTCTTCATGAACTATCTTGTTTAACATGCTAATGCTGTCTTTGGAGATGTAATCTTTCTTGAACTATGACAAGTAAAATGACATCTTCTAAATATCTTTACACTTATTAAAAACAAAGGTATGATTCAAAATTAAGGATTTTTCCAAATTTGCAACTCACTGTGTCAGGCAGATTTGTATCAGGTAGGCTGGTAGAAATGCTGCTTTTTGTGTGGACTGGTTCCCTGGCCACGACTAGACACAAAGATCCAGTGGTTTCTTGTAACAGTGCAATTGCTTGCTGGTGGGAAATGTTCTGATCCAGTGGCGTGTGATTAATAGCCAATATTTGATCATTTTCCCTTAACCTTTGATCCCTTGATGACAGAAGAAAATATTAAGTGATATAACAGCCAGATTTTTCTAACTTTCTATTTTATATTGGACTATAGTTGATTAACAATGTTGTGATAGTTCCAAGTGGACAGAAAAGTGACTCAGCCATACATATACATGTGTCTATTCTCCCCCAAACTCCCCTCCCATCCAAACAGCCTGGTTTTCAAAATGTATTATTCAAGTAGTTTATACCTTATGGTACTACTTCAGTTAATACAATTATTGAAATATTTAATTGCATAATGTAACAGAGCTCTTCAGAGTGCTTTTCATCAAAGCACTTATTAGCTAATTAACCAATTAAGTAGTGCATCCCTACACACCACACCATTTTAAAAGCCATTTGGCTGGAAAATAAGCAAAAACAATGTATAGGGCCCCAGTGCTAAAGTTTTGCAAGTATAGGCATTGTCCTCATTGTGGCACCATCCCGTACCCCTGAACTCCTTCCAATCTGACTTCTACATGTACCACATAGGGCTATATGGTCAGCAATAACCTCCACTCTAGCAGATGCACCCCATCTCCATTGTCCCTTACTTCTCCAACATTTGTCTATAGAAGCCAAACTCTCCTTGAAAAGCGAGAGATTATTTCCAAATCTATATCTGAGCCCTTATCTTCTTCCCATCACCAATCCCCAGTTGCTAACCAAGGAAAAGGGGATATTTTTAAAAAGAAATTAGCAAAATCTTAAGGGAAAAAAGTGCTATTATAGTTAATATTTTTTAATTATTTTAATTGGTTTCTGCCATACATCAACATGAATCAGCCACGGGTATACATATGTCCTCAAGGCAAGAATACTAAAGTGGTTTCCCATTCCCACCCTTATGGCAGAAAGTGAAGAATTAAAGGGCCTCTTGATAAAAGTGAAAGAGGAGAGCAAAAAAGTTGGCTTAAAAACTCAGCATTCAGAAAACTATGATCATGGCATCCAGTCCCATCACTTCATGGCAAACAGATGGGGAAACAATGGAAACAGTGAGAAACTTTATTTTCTTGAGCTCCAAAAACACTGCAGATGGTGACCACATCCATGAAATTTAAAGACAGTTGCTCCTTGGAAGAAAAGCTATGACCAACCTAGACAGCATATTACAAAGCAGAGACATTACTTTGCCAACAAAGGTTCATCTAGTCAAAGCTATGGTTTTTCCAGTAGTCATTTATGGATGTGAGAGTGGGACTATAAAGAAAGCTGAGCACCGAAGAATTGATGCTTTTGAACTGTGGTGTTGGAGAAGACTCTTGAGAGCCCCTTGGACAGCAAGGAGATCCAACCAGTCCATCTTAAAGGAAATCAGTCCTGAATATTCTAGTATCTAATAATACTGAACTGGCTTGCCATGCCCTCCTCCAGAAATGCTCAATATAGTTAATATTTATTGAGCACTTATTAGGAGCCAGAAGCTCTGCTAAATGCTTTATAGGCATTATCTACTTTATTTTTCACAATCACCTTTTAAAGTACTTAGTTAAATTTTACATGTAAGAAAGGGAGTTTAGCATCTTATCTAAAGATTCTGACTGTAAACCATACTCTGTAACTTCTTAAAGTGTATACCAAGAGTAGGATTTACTCTGGTTTACTATATATGACTTCATTATCTCCTAAACACCCCTCCTCCTCTACATTATCTCCACAGTTCCTTCTTATCTTTATCTCTCTTGTATCCACCCATCTTTCCTTTCTATTCTCAAGGTCAACCATCTAACTGAGATCCTTATCTAATACCCAAAGTCTGACTTGCAAAATTCCTCAAGGTTTATTTTTCTAGGCTCTCCTGTGCTGAATCTGCAAAGAGATCCAAGCAGTCCATCCTCAAGGAAATCAGTCCTGAATATTCATTGGAAGGACTGATGTTGAAGCTAAAACTCCAAAATGTTGGCCACCTGATGCAAAGAGCTGACTCATTTGAAAAGACCCTGGCACTGGGAAAGATTGAAGGCAGGAGGAGAAGGGGACAACAGATTATGAGATGGCTGGATGACATCACCGACTCGATGGATATGAGTTTGAGTAAATTCTGGGAGTTGGTGATGGACAGGGAGGCCTGGCATGCTGCAGTCCATGGGATCACAAAGAGTTGGACATAACTGAGTACCTGAACTGAACTGAACTGTGCTGGTATTCCTCATCTCAAAAGTATATAATCACTGTCTATAGTTGTTGGCCAATAATGAGAGTCAAAGGAAAGAATTTTGTCATGACTGTTTCATAAAAGAACTTCTTTAACCTTCAAAAGTAAAAATCTCTCTGAGAAGGGATTCATCTCAGAACAGAGAAGTATAATTCATAAATTTAGAATTAGGAAAATTCCATTATATCACCCTTATGCTTTTCTCAGGTCACAGCAGCAGGTTCAGCAAAACTTTATCAAGGACTAGAATTCGGTAGCTCCTGACCTCTAGGACACAATGTAAACTTGACTGGTATTCAAAGGCCACTACATTTGGCCCCAAAGTACTCTTCCAACTTGGCTTCCTTTCTATATAAACCCCTTTTCCAACTATCCTGATCTACTCTTTCCCTCTCAAACATGTCTGGTATTTCCTGCTTTTGTGTAAATGGTTTTCTCTATCTCTAATGCCCTTCCACTCCACTCAGCCAAATTCAATCCACCCTCCATGTTGCAAGAAGTGTCATTGCCTCTGTCTCCTGTCTCTTCATCACTCATCTCATTATCATGATGCTCTGAGCTATTTGCTTACCACTCACTGAGCATTCATCTTTACTAAGTATGCTGGCCACAGAGCTACCTACATCCTTCCCTACTAGATTTTAAGTTTTCTGAGAAGAGGGACTCATATGTTTTATACTCTCCTTTGGAACTAACAAATTGGGTATTTCAATTTTTGATGCCAAAATTGTGGGTGGCTCTTACAATAGGTCATATTGCATTAAAAATGTTGCTTATATATATCCTTTTATTACTATTAGGAAAGGCTTATGTTATATTAGAGAATAAGAATATGATATAAAATTGTACATACTTTAAGACCTTGTCTTTATAAAAAGAAAATGTTCTAGTGAATTTCTTGACAGTCCAGTGATTAGGACTCAGCACTTTCACTGCTGCGCCCTGGGTTCAATTTCTAGCTGGGAAACTAACGTCATGCAAGTGACACGGTGCAGCAAAAAAAAACATTCCAATGTGTTTCCTACAGTTGTCTTAGGGTAGTCAAAGTCCAGGAGGTTTCTGGTATGTAGGAGGAGGAGTTAATATATTTCTATATTTTATATTATAGCCATGTATTACTTTCAAAATGATTTTCATAATTTTGAAATATATACATATTTTTTTAACATATATGAAAATGTTGCTTGTGAACTCCTCCCTAGTCCTGAAGAAATCTTTTTTTTTTTTTTAAGGAACATTTATTTTTAAATATGACCACCCCAGGACAATATCCAGGAATCACCTTCCATTTCCCTATCTCCCACATCCTCCTTCCTCTAACTTCTTCACCTAAATTCCTACTCACAGCTTATTCATTAAGGGAAATTTCTTAATTAATCCCAAATGAATGAGTTGCTCTTGAATCTTTTTGACCCTGATATATTAATAACTCATTTTGCAATAAGTTGGTCCTTAATTTACTCACACTCAAATTTTCTATTTTCTGGAAATCAATTCTATTTTAATCTACCTTTTCCCCTACCCAGTAGACTTCCAGGACATCTCATTTCTTTCCAGTCAGTATCTGCCTAGGGAATATAAACTTAACCCAAAATAAACTGCAGGAGTCTTCTGGAAAATATTATTCTGATGCATTCTAAAGCTGAACTCATTTTACTCCTACTATTATTTATAATTTAACTCTCTCATACTTAATATACACAAATGAATTCGCACTTTGCATTCAAGGTGAGACCAGTTGTCTTCTGTCCACTGCAACATTCAGAAATAATGGATTTCCGTGACTTCAAGAGCCAAAGGGTGTTCAGTAAGCCCCTGATATAACACAGTTCTATGTGGAGAATCCTCAGAAGAAAGAAAGACCATTTAAAATGACCCAGAAGGTCCTGCATGGCTGGCCTCTACCTCTCTCTAGCGACTTCTTGTACTGCCTTGCACTAAACTTCCACATCAGATAAACACCAGACACACTCTTAAGATATGAGTTATGTTCCACCTCTTCTCAGGGCTACAGGTAAAGTGTCTATTCATCTCCCCGGCACCTTCTGCCCGACACCTCTGGAGATTCCACTGTTGCCTCTCAAATTTCCTTTAAGCACCACTGCTTCCAGGAAGCCCCCTGACTACTTAGCTGTGGTGACAAGTCTTTACACACTCAAATATGAAACTACTCTTATCGGAAGTGCTCACCTCAAATTGTACTTACAGACCAGTTAGTACAGAGTAATTGAGACATAGAATGGACCACAAAATGGTTAACAACATTGAAAATACACTAAACACTGAATTATATACCCCAAAAGGGTGACACTTACATTATGTGAATTATATCCCAATAATGATTCTTAAGTCAAAAAAAATTAAAAAGAAAATCTGAGCCAATCAAAGTTAAGTAGCCTTTTTGTCAAGGGACTTCATAGCCTTAAAGAAGCTACTGTCAAGTGACTGTAAGTCCAGTTTACCCTGGATTGCCTAGCTTTGCCAGAATAGTCCTAATTATACCTGCTGTCTCAGTGTCATATTAATGGCACAGCCTCTAACTCTCCAAAATGTCCCAACTTGGACAATAAATTATATGATTATCCTAAGTATGTATATCTAATTTCCAAACACAGGGTTGAGCTTCTCAAATATAACCGACTACTGGACTTCACTGGTGGTCCAATGGTTAGGAATCCACCTGCCAATGCAGGGAACACAGGTTCGCTCCCTGGTCTAGAAAAATCCCACATGTTGGGGCAACTAAGCCTGTGCCCCACGACTACTGGGCCTGTGAGCTCCAGAGCCCATGCTCTGCAACGAGAGAAGCCACCACAATGAGAAGTCCATGCACCCCAACGAAGAGTGGCCCCTGCTCGCCACAACTAGATAAAGCCCAGACGCAGTAACAAAGACCCAGCACAATGGAAAACAAATTTAAAAAATTCTTTAAGTGTAATGGATGAATATATCATGGTGTATTTGTATGGCTGAATACTATACAACAATGAAAATGAATGAACAGTGCTACAATCAAGCATGTTGATGAATTTCACAAATGTAATATTGAATAAAAGAAGCCAGATGAAAATAAACGCATATTATAAAATAAATATATAGCTGACTACTGCTGTAACTCCTCAGAACAAACTTTAGGAAATGCTCCATTAGATTGTAGAATAAAGGTAGAAAGGTCATAAAAATCCATCATTTCTGAATTTTCAGTTGAGATTAGAACTGATCCCCAATATGTAGAAAACATAAATCCAAAAATATATTATTGACAGAGTTTTCTGTAATAGTTATGCTAGTGCTGCTAGCTTTCTAATAGGCAATAGTAACACTAATATATCTTTTTAAAAAGTAATAATATACTGAATTGTGTGCTTTTTAAATAAGAATAAACTAAAGAGCTGAAATCAAGTAGAGACAAAATACAAGTCTTACACATAACCCTTAAAAAGATAAAACTCAGGCACAAGTGCAGAGGGGGAATCACATAGACTTGAGGGATTTTTGTTGACAATAAGTGAAATAAACAGCATGTTATGACCAATAAAAAAGTTGTTACAATCTCAAGTTTAATAAATAATGTAATATATAGAATGTAAATTTCAATATGCCCA
This sequence comes from Dama dama, assembly GCF_033118175.1. Lineage (NCBI taxonomy): Eukaryota > Metazoa > Chordata > Mammalia > Artiodactyla > Cervidae > Dama > Dama dama. Next base: position 81,303,731 of record NC_083700.1, read on the forward strand.
TCTTACTGGTCAAACCATTGCTGCATCACATTCAGTTGTGAGAGAGTGTGATGGAATGAAAAGAACATGAGCTTTGCCATCAGACAGTCTGAGAATCACATCATAGTTCCAGCATTAACAGCTCTGTGACTATAGGGAAACCACTCAACTTCTCTGAACATTCACATCTATAAAATGGAATAATGATACTACTAGCTAGACTGATGCCACAAGTCTATGTGAGAATATCTGCAAAAGGTCTGAAAAATGCATAAGAAGAGGAAAGCGTTAGCTGCTATTGTTAACTGTTCTGGTATGACTAGTTTCTTACTCTCCTTAATGTTTTTCAGAATTGTTAGAAAAAAATTAGCAAAAAGCAAAATGAACACACTTCCTCACCTGCCAACTATACTCCCTGGCTGCACTTCCTTCACGAAGATGTTGACTTCTCCCAGATTTTGACCTCTAAGGGCCACCACACTGAATCCAAGGCCTCCAGTTGAGGGCCGTTCTATATCTATGTATTCGATTTGTCGGCCCTAATGAAGGGGAATTTAAAAAAAGTCAATTAAGTTTACATTTAACCAACCTGCCCATTCTAAGGAACTAACGAACTAACTAATTTCTATTTTGTAAATAGCCCCCAAACAGCTTCTCTTAAGTCATTTCTAGGAAACCAAATAAACTCAGCATTTCAGTAATAAATTATTTATTTTGGGAAATCCTCTCACTTGATTATTTTCAGTAGAACATAAGGGGGCATGTGCACTGTTCTGCAACCTCAGGGAACTGGAGAGATATTTTCACACTTCATTCACAGTATGAGATGAATCCCAAGCCAGACGAAAATTCCTGAGAAAAAAATGTCTTTTCCCATAGTAAATTCTAAATTACTTTTTATAATGAATTTCTCTAAATTCTCTTGAAGCAACATATTCTTATTTTTAAATAAGAAAAGCAAACTAGACTTATCAAAAAATATTCTTGTGTTAGACCTAAATCAGAATCAGCTGCATTTTTTAGGGTTCTGTTTTTAATTCTAATGTGATAAATTAATATTTTATTAGGTTAATTCAAAAGATTACAGAAAGGCCACCATTCAAATGGGGCTACCTGTGACAAACAAGTATTTTATTGCTTTGGTGAATAATTGCATTTATTATATAAGAACTTCATAAACATAATCAACTAATAAAAGCATCACATAAAAATAATTATTAGTCAAATTAAGAGGACAGAGCAATTAGATCAAAAAAGGAATTAGGTGTACAACATTATTTAACTATCACACCTTAAATAGATTCTTTTTAACTTTCAAACTCAAGTTTCATTTTTTAGGGTACTTGTTAGAAGGCAAGGTGAATAAAGGAAACTAGCACATCTAAAAATTCAACTGTCACTCATTTGATTTTAATAGATATTAAGGATGAAATGGGATTACTCTTTCAAATGTTTTCCTAGATGTTCTGAATTATAATTTTCCAAATTACATTTGGATTTTATATATACTATAAATTATATATACTAGATTTCCAAATTATATATACTAGATTTTCCAAATTATATTAGTTCTAACTCCCATTGATTCTGTTTTGATATAAAATTAAAAATAATTTCAAAGGAATTATATCACTTCAGCAGACATATTATTTTTCCTTCTATGAGCAAAACTGTGAGAATCTCTTTCCTTACAAGTGTACAGATGTGTCAGACTGGAGTCACTGTCTTAAAAACTATCCTCACCATGCACATGGATATTTTCCTCATGTAATTTTAAACAAATTTCCAACTCATAGATTAGAAAATAGTATCAACTCCTCCTAACAATATAAAAACACAAGCAAACAAAACACAGAGTAACACATTTTAGAGGCAAAAAGTGTGAGTGTATGTTTCTTTTTTAACCTCCAACAAGAGAAATAAAGTTAAATAGACCCCTGACAAGACATAACTTTACCTGGGCCATCTGTTGTACGACTGAGTTAAAATCTTCATTTCCTGACTTTGGAGTCCAAGAAAATAACCCAGATACAGTCAAGTTATTAGAGGACCTGTGGGCATTCCCATTAGTAATGGCACCATCCGTGAACACCAATAACCCTTTCCTAGAAAAATCAAAGTTGGCTGAACAATCTGAGGGTATATGGCTGAGCTGTTGGAGAAAAAAAGAGAGAATTATCAACAGAAACCTACAGATAAGAAGTATTTCTATTTATTAAATATTATATTTTATCTCTCACATGTATAATGGCATGCTAAATATATACATGTGAAAGAAATAAGATACAGATACATGAATCTGTGTTTATAAGGCTATAAATGTTTTATTTAGTATTATACAAAATGTTTAACTTGTTCTCATTTCCTGCCTTCTACTGTTATCTAGGTTAACATAGCGTGTAATATAGCTCATTACACTTTACATACACAGACATGTCCAGTCACATAAACATGCATGTAAGACCCTGAGCCCTTCTCCATTGATCTATACATTTCAGTGGCTCAGTTGGTAAGGAATCTGCCTGCAATGTAGGAGACCCGGGTTTGATCCCTGGGTCAGGAAGATCCCCTGGAGAAGGAAATGGCAACCCACTCCTGTACTCTTGCCTGGAGAATTCCATGGACAGAGGAGCAGGGCAGGCTACAGTCCATGGGATCGCAAAGAGTTGGAGGCAACTGTGCAACTAACTTTCACTTTCATACATTTCCATGTGGGGAAACACAAAAGATGCAGGTAGTATATTCAAAGATAACTCAGCATTTATTAAGTGCTTGCTATAAGTAAAGTACTATACCAAAACTCTTATACAGTATATCACTTCATCTTTACAATAGCCCTAGAGATACTCTTATTTCATTTTGTGAACATGGAAGCTGAACCACACGGGGATTAAATAACCTGCCCATTAGTAGCACGTGTATTGCAGAGCCACTTAAACACTAATTGGGAAAAAAAAAAAAAGGTGGGGGGATTCAGTAATTAAGGAAAAAGAAAAATAGAGGTTAATTTTTAAAATATCATTGGCTAAGGGACTTCCCTGTTGGTCCAGTGGTTAAGATTAAGACTGCACTCCCAATATAGGGAGCATGGGTTCAATCCCTGGTCAGGGAACAAAAATCTGTCATGCCTCATGGTGTGACCAAATTAATTAATTGACTGATTTAAAAATATCACTGGCTGATACAAGTACCAACACAATGGAACAAAGGAAATATCAAGAACAAATGTCATAAGACTCACAGAAAAAAATCAACACCCATAAAAACTCTATGAAAACACAGATAGGAAATCACATGGATTTTATAGCTGAATGAATAAAATATGATTATTTACATAATAACTGCACACTAAATAAACATAAAAGATTGTTATTATGATGGAGCAGTTGCTTAAGTCCAATTTTAGTCCAGTATGAGTGATAGTTTTGTAGTGATCTTTCCCAATTTCTATTGCCACCAATAGCACTCACTGCTGTGATATACTCATTCCATTATCAGAGAATATAGAAGCTTCAATATGGGAAGTGCTAAAATTCTGGTATAAATTTTGATCTAGGGAAAGTAATTCACAGAAAGACATATGTGCAGAATTTAATCCTTAGTTAGTTATAGAAAAATCACTTGCTAAATATTTATGGATAGGCATTTTGGTTTATCAGCAAAAAGCATTTTTTTCCCCAAATTTTGTTAATTTTCACATAACAACTCTGCTATATTATCTTCAACTACATTTAAAATTCTGCCCATATTTAATCTATAAGATAGCTACTATTCAAGCTCAGCTTCTAGAACAGATGATTTAAAATCAATTTGCAATCCCTGACCCCAAAATAGAACAACTAGGAAAGTAGGTAAAAACTCTTAATTGACATCACTCCAAGCAGAGGGGCTATGTGTCCTGTAATTCTGAAGAAAATGTTGAGAATTTTCAAAGCATCTGAACTTTACATAAATAAGTATAAAAACCAGACTCCAAAGCCAAACACAAAACTTATTATCAACATTTTTAAACTATCTATGCCAATGCTACCTGCACACAAGTCCCAATACAGTCTCTCTGCGGAATTCAGAGCAGACTGTTTGTATCTGTCTCCTTCCATCTTTCTTTGTTGGTTTGAATAATAGCAACAGGTAAAATCATGATGGGTAACTTACTTGCCCCTTCAGTTGCTTGATGGACTGTTGAAGTGTCAGTATCTGGTTGAAAAGGGGGCTCTTTAGTGTCTCATAAAACAGACAGAGCTTTTCATTCTGCGAAGTGTCACCCTTCTCCTGCAATTTCATTTTCAAGCGATCAAGAACTTGCAGGACCTGCAGTTTATCTTTTTTAAGAAGGATAATGAGTACAAGTTAAATCCCATCTTACATTCCATTTTTGAATAATTAACTTAGTGAAAGAAGTAAACATCTAGTTTACCTGTAGCAGGATTTTCAGGCATTTTGAATTACTGTCTTCAATCACTTTTAAAGAAACCTAAAGAAAAAATTGTAAATACAACAGAAAAATTATTTTCAACTAGTGTATACAATTCTACAGTCCTATAGCAAAGTCAAAGAAAACCTCAAGAACATTCTCCATCAAAAGATTTCATTCAAGAAATTCAAATTAAAAGCCATACACAGCCACTAAAATGGCTAAAACTAGAAAGCAAACAGATCATTGTAAGTGGTGACAAAAATGTGAAGTAACTGGACTCTGACACATTGTTAGTAGGAACGTAAAATGGCACAAACACTTTGAATAACTGTTTGACAGTTTTTTGGAAGTTAAAACTATACTTACTATATGACCCAGTACATTTCCACTTCTAAACACTCACTCAAAAGTGAAAATATATGTGAAGTAATTAGCCTCCAACTAATAAAAAAAAAAAAAAAAAGAAAAGAAATGCTCACCCACTTGAGGAGGGGCCAGAAAACAAACATTTCACTACAAATTTAAGAAATAAACTTGTGTGGGAAGCCACGTTAAAAAAAAAAAAAAGTGAAAATATATGCCCACAAAAGACTTATGCAAAAATGTTCAGGGAATTCCCTGGTGGTCCAGTGGTTAGGATTCAGTGTTTTCACTGCCAAGGGCCAGCGTTCAATCCCTGGTCAGGAAACTAAGATCCCACAAGTTGTAGGATGTGGCCAAAAAACAGCAACATAGCATTTTTATTTATAAAAGCCCCAAATCAGAAAAACCCAAATGTCTAATAACAGATTAAAAGATAAATCAATTAAGATATGTAAACAAAATAGAATATCCAGAAATAAAAAGGGAAAACATTACTGATACACACAACAAAGATGACTCTCTAAAAGTGTTGAGGAAAAAGAAACAGACCAAAAAGGATATGATTGCCTGGGCACAGTGGAAAGGAGTTGACTAGGAAAATATCTGAGGGAGCTTTTTTGGGGTGATGGAAATGTTCTTTTTTTTTTTCCCTATGTCCTATGTTTTGAAAGGAGTATCACTTAAACCTATGTGTACATTTATTACAATTCATTGACCTACATATTTTTGTTATATTTTATTGTATGTAAGTTATACTTAAAGAAAGTTAATTAAAAAAAAAAGAGAGAGAGAGAGATCCTAGGCTGGAAAAGAACATCCAAATAACGGATAAAGAAGATATTAGAGAGATTAGGGGAAAAAAATCCAAACTAGTCATCAAATGATAATCACCCAATCTGGCATTGTCCATGGATAATGTTTCTTTAATTCCAATGATCTGCTCAAACTAGCCTAAAATGTAATCAAAACTCAAAAAGTTAGGACTTCCCTGGTGACTCAAGGTAGAGAGTCCACCTCCCGATGCAGAGACACAGACTCAATCCCTGGGCCAGGAGGATCCCACGCGCCCTGGAGTGCCTGAGCCCATGAACCGCAACTACCAAGCCTGTGTTCTGGAGCCCGGGAGCTGTGTAACTACTGAGCCCACAGGCAGCAGCCACTGAAGTCTGCGCGGAGTCAGGGCTCCGCAACCAGAGAAACCATGACAATGAGAAGTTCTCCCGCCGCAACTGGAGTAATCCCCTCTCGCCGCAACTCAAGAAAAGCCCGCACAACAACAAAGATTCTGCACAGCCAAAAAAAAAAAAAAACCCTCAAGATTTTGGCAAACCCTTTTCTCTGTTGAAAACGGCACTTTCACAGTGGTCACTTAAACAAAAAAAAACAAAACAAACCACAGTGATCACTTTCACATCACATACATTATGAAAGTGTATCACTTTCACAGGGGTACACTGTTGTAAATGAACCATCTAAGAAATATGAGCATGACACAGTCACACTGTTCTTACATCATCTCTGAATACACTTCTGAACGCAATCTTTATCTTCTAACTCAAGGTCATTAAGCAAGAAAGCATATTAAAAACCAGTAAGAGATGCTTTTGGCATTGATAAAAGGTTCCTATATTCCATTCAAATATTCACTGGATTCCATGTGAATAGAGCATCACAGAAAAACTTGTGATGTGCTCAGCATCTCAACTATGCAGCCCTTAAAACTACCCGCTGACAGGTAAATGTGAATAATGGAAGGGTAGTCACAATGGCACTGTCCTTTTCTGTAGCAGAACTTAGTCCAAGAGTGGACAAGAGCAGCTTTGTGGCCATCAATACTGCACATCAACCTCTCTAAATCAAAGAAAGCAAGCTAACACTATGAAGTGCTACTTTTTATATTAGATTGGCATTTTCTAATAATAGCTTGTACCCCAGATGTCATAGAAAAACAGGTGGGAAAATAAATCTGCACAATCTTCTAGGAGAGCAACTGAGCAATATCTATCAATATATTAAATTCATACTCTCTTCTACCCAGAATATTAACTTCTCAGTGTCTCTCCTAAAGAAAGGAGAGGCAAAAAAGCACACAGATGATGTACAAGCACATTTGCTGCATTGCTTTTAACAATAAAACTCCTGGAAAAATTAATCTATCAAAATCAGTCATTAAAATAATGAATATGGTTGAAATGTATTGAAACAGGAATGAGTGGGTAATGGTTATCAGCAAGCCTGTGGCTCAATCCTTCATTGAGGGATTCCCAGATTGATGCCAGGCCTCCTCTGTGCAAACAAGCTAAAAGGTTTTAATAGATAACACAGTCTCTCATTTTAAAATGTCAGGAAATACCTGATCTGTCTTAATTGCTATTATAAATAATCTGAGAACATATGGATTTATAGAGCATAGCTGGCTGGAAGATGGGAGGTAATCACAAAGACATTTTCTATTTGGGGAATTAATGAAGTATAAATCTTGGGGTTCCCCAAACCGAAGAGGATTCCTTTAAGAAAATGCTTCTGTGTATGTTGTTCACAACTGGTCTGGTAACCCCAAACCAAACAAAAAATAATGTGTTCCTAGGTTGAATTTTACTCAACACATTAAAAATATCAGTAAAAGTCTGTTAAAAATCACAGTAAAAGTCTGTTAGAAATATATTTATGAGTAACTTAACATCAGTCTATGTTTAAGGAGGTATTTTAAGCATGCTGATAATATGTCCTAGTATGAAACAGTGACATTCTTTGGAAGCTGTATCTACTGGCTGGGGGCTCCTCCAGAAAGGAATTCTGTGCCTAGTTCCTGTGTTCCTCTTTCTTGCCTGTAACCTCGGAATCACGATTAAGGTTTGGTGCTGGGTAAGCGCTCTCATTTACAGGAGGGCAATTCAACCCTTTTTGTTAACACAGGAACACCAGCTAATCCATGCATGTGTATTCAGTCACTCAGTCGTGTCTGACTCTGCAGCCCCATGAGCCGTATGTAGCTCGCCAGGCTCCTCTGGCCACAGAATTTTCCAGCCAAGGATACTGGAATAGGTTGCTACTTCCTACTCCAGGGGATCTTCCCGACTTAGGGAATCGAAGCTTACACCTCCTGCATTGGCAGGCAGATTCTCTACCACTACATCACCTGGAAGCCCCATTATCTAACAGACACATTGAATAAGGACAACAATAAGTTTCAGGATATATGAACTATTTTCCCCCTTTTTAAGAAAATAATATATATTGGTGTATGTCTCATTTTCTAGATTTAGAAAGATAGTCAATATAATAATAATGATTACTTAAGGGAACAAGTGAGGAAGGGGAGATAAAAAATTAGACCTGTACTTTATAAATACTAGGGCTGTTTTTTTTTATTATTATATTTTATATTATATTTATATTATATATATATATATATTAAATTAAATATATATTATATATTATAATTTTATTATTAAAAAGCATGTATTATGTTTATAACTTGAAAAGTAAAAGGGACAAAATGGCTAAGATGGCCTAATGAGAGATCAAGATAGATACATAGCAAGAAAATGACAACACAATAGGATGATTATATTGTAAGGCATATACATACAATAGCAAGGGAGTGTACCATATGCAAAATAGATGGGGAAATAATGGAAACAGTGAGAGACAATTTTTGGGGGTTCCAAAATTCCTGTAGATGGTGACCGCAGCCATGAAGTTAAAAGACACTTGCTCCTTGGAAGAAAAGCTATGACAAACCTAGACAGCATATTAAAAAGCAGAGACATTACTTTACCAACAAAGGTCCATCTAGTCAAAGCTATGGTTTTTCCAGTAGTCATGTATGGATGTGAGAGTTGGACTATAAAGAAAGCTGAGCGCAGAGGAATTGATGCTTTGAAACTGTGGTGTTGGAGAAGTCCCTTGGACTGCAAGGAGATCCAAGCAGTCAATCCTAAAGGAAATCAGTCCTGAATATTCATTGGAAGGATTGATGCTGAAGCTGAAAACTCCAATACTTTGGTCACCTGATGCAAAGAACTGAGTCACTGGAAAAGACCCTGTTGCTGGGAAAGATTGAAGGTGGGAGGAGAAGCGGACAACAGAGGGTAAGATGGTTGGATGGCAGATAGCATCACCGATGCGATGGCCATGAGTTTGAGTGGGCTCCGGGAGTTGGTGATGGACAGGGAAGCCTGGGGTGCTGCAGTCCACAGGGTTGCAAAGAGTCAGACATGACTGAGCGACTGAACTGAACTGGACCATGTGCTCAGAGAAATCATAAAAGGAGAGTGACTGCCCTGCCCATGGAAGTTTGGGAATGTTGGAATGAGAACACACGAGAGACCTCTCTCAGAAAAAGAATGGAGTATAAAAGCAGAGTGACCATTTGTCCTCATTTGCCTAAAGTAGTCTCAGATTACTCAGCATCTTTATTAATAGCAATCCATTTCACTCTCAGAGGGTTCCAGTTTGAATGACATATAGGGTGCCCTGAGTTAAGGACTTCTTAAAATTTAGTGAGCCTCAGGATCACCCTGAGGGATTGCTAAAACACAAATTGTAGGACCCACTCCTAGTGTTTCTGATCCTGTACATCTAAGCCAAGTCCTAAGAATCTGCATATCTAACAAAGTTCCCCTGTAATCCTAGTGCGGCTAGTCTAGAGACCACAATCAGAGAATTACCACATACAGGTATAAAAGTGCATGACTCTCAGTGAGACTAGTAACTAGCTCTGAATGAACTAAGGTCTCTAAAGGCAGCAGAAAGGGCAAAAAAGTAATTCAGACCAGTGTTACTACACATGTAGACTGTGGATTGATGCTTCACCCACAGAGATAAGCACCAAAACTGGTACTTAAGCATTTAGAAACCATGGAATGTAGCAGTCATGTAGGTCTATTAAATTTAGTAATAATAAACACAACTTACATTGTGTTTATTTTCATAATTTCCTTTTTCTAACAATTCATTTTTCTAATAATTTCATAAAAATGTCAGTCCTTGAAAGACTAGGAGAGGGGAACCCTAATCTTTCATCACTGAGTTTGAAAAGCACTGGTTCAGACAGACTATTTTGAGAGGGTCCTTGTAAATAATGCTAAGTAGACTACTCTTTATCCTGTGAGCAGCAGGAAGCAATCAAAGGCTTTTAAGTAGGGAAATATTGAGTCTAGATTTCTATTTAAAAAGGTAATTCTGGTAACAAGATAGATTAGTGGTCTTCAAACTTTTTGAAACACACATTCCCATCAGTTAAAAATACGTTGACCACTCCCCTTACCATCATTATAAATATATATTACTATGTTTACATGTTATATGTGTTTTAAAATATACATAAAATAGAAGCATTATGAGAGTAAGGAAAAAATAATAAAAAGCAAAATTTTATTGTCCTTTTCTTACTCTCTCAAAAGATCTTCCTGCACATTTTTAAAACCATGGTGGTCAATATCTTTCAGTAAGGATTCAGGTTAGAACCTGGTTAGCCATCCAATCCTACGACTCATATTTATGAAAAGCTAAACTATGTCCACAGAACACACCTGGATAATTACCACAACTTCATGATGTTAAGTAGTATCTAGGGAAGGGCACTAGGGCTTTCAGAGTATATGAGGTCAGAAGGAAGAAATGCAATAACTGTATAACTGACTGACCAGGAAGTAGCATGGATGGAACCCATGTTTCATTCATTCTATGGTCATAGGAAATCTCTGGCCAAAGAATTTTGACCTCTTTGGCCGGGCATAGAAACTGACAGGGCTTACAGCAAGGAATTTCAAGCTTGTTTAGACATGGTAAAGCTGCGTCTACCTTGTGGTAGACAGGCTACCTACAATGGGTCAGAGGCCAGGCATTAAAATGCCACGGCGTGCTGCTGTCCTCAGAGCTGCACAGGCCCCAGAGAACCAGTAGTCTATTATGCTTACCAGCTTCCACTCCATCATTGATCAAGAGAGTGTGTGCCATGAATTTTTCATGTCTGGTTCACTGTGGGATTTGACTGAAGGAAATTATTATAATATTGTGGCTTTTAAAAAATACCCATGCCCTTAGCCATTACCAATTAATGCAATATTTGAGAAAAACTGCTGCAGAGTTAGAAATTTAATTTGATTTAAATTTCTAGGTGGAGGAAACTTACTGAAAAGATTTATTAACTGCCTTAGTTCAAGAATGTAGGCCAATTAAGGACCCTGAGAAACATACTCTGCAGATTCCCAGTAGCACACAAGACTATAACTCCCTAAGACATCTATGTTTCTTTCTTAAATTGAGCAAGATATCTTATGTCTTGAAAATTTGGTTTAACAAGACATCTTATATTTTTATCTTAGAAAACTGAAAGAAAAGATCACTGGCATCCTGTATAAGGGAAGCACAGGTAGTCAGCCTGTTACTGCAGGTGGAATCGGGCAGATCACAGTTAGACTGCATGTAACTCTTCAATGGCAGTTCCCCAGAGCTCAAGGAAACTGGGGACTCTGAACAATCTAAATGCTATTAACTACAGATGAAGTCATGATTTCAGAGGTTATTCAAAAATTGGAATACATGAGCAACTTTAAATTTCTACTGCTTCCTTAGCAGAGCAAAGCTCAAGTTGTATCTAGTTGCCATGGCCATGTCTTCAAAGCTCAGTGTTTATGAGGTACTGATTAAATAGAAAACAAACTCTCCTTGCCAAGGAGTAACAATGGCTCTTCACTCAAACTACAGATAAACACACCTGCTGTCATCCTAGTGTAGAGTCAAGGCAGGTCTCCTAGCCTGCATCCCTATCAAACAGCAAAGCCTTTTCTAAACCCCTTAGATGTTAAAAAAAAAAAACAAAACACTGTATTCTTGGCTGCCATCAAAACACCATACTCCTGGAATTTTGGAAACAGATGTATATAAATTCTAAAATGATCCTGATATTTCAGGGCCATGTGCCTAAGCCACAGGCAATGTTTAAGTCCACTTAATGTTGGACATTTAGGACATGCTGAAGTCGAAGCTGAAAAATTCCATGTTAAACTCAGAACTGAAAACTAAGTCATTTTATCAGAATAATTCAATTAGATACATACTAACTTTTCTCACTAAACAATTCATAGTTAACCAAAGCATATCAGTTTCTGCCTATAACCTGTCCATTGTGTATAAACAAAGTTAAACTGTTTTATGACATGCTCCTTTTTTCCTGTTGGTGGCAGTTTTTTTCCAATGGTCAGCAAAAAAAAATAATAATAAACTGAGCAATTTTCACTTACAGATCTCTGATGTGTAGCCAGTCACTCACTCTCTGAAAGAACCGGGCATTCACACTCCTCATTAATGGTTAGTTTCCACCTCAAATATTCTGTTCAGCTCTTCCCACATTGCAGACTATATGCCCTTAACCTCTCCCAGAAATAGAGTCATGCCACATTTGGGGTGCTTGTGATACTCAAAACAATCCGAACAAATTGTGAAATAGGCCAAACTATTCCCTGCTGGCTCAGATGGTATCCACCTGCAACGTGGGAGACCTGGGTTCAAACCCTCGATTGGGAAGATCTCCTGGAGGAGGGCATGGCAACCCACTCCAGTATTCTTGCCTGGAGAATCCCCATGTCCAGAGGACCCGGGCAGGCTACAGTCTATGGGGTTGAAAAGAGTAGGACATGACTGAGTGACTAAGCACTTGCTTTAGACACCTTTCACACTAACGTTCATCCTTCTCTTGACCTTTTCCCAAAATCCATCTCATCTGTCATTAAATCAAGTAACTAGTTTTTGGGTGCCTACTATGTACACTGCAGGATCATTCTGTATAATGTCTCATTTATCTTAACGATGTATCATCTTTTTGTAAACGCAGAAAAGATCTTGCAATTTCAAAAACTAAGGGGAAAGCACTCTGAAAGGGTAATGACAGGAAGACTGCAACTGCCACTTTGTGGGGAGGGAAGGTCAACTGCTGAAGGCTTTTTCAGCAACTAGCTACTTCAAAAATGAGAGTCAGAGATTTCACATTTTCAATAGGGAGGGAAAGAACGTTTGTAAACTTGACCATCAACATCTACTTACTTCATCTTCCTCTCCTACCACACTCCCTCCTGGAGCTTCATTTCAAGTTCCAGAAAATAATACGGTGAGGGACTGCCTTTCCCATTGCAGAAGCCTTACCCAGGCCCTGTTATCAACATCATGCCTGTCAATTAAGGGCTAACGTTAAATGAAAACAGGTCTGTCTGTCCCTGAAATGCTGCAGACCTGGGCCTCAAAGCTATCTGCTAACCAGACGTGTGCACAGCATCAAAGCAAAGGGCAACACTGGTTTGGCTTGTTGTTTTAAGAGTAAGATCAATATTAGAGAATGCTCATTTCACACAGATTTTACTAACTTCATTTAACCACAAGGCAGCTTCACAAATGCATGCAGTCAATATAGAAACAATTCAAATCTGAAATTCTTAAAACACAAACTACCTTTGTTTACAATATTACTGGGTGGCAGGGTTTTAAACTATAAAAATGGCAATTATACTACATGTTTATCCTTCAACTTTATCTCAATTTTACATTTTTAAGATTTAGTCATGATGATATACAAGCTCCTTTCCATTCACTGTAACTACGTGATTAGTAGGAATTCATGATTCATTCACCTAATCTCCTGTTGAGCATTCCCTACTGGTCACTAACACAAACAAGGGATTAGAACTAAATATCTTTTTTGATAATCAGCTTTTTTCCAGGTGATCCAATAATCAATTCTCAAAATACAGGAGAATCTATAGTTTACAAGCTTTGAAATCATAGAGACCTGGGTTCCATTCCTGGAACCAGCTCTGTGTTCTTGTGGCCAATTGCTAAAATTTTCCTATGTTTTAGCTTCCTTATTAATAAAGTAATTAATAAAAGTATTACATATCTATAGTTGGATGGACTAAATAAGAGATTATAAAGCAGCCTGAATGCAGTGGACATTCAATAAACAGTAGCTACCTGGTGACTCAGCAGTAAAGAATTCACCTGCAATACAGGAGACAGCCAGGTATCTTCCTGGGTCGGGAAGATGCCCTGGAGGAGGGCATGACAACCCACTACAGTATTCTTGCCTAGAGTCTCATGGACAGAGGAGCCTGGCAGGCTACAGTCCAAAGGTTTGCAAAGAGTCAGACACGACTGAAACAATGGCGCACACACTATTATTATCATTAACATCTCTTTTCAATCAAAATTATCTAAGCTATTTGGGGGCTTCAAAAAAACAAGTAATTGTTTTAGCTGCGATTTTTCTTCTGTAGTCAGTAGTAGTTGCTTCTCAAAAAACTAAACAAAAAATTTCACCAATGCAATGAATACAAGGGAGGTAGGAGTGGGGATGCCTAAATTTGGGAGTTTAAAAAAAAAAATCAATTTATAAATCAAAATGTAAGGGCTTCAGTAAACCAAACCCTCTTAAGGATAAACATATATTGAATCCTAACCCACTGCTATTCAATAGAAATATAGTGTAAGCCACAGATGTAATTTAAAATTTTTCTAGTAGCCACATGTAAAGCAAAAAGAAACAAGTAAAAGTAATTTAAATAATATATTTAATTGTCGTTGTCATTCAGTTGCTAAGTCATGTCTGACTCTGCAACTTCATGGACTGCAGCCTGGCAGGCTCCTCTGTCCATGGGATTTCCCAGGCAAGAATACTGGAGTGGGTTGCCATTTCCTTCTCCAGGTTATCGTAATTATCCTAATATATATAAATTATCATTTCAATATGTAAATAATATTAAAACTAAGGTATTTAGGTTTTTACACTGTCTTCAAAATTTGATGTCTATTTATACTTACAGTCTATTTATATATTTCAACCCCAACTAGCCCTATTTCAAGTGCTTAGTCACAAAAGCAAGTGGCTAACCATGCTGTCAGTGCAGTTTTAACCTAGGCTTTTTCAGAAAGATCTCTGTATAGTGTTTTGTTTTTTTTTTTGTATAGTGTTTTTAGCAAAGACTTTTATCAGCTAATACAGCCTCGACACCTTTTATCAAAGTAACTGTCAGAATGAGGGAGCATCCCTCGTGGCTCAGCAGTAAAGAATTCACCTGCAATGCGGGAGACGCGGGTTCGATCCCTGGGTTGGGAAGATCCCCCGGAGGAAAGAATGGCAACCCATTGCAGCATTCTTGCCAGGAAAATTCCATGGACAGAGGAGCCTAGCAGGCTTCATTCAGCCCATTGGGTCGCAAAGGGTTGGGAGTGACCAAAGCATTGAGCAGAGCAGATCAGAATGAGACCACTTTAAAACTAGAGTTCTTTTTTTTTTTTAGTGCTTCTAAATAACTTTATTTTTTTTTCCATTTATTTTTATTTGTTGGAGGCTAATTACTTTACAATATTGTAGTGGTTTCTCCCAATAAAAACAACAAACTCCTTCATTCTATCAGAATTCAACATCTCAGTGGAAGAGCAAAAAGCAGGAGAAGAATGCCTTACGGTTTACAAGACACATTCTTGAACATGATTTCATTTCAACCTCCCCAAACTCAGTGAGGTAGATTATTTACAAATGGGAAAACAGGGGCAGAGTCAAGTGACCTGTCAAGAGTTATATGGTAGGTCGACTTAATCCGCTGTCTGCAAACTCTGCAGGCTACACAGTTGTGCAAACACAAAAACTAAGCAGGTCTTTTTCATTTTTCTCTCTCCATTAGCACCAGAACCTAGAATGAATGCTTTTTAAAAAGGCATCCAAATCTACTCAAAAGCATCTGAATGGGGTGGGGGCGGGGAGGGGTGGGTATGGCAAACAGCAATGGTCAAGGGATCTCAAAAATTAAGGTGGAATAGACCTGTTTCTCAAAAAGTTTATTCTACTACCAAGGTGAGCAAAATCTTGAGTAAACAAATTAAACCCACTTTAGTTTCCCCAACCTAATGTATTTTTGTTAAAGTTTAACAAAGCAGAGATAGACTGCTTGGTTGTTTAGTTAAAGGATAATTATTAAATGCTCTTAAATACAAATGCAATTACAAGGTCTACTGAATGCTGAGCCACTAAGAATCACAAGGTTCTAAAAGGTGAATTCATCATGGGAAAATACACAGATTTTTCTTTTAAAGAATACTCAATGATAGGCAAGATACCATAATGTTATTAGTGGTTACTTTCAATGGTAGGTGTGTTTGTGTGTGCTTTTAGTTCCTTTCCTGAAAATTATCTCCATTTTTTCTACAATAACTACATTAACTTTATAAACTATAAGGGGCTTCCCCTGTGGCTCAGCTGGTAAAGAATCCACCAGCAATGTGGGAGACCTGGGTTCAATCCCTAGGTTGGGAAGATCCCCTGGAGAAGGGAAAGACTGTCCACTCCAGGATTCTGGCCTGGACATGACAGTGACTTTCACTTTCACTTTCATAGTTATAAAAACTATTACTACATGACCAGAACTTATTAAAGCACCTTTAAACACAAATGAGGGCTCAATATAATTTATTTCCAACTTTAAACACAACCATTATTCTGATATACCAAGCTCACCTTATGCAGCCCTTAATAGGATCTCAATTAGAGAAGGGCAAATTTCTTTAGAATACAGTTTATAAATTCTATATGTAAAGAACCATCCAGTTCTGTTACTTATTAATTTTCTTATTATTTTAAATTTTGAACAATTCTTATAAAGATGGTTTGGGGCCTAGAAACAGACAAACTCACTATAGCTAAAAGTCGCTACCTCGCCTAACTTTTTCAGATGCTGCAAAACGAACCGATTTTAGTTTTTACCTCCACTCCTCCCTAGCTTTTCCTTTCAAAAGCTTTGAGCAAATAAATTGACAGCCAGTAGGATCTTAGACTGCCTACAAATGGTATTAACATACTCGGTGTAACAGACGTCTTTATTTTCTAGGTCTCCAGAAGTCTTCTCAGCTCTTTTAAGAAACATTTGTTTATTGCACTCCTACCAATGGCCAGACTCTGAACGCAGCTGAGAAGGTCCTTAAAGGCCACCCTCTCAATCGCGCAGACAAACCAGTAAACAACTAATTCAAATCCAAAGTGATAAGAGCCATCTGGAGATATGACAAACTGCCAAGACAACACTTCAGGGGGAGATTAATTCGGCTTGCTAGGTGTCCCTGGAGGGTTGAGATGCTTGGAGGAGGTAAGGGGAAAGGATGTGAAAATGCTTTGCTGAGCTTGACTTAGAGCAGGAATCCTGCGATTTCCCCAAAGGCTGCAGGCAGAGCGCTCTCCGCCTGGTCCTCCCCATCTAAAGAGTGAGGCTAGCAGAGCCTAGGCCTGACCGTCGGCCTGGGAACTCGGCTACGTGACCACCAGCAACCAGATGGGGACCTGGGCACCCCGTCCTCCGGGACTCCGAGCAGGCCACCACCTGTTCACTCCTTTCACCGTCACCAGTTGGGGCGACTCTGCCCAGCTCTCGGGGCGAAGCGCAGGCACCCATCTGGGTGCAAAATTTGGTCCCGGCCTCTCCCGGTACAGACCAGGGCCGAGATTTGAGGGCCGCCAGGGCGCGGCGGGGCGGCTGCGCGGCCCGCGGCCTCCGGCGAGCCCAGCACCGAGGGGCGGGGATCACCATGGGGTCCCAGCGCCCCACGCAGGAGGACGGCACCCCGCGCCCTCCACGGCCTGGCCGAGCGCCCAGCGGCGCCCAGGGTCTCCCGTGCCCACTCTTCCCGGACGACTGACGAAGAGCGCGCCGGGACAGGGCGGGAGGCTCCGGACGCGGGGAGAGCGGCCCCGTCCGGTTCGAGGCGCGGGGTTCCCGCGGCGCAGCGCGCGCTTGCCCGGCTGGCCCCCCGCTTTACCTGATCGAGCGGAGGCGCCGGTGGGAGCCCGGAGCTGGCGGGCGGGCAGGTTCGGCGTCAGCCCTCCCTCACCTGGGCGGAAGTGAGAAGCCCCGGGCGACCTCACCTGGCAGGCCCTCCCCTCTCTCCTGCCCTCCCCGGCCGGGGCGGGGCGCCGAGGTGGCGCGGGAGGGGCGGGAGGGCGAGTCTGGGGCTGCTGGCGGCCGACTCGCGGGGTAGCGCAGGGGCGTGAGCTTCTCTACTTTCTGCAGGTGAAGCTCTGCTGGGCGAGGGAGTGCTAAGGAGCCAGAAAAAGGTGGGATCTGCGGGCCAAGAGGGTAGACGAAGAGCCAAGTGGTGGGGAGATCTGGTTGGACCGGTGTGGGAGGGCTGGGCTGAGAGGAGACCTGAAACCAAGGAAACTAAAGAAGGACATTGATGAAAGGATTTGGTCCAATCTGCGTGGTCCCTCTCTGTACTTCTCCTTCCCCGTTCTGTCATCTCTCCTTGTGTCTTCATCTGTTGACCCAACGTAAAATTCTAAGTATAACTGAGGTTATTTTTTTCTCATTTAGTTGAGGAAAGAAACCAGTGTAGCAGTATTTGCTTGCGATATGCTGAGCGCTAGCTTGTTCATCACCTCACTGGCCCTGTGAAAAAACCGACGAAGAAACCGCACCTACAGGTTAGGTAGTCTGCCCAAAATTGGGGACCCAGATTGGCTCTTCTGACTCTAAGTCAAGTGTTTATTTCCCTATACGTTTTTAAGCTTTTTATTCTTGATACCATAACTTGACTTGGAGAAATACTGTGTAAAATCTAAAAGGGCTTTATTCCACTCTCACTAATGCAACTAACTAAAATTTTGATTCTTCAGTTATTTGTTCATTAAATAAATCTAGTATTTGTTAAGCAGTGTATGTTAACTGTATGTTAACTATGGGAACACCTCTCCTCAAGGAATATAAAAGACAACTGCAATTGTAAGAACAGCCTTTACAAGATCATACACTTGACACTTCATAGTGTTACCATTAGTTTTTTTATTGTTTTTGTTTTGTTTTGTTTTTAGAAAAATATCACTTGTCAGGCCTGGTAAAAAGATACGCAATTTCAGCATGGCTTCTGCCTCTTAAGAAGAAACAAACTACTTTTTTTGGGGGGGTGGGGGGAGCATATAATTGCTTTACAATGTTGGGTTAGTGCAACAAGGTGAATCAGCTGTTACGTATACACACATTCCCTCCTTCATGAGCCTCCTTCCCACCCCAGCCCCATCCCAACCCCCTAGGTCATCACAGAGCACCCAGCTGAGTTCCCATGCTATGCAGCAGCTTTCCACTAGCTACCTATTTTACACATCATAGTTTATATATATATTAATGCTGCATGCCTGTGTGCATGCCAAATCACTTCAGTTGTATCCAACTCTTTGTGACCCCATGGACTGTAGTCCACCAGGCTCCTCTGTCCATGGAATTTTCCAGGCAAGAATACTGGAGTGGATTGCCATTTCCTTCTCCATTTATGTATATGACTCAGAGTTTTTGTTGTTGTCTTTACCTCTGAGAACTCTCAAGAGTATCTTATTGATAGAATGATGAAGATGCGCACAATTTTTAAGAATATATCTCTGAAGTCAGAAGATCTGAGTTTGAATCCTGATTCCACCATTTCCTAAAATATGTGACTTTGACAAGTTGCTTAAATATTCTAAATCCTGTTAGTGAAATTTTGGTAACAGTGTTTTTACTTTACATGGTATTTTTGAAAGTTGAATGAAGAAATTACACGTCTTGCATACACCTGGCACATAGAAAGTGCTCAATAAATAAAGCAGCACATAGATGGCGTGAACATGACAGATACATGTGACAGCAAGGACAAAGCCAAGGAGTAGGAGTAAATAAAGTGAGGCCAGAGCAGATGGTGGAGGGCCCGAACATATTACAAAGAACTTTAAGTTATAAGACTTCATCCTTCATCTCTAAGAAATTAAAGAACCACTGAAAAGTTTTGAATAGGATTTTTATTTTTTACTTTTTATAAAATGATTGGTGTTTATTTAATTTTTAAAAATGCTTTATTTCTTTAGAGCAGTTTTAGGATGTAAATTGAACAGATTTCTCATGTACCCCCTTTCCCCACACATTCATAGCTCCCCTCTTTATCAACATCCCCCTCCAGAGTGGTATATCTGTTACAACTGATGAACCTATATTATCACATAATCACCCAAAGTACATGGTTTACATTATGGCTCACTCTTGGTATTGTACAGTCTATGGATTTCGACAAATGTATAATGTATTCACCATTATAATACCATGCAGAACACTTTCACAGTCCTAAAAATCCTCTGTGCTCTGCCTATGCATCCCCCAGCCCCCACCCCAGTGCTGCCTTCAGCTCCTGGCAACCACTGACCTTTTAATTGTCTCCACAGTTAGACTATAAAGAAGACTGAGTGCTGAAGAATTGATGCTTTCAAACTGTGGAATTGGAGAAGACTCCTGAGAGTCCCTTGGACTGCAAGGAAATCAAACCAGTCAATCCTAAAGGAAATCAATCCTGAATATTCATTGGAAGGACTGATGCTGAAGCTGCAGCTCCACTACTTTGGTCACCTGATGCAAAGAGCACACTCATTGGAAAAGACTGATACTGGGAAAGACTGGAGGTAGGAGAAGGGGACAAGAGGACGAGATGGTTGGATGGCATCATCGACTCAGTGGACATGAGTTTGTGAAAGCTCCGGAAGACGGTGAAGGAAGGGAAGCCTGGCGTGCTATACCCCATAGGGTCGAAAAGACTCAGACACAACTGAGCAACTGAACAACAACAATAGTTTCATCATTTCCAGAATGTCGGGTAGTGGGAATCATACAGTATGTAGCCTTTTCAGGTTGGCTATTTAGTAACATGCATTTAAGGTGTTTCCATGTCTCTTCATGGCTTAATAGCTTAGCACTGAATAATATTCAATTTTCTGGATGGGCCATAGATTATGTATCTGTTCACCTACTGAAGGACATCTTATACTTCTAAGTTTGGGCAATTATGAATAAAACTGCTCTCAGTATGTCTATGGGTTTTTTGTCTGGAGAAATATTTTCAACTCCATTGGGTAAAATCCAAGGAACTTAAATAAAATTTTGAATATGATAGAGGTTTTGTGTTTTCTTAAGTGAAAGATTAATCTGGAGGCAGTGTGAAACATGGGTTGACAAAGTTGGGGAGAAGGCCTAGAATCAAAAAGAGGAAGGAAAGAGGCATTGTAGCAAGGTACATAGAAAATGATGAATACCTGAAATAGGGTGAGAATATAGAATTAGAAAAAAAATGAGAACTTGGGACTTTCCTGGTGATCCAGTGGTAAGGACTCAGCATTTCCACTGCAGGAGGCAAAAGTTCAATCCCTAGTCAGGGAACATGCCTCATGGTATGACGGGAAAAAAAGGAACAGTTAAAAGTATCAGTTGCGTACTGATTAGATAAAGGGATTAAAGAAGAAAAAGGAAAAAATTGAAGTGCAAAAATGATCCTAAGCTCGGAACCTAATAAAAGAGATACTGGTGGTGAAACTTACTTAATAGAAAAGCCAGTTTATTCTGTTTTGTTTTATTGAGAAGCATGACTCTGATAAAGTCAGTATTACAGCCTACATTTGACATTCAAGATGAAATATACTTGGCATAGAGTATACCTTATTAAGTGATGAGTCAACGTTACTTTAATTGGATGGTGGGCAGTTAGACTGGTGCATCAAAGAGAAGACACAGAAATACTTGAGAGCATGGATGTAAAAAATTCCTAAAGATGTGAAAAGACCAGGTATTATAAATTTATCACAAGAGAAAAAAAATGCCCATCTTACATAAAAAAGAAATTTGGGGGAGAGTAATGAGCTTTTATCTCAATGATTCTGTTCTAATCATTGAAATAGGAATCAGATTGCTCTGGGCAAAAGTATGTGTTAATGTAATTAGGTGTATACTAGAATTTTAGGAATGAAAAGATCCAATGTTGCTGAGCCCTTGAATTCCAGAGGAAGCTTTGCTTCAGGCTTCACTGGTAATCCTCTTTCCCAATGTTTCTACATAGCAATTTCCATATTGGGCTGTGCTGTTCATGTCCTTTACTTTCTGCAGAATGTCCAAAGAAATCTATAGAATTTTTATGTGACAAAGAAATTTTGCATTGAAAACATGCCTAAGTTTGAGATTTAACAACCCTTTTACTAAAATTAGACAATGTAGTAATCCTATGATCAGAGACTATACTTGCAAAAATGTAAAGTAACGTATTTTACTGAGCCATGAGAAAATAGATTAAAGTACAGTTAGAAGAGAGAGTAGACTATAATCAAATCAAGAAAGTTAAAACTCTTTCATGGGAAGAGTTTTGTTCTTTTCAGTTTGTATATTGTGGGGGAGAACAAAGATAATCACTAGAATCATAAAAATAGATTTTGTAATAGGATTAACAAAGCACAAGCATTTTAAAACAGTTAATTGTTCAAAATCTATATGAAAAATAACACAAATATCGGCAATATTCCTGCAGTCATCAGGAGAATATCTAATTTTGTCATAATTTCAATAAACTCAAGTTAGAAAGATGCTTCCTTTCACCTTCTGATTTTCTTTATATAGTATTTTGAAAATTGATTCAGAATTTTTTTTTTTGACCAAGCCACTGGCTTCTGTGATTTTAGTTCCCCAACCACAGATTGAATCCAGGCTCAATGCAGTAAGAACAGAGTCCTAACCCCTGGACCATGAGGAAATTCCCCAGAACTTTTTGAAAGTAGTCAAAATGCAAAGTCACAATCTTTTGTCATCAGATACTATGTATAACAGACATTCCAATCTTTATCCTTGAATTTTATCTGATCCTTGGCCCCAACCCCTTTCCGAAATTTCATCACAGGATGAGGTTGCGGGATGGTGGTGAGCTGTATATTATACATACTATTGGTAATTTTCTAAACGCAGTGTTAATGGTTAATTTTCTTGGCTGTACATTTTTAGGTGGTCATGTATTCTATGAAGAAATAACCCTGTTCCCCCAGTTTGGCCTTGATTTTGAATTATTTTGATGCCAGTGGCAAAATATTGCATTCCCAGAACTCTTTGGGAGTTATCTTATCAAAACCCTCTACTACTACAATAACTAGTACATGCTTCTTTTGTAGCAATTACCAAACTATTTTAACTATTTGTCCTTCCCCCCAGTAAACACAAAGTGTTTAATTACTGGATTCTTGTCTATTTTTTTTCCCTCTGTAGGGCCTTGTCTTATGCTAGATACAAGTAAATGTTTGATAAATATCTTTATGGAGGAGAAGGAGGGACAGAGAGAAAAGAAAAGAAGGAAAGAAGTAAGGAAGGGAAGAAGGAAAGAACAAAGGAAAGGAGGACAGGAGAGAGTGAGGGAGAGAGGGAGGAAAACGGGGAAAAGGAAAGTGTAAGTCCAATTAAAAAAGGAAGTTTAAAATTTGAACTAGTAACTTTCAAATTCCTTATCACTTAAGTCTTTAGGCATACATGTTTTAATTTTTAAAACAGTATAGTAATGCTGCAAAATTGGTTTAAGAAAAACTTTAAATGTAGTTATAATACTAAGGTATTATTGCAAATGGTTTCATCTCTTCTCATTCAAAAATGACCTATCTTGTAATACATTATCTCCAGGTTGTCAAAGTGTGGTCTCTGAGGCAGTAATATCAACATCACTTGTCAGCTGATTAGAAATGCAAATTATCATGCCACATCCTAGATCTAGGCTTCAGCAGTACATAAACCTGGGTTTAGAAGTGGCGAACAAACAAGCAATCAAATTGCCAACATTCGCTGGATCATACAGAAAGCAATATAATTCCAGAAAAACATCTACTTCTGTTTCATTAACTGCACTAAAGCCTTTGACTGTGTGGATCACAACAAACTGTGGAAACTTCTTAAAAGAGATTAGAATATAAGACCACCTTACCTGTCTCCTGAGAAACCTGTATGCAGGTCAAGAAGAAGCAGTTAGAACCAGATATGAAACAACAGACTAGTTCAAAGGAGTATGTAAAGGCTGTATATTGTCACCCTGCTGATTTAACTTCTATGCAGAGTATATCATGCAAAATGCCAGGCTGGATGAATCACAAACTGGAATCAAGAATGCCAGGAGAAACATCAACAGCCTCAGATATGCAGATGATACCATTCTAATGGCAGAAAACAAAGAAGAATCAAAGAGCCTCTTGATGAGGGTAAAAGAGGAAAGTGAAAAAGCTGGTTTAAAACTCAACTTCAAAAAACTAAGATCATGACATCTAGTCCCATCACTTCATGGAAAATAGAAGGGGAAAAAGTAGAAACAGTGACAGGTTTTATTTTGGCGAGGTGGGGGTGGGGGTCCAAAATCACTCTGGACAGTGAATGCAATCATGAAATTAAAACATGTTTGCTCCTTGGAAGAAAAGCTATGACAGACCTAGATAGCATATCAAAAGCAGAGACATCACCTTGTCACCAAATGTCCATATAGTCAAAGCTATTTTTTTTTTTTCAGTAGCCATGTAGAGATGTGAGAGTTGGATCAAAAAGAAGGCTGAGTGTCTAAGAATTGATGCTTTTGAACTGTGGTGCTAGAGAAGACTCTTGCGAGTCCCTTGGACTGTAAGGAGATTCAACTAGTCAATCCTAAAGGAAATCAATCCTGAGTATTCATTGAAGGACTGATGTGGAAACTGAAGCTCCAATATTTTGTCCACCTGATGCAAAGAGCCAACTCATTGGAAAAGACCCCGATGCTGGGAAAGATTGAGGGCAGGAGGAAAAGAGGGCAACAGAGGATGAGATGGTTGATTAGCATTACCTACGCAGCGGACATGAGTTTGAGCAAACTTCGGAAGATGGGGAAGGACAGGGAGGACTGGCTTGCTGCAGTCCACAGGGTTGAAAACAGTCAGACTTGACTTGGCAACTGAACAACAATACTAGATCTTCAGAGTCAGAAACTGAGATGGGCCCAGCCGTCTGCATTTCTTTGGCGATACTGATGCTTCTTAAAGTTTGAGAACCACTGCACATCACAACTAGTCAAAATTAGTCCTGCTGTTGATGAAGAGGCACCACTCAGATTCAAATGTTTTCAGGTTAGAGAAAAATGATTAAATTATCACTTTAAAAAAAAGTACACAGTTTGTTCAGTATAAAAGATAACCCCACTACAGAACTTTTCAGAATACATGGAAATTTAGAAAGATAAGGAAAAAACCCTCCAACTCTTCACTTAGTCATAAACCCATTGGTCTCCTCTTATTTTAGGCCCTTTCCCTCACCTAAATGTTCGCTGTAAAAATAAAGTTGTGAAAATAATTAAAAATTTTAAAACATAAAAAAACCCAAGATATGAAATTTGTTTAAAAAAGAAAAGTATAATATTTATTTTTGTTAATCAAAGTCCTCAAGATTTACTCGTAGCCGCCTTCCGAAAGAGGCCATCTAAGAGCACACATTCTGAAATCAGGCAAACATCAGTTCTATTCCAACTCAGTAACTAAACTCAACACGCTCTTCAGCGCCTTTGAGTTTGGTTCGTTATCTGTAAACCCAAATCCTACCAGACTAACAGAGATGCTTGTAAAGTGTTTATCAAATCGCCCGGCGCCGCCGGTACTTTTGCAGATGGAAAAGTCACAGCAAGATTAGCTTGGGAGTCAGCCGTGCACGGAGGACAGCTGGTTCTCCAAGTGAGAAGCCTTCCTGCTTCTCAAAAAAAAAAAAAAAAAGCTTCCGGCTTTTCAAAGACCAATGGAAGCTCTCCAAAGTAATTCCGCAGGCCTAGGGGAAGGACCTGCCTCTAACAGATGCACTGTCCCTTTAAGAGCCTCCCTCCCTCTACTAGACTCCCGATTAGGCCTAGGCGTAGGCGGAACCGGAAGTTGTAGGGAAGGCGCCGGTCCCCAGCATGGCGGCCGCCTGTCCCTGCAGGCTGATTGCTCCCGAGACTGCTGCCGCCCGGCTCCTGGGTGTCCTGTGGTTCGTGTCAGTCACCACGAGACCTTGGGGAGCTGCCGCCGGAGGCGGCGAAGAAACACTTAAGTGCGAGGACCTCAAACTGGGACAATATCCTCTGTGAGGAGCACCCCATGGGGGTGAGGTAGATTTGGAGTCGAGAGTGGATAGGAACCCTCAGGTCGGGCTAGGGTTGTGCTGAAGGGAACGGCGAACTGTGACCTCTGATGACCGAAGGGGCCTGGGGCGGGGAGTGCAGAGAGATGTGGGGGTGAGAGCGCAGAGGCTCGCCTGTGAGATTTCCTTGGAATTTTACTGATCGTTGGCTCTTCTTTTGATCCACCTTTCTTTCTTTCTTTAATTTTTTTAGTCAGTGGATTTGTTCAACAAACACGTAGATACTGAAGTTTGTCAGGTCATGTTTTTAGGCATTAGAATTAAGTTAAAAGATAGACCCGATTCTGGAAATTTGCCCACTTAGGGGGAGACAAGGAAGATCCCCTGGAGGCGGGCAGGGCATCTCAATCTCCTTGAAATCCCAGACTGTATTGGGGCAAATTCCTGCTCCCCTTTGTGACCGATTTGAGCTTTGAGCTTGGGGATCGCTAAGAGTCCCACACGACTTAGCGACTGAACAATGAAAATAAACAGTGGTACCAACTGAGAGGTGTGTTGCGCTAAATTAGGACCAGTAAGTCACTTAGAACAGTGCCTGGCAATAGTAGGGGCTATATGTGTTTAGCTCTCATGTGTTTACTGAGAATACTGAGGCTGGAGGAGTTAAATAGATCTGTTCATTGTCATGGCTCTGATAAAGGGAGGAGGAATATGAAATGGGAGTTACATTCAAATCAAACTAGGTACTTTTGTATAAAGTTAGATAATTTCATACAAATTGTAGAACAGAAAAATTAAGAACAGACGCCAGAGATGCAAGAAAGATTCTATGAGAGGAAATCTTAAAATTAAGAAAATTCTATTGTATAGTATTTTTATGTGAGTTGAGAGGCCACCGTTACTGAATTTTTACGGAATAGCTCTAATTTGCTGATTACCGTTATGCTAGGAGTTTGAGAATCACTGACCTGGTAAGTTGAGTCCTTTTTTTTTTCGGCAAAAATGTCGCATTGATTTTTTTTTTCTAATAAAATAATTGGGCAGTATGAAGACTTGTGCTTTAAAAAAATTTTTTTTAATCATCATTTTTTAAAACTTGAATTAATTTGTATTTTTGGCTGCGCTGGGTCTTTGTTGCTGCTCTCTGGCTTTCTTTAGTTGCGCTGTGAGGGCTTCTCATTGTGGTGCCTTCTTTTGTCATGGAGTGTGG
Source organism: Dama dama (assembly GCF_033118175.1). Taxonomy (NCBI): domain Eukaryota; kingdom Metazoa; phylum Chordata; class Mammalia; order Artiodactyla; family Cervidae; genus Dama; species Dama dama. Next base: position 81,330,612 of record NC_083700.1, read on the forward strand.
GCTCAAGGTGCAAGGGCTTGGTTGCTCTGTAACATGTGAAATCTTCTTGGACCAGAGATCAAATCCATGTCCCCTGCAGTAGTAGACAGAATCTTAACCACTGGACTACTAGGAAAGTCCGAGTTGTGCTTTTTGAACCTTAGAAGTGACTGAGCATACAAGATGATGTGAACTGGAAAATGTTATTCCTGGGACAAAGATGACATTTCCAATAGCGATTCATAAACCCGAAGCAGGTGTCAAAGTCTGTCTACAGAGACATGTTGTGAATACCTTACTTACCTCATGTTTGTGTCAATAAAATATTCAGGGAACAGAAAAGCACCACCCCCTCCGCCTCGTGCCCCAAGTGTTGTAAACATCTATTAGAGAATCAATATTATATGTTTCCAAAAGCTTAAAACCCTGTTGGGAAGATCATGTAGACCCACCTAAAATACCATCTTCCTTGCAGTATGATGGAATTTACCTTTGGCTTGGAATCAGGAAATGTGATATTACTACCTATCACTTAATCCACTTTGCATAAGTCACTCAGAGTTTGAGCCCCCATTTGCTTCAGTAATGTGGAAATAATAGTATCCCATGTCACAGGGCTATTTGTGTTGCATGAAATTATATGTATGGTAATACTTGGGCCCTGTGAATAATTTCATCAGACATCTGGAAACTAATTTGTTTTTTTTTTCAAACTGAAGTTCTCTCATAATACTTCGGTGGAGATTTTTACTTTCATTTTTTCTTTGTGCTTTGTGCTTAAACCCTGACTGATGTTCTTTAAGGATGGCACCCTCTGCTAGAGCTTTTAATGTACTTTTCCTTAAATAAATTAATGTTCAGATACTATTTAATGACACTGAAAGTGTATCTGTGCTTGTGCTTCTTGACCTGGACAAGCTAACATCCTCTCTTTACATGTAATTATAAACATAAATATATGACATATTAAAGGCAAGATGATAACATTTTGTATTGGAATGTTGTTTATATTTCCTTAACTTTTCTACATATATTTGTAAAGATCCAAAAATAAATGATGCTACACAAGAACCAGTTAACTGTACAAACTACACGGCTTATGGTAAGACTTCCAGAAACATGTTTTTTTTTTTAATTATTTTTAAAACATTATTTCATAGATGAATGTGTGATTGCTAAAAGTAATTAATAAATGTGTTTTTTCTTGAGTTACTTCATCCTTCTGTTTCCAGAGCAACTTAATATTGGAGAACAGCTACGGGTTGTTAATAGTTAAAAAAAAAAAATCTTATTCTTAAATAATTATATAAATTAAGAAATTTTTTATTTTCATTCTTTTTTTTTTAAAGCTTTTGGAATCAGTTTATATAGCTTTCTTGATGCCTTGTATTTATCATGGTGTGTTTTATAAAGATGCCTCTTTAGATTTTTAATTACTTAGAAAGAACTTGAAAGGAGACTTACAGTTCAGTAATGTGCAGCGAGGAGCTGGTAATATATCACCCATATCTTGCACTTGTAAAATATACTTAGGTACATCCTAAGTATGGAAACAATATGATAAGGATTTTAAGTGCACATCAGTATTTTATTAGCAAGATGGTTTGATAGTGGATAACACCCTCAACCTAATGATGTGGGGAGCTTCTGTTATTCCAAAAAGTATTTAATGCCAGATAAAGATTAATAAGTTGTTTTGTTTAGCCTTTTCTTCTGAAGGGTTATATGTTGGAAAGGAGGTAGATAGATGTATGCTGGAGCTATTTGGATTTGGCATTCATATCTGGCATGGTTCATAATTTGGTTAATACCTACCTAGTATTTAATATCTAGTAATATCTACTATTTAATATCTAGTATTATCAAGAAAAGAACACTTACTGAATATATACTGATTGTTTTATTGTTTAGATGGGAAATAAGGTAATGATTGATGTTTTCTTTATAAATGAAAGCTACTAAACAGACTCATGGAAATGAGATTAAAGTGATTTTTTTTATTGCAAAAAGCTTTGTTTTTATAAAGTATCTTATAGTCAAATAATTGACTTCTTGATTATGACTTTGTATACATTTTAAAAAGATCTCGTCTTTTTATCTCTTCACATCTTGACACTGTTAACCCCGTTCTGATAAGCAAAGAGATTTGAAAGTAAGTTGTGTTCAACTTTTATAGCAGATATTTTGCTAGTATTCTGGAGTAATGAAATTTATCATATAAACAGTAATAGGTAATATGTATATATGATTTTTATAGTAAATATTGCTGAATATGTGTACATTTATTTAATTAGGATATGTTAGACTTAAAGGAACTTTGCACATAGTCCCCTCCTTTTTAACTTGCTTTATAAGTATACACTGACTTTCCTGTGTTAGAGTTCAGTCTTTTATAGTGTGCTCTCAGAATGGAGAATATTGTTGACATACATAAAGAAGAATCAGCTCTCAGATATCCAACCACTTATATGATATAGGTTGGAAGTCTTTGAATACTATTGTGACTTGGGTAACATTAAACTAGGATTGAGGCAGCCTGCTATCTCATGCCTTTTCTAGTCTGCAGATTTCCTTGTAGGTATGAAGATTTTGAAGTAAATTATTCTAAAAAGGAAATTTAGAATAAATTTTAAAGGAAATTACAACTAAAAAGAATAGTTTCTGACCAAAAAGAGCTCTGCCCTCAGTTAGGTGTCTCTTTTGTAAAATAAGTTTGAATCCACTTAAGTATTATCACTAAGTAAGTTTATAAACAAATACAAAATCAAATTATCAGATTGCTAGGAAATATAAAAGGACTTAGAGGTGTTACGGTCCTGTCATGGCCTGTCAGGTAAGTAATCATAGAAGATGTAAATGGAGAGCTGCAGAGAAATAAAAGGAAAGCTCTCTATATAAGGGAATGGTATGGTTATTTATTTGGAGGGAATAAACCGTAAGTGCCTAACAATCTGGGAACACATATATAAAATGTTCTAAATCAATAAATAAATGACTTTAGGTTGTTATTATGATTTTTCTTTTTTTTTTTTTATTTTTTTTTTTTATTAGTTGGAGGCTAATTACTTCACAACATTTCAGTGGGTTTTGTCATGATTTTTAAAAGAAAGTTTCTGAGACAAACGTGCTCACCAGGCTTCTACATATGACTGTATAATTTATGCATGACCCAAAAGTGTTCAGCCAAAATCTGGGATAGGTTCTACCAGCCTGTCCCTATCAGGAAGCTATGTTTGTCCACAGGATACTTTTTTTAAAATTTCCTTTTTAGAACATGAAAAGAGTAGTGGACTGGCTGTGAATTATTTCTGAGTCCTGACCTGTGAGGATATCAAAATGACCCTTGAAACATGCTGCTTCTGTTTTATTCATTGAGTGTATGATAGACTCACAGAATCTTTAAACTAAATTTAATTTTCTTAAGCTATACTTTTTGGTAAGGAATTAGTGGATGGAATGTTTTACAGAGAGGGAAGTTTAGGAGTATAGAGTAAGAATTGGGACCAAAGGCAAAGGAGATTCAATTATAACAGTAAACTATCATGGTCTTTAAATGGTTGTCAGTTAGCCCAATACCCGTTAACAAGCATCTTTATTTTTTGAGAAATTGTTTGTAATAAATAGTTTAATAATTAAATGGATCAAAACAAAAGTGAAAATTCATAAACTATCTGTTATTGTTCTTCAGTCGTTATGCTTGACTCTGTGACCCCATGGACTGCAGCATGCCAGGCTTTGCTGTCCTTCACCGTCTCCTAGAGTTTGCTCAAACTCCTGTCCATTGAGTCTGTGACGCTATCCAGTGATCTCATCCTCTGTCGTCCCCTTCTCCTCCTGCCCTCAATCTTTCCCAGCATCCAGGTCTTTTCCAATGAGTCAGCTCTTCACATCTGGTGGCCAAAGTATGGGAGCTTCAGCTTCAGCATCAGTGGTTCTAATGAATATTCAGGGTTGATTTCCTTTAGGATTGACTAGTTTGATCTCCTTGCTGTCCAAGCAACTCTTAAGAGTCTTCTCCAGCATCACAATTCAAAAGCATCAATTCTTTGGCACTCAGCCTTTTTTATGGTCCAATTCTCACATCCATACATGACTACTGGAAAAAAATAGCTTTCACTATCAAGACCTTTGTCAGCAAAGTGATGTCTGTGCTTTTTAATATGCTGTCTAGGTTTGTCATAGCTTTTCTTCCAAGGAGCAAGCTTCTTTTAATTTTACTGCAGCCACCATCTGCAGTGATTTTGGAGCCCAGGAATATAAAATCTATAACTATTTCAACTTTTTCCCCATCTGTTTGCTTGAAGTGATGGGACTGGATGCCATGAACTTTTTGAAGTTGAGTTTTAAGCCAACTTTTTCACTCTCCTCTTTCTCCCTCATGGAATGGTTCTTTAGTTCTTCCTTGCTTTCTGCCATTAGAGTAGTATCATCTGCATAACTGAGGTTGTTGATACTTTTGGCAACCTTGATTCCAGCTTGTGATTCACCCAGCTGGCATTTCGCATGATGTACTCTGCATAGAAGTTAAATAAGCAGAGTGACAATATACAGCCTTGTCGTACTTTCCCAATTTTGAATCCATCTGTTGTTCAACGTCCGGTTCTGTTACTTCTTGACTGCATGCAGGTGTTTTAGGAGACAGGTAAGGTGATCTCGTACTCCCATCTTTTTTAGAATTTTCCACAGTTCGTTGTGATCCACACTGTCAAAGCCTTCAGCGTAGTCAGTGAAGTAGAAGTAGGTCTTTTTCTGGAATTTTGCTTTTTCTATGATCCAGCAGATGTTGGCAGTTTGATCTCTGGTTACTCTGCTTTTTCTAAACTCAGCTTGTATATCTGGAAGGTTTTGGTTCATGTACTATTGGAGCCTAGGTAGAAGGATGTTGACCATTACTTTGCAAGCATGTGAAATGAGTGCAGTTGTATGATAGTTTGAATGTTCTTTGGGATTGGAAAGAAAACTGACCTTTTCCAGTCCTATGGCCACTGTTGAATTCTCCATATTTGCTGGTACATTGAGTGCAGCACTTTAACTGCATCATCTTTTGGGACTTGAAATAGCTCAGCTGGAAATCCATTACCCCTATGAGCTTTGTTCGTTGTAATGCTTCCTAAGGCCCACTTGACTTCATACTCCAAAATGTCTGACTAGGTCAGTGACCACACCATTGTGGTTATCCAGGTCATTAAGACTTCTCTGTAAAGTTCTTCTTTGTATTCGTGCCACAATTTCTTAATCACATCTGCTTCTGTTATGTCCTTGTCTTGTGTGTGCTGTGCTAAGTCGCTTCAATCAGGTCCAACTTTTTGCGATCCTATGGACTAAATGCCCACCAGACTCCTCTGTCCATGAGATTCTCCAGTCAAGAATATTAGAATTAGTTGCTGTTCCATCCTCCAGGGAATCTTCGAAACCTAGGAATCGAACCTGCATTGGCTGGTGGGTTCTTTACCACTAGCACCACCTGGGAAACACAAAACTATCTATTATTGGGAAAATATTTAATTTATTTAGATGTTATTATATGGCATTCTGCTAAGTGGTAGAGATGATACAAAAGAAAAGACGATTTCTGCCCTCAAGGAGTGTGCTGTCTAGTACATATATATACACATCTTGACATATATAGCAAGTGGTTTCAATTTTCTAATCAGTAAAATACAAAAGTATTAAAAACCCATTTCCAGAAATTTTGCTCTGGTCCTTTGACACAGGTCTTTTTTATTAAGATTTTATTGAAATGTATTTATGCAAAAGTACACTTAAATATTGTTGTTGTTGTCCAATTGGTCAGTCGTATCTGAATCTTTGTGACCCCATGGACTGCAGCATGCAAAGTCCTTCACCGTCTCCTGGAGCATGCTCAAACTCCTGTCCATTGAATCAGTGAGGCCATCCAACCATCTCACGTTCTCTGTCATCCCTTTCTCCTGTGTTCAGTCTTTACCAGCATCAGGGTCTTTTCCAAAGAGTCAGTTCTTCGCATCAGGTGGCCAAAGTATTGGAGTTGCAGCTTCAGCATCAGTCCTTCCAGTGAATATTCAGGATTGATTTCCTTTAGGATTGACTGGTTGAGTCTCCTTGCAGTCCTAGGGACTCTCAAGAGTCTTCTCCAGCACCACATTTCAAAAACATCAATTTTTTGACATTCAGCCTTGTTCATGGTCCAGCTCTCACATTCATATATGACTACTGGAAAAACCCCAGTTTTGACTATACAGACCTTTGTAGGCAAAGTGATGTCTCTGCTTTTTAATACACTGTCTAGGTTTGTCATAGCTTTTCTTCTAAGTAGTAAATGTCTTTTAATTTTATGACTAGAATAGAATCCCACACCATTTCCTGTCTAGATCACTCCTTTTTACTGTTATGAAACTTCGTTGATTATTTTGAGTTTAGCTTTTTTGTGCTTAAAAAAATAGTTCTGCTTTATATAATAAATACTGTCTATCAAGGTTAAGTTGTTGTTCACTCACTCAGTCATGTCTGACTCTTTGTGACCCCATGGTCTGCAGCACACCAGGCCTCCCTGTCCCTCATCATCTCCCGAAGGTTGCCCAAGTTCATGTCCATTGCATCGTTGATGCCAAGTTGATGCCATTTAAATCCCAGTCATTGGCCAGAGCCAAACATTTTGCAAGAAAACTGCAAATGGAATAATTTTCAGGATTGTAGCATGTTGCTTAATTTTGTCCACTAGTTAACATTTATGGGTAACTGGCTTCCTAAATCTCACCATACAGACTTATTTTACTTGTTTCTGAAATCCGTGTAAGCATGGCATTATTGTGGTGTAATGAAAAGGGTGTGATTAAAAGTGATGAATGTTAGTCTAGGACTTAAAGAATATTACCTAGTGTGAGACTTTGGTCAGCTCATTTAATTTCTTGGAATGTCAGTTTTTCTGTTTGTACAAGGAAAAAAAATTAAAAGCATATTACTAGTTCTGCCTACATAACAGGTTTTTTTTTTTCAAAATAAGGATCAAATGAAGTCACTATAAAATATGTAAAAATGAATAAACTCTAGGGCTGTAGGCATCCATTGAATTAATTCCATTTCACAAAGTCTTTTATTACTTTTACAGTCACTCACATGTTATATTTATTCCTCATGTTAGGTTCAGTCTCTTAGTCTTCTCAGTGGTGAAGTTCTCTAAGTTTTTAGAGTTTAGGTTGAACATTTTCTCTAGCCAGGCACAATACTTTACATGCCAAATGCCTTTAATACATGGCTAGTAGTATTACAAGGGTCTTATTTTTGTTTCACAGATTACAAAACAAGGTTCAGTGAGATTTCATAACTTGACCAGAAGAACATACTAGTTAAGTGACAAGAGTTTGGACTTAAACCTAAATTTGCCCCATTCTGAAGTACTGCATTTTGGCATTTTCTAGCAAATCTGATCAGTTTTCATGTTTCTCTTATCATTTTCTCATGTCATGTCATCTCACTTTATACTGAGAGCAGCCCCTCATCCATTCTAACTAAAGTATGTAGTTTTTGTCCCTTGAAATAATTAACTCATACTTCTGTCAGACTTCTCTAGAAATATTGTGGCAATGTGGTTTTCCCTTCACTCTGGTATTTCCACTAATTGTATCTTTCCTGAGGTTCTAAGTCTGAAATGTGGGGCATTTTTCTCTCCTTATCTGTCTCATTGACTACAAAGTAGCTCATATTGAATACAGATCATTTCTTATATTAGAAATGATAAAATACATTAAAAACTAAAGTTGTCAAAATTTGAGAGTTTGAACAATTAATAGAATCTAACAAAAATTATAATTTATTTGTTTTTCATATTTTTATAAAGCATTTTTACAACTCACCTATAAATGGAAGCTTCCCAGGTGGCTCAGTGGTAAAGAATCCGCCTGCAATGCAGGAGACGCAGGAGATTCGTGGGTTTGATCCCTGGATTGGGAAGATTTCCTGGAGTATGAAATGGCAACCCACTCCACTGTTTTTGCCTGGGAAATCCCATGGACAGAGCAACCTGTCGAGCTACAGCCCATGAAGTTACAGAGAGTCAGATATGACTGACAAGCATGCATGCCCACCTCCATAAATGTTTAATCTTTAAAAATTTTGTAAAGGAAGCTGTAATCTCAAAAAACAGTGCATTTCTCTAAAGCAAAGTATATTGGACAAAGCCTCTAGGGGAATCCTCCTGGGTCCTCAGCAGTTAAAGTCCCAAGTCCTAATCACTGGACCCCCAGGGAAAGCTCCACATCAGTCTGATGTCTGCTTCTGTCTTCATACTGCATCCTGCCTGCATGCCTTCACAGCATCTTCTGCCTGTGTGTGTTCACTTTCCCCTTTTTGAAGGATACCCATCTTACTGCATTAGGGCCCACCCTAATGACCTCATCTTAATTTGGATGCAAAGTTGGATTGCAAACTTAAATTTGCAAAGATGCAATTATTTCGAAGTAAGGTCACATTCTGAGGTGCTGAGGGTTAGGACTTCGATATATCTTTTTGGGAGAGTGCAGTTCAGCCCACAGTATGTCTTTACAATAACCAGTTTCCAGATCCTAAGTTGTTTTTTTGTTTTGTTTTTTTAATTTTTAAGTTGAAGGATAATTGCTTTACAGAATTTTGTGGTTTTCTGTCATACATCAGTGAGAATCAGCTTTTATTATATGTGTATTTTTTTCCTACAATTAATGTAAAATTTCTGAATTTAAAAGAAGAGCCCTTTCATATTCTTGGTTGGATCATGATACATATCAAATTGCTGTGTTTAGAGTCCACTGTAAAGAATGCTATAATATTTCAATATTAAGGGCAGTATTTACAGTATGGTGGAAATAAAATTTTTCCCAGCCATTTAAATCCATGGTGAAAAATTTTAGATGTCAATTTAAAAATGTGTGAGGGAATATATAGTTTTAAAAAATTTTAGGGAGTATGTGAGCAAAATTTTTTGAACACAGCTGATCTAGAGCATTGTTTTTCAACCTTAGTATTAGTAATGTTTGGGGCTAGATAATTATTGTGAGGAGGCGATCTTGTGCCTTGTAGAAGGTTTAGAAGCATCCTGGCCTCCATCCACTAGATGCCAGTATCATTTTCCCAGTAGTGACAACCAAAAATGTTTCAAGACATTGCCAAATATCCCCTGGAAAGCAAAATTACTTCCTGTCATTCCTCCACCGTTTAAACAGAGCATACGCCTCTCCTGTCAGTCGGTGACATAGAGAATGCATTAGCATTTCAGGTGTTTGTTAATCTCAGTTTTGAGTTGTCTGCTACATGCTCGTGCTTATGCTCCTCGGTCGCTCACCTGTATCTGACTCTTTGTGACCCCATGGACTGTAGCCCGCCAGGCTTCTCTGTCCACGGAATTCTCCAGGCAAGAATACTGGAGTGGGTTGCCATGCCCTCCTGAGAGGATCTTCCCAACCCAGGGATTGAACCCGCTTCTCTCGTGTCTCCTGCATTGGCAGGTGGATTCTTTACCACTGTGTTGCCTGGGAAGCTGTCTGCCATATAGCTCCAGTCAAAAGCATGACCTAAGATGGCAGACCAAGAGATATAACTTAAGGGACTTGATAATAATTGATTCACAGAAATCAGTAAGCTTTATCCCTGTCTCAAGGCAAATGGCCAGACAGCTACATATAAATCATCTGTTGACTTCTGTTGCCCTATCTCTGTCAATCCTAACATTATAAGCCCTTGCTTATATCTGAAGTCAGTGTGAGAAAAGGCTATGTGGAAAAGTTTTATTGTTTTGTAAAGGTTCTTACTATTAAGGACCTTCTCTATTACATTCCTTTACTCTTGTGTCATGTACCAAACCAAGTTCCCACAGTGGTTTAGAGGTGAATTGGTATGCTTTCAGTTATATCACAGTTGCCTTACTACCAGGAGCCTCTAAGCTAAATTTGTGATCAATTACACTGTCTTCCCTTAGTTGTTTCCTAGGATAATTATTTCTTCACTCTCTCTTCCTTTCATTTTATTACCTTCTTTCTTATCTAAATGGTTCTCAGTTTTACTGAATCTGTGCTTTTTAGCATAAGCACCTTCTTGTGTTGGAAATCTAAACACATTAAATAAGTAAAGTTTATGGGACGATATAGTTTGAACTACCAGTAACACAACCAAAGAGTGCAAAGTCATTACAGGGTGTTTTTCCTAGCATCATTCTCTCAACGTACTGCTGCTGGTAAGTCACTTCAGTCGTGTGCGACTCCGTGCGACCCCACAGACGGCAGCCCACCAGGCTCCCCCGTCCCTGGGATTCTCCAGGCAAGAACACTGGAGTGGGTTGCTACTTCCTTCTCCAATGTGTGAAAGTGAAAAGTGAAAGTGAAGTCGCTCAGTCATGTCCGACTCTTAGCAACCCCATGGACCTACCAGACTCCTCCATCCATGGGATTTTCCAGGCAGAGTACTGGAGCAGGGTGCCATCGCCTTCTCCGTCTCAATGTACTACCCTGGCCTAAAAAAGGACAGTGATTTGTTGGAAATCTTAAGGTAATTATAAAGTAGACAGAAAATAAATACCATTTATTTTTCTTTCATAATAAAAGATGGGTCTCTGTGGGGTTTTTTTTTAGTCTATTATAGCAAGTTCTATTTTCATTTTCTCAAAAAATTATAATCATTGATGTTAAGCATAAAGATAAGCATTTCCTGAAACTAGCCTAAAGGTATTAGTACCTTTTAATCAGAAATGGTGAAGGAGTGAAAAATACTAACATTTATTGATTGCCTACTAAGTGTTCAGCTTTATGCTACATCATTTATATCACATTTAATCCCCACAGTAATCTTCCTATGATCTTAGTGCTACTTTTATCTACATGGAATCCAAGTTTCTGAAAGAGGCAATGTACAGATAGGTGATTCTCCTTCCAAAGTTCTTACTTTATGTGATGAGGCCACAAAAGCTTCAGGACAGTACCTGCTTAGCACATAGTAAGCTCTGTAAGTGTTACTTCCTCTTATTAAGTCATCTGGGTTATGAATAAAGATCAAATTACTAAATGCTGAGATAACATACTACATCAAATCCTAGAGGGAATGGAGAAGCAAACCCATTTAGAATAAATAAAAAGTTATTTATAATAAAGAAGAATCTTAGTTTATTGTAGTTTATTCTTATCTATAAGAATTTTATAACCTGAAAATGCAAAATCAGATTATGTTTTATGTAATGAATTGCCTGATGAGTTACCAACAAAAAATTCGAGAAGTATTCTTCACCCTAGAGATGAAGTAAAGGACAGTAATGTTATGCAATTCTTCTTTGGTCATCTTTGTCAGGGGCAGGAGATTGAACATTATCTTATCTTGTACGTGAATATATATAATATAGCTTTTCCTATCCAAATTATAATCTCATATCATATCTTATATTGGGAGGTGGTTGGTTTGAACATTAGATTTCCTTGTGTGCATTGCTAGCCTTAGGAAAAGAGCATAATTACATAATTTTCCACAGGAAAAAGAAATAATGGATTCTTGCTTTTTTCTGCCTTTAGTACAGTGTTTTCCAGCACCTAACATAACTTGTAAGGATTTTGGTGGCAACGAAACACATTTTACTGGAAACGAAGTTGGTTTTCTCAAGCCTATATCTTGCCGAAACGTGTAAGTATATTACTGAAGCTAAATTTTCTGATTTACATGCCTGAGTTAAGTCTCAGCTGAGTGGAATGAAGAGTAGAGTTAATTTATAAGGAGAATCCTGCACTAATACAAACTTTTATCTTTTTGCTTTTGTCAGAAAACCTCTATTTTAAGTGTGTGTATTGTTTTAAAAATGCAGTTTACCAACAAAATAAAGCTTAGTAGTTCACTGTATGGGATAAATAGACTGAGTGGCTTCAGGCCATGTCAGTTCAGTCAGTTTATGCTACCAAATGGATTATGAAAAAATTCTGTTTTCAAAATGTGGGGACTTTCTTGAGTGCAAATAAGGGACTGCATACCTACAGTATTTAAAGAATGCTAGTTAGTAATCATTTGCATTTTGAAACTTGGTTTCTTTGTAATTGGTTTGGATAATGAATGATAATGTTTAACAATTCAGAAGTTAGTTTTTTTATATTAAGACAAATGACTTTGTTTTGTTGGAAATATTCTTAGCTTAAAGAACTTTTAAGTTTGCTGTTTGTTTTTGCTCCAGTAAAGCTGACAGTTTATTCTTATATTTCTACTTTGTTCTGAAAGCATGATTTAGTTTCACCCATTTTTATTAATTCCTGGCATTGTATTTTTACTTCTTACTGTATGTTGTTGCATTTTATATAATGGTACCTATTTTGCAGTTGTATAAATAAAGGCCACTATTTGTTTCTACAAGTTCCATTAGAATTCTTAGAAATTACTACTGGAGTCTTTTTTCTTTTCTTTTGACCCTACTTTACAAAGTTAATGAGGAGCTTTAGATTCTGTCTTGCTGTGTAATCCAATCACTTAAGCTTCTTGGGTTCTAAGATTTCTCATTAGTAAAATAATAATTGTTAAGAGGAATTATTTTCAAAGTACTTAGATATGATTTAGTCAGTTTTTAAATTTATAGGTTGATATTTCCAAATGACAAATAATTTGTTAAGTGTTGGTGGTCCAAGAAAACATTTGTTAAGAACCACTCAGGTTGGACACTGCAGATTCATTTTACCTGTAATGTTCACATCACAATGATCTGCCACTTAATTTCCAAGTTAACTCTGATTTTTCTTTTAATGTCTCTGAGTGGATTAGACTGAAATGCAACTGAGCTATACTAATCATGCTCACAAGACATTCATGTCAATTGTGGTAAGAAATATAATTATCAAGGAAACTAGATACTCCAAGCCTACTGGTCAACTTATTTCTCTCCTATAGTAAAGTCCAAAATTTCAAAATAGGATTTGCTGGATGAGCATTGAATCAGAACAAAAGGAGTTAGGTTGATGGATAATTTTAATGATAAATCACAAAAGTAATATAACCTAATACATTACTTTCCTCTATTAGAATATTCAGTATGTGCCTTTCAAGCAACCACCTGCTGGTGAGCTACTGAAGACTCACTGACAAATTGTTAATTCATTGAGTGTTCCCTTTTCCAGTTTACATATTTTCCTTCTCCTGTTGGCATATCCTTTCATAATATTGATACTTGATTAAAACTCCATCTTAATATCACAGATGTGGCCATTCCATAAGGTACTCTTTAGCAACTGAAGTCTATTAACTATGTCTAATCAGTTACCAAGTCACACCTGTTTATACTGCCCATCTAGACTATTTGGAGCAACCTAACTGTTTTAACAGATGCCTTTAGAATTTTAGTGGCTTAACCCAATAAATTTTATTTCTCACTCATATCATAATCCAATTTGTGTTGGTTTGGAGGTCTGCATGAGGTAAAGGAAGTGATAGTTGCTCCATGCAGATATGCAGGGGTCTTATACCTTTCATCTTGTGACTTTACTTCCTCTAGTCCTTAGAGTCTTTTCCATTCAGCTAACAGATGGAGAGAGATGGAACACCTATAGACATGTTTTATGGACCAGACATGGTGTACATGATGGCTTACGTCACTTCTGTCCCCATTCCATTGGCCAGAACTAAGTGATGGCTGCATTTAACTGCAAAGTGAGCTAGAATATTAATACACAGGCATACCTCAGAGATATCTTGAGTTTGGTTGCAGATCAGTGCAATAAAGCAGGTTACACGAATCTTCTGGTTTCCCTGTGTATATAAAAGTTATGTTTATACTGTGTGTAGTCTATTAAGTGTGCAATAACATTGTGTCCAAAAATCCGTACCTTAATTTAAAAATAATGCTGTTGAAAAAATGTCACTGACAGACTTGCCTGGTGAAGGGTTGATACAGACCTTCAATTTGTAAAAAACAAAACAAAACAAAACAAAACTCAGTGTATCTGTAAAGCACATTAACACAAAGCACAGCAAAACAAGGTGCGCATGGAATGTAGCTGCATGTCTGTGAGAAAAAGCAAAATGATTTGATGAGCAGTTAGGTACATCTCTGCTGCACCACCAGTTTTTAGATTATTCTTCAGGGTGATTTATTTATATCGATCCCTGCTTTTCTAATTTCATTCCCCTTACTAGCCAAGCTTGTTGAGGGGCTTGTTTCTATAATATTTATCTTTTATGAATTTTTAGTCTAATGCAGCATGGCTTTTGGCCATACTAAAATTCACCAGCGATCTTTGTTACTATATCAAATGGATATTTATAGTCTGTATCTTAATCCTTCTACAGCATTTGGTATTCCTTTTTCTTAAAATACTTTATTTCCTTGACTTAGAGTATAAAACATACTTCACAATTTCCTTTGATTCCTATTCTTTTCCTTATTTCTTATATCTTGATATTCCCAAGATTATGTTTTTGGTCCTTTTCTTCCTTCATCCACCCCTTTGGTTTCTCAGACCATCTTTATATAAAGATCCCAAACTGAATCTATTGTCTCTTCCTTCAATCATTTCCTCCTTTGTATTAGTGAATGCAGCTGTTCTATCCAGTTCCTTAAGGAGAAACTTTGGAGTCGTTCTCCAAAGAATGACTCATTCCCTACATTTAGTCTGGCTGCTTCTGCCTTCAATATTTCCCAGTTTTGTTTCCTTTTCTCTTCCACTGCTAGTAGCCAGTAGATTATCACTTGAGTTTCTACCAAGCCTCCCAGTTTATTTCTCTACTGCTATTCTGGTGATCCATTTCAATGTAGAGAGGGCACTACTGCCGTCACTGCAAAATCTGACATCCTTGTAATATTAGATGCATAGACAGGATCTCTGGGCTGTTTACTGTCTCCCCCAACTCCCTGAGAATGTCTTAATTGTGAGTGCAGTGCGAAAAATAGGATTATAAGCAGGAGACATGATCAGATTTGACTTTAGTATGATGATTCCAACTACCTCTTTATTTCTTTACTCTTATTTGTAGCAACTCCTTGAAAGGATCATCTAATACTTCTTTTCTTTAGTTTTTTTCCAATTTTTTTTTATTGAGTTAACATTGGTTTGTAACATGTTTCATGTATACATTATAATTCAACTTCTATATATACTACAGGCTGTTTGCCACCAAGTCTAGCTCCCATCCATCATCATGCAGTTGATCCCCTTTACCCATTTCATCCACCTCCCACCTGCCTTCACCTCTGGGGACTACCAGTATCTTCTGTTTCAGTGTGTTTGTTTTCATGTTATTTTTTGTTATTCATTTACTAATTTTTTGTATGTGCCACATATGAGCAAAATGGGCTTCCCTGATGGCTCAGCGGGTAAAGAATTCCCCTACAGTGCAGGAGACACAGAAGACACGGGTTCAATCCCAGAGTCAGGAAGATCCCCTGAAGGAGGCAATGGCAGCCCACTCCAGTATTCTTGCCTGGAAAATCCCATGGCCAGAGGAGACTGGTGGGCTACAGTCCATGGGGTCACAAAGAGTCGGACATAGCTGAGCATGAGCATGCACTATGTCCCATTGTCTCTGCAAGGCTCAGGCCCAGCCATGAGTGAAATCATATGATATTTGTCTTTCTCTATCTCACTTCTTTCACTTAACACAATGCCCTCAAGATCTGTCCATATTGTCACAAATGGCAAGATTTTTTTTTTTAGTGAATGAGTAGTAGTCTTGTATGTTTAGATATGTGTATATATCTTTTTATCCATTCATTCACCAGTGGCCTTAGGTTGTTTCCACATCTTGGCTAAGGTTAATAATGCTGCAGTGAACATTGGAATGCATATATATTTTTGAATTAGTATTTCCTTATTCTTTGGATGAATACCCAGAAGTGGAATAGCTAGATCATATGGTAATTTTATTCTTAATTTTTTGAGGAATCTCCATACTGTTTTTCATAGTGGCTGCTCCAAATTACATTTCCACCAACAATGCATGAGTATTCCCTTTTTCTCCACAGCCTTTCCAACATCTCGTTTTTTCTTGTTTTTATGATGATAGCCATTCTAATGTGTGAGGTGATAACCTCATTGTGGTTTTAATTTGCATCTCTCTGATGATTTGTGATATTGAACATCTTCTTTTCAAGTGCCTATTAGCCATGTCTTAAATGGAAAATTGTTCGGATCATATGCCCATTTTTAAATCAGGTTGTTTGTTTTGTTGTAATTGAGTTGTATGATAAGAATTGCACTGAATGTAGATTCTATTAGGTAATTTGTATTTTAGCAATGTTAATTCTTCCAATTCATGAGCATGGGATATTTTTACATTTCTTTGTGTTTTCTTCAGTTAATTTCAATAATTTCCTATAGTTTTCAGTGTCCAGGTCTTTCATTTCCTTGGTTAAATTTATGCCTAGGTATTCCATTCTTTTTGTTGCAATTGTAAATGGGATTTTTTAAACTTCTTTTTCTTCTAGTTGTTAATGTATAAAAGAGCATATTTTTGTATATTGATTTTCTACCTTGCTGTTTTACTGTATTTGTTTATTCTAATAATTTTTTTTTTGCAGCATGTTTAGGGTTTTCTGTATATAAAATTGTGTCATCCACAAACAGTGACAGCTTTACTTCTTCCTTGCCAATATGGTTGTCTTTTATTTCTTTTTCTTGCCTAATTGCTCTGGCTATGAATTCCAGTATTATGTTGAATAAGAGTGTTGAGAGTGGGTATCCTTATCTTGTTCCTGATCTTAGAGGGAAAAGCTTTCAATTTGTCACTGCTGAATATAATAGCTATAGGTTTATTATATATGGGCTTTACTATATAGAAGTACCTTCCTTCTATACTCATTTTATTGAAAGTTTTTTTTTATCATAAATGAATGTTGAATCTTGTCAGATGCTTTATCTGCATAAATTGAGATGATCATATGATTTTTATTCACTTTGTTAATATGATATATAACATTGATTTGCAAATGAACCATCCTTGCATTCCTGTAATAATCCCATTTGATCATGGTATATAATCCTTGTAATGTATTATTGTATTTGGTTTACTAATATTTTGTTGAGGATGTTTGCATCTGTGTTCATCAGAGATATTGTTTTGTAATTTTCTTCTCTTTTGATGTCCTCGTCTTGTTTTGGTATCATAGTAATGTTGGTTTTCTAAAATGAGTTAGGAAGTGTCCCCTCCTCTTCATTTTTTTGGAAGAGATTGAGAAAGATAGGTATTAAGTCTTTGAATGTTTGGTAGAGTTCACCAGTGAAACCATCTGGTCCTGGACTTTTGTTTTGGGGGAGGTTTTTGATTACCATTTTAATCTCTTAGTTGGTAATTGGGCTATTCAAATTTTCTATTTCTTATGGATTCAGTCTTGGAAAGCTGTATGATTCTAAGAATTTATTTGTTTCTTCTAAGCTGTCCAATTTATTGGCATACAGCTATTCATAGTAGTCACTTATAATCCTTTATATTGGGTTGATCAAAAAGTTCTTTCTGGATAAGATGACATGGGAAAACCCAAATGATCTTTTTCGCCAACCAAGTATTTCTTTGATATCCATTGTAACTTCTCCTCTTTTATTTCTGATTTTACTTATCTGAGTTCTTTCTTTTTTTAAGTGAGTCAGGCTGAAGGTTTGTCAAGTTTATCTTTTCAGAGAACCAGCTCTTAGTTTCATTCATCTTTTCTATTTTCTTTTTAGTCTCTGTTTCATTTATTTCCAAGTTCATTTTTATTATTTCCTTCCTTCTACGGATTTTGGGCTTCATTTTTTTCCTTGTTTTTTCTAGTTGCTTTAAATGTATGGTTAGATTATTTGTGGTTTTTCTTGTTTCTTGAAGTAGACCTGTATTTCTATAAACCATTCTCTTAGTACTGATATTACATGTGTGTCAGAGATTTTGCTATGTTATATTTTCCTTTCTCTTCAGATATTTTTTAAATTTCCCCTTTAATTTTTTCACTGATGCAATAGTTGTTCAATAGTTTGTTGTTTAGTCTCCACAGATTTATGACTTTTCCAGCTTTCTTCTTAAAATTGATTTCTAGTTTCATACCATTGTGGTCAGAAAAGATACTTGATATAATTTCAGTCTTCTTAAATTTATTAAAGCTTGTTCTGTGCCCCAGCAGATGGTTTATCCTTGGGAACATTCTGTGTGCCCTTAAGAAATATGTTTATTCTGTAGATTTTGGATAGAATGTTCTGTATACATCTATTATTAAGTCTCTTTGGTCTAGTGTTTCATTTAAGGTTGAGTTTTCCTTGTTCTCTTTCTGTCTGTGTGATCTATCCATTTACTGTGGGCTGTTACCATCTCCTTCTCTCACTGTGATGCTGTCAGTTTCTCCCTTTAAGTCAGTTATATGCTTTATATATTTTGGTGCTCTGTTGTTAGGTGCATATGTATTAATAAATATGTTTTCTAAATGAATTGCACCCTTTATCGTTAGTATATAATGCCCGTCTCTGTCTTTTGTTAACTTTTTTGGTCTGAAGTCTGTTTTGTCTGATATGAGTATGGTTACGCCTGCTTTCTTTTGGCTGCCAGTTGCTTAGAGTATCATTTTGCAGCCCTTCACTTAGAACTGAGATGCGTCTCCTAGAGTCAGCATATAGTTGGGTCTTATGTTTTACTCCATCCAGGCACTCTGTGTCTTCTGCTTGGTGAATTCAATCTATTTACATTCAGAGAGGGTGCATGTGTGTGTGTGTGTGTTTGCCATGCTGTGTGGCATGCAGGATCTTAGTTTCCCAACCTGGGATCGAACCCATGCCCCCTGCAACGGAAGAACAATCTTAACCATGGGACCACCAGGGAAGTTCCCATTTAGTGTGATTATTGATGTATGAGGACTTGGTATTGCCATTTATCTTTTGTTTTCTGGTTGTTCTGTAATTCCATTGTTTCTTTTTCTTTTCATTTCTGTACAAGAAAATGGTAGTCTTCTATGATGTTTTTCTCAGTTTCCTCTCCTTTTTTTTATGTTTTGTGTCTCTGCTCTAGATTTTTGTTTTTGTGGTTGTCATGAGGTTTGCATAAATATCTCAAAGATAGTCCTTTTTCTGTTGGTGGTATCTTTTTAAAAATTTTTATCTATTTATTTTTGGCTATACTGGGATCTTCGTTACTGCACAGGCTTTTCTCTCGTTGTGGTGAATGGGGGCTACTCTCTAGTTGTGGTGTACGGGCTTTTCATTGCGATGGCTTCTCTTGTTATGGAGCACAGACTCTAGGGCTGCACAGGCTTCAGTAGTTGCAGCACATGAGCTCAGTATGTAGCTTCTGGACTCGAGAGCACAGTCTCAGCAGTTGTGGCACACTGGCTTAGCTGCTCCTCGGCATGTGGGATCTTCCCAGCCCAGGGATCAAACATGTGTCTCCTGCATTGGCAGGCAGATTCTTTACCGCTGAGCCACCAGGGAAGTCCTGTTGGTCGTAGCCTATCCTCATATTCCTATAGAGGTTGCCTCTTTTTTCCTTTTTCCCTTTTATATTTTTGTTGTCACAAATATGTCTCAGCACAGAATACTGTGAATTCATTAACAAATTGATGTCGTTATAGTTATTTTTTTCATCCTTTAATCTTTGCTATAATTAAGTGTTTAACAACCTGTTTTTAATGATTTGTGTTTTGTTTTAATTTGGCTGTGCCGAGTCTTCATAGCAGCATGAAGGATCTTTGTTGCCACATACTGGATATTTAGTTGTGGCATGTGGGATCTAGTTTCCTGACCAGGGATTAAACTGGGGCCCCCTGCATTCAGAATGCAGAATCTTAACCACTGGACCACCAAGAAATTCCCAGCAACCCATTCTGATATATAGTTACCGTTTTCTGATTCTATTTATTTATTAGCTTAAAATTTTTTGTACTTTTGCTTTTTCATTTCAAGTAGAATTTTTTTCAGCATTTCTTGTAAGGAAAGTCTAGTGATGATAAACTCCTTCAACTTCTGTTTGTCTGGGAATGCCTTTATTTCTCCCTATATCTGAATAAAACTTATGCTGTATAGAGTATTCTTGGCTGACAGTTTTTATCTTTCAACATTTTGAGTTTGTCATTCTGCCCTGTCCTGGCCAATAGAGTTTCTGCTGAGAAATCTGCTGATCATCTAGTGGGGATACCTTAGTAGGTTGCTGTCTTTTTTCCCCCTGGCTGCCTTTAAAGTTGTTTCTTTGTCATTGACTTTTGACAGTTTTAATGTGTCTTGGGGAAGGTCTTTTTAGGTGTTCTATTTGCTACGTGGGCTTGTATATCTAGCCCCTTTCCCAGATTTGAGACATTCTCAGCTACTACTTTGAAGGGGGCGACAGAAGATGAGATGGTTGGATGGCATCACCACCTCAGTGGACATGAGTTTGAGCAAGCTCTGGGAGTTGGTGATGGACAGGGAAGGCTGGCGTGCTGCAGTCCATGGGGTCACAGAGTCAGACATGACTGAGTAACTGAGCTGAACAGATATTACTTCCTTAAATAAGCTCTGTTTCCTTCTCCTTCTCTTTTCCTTCTGGTATACCCATTGTCCTTATTTCGCCTTTCTAATGGAGTTGGATAGTTCTTGTAGTTTCTTCATTAAAAAAAAAAAAAAAAGACTTAGTTCTTACTCCTCTTTCACCTGAATCATTTCTCAGTTTCTGTCTTTAAGCTCACTAATTCTCTCTTCCATATGGTCTACTCTATTTCCAGTGTTTTTTAATGCCATTCTTCATATCATTTATTGAGCTCTTCAGCTTCATAACTTCTGTTTGGTTCTTTTTTAAGAGTTTCTTTCAGTGTCTTGGATAAAATGTTCCTTCTTTTCATTAATTTTTTTCCTTAATTCATTGAATTGCTTTTCTGTTTTCTTATAGCATGTTGAGTTTCTTCCTGATAGCTATTTTGAATTCTCTGTGAGACCACAGTTTTCTGTGATTTTAAGTTTGGTTTCTGGAGAATTGTCATTTTCTTTTTCTGATGCTGTGTTACTATGGCTTTTCATGGTGCTTGATGAGTTGTTCCTTTGCTGGCATGCTTGAGGTAGTGAATGCCTTTCTCATTTAGGTAGAGCTTTATTTACTTTGATTCTAACAGTTCAACAGGTTGGTAATTAGAGTATTTTTTTTTGTTTTTCAGTAGATGGCACTGCAGCACAGTTTATAGCTTGGCTTCTCTTACCTGAGATGCCTCTGGCTATATTTAACTGGCACTTTCTACTCTCTATCACCTCTGCCAGAGGTGTCACCAGTTCCCTTATCATCTCTGCTTCTTTCCTCAGGGGTTACTGGTGCCCTAATGCTGCAAGAGTTGCTGTCGTTACTGGCATCACCACCAGGGACACCAGGATGGCAGGTCTCTCTGCCACAAGTGGGGTTGCCTGGGTTGTGGACTCTGCTGTAGCGGTGAGGGCAGGGGAGAGCCAGATTTGTGGGTGCTGTGGGATGGAACAGAGTCACAGGCGCTGCTATGGCCCTTCAAGTCTTTCTTAAGGCTGCTCTGTTCTGTATTTTGCCCTCATTGTTGCCAGAACTGCTCTTGGTGAGGTCACTAATGATCTCCTCTTGGTTAAATTTAGTGGTAAATTCTCAGGCATTCTTATATCATCCATCAGTCACATTTGGCACAGTTGATCACTCTGTTCTTCTTAATACACTGACTTCACTTGACTTCCAAGATACCACACACTTTTTTTTTATTTTTTACTTTTTTATTTTGTATTGGAGTAAAGCCAATACACCTGATAATTTCAGGTGGACAGCAGAGGGATTAAGCCATACATATACATGTATCCATTCTCCCCTAAACTCCCCTCCCATCCAGGCTGCCACATAACATTGAGACGAGTTCCCTGTGTTATACAGTAGATCCATGTTGATACCACACTCTTTTGGTTTTACTTCTTCCTCCCTGTTACTCTTTTCTGGTTTCGTCTCTTCTTCATCTGGGAAGGTTTGTTGTACATTATTGTGACAATAGCTCGCAAATACTCCCCTGCAGTCTATCTTCAGCATAGCAACTAGAGTGACTATTTTCACACCATACCTCTGCTTACCTCTGCAGTGGCTTCACATATC
This sequence comes from Dama dama, assembly GCF_033118175.1. NCBI lineage: Eukaryota > Metazoa > Chordata > Mammalia > Artiodactyla > Cervidae > Dama > Dama dama. The sequence continues at coordinate 81,352,560 of NC_083700.1, forward strand.
TCTCAGAGTAAAAGACGGTGTTTTTATAGCACTTAACAATGATGTTCAAGGCCCTGCATGATCTGCCCTCTTTGCCCTGTTCTCTCTCTGACCTTGTCTCCTTCTGTTCTTCCCCTTCCTCCATTCCTCCTACACGTGCTTCCTTAATAGACCTTGAACACGCCAGGTAGGCTGCCTTTGCAACAGCAGTTTCTTTTGTCTGGGACACTCTTCCATCAGAGGCATGGCATGGCTAAATCTCTTACCTCCCTTAGGTCTTTGCTGAAATACCACCTTCTCAATGAAGCTTACTCTTGTCACTCCACTTAAATGGCCCTTATCTGTATCACTGGCATTCTGAATTCCCTATACAACCTAATCCACTTCTTTTTTCATAGCATTTATGACTGTCTTTTTTTTTTTTTTAATATTTATTTGTTTGACCACACCAGGTCTTAGTTGCAGCACATGGGGTCTTCAATCTTCATGTCTCCATACAGGATATTTTAGTTGCAGCACATGGGATCTAGTACCCTGATCAGAGCTCGAACCTGGGCCCCCTGCATTATAAGCACAGTCTTAGCCACTGGACCACTAGGGAAGTCCTTCTTTATGACTTTCTAACACACAATTTATATGTTTAGGTCTATGGGCTTCCCTCATAGCTTAGTTGGTAAAGAACTAAGTTGGTCTCCTGCAATGCAGGAGACCCCGGTTCGATTCCTGGGTTGGGAAGATCCCCTGGAGAAAGGATAGGCTACCCACGCCAGTATTCTTGGGCTTCCCTTGTGCTCAGCTGGTTAAGAGTCCTCCTGCAATGCGGGAGACCTGGGTTCAATCCCTGGGTTGGGAAGATTCCCTAGAGAAGGGAAAGGCTAACCACTCCAGTATTCTGGTCTGGAGAATTCCATGAACTGTATAGCCCATGGGGTCGCAAAGAGTTGGACACAAATGAGAGACTTTCACTTAGGTTTATTACTTGCTGCCACTAGATTGTAAGCTCTTTAAAGGCAGGAATTTTTATCTCTTCTGCTTATTTATATATCCCAGTAGCCTGAAATAGTCCCTGGCACTCAGTAGCCACTCAAAAAGCATTAATTGAATGGATGAATGAACTGATTAACAAACAGTAATAATTAACATTATTTTCTAAAATGTTTTCATGTTGGAAATATATGAATGTGACATTCAGGTTCTGATTCTGTGCAGGAATGGCTATTCATACAAGGTGGCAGTTGCACTGTCTCTTTTCCTTGGATGGTTGGGAGCAGATCGGTTTTACCTTGGATACCCTGCCTTGGGTGAGTGTACTTTATTTAAAAAAAAAATTCTTGTGAAACTTGTAGGTAAATGTACCTATTCTTATAGATTAAATCTCTGCATACTATTAATAGTTACAGGTTCCATGTAGCTGGAGTTGAATAGTCAATGTTTTTCTCTGATTACAGAGCTAGCAGTTAGCTCTGTAGTGAACTTGGGTAAAAGATACTGACTTTGTTTTTTTTTCATCTTTATGAAAGCACACACTCAAGACAGTGCAGCCATTAGGATAGTAGACTGGAGTTGTCATTGCTAGTGCTAGGTACACATTGGGTATTCAATAAATGTTTTAGGAATAAATGCGTATCTTTTCCTATCCCTCCAAAAATATTTGCCTTCTACCTGGATCTCTATCAGTGTTACTTTGGGAATAGAAACTACTTCTTTCAGGAGAAGTTGGGGTTGGAACTGCAGCAACCAGTATGAGCTGCTGTGGAGCCCGATTATTACCCCTAGCATCCTTCCCCACACCTTCCTCCTGGTTGTAATTTATACATTTACCATAGTTATTAATGCTTCTGAAAGCGAGTCACATTTGATAATAGCTTTGGTTTAAATAGTACTTTCACATGTCTCCCCTTATTTGAGCCTTAAAACTCTCTGAGTTTATCATCCTGTTTAAATCTGCTTTAACAGGTAGGGAAATTGTCACCAGAGAGGTTAAAGGATTTGCTACCTCTGGAGGCCTTGCTTTATACTCTGATATATTTGTTATCATCATTGTTTTATGGATAGGAAACTTGTCATGAGATTAAGAGATTTACCCAAGGACACTCATCCAGTGACCTGAATTTGAACCCAAATACTCTGGCTCAAGAGATCATGCTTTATTTACTGTAGTACTTTGCTTCTATATTAGCCCTTCAGTGAGCAGTTTTAAAGTTTCTGAGTGCTCTGCTTTCTAACTACCAAAGCTAATCTTATTCTTTCCATCTTGCTACCCACCAGAGATCAAAGAGGAATCTTCACTGTGAGGTTCAGTTCAGTTCATTCTCTCAGTCGTGTTCGACGCTTTGCCACTCCATGGACTGAAGCACACCAGGCTTCCCTGTCCATTACCAACTCCTGGTGATGGCTTGAGAGCTGGCTCAAACTCATGTCCAGCAAGTCAGTGATGCCATCCAACCATCTCATCCTCTGTTGTCCCCTTTCCTCCTCCTGCCGTCAGTCTTCCCCAGCATCAGTATCTTTTCTAATGAGTCAGTTTTTCGCATCAGATGACCAAACTATTAGAGCTTCAGCTTCAACATCAGTCCTTCCAATGAATATTTAGGACTGATTTCTTTTAGGATTGACTGGTTTGATCTCGTTGCAGTCTAAGGGACTCTCAACAGTCTTATCCAATACCACAGTTCAAAAGCATCAATTCTTTGGTGCTCAGCTTTCTGTAGGTCCAACTCTCACATCCATACATGACTACTGGAAAAACCATAGCTTTGACTAGATGGACCTTGGTTGGTAAAGTAATGTCTCTGCTTTTTAATACGCTGTCTAGGTTGGTCATAGCTTTTCTTCCAAGAAGCAAGCGTCTTTTAATTTCATGGCTGCAGTCACGATCTGCAGTGATTTTGGAGCCCAAGAAAATAAAGTCTCTCATTGTTTCCATTGTTTCCCCATCTATTTGCCATGAAGTGCTGGGACCAGGTGCCATGATCTTAGTTTTTTGAATATTGAGTTTTAAGCCAACATTTTCACTCTCCTCTTTCACTTTCATCAGAAGGCTCTTTAGTTCTTCTTCGCTTTTTGTCATAAGGGTGTTGTCATCTGCGTATCTGAAGTTATTGATATTTCTTCCTGCAATTTTGATTCCAGCTTTTGCTTCATCCAGCTAAGCATTTCTCACGATGTACCCTGCATATAAGTTTAATAAGCAGGGTGACAATATACAGCCTTGACGTACTCCTTTCCTCATTTGGAACCAGTCTGTTGTTCCATGTCCAGTTCTAACTGTTGCTTCCTGACCTGCATACAGATTTCTCAAGAGGCAAGTCAGGTGGTCTGGTATTCCCATCTCTTGAAGAATTTTTCAGTTTGTTGTGATCCACACAGTCAAAGACTTTGGCATAGTCAATGAAGCAGAAGTAGATATTTTTCTAGAACTCTCTCTCTTTTCTTCATTATATAAATTTTATATTAGGATTAAATAAGGGAAATATGTTGAGGGTGAGATTAAATTAAATTTAATAAGATCCAAACATTCCTTTAAGAAAAATTTTTCTTTATAGATACTTTATGTATATAGCATTATTTCCTCTGATTGATTTATTCTCATACATGTGCTGCTTTAGCTGAACCCTTTTTTCAACATGAAGCCTTATTTTTCTAATATTCTGTCTTTGTGTTTTTAACTGTGTTAACATCTGTGATTTTTCTTTACATGGCAATAATTGGTATATTTTGTTTTGGCCATCTGTAGCATTAAAAGATTGTGGATTCTCAAAGATAATAGCTCTTTTGGAGCAGTTAATGGGCGGAGAGATACTCCTTTCATGTTGATAATACTTTTAAGTGTAAATATTTTCTTATGAGAATAACAAAGTGTTGTATATTTTTAAGCCCCAAACTTCAAAATCTTTGGTTATTTTATTCCTTTTTTCTTTTTAAGTTTGGAGTTACCAGTTTGGACTGGCATATTATATCCACAGATCATGGGACAAATAAAAGTATAGGGATTTGTAGGTTAAACTCTTCTACGATTTGAAAGCTCTCCTTTATTGGTATAGGCAGAAAAAGAATAGAGATACCTAATTACCAAATCATTACAGAACACTTGTGCTTTGGCACAAGCAGCTTCAGTATGAAATAATCTACATTCTCTAAAATGGTTACACAGAAGAGTATTTGCAAGACTCAACCTGTAATAAAGCAAAATATACCCCAAATTTTTTTTAAATACCAAAAACTAATCTCTGTGCTTTTTATTTTATACCCAAATAAATCCTTTTATTGAATTTGTATACTTTAAATGTAAAATTTAAGTTACTAAAGTGTAAATAAAGTATACTGAAAACATGAGCTTTTTGAATATCATCTGGCAGCATAATCTTTTTGGAAGAATATATCTACGACAGTAATAACTCAGGATAAAAATGGATCCTTCTTGATTAGAAACATTTTTATTTGGAATTTCAAAACTTTAAAATCTAAATACATCATTTCTTTCCTTGATAAGCAAATAGGATCTGTACAAAGAGACCTAACAACTTTTTTACTTGGATAAAAAAGTCAGTCTACTTTTGGTTGTTCACAAATCCCTCCCTCCATCTTTTAAAAAATTAGTGTTGGTGCTCAAAACAACGAAATACACACAAGTAATGGTTTGCATTGGTTTTGATATAAAAGGGATTGGCCTCTGTATACTGGTGCCAAATCAAATCTTGCAGACAGTTTTGGATGAAGTAGAAAAGAATAGCTTTATTGCTTTGCCAGACAAGAAGGGACACGACAGACTCCTGCCCCCAAGAACTGTGTCCCAACCCAGGAGGATTTGATGAGGAGCTCATGGACCGAGGAGCCTGGTAGGCTACAGTCCATGGGGTCGCGAGAGTTGGACCCGACTGAGCGACCTCACTCTATAGCACTAGTTTCAAGGTGGGGCTGCTGACAAGTTAGCCTGTGTGCAGTGCCCGCACACCTCTCATCCGGCCTCAGTTAATCTTGAAGAAAAGTGAAAAAAGTGAACGTCACTCAGTCATGTAGACTCTTTGTGACCCCATGGACTATACAGTCCATGGGATGCTGGCCAGAATACTGGAGTGGGTACCCTTTCCCTTCTCCAGTTGATCTTCCCAACCCAGGTCTCCTGATTGCAGGCAGATTCTTTACACCAGCTGAGCTACAAGGGAAGCCCAAGAATACTGGAGTGGATAGCCTGCCCTGTCTCCAGGGGATCTTCCCAACCCAGGAATCAAACCGGGGTCTCCTGCATCACAGGCAAATTCTTTTTCAACTGAACTATCAGGGAAGCCCTAATCTTGATGAGCCTCTCTGATTCCTGGCCTTTGTTGGCTGCTCCTCCCTGTTTAGCAACTGTTCACATCTGCCCTTTGGAACTCAGGAAAGGTCATGGAGGCTGGATTCTCTTCCCTTCAAAAAAGAAAACAGGGGACAAAAGGGCCAGGAGCACCACAGGGTCCTGGTCATTTTCAGTTTTAATAAATGCTGTTTAAAGTGTATGTTACTTTGTGTTTTTCAAGTTGATCATAGATTGTTTCTAGTTCTTTGATAGTCATATAACAAATATTCATCAAACTCTGCCATACGGTTCAAGGAATTGACTTGAATAAGACAGATGAGAACCCTGTCTTCAGGAGTTTACATGGCATAGGAAGACAGAGAATTAATGAACAAACCAAGAAATAATTTCTGATCAACACCGTGGTGGAAATAAATAGGAGACGTGCGATAGAGTGCTGGGGCTGTTGGGGGGAGTGGCATGCTCGAAGAATTCTCTGAAGTACCCTGAGATGAGAAGAGCTGCAGGAAGAACACCATTGGAAGAGGGCATCAGGAGGGCAGAGGCGCTGGCACAGTTCCATTTTCTTCATAGAGTAGCAGTTCAGTGAAGACAAACATTTTTCAAACCGTTCTTTTTTTTTTTTGGCTGTGCTGGGTCTTTGTTGTTGCACACGGGCTTTCTCTAGTTGTGGTGAGTGGGGGCTGCTCTCTAGTTGTGGCTTGCAGGCTCAGTGTTGTAGTGCTAGGGCTTAGTTGCCCAATGGCCTGTGGAATATTCCTGGACCAGGGATCAAACACATGACCCCTACATTGGCAGGCAAATTCTTAAGCACTGGACCACCAGAATGCGAAGTCATGTAGGCCTGTGGAAGCAAAATCGTCGTCTGAGGAGACCTTAGAAATAGCTGTGAAAAGAAGAGGAGCAAAAGGCAAAGGAGAAAAGGAAAGATATATCTATCTAAATGTGGAGTTTCAAAGATTAGCAAGGAGAGATAAGAAAGTCTCCCTAAGTGATCAGTGCAAAGAAATAGAGAAAAACAGTAGAATGGAAAAGACTACAGATCTCTTCAAGAAAATTATAGATACCAAGGGAACATTTCATGTAAAGATGGGTGCAATAAAGAACAGAAACAGTATGGACCTAAGAGAAGCAGAAGATATTAAGAAGAGGTGGCAAGAATACACAGAATAATTATACAAAAAAGATCTTAATGACCCAGATAACCATGATGGTGTGATCACTCACCTAGAGCCAGACATCCTGGAGTGCGAAGTCAAGTGGGCCTTAGGAAGCATCACTACGAACAAAGCTAGTAGAGGTATGGAATCCTGGTGAGCTATTTCAAATCCTAAAAGATGATGCTGTTAAAGTGCTGCACGCAGTTTGCCAGCAAATTCAGAAAACAGCAGAGGCCACAGGACTGGAAAAGGTTAGTTTTCATTCCAGTCTCAAAGAAAGGCAATGCTGAAGAATGTTCAAACTACTGCACAATTGCCCTCATCTCACATGCTAGCAAAGTATTGCTCAAAATTATCCAATCCAGGGTTTAAGAGTACATGAACCATGAACTTCCAGATGTTCAAGCTGGATTTAGAAAAGGTAGAGGAACCAGAGATAAAATTGCCAACATCCGTTGGATCATGGAAAAAGCAAGCGAGTTCTAGAAAAACATCTACTTCTGCTTTATTGACTATGCCAAAGTCTTTGACTGTGTGGATCACAACAAACTGAAAAATTCTTCAAGAGATGGGAATACCAGACCACCTGACCTGCCTCTTGAGAAATCTATATGCAGGTCAAGAAGCAACAGTTAGAACTGGACATGGAACAACAGACTGGTTCCAAATTGGGAAAGGAGTAGGTGAAGACTGTATACTGTCACCCTGCTTGTTTAACTTACATGCAGAGTACATCATGCAAAATGCTGGGCTGGATGAAGTACAAGCTGGAATCAATATTGCTGGGAGAAGTAGCAAAAACCTCAGATATGCAGATGACACCACCCTTATGGCCAAAAGCAAAGAAGAACTAAAGAGCCTGTTGATGACAGTGTAAGAGGAGAGTGAAAAAGTTGGCTTAAAATTCAGCATTCAAAAAACTATGATCATGACATCTGGTCCCATCATTTCATGGCAAATAGATGGGGAAACAATGGAAACAGACTTTATTTTCTTGGGCTCCAAAATCACTGCAGATCGTGACTGCAGCCATGAAATTAAAAGCTGCTTACTCCTTGGAAGAAAAGCTATGACCAACCTAGACAGTGTATTAAAAAGCAGAGACATTACTTTACCAACCAAGGTCCATCTAGTCAAAGCTATGGTTTTTCCAGTAGTCATGTATGGATGTGAGAATGGGACTATAAAGAAAGCTGAGCACCAAAGAATTGATGCTTTTGAACTGTGGTGTTGGAGAAGACTGTTGAGAGTCCCTTGGACTGCAAGGAGATCCAACCAGTCCATCCTAAAGGAAATCAGTCCTGAATATTCATTGGAAGAACTGATGCTGAAGCTGAAACTCCAGTACTTTGGCCACCTGATGGGAAGAACTGACTCATTGGAAAAGACCTTGATGCTGAGAAAGAGTGAGGGCGGGAGGAGAAGGGGACGACAGAGGCTGAGATGGTATGATGGCATCACTGACTTGATGGCCATGAGTTTGAGTAGGCTCCGGGAGCTGGTGATGGACAGGGAAGCCTGGTATGCTGCAGTCCATGGGGACACAGAGTTAGATGCGACTGAGTGACCAAACTAAACTGAACCACCAGAGAAGTCTATGATCCATTCTTAATGTTCTTTTTATAAACAAATTGAAGGAAGGGAAACTGTGATATTTCCAAAATACTCTGTGAAGAGGAATGCAATTAGAAATAAATGAGTAAATGGATATAATACATATACTGAATGAATGGATAAATTTCCTTGGGCAGCTATACTAAAGCGCAATTAATGGAAAAAATAATTAGAGGAGTTGTTGTATAAGATGGTGAATAAAAAGTTCGGGGTCTTTAGGAAACAGAAAGACTGAGAGGATTTATTCATTTTAACAAATATTGAGCATCTCCCATGTGCCAGGCAATGTTGTAGGTACTAAGGACACAGAAGTAAACAAGACAGATAAAAGACCCTTCTCTAAGGGGACTTCCATGAGACAGATGGTAAACAAATGTAAAATATGAGGTAGGTGATAAGTGTTTTGAAGAGAACCAAAAGCATTATTTTACGTAGTGTCTATATTTTAATATTTTAGAAATTATTTCCAGTATGTGTTATCCTAGTACTTAGAACATTGTTCTACTGTATATCTAATACTAATGGGGGAAATGGGGAATCATCTAATTTACCTACATATTTCAGTCTTACTTGTATATTTCCAAATGTGTGCCAGGAGGTGATCTCATCCATTCTTACAATTTTAGCTGGAATCTATTTGTAGTTGATGCTTAGAACTACCCTTTCACGAAGAGTCTTGCTTCATATCATCTTTATATCTCAAATGGGATGTCTGGAGAGCAGTTCAGGTTTAAATATAGAAGAGAGATTACTCATCCCACCCTCCACCCTCAATCTGCCTCTTCTGATTTCATCATCATGTTTTTATGTTGTATTATTATATGTCCTAGATTCTGTGCTCTGTTATCATCTGTTTTAGTACCGTAGCTCTAAGGTTGGAGCCAAGGACAGAGGTGTACACAGAATTGGTGATTTTGACCGTAGACCTAATAAGAAACATAAGATTGCTTAGGAAAACATATAGGATAAATTGAAGATAATTGGGTTACTAATCAGTGTTTTTTTACAGATTACTTTTTTATGCCTTGACAGTATTTAACTTTCTACTATAAATATATATTAAAATTTGTATCTACAGTGTTATTAAGTGTACATAAATAAGGGTTTAGGACTAAAAGGTGTTCTGTAACTCTGTGTGCTGAGATTTAAAGATTTATTTTCTTAGGCCTTTTCTCTTAAGTTTTGTAAGATTACATTGAGTTTTTACTTCAGATCATATTGTTTAAGCGAATGAATCATTTTTTGTAGTTTTTCTGTGTAGAGGGTCTTTTAAACTTTTCTCATATTTTTAGGTGAAGATTTGATTTTTTTTAAGTGTTAATTTTATACTCTTGATATAAAGCATTTGTGGTATATGTAATGATTTATTGGGAAATGGAAAAGTTTTTTAATATTTATAAGGCTTTCCAGGTTATAAATGACTTTACCTTCTTTTCTAGGTTTGTTAAAGTTTTGCACTGTGGGGTTTTGTGGAATTGGGAGCCTAATTGATTTCATTCTTATTTCAATGCAGGTGAGTTAGTTTCAATCTAGAAGATGAACTACTTTTACATTCAAATTTGAGTTCTGAGGTACATTTTAAGTATGTTATAAAACAGGTAGGAATGCTTTTTCATTTTTCTTCAGATGCTAGATCTAAAGGATCCATGGCCATGTTTTCAAGTAGCATTTTCCAACCTGTGTTCAATTAGTAGTTCTAAAAGACATAAGAACTTCTTTAAAAAGGATCTGTGCTCAAATATGATTTGTAAATGTGAGTGCAACTGAGATACAGAGATTTCTTTACTGGATAACTTCTCAGAAGCTTAAAAACTTGCAGTATGAACCTCTAAGAGGGATTAAGGTTATAAATGTTTCCAACTTATTGTCTCTTTTCCTGTTACAGCTGCATTGTCACTCACTGTAAGAGGACACTGGTGGGAGTCTTGTATTTACATGTGAATTTGTAGAAGCAGCAACAAAGTTTTTTTGCACTGGACAGGTTCTTTATACTAGTATTCTCTTGGCTGCAAATTGTACAAACTGAAATCCAGCTAGCTGCAGCCAAAAAAGAAAACAGGAATGTCTGGGAGTGCTCTGGAAAATGCAGGAGTGGGGCTGGTCTTGGACAAGACCAAATCCATGGTCAAATGATGTACTCACCACTCTCCTCCTCTTCATCTCTGCTTCTCTGTGTTAGCCTCATTTTCTCCTGCTGCAGAGGTTTGTGAAATGCTAACCTTAAGCATTCAAAAGTTCACCAGATATTTCCTATTCCTATTTCCACCAGATATTTCCCACCAGATAGTTCCTACTAAACTGGTTGTGGTTAACTCAGGGGGATTCTTAAATTAGAGAAGAGATGAATTTATCACAACAAATGTCACAAAACAGCATTTCAGTAATCATTTATGGAGCACCTCATGTCTTCAGCAAGTGTGTCAGTGTGTATTTAGATTATCATCAGTTTTGCTCTTCTTTTTCATACAGTATTTCCATTCCTTAATTCTGTCTGCTTGATGTTATCCTTATGCTCTAAAAGAAAGTCAAAATCTAGGAGAATTTTGGTAACATACTGTGAGGAGGGGACCATACTGTGAGGAGGAGGCAACATATGGACCAATAAGATACCAGAATTAAACAAGGAAAATATTTGGTTTTAAACTTGGAATTTTCCTGTCTTTATTCATAAACATATGCCTAACCAAATATCCTGCCTTCTCTGACTGTGGGACAGGCAAGCAGGCATGAAGAGGCTAAGGTTCTTCTGCACATATGCTTGGAAATGGGTTTCTCACTTAAACGAGGATCCAAGGAACTTAATGTACTATTGGGATTCTTTAAGGTATACAGAATTCAGTATCTTTAAAACCCAGCCATTTAGTTAATATTTCACACTAGGTTCTTTCTTTGGTGATATCAGTGCTTTGTAGCTTTATTTATGTCAAATTATAGAGTTTATTTGTTGATTCAGCCACTATTTTCTGGTACACGCATAAATGAACTTTTCAGAACTAATAGTTCTTTCAGCCACTATTTTCTCGTACACGCATAAATGAACTTTTCAGAACTAATAGTTCTTTTCTTAAATATCTAGAATTGAGACTATCACATCAACAAATTATTGAGGTAGATTTAGAATGTTTGAATTTCTACACTAGGTTTCCCTAAATAAGACATTTTAATAGGGATGACCGCTGTAGACTGCTTTCAGACCAGGGGAAAAATTACTTTTTTCAAAAGTAGCCAAGTAAGATATATAGCCTTATTCTACCTGTTGTTTAATATATTTGACATGTGATGTTGAATGTATTCATTTTAGAGAATTATTTTTTCAGTCAATCAAGTAAGTTTTTACTATAAATATCATAAATTATGTTAATATTTTTGTCTTCGATATACTTTTTCAATTTCTCATAAATCTTTTACATTCTATCATCTTTGTTTATTCTTCTTTTCTTCTTTATTTTCTCCATCCCTAATTCTTTTCTTTTTACCATTAAATATTACTCCCCAATGAATTGCAGTGTTTTTTCTTTTGGGCTGTGATGCCAGAACTATATTGTTCATGAACTCAAGAACTATAAAAGCATACTTTACTTCACAGTGTTTATAAGAAAAATCCAGGAAAATCCTCCTTAAAAAAATAGGTCTGGTTATTTCATCTTTGAACTGAAACAATGTAAAGTATAATGCATATATTACTAAGGTAAGTAAGCTTTAAATATATCTATACTTACTAAAAATGCTTTCATGAGTTTATCTGTTAGTAAACTTTTAAATTTTTTCTTTTTTTGTTCTAAAAGAATATGCAAATAGCACTGTGTGAATGAATGGTATAAAACAATACATAGAATTAATTCATTTGTTTTGTGCATTCAACAGAGTTTAAATCAGTGGTACATGTATAGCATACAGTTTTTCAATTATAGGCAACTTTGTGTATAACTGCTGTGTATATAGTTATTCATAAGGCAGGTCTGAAAACTTTAAAACACTCACTTTATGCTTATATGTATTCATACATATCGTGAAGGATAAATTAGGTAATTTGCTTTTTTATCAGAAAAAATATGAGAATATTTGATTTCATTTAAACCTCTTTTCTCACTCACACAATGAACGTTTTTAATTATATCAAAACCACTGATGTGTACTTGACCAACAGAAAGAAAAGAAAATTTATTCTCTTAAGTAGAGACAAGACAGCCACGAATCAGAAAGATGAAGATGGATAGAGGGAAAATGGAAATATATGTTGGAATGTAGAAAGTTTTTTAAAATGAAGTATGTCAAGATTCTTTGTGATAATTTTTAAAAATTCATTTTCATTCCTATCAGCATTGCAGAGTAGATTTCCTTGAAAGACTATTAACTATGTAAGTAGCAAAATATACAAAGCAATATAATCTCCAAGACAGTTTTAATTTTATAAATAAATTTATTAAATATCTCATTAGTTTGGCATTTAATATATGTAAGTTGGGGAGCTTATGTAAGGTGTAAGGTGGTGCATATATGCATATATGTAAGGTGGTGCAGTGGTAAAGAATCCACCTGCCAGTGCAGAAGATGCAAGAAGCGTGAGTTTGATCCCTGGGTCAGGAAGATCTCTTGGAGTAGGAAATGGTAGCCCCCTCCAGTGTTCTTGCCTGGAAAATTCCATGGACAGAGGAGTCTGATAGCCTACAGTCCATGGAGTTGCAAAGAGTCAGACACGACTGAGCCACTGAATACACACACATATATAACTCATTTTAGCACTGAGTTTTTGTATTATTTTTTTGTATTGTTTTTGTATTATTTTTTTTAGCTTTTACACACCAGGTTTGATTTTTCACACATAAATTTCTTGAGGAGAAAGATTTTTATTAATCTTCTGTAGTACTAATAGTATGCTCAACATATTCTCTCAAAATTTTTGCTGATTTGAGCTGAATGCAGTGTAACTTGTGAAAAGTGTGTCTTTGTGCCAATTATAGGGAAGCTGGGTTAAAAATGGTAGTTTTTTAAAAGTGAATGCTTTTCTTTAGGTCTTTAAAGTTCTAAATTTCATAGGGCACATGAGCTAATGAACAAAAATAAACGTTGGTATGATAAAGTATAAATAGCAAGTTTTATACCATAAGTGAAAATGACTTAGCACCATTTAGGTATAAGTTGGGGTCCTTGCCTGAAAGGAACTTAAAATCTCACTCTCTCAGAAGTGTTGTGAGGATAACATCCCACTTATTATCAGAAATATCTCATTGGAGAAATTCTCTGGCAGTCCGGTGGTTAGGACTTCATGCTCTCACTGCCAAGGACCTGTTTCAGCCCATGATCGGGGAGCTAAAATCCCCTAAGCCATAAACCATGCTGGGCAGCCATCTCCTTGGGAACTGCAGGCTGAAAATAAAAGAAGAGTATCTTGATTTTATCTAATCTAAATTCTTGAATTTTACTGAAATTTTAAGAGCCTAGGCTTTTCAATTCAGAGCATAAATAAGATTCAGGTTATAGGTTCACTTCTGTGTAAGCCAGTTGATTTTGTCAAAGATATAACCTGTGCCCTTGCACCATGAAATACATGCTCTTGATCAAAAGAAGGACTAAATGTGTAATCACTCTAAATCTGTTTCCAGTACCGGAAATGTTGGTCAAGTCCTTGATAGTTCACTAGCTGTAGGACAGCAATATATAAAAACTGTTGCTGCTTCTTCTGCTAAGTGGCTTCAGTCGTGTCTGACTCTGTGTGACCCCACAGACGCCAGCCCACCAGGCTCCCCCGTCCCTGGGATTCTCCAGGCAAGAACACTGAAGTGGGTTGCCATTTCCTTCTCCAATGCATGAAAGTGAAAAGTGAAAGTGAAGTCACTCAGTCGTGTCCGACTCTTAGTGACCCCGTGGACTGTAGCCTACCAGGCTCCTCCGTCCGTGGGATTTTCCAGGCAAGAGTACTGGAGTGGGATGCCATTGCCTTCTCCAATATAAAAACTAGATACCAAGTGTTCCAACAAGTTTTCTCTTATTTATTTAACTCTGGAGTGATATATTGAGGAAATGACCTGGAAAACTGAGGAGACTGATGATAATTTGGGTAGTCTCTGCTTTGTCACATGATCTTAATTAGGTAGATTTCATTTAGTTCACTTACCTGTGGGCAGATTTTTATTTAGTGAGTTAAAGGAATGTTCAAAAAACAAAGTACTCCTAAGACTGAACCCAATGCTGTGTTTTCCTCAGGAGATAGAATGCTGAATTTTATTCATTTCTTGAGGAATGATGTTTATAATGGTCATTTAGGATTAATACTAACCAATGTTTAAGTCAAATGAAGTCAGGGGATCTGACTGTATAATTTCTGGCACTGTGTGGGAATTTTAAGTGCTTAATTAAAATGTGACTAATTAGATTTTTTAATGGTCTCATATTAAAATTAACGACATACAGAAGTCAGCTCTGAACACAAACATGTAATTTAACTTTTAAGAGAATGTGAATTTGTATAATGGGCTCCAGTTTCATCCATCTCATTAGGACTGATTCAAATGAATTCTTTTTAACAGCTGAGTAATATTCCATGGTGTATATGTACCACAGCTTCCTTATCCATTCATCTGCTGATGGGCATCTAGGTTGCTTCCATGTCCTGGCTATTATAAACAGTGCTGCGATGAACATTGGGGTGCACGTGTCTCTTTCAGATCTGGTTTCCTCAGTGTGTATGCCCAGAAGTGGGATTGCTGGGTCATATGGCAGTTCTATTTCCAGTTTTTTAAGAAATCTCCACACTGTTTTCCATAGTGGCTGTACTAGTTTGCATTCCCACCAACAGTGTAAGAGGGTTCCCTTTTCTCCACACCCTCTCCAGCATTTATTGCTTGTAGACTTTTGGATAGCAGCCATCCTGACTGGAGTGTAATGGTACCTCATTGTGGTTTTGATTTGCATTTCTCTAATAATGAGTGATGTTGAGCATCTTTTCATGTGTTTGTTAGCCATCTGTATGTCTTCTTTGGAGAAATGTCTGTTTAGTTCTTTGGCCCATTTTTTGATTGGGTCATTTATTTTTCTGGAACTGAGCTGCAGGAGTTGCTTGTATATTTTTGAGACTAATCCTTTGTCTGTTTCTTCATTTGCTATTATTTTCTCCCAATCTGAGGGCTGTCTTTTCACCTTACTTATAGTTTCCTTTGTAGTGCAAAAGCTTTTAAGTTTCATTAGGTCCCATTTGTTTAGTTTTGCTTTTATTTCCAATATTCTGGGAGGTGGGTCATAGAGGATCTTGCTGTGAAAGATAAAGAACATTACAGCATACTAACACATATATATGGAATTTAGAAAGATGGTAATGATAACCCTATATGCAAAACAGAAAAAGAGACACAGAAATACAGAACAGACTTTTGAACTCTGTGGGAGAAGGTGAGGGTGGGATGTTTCAAAAGAACAGCATGTATACTATCTATGGTGAAACAGATCACCAGCCCAGGTGGGATGCATGAGACAAGTGCTCGGGCCTGGTACACTGGGAAGACCCAGAGGAATCGGGTGGAGAGGGAGGTGGGAGGGGGGATCGGGATAGGGAATACGTGTAAATCTATGGCTGATTCATATCAATGTATGACAAAACCCACTGAAATGTTGTGAAGTAATTAGCCTCCAACTAATAATAAAAAAAATAAATAATTAAAAAAAAAATAAAGGAATGATTCTTGCACAAAAAGGAAAATTTCCATGACAAACTAATAAATATGATAGTCATTTCACTAAAAAAAAAAAAAAAAAGAGAATGTGAATTTACTTCTTTGGAGAATTGGGATGGACATAGGTTGCATCATTATCCTCTAATTGCAGACAACTGTGTCATTTTACTTTTTCACCAGGTTAATGGATCTTCAGGAGATGATATGATCTTGCCAGTGTTACTATTTACATTCTTTATATGGAAGAAACTCTTAAATGGATTAGATAGTAAAATGATACATTGATAGAATTGCATGAAGTGTTTGTTTTTGTCCTTCACTCATTAATTCATCATAACATTTTAAATTTTAAGATATTTGAGTTATCTAAGCCATATGACTTCAACAACAAGGCAAAGCCAGTAAGTAACTAAGGGATCACATCTGTTTGATAAAGTTTAGGTTTAAAAGTACTTACTGATAACGAAAGAATGCTCAAACTACTGCACAATTGCACTCATCTCACATGCTAGTAAAGTGATGCTTAAAATTCTCCAAGCCAGTCTTCAGCAATACATGAACTGTGAACTTCCAGATGTTCAAGCTGGTTTTAGAAAAGGCAGAGGAACCAGAGATCAAATTGCCAACATCCACTGGATCATTGAAAGAGCAAGAGCATTCCAGAAAAACGTCTATTTCTGCTTTATTGACTATGCCAAAGTCTTTGACTGTGTGGATCACAATAAACTGTGGAAAATTCTGAAAGAGAAGGGAATACCAGACCACCTGACCTGCCTCTTGAGAAATCTGTATGCAGGTCAGGAAGCAACAGTTAGAACTGGACATGGAACAACAGACTGGTTCCAAATAGGAAAAGGAGTACATCAAGGCTGTATATTGTCACCCTGCTTATTAAACTTATATGCAGAGTACATCATGAGAAACACTGGGCTGGAAGAAACACAAGCTAGAATCAAGATTGCTGGGAGAAATATCAATAACCTCAGATATGCAGATGACACCACGGTTATGGCAGAAAGTGAAGAGGAACTAAAAAGCCTCTTGATGAAGGTGAAAGAGGAGAGTGAAAAAGTTGGCTTAAAGCTCAGCATTCAAAAAACTAAGATAATAGTATCTGCTCGCATAACTTCATGGCAAATAGATGGGGAAACAGTGGAAACAGTGTCAGACTTTATTTTTCTGGGCTCCAAAATCACTGCAGATGGTGATTGCAGCCATGAAATTAAAAGACACTTACTCCCTGGAAGGAAAGTTATGACCAACCTAGAAAGGATATTAAAAAGCAGAAACATTACTTTGCCAACAAAGGTCTGTCTAGTCAAGGCTATGGTTTCTTCAGTAGTCATGTATGGATGTGAGAGTTGGACTATAAAGAAGGCTGAGCGCAGAAGAATTGATGCTTTTCAACTGTGGTGTTGGAGAAGACTCTTGAGAGTCCCTTGGACTGCAAGGACATCCAAGCAGTCCATCCTAAAGGAGATCAGTCCTGGATGTTCATTGGAAGGACTGATGTTGAAGCTGAAACTCCAATACTTTGGCCACCTGATGTGAAGAGATGACTCATTTGAAAAGACCCTGATGCTGCGAAAGATTGAGGGCAGGAGGAGAGGGGGACAACAGAGGATGAGATGGCTGGATGGCATCACTGACTCGACAGACATGGGTTTGAGTAAACTCTGGGAGTTAGTGATGGACAGGGAGGCCTGGCGTGCTGCGGTTCATGGGGTTGCAAAGAGTCAGACACAACTTAGTGACTGGACTGAACTGAACTGACCTGGCAACCATCTTTTCTTCCTTTAACTTATTTTTGTTAGACTGCTAATTAAATATATAAAAACAAAAATACATTTTCCAGTAACAAAATCAAGTTTGTAAATTACAAACAAAACTACAACATTATTAAAGTTCAGATAAAGTAAGCTCTTTTCTGTGTAGTAAAAAATATATATACAATACAAAATTTGCCATTTTAACCTGTTTAAGTGTACAGTTCTTTGGCATTAATTACATTTACAGTGTTATGCAGCTGTCACCAGTGTCTATTTCCAAAACTTTTTCATCTCCCAAAACAGAAACTCTGCATCCATTAAGCAGTAACTCCTCTTTTCTCCATCCCCCAGTCACTGGTAACCTCCAATCTACTATATCCCAAAGAATTTGCTTGCTTTCTAGATATTTCATATAGGTGGAATCATACACTATTTGTCCTTTTATGTTTGGTTTATTTCACTTTGCACGATGTTTTCAAGGTCCATTGATATTGTGGCATGTATCAGAATTTCATTCCTTTTTATGGCTGAATAATAATGTTCCATTGTACGTATATACCACATTTCTTTTATCTGTTCATCTGTTGATGGACACTTGGGTTGTTTCCACATTTTGGCTGTTGTGAATAATGCTGCAGTGAATATTTGTGTACAAGTATCAGTTTAAGCCCCTGTTCAGTTCTTTAAGGGTAAATACCTAGGAGAAGATTAACTTTTATATAAAGCTAATTGAAGAAAATATCTTCATGACATTAGATGGGTTGTCTTCTTAAACAAGATCCAAAAAACATAAACCATAAAGAAAAAAATTATTTGATACATTAAAATTAAGACATGTTAATTATTTCTAAAAAGGATACCATGAACTGACCAAATAACAGTTAATAGGCTGAGTTAAAGAACACTGTGGGGGATGTGGGCTCAGTTGCTCAGTCATGTCTGACTCTTTGCAATACTATGGACTATATCCCTCCAGGCTCCTTTTTTCATGGGATTCTCCAGGCAAGAATACTGGAGTGGGTTGCCATTTCCTCCTTCAGGGGATCTTCCCAACCCAGGGGTCAAACCCGCGTCTCCTACGTCTTCTGCACTGCGGGTGGATTCTTTACTGCTTGAGCCATTGGGGACACTTAACAGTAGGAATTTATATGTGGAATATGCAAGTCAATAAGATAATAGGGAATTTAACAGTTAAATGAGCCCAGTAAACTAAAGGTGATTCACAAAATCACCCAAATAACTAATGTGTAAAGAAAGAGGTACTTCTGGGCATTTATCCCCAAATGTTCATACTTCTCTCCACCAGGGGACAGGGGACAACTCTGTCTGTTGTAGTACTGTCTGTGGTAGGAGGAACTTGGAGTTAACCTAGATGTGGAGAATGGATGTAACACCGGGCAGCAGCTACAAGCACTTACCTGTTGTACATACAGCTACCATGGAAATGTCCTAAAATCTTAGTGTACTGTGAAAATTGTTTGAAATTGAACAAGATCTACAACAGTATCATTTGAATAATTAAAAATGGATATCCAAAGAAAATCAAATTTTTTTTCAAGAATAAATATCCAAGTCATATACCAAGTTAAATATATGCCCATTATTTGTTTGGGTACCTATGGGTGGGTGACTGGGATTATGGAGAATTATAGTGGAGATGAAAGATTAAGAACAGAAAAACAGGAAATTTAGTGATCACTGCTTAACATTCTTGACTTTAATGTGAACTTCTAGAGTTTTCTGATTTACTCTTCTTTCTATAGACTTTCCACCTATAGAAAAGCCTACTCCTTTAAGTAAACAATTCAAAGATTTTTTTTGCATTTAAGCTGCAAATAAAATTTCATGGTTGAAAACAATCAGAAATGATAGGAAAGAAGAAATCAAATTTCACCCAATTCCTCCAAACCACCACCAGCGATCTTCATAAAATGGGGGTGTGATAAGACGAAAGATGCCTGTATCAGATCCCTGGAACCTGTGAATATTGTCTTATTTGGAAAAAGGGTCTCTGCAGATGTGATTAAGTATCTTCATATGAAGAGGTTATTTTAAATTATCTGGATGGGCCCTAAATCCAATGACAAGTGTCCTTATAGGAGGCAGTAGAAAAGACACAGACACACACACAGTAAAGAAGGTGATGTGAAGACCTTCACCCCAAGAGATCAGGGTGATGTGGCCACAAGCCAGCAATGCCAAGGGGTGCCTTAGCATGGGTTCTGCCCCAGAGTCTCTGCAGGGCATGTGACTTTACTGATACCTTGATTTTAGATTTATGGGGTCCAGAACTGTAAGAGTAAATGTCTATTGTTTTAATCCACTGACTTTGTGGTTATTTGTTACAGTAGCCAACAGGAAGCTCATATAGAAGGATATGAAGTTGCTTCCTTGTGGCTTCAGGGCTTCTCACACAAGATAGGTTAACACCCCTTTGTACAGAATAGCTTTTCACAGCATAGTGGCCCTCCTGATTCCCCTCTTGGAAGATGAAGGCCTGTAGCAACCTATTGGTCCATTAATTATTAAGTGGTCTTTCTTCTCCCCATAGATTTCAGAAATCTGCCCCAGCTTATCAAACAGAAATACTTCATGAAATAAAATTTGGCTTCAGGCTATTTCTTAGCAGAGAAATAAACATAATTTTAGGTTTCATACTTTGTTGTCAGTGAACAAATTGGCTGTACATCTTCTATACCAAGAATCTAGAGATTTGGTAGTTCTAAGATTTGTTAATTTAGAACTTAAAGACCCAAATACATTATTCCCTCCTTTCCTTCCTTCTCTCCCTCCTTTCTTCCCTTCTTCCTTCCTTCCCTTTGCTATCTTCAGTTCCATTGCTTAGGATCACTTCTTGTATCATTACTTTCAGAGGTGGAAACCACCCTTTTCCTCTCACACACACCTTCTTAAAAGCAGATAAGTCTCCCATTGAACTTGTCTCATAGATTATCAACTCATTGGTGATTGATTACATGCCCAGGCTGAATCAAATCTGAAGAAAGAGGATCTACCACAATAGAACCAGTTGTTGAGGAGCCAGAATTACATACTTTGAAGGGAAAGAAATGCTATAATAAGATTGCTAAATTATATACAAATTTGGACCATGTATTACCAGGTAATAAAACTGTAATCTTTAGGGCTAACTTATCTACGGGACAGGGGGAACAGAAGACCAAAACAATATCATATCATTCTTCTATGTGTTAACTGCTAACTTGCCAAGATTGTAAAACATCTGGGCCCTAATCAATTTTTAGTTAAATAGTTATATTTCCTGAGAAAGTCAAGTGAGCCTTGGGTGGGCTTATTAGAAATGCATGATAGTAAAAGGCCATCCAACCATCTTTTTTTCTTTATTTTCAACTTTTGAAATCTTTTTTTTTTTTTTTTTGACAGGAGTAAGTGAGAGTGTCAGAGGAGATGGCATAGGAAGAAAAAGATAATAGGGCAAAGGCCTTGTTCCAATCTACGCACATATTCCAGGTTAGGCCAGTTTTTAACCACATGATTTAACCTATTTCTACTTGCTAGGCTTTCCTTTTTCTTTGTTTCTTTTGTAGAGTCTCAAAACATGTTGTAAATTCTAGTCACCCATTCTTTTCTTTCTTTGCTTAATACACATACTAGTTTCCTCTGTGACTTTGCTATTGAAAATGTTTTAATTTTTATTTAAATTCATTAATCACATTCATAAATGTCAAGACAAAGCAATTTGATCTTTGGAGGAAGTTCAAGTACATGACAGCACCTAGCAAGGTATCTAGTATTATTTGAATATTAACATTTCTGGTTCACTAGAATAAACCCTCTGTTGGCAGATTGTCTTATTTACTGTTCTGTGTATAATGTCTAGCATGGTGCCTGGACTATAGGAATTAAGTGTTTGTTGAATAGCCTTTAAAACCAAATTTATCTTTAAAATGATGAATGTTCTATAGTAGTGTTCTTCAAACTCTGGTTGCATAACCCCTAAAAGAATTTTTTTCTTAAGAAAACCCCTATCCTCACATGTTTTAAGTTGACATTTCAGTTTTCCATCACAAGCTTAAAAAGTTGCAAAGGATATCATTTCTAGTTTGCAAATATTGACCTATTTAAATAAAACTGTTACATCAATTTTAAAATGTATCTATAGAATACAAATAGCATAGAACTTAAAATATCCACTTTAATGTAATTATTGATATACAGTTTGATCAAAATAGCATAAACCTGTTACAGATATTAGCAAATCATAAGCTAAAAAAAGTCAAATTTTACTAGGAATGCATCTTTTAAACAAGTGACAGAGAGTCTTTTTGGACTCTTGATTAAAAGAGACATCCCTGACTCCAGTATTTTGAATTATCCCCTTCTTTGACACATCAGAGATTTTTATACCTCAAGGCAATATGCCATTATGAGACTCAAGTGTATTTTAATGGGGGAGGCATGCTTTACTGTTGTCAAGTTGGAGAAAGGACCACAGGGAAAGGGAAGTGGGCTTGGGACCTAGCATGATGCTTTTATTCTAGTGTGATATCAGGTGGATCATTTTCAGAAAGAGTATTTATGTGAATTAAGGATTTCAAAATGGATTCCAGCTTTCTGGGCCTGCATATACCTTTGTAAATCCTATGTACCCCTAATGCTGCAGTTTGAAGATTTATTATCTTACAGGATAAGTTGTAGAGATCACGTTAAGTGGATTGTCACAAATGTGATTAAATGGACAAGACTCTTATGATGAGTGTGTGTATGTGTGTGTGTGTTTATTTCTTCCTTTTCCATTCCACGTGGTTCTGGTAGGACTGTCAGTCATATTACATCATCTCCCAAAGGGAGCCTGGCTTGGCCAATATTAATCCTATTCCCTTGGATACAGTAGTTTGTTCAACAACAGGCATAAAAACCAGGCACATCTGTCAAAGTTCTTCCCTGAAATTGATGTATATACACTGAGGAAGAAAATTTTACATTCTATTGGAAACTGCCAAGATGTGTATCTAGAAGTTGGCAACCATTGGGAGCACGTGTCTGTGGAATAAAGGCAGGGAGGCCAAACCAAGGGCCTCGTGTGGTGTGGCCTTTCAGTTCTTGAGGCCTTAGTTCCCCCAGCTCTCTTAATCCTGTGAGCTTCCCCAGTGCCCTTTTCGCTGCATGAGCTACTAAATTACTTTTTTTGCTTGAGTTAGTTTAAGTTGTATTTCTGGTGCTACTGAAGTAATTTTATTAACACCTGAGAGAAGTAAACTCAAAACATTTTTTAAGTATCTTCTGTAAAATGGGTAATTTGCAACCTTTTCTCTTCTAGATTGTTGGACCTTCAGATGGAAGTAGTTACATTATAGATTACTATGGAACCAGACTTACAAGACTGAGTATTACCAATGAGACATTTAGGAAAACACAGTTATATCCATGAATACTGTTTAAAAGAAACAGTAAGTGATATGTGTATGTAATCTTACTTATCTGTATAAAATTATGAGAATTTGAGAACCTGGGGAGATTTAAGAGATCATCTAGTGTTGTAAATCTGTAGTTTTGCTTATCAGGACATGCAGGCTTAACTTTTTATAAAGCATTTTTGTATATGCACATAGCTCTTGCAGTTCACAATTCATATTGCTTCTTTGTAGTGAATATAGTTAAAGGACAAAGTTCATAAGAAAAAAATAACATCAAAGCAAAAACAGCCCAAAGGTTTATACAATGGTTATGATGAAAGTATGTGTTATAGATAATAAAGCATATTTTTTCTACTGTCTGTCCTTCTTAGGATCAGCATGATCTTTAAACTTCATTCTTTTCTTCTCCTTTCCTAAACCTGAAAGTTAATGGAGTTTCAACCCTGAAACTACTACAAGTACTTATTTTAACCTGAAGTTTGGTCCTGCCCACGAAAATTATTAATCAACCCTAGAACTGTCTAGCAGCTTTCAGTAAGGCAGAGAGAAACACAGGCTGGTTGTTTTGGCACAGTCATAATCCTAGGATTTTCAGTTGACTCTGTTTCAAAGAGAGCTTCTAGAAGCCTGGAAGAGAATAACCATTCACTTTCTGTGTTTCATGTATAAATAGGATATGAAGTATAATTTTGCCCTTAGGGTAGATTTTTTTCTTTTCTCCCAATAAAATTATGGGATATGTTTTCTAGTTACTGTCCTGAAGATTGAACAGTGACAGACCCTTCCTGTCAAGATCTGAGGAGCTTATTCAACTCATTGTCCAAAAATTTTTCAGACCTTTCCTTACAAAGTGTAAGAGCTTTTGGGTTTTAAAATTGAAACAAAGCATAGAGAGCCATCTGCCTCTCCTTACCAGGGAGGAAATTGAGATCTAAGGAAGCTGAGACTAAGATACACAGTTAATCAGTACAAAACTGAATCTAGACCCTAGGCCTTCTGTGCCTTCCACTGGTTGTTCTCCACTTCCCACCCCAGCTCCCACTAACTACTTCATTTTGTATTAAGTATTTTCATTTTGGAAATTGTTACTCCTACTTTATGAGGAGGATTGTGTCATTTCACATAACTTTATTTTCACATGTAAGTTGTTGTTTCTCTTTTTAAAGTATATAGACCGTTTTAAAGTTATAATGTGTAAAAAGTAAGCAAATGTAATTTAAAAAACAATACCATTTTCTGCAGCCTGTTATAAAAACATGTAATTGAAATTCCAGACCCAAATTTAAAACTTGAAGGGCCCGTTGAGAAAGCATATCTCTGCATTGTCATTCGTTTAATCTCCAGCAGTACTTACAGAAGTGCTCCCACTGTAAGAAAAAATGTCTTGAACAACTGAAGCATTAAAACGTGCATCTATAAAAACCTCATTGGATCCTTTTAAAAGATTGTGTTTTAACATGTGTTTTTTTTTGTTTTGTTTTCTGTTTTAGGATTTGGGCCTCCTTGATTTTAATAGAGAACTCTCAATATATAAGACTTCCAGATTTTCCTTTTTCTTTCTTCAAATACCACTTCATGGATTCTTTTTTATTTTTTGTTGTTGTCGATGTTTTTGTTTTGTTGGTTTTTGTTAAAAACATATTGTTCTGAGATTTATTTAATAGAACTTCCTTTGAGAGCTGTATGATAACAGAGTCTTTCTTAGGCTGCTGTCTCTATGAGATGGATAGTTGATTACCCTGATATTAATGTCTTTTCCACAGGCAAGTCACCACTTGTCCTTTTTGCTTCTGAAAAATAAAAGTTTGACTTATTCACATTTTTTAGTGCATTTTTTTTATTAAGAAAACCATCTTAAATGTTGAATGTTGCTGTCTTCTGTATTTTGATCCTTCAAAGCAGTGAATCCACGGTGGGAACAAATACCATTTATATTGCTTGGGGGTGCAATCCTGTATATGACCACCCACCTGTTTTTTTTTTTTTTTTTGTAGCTTTCAGATATGTCTTTACTTTGGTATCCAGGGAGCTAAAGATCTTCAGGGAGTCTGAAACCTTGGGGCGCCACGGATACTTCTGGCAATGATTCAGGGCTCGGAAGTGTGAACTTCTTCCTTTTTGCTTTAGAAGTGATGCACTAACTTTTGGAGGGACCAGATGCTGACTCATGTAGATCAGTGCAGTTATATTTGAAGCTGGATGGACAAGGTGGGAACACCAAGCAGATAATTAATGTCTTCCATCTGTTAGCACTGCCCAGCAGATGCCGGCCCAAGTGTCTTAGGTGATGCACCAGTGTCTAGGGGAAGCAGCACTTGTACTTCAGCATTGGTTTTCCTTACTGTGTTTAGAGGGTTTTAAGAAGATGGAAATACATGAAATGTTATGTCTCCATAATACTGTCATATCATACTTTAGTAACAGGCATACCAATTTCAAAATTACCAGGATCTGGGCTTCTCAAAAGTAAAAACCATAATTTTTCATCACTCATCTCACTAAAAAATATACAATATAGTACAGTTAGCTCTAATATGTTAGTCATACAGTAACAGCTTCTCCAATTGGTGGCAGATTATTAAGTATTGATACAAGAAGTGAATTTGGATTGATTCCTCATATATGTCAGGAGGGGTCTCTGGCTTTTCATTAATGAAATACTGAGTGTCTGTCATGGCGGAGGAACTGTTCTAGATTCTAGAATGCAGCAGGGAACAAAACACAAACATCTCTGCTGTTAGGAGTTTGTATTTCCTTGGGCTCCACTTTTTCACAGTGATATTTTTGGCCTTGGTTAAGCTAGATGCCACAAGGCTCAGGGACTGAAAAGCAGGGTAAGCGGCCGCAGCCATGATGGATCAACCTGAGTCGTCAACGAATACTATAGCTGTTAATAGCCGAGAAGAGCAACCCCACGTCCAAGGAGCGGTGGCTGTGCGGGCTTAGGAGGGCCAAGAGGAGCTATTCCACGTTCAAGGTCAGGAGGGGCGGCCGTGAGGAGATACCCCTCGTCCTAGGTAAGAGAAACCTAAGTAAGATGATAGGCGTTACAAGAGGGCATCAGAGGGCAGACACACTAAAACCATAATCACAGAAAACTAGCCAATCTGATCACAGGACCACAGCCTTGTCTAACTCAATGAAACTAAGCCATGCCGTGTGGGGCCACCCAAGATGGCTGGGTCATGGTGGAGAGGTCTGACAGAATGTGGTCCACTGGAGAAGGGAATGGCAAACCACTTCAGTATTCTTGCCTTGAGAACCCCATGAACAGTATGAAAAGGCAAAAAGATAGGATACTGAAAGAGGAACTCCCCAAGTTGGTAGGTGCCCAATATGCTACTGGAGATCAGTGGAGAAATAACTCCAGAAAGAATGAAGGGATGGAACCAAAGCAAAAACAATACCCAGTTGTGAATGTGACTGGTGATAGAAGCAAGGTCTGATGCTGTAAAGAGGGATATTGCATAGGAACCTGGAATGTTAGGTCCATGAATCAAGGCAAATTGGAAGTGGTCAAACAGGAGATGCCAAGAGTGAACATCGACATTCTAGGAATCAGCGAACTAAAATGGACTGGAATGGGTGAATTTAACTCAGATGACCATTATATCTACTACTGTGGGCAGGAATCCCTTAGAAGAAATGGAGTAGCCATCATGGTCAACAAAAGAGTCTGAAATGCAGTACTTGGATGCAATCTCAAAAACAACAGAATGATCTCTGTTCGCTTCCAAGGCAAACCATTCAGTATCATGGTAATCCAAGCCTATGCCCCAACCAGTAACGCTGAGAAACTGCAGTTCAACGGTTTTATGAAGACCTACAAGACCTTTTAGAACTCAACACCCAAAAAATATGTCCTTTTCATTTTAGGGGGCTGGAATGCAAAAGTAGGGAGTCAAGAAACACCTGGAGTAACAGGTAAATTTGGCCTTGGAGTACGGAATGAAGCAGGGCAAAGGCTAATAGAGTTTTGCCAAGAGAATGCACTGGTCACAGCAAACACCGTCTTCCAACAACACAAGAGAAGACTTTACATATGGACATCACCAGATGGTCAACATCAAAATCAGATTGATTATATTCTTTGCAGCCAAAGATGGAGAAGCTCTATACAGTCAGCAAAAACAAGACCGGGAACTGACTGTGGCTCAGATCATGAACTCCTTATTGCCAAATTCAGACTTAAATTGAAGAAAGTAGGGAAAACCACAAGACCATTCAGGTATGACCTAAATCAAATCCCTTATGATTATACAGTGGAAGTGAGAAATAGATTTAAGGGACCAGATCTGATAGACAGAGTGCCTGATGAACTATGGACGGAGGTTCATGACATTGTACAGGAGACAGGGATCAAGACCATCCCCATGGAAAAGAAATGCAAAAAAGCAAAATGGCTGTCTGAGGAGGCCTTGCAAATAGCTGTGAAAAGCAAAGGAGAAAAGGAAAGATATTCCCATTTGAATGCAGAGTTCCAAAGAATAGCCAGGAGAGATAAGAAAGCCTTCCTCAGTGATAAATGCAAAGAAATAGAGGAAAACAACAGAATGGGAAAGACTAGAGATCTCTTCAAGAAAATTCGAGATACCAAGGGAACATTTCATGCAAAGATGGGCTCGATAAAGGACAGAAGTGGTATGGACCTAACAGAAGCAGAAGATATTAAGAAGACATGGCAAAAATACTCAGAAGAACTGTACAAAAAAGATCTTCACCAACCCAGATAATCCTGATGATGTGATCACTCACCTAGAGCCAGACATCCTGGAATGTGAAGTCAGGTAGGCCTTAGAAAGCATCACTACAAACAAAGCTAGTAGAGGTGATGGAATTCCAGTTGAGCTATTTCAAATCTTGAAAGATGATGCTGTGAAAGTGCTGCACTCAATATGCCAGCAAATTTGGAAAACTCAGCAGTGGCCACAGGACTGGCAAAGGTCAGTTTTCACTCCAATCCCAAAGAAAGACAATGCCAAAGAATGCTCAAACTACCACACAATTGCACTCATCTCACATGCTAGTAAAGTAATGCTCAAAATTCTCCAAGCCAGGCTTCAGCAATACGTGAACCGTGAACTTCCAGATGTTCAAGCTGGTTTTCAAAAAGGCAGAGGAACCAGAGATCAAATTGCCAACATTCGTTCGATCATCGAAAAAGCAAGCGAGTTCTAGAAAAACATTCTATTTCTGCTTTATTGACTATGCCAAAGCCTTTGACTGTGTGGATCACAATAAACTGTGGAAAATTCTGAAAGAGATGGGAATACCAGACTACCTGACCTGCCTCTTGAGAAACCTATATGTGGGTCAGGAAGCAACAGTTAGAACTGGACGTGGAACAACAGACTGGTTCCAAATAGGAAAAGGAGTACGTCAAGGCTGTATATTGTCTATATTTAACTTATTTAACTTATATGCAGGGTACATCATGATAAATGCTGGGCTGGATGAAGCACAAGCTGGAATCGAGATTGCTGGAAGAAATATCAGTAACCTCAGATGTGCAGATGACACCACGGTTATGGCAGAGAGTGAAGAGGAACTAAAAAGCCTCTTGATGAAGGTGAAAGAGAAGAGTGAAAAAGTTGGCTTAAAGCTCAACATTCAGAAAACTATGATCATGGCATCTGGTCCCATCACTTCATGGGAAATAGATGGGGAGACAGTGGAAACACTGTCAGACTTTATTTTTGGGGGCTCCAAAATCACTGCAGATGGTGATTGCAGCCATGAAATTAAAAGACACTCCTGGGAAGGAAAGTTATGACCAACCTAGACAGCATATTAAAAAGCAGAGACAAACACATTTAAATCCATGGCTGATTCATGTCAATGTATGGCAAAAAACCATTACAATATTGTAAAGTAATTAGCCTCCAACTAATAAAAATAAATGGGAAAAAAAATAATTAATTTTAAAAAATGCAGAGACATTACTTTGCCAACATAGGTTTGTCTAGTCAAGGCTACGATTTTTCCAGTGGTCATGTATGGATGTGAGAGTTGGACTGTGAAGAAAGCTGAGCACCAAAGAATTGATGCTGTTGAACTGTGGTGTTGGAGAAGACTCTTGAGAGTCCCTTGGACTGCAAGGAGATCCAACCAGTCTATTCTAAAGATCAGTCCTGGGTGTTCATTGGAAGGACTGATGTTGAAGCTGAAACTCCAGTACTTTGGCCACCTGATGCGAAGATTTGACTCATTGAAAAAGACCGTGATGCTGGGAGGGATTGGGGGCAGGAGGAGAAGGGCACGACAGAGGATGAGATGGCTGGATGGCATCACTGACTCGATGGGCATGAGTTTGAGTAAACTCCGGGAGTTGGTGATGGACAGGGAGGCCTGGCATGCTGCGATTCATGGGGTTGCCTAGTCCAACATGATTGAGCGACTGAACTGAACTAAACTGACTAAAGCTAGATGCCCATTTTTTAGTATTCCCTCATTACTTTGGTTGCAGACAGTGCTTTGAAGTTTACTTCAGGATCACTTAATCTCAGATTTTAAAGTCTGTAGGGTTTCCACAGCTATATCAGTTCAATTATATGAGAAATACTTGCAGTCAGATCTTCAAACTAATCTTGCTTCCTAAGTAATTTGTTATAGTTAACCTTGACCAGGTGGGACGTCTCTTTCAAAGCAGGTGCGACATCTCTTTCAAAGCAGGTGCTTCTCAAAAGTATATTCAAATAAGCTATACTCTGATAGGAGTTGTTGGTAAAATCTAGAAATAAAGTCCCTTCACAATATACTCTTAAACCTTTAGATTTTGTTTTCACTATAAATTCCTTAGTCTTTCCCATTTGTGTAATTCCCTATTGCCTAATATGTGTAGTTCTTTTACAGATAATGTTTTTATGTCTTACTTGTTTTTTATGTGAAAGCATTTAAAGCATGTGAATGCTGTTTTTTGTTTTAGTTTCATGCAGCACTATATTATCATGGCTATTTGTTAGTAGTGTGTGTAGGAATTACATGTCAAGGCCTTTGTATGAGACATTTTATTTGATAACCCTGCTCTGAGGACAGTGGCCAAAATTATGAGGTGGATTAGCTCAGTCATTCCTGGGATTACTCCTAAACCCCTTAGAGTAAAATGGGAAGGATTCTTTCAATTCTATGGAAACAGTGTTCTAGAAAAGCATTTACAAATTGTACTGTCAAAGTCCTCAGTCGTGATCCACTCTTTGTGACCCCATCGGCTGTAGCCCCCGAGGCTCCTCTGTCCATGGGAATTCTCCAGGCAAGAATACTGAAGTGGGTTGCCATGCCCTCCTGCAGGGGATTTTCCCAACCCAGGGATTGAACCCAGGTCTCCCGCATTGAGGGCTGATTCTTTACCAACTAAGCCACCAGGGAAGCCCAAGAATACTGGAGTGGATCGCCTGTCACTTCTCCAGGGGATCTTCCCAACCCAGGAATCAAACCAGCGTCTCCTGCATTGCAGGTGGATTCTTTACCAGCTGAGCTACTGGAGAAGTCCTACAAATGGTACTACTTTAGCCTGAAAAGATGAATACAATTTCCAGAAGTAACTCTTTACCCAGGAAGATTTCTTACCTCCACTGTATTAAACTAAAGGACCGCTAAGATTTCAAAGATTCTGTTATGTCTACAGCCAGTATTTTTTTCATGAGACCACTAGGACTATAAGAAATATTAGTTTGTTTTATAAAAAATTTCTGTGTCTTTTTCTTTCACTTTAACCTAGATGCTTAAGGCTGAGTTAGGTTATTATTATACTGATAGGCAGCCAGAAAGCTAAAATAGATAGAAACTAGCAAAAAAGAAAAAGAAAAATCAGTTCCTAAAAAGTGTAAGTCTAAGATGTTAGTTCCTCTTTCTCATTCAAATACCTTAAATGTAGATATTCCCCAGAGTGCTGGCACCTTCCTTGTCTCGTTAAATCAGAATCCATTTTGCTTTTTTCTATTTACAAAATTAATACAACCTTAATATAGAAATTTTAGGGAAAGACCAAAAAGTACAAAGAAAAAACAATTTATTCCACAGCTCAAAGTTAACAATGATAATATTTTTATGTATGTCCTAGTAGTTTTTCCATACATGTATTTTCATTTTTCTTCACAAAAATGAAATATTACCCATACTGTTTTGCAGCTTGCTTCTTTGTATTATAAATATTTTCTATTTCAATAAATAATCTTTTACAAAGTTATTTATAATGGCTGCTGAGTATTCCATGTCTGTATCATTATTTATGTAATTCCATATTTTGTATTTAACTTATTTTAATAAATGAAAAATGTACATTTCCAGTTTTTTCCTCTAGAATTGTTATTCTTAATTTAAAAGTAATCATATATTAACGTTTTGATACATACATCTAGTCTTAGTTAACCAGGGAAATAGAGAAAGAATGAAGTAAAATAGCCCAAACCAAA
Source organism: Dama dama (assembly GCF_033118175.1). NCBI lineage: Eukaryota > Metazoa > Chordata > Mammalia > Artiodactyla > Cervidae > Dama > Dama dama. The sequence continues at coordinate 81,383,852 of NC_083700.1, forward strand.
ACACCACCAAAGTCAACTCTTAATTATCCTTGTGCAGACTAACTGCAGACAAAATGCTGCAGAGACCTGCAGCCACCCCCTTGCTCCACAGTTAGACCACTGCTTACCAGTGCTGACTGCCCTTCACATCCTGTGGGCTGGAGAAGAAAAGCCAAACTTGGAGAGCAGGATTGCTGCTAGAGAAAGGAAGCTGGTGTGGGTATTGGGCAGTGGTAGCCAATCTGTCATTAATATTTTGCACAGGATGTCGTGTAGTCGACTGAATTATCTAATTGTCCTCTTCATGATGAGAGGCGAAGATTTTAAGGAGTACATAGGAAGCTCATTCATAATGGTCTTTATTCTGCGCTGCTGAGAGGGGATAGGTGGGGAGGTAAATTTGGTGAATGAGAAAAGTTACAGGTTAGGAATGAATAAAAATTCTGTACAGCGCCAACTACCCAACAGAGTCCTGGAATAGTGTTTTTGTAGTTGAGTTAATCATCATGGTACTCATTCCTATATCTTTTAAAACAGAGCAGTAAAGGTAGCAATGCTCTTAAAGCTAGTCTTTGATGAAGAAACAATGTTATTTACTATCTTAGAAAATATACTTTTAAAGAAAAATATTTATTGCAACATTAAGGCTTAAAATTTCAAGAAGATTTTGTTAAAAGTTCCTTTTACAAGGACTTTATACAAGATATGCTAAGCTCTGTTTTGTTTAGCTGCTAAGTCATGTCAGACTCTTTGCAACCCCATTGACTGTAACTCACCAGGCTCTTCTGTCCATGAGATTTCCCAGGAAAGAATACTGGAAGCGAATTGCCAGGTCCTTCTCCAGGGGATCTCCCCAACCCAGGTATCAAACCCAAGTCTCCTGCATCTCCTGCATTGGCAGGGAGATTCTTTACCACTGAGCCATCAAATTGAGTCCCATAAAGACTGAATCTCTTGACCAAGGTCATGAAATAAGTAGTACAACCAAGATTTAAATCCAGGTCTATTAATTGCTATACTCCTACAATGTGATAATTACAGTCATCTCATTCTTTGAAATACACTGCTGATCACTGGGTACTGCAGATTTTTTTAGTATGTTGTTTAATGTTTTCAGTGAAGATGGGATTATCTTCCTATACTGAGTCTTTTAAAAAGAAAAAAAGAACTTCCTCAAACTTCTCAGCTTTACATCGTGCAAATGCAAAAGTGTTTTATGAATATTAAAATAAGACTGTGATACAGCAGCGATTGTTGTCAAAGACCTAAAGATGCTGTTGTGCTGTGCTGTGCTTAGTAGCTGAGTCGTGTCTGACTCTTTGTGACCCCATCGACTGTAACCCGCCAGGCTCCTCTGTCTGTGGGGAGTCTCCAGGCAAGAATACTGGAGCGGGTTGCCATGCCCTCCTCCATAGGATCTTCCCAACCCAGGGATCGAACCCAGGTCTCCCACATTGCAGACAGATTCTTTACCAGCTGAGCTACCAGGGAAGTTCAAAGATGCTGTTAACCTCATCTGGTGTTTGCAGCAGTTTCTAGACCAAAATTCGCATTATGTGTGTGTGACAGCAGGAGAGATGTTAGATAGAACCATACTGTCACGTTCTGCTTGGTGTTGCTGCGGTCAAATGAAACTAGAGGCATGTGGGTGGTTGGATTGCAGCTGAATTTTATTTATTTAGGTTTTTTTTTCCAGCTTTTCTGAACTTCTAAAACTTCTACAGTAAACATGCATTATTTGCATGGATGTATTTGACACCATAAATAATAGTATGAGTTGTTATTATTGTTTTAGTCACTAAGCCGTATCCAACTCTTTTGGGACCCAATGGACTATATAGCCCGCCAGACTCCTCTGTTCATGGGATTTCCCAGGCAAGAATACTGGAGTGAGTTGCCATTTCCTTCTCCAGGGGATCTTCCCGACTCAGCATTTGAGCTTGCAGCTCCTGCTTTGCAGGCAGATTCTTCACCACTGAGCCAGCAGGAAGTCCCTAATAGTATGGGTAAATTAGAACAAAGAGCTCAAGAAAATTTTGCTCTCTTCTTCTCCTTCTTCCTCTTCAAGATACACTTACCCTGATTTCTAATGTGATTCTGACTTTAAAGAATAGGGGGGTTCAGGATGGGGAACAGATGTACACCCATGGCTGATTCATGTCAATGTACGGCAAAAACCACTACAATATTGTAAAGTAATTAGCCTCCAATTAAAATAAATAAATTTAAAAATAAAAATAAAAAATAAAGAATAGGTACCTTTAAAAGAAAAAGGCAGACCTAACACATGATATCAAAGGCCTGTCACCCCAGTAGCACAGTTCATTGAGAAAGGCACAGAATTTGGAATCAGGCCTGAGTTGTCTCCTGTCTTTACAACTAGTGTTGTTACTGTAACAGTTCTGAGGCAGTCTGTCTTCATATAAATAGGGATAATAATACCAGTTAATGTTGAGAGGTTAAGATGACATAGATAATAGTCACTATTTATTAAATATATTTTAAAGGAATGGAATGATGGCATTAAGCTTTGAGGAATTCCATCTGAAATTTGCAAAGGTTCCTTACACTGGGGCTCTCGTGTGGTTATACCCTCAGTAAAATATCAGTGGACTTTAAAATTCCTTTTACAGAAGAAGCGTAGGGTGTGTTCTTTAAACATTGTTTACCTACATTTTCCTATCTTCAGTTACCGTTATCTGCAGCTACGCTGTGTAACAAGGGCCCCAAATGTCTCTCTTCTCAGGAAAGTAGTCCTACTAGCGTGTGCAGTGCTTCAAGACTCTCCTTACTAAGAGAAGGCTGCAGTACTGCAGATTTTGTTTTTGTTGCTTTTTAATCTGAAGTTCTCTGGAGATATTTATCTAATAAATTTAGAAATGTTGCTATGAAGCAGCTGTTCAGTCTACTTTCAGCCTAAATTAAGGTTAATTGCAAGCAATCGCTGTGCATACAACAGAATGTTGCTTTTAACCTGTCAATGTTATCAGAATATGCCAAGCATGTGGAGATTAAGACTTGAAAAATGATTAAGGTTAGAGCTATTTGGACTGCATATGCCAAAGAAAAACGTTGTTTTACCAGAACACTTTTAGAAAGTGTGTAGTGTTTGAACTTTAATCATGTGAGCTAATTTTATATTTAAGAGGGTATGATTATGTAGGCTCATGGTCCCATCTTTGATTTTCAGACATACCTCAAAATTTAAAGACTTATTGGAATTGTGAAATTCATGTACTATTGTAGCACAAGAAACATTAGGAAGAATGGCATGTCTTCTTTATATGATTATGATTGAGTGGTCTGAGACATCATATAAATTACTTTCAGTGCAACAAGTCTTTTAAAAAGGTGTACAAAAAATGAATTCATTGTTTATTAATTCTCAACTATTTATTGACCTACTGTGTGTCCATTCTGCTTATGCCTTCCTACTATATATTCTTCACACAACAGCTAAATGATAAAAATAAATCCAGAAGGTGTTGCTTTTCTCACAAATCTCCAATCCTGCATCAGTTCTCCTGTCCTTCACATGTGCCAAACAGTTTCCCACCTCAATATTTTCATCCTGACTCTTTCCTTCGCCTGGGATGCTCTTTTTCAGGTTTTTGCCTGACCTGGTTCCTCACTCGTTCAGGTGTCTGCTCAAGTATTGTCCCTGACCATCCCTTCTAAAATACTGCCCCAGCCTTCCACTGGTCACTCTCTGAATCCTGTTTCTGCTTCATTCTCTTCACAGCATTTATTGCTACTGGAAATTACATATGTTTATGTATTCTCTTTCTCTCTCCTACTCGAATGTAAGCTTGGTGGGGACAGGGACTTTGTTTCATATAGTACTGTGTTCTTAGTGCTTAGAACAGTTCCTAGAATATAAGAGGTGCTCAAAAAATGCTTTGTTTAATATTTATTTGTTTCTTCATTTATTTAGCTGTGCTGAGTCTTAGTTGATGCACACAGGATGTTTCAGCTGTGGCGTGTGAACTCTTAGTTGCAGCATGTGGGATCTAGTTCCATGACCGGGGATCAAACCCAGCCCCGCCTGCATTGGGAGTGTGGAGTCTTAGCCACTGGACCACTCGGGAAGTTTCCCAAAATGTTTTTTGAGTGAATGGGAACTCTAGAATGGGTTAACTGGATATAAGTTAATCTGAGATTAAATAACCTTCTACTTCAGAGTATTTTGTTTTGTTTTTAATTTATTTTTTAATTGAAGGATAGTTGCTTTACAGAGTTTTGTTGTTTTCTGTCAAACATTAGGGGTTGTCATCCAAACATGGTTCCAACCCTAACTCTTGTCTCAGGAGCAGGAATGAAGAAATGAGCCTATGCTGACTTATTGAAATCCCTGATGATCCCAGGGCTTAGAACAATGCCTGACACAGTGTAAGCATTTCATAAACATTAAATTCTTACCTAGGAATGGGTGATTACTGGAAGGAGTTCTCAGACCAATCAGTAGATTATTAGAAAGAATAGGAAGGAGGGGTTGGGAGTGGTCTACTAAATCAGCTAATATGTGTCATATCATGATGTGTCATTATGTACCTTCCTGACCTGATTACCCCAATCCTCATGGTCACCTTGTAAAGCAGGCCAGTTAGCTCCCTGTCCAGTGATAAAGGTCTTTTATGTATAGATATAGATTACTTGGGATTCCCTGGGGCTCAGTGGTAAAGAATCCACCTGCCAATGCAGGAGATACAGGTTCAATCCCTGGGTCAGGTAGATCCCCTGGAGAAGGAAATGGCAACCCATGCCAGTATTCTTGCCTGGGGAATCTCATGGACGGAGGAGCCTGGTGGGCTACAGCCCATGGGATTGCAAAAGAGACAGACACAACATGGCGACTAAACAACAGCGGCATCCTGTTTGCCTCTAAGATGTTAGCAGGAAGTTTTAGCTAAATGTGCTTCTCTGCACAGCTCAGGCCAGTTCCTGATTCAACCTTTCACTACCTACCCACCATCCAACTATATCAGTGGCTATGTAGGGTAATGCACCCCAATGTTCATCGCAGCACTATTTATAATAGCCAGGACATGGAAGCAACCTAGATGCCCATCAGCAGATGAATGGATAAGGAAGCTATGGTACATATACACCATGGAATATTACTCAACCATTAAAAAGAATTCATTTGAATCAGTTCTAATGAGATGGATGAAACTGGAGCCCATTATACAGAGTGAAGTAAGCCAGAAAGATAAAGACCAATACAGTATACTAACGCATATATATGGAATTTAAGCTCTTAGTCTTTAGGATCAAATAAATCTGCCACATATTATGGGTAAACTTAGAATCTTAGTGTTCTTATTCTTAAAATGGAGATATTATCTTCCTTATATGATTGTTGTATGGTTAAATAAAATAGTGTATTTCACAGTGTGTGGTGCATATATATATTTAATAAATGATTCCAGGGATCAAACCCTGGTCTCCTGCATTACAGGCAGATTCTTTACCATCTGAGCCACCAGGGAAAGCTTTCCCTTAGAAAATGATAGATTGTTTTTAAGATTTTGTATTTCTTATCTCATGTAGTACTGTAACACTTTTGCAAGGTCAGTAACTATCATTTAGCCTTATTTTATGCATAATGAGACTAAGAGTTAGAGAGATTAAATGACCATCCTTACACTGTTAGCAGACTTGAAACTAAGTCTGACTCCTAAGCCCATTGCCTGCTGTAATCACTCCAGTTCAGTTCAGTTCAGTTCAGTTCAGTTCAGTTGCTCAGTCGTGTCCGACTCTTTGCAACCCCATGAATCGCAGCACGCCAGGCCTCCCTGTCTAATCACTACACCATTCTAAATCCTTATTAATCCTGTGTGAGTAGATAGTTGGGCATAGATCTCTTATAACTGCCCCACTGGAGGTTTTTATTTGGTTGGTTTTGGCCATGCTGCTGTGGGATCTTAGTCCTCCAATCAGAGACTGAACCCAAACTTTTGGCAGTGAAAGTGCAGAGAGCTAACCTCTGGACCACCGGGAATCCTAGGTTCTTTTTTTTTTTTTAAATCAAAAAAGAAGAAACAAAGTTATAAGAGTCTAATGATTTGTTATTGACGTCTAGCCTTGAACTTCCATAATACTCTTCACTGACTATGAAAAGTATTCATTTTCCTTAAAGCAGAGTTCAGATATAGTTCACTCTGAGAGGTCAAAATAACCTGCTTTGCCTAGCTGACTCCCATATTCACCTCCTGTGGAAAGAATAGTTTGTGGTTTCCTAAAGTGAGTTATTTCATGTTCTCAACTGTGTGTGTATATACATATATATGGTTATATTTGACTTGTTTGTTGATTGTTTTGCTGTTGTTCAATATAAATTCTTATGGACTTTTTCCCACACTGGAATTTTCCATAGAGTCTTTAGGAATAGCTGACAATCATCTTCAGATTTTCCCCATCTCTATCCATTCACTTTAACTTTAGGTGTATTAGCCCCTGCTTGCTTCTGTTGCCTGTTATAAAACCTGCCATTTGCAGGTCCAATCCCACCCAAACCCCAGATGAATAAAAACCAGAGCTGGAAGGCATAGTAGCCTTTCCCCAAGAAACAGTGGAATCTGGAATTGTCCACTATTTATGTGCCCAGGGAACACTGGTCCTTAGGAAGGATTTAGCCATAGGAGCGTCTAATGACACAGCAGGCTATAGCTTTCTTATGTGAGTCTATATTTGTGAAAAGATCATTTGTCTGCCTATATTTTGCCTAGAGACTTATGAGAAGCAGAATCAGTCAGTTCAGTTCAGTCGCTCAGTTGTGTCCAACTCTTTGCGACCCCATGAATCGCAGCACGCCAGGCCTCCCTATCCATCACCAACTCCCGGAGTTTACTCAGACTCATGTCCATCAAGTTGGTGATGCCATCCAGCCATCTCATCTATCGTGCCCTTCTCCTCCTGCCCCCAATCCCTCCCAGCATCAGGGTCTTTTCCAATGAGTCAACTCTTCGCATGATGTGACCAAAGTACTGGAGTTTCAGCTTCAACATCAGTCCTTCCAATGAACACCCAGGACTGATCTCCTTTAGGATGGACTGGTTGGATCTCCTTGCAATCCAAGGGACTCTCAAGAGTCTTCTCCAACACCACAGTTCAAAAGCATCAATTTTTCAGCACTCAGCTTTCTTCACAGTCCAACTCTCACATCCATACATGACCACTGGAAAAACCATAGCCTTGACTAGACGGACCTTTGTTGGCAAAGTAATGTCTCTGCTTTTTAGTATGCTATCTAGGTTGGTCATAACTTTCCTTCCAAGGAATAAGCGTCTTTTAATTTCATGGCTGCAATCACCATCTGCAGAATAATAAGCCCCCAAAGATGTTCATGTCATGATCCCCAGAAACTTACATGGAAATAAAGACTGCCTATGTGATTAAAGTAAGGATCTTAAAATGGGAAGATTATCTTGGATTATCTGGGTGGGCTTAATACAATGACAAAAGTACTTATAAGGGAAATAGAGAGGCGGGAGAGCCAAAGAGGAGATGACTGAAGCAGAGGTCAGAGAGAAGAGATAATTGAAGGTTCTATACCACTGGTCTTGAAGATGGTAGAAGGGGCCATGAGCCAAGGAATGTAGATGGACCCTAGAAACTGGAAAAAGAAGGAAAGGGATTCTCCCCTAGAGCCTCCAGAGGAATGTGATTCTGCTGATACCTTGAGTTTAGTCCAGAAAAACCCACTGTAGACTAATAACCTCCAGAACTGTAAGATTATAAATGTGGGTTGTTCTAAGCTACTAAGCAATAATAGGAAACTAGTCAGTTATTATGTTCAAAGTGTGCTATTAATAGCCTGCATATTGTTGGATCATACTTTTCTTCCATTTTGCTAATCTTTGTCTTTTAATTAAAATACCTAGACCATTTGCATTTAACTTAATTATTCATATGTTAAGGCTTATGTCTGCCATTGTAATTACTTTTTTCTCCCTTCATTTCTCATTTTGTCTTTTTTGCCTCCTGAGTACTAGTTGAAATTTTTAGAACATCCATTTTCCTTTATTTTCAATGCTTTGAATACATCACTTTGCATGATTTTCTTCAGTCATTGCTCTTGATATATAAGACATATACCTAACTTATCATGATCTATCGGTATCAACATTTTACCCCTTGAGGTAAAGTACTAAAAGCTTACTTCCATTTAGGCCCCTTTATCTTTCCTACTTTTAAAATGGTACAGCAACAATAGGAAACTAAGATGGGCTCAAACTTCACTCACACATGGCTACTCAGATGGGCTTGGGAATGAAAGTTTATAGGTTCAAATTCTACCCTCAGCACTTAATGTGCTGCTTGACCTTGAGCAAGATCCTTTATCCCTCAAGCCTCAGTTTTCTCATCTATAAATTGGGAATGAACTAATAAACTACCCATTAAAACATTTCTGCTTATATTTCTCCAGACCTATTTACATTTTCGAAATTGTTCTCATTTTCATTTTTTTAATATAATAAGCTTTATTTTTTAGAACAGGTTCACAGCAAAATTGAGCAGAAGCTTCAATTCTCATATACTCCTCACCCCCAAACACCTATGAAAGAAAAGTGAAAGTGAAGTCGCTCAGTCGTGTCTGACTCTTTTCCACCCCATGGACTGTAGCCTACCAGGTTCCTCTGTCCATGGGATTTTCCAAGCAAGAGTACTGGAGTGGGTTTCCATAGACTCCCCCATTATCAACATTCACCACCACAGTGGTACGTTTGTTACAGTTGATGAATACCGACACATCATATTCACCCAGAGTCCAGAGTTTACACTAGGCTTCATTCTTGATGTTGTACATTCTGGGTTTAAACAAATACATAATGACAAACCAGGCCTCCCTAGTAGCTCAGCGCGTAATGAATCCACCTGCAGTACAAGAGAACCCAGTTTCTGGGTTGCAAACATGCCCTAGAGAAGGGATAGGCTACCCACTCCAGTATTCTTGGGCTTCCCTGGTGGCTCAGCTGGTAAATAATCTGCCTGCAACGTGGGAGACCCAGGTTCAATCCCTGGGTTGGTAAGGTCCCTTGGAGAAGGGCATGGCAACCCACTCCAGTATTCTTGCCCGGAGAATCCCCATGAACAGAGGAGCCTGGCGAGCTACAGTCCATGGGGTCACAAAGAGTCAGACACGACTGAGCAGCTAAGCACAGCACAGCACATTTATCCTTTCACCTACTGAAGGATATCATGATTGTTTCTAAGTTTTGGCAATTATGAATAAAGGTGCTATAAACGTATGTCCCTTGGACTGCAAGGAGTTCCAACCAGTCAATCCTAAAGGAAATTATTCCTGAATATTCACTGGAAGGACTGATCCTGAAGCTGAAGCTCCAATACTTTGGCCACCTGATGCAAAGAGCTGACTCACTGGAAAAATCCCTGATGCTGGGAAAGATTAAAGGCTGGAGGAGAAGAGGACAACAGAGGATAAGGTGGTTGGGTGGCATCACCGACTCGATGGACATGAATTTGAGCAAGCTCCGGGAGTTGGTGATGGACACGGAAGCCTGGTGTGCTGCAATCCATGGGGTCACAAAAAGTCAGATACAACTGGGCGACTGAACTGAACTGAAACATATGTGTGAAGGTTTTTGTGTGGACAAATATTTTCAAAACCTTTAGGTAACTACCAAGGAGCATGATTGCTGGACTGTGTGGTAAGAATAGGTTTAGTTTTGTAAGAAATTGTTCAACTGTCTTCCAGGGTGGCTGTACCATTTTACATATCACTAGTATTGAATGAGAGTTCTATTGCTCCACATCCTCACCAGCATTTGGTGTTAGGGTTTTGGATTACAGCCATTCTAATAGATGTGTAGTTGTATCTTATTGTTTTAATTTGCATTTCATAAGATATGGTGTGGAGCACCTTTTAGTATGATTATTTGCCATCCCTATAACTTTTTTCCCCTTAACCTCATTTTCTTATTTTTTTTAATTAATTAATTTATTTTAATTGGAGGCTAATTATTTTACAATATTGTGGTGGTTTTTGCCATATATAGACATGAATCAGCCATGGATTTACGTGTCCCTCCACCCTGAACCCCTCTCCCACATCCCTCCCCACCCCATCATTCTGGGTTGTCCCAGAGCACCGGCTTTGAGTGCCCTGCTTCATGCATCAAGCTTGCACTGGCCATCTTTGAACATACAGTAATATATATGTTTCAATGCTATTCTCTCAAATCACCCCACCCTCGCCTTCTCCCACATAGTCCAAAAGTCTTTTCTTTACATCCATGTCTCTTTTGCTGTCTAGCAAATAGGGTCATCGTTACTGTCTTTCTAATTTCCATATCTATGCATTAATATACAGTATTGGTGTTTCTCTTTCTGACTTACTTCACTTTGTATAATAGGCTCCAGTTTCATCCATCATTAGAACTGACTCAAATGTGTTCTTTTTTATAGCTGAATAATCTTCCATTGTGTATACATACCACAACTTCCTTATCCATTCATCTACCAATGGTTATCTAGGTTGCTTCCATGTCCTAGCTATTGTAAACAGTGCTGCAATGAACATTGGGGTACATACATGTGTCTCTCTGTGTTATCTTTTAGGAATTTTATTTTGTATTTTACATTCAGCTCTGTGATCTAAGTTAATTTTTGTGAAAAGTGTAAGGTCTTTATGAAGACTTTTTTTTTTTTTTTGCATATGGATGTCTGGTTTATCCAGCACCATTTATAGAAAATTCATATTTCTCCTGTGTTCCTTATGACAGAAAATAGCAGTGCATCCTGGAAATACCAAGGAAGAAACCTGGAAGCTATCTTTGATGCTATCTCCTTCCTATATCTGATGGATCACCAAGTTTTTAAATTATACCTCATCAGTACTCTGTAAACATTACTTCATCCTCACTGCAACTTTGTTCTTTCAGAGCCCCGGATATCTCTCATCTAGGATCTTGCGATAGACTACTGTCCAGTCTACCTGGCTGAGTCCCACCTTCCTCTCAGAATAAGAACCTTCTTATTCCCATCAGAAGGATCTTTTTGAAAAGCAAACCTGATCATCTTTATCTGGCTTAAATCTCCCCAGAAGCTCCTATTTCATATAAAATCCAAATTCCTTTTCCTGGCTTAAAAGGTTTATCCTGACTGAGTCTCACCCACCATCATCCCCTCCCCTCTCCCGACACAGTCAGGACTTGTGAGCTGACGCCTGGAGATCACAGGAATGGGCCCTGCTCTCCCTGACTCTGAGGCATCTGCTTTCTGCTGCTCCTTGTTTTGAAACACTCTGATCATCCACTTCCAAGTGTCTCTTACAGGGTCTTGCAGGCATGGCTGAGGACAGAAGTTCCATCAGGTCTCATGAGGCTAAAATGAAATTATCCACAGAGACGTGTCCTGGAAACTTGAAGGGAGAACCCATTTCCTTGCCTTTTCCAGCGTCATTTTTTTAATTTTCAATTTTAGTTTTTAGTTTTTGGCAGTCTACACAGCATGTGGGATCTTAATTCCCCAACAGGAGATCAAACGCACGCCCCCTGCATCTGAAGCATGGAGTCTTAACCACTGGATCGCCAGGGACGTACCTCCGGCTTCTTTTTAGGTTGAGGAAGATCCCCTGGAGGAGGAAACGGCAACCCACTCCAGTATTCTTTCCTGGAGAATCCCATGGACAGAGGAGACTGCCAGGCTACAGTCTATGGAGTCACAAGAGTCGGACACAGCGGAGCAACTGAGCACACACACACAGATGCCCCTCGGCTGTCCTTCTGTGCTAATCTGTGCTTCCCACTAGTGTGGCACTGATGGTTTACAATTGTGGTTATCTCTTTTAAAAGCAATATTTCTTATGTTCATTGACTTGAACCTTACTGTGACATATTACAAACTAAGGAAGAAGAGTAATGAAACAGATACCTACCTGTGTGCTAAGCACGGAGATTAAATTTGTCGTTAAGCTGCAAAGTCGTGTCTGACTCTTGCAACGCCATAGACTGTAGCCTACCAGGCTCCTCTGTCCATTGGGTTTCCCAGGTAAGAATGCTGGAGTGGGTTGACATTTCCTTCTCCATGAGATTAAATATATATTAGTGATTTGCTGAACTTGTTTCAGATTTCTCTTTTTTCTCTTATGAAATAAAAGATTATGACATAAGTAAAATTCTACCTCTCCCAAATCTTTCCCCACTTTCCCTCCCTATGAATAAACACTAACCTGAAGTTGGTGTGGAAAAGTCTTTTTACTCCTCTGTTCCTTCACTAAATATAAGGCAGAGAAGATGTGTGTCATTTTGCTGTGATGTTCTATTGCCCTTGCTTAGCTCAGGACTTGAGCTAAACTGGTTCAACAGCTGCCTGGATAAAAACTAGCCTCAGCTTGATTGTCCTTAACTTGCCAACCTCCAAAGCAACTCTTTCCAATTTTCAAGGCAGCTCTGCCTATCATTCTTATTTCAATGGAAATTTGCTCCTTCTTGGAAGAGGGCTGAGATTATCATGGGGGCAGAAAGAAACAAAGGACAAAGCATGAATTTTGGAATCAAACTTCTTGGATACATGCCTTTCAGCAATTATTTAACCTCTCTGGATGTTTAATTTCCTCCCTAGTAAAAATGAGGTTAATAATACTCATTTAGCAGAGGTTTTGTGAGGATTAAATAAAATAACAAATGTGAATGTTCCCTTTAGGGTGGAATAGGTGCTCAACAGATGGTACCATTCCCATAAAAATAATTAAGTATTTTATCTTGTTTTTCTTTCTCAGACTTTTCCCCTCACAGGCTTTCCATTTTCTTTCTCCATTTCCAGGCCCACATGCATCACAGTTCCCTTCTTTCATTCCATTTCCCTGGACTGGAAGGCCACTCCACTGTGTACTGACCGACATGGTCCAAGTACATTTCAAGATCCAGTGGTACCGAATCCTGAATAATCCAGCTTTCTTGTCCTTTTTACATCCTTCAGTGTAGGTCATAGATCCTTCAGCATCTGTGATATTCTCTCTACCATGGCATCTGAGTTGGGATGGTCCTTCTCATTCTATCTCTAAGTTACTGGTCTCTATTATTTTCCACACTTCTCAGCACAAGCATGGGAGATGGTGTGACATGGACTCAGACTGCTTGAATTCAACTCCTTGTCCTGCCACTTGCTAAATATGTGATCTTGATGAAATAGCTTCACTTTTTTAGACTTCTGTTTCCTCAGTTGTAATTTGAAGGAAAGAATATCTACCTTATGATATAGTTCTGAGAATTAATAAACTCTGTCTACAAAGGATCTTGTACTGTGGTTCTCCCTAAGTGCTCAATAAATGCCAGCCATCATTTTGATTATTATCCATAAAATAATACAATGCTATATGTCAATTATATCTCAATTTTAAAACAACTTCTGCGGTTTATTAATGTTAAGCTACTGCATTAGTTTCCTATTGCCACTGTTAACAAAGCACTGTAAACTCTGGGCTTAAAGCACATTTATTACAGTTCTAGAGGTCAGAAGTTCAAATTGGGTCTCACTGGGCTAAAAAGAAAGCATCTGCAAACTGTGTCCTTCTGGAGGATCTGGGGAGAATCTGTCTCCTTGCCTCTTCCAGTGTCTAGAGTTTATACACATTCCTTGGCTCATGGCTCTCCATCACTCTGACCTCTGCTTTGGTCATCCCATCACCTTCTCAGATCTCTCTCCTCCCTCTTTCACTAATAAGGACCTTTGTGAGTACTTTGGGCCCCACCCAGATCATCCAAGATAATCTCCCCTTCTCTAGATTCTTCATCACATCCACAAAGTCCTTTTGCAGTATGGCTCAGATGGTAAAGAATCTGCCTGCAGTGCAGAAAACCCAGATTCGATCCCTGGGTAGGGGAGATCCCCTGGAGAAGTGAATGGTGACCCATTCCAGTATTCTTACCTGGAGAACCCATGGACATCGGAGCCCGGCAGGCTATAGTCCAGGGGGTAACAAAAGAGTCAGACATGACTGAGCAACTAACACTTTTGTTTTCCATACGTTCAAAAGTTCTGGGAATTACAACAAAGCCATCTTTGGGGGGCATTTCTATACCGATATGGTAAAACTCACTCATTATTCAGGACACATGTACTCATCACATTCTCTATGCCAGGCCTTGTTTCAGACCCTGGGATTGCAAACATATAAAAGCAGTATCTACTATTCACATAACTTTAAGTCTAGAGAAGACTAGAGGCAGCGGATCTATCTTATAATGTATGTTTGCGTGTGTGCTAAGTCACTTCATTTGTGTCAGACGTTGTGTGAACCTGTGGATTGTAGCTTGCCAGGCTCCCCTGTCCATGAGATTTTCCAGGCAACAAAACTGGAGTGGATTTCCATGCCCTCCTCCAGCGGGCCTTCCTGACCCAGGGATGAACCCAAGTCTCTATGTCTCCTGCATTGGCAGACGGATTCTTTACTACTAGTGCTCCTGAGAGGACCCAGGTTATTATAGTATGTCCCAAAATGTGGAGGCGAAATGAGAATGTCTCACATTTATCAGTTACCCCAAGCTTAGTGCTCTTTTGATGGATGTAGGAAACAGATGTAGTATATTACTTGTTAGGTTATGCATACACTAGGCTTGGGTGTGTGAATACATGTCAATTAAGTTGAGATAGTCTTGGATAAAGAAGATATATGGTACATATGTACAATAGAATATTACTCAGCCATAAAAAGGAATGCATTTGAGTCAGTTCTAGTGAGGCAAATGAACCTAGAACCTATTATACAGAATGAAGTAAGCCAGAGGTAGAGAAAATTTTCATATATTAATACATATGTTAGAAATCTAGACAAATGGTAATGATGAACCTATTTGCAGTGCAGGAATAGAGATGCAGACATATAGAAAAGACTTCAGACACAGTGAGGGGAAGAAAGGATGGAAAATATTGCGGGGGCAGCATTGACATATATACACTTCCGTGTGTAAAAGAGCCAGTGGGAAGCTGCTGAATGGACACAGGGAGCTCAACCTCTGCTCTGTGGCAACCTAGAGGGGTGGGATGGGGTGGGGGTTGGGGGGAGGTTCAGGAGGGAAGGGACACATGTGTAACTTGTGGCTGATTCATGTTGTTGCGTGGCAGAAGCCAACACAATATTGTAAAGGAATTATCCTCCAACTAAAAATTTTTTTTAAATGGAAATAATCTTCAAATAGTTCTTCTAATGAGAAGCCAATGGAAGACAGATACCCAGTTTTCAAGTGAGAAAGGACAATATTGCACTTCGTTTGCTGCTTAGCACCAGGGTTTTATGTGTACATCACAAGGATTTGGGACTGGTTTACTTTGGACACTGTCTATCCTGTAGAGTAAGCTTATTTAATTTACCTTGTCACCCATTGGAATGAGCACACTGCTTCTTTTGTTTTTGTTTTTTCACATCTATGCTTTCAATTACTGATTGCCAGGATGACCGGGGACATCACTACATCCCATTCACAGAAACAGAAGATGGAGAATGAGCACAGAAATGGGAGGTACCTGCCAGAATTCTTAGCAATATGGACTTTGACCGGCAAAGCAAAACCAGGAACAGAGAACCTACCAAAAATCCAAAAATAATATTTCTAAGGGTCAAGTCAATTGTGTCTCATTTTGATACCCTTCTCAGAAATTTACAAAAAAAAATTCCTTTCCAAGTTTCTTTTCTCTTCTATAATCCTCCTCTTATAATCTTCCTCTTATGTGACTACTAAGAAACAGGCTAATCACCCCAGAAGTACAGAAGCTAGAAAGGTTTTCCCTCTTTTCAAGTACTTAACAGAATGCTACATGTTTCTGTTGGTTGGAGTCTGGGCTTGTTTGTATTTTGTCTTCTTTAGCTTTGAAAGAACCAGAAATGGCTGGAGTGGCCTTCTTAAAATGCAGTAAGTTCACTCTAGCTGTCCTTCTGTTTATTCATTATTTTAAAAGGTGAAATCTCTGTGAGTCACTTTGGTTTGTAGAGGTCATACAGCTCATTTTGTGAACATTGCACTGACATTCTCTCATTCAACAATTATTTATTGGCTACCTACTGTGTGAAAGCTGGGTGCAGTGGGGTAGGAGGCTGGGAAGGGAATTCACATTTACTGAGCTCTGTGTGTGCAAGCACTGTGACCTTTTGTGCATACTGTGCTAAATCTCTTCAGTCATGTTCAACTCTTTGTAACCCCAGGAACCACAGGCCGCCAGACACCTCTGTCCATGGGGATTCTCCAGACAAGAAGATTGGAGTGGGTTGCCATGCCCTCCTCCAGGGGATCTTCCCAACCCGGGGGTCAAACCCACAAATTATTTAATTTGCCTAAGAAGTATAAGTCATTATACTCAAAGGTTTCAGTATGGCAGATAGGTCTCTTCTTCCACGCCAGCTACAGTTGTCCATCTATAGTGCTGCTTGGAGAAGGTTCATGAGGCAGAGCTCAAGCATGATGGGAAAGCAAGGTGAGATCAATGAATAATGACTGTTGTGTGAGAGGGGAGAGTGATGACACAAATGCCGTGTAAACTTCCAGTTACTCATTGAACTCTTACTGAATACCAACCATGTTCTGAGCACCGTGAAAGCACAGGTGGATATAAACACAATACAAAGCAATGTGTGAGTAATGTCAGTGGAGGACCACAAACACACTGTACCAAAGACATTGTCGAGGAAATGCTCTGGAGAGGTCAAGAATTCATCAAGGAACAGCTGTTACATGAACTGAGCCTTGTGTATCAGTGTAAGATTCATCAGAGAAGCAAAACTACTATGCCTGTTAAGGAATAAGGAATTTATTATAGCGATTAGATGTTATGTAATTATGGGAGGATCTGGGGATGTAAAATCCAGAAAGAGGAGCTGGAAGATCAGAGATCAAATCACTAACTGGTCTTCCTGAAACACTGGCACTGGTAGATAAGTAGGAATTGCAAGGGAACTCTGGAAAGCCAGGATAAATCTAGCTGCTTAGATGGGACCACCAAGGGGATGATGGAAAAGCCCAGGGAGATGGTTGACTTTGCATCTGTTGGTGGGCAGGGGGAGCTGGTGGTCATCAGGGTCAGCAGTTGGGGAGAAGAGCTTGTCATGCAGCAGTGGAAACAAGACAAATCTGAACCTGCTAGCACCAGTTTTTGTCTCTTGTCGCATCTAATAAGACTTTGATCTTCCAAAATCCTTGCAAATTCTTTTCATCAACTCTAACCTGGAATCACAAGAGAGCCTGGGAAATGTAGTTCTAGCTTAGCCAAGTTGACACAGTTTGAAACATCACACCTCAAAAAGTGAGACAAATTTGCATAAGAGAAGCAGTGAACATGGCTTACGGGAAGGTTTGTAAGCAAAGTTTTGGAGGTAGGAATGAGTAAGTTAATGTTTAGGAAATCATGAGTAGATCAGCCTGAATATAGTGAAGAGTTCATGCTGGAAGATAATGGAAGATGAGGCTAGAAACAAATATTGGAATCATTAACAAATTCATTAACTTATTCAACCATTATTAATTGAGCACATATTAGCTATCAAGCACTGTACAGTTTGCTAAGAGTATAGTGATGCATAAAAGAGTCAGATTTTGGAAGGTTTGGAATATTACACTGAAATGCTTGTCCAGTTTTTGATCCATTTTCTGAGAAATAGTAGACTCTCCCAGTTGGAACAACCGGTCAGTTGAATTTCTGCCCTTAATTCAACTCAACCAGTGCTTAATTCAATTCATCTGACATTTAAGTGCCTTTTCTGGGCAAGCTCCTCAGAGGCACACTCTCATTGTCCCCCTCAAACTGTGAAGTATGCCTGCATCTGATGATATTCGTCAGAGTGGAAGTGTGAGTCACTTCTTTCCCTAGTAATGTTCTAGAATGATTTGTGCTCACATTTTACTTGAAGTCATGATGTCCTCATTCCACAGTAAAAATACTTTACTAGACTGGCCACCTCATGCGGAGAGTTGACTCGTTGGAAAAGACCCTGATGCTGGGAGGGATTGGGGGCAGGAGGAGAAGGGGACGACAGAGGACGAAATGGTTGGATGGCATCACCGACTCCATTGGGCATGAGTCTGAGTAGACTCCGGGAGTTGGTGATGGACAGGGAGGCCTGGTGTGCTGCGATTCATGGGGTCGCAAAGAGTCGGACACGACGGAGTGACTGAACTGAACTGAACTGAACTGAGACACTTAAGTGAGACAAACAATATACAGATTAAACTGCCTAAAACCACCACATTTTTGTTAAAATAAATGTCACTTCAGAATTCTGTACAGATGTTGATGCATAATTCCCATTAGTTTATCTTGAGTAATCTATGGCCTCTGTGCTAGTAATGTAGCTCAGCTTAGTCTTGTGCCTTTTGCTTGGCATATGGGATCTCATTTCACCCTCATAGAAGCCCTGAAAGGTAGATACTTTCATTAGCCCCATTTGGAAGAAAAGAAAAGCAAAACTTAATGAGATTAAGTACCCTTCCCAGGATTATACAACTAGTAAGAGGCTGAACGAAGCACCCACTCTTCTCAACCACTCCACAGACAACAAAGGAGCAGCCAACTACTCTAGAGTTTGGCAACCGTTGACTTAAAGACTCCTTCAGGTGACTCAGGAGGACCATTTTACAGGCAGAAAAGGTGTCCAAGAAGTATCACTCATAGTCCTAATAGATACAAGTTGAGGATAAAATGTCTATGGAAGGAAATCTGCAAAGAGCAAAGGAAACCTTTGAAGTCTTTGGGCTATGCTCCAACATTGCCAGTTGGCATGTGAGCATTTCCTCTAGATTCCAAGATTCAGGCATGGGTGGCTCAAACCCCTCCTTGTGAGAGTTGGAGAGCTTAAAGCATTGAGTGATGGATGCTATCTTTCTTTATAGCCAGCCCCTATACTTATCACTGGTTCATGTGGATATGCCACCGTGTCTGCTAAACAGGCAGTGTAATGAGGATCTCATTGCATGGCATGAGTGCCCATGTATGAGAAGGAGCTCTAAGTCTCTACAGAGTAAGAAGGGAACTGAAACTAAGGACAACATCTGATCTTTGAAGGGTTTGCCATAGAGTTGGGAGCATTTCCTCCTTTTCATTTCTCTTTTACCACTTTCTGCTGCCCTTGATCCTTACTGAATATTTCTATCAACTTGATAGGCTCTCTGTATTTCTTGATATAAAGCCCAGTCTCTTCCCTCTGCTGCAGCTGGTAATAGATTGCTGCATCACTTTGTAGTTTACCAAGCAGCATTGTATCTAACCCTCATAAGAGTGTAGTGAGGTCAACGGGGCTAGTACTATTCTTTCTATGGTACAGAAGAGGAAACTGAGACCATAAGAGAGGAGAAGATTTGCCCAGCCAGATTCAAGATTAGTCCCTGCTTTTTCTGCTCTTCCATGTAAATAATGTCAGTCTAGGAAGAGGACACCACAGTTATGAGTCAGATATTTTATTTTTTAATCAAATTTTCACATGCTGGCATCCTGCTTTCTTTTGGACCCTTTTAAAATTAATTTTTGGATGGGGACATGAGGTTGTGTTGGGATGGTGAGGGGGTGGACAGGAATCCAGAGTGCACAGCCCTATGACCAATGGGCAGCCTTGTTTATAGCACAGACTCTGCAAATCAAATGTGACAAATGGGCAGAGTCTCATAAGTATTCCAGCTCTTCACTTCCTTAGTTTGATTACATTGTACCGGATGGCATTTGGAACTCGGTTCAGGGTGCATAGAGCTGAATTATGCAATTTTCCAATATGCAATTAACTGGAGTAGCAACACATTCAATCTAATGGGGGCCACACAGAGACTGCATAATTCTTGGGAGCACAAGCTGATTATGCAGTTAAGTGATATGCACTTAACGGAAGTGCACCACATCTCTCTGATCCCATTTCTTCCGATAGATTCTTCACGGCACTTTACTCTAGCCTTTCTGCTTTTATGATCAAACATATTCTAACCTGTATCCACTTGAAATGAGGACCTTACAGTTCATATGGAGATTCGGGATATATTTCTTTTAAAAATTTTAACTCTTAGATGCAAAAATGGATAAGTACATGAGAAAGGTAAGGGGTGAGTCTGAGACTCAGGATGTCTGAGTCGTAGAGACCTGAACCGTACAGTTTAGGGTGCTTTGCTTTTAATTTCTTTCCTTTTTTTTTTACTTGGTTAGGAAGTTGTATTTCAAATACAAACATGAGGTGCATGAAAAAGTTTCCTTTTAACAGGTCTTTGCTGTCAGTATTTTTTTTTAACTTGAAAATTGGTATTGTAGAAAAGGGGCTCATTTACGGGGAAACGCCAGTTAAATGAAAGTTCATTGAGTATGGCCAGTTCTAAGCTACTCTAATGATGGTGAATTGTTAATGTAATTTGGCAGGCCTCACTGGTTTACTGTGTGCTTGCTATATGCCCTCAATTGACCTAACTCCTCCGGGGGACCCCCGAAGTATAAAATATGGCTGGCTGTCCTCAGCCTCCTTGGGAGGTCATGACTCATGCATACAAAGTAATTGAGAAACAATAAAACACAGCATATGATTAGGTGTCCTAAATAGCTGTTAAAGAGAGTAAAAGATAAAAGAAATCAGAAAGGGAGAAAATGAACTGAACTGGGGTTTTTCATCACTAGAGGGAGACAGAGGGAGAAGCAAGGGTCAGTGCTTCACACATCAACCAAAAGTGAAGTTGCTCAGTGGTGTCCGTTGCGACCCCATGGACTGTAGCCCACCAGGCTCCTCCGTCCATGGGGTTTTCTAGGCAAGAGTATTGGAGTGGGCTGCCATTTCCTTCTCCAGGGGATCTTCCCGACCCAGGGATCGAAGCCAGGTCTCCCACATTGTAGGCAGATGCTTTACCGTCTGAGCCACCAGGGAAGCCCTATATCAACCAAAACCACTCTGTGAAGATTTAACTATCCCCAGTTTACAGATGAAGACACTGAGGCTCAGGGAGGTTGAGAAAACTGTCTATGATCAACAGGTAGTAGGAAACAGCATCAGAGTTCAGAATCAGGTTTGTCTCCATACTTCCTCTTTGGAGGTGTTCAAAGTGTGAGGCCATGGAGATGGGCTGCGGATGATTTGGACATCTGCTGAGAGGATTAACTGCATGACAAGCACTGTCTCCCAATCCTGGGGTCCTCTGATCTGGGAGGATTTCAAGAAGCAGGTGGGAGTTTTGGTCTTCCTCCTTCCCTCTCTCTCCTTCCCTCCTCTTCTCCTTTTTTTTACATAATTATTGTTTTCTCTTCCTTTTAAAATATAAGGAGATATATATATATATATATACTAGTTTATTTGGCTCTTTTGGATCTTAGTTGTGGCATGTGAAGACTTGGTTGCAGCATGTGGAATCTAGTTCCTTGACCAGGGATCGAACCCAGGCCCCTTGCATTGGGAGCAGAGTCTCAGCCAGTGGACCACCGGGGAAGTCCCCAAAGTGAAAGCAATGTCCATTGTTTACTCATGAGCTCTCCAAATGTTGGTACCATGTTTTAAACATTTTTAAATAAATTTATTTATACACAGTCTCTGGCATATAGCCCCTGGGAACAGGACAGAGTAGTGGTTAGTGAGCTTGAGTACTGTCTCTGCCATTTACTGCATCACCCTGGGCAGATATTTAACCTCTTTGAGGCATGATTTCATCATGTATGAAAGAGGAATAAAAATAATACAGACTTCTATTACTATTATGCACTATTTATAATCCTGTGTATACTAGGATTGTGAAGATCAGCTCAGTTAATAGAGGCAAAATTGTCAGCTCGGTGTTACTGAGGGCCATAGACTTTCTGCATTTCCCTCTTTTACTTTGGCTTTTTTTTCTCTTTGTAGGCATTGAATTAATTTTGAGGTAAATCATTAAACTTTCCACTTTTCAAACTTTCAAATGAGTCATTTTACTTGTTTTCAGTTTCTCTAATTCCAAGCCCGGCTTTTTTCTCAACTTCAGAGGCAAAGGTGAGTGGTGTTCACTCCATGCAAAACAGCAGTGTTGACCCAACTGAAAAGGTGCTCCCCTCCTGGATTTCTGAGAGTGTCAGGCCCAAGAGGTGGGGCCCTCACTTAGAGGGAAGGCGCTCCCAGGGCTGGATAAGGTTTTGCCTTCAACTGTGAACAGAAATGTTTCAGGCCTTAGGCAGTTTCCAGGGAGGCCAGCTCCCTGCTGGATCTTCAGACTCCTTAATCTGTCAAGATGGACAGAGTGCCGCTTTCCCTCCTCTTCTTTCATCCTCTTTCCTCTCTTTACCCAATCACTGCCATCTTCCCTCTCCTGCTTCCCCCCTCTAGATCAACACAAAACTTTTAATCAAAGCTGTCTGCCTTTGAGCCTCTTTACCAGGCCTCCTGCCAGAGATGCAGCAATGAGAAGTAGGGCTGCAGAGCATCAGATGGGAGTCAGGCAGGTCTGGGTGAAAATTCCTGGTTTTACTGCTTAGTCACTCTGTGACCTTGGACAAGTTCTTTAACCTCTTGGTGCCCCTATTTCCTTATTAGTAAAATAAGAATAATAGCTGCCTCATGATTTAGTGTTTTTGTGAAGATTTAAGTGATAATCTGTGCATATTAATGAGCACCTAGTAGGTGTTTAGGGAATTCCCTGGTGGCTCAGTGGTAAAGAATCTGCCTACCAAGCGGGAGACCTAGGTTTGATTCCTGGGTCAAGAAGATCCCCTGCAGAAGGAAATAGCAACCCACTCCAGTATTCTTGCCTGGGAAATCCCATGGATAGAGGAGCCTGGCGGGCTGTAGTCCATGGGGTTGCAAAAGAGTCAGACATGACAGAGGCTAAACAACTGCAGTAGGTATCTAAGATACATTAGTTTTATTTCTCATCTCTATGGCCCAACCAAATGGATTATTTTAATTTCAAATCAGTTTCAAATCAGATTTGGAGTTATTTTTGTTGTTGTTGTTTTTAATGTAAAATTGATTATTTTATTGCTAATTTTAAAACAAATGACTAGATTGGGGGGAAAATCATTGCAAAAGAAAGAATCAAACTAATGTTCAACTTTCTTCATAATAGCCAAAGACTAGAAGTAACCAAAATGTCCTTCAGTAAGTGAATGGATAAACTGTGGTTATAGTGTAGCCAGACCATGGAACCCAATAGAAATCAGCAATAAAAAGGAATGAACTATAAGTGCACACAGTAAGATGGGTAAATCTCTAAAACATCATGTTGAGTGAAAGAAGACACATACAAAAGGGTGTATACTGTATGATTCTACTTATATGAAATGTTAGAAAAGACAAATGTAATCTATAGTGATAGAAAGCATATCGGTGATTGGAGCCAGAAGGAGGAGTGGGGATTGACTGGCACAAAGCAACGTTTTTGGATGATGGAACCTCATCCAAGATTGATTATGGTGGTGGCTATATGAATGTGAAAGAAAGTGAAAATGAAAGTTGCTCAGTCGTGTCCGATTCTTTGCGACCCTATGGACTATACAGTCCATGGAATTCTCCAGGCCAGAATACTGGAGTGGGTAGCCTTCCCCTTCTCCAGGGGATCCTCCCAACTGGGGAAGGGATTGAACCCAGGTCTCCCTCATCACAGAGGGATTCTTTACTAGCTGAGCTACAATAAAGCCCAAGAATACTGGAGTAGGTAGCCTAGCCCTTCTCCAGCGGATCTTCCTGACCCAGGAATCGAACCAGAGTCTCCTTCATTGCAGGTGGATTCTTTACCAACTGAGCTATCAGGGAATGTATTACTTGTCAAAACTCATGGATATGTACAATTAAAATGGATACATTTTTACCTTGTGTTAACTCTACCTCAATAAAGCTGATTTAGAGAAATAAGAATCAAGAGAAGACAACAATTTGAATAACTCACACTTGATAAGTACCCGGTAACAGTAATTTTTCCTTTAACATCCATCAGTTAAAGAAACAGAAAAAAACTCCTTTGTTGTACAGATATTCCAGTAAAAGGTATTAGACACTCCTTGGAATGAGGAGGAGTTTGGGGTGTAGAGTGTTATGCTTTCATGGTTTGGGAAGGAGAACATCTGTTGTCTCCCATTAGCTTTGTTCCTTTGTTCCCAGAGGGTAAGGGGTGTGTTATATTACTTTATAAAGCCTTCTCAAATTCTGCCCATCTTCTTTTGCTCCCCCTACTTTCCCCCTTTCCTTTTCTTCCTTTCTTTGTGTTTCTTTGCCTGCCAAGTTCTGTGAGGTTCTGAATCACAAAAAAACAGATCACCTCACATTAATCTGAAAAGCCAGGTTCAAACAGGAAATGTAAGCAGGAAAATTTCAGGCAATTGTCTCGAGATAATCCAAGACAAAGTTCTGCTTTTTGTCTTGTTCTCATAATAATCTGGGTTTCTTTGCCTGAATAATTAAGTCTAATTCTTCACTACTCTCCTCATCTGTGCCAGAGGAGAAAGATGGTGAGTTCATGGTATTTGGAATTTATAGATCAGAAAGAAATGCTTACAAAAGATATAAACCCTTTGGAATTACTTGTGGTAAACACATTTTTTTGGTAAACACATTTTAAAAAGAAATTATTAAAAATTCTCATTGTAAAAGGCTGAGAAATAACCATGTTCATTCTTTGGTGAGTATCTCTCGTTTATTCTCTATAGTTTTGCTTCTTATGTTTAAACATAAATACATCATACTTTACAACTTGCCTTTTTCAGTTTCTAATATGCTTAGAAATTGTTCATATCGGCACATGGATGAAGTTGAACCATATGAAATTGCTACATCTGTAGATCTAAACAGGAAGGAATTAGCAGTTTTATGTAGTTAACATAATATATCTGCTTCAATATTTTAATGGCTACATAGTATTGCATTGTATGGCTGTATCATAATTTTAAAAAATCATCCCCCTATTGATGGATATTTAGGTTATTTCCATTTTATTTTCCTAATACAAACAGAACTATAATGAATACACACACATATGTAAATGTATATATATGCACACATGTATTTTTTGTGTGCAAATAAATGTATATGAGTATACATACATATATATTGACATCTTTGTGTATATATATGTGTATGTTTCTTGGTGTATATGTGTGTATGACATCTTTGTGTATATATATGTGTATGTTTCTTGGTGTATATATGTGTATCACATCTTTGTGTATATATATGTGTATGTTTCTTGGTGTATATGTGTGTATGACATCTTTGTGTGTATATATATGTGTATGTTTCTTGGTGTATATGTGTGTATGACATCTTTGTGTATATATATATGTGTATGTTTCTTGGTGTATATGTGTGTATGACATCTTTGTGTATATATATATATGTGTATGTTTCTTGGTGTATATATGTGTATGACATCTTTGTGTATATATATATATATGTGTATGTTTCTTGGTGTATATGTGTGTATGACATCTTTGTGTATATATATATATATGTGTATGTTTCTTGGTGTATATGTGTGTATGACATCTTTGTGTGTATATATATATATGTGTATGTTTCTTGGTGTATATATGTGTATGACATCTTTGTGTGTATATATATATATGTGTATGTTTCTTGATGTATATGTGTGTATGACATCTTTGTGTGTATATATATATATGTGTATGTTTCTTGGTGTATATATGTGTATGACATCTTTGTGTATATATATATATGTGTATGTTTCTTGGTGTATATGTGTGTATGACATCTTTGTGTATATATATATGTGTATGTTTCTTGGTGTATATATGTGTATGACATCTTTGTGTGTATATATATATATGTGTATGTTTCTTGGTGTATATGTGTGTATGACATCTTTGTGTATATATGTGCATGTTTCTTTGTATGTGTGTATAAAGGGGTATACACATTTCACATTGTGATCATCATTGCAAAGCGTCCTCTAAAATGACTTGCAACAATTTATACCCTCTATAATGTGCTTGTCCCCCTACACTTTCAATAATCTGATGGGTGAGTTGGTTTTTTTGAAATATTCTGAAATTAGTTTTTTATTCAGTAAAAAATGTAAGAAAGACCTACCACGTGCCCAGCTCTGTGCTAAACTTGAGGCTAGTGCATGCATAATTAGCATGGGCACTGCCCTCACAGTGTGTGTGTGCTGACCGGTGAACTGACTGATGTGCACACACACATACAGTGGCAGTGATTTCATTGTCGTAATTACCAATCACCTCTAGCCAGATTAACTGAAAATAGGCCAACTGCCTATGCTGAGGGTCCACTGGAGTCAGACAGAAGAAGTGTTATTCCAGCTCTGCCACTTACCGATCTGCATAACCTGAGTTTACTTGTAAAATGGAGATAATAGTAGTAGTGCCCTGCTACTATAGCAGTATATTAGTAGACTGTTGAGAAGACTACATGTCCAGTACAAAGCGCAGCACCCAGGCCTTAGTAAGGACTCTGCAAACGTGAGCCACTGCCATTTGCCGTCATTTCAAGAGCACCAGCTTCATGTGTCTATTGCTATCCCCCTTCTCATGTGGCATTAAATACTGAATAAAAAGGATTTCTTATGTGGTGTGTCTAGCCCTTGGGAGGCAGGGACTATCACTCCTCTCATTCTGAATGCTGTACTTCTAGTAATACAACCTGGTTGCTGAGGTTTCTGCTCTCGGGCTATTTTATTCCAAGAACTTTAAACATTGCCTGTCTTCTCAAACAGAGGAATTTCTAACTGCTATTTTGCAAAACTCCAATTCTTTAAAAAACTTTTTTAAACTTTTTATTTTATATTGGAGTATAGCCAGTTAACAATGTTGTGATAGTTTCAGGTGCATAGCAGAGCAACCCAGTCATACATATACATGTATCCAGTCTCCCTCAGGACTTCCCTGGTGGCTCAGAGGGTAAAGCGTCTGCCTTCAATGCAGGAGACCTGGGTTCGATCCCTGGGTGGGGAAGCTCCCCTGGAGAAGGAAATGGCAACCCACTCCAGTATTCTTGCCTGGAAAACCCCATGGATGGAGAAGCCTGGTGGGCTACAGTCCATGGAGTCACAAAGAGTCGGACACGACTGAGTGACTTCACTCACTATTCTCCCTCAAACTCCCTTCAAAATCCCCAGTTCTTGATGAAAAAATGGGCCATTTCAATTACCAGGGTATTTTATTATTTTTTTTGCCACACCTTATGGTATGCAGGATCTTTGTTCCCTGACAGGGATCAAACCTGCACCTCCTTGCAGTGGAAGCTCAGAATCTAAACCACTGGACCACCAGGAAAGTCCTCAATTACCAGTGCATTTTAAAAGGAAGATGGCAAGGGATGACCTTGTAGATATTTTTAACCAAAATAGAATGGTGCAAAGTTAAACCATGGAGACATTTACCCATAACAGACAAATTTCCTACGTCTATTATTAATGTTGCAGCAAATACTGTTTTCTTCCAGATATGTAAATTTTGTGTTTACTATGGTAGCATAAGCAGGTGGGTGGAAGAGCACCTGGTCCATCATGCCCTACCATGAAAGTACCATGAAAGTCCATAAACATGCAGCCTCCTTCTCCAGGACATTTATTAAATCTGCTCCAATCAGTTGCTTGTTCGATGCTTAGGTGGTTGCAGCAACTGCTGCTTAACAGAAACTGTGAGACAAGATCAGAGAAATGTCAACAGTTGACAATCTAACAAGAGGCCATTGTCTCCACTGGAAACTCAAGGGGAAGGACCTGGGTGCATATAAATAGCCTTTGGAATGAGGCACCTTGATCAACTGCTGAGGATACCCTGACAACAGGGACAGGTCTGGATTGACAAGAAGCAGCAAGGACACTGCTAAAATGCCACTCAAACACAGGGTTGAAAGCATCTAGCACACTCAGACTTGAGGTTGATTGTGTTGGGATTCCATTGCCATAATTATTTGTAATCAGTAAGTGGCTCACAGGCTACCTAGAATAGGCTGCTTGTTCTCTCCCCGAGGGTCCTAACCTATGAGGGTCTGTGGACTCCTTTGACCATCTGATGAAGTTCTAGTCTCTTTGCCCAGAAAAAGAATCCTAGGATGTATAAATACCTAGGATTTCACACATAATCTCTGGGGCTTCATAGATGCCACAGAAGCTCCAAGGGCCCTGGATTAAGAAACCCTGCTTTAGGGGCTTCCCTGGTGGCTCAGATAATAAAGAAACCCCACTTTGTGCTCTTTTTTTTAAAAAATCCTTTACTCCCAGCAGTGAACTGATACTTTTTCCTTTTCAGGATGGATGTCTACTGGTCTACCCTACATTTCCAGAGTCTAGCCTTCCTTCAAGCCCAGTTCTTGTTCATACCCTAGTGCTCTGAACTTTTAGGGCACTTGCAGTTGGTAACAACTTAGTACCCAGTTATATCTAGGACGTCCTGAGTTTATCACTCACACAGCATTGAGATATTCATCCAGTCAACACATATTTAATGAGTGCCTACTATGCACCAGGCAATGTTCCCAGGCGATGATTATATCATATTAACATCAGGATCACATAACACAACTTGCCAACTTCCCCACTTCTTCCTTCATTGTTTGCAAACTCTTATCAGCTTAAACATCACTTCCTCAGGAAAGCTTTTTTTTTTTTATTCCTAGGTGAAATTAGGTCCCCTCACAAAATGCTCTCCCTAAGACTTTGAACATCATCCTTGTTTAATATTTATATTCCTTGTTAGAATATCAGCTTCGTCAGGGCAGGGATCATGGCTATCTTATTTTCCTCTGTAAGAAAAGTGAAAGTGTTAGTTGCTAAACTGTGTCCAAATCTTTGTGACCCCATGGACTATAGCCTGCCAGGTTCCTCTGCTCATAGAATTCTCTAGGCAAGAATACTAGAGTGGGTAGCCATTCCCTTTTCCAGGAGATCTTCCCAACCCAGGGATTGAACCCATGTCTCCTGCATGGCAGGCAGATTCTTTACTGTCTGAGCCACCAGGAAAGAACCAAGACATTGCCTTTTGGCATTTGCTCTTAGTATTAGGACAGCTTACAGACTCTGGGCAAAGGCTTTGTAGAAACAGGCATATTGATATATAAGATTAGGCTATTTCTTAAATTAGATGAAAATAAAACTTGGATTTAAAAATTATGTTAATGCATCTACTGAATACTCTTGATGTTTCAGGAGAAGACTGCCCTGAAATCAACTCAGATACTTCTTGAGCACCTCTTAAGTTTGGTGGTACAAATTCAATCTTTGATCTTGAGGAGTTCTAGTCTAGAGAGTAGATTGGGTCCTGAATTTTTAAAAAAATTTTATTTATTTATTTGGCTGTGTCGGGTCCTAGTTGCTGCACGTGGGGTCTTCATTGTCACATGCATAATCTTTCCTTGTGGCACACAAACTCACTACTCATGGTACGTGGCCTTAATTGCTCCGTGGCAAGTGGGATCTTAGTTTTCTGCCTAGGGATCAAACCTGCATCCCCTGCATGCAAGGCAGATTCTTAACCACTGGACCACCAGGGAAGTTCTCTGAATTTTTTAAAAAGTCTATTTACTAGGCTGTCAGATCTAAGAGACTATGGCTAGAATTTACGTTTGCTCAATGCTGTGGGACTTTAGAAGGAAGAATTGGAACTCTGGAATCCTGGAGCCTTTTACCCTTAAATTGTAGATCACAAACCTTCCCAAGTTTAAAGATTATCCCAAGATGGAGAGTCACGATGAAGTGACTGGGCATCAAAAGCCATGGAAGTCTCTCTGACTCTTCCCCTGCCTGCTCTGTGAGAGTTTCCACCATCTCAACTCCTTCCAGATAAACCTGGACGTTTTCAAGGATGTTCTCACACGTACTCTACCTCTTGGTCCTTGGCTACTCTGTGATGGCCACCCTTTTGGTTCTATCCTTCTCTAATGAATCCTTGCAATGACTCTTTCATGACAAACTGGTGCCCTGGGTGACCACAGACACTCTAGTTGTAGGTCATGAGGAGCCCACCCAGCTGCTGGTGCCAGCTGCTGTGTATGGCCATGCCTCTGTCAGCACCTTTCCTCTCCTCCCCTGCCTGTGGCCTAAAGGCTCTAAAACAAAACCAGAGCGCACACCTGGATCCAGTTAGCCATCTGTTCAGGAGCCAAGTAAACAAGGAATTTCTGAGTCACAGCCTTTCTACTCCCCACTTCATGTCTTCTGCTTGCTACCTCATCAGCCAGGAAAGGCTTGACGTGAGAAGCTCGATCTTTGTTTCAGATATTCCCATTTTGCTCTCATTTACCACCCCCGTGGGAAGAACCAATTTAACTCCAAATAAATTAAAGGACTCTATCGTGTAAGTGTGTTTGTAATAAGGCATATGCCTATGCTCCCCACACCTCCAAAATTAGCCCAGAAAAACACTCCCTTTCTCCCTACAGTCAGCTCTGTCTGCCAAGGAGGAGCGCATTTCCTGAGGCTGTTTGTCCTAGACCTTCCTATTCCCAGTGGGGGCCTGGGCTGCCTCGTTTTATTGTCTGCCTTAGAAAGAACAGTCTGGTTTGGTCAAGAGGTTAAGAATCTCGGCCTTGTACACAGCACACCAAGTAGTTAGGAGCACAGGCTTTGATACCCAGACTCTGACGCTGCTGTCTCCTAGTCACTCTGACTGTTCCCTTATCTGTAAAATGGGGAGATCCTTGTGACAGACAGGAACACTAAGTGAGGTTGTATAGACAGTGCTTGGCTTTGAATTATAAAATCACTCTATTATTGGTTGCTACTAATAAAAACTAAAATAGCTAAGTGGTTTCCTTTTAATAGTAAGACATGCAACAGTAGTGTTTTGACATGTCTTCCTGTCTCCAGCTTATTCTATACACTTCGTTTTCACTCAGCTGCTAGATTCATCTCCCCAGAACATTTTGATCATGTTATTACTCCATGTGAAAATATCGGATGGCTTCCCATTACTTACAAAGAAAGTTCGAAGTCTTTCTCTTCATGCTCAAGGCGTTTTGATCTGGCCGCAACAAAATGTTACCTCCTTTTCTCCACTACTCCTCTTCACACGTCCTCCACTCCAATTAAAATAAACCAACATTCCTTAGGCACACCCACACCCCGCACACTGTTTGTCCTTTTTATCTGGAATCCAGATTTTATCTCTTCTTTGTCCTTAGCTCAAGTGCCACCGCCTCCACCAAGCCTTTCCCAGTCCACAGCAGTAAACCCCATAACTCTTTATGGGCTTTGGGGCACTTATCTTTTGTCACCACATAAGTATCTTCATAAACTTTGTGCTCCAAATTTATACATACATCTACCATATCAGATGATTAATGATTATATCTGCCTGATTCATCTCCATCTTCCTAAGCTTTCTCAACCTTGCAGCTATTATTCTGGGCCAAATAACTCTGTTGTGGTGGGATGTCATCTGTACTGTAGACTGTTTAGCAGCAACGGTGGCCTCCAGTCACTAGAGGCCAATAGCATCTCCCCATCCCCGGGTATGACAACTAAAATTGTCTCTGGACATTGCCCGATGTCTCTTGGAGGGCTAAATCACCCCCAGTTGAGAACCACTGCCCCAGACCAAGCTTGGAGGTCTGAATATGGACGTGTGTGTGCGTGCTAAGTCATTTCAGTCGTGTCTGACTCTGCAACCCTATGGACAGTAGCCTGCCAGGCTCCTCTGTCCGTGGAGTGGGTTGCCATGCCTTGCTCCAGGGGATGCTCCTGACTCATCTCTTATGTCTCCTGCATTGGAGGGCAGGTTCTTTTTTCTTTTTTTTTTGGAGGGCAGGTTCTTTACCACTTGTGCCACCTGGGAAGCTCCTTGGAATATGGATAGTTCTCAGTAAATGCTTATGAAAGAAAAGGAGTTTGGCTTATGTCCTTTTAAATATAAACAGTAGTGGAACGTACGATTAATGCTATTATTTCAGCAATTAGAAATAAACTTATAGAGTCCCCATGAGAACTAAGAACTAAGAGACAAAGATTTGAATATCACTAGCATTGAATCAGTCAATAGGTATCTATTGTGTAACCATAATGTTTACTGAGTGTGGAGTGGTAAAGAATCCGTCTGCCAATGCAGGAGACATGAGAGACATGGGTTTGATCCCTGGGTTGGGAAGATCCCCTGGAGGAGGGCATGGCAACGCACTGCAGTATTTTTGTCTGCAGAATCCCATGGACAGAGGAGCCTGGTGGGCTACAGTCCATGGGGTCACAAAGAGTCGGACACGACGGAAGTGACTTAGCACACACACTAGTGGAGTCAGGTAGAAGTTGGATTCCAGTACTGGCCTCACCACTATAAGCTGTCATGTAGGTGAGCACCTTAGTGTCTACAAACTTCAGTTCCCTCATTCTGTAAAATGGGGATAATAATTGCAATCCATATGTGGTCATTATGAGGATAAATTAGATAATGCACTTAAAGTGGTTAGCAGAGAGTCTAGAATGTAGTTAGCACTTAATAATAGCTCAAAGCTATTATTAATGCTGTGATTATTACTGTAATAATGATTCATGTCTAATTCTTTCGGAGGTCATGACAGTATTACTTATTTCCATTTTATAGATGGCTTGTGGTTGGAATCTGGATCTTCTCATCTCCAACTTTCACTACATCATCATTTATCTGACACAATGCAAACAGAATCACATTTACAGGAAGAATCTTCATTTAAAAAAAAAATTGGAAACTGAGTGCTAACTGCCTACAGCAAAAATTCTTTTTCAATTGGTAAATATAATCTTCATCCATAACTATCATTGGGAAATTCAATAACTGCTTATTAAGCACTTTGGATAAGTACATGTGCTAGATATTGGATATAAGACACCTGTGTTGCTAAAACACAGCACCTGCCTGTTTGTAGCTTACAAACCCGTAGGCTCGAGGATTCTGTCCTTTAGGCTTTAAAAAAAAATGAATTCATAAGTTTAGCAACCGGTTGGCACCGGTTCCAGCATTTGATTTTTGGAGTCAAGCAGCACCAGCAGCTACCTCAGTCTCTTGCAGAAGCTGAGAGAGAAGCTCAGGGACAGGACAACAGGTAGGTGGGGAGCGAACTTTGACAGTCAATCAGCTACATGTATCTATCAGGCCATTCCACCCTCCAGCAGAACAAATCTCTTGCCTTAGAGAACAGACAACAGAGAGAAGGTCAGGAAATTTTAGTCCCAAACCAGTTCTATCACCCACAAAGTGGATGACTCGGGGGCAAAACGACAACCAAAAAACCCCTCTTCAAACCTCTATTTACTCATCTGCAAATGAAGGGCATCAGATGAAATGAGTGGTTCTTAATTAGTGTTACCCATATTGGAGGTGGGACGCTGGAATAGTGTAGATGGTGCAGTAGCTTTTTTTAGCAATTACTAGCCATTAGCGAAATGCCTGACAACTCATAAATATACCTGGAGGGAAAAAGCGTTTGTTATCACGTTAGATCTCTGATGTTTAACCGAGTGTATTATCCAGTGGGTTGGATTCATTTGTTTGTTCATTCATTCATTAAGCAGTTGAGCACAGTGGCTGTATGCTGGTCCTGGACTCGGACCAGATACTGCCCTTGTCCTCAGATGGGGCTTACATTTTACGCGTGAAATCAATCATAGGTTATACGGAAGGCATGAAGTCTTTTCTCCTCCCTAAGCACTAATCCCTGAGCTGGATCTGACATGCCGCTGTGGATCTGGTGATGACGATCCCTACCTCCCGACTCCTTACCGTCAGCTCCTTAGACCCCATTCCTATTGGCTGGGAAATTCTCCAGCAGCTGTCCGAGTCCCCCACCTTTGGTTTCCGTGGCGGCAGAGGGATCCGCTTCGAGTGCCTTCAGATTCCTGTAGGTGGAGCCAAACCCCCTGGCTGAGACGCTGGGCTCGCTCCCTGCGCAGGCCCCGGTGGGCGGGCGGGCGCTTCTCAAGCCACCTCCTTCCCTCTCTCCCCTCTCCTGTGCGGTCCCCTCCACATCCCCACCAACCGAGTGCGTCGGAAGGGAAATCGTGCCAGACTTGGAGACGACTGCCAGGTTTCTCTCAAGTCTTGGCTTAACAAAGGAAAGCAAATTACAAAAATGGAAATTTTCAAACCAGCGTTCAGTGGTATTCAGATCGACGTTTGGGTAGCACGCAGGCACAGACCGCATTCGTGCTATTTTGTGATTAAAATGATAACGGAAAATACCTCCTTACTGGGGTTTTCTTCTTCCAAAACGACTTCTTTCCCTCTGCGAATTTCCCCTTTCTTCGGGGAGCGGCAGCCCCCTGACCACTCTTAGAACTGCTAACATCTGTTGAAATCTTGCCTCCGCTGACTTTTTTTTTTCTCTCTCTAAAGGGTTGAACTTTAAAAAAATGCCTGCACTTCGCAGTCTGGAGAAATCCAGATAAACAAGAAGTTTCTAGGCACTTTCCCAGGGAGTCCTGCGTTTTGTATAAGGAACTCCGAGTTCTGTGACACAGCATGAATCTCCATTTCACCTCGATGCGATACCTGAATATGAATCTTGCCAGAAACACATGCTACCTTGTTCTCCTCTCTGCTTGAATGGTGTGCTCTGCCTCATCCTTTAAAAAATGGTTTTAAAATGGCCATTGAGTTGAGTTTTGAATGATTTTACTTTACAGTGAAGTTAAAAAGAAAAAAAGAAAAGAAAAGCCTGATCATGTCCTCCTTGCTAATTTTTGCAGTTGCTAGACAGGCCCTGTCCCAAGTGGGTCTGAGAGAAAGGCGCTCCCATTGTTAGTCTGCTCCCCCACCTCACTCCCCCAGACAGTACCATTTCTTTCCTTGGAAGCTTTGACTGTCTCCTTACACAGCTGTGTTTGCAGTGCCTGGAGACAGGTGGGGGAGCAGCCTCCAGGCCAAAGCTGCCAATTCTCTCTCTAAGGACTGTCTGACTAGCTATTAAAATTTAAAGATCACACACATGCACACACACTTTTTTGGTAGCGGTCATTCTTTGTTATATAGGGGCAGCTGTACTACCAATTAGCCAGATTGATAATACTAGAGGTCACAGCCATTCTGTTTGTATTCTCCAGCCCACATAAGCATTGTTTGCATGCATGCTAAGTCACTTCAGTTGTGTCTGACTCTTTGCGACCCTATGGACTGCAGCCCACCAGGCTTCTCTGTCTATGGGATTCTTCAGGCAAGAATACTGGAGTGGGTTGCCATGCTCTCTTCTAGGGGATCTTCCCAAGCCAGGGATCGAACCCACATCTCTTATGCCTCCTGCATTGGCAGGCGAGTTCTTTACCACTAGCACCACCTGGGTTAAGGCTACATCTTTTTTAGTTTTTTTGGTGGCACTCAGAGGCTTGCTGATCTTAGTTCCCTGGCCAGAGATTGAACCCATGCCTCCTGCCATAGAAGTACAGAGTCCTAACCACTGGACTGCCAGGGGAGTTCGATGGCCACATCTTTCTAGGCACCATAGATGGCCTGGTCCTATGGCCTTGGCCCAGTGCGGGGATGGATTAGGATTGTGGCTGCTCATCTCAATAGGTAACTGTGGGCAATCTTCAGGCAGTGGTCACAGTTAGAGGTCCTTGTTGGTTGAGGCCTACACAAAAGAGAATTCTCTGCCTGAGTCAATTGAGAGCTGATAAATCAGACTAGACTGGTCATGTTTTTCAGATTTCGGAATGGAAGGATGATTTTTTCAGACTGGATCAGACACCCTATGGTTTCACCCTGAGGATTCTAGCTGTGAGCACCTTGTCCTCTTTAGGACCTTATCTTGTGCTGTTACCTCCTCTTGGAAATCCCCCTCCCCCATGCTCTGCTCTACTGACAAACTCTTGTCTTTCAAGACTTCTCAAATGCAACCCCTCTGAAGTCTTTCATAGCTATGACCGTGTGTCAGTACCCCTGTAGAGTTCATCACCCTGTCATCTGTCCAATATAACTTTATTGCTTGATCTATGCAACATTCTCACCATATTATGTGTATTTTTATGCCTTTTTCTCCCCTGAGAACATAGGCAGGGAACATGTCTTATTTACCTCATGACCCTCACACTAAAAATTCTCAAGAAAAAAATCTCATGAATGAATAAAGAAAAGTGCTTGTTTTTTTAAACATTTTCAAAGAGGAAGTTTATTTTCTTTCAGGTTGTTCTAGTTCAAGGGCCAGACTTCTATGACTATGTCTGCAGAGCTGAGAGTAAAAATCCTCAATTTATGTTAAAGTCTGACTTTAATATCTCAGAGACATTCTTCTGCTTATGGTAAGTTAGATATGCATGTAGGTGGAAAATGTCTATAGCCCCACCATCTGATTAATGCATCAGTTCTTACAAAATCTGATGAAGCAAAATATCATCACAAGCATGGGAGCTTGTGGGAATGATGCAGTCCTATTGTTTGGTGCTTCCCAGGTGGTGCTAGTAGTAAAGAACCCACCTGCCAGTGCAGGAGATGTAAGATATGTGGGTTCTATCCCCGGGTTGGGAAGATCCCCTGGAGGAGGGCATGGCAACCCACTCTAGTATTCTTGCCTGGAGAATCTAATGGACAGAGCAGCCTGGTGGGCTACAGTCCGTGGGGTCTCAAAGAGTCGGCCACAACTGAAGTGACTTATCATCATCATTCGGTGCAGTCTTACAAGTTATACTAACTAGCTGTTATTTATTAGACTTTATTCACTGATTTGCTCAAGCTCAAAACCTGGAAATGTCCTTGGGACTACTTTCGCCCTCACTTCCCACGTCTGGTTATCTCCAATCATGTCACTTCTCCAGAATATCTCTCAGATGTGTCCACTGTTCTCCATCTCTGCCATTGCGCCATTCCAGGCCACTATCACTTCCCACCTGGACCATTGCCAAGGCTTCTAGTTAGTCTTTCTGCTTCTTGTCTTGCCTGCCTCCCACCCTGTCACTCCCTGGGCAGCCACTTTTCCAGTGACTGCACTGAACATAATCCTTTACATGACTTGGTGTGGTCTGGCTCCTGCCTATATTTTGAGCCTCTTTCTCACTGCATATACTAGCTTTCAGGTCCTTGAACTTGCCACAGTCCAGCCTATTTCAAAGTTTATCCCTGTGCTTGCTTCTCCTGGGAATAATCATTCTCTCTCTTGGATCACTTCCCATCTTTCAGAAATCAATTTCAGTGGCACTTTCTTGGAGACGTGTCCCTTACTTCTCCTCCCCACTTCCTCTCTCCTGGATAGATCAGGTTCCCATTACGGTTCCTCCCGAGGCCCTGTTTTTTCTTCATGTTAATCATCACAGGTTACAGCACTAGTGGTAACGAACCTGCCTGCGAATGCAGGAGACATAAGAGAAATAGGTTCAATAACTGGGATGGGAAGATCCCCTGGGGTAGGGTGTGGCAATGTACTCCAGCATTCTTGCCTGGAGAATCCTATGGACAGAGGAGCCTGGCAGGCTGAAGTCCATTGGGTTGCAAAGAGTCAGACATGACTGAAGCAACTTAGCATGCACAGTGATAAAATTATTGATATTTTTTATGTCTGTCTCCGCAACCACAGTAGATCACATGAAAGCAGGGATCTTGATTCTTTATTCAAAAGAGTTGACCTGTGTACCCAAAGCCTAACATATAGTAGGTTGTCAAGAAATACTCTGGCTAGTGCTGCAATAAAAAATGTAACAGGTTGTGTGTAGTAGGCCTGTGACATGAAAGTTTCATGCAAAAAAATAAATGGTAATCTGAAATGAGACTCAAAGATGTTTATGCATACAGAGCAGGCGAGGGCAAGACTTGAGTTATGATATGATATCCCACAGCCTTTCTCCACTGCTATTTGAAAAATAAGAAGAGAACAAGAACAAAAATATTTGTCTTACAGCTCTACCAAGATTCAGCCCTCCCCTTTCTCTCCCCCTTGCATCAAGTACATCCTGTACTTTTGGCAACATGTTGACTGGATATTTAAAAGCTGTGAACTCTTCTGAAAATTTCACATACTGGGTTATGGGCCATGTGTGTTTGATCAAAATTCAATTACTACGCTGTACCATACTTGGAAACCTATCATCCCAAGTTATGAAGTATGACGAAATAGGCGAACCTAATTGGTTCAGTATGGGAACAGTATCAACCAAGCTTGTTATGATAAATAGCTTCCTGTGTTAAAGGTTCTCTAGAGCTTATAAGTATCTTGGCTCACCTCCTTCAGTGGAATAAGAATATTGCTCCCAGGGACCCCCTAGATCACTGCCCCTCCAATGGAACGGCAGTTGAGGGTTTTCTTCAACTTACTCCCCCTGAAAAAGAAAAATGCTGTGCAATTTTTCCTCTTCCTTATCGTTTCTTCATTTAGAATTTGAGCACCTGGGAACTTCTTTAGCTTTCTTCTTCCCCAGAAAAAAAAATTTTTTACAAAATTATGAAGTATTCCAAATATAGGAATATAGAGCAAACATCAGACATCTGTGTACCCACCACTCAGAATTAACAAATAGTCATTTTTTCCTCCTATTTCCCTCAGATTTTTTCTCTTTGTTTTTTATGAATCCGTTCGACTGCTTCTTGGGACCAAAGATGGACCACTGTTTATTAAATCACAGTGTTCATGAGATTTATGACTTCAGTCCTGACATACTCCAACACACTTGAATCAAATGCATCTTATCACAGAGTGGTACTTGTAAGTGGTAAGTTTTTTCAGGTGTTGAAATGGACTCAATGAGAATTCCTGGTTTATATTGTAAATGAGATTTCAAGGATCCTTGGAGGAGGAGTATTGTTGGAGGTGTGGCCAGAGAGATCAAGACATTTTCTTAACAGTTCAGAAAGGATAAACAAATAGAACAGAAACTATTCCCATGCTCTGTGGTCATCATGGGCATAGACACATGATTTTTCTTTAGAAGTTGGGTTGTTTAAACATTTTGGGTTGGGTAAGAAGTATTCCTTACTAGAAAGTGATCTCAGTAGAGGAGAAAACAGTTGGATGATTGTCATCTTAACTTCTGAAAAATGATCAGTAGCATTGGCATTTTCCTTAGAAGTCAGGTTTAAGGCCAGAAAAGTTTGCATATATTTCTTTTTCATTAATTAGTTTTTATTGCAGTATAGTTGCTTTATAATATTGTATTGCCTCTCACTGTATAGCAAAATAAATCAACCATGCATTTACATCTATCTCCTCTCTTGAATTTCACTCCCATTTAGGACCAAGTGCGTTAGGTAGCGTTCCCAACAGTTGTCTACTCTATACATAGTGCAGATAGTGTATATGTGTCAATCCCAGCCTCCCAATTCCTCCCACCCCACCCCTTCCCCCTTGATATCCATACCTTTGTTCTCTACGTCTATGTTTCTATTTCTGCTATGTAAATAAAGTCATCCATACCATTTTTCTAGATTCTGCATATATGCATTATTATATGATATTTGTTTTTCTCTTTCTGACTTCACTCTGTATGACAGTCTCTAGGTTCAGTCACATCTCTACAAATAACCCAATTTTGTTCCTTTCATGGCTGAATAGTATTCCATTGTATATATGTACCACATCTTCTTTATCCTTTCCTCTTTTGATGGACATTTAGGATGCTTTCGTGTCCTGGCTGTTGTCAACAGTGCTGCAGTGAACTTTGGGGTGCATGTGTCTTTTTGAAGTTTGCATGTATCTACCTTAAATTCAAGTCATCCCTTTGCAGTGACATTCTCATATTTGCTCTCATTTTGTTCATCATTTTTGTTAGACCATCCTTTATTCCATTAACAAAAATGCATAATGCTAAATCTGCATGTATCTGCTGGAAAAAATCTTATGTTTCATAAAAAGTTGTTTTGGTAAAATAAAGGAGACTTAGTTTGTCCTTGACAATAATTCATCAATCACGAATGCTACAATATACAACCAAGACACAGAGAAAGATCCTTGGTGAAAGTAAATATGCAAACCCACACAAAGGAAAAGTGAATATATTGTGTGGTTTAGCAGTTTGAAATCACAATGCTGCCAAGATTAGATTAGAGACATTCTTGTTCTGTGCAGTACCGTTAGGTTTACTTTAGAAATTGCAATTAGCTTAAAAGTTGTGATTTCTGAAATGGCCCACTTGCCTTTGTTTTCCTGTATCAGGTGGATGCTAGTATCATTATCCTTCTGTAATTTTTAAATAGAACTTCTAACAAGAAGTGCTCCCTGAGTACTATAAACTTCAAAAAACAGAATGTGACATAGGCACATAATTTTTTTCACTTAACAAATGTCTGATTTTGGCACATCAGCTTCTTCTTTTTTTTGTATTGAATCTTGCCTGATTGAATAGCATGGGAATTGCCAGAATAAATGCTATTATTTGTATGCAGTAATTATGGAAATAGTCCTTGTCTTTCTAATCGGGATCAGGATCTGCCTGCCTTTAATAAACTTAAATGATAAAGAATTGCTGGAGTGTAGTGCAAAAGTCAGTTACTAGCATGTGGTTATTCTAGATGAGTAGCAGATAAAATGGAGGGATGCATTTTATAGAGAGTGAAGAGGAAGTCAAATAACAAAAATATGTCCCCTTCTCTAATTTAATGAAATCACTATTTCAGGAAAAGAAATTCCAGTTTCTCTCTTTGGAAAGAGTCAACATTTCCTTCATAAACTTCAGTGTATTATCTTAAAACATAGCTTCACTAAATACAGGTCAAACTCGACCATAGTGAGCATCAGTTTTAAGATAGCAATTCTCTCAGTAATCACAATAAACATTTCACTGTAATAAAAACAGAACAGAGCTTTGGAAAAGCCACGTTACATGGTTCTGAAGGATGCTGAGAGAAGTAAAACTTGTCTTGAAGAGCTGGCGTGCCGAAGTGTGGAACCCCATCTCTTCCCCTGGGGTTCTCTGTGGCTCTGCTTCCATCTTTCTCTGTGTGTTTATCTATCCTGGCTACTATGTATCTCGTGTTACCAGCATGGCACAGAGGAGTCCAAGGGCTCTGGCATGTGTTAGAACAAGCCTCACCCTGCAGTCATGAAATATAAGAAACAGTTTGTTTTCTCTAGGAGACGGTAAAGTGAAGGAGCAGCTCTCTGCCAAGGAAGGAGGCAACACCGTATTAACCAGTGTCTTTAAAACCGGTGCGCTCTGTGCTTTGGCAGGGCTGGTGCAGAGGTCGGCAAACTTTTCCTGTAAAGGGCCAGACGGTAAATACTCTCAGCTTTGCAGGACATACGTTCTCTGTCACAAATACTCAACTCTGCTGCTCTAGCATGAAAGCACCACAGACAACATGTAAAAAAATGAGTGTGGCCGTGTTCCAATAAAACTTTATTTATGGACACTGAAATCTGAATTTCATACACTTTTTATATGTCATAAAATATTATTCTTTTTTTTTTTTTTTTTAGCTTTTTCCAACCCTCTAAAAGTGTAAAAAGATCATTCTTAGTTTGTGGGCCATAGAAAACCAGGTGGCAGGCTGGATTTGGCCCACAGGCTTATGCTCTGGTTGAGTATAGTTTTTCTTCACTTAACAAATGTCTGTTTAGCACCTACTTTGACCAAAATACTTTTACGACATTTTGATAAATATTAAAATGTAGAAGACATTCAACAAACATTTAACACATATCTGTCAAGTTCTGCGATGTCCCAGGCACAGTGCTAGGTACTAGAAATATGATGGAGAGCAAAACAGACACCCCCCTGCTCTCATGAGTTTTTGTTGTAATGAAGCATAGAGTAGAACAGCAGGGGAATTACAAGGATTGTGATAGCACATGGCAGATATAACCTGACTTTGAGTAGCTTTGGGTTTTGTTTTTTTCTTAAATTTTATTAGTTTTTTGACCACACCATGTGACATGTAGAATCTTCATTACCCAACCATGAATCAAACCTGCACCCCTTGTAGTGGAAGCATAGAGTTTTAACCACTGGACTGCCAGGGAAATCCTGGCTTTTGTTTTTTTAAAATGGTACTTTGTAGTTGATCTTCCCATCTCTTATCCCTCCCCTCTACATCACTATCTAATTACTCTTCTTAAGGTAGAGGACAATCTGTTGCCCCTTCCATTATGCAGTGTCCAATTAACCTGTCACCAGGTAATTATCTTATCTTTCCAGAGGGTGATATCAGGTAGGGGGCTAAGCTTGGGTCTCCACTGTTAGAAGACCGAGTAGTCATCAGCAGTACCATCCAGATAAAACACGATGAGAAGCCTTGTCTGTTACTGAACCCATAAGTAACAACCATCTCTGTCACTGTGTCCACTTAATTTTATTTGTGTACACATTGAGCAAACTCTGACATTACTAGCAAAGATGCTGGCTGATATTCACAGATCAGATCATCCTTCCCTACTGTTATTGAGTGATTCCTCTGTAGTGAATGCCCCCTGATAACCATCCCCTTAGAACACAAATATTCTCAGTCTTGGGGGCCATTCTCTGAGGTCTAACATTACACCTCTCTCCCATTCATCCTTGCTTTACCAATCCTCCAATCTTGTTCCTCCCAAGTCTATGACCATCTAGCTAAACAATTTAGCAGCACCTACAAATTTCTGTAGATCTCTACAAATTTCTTCTGTTTCCTTCCAGGCATAGGGGCAATGCTTGAGGTTCTGCCTACTGAAAGAATTATCTTTCCTTACTGTCCCTGG
Organism: Dama dama; assembly: GCF_033118175.1. Classification (NCBI taxonomy): domain Eukaryota; kingdom Metazoa; phylum Chordata; class Mammalia; order Artiodactyla; family Cervidae; genus Dama; species Dama dama. The sequence goes on from NC_083700.1 coordinate 81,426,288, forward strand.
TAGCTCAGCTGGTAAAGAATCTGCCTGCAATGCAGGAGATGCTGGTTCGATTCCTGGGTCAGGAAGATTCCCTGGAGAAGGGATAGGCTACCCCTTCCAGTATTCTTGGGCTTCCCTGGTGGCTCAAAGAGTAAAGAATCTGCCTGCAGTGTGGGAGACCCGGGTTTGATCCCTGGGTTGGGAAGATCCCCTGGAGAAGGGAATGGTTACCCACTCCAGTAGAACTGGCTGGAGAAGTCCATGGACAGAGGAGCCTGGAAGGCTACAGTCCATGGGGTCGCAAAGAGTCAGACACAACTGAGCAACTTTCACATTCACTTTCATTCTTCACTGTCCTTCAGGGTCACCATTAAGTAGATCATACTGTTGCAGCAGTCCACTTTTAGCTAGTGCATATTCCTGCAGATGTTGCTTCTTCAGGTCACTTTTCATAAGCAAAGTGCCACAAAGCTATATGAACAGGTAGAAGAAGAGGCAACAGTGCTGCCCTAGTAGGTGTATGGGGAGTGGGGGTGGCCTGCATCATGCAGCTTACACTACCTTTACCACTTGTCTTAGTAAAATCTTGTATTTAACACTTCTACATAGTTTTGGACTGCTACTATGTATGCACAATTCTATGGCTTGACGGATTAGATAATTCAGTTCATTTCAGTCACTCAGTTGTGCCCAACTTTTTGTGACCCCATGGAGTGCAGCACGCCAGGCTTCCCTGTCCATCAACAACAACCGGGGATTACTCAAATTCATGTCCATTGAGTCGGTGATGCCATCCAACCATCTCATTCTCTGCCGTCCCCTTCTCCTCCTGCCCTCAATCTTTCCCAGCATCAGGGTCTTTTCCAATGAATCAGTTCTTCGCATCAGGTGGCCAAAGTATTGCAGTTTCAGCTTCAGCATCAGTCCTTGCAATGAATGTTCAGGACTGATCTCCTTTAGGATGGACTGGTTGGGTCTCCTTGCAGTCCAAGGGACTCTCAAGAGTCTTCTCTAACACCACAGTTCAAAAGCATCAATTCTTCGGCACTCAGCTTTTTTATAGTCCCATTCTCACATCCATATATGATGACTAGAAAAACCATAGCCTTGACTAGATGGACTGTTGGCAAAGTAATGTCTATGTTTTCTAATATGCTGTCTAGGTTGGTCATAGCTTTTCTTCCAAGGAGCAAGCATCTTTTAATTTCATGGTTGCAGTCACCATCTGCAGTGATTTTGGAGCCCAAGAAAATAAAGTCTCTCACTGTGGACTGCAAGGAGATCCAATCAGTCCATCCTAAAGGAGATCAGTCATGGGTGTTCCTTGGAAGGACTGATGCTGAAGATGAAACTCCAATACTTTGGTTACCTCATGCGAAGAGTTGACTCATTGGAAAAGACCCTGATGCTGGGAGGGATTGGGGGCAGGAGGAGTAGGGGATGACAGAGGATGAGATGGCTGGATGGCATCTCCGACTCGGTGGGCATGAGTTTGAGTAAACTCCAGCAGTTGGTGATGGACAGGGAGACCTGGCGTGCTGCGATTTATGGGGTCACAAAGAGTCAAACATGACTGAGTGACTGAACTGAACTGTTTCCACTGTTTCCCCATCTATTTGCCATGAAGTGATGAGACCAGATGCCATGATCTTAGTTTTCTGAATGTTGAGCTTTAAGCCAACTTTTTCACTCTCTTCTTTCACTTTTATCAAGAGGCTCTTTAGTTCTTTTTTGCTTTCATAAGGGTGGTGTCATCTGCATATCTGAGGTTATTGATATTTCTCCCAGCTATATTGATTCCAGCTTGTGCTTCATCCAGCCCAGCATTTCTCATGATGTACTCTGCATATAAGTTAAATAAGCAGGGTGACAATATACAGCCTTGACGTACTCCTTTCCCTATTTGGAACCAGTCTGTTGTTCCATGTCCGGTTCTAACTGTTGCTTCCTGACCTGCATACAGATTTCTCAAGAGGCAGGTCAGGTGGTCTGGTAGTCCCATCTCTTTAAGAATTTAAGTATTCTCTACTTATTGGTGTAGAGGATGAAAAATTTATCCAAGCAATAACTGCATACCAAATACCAGGGTCTGTGTTGATTTGGTCTGGTAAAGAGACCATATTTGAAAAAGCATTTCCAGTTGAAGTGCTGCCAAATGACTAAATAAATTTAAGAAAATTCATTGTCATTCTCCAAAATGTGTACATCTTCTGCCATGGACACAGTGGTGAATTAAATGGGGTTATGTTAAAAATCACCACCCAGCATCTTTCAAATCTTATTTTTGAGATAATTTATTAAATTACTTTAAGGTGAACATCTTTGTAACTAACACATGATTCAAGAAATAGAACTTGGCCAGTTATCCCAGAAGTCTTTACATGTCCTTCATCCCTATCACAGCTGGCTTCCTTCCTTCAAAAGTAATAACCATTTGTGACTTCTACATAGTGATCACTTCCTTACATTTGTATGCTTTTATCACCTAAATGTACATTCTTAAATATTATAGTTTTATCATGTCTATTTGAAAGTTTATACAATTTATCCCAGCCCGTTGGAGCTGTAGAGTTTCCCAAAATCTGAATTTTTTTTTTACTGCATACTCATGGAGTAGTTCAACTTGCTTCTTCTCCTTCTGCATTTCCTGCAGATTGGCAACCAGGTCCAGAGGCCTGAATGGACTCAGGTTCAATCTCTTTGGCAATACTATAGGTGATGTTTTATTTTTTCATTAGAGGACACAATAATATCAGTCTGATTTTCACTTTTTTATGATTTCAATTGCTGGTGAGGCTCAAGGCCTAGATCTACTTACTTATTGGAGATTTCAAAATTGTGATGTTTTATCATTTTGTTTTCATATTAGCTGGAATGATTTTATAAATAGAAACTTGTCCATGTGTATTAACTGGTTGCTAATTCACATAGAATATGCAAGATAAATGCTTGATTCTTTCCTTTTGTTTATCCAGTTCTCAAGGAAGTAAGTTGTTTCTTTTCTTTCTCTGAAGGTGACTAATGAGTTGATTTTTCATTTACTATTATTGTAAGTAACTCATGGATTTAAACACATTTGAGGAGTTTTGCAATCTTTGCTGAAACTGAAAATTTCCCATCAGCCTAAATAGCAGCCTTTTCAAGTAGGCTTCTGAGTCTTTTTGATACGACCCCTGTGGTCTTTGAGAGCTCCCTTGCTATCTGGTATGTCAAGATGTTCCAGGCATGTCTTGTATATATCCTTCCCCAGATCTGACACCAGTGTTTTCTCTCCAAATCCCTGGTTTCTTCTCCTCTTCCACCTTCTCCTCCTTTTAATTTGGCCATGCCTCCTGGCCTTGTGGTTCATGGGATCTTAGTTCCCAGACCAGGGATTCAACCCATAGCCCCAGCAGTAAAAGCATAGAGTCCTACCCACTGGATTGCCAGGGAATTCTCCCTGGTTCTTTCTAATGAGGAATGGTATTTCAAAACCACAATCAGGACCATAGTGATGCCCAATATTACTGAGCCAGTCACGGGTTCTAGTTTATACTATTTCTAATTTAAATTCAAACAACAGGGTCTTTTATCTAACCTCTTCTGTATTACATTTGTATCTCCTTTCTTCCACACTGAGAATCCTGGTTTTCAAGGACATGATAGAAATGTTATTCAGTCGCTAAGTCATGTCCAACTCTTTGTGACCCCATGCACTGCAGTAAGCCATGCTTTCCTGTCCTTCACCATCTCTGGGAGTTTACTGGAACTCAACTTAAATTTATGTGCATTGAGTCGGTGATGCCATCCAATCAGCTCCTTTTCCTCCTGCCCTCAATCTTTCCAGGCACCAGGGTCTTTTCCAAGGAGTTGACTCTTCCCAACAGGTGGCCAAAGTATTGGAGCTTCAGCTTCAGCATCACTTCTTCCAATTCAGTTGATTTCCTTTAGGATTGACTACAAGAGTATTAAGGACTTCCCTGGTGGCTCAGATGGTAAAGCATCTGCCTGCAATGTGGGAGACCTAGGTTCGATCCCTGGGTCGGAAAGATCCTCTGGAGAAGGAAATGGCAACCCACTCCAGTACTCTTGCCTGGAAAATCCCATGGATGGAGGAGCCTGGTAGGCTACAGTCCATGGGGTTGCAAAGAGTCAGGCACAACTGAGCGACTAAACTAACTTACTTACTTTTAATAATATTGGGTTTCCCAGGTGGCACTAGTGGTAAAGAACCCATCTGCCAATACAGGAGATGTTGGAGACGTGGATTCCATCCCTGGGTCAGAAAACTCCCTGGAGGAGGACGTGGAAACCCATTTCAGTACTCTTGCCTGGAGAATTCCATGGACAGAGGAGCCTGGCAGGCTACAGTCCATATGGTCGCAAAGAGTCAAACTCCACTGAGGTGACATAACATACACACACACACAATAGCCTCAGAATAGCAATATTAATATTACCAGAGGTAATTATAAGTACTGAATATATAACTTAAAAATATTTTTATTTTGCTTATACTATTACCATCTCACCCATTTTTATTGTATCAGATTGTCAAATTGCGTATTTTATATACTATAATCTCTCCTTTTTAATCCTCCGTTAGTCTTAGTTATTCAATTAGGTATTTATTTAATTCCCATCATTTGTCTTTATGGCAATGATTCTCAAGTTATTTTGGTTGTCTGAAGCTCACTGGCTAAGACAGCACCATCCCATAGAATTTTCCATGATGGAAATGTTCTATATCTGCACTATCCAATATGATAGCCATTAGTCACATATTGTTCTTGAGCACTTTAAATGTAGCTAATTTAACTGAAGAATTGAACTTTTACTTCATATAATTCATTAAAATTAAAATTTTAATAGTCACAAGTGGCTAGTGGCTACCGTATTGGTCAGTGCAGCTCTAGTAGATTTTTTATTAATAGGAAGGGCTTATAGGAACAGTATTCCTCAAGTTCTTGTATGTTGCTTACAGCCTGCATCTTTTGTATTTGTAGGTCAGTTTTACTGTATATAAAGTCTTTGGCTCACATTTTCTTCCATTGAGCATCTTAAGTATGTTGCCCCATTTTCTTTTGGTATAAAAAGTTCCTGTTGAAAAATCTGATGATAATATTATTTTTCCCTTATAAATCATGTGTGCTTTTTGACTAGATGATTGAAAGATTTTTTTCCTCAAAGTTCAGTAATTTTACTAGAGTATGTCTTAGTACTTGTGTAGACACTTCATGATAAGCAACTTCATGATAATTTCATTAATTGTGAATGCCACTTCATGTCATGGGTTACCTAACATCCTATTTTTCCACTGACAAAGAGTTCAGCACTTTATTCCAGACCAAAAAACATGACCAAATCAATCCTCAAATTCAGTTTTTCAGATGTGAGGGTCTGTTTCCCAGGATCATTCCTGGTACTAGTTGTGTGCAGTCAGGAGACAGAAATCATTCCCACAATTGGGACGGAGAGAATTTATTTTACAAGTAAGGCACTAACTGTGGTGTTGGAAAAGACTCTTGAGAGTCCCTTGGACTGCAAGGAGATCCAACCAGTCCATCCTAAAGGAGATCAGTCCTGAATATTCATTAGAAGGACTGATGTTGAAGCTGAAACTCCAATACTTTGGCCACCTGATGTGAAGAACTGACTCATTGGAAAAGACCCTGATTCTGGGAAAGACTGAAGGCAGGAGAAGGGGATGACAGAGGATGAGATGGCTGGATGGCATCACCGACTCAATGGACACGAGTTTAAGTAAGCTCTGGGAGTTGGTGATGGACAGGGAGGCCTGGTGTGTTGCAGTCCATGGGCTCACAAAAAGTTGGACATGACTGAGCAACTGAACTGAACTGAAAGCACTAACTTTATAAATGGCATAACTATTTTAGATACCTTTTCTCAAGAACGCAGTATACTCTTTCAATATTTACTTCAAATACATTTATTTTTTATTTCAGGAAAGGTTTTAGTATTTGGTCCTGCTTTGGGTTTCTTCAGGGACTCCTATTACCCATATATTGGATTTTCTTTGCCTATCTTCAATATTTACCATTTTTCTTGACTTTTACATTTTTTCCTTATTTCTTTTTGAATTTAAAAACATTTCCTTCTTTTTACCCTCCATTTTAAAGACATTACTTGTTGTATTTATTTGCTCTTACCTTTCTCCTACAGTAATTTTCATTAATTTTTTTCTTTGTATTGGTAACTCTTCCTTGAGTTTTGTCACATCACTGCTGAGATTTTCCATCTCTGATTTCTGATTTATATTGTATTATTTCCTTAGTGTCTTTTAGCTTTTTGAAAGAATAGGTTAGACTTGGTCTTTGAGCACATCTCTCAGGTGTGCTTTCCTTGTAGGATATTATTCTGCTTCTTTTTTTTTTTTTTTTCCAAATAATAACATTTTATGAGATTTTATCATGATTTTTTTTGTCTGTTATTCATTTTAATACAAATTTTGTTTTTGTTGAACTTTTAAAAGGAAGCTTGTTTCAAGTTGATTTTCTAACTTTACAGAGCTCCCTCTTCTGTTGTTTTCATGAAGTGTTTATTAAAAAAATGGTGTCTTATTTTCTGATATTTTCTGGCTCTATTTTTCCTCCATACTTTGATCTAGATCTCGTTTACATTTATTTCTGTTGCTTCTGTCCTACTCAAATTTAATTCAGCTGGCAGCAGTTTCTTCTGTGGGATTCTGCCTTGAAAGGGAGTCCTTTTAGATCTGATTCAAGACTTCAGAGGGATCGGACTGCCCCAAGCCCATTTTGGAGTTTCTGAACTTGTTCTCAGCTTGGCCTGCTGCACTTTTTGTTGTTGCCACTTGCCTTTTGGAGGGGTTTTAAGTCTATCAGTTTCACCATTTTCTCTGATTTCTCCAACACAGACACCAGTAATAGATACATAGCATTACTCTTGGTATTTTGCTGGTGTTTTCTCTCGACTCATTTGTATTTTGGAGTTTGTCATCTATTTTGTTGTAAATATTGATCATATTTGGTCTTATATCAATTTTTCTTTGTATTTTTTATGTGGATATTCAACAAGACCCACTCCTGCCACCATCTTCCCAATTCAAATATTTTTTCACCAAATTATCAGAAATTGAATTTATTGGGAAATAACAGAGGAATCAAGAGCATCAATTTTTTTTGGTGCTCAGCCTTCTTTATGGTCTAACTCTCACATCCATACATGACTACTGGAAAAACCATAGCTTTGACTATACAGACCTCTGTTGGTAAAGTGATATCTCTGCTTTTAATACACTGTCCATGTTTGTCATAGCTTTTCTTCCAAGGAGCAAGCGTCTTTCAATTTTATGGCTGTAGTCACTGTCCACAGTGATTTGATGCTTTTGAGTTGTGGTGCTGGAGAAAACTCTTCAGAGTCCCTTGGACTGCAAGAAGATCCAACCAGTCAATGCTAAAGGAAATCAGCCCTGAATATTCATTGGAAGGACTGATGCTGAAGCTCCAATACCTGATGCAAAGAAGACTCACTGGAAAAAACCCGGATGCTGGGAAAGATTGAGGGCAGGAGAAGGGGATGAAAGAGGATGAGATGGTTGGGTGGCATCACTGACTCAATGGACATGAGTTTGAGCAAACTCTGGGAGAGAGTGAAGGTCAGGGAAGCCTGGTATGCTACAGTGAATGGGGTCACAAAGTGTAGGACACTTCTTAGCAACTTGAACAATAACAACAGAGGAATCACTGGGAAATGCAAATTGTAGCAAGCTGCAGGTGAGTACTTTGATGGTGATATTAATATGTAATTCCCTCAAGGATGTGATATCATTTTTTTAATAGGTTAAGAGAGGTAATGGAAATTGTCATGGTGGAACATGAGAGGTTAAATGGTATCCTCCTGAAGGTAGATGCTCAGGGAAGGTCAGTGCAGTGTCTCTACACAAGGCAGAGCCAATTTCACCAAATGGGAAAGAAGGACAGCTTTTTCTGGCAAGTGAGGCTCAGTGGGTACTAGGGGGTTCCATGGCCTCATAGTTATCTGACTTTACTCAAATGTACTTATCTTAGTTTCTGGGGTTTCACTCTTTCTTAATCAAAGTCTACCTTGACCCTAAAAGACCTGGTAAGGCTATGGATTCAATTTCATTTCAAAAGTCACATGAGCAGCTTGGCATCTCATTTGGACATGTCAGCCCAACAGTCTTTAAGAGATTGCATATTGTTTAATAGCAGTTATACTAACTCTCAAACTTTCTAATCTTGCCTAGATTGTAGAATTCAAAGAAATGTAAGGCCTGAGTTTATAATGCTTTTCTTTAAGCTCTTCAGAGCTTCAGAAGTATCCAGCTTGACCCATCGTCCTTGCCTGTCCCATTTCAACTATACTAATCCATCAAGAGGCTTGCCTTCAGTAGGTAATTAATATAGGTCCAAAAATGTGATATTTAAGTTAACTCTATTTGTAACTCTCATGGACTGCCAGTTCCCATTTCTTAGTGGGAAATGAATCATCTCTACCTTCAAATCCAACCACATCAAGATATCCACCCCCAAATTCTTATTGTTGAGGGTCAGTTTGTCTATAACTACCTCGAGTTTCACAAACTGTATTAGGGATCAGTGTAGGAGATAGAAAATACCCTAGGAATTTTAAACAAAAAGGGATTTTACATAGGAAATAGAGTGCTTTAAAAACAGTTGGAAAGGCTAGAGTAGTGTGAATCAGGAAACCACCACTGGCACTATTGATTTCAGTGTGCATCATCATAGATGCTACTCAGAGATCAGGTATTTGAGGTTAGGAAGACACTTCCTCTGTCACTGTTGACATTTTCTTGAAACCCATAAAGGATAAAGATGATAACCAGACATAGTCTGGTCATCATTGCCTCCTGCTTTTCGACACTCAAGTTTTCATTTCATGATCTTGCTTGTTAGCAGAAATAATGACAGGAAGATTGCCTCTGCTCCATATTTAGCTTCCAAAATTTTTGTGAATGTATTAATTGGCAGAACCTAATTTGCATACAGAACCGTAACTGCAAGAGAGTCTGAGAGATGTAGTTTTTCAACGAGCTGAGAATGGAATGGATACTATTCAGTATGTTGAAAAACAAACAAACAAAAACAAAAAAAACTTGGATGCGTATGGTAGTTTCTGTTGCTTTATGCAAAATAGGAGATAAACTGTAGTGAGGTGAAGAGTTAATGGAAAGAAGGCAACATAAACAGTAGAAATGATATACTCTTAAAGAATTTGTGTATGAAGAGGTAAGAGAAGAGATGTAATTAGTAGAGAATTCAGAAGAAAGGGTTTCTATCTAGAAGTAAGAGATTTAAGCATTAGAATGAGGAGGGGCAAAGGGGAGGAATGATAGAGAAGAGCTTGGTTGAGGATTTAGAATAGGATGCTAGGGACAATTGATGTAGTAGGGTCTTGAGGAGGGGGGATGATAGGAATCAAGTTTACAGGCATCAAAATTGGCCCCAAAGAGAGAAGCAGTTTTACTCTATAGAGTCCTACTAGGACCTTGAACACACAGAGATCCAACACACGCAAGGACCCTCCAGATATGAGAGATCAGGGAGCCTGATCACAGGTGAGCACAGGCCTACTTCAGTCAGACAAGTATTTTGTATAAAGCAGATGCATGTAGTCTCTTTTTTTAATGAAGAACTTATTTAGGGACATCTCATCTTTTGAATACTTTCAACGTTTGTTCTCAAGATGTTTACTTAGGACAGATCAAATCTAACCTGTGTCATACAAAATATGAACACGATTCCACAACCACTCTTGTTTTCACTTAGGAATGTGTGTAGCTGTCTGACAAAGGTTCCAGTCAGACATGTATATGGAATTTAGAAAGGTGATAACGATAACCCTATATGCAGAACAGAAAAAGAGACACAGAAATACAGAACAGACTTTTGAACTTTGTGGGAGAATGTGAGGGTGGGATATTTCAAAAGAACAGCATGTATACTATCTATGGTGAAACAGATCACCAGCCCAGGTGGGATGCATGAGACAAGTGCTCCGGCCTGGTGCACTGGGAAGACCCAGAGGAATCGGGTGGAGAGGGAGGTGGGAGTGGGGGATCGGGATTGGGAATACATGTAAATCCATGGCTGATTCATATCAATGTATGACAAAACCCACTGGAAAAAAAAAATAATAATAATTAAAAAAAAAGAAAAAAAAAAAAGGTTCCAGTCAGGACTCAGCAGTGCTCTGTTCAAATCTGGTTTTTACACACAGTCCTCGGCTCTGCCGGCCCGTAGAATCTATCACTTCACTCTAACCATGATGGGTGTGGCCCTTTGTAAGCCCCTGAAAAGTAAATTGGTTTTGGTTGGCTACAGTAATATTTTTTAAAGTAAAATAATGCAATAATGAAGTTATAGCCATTGTAAAAATGTAAAGAAAAATTAGAAGTGGATATGATAAGAACAGACACTTTAAACTACGTTATACAAGAAGACCAAAAGCAGGTGATTAGGCCAGAATGCAGCCTGCTTTCACATTTGTCTTTTGCTAGGACTGCTGGTCTAAAACACCTGGATGGGGGCTCTTGTGTGAAGGAAAGCAGGGTCAGACTGTTCTCTCTGGCTGATGTGATCATGTCTTCCCAGATGGATCAGAGGCATGAAGGTTGGGTAGGCTATTCTAAGTGAGCGGTGATTTGGAGGGAGCGTTGCAAAGGGAAGGAAGAGGACTTTCAGTTGCCCTCTTCCTCTTTGGTCAGTCTTGGAATCAAGAGGTTACTTGGGTAGATCCTTAACTGTCCCATATAATCTCACCCTCATTCCCCCTGCATATTCATTATTCTACATAAACCCACAATCCAGTTAAGAGTAGTTGTGCTAATGTGGTGCCAATGTGCCCTGAAGACACATCCCTGAGCGACCTTTTTCAACCAGGAGTTGCCCTAAGTCCTTCTGAAGTAGATAGTCTATTGCTGTTTATAATCGATCACATATGCATGTTCTAATGCTTTATCCTGAAAACAAAGTTGAAACACTTTCCTTTAACTATAACATGTTAAAAGTGTTATCTGTGGCTCTCCTTCCTCCTGATACATTCTGCTCAGCCTGAATGCTTTCCATTGCTTCTATTTGCCCAGATCTCCTATTTTCATACCTACCCAAATCTAGGGCCCTTTGTCCCATTTTTGAGATGAATCCTACCTGTGTCCCTTTCTTTCAGGGCTCTGGAAGGTGACTGGCTAGCAAATCTAATTAACTAATGCACAATAAAGTCCCATTGGCTTCATGCATCATTCTTTGAGGATAACATTTGCATTTTAAATGAAGCTTCTTAGACGTCAAGCTCAGCAAGTAGCTTATAGATCATCAGGACAAATGCTCTGACTTTATAAAGGAGGCCACCGAAGCTCCGAGGCCTTGCAGGACTTGCCAAAAGTCCAGGACTGGTCAGGGGCACAGCTAAAACCAGAACTGCTTTGGGGTCTAGGGCACCCTTCATCCTTCCACACAAGCTCTCACAACATGATTAATCAAAGAATTTTCAGGTACTAAGGTAGAAAAATATTTTGAGATGTGTATTTACTTAATATTTAACATACATTTACATACAAATTTATCACTCCTTATGTAGAATTCCTGTTCTCACCACTATTTCTCTCTGTGGTACACTTAGCACAGAGAACTACAATTGTTTCTTTTCTTTTTAGTATTTATTTATTTGACCATGCCTGGTCTTAGTTGAGGCACATGGGATCTTTGATCTTTGTTGAGCCACGCAAACTCTTGGTTGTGGCATGTGGGTTCTAGTTCCCTGACCAGAGATTGAACCTGGACTCCCTTCATTGGGAGCACAGTGTCCTAACCACTGAACCACCAGGGAAGTTCCTACAATTGATTCTTACTTGTGTGTTTCCCCAACTGGAGTCTGAGGTGCTAAGGATGGAGACTGGTTTTATTAATCATTGTATCCCAGCATCCAGGCCAAGGCAGGACAGAGAGAGGATGGAAATACATTACTGAAAGAATGAATGAGCAGATGAATATTTGCAGCACAGGGGCTATTCTTAAGTACCACATTTTTGTAGTTCTAACAGGGTTATTCTATCCATGTGGCATCTTTTCTAACATTCTTCAAATCACATCAGATACTGAACTTCCTCCTCCACTTCTCTTAAGTCTGGTTGCTGCCTTTAAATAATTTTTACTTTTCTGTCTTCGACTGTCATACACTGATTCTTCTACTCCATTAGATTTCCTTTCCTCATATGGTTATCATCTTCTTTTTGCACGATTAAGAAATGACATACTTAAAGAATACCAGATTAATCCATTTCAATTTTTTTCTCAGCTAGGGATAAAAAAAGAGCCTTTGAAGAGCCTTCAAATCAACAGTAATTTCAAATTTTCACAACATAAAGAGGCAGAGCGCAAAGTGAATTTGACACTTTGAAAAATGCTGTAAACCTCCCAGTAGACAGATGAACATGCTTCCATTTCATGAATGTTTGTTTCTTAAGTATTCCATAAATATCGATGCCAGGCTTGTTAAGTAATTAATATTAACCTATTGAGATAGCGTTTCTTTTCTATGTGGTTGATTTCCAGTGGGGAGGCTAATTAAATATTAAACAGCATGTAAGATATTTTATGTAACTACAGTTTCTAGCTCTATTTACAAAGGATGTGTCTACATACAGAATGAAATAATATATGGTATTAATCCATTTTTATTTGTATACAGAATATGCAGATTTTATTCAACCTAGACCTTCTCTGCCCAAGTCTATCTATAGTCAACTTATCACCATTCACAATTGCCCTCTTGAACTCTTTCTTTCCTATTTCTACCATGATTTGAAAGGCTACTATTCTACATTTTTATGCCTCTCTGTTTTCTGGTCTTATCTTCAATCATTTTATTTCTATAAATTCTATTACTTGTGTTATTTATATAATAAACAACAAAGACCTTTCTTTTGTGTCATCAATGTGACCTGTCCCTAGTTAGTTGAGTGCTTAGATCTCTGAGTTTGGAGGGAAATCGTATCATATAGATGCTTTGTTATCTGAGGCTTCCTTACCCCTTGATATCTTTCTAAGATTAACCTGAACCACGTTCTATGCCTCATGGGAAAGTCTAATGCCCTCCCAAGCATTTGTGAAAATTCTCAGGGACTTTAATTTCTTATAGTCACCTTTGAATCCAGTCACATATTTCCACCCAGTTCTTATTTCCCGTTATGCCTCTTTGTGACAGGTCATTTCTCTCCTTCATTTTGGCACTGACACCAAAAGAATTTAAAAATTCTTCCTTTTCTTCATTTTGTTTTGTCATTCAGTCACCAAGTCATGTTGGCAACCGGGCTCCTGTCCTCCACTGTCTCCCAGTGTTTGCTCAAATTCGTGTTCTTTGAGTTGGTGATGATATTTAACTATCTCATCCCAGTAGCGTTATTGGACACCTTTCAACTTGGGGGGCTCATCTTCTGGAGTCATATCTTTTTGCCTTTTCATACTATTCATGGGATTCTCATGGCAAGAGTACTGAAGTGGGTTGCCATTTCCTCCTCCAGTGGACCACAATTTGTCAGAATGCTTCACTATGACCCATCCATCTTGGGTGGCCCTGAACAGCATGGCTAGTAGCGTCAAGTTATGAAAGCCCCTTGGCCATGACAAGGCTGTGATACACATATACACGTGTATATATAATATATATACATATGTATGTTTATATAATGATATACACAAATGTATATATATATATATATATATATGTGGATATATAATTCACCATAGACCTCTACGTATGTGGCAAAATGAAGTTCACTAAGATAAGTGGGAGATAAAGCAATAAAGCTAGATAAAAAAAAACTTAGACCTGATCTTAAAAGTTTTTCTGCTAGTCCTCCACCTGCTTGTCCAGTGTCCCCTTCATTCTCCCATTCCCCCTTCCTCTCAGAAACAAAAAGTCTTCCTCAAATTCTTCCCAACATCTATGCAGAGCAATCAAACCCCCTTTACCTTACTCCAAACCTTTGTAATCCCTGGATTTTCTCTGTAAATACAGGAATTCTGTCTTACACTGCATGTAAGAGTCCACACCATTATATTCTTTGACTCTGTCCTGGGGGGATGAGTCATGCTTGGTTTTGGCTTTTTCATTACATTTACTTTTCAAGCAGAAACCATCAGATCCTTACACATTTTTCTAACTACTCAAAAGCACATGAACAAGGCAGTTCTAATTTTTGCTTTTAATTTTCTTTATGTATTTGTCTTTTGTTGTAAAAACACATCATGCTTTGGGGATTTTAGATTACTGACCTTAAGAAATAATTGAAAGGAAAAATTTCAGAAGCATCTTTGCTGACCTTGCTAAATATTTATATGAGTTAAGTGGATACAAGCAGGATTGTTTCTGATGCAAGGAACCTTGAATTGTTTTTAATATATAAAATGCTATGACTTTCAGGTGTATGTTGAAAGAGGATTAGATTTGCTGTATGTAAAAAGGAAGAGAGAACTTTGAATAGGACATTTACCTTATATGGAGAAAGTGCTTCAAAATCAAATAAAATTTGTTCATTAAAAACACACTGCCTTTTATTCTCTAAAAACCAAGGAAGAGAATTAATCTACTAATGACTTAGAAGCTCTACTTCCTTCCATTTAAGGCAGAGTCTTCAGTAGCTACATAGTGGAGGACTTACCCAATCGATTCCTGCAAGAGGGAAAATCACTTCTCAGATACAATGACCCACAATCACAAGGCTCAAGAACACTTAAGTCAAGGCTCCTTTTACAAAGTCCAATGTCAGATAGAGGGCTCCTCAATCTTTTTGTTCAGTGAATTGGATGAGGCTTGATGGCTTTTTTGATAAGAGCTTTCCTAACTTGAGATTCATTTAACACATGAAACTAGGAAAATAAGAACATAAACTGGAGTCTCTCCAAGTGTTTACAGATTAATAGACATTTTAGGCACTTGCTAACTAGACAAATATTGTTTAAGGAGAAACCACATGTCGACACAGGTGGTGTGGCCTCTACAGCAAGATGTAAGAAGTGGGGGTGCTTTTGATGAGCAGCAGACACTAGCAGTTTGGGGAGGGAGCAGAAGGAATTCACTTTACACAGAGGGAACGCCTGAACCTTTTGCTGTTATTTGTTCATACACATAACATGTCTTTATTGAGTCCTATGTGCCAATTAATGTGATTCAGAGGGAACATAAATTGTAAAGATACATTCATCAGAATTCTTGGTTGCAAGTGTCAGAATATAACTCAAATGCCTTAAGTACAGAAGGGAATTTATTGGCTTATATAATTGGGAAATGCAGAATGCATTTGTTGCTCATTTATTAGATTCAGGGGCTGAATTATGTTATTTGGGCTCTAGTTTCATATTCTAACTGTGCACCGCTCTCCAGGGTTAGTTCAGCTCCATGGACATGCTCTCTTCATGAGATGGGACAGATGACTATTAGTAGTCCAAGGCTTCTATCATTATAGCATTCAATACAAAAGGAAAAGAGAAATCTTCTCTTTCCAGGATTTATATATTAATATCATGAAATAGTTTAGATAGCATCACCGACTCAATGGACATGAACTTGAGCAAACTCTGAGAGGTATCAGAGGATAGGGAAGCCAGGTGTGCTGCAGTTCATGGGGTCACAAAGAGGTGGACATGACTTAGCAGCTGAACAACAATAACAAACCATGAAAAGATTCTGTTCAATCACATGCCTATACTTATTATCAGTCATTGTCATCAAGAGGATTATGGTACCTGGAATTCCCAGTCCTAGATCAAATGCCCAAGCCCTTGGGGCACTATGAAGAATAGTCTATGCAGAGCTACATGGGATGAAGTTATGATACTTCCCCAATGGAAAGAATGGTCCTAGGGGCTTTTCTGGTGTCTCGGTGGTAGAGAATCCACTTGCCAATGTAGGAGACAAGGATTTGACCCCTGATCCGGGAGGATCCCACATGCAGCAGAACAGCAAAGCCCATGGGCCACAACTATTGATCATGTGCTCTAGAGCCTGGGAGATGCAACTGCTGAAGATTGCACACCCTAAAGCTCATGCTCCACAACAAGAGAAGCCACCACGATCCAACTAGAGAATAGCCCCCACTCACCACAACCAGAGAAACCTGTGCAGCAACGAAGACTCAGCACAGCCAAAAAGAAAGAAAGAAAATTATATTTAAAAAAAATAAAAAAAGAGTGGTCCTGGGAAGACAGAATTGATGTCCACAATAAAAACTGTAGTCTCTTCCTCAAGAAACTGAGGATGGTGATGGAGATGGACACATAAACAACTGCAATGGTGAGATAAAAGTTATTAACAATACACTACAGATAAGCCTACAGTACTATGTGAACACAGAGGTGACCTACTACTCATATTTGGGGGAATCAGTGATGGTTTCCTGGATAGCACACCTCTTGGTTGAGTCTTCATGCAAGTAAACAGAGGTTATCAGGTGAATGGGGGGAGTGCAGAATAGAGTTCTTGGCAGTAGAAATAGCACAAACAAAAGCAGGGAGATGACAAAGCACAAGGGTTGTTTGAGGAACTCGCAATAGTTTTAAATGGCTGGAGAGTGGCTTGTGCTTGGGAAATTCCAGGAGAAGGTTACTCCTGTCAACCCCAGTCGAAAAATTGGAAAGGAAAATTCCGGGAATAAACAATTCTTAAGTTCTAGATTGCTACATCATTCTGAAATCTCACACCCTCCCACGCCATCCACCCTGGGATTCCCCAGCTATCAACGTCCTCTGCTCCTGACAGCCAAGCACTGACGTCATCATAGCTCGAAGATCCAAGCTTAGCCCAAGCAGATGGTCCTGCTTCTGACGTATTGTTAGAAGGTCTGTAGGAGCCTAACACTATGTCCTCGTGCTGACTCACCTCTCTTCACCTCAGCACCTAGGCATTTTATCATCTCTACATCACAAGGAGAGTGAGTATAGTACGATAAGATATCTGGGGAGACAAACCACGTTAACATAACTTTTATTACAATATATTGTTGTAACTGTTCTATTTTATTGTTAGCTATTATTGTTAATCTCTTACTGTGCCTCATTTATAAATTAATTTTATCTTAGGTATGTATGTAAAGGAAAAACACAGTAAACATAGGATTTAGTACTCTCTGCAGTTTCAGGCATCTACGGGGGGTCTTGGAACATATTCCCCATGGACAGTCGGGCTACTGCATTTACCTTCCTGTTATCGGAAGTTTCTGTGACTTTTGTTATCTCTGATACAACTTTAATACTGCTTGCTCCTATATCTGTGAACTTCATACAGAGAGGAGAGGATTTCAATACTTATGATTTAGTCATCATAATTTAGGGATCAAAGCCTAGTAATATAAAAAGTGGAGTGGTGCTTAATCATTCCCTCCACAAATAGGGTAGAGACAAGCAGTAATGTTAGTCGCTCAGTCGTGTCCAACTCTTAGCAACCCTATGGACTGTGGCCTGCCAGGCTCTTCTGTCCATGGGATTCTCCAGGCAAGATTACTGAAGTGGGTAGCCCTTCCCTTCTCCAGAGGATCTTCCCGACTCAGGGGTCAAACCCAGGTCTCCTGCATTGCAGGCAGGGTCTCTACCATTTGAGCTTTAGGAAAGTCCCAGGGACAAGAATGGAATTATCTTTTTCTTTTTGTTCCAACAGACAATTGGTACAGTCATAGTTTTTCTTCATAATGACTGCCACAGACATGTCAAAGCTTGCAAGATGGAATCTAAGCTCTCTTGTCTGACTCACAAGGCCATGAACAACCTGATTCAACCTATCTTTGCAGTTGCATTTCCTACCACTCCCTGATATAGATACTCAACTCTGATCCAGGTTGTCTGATCTCCAAATGGCACTGTGTCTGGCACATACTGGCATTTAAAGACATTGAATTTTTGAAAGACAAATTGGAGGAAGTCAAATGCTTCCCTTTATCTCTTTTTGAAATGATTATATTTTTCTTATTGAATGTTTTCATGGTAAAAATTAACACATAAAAGATATAAAGTAAAAATTACTTGTAATTTCATCACTGAGGATTAACCATTGATAACTGTTCAGTGAATTTCTTTCCAATTTTTTTCTATATATGTAGAAGCATATGTATGCATATACACACATATGTGCACACATGAATCTGATTATACAGAATGTGAATTCTGTTCTTTTCACTTAACATCTATTCTAAATTATTCCCCATCTTTGAATAGTCATGGATAATACACTTTTAAATTCTCTGTATTAAAAAAAAAATTCTCTGTATAAATATCTATTACACACACACATATATAGTCTAACATCCTCTTGAAGCTAGATATGTAGGGTGATTTTAGTTTTTGTACATTATGAATATCTTAAAATGAATATCCTTGAAGGCAAATTTTATCAGTATATCTGATTATTCCTTTAGATAAAATTTTAAAAGTAAAATTCTAGATCAAAATATATATTTAAAAGAATCCTTGATTCACATAACCAAGTCATTTTTAGAATAATTTTATCAACTTATGTTGTCATCAAGTTATATGACTATGAACATCATCAAATTGCATGAGAGTGATTAATTTTCAGGATATTTAAGCATATGTCATGTGCATTTTGGGGATAACTTTACTAGGCACCTAGATAAGTTGGATAATAATTTATATTTTAATATTTAAACTTCCAGTAGGCTATCTTTCCACTTATTCCAGTGCTATTTTTGGTCCTTTAAATTTTCAAAAATTTCCTCCATGGACAAATTATGCACATTTCTTAAGTTTATTCCTGGGTATTTATAATTTCTACTGAAATTGAGAATGGCATATTCCATTGAGAATGGGATAGTTTCACACTGTATTTTCTAATTAGCTACCTTTGCCACATAAGAAAGCTACAGATTAAAAAAAATAAAAGAAAGCTACAGATTAAAAGACATTACAAAAAAAATCTCCTTCCCAAATTTTAAAAGGAGGAGATGCTTTGACTATCTTCCAAACATACCTTCCAGTTTATTCTCCTCAAAATTTTGTTCATGTGGTCCAGCTACCCTAGGAAGCTCTTCTAAGGTCTTTCTACCCAGGAAAATCTAAACCACGAGGAAGAGAGAGGTGGTCCACCTAAATTCCTTTGCAAAGACGACACAGGCTCTAGGCCCACAAGTGGGACCAGCTGGATGTGCTCGTACCCTCGCCGTTGCTATGTTCTTACTGTCGTCAGGTTCTGCGGCATCTCGGCAACTGCCAGTACCAGCCGACAAAGAGGAAAACGAATGCCTGGTCACACCTCATACCTGCAGGCTGTACAAGCACCTACATGTATTTGCCCTCTGGTGCACCAGTCTCTTTGTTTAAGCCCAAAGTTTTAGGCCCTCCAGTCAGTCTTTTGCTCTGATATGGTTGTAGTGTTTATTTCTTGTTGTTCAGCTTCTAAACCACCCCTCTGTGTTCTGCTGTTCTGTGATGCTGGGGCCAAGGTCTGCAAACTATGCTTCTCAGAGGCTGCTGCCCGTTGGCTTCCTATTCTGTCAGTGGGAAGAATGGCAGGCAGACTGGAAGGCGGAAGGAAGTGGAAGGGCTTTTTCTGTTTCTAGCGTTGGTATCACTGTAGGGAAAACAGCAGCAAAGTACAGCTATGGATTCAGTCCCCAGCTTCACTGGCACTCCCCAAACCAGTTACATTGTTCCTGCTTAGAAGTACCAGCACCAGCCAGACACACCCTCCCTGAGGTCTGAGGACCAGCATGTGGGTGGGGGCTTCTTTTTACCTAGGTCTTGCTAACCCTCTCTCTTCTCTTTTGTCCCCCTAACCTTTGCTTTCTGTAGTTACAGATATCTGGGCTATCTCTGCTTGCTGTCTTTGCCCTCTCAACTTTCCATCAGCTTTGTAAGCAATTCTCTATATTAAGTATCCTGTCTTTGAAATACCTAGCTTGGAGTCCCCTTTCCTGATTGGACACTGTCTGATACAACAGCCATCCCCAACAGGCTGAGAAGTCTGTGGTTACTCTGGTTGAACCCAGCCAACTCAGACCTGGCTGCCCAGATACCATGTAGCCTAAATGCAACCATCAAGATGGTCCTGCCTTCTATTTCATGGAGAAAGTTGGAGGTATCAGGGGTAAATCCCATAGACTTTTCCCTTCCCTCTGAACTAATGTAACTGAAAGGGGAAAATACTCCCCCTCCTCTCCTCCCTCCACCAGCCCACTGAACAGTTCACACATAATCCTTTGATCTCAGTTTAAGCATCAGCTTCTCAGGATCAAGATGTTTGAGACACATCTGCTGAGGGCAGCTAACCTGGCCCATCTCACATGGAAAGCAATGAGGAATTAGGCAAGGAGGTATTTTGGG
Source organism: Dama dama (assembly GCF_033118175.1). Classification (NCBI taxonomy): domain Eukaryota; kingdom Metazoa; phylum Chordata; class Mammalia; order Artiodactyla; family Cervidae; genus Dama; species Dama dama. The sequence goes on from NC_083700.1 coordinate 81,446,597, forward strand.
GGCTTTACAGTATGTGCATATGAGGCTGGGTGTGGACTTGTAGCTCTAAGGGTCCAAACATTTTTGTACCTCTATTATCTCCAAACCTTAAGTGGTACACACTTACTGATTTTATTTCCTTTCCTTTTATTCCACACAAATCTGGCTTTCACCACTCTACATTTTCATGGGTGAAGGGATCATATCTATTTCAGTTACCCATCAGAAGAAGGTAACATGCAATGAAAGTTTGTTAAATGATTGATTTGGCTAGAATTGCTATGTCTTAGGCCGTTAATGATATAGTATCATATATATCAGTTTCAATGGACAATTTCAGAATTTACTACATTTCTATACTAGTATTAATGCCTTTATCCCTTGATTTTCATGGCACCAGTCTTTCTTGCTTTTCTTCCTACCTCTCTTGCCATTATTTCTTGGTTGGCTTGGTAGAGTTCCTACTGTATATTCATTTAATTCCCTAGTCTAGTCCTTGCAGAGACCAGATAGATCCTAGATAATGATAATAAATTACTCAACTAATTTTTGCCATCCCTCTGAAATGTGATATTGTCTCTGATTTACTCTTTTTGATGGTAGGACATTTTCAGAGATTTACCCATGATGGTAGTTTTTATCCTATATATCAAGAACCCAATACAGGAGTTGCACTAAGTATATCAAATCTAATTATACATTCAGGGACAGGGGAGATGGCCACTGATGGGTCACGGATCTAGTGAACACATGATAAACTGGACTTTGACCAGGATTCCATCTATTATCTGGCCTCAATAGTCCCGTACTCTGAGAGGTGATGTGATGATGATTCAGAGCTTTGAGTATTCATACCGTGCCCAACAGTCCTGGAAATGTTTGAGTACTTTCTTTTCCTCAGTGTATAGTTACCAAAGTATATGGCCATAGGTCCCTTTGGAGAAGAACTAGGGAAATCATTACCATGTATATTTCCTGGGGGTGTTACAGGGTCCTTCCTCCTGGAGACCTGGCCTCCTGTTGAATTAGTGAGTCTGGTTTTGAAAATAGATTCAAGTCTAGAAACTAGACTAGATACTGTGACTTTTTAAAATTAGAGTAACTGCCTTCAGCTCCTTGATTATATACCCTTAATTTCTGTGGAGATAAAATCTGATTAGAATCCTTTTTGGCTGCCCATCTCTTTTGCCTTGAGGGACTCATTTGAAAAGACCCTGATGCTGGGAAAGATTGAGGGCAGGAGGAGAAGGGGATGACAGAGGATGAGATGGTTGGATGGCATCATCGACACAATGGACATGGGTTTGGGTGGACTCTGGGAGTTGGTGATGGACAGGGAGGCCTGGCGTACTGCGGTTCATGGGGTCTCAAAGAGTCAGACACGACTGAGGGACTGAACTGAACTGAACTGAACAGCATGTTCTATTAAGTATACCAATAAATCTCTACAGGTCACGCCCTCTTGGCTACTGCTCTAACTATAGTCTTGTTATAATTACATCCATTTGACTTTGAGCAGTTAAGGATCACCACCTAACCTCTCCTGCTTTGGGGTTCCTATTAACCCCATTGCTATGGGAGTTTATTTTATTTTTTTAAACATTTTTTTAAAGACCCTTTTTTTTATGTGGATCATTTTCTAAGTCTTTATTGAATTTGTTACCATATTGCTCCTGTTGTTGATGTTCTGGTTTTTTGGCCATGAAGCATGGGGAATCTTAATTTCCCAACCAGGGCTCACACTCTCACCTCCTGCATTGGAAGGCGAAGTCTTAACCACTCCGCTGTCAGGGAAGTCCCTATGTGAGTCTACTTCTGAAATGACCTCTCAAACTGAGAACTTGGGCTGCTGAACAAGACTCAAACATATCTAGGATGCCCCACAAAATGGGGAGTCACTAAAGAGTTTTTAAGCAAGGGAGTAATAGGGTCAAATTTGTGTCTTAGAGACATTCTGATATTCTCACCAGCATATTCTTTCTGGTCTTGGTGTATCTTCTTTGTCTTCTCATGGAAGAGCAATTATCTGGTGAGTCTTCTAGCTTTATTGAGTATATCCTTTCCAGCATGCCTACTTCTGTGAACCTTTCAAACAACTTTCTGGCACAGCAATCTGACACAGCAGTTCTGACAATTTGATTTCCCTTAATGGGGTCCATTGCTTTTTTCAATACTTTTAGGAACTGCCCTAGAGTTTGCATCATCTCTCAGAGTCCTTGCCAGGGTATTGTAGCTTGTATTTTAGCAGGGTGCTCCCTAACCAGTAAACTCAACTCTATCCAATCTTATGCTCCAGCCTCCTTGAACATGCACCCTCAGAATCTAGCTCCACACCTGCTCCTCATCTTCTGTTGTACATATTGCTTATGTTTTGCTGCACCTTTGGAGAAGGGTCACTTTCTTTCCTTATGAGACCTGAAACACCTCCAGCTGAATTATCATGACCCACTCCTGGTTATAGGTCTGTTGGCAAGGAGGGAAGGTGGGCAAAGGTTCTCAGGGGCACTTATTATCTCACAAGACAAAATTCTCTGCACTATCTTCAGGAAGGGGGAGTTCTCATCATTTCTAGAGAAGGTGGGTCATTTCTGAAGACAGAGTTCAGAGGAGTCTAGAAGTTCAAAATTTGAAGGGGCATTCAATCAGATAACCCCAAGGATGAGGTTTTAATTTTTATTAAGGCCCTGACCCTACATAATAGATATGCTTTGGTTGGTAACTTAACCTTTCTAGAACTCAGCCACTCCACTTTGACTGTGAAGTTCTGGGCCTTGATGTTGTTCAGTCACTCAATCGTGTCTGGCTATTTGCAACCCCACGGACTGTAGCATGCCAGGCCTCCCTGTCCTTCACCATCTCCTGGAGCTTGCTCAAACTCATGTCCACTGAGTCAGTGATGCCATCCAACCATCTCATCCTCTGCCATCCACTTCTCCTCCTGCCTTCTATCTTTTCCAGCATTAGGCTGTTTTCCAATGAGTGGGCTTTTCACATCAGGTAGCCAAAATATTGGAACTTCTGCTTCAGCATCAGTCCTTCCAGTGAATATTCATGGTTGATTTCCTTTAAGATTGACTGGTTTGATCTCCTTGCTGTCCAAGGGATTCTCAAGAGACTTCTCGAAAGCATCAACTCTTCAGTGTTCAGCCTTTGCTATGATCCAACTCTCACGTCCATACATGACTACTGGGAAAACCATAGCTTTGACTATATCCTGGGCCTAGGCCTCATATTTTTCTGCTCTCCCCCTGTAGTGAATGAGAGTCTTATCATAAGTTCCCAGGGAACCCCTCCAGCTTTCACAGTTGGTTTTTCAATTGCTTGTTGATCTCTCATTACTTTTCATTATCTTTTTCCAGGATATCAATGACACAGCAACAAGTATCCAATTCCATTTTCCTTATAATTAGTAATTACTTCATAGTTTTCAGTAATGGAATCTTTCTTGTGAGCCAGCCAGTGAGAGATTCAGCTCCCAAACATTAACTGCTGCTGCTGCTGCTGCTTCTGCTAAGTCATTTCAGTCGTGTCTGACTCTGTGCAACCCCATAGACAGCAGCCCACCAGGCTCCCCTGTCCCTGGGATTCTCCAGGCAAGAACACTGGAGTGGGTTGCCATTTCCTTCTCCAGTACATGAAAGTGAAAAGTGAAAGTGAAGTCGCTCAGTCGTGTCTGACTCCTAGCGACCCCATGGACTGCATCCTACCAGGCTCCTCCATCCATGGGGTTTTCCAGGCAAGAGTACTGGAGTGGGTTGCCATTGCCTTCTCCCAAACCCTAACTACATAGTCTCTTTTGAACCACTTCTGTCAACTATCACTGTTCGGATTCTCTGGAAGCAGACACTAAGATGGAGACCGACATGCAGGATGGTTATTAGGGATCAACACCTCTGGCAGGCAGAGGAGGAAGTAGGATTGGGCAGAGATAGAAGTCCATCTGTGATGGCAGGCCTGGTCAAACCTCCACCAGTTCCACAGGAAACTCTAGAGCATATACGATATATTAGTGTTATTCCACCATGGGATAGAGTAGCTGAGCCTTTATATCCCCATGGGATCATATGTTGGACATGGTGTCCTAGAAAGGGCATGACTTTGGATAAAGGGGCTCTCTGCAGCTGAGGCAAAGGGACTGACATCTGGAAGTTGTCTGCTGATAGTACTCTCAGCCACTGGGGCAAAAAGTCCTACCTTGAAGCAAGAACTAGATGATATATTTTCATGTTCACCATGACATCCAACAATTAATTCAGCATCTGTATTAGTCACAGTTACTAGAGAAACTGCATGAATAGGAGATATATACATTATACATACATATATATACATACACACATAAATATAGAAAGAGATTTATTATGAAGGATTGACTTACATGATTATGGAAGCTAAGTCCCATGATCTACTGACTGCAAGCTTGAGGCCCAGAAAAGCCAGTGATGGAGTTCTAGTCCAAGCCCAAAGGCTTAAGGACCAGGGGAGCCAATGACATAAATCCCAGTCTGAGTCCAAAGGCCAGAGAACCAGAAGCACTGATGTCTGAAGGCAGAGGATAGATGTCCCAGCTCAAGCAGAGAGAAAATTCATCCATCCTCCACTTTTCTCTTCTACTCAAACTTTCAAAAGATTGGATGGTGCCCACGTTGTTGGGTGAGGGCAATCTTTCTTTACTCAGTCTGTGGATTCAAATGATAATCTCGTCTGAAACACCCTCAGACACACCCAGAAATAATGTTTTACCAGGTATCTGGGCATCCTTTAGCCCAATTAAGTTGACAAGTAAAATGAACTGTCACAACATTTATCCTCTTTTTTCTTTCTTTACACCTTTTTCTTCCATGTTCTTCATCATTAGGGTGGAACTACTACTCACCCAGGCACCTGGAAGCCATTATGTTTCCCATCCTTCACAATTATCATTTCACCACACTTTAATAATTTAATATCCTGAATATTTCTCTAGTCTATCCCTTCCTTTTCATACCTACTACCGGAGCTCTGAGCCCCAAAGGTTTTCCTTTGGACTATTGCATTAGCCTTCCAATTTGTCTCCTGGCTTTCAGTCCCCAATCCATCCTTCACTAAACTTTCAGAGTGAGGTTTCTGAAATATATATCCACCTGATTACTTAAAAACTCTCTCACTGTTGTTGTTTAGTTGCTAAGTAATGTCCAACATTTTGCAGTCCCATGAACTGCAGCACAAAGGCTTTCCTGTCCTTCACTATCTCCCAGAGTGTGCTCAAACTCATGTTCATTCAGTCGGTGATGCTATCCAACCATCTCTTTCTATGTTGCTTCCTTCTCCTCCTGCCCTCGATCTTTCCCACCATCAAGATCTTTTCCAGTGAGTCAGCTCTTACCAGGTAGCCAAAGCATTGGGGCTTCAGCTTCAGGATCAGTCCTCCAATGAGTATTCAGGGTTGATTTCCTTGAGGATTGACTGGTTTGATCTCCTTGCAGTCCAAGGGACTCTCAAGAGTCTTCTCTAGCACCACAGTTCAAATGAAAGTATCAATTCTTTAGTGTTCAGCCTTCTTTATGATCTAGCTCTCACATCCACACATGACTACTGGAAAAACCATAGCTTTGACTATACGGACCTTGTCAGCAAAGTGATGTCTCTGCTTTTTAATATGCTGTCTAGGTTTGTAATAGCTTTCCTTCCAAGGAGCAAGTGTCTTTTAATTTCATGGCTACAATTACCATCTGCAGTGATTTTGGAGCCCAAGAAAAGAAAATCTGTCTCTGTTTCCAGTTTTTTCCCTTCTATTTGCCATGAAGTGATGGGACCGGATGCCAAGATCTTAATTTTTTGAATTTTGAGTTTTAAGCCAGTTTTTTCACTCTCCTCTTTTACCCTCATCAAGAGACTTTATCAAGAAAACTCGTTAATAAGTAAGTAAGTGTTAGTTGCTCAGTTGTGCCTGACTTTGTGACTCCATGAACTGTAGCCTACCAGACTCCTCAGTCCATGGAATTCCCCAGGCAAGAATACTGGAGTGGGTTGCCATTCCCTTCTCCAGGGGATCTTCCCTACACAAGGATCAAACCCAGGTCTCCTGCATTGCAGGCAGATTCTTTACTGTCTGAGCCACCAAGACTCCCAATTCATTCATTCACTCAATAATTAATTCATTAACTCAAAAAATTGCTCAGGTCAAAAGCTTTGTAGTCAAAGAAGATTCTTCTCTTTTCATCACAGGCATCACATTTTCCAGCTTCAAAATATATTCTGAATCCAATTACTTCTCAATGCTTGGTTACCCTGGTCCAAAGCACCCTAATGCCTCCTGTGGACCAGTGAAATTGTCCTATATCTGGTCTTTGTGTTTTCTCTATTACTTCTGTGACATTTCTCCACAAGGTATCCAGAATAACTTTTTGAAATGTAAATCAGATTATGTGCCAACAGAAAATGAACTATGTCATAGTGAGCAAGAAGGGATACAGTCTTGAGATCTTGCATATTTCTTCCTCCTGGCCTCCCCTTCCCTACCCTCAGCTTGTTATCTACTTTCTGACTCCTAAGGTATGTGAACAAAAAAGGGAAGAGGAGATAATGGTCAAGAAATCCCTTATTTGAGTTGGTTCTATCATTGGGGGGCTTCATGCTCTTGAGCCTGACAAATTTTCCAACCTGTCCCTTCTGCAGTCTCAATGCTTTTCAGGGCTCTTCCGGAAGTTCCCAGTTGGGCCCTCCAACTGCAACTTCAATGCACATTTTCCTTGCTTGATGTTTCTCCTTTCTGCTGACCCTGGCTCAAGAGGGGCCACTCTCTATGCACTCACATTGCTGGAGTCCCTTCTCCCGGGATGTCCAAATGGACAGATCTTAAAAGGTCTGCAGCTTCGCTCTCTCTTCAGCATTGCCCACATCTGATCCATGGGAAATACTCACCCCTTGTCCAATCAAACTAAGGTTACACAAGACTTCCCAACTCAGCAGCCCTCTCCTGACTCCACCGTCAAAGTGGCCATCAGCCCATGGCCAAGCTTCTAGTTTCCCCCGAGGAGGGCAGCATTCAGGCCACAGTGTATGTGCCAACATGTGGCTCTCTCCATGCAGCCAAGTGCAAGCCCCTTCGCTTGGCTAAAAATGAAGGAGGAGGATTCCTCTACCACCAACTCCCCATCTTTCACCAACTCGCACACACACCCTTTTACAGGAAGGTGTAGGAACTCAAAGCATCGTTCAAAAAGTTCTAGAGAATTTCTCTGGTGGCCCAGTGGCTAAGACTCCATGCTCCCAATGCAGGGTACCCAGGTTTGGTTCCTGGTCAGGGAACTAGATTCCACATGCCACAAGTAAGAGTGTGCATGCCCCAACTAAAATCCCTTTATGCCCCAACTAAAGGTCCCTGCAACAAAGTTGCTGCAACTAAGAGCCAGTGAAGCCAAATAAATAAATAAAATTTTTTAACTTAAAATAAAAAGTTCTAGGGTGCACATGCCAATTAGAAAAGAAGAGCACTGTGCATTTTAAATTTTCTGGGTATACCTTCTACTTAGTTGTTTCAAGGTGGGAAGGATCATTTATCTAATTACTAAGGACATGAGGCAATGATAGCTCTTTCTTAGAATGAAAAGGATGCTGTTGGGAAAATAATTCTGACTCTAAGAAAGGAGGTATTAAAATAATAAGTCAACATTTTGAATGACATATTAAAAGAGGGTACGGGACAATCAGATAGTTTTTATTCCTAACAATGACTTTTTAACCACCAGGAAGAGTGAAATTCAAGAACTCACTCATGATCACATCTATCTCAGAACTTCCACACTCACCAGGGAGATTTCTTTTTTAGAAAAATGATAGATGGAAGAGAAGTCGAGGATACTCAAGCAGTTGTTGTTTTTATTGTTGCTTCCCTTGTATGAATAAAGAACATTTGTCTACTCAACAAACGAATTTGGAGCAGCCCATGTACTAAGAGCAGAAGAGAGAATAGTAAAGAAAGTGCTAAAAATGGGCTTTTAGTCTAGATAGAAAATCATGCTCATTTTAGTGTTATCTTGCTATTTGAATTAGCAAAATGCTTACAGGAATCTGTAGCATGACCGACAGTATTTCTCAGAGAAATTTGTGTTGAAGAATGGGCATTTTGTATTTTACCACTTAATATGCAGGCTACCAGACATTCTGAATTCAAAAGCAGTTAAAAAAAAATTGAAGAAAAAAAGAATGAAATGGATAGGAATCATGAGTAACAAATGTTAGATTTAATAACAATATCATAAATTAAAATTGTTATATTAGTCATTTTTTAAAGTAGCATTTATTGAGCACTTGACCACATGCCAGACCTTATGCCAAGGATTTTCATAAATTATGTCATTTAATTTTGACAACAGAACTTTTTGGTAAGTATTAGTTTAATATAATATGTGTGATATTGTATATAATATATAGCTAATATATTATTATTTCCATTTTATAGATGTAGAATTTGAGGCATAGCTAGTTGGTGACAGAACCAAATTTGAAGATGGTCATCTGAGTCTTACCCACTTCATGAAATCTGGGAGTGAAAATGTACTAGACACATTCCCTTGGTAATTCAGCAGTTGATTCTCCACTGGAGCCAGTTGTGAATGGGATTTGTTCTCAAGAGATTATTGTTGATAACCCATGTTTTTCAGTCACAAGGGAAAAATTTCTGGTGCTCAACTCTATTTTGTGTCTTTTATTTACTTATTTTTTCATGTACTGTACCTTGAAGATAACTTCTTTCTTTCTTTTTTAAAAATATTTATTTATTTATTCGGCTGCATTGCATCTTAGTTGCAGCATATGGACTCTTTGTTGCAGCTACTCAGAGGCATGTGGGATCTTGACCAGAGACTGAACCTGCATTCCCTGCATTGGAAGGCGAATTCTTAACCATTGGACTAGGGAATGTGTGCAAATAGTAGGAAGTTTCTCCCAGAACATACTTGTTCCATTAATATTATCACCCTTGCTTGTTTTATGTTGGAAAATCAGTGATGTCCTGTTGTAAGCTTTCATTTTACTTGTCTTAAATGAAATCATACTGAAAGAAGGAAGGCATTTGGTGCAATGCGCTTCAGACAATGTCCAAGCATCTAAGAATATCAAAGCCTCCGGTCTAGTATATTCTCATGGCCTGTGGGCCATGTGGGCCCCAAATGCATGACCTCTTTCGCCAGGGAGCCTTTCCAGTCCCCAGCAGAACTGAGATCCTCTGTGAGACCACTTCCTTCACGGCTGTCTCCCACCAGTGCTCCATCAGTGGTTCTGAAACCTCTTTCAGAAGCAGGATGAAGCCCATGGTTCCAAGATGAGATGCTAAGGATCCACTGCTATGCCCTTGACCACACAGAGTCAAATTTTAGGAATATCTGCTAGGAAAAAAAACGAGCAGGACCTCATGCTGAGAGAAAATTTCCCAAGTGGGATTGGCTCTCTGGAAAACAACTGGATATGGTGTTGGTCTTTATTACAGTTTCCACAGACCAAAAAAAAAAAAAAAAAGTTGTTTATAAAACAAAAGCCACATACGATTTGGTATGGTAACATTTTTGAGAATTTTGTTTTTGCACAGCGGAAACCGGGGCTGATGTGGTCATGGTGGAAATGGAGCCAGTTCTGTTACCCCAAAGCACCTCTCCTAAAACACGAATCTGAGTAAGCCAGGCCCGGCCTTGCCAGGAACAGCCGGCATTGTTTGGCTCTTTGGAGAGACTTGGTCAGAACGCTCCGGGCGAAGCCAGCGGAGCCCCCACACCACGCAGCGTCGCGCACGCACACCCAGGCGCCGGCCTTGCGCGTGGAGGGACGCCTCTGGGGTGCCGCCTCGCCCCTCCCACTCCGGGAGAGCCGTGAGCGGTCGTTGCCTGCGGACTGCGTCGTGGAGGACGAGGTTCTGGTCTGTGCTCTCCGGCGCTAGGCCCGCCCGCGCTAAGCGAGACTCTCTTGTTTGCAGTTCTGTTCTGAGTCAGTGAAGGACGCCAAACGAAACATTCAAGTTTCCTGCTGTTTTGAGCCAGATCATGTGAAAACTAAAGAAAATCCATGTTTGCTGGCTTGGAGAGCAGGAGTAACAAACTACTTTTTAAGCACAAAGGAAGCAACTTACAAGGGCCAGACTCATGGTGAGAAAGTAAAATGTGTAGGAATCCTATTAAAATCGGGGCTTTGGAAGACCTCATGTTGGCTGTGTCTTCATTTTCCATATGACTAGATTTTAGAAATAGACTTTCCCTCTTCCTGCCATTCTGTAGTGAAAAGTTAAATTCAGTGTTGAAAGCAAAAATTTGGAGCGGGGGTGGGGGGAGATTTCTTATATTTTAGAGGCTACTGAAACTATTTGGAAAGTTTTAATATTTCCCTAGGAAAACGAAGAGATACTTCATTTGTTTGATTCATTTGGTGGCAGGGTGACTCAGGGCTGGACAGGAACAGACTAGGTTCCTGCCCTCAAGAGCTCACATGTGATAATTTGGGGAGATAGACAACAGACTGGTACACTCTGAAATATATTGTGTGATTTCTGACAGAGATAATGCTTTGAGAAAAAGCAGGATGAGGAGATGGAAAATGAGTAGGCAAGGTGGTCAGGGAAGGCCTCTAGGAACCATGTTCAACAAAGAGCTGAAGGTGTGGCAGGAGTGGGCCGTGCACAGTTCTAGAGAAAGGGCATTCCAGGCAAGGCTGATTGCTCAAGCTCAGTGAAAAATGGAAAGTAGCAGTGGTTGCGATCCGAAAGGTAGGCAGAGGTCAGGGCATCTAGGTTCCTGTTTGTCATGATAAGGAATACAGATCTTTACTCCAAGTGTTATGGGAAGCCTTTGAGGGACTTTGCTGTCAACTTATTCTCTACCCAGTTCCAAAAAAAGATCAAGAAAATTTCATCCATTCATTTGATAGTCATTTATCAATCACTAAGCATATAACAGACTGGGTTCAGTGCTTTAAAAACTGTGACCTCTGTCATCAAATGAGGGGTTAAGAAAGTAAGATGAACAACCAGAACAAACATAGACTGAAGAAAGTTCCAGAGAGAAGGTGAATACTCCTCCTACTACTAATAGTATAAGAAAACAAATTACAGATATTAATGCTGATTAACTAATATAAAAGCTACGTGCAAGGTACTATTCATTTATTTTTTTCACATTGACTCAATACCTTATATATTCTTATTCTTCCTTTTTAAAAAAAAAAAATTGAGATCAGAAAGGCAAAGTAATATTATAGACCAGAAAGCAATTAAGCTGAGAAGCCGGGATTGAATCCAGGTTTCCCTGATTCTAAAGTACAAGGTTTATCTACTCAGAGGAAGGAGCCCTGTGACAAGGGACATATACTGTAACTCAGTATGTATAGCTTCTGCTTCTAGGAATAATATATTGATGCTATATCTAGTGGACTTGGTTCAGATTGGTTTCAGATGTATATTCCAAATTAAATAAGTACCTTACTATAAAGTTGGGTATTAAGATCCTTAAAAAACAATACCAAAATACTGCAATAAGAGTCCCAAATGACTTTTTCCTTCAGAAAACATGTTAGCATCCGTAATAATAGTTTTATTTGTTCTTCACTTTTTCCTTTTACTTCAATAAGGGCAAAAAATCATGTTTGACTGCTCACCATTTTATCTGCAGAGCCTAGCACAGTGCCTAAAACACAGTAGGGGCTCAATAATATTTGTTGAATGAATGAATGAATTAAACTTCATTTTCTTTCTTTCCAGGGCCTGCCTTTACTGCCATGTACCACTCCAGACAGCATGCAGAGTTGGTGGAGAGTATAATAAACATCAGAGGTATTTTGCAATTCATGGCTGACCCCTACTGACCCTTTCTTTAATTAAATCTTTCACTTGTGAATGAATCATTTCTTCCATTAATTAAAATAGGATACACATATGTCTCTGTAAAGTATGTGTCAAAAGAAAGCATTCCACCTAAAATATACAGGAGGCACTAACCACCGTGGTGAGTCATCCATCATAACCTTCTAAAAAGATCAGCTTTGGAATTAGAACCAGCACAATCATCTCTTATACCCTCCAAAATATGAGTCGCAGCTTCGCACCCAATTTGTCAGCTCCTGTGTTAATATAGGGAGGAACCCATAGTGTGAAGCCTTAAGAGGACCGTTTATTTTGGAGGGCAGAGCGGGCAGCCCCAGAGCTCCGGGAATGCCATCATCCCTAATAACTAACTGCTTGGAGCCCTTGCTCTCTGGAGACTCGACTCTTGATTGTTAGAGCTGGAAGGCAGCAGGATTGCACCGTTGCAAGGCTTCACAGTTGCTTCTGCGATTCCTGTGAAGCCAAGAGGATGACTGCGAGAAACCTGACCGTGCTGCTCAGGTGGACAAAACAAGTTTGTGTTCCCACCCACCCCACTCCCACTCCCACTCCTCTTGGAAGAAGCGAGATGCAAAGATCGATTTGCAGCTGTTAGCTCCAGGAAACAGCACATGCTGCCACTGTTCAAAATATTTTGCCTCAGAGTGAACTCTGCGCTGCCCTGAACTCCAAAGACCTCGATGAAGTACCTAGCCATGTTTAAAAATTACCACTGGGGACTCTCCAGGCAAGATGAAAAGGAAGGAGGGATAAAACATTGAGTAACTCAGCTTAAAAGTGCCTCTGGTACTCTAAAAACAAGTTTTAAATATCCCGCAAGATTTCAAATGCAGCAATTTTTGAGAAAATGCGACATTGTAAAAAGCCTATTCTCTCAGTGAAATGTCAGGTTCCGTAGGAGCTGGAATGATAAACACTCTTCCTGCATATTTAAGAGGCAGCTTCAGAAGACGCCAAGTGATTGCTAAACCAGTCGTGCAATTCAATGTGTTTTATTACCACAGTTTTCTGTCCAATACTGACTGCTCTTTTATTTTTCCTTCAATTAATCCTGTAAGGCAAGTGTAAAAATATAGGAATGGTAAGGACCTTTGCCGTCACTGGGGCTATTTCCGATGGTGGAAAGAAGGCGAGGAAAGGTGAACAGACTTGTCTAAGGCCAAGAGCAGGTTCATGGCAGAGCCAGGGCTCCCAAGTCTGTCTCCTATCTCATAGTCTTGGGCTCTTTCCCCTGTGTTTCTATTGAGGGCTGATGCTAGGGTGATTTATTTCCCCAGCACAGTGCTAGGTACACTGCCTGTGGATTAATTTATGCATTGATTTCCAAAGAGTAAGAGATTCAAGATTACTTGACAAATCTGTCAAGTACTCAGGAAAAAAAATAGTTTTTCTTTGATCTCAAACCCAAATTATTTGGATTCTTCCAGAAGAACTTTTCTCCTGCTTTCAATACTCTTCTGATACTTACTGGCTTGTCTCCTGGGTCAAGATACATGAGACTGAAAAGAGGAAGTATATAAGAGATTTAACAATTAGTGGAAATGGACAGTAACATTGAAGAATGAACTGTTTCCATGGTACACAGTAGTGATTTAGAACATTGACTCTGGAGTCAAGTTGTCTTGGGATCAAATGCTATTTTGACATTTAGAAGATGTGTAGTTTAAGATCACTGATCCCGGCCTCTTTTAATCCTTGAGCCTCAGTTTTCTCCTCTGTAAAATGGAAATTTTAGCACATACTTCACAGGATTGACTCAAGAATAAATTTAAAAATCTGAAGTTACTCTTCAAGTTCCCATTTATGTGTAATTTAATGATGTATATACATATTCAGGGCTTCCCTGATGGCTCAATTGGTAAAGAGTCCACCTGCAATGCAGAAGACCTGGGTTCAATCCCTGGGTTGGGAAGATGCCCTGGAGAAGGAAATGGCAACCCATGCCAGTATTTTTGCCTGGAGGATTCCATGGACAGAGGAGCCTGTGGGCTATAGTCCATGGGGTTGCATTGAGTCAAATATGACTGAGCAACTAACACACACATAAACTATACATGTTCAAACAGTAATACTAGAACAAAAGCAATGAAAAAATTAGACCATTGGATTTGCTTTGTACTGAAACCCTAATAATAGGTCATTTTTGAGAGCCTGTTGGGCTACAATCCATGGGGTCACAAAGAGTTGGACACGACTGCCTGACTAACACATTCACTTTGAGAGAAGAGCATCCTTATTCTGTTTGATGATGCCCTTTCTTTTCTCTCTGCCACATCTCCCCAGTTTAGATGTCCATTGTCCCTTGTCTGCGTAACTGCAGGAACCTTCTTTCTGCTGCCTGCCTCTCTCTCTCTCTCTTTTTTTCCTGTCTCCAATCTAGTTCTTCATGAGTAACCTTTTAAAGGCACACATTTGGCTGTATGATGCTGTAGTTTAAAAACCTTCAGGGATTCCTATGGCTTATATAATAAAGCACTACAGACTGGTCCCAACCCCCTATAATACTCATTCCTACTAGCATAATCCCATATCTCATGTTCTAACCAAACAAGTCTATTCGCCCCAACACCCCATGTACTAATACACTTCTATGTCTTTGCTCATTCTGTGTTCTTGGCCTGAAACCATCTTTCCCCACTTCATCACCTACTGAATTCCTGGTCACCAGTCAAGACCCAGATAAAATTTCACCCCTTCAATTAAGGCTTTCCTTACTAAACTCTCCTCTTGGCTAAATTACTCCCTGCTCTGTGTTCCATGCTCCTTTGTTCTTGTCTCACAAATAGCACTTACTGCATTAAATTATATTTTGTTGTATATGTGGCTGACCTCTAGCTAAAGCTGGATTAGCAAGTGTTCAAAACCATTCCTTCCTTCCAGACCCATGACTCTTTCCCCACTAAGATCAAATGTTGCCTAAAATTGTTTTTTTAATTAATTAATTAATTGGCAGGTAGTTACTTTACAATATTGAGATGGTTTTTGCCATACATCAACATGAATCATCTATAAGTGTACCTGTGTCCCCTTCCTCCTAGATTTGTTTTTAAACAGCCTCTGGGCAGCCATTGTAAATCCATCAGAGTTGACACCAGAGTGAAACGTATTTGTAATGTGTAGCTAACCTATGACTGCCATCAGTGGAGGACAATGTCTGTTTATCTATCTCTAATATCTAGTGCAATGAAGTGTTAGTTGCTCAGTCATGTCTGACTCTTTGCAACCCTGTAGACTATAGCCCTTCAGGCTCCTTCTTTCCATGGAATTCTCCAGGCAAGGATACAGGAGTACATAGCCACTGCCTTTTCCAGGAGATCTTCTGACCCAGGGATTGAACCTGGGTCTCTCACATTGTAGGCAGATTCTTTACCATATGAGCCATCAAGGAAGCCCCCAAAATGTGAGAGATGGAGTGTGTGTCGCTCAGAATGCAATACCTAGTACATAATAAATGCTTGTTAAATATGTGAAGGCAAAGTACCATAGCGGTGAACTATTACATATGAACTCTAATGAATGATTCTGGGTGCTGAGGGTGTAGATTGGACCTAGACTGTTAATACTTGATACCAAACTTCATATCCTAGACTCTGGGACACGGAAATGTAAATTCTAATAGTAAAAAGAGCTCAGATTTGGCAAATAATTGCAAAGTAACTCAAAATTTCTTTATACATATAGATAAGCTTGCTTGGCAGAAAATGCATGCATGCATGTGAAGTCACTTTAGTAATGTCCACCTCTGTGTGACCCTATAGACTGTAGCCTGCCAGGCTCCTCTGTCCATGGGATTCTCCAGGCAAGGATACTGGAGTGGGTTGCCATGCCCTTCTCCAGAGGATCTTCCTGACCCAGGGATTGAACCTGGGTCTCCTGCTTTGCAGGTGGTTTCTTTACCATCTGAGCTACTAGGGAGACTTTTTAAATATCATATGAACTTATTAGCCCTGTGGCAGAATACTTATCTTCTTCATTCTTTTTCACCAAATATTCCAAATAAGTCTTTATATCTAGTTTTATAATTTAACAGGAAAGTAATATTTATGTTATAGAAATTATAATAATCATTATTGTTCATGATAATAAACATTTCCTGGCTCCTCACTATGTATCAGGCACTGTCTTAGCTTCTTGATATGTATTAACTCATTTGGTCTACACAACAGTGCTCTTTGGTTGTTACCATAATTATCTCCATTTTGCAGATGAGGAAAGAGTCTCCAAGAGGTTAAATCTATTGCATAACATTTCACATCTAATAAGTAAAGGAAGTGAGACTCAAAGCAAGGTGTGCCAAATTTCAGAAACCATACCTTAAACATCATGTTATATCTCACAAGAACCCACATTGCAACTTGTATTAATCAACTTTTTCATGATAATGCTATGTAATAACCACCTCAAAACTTAGTAGCTTAAAATAGCAAGCATTTATTCTCATGCTGAAAGGTCAGCAGATCAACTGTGATTTAGCTGAGTTCTGCTGAGCTCAGCTGGGAGGGTCTGTGAGTTAAGCTTATATCTGCGCCATATTTTTTATTTTGGACTCCAGACAGTAATTACCCAGGACATCTCATGGCAAGTCACCACAAGATTGAAGTTAAACTGAGGAAAGCACAATGTTTTTCATGTCCACAAACATTTCAGTGGCCAAAGCAACCCAACATCAGTGGGGAAGGAAAGCGAAGCCCCATGATGGACTGTAAAAAGAAGTAGATATTTACTACTAATAATACCAAGTATCACATGGCACCTTTATTTATTTTTTAAAAAGTCTTAGATACTAATCTTTTGCAGTTAAGCAGGTATTTCATTTTTGCCTCTAGACAAAGACACAGAATTCCAAACCTGCTAGGAGGTTTCAGCCCTTCTAGCCCTTACATAGTTGTGTGCTGAGTCCTAAAATTACTGACAATTGAACTTTTTAGAATGGGATCATTGTTGGCAGATTGAAAATCCACACTATTCTCCACCTGATTTTTGTGAAGTTCATAGAAGTGTTTACATTTTTTAAAAAATCTTGCAATAAAACTTTGATTTCCTCAAGAGCAATGTATTTTCAGAAACCTAGAAGTTCTTGTGAACAATTTTTATAAAGACTTATAGAATAAGGTCACAGAGTTTCAGAGCAGCCTTAGAGGGCACTTAGTTCAATTTTCTCATTTTACAGATGAGGAAACAAACAGTTTCAGTTTCAAACTTCCAATTACTGCATACTGTGGGCTGGATTTTTTTCCTCTTGTAAGAAAAGCAATGAGAAAAAAATCTGGGGCAACCTTTACACATCATATTACAATTGCAATTCTGTAACAGGGCCCTCTGTTCAGTTTATTTTATGAGAAACATCCTATGACTTTGCTCCGTTTATCACTACATCCAATTTCCCTGATTACCTATGAAAAAATTAAGTCTTTCCCTTTCTATTTGTAATCTTGGGGATCTTCTGCCTGGAGAGCCAGCAGAGTAAGTTGAGAGACACCTGGTCACCTAATCTTGTGTCCTGAAGACAATGAGGGATTTTTTTCACAAAGGAAAGAGATAGGAAAGCACCAAGCCCAATTTTCCAGGAAGGGAGTTGTGAATACCTTTCCAGACCAAAATTTTCAATATTTAACTAATATTCTCTGCTATTAGAGCAGTACATTTAGAAGGGGAGTATGCTGGGTTGAAAGTGAAGATTAGGAAACCCTAAGGTGAAAAGTACAGATGATTAAATAAGTATCTGTGGATTGCCTTCTATGGGTCAGGTCTGGTGCTGCATACCAGAGTGATCGTGAAAACAAAACGGAAAAACATCCTGTGCTCATGATGAGTCCATTCTAGCCTGGACATGCAACTAAAATGCTATCACAAAATTTTATGGGAGTGTATAATGCAGGATTTAACTGAGTATGTGTGGGGAGGGGCTGAAACACAGTTGGAGAAGGTCTCCCTGGGTAAAGGGTGTTTTCCCAATAGAGCCTTTAGGGGGCTGAGGTCAAGAGCTTTCCAGGCAGGGTATAGAGGAAGCAAAGAAGAAATAAATAGCCTCTTGATGAAATTGAAAGAGGATAGTGAAAAAGTTGACTTAAAACTCAACATTCAGAAAACTAAGATCATGGCATCTGGTCCCATCACTTCATGGCAAATAGATGGGGAAACAATGGAAACAGTGAGAGACTGTTTTTTTGTACTCCGAAATCACTAAGATAGTGACTGTAGCCGTGAAATTAAGAGATGCTTGCTTCTTGGAAGAAAAGCTATGACCAACCTAGACAACTTATTAAGAAGTAGAGACATTACTTTACCAACAAAGGTCCATCTAGTCAAGGCTATGGTTTTTCCAGTGGTCATGTATGGATGTGAGAGTTGGTCTATAAAGAAAGCTGAGTGCCGAAGAATTGAAGCTTTTGAACTATAGTGTTGAAGAAGACCCTTGAGAGTCTCTTGGACTGCAAGGAGATCCAACCAGTCAATCCTAAAGGAAATCAGTCCTGAATATATTCATTGGAAGGACTGATGCTGAAGCTGAAACTCCAATACTTTGGCCACCTAATGTGAAGAACTGACTCATTGGAAAAGACCCTGATGCTGGGAAAGATTGAAGTCGGAAGGAGAAGGGGACGACAGAGGATGAGATGGTTGGATGGCATCACCGACTCGATAGACAGGAGTTTGAGTAGGCTCTGGGAGTTGGTGATGGACAGGGAGGCCTGGTGTGCTGCAGTCCATGGGATCACAAACAGACGGACACTACTGAGCTGAACTGATAGATCATATGCAAAGGCATAAGACAAATGCAAAATAGTTAGGGAAACCAAAGCTTGGCTGAGGAGGGGAGACTAATATAAACCCCCTTAAACCATAGCAGGCAAAGGTTATAGGAGGAGAGTAGGGTACAGAACTTTAAGGGCAAAGATAAAACATTTCTGGGAATGACATACGATAATGGAATTTTCATTTTCAAAAAGAATACTTTGTGGCTACAGTGTCAAGAATAAACTGGAGAGGAGGAAAAGAGAGAATTGGGGAATGTAAAAAAAAAAATTACCTGGAGAACAAAATAAGAATCTGGAGCTGATTCCAAATATTCTGCTGAGGTCGGCTGTGAGTGATACAGAGTGGAGAACTGAGCTGAGTGTGTGCTGGTGTGTGTATGTGCACATGTTTCTAGATCACATTGTGAGGTTAAGGTCCTCTCTTCTCCCCAGATTGACCCACAAGTGCTACCTAGCTCAGGAATTGGATCACTCATTGAGGGGTTGAAAATGCCTCCAGAACATGCTGGTGAAAGGACAGGAAAGGCTTTAGAGTTAAAGCTGGCAAATTGGACACATATACTTGGCTCATTTTCTTCCTGAAACCCACTAACACCAAAGCAGTGAGGATGGAAAGGTGAAAACAGCAAAACCTGTGAAGGACTGATGACCGAGCTAGCAGACAAGGTGGACAAAGCCGCCTGCAAGCATGCTGTGGGGAGACCCCCAGAGCAACTTGGACGGAGGACCAGGGCAGGAACTGGTGCTCCTGGTGCCTCTGGAAGTGAAAGTAAAGGTGGGGTCGAAGCAGGAGGGTAGGCGGAAAAAGGTGTAGAAGCAGGTAGAGTTCCCTTGCCTCCACTCCCACCTTCCCCATGCCACGCAGCGACTTAACTCCTTCTTCTTGTAGTAAATGACAAAAGAGATTTAGTTTCCAGAGACAGTAAACAATGGTTTTTGAACTTGAGATGCAGGGAGAGTCACAGTTTTGGAGATCACTGTGCTGAAAACAGTGGGATTCAAGGAATATTAATGGATTAAATATTTGGACTCCAGCCTCTTCCCACACTCGGCTTCCAGAACACAGCTGTCAGATATATAATCTACAAGAAGGAGATGGAAGAGTCTTCTCTGGACATCTGACCAGTCTAACAGGAAAGGCCCACATGGAAGGTCCCTTGGGAAACAACCTAGTCATATAACCACCAGTGCAAGTTGTATCAGCTCCAAAGAGAGAGCTCAAGAAAATGAAATCAATAATTACTAATATGTTTGAATGTACTGAGAAACTTTTACACAACTGGGGCAGAATTTTAATTTGATTAGGGATAAGGACATTAAAGGGGCTTCCCTGGTGGCTCAGTGGTAAAGAATCCACCTGCCAATGCAGGAGATGTGGCTTTGATCCCTGGGTCGGGAAGATCCCCTGGAGGAGCGCATGGCAACCCACTCCAGTATTCTTGCCTGGAGAATCCCCATGGACAGAGGAGCCTGGTGGGCTATAGTCCGTGGGGTTGCAAAAGAGTCAGACACAACTTAGTGACTAAACAACAAGAAAGGACATTAAAACCCAAGGAAGTGAAGAAATAAGCCAATTACTCACTCTCTGTGGCAAAAATGTGCAGGAGAGAAAAAGTACTCTTAATGTCCCACACATCTTAGCTACCTACATCACATCTTACATCTTAGCTACCTACCTACCTACGTAAGACGTCCCACACATCTTGGCTAGTCTACATCAAACCCACATTCCCTGCATTGGAAGGTGGATTCTCAACCACTAGACTACCAGGGAGGTCCCCTGACTCCTTGGTCTTGGACTTCTAGCCTCCAAAACTGTGAGACAACACAGCTCTGCTGTCTAAGCCATCCACTCTGTGGTACTTTGTTATGGCAGTCCTGGGAACTAAGGCACGTGACATGTTGCAGCTCAACTCTGTGGACTTTGTGAAGGAAGGGACTGTGTCTCTGAATGTTCTTCTGAAGGGAAGAGAAAAGGAGGGGCGGGAAGGAAGAAAGAGAGATGGGCCAAAATGTGCTTTCATCAACCTTAACTCCAGTTGGAAAATCTCCTTTTGAACGAGAGACGTTATACTTTTGACTCTAATTCTTTTATAACCAGAACATACATATGTATAATATTTGTAGTTGAAAAATAAATAAATACAAATGTACACACATGCAACAGAAAAATGGAAAAGAAAATGTTTCTCAAGTCTTCAAAATCACCAAATAGCAGAATAACTAATTGCTCATGTTGAGGTGAATAAAGATATTGAGATCAATGAAGGATTAATAGATTGCATTTTAATTTGTTTGTTCTTTTTTCCTAACAAAGTCAGATGAGTGCATTGGGACAGACTGGGCTCTGCCTCAGTTTTCCCTTGGAACTCACAGAGCCAGGGAGCCATGGACCCAGGGCAGTCCTTCCTGCGTGAACTTGGGAACATTCAAAAAACTTTCCAAAGATTGGCCCTTGATGGATGTAGGTTAACAGTATCAACTACCACTTCCACCCAGTTGTCCAGCTCCAGTACATGACTTGCAAACCACTCGTAGCCTCTCTGTGGTTTACAAGTTTCAAAATTATTAACTAAAATCAATTGATATGAAGAGTCCCATTTGCCCTGGTACAGTTCTCCAGCTGGTTTTGGTCTGCCGGGGACACGGGGGCGCATGCGCACACACACATACACACACACACACACACACACACACACACACACACACACGCAGTCAGTAACCCTGGGGGGAACAGAGGCAGCTGCAGAAGCCCAAAACCTCCCTAGTCCTAATTAAACCCTCCAAGTTTCCAGGCAACACAGCCAAGGAAAAAATCATTTCCAAGCTGAAGACCACCCCCTCCCACAGCTCCCACCCCAGCCAAGGAAACGGTCGTTTGGTTTAATCAGCCCACGTGCACATTCTCTCTCCCCAGGTTGCCAAGACGGGGGCCTGTACCTAGCAGAGGTATTTGTGTAATCAAAGCTTCTGGAACTTTCCCTGCCAAGGCTACCAATGTGAATAGCCTCCTGAGGTAAAAATGTTCCCCCTGCTGGGGACGGCGCCCTTGAAGTCGACATCAAAATCAAGCCAGGGTCACAGCTGTTGCGGCACCCCACAGCGGAAAACTTGCAAGAAATCCTAGCCTGCACTACTGCTTTGCCTTGGGTCTAGAGGAAACAGGCCCCAGTTGCAGGGGAGGGAGGAGAGAGAGAGAGAGGAGAAAGAGAATATGCTTTCAAAAAGTCAACCCCTCTAACTAGTACCCAGGGGTGGAAAGACAAAGCTGGTCACCAAGGCAACGCCACCCCAGCACCCTCGCCCACCCCTCCCCTGTGAGTGGGGGTCCCCGCAGGTTGGCCGAGAGCCACTAGGTGTCAGCAGATTAACTCTTCAAGTGCCAGAGTGAGCTCAGAGAAGTCAGGAGTTGGGTGAAAAACTTTGCATCAGGACATTTCTCAGAGGAAAAAAAAAAAAGCAAATGGCTGTTTCTGTCCTGAAAGATCCTTGGCTTGCAGTGTCAATACTGGAGGAAATCCTATGAGGGCAAGGCTACTCCCTGGTCACTCATTCTCGTGGTGGCTTGAGACAGGGTGAGACTCAATTGTGTGTGCTTCAGGTCTTATGTCAATGACACTTGGTTCAAGGGACTAAAAAATCCTTTGAGAAACATGCTCACTTTTGATCCACTTTAATAAGTACTAACTGCACTAAGAAATGAGTACATGGTGTTTTCCAGAGACAGTGCTAATGGACGGGGCCCCTGTCCTAGAAAAGCTATGACAAATCTAGACAACATACTAAAAAGCAGAGACATCACTTTGCTGGCAAAGGTCCATATAGTCAAAGCTATGGTTTTCCGGTAGTCATGTACAGATGTGAGATCTGGACCATCATGATCGCTGAGCACTGAAGAATTGATGTTTTTGAGCTGTGGTGTTGGAGAAGGCTCTTGAGAGTCCATTGGACTGCAAGGAGATCAAGCCAGTCAATTCTAAAGGAAATCAACCCTGAATACTCATTGCAAGGACTGATGTTGAAGCTGAAGCTCCAATATTTTGGCCACCTGATGCAAAGAAGACTCATCGGAAAAGACCCTGATGCTGAGAAAGATTGAGGGCAAGAAGAGAAGGGGGCGGCAGAGAATGAGATGGTTGGATGGCATCATCAACTCAATAGACGTGGGTTTGAGCAAACTCTGGGAGACAGTAAAGGATGGGGATGTCTGGTGTGCTGCAGTCCATGGGGTCGCAAACAGTCAGATGACTGAGCGGCTGAACAACAGTTGACAAACACTGTAAGTTTCAGGTGTACAACCCAGTGATTCACAATTTTTAAAGGTAATTTTAAGATGATACTCCATTTATAGTTATTATAAAAACTGGCTAAGCTCCCTGGGTTTGTAGCTTGTTTTATACCTAATAGTTTGCACTTCTTAGTCCTCTACCCCAAAAGGCCCCTTCCCCCTTCTCTCTCCCTACTGGTAACCATTAGTTGTTCTCTGTATCTGTGAGTCTCTTTCTTCCATTCTTTCTTTTTTATACCATGGAAAGCATTCCTGTAGTTAACCACCTTTGAGGAGTAAAGGAAAGGAGACTCAAATTTGCTATTAATAAAGGGAAAGACAAGAAAGTTAAGGAAAATAGGCTCAGGAAGATCGTTTTACAACAAGCTTCTTTATTCTGAGAAGCCTTATGTTTTTAGGGTGAGTAAGGCCTAACATTGAAGGCAGAAGGAGAAGGAGGTGGCAGAGGATGAGATGGTTGGATGGTATCACCAACTCAATGGACATGAATTTGAGCAAACTTCTGGAGATTGTGAAGGACAGGGAAGCTTGGCATGCTGCAGTCTACGAGGTCGCAAAGAATTGTACATGACTTAGCGACTGAACAGCAGGCCTGAAATATGGGAGCCACCAGAAAGAAACTTTGCCAGCAGGGACTAAAAGTGCTTGCTGTTTAGATGACAAGGGAAAAAAATCATTCCCCTGGGTATTCTAGCCTCTGCAAAGCATCCCCCCATTCTGCCTATTAAATTTCTGCCACAAATATAAAAATACTGTGGTGTTGATTGGAGTAGTGGGCCGAAAAGGTGAAACTGATTTACTTTAGAAAAGGGAGAAGGAGCTACCAGCCTCAGGAGGAATAAATTCAGAAAGGCAGGAAGGGAGCTGGGGGAGAGAAGACAAGTGCTCTTGTCGCTGGGTTTAAGAGAGTTTGGAGGGAAGCTGGGAGAAGGAGGAAAAGAATTAGGAGGAGGGAGCCATAAATGTGTGATATATACGACTAGAGAGAGATAGGAAAGGCCATTTTAAGATGTTTTGCTGTACATTTGGGAATCTCTTTGATATGTTTCAACAGAGCTCAGTAAAGATTACAATTGCCTTGCGATTATTTTTATCTTGGCCTGGAAAGCCCCCACTGACATAGCAAGCAACTTCAGTGGCAACACTCCCTTCCCTTCCTGCCTGTCTAGGTAGCAGGACAGTGTCCAGATTGTAAATTCTTTCAGGAAGAGCCATTTTGGGATCTCCAGTAGGTTCTACAAAACAGAAATATTTATTATGCTAATCCTAACACGCAGTTTCTCATTCTTGAATGGGCAGCCTCAGAGTTTAAATTTTGCTCTCACAATTTCACAGAAAGCACAGGAAGCATCACAGTAAGATATCTCTCTGATCATCAAGTGCTTTTGGACGATGATGTCATGTGGCTTTCTTGAATCATCGCTGTCCTTTTACTGAGTACATGGCAGGACTAATAGGTGTTAGATGGAATAAGGGCTCAGAGTGGCCCACTAGCCTCAATCCTTATTTGGGTCAAGAGCGATTGTGTCTTTGAGAACTTTATTTGATTCAGTGCTGAGGTCCTGATTTTTTTCTCTCTGCCAGATTTCCTGTATCTTTACCCACTTCTTTACCACCCAACCACATCTGGCCTGCTTAGCAAATGCCTACTCTAAAGGAAAGCCTTTTGAAATATCCTCAGCTCTGTGAGACCCGCCCTGACCACTCCCCACAACCTCTGTACATAAGTCACCTCCTCGTATTGCAGTATTCCTTTCATATTTACCTTCCTAGCTAGAGTGAAGACACAAATGATCCCTGCATCCCCAGTGCACACAGCTGATGCTCAGTAAACCACTGAACCACCACCTGTCAGGTATCCTGCCATTCTGGGCTGAGAAAGTCCAGCTTCTGAAAAGCCATCATTTTCTAAGCACTTCACCTAGACCTCAAATGGCAGTAAGTACTAGGGAATTTGACCAACTACTCATCTCTATATTATAATGCATATTTCTCAATCTTCAAACTGGCAATCTCAGAACAAAGGTCACTCAGATTTACAGAAAGTGGAGGAAAATGCCCTAGTAGACAAATTTCTGATTATTAGGGGTTTAAGAATATCATTCTCAAAGCCTTTAGCAATAGAAGTTTCTTTCCCTACACTTCTGTCTCTGACTTGAAACTCTTACTCTTTTAAAAAAAATGTTTATCTTTTAAATATGAAAGAACTCCATACTCATTAAAAAAAAATTGAAAAGTAGAGGAAGGCAGAAAACAAAAAAATAGTTTTCACAGTTTCACTATGTAAACAATGTCTGTAACATTTTGGGTATGAATTACCCTGTTATTTATGGACTTTAATAAAAACCAGTCAACAGCACATGCTGTCAGCTAAAATCAGAGCCAGATTCCACAGAAAATACATAGGTGGATTTCATAGTTGATTCCTGTGCACACAGGTAGGAAGCATCTGCCTACAAGCAATTCTGGCAGATCTGGGGAGGGGGAGATGAGTTAACAGAAAGGGTGAATTAGCACAGCTGGGTGCCTTTGCTTGATCTTATGGAGCTTTGTCTATTGCCAATCACTGTTCTGTTCTCTTCAGATCCCCTGGAGCCACGACAAGCCTCAGGCTTCCGGTTCCCGTTCATGCAATTACTGATCAACCCTCTCAGGATGTAGTGATGGACATGAACTTCTTCCTAAAAAATCTGAGGGCCTCTCCAGCGGTCCCCTGACCTTCACCACTGGTTTCCTTGACTGAACTGGACTTGAGCTGTCATATTTGAACTTTAGTTGACAGTATGACACTCTCCCTTGGGCCCTTAGTGGCAACCCTAGCATCATCACTTGTTACTTACTGTAATGGGACAAACAGCTTCTCAGAATGGAAAGATCATGGCAGAAACATGACGGCTTGTTGAAGTTAATAAATAGATATATGCAGCTTTCAGGCTGATTAGAGTGGACCTTCAGGATGTCCTCATCTGTGTGGAATGACCAGGCCCAAGAAAAAGCATACACTGATTTCTCAACACTGGAATGGATCTTTACATGTGTATATATATTTGTTTTACTTAATGTAAAAAGTGTTTCTGGGTCCAGAGGAATGAATCACTGCTGTAACTAAACAAGGCTTACTTGGACTCTAGGAGGCCCTGTGCTAATTGCTGAAGGCATAAAGACACATATGACAGTCCAACTAGGGGGAGACCCATGCACCTGTGTGGACGGAAAGGATTTTAATATTTATGGAATGCTCCCTCTGTGCTGGGTGTTGTGCTAGGGGTTTTGTAAAATTAACATGTTTAATCTCAACAAAGTGTCAGACAGTATTTCTTCTCATTTTATAGAAGAAGAAACTGAGGCTCAGAAAGCTGTTTACTTCCCTAACTCACACAGCTGGAGTTTTTAACAAAAACTCAAAGCTCACATCGCAGTCAGTTTGCTGGAGCAGCATTTCAGTATGGATGGGCAGGGTTTGGGAGTTTGACCTCCTTGCCATCTGCCTTGCCTTGCTTACTGGGTCAGCCAGGGTCCAAGAGCCATACCATCCCAGTCTTCCTTCTCCTTCCTTGATGATGCAAAAGAAGAAATGGTGGCTTGAATGGGATGTGTAGATTTAGAGGGTCTTGTGTTCCTACTAGTGATGTGACTTCAAGTTCACATCTTGATACCTCTGAGCTCTGGTTCCTCATCCATACAATGGCACAATGTCTCCTTTATAGGGTTAAGATTATGCATCTTGAGTTATAAGTGGCTCACACTGCACATGGAGCGTTTCAACACTCAATAAACGTTACCTCTTGTGCCTTCACTGCTTCACCAGCATAGACCTATATGGTCAGCACTGTGCCATGTCCTAAAATACTCAATTTCTTCTGTGTTAATCTTTGTCCCCTGAAAACCATTCCCTTCCCTATTTGGCCTTAAATTTTTTGAGGGGAAAAAAAAAACATGTTACATATTAACATCTTTCATAGTGTGTGATCCATGGCAAACATGAAAAATCAAATACTTAAACCCAAATATTTGATTGATTGATTAATTCTATTTTGTTGACACCACATTCTGACTGCTAGGTGATGGGCTAACAGAAGAGAACTGGAGCCAGCCAGTTTATCAATGACTGGCTGTGAAAGCCCTGTTCAATTTTTAGGAAATTTGTGATCCAGTCATTAAATGGTGGTTGGCTTAAAATTTGCTGTAGTCGGAGCATTTATACCACAGAAACTGCCAAACCCTACAAAGAAGGGATTCACTTCACCCCCACACCCAAACACACATACAGAGCCAGCACGTGCCAGGTTTCCTCACAGTGCAATTTCTCATGCTTCAGCATTTTAAGGAAACTCCCAGATGATGCTTAGCCTGATTTTATGAAAGCAGAAACCTGTAGAGAGTTTGAACACTCCTTACACTAATAGGATTTCCAATTTTAAAATTGGAAATTTAAAGATCTCACTTACTTCAATCTGCCTCCAGTGTAGAAGAATCTTCTTTAAACCGTCTTGATGGATGCCACGGGAATGGCAATCTCTCTCATGGATAGCTCCAAAAATTCTTCTTCATGATGGTCTGGTCTGATCTTTCCTGTAACTTGCACTCATTGTTCTTGGATTTGCCTGTATTTTGTAGCAAGGTATAATGTCTATACTCTCCAAGTGATAATAGTTGAGCACAGCTATCACGTCATAGCTATCATGACTTCTTTTGTCAGCCTGTGTGGCCTTCATTTTCTCATCATTAAGACCCCTTTCTTGGTAAAGAACCTGCCTGCCAGGGCAGGAGACGAAAGAGACATGGGTTCTGTCCCTGGATCAAGAAGATCCCCTGGAGTAAGAAATGCCAACACACTCCAGTATTCTTGCCTGGAAAATTCCATAGCTAGAGGACACTGGTGGGCTACATATAGTCCGTGGGGCCACAAAGAGTCAGACATGACTGAGCAACTGAACAGCTGCAGCACCATTGCATTTATCCAAGAACTGAACAAAGTATTCTAGACTTGGCCAGTGAAGTACCATAAAGTGAGACTATTGCTTTATATGATGTTTTCCCACAAGTGTATTTCATATTTAGTTTAAAAAAAACCATTCTTTTTCATGGGCATTATTATTTTTTTTTATTTCCTTTATTTATTTTTTTTTCCAGTGGGTTTTGTCATACATTGATATGAATCAGCCATAGATTTATAAGTATTCCCCATCCCGATGCCCCCTCCCACCTCCCTCTCCACCCGATTCCTCTGGGTCTTCCCAGTGCACCAGGCCCGAGCACTTGTCTCATGCATCCCACCTGGGCTGGTGATCTGTTTCACCATAGATAATATACATGCTGTTCTTTCGAAACATCCCACCCTCACCTTCTCCCAAGTCAGACTACATGTCCCACTCTTTGTGACCCCAAGGACTGTGTGTAGCCTGCCAGGCTCCACTGTCCATGGAATTGTCCAGGCAAGAATCCTGCAGTGGTTGCCATTCCTTCTCCAGGGGTTCTTCCCAACCCAGGGGTCAAACCTGGATCTCCTGCATTGCAGGCAGAATCTTTATCATCTGAGGCACTAGCAATCTACATAATTCATTTCATGAACTTAGTACTTTACATGAATGATAGTTGTATGTCATATTCTCATTACTGATGCATTTTTATTGAGTACTGATTTTGGTAGCCATCATATTCACTCAAATAATTTTTAAGTTTTGTGACCTCCCCTATAGATCTTTCTATAGATAAATTTTCAAGATTAATGCAAATATTCAGCCCGTTGTGATTTATCCCACGACTGTTATCCAACACAACTTTCTGAAATTTGTCTTCAAGGATATCATGAGAAGTTTTGTCCAATAGTTTGTTGAAATCAGGCATGTTTATATAATTCCCTAGATTTGTCAGTGTAACAATTTCATCCAAAACAGTAATGAAATTGATATGATATGCTTTGTTTTTAGTGGACTCAGCCAGTTTCTTGTATTCATCTATTTGTTTTCTAGTTTGCTTATAAGTGCTATATTTAATAATTGACTCTAGAATTTCATACTGAGAAAAACTTACCAGTCGGTAGTTTCTGAGAGCCACCTTTTCCTGTTTGTTGCAATTCAGAATGACATTTTCTTAATACTTCTCTTGAAACTTCTCCTGTCCATGTTGATGTCATGTGGGTTCTCAGTCATGGGACTCTTGAAGTCTGAGTCATCCTGTGAAATCATTTGCTCTGTCCTTTAGTGCACTTCTATCCAATAGAAACACAATGAAACCATAAAAATGAACTGTTGACATAATTTAAAAATTTCTAATAGCCACATTAAATAGCTAAAAAGAAACAGGCAAATTAAAAAAAAATTCTTTATTTACTTTATATTTTGGCTGTGCTGAGTATTTGTCGCTGTGTGCAGGCTTTCTTCAGTTGCAGTGCACAGATTTTTCATTGTGGTGGCTTCTCTTGTTTCAGAGCATGGGCTCTAGAGTGCACAGGCTTCAGCAGTTGTGGCCCTTCAGCTTAGTTGCTTGTGGGTTCTTCCTGGACCAAGATTTGAACCTGTGTCTCCTGCACTGGCACACAGATTCTTTGCCATTGGACCACCAGGGAAGTCTGAGAAACAAGTAAAATTAATTTTAACTTTATATCTCTGAATGGTTATCATTTCAATATATAACCTATAGAAAATTATTGGGATAGTTTACCTTTTTCATACTAAATCTTCCAAATCTAGAGTGTGTTTTATACTTATAATAAATCTTAATACATATATGCCAGCCACATTTCTAGGGCTCAAAAGGCTCATGTAGCCAGCAGTAGCATATTGAGTCATGCAGGGATAGACTTCTACTTATTGCAAGTGCCTGGACATTATTGTTGCTATTATTATTCTTATGGTGTACTCTATTATCTTGTATTTCATTCCTGTTTTCAAACTTATTCTTTCCTTTTCAACATGAAGGGCTCACGCAGAGTCAAGAAGGCAAGAGCTAAAGAGAGGTGGAACAGCCTCCCTTTCTCTTTGTCTGTTAATATTAATGAGGGTAACTTTTACAGTGAAACACCGTAAAGAAAACTCGTTAAGGGCAACAACATTCCCTAGTGCACAACTCTCCCTAGGACCACAAAATGGGTATGTTACAAAGGCCTGGGAGCTTATTCTCTCCAGATGTTTGCAAAGCAAGCAAGACCAAAAGGTGGAAGCTGAAATTACTAAACACTTAATAAGGAGCTGATGGAACCAAGGCCCCAGGGTTGGCTCAGCAATAAGTGAAACACAGAGACCCTATTTGTTCAGAGGAACTTCAAAGTCCACTATAAAATCCCAGGAAAGGTGAGGCAAAGACACTGCAGAGGATTCTGCAGCATTCCTGCAAAGTCAAACTGAGGACTGACTTGAGATGCTTCCCTTGGTGCTTAAGAAGAAGACTTGGGGGCAGATCTGGCGAGCAGATGTTTCACTTTTGTCAGTGCTCATTCTTACATATAGTACGTGTATGGAGGATATAGGCCTTTCTCTAATGAGGCCAAAGAGGACAAAGCAATTAAACATTCAGTTAAGAAAGAAAAAAAAAAAGAGCAAATGCCTTTTCTGTACTACGTGCTACTCTAGACCCAAACCATAAAGTTGCTAATGAGATATAGCAGCTCCAAATAAAGTTGGCCTTATTTATCTTTGTTTTTTCTTCCTTCCCTCTCTTTAATAGTGGGACAAAGAACAGGAAGGTTTGTCTAAGATCATACTTACGGATGCTGATGCTGTAGTTGAAGCTCCAATACTTTGACCACCTGATGTGAAGACCTGACTCACTGGAAAAGATCCTGATGCTGGGAAAGATTGAGGGCATGAGGACCAGGGGGTGACAGAGGATGAGATGGTTGGATGGCATCATCAACTCAGTGGACACGAGTCTGAGCAAACTCCGGGAGGTAGTGAAGGATAGGGAAGCCTGGTATGCTGCAGTCCATGGGGTCGCAAAGGGTTGGACATGAGTGAGCGACTGAGCAACAACAACAAATAATTACAGGGTAGGAAAGAAGATCAAATAATCAAATCAAATGTGGTATCATTGGAAAGTCTGATAAGTTATCTCTTTGGTCACCAGTTACCTGGAAGGAGAAAGGTTTCTAGGATCCAATCCTATAGCTGTTTTTTTTTGTTGTTGTTTTATTTCGTTTGTTTTTTTCATTGTTAATCACTGTGACCTGTCAGGTATGTGGTTTGCCTTTCATATCTTTCTCTGGCATTCAAAGAAAGAATGAAATAATATCAGATGAAAAACAAGACAAGAAAAGTGATCAAAAGTGCCCCAGGGACTTCCTTAGTGGTCCAGTGGCTAAGAGTCCAAGCTACCCAATGCAGAGGGCCTGGGTTCAATCCCTGGTTGGGGAACTAGACCCCACATGCTGCAACTAAAAGATCCTGCATGCTACAATGAAGATAGAAGATGCTCCATGCCAACTAAGACCTGGTGCAACCAAATAATTAAAATATTTTTTAAAAAATTGATCCCACTCAGTTCAGTCGCTCAGTAGTGTCTGACTCTTTGTGACCCCATGGACTGCAGCATGCCAGGCTTCCCTATCTGTCACCAACTCCCGGAGCTTGCTCAAACTCATGTCCATTAACATGGTTATGCCATTCAACCATCTCAGCCTCTGTCATCCCTTTCTCCTCCTGCCTTCAATATTTCCCTGCATCAGTGACCGCACTGCCTAGGCAAAATAACTGCCGTGGAGGATGGAATAGAAATAAAACTCATTAAAATTCATTAAAATTAAGAGAGTTTTTTTTAGTTTTTAGTTTTAAGAGAGAAAAACAGGCAGTTCTGGTGTTAGAAAGTTCTAGTTTTGCCTCTGGTCTGAGGCAAAATCCCATATCTCCTTGGCGAATCTGAACAAAATGGGTCCCCCGCCTTTTTTAAAATAATAGAAGTATGTCTGTTGCATTCACAATATATTGGTGAGTCAAATATATAGTCTCTTTGAACTGAAACCTAGGTTGGATTCCCAGCTCAGCCAGACACTTACTAAATGTGTAACATCTTAACCCCTCTTGAGTTTCAGTTTCCTTATCTATAAACAGAGCCCTGGGGGATGGGGGAATGGGGAGTGGAGAGAACTTCCTTCCTAGGATTATTCTGAGGATTAGCAAAGGCAGTGAATGCAAAGCACTGACCTTTCACAGCCCAGTCCTGGCACAGTGTAAAAGATAACTAATGACACCCAAGGTGACAGCCACTGATTATTCACCATCCCATCTTCCATTCACCACTTCTCCTGTAGAAAGATGTCTTTTTGGTATTCACAGCCTTCAGTAGATTGCATTATTGGCAGGCAGATTCTTTTCCTTCCTTCACACAAAGGGCAGTTCATCAAGATTGTTCCCTGTGCTAATTTTCTCCATAAGAAAAAAGAACAGTCTCAACTGGGTCCCATACTTGGTGAGTTCCTTCGGTCTGAGCATCTGCGGGAAGTATGGCTCAATGAAAGGGCTTTCGGAGCTGGATCCTTGGCGAAAGAGTTACGTGTCACCCTGTAGCCATGCTGCCCTCACTTCCCCTTCCTAGGACTTTTGTGCATATGACCAATCCCCATAACAACGCATTTCATAAAGTCATGATTTGACAAGAAAAATATAAATGTAAACACTACACAGACAAACACTGGGAGGAGAAACATCTGGCTGTCCACTGCTTGCTTCCTGTTGAGAGAGTTTGGGAACTTGGGGATTTTAACAGTTGGACAGGGCTAATTTTGGAAACAACTTCACATTTGTACTGAAAGGAAAAACACATATTTATCACACTTCACTCATCCAGTGAGGGAAGGTGGTGGTCATCTTCCCAGGCCTCTCTGAGAACAAAAGGGATTGAATTGGAAACACAGAGAGGTTTTCCCTTCCCTTTTCGTCCTCTCACTTCCAGGCACATCTTCCCCTTCATGACTCTGAGTTCCTTGCTTTCTAGCTTCCTTTCTTACATTCAGTTTCTTCCAAGGTTCTGGAAGTCCTGACTTGATTCTGGCTTTACCACTCACGGATCTCTTACTCTGTCTAAGCCTCAGTTTCCTCTTTTGAAAATAAAATTACTCACAGTAGTAATAATAATAGTAACCTAGCAATAATACATACTAACCCTCCAATTTCATAAGATAGTATAGATCAAGTCTCTTCCTCCTCCTCCCAGTTCCCAGAATACTTGATGTTCTTTCTTGCTTCTATATCTTTTAATATGAGATTTCTCTTTTTCCCTCCCTAGAAAACTATGTCTCACTCTTAGACCTAGCCGAATGTTACTGATGCAGTGAGAGATTCTTTGTCTCTCACAGGTATTAAAAGTAATAGTTCAGGGGACATTTAGTAACAGGGAAAATTTTGAAATACATCTTTAAGTAAGAAAAAGCAAGTTATAAAATATATGATCCAAATTGGGTAGTGTATTGAGTTAGCTAAAAAGGTCATTTGGGTTTTTTCCGTAACATCTTACAGAAAAACTAGAACACTCTTTTTGGTCATCCCAATATTATATATATATTTAAATTTATTTAGCAAGATGGTAAATGGGGCTTCTCTTGTGGACTTTGGGCTACAGCTACAAAACTGAAAGAACCTTCACATTGTAAAGAGGAGATGCTTGGGACATACGCAGATGTTATTAAAAAATTGACCAGATAGCCTCGCAACCCCCCCCCCCCCACCCTCCACCACACACATGCTCACTTGAAAGTGTTAGTCTCTCAGTTGTGTCTAGCTCTTTGCAACCCCACGGATCATAGCCTGCCAGTCTCCTCTGTCCATGGAATTTTCCAGGCAAGAATACTAGAGTGGGTTGCCATTTCCTTCTCCAGGGGTTCTTCCTGACCCAGAGATCAAACCTGGGTTTCCTACATTTCAGGCAGATACTTTACCATCTGAGCTACAAGGGAAGCCCTCCACCGCCTACATAAGAAATGATAAGAAACTCAAATTCAATTTGCTTAAGTATGAATTTCTTACTAATGAGTTGTTGGCTGGATAGAAACTGTTGTGTCATCTCTTCCATTCCCCATGAGTTGCTTACTTCTCAGGTCAAGTGGTTCCTGGAGAACCAGTCCAGGAAATTGAGGCTGCCTGCAAGAAGGGGAGCCTGGCTTCTCCCTTTCTCAGGATGCTGACTGAGTTACAGACACTCCCAGGCACCAGGGTGCTGCCTCCCAAGCAGAAGAGAGTAAGAAAGCTCTTGGGAGGTTGACACATGATCCCTAGAGGTGGGGGGGGGGCACATGTGAACCCAGCGAGCCCTGTCCGGGCACCCCAAAGGTGGGAGTCAGAGGAGCAGTAGGCAACAGCAGGGCAAGGAGAAAAAGCAACAGAAGATCAGTGATTCCACTATTCAGGATGGAAGGGAGACCTCAGTTTCCCACAGGCCAAAAAGATATTTTGAAGTTAAGTGGACCTAAAGCTCCTTGAAGCTCACCCCAGCAGAAAATGGCAGTACAGTGACTGCAAAAGCTGAGAGTGGAGGTGGGCAGGACATCAGCTGTGTTGTGCATCATCCAAATACCAGGGGCTGCACAGTATGTAGTTGTCTGGGTGCTACCAGTCAAAGACCAGGGTGTGGAAGCCTCCAAAGACAAGCAGGAGGAGCCTGGGAGACGTACAACAGGAGGAACAGCACTAAGGAAGGGTATTTCTCTCTTTCTCTTCCCTTCTCTTTACCCCAAATCTGGAGATCTAGTAGAAGCAAGGAGAACACACCCAGACATTACATTTCTCATTCCCCACTGAAGATTCCTGCCAGTGACTCAGAGCTGTATCGAGGTTTGCAAATCCAGGGATGTTGGGAAGAGCAGAAATTTTAAATTGGGAGTGAGATAGAAACTTTCCCTTAGGCTAAATGAAACGATGTTATAACTGAAAGTGACTTTTTTTTTTTTTCTAGATCCATGTTACTCTCAAGATCCCATTCCTGTTGATGGATGTAAAAAACTTCAGACTTGCTAATGAAAGATAGGGCTTCCCAGGTGGCCTTAGTAGTAAAGAACCTGTCTGCCAATGCAGGAGACATAAGAGACACAGGTTCTCGGTCGGGAAGATCCCCTGGAGGAGGGCATGGCAACCCATTCCAGTTTTCTTGCCTGGAGAATCCCATGGGCAGAGTAGCCTGGCGGGCTACAGTCCATGGGGTTGCAAAGAGTTGGACTGTGCTAAGACTGAAGCAACTTAGCACACAAGCAATGAAAGCTAATGCAGTCTTTGCTCACTTATACAGAGAGCAGTCCATACAGAATTGTCCTGGGTTCTTGGTATAACTTAAAGGGAGATGTTCACAATGTCCAGAGCCCTTGATGTCCTACAGATGAAGTGGGAGGATGTCCTCAAATTCCAAGCAACAGGAATCCACTTAGGTGGCACCAACCATGACTTCCAAATGGAACAGTACATCTACTAAAGGAAAAGGGATGACGTCTACATTCTAGATCTGAAGGGGGCCTGGGAGAAGCTTCTGCAGATGGCTTGTGCCATAGTTACCATTTAAAAACCGACTGATCAGTGTCATTTCCTTCAGGAACACAGGCCAGAGGGCTGTGCTGAAGTCTGCTGTGACCACTGCAACCACTCCTCCTGCTGCCCGCTTCACTCCCAGAACCTTCACTAATCAGACCCAGGCGGCCTTCTGGGGCCGTGTCTTCTGGTGGTCACTGATCCCAGAGCTGACAGCCAGCCTCCCATGGAGGTGTTGTGCATTAATCCACTGACCACCGCGCCCTGTACACAGACTCTCGTCTGTGCCCTGTGGTCACTGATATCCTTGCAGCAAGAAGGAGGCTTACTCAGTGGGTTTGAGGAGATGGATGCTGGCCCAGAAAGTTCTCCATGCATGTCGTACCACCATCCTAGGTGCACACCTATGGGAGGTCACACCCCATCTCTGCTTCTACAGAGGGGCTGGAGAGACGGAAGAGAATGAGTAGGACGTGCTGAGAAGGCCACAAGGAAGAACATCAGGGTGCATGGGCCACTCCAGCTCCCAAGTTCACGACTGCTCCACCTGAGGTCACAGATGGGTCTGAAGGCACAGGCACCTCTGCGCCTGCCCAGCGGGTCCTGTAGAAGATGGGAGTCCTCAGCCACCACTGTGGACTGGTCTACTGGTCTACAGGTCTCACTGCTCGGGTGACTGAATGGGTAGGAACAACCACTTAGTGGTTCTAAGCTGCTCTTCCCTAGATTCTTACATAGAACCCAGAAATAAGATGAGCAGGAAACAGTTTCTTTAAAAAAAAAAAAAAAAAGATAAAAGGAAGGTAATGCAGTCTCTAGGTTTGAAACCCTTCCAGGTAAATATTCTGTGGATTCTGCTAGTCGAACTTTTGGGGCCACTTTTTCCTTCTCAAGGTATTTCCCCTTTTCCTCCCTATTTCTGTGATGACATCTGGGTTTAGGCAGAAGTTTACACATCCTCTTCACAATGGGAAGGGGTGTCTCTAATCTAGGCACTGTGTCTTCATTTTACAGATAAGAAAAGGAAGGTGGAGCAGCCTGTTACGGGCACCTAGCTGTTGAGGTGAACAGCTGCCTTCGTGGTGAGCAGAGGTTAACATATACAAGTGTAAGAGAACCTGGTGGATGGATTGGGCAACTGACATGTCACAGCAGAAAAAATGAAGAGCACGCTGGCTGGATTTGGATGGCCCTGGTGCCAGATCTTGGCACACTTATCAGGATACTCTCAGATTCACATAACACACTGGAGTCATTTCTGTCTTTCTGGAAAATAGACATGGTCCAGTAAAGGACATAGGACTTCACATGCTTCAATATAAAATTGGTACTATTTGTTCTCTTAGTGTATTCCTCATTCAACTATTAGTATCTATTTCATGTGTTTTACATATAAGGTAAAATTCTAGGTACTAAGGATAAAGAAAAACAACGCAGATGGTCCCTGTTCTTATTGAGCTCTAGTTATAAAAAGGAAGGGAGAGATCACATATGAGGGGTTTCTCCGCTGCCGCCATGATGCACCATGTTGCCTCCTACCTGCTGGCTGTCCTCGCTGGCAATTCCTCTCCTAAGGAAGGACATCAAGAAGATTCTTGATAGCATGGGCATTAATGCATTAATGGCTCAACAAGATCATCAGGGAGCTGAACAGAAAAAAAACATTGAGGACATCATTTCCCAGGGCGTCAGCAAGCTGGCCAACATGTCCACTGGCAGGCCTGTGGCTGTCTTCACTGCCCAGGATCTGCACTTCCTGCTGCAGGTTCGACCCCAGGGCAGAGCAGAGAAGAAGGCAGAGTCAGAGGAGTCAGTTGACGACTTACTTGACTAGAGTCCTGTGTGTGTGCTCAGTCGCTTCAGTGGTGTCCAACTCTGTGACCTTATGGACTATAGCCCACTAGTCTCCTCTGTCCATGGGGATTCTCTAGGCAAGAATACTGGAATGGGTTGCCATGCCATCCTCCAGGGAATCTTCCCAACCCAGGGATGGAACCCAAGTCTTTCACACCTCCTGCATTGGCAGGCAGATTCTTTATCACTAGTGCCATCTGGGAAGCCCAGCTAGAGTCCTGCTCCCCTTCAAATAAAACCCTTTTTCATGTTTAAAAAAAGGGGGGGGGGTGGAGAGAATGAAAACTAATTGCACAATGAATGCCTTATTGCATTTTTGATAAGTGCTCTGACAGAGAAATTTAGCACCCTATGAGACCATAAAATAGGACATGTCTATTTGGTGAGTCAGAGAATCTTTTCTTTTCTTGAGGGAAGCTAGAAAAGATGCATGGATGTAAGCCAGGGTGAAGGGTAGTGCTATAAGAATATCCCAGATTACCTGAGCTAGTCCTATTGAAACAGGGCAGGGCTCAACCACAGACTTAAAAAAAGAGCTGGGGTGACTGCACAGTGGTAAGGTCAGTTGTGTGAGATTATAGACTGAGTAGATATTGGATTCCGCCCCTGGTCCACCAGGCAGTGTGTGCAGGAAGAATCAGACTGGGCGTTTCCTGGGAAGGCACAGGAAAAGGAAAGACTAGCCAAAATAGAACCGTATCATTTCCACATTTCAATGTGATGTGACAGAAAATTCACCTAATAGTACTTAAAACTGAGATGAGCAAACTTTTTCTGCTAAGGGCCAGCTAGTGAATAGGCTTAGAGGCCCAGCTGTCTCGTGGCAACCTTTCAGCTCTGCAGGTATAGCACAAAAGTAGGCAAAGACAATATGTGAACACGGGAGCACAGCTGTGTCCCAATAAAGCTTTATTTATTACCCATGGGCTATAGTTTGTTGATCCTCAGTATAAAATAACATATTTAAGGTTCACTTAGCAAGAGGTATATAGCAGTGGGTGGTTTTAGGGTTAGTTTAGCAACAGTTTGGAGAAGGCAACGGCTACCCACTCCAGTATTCTGGCCTGGAAAATTCCATAGACTGTATAGTTCATGGGGTCACAAAGGGTCAGACACAACTGAGCAACAGTCACTTCACAGCAACACGTTGCTGTGAAGCAACACTTCATAGCAACAGTTGGTACGAGGTGACCAACTAGAGAATAACATGCTTCCCTATGGTCTTGTGAGCATATAAAACCAGATCCTCCCAGAGTTTTTGTTTTTACTTTTAAAGGCAAGTTCATTAAATTAATATTCAAGGGGACATAGATCCTTGAAGAAATTCACTGAGAAGTTTCTTAAGGGGGACAACTCAGGGTTTTGTTTTTTTTTTTAATTGGAGTATAGGAGCTCCAACCAGTCAATCCCAAAGGAAATCAATCCTGAATACTCATTGAAAGGACTGATGCTGAAGCTGAAGCTCCAATACTTTGGCCACCTGATATTAACAGCCGACACACTGGAAAACATCCTGATGCTGGAAAAGATTGAAGGTAAAAGGAGAAGAGGGCATCAGAGGATGAGATGGTTGGATAGCATCATCAGCTCAATGGACATCAACTCGAGCCAACTCTGAGAGATAATGAGGGACAGGGAAGCCTGGTGTACTTCAGTCAATGGGGTTGCAAAGTGTAGGACATGACTTGGCAACTGAACAACAACATAATTGCTTTACAATACTGTGTTGGTTTCTGTTGTACAACAATGTATCAGTCACAAGTATACATATATCTCCTCTCCTCCCTTTTGAGCATCTCTCCCCTGCCCCTCCCCACCTCTCTAGGTCATCACATCACCTAGCGGAGTTCCCCGTGTTAAACAGCAATTTCCCACTAGCTATCTGGTTTATGCATGATAATTATATGTTTCAATACTACCCTCTCAATTCATCCCATTCTCTCCAGTCAGGGGCTTTAAGAGCTAAATGAGAAGGAGTGGTTCATAGTGGTTAGGCTAATCAAGGATAGAAACTAGTACTCTGGATAGAGTAGAGTAAATTGGCTAGTCTGTCCAGGATTTGTCAGTATAAATGTTCTTTGGTTAGCAAAGGGTCTTCATTTCAGTCCTATGGGTGCCTGATTCCTGGAGTCCTTCAAAGTTCACTGTCCTTCATCAGGTTTCATCAGATTCTACTGTTTAGAACCAGCTGTGAGAAAAATACAAGTCAGTTTTTATTTCTCCTAGCAAATGTTGCTTCTAGTGGAAGTTTTACCTTTTACAGTCAGTTCCCAGATAGTTGCTAAAATTCTAAGCAACACTTGTTTAAAGGTCAGCATCTCTTCAAGAGGAAGGGCACGGTCAGAGGAGCTCTTGCTCACAGCACTGCCTCTCATATCAGGGAAGAAATCATCCCCAGAAGCCTCCTATCCACTCCTGCCATCTTACCCTTATGTCTCCTTGGTTAAAACTAGGTCCCACATGCACCTCTAGACCTGTCACTGGTAAAGAGGACAGGTTACCACAACCCTTCCTGGGCTGCCTATCTGATACCTGAACCAGGTATCTGGCTGGGCATCTGTTAGCAGGGAGGAAGGACTTTGATAGTTATTAGGAAGGCCAACAACCGTGTCTCTGGACAACCACTACCAGCCTTCCTCCTTGTTAACAGAAAATTCAGAGACAATGGGAGACTGTTGGTCCTGAAAAAGCTATCTGATAGAGAATCTAACACAGTTCTGCAAGAAATCAGGAGGCTCTTTAGAGTGCAGTCCCTGATCATAGTCTGAGTGCTTTGAATGAGTGTCAATAGTGTTGGCTGCTAATGAGAATTATCATATCTTATCTACTTGGAGGTTCGGATTTTGTTTTTCATTAGAATACTTAAATGGAACATCCCTCCATCCAATTCCTCTTCCCAGGGCTGCACAGAACCAATCTCAGGAAAAAGCTCGAGGATAGGAAACTCCAGTTTATCTGTAAAGCAAACATACTTATAGTTTAAATAATCAGCCATAGGTTATTGGACTTATTCTATTTATACTCTACTTTTATGAGAAACTGGCAAAGTATATATACACACGCCAATGTTAGAGATTTAGTAAGAAAAGTCATTTCCAGGGTATGTTATAATTAAAGTCATACTAATTCAGCCCAATCCTTAAACACCTACTCTGCCTCACTCTGCACTGTGAGATAATGATATAATTATAACCCCGAGGCATTGCAGGACATGAGAGAAAGAATGAACTCTTCAAGTTTTTATGTTAATTGTATGTTACTGTTGTCTAATTATTTGTCAGGGGAAGGCAATGAAGAGTGATGAGAAAAGCATGGGTTTCTGAAGCTCCAGGCTTCGGATCCCAGCACTATCACTTACTAACTGCCTGCCTCAGTTTCCTCATCTCTGCAGGTGGGTCTTTTTTTTTTTTTTTTTGTATCCTCAAGGTCAGTTTTTGATTAATCAGAGATTAATTAAAGATTAATCATAGGCTTTTTTGTTTCTTTTAACTAATTTTTAAATTAAAGTTACAAATCGAAACTTGAGCTCTTCCTTAACATTTTAAGTTTGGCTTCAAATCTTATTAATTCATTTATAAGGCTAGTAAATTTTAACAATCACTTTTGAGAAAGTTTATGACTAACGTGTACTTTCATTTACACACCTGGTTAATTAAACATCTTTACATATTTCAAACTGCATTTAATGTATTTGATTCCTTTCTTAATGATTTCAATGGTCTGACAACAGTTTCCTTAATTAAAAAAAAAAACCTAAGTCTAATAAATTAAACTTAGAAAGATGGGAAACTGTAGCTCTCTTAGATATTCTAATACAGTACATAAACTTAGTGAGACTTCAAATGAAAATCACAAGTTTAATCAGGTATTTGATTACATAATTTAAGTTGGAGTTACAAGACTGTCACTCTGTTTGGCCAAATTCATAGTAAACATTAGAAATATGTAACACTTGCATAGATTCCCTCAGCCTGAAAGATTAATATTTAATAAGTCTCTATCTGTTCAGACAAATATCGCTGAAAGTCACTGAGGTTACTTTCAACCAAGAGAACTGTCTTCAGCTACCTGCACTGACTCCTCTCACATCTCACTTAGAAAACCAGTGTATCTCCCCTTGCACTATGTGAGTTCGTCACTGAAGATTCCAGACTTAGCCAGGATGCTGACTGGACTCCTGTTGATTCTGCTTGGATGTGCTGAACTTTATTCACAGTTGCAGATCACTTTCAAAAAGAGACTATTTATGTTGCTCTTGTCCTCAGAGTTAATTTATACCCATTTCTATGTGTGTGCTCTAGGAAGCATGTGACTGGGAAGCCTGAGTCAGTCTCTCGGTTGGGTTTTGCATTTCCTCCACAAAACCTTAAATCTCTAAGTGCCTCTCCACTTCTTCCAGGATACTAGAGTTACATATCCTTGGTTATTGATACTGCATATATGCATTGTGTATTGGATATTGAAATGACAACTGATTGAGTTTCAAACATCTCTTATGACTTTGCTTATGGTCACAATATGTGAGATCAGTCTATTAACAATCTATGCTTTTGGAATTATACTACCCACCTTGCAGGGTTGTTGTAAATTAGCGTTAATGAACTTTAAGCACCTGCCCTGGTGATGGTACATTGTAGGCACTCAGTCAGCCTTGGCCACTACTCCTGTTTCCACAACTCATTGATCCTAATGCATTTTCTAGTTCCTAACACTGCTCATTTCCTCATTGGCCAGCTTAAGTCTGGTCATTAATTATGACGTCATTGCAGCCCTGCATAAATCCTCAATTGTCGGGATTTCCTTGAAGGACCAGTGGTTAAGAATCTGCCTTCCACTACAGGAGACATGGGTTCAATCCCTGGTCAGGAAGCTAAGCTCCCACATGCCTTGACACAACTAGGCCTATGTGCTGCAACTACTGATCCCATGCGCTCTGCACGCCACAGTGAAAACCCCACATGCTATAACTGAGACGATGCAACCAAAAATAGATTTTAAAAAAAGAATAAGAAAAAGAAAGTTTAAAAATTCTCAGTTGTCTTGCCCCTTTCTTTCCTCATCAGACTTCTATGGCAAACCACCAACCTTTCTTCTTCAATTGCCACACTTACTCTGAGTCTGTGAGCTTGCTTCCAATGTCGCTAAGAAAACACAAGCACTCAAATGGTAACATCCACATACTCCCATCTCCATATCCAACCACCTCCCTGCATCTATGCATATTTCTCTCAGATGAACTCCTAGCAAAAACCAACCCCTCTCTTTGTGTACTAGATCTCATCTCCCGTCTGTATGAGAACACTGCTCTAGCAATCTCCTCCCTCTCTCGAGCATTATCAATCTTTTCCTCTCTAATAGATCTTGTCCATTTGCTTACACAATTGCTATTAGACCTCCCATCTCTTTTCCAATCTTCTCTGGACTCCTTTTCTTGCCCAGTAAAGCTCTATTTTTAAAAATTTCCTTTTCAAAACTCCTTCAATGAGTTGTCTCCATTTCTTTTCTCCCATTATCTCTTGAGCACAGTCCAATCAGGCTGTTGCCATATCACTCCAGGGAAAAAGTTTTTATCAAGATTACAAATGACCTCCATTTTCTAAACCCAATGCTCAGTTCTCAGACCTCATCTCATTTGATTTATCTGCAGAATTTAACACTCTGAAAGTCTTTCTTCAACAACCTTTCTTGTTGTTTGTCTTATCTGTTAGCAATTCCTTCTCAGCCTACTTTGCTGTTTTTCCTCTGATCTTTTAGCATTAAGAAGCTCAATCCTCTTTGAGCTTCTCAGTCCTCTAGATCTCTATGCCTTTCTCTCCATTCTTTTCCCCTTGGTGCTATCATCGAATCTCACGATTTTAAGTGCTATCTATATACCAGTAGAGGCCAATTTATGT
Organism: Dama dama; assembly: GCF_033118175.1. Lineage (NCBI taxonomy): Eukaryota > Metazoa > Chordata > Mammalia > Artiodactyla > Cervidae > Dama > Dama dama. The sequence continues at coordinate 81,489,658 of NC_083700.1, forward strand.
TTCTATCATTGACCCATCTACTCAGCATCTCCACTTGGGAGTCTAATGAGCATCCCAAACTTGTTATTGTCCAAAACTGAGGCCCTGTGCTTTTCCCAACAAACTTACTTCTCTTCTTCATTTCAGGAATTAGAAACTCTAGCCCTCCATTTGCTTATGGCTTCAGCAATTTGTGGCACATGGTCTTAGCTGCTCCATGGCATGTGGAATCTTCCCAGACCCGGGATTGAGCCAGTGTCCTCTGCACTGGTAAGTGGATCCCCATCTTCTGTACCACCAAGGAAGTCTGAACAGTACTGTAATATCAATGACCATCAGTCATCATCTAACTGAGACCTTCCCTGGCCACATATGAAAAGTTACAAGTCATCCCAACCACTTCCCAATTTCCCCAGCCCCCTTAATTACTTAATGTCGTCAGCACCCATCACTACCTTCATATATGATGTATATTATGTGTTTATTTGTTTGTTTTATATCATCTTCCATCAGCATGTAAGCTCCAAGGAAAAAGAGAGTCTTGTTTTATTCTCTGTGTTCCTAGTGTCTAGAATAGAAACTGCATATAGAGGTCTTAGATTAAAAGCCGCCAAACATGACGAGAAGTATACCGTTAGTGATCTGTGTAAAATAGACTTTGATTTTTCAGTTGCTCAGGTTTGGAATTTGACTGAAAGCAGGGTTGGTATTGTTTATTTATTCAACAAATTTGCATGTTCACTTAACTTATGCAAGACTCTGCATCAAGGAGAGCACCCTCATACATACTGGATCCACGAAGGGAGCTTCTTATTGTACTCCATTTCTGCCGATGGAGGAGAAGGAGCAGCTTGGCTTTCTTGTTAACAAAGTCGTAAGCTTCCTTTTTTCAGTGAAGATCTGGCTGATGTTAAGGTTTCCTGTTCAGAAATACAAGGAAGTCTCATAAGTGACAAGCACACTTCCTAATTTCTCCTTCCTGACCCATTTGCATTTCATCACATGTGCAGGCCCTCCAGTAAGCAACTCTTATGCCAATAATGAAGCGCCCAGCATCTTAATTTGAAAAGTGCTCATCAGCTTGAGGTTAGCCTCTGTGCATCACAGTATTCTTTAATGAATCAAATAATGCATTTCTTATTTGCAATTAAATAATATCTTAAAAGGCTTTGCCTTCCTCGAAAGACCCATGTGGAATTCATTTTCACATAGGGTTATTTACACTCAGCACTGAGGGTAGATACTGTGGTGAGGACTGTGGCTATTCACCAGGTCCTTGAAAGCAAACCATAGAGGACCTTAATAGAGAACCTAAAAAAAAAAAGTCTTAGTAGAAAATGAAGTTAAGATGTAAATATCAAATCCAAGGCTAGCTTGTTTCCCCACTTAGGGATATTACTGCTGAGTCTATTATTTCCACCAAGTGTTTTGTTTTTTTTTTTCCCAAAGACCACATCCAGTTGTATAAAAAATTTGAGGTAGTGATAAGTACATTTGCATATGATATACATAGAATTTGCATATAATTATACACTATTTCAGGAAAACTCCAAGTTAAAATAAAATTAGTACTATTTTTCCTTACTGTGCTTTCCTTAGTTTCTGTGCCTCAGTCTTCCTGGCTCCCCACTGCCTACATGAAAAAAATGCAGTATTTCCTGAATGGCATCCTATCCATCACCTGCCATCATCTGCCATCTCTTTTCTTGTTTCCTACATTACCTTAGATGCCAGGCCCACAGAACTACTCATGATTTTCTAACACACCACAGGAAATTACTATCTGTTGACTGTTCGTTAGCCACTCTTTACTGCCTTCCTTCTGAACAGAAACCATGATTTTCTTCCTTCTGGCTTTTATGTACCATCCACTGCAGGGGCCCTCAAAAAGCTCCAGCGGTTAAGTTTTGATTAGTCAACTGGTAGATCTATCCCCTTGGTCAGTGACTGGTTTATGCATGGGTATGTGATCCAATCCTGGCAAGTGAGAAGTACAGGGAAGCCTGCTAGGGGATTTCTTGGAAAGTTTCCTGAGGCTTAAAAAAGGACACCAAAAGGACAGAGCCTCACCTATTTTCTGCTTCTAGACAGGTCAACAGAGGAGGTGATGCTTAGAACAGCTTCAGCATCATATAACCGTGAGTGTGAGTAACCCACATGAGATGGCAAAGTAGAAAGGTAGAAGGAACCTGGACTCTTGAGAGGTCACTGTGCCTCCAGTTAAGTAATCATAATATAATCATAATCATAATGCAAGGTAATTATGACTTAAGTCTCAGGCACTGTTACGAGCAATTTACACACATTTACTCAGTTAATCCTCTAACTGCCTTATGCAATGGATGTTTTTATTATTTCTATTTTACAGTTGAGGAAACAGAACCAGGGAGGGGTTAATGTGCCAAGGTCACTTTCCTTATCTATTTATTTGCTTTTTCAGCTTTTTATTATAGAAAATTTAAAGAATATACTAAAGTAGAGAACAATGTAATGAATCCCCAGGTACCCATCCATCATCTAGTTTAGACAATTAGCAACTCATGACCAGTCTTGACTCATCTGTGGCCCTGTCCACTTTTCCTCTGCCCCACATTATTCTGAAGCAAATCCCAGATCTCATATCATTTCATTCTGGGTTACATCATGCGTGACAAAAACTAAAAGCTACTTTTATGGAGTCTTCTGTTACAACTAAAACTAGCCTCTAAATATTAATAACTTTCTCATCATAAAAATTTGAAAATGTAGATAAGCTGAAAATAAAATATAGAAAATCATCCACAGTATGATCACCTAAAAACAACTAATAATAATAAGGTACTTCCTGTCAATACTTTGTATAAGTTTGTTTTGAGTGTGAGATTGCATTTTGTCCAGTTATTATGACCTGAGCATTTTCCATCCTCATTCCAGCCCCAGGATCTTTGGGTGCTGGGCTCCCTCTATCCTTCCTTCTTCTGGGAACTTGAAAAAGCACTCCCTTTGCTCTTTGCACAGCCCTTCCACTACAGTACTTTAATCATATGCAGCAATTTTCTATTTACCTGTGTTCCTGACTAGAGCAGGTGTCTGGTGCCTGTATCGTTGCAAGAAATGATCTGATAGAAGTAATTATTGGAGAGATGATGTGGAACATGGGTTTGCCTGTATCATGCAGTGTGCACTCTACAAGGATGCAGTGGAGGAACTTTCCTCTCATTCCAGGGTCAGGTACAAACCATGTTGCTCCTGAAAAACAGATGTGCTTTCTTTAGTGGATGCCATGAACAGTTGCAATATTAATCTGTGTTCATTTGTGCTTTGATGACTAAATAGCTCAGAGCTGAAATCTGGCTCTTACTTTAAAAAGTGTTTACAGTTTTCAAGGCATGAACTCTCTAACTAGTTTTAATTTATTTTATCTTCCCTTTGCCATGAGTTATTTACATGTGAAATAATCACATGGTATCATGTCAGAACCATTTTTGACATGTGAATTCATGACTTCCTTCTTCTCTGATGAAAGTATCATGCAAGTTCTGTGCCTTCTTGCTTTACAGGCAGTAAAATTATGGCTGACTTCCCTTTCTGGACTTGTTTAGAAGTCTAAAGTCTTAAAGGAGGATGAGTTAAGTGTCCTTTATGGAGAGAAATGGCTTCTGGGGGGAACTTGGAAAGAGGAGGACTTCCCCAAGAATGACAAAGAGATTCCCAGAGTTTTTGAATCTGTGGCCCTAGACAGAGCAGAGGGAAGCAGAGCTCACAAAAGTGGCACAACGCCAGGTGGGAAGGGTGGCCAGTCTACTTACCCAGTAAGAGCAGGCTTGGATTAGATGTTAAGCTTGACATCTGAAAGACAAAGAAATGCTTTTTATATACCTGACTTTGCAGACTGGGATTCATATTTGCTAACTGGACTTAGTGAATTTGTGAAAGTCATCTCAAATCCATTATGGAATGAGACTTTCCAGGTGGTCAGTGGGTAAAGAATCCTCCGCAATTCAGGAGACACAGGAGATGCTGGTTCGAATCCTTGGTCAGGAAGATCCCCTGGAGGAGGGCATAGCAACCCACTCCCCCATTCTTTTTTTTTCCCATTTATTTTTTATTAAGTTGGAGGCTAATTACTTTACAATATTGTAATGGTTTTTGTCATACATTGACATGAATCAGCCATGGATTTACATGTGTTCCCCATCCCGATCCCCCCTCCCACCTCCCTCTCTACCCGATCCCTCTGGGTCTTCCCAGTGCACCAGGCCCGAGCACTTGTCTCACGCATCCAACCTGGGCTGGTGATCTGTTTCACCCTAGATAATATACATGTTTCGATGCTGTTCTCTCGAAACCTCCCACCCTCGCCTTCTCCCATGGAGTCCAAAATCTGTTCTGTATTTCTGTGTCTCTTTTTCTGTTTTGCATATAGGGTTATCATTGCCATCTTTCTAAATTCCATATATATGTGTTAGTATACTGTATTGGTGTTTATCTTTCTGGCTTACTTCACTCTGTATAATGGGCTCCAGTTTCATCCATCTCATTAGAACTGATTCAAATGAATTCTTTTTAACAGCTGAGTAATATTCCATGGCGTATATGTACCACAGCTTCCTTATCCATTCGTCTGCTGATGGGCATCTAGGTTGCTTCCATGTCCTGGCTATTATAAACAATGCTGTGATGAACATTGGGGTGCACGTGTCTCTTTCAGATCTGGTTTCCTCGGTGTGTATGCCCAGAAGTGGGATTACAGGGTCATATGGCAATTCTATTTCCAGTTTTTTAAGAAATCTCAAAAAAAAAAAAAAAAAAAATCTCCACACTGTTCTCCATAGCGGCTGTACTAGTTTGCATTCCCACCAACAGTGTAAGAGGGTTCCCTTTTCTCCACACCCTCTCCAGCATTTATTGCTTGTAGACTTTTGGATAGCAGCCATCCTGACTGGCGTGTAATGGTACCTCATTGTGGTTTTGATTTGCATTTCTCTGATAATACCACTCCCCCATTCTTGACTGGAGAATCCCATGGACAGAGGAGCCTGGCAGCTATGGTCCAAAGGGTCGCAAAGAGTTGGATATGACTGAAGTGACTGAGCACGCTCGCATGCACAAACAAACAGATAGAGAAGAAAACCATCATTATTGTGGGAAAAATGTGAGCTTTGGAGACAGACGTCATTATTCTACTTCAGGCTGTTAATTTTTTCCCTTGGTTTTCTCTAATCACTTCCTAACTGTTGTAGCAGCACCCAGTCTTGCTGCTTCAATACGTCCTTCACCTAACTGTCACAGTTGTCTTTTGCAAATGCAGATCCATTTGGGTCACCCCTTAAAGCTCACCAGTAGGTCCCATTTATCCCCAGGATAAAGTCTACAAGATCCTTCACCATTTGCTTCTTATCTAACTCCGTAGCCTCATCTTCTATAAACATCCCCATTCCAACCAAACTTGGCTCATGCAGTAGGTCCTACTTGCTATTCTGCAAATGCACTGTCTCCCTCATCTCTCTGGTTCTTGCATATACTCTTCTTGCTCTTCGTAATGCCTTTTCATTGACAAACTCTTCCTCTTTATGAACTCTTTCCCAGGACTTCCCTGGCAGTCCAGTGGTTAAGACTCCACACTCCCAATGTGGAGTTTGATCCCTGGTCAGGGAACTAGAACCTACATGCCTCAACAAAGACCAAAGATCCCATATGCCACGACTAAGATCTGACACAGTCAAATAAATAAACATAACTATCGAGAAAAGAAGAACTCTTCCCAGATATCACTGTCAGCCTTCTCCAGTCTCTGGCCTCTCCGTGGGGGTCAGATGTAGTATCCCTGACATGTGTTCCCAGAGCATTCTTAGGTTACATCTCTGTCACTTATCACAGTGTTTTTGAACTGCATGTGTCACAGTAAGAAAGAACATAGAAATTTGTCTACCATTGGGATTCTGTTATCGACAGATATCTTTGATGCTTGGTAAAATGGGAGCAGGAAGACACTGCAGAGAGGGGCATTGGGAGTCTAGAGGAAATGAGGGAGAAGTCTGGGGCTGTAATCCACACTTGGCAACAGAACCTGAAGGCAGAGTGGTTTGGAACACAGGGTGAAGATCTATTCATACATGCCTGAGGTTAAGACTGTTGAACTCTGATCTGATATCCATTCTCCTTGTTTTCCCTTTTTGTAATTAAAAAAAAAAAAAAAAACTCTCCAGAATTTCAGGTGGTCACATGGCTATCCAGCCCTGATTTGGCTGTGGCCCTCTTCCTTATGAAAAGAATAATATATTAAAAGGGGAAGGAGAGAGGAGTGAAGTGTCAGAGGGAAAGATCAAAGCCTGGATCTAGACCTAGGAGCGCCTGTGGCATTAGAGGCCAAGGGCAGATCAGGATGAGCATGTTGAAGACCTTAGAGTGCTTCTCCATCATACCTGAAGTTTCCTTCTTTGTAAAATGAACTCAGTGAAAGTCACACTCTCAGCCTCTCACTACACTTTAGTCACTATCCCTCAGGACAGTTGGGAAAGCTTAATTAATTAGTAAGTAAAAATTGGCCTAGTCAGATGGACTCTTCCTTTATACTTTCTAAGAGTAAGCTGCCCCAAGGGTCATAATTCTATTCTACCTCTCCATGCAATGAATAGCATAGGAAACTTAGCCCCTGTGGGGAAAGAATTAACACTTGGGGCCATCTCAGTCCAACCCAGAGGACATCAATATGGTTAAGCAGAAAAACAGCACACTCTAGGCAACAGAAACAGCAGCCAGAGGAAGGGAGAGATGACCAGAAAGCAGCTCAAGTTATTTGTGAGACATTCCAACCCTACGTTGGAACTCCCAGAGAGATGCAAAAGAAAAAAAAGGTATGAATAAGCCTTATGGCAGGTGAAGACTGATAATAGAGCAGATTTAGATGAAAACCCTTAAAGTGACTTAACCTTGGTTCCATCAGCTATGGCAATGAAGGGGAGATTTGGGCTGCAATAATCAACTAATACTTGATGACCTCCTGATAGGTAAATAATACTATTCCAGGTGTTTTGTAGAACTTAGGGGAGAAGCAGTCTAACACCTAATAAGTTTATGGTCTAATACGATTTACTGAAATGTCAACTTTTCTTCCTGCCACGGAAGGAAACAAACCCACATTTTCCTCAGAGGCTTCCACTCAAATTCTTTCCAGTTTTACCCTTCCTTGTTTTATCGATTCTGCAGCTTGGTGAGAGAGTGTGAGATTAGGTTAGTTTGAAGGAACCAACCAATAAGATCCAACTAAACCTCTCAAATCTTGTTGAAGGACTAAGATCTTTAGAATGCAGAGTTTTGAAGATGCTCAGATAAAATCAATTTAAAAAAACAGATATACTTCACCATTCCTGATTCTTATTGTTGTTGTTGTAGGAGAAAATTCTGAATTCAGCAAAATTCTTGTCCTAAATAAGTGTTTCATAATGATATTCATACAAGTTCTTGTTATAACACAGTTAACAAGGGCCAGATTGGTTGTGGTTGAGTTACATTTGCCATTTTGTGGGCTGCATGTTTGTAAATCAACCAGATCATTGCCTTAATTGGGGTCATTTGGGGGTTTTGGGGTGGCATAACGAGGTCACTCCTTTTCACTCCTGTGGTTCTTCATTAGTCATTTTGTGTGCAACAAGCATGAAGAGGCCAGATCGTGTATTTGCTTTGGGAAAATCAGCAGACTTCCAAAGCATGTGCTGTTGTAGATGACTCAAGGTGTTGAAAATCATTTTTTTTTTTTAACTTTGCTGTAGTTCTCTTCTCTCAGAAGTCGAGGGGCAGAGTAAACTGGCATAAAGTAAAGACAGCAGCCTTTGGAGGCAGGCAGCTCTATGTTCTGCATATACTTCCTATAATATTAGGTGAGTTCATTAAGACTTTTTTTTTTTTTAATATTTCTTTCTTTGTCTGCCCCTTGCCTCAGTTGCATTCATGGGATCTTCCCTATTTGTTGTGGCATGCTTCTAGATCCCGGATCAGGGATCAAACCTGGGCCCTCTGATTGGGAACAGAGAGTCTTAGCTACTGGACCAGGGAAGTCCGTCCTTAAGCTTTCTGAGTCTCAGCTTTCCCATCTGCAAAATGGGATAGGAATACTTTGACCATGAGATAAATTCTAGTCTTAGTGACACTGCATATATAAAGTCCTAATTTACATTAGGGGCTTCCCTGTTGGCTCAGGGGTAAAGAATCCACCTTCCAATGCAGTAGATCAAAGCAGCGTTTGATCCCTCAGGAAGATCCCCTGGAGAAGGAAATAGCAACTCACTCCACTATTCTTTCCTAGGAAATTCCGTGGACAGAGGAGCTTGGTGGGCTACAGTCCGTGGTGTCGCAAAAGAGTCAGACACAACTTTGCAACTAAACTACAACAACAAATCCACGTTAGGCAATCAAACATGATGACCCAATGACTTTGGAATCGGGACAAATAATAGAAAATCTAGAATGATTTGCTAAATAAAGACAAGAAGAAATGAACATTTCAGGAAAAGATGCATAGTTTTGAAAATGCACTGTTAATCAAGTAGGGACATCAGGAAGGAATGAATTGTAACAAAAGCAAATACATTTCACTTTGTGCTGCGTGCCATAGTGATTTACAAAGACCAAAGAGACATGGCCCTTTCCTTGAGGCTCGCTCTCTCCCGTTAGAGATATGAGTGTTAGATACATGTAAACCTCTCCAACAGTAAGTTAATAGAGGTCAACCAGTACTAGAATCATTGCCTGACACATAGTTGAAACTCCATAAATATTTGTCAAGTGAATGTATAGAGTCTGTCTCTCTCTAACCAAGTAATAGATTGTGTGGCTTCAAAACTTTCAGAAAGAGGAATAAGAAAAACAAATCACTGGTGAAAATTATACAAGACAATCACTTAAAGTCTCTTAAAATTTTCCTGAGGGCATACAGCAGAGGGAGAAAGATTCATTCAAGAAAATCTACTAAATCTTGGTAAGATCAGTGAAAGTCCATGACATCTGAGCCAGAACCCATTCTTACCCCTCTCTACAGCTTCATGTTATAGAAGCTCTGCTCCAGCCACATGCAGTCAAGAAGACAGGGGTCCCCCCTCCCTCCGGCCCCCAGTTTACAGCTAAAGTTACACACGGGGAGGGGCAGGCTGAGATTTCGTATCTTCCCCAGCCCCACATTCCAGAAGCTCTATTCTGCACAGGCATGGCTAAAAGGATGGAGCTCCCCTTTCTCACCCAGCTCAGGCTCGTAAGATGGCTGCTTCCCTCCAGGTGCAGAGGCTGAGAACGCTGGAGGCCTATCACCCCCATCCCAACTTGCTTGGAGGGTGGAGGTTCCACGTCAAGGGGGGAAAACCAAGGAGATCAGGGGCCGCCGCCTCGTCCAGTGCCCACGCACAGAGCAAGGGTGTCACTCTGGTAAAAACAAGTCTCTGTCTCTGTCCCTAGTTCTGCTGCAGTGGCACAGGGTTTCTGCCCAGACAAAGCCGGGTCAGGAGGACTGAAGAATCCCATAGCTCTGCCTGAGGGATTGATTTCATTTGGAACAGTGTGGGGAACTCCATACTGTGGATGCTCAAAACAATGGGGTGTGTGTGTGTGTGTGTGTGTGTGTGTGTGTGTGTGTGTGTGTGTATTAGTCGCTCAGTCATATCCAACTCTTTTGTGACCCTATGGAATGTAACCTGCCTGGCTCCTCTGCCCATGGGATTATCCAGGCAAGAATAATGGAATGGGATGCCATTCCCTTGTCCAGGGGATCTTCCCAATCTAGGGATCGAACCCAGGTCTCTTGCATTGGCGGGAGGATTCTTCACTGTCTGAGCCTCCTGGGAAGCCCAGGGGTCTTGATGGAGAGTGATTAAAAAGCTGGTAGCTCCACTGTACAGGAACAGTGGCAGAGCAGAAGTGTCATAGAGGGCAAGCAAAGAAAGCCAGCTACCAGGAGAGCTCCTGCGAACACAGTCAGGAGAGGAGTCAGGATGTATGTATGTGCTAGGCTGTGCGGCCAGGAACAATCGGAGCGGGATGTGGGGCGGACTTGAAAGTGCCTCTCAAGCTGTACGCAGAGCTATTAACCTCAGGCAGAAGCCACACCAGCACAAAGGGCTCAGACACAGCCTCTGACTCAGCACTGACTGAGCAATAAGCTACTCTAACCCAGCGGTGACTCCTAGAAAGCCAGGTTTAAAAACAAAAATCACATGTATCCTTGGCCTTCTGGAAGCCTGTGTGAATGCCCAAGGCTGCACCTCTCAGAAGGGGTCAGAGCAGGAGCCTCCATACTACAGTGCCTCACAGGATATGGGAGAGAAAAAAGAAAAAAAAAAGTTCCCTGGATTGTAATCTGTGTGGTTGCTAAGTCATGTCCGACTCTTTGTGACCCCATGGACTGTAGCCTGCCAGGCTCCTGTGTCCATGGGATTCTCCAGGCAAGAATACTGGAGTGGTTTGCCATTTCCTCCTCCGATGGTAATAGAGATCTCCAAACCTCACACACGCACTGTTAAAGGGTAAACCCTGACCTAACTATAGGGGTTAAGCACAACTTTTCACTGACGAGTGGTTGATGCCAACTCAAGGGTGACCCCGAGGAAGCCAGGATGAAAGATAAAAACAAATGGAGAAAGGTCTGAGCAGGGCTGTCAGAGGCTGCAGAATGCGCTAGAATTAGACTTTGTCAAGTTTGTTCAGCCAAGTCACAAAATAAACACGCAAACAGCAGCAACTGGGTGGGGGGATTAATATTCAGAGTTGTTACAATCTAATATTTAAAATGTCTAGTCTTCAATAAAAACTATATAACATGCAAAGTAACAGAGGGCCAAACCAGTCAATAGAAGCTGCCTTTTTAGGAACTCCCATGATAAGCCTAGCAGACCTACTTAGCACGCCTTCAAAGGAGCTATTACAAATCTTTATGACTTTGGATTAGGTATTAGTTTCTTAAAAGCAAAGCAGCAAAAGCATAAATAGGTAAGTTGGATTACATAAAACTTTCAAACTTTTGATTACAAACAACACTATCACAAAAATGAAAATACAGTGCTCAAAATGGGAGAAAATGTTTGTAAATTATAGAGCTACGGGGAACCTATAACCAGAAAGAGCAAAGAACTCTTTCAACACAGTAATAAAAAGACAAACAACCCATTTTCAAATGGACAAGGAATTTGAATGGATATTTATTCAAAGAAGATATATAAATGGCCACCAAGTAGATGAGAATGTGCTTAGCATTATTAGTCATTAGAGAACTGCAAGTGAAAATCACAATGATATATCACATCACACCAGCTTAGATGTCTATAATAATGTTCATAACAGCATTATCCATAATAGAAAATGGAAGAAAATTAAATATCCATCAATTGACGAATTAATAAATAAAATGTTGTATATTCATACAATGGAATATTGCTTAATTACAACAAGGAATGAAGTACTGATACATACTACAACACAGACAAACTTTGAAAATATTATACTAACTAAAAGAATCCACTCCCAAAAGACCACATATGATTCCATTTATACAAAATGTTCAGAATAGGCAAATCCATAGAGGCAAAAGTAGATTGGTAGTTTCCTAGGGACTGAAGGACTGACGGGAAACTGGGAGTGACTGCCAATGTGTGGGTGATTTCTTTTGGATTGATGAAAATATTCCAAAATTGATTGTGGTGATAGTTACACAATCTTGTGAACATACTAAAACCATTGAATTGTATACTTTTAATAGGTGAATCATGTGATATGTTAACTGTATCTCAATAAAGCTATTAAAGAATAATAGACCTTGTGTTACTACATAAATTTCTTCATGGTTCAGGGAAGAAAAATAATAGATACCAAGGTTACTAGGGAATAATTCAGGGAAGAAATCAGTGTTAAGTTAGGTCTTTCAGATGCATATGTTTTTTGCATTGAGGATTCAAGTTAGATAAATATCAGTCTTCATGTAGAACCATGTTACCTCTTAGGATGAAAAGTGATTTTTATCTAATAAGCAATGGGCAGCTATAGGATATTTGTAAAGAAGGAAGTGAGGTAGTGGAATTGTTTTTAGGAATGTTATGCCAGCAAGATGAATTAAAGAGAGAAGCTGAGAGTCACAGATCAGATAGGAGGCTGCTAAAGGTAGCGAAGTCTGAACTAGGCTGGTTGATATTGGAATGGAGAGAAAAAAATGGACAAGAGGTAAAGTACTAATACTTTGTGAACCATAAAATGAGCCACACAAAAAACATAGTATTTTTTAAAATTATATTGGATTTCTTCTTTGTCATAGATTGTCATGGCCTTTATAGTTTTCAATTCCCTGAACTCAAAAAAAATCATGGGATTTCCATTTTCAGTCATATTTATAGGCTAGATATCTAGGCTTGTTTTCTTGATGAAAACAACTAAAAATGCTAGGTTTTACATAATCTTTTAAGATTGCTGGATGGCATCTAAGAGCTGGTAGAGTAGGAAGAAATTATTCAGTCACATTTTGAAAGGATCCCAGAAATGAAAGCAAGGCTCAGAGAAAGCTTTTGTCCTGGGAGTGTTCGCTGTTTTTCGCTCCTGAGCTTTGATTTTTTCCCTGCCTGCAGAGTACAGAGAAAAGAAGACAAAGTCCATGTGTTTCCCTAGGTGGGGATCATAACAAGACATACTTCCCCACAGCACTGGGCCCTTTAAATTGCTACACTCTCAGATGTGGAAGAAGTATTCTTCTGTTTAAAAGAATAAAAGATAAACTTTCAAATGTCTGTAAGAAAGAGGCAACTGTAAAAATGACTTATTATACTTGCAAAACAATGAAATAGAACTTCTGAAATGAAAAATATTAAAATTAAGAGCTCATGGATTAAACAGATTAGATGTAACTGAAGAGAAAATTAGTAATGCAGAAGATAGAATTTTTCCAGAATAAAAACCAGAGAGTCAGAGAGAAAGGAATGTTAGACTGGATTTACTTCATAAGAATTGAGAACCTACCACCTCTCCATGATCCTCAAGAGGCCTGGAGGGCATTCCCTCCCATAAATTTATAAGACATGCACTGGAGAAGGGGGCTCTGGCATCCTTGAGAATTTGTAGTTCAGAGTTGACACAGGTGGGTGGGGAAAATTTACCATAGAACTTGACTGCTGAGTCTCAGCAGAGATGACAAAATTAAAAAATGAACATGACCAAAGCCAACACTTAATGATCAGAAGAAAAGTGTAGTTAAGTTACTATAACAGTGGACTTCCCTGGTGGTTCAGTGGTTAAGAATCTGCGCTCCCAGTGCAGGGGGCCTGGGGTTCGATCCGTGGTCAAGGAACTAGATCCCACATGTTGCAACTAAGAATTTGCATGCCATAATTAAAGATCCCACATGTCACAGTGAAAATCAAAGAACCCACCTGCCACAACTAAGGCCTGGTGCAGCCAAGTAAATAAATAAATACATGCTTCCCAGGTGGCTCAGTGGTAAAGAATCTGCCTGCCAATGCAGGAGACTCAACAGATGCAGGTTTGATGCCTGGGTCGGGAAGATCTCTTAGAGGAGGATATGGCAACCCATTCCAGTATACTTTCCTGGGAAAATCCCATGGACAGAGGAGCCTAGCAGGCTACAGTCCATGGGGTCACAAGACTTGGACTTGGTTTAGCAACTAAACCACAACCAGCACTTCTGTGGGCACACACAGCCAACTACGGTTTCTTTCCAGTATTACAGTTACATGCCCTCAGTTCAAATGGCCAGTACAGACTGATTAGAATCTCTAAGGCCCAATTACAAGTCCCTGGAAGAGAGAACTAGATTGGCTAAGCTGCTTGAGGGCAGCTGCTCCCATCGCTGATTGGACCAGGAATTAACAACTGACTCATACTGGACCAGGAAGAGTCTCTTTTCTGGAAATCTAGAACTCAGACTTCAGTCTCTGTGATCTCTGCTGTTCACTTCAAACAAGATGAATAACTCAGGGCTGTGAGAAGCTGAGGTCCTGCTATAGAAACAGGGCTTTTCGTAACAGACAGGAACTGATGTCCTAGCCAGAGAAAATACCCCAGATAGTGTTCTTCTACTTAAAATACATTATGTTTATTGTGAGGATTAAAAGTCACATATATAACATAAATGCTGGAACACTCTTACAACAACTAATTTCTTTCCTTTATCTTAATTTTTTTTACTATGACACCCATAGACTTTGCAGTTAGACAAATTTGGTTTGAATCCTGACTGCTACAGAATCGCTGTTTTGAAGTTTAAATGATAAAATATGTTTGATAATGCTACTATATTTTCTAGCACATAGTAGACACTCATGTGTGTATCGGGTTGAATCTCAGGCTACAGACTAAGGAAGCAAGGCACATCACATAAGGCAAAATCTTTATTTTGTTCAGTCAATTTAAATACAACTCTGAACTCCCATCACTTTTATGTTGGAAGGAAATTCAGCCTCAGTCATGGACCTTCCAGTCTGTGGAAAAGTTCTTGGAGGCCTTTCTGTGGGGCCAGAGATCCCCTCTGGCCATTGCTGAGATGGCCACTGTCCCCTTCAAGGGGCCCAGGTCCAAGTGCTCTGCTTGGGACAGAGGACACCCAGGTGAGACGGGGTCACTGCTCTCACCCGCGTTCCAGAAACTCCACACAGCAGCCCTTATCCCCTCTCTGGCCACGGTCAGACAGCTGGGGACTTGCTGATCTTTTATGTCTTTTTCCATCTCAGCACACCCTCCCCCCTCGCCTTCCAAGTCTGTTCCTTCCTTCTCAACACTGTCTGGCACAACCTCTTCAGTGAATTTGTGCCCCCTCCCCAAATAATAAGACCAGTGCGTTGTGCCCTGGTGTTACCTGTCTGGTCAACTCCTGTAGACCGAGGTTTTACTGGGATTTTTTTCCCTTGGACACTGTCCTTGGGGTGTCCCTAGGCTTCACACTCAGTAAGCAATGGTCCAGTCCCAATCTCCTCGAGGTCTCAGACAGTGAGGGTGAGCCCAGGAGTGACCTTCTAGTGTGGTGGTAGGTCTCCAGTGAGACCTGCACGGAGGAGACCCCTCCTCCTCGCCAAGATGTGCTTCCACGTGACAGCAGAAAGGGAGCTCCTCTTCGAGGTGCCTGGGGCTGTGGTGGCATCAACCAAGAATGGGTAGTGGGAAAGGAAGCAAGTCAGGAGAGAGACCACAGCAAAATAGGACCAACAGGCTGCCTAGCCCTTCTTGGGAATTGAGGGCAGTGAGTTGTCAGCGCCAGACCACCAGGAGCAAACCATAGAGGAAACTGGTGAGATTCAGTCAACTGCAATGTGGTGATGAGCTCAGGGAGAAACACCTGGGTTCCCTGTGGGCAGAGGTCATGCCTCAGGAGGGGTTGACAAGTGGAAACGGGCAGGGATGGGGACATTATTTAATAATTCTAATTATTAATAATATCACATAATTCTAATGCAACAGCTATTTTTTAATTTTCAGGTAATACAGACTAGAAGTGAAAAACAAAATAAAGAAAATAGAAATGAGAGAAGGAGGGAGGGAAGAAAGAAGGAAAAGAGGGAGGAAAGGAGAGGAGGAAAGAGGGAGGTGAACACACTGAAAGTAGCACAAATGACATCCTACATCTAGATAATGAAATTAGAAACACTAGAGTCCATTGATTCAGCAAACACTTTTGAGGACCTATTATGTGCCAGCTTCTACCCTAGGTCTCTAGAAAATGTTGTTGTTGTTTTTTAGTCACTAAGTCGTGTCCAACTCTTTTGTGACCCCAAGGACTATAGCCTGTCAGGCTCCTCTGTCTGTGGGATTTTCCAGGCAAAAATACTGGAGTGGGTTGCCATTTCCTTCTTCAGGGGATTTTCCAGACCCAGGGATCAAACCTGTGTCTCCTGCGTCATAGGCAGATTCTTTACCACTGAACCCCTAGCGAAGACCTTCTCTTGGAAATATTAGTGAGCAAATCAGTTAATGATCTCTGCTCTCAAAAAACTTACTTTCAGTAAGTTTCCAGTTCTTGCATAAAATCCATGGTGACTTTAGAGTACTTTCTGGACTTTAACCTCTTCAACCTTCACTGAAACCCTAGTCTTATCTTTTTATTCCTTGAGGCTGTCACTGTGGCCGAGTAGCATGGTGTGCTCTGATTGGTTAGGCCTGCTGTCTCTGTGCTACCCTCCCCTGCCTTTACATCAGCCTCCTCATGTCCTCCAGCCTGAGATAGATGTCCCTGGTCCCATCAGAGTCACCTGGATTGGGCAGAATAAAGAATGGGATGAGGGTTGGTTCACCAAGGCAAGGGACACTAGACAAAAAAGCATCTACCTACCAAGCTACATAACAGGCTACTCAAAAAAGGCAAAGGCTTTAGGATTCAAAGTTCAAAGTGCAAGAATGATGGGATCAGATAAAATCCAAATAGTACTGTTATCAACTCTATTTTATAAATGAAAAATACCAGGCATAGAGAAAGGATGTAACTTGCTCAGATTGACACACCTAGTAAATGGTCTGACTCCAGAGCCCATGCCTTAATCTCTACAAGCCTGTGGTAAAGCCACAAAGACAATTTTAGTTATCATAGTTCATGGATTCTAAGAAGCCTCTCTTTCCCATTTTAACATCTCTGCAGTTGGAATGTGTCATATAATAGATGTGATAAGAACATGTAGCATCAGTTTAATTGGCAGCCTTTCTTCCTTTCTTAATGGAACATAAAATAAAAGTGCATCTAACAAAAAAGTCATGTTAGAGTTGATCAAGCACTGTATTCTTTCAATAAATATTGCTACTGCTCCTCCTGCTAGACTCAGTGTGGTAAGAGAGAATGATTCCGAGAATTAGTGATTACTCACAGTACAATGTGAAATGTGCAGTGAGAAAATAAAAAAGGGGCACTCGCCTGGAGGAGGAGTCAGGGAAGCCTTCCCAGAGGGGTGCAATATAGGTGGTTGGGGAAAGAGGTGAGTGTGGTGGGGACAAACATGGCTCCATTTGATGGAGGATAAAACACGAGACAGAGAATAGTTTAAGATGAGGTTTGAGGGGTTCGGCACCATTTGGTATAATGACGCATGACTCAGCTGGACCATGACTGTCCGTGAGAGTCTTGCTGTATACACTGCAAGCAATGAGGATCACTTGAGGGACTGTAAGCAGGTCACCACCAGATTCCATTTTGGAAATTTCCACTGGGAGTTGGGTGCCTGATGGCTTAACCTGGGGGCTGATTCAGGGGCTCTGATGGTCATACAGAAGGGTGGTGTCAAAGGCTTGAATTCCAGGAGTCAATGTCGGGAGGCAGAAGAGGAGATAGGGTTGAAAGAACTTCTAGAGACACAGTTGGAAAGGCTTGGTGATCGGACTTGCAGGTGAGGGAGAGAGCAGAGTCAGGGATAAGTTCTGGGTTCTGGGCCTGGACAGCTGACTGGGTGGTGATGCAGCAGATTACATCAGGGAACTGAGGAACAAGAACAGGTTTAGGGAGAAAGGATGACGTGTATGATCATATACATGTTGAGTGTGATGATTCTGTAAGAGGTGACATTTGTGATCAGGTGATATGTTCAGGTCTGAAGATAGAGTTAGCAGTCAGTAAAACTGTGAATTACAACTGTGGGCTCCAATGAAGCCCACAAAGCAGAAATAGGCCCATGAAGATAGAAAACCTATGGTTACCAGGGAGGAAGTGGGGATAAGTTAGGAGTTTGAATTTAATACATACATACTGGAAGATCCCCTGGGGAAAGGAACGGCAACCAACTCCAGTATTCTTGCCTGGAGAATTCCATGGACGGAGGAGCCTAGCGGGCTACAGCCCATGGTGTCGCAAAGAGTCAGACACAACTGAGCAACTTAAACACAAATATACATACATACTACTATATATAAAATAGATAACCAGCAAGGACCTATTGCAAAGCACGAGGAACTCTACTCAGGACTTTGTAATAAACTATAAGGGAAAAGAATCTGAAAAGAACTTGTGTGTGTGTGTGTGTGTGTGGGTGTGTGTGTGTAACTGAATCACTTTCCTGTATACCTGAAGCTAACACATCATAAATCAACTAAAAAAGCAAAAACAAAAACGGTGAGCTGCTTAGGGGCAGGGACTCTGTTTTTCTGTTTTCTATTTTTAGTGCTTAGCATGATAACTGGCACATAACAATGTTCAATAAACATTTGCTATTAAGTATAATTATGACAATCTGTGTGTGTCTATGAGAATGTGTGTGAATGTGGGTCTGTCTATTAATGTGTGTGTGTGGTTACAATAGTTTTTACATGTTAGGCACCATTATAAGATCTTTACAAGCATTAACTCTCATTTACTTCTTAAAATAATACATGCCTGCCTGCTCAGTCGCATCTGACTCTTTGCGACCCCATGGACTGTAGCCCACAAGGCTACTTGGTCCATAGGATTATCCTGGTGAGAATACTGCAGTAGGTTGCCATTTCTTCCCTCAGGGGATCTTCCTGATCCAGGAATCTAACCCAAGGCTCCTGCATTGGCAGGCAGATTCTTTAACCACTGAGCCACATGGAAAGCCAAAACACTACATGAAGCATGTACTACTGTTACCCCTGCTTTAAAGATTAGGAAATTGAGGCACAGAAAGGCTAATCAATCAGTCCAAGTTTCCAGTGCTAGTAAGTGGCAGAACTGGAATTTAAATTTAGATAATCTGACTTCTCTATGCCTTTGGTACAGTGTTTGTGTTTTTAAATAAGTTTTCCCTTCTTTTCACAATTGGTAAAGAGAAAAGTTTCAGCACACACAAGGTTAAGTTCCAGTTGTTTGAAATTTTTATCTTTCTCCTTGGCAAGTGTACGTGCACATGATAAAATTCAGCCTAGACATCACGGTATAAAGCTTTCCTTGGGCCCCATGACTTTTCCTCCAAAGTTGAGTTTGCCTTCCTCTGGACCCCTGTTATCCTCAAGATGCTGCTATTATCTACCACATTGTGCTGAACCTATTTTTATATTCAAGTTGAACCCTTCCTGAGGATGGAGACTTCACATTATGCTTTTCTATATTCCCAAATGGCTAATATCATGCATGGCACAAGGTTAAGTACACAATGGATGTTGCCTGATTGGAGGAATAAATGAATGAATGAAGAAAAATTGTCCTTCCTTGACTATTATTTGACAAACAAGGTGTTACTGTAGACAACACACTTCCTGTTCTCTCTGAGCTTCTTCCGGTGCAGCTGCAAGAACAATTGCATAAGGCAGGGGTCCCCAACCTCCGGAATCTAACACTTGATGATCTGATGTGGAGCTGAAGCAATAATAATAGAAATAAAGTTCACAATAAATGTCATGCACTTGAATCATCCCAAAACCATCCTCTTCCACCCCAGTCTATGGAAAAGTTGTTTTCCACGAAACTGGCCCCTGGTGTCAAAAAGGTGGGGACCGCAGGCATAAGGTACACCTTCCTACCAGGAAGAACGTTGCTTTAAGATGTGTTGGCCACAGGTCATTCTGTCAAATCCCCCTTCTCTAGCACAGCAGAGCCCCGTGTCACATTGCCTCCTCTTCACAGCAGATTCTGGAGGGAAATCAGGAGGTGTTCTCCAGTGATGCCCATAGAGGACCGTTCCATGCCGTTCTCCAAAAGCCGCAGCACAGCACAGATTTCAGGTTCGAGCTTTCTGCACCCAAGCCAATGCTGGAAATCCCCTGGGGATTCCTTTAGTATTCAATATCTCAGGGTTTCTTTCCTTCTTTCTTTTTTGATGTAATGAGATCTAGGAATGCCCAGAACATCCTCTTTCACCTCTATTTTCTAAAGACCTATTTATGTTAGTCTTTGCTATGTATTTATTTAGGAATAAAATCAACATTTGGATTCATTGCAGCATATGGTTAGTGTTTGCTGTGAGGGATGAGGTATCCATTTCTTCATCACATGGCGAAAGTGCAGCAGCTGTAATATCTCATTACAGGGCTTCACTTTATTTAATAACAAAAAATAGTATTGCTCTACTTAACAAAATTATCCTCATCCCCCCACCCACCTCCAAAAACCTGATCTGTGGTTTCAATGCCTCTAGACATAATAGCTTTAGATGGTTTGCATGTGATATTAGTTAGCTCCAGAATCTGCTTTCAATTCAGTTGCTTCAGATTGTATTTTCACTGTGAGTCATTAGTCACCAAATGTTGACAAGCATTTGTAAGGATGCCATCTCCCCCTTTGTTTATATGCAAGTGCAGCAACCAAAATGATTTATTTATGCTTTAATTAAAATTTGGTGGAGAGACCAGTGATTTTTAGCAGTGACTTTTCTAATTTGTGGGTTCCAGAAAGAAAAAAAATCAATAACCTGATACCATTTATGTTTTTATAGTTACCCCAGGCATTTATAATGCAGACCTGCCACTCACCTGCAGTCTTTCTCTGAGGAGAGTGATCCTCGCCACATAAATCTCCCCCAGAGGCCAAGAGGGTCTATATTTCAGAGTCACTTCCCTTCTGCGTCAGCTCTAAGTGAGATGTTACATGCTTTGCATTCTCATGGTTTTCACAGCCAGGCCCAGGGCTAAAATTAATATTGAAAGTAAATTGATGGACTGTAAGTTTTATAATACCTGACCCGATCTGTAGCGAGTCCTTAGAATTTTAATAATTTAAGCCCATTGATTTTGGTCCCTGCGTATTGCTCTCCACATCAAAAATGTACCCCCACAGAGTCTTTGGAAAGAACACACCCCAAAAGCCAAGCTTTTATGGGAACTTAATATATCCAACCTTGCAGGTGCATAAATCTCCATGAAATTGTACCAAGTTAACATATTTACTGGGGCATACAATTTAACAACTGCTTTGTAAAAGTCTAAATAAAGGTAGATAAGACAGGTAGATATGGGCAAATAATGAGTAAATGTTCCAATGTATATTAACAAGGTGAGTTCATTGTCTTCACAAGGCGATCAGCCTAACTGGAAACGAGTTCATTAATTTTCAAGGTGTTTGGGATGGTTTTAATTGCTGTTTTTCAAAAAGTCTGGGAAAATGAACTGCTTTTGCATTTTCTGCCAAACTCAAATTATCCTCTTCCCCGCAGTCAGGGTTGGGGGTGTGGGAAAAGTGATGACAAGCTGGGTGGGAAGAGAGATACTGGGTTTTGCTCACCATTTTGGACCCTGAGATAAAGGCAGAAGGAAAAGGGGGAAGCTTGTTTTTGCTCAGAAAGTCCTCTCAGAAGGATTCCATTTGAATTTCTGCAGCCTCTCTTCTTTCAGAATAAGCATTTTCCAAGCTCCCTGCAAACACTCACACTCACGTGTTTGCCTTCTCCCCTTTCTCTCATTCCTCCCCCTTCTCTTAGTTTTTGCAGTTCGGCTCCAGGAACATTGCAGTCACATTTCCCTTGTAGCCCGCTGGAAACATCTGGCCTTGCTATCAATGTGACCCCCCCACCCCTGCTCACCTTTTGGAGGACAGAGTTAGTGTCCTTTGCCAGGGGCAGATCATGAAAATAAAAGTTCATTTCTTGGAAACTTTCTTACACAAATATACACAAATATAATTTTAAGTAGTAGAATGGTGTCTTTGGATGAAATGTTACACAGAAATTAATTTTGTAAATCAGGTAAGTGTGAAAAGGCTGCTCTGGCAGCAATGGTGATTTAAAAATAGATAATGAGGGAGAGGAGCTTCTTCTGCCACCTACCTTACCTCCTGACATGGTCCAGGGGCATCTCTATAGGACTTCAGGATCTACTTAGAGCAGAGTGGGGAATAAACCATATACTAACACTACCTCAGCTTCACTCACAGTATCAACATCTGTTAGTGAAAGTGAGCGAGAAATGGAAAAGTCAACCAAACAAATCTACATATGGCCTCCTTTCTTCATAGCACTTCTCTTCTCCCTGGGACTCTGCCCTCTTCTATTTGAGGTACACTGAAGGTCTTTCAATTCCTGGAGCACAGATAAATTTCTCCTACCTTTAAGCCTTTGGATACATTCTTTGCCCTGATTGGAATGTACCATATCTTATCCCCTACACATCTCACCATCAACTGGATTACTCTGACTCGCCCTATAATTTAGAGCTCTCGTCCAATATGAAGCCTTCTCTGACTCTCAAATACTAGTTGAGTATCCCTAGGATATGCATGCCTGCTAAGTCGCTTCAGTGACGTATGACTCTTTGTGACCCTATGGACTGCAGCCCACCAAGCTTCTCTGTTCGTGGGGATTCTCCAGGCAAGAATACTGGAGTGGGCTGTCATGCCCTCCTCCAGGGGTTCTTTCCAACCCAGGGATCAAACCCATCTCTCTTACGTCTCCCACATTGACAGGTGGATTCTTTACCACTAGCACCACCTGGGAAGCTCACAACATGCACCCTTGAGTTTTAAAAATCTGGCATCATAACTGTGATATTGTGACAAAAAATTATATATTCCACATCATTACATATATAATATTTAACATTATATGTAAGATGAGAAATGCAAGGAACTTAGAACATCTTTACTCCACTTAATATCCTCCCAAATTTGTGCTTTGTTGTCATGTATTTTAACTGTCTGTGTGTTTTATACACTAGTTTCTCTAAAATTCGTCCTTTCTATTCCTTTTCTTTCCTTCCTGTGTCTCTGTGCTTCTGTGAGGGCTCATTTGCCTTCTGCTAAGAACATCTTTAGCATTTTCTTTAGTGTGCATCTGCTGTCTAAAAATGTCTTTATTTTGCCTTCATTTTTGAAATACATTTTTGATTCTAGATTGCCAATTATAGTTTCTATTCTAATATATTTTATTTTAAAAAGCTGTATGTAACTTATTACATTCCTTTAAGAAACCACTGCACTGAAGTGGTTTGAAGACCACCACAAACCATTGCTAACCTGTAAATGGAAAAACTCTGCTACAGAATGTGCCCCCTGACCATCCAGCTATTTCAAGCCATCTTGAGAAGTAAAGTGGTTCCCATAGTGAAGAATCTCCAACAAGCTTGCCAAAACACTAACCACTTTTACAGAGAAGGCCTTTGGAACAGTCATTCAGTGTTCAGCTTCCCAGACTCCATGGCTGGATCTGAGCCAAACTTGAGAGTTACAAGAAAGTTTCTACCCAATAAAGGAACCAGAAATCAGATTGCTCATGCTGCCACTTTAAGCACAGAATTGAAAAGATGCATACTTAGGCAATAACAACTTGTAAAATCATTGACCAGCCTTTGCACTCAGAATGTGACTTGAGCTAGCTGGAGGCAGACTGAGGCAACCATAAAATTCCAGAATTCACTTACACTTTAAGCATTTGTTGAGTGTCTACTCTGTACCAGGCACTCAGGATAAAAAAAATAAGGTATTTATCTCCATAATTGATAAGACTCCCATCAAAACATCTGAGGTGAGCTTATTGGGCCTGTTCCCTAAGTGCATTAGGTGAAGGCCACCCACTTGGCCTCCATGCCTCTCCTGTCCTTGCAAAGTCTGCTTTCTGCATGCCCGGGTGTGCTTTAGTTACTATGGTACTCTTAATTAGGTCATAATCAAGCCTTGGAGTATTGGGAGTCATTCTTCACAGTGACTCACTAAATACTAATTGTGTGTCTATTACATGTCAGGTACTGTTCTAAGTTCTGGAAATAAAGGTTCTATAGTTATAGAACTCTGTGGAATAAGGATGACAAATAACAAATAAATAAGCAGCTATGTCAGGTAGTGGTAAGGGCAACAGGAAATAGAAACCAAATATGACGGGGCTATCTTAGAGTCTGGTCACTGGAGTCCTCTCTGAAGAGGCGAGATCCTGGCAAAGCTGTCAATGAAGTAATAAAAAAAGAGAGACAAAAAAGAACTTGATGGACAGCTGCTTCCTGACAGAGGAACAGCTGAATGGCTGCAGCACAGACAGGAGGAGAGCTGATGGGAGGTGAGGTCAGATGGGGGAGCTGGAGCCAAACATAGTGTCAGATGTCAATTACAGGCTTTTAAGGAGATTTAAGTAGGTGGATTATTCATTTAATAATTGTAAACAATTTTTTTCTTTTTATACAATTAACATATAGGTTTGTTTCTAGAGTTTTTAAATCATTAGTTTAAAAGTCTGAACATAAATTTAATTCAAACTACAGCCCTCGAAAGAGCATCGGTGTAGGGTCAAACTGGTTACACTTTTATTTTGTTTTTATTATTTTCTAAAATTTCTTCCTTTTTTGTTGTTGCAGCACGAGGGCTTTCTCTAGTTGCCCAGAGGCATGTGGAATTTTAGTTTCCCAACCAGGGATCTAACACATCTCCTGCATTGCAAGATGGATTCTTAACCACTGAACCACCAGGGAAGTTCCATAATTGGCTATGCTTTTCAACCTATCTGTAAAATGAGAATAAACAACATACTATCCAAAGCAAAAGTATTCAGCGCAGCCTCACACTCAGATGACACTCAGATTTTTGTTTTGTGTCCTTCGAACACAAGGTGGGGGTGGGGGGAATGGGAGAGACATTTTCTTGTGAGCAGGATTACTCACACACTAGCTACCATGCTACATAGAGTAGATTTTATCCTGCTGGGGAGGCCCCTTAAAAGGGTTATGGGAAAAGGAGTGAGAATGAGATTACTCAGTAGAGGATGGATTTGGGAGGGAGGAGGCAGAGGAGAAGGCTATGATCAGAGGGCAGGAGACAGCAGTACCAGTTAGAAGGCGGCTATGGTAACCCAGGTGAGAGATGGTGAGAGTCTGACCTTGCTCACTGGTGGAAGAGTGGAAGCGGAGGTGGGGAGGAGGAATGAATTCAAGAGATTCCCGCAGCTCCCAAAGCTGTTTACACATGGGTGCCATTGGGAGAGCTTCCTCCTCCCTCTAGATTGCTCTGCTTCTTCTGCACCTGCTATGGTAACCTTCAACTTGAGGCTCTTCAGTTCAGGAAAGCCCCACCCCCACCCCCGCCCCCAGGCTGGCTTCAAACACCCTTTCTTATGCTCCCCCCTTAGTTCTCTGATCCTCCTGGAAAGATGGTTTTCTTCTGTCGCTCCTCCTCTCTGTGGGAGGACAGCAGGGACTCTGACCACCTTTCCTTTGCACCTCCCGCACCCTTAGGGATGTTCAGTCAATCTTTGTTTTTCACATTCACTCTGGCCTTGTGATTTCCAGACATAAGTTGGTTCAGCCTGGGAATGCTCCTGTTATCATTAAGAATCAAGGTGCCCCTTATAATTACAAAGTCCTGGATTTTTTTTTTTTTTTCTGGTTGCACAGTGTCTGCCTTTATTGCATTCCAAGAAGAGGAGGTTAGCTCCAGATGCCCCCCATTCCAGGCCTCAAGGAGGGGCTCTCAGGAAGGACCCAAAGTGCTGGCGGAGAACAGCAATTTCTCAGAGCCTACACTGAGGCCCAGAGCTGCAGGCCCAGGATGGAGAGCTAAAGGTTGGGGGCAGGGGTCCTAATTCCCAGGCACAAAGACACTCCTCCAACCCACGCACGGATGGGCTGGATCCTTCCTAGAACTCCCGCATGCACTGCCTCTGGAGAAGAGTCCCAGCCCTGTGTCTCTGGTCAAAAGAGGGTGTGGAATTCACCATGACTCCCTGTCCCTTCAGTCCAGAGCATGAGGTCCCACAGGTCCACACCTTCCCTCTGGCCACAGCTGCTGATCCAACCTTCATGCAGCTCCCACCTCACAGCAGAGGGCCTGGGAGAAGGAGGGGAGGGGTGTACTGGGTGAGAGGCCAGAGGGTCTGCTCCTCCTCAAGGAGTGGTAGGTAGGGTGGGGGTCAGGCTAGGAAAGCCTGAACATGCATCACCAAAACCACCGCACAAGGAGGGGACAGGCCCTGGCAGGGCCCTGAGCCCCCCTTGGGCTCAGGGACAGGTTAGTGTGCAAGATAAACTGGGATAAATGAGGCAAAATGGTTGAAGTAAAAGGCACCCTGAGAGTCACCAGGCCAGACACAGCAGAGGAAGTCTGGAGCCCTGAGAACAGGGAGAGATCAGAGCTGAGTGAAGGGAGAATGGGAGATGCTGGCTCGTGTGCCTCCAGAACACAATGTTCACAGCAGAGTCTGGGCAGGAGGTTGGCTGCAAAATCATGCAGAGGACTCAGGGAGCCCCCAGCAGTGGCCAGGATAAACTTCAAGCAGGGCCAGGCTGCCAGGAACTTGGAGGTGGGGCCTGGTAGCCCTGGTGAGAACGGCACCAGGAGAGGCCACCGGGCTGGGTGCCACTCACCCAGCATCTGATGAGAAACTGAGTGAGGACAGGCGGCTCGGAGAGGCCCCGGGTGGCGCCTCCTCGACACACCTGCTCTGGTTGGTTCTGTACTGGGAACGTCTCCATCGCTTCGAGCTGCTTCCTTGTTGGTCTGATGCTAGGTGGAGGCCCCCAGCCTCCCATGGGGGCTACATGTGCTCTGGGCCTTGGAGCCCCTCTCTTGGATGGGGGCTGTCCCCATAACTGGATCCCAGATTTTAAGACCAACCTCCATTCTTTTAATTTCAGAACAGCTTGTGCCCTATTACAAGAATACATCCCACTGCCCTGACTTCTTATTCCAGGGTTCAGGTTTCTAAGGAGAAGCTGGCTTTGGTGCCCAGTAACCAGGTTACTGTTGTTTGGCTTCCATCCTTGCAAACTTGTAATTTATTGATTCTGATATTTACGCTGTATCCCATCACAAGATGCGCAGATAAGAGAGGCAGGCCTGAGATTAAGAATGGCCTGGAGAATGATCCTAATAATTAAACCACCTCCTTGGGTAGCACAGTGCCCATTTACTCTGGGAGTCTGTTGCATTTAAATACTCCTTAACAAATTACATCCTGGTCAGGCCAGGACTCCCCAGACAGGAGCGTCTCTCAGGTGGCTCCAGGAAGACAGTTACTTACGGCAAAGCCAGTGAGTGGGGAGGAGACAGTATTTCAAACCTGCAAGAAAGAAAAATGTGAAGGCCAGCAAAGAGGAGCCCTGTCAGCAAAGCTGGCGTGGCTGTTCCCTTTCATCAGAGATGCATGACTCTCTGCTGAGTTCTGGCATTCTGGCAGCAAGACGGACTGGTGGGTGTGGGGGTGGGGTGGAAAAAAGAGGGTTCTCAAGTGGTGAAGATAGTAGGCACAACATCCACAGCCTTCGGAATCAGAAAGATCAACATTAGTACCATTACTACTGATAATACTAACATCAACAATAACAATAACAAACACTTATGCAAAGCTTCTTGTTCATCAGGAACTGTTCTAAACATTTTATCTATGTTAACTCATCTAATCCTCACAGAAACCCAAAGAGATGGCTTATTGCCCTTATTTTACAGAGGGGGGAAACTGAGGCATAGACAGATTAAGGAACTTACCCAAGGCAACAAAGGTACTAGGTGACAGAAGTGGGAATCACACCTAGGCAGCCTGTTTCCAAGGTTAAGTTTCTTAACTACTCTAGCTTCCCTGATGGCTCAGACCCAGGTTCAATCCCTGGGTCAGGAAGATCCCCTGGAGAAGGGAACGGCAACCCACTCCAGTATTCTTGCCTGGAGAATCCCATGGACAAAGGAGACTGGCGGGCTACAGTCCATGGGGTCAAAAGAGTTGGACATGACTGAAAACTAACACTTTCACTTTCTTTCTGCTTTATTTTATCTCCACAGTTGAACAGGGATACTGGTACTCACATGGCAGGGTGATTTTGAGAGGTTGATTAGTAGGCACTCAATTAGTAGTAAATGAGAATTAGAAATAGTGTGTGAGACAATTCCCTGGCGGTCCAGTGGCTAAGACTCTGCTTTCTCAATGCAGGGGACTGGGGTTTAATCCTTGATCAGGGAACTAGATCCCACATACTGCACCTAAGAATTTGCATGCCTCAACTAAAGATCCTGCATGCCACAAGGTAGTTGAAAGATCCTGCGTGCCACAACTAAGACCCAGCACAGCCAAATGAATAAATAAATAGAAATAAATAAATATTTTAAAAAGCAGTATAGTGATAAGAATCCGGGAGTGAAATATCTTGTAACAGTTTTGGATTGTAAGTAACAAGAATCCGACTGCCTCATCTAGGCAAACATGAAATTTATTGAAGGGGTATAGGATATCTTTTCTTTTTTTTAAAAAAAGAAAACTTTTTATTTTGTGTTGGAGTATAGCCAATTAACAATGTTGTGATAGTTTCAGGGGGATATAGGATATCTTATCTTGAGCTTGCAGGGTAGTGTCTTAGAGATTTTTCTACAGTGTTCTTGGTAGCAAAACCCATGAGGGAGGGAGGGAGGGAGGCAGGAGGGAGGAAGGCACAGGCAGAGGGAGAAGCCAACTGTGATCCCACAGGGATGGCCTTTCAGAATTAGTCCAAGGGAGGCCACTCCAGGGAGGGAGCATAGCCTTTGTGAGGTGGCACTCATGAGCAGAGGGCAGTTCTTGGGATGAGGCTTACCTGTGGCCATCAGCGTGCAACACCCTCCACTCCTGGGAGGCAATGGGGACAGTGCGCCAACACATCCACTGTAGGAGGTAACATACAAAATTGAAGTAAAACTACCAGCTAAGCTTGAGAAAGGAAGTGACTCAGCTGCACTGGGCAAGCAAGGCGGCAAGAGCAAACGGAGAGCCTTTTGGAAGGCACGGTGTCACTTTGCTGGTTCCTTCCCTTCGTTATTTAAAATTAATTTTTACTGGAGTATAGTTGCTTTACAATGTATTACTTTCTGCCGTACAGCAAAATGAATCAGCCATACGTACACGTCCTGTGAAAGTTGTTCGGTTGTGTCCGACCCTTTTCGACCCCATGGACTGTATCCTGCCAGGCTCCTCGGTCTATGGAATTTCCTAGGCCAGAATACTGGAGTGGGTAGCTGTTCCCTTCTCCAGGGGATCTTCCTGACCCAGGGATCGAGCACCAGTCTCTATCCCCTCTTTTTTGGATGTCCTTCCCCTTTAGGTCACCAGAGCACTGAGGAGAGTTCCCTGTGCTGAATAATATGTTCTCATTAGTTATCTACTTTATACGTAGTATCAAGAGTATATATATGTCAGTCCCAACCTCCCAATTCATCCCACCCTCCCCTTCCCCCTTGGTATCCATACATTTGTTCTCTATGTCTATGTCTCCCTTGTTCCTTTCTTTCTGGAATAATTTTACTAGATGTCCTTTTGTTTTGTTTTATTGAGGTATAGTTGATTTACAATGTTTTGTTAATTTCTGCTGTACCACAAAGTGATTCAGTTATATATATATTCTTTTTCATGTTCTTTTACATTATGGTTTATCTGAGGATATCGAATATAATTCTCCGCACTATACTATAAGTCTTTTTTGTTTATCCATCATATGTATATATGTGTGTGTGTATGTGTGTATGTATAGTTTGCATCTAAGCTCCTAAGTGGTTCCTTTCACTGAACGTTCAGTTTCTGGGCAAAGAGCACGTGGGTGGGTCTACCGGGTTGCATAACATCTGTTGGCTTGGATAGGTGGAGACTCTGATCAAAAGTTCTGTCAAGTCCCTCCCATCAAGAGATGGGAACTGTTTCTCTACGCCTTGAATCTGTGCTAACTTTGTCACCTGCTTTGCCCAGTAAGATGAGTGGAAGTGATGATGACGTACCAATTCTGAGTCTAACAGGTGTTGAGGACTTCCACTGTCTCATGGAATTCTGCTCAGCTGCCATGTGAATAGGCTCAGACTAATCTGCTAGAGGATGACACTTCATGTGGAGCAAGGATAAGCCATCTCAATTAAAGCCAACAAAGGCCCACTAGTTCCTGGCTGACTCTGCATCTAACTGTGCATGCATGAGTGAGCCCAGTCAAGACCACAGGAGCCCCAACCCCAAATTCTGATCCACAGAACAATGAGCTAAATATGTGGCCACTGCCACTAAGTTTTGGGGGGTGCTAACTGATACATGCTTCTAATATACTATGTGCCTATCACTCAGTTGCCAGATCATAAGCCCTTGCCCATGGGGATTAGGTGTGCTTTCCTCCAGCTCAGATTTTGGCCACTTGATCTGGTACCTCTTTTTCTGTACATCTGCTTTTCCTCAACTGAAGGTGAGGGTGCAGAGTTGGAGAGGCCGCAGGTCTCAAGTTCCTTGCCGCATTCAAACTCAAACCAGCAGTTTACTCTTCAGATGAGGCCTGTGACCCAGAAGGAGCTGGTATGTGTGTGTGCATGTGATTCTTTAATTAATTAACTAGTTAGTCAACTCTTTAAGTTTTCCAGGTTTGCTAACAATTTGGGGGGTCTTACAACTTTTATTGAAAGCATACTATGTGCCATGCATTCATTAATCAGCTGCTTCATGCATATCATCTTATGATTACATATCTCCATGTTTCAAAGGCAGAGAGATGGTGTATAACTTTCCCAAGCCCATACAGCTAGTAGCAGAGCCAGAACCAGCCCTAAGGTTTTCAAAGTTTAATATTTATATTCTTTGTCCTATTATGGGTAACCAACCAAGCCAAAGGCTTCTGGCTGGGCTGTGACCCCTCCTATAGAAAGATGTGGTTATTGAGTCCACTAAATATCAATGGAAGCAAGCCATACCCAAAATGAAGCAGAATTGATCATTAAAAATTTGAGAGATAACAGTGTTATAGAACAATAAAACCACAACTGGTGTTTAATAATGAAGGTAGTTGATTAGTTTCACTGCTTTGTGGAGAATTATGCTTTGTATTTTATCATGTTCCCAAGTGTTATACATATTGTTTTATTTGGATAATTCAACCTTTTAAAAAATTTATTTAGGTATGTATATTTTTGGCCATGTCAAGTCTTAGTTGAGGCAGGTGGAATCCTCCATTTGTGACATTCAAACTCCTAAGTTGTGGCATATGCGATCCAATTCCCTGACCAGAGATTGAACCCAGGACCCCCTCATTGGGAACATGGAGTCCAAGGCACTGGGCCACCAGGAAAATCTTGGATATACAGCCTTAAAGGGACACTGATTATCTGAAGCCTGCTCCCGAACTCAGGGCTAATATTTAGCTGGCATGAACCAGAATAGCCATATTGATTGTCAAACACTGAAATAATTCCATAGTTGACAAAACAATTACCTTGAGCCTTCAGAATACCCACATACTCCTCCCTGACTCAAATCCTCCTGTACCTTCATCTGAGACCCAGTACCCCACCTTCCCAAGATCCAGAAACTAAAGGGAGAACACTTGGCCCAGTGGGGTCTTCAGTACCCAACCCCAACAATGCTGTGGGGCACCGAGTATTGGGCCTCAACCCCAAGAATTGATATTTCCCTAGCATTAACTCATTTCAACCCAATAAACTTGGTACTTTAGAAAGACCTCTGATAGAGCTGCTCTTGAGGACGTGCTGAGATGGCAAAGACTGGTAGAATGAAAACTCTGTATTCTGGAACTTTCTCCATCCTTTACCACAACCCTCAAAATCTAACTATGTCATATCCGATCCACTTAGGAGTCAGGCTCTGCTCGCCATGGGAAAAGGACTTGCAGAACGTTAGTCTTCCGAAATGTCTTCTGAATAAAAAAGGCTTGGGGATCTTCCCTGGTGGTTCAGTAGCTAAGACTTTATGCTCCCAATGCAGGGGGGCTTGGGTTTGATCGCTAGTCAGGGAACTAGCGATCTCATGCCACAGCTAAGAGTTTGCATGCAGAAACTAAAGATCCCACGTGCTATAACTAAGACCTGGCACAGTCAAATAAATAACTAAACACAAGTTTTAAAAAACAAAAAAGTTTCCGTGATCATCTAAGTTGATGAATGCTGCCTGCTATATCCTGTTTTTGGAGCATCACATATTACATAGTAAAGGCTCTGAGAAGACCTGTGGTAAAGAAATCTACTTCGTTTAATCCAGCGTTTCCTAACCATGAAATCTCATTTACCTCCCATGAGAGACTAGGGATGTATAAAAGCCTCAGTGAGAATGAGGAGCCAGAGGCGGAAAAGGAAGATGGAAATGCTGCTGACTCTGTACTTGCAAACCAGATCAGGTCAGGAGTGAGGCAGGAGGTGGAGGTGGAGAGAAAAGAGTGCAGGGGGCACAGTGCTGGTCCTACCACCCCATGGCCACCACGCACTCTGACTTCTGGCTAAGTGCAAAGAGGAGGGCCAGTCAGCAACTGGGACTCCCCCTGGGATATCTGGAAGACCTCAGGGCAGATTCCAATCCACCAGTCAAGAGCCGGGTTCTCGTTCCAGCTCGGTAATTTTCCAGCTGTGTAACTTTGAGCATGTTATTTAAGTTCCCTGGACCTCTCTTTCTTCAGTTCTAAAGATGAAATTAGACAAATACATGTAAACGATTTCCAACAGGTACCTAGGTATCACCCAGAGGACACGTTAAAATAGAGCACTGGCTCCCACCCCCAGGGTTTGACTCAGTATGTCTGGGGGGAGTAGATGAGTTCACTCTTCTGACTAGTTTCCAGGTTCCAAGTGGTCAGCTTGGTTAGTTTTCTGTAATTGTGGTTTCCATTCTGCCTGCCCTCTGATGGAGGGCAGAGGCTTATGGAAGCTTCCTGATGGGAGGGACTGGCTTTGAAGGAATCTGGGTCTTGCTCTGATGTGTATGGCCATGCTCAGTAAATCTTTAACCAATTCTCTGTTGATTGGTGGGGCTGAGTTCCCTCCCTGTAGTTTGGCCTGAGGCCAAACTAAGGTAGGAATAATAGCGACCTCCTTCAAAAAGATTGTTGTATTCAGTGCCCCTGATCCCACAGCAGGCCACTGTCAACCCAGGCCTCCATGGGAGGCTCCTGGACACTCACGGGTGTGTCTGACTCAGTCTCTTGTGGGGTCACTGCTCCTTTCTCCTGGGTCCTGGTGCACACAAGGTTTTGTTTGTGCTCTCCAAGAGTCTGTTTCCCCAGGTCTGTGGTCTGTAATCAAATCCCACTGGCCTTCAAAGTCAAGGCCTTCAAAGACTGGGGGTTCTCAGTCTCTTTGCCAGATTCTCAGGTTGGGAAATCTGTTGTGGGCCCTAGGACTTTTGCAAAAGCGTGAGAACTTCTTTGGTATAATAGTTCTCTGGTTTGTGGGTTGTCTGCTCTGTGCCTGTATGGTGGGTCTCACAAGCTGTGCGTCCCAGGTCTGCTGTAGCCAGAGCCTCGGTCCCCGTGGCAGGCCACTGCTGACCCGTACCTCCCCAGGAGACACTCAAACACTCAAAGGCAGGTCTGGCTCAGTCTACTTTGGGGTCCCTGGGTCCTGGTGCGCACAAGGTTTTGTTTGGGTCCTCTGAGCGTCTCTGGTGGGTATGGGGTTTAATTCTAAACATGATTTCACCCTCCTACCATCTTGTTGGGGTTTCTCCTTTGCCCTCGGACATGGGCTATCTTTTTTTTGGTGAGATCCAACATTGTCCTTAATGGCAGCATCCATATACTCTATACTCCAGTTGCTGAGGCCTCCATGGGTCGTGTAGGCGGGCATGGGGAGAGGTTCACTGCTGCTTCAAGGCCTGGGCCCGGCCAGGGGCAGCCGAAGGGAGGGCCCTGGAGCTCTACAGACACAGCCCTCAATCTCTTCTGGGCCTCCCCCACCCCCAGCTCACCTGCCAGCACAAGGTCAGAGGGCCTGGAGGGCCTGGGGAGCAGGTCACAATCTGTCTCTCACCACACTCGCTGCTGCAGGGACCACACAAACACACGCATACACACATACCCATCCTAACATCTATCAGAAAAAACAGTATCCCCTCCCCAGACCCTTCTCATGGATCCAGTTGGCAAAAACGATTGTCCAAAAGCAACCCCTCATCTCTCCCTGCCAGCCAAGAGTTCATCTTCAGGAAAGAGAGGACAATGTGGTGTTTGAGCCACAGACTTGGCTTATAGAAGGAAGAAGGGCTTTCCTCCCCTGGGCACCTCAGTGAACCTTCCTTGCTGAGCCCCATCCTCAGAGCTCCCATGAGCATCACAAGTTGGCATCCATCTTCTCTCCTGCAGCCTCTTCTGGTTTGGAGGCCCTTTCTCAGTTTCCAGCCTTCATCTGTGAAATCCAAAGGGGAAAGGGACCTCTGACTTCTCCCTGCTGTGGGGAGAGAGTGCTTGTCTTTCCACATATGACCTCACGGTCATAGGGCCTGTAACCCGTAAAAGAGCCAGATCTCAGGACCCACTGCCACTCTTAGTGAGAGCAGGAGAAGAGGGGCTAGAAACTGACATTCATCGGGCGTATACTAGCTGGGTGACATCAGGAAAATTACTTAACCTCTCAGAGTCTCAGAGACTTTATCCCCAAAATTGTAATACCTGGCTTCCCGGGTCCTCATAATATTAAATGGCACCTGTGCCAGTGTCTCGAACCTGGTATGTGCTCATTGATTAATTCAATAGACATTTGAAGTAAGTTCAAATGTCTATTGAGTGTATCCTCTGTATCAGGCACTGTTCTAGGCACTGGGGACTAACAGCGAATACACAGGACTAAAACTTCTCCCCTTGTGAAGTGTGTTTTATTGCTTAAGAATTATGGCTATTTATTATGATTTGTTAGGTATTATACTACACTTTAACCACTTATCTTTCTACATGTGTGCATATAGATGAATATATTTATATCGTTAGTTATGATTGTTTCCTTTTATTTATTTTATTAAAACTTTTTATTGTAGTATAATTGATTTACAATGTTGTGTCAGCTTGAGGTGTACAGCAAAGTGATTCAATTATATATGTATATTCTTTTTCAGATTCTTTTCCCTTATAGGTTATTACTAAATATTGAGTACAGTTCTCTGTGCTACACAATAGGTCCTTGTTGATTGTCTATTTTAAGTATAGTTGTGTGCATATGTTCATCCTAAACTCCTAATTTATCTCTCCCCCATTCCCTTTTATTTAGATAAAAGTTGAGTTTCAGAGGAATAAAGTAAGTTGTTCAGGTTCACAGAATCAGAAAGCAAGGAACCTAGAACTGAAATCTAGGTCTACCTGTCTCTTAAAAGTTGCTCTTTAAATTATGCTCTAGTCAGAGAAATAATCAGACCCACCAAAGCCTCAGAAAGTGGCAGCAACCATTCAGAGATGGCATCTTCCTTTTCCTTTTCATGTCAGCAGCTCTTGTTGCATTAGCCCCCTTTAAAAGGAATAATAGAGACGCTGATTTTCAGTGCTATGATCATCACTACAGACCCTACTGTGTGAGCCATAATTAATGGAGATGCCAACTGCCAACTAACCAGAAAACCTCCAGCATCATAAATCTGTCCCCTGCCTTCTCATGAGAAGTGATGGATGAGGGATTCAGCTTAAATATTTAACAAACAATAATTCAAATACCTATCCAACCATTTACAAGTTGGCATGTTTATAAATATAAGAGTTACACTTTCTTGCATTTTACATGAAACGTACTTAGGGTTGAATGGAGGGGCTGGAAATGCCCCATATTTTATGGGGAAGAATCTGGGGGAGGAGATGGAATTAGCCTCCCAGTCTTGGTTCAACTTGAATCTATGAAACTTCCAGCTACTATCATGTACCCTTGTGTCACGCCCTCACCTTGCTGGTAAGCAAATTAACCACAGATAATGTGTTAGAAGGCCCAGCTGTGCAGCTGGAATAAGATGCCAGAGCCTGATCGCCTTTCCGTCAGCAACTCCAAGGATGAAACCTAACACACGGCCAACAGTACAATGAATTATTAACTTTGAGCCTCCACGATCTCTGTTGCTTGAATGGTCGTCTCTCTGGCTGTAATTCAGCCTGCTTCCTCCTTCCCCACTTCCCAACAGACAACCAGGAAGGAGGCCCAACTCTGGGAAGACATTCTAGCCCAGTAGCCAGGGGTTGTGAGCCATGAATGTCTGGATGCTGGATGTTGTTTGAATTTAACTGTTTTGAATGAATAAAGTCTAAGTCAGCATTGACAGCAGTGATTTATCTGCACTTCACAATTATTGAATTTAGATGCTCCATTCACTGGGTGATTTATTAAACTGCTCTCCCCTCCGAGGGAGAATCAAAGCGCCTCCTTGGGCCCTAATGGATAGACACTTTGGAGGCACTTAGGGAAGCCATTGTTGATAAGACTTACTACCTAAAAGAGCACCCTGGCTCATGTTGTCTCTGCACGGAAATAACCTCCATTATTTGTGTTTCCTTCACAGTCAATAACTCATCCTTTCCAAAGAAGGGTGGGGCTCTTGGCAAACACCTCTGATGCTGTAGGGGTTGAACTGTCACATCTGAACAATGAGTTGCCTGCCACGTTCACCTCCTTTCGCCCACACCTCCCACCTGTGTAGCCCAAGGTCCCTCCAGGTTGAAGAGAGATCCACAACTCTGGCCACGAGCTGCCAACCCTCCTTGATCACGGGTTCTATCTCCCTGTGTCTGCCCCTCAAAACAATTCCAGTTAGGACCTCTTCTCAAAACAATGCAGATACTGAAAGACATCAGTGGGAATGGAGAGGAGGGAGGGGCCATGAATTGAATCGAATCCAGGTTTGGAACGCCTACCACCCTCATGATTGAAAAGGGCATTGGCATCTCTGTGCCACCAGCCATGGATGATTCCAAGTGGCGAATGGGCTGATAATGAAATGAACCCCAGTCAGCAGCTATCTGGTGTGGCATCTTGCCTCATCTTTCTTCTACTCTGGGAAAACAAAATTAACTTATTGGGCAGAAAAGGATAAAACAATGAAAGTCAAGTTCTCCCTGCAGAGGCCCCAGTTCTAGGTCTGTCTCAGATTCAGATTTCAAGGGCAGAGGTCAGTTATTTTGAAAGAAGACAAAGGAAAAGCAAAGATGATCCAAGACAATGATTAATAAACATCAGAAGGCACGATATGTTTGAATAGAAGAAACTTGTATAAAAGACAGTAATGGTAACTCACACGTGAACAGTTTGTGATCATTGCAAAGCACATTCGCAATCATTTTCATGGAGCGGGGCAGGACTGATCCAAAGGAGAATAAGGAGATGGACTCTGATATGAGAGGAGGGAAAGAACTAAAACGTAATTATTAGAAACAAAGTAACTTATAAATACATTTAGGAGAAAGAGGGCTAGTCAGGAAGACCTTATGGAGAAAACCTGCGGTACTGCAGACCTGTGGTTTCTCTCCCTGACAGGAAGGAGTCAGTATGGATCATAAATCTTATGGCCACACATCCAAGTTTTCAGTCTGTTTTTTTACCCATTGGTGTTGCTGCCCAGACAGAGCCTCAGGCAGAATTTCCTCCTCACCTGTGTACCTTGGCTTGGGTTGAGAGCAATTGTAATGGCTGTGCTTTTTCTTGCTCAGGAAATTTGCGCCTGCTTGGAGCAGAGTGACTGTAGCAGAGTGAGGAGCCAGGCTTTTCATTGGAGGCTCATAGTCATTCCGGGAAGTAAATATTATTAGTTCTATCTTTAAAACAAGCCAACAGAGGCACAGAGGGGTTGAGTATACCCATCTCAAAGCTACACATTCATATTATTTCTTACAGAGCAGAGATTCTAGTCCGTGTGTTTCAATCTCTCCCACACCCCAGCTCTTTCCTTGTTTTCTACAAAGAAGAGAATTAGGAGTCGGTGGCAAGAGAAGGCCATGTAGGTGGGACCTAGGGCTCCTGTGTCTAGATTAACCAGAACCTTCCCCTCTCTTTTGCACACTACAGTTCCAAGTACAATCTTAGGGAAAAGACTTTGGGGTTCTCAAATACCTTTGAATACTACTATCATAGACAAACTAACTTTCTTTTTACTGATGACTGGATATGAAGATGAAATGAAAAATCTGAATGGCTCTTATATAATAGCTGTTTTTCACAAAAATAATCCCTTTCATTGACCCAATGCTAACATAAGCTGGAACAACAAACAGACTACTGAACCTTATACACAGTAAGGTTTCAGAAATATTGATTAAACTGAATTGAAAGTCTCACATACACTGGCAGCTGTTGCTCATGAGTAAAGGCCCTGCTTGCCTCTCTTAGGGTCAGCAAAAGCCAGATGCTTATCTGGAATTCAGGATGAGGCAAGAGTAGGCCAGATGTAAGTTGCTCCTTCTTGAAGGACAGAAACTTTTCAGCATTTTGGCAATTATTATTGAGAAACCACCCAGGGAGAAGGTAGTTTTAAACACAATTAGGATTCTATTTTAAGGAGAAATCAGAAACTGCCCATTTAACGCTAATGTTTGATCTACTGTGAAACAGAAGAGGGAGAAGCTATTACAAATTTGCTAATACCATCAAAACTTATAAAGTGATAAAATGAAGTGACATGAAGAAAAGGCAGTCACCCCAAGCATGAGGCAGGCTAATAGCTGCGAATATAGAAGAGAGCAGAGAATTATTCTGAAAACCAGTGAAATAGATCACAGTGTTTTATGGCCTCTCTGCATGGTGACCCGAGGACATTCCTGGTTCTTGACCAGTTAGAATGATCTCCAAAGCAGGACACATACTCCAGGGATCTAGCATAGTGATTGGAATTGCTATTTGCATTTGTTTCATTTCATCTATTAAAATGACTATTTTTGTGTGATTCTTTAATATTACCCATGTATTAGTACAGAGAACTTCCCTGGTAGCTCAGTGGTAAACAATTCTCCTGTCAATGCAGGAGACTCAGGTTTGATCCCTGGGTGGGGAAGATCCTCTGGAGAAGGAAATGGTAACCCATACCAGTATTCTTACCTGGAGAACTCCATGAATAGAGCAGCCTGGCGGGCTGTAGTCCATGGGGTCGCAAAAGAGTCAGACACTACTGAGCGACTAACCAACAACAACACAAATATAATCTTAAATAAACATATAGCTATCTCTACTACCCAACACTTGCTGTCAGAGTGCTGGAGCCAAATCAATTCAAATGAATTTCAGGATAAATTTTTTTTTGCTATCTAAACTCTTACTACTTGCTCTTGGAATCTTGGGAGGGCCAAACTGACTTGGATAAACTGGTACTCACTATTCAAATACACTATCCCAACTCAGGAGCTGACATAATTGGGTAATGAAGGATAGTTGTGTGTAATCATGGAGGTGCCAAAGGTGGTTTGTTGCTATTGTTGTTTTAATGTTTTTTGAATTTTTTTAAAATTTAAATTTATTTTTAATTGGAGAGTAATTGCTTTACAATATTGTGTGGTTTCTGCCGTATGTCAACCTGAATCAGCCATAGGTATATGTATGTTCCCTCCTTCTTGAACATCCCTCCCACATCTCACCCGATCACACCCCTATAGGTTTTTATTTACTTATTTTTTAACTGCACCATGCAGCATACAAGATTTTAGTTCCCTGACCAGGGATTGAACCCGTGCCCCCTGCAATGGAAGTGCAGATTCTTAACCACTGGACCACCAAGGAAGCCCTGTTTTTGTTTTTTAACTAAGATGCACTGTCAATGGAATTTAGGAAATGGCCACATTGATAGGTCTGATGTTGAGTCACAGGCTGGACTTGCCAGACCCTGGGTCATCCAATAGCTCCAGACCAAGCAAAATGCTGCTTTTGTGTTCCTGTCTAGAGTGAAGTTGCATCTGTCTTAAAAATTAGATTCTGATACATGTATAAGGTGAAAATTTCATGTCATCAAAATTTCCCTTAAAAATCCCTGAGAAAAATACTATGTTGGAGGTTGATGAACTGTCTTTTGGTAAGTCCATGATGGGCAGGGTTTTTTTGTTTTTTTCAGTTTGGGGAAAAAATAAATCACCATTTCTTGATTGAATCCTCATAAAGATATTGGACTGCACTTTGAGGCCATGTGGTACCAGAAATTCACATCTTTAAATATCAGAATCAAACTCAGTGCAGCAACACATTTTATAAGAGGCCATGGGGAAGACAGATCCCCTGAGAAAGAGCCAATTCCAGTCTCCCCTTTTCATGCTAATCACAGGCAGATGTGTTGAATGGACTGAGAGTAAATTCTGCACCCTCTCCACCAACTACCGAAGCAGAAGTCAACTGAGTGGGGTGATGGTTGCCTAACTCTACATCTATACTTAAAACAATTGAATTGTTTACCTTAAATGAATGAATTGCATAGTATATAAATTATGTCTCAATAAAGTGACCCCATGGACTATAGACTGCCAGGCTCTTCTGTCCATAGGGATTCTCCAGGGAAGAATACTAGAATGGGTTGCCATACCCCCCAAGAGATGAATTCAGTACCACTTCCAGCCCCAGGCTCTTCTCCTGGGCCCCACACTTTAGAGATCCCTGTCTTTGGCTCTCCTATAACTGTACCTTCCCTGCAGGTTGAATGCCCATCAGGCTAAGGGAACAAGTCCACCAAGATCCTTCACTGCCCCTTGTAGGCCATTCTATTGGTACTTGGCACCCTGAAATTCCTACACAAATGGCCCCAATTTGCTTTGATGGCTTGCAGAGTCTCTTGATGAGAGCATGCTTTGTCACAGGTGTGCATACTCATAATTTTGAGGGTATAATCTAGGGACTGCTCTATGCATTTGGGTGGGCATGTAGACAGAGCTTGAACATTGAGGTTGGGCTTTCCAGGCATGTGCATAAGATTCCTCACAGTGCAGGGCTAAAGTGGAGGTAGGAAAAGAAGGGGGTTAGCCTTGATTCAGTGGCCCTTATTTCTACTCTTATTCCCATATCCTCATACGTTAGAACATACCAGCAATGAGGAACAGTCCCAAAATCAGAGTAAGTATCAGCTTACCAGACTTTTCCCAATGAAAGTACACTTCTTTCTCAGAAATCCCCAAACAGTGATGGCTAACATACATTAAATATTAGGCTCTTTCTTTAATATATTTAACCAGCATTATCTCATTTCTTTTTTTTTTAATATTTTTTAATGTGGACCATTTTTAAAGCCTTAATGAATTTGTTACAGTGTTGCTTCTATTTTATATTTTGCCAGGTTTTTTTGGTCCTGAGGCATGTGGGAATCCCAGCTTCCCAACCAGAGATTGAACCCGCACCTCTTGCATTGGAAGGTGAACTCTTAACCACTGGGCCGCCAGAGAGTCCCTCTCATTTATTTCTTACAATGAGGTGGATGCTGTTTTCACCCCAACTTCCCTAATGAGAACACTGGAGCTTACAAAGGTTAAGAAAATAGTCAAGTCAGAATTTGGTAACAGGACAATCTCACAAATTCCCACCAAGCCATACTGCCTCCCTAGGAATGCCTAACTCATAGACGAGATTGTGTGAGCAAGAAACAGGCCTCTTTTTTAGCATCTAACAATTCTGAGAGTGATACAAAAAGGAAAAGAACATGTATATCTTCCAACAGAATAGTTGACCAAGTTCCTTTCCTTCAAACAAGACCAGATAACACAGGACGTGCATAAGTATTGTAATATGAATCACGTTGGCAGAGGACATTTTCATTTTTCTCTGCAGCCTGAAGCAATGGGTTGTCAGTTATTCCTCCTAAGATTAATCTTTCTGCATCAGAGATATGGAGATTAAGGG
Organism: Dama dama; assembly: GCF_033118175.1. Taxonomy (NCBI): domain Eukaryota; kingdom Metazoa; phylum Chordata; class Mammalia; order Artiodactyla; family Cervidae; genus Dama; species Dama dama. Next base: position 81,530,960 of record NC_083700.1, read on the forward strand.
TTCAGGGCATGATGACTTATGCACATATGAATATGATTTTCTATATGTTACTAAAAATTTGGTTCACAAAGCATTCCTTCCCTCTGAAACCTCAGTGCCATAGTTACTTGAAACTTACTGATCTGCTCAGGGGTGGTTTTCTCGAGGTTGCAAACAGGACCTCCACATTTACCAGCCCAAAAGTTGTTTTAGGACGGCTGGCTCAATTCCTGTGTGGACACAATTAAAAACAATTGATAATGAATGAATATTCATGAGCATATCCCATTTTTAGGTGGCACCCCCATTCTACAGATGGGGAAACTAAGTCTGAAAGAAATGGCGTAAATTTTCTAAAGTGGTAGGTGAGAGTCAGAAATCAAATCAGTCACCTGATGCCACTTGGCTTATTGGAGTCTGGCATTTTCACAGATATTTTCTGCCATTTTCTCAAATGTGTGACTTCTGTCTTAACCTAGAGAATTGTATTGAGTTGTGAGAGTTAGACCATAAAGAAGGCTGAATATCAAAGAATTGATGCTTTCCAATTGTGGTGCTGGAGAAGACTCTTGAGAGTCCCTTGGACAATAAGGAGATCAAACCAGTGAATCCTAAAGGAAATCAACCCTGAATATTCATTGGAAGGACTGATACTGAAGCTGAAGCTCCAATACTTTGGTCACCTGAGGCTAAGAGCCAACTCATTGGAAAAGACCTTGATGCTGGGAAAGATTGAAAGCAGGAGGAGAAGGGGGCAATGGAAGATGAGATGGTTGGATGGCATCACCAACTCAATGGACATGAAGCCTGGCATGCTGCAGTCCATGGGGTTGCAAAGAGTTGGACACGACTGAGCAGCTGAACAATAATGGAATTTTATAGGAATAGAAACCATCTTGGCAGATGATTCCCCAGCCTCCACTTCTCCATCTTCTCCCAGGAATAGCACCCAGATCTTGGTGTGGAGAGCAGCTCTTTCCTGGGCTGAGACCCCCTCTCTTGCAGGGGAGGTCACTTCCTCCTCATCTCCAGAGGGGGCTCTGATTGGCTTTAGTAGTTCAGCTTATCTCACTCCAATCCACCAGGATCTTCAGGATGGGCATGGGACCCAGTCTGCCTGGTGAGATGTGAGAAGACAGCTGTGGGGACTTCCAGGAAAGAATTTAAATTTCTTTTTTCATCCACAGTAACAACTGGAAGAGACTAGTCTTCCTCCTTTGGAGCATATACTGTACGAAAGGAGGCCTGAAAACACTTGTCATTCTTGCAACCACAGAGGAGGCAGCTCGGGAAAGGGGAAGAGAAGGGGAGCTGACCCACAGAAGAGGGCAGAGTGGAGGGAATGTCAGAGAAATGAAGATGAAGCCATGACAGTGTGACCTCTAGATCATCTCACACCTAAACATATCACTTTTGCTTAATTTTGATTGAGCTAATATAGTGGGGTTTATCTGGGATTGCGAAGAGTTGGACACGACTGAGCAAATTCACTTTCACTTTTCACTTTCACGCATTGGAGAAGGAAATGGCAACCCACTCCAGTGTTCTTGCCTGGAGAATCCCAGGGACGGGGGAGCCTGGTGGGCTGCCGTCTATGGGGTCACACAGAGTCGGACACGACTGAAGTGACCTCAGCAGCAGCAACAGCAGCATCTTCACTTTACATATGAGAAACTGAGGCTCAGAAAGGCTGAATAACTTATCAGGTCCCCATAGTTAGAAAGGATGGAAATAATGTTCTTTTACCTCAAGTCTATGACTGCTTCAATGTTTTAAAAGATGCTTTCCCCAAACTTGGGTCAAGCCATAGTTTTTTCCTCTTTACCCAGGAAAAATAAGCAGACAACCACTCCACAGAAGATTTATAGAGAAAAGGCCAGAAGACATTGAAAAGAACAATAAGGCCATTGTAACAGAAAGAGCTGTACTAAAGCCAACAGAACCAACAGAATTGGGAATGGCCAATCTTGGGCGTTCAGAACAAGTTCTAAAATAAATGTTGATTGATTTGTTAGAAACCAGGGAGGCTATTTTTTCAAATAATTAGTTGGGACCTCGAAATATTTTCATTACGATGTCAAAATCTGTGGAACAAAAATAAGAAATGTGATAAAAAATAAAGCATAAAATATTAACTTTCGATTAGATCTTAGACATCATTTTATCCTACTTCCCACTATTGAAGAACTTCCTTTTACCACATTCCTAATAGGGGGTCATCCTACCTCTATTTGAATACCTCCATTGATGGAGAGCTCACTGTCTCATAAGGTAGCCAGTTTGGCATTAAATTACACTGTACTCTGATTTAATTAATGAAAAATTAAAAATTTTTAATTTAACCAAAACCAGAAAGTTTACAGAATAATATTTTGTATTCTTTTGACTTATTTATTATATTTTAACTTTTTTTCTTCTCAGTATTTCCTGTTATTTTATAAACCTTCCTCTGACTTGGCAAACAGCTTGTATGTTCTATGTATTCTACCCTGAAAGAAGAATGGCCAAGCAGAGAATAAAGGAAAATCAGGAGTTAAGTAATAGATTTAGGGATTTAGATATCAAGAAAGACTATCCTACCTTCAGAGCAAATAGCATCATCAACAACAAAAAGATTTTCCAGACTGGAGAAGGTAGGAAAGTCACAGAAGAAACACAGAGAGCTTAGACATAGTGGGGTGCCTGCATCCCTCCCACACCCACCTGAGGTCATGCTCTGAGTGAGGGAAGAGAGCATAAATTCCAGACAGGTTTCAGAAGGTCAAGAGGCTTCTCTCCTGTGAGGAGCATCTATGAAGTGGGGAGATACACCAGAGTAGAAATAACCCTATGGATTATCCAGGGATACAACTCTGCCACGGACACGCAGACTTTCCCACAGCACAGCATGGTAGGGGGGTGGGCCCTTGCTGATGGGAAGAAGTGGATTCCATGATGCCCAGCAAGGGCTCATGACACAAGATCACATGAGTGCTAAGTAGTTTCAGTCATGTCCAACTCTTTGCACCCCCATGGACTATAGCCCACCAGGCACCTCTGCCCAAGGGATACTCTAGGCAAGAATATTGGAGTGGGTTGCCATGCCTTCCTCCAGGAGATCTTCCCAACCCAGGGATGGAACCCTCGTCTTCTGCATTGGCAGGCAGATTCTTTACCACTGAGCCACCAGGGAAGCCCATAAGATCACAAAGAGGTGGCAACATCTCAGTGAGCCAAGGGAAGTGAATAATGACCAAGGGTCAGAGTCCCCTTCATGTCTGCCTTTCTGGGATTTTGGTGGAAGCCTTAACAGGAAGCGTTCCCTCTCTCCACCACCTCCTTCCCTACTAGAGTGAGGGCACATGACCTATGGCCACTAATTGAATGCTTCTACCCATAAATTTGACTCTTGAGTGAGTGAAGCAAAGACAAAGGATGATGAGGCCAGCCGCAGGAAGGCTCTGTTTGTTACTGGTTATAGCTACATCCTGGCCAGCTTCTCCAGGTGCCTAGCCTTGCTTGGTTCCTAACAGTTTTCCAAACCTTGAGTTATCCAATGTCTTCTAATGAATTTTTTTAAACGAAAGTTAGTCAGACTCTCTTTCTGTTCTTGTTATTTCCCAGTATAGAGATCTGTACCAAGGAATTCGCAGCAAGTTCTTCACATCAGAAGGGCTTTAAGGCAGCAATCTGGGATTAGGCTTCCTTGGTGGCTCAGTGGTAAAGAGTTCACCTGCCAATGCACAGGACATGGGTTCAATCCCTGGTTTAGGAAGATCCCACATGCTGCAGGGCAACTAAATCCCTGGGCCATAAAATTGAGCCTGTGCCCTAGAGCCTGTAAGCCACACTTAATGAGCTCATGTGCCACAACTACTGAAGCCTACTTGCCCTAGAACCCGTGCTCTGCAACAAGAGTAGCCCCCAAAATGAGAAGCTCACACACCAGAACTAGAGAGCAAGCCCCTGCTTGCTGTAAGTAGAGAAAAGTCTGCACAGCAACAAAGATCCAGCACAGCCAAAAAAAAAAAAAAAAAAAAATGGAGGGGAACCAGAAAAATATCTGGGATTGATTACATTGCCTCAGCGTTGAGTTGATGACAATGATCATCTTTCTAGGATTCAGAGAATAGGAAACTAAGCCCATGGTTCATGGCAGCAGATCTTATTACCTGTGGTCATTTGTATGAAGAGCTCAACAAAAAGCAAGGTTTTAAGACCATAGTCTTAAGACAGTGTACAAGACAGGAGGAGTTCGAGGATTTAGGATGGAGTGGATGCTTCTACTGGCTGTGGTTAGTTTATTAAAAGAGAACAAGTTTAAGTACCCCCTCCCCCAAATTCTCATTTAAAATATGTATTAAACCCAGCAACTTATTATGGAAGTGCTAAATGAACATCCAGCTGCTAAAAGCCACATATATGAGAGATTGGAAAACAAATTTAAAGTGGGATCTGAGGTTTACAGAATTATATCAACTGAGTTCCCAGCCTTGTCATGCCTCTTAGAAGAAGGTTAAGGAATGGATGGAATGAGGATGTAGGAAAGACTCAGAGAACTCAGCTCAGAGAGTAGCAGCTCTTCTCTTTTTTTGACTTTTTGTTTTTTGCTCAAAGACACTAGAACTCCCTTATTCATAAGAATTACACTGATCGAAGGTGTCTATTTTTATGATCTGCTTTACAGACACCCTCCCTTATTTTCAGGATCAGAGTTAGAATACCCACTGGGGAAGTGAGTGGTAAAAAGTCAAAGGCATATAACAAGTAACTTGCAAAACTTTGCTAATTTACACCTTCCAGGATCTGGGGAATATGTGTGGGAATGAATTCTGTAGACTCTTGACTAAGGACAGAAGAACATAATTTCAGACCAAGTTGAAGTCACTGATGTGGATGCACTCCGCAGAGACTCCAGATTCTGCCGCAAGTTTGAACAGCTGGGAGTAGATACCGTTGTTTGTTCAGTTGGTTGACAGAAATCTGGACTCAGTGGTGGCCAACACTAAACAGAGTTGAGATGTCATAAATTCCTTGATATCAAGTAAAGGAAAGAATTCAAAGACTTTGAGAGATAGAAAGGCTGGAGGGAATTTATCAGGAATGACTTACCCTCTCACTCCCTAACTATGTCTCCCAGGAGAGTGCAAAGGACATTCCCTTTGCCAAAGTCTTGAGAAATACCTCGGTGAGGGGCACACCAGCATCTTTGCCGTAGCCACTGCTATCTTTAAGCCTGGGGCTACTGATGGGAGCCTCGATTTACATGGGGTCCCTGGATTCAGCGAGGGTGGAAGGAAGCCAGGGCAGCAGACACCATGCAGTAGCTTGTCAATAGCAGAAGTGGAAGCCGAAGGGAGACTCCTCTTGTCCCCTCCCTGAGGATATGTAGCTTTAATTAAGTCAATGAGACTTTTCCTACCCAGAGCTCTGAATCTTTTATCAGATGTTTCTTTTGCAAATATTTTCTCCCAGTCTGTGCCTTGCTTTCTCATTCTTTCGACATTGTCTTTTGCAGAGCAGAAGTTATTAATTTTAATGAAGTCCAGTTTATCAATTATTTCTTTCATGGATCATGCTTTTGCTGTTGTATCTAAAAAGTCATCACCAATGCCAAGGTTATCTAGGTTTTCTCTTGTGTTATCTTCTAGAAGTTTTGCACTTTGCATTTAGGTTTATGATTCACCTTGTGTTAATTTTTGTGGAGCGCAAAAGGTCCATATAGAGATTCACTTTTTTTCATGTGGATGTAAAGCTCTTCCAACACCATTTGTTAAAAAAACTATCTTTGCTCCCCTGTATTGCCTTTGCTCTTCATCAAAGGTCAGTTGACTATATTTATGTGGATCTGTTTCTGGGCTCTCTATTCTGTCCCATTGACCTATTTGTTCTTTCACCAATACCACACTGTCTTGATTACTGTAGATTTATAGAAAGTCTTGAAGCCTGGTACTGTCAGTCCTTCAACTTTGTTCTTCTCCTTCAATATGCAGAGCCCCAAATCTCAAGCAAGTAAAATAAAAATGATGGATGATGAGACTATTTGAGAAGCTTAGCATAAACATCCAACTACTCAACCCTACTTAACATGACTTGATATTTTACAAAGCTGAAGATGATCAAGTCTTAGTTATCCCTCCAATTTTGTCGTTGCTCTCTTACCTATCTGCTAGGCTCCAACCACATTGACCATGCCTAAGTTCCTTAACCTTGTCCAGATTTCCCTCTCCTCATAGCTTTCATGCATGCTATTTCCTCTGCTTAGAGTAGTCTTCCAGCTATGGCCTGGCTAACCCCCTCATCCTTCAGGTTTCAGATACAATAACCCCTTGTTCCTCGGTGGTAAAGTATCCACCTGCCAATGCAGGAGACACCAGTTCTGTCCCTGGGCTGGGTAGATCCCCTGGAGAAGGAAATGGCAACCCACCCCCATATTCTTGGGCTTCTCAGGTGGCACCAGTGGTAAAGAACCCACCTGAGAATGGAGGAGACTTTAGAGATGTAGGTTCGATCCCTGGTTTGGGATCCCTTGGAGTAGAAAATGGCAATCTACTCCAGGATTCTTGCCTGGAGAATCCCATGGACAGAGGAGTCTGGTGGGCTCCAGTCCATGGAGTCACACAGAGTTGGATGTGACTGAAGCAACTTAGCATGCAACCCTTTTTTATTAGGTCTTCCCTACTTTATACTCTTCTCTTTATTTTTCTTTATAGCTCTTATCAGAATGTTAGTTACATTTTAATTTGTGTATGTTTTCAGTAATGTCTGTCTGTTCAAGAAATGTTTTAGGTTTCATGAAGGGAGAGGTCATTTTTACTTTGTTCCTTGCTATGTCTGAAGCTGCTGACTTCTGAAGAGTGGACTTAATGGAGAGATGGTGTTCAAAAATTATTTGCTAAATGAATGCTGTATATATGTTGTTTTGATTATTATTCCTCACTTGTATAATGGAAACATCTTTTCACATCAATAAACATCAATCCATAATGTCATTTTCAGTGGCACCATAGTATTCTACAATAAGGATAGTGGTGACGATGATAATAGTGATCTTTATTTGAGCATTACTCTCCTCCAGGCCCTGTTGTAAGTACCGCAAAAGGATCACGCCAAACTGTGGAAAATTCTTAAAGAGATGGGAATACCAGACCACCTTACATGCCTCCTGAGAAACCTGTATGCAGGTCAGGAAGCAATAGCTAGAACCGGACATGGAAAAACTGACTGGTTCCAAATTAGAAAAGGGGTTCAACAAAGCTGTATATGGTCATCCTGCTTATTTAACTTTTATGCAGAGTACATTATGCGAAACGCCAGGCTAGCTGGAATCAAGATTGCTGGGAGAAATATCATCAAACTCAGATATGCAAATGACACCACTGTAATGGCAGAAAGATGCTGCTCCTTGGAAGAAAAGCTATGACAAACCTAGACAACATGTTGAAAAGCAGAGACATCATTTTGCCAACAGAGGTCCATATAGTCAAAACTATAGTTTTTCCAGTAGTCATGTATAGATGTGAGAGCTGGACCATAAAGAAAGCTGAGTGCTGCAGAAATGATGCTTTTGAATTGTGGTGCTGGAGAAGACTCTTGAGAATCCCATGGTCAGTAAGGAGATCAAACCAGTCAATCCTGAAGGAAATCAACCCTGAATAATTTTTGGAAGAACTGCTGCCAAAGCTGAAGCTCCAATACTTTGGCCACCAGATGCAAAGAGCTGACTCATTGGAAAAAACTCTGGGTGTTGGGAAAGATTGAGGGCAGGAGGAAAAGAGGGCTACAGAGAATGAGATGGTTGGATGGCATCACGAACTCAATGGACATGAACTCAAGCAAACTCAGGGAGATAGTGGAGGACAGAGGAGCCTGTCATACTGCAGTCCATGAGGTCGCAAAGAGTCAGACACAACTTAGTGACTGAACAATAACAAAAACCTATGCCAGACATTTGTATTATTCTTGCTTTAGAAATGTGGAAATTGAGACAGAAGACTTAAGTAACCTTCCTCAGCTTCTCATACCCTGTATCCCAGGCATTTTTGACTTCAGACCCTGTGCTCTTAATCTTGATGTTATACTGCAAAAAAATTTCTATTTTATTTTACCAAAGTTCTTACTGAGGTCCATTTAAGTTGCTTCAAACTTTGGGTCATTGAAAATACTGGAATTAATTCCCAGTATTTTTGAACAATTATCAAATTATATTCAAAAATATTTTGCCAAAGTCTTAGCCAGATTTAACATTTTTCCATCAGTCACATGAGAATATCCTTACTCACATACTTTGACTTTTTAGAAATTTAATGAGAGAAATAGGGCCACACAGTTTAGCAAACAAAAACAGAAAGCCCAGTTAAATTTAAATTTCAGATAAATAACAAATAAGTTTTTAGTATATGTATGTCCCAGGAAATATTTGAGACACATACTACTTAGTTATATTACATGTAACATTTAGGACCTACTTACACTAAAAAAATTATTCATTGCTTTTCTGAAACTCAAATTTGAATTCAATTCCAATTTAGTTGAGTGACCTGTGTTTATCTGGTGAGCTTAAAGAGAAAAGAAGTACTTCGTTTAAATTTGTCTGCCTACCTTTCAGTAAGTGCTTATTACAAAATGTATTTATGAAGCAATAGCTAACTGCTGGGTACTTTGATAACAAAAAAGAATATATAGTTCCTGACACCAACCAGTAAACTGTCCAGCAAGGGAGAAACACATAGTTAAATCTAACACAAGGTGGAGAGGACAATGACGAAGACAGGGATGTCCATGAGAGACACTGAATACCAGACAGGTGAGTATTCCTGTGTGCATGAGTGCTAAGTCGCTTCGGTCGTGTCCTACTCTATGCAACGCTATGGACTGCAGCCTGCCAGGCTCCTCTGTCCTAAAAGACTCTTAAAGATGAATAGAATTTAGCTGCCCTCAGGGGTGGTGGAGTATTTCAAGAGAACAGGAGTATATCAGTCAGTAAGTCAGTTCAGTCACTCAGTCGTGTCTGACCCTTTGCGACCCCATGAATTGCAGCACACCAGACCTTCCTGTCCATCACCAACTCCCGGAGTTTACTCAAACTCAGGTCCATCAAGTCGGTGATGCCATCCAGCCATCTAATCCGCTGTCATCCCCTTCTCCTCTTGCCCCCAATCCCTCCCAGCATCATGGTCTTTTAAAATGAGTTAGCTCTTCACACTAGGTGGCCAAAGTATTGGAGTTTCAGCTTCAGCATCAGTCCTTCCAATGAACACCCAGGACTAATCTCCTTTAGGATGGACTGATTGGATCTCCTTGCAGTCCAAGGGACTCTCAAGAGTTTTCTCCAACACCACAGTTCAAAATCAAAAGCAAAAAGCAGCCTGGCTGTGTCAGTGATCACAAGCAATCGATATGGCTGTAACCCAAGTGGGAAGCAGGGAGTGATGAGAAATGAGCTTGGGGATTGAGGTAGGAGCTGAATCATGAATATGGTGTGCCTATGTGCTCAGTCGTGTTCGACTCTTTGTGACTCCATGGACTGTAGCCTACCCGTCTCTGTCTATGGAATTTTCCAGGCAAGAATATTGAAGTGGTTTGCCATTTCCTACTCCAGGGGATCTTCTTAACCCAGGGATCAAACCGTGTTTCTTGCATCTCCTACACTGGCAGGCAGACTCTTTACAGCTAGTGCCACCTGGGAAGTTCCATGAATGTGGATCATCGTATTAGCCACACAACTGAATGGAACAAGATTTGAAGCAGGACAGTAACAGGGATGTCCGCTCTGCTGTCCAGAGTAGCTGCTGCTGTGTCTATGTCCCATTTCTGGTGTTAGCTTCTCTGAACCAACACCAGTTGATGACTGGGGGCATCTTCTCAGGACTGCTCTGGGAAAGAATACTGACCAAGCCATGTCATAAATGCCTGTTCACTGTCTTCCCCATGAGATTTCCTGAGGGCAGGAATCATTTCTTTGGCACATCTACATCTGTAGCATCCAATTACACATCACTTTTCCAGAATCCTAAATATTTGCACCCAGGGGTTGCTGCATTCATGATCTTCAGCTGGACCATATTCTCTCTGCTTCTAGATCAGGACTTTCCTAGTGGCTCAGATGGTAAAACGTCTGCCTACAATGCAGGAGACCTGGGTTCAATCCCTGATTCGGGAACATCTCCTAGAGAAGGAAATGGCAACCCACTCCAGTATTCTTTCCTGGAAAATCCCACAGATGGAGGAGCCATGGACTACAGTCCATGGGGCCTCAAAGAGTTGGACACGACTGAGCAACTTCACTTTTAAATTTCTAGATTATACTCAACCTTCAGATGGACTGCCAGGCCCTAAATATATTGTCAGGAGCTTCCCTAGTGCCGAGAGCCCATTAATCTTGCAGCCTGGAAATGAACTTCTTTTCCCAGAACCTCATCACTGTCTCCCACCAGTCTTCCAGCAGCCAGATGACTTCCACTTTAGAAAATGTCCAATGAGAGTGGTTTGTGTCAATGACTACTTTTAGCAGAGCGTTAGGTAACAGATAGCATCCTTCTGCTCATCCCAAGGAAATGCTCTTTGGGGTGTCCCATGCCCACAGCTTTGGCTCTCTGCTATTCCCTCATCTTCCTTCCAGAGGCTCCTCCTCTCCTAGACCATGAGTTTTCTCAACTTTATAGGGAGTAGTTTTCTGTCATTCCCTTTGTTGCTGTTCAGTTGCTCAGTGTCCGAATTTTTGTGACCCCATGGACTGCAGCACACCAGGCTTCTTCTTCATTATTTCCTGGAGTTTGCTCAAACTCATGTTCATTAAGTCAATGATGTCATCCAACCATCTCATCCTCTGTCATCCCCTTCTCCTCCTGCCCTCAATCTTTCCCAACCTCAGGGTCTTTTCCAATGGGTCGGCTCTTCACATCAGATGGCCAAAGTATCAGAAGATGTATACAGCACGCATATATTGGTCTATCTTCACATATGCCTGGATGCTAAGCCTCTGTGACCACTGTCAGCAAGGATAACTCTGCTCTAGCTTTGCTGCTCTACAGATTCAAACCCTATGCAGCACTTGAGTGGGTCCCACTCTCAGTGCCCTGCTTGCTTCCTGGGCAGCTCTGGATGTGCCATCCTGCCTTGGTTTCTGTGTCTCTCCGAGGTTGTGAATCCTTATGGTTTAATTACAAGAACTTTGAGTCTGAAAAGCCTGGCTTGGAATCCCAGCCCAGTTGACTTTCATTGTATTTTTTAATTTAACCTGCTTCAGAATCCCATGATGATTGTGTTATTTTCTTTTGTATATAGACAAACAAAAACCCAAAACACCTATGGGTGTTAAAAAAGTTAAAGAATTGTCTCAAAATAGCCAAGCTAGTGAGTGGGGTAGCTGGGATTCAAACCTGGCTTCTGTGATTTTGAAACTCATGTTCTCTCTGTCACATGGTCTCCAGGCAAGAGCAATGCCCAGGGCCGGGGCAAATTCCTTTGCTTTTATGAGTTTCAACTTCCTCCTATCTAAAACAGAGTTAATAATAGGTTTGTAAGCGCTGCCTCTCAAGATGGTTGTAGAGAGTAAATAGAATTATGTAAATTAGGCACCTAGCCTAGAGCCTGACAACTGTGCAAGAAATATTTCCTTCCCGCCTGGCTGTGTCCAACTGGGCAAATTTTCCCATGGCCTTAGTAGGTGGGCAGCTCTGAGGAGACAGTGGGTGTGCCAGCCACTCCAGCTTGGGAGGAGCTGCTTTGAGAAGCGCAGGTGGATGAAAGCTCTTTCACCCAACTGTTGCAGAAAGGGGGACCCCTTCCAGGGCCCGAGAGGGGGCTGTTGTCCAACACTCAGAAATGAATTGTCTGAGGAGACACATAGGCTGACAAAGCTAGACAGGGAGGGGGTGCCTGGGCAGAGAGCAGCAGGGTAAGGAAACCCAGGAGGGCTGCTCCGCTCACTGTCTCAAGTTTTGTGGCGATGGGATTAGTTTCCTGGTGGTCTTTGGCCAATCAGTCTGAATCAGAGCCCTTCTTGGTGACGCACACATTGCTCAGTCAAGATGGATGCCACCAAGAAGGATTCTGGGAGGTGGTTGGACACGTGGTGCCTCCTTTTGACCTTTCCTGAACTCTTCAAATTGGTGGGGGCTTGTTAGTTCCCTGAGCCTTACCAGGACCTCCTGTCATAAAATAACTCACACAAATGGCTACTACGCTGCCTGACCAGGGTGGGTGGTTTCCGTCAGTGCGATTCGCCTAACACAACCACCAGGTTGGAATGGGCAGAGTCCAGACAAGCACCTGGGAGACACCTTCTCACACATCAGGAAGCATCTCAGCCACCGAGATGGTCTGAGACCTCACCTGGGACCTTCCCCACTGCACCAGGGAAACCAAATATTCATGAACCTGAGACATCCCAGGTGACCACTAATGGGCTCAGCAAGGGTTTGAGAGAAATATTCTCTACTTTTTGGTACTTCTTATCTCCCCATTCCATCTGAGCATGCCCACGGCCCTGCTCTGAGTTACAAGGACATAAATCTCCATCACAAATTTATTGCCATCATTTATCAGCTCCTGTTGCTCAATGGCCAAGTAGTTAATTTTAAAATGAAGTGCGGCTGTTTTCATTAATACCCTTGCACGAACTACCTATCAAAACACTCAAAGACAATTAATACCATGTTGCTGAAGTGCTGAACCAATAAATATCTCCAGTCTTGGCTTGTCTCTGGCAGATAAAAGACATTAGACTCATCCCGTTTTAATAATATTCTCTCATTCTCTTCCTCTCCATAGCATAAGAAACATTTACACCTAAGAACGAGATTAAATAGCTAGACCAGCCCGTCACATGAATTTAAAAGGCTGTTGTTTCACAACATCTAAGTAATGCCTTCAGGCTATAGTGGTAAAGACAATAGACCTAAGAAGAAGAAGGAACATTTCTGAAGATGATGCATCACCAGTACCAAAGCCTTTTGGCCTCAAAGGCTTTCTGGGAAGCAAATGCTTCACCTCTGATGGGGGCTGAAGCCCAGGTTGGTTAGCAGTCTGAGTCGTGGATGGAAATTGGAGACCGCATTCCCACAGGCTCAAGACCTTTATAGAAAAAAAATTCTAGATTTTTACAACCTTGGAGTTATATTGGGGCTTCGTGACTTGTGATCTTTTGTTATTTTACTAAGGTACGATGGAGCCTGCTGTAAGAGTGACTTTTCTCTCTTTGGGGGATGCCTAGTAACCCCCCTCCCCCCAGCCCCCAGCACGCATCCAACAGTTTTTCCTTAACCGCTCACTTGCCTGGCCTACTGTGTGCCTAATGCCATCTTCAGCCCCAGGGATGCACAGGCATCTCAATCTTCAGGGAGCATGTTCATATCAGTTTTATTATTTTCTACTTGCCAGCATCATTTACACAACAACTCTTAAGAGGTAATAAAAAATTGGTTTCTTTGTGGAAGATAGCCTTAAAAGAAATCCAAGTGGTGCATTAAAAATATTTTTACTGCTTCCCCTGCGTTGCTTAAATAATATATTCACTGTGGCAAAAATTAGAGACTATAGGTAAGCCAAAGAAGAGTAATTAGCTCCCTAAATTTCACCACCCAGGGATCACCAGAGTTAACCTTTGCCTCCCACACACTTGGACTCTCTTTTATACCTATCCATCACTTTTTACAAAAGCATGATGTTTCTTTGTGTAGTTGTCTGCCCCTCATTCCATCTTAATAAGCACACTTCTATAACTAAATGGCTGCATACACACTCAGTGTCCTACTAGCACGTGGGTTACATTTTAAGAACATACATGAGTTTGCTTGCTTAGTCCTCCATGTTTGGATATTGAGATTGATTGCTGGTTTTGTTTGTCTAGTCATTCTTATTAATAGATCTTGGTTCACAACCCTGATTATTTTCTTGAGGTAAATTCATTGAAATGGAATTTCTAGGTCAATCCACATGCACATTTTTAAAGTTCTTGACATATGTGGCCAAGCTGCCCACAAAATGGGTGACAGTTTCATCTCCCAGACACTCATTTTCTCTGTCATGAGAAGACTCACCAGCTTTCCACAGTCAAATTATAGAGACACAAACTACATCTTCCCAAAAAGGTGGGTTGGGAAGAGCCCCTGGAGAAGGCAAAGGCTACCCACTTCAGTATTCTGGCCTGGAAAATTCTATGGACTGTATAGTCTATGCGGTTGCATAGGTGAATGAGGGATTTTCACTTTCACTTTCAAACTACACCTGCTCCACCCTCTTGAAAATGTTAGTCACTCAGTCATGTCCGACTCTTTGTGACCCCATGGACTTTAACCTGCCAGGCTCCTCTGTCCCTGAAATTCTCCAGGCAAGCATACTGAAGCAGGTTGTCATTTTCTCTTCCAGGGCATCTTCCCAACCCAGGGATCGAATCTGCATCTCCTGCATCAGGTGGATTCTTTACCACTGAGCCACCAGGGAATCCACCCTCTTACTTAGTTCCATTTACTGGGGCAGGAACCTCCCTCCTCCTGCCCAGGGCTACCTTTCCCTGGGGCTCTGCATCCCTGCCCTCCCCTGGCCTCACCGTTTTCTTCTCTCAGTTGTCTTCTCTTTCTGTGTGAGCTCCTTCCACATTGAAAACATGGTCACTTACCAGAGACACAGATGTGGAGAACAAATGTATGGACTGCAAGGGGGAAGAGGGGAGGTGGGATGAACTGGGAGACTGGGATCGATATGTGTACACTACTGACACTTGTATAACATAGAAAACTAATGGGAACCTATGGCAACAGAGGATGAGGTGGTCAGATGGCATCACCGACTCACTGGACATGAGTTTGGGCAAACTCCAGGAGATAGTGAAGGACAGGGCTGCCTGCCTGAAGTGCTGCAGTCCCCAGGGTCATAAAGAGTAGGACACGACTGAGCAACTGAGAAACAACTGTATTGGAACTGTACTCAGTGCTCTGTTGTGACCTAAATGGGAAGGAAATTTTTTAAAAAAAAGTGGGGATATATGTATATGTATAGCTGATTCACTTTGCTACACATTAGCAACTAACACAACCTTGTAAAGCAACGACACTCCAATAAAAATTAATTTTTAAAAATGCTGTCATTTGTGTGGTAAAAGAAAAAAATTCCTTGATATCTATTACAGATTGAACTGTGTCCCCTCCCCACATTTCTGTGTTGAAGCTTCAGCAACCCCCAGTACCTTTGAACGTGACTGTATTTGGAGATGGGGACTTGGAAGAAGTGATTGAGTTATACAAGGGCTTCGAGGTAGACCATAAGCCAGCCTGACTAGTGTCCTTCTAAGAACAGGGAATTTGGCCGTAGAATGAGATGCATGCATGCAGAGGGAAGGCAACACGAGGACATGAGGAGAAGGCAGCCAAGAGAGAGAGGCCTTCAGAGAAAGCAAACCTGCTAACACCTTGGTCTTGGACTCCAGAACTAGGAGAAAACACATTTCTGTTAAGCCCCTCATTCTGTAGTGTTTTGTTATGGCAACCAGAGCAGAGCAATGCAACCTCCTTACACAAAACCTTCTCCAAGGCTATCCTTCTGACACCAAACTTAAACTTCTTTCTCTTGCTCCATCTCACCATACCTCCCATGGCAATCTGACTTCTGCTCCAATTTCAAGAGACAGTTGCCACCAAGGTTACAGACAACTTTCACATTATCAACCCAGCCAACACCATGCCTAGCATGGACAGGCACTGCACTGGTGTAGAAGGAGTTGCTGTTGTAATCATTTGAGTAAGAGATGCCAGCTCAGTCTGTCAAATTAGAGAATAGGATAAGTATGTCCATATTATTTCTCTACAAAATGCCTATTAGTATTCTTTAAAATATATGTAGAAGAGATGTACATAAACATTGTAGACTTATTTGGAAAATAGGATAAGCATGCCCACCATAGCGGCTCAGTCTTAAAGAATCTGCCTGCAACGCAGGAGATGTGGGTTCAATCCCTGGGTCAGGGAGATCCCCTGGAGGAGGACATGGCAACCCATTCCAGTATTCTTGCTTGGAGAATCCCATGGATAGAGGAGCCTTGTCGCAAAAAGTCAGACATGACTGAAACGACTTAGCACACATGCCCACCATAGATTATTTGAAAGACACAGTGCAATACCTTGACCAATTTCTCCCAGGTCTTTTTTTTTTTTTCCCCTCTCTTGTCTATCTATGCAGAGGTTGTTTGCTTGCTATAGACTGCAACATATTCTTGGTAGGATTATTTTGTATCCATCTTTCTCCAGCTTCAGTAGCATTATAACATTTGGTACTATTTCTGGTGGCGACATGGCATTCATGAGAATTAAAAGTAGGTAGGTTAAGAAGCACCTACTGGACTATGAGCCCGGAACATGCCCCCCGACTCCACCCCCAGATGTCCAGGTGTATGACCGAAGGCTCTTTAGAAGTTGGCAGTGATGCCAAATGCCATTGAGTAAAGAGGGTGAGTCAGGCACCAGCTCTTGCAGCAAGCACCTGGCATGGGCAGGGCTTGGTTGCAGTAGAGATGTCTCTGTCATCAGCTGGGTGATTGTTTTCCTCTGGAACAAAGGACTTCAGGGTATCTTGCACAGATCCAGAGAGAGTCAGCTCTGGGCATTTGAAAGCAGATTTATGGTCTTAGTTATGGATTCCCTGACTTGCTCCAGCAGATGTAGCTCTGATAATAAAAGAGGCAGGAATTTGGATCCTACTTTAGGGCGTGGGTTGTTCCTATCACATCCCCATTGGCATGCAGGGCCAGTGCGGGAGGGCGGGTGGTAGGAGGCTTAGGGACTATCCTAACCAATCCATCAATCAAACCTCCCAGAATCAGACCCCAGAGAGAAGAGGCAGTCTGGACCCAGGTGACACCAACCTCCTCTGCATCGAAGGCTCCTCTGTGTTCCCAGCATCACTCCTTCCTCCGAGCTTTCCAGGTGGCTCCTTAGAGACCCATCTCTCCCTTTTCCAACACACCCTGCCCATTTTCCAGCCTCACCTGTTTTTCCATTGTGTCTGGAACCTGACCAAATTCCTCCCTTGGCTTTTTGTTTGACAGCCAATAGCTCAACAGCTTTTTTGTGCCGTATCTTTTCTGAATCCTGCACTGAGGATCCAGAAATGTTTCCAACCCTGAGTCTAGAGGGATAGACAGATGCGTATGTGGGGAAAAGCCAATATTAATGGAGGGAGAAAAAGCCCAGAGTGCTGTGGGGTTCAACCCCCCGAAAACAGTCTTTAAACCCAACCAATATGCCAGATTCCTGACTTTTAGTCTCTCCTTTCAGTTTACCTTTTTCATCCTTTACTTCTGACATTTAACAGCCAACTGCCTTTTTGACGTACATGTCTTATATGCATCCATGGCTTACAATTGAGCTCTCCATCTTCATACACCCTGAACGTACCGATGGTAACATCTAAGCCCCTGTCACTTGGCATCAAGGCCCCTGACCATCACCTGCTGGGCTGTCAGAGGTTCAGTATGTGCTACCGCTTGGTTCTCAGTTTCTACTATCTTTCTAGAATATGAGGCTTCCTCCTTTTCCCCTGAAAACTCAACCACACAATGAAATTTTAAAAATTGCCTGTTGTCCAATATCTTTAGTTGTACAAGATGTGTGAATTTCAAAGTAGTCTGGTCTGCCTGAAATGTTTTCATTATGTTAGTCTTTTTAATTGTGAAATATAACACAAATACAATTAAGTGTGCAAAATAAACATCAGAGCTCAATGATTTATCATAAGTAAACCTTCTCCTTTACTCTGTTGATATGACGAATCACTTTGATTTTTTTTGAATGCTAAGTTAACCTTGCATTACTGAAATAAAACCAAAACTCATTATGCCATAAGTCCTTTTACTATAAAGCTAGATTCACTGTAACAGTTTGTTCAGGCCCCTTCCTGGATCACAACCTTGTTGGTGGTGAAGGGGTTTGCATAAGTCAATGAAGCTATGAACTACAGCGCTACCAGGACAGATGGGTCATAATAAAGAGTTCTGACAAAGCGTGATCCACTGGAGGAAGAAATGGCAACCCACTCCAGGATTATTGCCTCAGGAACCCCATGAACAGTAGGAAAAGGCAAAAAGATATGACAGTGGAATATGAGCCCCCAAGGTCTGAAGGTGTTCAATATGCTACCAGGGAGGAGCAGAGATCAACTACTAACAGCTCCAGAAAGATTGAAGTAGCTAGGCAAAAGCGGAAACAACGCCCAATTGTGGATATATCTAGTGGTGAAAATAAGTCTGATGCTGTAAAGAACAATATTGCATAGGAACCTGGAATGTTAGGTCCATGAATCAAGGTAAATTGGATGTGGTCAAGCAGGAGATAGCAAGATTGAATATCAACATCTTAGGAATCAGTGAACTAAAATGGATGAGAATGAGCAGATTTAATTCAGATAACCATTATATTTACTACTGTGGGCAAGAGTCCCTTAGAAGAAATTGAGTAGCCCTCTTTTTTAACTAATTAATTTATTTTTAATTGGAGGATAATTGATTTGCAATATTGTGTTGGTTTCTGCCATACATCAACATGGATCAGACATAGGTACACATATGTCCTCTCCCTCTGGAACCTCCCTCCCACTTCCCAGCCCATCGCACCCCTTTAGGTTATCACAGAGCATGGGGTTTGAGCTCCCTATGTCATACGGCAAATTCCAACAGGCTACCTATTTTTCATATGGTAACGTATATGTTTCAATGCTACTCTCTCAGTTCGTCCCACCCTCTCCATCCTCTGTGTTCACAAGTCTGTTCTTTCCATCTGCATCTCCATTGCTGCCCTGCAAATAAGCTCATCAGTAACGTCTTTTTAGATTCTACATATATGTGTTAATATACAATATTTGTTTTTCTCTGTCTGATAACTTCACTCAGGCTTTAGGTTCATCCACCTCATTAGAACTGACTCAGATGTGTTCCCTTTTATGGCTGAGTAATGTTTCATTGTATATATGTATCACATCTTCTTTATCCCTTCATCTGTCAATGGACTTCTAGGTTGCTTCCATGTCCTGACTATTGTAAATAGAACTGCAGTGAACACTGGGGTACATATGTCTTTTTCAATTATGGTTTCTTCAGGGTATATGCCCAGTAGTGGGATTGCTGGGTCATATGGTAGTTTTATTCTTAGTTTTTTAGGAATCTCCATACCATCTTCCATAGTGTCTGTATCAATTTACACTCCCACCTACAGTGCAAGAGGGTTCCCTTTATTCCATACCCTCTCCAGCATTTATTGTTTGTGCATTTTTTGACGATGGCCATTCTGACCAGTGCGAGGTGATATCGTGTTGTAGTTTTGATTTGCATTTTTCTGACGGATACAGGGAGAGACTTTATTTTCTTGGGTTCCAAATCACTGTGAATAGGGACTGCAGCCATGAAATTAAAGGGTGTTTGCTTCTTGGAAGAAAAGCTATAACAAACCTATGGCGTCTTAGAAAGCAGAAACATCACTTTGCCGACAAAGGTCCATATAGTCAAACCCATGGTTTTTCCAGTAGTCATGTACAGATGTGAGAGCTAAACCATAAAGAAGACTGAACACCAAAAAATTGATGCTTTCGAATTCTGGTGCTGGAGAAGACTCTTGAGAGTCCCTTGGACAGCAAAGAGATCAAACCAGTCAATCCTAAAGGAAATCAACGCTGAATATTCATTGAAAGGACTGATGTTGAAGCTGAAGCTCCAATACTTTGGTCACATGATGCAAAGAGCTGATTCTTTGGAAAAGACCCAGATGCTGGGAAAGATTAAGGGCAGGATGAGAAGGGGGAGACAAAAGATGAGATGGTTAGATAACACCATGAACTCAATGGACATGAATTTGAGCAAACTCTGGGAGACAGTGGAGGACAGAGGAACCTGGTGTGCTGCAGTCTATGGGGTCCCAAAGAGTCAGACATGACGGAACAAATTTTGTTTAGGAATTTTGCAGCTATGCTTGTGAATGAGATTTTTCTTACACTAGTATCCTTGTCACATTTTGGTATCAAGGTAAAATTGAGGAGTCTTTTTCTAATCTGTAAAAGAATTATGAAATATTAACATCACTTCTTTTTAATAGTTTGCCAGAAGTCACTGTTGGGAGATTCAAGGCCTAGACTTTTCTTGGGTAGGTTTTTAATATCTTTCATCTTGATTGGACAGTTTATATTTTCTATTTTGTCTAGTGTCAAGATTTTAATTTTTTTTTTTTTTTTTTTTGGCTAAACCACACATTCTATGAGATCTTAGTTCCCCAACCAGGGATGGAAACTCTACGCTCTACAGTAGAACATGCAGTCTTAACCACTGGAACACCAGGGACTTCTCATGTCAGAATTTTAAAGAAATTTGTCCAGTTATCCACTTGGCCAATATTTTCTAGCTATATTTTCTAGGGATAAGGAACAAACTTGCCTTACTATATTATTTTTAATGACTACCTTATCTATAGTTATGTCCCATTTTCATTCTTGACATTGTTTATTTGTGTATTTAAACCCCTCTTTCACCTGTCATTTTCCTCAGAATATTCACTGTTACTCTGTCTCAGAGTACCAACTTATTGCTTTGTTGACATCTATTGCATGCTTGCTTTGTCTTTTGTTATTTTATTCCATTTATCTTTCCTTTCTTTCTACTTTCTTTGGGCATAATTTAGTGATTAAAAAAAAAAAAAGTTCTTGGGACTTCTGTGGTGGTCCAGTGGTTAATACACCATGTTTCTACCGCAGGGGGCACAGTTTAGATTCCTGGTCAGGTAACCAAGATCTTGCATGTCATGTGGCACAGCCAAATAAATTAATTAACTAAATTAAATAAAAAATAAACAAAAAAGTTCTTGAGTTAGATCTTTAGTGCATTGATTTCAGCCTTTTTATTTGCTAAGATTTATATCCAGGGTGCAAAATGTTATATAAATATGGTTTAGCTAAGTCTCTTACATTTAAAAGATTGTATTTTTATTTGCATACAGTAAAATTTGCTGTTCTTTGTTACTAATGTGCTTCTTCAAACCTTTTGCCTATTTTTAGTTGGATTGTTTGTTTTATTACCATTTGAAAGTTCTCTGTATACACTGGACACAAGTTCCTTGTTAGGTCACAAGCTTTGAAAATATTTCCCCCATCTCTGGCTTTTCTTTTCTTTCTCTTAACAATATATTTTGACAAGCAAAGTATTTTAATTTTAATGAATACTAATATATTATTTTTAATAGATTATTCTTTTGCTGTTGTAGCTAAGAACTCTTGCAAAATTCAAGATCACAAAGATTCTCGAAGTAGTATGTAATTCTAGTGATTTTATAAATTTGGGTTATTCACTTAGTTTTATGCTTCATTCTCAGTAAAAATTTGTACAAACTGAAATATACATCAAGGTTCTTCTTTCTTCCTCCTTCCCTCACTCTCTCTCTTTTTTCTTTTGCATGTGGATGTCCAATTTTCTAGCACCATATGTTGAAAAAGGCTATACTCTATCAGGCTGCCTTTGCCTTTGTCAAGAAGCAGTTCACTACATTCGTGTGAATCTATTTCTAGACTCTCTTTTGTTCTGTTGATCTATGTATCTATTCTTTTGCCAGTACTGTGTTGTCTTGATTACTGTAACTTTATAGTAAGTTTTGAAATCAGTGTGAAACCTCCAATTCGGTCCTCTCTTTAAGAATTGGTTTGCCATTTCTAGTCACTTTGCCATCCCAAAAAACATTTAAAATCAGACTGTTGATATTTACCAAAAGCTGTGCACCTCCTAAACCTTGTGGAACATCCCTGTGGTAATGCAGGCAGTAGTTCATCATTTTAGACAAAATAACATTGCCTGGCACACAGTTCTCTATTTTGGTAGCAATTGTTATTATCTTTATTATTTTTAGGGACAGTTTACTCAGATATTATTTGTATTTTATCCTTGCTGCTACAGTCAAGTCAAAACATCGAGTTTTTTTTTTTTTCCTCTCTCTCTTCTCCCATCACAAGAAGGGAGTCTGCCTCCACGTTCCAGGTCAGGGCTCCATTAATTCACGGTGACTAACAGCTGTGGAGGGTGTGCAGTTTCCCAGGCGTCATTAGTATGTGGTAAAAAAAGAAATGCAAATCTGTTTCATTTGTGATCCTTCGTTTCTAAGCTGTCTTTCAGCAAGTGATCCCATCTAGATACTTGTGGGTAAATTCAGACCAATCAGTGACTTCTGTCCATTTTAAAATGAGTAGATCCACATCCAGTTCAAAGCCATTTTCAGTTTGTGCCCTCCCCCTCTTTGGAGTTGGCTCCAATGTCAGGGGCAGCAATGGGAAGGGAGGGGTATATGCTCTAGTCTCTCCTGCATCTGCATCTTGCACTTATGTTGCCAGAGATGCTCCTGTCCACGTGGTCTCTTCTCTCGTCACAGATAATGCCTGGAGGTTGCTCCGTCTAGGGGCACCTTTGGCTGCAGGGAAATACCCAGTATGAGTGACTCACACAGAGGATGCTTCTTCCCCTCTCACTGATGTGGGCTGGTTCCTGCTCAACTCCGTTGTGCATCCCTTGGCCTCACCAGGTGGCCTCTTGTGGATGGCACACAGGCCCACGCCTGCAACGTCCATGTCTCCATCAGGGTGGCACAGTTGCCTCTCAAACTGTGCCCCCCACTGCCCTCAGGACTTTCTCGTATTTATTTCCCTGCGTCTGTACTCCACCTTTCAGAACAAATGGGAATACCAAACGCACAAATTCTCAATGCTAATTCTCTTTCTTCTCAAACTCTTTCTAGCTTTCCCTTTCTAAAGCTTATATATCATTTCCTCCCTGGACAAAGGAGGGAAATGATTGATCTCTTCCGAAAATTTGTGACGTTGGACAAGGACAGCTGTACTTCTTGAGTTTCATGTGTAAGAGATCTGGTCTTGGCTTCAGCCATGGGCTCTGTTCATAGGAATCACTTCCAGTTTAATTTATGACTGGCTCTTTTTGAGGGGGAGGGGGTAGCAAACAAGGAGTGGCCCCACAGGAGCAGAATGGAGCATGTGTCATTAATATTTCTTGGCATCTCTATTCGGATGCACGGTTTATGTTATTACCTTTCATTCAAATGAGATGACACTTGGAAAAAAAAACCCTTAGCACAGTAATTGGCACTTGGTTGTCATGAATGCAGGCCAATTTACAAAGATAATGGCTTGAGGTTTGCTGTCGTTATTATAACAGAAGCAGAAATAAGGATGGTATTTTTGCTTCTCCCATCCCAAGAAGTTAGCAGAGCCTCCATGTTCTGAGTTCCCTTGCCTCAGAGAGCCCTTACCATTTTTTTTTGTATTTCAAGGTCAATAAAGAGTTGCTAGGCACCCAGGAAAAAACCCTCCATTGAACTAATTTATTGGGGATCCAGCCTCAATACTATGGGTTAAGGTGAGAAGTTGAGGAGCTGGAAGAGGCCAAAGTGACCTTTTGATAGGACCTGAGGAAGCGGGAGTCCAGAATGTTCTGTGACACTTGGGTCACTTGCGCAGAGCCACCCAGAGAGAAAAATGCTGTTTGCGGTGCAGAGGGGGAGGGACTCGGAATCGCAGCTTGAAGCCTCAGCTTGGAGGCACTGCCTTCTGAAGTAACAACTGGAGTTGGCTAATTAACCTCAGTAGAAGCGAGTCAGACACACCACAGGGATGGAGATCCTTTCTAGTGTTTTCTGGGTCGTTAAATGGTAGGGAGCTGGGGTGAGGACCCTGATGACTTCTTTCCCCCAGGTCGAGACTGACTCAGGCACACCACCCTTGTTCCAGTTCTCTCAGCTCTTAAATTCCAACGGTCAACATTTCTGTGCACTTCCTTTGTTTAACAAGGACTTGTATCATTCTGTGAGGACCACCTTCCTCCTCTTTTCATAAACGAGGAATCCTGAGATTCAGCGATGAGATGGTTAAGATGAAGCAAGATGTCAAAGTGTCAGGAGAAACTCGAAGACAGGCTTGCTGAACGAGGCATCCCTGCATTACCTCTCAGCTCTAGTGTTGGTTACTCAGTCATGTCTGATTCTGCCCGACCCTGTGGACTGTGGTCCGCCTGGCTCCTCGGCCCATGGAATTCCCCAGGCAAGAATACTGGAGCTGGGTTGCCATGCATTCCCCCAGGGGATCTTCCTGACCCAGGGATTGAAATTGCTTCTCATGTCTCCTGCATTGGCAGGCAGGTTCTTTTTCACTAGTGCCACCTGGAAAGACCTGTAAGGTACCTACAAGCACCTTTCAGTTATAAATATCCCATAGTATTAGTTGCTGGCACTTTTCCTTATCTAAATAGATTTCATGCCCCTTTCAGGGGTCAGAGACGAGCTCTTCAGATTCTCCCCTAGTATCTGGATGACTTTCCTTTCTATGACTTACAGTTTCTTCACTTTTAAGTGGACTAATAGCACCTACCTTAATAAATTACTGGGAGGATTAGTGGCTAACTGGGATGACCCAGTGACACAAGCTGATCTGGGTTTCAGGCTGGACATCTAACCGATGGAGGAATATAAATAAGGGCCTGTACATGTATCACTTATGCTT
Source organism: Dama dama (assembly GCF_033118175.1). NCBI lineage: Eukaryota > Metazoa > Chordata > Mammalia > Artiodactyla > Cervidae > Dama > Dama dama. The sequence continues at coordinate 81,555,440 of NC_083700.1, forward strand.
TTATGGGAATGAGAAAAAGGCCCTGTTGTGTGCATATATTTACCAATCTGGGAATGAGAGCAAACACAGTGTAACAGGTTGGAGAACCCTTTTAAGATCTGGGTAAGTGATTTAAAATATGTAATTGGGATTTTATTTTATTTGTTATTTTCTCTTATTTTTGCCTGCCCTGGGTCTTCATGGGCTTTTCTCTAGATGTGGCACTTGGGTTTAGTTTCCCCGAGGCATATGGGATCTTAGTTCCCAGACCAGGGATTGAACCGACATCCCATGCATTGGGAAGGCAGACTCCTTACCACTGGACCCCCAGGGAAGTCCCCCTGCGATTGGGATTTTAAAAATCAGGTTTGGGGAAAGGACATTTTGAAAACTTTGGAAATAAATTTTGATAAAAAGTTCACTTGCAAATAGTGGTTTGTGGACATTGAGGTTGACCAGATCTGTGTGTATCAGTGCTCCTGGTTCCCGGCTGGCTCCATTCAAGCCCAGGGAGAGCCCAGCTGGGTGGCGATTGGAGGGAATAAGCAGAGGCCTGAAGAGCTGTCTAGACACAGCAGCTGTCACCGGCGGGTAACTATCTGCAAACCAGCGCCCTCCAGAATTCAGACTGAGGATAGCAGGTAGAAAATAAATGGCCAAGGAGATGAGTAAATCAAAGGAGAAGAAGAATTGCCCATCTCCCGTCAGGAACCCAGTCAGCCGTCTTCAGTGGAGGTTTGGGCGCCATCTTTCCCTCCCTCCCCCGACAGACCTTTTAGAACTCATTATTTTAAGTGTTCGTTACAGCCTAGTGTTCTCTCAGAATGGCTTGAGACCAGCGTGGGTAGATTATCTGCTTTCATTGATCTGCACTTCAGAGCTAGAGGAAGGTAAAGATGATTTAATGCCTATTTTCAAAGAATGAAGGATCTTTTGTTCAGCTCTTGCCAGGGAGCAGACAAAGGAAGCAAGATTCACCTGTAACAGGAGGGGGTTGGTGGTAGACAGGAGGGAAATTTATCAGTCAGGGAGGATGGAGACACTCGTGTGAGTTATGGTATCTTCTTACCTGGAGATCTTCAAAGTAAGATATACTTCCCTCTGACAGGAGCAGTCAGAGCTGGCGGTGGGGGGTAGGATTCCTCGCTGGAAGCAGGGAAATGGACTTTAGCGACCTTTGAAGGTTGAGTCCAGCCTTCTGAGTCTAGGATAAACTAAGATGGAAAAATTTATGGCTTTGACATCCACCATGTGAATAAATCTGAGCCTCTGCTGGAGTTTAGGAGAAAGAAGATTCCGGAGGCCTGCTCTGGCTTAACCACTCTATCAGTCCAGGTTCCAGCAGGAAACAGATGGCATATTCAATGCAAGATCATTTGAGAGAGGTTAATAAAGAGGCTATTGACAAAGCTTTGGGCAAGATGTAGAGAAATGACAAAGGACCGAGCAGTACCCAAAACTCTTACCACCTCCTGACCAAAGGGGTGAGGAGAGGGAGCCATTATTAGAATGCAAAAGGTAGAAACAAGGACCATCCTGAGACGGGCTGTAACCTTCTGATAAAGAATGCCACCAGCCAGCAGGGACCTAGGGAGAGAGCCTGGGAAGTAAATGCCCTGACATCTCTGTCCTCTCTCCCACACATCTGCTTTCTGGGCTTCCAATCAGCTGGTCCAGACTCAAAACCTGAGGCCAAGGAAGCCCAGTGATGAGGGCACACAGTCAGCCTCCTGAGCTGACAGCAGCTTGGAGAAGGGCGAAGGGTAGACCAGGAGGAGCAAGGAAAGCTGATTGACACCACCATTGCTGGTTCCGTCACACAACAGTGTCTGTTACATGCCAAGCAGTGTTCTAGGCACTAGGAAGAAGGCAGTGAACCAGACTTACATTTGGAACTAATTGTGATTTAGAAATGCACCCCTCCTCTTAACCCCCAAATGCATTTGTTAATATAAGGAGGGAGAGTTACTGAAACTCGGTGCCTCAATATCCTCATCAGAAAAATGGAAACAACAGTTGTAAATCCTTCATGGGGTTGGGTTACATGTAAAGCCCTAAGAAAGATGTGTGGTGTGAAGAGCTCATCCCATACATGTTACTATTCTTACTATTGTCATATTATTGCTATTTATATCTTTTCTCCAGTCTCTTGAGCTCTTTCTCATCCTTAAAGACCAGATGGTGCAAACTCCTCCCTGTGGCTCTCTCTCCGCTCTCCCTCTCCCTTGGGCACACCTGAGCCCAGGTGATCTGGCATATGATGCCTCCCTGGTTCTTACAAGGCCAAGGTGCAGTTATTTGGTTTGCATGTTTGTTTGCTCTTCTAGACTCTGTGCAGCTTGGGGATAATCTCAGATTCATGTCCTTCTCCAGCCCTGTGTTCTGGCAGACAGGAGGAACTCCATAGTGGAGGTCGAGTTTTTTTGAATGACTTTACATATGAGATTTTGTAGTTTCAGGGACCTGAGTATGGCCCAGGCCCGTGTTCAGAAGCCAGGATGTAGAAGTGGAGGGAGCAGATGCACTAGATGAAGCGATCTCATGGCCCTAAGAAGCCAACCCCACTGCTCCATAGAGCCTGATCGGAAGCCCCTCCTCCCTGCCCTGGGACTGACTTCTATCCCAAGGGCATACATTCACAGGAAAAAGGATGCTCACTGAACAGGGAGGCAAGAACAGAAAGACCCTTATCTGAGTTTACCACCAACCAGAATTATCAATCTTGTTCTTCTTCAAGGTAAAAGCTGACTTTCTTCTTCTTTTTTTTTTTAATCAGTAGTAGGGGACAAGGAGAGAATTTTTTGACATTAAGATGGACACTGCTTTGCCTCTGTGGATACTGTCTGAGATAAAAGAAAAAAACACCTTGGGATGGAGGTGGTGAAGAACAGCTCCTGGGGCACCTTTCACTTCAGCCTAGTTATTTTGGCCACAGCTTCCAGAGTCAGCCACAAACACACGGTGAGTTCCTTGATTAACCCCATGACTGTGTGTGAGGCAGCCTTGGGACTGCATCCCATCAAGTCAATTTCCAAGGTCAAAGGATATGCTTCCAATTTAGTGGCCAAACATGTTTATGCCACAGGGACACAGTCTATAAGATGGAACCTGGGAAAAACTCTTCAGGACAAATGGACCAGTTTCTTCAGCAAATAATTGCAAGGGAAAAAAGAGAAGAAGGGGACTCTATAGATTTAAATCTTTAAGATAGGTACAAACCTCTTAATGTATGGACTTTATTTGGATCCTTATTTGAACAAAATATTTTAAAAATCATAAGACAGTTGGGAGTATTTGAACACTGATTGGCTATTTGATATTAAGGAATTAAGGATATTAATATTTGGGGTATGAAAATGGTATTGTGAATACATTTATAAGAGTCTTTGTTTTTTACAGATGTATTCTGGAATATTTATGAATGAAATATATGATACACGAGATTTGATTCAGAATAATCTGGGGATGGTCAAAAAGTGAATGGAATATAGAGGGATAGGAAAGTGAAATGAAAGTGAAAGTCGCTCAGTCATGTCTGACTCTTTGCCATCCCATGGATTATAGAGTCCATGGAATTCTCTAGGCCAGAATATTGGAGTGGGTAGCCTTTCTCTTCTCCAGGGGATCTTCCCAACCCAGAGATCAAACCCAGGTCTCCCGCATAGCAGATGGATTCTTTACCAGCTGAGCCACAAGGGAAGCCCAAGAATACTGGAGTAGGCAGCCTATCCCTTCTCCGGCGGATCATCCCTACCCAGGAATTAAACTGGGGTTTCCTGCATTGCAGGCGGATTCTTTACCAACTGAGCTATCAGCTATCAAGCCCAGAATATAGAGGGGGTAGAAGTTAGTTGTAAGTGATGACTAGGAGGTACATGGGTGTACCAAAATCAATTCTATTTTGTACATAATGGTATTTTTCTATAATAGAAAAAAATTTAAATGTGTTAGGAATAAATGTACTTTTTGCTTGCTTTACCAAGTTTCCCTGAAATGAACTTGAAATTCAAACTGAACATACCAGTCCGGGCGCCCTGGGGCCCATGCTCTGCAACGAGAGAGCCACTGCAATGAGAAGCCTGTATACCACAACTAGAGAGTAGCCCCCACTAACTGAACTAGAGAAAGTCTGCGCACAGCAATGCAAACCCAGAGCAGCTAAAAATTTTTAAAAAAAAAGTTTTTTAATTTAAAATTTTTAAAAACTTAAAAAATACGTCACATAGCCTATGTGAATGGTGAAACTGGGACTCACATCCAAGTCCTTTCTGTTTTCAAGCCCAGACTTATTCCCGCTATACCATATTGCCCTGCCAGTGTCAGGCTTCCTTTCATTAGGATGCACCAATCCAAGGTTGCAAACAATAATAGTTATGTGGTTGGTACTGTATGGAGTGCTCTACATGCATTAATTCATTTCAACCCTCTTAATGACCTCATAAGGTATGTACTATCCTTGCGCCCATTTTACAGATGGGAAAATGGAGGCCCCCTAGTGTAGCAGAACTAATAAAATGAGGAACTGACATTTAAACTCAAGGATATCTGTCCTCAAACCTTTGACTATACTTTTTATGCTACTTCTCCCTATTTAGTGGAAGATGAAAGTTTTTTTCAGAATTCTCCCAAATAGAGACCTGGAAATGACAAGGAAGAAAACTTATACCATCAATGTGCTGAAAGAATGACTTAGCTCTATACTTTGGAATCAGTTATTTTTTTTTAAGTCATAGCATGCTCATAGCACTTAACAATGGCCAGGCCACTGCTAGCCACTTTACAAATGTTAATTCATCAAATACTCACAGCAGCCTGGTGAGGTGGTTGTATGCTATTATCATTCTTCCCATCTTACCGATGGAAAACTGAGGCACTTGCCAACACCACAGAGCTAATAAAATACAGAGCCAAGATTCAATGCAGGCAGTCTTGCACCTGACCCTATGCTTTGATCTCAACCTCGCCTTCACCTTGAGCCTGGTACCTACACATAATCTGTCCTAGAGTATGTCAATGAAGTAGCAGTGTTAACTGACTTTAACTCCTAAGTCTTAACTCCAACTAATAAAGACCAAAGTCTGCTATTGGCCTGAGTAATAACTGAAAGGTAGTAACTGATTCTAACTTGGACTCTAAGGCATGTATGGGAAAAACTGATCCATTCACCTGAGTTACAAATGTGTTTTGAGGATGGACTCTACCTTTTTGAAAGCTGCAATAATAAGAGAGAAAATATTAAATTTAATGGGCTAAATCACCTACAGCACTTAGCACGTAAAAGAGGCCAATACCCAGTAGCTATTAACATCCTTCATAACCTCTCTGAAATGTCCACTTCTCGTCCACTCCATCACAGGTGCCACAGCCCTGGCGTCCGTCCTTTCTCTGGTTGCTGTAGTGTGTTCTCTCTGGATTTCTCCACTCAGCCTGCTCTCCACACTGCACCACCCATGCCCCAAACTAATCTGTTCTCTAGTCCCCTGAGGGAGGATTATCCTTCCTGGTCCTGTTGAACCACATGACGTGCTCTGGCCAATGAAATGTGAGTGCAGGTGGTGTGTGTCAATTGCAGACAGAGTTGTTAAAAGCCAGTGCGTGTCCTGCCATGCTCCTCCTCCCCCATGCTGATGCCTCCCTCAACCATCCTGATGGTGGTCGCTTTTCACCCTGGGTCCTAGAATGAGGAGATTCTATACAGAAGCCCCAGCAACCCTTGACAGAAAGATGCAAACTTTGTTTGTTGTAATACACTGCACTTTTGGACCTGTTTGTGTCACAGCATAGATCTAGCCTAATCTGACTGATACATGTTTTATGATGCTCTTGCAGGGAGGACAAAGTTCTCTAATATGCCGGCAAAGCCTCACAATATCGTGATCTAAACATGAAGCTTCTTCTTCTATCATATTTCCTCTTTTTCTCCTCTTCATCCAAATAGGCCTTCTTTCAACCCCTTCCTAGGGCTACTACAGGCTGTTTGTATATGCTATTCCTTCTGCCTAGAACATTCTCCCTGCTGCCCGCCCCCTTTGCCTGGTTAATTTTGATTTGTCTCATCAGCTTCAGTCAACTTTCATGGCAATTATGTGTATCCTTTATAGCACCCAATCGCTGACAGATGTGCAATAAGGTAAATACTTACCTTTGCTGCTGTTTGTTGGAACAATTCTTATCTTGCCCACTAGGTTGTACACCTCCTAAGAATAGTTGCCCAGTCTTTGCTTACTGACTAGCCCTAGCCCTTGGTACATAATAGGTACTCAAAAAATATTTATTGAATAAACAGTTCAGTAAAAATATTGTAGTGATTATAGGAAGGACGTTCGAGCCAGACTTCTTAGATTCACATCCTACCCTGCCATGTATTTGTTGAATGACCCTGGGTAAATTACTGAATCTCTCTTTGTCTCAATTTCTTCATCTCTAGAAGGGGGATTACAAATGGAACTGATCCCATAGGGTGTTTGTGAGGATTAACTGGATTAAGATAGTGCTTATTTACTTGTTGTCTCTGGTCTCCAAGCCCACCCTTCTATATGCTGTTCCATGGGGCCAGGTTTCCTTGTGATATTTTCCCAGACTCCTTTGCTGGATAAAGCCAATGAGAAACTCTGGCAGAAGCCTAGGAGTAGGAGGTAGGAACTTCACTCTGGGTTCATTTCCTACACACAATGTGATAGCTACAGAGGACAGAGGTACAAACCACCCCAGCTCCTTTCAACTCTCCCAGTACCAGTCAGGCTTTACTGCCTCTGAAGTGCTGGTACCTGTGGCTGTGTCCCCCTTGAGGGCCCAGCATCAGCTGCCCACATCCTCTGAGAGGTCTGAGTAAGGGCCATGTGGTGACTCATGAGGGCCTCACAGTGACTCGTCTCAGCAAAGATCCAAATATCCGTAGGGTGTCCCTCCTTGGAGCTTCTGGTCTGGTAACCCAACCTTTCACTTTTGTTTCTTTAATTTCAGGGGTAGTGGCTGTTGGAAAATCTGACTGGACCCTTTTCCTGGTTCCAGACTGGGCCTTAACTGATACACTATCTAAAGCACTGACTCAATGGACATGAATTTGAGCAAACTCCAGGAGATAGTGGAGGACAGAGGGGCCTGGCATGCTGCAGTCCATGGGATCGCAGAGTTGGACATGACTTAGCAATCGAACAACAAGAAATCTAGAGCACTGAGAACAGTCTCAAGCACACAATAAGCACTATGTGAGTGTGAAGTTTTGCATCTGTCTAAGTAGGTAAAAGGGGTTTCCCAGGTGGTGCAGTGGTAATGAATCCGCCTGCCACTGCAGGAGATGTAAGAGACAAGGGTTTGATCCCTGTGTCGGGATGATCCCCTGGAAGAGGAAATGGCAACTCACTCCAGTATTCTTGCCTGGAAAATCCCATGCGCAGAGGAGCCTGGCAGGCTACAGTCAATAGGGTTGCAAACTCTCAGACATGACTGAGCACACACACACACACACACAAATAGGTAAAAAAGCCAACATGGCTCATGAGAACCCTGTGGAGGGTGCCTGACATCTGTCAAGGATGATGCAAGCGACAGGTGCAAAGACTGGCTGTCTTTAGGGGAAACTCTGATCCACACCCATAACTATCACTCAAATGTCACCTTCCAGGTGTGATTTAAAGCAAATGATGACACAGCTTCCATAGCATTAGCAATTTTTTATTTTCCTTTTTTGTTGCATAGGAAATGCAGTACTTGCTTCCAGTAATTGTATTGTAATGTGAGAAGGTGGTAGCACTAATGGTTGAATACAAGAGTTAAACTAATCCACACCAGCTCAAAAAACCTGTGGAGATTTAGTTGAATAAGAATGGACGCCCACAGTGATTCTCAACCAATTACAAATTTTCACAGAACACAGTCAAACTAAAAGGGTAACTATGAGAGTCAATACAAGTATACTAGAGGCACAGGGGGCCCGGCTCATAAAAAACAAATGTCAAACCAACTTATTAACACGGGGGGTGTTCAGTTTCATAACAGATCTCTTATCATTGGAAGTGTTTAATCCCCTTCTCCCACAATTTGAAATGAAAAAAACAAACAGAAAAAAACCCCAAAAAACAAAAACGGAGATATCTTGAGCAGACAGATTTCCAAGGGTGCTGGGACAAGCCCCCAGTGAACTTTGTTCTGGTAAGAGGTCAGGGCTGCAGGGGAGGGGGGTTGTGTATTTGCCTTTGAAAGTCTACCTTGAGGACCTCCTAGAATCTGATAAACCTCGAGCTCTAGGTCAGGCCAGTACCTCAGCAGTGATGCTAGCAAATGCCTTCACAGTGCAGAAAGGCAGTCGGAGACTAGGGAGAAAGTGCACTCTTTCAGGCCTCCATCCCAACGTAGCCAGTGGCCTTGTGACCTTCGGTTGAGATGTTTGAAAAAAACAGTGTTGTTATAGACTATTACTAAAAAAAAAAAAAAAAATTAAAAATAACACAAATAGAATCAAAAAGGGAAAAAAGCTTCTGTCATTTTGAGAAGCTGAGCATAAAAACAGCAGGAAAAATAGCCCCATTCATTGGACACCGTCTGTCCCAGAAACCACCATGGAGACACAAGTTCACATCGAACACCCTGGGGGTATTCTCCACTGTGAAGGTGGTAGGGTTGGATTAGCGGTGGCACTTCCGCCATATACTCTTGCGGTCCAGACACACTTTGGAAATGGTGTGTTTTGAATTGAATAGCATCAGGAAATGTGATGCTCCTGTGGGAACTCACGATGTCTGGCATTCAGGCAAAGTCCTGCCCCTACATGCTGCTGCCTCCCTTGTTACCATGCTCAAGGGCAGGTGGCCCCCTCTTATCTTTCTGAGCATTTCTGAAATCTGCTCTCCATTTCCCCATCCCCCTAATTGATTATAAAAGGGGAATAAAAGGCAGATCAGTGCTGGCTTAGGGAAAAAAAAAAATGAGATAAAAGATTTCATTTGGGAAGCAAGTCATTTCAAATTTAGACCAAAAAAGAAAAAAAGTTATATTAAAAGAAAAAATCCCGTGTTAATAGCCAATTTCTTTTTCTTATGAATCGGGCCCAAAGTTTGTACAGAGTTTTATTTTTGAAGAAAATATTGCAACTGTGCATGAAACTAAATAGCCACGTGATTCTGTAAAGACTTTTTTTTTTTTTCATTTTTTTTCTTTTAATACGAGGAAGTCTGGTGTGAAGACGGATCAAGCATGGGTACCTGGCTGAACATTGTCCACTAAGAAAATGCTTCAGTATCGGCAAAGCTTCAGTCGAGGGTGAAGGGACATGTCCCTCATTTTGAAATGTCCTCAGTGTCTTCAGAGCAGAGTTCTTGAAATTCAAATGGTTGTTTTGAGACAAAAGTCTTGCCAGGGACTGATTTCTGAAATCAAACACCCATGCTTGTCCCCTAGGAAAAAGAAAACAAAAAACAAAAACAAAAACACAAGTAATACTGAATTTAAGTAAATGTATACCTCCAAAATACTGAAAACTGCCGAAATCAAGAAAAGACAGAATTTGCGTTCTCAGTGAAATACCTTTAAACCTAGCTGACAAGAACCAAGTCAGAAAAAAAGACTAACATAATCTTGAGTAATATTCATACAGTTCACTAAGCATTATGGAATAGCATGCATTAATATTGTTCGGTTATTTTACATCACCTATACCAGAAGGTCCTGACTGACAGACAGCGAAGGCTACCGGTGTAGAAAAATCTTACTTCAGAAGAGCAATATAATACAGATTTCACAGGCACTACATTTTAATATATCAGGTATTATGCTGGTTTTCTTATAATTCTTTCTGTCCTAAAGCTGGCATTATAACAATGACCAAAAAGGCAAGGATTGAAGTAAACGGAAAGTAGATACCAAAGTTGATATAGTTTTTTTCTTCAGATAGATTAGTGCATAGTTCTCATGCAGATAAACACTGCTATGCATTTACACTGTTGGAAAGCAGAGTGAATTGAGCCCAAGTTGTCACATTTGTGTAAATCATTTTGTCAGCCTGTAATAGCACCATGTAATGGATTTGCATTAAACATTAAATTGATTTCAGGATTGGTGACACAGTATTCACTACAGTTAAGTGCTATGGAATAGCTTCAATGTTACCTGCTATATATCAAAGCGATTTTCATCCCACTGCTTTTTTATTGGAAAAAATAAAAGGAAAACATACACGACACTAATTAGACGAATGCACAGCCTTGGACGTGGAGAAGGCAGAGCGGGTTTACTGTCAAACAGTAAATACATGCATTGACTTCAGGACGAAAGTGGCCTTGGAAAAGCTGATTTGAATGAAAGCTGTGCTGGGGGCAGTGCAGCTTTCTGAGACTGTCTTAAGTCTTAGGACAGGTCTCGGAGGGTGGGTGGTGAGGTGCCACTGAAGCTCTCCGTACATTACCATGCCAGTTGTGTTTTAAATTTGTTCTATGGAGGCCTGCTACCAGGAAAAAGAGACAAGAAGAAAAAGAAAGAAAGAAAATGAAAGAGAGAGAGAGACCACCACGGCTATGGACAAAATGATACGTCCAGAGACATGATGCCATGTACATTAAATGACATTCTTAGAAAGCCCTCCCCACAAAAAAAGAAAAAACAAACAAAAGGAAAGCATTTTTTTTTTCTCAATCCAGATTTTGTAAATATGACACTGTAACTACAGAATTCAAAGCCTGTGAGGATAAGGACTTGAAAAGTGAAAGACAAACTTTTTGAGACGGGGTTTTGCGTCTTCCAGTGGGCTGTCTGAATACTGTGACTCTGGGAAGTCTGGGTTCCTTTGCACTTCACCTGTTGGAAGGTGAAGAATACACGCTTCGGGAAGTGGACCTTGGCCCGCCTGTGGCCCACGCCTGGCTGTGGGGTCGGGGCGGGGAGGAGCTGACATAGTAACTGTCATGCCAGGGTGTGAAGAAACAGAAGACCTAGTTCAGACCTCAAAGGAAAGAAAAACGTGTGGGATGGAGAGAGTGGGCTTAGGAAAGAGGGCCTCTGCCCGTTAACGGTCAGACAAGTTTTTGTGGCAGGGGGATGGGCCAGAAGAAAAAAAAAAAAGGATACAGGAAAACGATATGATTTAGTGTTTGTGCCTCTGACTTCAGTTCTCAAAGAAAAAAAATGGAGAGTTATTTGAGGGACTTATCTTTGCCAATATTGTTAATGCCATTTGAAGGGAGAGAAAAAATTCGAATGTGTCTCAGAATCAAGGGCTGGGCCTTCAAGTGTGGATGGCCCTCAGTCTGTCAGTCTACACACCCCAGGTAGCAACATCTTCCTCAAACATCTTCGCTTGACTTTGAGTCTAAAAAGGTTAAACACTCGTATTGTTGATGTTTCTTTTTTCCTGCTTGATCACAACTAAACTACAGTTTCCTGCTGCTTTCTGGACAATGAAACATGAACAAAAATATAACTTAGTGTGTTTAATACTTAACCCCTGTTCGTTATCACCCTAGACTGCCTCCCTAATGTTTTAAAGCCTTTAAAACATTTTTTTTTCCTGCAAATCTGTTCAGAGTTCCCTAATTTTAGCTTCATCAACCTTAATACAACAGAATACCTTCAAAAATACAGCATACCTGTAACGTCCATTTACAATGGTTTTTCAGTAGACCTATACTTCTCAAGCATAGGAATATGCTATACCATTGAAAGAAAAAAAAAAAAAACCAAAAAACTGTATTTAAATACTTACAAAAAAAAAAAAAGGAAACAGGAAAGTTTTAAACTTAAATCCAGTTCCCAAAGGGAGAGGGGGGCGGGAAAGAAAGAAAAGCCATTCTATGAACGCTGCCTTTATAATGAACAATCAGAAATTTCACTAGGCTAATTTGACAGAAATTTTTCCTCATTTAAACATTACAAAAGTCCTGCATTATAAAATAGGGTAGAATAAATCAGTGTAATCGATAAAACTATACAACAATACAAATTACATGTCTTCTGAGTGGGCAGTTAATCTCTCTCTTTGCAGTCATGACTACAACATGCTTACTAAAAACAACTAAAACTGCCCAAACTATTGCTTAGTTTGTTTTGCTTTAAAAAAAGGGTGCAATTTTATTGTATATACAACCAATTTACTGGTAATACCTTGGCTTATCGCAAGGTTCTGACAAAATGTTTGTCTAGGCTTTTTTCCCTTCACTGTGAAGCACTGAAAGCTGCTATTTTTTTTCTTTTTTTTTTTCTTTTTTTCTTTTTTTAGTGCACATATGTCATAATAAAGTAATGCCCAGCTAAGTGCTATAGGGGAAGGCAAAGTATGCTGGCTGGCTAGAGGAAGTGACACCATATACTGACAATCACACCATACAACAGCGCCAAACGACTATTCAACCACTTATCAGACACATATGAAAATCCAAAATGTTTTATTTTATTTTTTTTTCCTTAAATAGAGATAACCAGTAAACAATTTTCAGAACTTGGAAGTTTAAAAACGTGCATATAAAAATGGGCATTATATACTTTGTATTGAATGTGGATTGACTGCAGTCTGCTAAGAAAAATGGGGTGTGGGAGCTGAAGAAAAGGGAAGTTGTCTTTTTTTTTTTTTAAGGCTTGCTTGTGAAAGGAACAGTTGTAAAAACAAAATTGCTTGAAGCAGGGTCAGCTTAGTGCTTCACAGTTTGACTGCTTCTCTAAGAGGAGCCCTTCCTGCGCACGTGCATTCAAAAATCACAAAAAAAGTACAAAGACAGACACCTAAAACACACTGCGTCAAGTGCAGCACCGACTTTGGTCAAATAAAAAAAATAAAAGAAAAATTAATCATTGCTAAGCTTTTCTACACGATATAAGCAGGTATTGCATATTTTCATATATCTGGGGGCGGGGTCGGGGGGAAATAAAGGAAGACTCCAAATAAATTGTAAAATGCAGCAACATCCAAAATACTGATATTCTAAGCATCTACAGATCTCAGAATAGCACTGCCACTGACCACAGAGGACAATAAAGACTACTCCTATCTGCGGGACAACTAACTCTCTATTTAGTTCTAGATGTTGAAACTGACAATGGCTGACATAAAAGTCACATTTACAAAAAGTGTCTCCAAATGCTTGACTAGGGAAAAACCCCTTTCAATAGAGGAGCATGTGCAACAATTCCACAAATAATCGCTATCCAGGGCAAGGCACATTGATATGGAATTTTTGTTTTCGTGCAAATTAAGGAAAAAAAACAAAACAAAACAACATTGTTTCGGGGGGGAAAGATGAGGAGCAAAGTGTCTTCCCAAGAATTTCAGTTACTTGATTGTATAGGACAGTAGTAGAACCCTTCTGAAGGGCTGAAAAACATAGTTTAAAGGCAAGTGCCTAGAGTAGGGATTACAATATTGTGTCTTAATGCACTCTACTTTATCCTACATTAACTATATAAAAATTAGTTACTAACACTAGAACATGCAGAGACTTTCTCTGATCAGCAGGGCTCGCCAACCAGAACGTATATATATGTATAGTATAGGAAACCTTCTTGAAGTTGCATGGGAAGCAAAGGGGTGCTTCGCTGTCTGGTAGAAAAATCACTTGCACTTTTTTTTGTTATTTTTTTGTTTGTTTTTTGTATTTTTTTTTTACATAAGATACAGGACATTTGGGGGTGCAAACTTTTTTTTCCCTAACAAGTACCCTTGATCTGAATGGGCACCAGCATTTGTCTCAGTATTGATTTCATTATTATTATTAAAATTATTTTCCCATAGCCCAGTTCAGGGGCGCAAAGGTCTTTAAATTTTCTGGACAATCTCTGGAACAATGAAGTGTCTGATAACTGATAAATCCTATGTTGCCAGATACATGTAAAAATTTTCAGAATTGGCATAATCCATTCTAGTGACTTCTAGCTTATAAAATTAACAGATACCATGATTTTATTTTAGTTATGTGCTTTGATAACAGAAAATAATTAATTAGCATTTAATGTAGTTAACATATTGTGGTAAAAGCACCATTAGATTTGTTTTTTTGTTTTTTTTTTTTTAATTTTCCTTCAGTTTTTAAAGGGATACAAGTTTAACAATAAAAAACATAAAAAGCAAAAATAGCTCCCCTTTTTCTTGCAAGGCTGTTTTTTACCCCAATAATTTAGAGTCCTGGGGTGGAAGGACTTGAAAAACAAAAATAGAATTTTCAACAATCTCTATCTTACAAAGATATTTAGCTATCCAATGAAATTGCACTTTACTCAATTCAAAATTCGATTGTTTTGATTGATTCCTGTCAGTTTCTGTCAAAACAGACCATCTTCCCCATTTCCACGTGAATTTGTGTCATTGTTGAAATTGTTGAAAAAATGTTTTTTTTTTTTTTTTAAATGTAAGTGCAGCATTTCAAAACTTTTAAAAAACTGAATAGTAGTAGTAGTAGTTTGCCATTTTCGGAATTATTCTGCAACGTGAGTGGATTCACTGTCCTTCCGGGCCATGTTATCTAGTTAACGGCTGACTGCTGAACCAAACCAAACTAAAAGAAAAAACAAAAAAGGAACATAACTGCGATTTCTTTTTCCAATATGTTACAGAAAAACATTGCCCTTTGACTGTCCCGTAAGTTATATATATTGCAGATCTCAGCTACTACAAAAGATTTAGTTCTCCAAGTGCCTCCTGATTGCTCAAAGAGGCTCACACCGGTGTGGGTAAATTCATGAAATACTGTGAAACAGCCGGGCTCCGTAAAGAAAGTGTGTTACAACAGGAAGTCAGTGAGCATGGGTAGACCTTCTCTAGCCACACTGCCTAATGCTCACGCAACCACGGAAACACTTCAAATGTTACAAAGCCCAACCATTTCCAGCACCATATGAGAAAATTACAACAGTTCCTAAAGTATTAAAAAAAAAATCCCAAAAGGTTATGGCCTTTGCTGTTGGACCATAATGCTTGCTGTTTCCATGTACAAGTTGATTTGATTCTCCCCTTCCAGTGACAGTGAAGTTGTAACCGCGCTGGGTTGAGGATGCGTCCATGTTACAGAGTTGAGAAGGGGTCAGGTGGTCTGTCTGGTGGATGGTGGGACGCTGCGACTTTTATCCCAGGTACCAGGACTGGAAGACAAGAGGAAAAGTGCAATTAGAGCTACAATTTGGAAAATAACACATTTTTACTGTGGCCTTTCCACTGGTGAAATCAAGATCTATGTTAGGGATAAAGGGGGGTTTTCACTGGTAAAAGTAAAAGAATGATGAATGGTAAACCTTAAGACTCTGAAACTGATCTTACTCTTCTGAAGTTGAAATTCAGTGTCTTTGTTGGGGGTTACCAATGTTCTGAGTGTAACTTGCACGACCAAGTATTTATGTCTGCTCGAAACACATACATGGTATGGGTGTTCCAATCTGGTGAGGGCAGCTATAGCAGAGCAGGAAGCTCGATCACCTGGTTTTTTTATTGAACCCTCAGTGCCTAGCTCAGTGCCTGGAATACAGGCTTCCAAACAAAGAAGAGTGGAATGAATGGAGAGTGGGTGAGGGGAGAGGTTTTGTATCATCATGGATGTCTTCTCTGATGAATCTCACAACATCTCCTTTTCAATGAGATGTTATTAAAATGTTCCTGTAACAGGCACAGAGGATCAAAAGCAATAGAAGAGTAAACGGAGCTCAAGTACGGACAAGTGTTGTACCAAGAATCCTGGGTGATTTTGGACAAGTCATAGCATCTCTCTTCTACTCAGTCTCCTTAGATGTGCATGAAGTAGATTTTATGATGTAAAATGCTCCTCTCAGCTCAATATTTCTAAAATAAAATTTTAAAAAATGACATATAATCATCAACTGGTATCAAAGATTTTACCATAATATCCAAAGGAAAAAATGAGGCCACATGCACAGCCCTCATGCATGCTTTTGCTCATTTGACATTTATTTACAGCCTTGCATATAACTGCTGGACCCAGTTACCAGTTACCTTTTCCTTTCATAAGCCCTTAGGCGATTAGCTTTGGGCAATGGTCTGGTGATATGTCACTCTATATACTGGTACTTCTTTCTCTGTTAGCTAAACAAAGTGACCAATTATGGTTTAGTATCAGAGTCAGTTTCTCAAGTGAAATAAAAAAGTACATGGCTTTTGCCAACTTTTCTCCAGAGCTACCCTACCAAATTCACCACATTTATTCACAGAAAAATCATCAACCTCAAGCAAAATTAAATGCTTCTGAAATCTCTGAGTTGACACTATCAGAAAGGGTTGCATTTGGGTTGATTCAGTCAGATGAAGGCTCATCCGTGTCCAAGAGATTCAATTAGGTAAAGCAAGGACTCGTTTGATCCCAGGATAAATGGCAAAATGATAGCTACATGGAGGTTGGGATAAGATTTCCTGGTCACACAAGCTACCTTTGATTTCCAGAGGACTTGAAGGGAAAAAAAAAAAACCTAAAGTCTAAACCGAAAAACTACTCATCCTGTATACTTTTAGATGTTATTCTTTGACCACATGCTTTGAGAAGCACAATAAAGCCTCTTGTGTCCTGAAAGGAAATCATCCTGGCAAATACACAGGGCCTAAATCGAACTGGACAAAAGAAAGAAGAGGGGGGAAGAGAGGAACCGGGAGGCAGACTCCAAACCGTATTTCTAGCTGGACTCCCGCATAGCTGACGCAGATCCGAGTTAGAGGCGAGTTCTCCCTGGAACCAACCAGTCTCAAACTTTGGATGCGGCGAATCACGTTGACAATGTCTCTTCTCACACTTTCTAAGTCAGTTGTGAAATTCCAGACTAAATCTGACGCTGCGTCGTAGTTCTCGAAGCAAGCGCCTGGGACCCAGTGAGTCAGTAGGGGGAGCAGTTTTCCATTCCACAGTTTCTGGACACAACCTCAGTGCACCACAAAAATCTGCAGTGCCTCTACACTTCTCTTAAAAAGCAAAGCAAAGGAAAAAAAAGTTTCTTCACACATCTTACTATTCAGTGTGTGCCTTGCCGACAAGGTTACCCCAGAGCAGCTCTGTAATCCTTCACTGAAATAGGCTTTATTGATTGCTCTGGTCTATTGTTCTCTTTTCAAGTCCCCCAAGTTCAAGTTCATCCTGGTGTTACATCATGTCTGGTTGCTAAGAGCAACCAGACAGACCCAGACGTGACTATCATTAGCAAGAAACCCTCCGCTCTCCTCCCACCAACCTTCCAGTGGCTCTGACGTAGCAGGCCCACTGCAAACACATTGAAGTATTTATTCTGCCTAATTTATGACCTACCCAGCAAGCGAGACCCCCACTCCAAAAACCAACACTGTTGTATATTTAATTAATCTGTCTTTCTCTGGCACTTGGGAAAGTTAGACAAAGGACTAATTATTGTGTTTCACTCTCCACACTTTTCTTTCGGGGTGTGTGTGTGTGTGTGTGTGTGTGTGTGAATATTTGCATGGGAAAGAAAACTACAAGGCCCAGCATTGGCTGTCCCCCCCCCCCCCCCCCCTTCTTTTCTTTTTGCCCTATTGACATTTCATGAAATACTTTAGCTGCTTAAGGGAATTAGAAAAAAAATGCGATGTGAATGTTACTCCTTCTGAGTTGGTATTCAGTAACACAAATCAACTCATGACATGTTTAAATTTAAATGCTAACCACACACTCTCAGAGTTACTTTAAAGGTTAGTTTTTAATCAATAGAAGTTGCTGACTCCGGGTTTTTGAGCTGCGCAGTGCAGCTCTTGGGCTTTTGTCTAACGTTAAAGCTTTCAAACTTTTTTTTTTTCCTTGAGATGATTTTAGCAATGATTTGCAGACACAGAAGACTATTGTGCTCTGACCAGCAACATGTCACCAGAGGAGAGAGTTGCCCTGGGGTGGGGTGTCAATATGACTCCTGAAGGCCTGGGTTGGGGGTCTTTAATAAGCCGTGAAAAAAACTTAATTAACCCTTTCAGGCCCAAACCAAAACCTATTCTTAAACTTTTTCACTCCTGTAATTTGACCATTAGTCCTTATTTCAACATTACACTAATCTTCATGACAATTAACCCAGCTACTTGACCAAGGCTTTCCAGAATGGGAAGTCAGCTGGTTAGGGGAACTACACAGGGAATTTTTTTCCCTTTTGAATGAGGGCTCCTTGATTAAATCATTTATTCATAGTGATGGCAGATAAGCAACTATAATACTAAAAAATAGAATCCATTCATTTCATCAAATGTTCTCATGACCAGTTTGTAGCTGAAGACCTTCCTTAATTCCATTATGATGAGTGTGATAGTTGCACATGTCTAAACCACTCAATTTTTAAAAACTTCCATGAACAATGAATAATGTCCAATGAACAAGATAATGTTTGGAAAAGCCCATTTTTCTCTTGTGACATTCTCTTACAAAATCTATAATTCAAGCAGTGCAAGTTTCAAAACATTACTTGACGAATAATTCTGGGCATTTTCTTGTTGGGTCATACAAGAAAAATATGAAAGAAATCTGAGATTGTTAAATTGTTGGGGTTGAGGAGCAAATCACTGGGAAAATGTTGCCACATTAAACAAAATTCATTAACGGAGAGTCAAAAAATTGTCTTCAGATATTTACTAACACAAGCTTAGATTTCATATGGTTTCTGCCTTCATATTTTATAGCCCTTTAATCTAACCTACTGTATCCAGATGGACTACAAAGGAACCCCTTGTCCCTTATCTACAGTGAATTTCAATAATACAATACAATATCAGATGATGTTATCTTGATACATTTACATTAAGGAAGTAAACACAGAGCTTTGATCTATTTTTTCATTTTTTTTCCCTTGGGAACTCTCAGCTATAGTTGTTTTGGAGGTCCATAAATCCACACTCTCACGGAGGTTAGAGTTAAGGAAAATTACTCTGTTACAGTCACAGTTTCTACAGCTTGGGATGTGCTAAGATGGTGAGGAGGGGGCTGGAAGTGGGGCTGACTGTCCTCTCTCAGTGTTCAAGGTGAAACATCAAAAGAAATCTGCAGTCCAGGACCAGAGCTCAGCTTTCCCCTTCTCCAGTCAAATGAAGAAGTAATCTCATCAGGTTGGAAAGTGCTGACTAAGGATTTAATAAAGTGCCTGCAGATGTGGCGTCTCTAAGGTATTCAACTCATGTAATGCAAAACAGCTCCACACTGACTGTGCTTATAAAATTTCATTTAACCATTGCAGCACGACCCCCCCCACCCCCACCCCCACTTTTTTCTAAGGAGTTTTATCACACATCCCGCCCCTTAATTTACAGCTCCATGAAAGTTCGAATCCCATTCTGCCAGGATTCTGGAATACTCACAGTAGTCAGGTTTTATGAACCATAAACAACATCTATCCGGCTTCATCGTAAGCAGGAAGCCTGAAATGGCACTCAGTACCTTTGACGGTGGCAGTCTCTTTCCTCTCCTGAGGGGAGAGCAATTAGGAAACCGAGGCTATTTTCCAAAATTTGGTCATAAGGGTGCCTAAAACATGGTAGATGAAGACTCAATTTCTTTAGTTAACATCAAACATTCTAATGTGAATAATGAATTTTAAAATGGCTTTTATATGCACTTTTCACTAAGAGGGCAGGATGCATATTTCAGAAACAAAAGGAAATGCAAGTCTGTTTGAGATAGCTGTATTTTACTTTAACCAAAAAAAAAGAGAGGGTGCTGCGGTGGGGGGCGGGGAGGGCAGAACAGACTGTGACGCAGCAGAATCTGTTTTTCAAATTAAAAAGTTAAACAAAAGGCCTCAAGGGCAAAGTTGAACACCGCGGAAGGAGGTTGTTAATGTGGAATCCAGAACTGGGTGTGACACTTTGCTTTCTTCTCCAGGCAAGGTGGGTTATTTCAGGACATTCACACACAGAGAGCAGAAACATGCAAATACAGGGAGGCCTCTGCCCCCACTCTCCACTCCTTCATACTCCATCAGCCCCTGAAGAGGATGCTGCCAACTAGCACTGCAGGAGTTGCGGTCAACATCTTGACTTCTCTCTGGAGGAGATGCTATCTCTGCTGGGTCATTAATCCAGTTAGTCATTTTTGGCTTCCTGTTCTTGTTTGGATGAGCGAAAGCCCACTGTTTAGCCCAAATGAGTTGTCCTTGGCAAATCAGCCAGAAGCCGGGTAGCCTCCCTTGCCTCCTCTGATCCAATGGAAATGGACAAGACCTTGGAGTCCACTCCTGGATTCTGACATTAGTATACCTCATTTGGGAGTACTTCACTTATTTAACAAGTGTTGAGCATCCTACTGTGTGCTTGATAACACTAGGCTCCGGGAATATGAGTACAACAAAATATGGTACCTGCTCCCAAGGAGTTGTCCTGCAGAAAGAAGGTCCTGGATCTTAGATTTCAGTATCCTTCAAGAGACCAGTTACCCTGCTCTTCTCATAGTTGGATGTTTGAAAACACGTCAGCTGATGAGGCTGAGTATTCAATGTCCAAGGGACCCAGGACCGAGTCCTATTTTTTCCACTGACTAGTTGTGTGACTTCAAGTAAGCACAACTCTGTCCTTGGGCCCCTAGAAGACTACTGTAGGGCCATTCTTCATGGCATGGGGATACTGGTTTCTTCTGACAAAGGTGACACCCTGCACCTAGGTGTCAGTTATTGGTCTTGCCAGCCACAGGCTATGATCTCTGCAGCCATTTTTCCTGTCTGATTTTGTTAAAGAAAGCCTGCTTTCAATAATGCTAAACCAAGACTTGTTTATTATACAGGAAGCTATTAAAATAGTAATGGGCCATGATTAGCCCTGCTCACCTTTGCGGCCTTATCTTTTCACTGCTTATGCTCAGCACTTGTGCTGTGTTACACTTCTTCCAGGCCCCCCAAAGCCAAATGCTTTCTCCCTGCTGGAACTTGGCAGAGCTATCCCTCTCTCCTTGGCTTTGCTCACACTTGCTAGTCCTTGCTTTCTCAGATTAGCAGCCCATTCTTCCTAAGGGTCTTTCTCCAGGCCTTTAGTTCCTGGGTTTACCTCTGTCACAGTCACTGAACTGTAATTGCCTATTTTCTCCCCAAGAAAACAAACTGTCTTCTTGCGTGTGGCATCTCCGGTGTCTTGCCTGGTGACTTAATAAACACTGTTGAATAAAGGAAGAAATCTCCAAGGTTCCAAAACTGAAAAGTGAAAGTGTTAGTCCCTCACTCGTGTCCAGCTCTTTGCGAGGCCATGGACTGTAGCCCACAAGGCTCCTCTGATCATGGAATTCTCCAAGCAAGAATACTGGAGTGGGTTGGCATTCCCTTCTCCAATGGGAATCTTCCCGACCCAGGGATCGAACCTGTGTCTCCTGCATTAGCAGGCAGATTCTTTACCATCTGAGCCACCAGGGAAGCCCAAAGACTGGTGTCAATTACCCCAACAAGTTGTTTAGATGGGTGACTTCCAGAATGGCTGTGCCACATCCATGCTCATGGCTCACGTTCACATCTCCCTGAATGACAGGTGCTCTCCCCAGAGACATGCAGGTCTCCACAAGCCACCCCAGGGAGTTCTGATTGAAGAGCTCTTGCAGTGGGGCCAACTGCAGCCGTAGTGTGTGCAATAGTTTTGTAACATGGACAGCTGCCTGCTTACTATGAGCGCAGTGGAGTTGTCCAAACCACCACTCCCTGGAGAGTGACCATGCTGTTCCCGGCCAAGACCTCCATTTGGTTCAAACCTCAAGACGGGAAAACACTAATCTTTTTACCCAATAAGCCATCCAGCACCTCCAAACCTTGAGAGTACGTACACAATCCAATTATTCCGACGGTTGTTCCAGAGTCTGACCCTTTTACCGTATTCCAACTTGCTCTAGTGTCTGCCTCACCATCAAGCAAAGTTCTTTTTTCTGGCCTCCCTTTACATGTTTGTCAAGTAATCTTTTACCTCACGAAATCAAAGACTTCTGAATTAAAAACTGCACTCTGGCCACTCACATTTGCTCTGCTGACTTACTGGATGGCTGCGTGCAGAGTGGTAAGGGGTGGGGCACTGGAGTCAGAGTTAACAGAGGGAATCCGCCCTCAATGTGGGAGACCTGGGTTCAATCCCTGGGTTGGGAAGATCCCCTGGAGAAGGGAACGGCTACCCACTCCAGTGTTCTGGCCTGGAAAATTCCATGGACTGTATAGACCATGGGGTCGCAAAGAGTCAGACACGACTGAGTGACTTTCACTTTCACTTTTCACATCATTTAACTAGTATGCCATTACTTGCTAGTTAAAGGGGCTTCCGTGGTGGCTCAGATGGTAAAGAATGTGCCTGCAATGCAGGAGACCTGGGTTCAATCCCTAGGTCGGTTGGATTCCCTGGAGGAGGAAATGGCGACCCACTCCAGTATTCTTGCCTGGAGAACCCCATGGACAGAGGAGCCTGGTGAGCTATGGTCCATGGGGTCACAAACTAACCCTAGATTTAGAAACTAACACTTTCACTTTCTAAATGATCTTAGATAAGTCAGCACCCCTGGGTCTCAGTTTTAGACTCTGCAAAATGGAGCTAACAACTTTATCAGTTTTTGTGGGGACTGAATGAACTAATGCCTGAGAGAGACATGTGCAGAAAACCTGAAAGCCAGGAAGATGGGCTCTCTATAAAGTGTGCACAGGCCATAAGGTCCACAGGGGACCTACAGAGAACCAGTTCCCTTAGAAAGGCATCGCTCAACAAGGCGGCTTTCTCTTATTTAATGATATAACTTCTTAGTTAAAGGTAGCAGCTGTGTCAGTTCCGTTTCTCCAGTTGCAAGAGAAAGTTCTTGAGAAAATAAAAATCTGTCTTTAATTGCGGTATTAAAATCAGAGCAGCGAAACCAACCGCACAAAAGAAATTGGCTCAAGTTTATGAAAGGCATTTGGGCCCTTGCCTTGCGAGGCTGAACTGCACGCCTTGGAAGTTGGGGGCGAGGGGGAGAGGGGATCTGGGGTTGGGGGAGGGAAGGGGGAGGGAGGGAGTAGTCAGGCAACCAAGTGGGACAGAAACAATCCTATTTTGGTTTTTGTTAGCGAATGGCATACTACATAGATCAGAGACTTCTTATAAAATACAAACCCCCACTGTACACAAAGCACAGGAAAATGTGAGGAAAAAAGGGAAAAACGAAAAGCAGCTTAGGGTGTGTTAACGCTGCTATTCTGTCAGCTTAAAGAGTATTTTATGCTTGATCAACAGCTCTTTTTTATTGTGCTTTTCTTTCATTCATTCAAGACATCAAAGCGGGCCCCACCAGTGTACCTGCCCTTCTGGAGCCGCTTGTGAGGGGGTTCTAATGAAGCACGACTCTGGGAGCCGGAGACCCCCGTGGACACGGCAGTTCAAAGGGAATATTTCAACAATGATTACATTTTGTAAATCTTTTTATGAAAGAGACAGCTTATTTCCTGCTTTTTCATGAAAAATAGATTATCCATTAAAGTGAGCCCGCACCACGGAAGCTGCTTCAGATCTGAGGTGCAGCATGGAGATTAAGGGGACAAGGACCCGATGAAATTGTCCAGAGTTCCTATCTGTTTGGCCACGATGGCACAGCTGAATGTTCTGGGAGGAGCTCAGACAGTGAGCTGGGTGGCTCTGCAGTGGAAAAGGTGGTAGCCAGGGTGTTTGGGGGTTGAGTGTTCAGCTAGGGTCCTGTGTCTATTATTTGCCCTTTCAATTTTTTGTTTCTGATTCCACAAAGTCCAGCCAAATATCAGAAGGCATCAACCAACTCCTTTGATTGGGCAAAAGTAAGGTGAAAAATTTTAGTTATAATTCATTAAATGCTGTATTTTAACACTCTGAAATGGGACAAGTCCTTTTCCACACGGGAAGTTAGCCATAAAAAAAGCTAGCTCTGGGCTGAAGATACAAACAGGCTTTATCATTGGCTGATGTCAACCCTAAAGGCAAAAATAAAGAAGGCAGCCTGGCCCTTTGTAATTTCTGATTTTCAACAGTGAAATAATCTTTCCCTTAGTCTGTCTTTTTTTTTTCTTTTTTGGTGGTGGGGAGAGTTGAGGGGAGCAGGGCAGGAAGAGAGTATGACTTCCTGCGGAGAGCTATGAAGTGAAAAAAAATGTATGTTTTCTACACATTGGATTCCAATTTTAATTAAACGCCTGCTGTCTAACAAGTGCAGACAGTCACACTTGGGGCTGGCCCAATGGTGGCCCAGGGAGGTAACCTTTCTGATTTAAAAAGAGAGGCGTGGGAGTGGAGGTCGGCGCTCAGCAGAGCGTGGCCGCATTACAATAATCATGCCATGGCCTGCCTCCCTACTCCTGCTCTTCCCCCAGAGCTGAAAAGCTCTTCCCAAACATGACTCAGGTTCACAGGAAACCTAACATGCAAATTTACCATTTCAGTGGTGCAGGTAGATAAAATCTGGTGAGGGGCGAAATGACACTGAAGTGAAAAGTCCAGTTACTTCAAAAACTCTCCCAGAGACATTCCTGCGTGAGTATGACAGAAGATCTGCTACTTGGCCAGAAACAAATTTCCAAACTAACCTTCCCAGCCAAGGAGTCCCCTTTAGGCACTGGATGGCACTTGGCACCTGTGCCCGTTACCACCCCCCAACAGGTGCTTTTTTGCTTGGCTCTGAGCATGGCTCTTTGCTTCTGACCCCTTTCGTCCTCCTCTATTCACTGTCCAAGGTCCTTTCTTCTGTCCTTTTCAGTCCCCTTTCCTGCCTCCTCCCACCCTTCCAGCCAGTCTCTCTCTCTCTCTATTTCTACATCTGTGCTTCCGCCCCCACAGGAATGAGGGAAGACCTCTACCCTCTCAAAGACTCTGCAAACCAGCTGCCCGTCCTACTCCGTTCACTGGATTAAGGGAAAGGAAGAGAGCACGCTCAACTGGCAGTGGGGTTGGGGGCTTCTGTATGGAGCCAAAGAAGTGAGGTGGAGGGGTGGGATTTGGATGGAATGCGAAGGAGACTGTACATCTTTGCTCTCAGATTCTTGACAGAAGAGAGCAAGAGAGCAGCAAGAAGCAACTCAGCACTGGACTGCGAGGCAGGGGCCCCGGCTCAGTTCTCAGCTCAGTCTCCGGCTGCCCTGGGACTCACACTATAAAGATCCCATTGCGATACCTGTACCTTCTGGGAGAGCCTGCTTTTCAGTCTTACAGGTGCAGGAGTCATTCTTTTTCCTCATTCACTGTATAGATGTGATAGGCAGGGATAAAACTGTTCCTACCCCTCACTGAGGTTGGAATGAGCTTGACTATGGAAAAAGTCAGAGACCAGATTCTAGTCTGTGGGAAGTCAGGGGTCCAACTTATCTGTAGAACAGCCCTTGTATACCAGTTATTATAATATTATTCTATTATTTGGGGGAGGAAATAAGACACATAGAGACAAAACTTTGAAATACTGGTCTAAAACGTAAGCAGCATTATCACAGGAAACACTGATGTGATCTAGATGTCACAGAAGGGGCTGGGGTTTCATTGGAGCCGACTGCCCCGGATAAAAATGGAATGATTTTCCCAAGCCCAGTCAAATCTCTTGTGTGACATCCCAGAAAGCACAGACCAGGGATAAGTGAACAATGCTTTATTCCTTCTTCTGAAAATGTGGTGGGATTTAGGGTTTTATGACAACAAAACTTGTCTTTGTTAAGACGTGACTTGCAAAACAAACCCACATGGGGGAGTCGGCAGTTTCAAATGATAGTATTTTTTTTTTTTTAATGCTGAAACAGCAAATGCTTTTTATGTTCAGATTTATTTCCTTTTAAATTTGTAGATTAAACTTACAACTAAGCAATATTCATTACTATAAACAATTAGATTCTTCCTGAATATTTCCAGTGGAGGTGAGTGGGAAGCTTCTTGGTAGAGCTGGGTTGGGGAATTGTGCAAAGGTGAGATCCCATAGTATTCACAGTCTCTGTCAAGGGTCCTATCAATGATATCACTGTGAACATTATCTATGGGATCAACAGAGCTACGAGGCTTCCCTGTCAGGAATATAGATCCCTGCTTCTTAGAAAGAGGCAGCATCATTCTAACGCAGAAAATTTAATTCATTTTTACCTTTTTAGTAATGACTTCAAAAATGGTGATCTCCTAAGTAAAGATTACTTAAGACATATTTAGTGAAAGTGTTAATCACTCAGTCGTGCCTGACTCTGCGACCCCATGGACTGTTGCCCGCCAGGCTCCTCTGTCCATGGAATTCTCCAGGTAAGAACACTGGTGTGCTTTGCCATTTCCTCTCCAGGGGATCTTGCCGACTCACGGATCAAACCCAGATCTCCCTCATTGCAGGTAGATTCTTTACCATTTGAGCCACCAGGGAAGCCAGAAGACATATTTAAGAATATGTCATAAAATCAAGCATGCAAACAAAATCACTTACTTTGCTTTCAGATGAGTTCTATTTGCCAGTGTTCTCCTAGTAACTGAGATTTAGGAACAGCCTCGGAACTCATGCACACAGTACTGATTTGGAATAGTTCCATACCTCTCCTATCACTTTATTATATTTTAATGAAACCAATTACAGGTTGGATGACGGTTATATGTTCATTGGCTTTTTAAATATTCTTTTCTCTTGTTAAATCACCATATGGCTAAGAGATCCTATAATTCACTTTGAAAAACTGGTGGCAAGTTCAAATGACACATATTAACTGTCATTCTGATTCTGCAATCACAACCTCTTGCAGAGATGTCACCGTGTGCTATCCTAAAGGCGGTTCAGTTAAAAAAAAAGACTCGAAGACTTTTCTTTCTCTCAAAGAAGTGAATTGTCTGAGCTGAAATATGGCTTCCTGTTCCACTGCACCAGCTTTCTGTGTTGTTCTCCAGGAACACGTTTACAAGTTCAGGTTCAGGTTTAAACTAAATAAAACACTCCTCAGGAGTTTATAACTGAGCCTCATTTACATGTGCTCTCTCTGAACTCTGCCGGCCTCAGTAAGCCAGTTTCCAAGGCTTGGGGGAGGAATGTGTTACAGTTGGAATCTGTACTGCTTTCTCAAGCATTTTAGACTCAGAGGCCAGGCAACATCAAGCTTTGGATAGTATTAAAAGTTTCCTCAGATGTACTATAAAGTCAAAGAAAGAGGGAAAGAAAGAGAACGCTGGGCCTAGAAAACAGAATTTTCTTAATTTTCCCAGTAAGGTTTTAGTGTTAACATTCTATTAATAGTTAAAAAGATTTTAGATGCATATTCTAGAATTCCATAGTCATGACTCTGGATTTCCTTGCAACCATTTTCAACTCTTTGTGGAAAGTGGTCAATGCATATTTATACTCTTCAAAGATAAGATCTAGGGTTTGCATAAGCTGGTTTTCTGACTTGAAAAATGCAGTTAAAAGGTGTTATGAACAGAAATAACCCCAATTCAGAAGGGATCTCTTATTATGTTTATGAAAAAAAATCTAAGGGTTGAAAAGATCTCAGGTCAATAAAGTTATACTAGAGAGGATGAAATGGCTATCTTGGGTTAGAAGCAGGAAGAACTGAAGTAGGGATTCTGAAATGCTCATAGAAACCAATCTGGGGAGAACTGGTTTCCTGGCTGACTGAGGTTAAGACTCAATCTCTTTGCTAAGCAAGGGGCCGGGAGTTCAGTGAAAGAAGCAATGGTTTTTGTGGATAGAATTGGAAGGAAAGCTGGAGAAATAACACCAGGGACTCTGCCACTCAACTTCTGTGTGAATTTGAGTTAGCAAGAAATTGGGTACAACAAGGATAAACCAGTGCTGCAACACCTGAGCATTACTCTACAGCATCTTCAGCCCTGGAGCAAGCAGTTCTTTCCTGATAGGTGAGCGTACCCGGCGTGGTAGGTTGTGACATTCCCAGTACTTCAGGTTCAGCAGCTGCATCCCTGCGCAGCGACAGGTGATAAGTCAGAAAACAGTTTAAAAGAAAGCACTGCTGTGGGGGCTCAGAGAAGAAACCGGTTCAGGGAGGATGGACTGAGTCCATCATGAGTCTGGTCTCCATTTGTGCCTCTGATTAAGAACATCTTCCTAGCATGGTAGTTGTGAGGATGAAATAATATATGAAAATATGAAAGTGTTTTGTTTTTTAACGTAAGTTAAACTAAGCTATTAAACTAAGGTGATACTTTTTCTATGTGTGCATCTGCTTTTCTGACATGAGGAAGACAGAAACCTCATCTCTGTATGCTAGTCCATATAGTTTTTTGGCCCTAGTACATAACACAAAATCACTTTTCTTGGACCAATACAGTAACAGCATGGCTATGCTGGCTATCTCCTCTTTTTCTCAATCTCTTGAACTTAGCCTAACTCAAATGCAAGAGAAACATGAAGGATTTTTAAAAACCCAATGAAATATGAATATACTTCCAAATAAAACCCTTTGCTATGAACATAGTAAGTTTCTTCTATTGGATAAAGACATGAATATAAGTAGAATCCACATAGGTGATATTCTATAGAAATGTATGATAAAATTAGTTTCTTTGGGGGCAGCAGATTACTTATGATGACTGAATGAAATCAGGGCTTACAACTCTACCAACTTCTCTGTCTTTGGCCAGGAATGACTGGCCAAGCTGCAGAAAGATAATAATTTGCATATGCAGTAATCGCTACTATCCTATTGACTACTCATTCCCAAAATACTGAGAATCACGTCTTCTTTCTTTTGTCTAGTTTTTGTTTCTCTTTTTTCTTACTCCTAAAATCTACCTAATTTTAACTCATTCTCCACTATACTTTGAACTTCTGCCTTAAGGGTTGCTGTAGGAAACATAACTCCTGATGTTACTTTTTTTTAAGTAACTCTAGCAAAATGGTGGATAGGAGGAATCTGAAATTCAAATACTTTACAGATTTTCCTGAAGATTTAATTTATCCATGCAGATCTTAATTCTTCTGAAGACAAAATAATTTGATAGTTGGCTTGATAGTTCAAAAAGCTTTACATTCATCAGTGTGTTATTTGGGCTTCTTTAGTGGCTCAGATGGTAAAGAATTCGCCTGCAATGTAGGAGACCCGAGATCAGTCCCGGGGTTGGGAAGATTCCCTGGAGGAGGGAATGGCAACCTACTCCTGTATTCTTGCCTGGAGAATCCCATGGACAGAGGAACCTGGTAGGCTACAGTGCATGGGGTCGCAGAGTTAGACACAACTGAATAACTAACACTTTCACTTTCTTTCAAAGTGTTGGTAGGCAGATGCAGATCTAACATTCTTTCATCTATGCCAAATCTTATGGTGAAACAGTAATCTCATCTTTCGGGAATTTTCTTTCAGAAACAAAAGGCACCGAATTTGGAAACATGCTCATTGGATGGAGCTACCTAGAAGGCACAGGATGAAGATGGCAAGCTATTCCCTGGGTGCACACTGAACACTTGGAAAAGCTGTCTTTTCTCTCCCACCCCTTAAGAGTTATTCAGGGGTTACAACCCCTCCTCTTTCTATGCAGCTTAGCTCTGTGCCTGGTTCTTAATCGTGGCAATCAGCCAGGAACAGGACAGAGGGACAGTCCAGATTTGATAGCACTGACCCCAGAACTGGGGAGCACTAGTGAATTCCATAAGGAGTGTCATTCTGCAGTTCTTGTTTTACAAAGGCCATTGTGATACAAGGCCCAGGGGAAGGGCCAAGCAAACAGCCTTCCTGGAAGATGGTGGGGTGAGGGAAAGGGGAGGGATGATGTTACTAGGAGGGAGGGCTGAAGAGAATTTGGTACATCTTTAGACTTTGACAGGAAAAAATATTTGGGAAGAGACCAGTGGAGAGATACAGCATGGTCTTAGCTGAATGGTAATGATGTAACAAACAGCAACATTCAGAGCTATCCCAATACCAGAGAGAACAACTGGCAGATATTAAGATCATTATTAGATGTGAAATTATACCTCTCACTGCTTCATTATCACTGTATTTCATAATATTTGTCTAGAAAGGCACACAAAGCCTATCAGGTTAAATTAATCCTAATGATCAATTTCAGTTTTATTCTAATTAAACAATTTCAATTTAATTAATGTGAGCACAGAAATTAGTCAAAATTACAAATGTAAATGTTGAACTTTAAATCAAAGGTCCTCCCTACTCCCTGCCTCTTGTAGAAGCACTTTAAAGTGTTTGCCTGTGAAAGTAGATGGGAGTTTTAACCTTTGTCTGCACTGTGAAGGACAGAAGTTAGAAAAATATGCCACTGAAAGCTACCCCAGAGCACAGACAGAAGCATGGGTTTAATACTCACCCACCCACACCCACAATACTAGGTGGTAGTGTGCGAAGATAAACTCTGCAAGGTGAACCTTTTGTTTCTCAAGATTCCAATGCACTTGGGTCAGTCTATGGGTATTTGTTGTTTAGTTGCTAAGTCGTGTCTGATTCTTTGCAACCCCAGTGACTGTAGCCCACCAGGCTCATGTGCCCATGGGATTTCTCAGGCAAGAATACTAGAGTGGGTTGCCATTTCCTTCACCAGGGGATCTTCCCAACCCAGGGACTGAACCCATGTCTCCTGCATTGCAGGCAGATTCTTTACTGCTGAGCCACCAGGGAAGATCTAAGGGATAATGAGCTTCTATAAAACACCTCTGTAAAACAGAAACTGTGCACCCATATCCTCAGCCACACAACTAAACTACCAGTCCCTTTTCCCCTGGTGTCAGATACCCTACCTCTCAGGCTGACCTTATCTCCGATTATCTGTATGGCCTCACAAATCATTTCAACTCCCTGAGGCTGGGCCCTCTAGTTCACAGGGGCTGTTTTAATAAAAGTAACTTCTTAAAGCACTGGCATCTTAAAATGGATTTTAAAATGCCATGGGAGTATGCGGGGGGATTCAGAGGTTCAGTGGTTAGGACTCCATGCTCTCAGTGACAAGGGCCTGGGTTCAATCCCTGATCGGGGGACGAAGATCCCAGAAGCCTCACAGTGTGGCAAAGAAATAAATTTTAAAAAATGGCATGGGGTACATGTGTCTGAGTCATCCTATAAACAACTTTAAATAACCTTAATTCAAAGGAGATGGGAGCCAGAGCTCCAAAAATTTTAAGAAAAGGACCTGCAAACAGAATTTTTTCCCTAAAAATAAAAAAGATGCCAAAAATATGAAACAGAGAAAAGATAATAAAAGAAATGCACACTCTTCTTTTTCTTTTTTTTGTATTTAAAAAACTTGTGCATAAAAAAAAAAAAACACAAAAAACTTGTGCTGGTGAATCACAACTTGTGCTGGTCTGTAGTGTCACAGAATCTTGTCTTAGAGGAATGTTACATGCAGTGTAACATTCTATGTTATATCTCTTTATCCATAAAATAGCCACAACTTCTTTTC
The DNA here is from genome assembly GCF_033118175.1 of Dama dama. Lineage (NCBI taxonomy): Eukaryota > Metazoa > Chordata > Mammalia > Artiodactyla > Cervidae > Dama > Dama dama. Next base: position 81,586,629 of record NC_083700.1, read on the forward strand.
CCACAAATAAGCCTTCATCCATGGGCCCCCATCATGACTTGTTCACCATTGTATATGAGAATTTTTTGATAGCAATCAATCCACCATCACTATTTGGGGACATTATATGAGAACAGCAGAGTAATTTAACAGTATAGTTGATTAATGTAATAATCATCATTAAACTTAGTAATGGTAGTGGGATTTCCCTTTCCCTCGGTTAATGATCATGGACAATTCGTTTCTTGACTGCCAGTGGTAGAAATGGATTTTGAAATATTAACTTCTGCCCCATGGGAATGACACTTAGCCCATCACATTTAATTTTTGACCTTCACTGAACAGCATGATCCTAGTCCCTTGATTTTATAATCTTAACTAGGAAACATTAAAATATGGATTGACTCCAGTTGGCAGGAATCTTTATGTTCTTTTCACTAAAAAAGCTATAAATCCAATGGTTGACCTTTTATTTCCAGGTCACAAATGACACCCTCTCACTTTTGTCCATTCACATAGGATTTATGTTGGGGTCTACAGGTATAAGCCATGAAAGTTGAACTTTAGTGAAATGTCTTTCAAAGATGTGCACTTAACCAAAAATTTCCCACAAAAAATTAGTGGATGGCCTTTTAAAAACATCTATTATATCCTCAGGTTCACTGTTGGCTTCAACTAAATCTGTTTTTCACTTGTAGTAAGTTTCTTCTAATAGTTGTATTTTTTCTGAGGATATAAAGTAGGCTTGTGTTTGGGATGATAATGGTACCTTAGCTCCCAACAAAAGTTTCTAGACCGAAAGATTTCTGAAGTGTTCTCTTTGCCATCACCATAATTTATCTGTTTCCAGCTGAAAAATGTTCCTTGTCCTTTCTCACAGAATCAATTGTATTGATGGGAGGCGTTCTGCATTGTCAATCAGGGAAATGTGATTTGATGGGACCCCAATGCAGTGAGATGGGGGGAGGAATACCAACCCTGTTCAGGTCCACGCCATCCGAGTGAGATCAATGCTTCCCATATTACTCTTCCTCTCATGTAGCACCCTAACTGTCACAATTAATAATGTAGAAGGAGCTGATTAACTTAAGTAAAGTGCTCTCTGCTGTGTAAACACATAAAGATCTATGAGGCAAAAAAGGGGGAGGGCAGGAAAGAACAAAACGTCATTTTTATTTTTCATGTGGACACGTTCTCACTTTTCATTCTTCTGTTGTAACAATTACTGTACCAGCCACTCTCATGGAGTCAATAAATTGATCTGGGTCTTGATGCTGCAGCAAGTGGACAGATCTGAGATACCATTATCTGCCATGGCGAGTGTGGGGGGTGGGGTTGCACTTTGGTGGCAGAGGGCAAAGGGGGAAAAGTCAAGGAAGGCAAGTCAGCATTGCTCCAGATGGGTGATTAATGTTCTCCACGGAGCTTCTGGAGTGGAGAGACGCATGCCTCTGTGTGCATGCGCGTGTGTGCATGTTACCTGTGAGCGTGCATGTGTTGGGAATGGATGGAGAAAAAGAAGCCTTCAGCTTGGCTAAAGGATGCAGCCTAAGTAATACAGTATGCACCACTTATTTAAGTCCCGGTGGTATTTCAGTCACTCACACCCATCTGCAATTCAATGAGGATCACCACCCCATTAGAGCTAATCATGTCAGCTGTGTATCTGACAAAGTAAACATTCAGAAACTGTGCTCCTATGTTCATAACTTGCTTTTGCACTGGGATTTTTTTCTTCTCTCCCTCATCCAGCATAAAGTTTAATAGTTTTTTAATATGAAATTATTACATACATAGATGCTCTCCATATGCATTCCTCAGCGTATTTTTCCTCACAACCAGAAACTGCAGCTGTTAGCTGAGTTTTAACTTGCTCCCTGGGAGTATGCTAAGTACATTCTTAATAAATAAATATCATTCCACGGGCTAATGAGAGAATTAATGGCACAACGTATGGAAAACGGACGTGGGAGGATGGGGGCAGAGATGACTCAGCTCAGGGGGGAAATTACCGGATTACCTCTGGGGATCTCACTACGTTAATGTTTCTCTGTTTCTACCTGTACACACAGGTCCTGAAGGTGAAGGAGATGCCTCCTGCTTCATCCCTGGTGCTGAGGCATGTTCCATTCTAAGGGGTGAGAAGGCAGCAGCACACGGCAGCTTTCCGTGTGCCAGGGGAGGGTGCTGGCAGCTTTACACTCTAACTATATTGAATTTTCACAAAACTAAGTGGAGAGCAGGACTTAACTTATACTTTTATAAATGTGATATCTATGGGTCAGAAAGGCTAAAAATTACCCCAAGGTCTCTGTAGATGTTTGCTCAGGCTGCCACGACAAAATACCATAGATTGGGTGGCTTAAACAACTGAAATTTATCTTCTCACAGTTCTGGAGGCTGGCAAGTCCAAGATCAAAGTTCCAGCTGATTTAGAGTCTGGCGAGGGTCCTCTCCCTGGCTGGCAGATGGCCACCTTCTTCCTGCCCAGTCCTCACATGACAGAGAGCCTGCTCTCTAGGGTCCTTCCTTTTTTTTTTAAGCCACAGTGTGGCTTGCAGGATCTTAGTTCCCTGACTAGGGATTGAACCAGGGGTTGCAACGGTGAAAATGCTGAGTCCTAACCACTGGACCACTAGAGAATTCCCTGTCTTTTTTTATAAGACCACTGATTCTATCATGAGGGCCTCACCCTCATCTGAATCTAATTACCTTCCAAAGGCCCCGTCTCCAAATACCATCACACTGGGGACTAGGGCTTTAATATGAAATGGGAGGGGGGCGGTTACAATTTAATCCATATCAGTCATGTACTGAGATAAAGCAAACTCAAGTCTATCTGGCTCCAAAGCTTCTATTTTCTCTACTAAGTTATACTGCCTGGGAGAAGATAGTACCTCATGACCATAGGGCTTAATGCTGCTGCTACCTGTAAAATCTCATACTTCCTGAGGGTTAAACCAAGACAGGTTAAGGTTTCTTCCCATACAGAGATCCCACTGTGCCCTTCACCTGCTTCCTGTCTCCCACGGAGTAAAGTCCAAGTGCCTGCATTCAAGAGTAGACCCTGTCTAACTTCCCAGCCTCATTACTCAACATTCTCTGTCATTTACCTTATATTAACCAACGTACTGGGCTTCCCAAGTGACACTAGTGGTAAACAAGCTGCCTGTCAATGCAGGAGTCGTAAGAGATGAGGGTTTGATTCCCGGGTCGGGAAAGATCCCCTGAAGGAGGGCATGGCAGCCCAGCCCAGTATTCTTGCCTGAAGGATTCCATGGACTGAGGAGCCTGGTGGGCTATAGCCCATAGGGTTGCACAGTCAGATACAGCTGAAGCACCTGAGCGTGAGCGTGCATGCACACAACCAACATACTGAACAGAGTAGCGTTCTCTGAACACATATCACGAATTTTGGCATGAGCTGTTCCCCTCTCCAGGAATGCAATTACGTCTATCTCCTTACAAACGAGCTCATGTGAAATCTCCCCTAGAATATATCTTCCATGAATTTCCTGCTTCTCCCCAGGGTTAGTCACCTACTCTCTGCATTACTTGTAGGTTATACATACTTCAAGTGTTTCCTTTAGCAAATCTTACTAGAATTTTTTCCTTTTCTCCTTCGAAGTTGGTCAGTAATGTATGGCAGGGATTGGATCATATGGCAGTAGACCCCTTCCACCCTAGTATGATACTGGGGATACAGTATGTACTCAGTAAATTCTGGCTTCTCAGGTGGCTCAGCGGTAAAGAAACTGCCTGCCAACACAGGTTTAACCCCTGGGTTGGGAAGATTCCCTGAAGAAGGAAATGGCAACTCAGTCCAGTATTCTTGCCTGGGAAACCCAGGGACAGAGGAGCCTGGTGGGTTAAAGTCCATGGGGTTGCAAAAGAGTCAGACACGACTTAGCAACTAAAACAACAGTAAATTCTGGTTTGTTTTCCCTCCCTAAGGACAAACACATAGCTGGTGAGTGGGAAAGATGAGCTAGGAATCCGGGTATTTTGACTCTTAGTCTAGTGTTCCTTTTACTCTACCAAGAGGCACTGTGGTCATTTCCCTTACTGGACCTTTCTCTTGTATTGTCCTCCCACCCCCCTGGTACTATTCCTTCCTCAATACACATACACACTTGACCACAGATCCATGGAAGGAGAATTGTGCTTGAGAAGGGCAGAAGCTGTGTGCCACCAAGGCTGGCCTGAAATTTCCTTTAACATGTAGCACATCCAGCTGACTCACTGAAAATGATGTTGCTGCTGGGAAAGATTGAAGGCAGGAGGAGAAGGGGACGACAGAGGATGAGATGGCTGGATGGCATCATCCACTCAGTGGACATGAGTTTGAGCAAACTCAGGGAGACAGTGAAGGACAGGGAAGCCTGGAGTGCTGCAGTCCACGGGGTCACAAACAGTCGGACACTACTTAGTCACTGAACAACATCCAGCCTTGGAAGGTAGTGCTGGGCCCTTCCCACCAGGCTGTGCTGAGGATGTTTGTGTCTGGCTGAGCCCAACACATTTAGACTGTGGAGGGGGCGGGGGTGTGGGGAAAGGAGAGCGTGAGGGAGAGGAACACAGGGCCAGGACAGCCTGTCCTAACCCAGTGTCCCAGCTCCAACCCAGGGATCCAAGCTTATCACAAGCTCATGTGATTCATTAGTTAATGTGTAAAGCATTTGGAAGGGGAAAAGCCAATTAGAAGTGCTAAGTTATTTCATCTCTGCATTAAAGGAAGCCATGCGAAGCCTAAGGAAAATTCTCATGCAAATATTTTGGAGGAGGCCTGTACTTTGGAATGTAACTCAATGAATAGGCTCCATTGAAAGGCTATATCCCTGAAACAGAGGCCACTGATAAAAGAATGTGCCTTGGTCCTTAATAAACAAACAGAAAGGTAAATGAGGGTGTGGGGAAAGTGGCCAGAAGAATCACTGAGAACTCATATGAGATCCTGGAGAAAGATCTCATGTCAGACAATAGGCTCTGGCCTTGAAACTGTGCTTTGGTGGAAACTTCAAGGTCTTAGACTCATTAGATGACCTGGAAAAGCCTGTGTCTGAAAGGAACCCCTCCTAATGTGAACGGTCATTATTTATAACCAGAAAGCTTTTTCTTTGCTTTTTTTTGGCCATGCCACCAAGCATGGGATCTTAGCTTCCTGACGAGGGATCGAACCTGCGCCCCCTGCAGTGGAAACACTAGAAGCATGGCGTGTTGACCACTGGACCACCATGGAAGTTCCGTGATTGGTCATTATTCAGAAAGCAGAAACATGTGGTAAAGCAAATAAATGCCTTCCTGATACAGGGTTTTCACATTCAGGGGCTTTGTGGAAGTGGGAACCCCACCTGTACTCCCTTCTCCCCTCGGAGCATGTAGCAGGGCCAATCCATTTTCCTGTTCTCTGAACTCTGTTGACTCAAGCTCAGCAAAACCAGGCTCTTTTCTTTTGCAAAGGAAGCATCTGGTTCCAAGTCATAAAAGAGAAACCCAGAACTTGTTGCTGAGTGTTTGATAAGCACCTGGGAGGGTGCACGGAGGGCACTGTTTCCCAGAGTTCCCCTGTGATTACAAAGGCACATGTCTTTCAACGCAGCCTTTTTGGAGTGCTTGCTTACCAGGATAACCTTGACTCAGCCCCAGGGGGAAACTGGTTTACCCAAAACTCCAGTACTTCTGCCTAAATCCTGGAATCCAACAGAAGGCTTAAATGAGATGATCACTATCCACTTATACATACACACAGCATACAGGTCTCCTAGACACACAGCGAGTGAGTGGAGGGAAGGCACTGAAGCAAAAGAGGAAAGGAGTCAAATGCAAGAACTGGAGGTGAAAACATCATGAAACCAGTCAGGGCATGGGAAAAAAGGAAGATGACAGATACTGTTAAGAGTCCTCCCCACTATCTATTGCCCCTTCTTTCTCAGGGCAATTTTGTTTAGGGACGACAATGTGACCAGCCCTGGGTAAATGAGTCATGATCTTAGCCAATCAAGATAATTTTGTGTTGGCTTTACTGGCATTCTTTGCAGCTAAAGATTAAAATGTGACCATTAGCTTTAGTCAGTGAAACCCAAAACAGCAGGATCCTTGTTCCTTGATATAAAAGGAATAATGGGGAATGACGTGGGGATGATGTCTGGAGCTGCAGCAGTCATTTTGTAGTCAGAGGCACCTGCTTGTGGATGCTAAGGATGGTACAACAGAATGTTTGAAAGAGCAAGGCTTCTGCTGGCATTCTGTAGCAGCTGAAACAACGCCAACAATCATTCACTGACATATTTCTTGCTATGCAGGAACCAAAAAATCTGATTGGCTTAAGCCATAGTTAATTGGATTTTCTTCTATGAGGTGGATAACACTATCACCTTCATTTCATAGATGAGGAAACAGAATTTTAAAGAGTAACATGTCCAAGATCACTCAGATAAATGGCACAAACAGGATGTGAAAACAATCCTACTCAATCCTAAGTCTATTCTACTCTACAATTCATGACTTTGGCCTTGTTCCCCTAACCAAATCAGATCATGAGCATCTAGAGTATTTCCCTTAGGAATCTCCTACACTGTTGGTGGGAATGTAAGTTGGTGCAGCCACTATAGGGAAGAGTATGGAAGGTCCTCAAAAAACTAGAGTTGCCATTTGATCCAGAAATCCCACTCTTGAGCATATATTCAAACAAAATTATAATTCAAAAAGATACCTGCACTTCCCAAGTTCACAGCAGCACTCTGCACAATAGCCAAGACATGGAAACATGTCAAACAGTCAAATGTCCATTGGCAGATGAATGGATAAAGATGTGGCACATATATATAATAGAATATTACTCAGCCATAAAAAGAGTGAAATAATGCTATTTGCAGCAACATGGATGCAACTAGAAATAATCATACGAAGTGAAGTAAGTCAGAAAGAAAGACAAATACCATATATCAGTTATATGTGGGATCTGAGTGAAAGTCACTCAATAGTATCCAGCTCTTTGTGACCCCATGCACTATACAGTCCATGGAATTCTCCAGGCCAGAATCCTGGAGTGGGTAGCCTACCTTCTCCAGTGGATTTTCCCGACCCAGGAATTGAACCAGGGTGTCCCGCATTGCAGGTGGATTCTTTACCAACTGAGCTATCAGGGACACAAATGAACTTTTATGAAACAGAAACAGATCCACAGACATAGAGAACAGACTTGTGGTTGCCAAGGGGGAAGGCAGAGTGAGAGAGGGGAGGACTGAGAGTTTGAAACTAGCAGATGCAAACTATTATACACAGAATGGGTAAGCAACAAGAACCTTTTGTATATCACAGAGACCTATATTCAATATTCTGTGATAAACCATTGTTGTTGTTCAGTTGCTAAGTTGTGTCTGACTCTTTGCAACCCCATGGACTGCAGCATGCCAGGCTTCCCTGTCCTTCACCATCTCCTGGAGCTTGCTCAAACTCATGTCCATTGAGTCAGTGATACCATCCTCTGTCACCCCCTTCTCATCTTGCCCTCAGTCTTTCCCAGCATCAATGAGTTGTCTCTTTACATCAGGTGGCCAAAGTATTGGAGCTTCAGCTTCAGCATCAGTTCTTTCAATGAATATTCAGGGTTGATTTCCTTTAGGATTGACTGGTTGGATCTCCTTGCAGTCCAAGGGACTCTCAAGAGTCTTCTTCAGCACCACAATTCGAAAACATCAATTCTTCAGTGCTCACCCTTCTTTATGGTCCAATTCTCACATCCATACATGACTACTGGAAAAACCACAGTTTTGACTATACGGACCTTTATCAGCAAAGTGATGTCTCTGCTTTTTAATACGATGTCTAGGCTTGTCACAGATTTTCTTCCAAGGAGCAAGTGTTAATTTTGTGGCTGTAGTCACTGTCCTCAGTGATTTTGGAGCCCAAGAGAATAAAGTCTGTCACTGTTTCCATTTTTTCCCCTTCTATTTGCCATGAAGTGCTGGGACCAGATGCCATGATCTTAGTTTTTTGAATGCTGAGTTTTAAGCCAGCTTTTTCACTCTCCTCTTTCACTTCCATCAAGAGGCTCTTTAGTTCCTCTTCACTTTCTGCCATTAGAGTGGTATCATCTGCATATCTGAGGTTGTTATTTATCTCAGCATATGTGTGTGTGTGTGTGTGTATACACATTGTACATACATACATATATACATACATTATGGTTTTTCATAACTAATGATGCTCAGTTGTGATAAACCTTAAAGGAAAAAATATATAAAAAAGAACCTGTATATATATATATATACGCAGGTGTATATATATATATGTACGTGTATAACTGAATGATTTTGCTGTACAGCAGAAATTAATGCAATATTATAAATCAACTATATTCCAACTTTAAAAAAAGAACATCTCCCTCAGTGTCCCACTCATTGGAAACATCATTATCAAGACCCATTTCAGAGCTGGACACGTTGATGGCAGTTTTGCATTTGATGCTACAATTTTCTGACTTCATTGTAAGGCTCTCATCAAATTCTGACTCAAATCCTCTCAGCTCTGTCCAACCATTCACAGCTTCTTTGGTCAGTCTTTCCCTCCACTTCATTTTCTATCCCACTTTCCCCCAAATCCAAACAGCTAATTAAATATCAGTAAATGCCAGACATTTAATCCATTCTCTTCTTCGATGATGTCTAAAATTTCTTGAAGAATCTCCCTTTTACCTTCCCCTTCTCCATTGCCACTTATCTCATTTAAGTACTGGCAAAGAAGCAAACACGGAAGGAACCATTACTTGTTGAGCACCTACTGTGTGCCAGATTCCATGCAGGCATGCATGCTCAGTCGTGTCTGACTCTTCGCGACCCCATGGACTGTAGCCCACCAGGCTCCTCTGTCCATGGGATTTTGCAGGCAAGAATACTAGAGTGGGATGCCATTTCCTTCTCCAAGGGACCTTCTCAACACAGGGATCGAACCTCACATCTCCTGCATTGGCAGTATATTCTTTACCATCCAGCCACCTGAGATTGAGGGCATGAGGAGAAGGGTGACAGAGGATGAGATGGTTGGATGGCATCATCGACTCAATGGGCAAGAGTTTGAGCAAACTCCGGGAGATGGCGAAGGACAGGGAAGCTTGGCGTGCTATAGTCCATGGGGTCGCAAAGTGTCGGACATGACTGAGCGACTGAATAACACTACCACCTGGGAAGTCCTGCCAGATCCCATATAAACACCTTTCATATAAAAATCCTTTCAGTGATCATCAGTTCACTTAACTAAGGAGTTTCCTCAAATCTTTTTCGAGCAAAGCAAAAAACAAACAAAAACACTAAAACCAAACTAAAACATGCCATTAAACGTGATGGTATCTCTGAAGTTAAAAAACTGAGGAAGAAAAAGCCGACCAGTACCTAGAACTGAGGCTCTGGCTTGGTCCAGAAGTGAAATTTGTGGCTGAGGACAACTAAAACATGCTGCCAAGCTAAAACTTGAGAGACAACGGTTCTGTTTATTGAAAAATGTATTTTAAGAGTGTCTCATAGGCTGTCCATGAGTCAGCTGCCAAGTGTTTGTGAAGAGAAACGTGGCAAGACCATACAGGCTGGTGTGGGGGCTGGGAAGCTGGAGGAGTCACTCCTGCCCGCAGTAGGAGGGAGCAGATGGCAGGGGTAACTCATCTCCCTGAGGCGGTGCTGACTATTCAACACCTACGGCTAGAGCTGAGAATGTAAGAGAAAAAATGATCAGGCACTGTTTTCTCTGCAGATGCTGGGGGTCCATTCACTTGCCACAGTCCTCACTACCCTCAGAAAAGGGGCTTCCCTAAGTGGCTCGGGCGGTAAAGGATGTGCCTGCAATATGGGAGACCAGGTTTTGATCCCTGGGTCAGGAAGATCCCCTGGAGGAGGAAATGGCAACTCACTTGCGTATTCTTGCCGGGAGAATTCCATGGACAGAGAAATCTGGTGGGCTATAGTCCACGGGGTTGCAGAGAGTCGGATACGACTTCACTTTACTATCCTCAGAGATATGATTGATTTCCCCTTGGGAAGTCTCTTCTTCCTTGGGGCACAACTTATCTTAAGGTTAGATATTGGGGGCAGGGCAAGGACAGAGGTGCCCAACGGAATAAGGCTTTTGGAGTACCTTTAGGGCAAGAAGCTCAATGGAAGAATCCAAGAGATTCTGAACTTGTTTTGTCCAAATTTTGTCCTAACTGGATGGTCACTTTAGATCCAGCGTTTGGCAGGCAGGTTCTGCCCTTAACCACAGAGCAGCACACAATGATGTGCTGAAAGACCACACATGTCCTTTCCTGCTGGGGGCACTGAAGGAAGTGTGGGCTCTGGAATCAGAAGTAGGTCTGTGTCCTGGTTCTGCCCACCCCTGGCTATGTGGTTCTGGGGAAGTCACTGCTCTCTCTTTAAACCTTTACACAGTTTTTAAATCTATATACTGGGGATAACAATAGTAACAGCTCTGCCTACCTCAAAGGGTTGTTCTGAAGATCACATGAGAAAATACTTTGTAATCCAGAAAACAATGTTTAAATATAAACACTTAGTTATCAACCAAACGACCAATGCTATCACTTGTTGAGTATTAGCAGGTGTTTAAGCATTTACTTTTTCTGCACTGAGTTTAAGACTCAAAACAACCGTAGGAGGTAGATAAATACAGTTATCACCATTTTACAGTTCATAAACCAGGCTAGAAAAATTGAATTACCACGAAAAAATTTTAAAAATTACCCAAAAATGAAGCACGCATACCACTTTTAAGTGATGAAATAAAGCTCCAACCAAGATCTGAGAGGAAAGCTCACAACCTCAGCTGCTCTGCTCTCTGGGCAGAGCCTGGCTGTTCTCACAGATGTTGACTAATATCATTAGTAAAGGTCTTTTTCCCAGGCAGGATGAGAGAATGAGCTCAGTCTTGATTTCACAGATGCTGGCGCTAATAGGAAACTGGGGCAGGTCTTCAGAAGAACCAAGTACAGCGGCGGTCCTATTCTTTGGTGTAGGAGTCAATCTCATGACACAAAGAGAAAATGGTCAGTAACCTTTCATCATAAACAGTTAAGGATGCAGACAGTATTCAGGAAAGAGATGTTCTGGAGACAGACTGGTTCAAATCCTGGCTACCTCATTTGCCATGGGACAGGTATACTCTCTGAAACTTCAATTTTCTTATCAGTAAAACAGGGAGATTCCCTTCCCATACCAGGGAATTTCTCTCCTACTCTCTCAGTTGTGTCCAACTCTTTGTGACCCTTTGAACTATACAGCCCGCAAAGTTTCCCTGCCCATGGGATTTTCCAGGCAAGAATACCAGAATGGGTTGTCTTTTCCTTCTCCAGGGGATCTTCCTGGACCAGGGATTGAATCTGCATCTCCTGTGTCTCCTGCATTGCAGGCGGATTCTTTACCCACTGCGCCATCAGAGAAGCAAAACAAGGTTAATAGCACCAATCTCAGAGGGCTCTGAGGCCTGTAGTTAGCGCAGGCACAGAAACTAAGATGCATCAGTTCGTGTTGGCGCTTAATACAGAGTGTCCATTTAGCCAGTTAACTTTTTTCAGAGTTAGAAGTAAATGGAATTTTATCTGCCACTCCTCTCCAATTTTGGGAGTTTTCAGCTGTATGGGCTTGTAACTCAAATGCTCAGACCAATTCTAACTAGAAGGGGGAGGATGGTTTATTTTCTTCTCTATAAGGAAGTCTGAGTTTCTTGCCTTTGCAGCTCTCCAGCTGCTCCTTGAACTTCTCTGTGGTACCCAACTTCCTACAGGCAGGCAGCTGGGGTCAGGGCGGGGAGGAGGCAGGGAATGGCTTCAGCTAACTGCACTGCAATCTCAAGTGAGCTTGGTGTCTGGGGTGAGAATATTACGCATGGAGTGTTGCTTCTTGGAAATGAGGGATGGTGGGGGATGGGGGTCTGGCCGATATGCCAGCAGCAGGAAAGGATTCTAATAATTTCATCTTCTTGGTCCAAAAAAGACAGAGCTCAACGTGTCTTTCTATTTTACATGGGATAAAGTCTTATTGTCCAGCCCATGGCTGGTCAAATTAAAAGTAGCAGAAAAAAAATAAATAAATAAAAGTAGCAGAAAAAGGTAAAATGTCTAAGAGCCAGAGCCATATCATCAGTCCAAAATTAGACAAGGACAGAAAAGCTATCTTGCCTTGTCTGTCCGTTCCACTCTTTGAAAGGTCTTTTCCCCAACTCCAAACCTCTTAGGCAAATCCTTACTATAACTGGTATCACACTGCATCATTAATGTTGTTGTTGTCATTACTGTTATTTTCTACATCTGTTTCCTCTATCAGTCTTTGAGCAACTTGAGGAGAATTGTTATTCCCTGCATTCTGTAGGTGTTGGGAATACAGTCAGAAATGATGAGTGATTGATGAAAGGGATTTAGAAAGTTTTGCATTTTGCAGATCGCCTGAGCACTGGTTTCTCAGGTGGAGCTTCAGGAATATGGCACATAAAATGGCAACAGATCCAAACACTCTCCATACCCACCACCTCCCTATTGTTCCTTGAGCATCCCCACCAAAGGCAGACGAGTGCTGTGCCCATAATTGAGCTCTGCGGGGACCTCTCCAGGTGAGCAGGTTTCCGGCACAGAGAAGCATGTGGCTTGTGCACACGTTTGTAAATTTCATGAGGCAAAGGCAGTCACATTGCTTGTGAGTCAGGCAGCTAAATGATTTATTAAGCAAAGGTTACAGCACCTGTGCCTTTTTGTCAACAAATCAGGCCCGTGCCATGCCAAGCGATTCTTCTAATAACCCAAATGGTAATTTGGTTTTAAATAGCCTTTCAGATACCACAATTCTGTTGAGGCAGAACAGTGATAGACTTGGGTGGCAGGGAAGAAATGCCTGTTTTTAATATTGTTTGCGCTCATTTTTCATTTTAAAGAATTAGTCCTCATTGGCGTTCTGCAGGTTAAGCATTTTATTTGAACATTCTGATTAAACTGGAACCTGAATGAAAATGAGTTCTTTGCTCAGTCCTTCTGTGTGGGAATTGGTATTTCTATTTATTACCTGATGATGAAATATTAACTTTTTTTTCTCTAAATAAATGCCTCCTTTTAATGGCTCTCGTTTTCAGGGATCAGATTAAATTATAAGACGCAATTGAGATGGTCATTGGCTTTCAGCTGTTTGATATGATGGCATGCTCTCTCATGTCATTCAGTGGGCGTGCAGGGGACATTAACAGTGTCCAAAGTGAAGTAAATACTGTATACCCCAGAATCATTTCTATATGTTATTATCAGCTGTCATGGGACAATACTGAAAAATAAAGAGATTTGGGGTAGTCGTGTTTTCTCAGAACAGATGGGTGTTCTAAAGGCTGTCTGGAGGTGGCTACCCGCCGTGTTAATGATGAGTTATAAAATGGAGGAGAAGGAAAAGGGAAGGCAAGTCATGATAGTAGCAGAGGTAGCAGAAAAGTGAGGCAGAAGAATGGGATGGATAACCTGGCAGGAATGTTCCAACAGAGCCAAAGCTGGGGTGAATTATATTAATACAATGCAATTGGAAGGCAGTTTGAAAGAAAACTAGCTCAGGGCAAGGCTAAAAAGAAGGCAATTCTGTCTCAGCAAAGGGAGGAATTCTCTGGAGAAAAAAAAAAATAGACTGGAAGGAAGGAGGAGGAAAAATGGCTTTCAATTATCCATGTTATCTTTCCCTACCAATCATTACAGATGATGAATAGGTGCAATAAAAGCCAATATTCAATTTTTCCAATTTACATGGAAAGAAGGCCATAATATATTGTTAAGGGGGAAGAAACAGCAGGTTACCAAACAGTGTATATAATATGATCTCATTTTTGCAATATATTTGTATGCATAGAAACAGTCTGGATGGATTTAGACAGAAATGTTAACAGTAGGACTACAAGAGATTTTTTTTTTCCCATCTGTATTTTCCACAGTTAACATGTATCATGACAGTAATAAGAAAAAGTCATTATTTTTGAACTTCCTTATGAATCATTTAGATTCAGCGCATATTTGCTGACTACCCACTATGTGTCGGACATGAGAACGAGTGCTCTCAGAGAGCTCAGCACAAAATGACAGTGGATTATTTTCTGATAAACAGTCCACTCTTCCTGGCTGTTTTACAGAATTTCAGACTCTCAAGAGGTGAAAGGGTCATTAAGAGTTTATCTAATAATTACATTTAAAAATTGTGATAAAATGTACATAAACTTTACCATCTTAACCATCTTTACGTGGACAGTTCAGTGGCATGCAGGACATTCACACTGTTGTGTAACACCAACATCATGCACCATCCATCTTCAGAGCTTTTTTTCATCTTATAAAATGAACACTCTATACCACTAAACAATAACTGTCTATTCTGCCCTCTCCCCAGCTCCTGGCAACCACGGTTCTGCCTTCTGTCTCTGTGAATGTGACTACACTAGGTACTTCATATTAAGTGGAATTGTACAGTGTTTGTTCTTTTGTGACTAGCCTATTTCACTTTGCATAACGTCTTCAAGGTTCATCTATGTTGCAACATATTGCAGAATTTCTTTTGTTTTCCAGGCTGGATAATACGTATTATACCACATTAAAATGGTATACACATAGTAAAATGTATATGCCATGTTTTGTTTATCCACTTATCTGTTGATGGACACTTGGATTACTTGACTCTTTTAGCTATTGTGAATAATGCTGCTACAAACATGGGTATACAAATATCTCTCTGAGACCTGGTTTTCAATTCTTTCGGACTATCAATTCTTTCAAGACTCTAATGATCAGAGTCTATCTCTGATCAGAGCAAACCCAGATTTAAAACCAGGGAATATGCCAGCGGTATTTCCGAGAGTTGAGCATCAGTCTCTGAATATTTGCAGGAAAAGTAGCTCATCACTCTATAAGGCAGTAAGTACAATACAGTAGTTAGATAACATAGGTCTTGAAGTCAGACAGAACTGGGGACACATTCTTGCTCCGTTCCCCACTGTACAGCCTTGGAAAAATCAACCACTCTTTAGATCTCAGGTTTCACATCTATAAAATGGAGATAATTATATATATCCTAATGGATGGCTGTCAAGATTTGTTGGATAATGCACTTAAGGTACTTAGTGCATAGAAAATGCTCAATAAATAGGGGCTATATATAATCAAGTAACTTATTTTTTTTTTTTAAGGAATGGTCTTATGATAAACTGAAAGCTGCCTACTTCAAATGTCTATTCATTAGTTCAAATTCTACTAGAAAGAAATAGGGACCATCAGTTCAGGCCAGTTCAGTCGCTCAGTCATCTGTTTTCCAGAGGCTGATGTTCCAAGTATTTGAAGAGGTTTTTTTGGGGAAAAGAGAGGCCATTTTATTTTGTATTTGTTTATGGATTTCTGTGCAGGATACCTTTTCTGCATTTATAAAGCTCACCTATCTGCTTGGCTGACTCTTCAATTTTTACTTCTTTAAGGCAGAATACAAAATTTTGTTTCCAATAAAACTTATCCCATAATGCAATTAATACAAATTTCATGCCTATTAACAAAAATATTTATATTAAAAAATGTAGGCTTGCCTAGGAAATTACTAATCTGCAGGTCATGTTCAGATTATGTCTTAAAAAATTCCTATAAAAATTCCTCTTCTTAACTGATGTCCTCTCAGAAAGATTATTTTTAAAATATTATTTTTATTATTTATATCTATATATATGCCTTCCAAATGGTTCCAGAAAGTAGTTCTTTTAAAAAAGAGTTAATATATACATCTAAATATTAAAATATTTAGAGCACATAATTTTTATCTCAGGATATATTTTTGGGGAAAAAGAATAACTCCATTAGTGCAGTTTCTCATAAAACAATTGGGGATGGCTTTCTCCAAGCCAAATGTGGCAGGTGTCACTGTGATAAGAAACATTTAAGCTGTTGTCCCTATGATGCCAAATATTTAACAGAAACTCAAAAAATTCAGTTCCAGATGCCAATATTGGGCCTACATGACATCATTCATCCAGATGCGTAGAAAATCTGGACTTTAAGAATTGAATTTTTGTGGTCAACATCATGAAGACTCAGTTTGTGGGTTAAATAAGGCATTTGTGAAACAAGGCCATATTGGAATAGAACACGTTTTGATTATAGAGAAACAAATTGAATGGAATGCAGGGTACAATTTCAGTGCAGTGAATCACAGCTTATATTAAAATACTATGTAAAATACAAACAGGGCATTTCCAAACTGCATTTTTGAGGTTCCTAATGAAGTAACATGAGCCCACTGGTGCTTTGAGAAAAGAAATCATCCAATATAAAGCTACTGTCCCCAATTCTTCCCTTCTCATTGAATTTGACCATGTAAGCCAAATGTACAACAAGAAATGTTCTATTTTAATGCATCTGAGGTAATTATTCAACTTCAGATTCAGCAGTTAAGTATTTGAAGGTGTGGGAAAGTAAGCAATAAACTTGAACAATTTTGTGGGGAGTATGGAATAGGCAACGTTAATCCTGGATGCCAGTGTACCTGCCCCCCCACCTCCCCTTCCCTCCCTTGCCAGTTTCAGAAGAAACAGCAGAAGTGGGAAATTCAAGAGTTAACTTTCTTCCTCCCCTCTTTGCTTCCCCTCTCCTTACAGCTGCCTCCTCCGAGGCTGTACTTTCTGTGACCCTGCTTCAGTGTAGGAAGGCTTCAGATGCAATGCTGTTTAACCCACACTGTCGACACAGCAATAAACCAAAATCCTTTACAGAGAAGCAAATGGACCCAGGAAAGCAAATCTATTTCGTTCATAAGCACCTGCTCATAGTGTTACAAACAAAGATGAATAGTTAGAAATTAGGCATCTGGCGATTACACACCACAGCACATGCACAGAACATCTCGGAGAATTTTTTCAAACACTGTGTTGATCAGAACCTCAAAGGGAAAACATTTTCTTTATGTCAATTCTGATAATATACAGTCACATTCTAGTTAAGAAATGAGAGAAGAGCTTCTTCTAAAACTTGTATCTAATTCTATTTTACAAATCTCCAAGTATCTTTATAGCTACTACCCTGGAATTCTAAAAGTCTTTCACTGTTTCTCAATTCACAGCAGCTATTTTAAAACTTTTAAAAAAGAGACTTTCTCCTTGACCTATGCTAGCACAAAACACATCTATTGAAAAACAAACTCTAGATGTCCTGGCATACTCTTTTTTTTCTCAATCACCTACCTCAAAACATGACATTAATTCACATCCATCCCCTCCCACCCCACTGGGGCCAGCGTAGCCAGTAACAAATACCTCCTATTTCTGCACCAATACCAGCAACTTAACAAGGCTCAGGAACTCTTTCTTTTCCTTTCTCTTAGAAAGACTGTCAGGGTCCTGGGGACCCTATAACAAGTACAGAAGAGTGGCTGGCCCCCCACTCCTGGCATGCACTCTGATGTCACTGGCTACCAGAGTGTACTTTCCAGGTTCAGTAGGGACCTACTTCTGTCTGCTCACACGCAGAGACACGGATTCCTAAAAGAGGGAGCACACTCTATCCAGCCCTGGGAAAATTTTCTTCCCATAGCAAAAGCAGGTCACAGAAGCCCTCCTCTTTTACTCCCTCAATACAAGAAACAAAAATTGCAGGCACTGTTTTCCATGATTTCTGAGAACACATGGAAAGGTGGCTGAAGGGCCCGGACGAGGTGGAGGGGGTCGGGGGGTCGGGAGGTAGGGGACCGAACAGGGACTGGGAAACGCAGCCTGTTGTGGCGAAAGATGAGTTACAATGCACCTGATGAATAAAACAAGCTGCACCACATACAGAAAAGATGAGAGCGGCCCACCTGTGTCTGTTGAGGGATATTTACAAAGCTTGGATCCCGTGGTCCAACACTGACGAATCGGTTTGCGGGGGAGGTGCTGGGTGTCGAGTAGGCTGTGAAGGGAAGGGACACATGCGTTCAGGAAGCAGCACGAGATTGCACACACAGACAACACCAAAACACACAGTCTCTGAGCCTACGCAGCTGATT
This sequence comes from Dama dama, assembly GCF_033118175.1. NCBI lineage: Eukaryota > Metazoa > Chordata > Mammalia > Artiodactyla > Cervidae > Dama > Dama dama. Next base: position 81,604,619 of record NC_083700.1, read on the forward strand.
AACAAGGAAATGTGCAAACGCTGTAGCTAGCAGAGGGATCTAGCTAGCGAGGGCATTTTAGACAGTCAAAAAGGAAGGGGGGTTGGCTTCCAAAGACTGTTGGAGTAAAAAACAGCGTCAGACTGGTGCTCAGATGAGCTCTTTTCTCCTTCCATCATACAAATTAGAACATGCAGGACGTTTGCAAAGTATACTTTCTGAGTGAAACATGAGTTCTGGGGTCAGAAAGAGATATCCTAGTCTTTAAAGCACAGGAGAAAGAAATTAGGTAGAAAGGGGAGGAAAGCAGTTCATTTTACAGTCTTGCTTTTTACACTATTACCGTCCTAAAGATCACGGGATGTTCCTGTTCCTCTAACTGTAAATACAATAGAAGAGTCTTTACGAAGGGACTGGGTTCTCCAGAAAGATGGTGGGAAACCATCTAGAGTACACTGGCTTTACAGGCTTAGTGGGGTGTCTAGAATTCTACGATCACAAACTGTGCTCACAGTATTAACATTTGAAGTCTTCCCATCCTAGAACCTTTCTATTCAGGCACAAACCATCAAGACCCCATGTAAACCTGGAACCTCAGGTACCACTCTTCAGCCTACTATACGTCTCACAGTACATAAATGTTCTGTGGCTGGTTTTTATACTTATATTGAAGAGCTTCACTCTACAGAGGAAAATTCTGTAGTTTTAGTGTTTCATTGGCTCATATATCCAAACGAACATTTTTTTTCTGGTGTCCTTCACCAGAAATTCACTTCTTAATCACAAACTGCAAGGATTTATTCATATTCTTTCTTTACTAGAATTTTTAGACAATCACTTAATTTCAAATTTCTTAACCATACTTTTAAAAAGCCTAAGTTTTCTTGACTAACACAAGGCATGCACTATCTAAAAGATGAAAAGGATTTGCACTTTTTAAAAAATACAAATAACTGAAGGAATAATATCAAGTTCCTTTGCCAGATATTTTCCCCCACATTAACATCATCTGCCTCTCTTCCTTTGATTTTCTGTTTTACAGAAAATTGCTCAGACTTCTTGTTTCCCTTGTTAAACATATCTAGAGACAAAAGTTCCAACCAATCTGGCCCAAGTTCTATTGGTCTTAGAAGTAAGTCACCCACGCAGAGCTGTGATGGTCATGTAGTACGGTTGCGTTCGAACAGAGGAGGAATAAAAGGGTCCCCTGATGTCTATTAAGAAGAAACTTTTTGTGGCTGTAGTATTTGTTTGAGAAGAATTTGTCTAATAATAGCTTTATCTAAAATGATCTAATTGTATGATACATTATATTGTCTAGCAACCAATTTCTTCCCCAGCCCATCCTGTCAGATTAACCTCTACAGATTTAAAAAATACATTTAGTTATTCTGTATGTGCCTCTCACTCATTGCTATGGGGAAATTTATTTTTTAAAAAGCTCAGTCAAATACTCTTTATTAATGGTTTCATTCAGCCTATTGTTCCACTTTGATGTGCTTTCAAGAGTCTTAACAGAAAGTTTTATACTGAAAATGATGGACTATAATTATCTGATAGTGAATTTATCTGCTCCTAGGGCACAAAGAGGATGTGGGAGAGATAAGGAGGAAACTTGTAGATAAAATAACCTGTTAAGCCAGTTAGCAATTAGGAGGAAAAAAAGTATTTTTTACATGTGCATAGGTAGGTAGGTTGAGAAGGAACAAAAAAGCATGAAGAATAAGTTAAGGTTCTAAGAGTACGTGACTGAGGACACATGCTGAACCGTAAGGCCTTGGTGTGATGGTCCTAGCAGAGCTGGGTGTGCATGCCTGCACTGATCATCACAGACACACAGAGGATTTCCTATGATGACTTGACTGCACTGGTGATATCCCAACAAGCATGCTGACTGATCCTGGGAAACATATGCTTTTTTTCTTTTCTTTTTTGTGTGAAGATAGGTCTTCACTGACCATAAAAGTGCTTGTCTCTCAGTTGTGTCTGACTCTTTATGACCCCATGGACTGTAGCCTGCCAGGCTCCTCTGTCCATGGGATTCTCCAGGCCAGAATAGTGGAGTGGGTAGCCATTCCCTTTTTCAGGGGATCTTTCCAACCCAGGGATCAAACCTAGGTCTCCTACATAGCACTAAATCTGGAAAGGTTTGTATTACATTTCATTCTGTATTTAATATTTTTGCCAGACATAAATTTTGCCATTTTGAAAGGAGGGTTAGCATCTAAATAATTGAGCCACTCAAAATTAACATGAGACTAACAGTTGGTTCTTGTTTCTTCTTCAGTCATGAGACCAAACATCCCAGGAGGCCCTTAATGCTCTCATAGGCTATGAAAACTGCTCCAAAGTTTATTTTATTTTATTTTATTTAAAAAGCAATACTGAGAGAGGTGGTAAGGTGTTTGCCTTAAAAAAAAAAAAAAAAGAGATAAGACAACTATAAAGATCTGGGAGTCTTGGAGTATCCAAGTCATTGAATGGAACAAAGGGTGCTCAGGGAAACTTATTCTATAGAAAGTTGATTCTGGGAAAAATCAAGGATACAGGAAAAACAAGGGAAGGAAGAAAGAAAGTCTGACTCATCTTCCATTATTGTGGTTACAACAAGCAGAGTGTTCACCTATAACAGGATGCAGTTCCAGAGATGATATGACATAGGGCTAATTTGATTTTTCCCAAAGAATCAGTGGAATGAGGGAGTTATCCTGTTGAACAAAAGCTTCAGTTGAAACTTTTTGTTAAAACAATCATATATGCCATGGTGAATCAATTACACATGCCCAGTTAAGTGCTTTCAACATGAATATAAATGAAGTAAAGGGGGCTATATGGTAATTAATTATATACAACTGTGCTTACTATGCTCATATTACATTCATTATCTGTCTTAATAATTTTCATCTATTTACAGCAATGATAAAATGTTGTAGGAGGAGCTTCAGGAAATCAGTAAGTCCAGAAAATAATTTTCTGGGAAGAAATTGTCTTAGGTATTTTTGAAAACTCTGGAGGGAAGAGTCAGGGGCATTTGATGATTTTCTGATAAAGTCAACAGGGAAATCAATTTGCTTACATAACCTCATTGTAAAAGTCCTCATGACAAACATGACTATTAGAAATCAAAGTATTGATTAGTTGTCTGCTTCTGAAACAGAAAGTGTTTGCTTTTTTTAGCAGCCATTTGACCTACATGAGCAGCAGCATCATGGACCATTTTCTTAGCCTTATGAAAAAACATTCCTATAATAAGCACCCGCCAGCTCTTATATGGGCTAATCTGATCATATTTTTTCTCTTCCTATGTATTTCTTCAGATTATCCAAGAGTCTTAGCCTTAGCCACAGAGGTAAGTATCAAAATTCCAAGTCAGAATCTGATCCCATATCCTTCTGTGTTGCCCACTTACCATATGCATTGCTAATTCTATAATCCTTCAGTTAGGCAGTACAAGTCGGGCCTCAGTATGAGCAACTGGAAAACCGTTCATGAACAATTCTTTCTTTATATGCAATTGAGCCTCTGTGAATACTGGAATCTATCTCTAGGGAGACTGTGGGATGGCCAGGGAGAGTGACTGAGATCACCCATTAGCTCTGCTCTTTAAAACTGGGCATGTGTTCCCTGGAAGAACAGCTTCTGTGTTCTCAGAAATGGATGTAACTGACTGCCTGTGAGTCAATGAGAATTCCAACTTTTGTTGTTCCCAGGTTATCTGGGTTTTTTTTTGTTTTTGTTTTTTTTTGTTTTGCCTCTGAATAAGAAGGAATAAGGGAGGTGACTGAACAGAGGAATCACAGAGTTTCCAGATGAATCAGTTTGGAGTCTGGAATGGCCTTGACCCAACAATCATAAGCTGACCGTGGTGCTAAAAAAGTGGTCTAACTGTTCTGAATAAAAGATGGTTGGAGCTTTCCTGTTTTGGGGGAAAATATGACTGCAAAACAAGATATTAAGACATTAAAATATCTGTACCAATGTCAGTTGATGGTTTCTTTAAGATAAAAAACAGTATTAGCAAAACCACTCAAATCTCACAAACTAGAAAATGTGAGTGCATCAACTTGCTTTGAAAGTAGGCAGCCAGGTTCAAGATCTAATTCAAATTTAGCAACCCTTGAAATGTGTGTCATCACTGGAAAACAGAAGAGAGAGAAAATCATAGATTTCTGTGTAGAGCCAGGGTGTGAAAGGAGAGCAACCCTTTGGAGGAAGCCCCCTCCAGTGTCACAGAGTGGCCACCGGGAGGCTGAGTGCAGGGGCTCAACGGCCCGAGGATAGAGGCAGCCAGCTCCTCTCCTGGGCTGGGAGAGAAGGGATGACCCAGTGAGGCACCTTGGCAGAAAAGATAATGTAAGAGAGCTAGTGTATTTTGATTTTCTTTTTATGTGTGTGTGTGTCTTAGATATATTTCTTAAAAAAATTTTTCTTATTGAAATACAGTTGATTTACACTGTTGTTTTATTAATAGTTTCAGGTTTATAGCAACATGATCCATTTGTGTATGTGTGTGTGTATATACATACATATATATATATATAAAATTTCTTAGATACTTTTCCATTATAGGTTATTACAAGACACTGAGTATAATTCCCTGTGCTATACACTACGTCCTTGTTAGTTCTGACTTTCTGAATTTACTTCCAGACACAGGAAGCCACAAAGTCCCCTAAACCCTGGCAGACACAAAGTTTGAAGAGAAGTTTGTGTTCTGTTCATGAGAGATGCCAACTACCTAAAAGGAAGGAATACCCCATTTCTCATTCTCTTAATCTAAAAGGAAGGAATACCCAGTTCCTCTTTCCCTCAAACTCTACCAAGTCTAACTGCGGTGGTGCATCAAGGAGAGACACCTTACATATTCCTATCCTTCCTCTCCTTCCCTTTCTCTCTGTCTCATTGTCATGTGAACACTTCCTCTGCGCCAGGCTCTATGCCGAGCTTTATGGGAGATAAAAAGATGAGCCAGACACGCTGCTATCCTTGAAATGTCAGCATCTAGTGGGGAGAGATGAGTACAGAAAGTGAAAATACGAGTGCCTAAAGTAATATACATAAAAACCTGTGGGGTGTTTAAGGGCAGAAAAGTGACACCTGGCAGGAGACCAGGAAAAGCTTTGTAGAGGAGAAGGAGATGGCTTTCGGGACGGGCTATAAAAGACGTGTTAGTTGACAAGTTCAGATGAACCGAGGGTTATGGAGGAAGATGCCTGAGCAAAGAAACAGAGGTGGAGGATGGGGGTGTCAATCGTGGAGAGAAAGAAGAAAAGATGAAACGCTGCAAATGACACTTTGCCATACGGTCTGGAAGATAAAAAGTTGAGGACTGGGGACTTGAATGTTTGAAATTGAAGGAGAAAAAGTCCATTGAGTTTTTCTTTCAAGAGGAAGAAATAATTTATAAAATAATCAAAGATACCAAATTTTAAACATCCACTAGGGGCTTCCCCGGTGGCTCAGATGGTAAAGAATCTGCCTGCAATGAGGGAAATCTTGGTTCGATCCTTGGGACAGGAAGATCCCCTGGAGAAGGGCATGGCAACCCACTCCAGTATTCTTGCCTGGAGAATCCCCATGGACAGGGGAGCCTGGCGGGCTACAGTCCACGGGGTCGCAAAGAGTCAGACACGACTGAGAAATGAAGCGCAGCACAGCATAAGCCCACTAGGCATCCTAACACTGTAAACCTTTCCCATCCCATCTCAAAATCAGTATGCACTTCTCGAAATGTTGTCTCGTGTTCAGAAACTCAAGACATTTTCACACGTGGGGATTTTTCTTTAAAAATGCTAGACAAAGATTCAATTTCATTCAGCTAGACTTGCTGTGATTCCACTGCCTGCCCAGGAAAGTGCTAGTTATTGGACCAAAGTCCTCCAAACAAGTTCAGGAATGGAGACTTGAACAGATCCCTGTGTTTTCAAACTGCAAGTTTATTAAATGTTTATCAGTGACACCTGACAATGCATCAGAATGCATGCAGTTGCAAACTGAAGCAGTGAGGTGACTAAATACCTGACTGAAATAATTTCTGGAATCTTAACTGCACTATCATATGTTACAATACTATTTTTTTTTAAAGCCCTGTGAAAAAAACTTTCGTTTGTAAAAAAAATAAATGCAGAAACTATTAGAAAACAGATTGGGTACTTTCTAAATGAAACCTATTACAATTGACTCATTTGGGAACCTGAACAGCACTATTTCTTGCCAGGTCACACAAAAAGATGCTGGAGGATATTGGAATGTTTTTTCCTTTGAAGAAATCTATGGGTATCGACAAATTTACAGGGCCTAGGTTGGCATTATTAATGTAATTATACAGCCAAGGAAGCACATATAGCCTTTGCTGACACATGGCCCAGTATTCAGAGGTTTAGAAATTCCCACGTGATTGAATGGATGTTTTGTCCAGATATTTGGAATCTAGAAGATAACCAACACTGAATTTCCATTATTTTGATCACGTATGTGCAGTCAATTACCTCATTCTATTATCTCTGCAGATCTTTTGTCTGTACAAACAAGTTACCAACAACAAAAAAGACAGCTTTCAGGGCATGAAATTAAAGCCAACTTATCACTAGTAAATTATTATGTAATGGCATACCCACAAGCCTTCTTCCTGAAAATCTAAAGAATTCGAACGTTAATATATTAGCATTACTTAACATGTATGGTAACAATTTGCATGAAATGTTTAATGTGTCAATAGTTTACAAAAGTCATGAAAAGAAATCAGTTTTGGCAGATGGCTTTGCTCTGCTGGTCTCTCCACTTGTGCTAGGGATCTTCATAGCGGGTAGGGCTCAAATGACATCATGATTTGGAGTGAAACGTTCAGAGAGGAAGGTATAAGACGATTCATGTGTGCACACAGAGAGAAGGGAATCAGAGCAACTTGTAAACTGGAGGTCTTTTGACTTTATGTTACCAAAATCTGTGTAATGAGGAGGCACTTAACAATGAGTGTTTCCTGTAAACAATCTATTTATACTGCCTATAATATTCTTTTTCATAATGATTTAAAGGACAGAATACAGCTTTGTTTCAGTTCATTTCAATTTATTTCTAATGACTGATTCACATTCTATGTTGTTTATTTTTATGTGAATGCTGTGTTAATCAACTGAACATATTTATTGATCAAAAACAACCACGTAGATGGTAGGCACAGGTGAAAGTAATATTGAAGAGCCACAGGGAATAAACCCTGGATTCAGCTGGGGTTTACTAAAAAAAGAAACCAAGATCAATATATTGGATCCTTCCCTCTTGAAAGGCTTCTGTAGCCTCTCCAAAGGCAGTGTAACTTTGGAAACCCACTTCTGGGACTATATTCTCAACCAATACTTAAAAGCACATATAAAGATTTACACTCCAAGATGTTCATTACAGCATTACTTATAAGTGCAACAAATTGGAACCAATGGATAAATTGATGTTTCATCCATATGATGGAATACTGCAGTCATTAAAAATGTTTTAAAATAATAATGAAACCATGATATGCTTATAATATGAAATGAATAAAATTAGTTTATAAAATTATATATATGTATATACATATATAAACACATACATATGATCAATAATGTTTAAAATAAGCACAGAAAATTACTGGAGAATATACACAGAAATTGAGCATTTATAAAGACTGGAATTATGAGTGATTTCAAAATATCTTCCAGTAATTTCTAATACTAAATAAAGATAAACAGAATCTGAAAACCCCAAATAATATTTTTATTTTTACAGCAATGCAATGCAGTTAATAGAAAATAATTTTTTTTTTCTAGAATCAGAAAATTCGAGACTGAATCCATTCAGTTTCTTACTAGAAATGGGATCTTGGCAAACCAGTTAAATTCTCTGAGCCTCTCTATATATAAAACAGTCCAGCATAATAAACATTATTTGTTCTAGTACTCCTAACTCTTTAGGGCTTCCTCCCACTCTGTGAATTTCTAATAGGCTACCTTCTCCATAGGAGCAATCCAGAGAGTGATCTCTAAGGAGAGGCTTAGCCAACAAGATGGGAAATATCCAGGATCCCACTGTACTCTACATTAAGACAGTTGAAGAAAAATCATCCAGTCAGGGACTACTGATACCAAATTCCTATTAAGGGCATCACACCCCAAGGTATCTGCCTTCAACCAATTAAAAAAATAATATTTAAATCTCTCCAGGATTAATCTTATGATCAGATTCATATATAATTTCTAAGGGTGTAAACTGGCACAACTTTTCTGAAAAGCAGTTTGGTAATGTATATCAAGAAAAATATTCAGACTATTTGCACTAGTAATTCCAATTCCAGAATCTATCCTAATAAAATTATTCAAGTTGGGGACAAAAATATATGTTTGATGATCTGCTGGAGTGTATTCCATAGGCAAGGACAAAAGTTAATGTTCTATGGAAGGAGAATAAGTAAAAATTATTTAAAATAACATTTCCTAGCTTTTTCTTATGAAGTAAGAAAAGATGTAAAATACTAATTAAGAAAATAACATAGAAAATATTATATGCAGCAGGTCACAATCATCTTATATAAATATAAACATACACAGAGAAATGCACTGAAAAAAGGGGAGAAAATCAGACTAAAATGTCAATTAGTAGTTGGTTATAGGAGAATATAATTTTTAAAATACTTTTCTGTATTTTTCAATTTTCCTACATTGCATTGCCATATATTATCTTCATGAAGAAAATCTTAAAACTCATGTCATTTCTGTCATTTGAAATAGTAAAAAACTGAGGCAAAATAAGACATGAATGGGTTATGATAACTTAAATAATCCAAATGAACGTAATCATCCATTGTCTGTTTTCTTTTGTCACTCATTCCTTCTTGACAAAGTTCAGTTCTTCTTTTTTCCCTGCTCAACAGTTCCTCTGTTTTTCATCCAATTCAATGTACCCAGGAGTTTTTATAAGAATAATAGAAAAGTTTTTTTATGGCATGTCTTGAAACATAGTTAAGTGGTAGAGTAGAAAGCACTGGGCTTTAGCATCCAACAGACCCGGATTCGAATTCTGGTTCAATCTCAGTTTCCTCTTTTTAAAAAGAGGGCTAGTGATTCCAATTTTTCAGATTAAAATAACAATCAAGTGCAAGTAAGGTAATGCATATGAAAATACCTATCAAAGTGCCTGATTTGCAATAATTATTTTTCTTTTGCACAGTTAGACATTAAAAATTTGGGTTGTGCATAAAGTAGAAATGCTCTGCAAAAAAGTATTTACTGAAAATTATAACTTAAAGATAGCACATGTACATTTGTATCCAATGGGTTCCTAAAGCAGAACTTGTGAGTAAATAATGGCTATTGAGGGTGAAAATGTTATCCTTGTACAAAATTCCATGCTCTCTGGGAGGGAAGAAGAATATAATTCTCCACCAGAAAGAGCACATATTTTTGCTATCATACCCAAAGTTCAGGTGAGCGCAACTAAAAACTAGATGTACAAAATTTACCAAGGCTTTTCTGGATCACCCCCCCCCGCTTACCTGACCCCACTGTGTGAGTTTTGATCACTGTAATTAGTGATTGAGATTTAAAGAAAAATTTTAGTTCACTAGAAAAATACTTTAAAGATTAAATAAATCATTATATTTGACATAAAAGGGGATTTAAAACTCAATAATATTTTGCATTCTCATTGGGTAAGGTACTTAAGAACTATCTCCCAACAAAGCAATGCCTATCCGTCAATACACAATCAAGTGTATATATACATCCCCCACTCTACAGTAGTATATATTCTATACGTACTGTTTCTTAGCACTCTGCTTTGCTGACTTAATATAACTCAAAGATTATTCCATGAATTCATTTAGACCTGTCCTTAGTTTTGACTTCCCTAGTGGCTCAGACGGTAAAAGCGTCTGCTTACAGCGCAGGAGATCCAGGTTTGATCCCTGGGTCGGGAAGATGCCCTGGAGAAGGAAATGGCAACCCACTCCCATTACTCTTGCCTGGAAAATGCCATGGACGGAGGAGCCTGGTAGGCTACACTCCATGGGGTCACAAAGAGTTGGACATGACTGAGCGATTTCACTTTCACCCTTATTTTTAATTTATTTACTTATTTTTATTTTTGACTGTGCTGGGCCTTTGTTGCTGTGCGGGCTTTTCTCTAGTTGCGGCAAGTGGGGGCTCCTCCCTAGCTGCAGTGCACAGACTTCTCACTGTGGTGGCTTCTCTTGTGGAGCACGGGCTCTAGGGCACGTGGGCTTCAGTAGTTTCAGATCCCAAGCTCTAGAGGATAGGCTCAATAGTTGTGGCACACAAACTTAGTTTCTCCATGGCATGGCATGTGGGATATTCCTGGATCAGGGATCGAACCCGTGTCTCCTGCAATTGGCAGGTTAATTCTTTAACACTGAGTCACCAGGGAAGCCCTATCCTTCTTTTCAAAGGGTTTTCTAATGTATATCATATTAGTGGGTATTTGGATATTTCGGTTTCGATCCCTGGGTTGGGAAGACCCCCTGGAGAAGGGAAAAGCTACCCACTCCAGTATTCTGGCCTAGAGAATTCCATGGACTATACAGTTGCAAAGAGTCGGACATGACTGAGTGACTTTCACTTTCACTCTTTTACTATAATCACTGTTGCAATGAATACTTGATGTATATCTTTGCTCATATGTCCAACACTATGTATGACTTAACATTTAAAACTTATATATATAAATATATATATAATAAAATAGTCCTCTGAAGAGGTTGAACCAATTTACAGTCCTCTAACAGTATAAGAGAATGCCTATTTTTCACACACTCACCAAGATTATGTCAAGATACTTTTCTATATTATTTGAAAGGTCTTTCTCATTCCAATATTTCAAAAAAGTCTGCCCTGTGTTTTTGTGGTACTTTAAGGCTTAATATTTCTATATTATAATTTTTGTACCACCTGGAATTTATTTTGGTATAAGGAATTTTATTTTTTGTGGATAGCTACTCAGTCATCCAAATATACTTTATTGAATAATTCTTTTCCCTCTTCCATATGAAAATGTCACTATTATCATATACTAAAATATTGTAGTTAAACTGGTCTCTTTCTGATTCAGAAGAATATAAAAAATTAAAATATAATGGGGATAGAAGCAGTGCTGGCTGAAGAATAAAATTCAATGTGGAAATAGAGATATCAAAGTAAAATATGTTCCCTGGCACTAAATGCCATCAGACATTAACTTAAGAGTAGATAAGAAGAAGGAGGGAGCTCTTTGGAATTGTTCAGTATCCTGTATGTGGTGTTGGTTGGAAGGATCTATGATGTTTTAAAAGCTCATAGAACTGTACACCAAAGGGTGAATTTCATTGAACAAAACCTTTTTTAAAAATTTAAAAACTAAAGGAAGAGTCCAGGTACCAGTAAAGAAACACTATTTTATGAAAGGAAGCCACTAACTTTTTTTAAATTCTCTCTTGTCATTATCCACAAGCTCGTCTCTGAAAGAGGAAATACAGTCCTTATATCATTTAAAAATTGTGTATATGACATATCCACTGATTTGTTCTAATTCAATTACTGATTAAAGTTAACACATAAAAAAGTGTTGATGAAAAAGAGAACCATCATTATTTGGGTGAAAACTCAGAGAGTAATTCTTCTAAGCACTCATCAACAGTCCAAGCTCTGGAGAGCCCTAAGGAACAAAAAACCTCTGCCTTTAGCAATAGCTACTGTTTTCCCACCTTTTTGCTATTCTTTGCTTATCTCCCTCCTTCTGCTCTCTTTCCTTTCCCTGATAACAAAAAGTTATTCTCAGCAACAGAAACTGATCCACACTGAATTATAAATGACCACTAATATCTTCCTTTGTACTTCTCCCATAGGATCTGCACTGCAAACTTGGAAACTGGGCTAAAGTGAAGATCCTCAAAGGATGCTCTGGCCAAGTGTATGAACTGCAGGTTCAAGGTGGCTGGGTGTAGTCATGACGCTGCTACACCTGACTGAGTGATCTTGAGAAAGTTATCTATCTCTTCACACCCTGTGTTTCTCCATTAAGGTATTTACTTTTCAAAGTATGCACTTCACAGCAATAATGTGAGGATTAAAACAAGATAATACATAAAAAACAAATTTTAAAGTGCTTGGCATTAATAAAAGCTCAACATTTTGTTGTGTTACTAATTTCAGACAAGAATAGGCAGTTGTGGTTCCCTGGTAACCAGAAATCGTGTCATATCGCTTTGTAATTTGGCTACAGTAGGAGCTAGCACCATGCGACCATAGGATTATTCTTTTTCATCTAGATGGCTTATTGCAGTAAAGAATCAGCCTGCAATGCAAGAGACACAGGAGACGTGGGTTTGATCCCTGAGTCAGGAAGCTCCCCTGGAGAAGGAAATGGCAACCCGCTCCAGTGTTCTTGCCTGGAGAATCCCATGGACAAAGGAGCCTGGTGGGCTACAGTCCATGGGGTTGCAAAAGAGTCGGACACAACTGAGTGACTGAGTGCCCATGCACACTATGGGATTATAATTTTGGGAAATTTGAGATTTCATTCCTGAATCTCACTTTCCTTATCTATAAAATCCTGCCTTCCTGAGTCTTAAGAAGATGGAAATGAGATAAAATATATGTGTAAAGAGCTTTGCTAACCAAAAAGCACTGAACATATGTTAATTATTATACTAGGAAATTTCAGTCCTGGTCAGAGATTATTGTTACATTCTTGGTTAACAGGTTCAAACTCATTCATATAATGAATGTATACAAGATTCATCAGAGATATAAAATAAAAAAGGGAACTTGTTATTATATGCTTCTAATTTAATAGAAGTCTGGTTTAAAAAAAATCAAGAGTTCATGGCTAAGATGGGATGGAGACAATTGTTTATAAGTCTTTCATGCATTTTTAAATTGAGTTTTTGTGTTCCTAATTAATTTAAAAAAGGAAAATATTCATGTTTTATCTTCCATCATAATTCAAAAATGTTTTTTTTTCTTTTTCTTTTCATTATAATTCTAGGCCATGATGCCAATCTTCAGTTTCTTTTCTGGAAAAGTCCATTTTTATAGTGTGTTCTTGGTGCCAACCTATTATAAAAAATTGAATTTTGCAATGCAATTAAGAAAATGAATTGTGCATTTTGAATTATCATACCACAAACAGATCCAAATGTAATGAGAGATTTGCCTATTCTTGAGCTGTTGTCCTCAGGACTCTGAGGAATATCCATTTGTTTTATTACATGTTTGAAAAGGAGTCCCTTCCCAATTAATGAGATGGTACATGTAGAAAAACTCAGTACACTGCAAAGAACTGCAGTAGGTAGGATGTTATTATAATTAGTCTTACCAGTGAAATTACCTAACATGCATGGATGTGTGCTCAGTTGCATTTGACTCTTTTGCTACCCCATGGACTGTAGCCCACCAGGCTCCTCTGTCCGTGGGATTTTGCAGACAAGAATACTAGAGTGGGTTGCCATTTCCTCCTCCATGGGATCTTCCTGACCCAGGGATCAAACTCGTGTCTCCTGCATTGGCAGATATATGCTTTACTACTGAGCCACCTGGGAAGCCCAAGATACCTAACAGGCATCTCCAAATATAACTCGGTCAAACTAAACTTATGATCCCCACCCCTTGCCCAGAACTGTGCTTCCTGAAACTTTTTCAACTCACTTTATGGCAACTCCATCCTTTCAATTGCTCAGGTCAAAAATCTAGGTGTCATTGCTGATATCTCCAGTTTTTTTTCTCTTCTCAACTCACATCTATCATGTCAGTAAATGCTATCAGCTTTACCTTTCAAATATTTCTCACCACCCCTACTGCCTCCACAGGGGCTTCCCTTGTGGCTCAGTGGTAAAGAATCCGCCTGCCAATGCAGGAGACGTGGGTTCGATCCCTGGGTCTGGAAGATCCCCTGGAGGAGGGCATGGTAACCCACTCCTGTATCTTGCCTGGAGAATCCTATGGACAGAGAAGCCTGGTGGGCTACAGTCCATAGGGTTGAAAAGAGTCAGACATGACTGAAGCGACTGAGAAGGCACTGCCCTCATATGGGTCAGGTCATTAGCAGCTCTTGCCTGCAGTGTTGCAATGGTACACCACCTCCCTTCCCTGTGTTACTTTGTTCCATTATCCTTGGTGGTGGTGGTGGCGAGTCGCTCAGTCGTGTCTGACTCTTTGCGACCCCATGGACTGTAGCCCACCAGGCTCCTCCGTCCATGGGATTTTCCAGGCAAGAGTACAGGCTCCTCCGTCCATGGGATTTTCCAGGCAAGAGTACTGGAGTGGGCTGCCATTTCCTTCTCCAGGGGATCTTCCCGACCCAGGGATCGAACCTGGGTCTCCCACATTGTAGACAGATGCTTTACCGTCTGAGCCACCAGGCAGGGAAGTCCTAATCAGCTGTTAATAAGTTTCCTGGGTACCTTTGGGAAGATAATTGACTAATTTAGCAATTCTGTTCTCTTTAATGGACGTGGTAAGGACGGCCTCTGAGTCAAGAAAATGTATATAACACCTCTTGTTTTGAGAAAGACAAAAGGACTTCAGAAATAGTTGAAAGCAAGCTACCCCAGAACCCAGTGCACCTGGGAGGGCTGCCCTCCCAACCCCCAGGTGCTAGAGGCTCAGCAGTGCCCCACTGGTCCCTAATTTACTAACTTACTTATTCTTTGTTGTTTGTCCCCTCCCTCTAGAACATAAGTGCCACAAGGGACGCAGATGGTCTGCTTCGTTCACCTTTGGATTCCTCTGCCTAGAATAGTGGCTGACTTGTAGAAGACACTCATATTTATTGATTTAAAAATAAGCCTCATAACTGGTCCTCCTATTTTAAATCTTGCTCCCTGAAATCTATTTTCAGCAAAGCCTTCAACAAGTTTATGTTAAAACCTAACTTGTGTCACTTCTTTGCTGCCCATCTCAGAACAAATGCCAAAGTCCTAACAATGGCCCGTAAGAACCTTCAACATTTGCTGCCTCCATGAGCCTGAGCCTCCCCCTGGCCCCAGCTCCCAGTCATATCCTTGTTCATCCACACGACCTCTCAGACATGGCGTCTCCCTACTTTCATTCATTCACTCATCATGGTCTCACCACACTGGCCTCTGGGTTTTGCTCCTCAAACACAGGTGGGCTGGCTGATCCTCCTGCTCTTCCCTCTACAGTCTCATGGTTCATCCTCTTGCCTCTCCTGAACTTTGTTCAAACCTCCCCTTCTCAGACAGGCCTTCTCCGACCAACCTGTTTAGGTTGTATCTAACCCCCACTAATCCCAACCCCTCTGTGCATCTCACATAACTCCTACCTATTATTATTTTATTCATTGTCTTTCTTCCTTCTGTAAAATGAATGCTCCACAAAATCAGGGATTTTTCATCTTTTTCATTTCCTGCAGAATCATAGCATCTACAAGACGGCTTTGCACATACCGGCTAGTCAATAACTATTTACTCAATGAATGAAAGAAGCGATATTCTCTCACTGGTTATCTAAACCCAGTTAATCAGCAGAAGTAGAATCCATCCACTGTGAATTACTCTTACCAGTTATTCTTTCTGTTTGTCATGGTATCCTAAAGAGATTTGGCATAGTATCTATCAATCTTCCTCCAAACATATCAACAATATGAATGTCCTCCTTGAGAGGACAGAACTGCTATTTCCACCCTCACTACTCTTTTTTAGGCCTCTGTTAGGATTTTTTCCATTAAAACATATTATTTTATAGGAACTATTTTCCCCCAAATCTGTCTTACCCTCGTTTTCCTGGCCACAGCTGCAAAGTTGCACACTGGTGCCAGAGGCAACTGATTAGTTTAAAAACACATACTCTGCTTTAGGCTGGCACACATTTGTATTTCATAAATGAGCATATTCAAAATGGTGCCTTGGACTTTGTCTACAGCACAGCACATCTGTCATCCCACTATGTCCTGACAACCTGTCTGTGACAGTGTGAAGAGCAGTTAGGGTCATTCTTATTAACAGACACGGGAGTCCAGGCCCAGAAGAGTTGTCAGTATAGGTGATCCCTACTTTCCTTTTTAAAACCTTATTTTATCACAAATCATCTTAAACCTCTCAGTAGAAAAGACTGTCCCAGGTTATACAATTAGTGGTTTTGAAAAAGACTCAATATCAGATATACTGTTGGGATGCTGAACATCTGTACTTAATACCCTGTCGTGATGTTTCTTCTTGCTGAAGTTGAGCTCTAACAAACTGACAAAGATAAACAGTATCCAACCACCCTGTGGTTGTAATTTCTAAGAAAGCACAGAATTAATGAAATGATACTTCTGCTCTAAATTTTTATCCAGTGGTAATCCAATTTCAGACACCCCCTCCTTCCATCCACAAGTGGGTTTCTGAGGAGAAGTTCTACCTTCTCCCTCAGGCTTAAAACGTCAGAATGCTACCCTGAACTAGCTAAGAAGTCACTCCCTCCCAAAAAATCTCACCTGAGGCCCCACACCTGGACCCAACTCCCTCCCAAGTCCTCGCGTGGTGCCGATGTACACCTCTGTCCCGCTGCTGTCTGGGTGAGCTGCCTGTACCCCAGCTGTCTCCCACAACAAACCCCGAGTTTCTCTGCAGAAGGGGTGACTCATCTTTGTATCCCAAGTGGCTAACACAGTCCTTGGCACATGACAGATGCCTAATATATGAAGGATGAATAAATGAATGAAAGAAGGCTGTCTTCCCAAGTGTGGGCCGGTGGGCTTTTAGATTTTTAATTTGAGAGGCTTCTCCTATACTATAAATTACAGGTTTCCCAGGCTATCACTGTCTTAAAAATAAAGTAGAAGATAGCTGATATATTGCTCTGAAATAACATATTACTGTGAATTCAGCAAACCCCAGGAAAGACCAGAAACAAGGGCTAAAATTTATGATGGTAAAAACCTTTCTATGCCATCAGTAGAACACTTGGTTTTGTCTACATTCCTAGAATCCTAGGATTCAAAAAGTAGGTATAAAGTTATTATGTAAATATCAAACTTTGGTTCCCCTTTCCTGAAATTCTTTTTCTAAAAATCTCTAAACCCAGTGCTAATGAACCGGGATCTGCCAAGGCCTCCTCCACACCTCTTCCCATCATGTTAAGTGAATGCTTGAGGCTTAAGAGGCACAAGAGGACAGAGGGTATGTTCTCACACAAGGCATTAGATTCAATCCATGGAATGAAGCCCAGGGAAGAGACTCAAAGGTGCCAATTTGATTGAGGGGTTAAGTAGCTTCTAAATGTCCTACAGATACCTTTCTTCATTAGCCTAGACTGGGAGGCTTCCACTAGTCAAGAGTTTTGGTAAATAATGAAATGAAAGTGAAGTGTTAGTCACTCAGTTGTGTGTCTGACTCTGTGCCACCCCATGGACTATAGCCAACCAGACTCCTCTGTCCATGGGATTCTCCAGGCAAGAATACTGGAGTGGGTTGCCATTCCCTTCTCCAGGGGATCTTCCCGACCCCGGGGATCAAACCCGGGTCTCCTGCATGGCAGGCAGATTCTTTACTGCCTGAGCCAACAGATAAGCCCCTGGGAGATAATATAATTCTCCAATTTATTTGGTGGTGGTGTGGTGCTTACTGTGGCTGATTTCACATAACCTTGCCCAGCTGGGGATTACTGCCCACATTCGACAAATGAGGAAACTTGGGACTGGAAGAGAAATATAGCTACCGATGTGAAAGGTGGGGGGGTTGAGCCCTTATCCTTTAGACTTAGTCTATGTAGAATAAGAAGAATATTAAATAAGGTTTTTTGAGAGTTCAGTCAATGTCCTGTACATAGAGAGAACAGAAAAGTGGTACAATATGCCTAAGTGGTACAACAGCACAATAAGCATGTAGTTGCCAATGTGTAAGTCAATATCCCCAGTGACTAGATTATTTTAATAGAGTTTGAGGATGGTTATTCTCTGACTAGTTTGAAGATGTTACATGAATACACAATCAGTAGGACTCACCTATAAGCTTCTACTTCTCAGAAGCTTCTTTTCTGAACTGAGCTTCCAAGATCCTTACAGCAAGCCTAGTTTGCTTCCTATGTCATTGGACACTCAGGGTTTTCTCATTTGTTGAACCACTTCTTACCAAGAGAAGTAAGCCTGCCCAGAATTTCCTCTAGACTCTCTTTTTGCTATAAAACCAGAATCCATGCACAATGGCACTCACTTCTGCATGCATTATCAAAATGAATACACACTAGATAACCTGAATCTCACCCATACCCATGAGGGGCTCTAGATATTTGAAAGCAGTATCCTCCATATTAAGTACAATGAACACAGGATCAACAGAGGCTCATTTTTTCACTTTGGCCTTCCTGTACTCAATACCACACTGTCCCCAACACTGAGAGATTTGAATCGTCCTTCACTATACTCATCCAAATGGCTGTCCAAGCCTAAAGCTTATGTCTGGAAAACAGCTCTTCTTAGGCTTTCTTCCATTCAATTTCCACAGCTGCTGCTCCAGTTCTTGATCTTACTGCTTCTTTCCTGGTCTATGCTCACCTCTTCCTCAATAGATGCCTGGTGTCCAGCTTCACTTCCTTGAAGACCTCCTCTCTTTGGGGTCACTGTCACAGTTCCCATTCTTTCCTATGCCTTGATCCCCCTGTAGTGCTTTAGAGAAGGTGGTCATCACAACCCCTAGCAAGACTAGGAGACTCCATTACCTGGGAACTCTGCCTGCAGCCACCACTCTTCCTGTCATTATTTCAGGTATAATAAAAGCCAAATTTATGTGTTCAACCTATTTCTATTCCATTGTCATCTTTAAAATATCAGGAAATACCAGGAGAGTTGTTCTCTCTCTAGTTTATCAAGTAATCCTATATTGTTTGATCACCCCTCCCAGAGTACTCAGAGAAGAGCCAAGAGTTCTTTTCTCTTTCCTTCCAATTCCATCTTCCATCTCCTCCCTCTGCCAATCTTAGCTAGGCAACTGCCATGGCTACTAGCTCTGATCTTCTGCCAGGCTCTTATTGTTGGTGAATGTTCAATGTACACACCTTTGAATTGGTTACTTTGATCTAAACTTATTTTTCTATTTGATGGATGAGGTACCTAGCCTTTGTAGCTCATCAAATGCATTTCTCTTGGATTGTAAGTTACTGGAAGGCAGGGCTCTACCGAAGTATGAGGAATTTTTGCTAATAAGATTCATACAGGTAGATGCTGTTTGATGATCATGAGGATAGCATTCAAAGCCACTCAAATAATATGCAACACCAAATAATTCATATTTTGACTATCAGTCCTGGGCATGTAGTTATACCATTTCATCCACCCAAACACCCAGTCATTTTCACACTTGGTATAGTTGGTGGTACCCTAGAGTTGTATCTGCTTTGATCTGGTCTTGGTTCTGCGAACTCATGCTACAACCATCACTGGGGATCGTGCCTTTCACTAAAGCCTATGCAGTGAGGGGCCAGGCTGAGATGTGGATTCAAGTGCACAGAGCTTTGTAAGTGACCGGCGCCTTGTCTCAGCCATACTTACTTGGTGAGGTGGGGGAGGCTGCGCCTCCTTCTGTTGACGTGGTCGGAGGCTTTGTGTCTGGCACCGGCAGGGGCACAGGCCTGGCCATCGGTGGTGGCGGTGGTGGTGGCAACATGGGGGTGGGAAGGAATGGGTTGTGCACTTTGCCTTGGCTACTCCCGTTGGGCTGCCGGGGTGGGAACAGAACAAAACATGCACGGGAAAAAGAAGACACAGACAGGAACCATTAGCTGCTTCTGAAAACAAAGGGTTTGTTAGGCGTCAGGCGCATTTTATGCAAATTACTAAGTATTCTAGCTGCTTGAATTCTTCCATAAGAGCATATGGATGACGAATTGTAGGTTGTTCTTAAGACATTCCACAAAAGTACAGTCTTAGGCATACATGCTCCATGTATCCTAAACTTATCTCTTGAATTACTTTGACCTTCTTTGCATCTGATTCTATGAAATGACCTGCCAACTTGTGCCAGAAATGCTTTGATTCAGTACTAACTGTGACCTTTGTCATCATTCTCATGATTATTAAATATTAATTTAATTTATAAGTGTTTTATAGAATGCAGAATTATTCCATCATGCCTATTTATACAGATATAATGAAGTTTCCTAAATATGCATTTGAGATTAAAAAAATATTTTATTTTCACTCTTCAAAGTTGATATTATATAACATTTAATAAATATGTTAAGTGAACATAAAAAATTGCTTTCACATATTGTATAACATCAGGCACAGAAACTTTAGAATTCAGCCGTCAAAATTCTGCTAAGGAAAAATATCACTTCTAATTTTGATTTAAATTATATAAGCATATGCCATAAGAGTCATATTTATTTGGCTGCCTGATGTTAGAACAACCAAGTAACAGCTCTTTAACAAAAGAAATGTTTTCTTCTGAAGAAAGCAATAAAATCCATTTATTTTCAAGTTTGTCCACATAGTCCCATGAAGAGACCTGCCTTAAACCCTATAAAATTTTGATCAAAATGCAAAACTGGGCATTTGACAGTTATATAGGATGATGTCAGGACTGTTAAAAAAGAAGTTATAGAAATCTGAAAGTCAGATGCTTGATGCTGGTGATCACTTCAGTCGTTTCATGGCTTCCCAAGTGGCCTTTCTGCCTCCAGTCTTCAGTGACATCGTTCACTCAGCAATAACAGCTCCTATTTCAGCTCTAGTCCTGAATCAAAATTCAGTTGAAGGAGATGCTGCTGTCCCAGGCTTTTAAGTTTAAGCTTAATAATTCTGCAGAGGAAGTCTCACTCCCTCATCAACATTCACTTGTATATTTAGTATTGTTCCTCAAAGACAATCTCATCTGACAGTCAGAATGTTGTGCTTTCCTGCCAACAAACTTGCCTGTGTGTTATTTCTGAGTGGGCTAAAAGTCCATAAGTGAATGTTTTAGAATAAGCCAAGCAAATGAATACACAAGCAAAAAGAAAAAAGGCTCCATATTGATTTGTTGTCTAGACAGAAATGTATCTGCTAACACATCACCAGACATTAGTCAAAGCTGCCTTTTCTGCCTCAGATATGCAGAATCAGGTATTTCTTCAAGCAAGAAAATCAGTGATAGAATGGTGTGATAAGATATTCTAAATTAGGCAATCATAATTATGATTCATCTGTGGCTTCATGTGTAGTTACTAGAATAAAAGGAAAATTACATTTGGCTTTATGTTGTTCATTATTTCCAATTTATTATTACTGGCCTTGGGATATAGCTATCCATTGTAAACATCTGGTTCTACATTTGAAACAAAATTTGTGATTTTTAAAAAATGGGAGGGGAGTCTGATGGAGAATGGATAATGTATATGTATGGCTGAGTCCCTTTGCTGCTCACCTGAAACTATCATAACATTGCTAATCGGCTGTGTCCCAGTGCTGGGAGGGATTGGGGGAAGCAGGAGAAGGGGATGACAGAGGGTGAGATGGCTGGATGGCATCACCGACTCGATGGATATGAGTTTGAGTAAACTCCGGGAGTTGGTGATGGACAGGGAGGCCTGGCGTGCTGCGATTCATGGGGTCGCAAAGAGTCAGACATGACTGAGCGACTGAACTGAGCTGAACTGATGTCCCATACAAAACAAAAAGTTTAAAAAAAATCACTTTTACATTAGGAATATTGTTTCAGTTTGTGATTTAGCTTATTTGAGAAAAAAATTAAATCTTCATTCAAATCTATTGAAGACTGTTTAGCTTTATACAAAGATAAGTGGGAAAGATAACTACTTGCAGAAATAGCAAACTATAATAAACTACTTTGAGCATCTTGAGTTCAAGTACTGGTCAACTTGATGTAAAGTGTTAGAAGACTATTTTTAAAAAATATCAACTTGGTTGATCTGAAACATCTGTGCCCCCTCCTCCCCCTACCACTCAAAATCATTATTTAAAATTATTTGGTCTTTCTATTTTGTTAACTGTGTGAGCCCTTGGTTAGTGTGCAGGAGGTGGAATTATCTGCCCACAGACCTTAGAAGGTTATACAGTTCACCCTTGAGATGATTTATATCCATAAACTTGACAGTTGAGAAGTTAACACAAACACTGTTTTTAAATCCTGGCCAATCCCTCTTAGAGTAAGTTAACTTTCCCACAATCTAGAATAAATATGACATTTGCCTGTAGTCAGTCAGCACAACATTGGAACACCACGTCACATGGTCACAAGGTCTCCCCTTGTTATTTTTACATTTGGTTAATATTTCTAAAGAAATTGAGAAAAAAAAAAGAGAATTTTCCTTACATTGAGGAACCCCACCTGTCCAGCCTGCTGACCAGCATCAGGGCAGACAAGTTGGACAAACTCTTTCAGCGTCTCCTGAGGGTGATAGCGGATGGCTGGGTGAGAGAAGTAAGGCCCGGGCTGCTGGATGATGGGTGACGTCGGAAAATGAAGAGTCGATGGTGTCGCATGTGGACTTGCTGTGGGAAAACAAAGCATCACGGTTAACAAAGAAAGACTTGCTTGGCCACAGCATTTAAACCAGATTCAACTTCCTCTTAAAATTTCTTCTCCTGACTCAATTCGCAGTAACTGCTCCTGTGACAGCATTTAATACTGGAGAGGTCTGATAGATTTTCTTCCTTAAAGCTCTAAGACAAACATGGAGGTTAGATTAGGGTAGAGTTTCAAGCTGTCTTTCTATTTTCAGTGGACATGAGTTATAAAGGCATTAATAATCCTTGGTGAAGCTGAAGATTATTCATTACCTTAAGAGCCTTTTTAATGAAGCAGGCAATAAAAAATGTATTTGGTAGATTAGACCTGATTTAACTGACATTACATATGACAAATTCTAGTTTGCACATATGGATCCCCTTTCATGCTGAGCATTCCATAGACAATAATTCATTGTTAAAGCTCTTATACCCCTTTCAAGGAAATTTCTAGGGACTAATTCAGGATGAAATTTTTTTGAAGTCTGTAGTAAATGATCACTTAATGAACCCAGGCAATTTGGGTGCCTCACTTTACATGGAAGGTTTCAAAGCCAAACTCTGAAATGCGGAGATGTTAGAGCAGGGGAACCCACAGGCAGAAGAGATAGGCAGTGACCCCTGCTAAACTGCTGGCCCTCTGCTCATACAAACTGATGAAAGACTCAGACAACTATCACTCCCTTATATCTGAACCTATATATTGAGTTTCACTGATATAGGAAGAATGTTATGTTAGGCTAAAAAACTGTACATGAAGTGCTTAATAATTTTGCCTTGGAAGACTCCTGCCCTTGATGTGGAAGGGTGATTGGTAAAGCCTGCTGGAGGGTAAGAAGAGCATGTGGGCTGAAGACACAAACCAAATAATGCCAACATGGCAGCTCTCATCTCCCGAAGAGGGCCCGAGAGACATCTCCCAAGTAGAAGCAGATGAGAGCATTTATTTTTCCTTACTTTTTGCAGTTTAAATCTTTAAACTCAAGGAGCCCCTGCAAAAAGAAAACAAACGAATACCCAAATATTTGGAAAGTAAGGCTTTCCTAACATTGAGAATGACTCAATAAAACTGAAGAGCAAGTAAGCAAGACTGGCCACACTTCTTACCACCATTTGATCAGTAAGGCTGAGGACTGTCAAAAAAGGATGCATCTCTATTGATCCCTGGACACGGGTTCTTTGTTCTCTACTGTATCTGTAGGACTGGGGCATTTGCTGACTAATAATTGGGAGTGGCAAGAACTCTGAGGTTTTGAGTGGCACTGTAGTTTTTCAAGAGTAGAAACAGGATTTTGGAATGGGAGCAACAGTCCATACCGTGCAGATGATTTGATAAGATTCCTTCATTCACGCAACCTTTAATCTATCCAAAAATATTCCTAGGCTCTTACTATGGGCTTGGGATACAACACTGAAATGACACAAAGTTGTCTTCAGTCCTACAACTGAGGGCATCTTGAATAAAACCAATTCGTAGTGGCTCTTCTCTCTTCACCATCTTAGTAAACAGTTTCTCCATCCATTTGATGGATTCATTGTCATATCCCCAGAACAGTGTCTGGCACTCAGTAAATATCTGCTGATGGTACAATGAACGATCAGAAATTAATAAAGTGGCCATACAAATAAATATAAACTTAAAAAAAATTTCCTGGCAAAGAGCCATGGAGCATATAGAAAAACTGGTAAAACGTAGGAGTTAATGTGTGCTCAGTCGCTTCTGTCATGTCCGACTCTTTGAGAACCTGTGGACTGTAGTCTGCCAGGCTCCTTTGTCCATGGGATTTTCCAGGCAAGAATACTGGAGTGGGTTGCCATGTCCTCCTCCAGGGGATCTTCCCAACTCAGGGATCAAACCTGTGTTCTCTTATGTCTCCTGCATTGGCAGGCAGGTTCTTTACCATTAGCACCACCTGGGAAGCCCAGGACTTAATACACTGGACGATAAATCTTGGAATCCGTTATAATCTCTGAGTTAAAATCTGCAGCTAGAAAGTTAAATGGCTCTAGCCATCTCTTACGAAGCAAAAGGCTTTAAAGAACCCAAGGAATTTTTTCATCTAATATGGTATGCTCGTCTTTGCTGGTAGAAAGAAACTTTTACCCAGTGGCCTGTATTTGACCAAGTAGTTTCTAGTTAGAGATGGAATGCCACATTCCCAAATGAGGCTGGGAATGTACTGACCACAATGAAATGATACACTCAACTTTTGCAGCATGTCAAACACAAAGGTGGCACCTCCATTGTGAAGAGCCTACAGGAAACAGACCTTAATAATAAAGTGGCAATGCTTCAGGTGCTCAAGTGGAAAGTGATGAATGGTTGTGAGATTATGAAATTGTGGTGGCCAGCAGAGAATGCTGTCCAAGGGAGAAATTTACTTGAGCAAAGACTGGACAGATAAAAGTTAAAGAAACCTGATAGAGAGGAAATAATTTAACGGGACCATGAAATTCCTCCCTTAATTGTTTAATCAACACCCTTGCCCTTTCTGTTGCTGTTGTTCTTGTTTTTGATAAACATGTAAAAGAAAACCATTAACAACTAAAATGTAGACCTTAGTTTCTTTGTTACATGTTACTAAAAAAAAAATTATTCCCCTTTTCCTTGTGTCATACAGTTTATTGTAACACAAACCTGAAAACACATGGTACTATATGGAGTTAACTCTATAATGGTTGATTTATAAGAATCAATTAATTCTTAATTAATACCAGGAAATCATTTAGCCTGTAGATTCAAACTAGACACCGGCTGAGTCTGCATTTCAAAGGGTCATTCTTCACAACCCCTATTTTCTCATGCCTTGGATGTCTGCTTCAGCCACTAGTTCACTGGAACAGGATATAAATCATTCAAGATCCTGTGCTTTCATTTCTTCAAACAGAAAACAGTTGTGTTACACACATCACAAAGTATGTTGTGTGTGTATGTGTGTGTGTTAGTCGCTTAGTCATGTCCCCAACTCTGCGACCCCATGGACTGTAGCCCACTGGGCTCCTCTGTCCATGGAATTCTCCAGGCAAGAATACTGGAGTGCGTTGCCATTCCCTTCTCAAGGGGATCTCCCCGATCCAGGGACTGAACTCGTGTCTCCAGCATTGCAGGCGGATTCTTTATCACATGCGCCATGAGGGAGTACTATTAAATACATGTGAATTCTCTGGATAACCTTCTCGTAGCATTCTTTCCCTAAACAATGAGACTGCATTGGGCTTTTCCATTGCTCTAAAGCTCAGATTTAAGATTCTAGCCATGTCTAAATCTGGTTTTCCTTCTTCTTTATTTCATTTCTCTTTTATCTTGGATTAGATGTTTTTAGTGTGCCTAAGTTTTCGAACAAGTGGTCACAAATTATTTTAGAAAGTGTCACTGGGGTTAAATTAACCAACCAATTATTCAATCAGCAAAATTCACTAACTGTATTTTGAGATGGTCAGCTCAGGTCCTAGAGAAGAGAAACTACCATTGTGAATCTGGCATGGTGCTAATGCAATGCACAAAAAATGGTATGAGTCCAAATTTTTGACGGAGAAAAACATCTCTTATGGATGTGTGTGTGTGAGTAGTTGACACAATAAAAAATTATAGCACATTATGTAAATGCATATTTAGATCCTTTAAAATGTGCATTATTTACTTGAGAGTCAATAAAGGCTTTTCTCAAGTGGTTACAGTTTATTGCAGTGCATCCATCTGTATCCATGTTGATGTTAATACAATTTTGTGTATTAAAAGGCACTACAAAATTGGCTGCTTCTGGGGTCTAATACTCTTAGTACCCTAGGCCAGGAGCAGCAAAAAGTGTCACAAACACTCCATTTGAGATGGATCTCACTACTAGTTTAAACTTTAACCAGAGGCCAGACTTGTTTCAAACAACTGCTGGGGCTTTTCATAAAGAATACAAATAAGATGGGAAGGAAGGAAATTTGATCAGGTTTCTTTGGCTGGAATGGCACTGCCTCACATCTGAACAAAGTAGCCACAATTAAAGAAGCAGAGACCCAGAATTTCCCAGAGGTGTAGGTTCAGTTATTTATTGCAAAATGATCATATTACTGGATACTTAAAAACAAGAGAGCAGGTCAGGCAGGTTGGTTTACTCATTTGTGTACCGCCCCCCACCTCCACCCCACTGTGGCCCCGATCATTTAAAAGACTCTTTTAGTTTGAAAGAGGAAAAGCTTAAAATTAAGTGTTATTTTGTGTATGTGTGTATATATATATATATATATATATATATATATTTAACTTAAAAGTATTCTTCTTCTTTAAGGTATAATTGATTAAGACTGGGGAAGGAGAAGGTCAAAGTCATTACTATATTACTGTGTATGCTGAGAGACTTCTAAGGTCCAACAACTGATTCTTGGTCTGAGAGTTCACTACAGGGAGTAGACTTTACGGACAATTTTTCCAGCTCAAAGATGGCCAGGGAGTCATGGCCACATAGGTTTGGTATCTTGTATTTCATTCTAATTCATTCTAAGTCTTAGGGAAAAAAAAAAGACAAAAGAAAATCACCTGTCTTTACCACTGCCAGCAGTTTTGCGCAAACAGAACCTTTAAAAGTTCTAATAACCCTCCTACACTTTTCTCAAACCAAGAATTCATGATTGAAATATAGTCTTCTGTTTAGGCTTGACACTGACTTAATTTCTTGTCCAGGAACGACTACAGACTCTCACGGGTTGGACAGAGACTTAGATTCATGTCATATTAGTTTTTGCTTTCCAGCACCAGCCCTTAGACCCTAGTCTCTCTTCTATGGGAGGCTACAAAGATAAGCTGTTAGGAGAGCAATGCAAACGATAAAATCAAATCCTCCTTCAGGTGCAGCATGCTTGTAAGATGGCATTACACAGTCTTCTTTGCTCATAGAGCGAATGACCACTCCCAAGGCCTGGCATTTGGGAACCTTCAGTCTTACCATTAATTGACACTGTCAGTGGCAACAGGTGAAATTCCAAACTGCTTCTCTCTGTTAGCACCATTACAAGAACAAGCTACTCATCTGTCTTCAGCGGTAAGATGTTATTTAGACAAAAATAACCATTTCCGTAAAGTACAAGGTGGCATTAAGAAATCCTGACTACTCATATTTAAAAGTAAAGCTTTTAATAAGGCACAGTTCTAAAAGGAGCAGAAAGTGGAAGAAAAAAAATTGCATTAAAAAAAAGCATTCCATAAGGGCAAATAGAACTTGAATTGTTTGGGTTGTCAACTACTATGGAGTTTAGAAATCCAAAACCACAATATGTAACACCATGATAGCCTACGTAAAGCTGAGAAATCTTACTGGTCCATGGCTATAATTTATACATCATTCATGAGTCAGACCTGCTATTCACAAAAGTTTAGAAGTTTGGAGTTATGGGATTTACTTGAACAGAGACACAAGGAACAAGAAACTGGCAATGGTTTTCAAGCCTTTAGAAGGTGGAACTTTTCCTAAATAACAAACCTTTGATTCAAACCAAGGTTTTCAAAACACATAGTACACATCTTTAACATCACTGAAGTCATGTGAAAGAAGGTGGGTATGTCAAATGAGAGAAATATATGATATTTCATAATGACTTGCAAAACACCAGTATTCTTATATTATTTACTACCAAACAAAGTAACTTTCTGTTACAGTAGACTTCCAAAATAACTGATATATTCTATTCTATTTAAGGCAGAAGTTCAGGATAGAGATCAAATTCCAATATCTTTTGGAAAAGTAAATTAAAAAAATACAGAGAGGGGTGAGAGGCAGCAAAGATCTTTTTAAATTTTAATTTAGATAAATTTTCGCTACTTACAGATTTTTCTTTCTCAAAGGCCCTGGTTTATAGTCTAGACTAGGGGTTGGCAAACATTTTCTGTCAAGGCCAGAGAGGACATAGTTTAGGCTTTGTAGGCCTCATGGTTTTTGCTGTAATTACTCAATGCAGGAGCAGCCATAGATATCACATAAATAAATAAGCATAGCCATAAAATGTTCCAATAACATTTTCTTTTAAGAAACAAGCAGAGAGTTAGATTCGACTGGTGGGCCATAGTCTAATGGCCCCTGGGGTAGACCCACATAATTCCTGTTCACTCTCCAAATACCAGCAATGCTCTGTCTGTGAGCTGAGCACCAGACAATCACTGTTCCTCCTACCCACTGCCTACCAAACCTGGTTCTTGTCCCAGTTTGACTTCCCGCTGACGCCTCATCTTTTTGAAGGCTTCCAAAGCAAACTGCTTGCCTTCTGTATCCCCACTAACTAGCCATTATCACTCTTTGATTGACCCATTTCATTACTAATTAACATGCTTTCGGTGTGTGCTGGTTCCCCACACCCACGTGTACATGCATGCGTACATGCTAAGTTGCTTCAGTCATGTCCGACTCTTTGAGACCCAATGGACGGTAGCCCACCAGGCTCCTCTGCCCATGGGATTCTCCAGGCAAGAATACTGGAGTGGGTTGCCATTCCCTTCTCCAGGGGATTTTCCATACTCAGGGATCAAATCTGCGTTTCCTGCTTTGCAGGCAGATTCTTTACCGCTGAGCTACTGGGGAAGCGCCGCCCATGTGTATATCATGTCAAATCAAACTTAAGAGTCAGAAAAGTAGTAGATAACCAACAATGATCTACTGTATAGCAGAGGGAACTATATTCAGTACCTTTAATATAATATAATATAATTAATATAATAATAATAACCTTTAAGGGAAAAGAATGTGAAAAAGAAAAATATATATATACATATACACATATAAATATATAACTGAATCATGAAACTAACAAGACATTATAAATCAACTATACTTCAATTAAAAAAAAAAAACTCTGAGTGAATGCACTAGTTCAAGCTCTTTCTGTGAGACAGAGCCCTGGCCTTTCAGCACTGACAGGGCCTCTTCTCTGAATAGACCATATTTATGCACGAATCAACTAAGCCTCCATGACGGCTAATGTGAAATGCCTACAAACACCACACAACAGCTGTGATTATTGGAGACATGAAGGGAGAATGTTTAATAAGCAAAGTTGACAAGATTCAGTTCCATGAAGGGAACTTGAGCTTCTATGTAACATGCAAGATATACTATAAGTCAAGAGATGAAGAAGAGATACATCAAAACATTTAAGGGAAAAATAACCACCATAGATTGGATGATCACATAGGTTAGCAGAGAATTAATCCTCAAACGACCTGGAATTTGAAACACTAAGCTCCATGGAGGTTCTCTAGCCCACGGGAGGCCTACCAAGTGCTGGGACCTGTGCTGTTTGCAGGTCTTTGCTGACATTTAAAATAAAAAAACGCAAGACCAATACAAACAACCCCCACAACAAACAAAGCAATGATTGATTCATGGCCTCTCTTCCCACTACCCCCACCCAGCTGATAGGTATACACCGAAGTTCAAGGCACTATTTCTGAGTAACATGATTACTAAAGCACAGGTTTCAAAGTACCCTCCTGAATTCACCCTATAGGATTTAGGGATTTATTCCTACTGCTGATAAATTTCACACAAGGAGAAGTATGAGACGCATTGGGCCAGTATTTAAAGTCAGGGTACCAAAGTTTACCCCAAGCTGGGAATCAACTAGCTCTGTGTCAACCTCCTAAGCACCTTGGTTTTCTGTGCTGCAAAATGGAAATCCTATGTCTGTGTGATTTTTAGAGCTCAACTATTTTGGGTTTTGAAATCATTCACTCCCTATGTGTGGGTTTTGAAATCACTCACTCCCTATGTAAGTCTAGGAAAAGTTGTGTAACATTTTTGAACTTGCATATCCTTAACTGTAAAACTGGATAATATAGCACTAATTTGAGAGGTTTTTCTGAGAATTAGAATTAGTATATGTAGATGCCTAGTACACAGTGGGCTCACACCTTTAAAAAGTATGTATTGAGAATCTGCTGTGTTCCAGACAGCGTGCTGGACTCTGGGCTACTTATTACCCTTAGAGTTGTGTTCTTAGGATGTTAAGATATACTGAAAGTAATCAGGATCACGCAGTGCCATGTGGCAGCACCAGACCATCGGGAATCAAGAGTTGAACTGTTCTCAGGACCTCCCTAGTGGTCCAGTGGTAAGACTCCATGCTCCCAGTGCAGGGGGCCTGGGCTCTATTCCTGGTCAGGGAACTACATCCCGCATACCACAACTAAGGATCCTGCTTACCACAACTAAGACACAGCACAGCCAAGTAAATAAATAAATACTTTTTAAAAAAGAGTTGAACTGTTCCCATGGACCTGGAGTTCCCTGGCATGGACTGTCACTCTTCTAAGACCGAGGTTTGACCTGTGCTCTTCAAGCCCCACCTGCAACATGAAGTCACTTGGCTGGTGAGAGAGCTGATCCCGCTGCCCTGGGCACAGGACAGCTGTGCTTTTATGTCCTGGACTGGACGGCTATCAGCTTTGCCGACCCAGCGGCGCTTCACCTGTTCTTCTGGAGACAAAGCTCGAAGGCTGGGTAAACA
This sequence comes from Dama dama, assembly GCF_033118175.1. Taxonomy (NCBI): domain Eukaryota; kingdom Metazoa; phylum Chordata; class Mammalia; order Artiodactyla; family Cervidae; genus Dama; species Dama dama. The sequence continues at coordinate 81,635,549 of NC_083700.1, forward strand.
AAGACTGGGTAACAGCCTTCCCTCCACCTCGGTCTATGTCACTGACTTCACCCTCCCTCCAGCTCTGTGGGTGGGCATAGAACCAGGCCACACCAGTGAGAAACCTATTACCTTTATTTTTAATGTCAGGGAGGAGACCTCCGGGCCAGAGGCACAGGGAGTCCTGCTCACGGCCCCAGGCCCGCAGTACTGCTGTTGCTATCAGACTGGGGGGCAGGGGCTGTCTTTTTCCCGGGTGTGCTTCTGCATGCCCCAGATCTTTTCCAGCAGGCCAGAGACAGAGGCCTCAGTGGGCTTGTAACGATCAACCAGCAGCTCCTTGACCCTGGTGGCTGGGTCTCATCACTCTCCACGCCCAGGAGTTCATTCACATCCATCTCCAGCTCCGGGATCCCCTCTTCCTGGCAGCCATAGAGGCCGGGGAGCTGCTCCAGGATCCACTCCTCAGGTTGAGGCGCCTCCGTAGCTCCTTGAGGGCAGACCTGACCATGACCTTCCCGCGGCGCTTCGCTGAAGCCTCACCTGCAGCCCGGGGCGGGGGTGGGGCCTGAAAGTACATGCTGCCACTGCCTGGCGTGTGTGCCAGGGTCGCCAACACTGTAACCCCTGGGGGGCCACCGGCTGCCATGCCAGCTGCCTCCCCCAGTATCTTTCAAAGTGTTAGTGGCTCAGTTAGTCTGATTCTTTGTGACCCCTATGAACTATAGCAACCCCAGGCTCCTCTGTCCATGGGATTCTCCAGCCAAGAATACTGGAGTGGGTAGCCATTCCCTTCTCCAGAGGATCTTCCTGACCCAGGGATTGATCTCAGGTCTCCTACATTCTACATTGCAGGCAGACTCTTTCCCGTCTGAGCCACCAGGGAATTAGATCACTATCTTTTAAACATAAAGATTATTTCAAAAGTGAGCAAATGACCCACACTAGGCCACTTGGAGCATCCAAGAAAGAGTTGGGCTTCCCTAGATCTCTTGTGAGAGAGCTGTTCTCTTTCCCTTGGGACTGTTACAAGGGTGGGAATTAAGCTCGGAACTGCTCATATCATCAGTGCCATGATCTGAGGAGATTCAGCCTGAGAATGAAGTTCACACAGAGGATAGAAGATCTGAGAATGTAAAAAGACAGATTTCTGAAGGTACTGCCTGAGCATCTGGATCCAGTTCTACCTGAAGCCACAAACCCTCAGACTTTTCCATTACACAAACCAATCCATTATTTTCTTTTGGGGAGAATGGAGAGGTGATTAAGCAATCTGGTTGGGTTCTTTCACTTGTAAGAATATTTCACTTGAAAGAGTACTTATTAACATGTCTTCTGTTCATTATTGCAGGAGTCCCCAACCTCCAGGATCTAATGCCTGATGGTCTGAGGTAGAGCTGATGTAATAACAATAGAAATAAAATGCACAATAAATGTAATGCCCTTGAATCATCCTGAAACCATCTCCTATATCCCAGTCTGTGGAAAAACTATCTTCCATGAACGTGGCCCCTGGTATTGAGAAGGTCGGGGACTGATGCATTACTGGGTATGCAACAATTCAACAATGATTATTACGGTATTCAGGAATTTGAGGATTCAGGAAGATCTACAGATATCCCTCAGGGATATTAAGGTTTCCTAAATCCATACTGTATACCAATAGAAGGGACCAACACAAACAAATCCAAATGTCCACAAATACTTTTAATACCTTGCTATATTATCCATTTCTTTAATTAATGAATCTCATCTGAGTAATAATTGTTTGTTCTTCTGGTCTTTCAGGTTGAGGGGCAGGACAGGCTTGTCTGGTTTGTTTACTAGAGCCTAGCACAGTGCTTGGCAGATGGTATATTCTAAAAAATTATTTGCTGATTTGACTTGTGTAAATAACAGTGGTGTTTATCCCTTAGCAAGAATGAATGCCTGAATGAAGACAAGTCAAAGTGAAGTTGTCACCATGGCTGTGGGCTAGAGTCATCATGGTAGGGGGTTCACTGGCCTGTTCTTCCAACCAAACAAGAGTGATGGGCTGGCTCATGTCCCTGAGGCCCTATCTCTTCCAGGGGCTCCTCTCAGTGAGGAGAAATATACACACCTTCTGGACTCACAGAAGCAGATAAAAGAGAAAGCTGGAGCTGAGGAGTGAGGAATGAGAGAACTGAGAATCCTTTCAAGATAACCACATAAAAAGACAGCAAAAGATATGGGGATGGGGGGAATCTGAGACAGCTAACATTTAGTAACATACTAGTCCTCTTGATGAAAGTGAAAGAGGAGAGTGAAAAAGTTGGCTTAAAGCTCAACATTCAGAAAACTAAGATCATGGCATCCGGTCCCATCACTTCATGGCAAATAGATGGGGAAACAGTGGAAACAGTGGCTGACTTTTTTCTGGGCTCCAAAATCACTGCAGATGGTGACTGCAGCCATGAAATTAAAAGACGCTTGCTCCTTGGAAGGGAAGTTATGACCAACCTAGGCAGCATATTAAAAAGCAGAGACATTACTTTGCCAACAAAGGTCCATCTAGTCAAGGCTATGGTTTTTCCAGTGGTCATGTATGGATGTATGAAAGTTGGACTATAAAAAAAGCTGATTGCCAAAGAATTGATGCTTTTGAAGCGTGGTGTTGGAGAAGACTCTTGAGAGTCCCTTGGACTACAAGGAGATCTAACCAGTCCATCCTAAAGAAGATCAGTCCTGGGTGTTCAGTGGAAGGACTGAGGTTGAAGCTGAAACTCCAATACTTTGGCCATCTGATGCAAAGAGCTGACTCATTGGAAAAGACCATGATGCTGGGAAAGATTGAGGGCAGGAGGAGAAGGGGATGACAGAGGATGAGATGGTTGGATGGCATCACCAACTCAATGGACATGGATTTGGGTGAACTCCGGGAGTTGGTGATGGACAGGGAGGCCTGGCGTGCTGTGGTTCATGGGGTCACAAAGAGTCAGACATGACTGAGCGACTGAACTGACTGAATCACATACGTGGCCCTTTCCATATGTCATTTCACTTCCTCCTCCTATTAACACCTTAAAGTTTCACACAGGTGGGAAAACAGAGGCCAGCAGAGGCCAGGGGATTGGCACAAGCCTGTGCAGATCCTGAGTGGCTGGGCAGCATTTGAATTCTATTCTGTCTGACTCCACAGCCCAGGTGCTTTTCATTGCAGTCTTCTGCTCCCATATGAATTTACCTCATAGGTCTACAACCTGTCCACTCTGGTGTTCCTCACATGTGTTTTGTACATAGGAAAAATGAATCGTTTGGGGTGGAGAGGAAGTAACTGCCACTTAAAACCAAGAAATGGCAAAGGTAAAATTTACCGTGGAAATACACAGTTTAAAAAGCCATCCAGTCACGTGAGTGATTGAATCCACTTGTTTCAACAACACACAGGATGTGGCATGAAATGGGTGACTCCGAGTGATACTGCAGCCACATCAACAGGCCTGTGCCTTCCCATTTCGAGTATCAGTGCTCACTCCGCTTTGCCTACGTGGATGATAAGCTGATACTACATAAACATTGTTAAAGCTACAGTTCCATGCTACAGTAATTCACTTAACTTTAACATGATTTATTGGTTCTGTCAATCAGGGAGGTTGAAATCCCTGCATTAAAGCTTAAACGCGAGCTTCATATTTAAAAGAGCAAGTGTGTGAGTGTGGGTGATAGAAGCAAACATTCCACATAAAAGGGAGATACAAGTCCAATACTGACTTTTTATTCTACTCCGAAAAAAGAAAAATAAAGAATGAATCTAAACATAAAATTAACATTATATTAAGCTCAAATAGAAAGACCTGATTGGGATTTATCCAGTTATATGACTTACAGTGCAAGCAGTACCCAGAAGTCTTATCAATGACATGATTTCAAAGAAACCTTGCCCAGAACCAGTGCCTTCACTGTGTCTATGTGTGTGGATTTATGGTTGGGGGACGAGGAGGTGGGGGTGGAAGACAGCGAGGGAGAGATGAAGAGAGAAAGGGGCAAGAAATTCCAAGGGAGAGCAGCTCCTTTTGTCCAAGTGTGTTTCAATCTGGGTCCACGTGGTTAACCACCAATCACCCTATTCTTCTCTCAGGCACTCACCCGGGGCGGGGGTGGGGGCGGGGGTGCATTTTGCCTCTTTAAGAGATTAAGGAGCCAATTGGTCTTACTGCTCTAACCTGTCCTCCTTGGGACCACATATTAACAGATAGCACTGCAGAAGGGCTCTCTTTAGAAGTTTGCTGCAGGGATGACAAATTAACCCAGCAGGGTGTCCCACACATCTATCTCAGTACAAATTATTAGTGTAATAGAGCTTTTAGTTATGCATTTATCTAGTAATTATTGAACGGTTACACAAAACCAAGCTGAGCAGCCACGGCCCTTTATGAGGCTTGCTCGGTGGGTGGCCTTACAGTTAATTTAGGGTACTTCTCCACTAAGCAGTTCACTTGCAGACAAATTAGCTAAACAGCCTTCTCCTTTAAATATTTTCCATGTCACAGTGAAACTCTTTACAATACAATAAAGGTACAGTTTTAATTACACGCTTCCTGACTTTTGTTTAGTTGTAGTTTTAAAACATTTGCTGGCACTGTTTTTTCCTTTGGCTGGGTAGTAATAGCTGGCTGTAAGTATCTGGCTAATGAATTTAATAATTTCCTGAACTGGGACTTAAAGGGCCTTTGCTAAAAAGCTGCTTTTCCTCTTTACCATCCAGTTCCTTCAAATCCCATCAACAACGGTTCCCATTAGGCCGGGCACCAGCACTTGAGCTAACCTTGCCCAGTGTTCATAAGCCCTCTTATTCTCTTTTCAGTGCTCCTCAAAGGTGGTACTTGTTAGGTCTGTGATGCCTGCATTTGAAAGTCAATTCTGGCAATTCTGATTGTCGAAAGACAACGTAATGTTTTTTCAAATGACATACTCCAATAATAAATAAACACTTTGCATCTGTTGGCAGATTATTTCAGCACCTTGTTAGCAACAGGTACTTAATTGCTTCTCATTTTCCTGAGATGATTCAATTGCACTAAACCAGGAGAGACAAATTAAATTCAGCTCCACTGAAAGGAGCACTAGCGTGTTCTACAACTAAGTTAAAAAGATTTCCTAAGAGGCAAAGGAGTCTGCTGATATCATACAAGAAAGCTAAATGAAACAACTGCTTAGGTAGGGGGCATATGCCAAGGAAGGATGCCAAGGTCACAAGAGCGATGGAGCACCAGAGACTTCTTCGTTCTTTAGGGTCCTTCATTTGAGCAGAAACATTTATAATACCACAGCAAATATTCCATAAAAAGAGGATCAAATCATTCTGAGCTCAGCATTTCTCTTAATGTCCATGAAAATAGAAGCTCCTAATTAAAACTGAGTAAATGTATGGATGTGAGAGTTGAACCATAAAGAAGGCTGAGCATCGAAGAATTGATACTTTCCAATTGTGGTGTTGGAGAAGACTCTTGAAGAGTCCCTGGGATAGCAGGGAGATCAAACCAGTCAATCTTAAAGGAAATCAGTCCTGAACATTCATTGGAAGGACTGTTGCTGAAGCCCAATACTTTGGCCACTTTCTGACTCACTGGAAAAGACCCTGATGCTGGGAAAGATTAAAGGCAAACAGAGAAGGGGTCGGCAGAGGATGAGATGGTTAGATAGCATCACTGACTCAAAGGACAAGAATTTAAGCAAACTCAGGGACTGATAGTGGAGGACAGAGGAGTCTGGCATGTTCAGTTTATAGGGTCACAGAGGGTCAGACAAGACAGTGACTAAACAACAACAACAACAAGTGTATATCGAGCACTTATTCACTAAGCTGGGCATCTCCCTAAATGCCATGAAATACATGCATTTGAAAATGGTATTATTATCACACATGGAGGATGGAAAGAATTACCTGTTATTTCCAAACTTTCTGTTTGCTGTCAATCAAATCTATGTGCTCATTCAACAAATACCTACTAAGTGCTTTGCTAATGCCATCCACGAGGCTGAGAGATACAGTATCTTGGGAGGAAGAATAAAGATGTGGTCCCGTTCTAATGGCCCTGTCATCTAGTGATAACTGAGCCTTCCCACTATTCCTCTCCTTCCTTCCTTCTCTATTATTGTCTATGAATCTCCAGTCTTCCAACCTTTCCTGGTGACCTCAACTTCCTGGAAAGTTATCTTATTCTCATAATTCTCTGCAGTGCATTATCTTTAGCCAAACTGGGAGATACTATTGACTTCATACCCTCACATGTCTCATCATTAAAGGCATGATTCTTGACTGGGCCACGAGGATCCTGAATTTAGTGATGTTCATAGAACATGAAAATGTCTGAACAGAAACTGGCAGGATTCTTTGAAAGCTGCACAATGTATCTTAGGCTTATACTGTTTTAATACATATTGCACATGTCTTCAAAATCAGGGCAATCTGACTTCTAAAAATCCCTTCATGTGTGTGTGTGTGTGTGTGTATGTGTGTGTGTATGTGTGTGTTTTGACCCATAATGAAGTGGGGCTTTGACCATTTGCTCACATTTTGTGTGTCTGGATTCCTCAGTACTTAGTTGTCTAAAAGCACAGTTGTTTGCTGTTGCTGCCTCCTTACAACTAGGAGGTACTCTCTTTGAGAGGGGGTAAGTCACACTTGTTTGGACTTGCCCAGTGTCAACTGCCACAGTAGTTCTATCAGGTGGACCCTGATCTTGGCAGCACCCTGGGAGTACCCATCACAAGGCTGGCTTTCTTGTCTGCCATCTACTAGGAAGTAAGCAAGTTGAGGCCAGAATCCAAGCTTTATTCCCCACTCTATTCAGCAAGTAGCAGAGCACCTTGTACCCTGTAAGTGCTTGATAAATATTTGTGGAAAAGTTAACAGGCCCCTAGACAGTAATGGGAGTCTGCACACTAAATTCAATATTAAAAAAAAAGTCAAACTGACCTCAAAAGCTACCTTTGAAATGACTCGCACCTACCAGAAACCCTGCATTTACCAGTAGTAAGGATTCACAGGCTCATAAAAAAAGGTCAAATGATCTGTTTATGACTACAATTACAAAAAAAACTCAGTGTGATAATAAGAGTTGTATCATGCTTATCAAAAGATCTAAATGGCTATGTCATGTCCTTGACTAATAAAAATTGTGAAAACAGAAATAAATGCAGTTGATTTCTCCCAGTAGTGGAGAAAAAGGTAGAAATAGCTTGAAAAAGGCTTAGCACTGGAGGCTAGATTTCTAGTCTTGGCTCTGGCCAACTCAGATTTCCCATTTCTCTGAGTAATGGTAATTATGTTGTTGACTGCTAGCCAGAATATTTTTCTCCTACTTACCTACTTATAAAACCCCAATTTTATGCAGAGCAGCAATGTGCTCAGTCAAATACTGAGATTTTCCAGCCTCCCTTGCAGCTAGAGGTGATCAAGAGGCATAGTTTTGATCATGCTGAGAAAGCTTCTATGAATGGTGGCAAAATGACCTGGCAAGCACTTTTGGCTCTTGTCTGCTCCCTTCTTTAAAATGCTTGGAACGCAGACGCATGGCAGGAGGGCAGTGGCTACATCCTGACCATGAGGTCACAGCATGAGGATGAGAACAATCCACTAAAGCATGGATAAGAGAAGAAATCTCAATCCTTGGCTGCACTTAGGTGCCACCATGACAGTTCTGAATCACATATTTGGTTTTTATTTTTTAAATTTTATTTATTTATTTATGGCCGTGCTGAGTCTTTGTTGCTGTGAGGACTTTTTCTCTAGTTGTGGTGAGCGGGCTAGCCTGCAGTATGCAGGCTTCTCATTGTGGTGGCTTTTCTTGTTGCAGAGCACTCACTCTAGGGCATGCAGGCTCAGTAGCTGTGGTTCCCGGGCTCTAGAGCAAGGCTCAATAGTTGTGGCCCATAGACTTAGTTGTTCCAGGGCATGTGGGATCTTCCCAGATCAGGGACTGAACTCATGTGTCTTGCATTGGTAGGCAGATTCTTTATCATTGAGCCACCAGGGAAACTCCACATGTTTGTTTTAGATTTCCAGTTACTTACAGCCAAACACATTTTTAAGGGATCCAGGAAAAGAATTAAACCAGAAGACTCCAAGAGCACTATTCTGAAATTCTATGGCTCTAGACGAAGCTCAGTTGGTGCTTATTTGTCAGTTACTCTCAACCCCTGCTTTACAACACGTACAGTGCAGGTTCCTTACTGCCTCTTGATCCCTAAAGCACAGAGTTGCTTTACCTTGTGCTAAGCATTTAAATTAAGTATCATCCATTATCTTGTTTTCGAAAATAGCAAAGACTTAAGGCAGAAACATAAGTTTCGAGAAGACAACTTTTAAGAAATTCTAAAATATCTCTGATGAGTACTCCAAATAATTCTCAAAAAGAATTAGGCCCTTTTAAATCATCAGGCAAACCTACAACTCTTAGAAAGGCAAAGGGAGGAAAAAAGAAAAATAATAATAATTTTTCTTCATTATCATGAAGAAGATGAATTGTCATGATCAAACACTTTATTATGGTTGAAATTTTAAGTACTGCTGAAAGAAAGTCTTTGAAAGTCCAATCTTTCAGTTTAAAGTGCACAGTAACTGTAATAATGTATAATGATGTAACAAACACCCTTACGGAAACTTAATCTCTTCCTCACTCAGTAGGGCATTCCATAGTCTTTAACCTCTTCACCTAATTTTAACTACATAAATGTTAGTTACTCAGTCGTATCTGACTCTTTGGGATACTATGGTCTGTAACACGCCAGGCTCCTCTGTCCATAGAATTCTCTAGGCAAGAATCCTGGAGTAGGCAGCCATTCCCTTTTTTAGGGAATCTTTCCAACCTGGGATCAAACCTGAGCCTCCTACACTGCAGGCAGATTCTTTACCATCTGAGCCAAAAGGTGGCAAAATATTATTCCCCATGATACAGATGGCTAAACTGAGGTCACAAAGTTAAATAATTTATCAAAGCCATAAGCAACGACACTATCAGAGAGGGGATTCATTTTAAGAAATCACATGTCTCTACCTTCACAAGGTAAATTGCAAAATTAGATTCCAATTTTAGACTAGAAGATTAGAAATAGCATCAACTAAGAAACACCATAGCTTTTAATAAACCTTACTTCATAATTTTGCAAAAGCTTTCTTTGGATGAAAGGCCATGGTTCTTCCTCATCTTGGACATTCCTTATAAAGAAGTGCCATATAAACTATTGTCATATGTCACCCTTAGTCCTTCTGAAGCAGTCAGTTTCAGGAATGGGATGAATATCTCTTCTATACCTTTTATGCACAACTTGCGTACTTTTTATTCATTCAAGTAAAGTCTGAGCACAAAACCCACGGTGTGAGAAACAATGAAGATACCAAAAAGTGTTTATTAGAGATCCTTCCTCACAGAGGTTTTGTTCTAGAGAAAGAAAAAGACATGTACATGAACTGACAAAGTAAGACCAAGTTGGTATAGGGAGTGTGAAAATGTGCCATGAGAGGCTCTCAGAGTCTGCAGACCGTGAGATGATGGCAGCCTGGTTGGAGCTGAGCAGGTTTCAGGTAGAAAGTGGTACCTGAATTGGTCTCGGGGTGGGCAGTGTGTGGATAGGTAAAGGCAGGAGGACATCATGACAGCATGAGACTTTCAAACCCCTGATGAAAATAGGTGACTTGACTGTTTGCATGACCTGATCGTGCCTGTAAGAAGATGATTTCATCTACTCCTAAGATAATATAATTCTCTGAGGTTGAGATTAGATCTTCAATTTACAGATGAGGAGCCCATGGCTCAGAGAAGCAAAGCTATGTGCCAGGCTCACATAGCTGGTAAAAGTGGTGGAAATGGGATTCAAACACCAGTCCATTCGACCTTCAACCCTAGCTTCTGCACTTATCCACTCCCCTCAAGGCTCTATTTTTTCTGCCTCAGCTTTGCAATCATCAAAGAGAGGTTTCCTGTGTAAAAGGTGGCCACCAAATTTCCAAACGTAGCTAATTTTTGCAGTGAAAAATAGGACCATTGCTTGTTTTCAGTGAATGTGGTGAATTCATTGAAATTTGAGGTGGACTTGCTGTTCTGTAGCTTTGTTAGCATACTACCTCTGGCCTGGGCACTGGGGTGTATTACACAGCTACTGTCTACTGATGGTGTTTGTCTAGTCAAGGTATTCCCATGAGAAATTTGAGGAAGGCAGCAGAGGTCTTACAATCTAGGTGCTATCCAGAGGTGACTATGCCATGTGACTCTGAATAAGACTGCAGTTAACAGCCTCTCCAGTGCCCCAGGATCCTCATAAACGATACACCTTTCTCTTCTTCCTTGCCTTTTTGAAGTCTGATCATCTGTCTGGATTCTCTAATGATTTACCATTTCAGATTGTAGTAAGAGAAAGTGAAAGTGTTAGTCGCTCAGTTGTGTCTGTCTCTTTGTGACTCCATGGACTGTAGCCCGCCAGGTTCCTCTGTCCATGGGGTTCTCCATGCAAGAATACTGGAATGAGCTTGCCATTTCCTTCTCCAGAGGATCTACCTGATTCAGGGATTGAGCCTTGGTCTCCTGCACTGCAGATGGATTCTTTACCATCTGAGTCACCAGGGAAGCCAAGCCTCTCCTTCCAATAAAAAGAAGATGTGAGGTTGAATTCTCCTTAATGTACATACCACATTTATTCTACACTGGCTCCCTCTGCCAGACTCTCCTTTTTTAAATCCAGCCTCATTTTCCTAAAACATCAACTCTTAGTCCCAGATGTGATGTCATTCCAAGCATTAGCCTTCCAACCAGTTCATAGAAGGGTAAGAGGGAATATGATACCTATAGCAAGTATGTCTTAAATAACAAGTGTCTAAACATCAACCTTTAAAAAGGTCTTAGCCCAACAGGGTCTTATGTTAATCTATCTCAACTCTGTCATGCTGACCACAAAGATGCTGCTGAAGTATTTTATCCCAACTACCCCACCTCCCTTCACCAGACTGCTAAGTTGGGCAGGATGTAATAAGAATGGGTTCCTGAGTAGATTTCCCAGAAAGGAGAACTGAGGATGCTGTGAACCATACTGAAGTCTGGTGAAAAAATTCTTTGGAATTCCATAATTCTTCCATAATTTTTAAATTGGGCATCTTTCTCTTTTCCTTATAAACAATTCCATGAGTATGAATAGAAGACCAAAACTCACAGTTCTGTAGAATAAGAGGGTCCCCTCTGGTTCAACCCAGTGTGGATCATTTTAGCAAATGTGATTAATTGTTTAGCATGAAGAAGCTCCCAATAATGGTACTTATGAGGAAGTGCTAGAATAATTTCTAGATCTATAGTTTTAAGGCAAGACATATAGAAAGCATTCAGTATTTACTGAATAAATGATAACATACACACATTGCCTTATACCCCTCAGAGTCTCTACAAATATTGTTTTATTTTAGTTTCTGTGTAAGAATGTGAGGTTGGGAGAAAAAAAAATTCCTTCAGCAGTACTACTATCCCTATTTTACTGCAGAGGACATTAAAAAATTCAGAAGATAAGTAGAAATGGAAAGAAGCAACTTAACAAACTACCCTGATTACTGGCATTGCTGCTTCCTAATCCTTACTGCCCTGGTGTACAAGGAGTCTTTTCTTCACTTGGAATGCCCTCCATTCATCTAAGTGACTTTTAAGATTTGACTTTGACAATACCTACCCTTTGAAGGTTCTTTAGGTGATATAAAGTGAAAAGTAACTATGCATTCCACTACATATTCTAAATGTTTATTTTTCTGTACTGGACAATATGCTCTATGAGGACAGGAACCACTGAATTCCCAGTGTCTGCCCAGTGACAAGCACTCAGTAAATCCTTGGTTAATGGATGAAGGAACCTCCATAGTTCCCTCTTCTGAGGTCCTACAGAAACCTCTGCTTTTAAGATCCATGTAGCATTTAGAACATGTCAGTCTGATCACAAAAAAAGATGAGAATCATACACGCCTTATCTCCCTAAGACCAAAAATCTTCTGATTAAATCTTCATATCTCTTACTTCCCACCACAGTTTCAATGCTTAAGGAATGCTGACAACGAGAATAATATCAACACACTGCCCCATTCAAAGAGGTTCATTCTGGGAGAACATAATCCCATTCAGATGTAAGGTTTTCAAATTAAGGGGGGAAATGCACATATTTTTCACTCTTACACACAAGTGAAATAATTAGGACCCTTAAGAAAGTTCCATCAGTGATCACAAGATCTTTAAAGACGGGGCAAGCGAGCTTTCATAATCGTGGATAAAGACACTGTTTCATATAATAATCAAAATACTTATTTTCTTCAAGGTGATTTCTACACATGTACATTGGCCAGCCCTCTAAACTGCTTTATTTGCCTGAGATGCACACAGAGTATTCATAAAGGGATTCAGACTTGTGGGACTCACATTGAGATTAATGCAAAAAATACCAGTTTCTCCAGGCGTATGTCAAAGTAGACAAGAGACCATAACTTTCTAGGATGTTTTATGATAGCAGCTGGTAGATCACAAACTTACCTAAACAAAAATCTGATGGAAGAAAGCAAACATGGTTACAATTATTCATACTCCTACTGTGGGAGTTTCATAAACAAACTAATAAATATTTTCATCTTGCAACAAGATCAAGTTAAGTGATTTGCTGACATTCTCTTGAGGTTTAAAGCTTGTCTTTAATGTGAAATACAAATCATATTTCTTGTGGACACATTTTAATAATAAACTTAAAAGCACACAAGACAAAAATAATGAAAACATTGCAATGAAAACCAGACAAACTATCTACCACTTCAAAAGGAGAGAATGAAGACGGCTCGTCAACATGGTGATGTAAACAACCTCAACGCAAAATGTCACATATTGAAATCAGGTTTCAAGAAAGGGGAATCAGCAGGGGTGAGAGAATGAAAATAAGCTATTACACAAAAATAAACTCACCTAACACACATGCACACACACACAGACACACAAGTGCCCCTCTCATATACTTTCTAAGATAAGGAAGTGTCAGTCGCTCATTAGTGTCCAACTCTTTGTGACCCCATGGACTGTGCCCACAAGGCTCCTCTGTCCACGGAATTCTTCAGGCAAGAATACTGGAGTGTGTACCCACTCCCTTCTCCAGAGGATCTTCCCAACTCAGGGATCGAACCCAGGTCTCCCATATAGCAGGCAGATTCTTTACCTTCTGAGCCACCAGGGAAGCCCTTAAGACAGATTTTATTTTGGTTAATTCAAATTACCTCCCACCTCTTTGCAACATCCCACCAGCAAAGAAAGAGGTAAGGATCAGGGTTTGATACCAAATCTCTTAGGTCCCTACAGTTCCAAAGCAGTCCCCAAGGATAAGAAACTGGAACACTCATTTCCTTCAGGACTACTCTGGGGGAGTCCTTGTCATCTCTCATTTTACTACTCTTGTTCCAAGGTCATGAACCAAGCAGAATCAAGGGTGCCAGCGGAGCAGCTCACCTCTGGGTCCTGTGATGACGGGTCGGTGATGCTGTGTGAATGCCGTTCCCAGGGAGGAGGTCTGTGAAGGGGAGGGGCTGCTGAAACCAGACTTCTCCGACTTCTTCAGTGTGGTTGGAGATGGCATTCCTGGCAGGAAGGATGAATGGATAAGCACACTTAAATCACAGAACACAGCGTACGCACCTAAAATATCAAACTTAAAAGAATTAAAAAAAGAAATCTACCTGCGATTGGAAAAGTTATTTTGAACTGGTTTGAATTTGTCATAGAAACAAACAGGTAACAGAAGGGTGCCCTGATGTCAGCATATAGTTGATTTTAACTTACTCTCCTAAATCACAGCCCATTTGAGGGCTACTGATCTTCTCTAACTATGGAACACTACTTTCCCAGTGCTTCCTGAAAGTTGTTAGTCTGGGCCAGGGGCCTCTGGGACCATTCATAGAGAAGGCTATAGAAGCATATGAGAAGTAATATGCAATCATCTCATCTTGCCTGTTACTTTACTTCACTTCGGCACCAAGGCACATTTTATACAATTTAGCTATTTTAACATTTTAAAAAACCCTCAACAATGGTAACTCAGTTGTTCACCCAGTGAATAATTTATAATAGAAAAGAAGAAAAGGTAAAAGTTAAAAAATAAAAATTAAATGGTTAAAGATGTCATAGCCAATGCAAATAATATTGTAAAAGAATGATGACAATGGAAAGGTATTTAATGACATGGGATAAAGACATAGCAAGCCATTACAAAGTGGGATATTACACTGTGATGCCATGTTAAAATGTATTTCTATGTACAGAGAAAGAACTGCAAAGAAATATGCATAAACTATAATAGCAGTTCTCTTTGCATGTCGGATTTGAGTGATTATCCCTGCTTTTTTCTGCTTGTTTTTTCTATGACGAACATATATTACTTTATTTTAAGAATATATAATAAAAGTTTGTTTTTAAAAATAGTATTTGTACTATAGTCTAAGCTTTTCATAGCATTTCCAGCATAGCAAATGCTCTAGGAAGAAAATCATGCAAAAATGGTCCCCTGTAATTACTGCATGTGTGATGTTGTCAGTAACCACACTGACACACACAACTAGAGGCATCTATCAGTTTGGTAGGGTGCCAATTAAAACCATGAAAACTTGGATGTAAAAATAAAAGAAATGATTCCTTAGTCTCCACATCATAGGACAAATTTGGGCTCTTTTAAATTTGCAGTACAAAATTGGTCTGATTTCATGTCAAAGAACCAAATCTCATTTCATCTTATATATTTATGTGTATTATGCTCTGTCTGTGGCCATAGAATTATTTGGGTGACCTGGAAAAATAAATAATAAAAATAATAATGATATTAGCATGTAACTGTTATCAAGTAGTTGCTAAGTATCATTACTATTTTAAGCACTTTGTAAGTATAGATCTGTTCAGAAACTTAGCTAGTCTATGTCTAAACATGTCCTTATTTCTGACCACAGATTTCCTTAATGAGATTCTACAAGACAACCTTCAAGTGTGACGACAGATTCTGTAAGAACAGAGACCAGGCCTGCTTTGCCAGCCTCTATTTTCAGGCTATCTGACAAACAGTCTAGAACATACCAAGTGGCCCAAAAAGATATGCAAACTATTAACACTTTTAGAGTTCTCAGCTTTATCTGTGGTTTTACTAAGAGATGCCTGGACAGAGCCAAACTTGGGGTTTTGACCCCAGGAAAGAAACAAACTGCAGACTGTAAGTAAATTTGCATAGACAGACACAAGAACAAAATGAAGTGACGTGTGATTTTCACACAAACTAGACAAATCAAGATCAGATCCATTCCAGATCAATATCTATGTGACTTGAATTAGAAACAAGTCACTAAGTGACTTTAGTTATATTTGCTTGCTCGCTGAATCACTAACCAAAGTCATGCCATGCCAATGTCCTAACATCATTAGGGTGAATTGAGATTTTGGATTAACATTCACTGCAAGTAACCTAACCTAAGGTATCATCATGAGAAGAGATTTCAAATTTAAAAATAAAAGGAGAGAAATCCAAAGCTCCAAATGTAAACAAATCTCCCAATTCATTCAAACTTCTTCTGTGCAAACAAATTTTTAGGCTTCCAACCAGTCCACTGATTTAAACTCAGCCAAATGCCTGAACTATGTGTCATAGAGCAGAAATAGAATAGAAAATGAAAATGTCAAAACTTTTAAGATGGCAGAATTTTTTTCAGATGATGGAATTGATGAAATGCAGTATCCAAACTAATCTTATTAAAGAAAGCAAACGGTTAGACTCAAGGAAAAGCTGTCATTTCTTTGAAAAGTTCATGTTTTCCGACCCATGCCATTCTAAATAGGGCAGAAATGCTGAGATGCTTTAAACCCACCAGTTCCACTTTTTAAAGGGGGAGGGAAATTATATTTAGATAATACACATCAAGATGATGAAGGTGGTAAATGGATTCAAAATGATCAAAATTCAAATCCTCCTTAAAAGGGTTAAACTGAGAAGAAATACCGTGTGTACAAGAACAAGCCAAACTCTGTATAATCTAAATTTATCACAGCCAAGTAATATGAACCCCAAGACTGTCATGAATCTCAAAATTGCTTTGTGTTTTCAATTTTTAAAGACTCATATTGAGCACTTTTCCTTATTATATACTTTAATATTTTCTCCATATGCATAATGTATGTTTTGGTTAATTTGCTCTGTATACTTAATTGACCAAATGAAGTTTCAAAATGCGAGTCAACTGATTTCTGTTTAAAGCTAGACAACATTAATCCTAGCTTTTCTTTCTGAAATCAAATTTGGTTTCTGTATGTTATGTTAAAAATAAACTCCTTGTTAAAATTTCTTTTACCAAATAGCTATACAACTGTTATACAATTACTGCACAGATGAACGACTGATTGGCTTTCTCTTAATGAGTCAAAACTTTCATTTCAATATATTTTTTAAAAGTATCAGATTTTAAAAAAAAGATTATAAAGTAATGCTACATATTTCTCTGGAACAAACAAAATATTACTTCAAAGTTCCTTTTGATATGTAAAAATAAAGAAGTCTAGCTGGTTTTAGAAAAGGCAGAGGAACCAGAGATCAAATTGTCAACATCCACTAGATCATCAAAAAAGCATGATAGTTCCAGAAAAACATCTATTTCTGCTTTATTGACTTTGCCAAAGCCCTTGACTGTGTGATCACAATCAACTGTGGAAAATTCTTCAAGAGGTGGGAATACCAGACCACCTGACCTGCCTCTTGAGAAACCTGTATGCAGGTCAGGAAGCAACAGTTAGAACTGGACATGGAACAATAGGCTGGTTCCAAATAGGAAAAGGAGTACGTCAAGGCTGTATATTGTCACCCTGCTTATTTAACTTATATGCAGAGTACATCATGAGAAATGCTGGGCTGGAAGAAGCACAAGCTGGAGTCAAGATTGCCGGAAGAAATATCAATAACCTCAGATATGCAGATGACACCACCCTTACGGCAGAAAGTGAAGAAGAACTAAAGAGCCTCTTGATGAAAGTGAAAGAGGAGAGTGAAAAAGTTGGCTTAAAGCTCAACATTCAGAAAACTAAGATCATGGCATCCAGTCCCACCACTTCATGGCAAATAGATGAGGAAACAGTAGAAATAGTGACTGACTTTATTTTTTCGGGCTCCAAAATCACTGCAGATGGTGATTGCAGCCATGAAATTAAAAGATGTTTACTTCTTGGAAGGAAAGTTATGACCAACCTAGACAGCATATTAAAAAGCAGAGACATTACTTTGTCAACAAAGGTCTGTCTAGTCAAGGCTATGGTTTTTCCAGTGGTCATGTATGGATGTGAGAGTTGGACTATAAAGAAAGCTGAGTGCTGAAGAATTGATGCTTTTGAACTGTGGTGTTGAAGACTCTTGAGAGTCCCTTGGACTGCAAGGAGATCCAACCAGTCCATCCGAAAGGAGATCAGTCCTGGGTGTTCAGTGGAAGGACTGATGTTGAAGCTGAAACTCCAATACTTTGGCCACCTGATGCGAAGGGCTGGCTCATTGGAAAAGACCCTGATGCTGGGAAAGATTAAGGGCAGGAGGAGAAGGGGATGACAGAGGATGAGATGGTTGGATGGCATCACTGGCTCAATGGACATGAGTTTGGGTAGGCTTTGGGAGTTGGTGATGGACAGAGAGGCTTGGCGTGCTGTAGTTCATGCGGTCGCAAAGAGTCGGACATGACTGAGTGACTGAATTGAACTGAAGTGAACAGAATAGGAAACAAATTTAGCATAATGCTTGCAAGGTGAAAACCTGGGTTCAATCCCTGGGTGGGAAGATCTCCTGGAGAAGGGAACAGCTACTGACTTCAACATTCTTCCCTGGAGAATTCCATGGACTATATAGTCCAATGGGTCGCAAAGAGTCGGACACGACTGAACAACTTTCACTCCACTTCATTTTGTTTCAATGGGACATTCCCTCCTACTGATTGCTGTAAAAACCCAGTGGTGGTGAACAGAACAGGAGATGAATTCAGTGGATGAACCTAGAGCCTGTTATACAGAGTGAAGTAAGTCAGAAAGAAAAACAAACATCATATATTAATACATATATATGGAATCTAGAAAGATAGCACTGATGGACTTATTTACAGGGAAGGAACGGAGACACAGATGTAGAGAATGGACTTGTAGACACAGTTGGGGAGGGAGAGAATGTGACGAATGAGAAAGTAGGTTGTGCTCTGTGACAACCTAGAGGGGTGGGACGGGGAGAGGGAAGGGAGGTTCAAGATGAAGGACATATATGTATTAATATAATTATGGCTGATTTGTGTTGTTGCATGGCAGAAACTAAAACAATGCTATAAAAACAAAAAACAAAAAAGAAAATGAAAAAGCATTTTGGCTTGCCATTGGTTTTCTAACAGCTAGACTTTCTGAATTTCTCTCCACTTAGCCATTTTTCTAAGCTACCTGAGTCATTTCAAATAGTGTTCAGGGGACATGGGCAAGCATATATGAAATTCTAATCTTTCAGTGACTCTGTTCTCTGGAGGCAGTTATGAGTGAAAGTATAGGCCAAAAACATTGTCATTAATACTTGTGGTAGTCAGAATTCTAAGAAAGGCTCAAAGTTCCCCTGGGGTGCATACTTTGTATAATCCTCTTCCCCTGAATAAGACTGGTACCTGTGAATAAAGCGGATGTCATTCTGTGATTAAATTGTTATATTGCAAGGGAGAAGGAACCTTTGTGACTTTAATTAAGGTCCCTAATCAGATGATTTTGAGTTAGTAAAGGATTATTATCCTGGGTGAGCCTTTGACTGTGTGGATCACAATAAACTGTGGAAAATTCTTCAAGAGATGGGAATACCAGACCACCTGACCTGCCTCTTGAGAAACCTGTATGCAGGTCAGGAAGCAACAGTTAGAACTGGACATGGTTCCAAATTTGGAACAGACTGGTTCCAAATAGGAAAAGGAGTACGTCAAGGCTGTATATTGTCCCCCTGCTTATTTAACTTATATGCAGAGTACATCATGAGAAATGCTGGGCTGGAAGAAGCATAAGCTGGAATCAAGATTGCCAGGAGAAATACCAATAACCTCAGATATGCAGATGACACCACCCTTACGGCAGAAAGTGAAGAAGAACTAAAGAGCCTCTTGATGAAAGTGAAAGAGGTGGGTGAAAAAGTTGGCTTAAAGCTCAACATTCAGAAAACTAAGATCATGGCATCCGGTCCCATCACTTCATGGCAAATAGATGGGGAAACAGTGGAAACAGTGGCTGACTTTATTTTTCTGGGCTCCAAAATCACTGCAGATGCTGATTGCAGCCAAGAAATTAAAAGACGCTTACTTCTTGGAAGGGAAGTTATGACCACCCTAGATAGGATATTCAAAAGCAGAGACATTACTTTGCCAACAAAGGTCCGTCTAGCCAAGGCTATGGTTTTTCCAGTGGTCATGTATGGATGTGAAAGTTGGACTATAAAGAAAGTTGAGTGCCGAAGAATTGATGCTTTTGAACTGGGGTGTCGGAGAAGACTCTTGAGAGTCCCTTGGACTGCAAGGAGATCCAACCAGTCCATCCGAAAGGAGATCAGTCCTGGGTGTTCAGTGGAAGGACTGAGGTTGAAGCTGAAACTACAATACTTTGGCCACCTGATGCAAAGAGCTGACTCATTGGAAAAGACCCTGATGCTGGGAAAGATTGAGGGCAGGAGGAGAAGGGATGACAGAAGATAAGATGGTTGGATGGCATCACCAACTCAATGGACATGGGTTTGGGTGGACTCCAGGAGTTGGTGATGGACAGGGAAGCCTGGCATGCTGCAGCTCATGGGGTCACATAAAGTCAGACATGACTGAGGAACTGAACTGAACTGAGCGTGACTTTTTCAGGTAAGGTCTTCAAAAGAAGGATTAGAAGTCAGAGAGTCTCCTGCTTACTTTGAAGAAACAAGCTGCCACATGGTAAAAGGATCTGTGAGAGGGCCACATGGCAAGGAACTGTAGGGACCTCAAGGGGCCAAGCAGGGCTGTGACTGACAGAGGGCTTTAAGGAAGCTAGGACCTTAGTCTTAAAGCTGCAAGGAATAGAATTCTGCCAATCATCATGTGTTGGGATTGATGTATATAAAATACCAGGTGTAAAAAACAGATAGCAAATGGAAAGCTGTTATAAAGCACAGGAAGCTCAGCTCAGGGCTCTGTGATGACCTAGAGAGGGTGGAATGGGCAGTGTGGGTGGGAAGTTCAAGAGGGAGGGATCGATGTATACATATGACTGATTCACTTCATTGCACAGCAGAAAGTAACACAACATTGCAAAGCAATTAAAAAAAAAAATACGTTCCCCACCCTCCCCACTGCCCTGCCCCGGCCCACCTGGAGAAAACCCTAAGCTACAGAAAGGAATTTGACCTGGACAAAATTCTGATTGCAGTCTTGTGAGTCCCTGAGTAAAGGAACAAGGTAAGCAGTGCTCTGACTCTTGACCCATGGAAACTGTGAGATAATCAATGTGTGATGCTTTAAGCTAAATTTGTAGTAATTTGTTATACAGCATTAGCAGACTAACATGATATTAAGACTTGTTGACCCTAGTAATATGTATATTAAAGATGCCTGGTGCTAAGTCATTTCAGTCGTGTCCGACTCTTTGCGACCTCATAGACTGTAGCCAGCCAGGCCCCTCTGTCTATGGGACTCTCCAGTCAAGGATACTGGAGGGTTTCCATGCCCTCCTCCAGGGGACCTTCCGACCCAGGGATTGAACCCTTACATCTTACATCTCTGCATTGGCAAGAGGGTTCTTTATCAATAGCGCCACCTGGGAAGCCCATTAAAGATGCCTACTATGCACTAACTAATCTCTAGAAATCCAGAAGTTTTCAGTATTTTTAATAAGTCTGTTCTAGTAATGATGTGTCCATTAGCCTACACTCACCCAGAGGAAATGGTAAGACATCTTCTTAGGAAAGAGGCTTAAAGTTATTTCTAGTGGTGCAAACACTTTGGAAAATTTCTATTTTCTCCTGATTATTTCAAGAAATAACAGTAATAAAATGTGATCAAATGATATGAAGAAACTCAAATTAATTCTTGAGGTCTCTTATAACAAATCAAGAGTTTTGGGGGGTAACTTTTTGCTGCAACCTGAAATATAAAAAGAATACACAGGGGGAAAATCATAATCAATAACTCCCCCTTTCTCTTGAGTCATGAGATTACCACACACTTCGACCAAGAATTTTATAGTGACAAGAAGCAAATACTACAGGAATGAGAAGAAAGTACAATAATGCTGTTCTCTGCTTGAGAAAGCTTCTAAAATGAGATATTTTTGAGTCAAGGAGCTACAACATTAGTGGGAAAGAGAGAAGAAGGAGAGATCACAATAACCTATAATTATTCCACTGACAATAGAACAACATGCTAGATTTTAAAAAGGAGGTAAAAAGTCAGGGTCAGTGCTTAATTTGCTAAGAGTACTTAGTCAAAAATCCAACTGTCCTGTGAAACTTTTCCCTGTGTAATGTTGTTCAAGACAGCAGGACCTTATCTTGTCTGTCGTTGGAGTTTGGGTGATGTAGTTCCAGTTGTCAGAGAAGATTTAACTGGTATATGTTTCTTTCTTCAAAGTATTAAAGTTGAGAACAGAAAAGTTAGGGGACTTCCCTAGTGGTCCAGTGGTTAAGATTTCATGGTCTTACTGCAGGGGGCAAGGGTTTGATCCCTGGTCAGGGAACTAGTTCCCACATGCCACATGGCTCAGCAAAAAAAAAAAAAAAAAAAGGAAAGAAAGGTTAGTTTTAATACTGTTCATTTAGACTCACAATCTGTTTGGGAGAAGCTCTGGAAACCAACAAACTCTGCCCTTTCATTTTAAAATCCAACATATAAGCCGGTTAGAGAGGACCACAAAATGCTGCTTAAGTTCGGTGGTTCATGTTTGACTTCAGACATTCTCCTGTTTGCTATCATGATCGAATTCCCAACAACCTATCTTTACTGCTTTACCAGAACAACTATTATACTAAACCTAAAGGCTATTAGAAGCCTTCATTCACCGAGGAGTCGCAAGAGAGCCACGAAGGCAGCTAAAAAGATGTCATCAAATTCCTACATATCGATCGTTTCCAAAAACCAGACTGAGAATAATAAAAACCGCAAACGACAGAGTACCTGCTATGTACCCTGTACTTACAAATCTTTACGTCTGCATCTCAGAATGGTAGGTATTATTATCCTACCTCCCTATAACTTAGTGTCACAGAAAGTAGGTATCAGGGATATCAAGCAACTTGCTTAAGATCATACAGCCATTCTTTTCCATACACCTGTAACTAGCACATCATTGTTAATCGACCACACTGCAACATAAAATAAAAATGAAAAGATCATACAGCCATTAAGTGATCATTCTGACCCAGGTCTCTCAGGTTCTAAAGCTTGTATTATTTTGTTAAATATCACACTCCCTCCTGTAGTTTCCCTTGTACACTATAAAAACAATGTCCTATTTAAGGCAACAAAATATCATTATAGTTTAACTTTCTGATATCCAAAGAAAATATTCAAAGAAAAGTGATTATCAGCTGCAAAAGAGTATGCAAAATATTAAAATGACTCTGAAGTACAGTACTAGGAATCATCTTGTCTTATATACCAAAGGTTTTACTTGGCCTTAGTAGGAATCAGTTAGGATTTTATTAAACATACTGAATATATTACCAGTAATTCTAACACAGAACCTCCAAAAGAAAAATATCACACAGACTTAGAAGTCTTCTAATAGATAATGATCCAAATATGTTAAGCTCTAAAATAGCAAATATACACATTAATATATACAACAGGCCTCTTCCCTATTCAACACCCTGTTTTCTCAATAGCCTCCTGCAGACATTAGCAGAAAGGATCACAATTCTTCTTTTAAGAGTCACTGATACACTCCAAGCCTAGTCTTTATGATAATGCAGAAATACCTCACTTAATCAAAGGTATGTGGCTAACACACATAATTATTTAAAATTCAGTAAGTCTTGACATCAAGGGAGACCTCTGAGCTACTAACATTGGTGTCAAAGTAGGTAACTAAGTGGAGGTATTTCACTGATAGGAAAGTGCAGTTTTACAGAAACTAAGAGAAGTATTTCAAGGAGACAGTTGTGATGGAGAGAGGTAAGTGCTGTTGAGAGGTCAAGCATAATGAGAATAAACGAGCTCTGTGAGAGTGAGGCGCATGGAAGATGGGTTAGCTGTTGCTGCTGCTGCTAAGTCATTTCAGTCATGTCCGACTCTGTGCGACCCCACGGACTGCAGCCTACCAGGCTCCTCCGTCCCTGGGATTCTCCAGGCAAGAATACTGGAGTGGGTTGCCATTTCCTTCTACAATGCATGAGAGTGAAAAGTGAAAATGAAGTCGCTCAGTCGTGTCCAGCTCTTCGCGACCCCATGGACTGCAGCCTACCAGGCTCCTCCGTCCATGGGAGTTTCCAGGCAAGAGTACTGGAGTGGGGTGCCACTGCCTTCTCCCAGATGGGTTAGAATGGTCTGCAAAAATCAACAGGAAGGGAAGAAGCAGGACAATCAGTATAGTCAACTCTCATGAAGTTAGTCTGTAAAGGGAAGCAGACAATTAGGGTAATAGCTTTAGGGAGAAGGAGGGGAAGCAGTGGGAGACAGTGAAGCATGCTGGCCTACTGATGGAAGTGTCCAGCAGGTGGGCAGAAGGCCGTGTCTTGGTGGGAGGATGACTGAGCAAGCAAAGTCCCAGAGAGGGTGAGAGGCCACAAGATTAGTACGTGAAGGAGCCAGGATTTCAACTCAGCTAGCCAAAGCCCTTCCTCCTTCAGTGTACTATTTCACCCAGGCGCCGACTTCTGAAAAAAGCTTCCATTACTGCTACAAACCGATCACAGGCTGGTTTAAAACAGAGCTTATTAATGGTACGTGAACATTTTTCTCCAGCCTAAATAACATGCTAACTGCCATCCTGACTGTTCTCTCTACATTCGGGTCTTCAGATTCCCTTCTACCTCCAGGTCTAAGTGTGGGGAATGGATACACCAGTCATAGCTGTCAGACTAATGTTGTCGGCATAAACTGCAGTGCCTCTTCTCAAGCACAAAACGAAAGCTGACGACCAGCACTCTATTTCACAAGTCACCTACCACCAGCAGATTTACACCCAGATGCTCAGCTTCTAGATGCAGAGCATTGTCCCAGTCTCTAGCCCCCCAAGCAAGAACAGGACCATTCTAGGGCCATTTCAGCTAGACTTTATATGAGATCATCTCCAACTGTGATGCTAAATAAAGACTGTGATTGGATAGATTAATCCCACAGTCAAAGGACCATCCAGTTTTGTGGCTATCAACACATACTGTGTGATAGAAGGAGTTAGTTCAAGATGCTGTATTCACCCTAGAATTGTGTCCTAATGGTAAAACCCATTAGGGTTCATTCTAAAGTAATTTATTATGATTAACACACTCAACAATACAAAAAGGTAAAACATTCAGACTATTTTGACTTTTAACCTTTTTCAGTGAATAAAAATGTTTTTAAAATCATTTTTATGATGGAGAGAATAAAATTAAAGTTAATACAGCTTCTGAGGTGTATCCTTCTTGTTCTATATGTAACCATTTAAAATGAGCTGAAAGGACCCCCCAAAGAATTATCACATCATAAAGAAGTTCAGGTAATTTAAAAGGCTTGGACACAAGTGATTTCTTCAATTTAGAAAAAAATGGGAGAATGGAGTTAAAAATTATATGGATAATTCAGGAGAAAAGAAATGATGAGTT
Organism: Dama dama; assembly: GCF_033118175.1. Classification (NCBI taxonomy): domain Eukaryota; kingdom Metazoa; phylum Chordata; class Mammalia; order Artiodactyla; family Cervidae; genus Dama; species Dama dama. Next base: position 81,660,326 of record NC_083700.1, read on the forward strand.
CTCTAATGTATTCCAAATGTTCACTTGTTAAGTGAAAATTTACAACCAGAGAGAGTGAAGGATAGACACAAGGAAAATGCCATACAAAAAAATCTGGTTCCTGAGCCAACAATAAAGTCTTATGACTTTTGAGGAGATTTCCTTTCCTTTCAGGGTAAGTACGCATACCACACTGTCAGGATTCTGTTCTTGTTGTTGTTCAGTTGCTCACTCATGTCCAGCTCCTTGTGACTCCATGGACTGCATCACGCCAGGCTTCCCGGTCCTTCACTGTCTCTCGGAGTTTGCTCAAACTCATGTTCATTAAGTCAATGATGCCATCCAACCATCTCATCCTCTGTTGCCACCTTCTCCTGCCCTCAATCTTTCCCAGCATCAGGGTCTTTTCCAATCAGTCAGCTATTGCATTTCATGCTCCATATAGTTACAAGTTGGAGATTCCCTACCCACCCTATCTTCTCCCTAACCATCTCACCCTCTCCCATGTATTCAGGGAAGGATTGATTTTGGCTCAACAGAGCACTCACACACACTCACAGAGGACTGAGAATGAAAAAGAAATTACTGAGAAAACTAAACTATTTTCTTTGCATGAAAAAACAGTACAATATAGCATAATGTTTTATTCATTCTATCTAGATACCCAGATGAAAAGTAAAAAACTCAATCATACATATGTTTGGTTTATATCTGCTCTGTCCAATATGGTAGCTACTAGCCACATGTGGTTACTTTTTAAATTAATTAAAATTAAATGAATTAAAAACTTCAGTGGCTCAGCACAGCCACATTTCAAGTGCTCAATGGCCTTATTTGGCTACCTGTTACAGTATTGGACAGTGCAGAGTTAGAACATGTTGCATCACTGCACACAGTTCCATTCGACAGCTTTGGTCTATATGCCACCAAATAACCTTTTAGGTTTTTGGTCCTGCTATAGAACTGCAGATAACTCTTACTTTGATATATTTTATCAGCATGTTTAACTCTCTTTTAAGTTGTAAAAGCAAAGCACATGCACTCTACAAATACATGAATTGTATAAAGGGAAAAAAAACCAACAATGCTCTTTCCTCTTTATCTTCAACAAGCTGAGGGTAAGCCAGTGCTCAAACTTGTTAAATAAACTTTTAGAGACTTTTCTCGACTCACAATATTCATTTAGATGATGTGGAGTTAAGTGTTTATCAAAATATGTTCACTCTGTCAGTTAAAACATGATTGAAAGCTTGGAGTTTAAGGTGCCTGCTGGTAGAATTTAATTTGTAAGAGATGCACAGTCTGTGACATTCCATGCTTGGGATATGCCTACACTGGGAATCTATTAAGTCCTAATGTTCCTTGGTTACAAGCAGAGCACCCATCATTTTATTTAAAATCTGAAAACTGATGTGAACATTTCATAAGGGAAAAAAGAAATATAATTTTAGGTCTCTTCAAATTGCTTGAACTGTGAAATCAAGTAATGAACGCTAGAAAAGGTTCTGTCAGCTAGAATCTCAGCTTAGTGTAGTCAGCATTTTCTTGCTAAACCTTATTATGGCAAAGCATTTGATTTTTCATCTCTGCACTCTGTTCATCTCCACAAATAAACTACTTTGACCTCCACCTGTTATGTTACTTAGTGAAATCTGCCTGCCATCCTTCAATAACCCTATTCTTTGCCTTCAAAGGCCTTTGAGTCGTTGAGAAAGTGGGGAAGTAGAGCCATGCAATGAACTGAGTGGATAACACTTTATAACTATGCGGTAGTTCATAGCTCAGGATACAAACCACAGGGAAAAAGGAAATGGATTTTTTTTTTTAAGCTATGCCTGGGGATGCTGGAAGGGGGCAATATATTTAATCATTTTAACATTAAACATTTTCACGGAAACATGTTCTCTTTGGGGCTCTTATTAAAGGCAGAAAACTGGCTTCTTCCTCATAAGAAAACCTCTCGCTAAAAGTCATACCTTCATTTCAGTCATACTTTCATTTCAGTCATACCTTCATTTCATTTGAAGTGACCAACAGGTCATTTGAAATGATCAAGCTAAAAAATACTTAAGCAGATTTATGATTCTGACAGTTGGCAAAACAAAATGAACTGCTAACCTCAAATGCAGCTTTGTGGATACAAAAGGTCCACATTATCGTTAAAAACTACTAAAACAAACAAAAACATAAAATCAAAAGGAAATAGCTGCGCACAACTACATGAGTCATTTTCAGAAGCAAAATGACATATCAGAAAAGAGGATTCTGTGTAAAGTTGCACTTCTGATGAATGCTACATTCAACAGACAAGATGGTGTCTGTCTAATTACACTGAACACTTATCAGAGAGGGATTAGCAGGATGTTTCTGCTCACTGTCATTCTTTGTGACAACATAATGATAGATCCGTTTACTTAGGAGTGCAATTATTAAAAACCGTGCTGTTTTCTTAACTGTCTTCATATCTTGGAAATATTTTATTAAAAATTACTTATCTGACATAAAGGGTAAATGCTTGGCAAAGCTTTTCATATCAATTAAGTAAATGAGTAAGTTCCATTCAGGCACAGTCTTTGTTGAGCATCTTATGCAAGTTTGCTGAAACTTGATCACTATAACAATTTTATACTAGAGTTAATGATTCACCCTTTTTTCGCCTTGTCTTCTTTGTCCAAATCCTGAAGTTTGGTTTTCACTTAAACTAAAAACTGCTCATGGCCGACATTTTCTCTGGAGTCATGATTTAGCACTTCTCCTTCATATTCACACCTTTTTTTGGAACCCAACACAAGGATCCAATTTTATACAGACAACTCTCCATGGGCCAATCAGAATGGGATGCTAGCAAGATACCATCTTTTGCATCTTTTTCTATTTGAATAATTCACTTTACCCAGTGCCTATTAGGAAAAGGTCTTCATGCATGATAAAAACAAGAAAGCAAACCACATTGGACTCTACAAGTAGGCTGGCTACCTCCCAAGCCAAAGGACTATTTTCATATGTATTTAAACAGACAAACCTAGGATCCTCTCTCTCTCTCTCTCTCTTTTTTTTTTTGGTTCCACTTACCAACCCTCAAATAATAACTGTCACCAACTGAATGTGAAAAACAACCTAATATATGTACTGAGGGTAAGTTGCTGAACCTCTCCCACAGGGAGAGTTTATTTCTCAGGCTTTGGTCAACTTAAGACAACTATCAATTAGTCCAAGTGGAAGATAATGACATTTATAACAACTTTTATCGCTGCAAAAGTCTCCAAATGTGTGGCTAGGATAGAAATTTATGTGACCCGATATAATAATTATGTGTTATAAAGATTTCTTTTTAAACTAAAGGCGTGTTAAGGCTTCAATGCCAATGGACGAACTCATAAAAATATCAAGCACATCAAAAGGAGAAAAATGACCAGTTAAGTCTTTTGAGGATACAATTTCATTTTTGAAGAAAAAAAGAAATCACCCACTGGCAAAAAGAACTCCTAAAATTAGAAGCAGGTGTCTTTGCTATGAAGTGATAAATATCAAAGAATAGCTGGCCCTGAAAAGTATTCTTACACATCCCATATTACTTTTAATCTTCACACGTGTATTTTGACATTAGAACATGAAGTGCTGCTTATGTTAGTCCCTAAAGAGTGTTAGAACATGAGGGACACTGCACAGCCATTTTGATAAACTGTCTCTTCGCTCAGGTTCATGAAATGGCTGAAAGGCAGCCTGCGAATTCTAATGGGCATTAAATCATAAGTAATCATGATATCCTAGAATGCATTCATCTTGGAAGCTCATCACAGCGAAGTGATTTCGGGGTCGACAACTAACACTGCAGAATCATCTGGTGCTGCAGAGGACACTTCAGATTACAAATGGATACTGGGTTGCCATTCCTTAAAAGTCTAATAACTTGAGTGTGTTTCCAAGGATGCAAATGAAAAAGTGTCACCTCTCCTTAGATACGAAGTGGAAAATCCCTAGAGGTTGGCATGTTCCTTCCAAATGAAGGATAATGAGATGTTTGGATCACATTAAAATGTGGAGGATCATCTGAATGGACATTCGCAGCTGTCTGCGAAGCCTGTCTCCACTGTGGCTGGAGGTGCTGGACCACAGCACAGAGTCACCCACTCCAAATAGACCCAGAGAACAGGGAACCAAAGTAACCAAGGATTTAAAAATCCTAACGTTTCAGAGTGGGGGTTTAATTGTTACAAAAGGGAGATCAGTAATACTTTCAAGAGGCAAGCTGAATAACTGTATTTAAACATGTTTCAGTTATTCTATCAGGGTTTAATATTTCATCAAATTAAAGATTTTTTTTTTTTTACTCCTGAAGTTTTCTCCTGTCCCAGAGACATACTCTGTGACTCGGTACAGGAGAGAACGCTCTCCACTTTTAGTACCTACTGATTTACGACGTCAATGTGAGCATTTCTCGTCATCTTCGAGGATGTAACTCACCCATCATCTCCAAAAGGGCGCCATGTCTTCGATTAATTGACGAACTTATGATGTGTTTGAAATCCATGGGTAGATAGAGTTGGATAAATAGGCATTATTGTAATTCTCTGCTGAGCAGGAAAGCACACCATTGCATCAGAAACTGCTGGACTGCACGGGGCAGAAAGTTACCGACTCCTGAGACCTGTGTACGCCTGAGGACTTCTCTTCCTTTTTGCTCCCATCCCCATAGAAAGCCTCAAACTCAGTATTACAAACTGATTTTATTAAAAACACTGATGGCCAAAAGAGAGAGAAACTTTCCCCCATATAAAGTGACAATATTATACTTGATTATTTAACATTTAAATAGAATCACCAGGGTGTAGGCCTGCAAGAAGGAAGTTAAGTCTGCAAATAGTATTATTAGTGATCTGTACTTATTATTATTAGTGATATGTGTGTATACGTATAGATATGTAAGTGCTCAAAATGGACTGCAGCCCATCAGGCTTCTCTGTCCATGGAATTCTCCAGGCAAGAATACTGGAGTGGGTAGCCATTCCCTTCTCCAGGGGATCCTCCTGACTCAAGAATCAAACCTGGTCTCCTGCATTGCAGGCAGATTCTTTACTGCCTAAGCCACTAGGGAAGTCCCAATAAACATTAGCTCTTTCTAATAAAACACGTATTTAAATTTTTAGCAGCATTCCAATGACAAAATAAAGGTAAATTTATCTTTTATTATTAATCAGAGTGTGGTATTACTCATGTCTAGGAAATATCTACACTGTGTTCATAGAACAGATCAGAGGAAGTAGGGACACTAAAGAAGCATTTTTTGCTCTTTATATCAGAGGTTAACCATACCTCCTGAATTCTACAAGTATTTATTAATATTTATTAGGTAAATAAAATCTATTAGATATAGAAAAATCAACACAGGAAATTCTTAGGTAAGTCGTTATCTATCTACCTATATGTTTGTCTATCCGTATCCTTTGTTTCTTCTCTTCCAACTATACTTTCTGGGTTTTTTTCCCTTTGGTGAATTTAATCTCACTGCAGAATAATTTTGTTTCCTCTAAGTAAATACTTGCTTTGACGCCGCCCAATTTCATTATCTGCAAGTTAGAACTGCTTTAGGAAGGGGCTGAGTCCATGGGTGCAGATAGCTAAATCTTTTGCTGGAATGGGATGGCATTGCACTGTACCCTTTCTGGATGTTGCCTACACATCAGCGTTCTACCTGTTTTTCAGAGACAAAGAAAGATAAGATAGTTTGAAAGGGAGGAAATGGGGACAGCGTTCACTGACGCTCCTTTAATAATGGAATGGCTGATACATCTGCTCTTGAAGCAATTACAGTGGAGGATAGTAGTCTAAGCCAACGAATCAACTCCTAAACTATGTGACTCTTAGCACACTCAGGTCCTTATAGAACTGGGTACTGGTTTAACCAGTTACCGTTCTTTCTCTGAGGTGGAAGGTTTGTCTTATCTATTTTTATATGCCTTCTATTATCTTGCACAGTGCTTTATATATAACAGATGAAAATGTGTATAATAGGTTTTCAATTTAACTTCACAGTATCTTAAACTCACATGAGCATCTCAGGTGGTGCAGTTGGTAAAGAACCCCCCTGCCAAAGAGGAGACGCAAGAAGAGGCAGGTTCAATCCCTGGGTCGGGAAGATCTCCTAGAGGAGAAAGTGGCAACCCACTCCAGTATTCTTGCTGGGAGAATCCAATGGACAAAGGAGCCTGGTCAGCTACAGTCCATGGGGTCGCAGAGTCAGATATGACTGAGTGTCTGAGTACACAGCACACATCTTAAACTCACATAGCACTTCAGCATTTTGAAAAAGGGATATAATATATGTGTCAAGCTTTATGTTTACAAGTATACTTTACATTTATTAGAAACACCTTTATCTCTGTGCCACGCACAGTACTTTGCACACAGCTGGTACTTAATTAATGGTAGCTCCTGTTTTTATTATCATCTCATACGATCTTTTCAAAGTTACAAGTCAGGAATGCCAGTTGTTTTAAAGAACCCATTGTTGACATAAGAGAAAATGAAAATTCAGAGAAGTCATTCATTAAAAATCCAAGGCTTGTTCATAACAGAAGAATTGGCGGATTTTGAATCTCAATTGTATTTTTCTCCTCTTTGTAATACATGTTATTTCTCTTTTATTTAATCCCTCCCCAGCAAGCCCAGGAAGATTGTTGTGGTTGGAATGAAATTTACTTGAAAGCTCCTTACAATGTGCTAAATAAGGCCACTTGATGAGCCAGCTCTTTGCCACCTAAGGCACGGGGGCTGTGCTGAAGACAGTGACAGGAACAGGAGAGGGAGGACGATTCCCCATGTAAATCGAAGGTATAAGATACACTTTTCCTTCCTGCTTTCTAGAATATTCACACAGCTTCGTTTTCAAACATGAAATAAAATATTTGGAGGCTTGGGTAATTTATTTATTCAGACGAGACAAGCTAAAATGCAGCATCTGTTTTCGTGGGAGCTTCTGTATTCACAATATCGTGCATCTGAGTTTCCTGATGCACGTTGAGCTGCACTCATTCACTCGACGAATGCACTCAATCACTGAACAAATGTAGCAGCGCTCCGCTTCCTGAGCACTTTGCCCTCCTCAAAAGACAAGATAAGACATGTGCGGTTCCCATCTTATTACTTATTCAGTTAGCCAACAAATCTTGATTGAAAGGTTACCATGTGCCAGGTGCTTTAACTGGCTTCAGGAATACAACAGTTATTTTTTGGATTGTGCTTTACCATATATATATATATCTATATGGTACCATATATATCTATATCTATAACTATATATCTCTGACAAACACACATCCAAACACATATAGTGTACATGCGTTTATGTGGGAAGAGTATTTCTTTTCTTCTAATAGGTAACCTTTTATTAGAATATGTTATTCTCACTCCCTTTTTTAGCTTTAAAAAATAGCCTTGAGAAAGAAGATATGAACATTTTTGAAGGGCAGGTAAGGAGTGCTCATCTTGTAATATAGTTCTTCTCTCATAGCCCCTTATTTGGCTGAAATTCCCTGCTAACAGAGGGTCACTAGAGAGCGAGAACCCTTGCCACGGTGGTGGTGCTCCCTGGTGCACTGGCCTCTACGTGGCAGGTGCCAATATCAAAGAGGTAATGGGAGACAACGCTGTCACACAATGATGATTTCCCAGTGCTCTATAAATGCAGAAGAAAAGCCAAGACATTGATCCTACGGCAGTGTTCTGTAACAGTGACTCTTCCTATTACAGCAGGAGACTGTGGGAGGTTTAATCATTTACCTTAATATATACCAGTGCAACTGAGTGTCCATGATCAATGGACTATTGTTACTAGTCTGCTGCCTTTTTATTGGCATTGATAATGGGCCTCTGCTCATGTGTCTCAGCAATAAGTTTAAGCTGGTAAACTTTCCCCACTCTTAGAACTGATGAATGACTATTAGCAGTCAAATTAGGACCAGCGGAGTTGGGAATCAAGTGAACTTCATATGGAATACTGAAAACTACAATGAACCAACCTAAGTCTGCAAAATGCAACTGTGTTCCTAGCAGTTGTGACACTTGAACTCTGGTTCTAAATGTCCTGGGCTTCTGGTTGACCCACTGTTTATCAATTATTCTTCTAAAAATACCTTTAAAAATGTATACCTTGACTTAATAATTGTGATAAGAACAGACATGTATTATTATAGTGCTTAATTTTAACTTTCAAAAATGAGGACTGCTGTTCCTCTGGAAAAGGTCAGTTTTCATTCCAATCCCAAAGAAAGGCAATGCCAAAGAATGCTCAAACTACCACACAACTGCACTCATCTCACACACTAGTAAAGTAATGCTCAAAATTCTCCAAGCCAGGTTTCAGCAATATGTGAACTGTGAACTTCTGGATGTTCAAGATGGTTTTAGAAAAGGCAGAGGAACCAGAGATCAAATTGCCAACATCTGCTGGATCATCAAAAAAGCAAGAGAGTTCCAGAAAAACATCTATTTCTGCTTTATTGAATATGCCAAAGCCTTTGACTATGTGGATCACAATAAACTGTGGAAAATTCTTCAAGAGATGGGAATACAAGACCACCTGACCTGCCTCTTGAGAAACCTGTATGCAGGTCAGGAAGCAACAGTTAGAGCTGGACATGGAACAATAGGCTGGTTCCAAATAGGAAAAGGAGTACGTCAAGGCTGTATATTGTCCCCCTGCTTATTTAACTTATATGCAGAGCACATCATGAGAAATGCTGGGCTGGAGGAAGCACAAGCTGGAATCAAGATTGCCAGGAGAAATATCAATAACCTCAGATATGCAGAAGACACCACCCTTATGGCAGAAAGTGAAGAAGAACTGAAGAGCCTCTTGATGAAAGTGAAAGAGGAGAGTCAAAAAGTTGGCTTAAAGCTCAACATTCAGAAAACTAAGATCATGGCATCTGGTCCCACCACTTCATAGCAAATAAATGAGGAAACAGTGGCTGATTTTATTTTTCTAGGCTGCAAAATCACTGCAGTGGTGATTGCAGCAAAGAAATTAAAAGATGCTTACTTCTTGGAAGGAAAGTTATGACCAACCTAGACAGCATATTAAAAAGCAGAGACATTACTTTGCCAACAGAGGTCTGTCTAGTCAAGGCTATGGTTTTTCCAGTAGTTATATATGGATGTGAGAGTCAGACTATAAAGAAAGCTGAGTGCCGAAGAATTGATGCTTTTGAACTGTGGTGTTGGAGAAGACTTTTGAGAGTCCCTTGGACTGCAAGGAGATCCAACCAGTCTATCTTAAAGGAGATCAGTCTTGAGTGTTCATTGGAAGGACTGATGTTGAAGCTGAAACTTCAATACTTTAGCCACCTGATGCGAAGAGGTGACTCATTTGAAAAGACCCTGATGCTGGGAAAGATTGAGGGCTGAAGGAGACGAGGACAACAGAGGATGAGATGGCTGGATGGCATCACTGACTCAATGGACATAAGTTTGGGTAAACTCCGGCAGTTGGTGATGGACAGGGTGGCCTGCTGTGCTGTGGTTCATGGGGTCGCCAAGAGTCGGACACGACTGAGCGACTGAACTAAACTGAACTGAACTGATGCCTTTGGGAAGAAATCTATTTCTGAAAGAAGTTTATCTCTGAAAGTTTTTAAGAAAAGAACTACAGCTAAACTTACTACTTATCAAATTTGACTTTAAAACTTTTCACTGAACTGTGCAGAACTTCCAGCATCTTGGCTAAAATAACAGTGTCTGTTAATAAAGTTTTACAATCACAAAATAATTGAAGGAATGCTGGAGTTCTGAATATTTTTCTACAGGAGAAAATTTAAGGAGTAAGAACCTCCTCTTTTCAAACACAGAATTAAATTTCACTGAAAAAGTTCTATAATTTCACATATTTTTCCACAATAAAAAGTACACTTATTCTAATATTGACTGGTATGTATGTGTCAAATGCAGGAAGTGGTGCAACTGAGTAATCCATGAAACTCACTGAACCCTCAAAGGAGTCAATTTTGGGAACACAGAGAACCTGAGAAGCTTCACAGGACAGCCACAAAAAACTGCCTTGTAAGATATATATATATTTTTTTTTAGGAAAAAAAAGATATATGGAGAATATAAATTTGTGTATACCAATGACTAAAAGACTAAGAGACATCATGTATCACTTTCAAGTTTGTGAACATTTTTCCTTTGAGGTCCAGTGGAAATCCAGTTTCACTGCCTCATTCTGCAGACAGTGTCCCTAATTCTAAAGTCAGGTTGAACCACTCTCTCCTTTTACCCCTGTAGCATTTAATCCTGCTGTCTTTCAACCACCATGAGCTGGGAAGGTCTATCTCCCTCAATAATCCTAACAATAGTTCATATAATTAGAGAATATTAATTTTTACAAAGGACTTTGGCACTTGGAGCAGAAGTTCAAGTTGATCATTTAACTGTCATAACTTTGTGACTTCCCTGGTGGCTCAGTTGGTAAAGAATATGCCTGCAATGCAGGAGACCCCAGATTTGATCCCTGGGTGGGGAAGATCCCTTGGAGAAAGAAATGACAACCCACTCCAGTATTCTTGCCTGGAAAATTCCATAGGCAAAGGAGCCTGGTGGGCTACTGTCCATGGGGTTGCAAAGAGTCAGAGACAACTTAGAGACTAAATGGAACTGAACTTTGTGACAGGGATGGGGCAGAAACCACAGTTCCCATCTCACACATGGTGACTGACAACAGAAAAAATCTGGTTTGCCATTGAAGACAGGGACTCAATGGAGTCATCTTTGAATCTACTCTGCACTGCACACAGTCAGCACTTAATAAAGATTCAACGACTTGGTTTGACTTTAATTATATTGATTAGATGACCAGCTCTTCTTCTTCATGCACTTCAACTGGAGGAAGACGAGAGAGACAGAAGAATTTTCTTTCTTGTACTGAGGTATGAACCACTGTGTGAGGGTCTCGTCTTCTCTGACATGTCTGAAAATAGGTAAGATTTCTGTCTATCTAGAAGAGCATTGATGGCATTCCTACTTATAGTAGGGAGAAAGCTTGGGGAGCACAACAGTGAAAGTTCAGGTTGCCTCTAGATAAGGCAAGAATTGAGTGATAAGAGCCTGCAAAAAGGAACAGTCAAGGAAGGAGCCTAGATCAGGGCTTTTCAATCACTAACATGTATAAGCACCACCCAGAGATCTTGTTAATAGTCCATGGGTCTGGGGAGGGTCTGAAATTCTGTACTTCTAATAAGCTCCCAGATGATACCATGTTGCTGGTGCTTGGACCATACTTTGAGTAACAGATTAGACTTCACATAATACAGATTGCATAGTGTCTTATATGGGTGTTAATTAAGCTACTATAGGAGAAAATTTCATATGGAAATCTGAAAATATTCAGACAAAAATCAAGAAAGTTACAGAAAACATTCTACAGAAGATTCATTACTGGAATTGTTGATATAGAGCTTCTGATAATGAATTGTCCTTTTATTTTTTAAAAAAAGCATTATCTTAAAAACAACAAAGTATTACCTTTAGAAAAAAAGGATTTGATTCACTTAACGAAATACCCTTCGAGGTGACAGATACTTGTAATAAAATGTCATATACTACCACTTGTCAACGGGGCCCTTGGTTGAGCCTTAGCAATTGTTTGGCTTGCTTTTGTTGTTTAGTTGCTCAGTCCTGTTTGACTGTTTTGAGACCCCATGAACTGTCGCCTGCCAGGCTACTCTATTCATGAGATTTCTCAGGCAAGAATACTGGAGTGGGTTGCTGCTTCCTCCTCTAGGCGATCTTCCCAACTCAGGGACTGAACCTGTGTCTCCCTGTCTCCTGCATTGGCAGGCAGAGTCTTTACTGCTGAGCCACCGGGGAAGCCCATTGTTTTGTTTACTACTTGCTAATAATTGGATTTGACTGAATAATAGCCTACAGATTGAGAATATAGTAAACATCAATTCTGACAGAATTACTGGTGGCAAAGTCTGCTTTCAGATTTATGGAAAGCACCCAAATTCCCTGCTTTATAGGCTTCATTCATTCACTCAATCAACATTTATTGAGTACCTATTATGTGCCAGACACTGTCAGGGATGCTGGGGGTAGAGCAGCAGAAAAGACAGACTCAGGCCCACTGCTCAGAGTGTATATCCAAGTAGGAGAACATAAGATAACAGGATAAGATGGTATAAAGAAAGGAAAAGTTTATGAATTATAGGATGATGGAAGAGAAACAGCAGCTATTTTAAATCACTGGAAGCCTCACTGATGATGTATTATTTGAACAAAGATCTGAATCCTGAGGATTATATGATTTTATAAGAAAAATGACAGATATCTGACTTTGTTAACAGTTAATACTGTTGGCTCATGTATTATGTCCTATGTGTATTTAATAAACCCACAATCCTCCCCTGACCTGGGTGCACGTCAAGGGTTTGGGATAAGGAAGTGGGGGGATTTTTCAAGTCTTTCTGATGAACAATTAAAAATTTTTTTACTGTTATGTTTTTAATTTCAATACAAGCCTATCACATGAGACCTTAAAATACAAGCATAAATGTTTACAGTAAAAGAGGTTACTGGGTAGAGAAGACAAAACTTACATTCCAAAATCAGAACTGAAATTTGGATTAGGGATCCCCAGGTTTACTATCTGTGTGGCTCTGGGCAAGTCACCTAATATTTATAATTCTCAGTTTTCATCTCTACAGAAGCAAGCTCACTCTACTTGCATGATTTAGGGCAATTAAAAAAAAACAAAAAACAAAAAAAACTTGGTACACAGGAAGTACTTAAACAATTGTAACCATAATCTTTGCCATACATATGAAAGCACCATGCTCAGTATCTGACCCAGTGTAGGCGCCTGCCTCTTGGTTTCCTTCCTATTCATTTGCATTATCAGTTCCTCTGCAGTTTTTCATTTGTCCAGATAAACAAGAGTTGATGGTATGTGCACTTTTGCTTGATAGAATTTCATAGGACTCATTTCATCAGTGCATGATTAGCTTCAAAGCTTCGAATCTAACCCAGTTTTGAGATAACTGGGAAACGAAACTAAGTGGAGAGAACAAATGCAGCATTGTAAGAGAAGCAAAAGTCAGCTTGAGGTTGTCTGATGTTTTTAAACTAACATCATCTTTAATCTCCTATGCCCTTCTTCCCAGATAATAAGAGCTGTGCACTAAAAGTGCTGAGATAAACTAATGGGGAACAGGATACTACAAAAGACATTTGAAAGAGCCCATGTAATTTACTGCATGTCTGGTTTGTTTTACTTTCCAAAGCCTTCCTGTTGCTCCAGGAAATTTGTCTCTTCTGGCAACCTTCGGCCCTCTTTTGGCCGGGGAGCACTGAAAAAAGCATTTGAGGGCCGGGGAGCACTGAAAAAGCATTTGAGGGCAGGTAAACAGATGCAAAGCTTTCTAAGTGGAGGAGTAAGCACAGGCCTTGCTTCCTGGGTCACATCTGAGACATAAACAAAGTATCCTTTAGTACTAGCTTGTGAGAATTATTCCAAATGTAGGCAACCAAGAGGCTGCTGGCCTTCAGATATGCATAAACTCCCAACACGTTCTGACGGTAATTTACATGTGTGGACCACTAAAAGCCTCCTACTCAATGAACTGTATCCCTGGGGAGATGCTAGGCCTGGATCAGTGTGGGAACAACATAAGGGTGTCCTCTGTGCCAAAAAGGGGATTGGGCTAGATGGAAAATCCCCCAAAAGGACCATCTGGCAGCATAAATTATCCATTTAAAATGGCTGGTGTGAATTACTGACACCAAAGCCACCAGGAACATGTACAACATCCTTCAGTTGAGTTTTAATGTCCCCTCAGGCCCTGTTTCAATTATGACTTCCTATGCTGAATATGGACAAATGTAAATTTATTCACTGTCCCCTCCCACCCCCTGCATATATACCATGAAACTGCATTTTTCAACAATGAAACAGCAATAGAGAACGGAGCATCAGTCCAGGAATACAGTAAAACTGTGAGGGATTTCTCTAAAAGTATAAATTTTTTTTCTTAAAGAACCCCCCCCTTCAATTAATTATATGCTTACACTATATGTGTGTGTGTGTATATATATAGACACACACACATATATATAGCATGTGTGTGTATATATATATATAGTATAATATGTAGTGTAATTACCATGTGTGTGTATATATATGTGTGTGTATATGTGTGTGTGTATATATATATATATATATATATATATATATATCCTCCCAAAAAGGATTTAGCCATTAGACTTTAGTTATTTAATGACCATAAGGGATATAGTTATTCAAATGTTAAAATTTATGATCAGTTGAATCATAACATGCAGAAGAGAGGAACAGAATTACTCTGAATAAAAGAGTCACTAGGTCAACATATTCTATATTCAACCTACTCCCACAGCCCCCACATAGGCCCAAAGGAATCTACTTAAGGATCCAAAAGACAGTCTCCTGGTAGAGGAGCTTCATGTACATCAACACACAAAAAAGTAGCTCAGTCTGTGTAAAACCGAGTTAGTATGACCCTCAAGCATAATGTCCTAAACCTATATATTTTGATTCTCACTTTCATAGAAGCAGGTAAACTGGCCAGGACTTTAACTGGCCTTTTAAAAAGGGTTCAAAGAACATCTAGATCTTTTAATTTTTTAACAGCACATAAGCTTCTCATTGGCACTATCCTGAGGTCGTGCTAATGTGCATTTGGCAGCATGGGTGGTCAGCACGTTCATTTAGGCCACGATGTATTTCTTGACCGCTATCAGCAAACTGGCATGGATCTCAGTGTGGGGTGAGCTGATGCGTAGCCCTCTGTAGAAGACCCATCACATCCTGAGCACTATGTTGATGATACTTAGAAAATGGCGGCACCAGAGGCTAAACTCCATCCTCATGCCTCCCGTATCACCACATAATGATCTTCTTATGTGTCTGTTCTCCACCCCAACTGTGAATTCCTTGAAAGCAGGAGCCACAACCTTCTCATTCAGCTTTGAGTTCCCAGAACCAGGCATAGTGCCTCATCCACAAAAGAGTTCCCAGTGAAACCGTGAGTGAATGAATGGATGAGTTGGGTAAAAAGATTAGCTAGAAGGGAGGCAAAATGAAATCTTTGCATTTTGGTAAAGGGAACAAGATAATGGACTCAGCTAGTGGGGACCAAGGTTTTATTTTTAATTATCATACAGTAAAACTGCCTGGGGGTTCAGAAGTGGAAGGCATGCATTTCTATTAATATGAATGTTAACGCATGTATAGATTCTTGTAACCACCACCCCAATCAGGATACAGAACAGTTCCATCATCCCCCAAGCCTCCGCTGTGTTGCTTCCTCTATAGTCGCACTCTCTGAAGATTCTCTTTAGATATGTTAGGGGGAGAGAAAGGAGTTAAGATTGAAGGTGAAGGGGTTCAGAGATTTTCTTGGTGCTTGTTTTTGCAGGGAATTACTCTGAGGCAAGAATTGGGAAAATCTTTTCAAACTTACTGTGCTAGGTATAATTCTTAGTTGGGTTATGTATATTACCTCATTTAATTCTCAAGAGCACTGAAATACCTACTATTATTGACAGATGATAAAAATGGGGACACTTGGTCTCAGAGAGGTTAGGTGGTTTGCCCATAATTACACAGCCAGCAGAAGCGGAGCCAGGATTACACTCAGCCTGTCTTTTTCCAAAGCCCATTCTCTACATCATTAGACTTTGCATATTGAGAAAGGTACCAGAGAGATTCTCCCTTGCCAATCTGGAGGTTATAGGCGCTGAGAAAAGTTTCAAAAGGCTTCTGATATCAGAATTAGTCACATTGCTCAAGACTCCAGAGTCAGGACTAAACTACCCCAGGAGGTTAGACTAGCAGTCATCATTTGCTTAGTTCACGAAAGATAGACATAAAGATAGCTGTTCCTTTTATTTTTATTTTCTCTTTTAGCTGTTCCTTTCAAATAGAAAAAGAATTGTGATGACAAAGCATATTTAAAAGTTTCCTCATTTTATAAAGATCCAAGTGCAAGCTGCTGCACAGGGAGCCCTTCTTTCTTCTCTAATGCTACTGATGCGGTCGAAAAAGTTGATGGATTTTTATTTTGATTATTAAAAGATAAAACCAAACCCAAAAGGCAATTAGCATAAAATGAAAGCAAAGGCAAATGGAACGCTGGATTGCAGTGCAGTGAAAACATCTCAGAGTAGAAAACCCTACACACCATTCTCAATCTTTCATCTCAGCTGAATGGCATCCTTGCACTGCCATCCTTTCATAAAAGCAGCAGTCAGGTACAAACACGTGTTCATGTGGAGAAAGTCAGAAAGTCCACTGCTCTGAGCTCACTCCCTTCGCTTTCTGCCTGGCGTCGCTCCCTCCTCCCCGCTACCCCCGCCACCACATCTTAGACTTCACAGTGGCTGCCTGCCCTGCTTACCTGGCTCCACTTCATGCCACCCGCTGGACTGGCTTCCGCTCCCCGGGGAGCGCCCTTGGCCTGTGTAAAATGGCTCTTCACCAGGACTGTCCATTTCATCCTCCACAGACTTGAGGCGCTTCGTGGAGCTGAAATAACAAACGGGTACATGTTTAAAAGCCATCCAAACCACCCTTCCCCTGGACGTGGCATCTCTGGTGGAAAGAAAGCCAAGGGAGGAAGCAATTGGGTAACTCAGTGTAGTTTCGTGGGCTTCTCTGGGCTCCTGTTCAGTTCAGTGAGTCACTGGATGGAGAACAAACTCTTGGGTGTATGTTGTTCCAAGTGTCTGGGTTTGGTTTTTATTGTCACTTGAGTTGCTGCTGCTGCCACATCCGGTTCCTTTTTCCTTTGAGGAACTGCTGGCTGGCTCTGTCTCCTGTCTCCACCTGGAAGACTGGGTAGTAAGCCCACATGTATCTCCCAGAGTGCTGGCTGGGGCGTTGCCATCAGCAATGATCCTAGACATCTACTCAACCCCTCTGGCACCCCAGGAAGGAGAAAAATCAGGGCACACAACCCTTGAAGAAAATCCTGAATTGCCTTTTGTTGTTTTTTTGCCATATTTTCTCATCTTCTACTTAGATCTCTTCATTTAAAAAATATTTATTGCACAGTGACAATACCTTCCTTCTACTTTTGTCTCATTCGTTCACTGTTTTATATCTAGTGCCTAGATTGGGACCTGGCCTCCTGTCACTGTGCAGGCTCTAGAGATAAAATGGTGAACCAAGACAAAAGTAGAAGAATTCTACTTATTCTCCTTGTGAGAATAAGGGACATGGAAAAAAGAGTGACCCAGTGACTTGCATGCCACTTCTCTACAAGGAAATTACCAAAAATGAAGTTCTATGCCATCAAGTGGGGATGTTTTAGTTTTGGAGAAGTATGGTTGGGAAATCTCCAGAATATATTCTATTTCTTCCAGTTAAAGAACTGAGGTCTTTTTCTCCCAATTTGAGGTTACAAGAGTTAAAAGGTAGTGAAATGCTACATGTTGCTAATGTTGTTCTAATTGTATTAACTGATTATGTAACTAACATACCAGAAGTAGTAGACTTCATACCTGGTGTGAGTACTAGATGAGTAATCTCTTCCTCACATGTCAGGTACAGAATATTTAATATATGTTCATTCATCAAACATTTATTATGCACCACCCACATGCAAGGCACAGTGCTAAAGGCTAGAATATTGAAATGAATAAGATATAACTCCTGTCTTCATGGGGTTTACAATCTCATGGATGAAGAACAAGAGGTAAACAAAATTGTGCAAAGAGAAATACAGGTATGATGGTGGAACCACATAGAGGTTATAGTGGGCTCCTTGATGGAGGAAGAAAACAATGATACACAGAGAAGGTCGGGAAATGATGCCCAGAGGAGATGGTTCCTGAACTGTCTGTAAGAGAGGGGGTCAGGAGACGGGGCAGAAAGAAGAACAGGGCAGGGACAGGTTATTATTCAGCTGATGCACTCCTGAGGCAGCCATTCTGGATTTTAAGATACTGAAATACTTTATCAACTGGCAAAGTGCCACTCTCAAGCTCCTCATGTTTGCCCCAACTTTGTCACCCCATCTTTGGCCCAGGACAGCCTCATGATCCCAAACCTAAAGGGTTAAGGTATGGCACATCAGAGGCATTCCAGGCTTTGGCACTGTGGCAGGGCAGGTCTGTCCTAACTGGTATGCTCCTATCACTAGGTTATTAGCCATTCCCAACATCACTCCAGGAGGGAGGTGCATGTCAAGCAGAAACAATACCACAAGCAGTGTGCGACACTCGCAGAGAGCTGACAGGTGTTTACTATGGTTAACGTGGCAGGAGAAAGATGGGGTGAAGGTGATAGATGATATTGTATGTCTGGACTTTATCCTACAAGCAACAGAGGCTCCCTGAATAGATCTAAACAGGAAGTGACGTCAGGGTCATCTGTCAGAAAAGTCATTCTGGTAGTTGCAGAGATGACAGCTTTTGAAAAGCTAAGGGAAAAGAAGGGAACAGAACCTCCCCCTGGGAGACAGTTAAGAGGCCACTGCAGCCATCCAAGTGAAAAACTGAGGAAGGCCCAGTTCAACATACGAAATTCTAGTTACTGAAGTTGCCATTCCAGGAGTGTTAGCCTTTAAGCTCTATTCTCATGAAAGCTAGATCGCAGGAAAGCAACAGACCTATAGTATGCTAGCTTAGTATCCAAAGAAACAAACCTCTAATGACTTATTCAATGTCCTTTGCTTGGCTTTCCTTGAAGTTTAATGAAAAAGAGCCACTCAAATAATTTTTCTGTATTTTATGTAAAACTGCATCGAACAGAAGTACTTTATCAAAGGACATACACAAAAAAATTCCTACTACATAAAACCAGAAAAAAATGTGTATCTTTAAAAGAATTTCTAGTTTCCTTTTATTAGAAAAGATACATTACATAACCTAGTACTTTCCCTTCTTGCCTTGGAAACCAGGAATCTTTAGGGCTAAATGTAAGGAATAACTCTGGGTTCAGGTTCCTGATATAAGAGTCTCTCCTATCTTTCCACATGGTTTCTGCCCTCTCTGTATTTAATATTATCTGTTGTATTTTTTAAATTGAAAGCCACTTGAAATAATTTTAGTTAGAAGTTGAAAGAATACAAATTGGAAACAGAATAAATATTTTCTTATGTTCCCTGGCAAATGAAAGGCAAGACCTACATTCTCTGACAGGAGCTTGAGATCTGTGGAAAAGGAGATTATCAAGATTTTTTTTTTTTAAATCTCTAGTGCCTATCACAGTATCTGACTAATAACAGACGCTCAAATGCTGCTGAATTGGGCTACATATTTAGAAACAGTCACATGAGTGTTTGTGACAAGGATTCGCCCAAGTGCCATGATTCAGTGAGATCCACTCAAAAGGCCAACTTCAGTACCTGTCCTTCTCCAAGTATCAATATTTTTCTGAGTTTCTAATGCTTTTGATTTCCTTGGTGTCCTCTAGAATAAAATGCAAATACTCATGCATTAAGAGTTAGTTACTCAATTGTATTCGACTCTTTATGACCCCATGGACTGTAGCTTGCTATGCTCCTCTGTCCATGGAATTCTCTAGGCAAGAATATCCGATTGGGTCGGTAGCCATTCTCTTCTCCAGGGGGTCTTCCTGATGCAGGGAGATTATCATCTGAGTCACTAAGAAAGCCCTACTCATGTGGTTATTAAATCCTAAAGGTGAGAGAGTCTATAGATATTAGCTGACCCTTCAGTTTGAAAGCAAGGAGTGTCAGGGGTTGACACAGGATAAATGTTGGGAAGGTGGAGATACAGGCTAGAGGAGAGAACAAGATCCAGGAGGGAAGAAAACTAGAAGTGCCAGAAGCGATGGGTGGAGGGCTTCCAGGACAAAGTTTACTGACTTCACAAACCTGACAGCTGGTTTATCTTGATGAAGTTCTTTGGGATAAGAAAAGTATATTTCATCCCAAGTTTTACATTACCCCTTCTATGATTTTGAACATATTTACTGGAAGGAATACAGAAGCTACAGCTAATGCCTATCAACCTTCTTTATTTTTTTAAATTTAGATATGAATCAGTCATTACTTTTGTCCTTTTTTTTTTTTTTTAATTTTGGCCGTGCTGCACGGCATACAGTATCTTAGTTCCCCAACCAGGGATGGAACCCGTGCCCTCTGCAGTGGAATCTCAGAGTCCTAACCACTGGACAGCCAGGGAATCCCCAGTTATTTAATTCTGGCTTCTTGCTCTTGACTATCTAACACAAATTTTACTCTCCCAGAAACACTTGAGGGACACAGGAAAGGACCAGTAAGGTCTCTACACAAGAAGGGGGATAAATACTCTTTTAAGTAATGATACACCATCTCTTCTTGGGTGTGGAATTTGTTCTGTCTTTAGCATTACTACCTAGAAATTAAGGGAAGACTATTAACTTCGTTTCAAATATTTGCTTAATTCCTACTATGTGCAAAGCCTAGATGCTTTATCTTGTCCCTAAAGAACAGCAAAATGCCTCTTTCCTGAGTGTTCCTAATGCTCTGAAGTAAAAATCTTCATTCACTCGTCAGTCTATATCGTGAGACTGCAAAGCTCCTGTTACTTGACTTTACATCCATAGTGCCTTACAGATCTCATATCCTTGGGACTTAATACGTGTTTGCGGCTGAACTGGAAGAGTTTGGCAGGGGTCCCCAACCTCCGTGTTGTGGAACAGTACCTCCTGTCAGATCAACAGCAGCATGAGATGAGAAATAAAGTGCACAATAAATGTCATGTGCTTGAATCATCCCAACCACTCCCCCCACCCCAATCCGTGGAAAAACTGTCTTCCCTGAAACTGGTCCCTGGTGCCAAAAAGGTTGGGGACCACTGCTCTAAGGGATCTGCAGTCCAGAAGGGGTGGCAGGAACTGTACATACCTCCAAGATGATAATAATAATTCAAAATAGCAAATGCTAACTGTCCATGAAAAGTAGAGATGCCAGATAATCCCTTCTGGGGGCTTCCTATTCTGTTGTTCCTTCCTGAAAGAGTGAGACCCATTCCTAAGAGGATTCAGTGTCAAAATAGCATGGTTTTAAAGTTCCAACAGCTCCAAGTTTGAATGAAGACTCTGCTATTTACTTGGTCTGTGACCTTGGGCAAGTTACTTAACTTCTCTGAGTTGTGGGCTGACCCATTGTTACCTGCAACAGTCTGTACTGTAAAATTACTGTGAAGATAAACTCCTATCAGGTATGTAAAGCACCTAATACAGTGACTGCCACAGAGCAGGTGACCAATTAATATTGGCACAGCATAAACAAAGACTGATTGGTTGATGAACTTTTCTATATGGAAATCTGGGGTATTCCTCTGGGCACAGTTCCTCAACTGTACACAGATAATTCTGCTAAGTCTATATATTTAAAGAATAATTTTAAAAGAATCATCTTAGGAGAGCCTAATGAGAGCAAAACAAATATATTACCAAGTTATTAACTACTGATGCTGTGTATAATTACTGCCTTATCAGGGTTAGCTATTTGCAGAATATGGGAAGGACACTAGCTTTTTAAAATACGTTAAGAACCAGGCAGAACAGAAAGTTGAAACAAAAGGCAAAAAACAGCTGGAGAAGCTGGGATGTCCACGGTACATGCACAGAGCACATATGAAAAACAAACAATCAACTTTTAAATTAATCACTAACCACAAGTATTTGCAAAGCTTTTTTATGTTGACTAAGTGTAGTTACACACAATGTCCCTTCCATCAGCAAACATTCAAAATCCTCAGAATGTATTAATACCTGAATATGTTCAAAATCTCATTCTTTTGTTATAAATGTTTTCCTTGCGGGGGGCGGGGGGGTGGTGGATGGTGCTGGAGACAACTTTTTTATACCCCAGTGAACTAGGGGGTACATTTAAATAACGTGAAAGATGATGGTAGGACTTGGTGGTTATATTTGGGAAAATACTGTTTCTTTAACTGTCTTCAAGTTATTGGTAATGACTAAGCTGATAATTTTTTTAAGTAATGATGGTTAAAATACATAAAGTCAAGGTAAAAATGAGTCTCTACCAGGGAAAATTTCTATCATCTGGACATTGTTTTAAATCCTAAAACACTTGCTTTAGGAGGAATATACCTTTGTCAAATGTATTTCTGCAAAGTACACAAACATTAAAGATCGTTCTGCACCATTCTTTTCTTTGTTGTCACAGTCCAGTGCTAAAGCCAATTTGTAAAAGAATACTGTGGGTTTAATGCCTAATCCCTTTCCCTCTGGTACAGGTTATCTGGAGACAACAGGATCTTGCAAAATGCTTCATTCTGATTTTGGCTTTGTGACCTCAAGGGGATCAAGCACCCTGGAATCGTTATCTGGTTGTGTTCTTTTAGCTTTACTCTTTTAAAGGTCTCCCGGTGCAACAGTGCTTGTGATCTGGCCCCACAATGCTGTCGGGCTGCATTTGCTTTTACATCTTCACACTAGGATATCAAATAGTTGCATCTCTCAGAGCAACTCCAATAGACCGGATTTTGAGAACTTTCAAGGCGCAGAAGTAGGAAAAGAGCTGAAACTCAGCAGTAACGTTTGCTGTGGGCATGGAGACTGGGACTGTTGTCCCAGGGCCAACTTTCTGCCAAACTAGCCAAAACACTTCCCTAGTCAAGCCTTGTCCTTAATTTTCTGAGGACATGCTATTTTCATACTCCATCCTGCCTCTATGTCTTTACTCATGTCTTCACCCCACCCAGAACACCATTCCATGACTTTCCATCTCATTAATTCCGATTAATGCTTACAGTTTACAGCTGAACACAAGTCGCTCATTTTGGATAAAGCTGTCTTTAACTATTTTCAGCCCATGCCACAGAACTGACTGACTGATGTGTATGTGTGAGTTTGCATGTATATATGTGTATGTGTGTGTATATATATATGTGTGTGTGTGTGTGTGTGTGTGAGTTTATGCTGTTATTTTAGTAGCTAAGTCATGTCCGACTCATTTGCAATCCCACGGGCTGCAGCCTACAGGCTCCTCTGTCCATGGGAATTCCCAGGAAAGAATACTAGAGTGGGTTGCCATTTCCTTCTCCAGGGAATTTTCCTGACTCAGGGATGGAAACTACATTTCCTGAATTGGCAGGTGGATTCCTTATCACTGAGATACCTGGGAAGCGCCCCTCCTCCCCTGTACACATAGGCATGCTGCCTGTGTTTCTGCTCTCTCTCCTCGGTGACACTGAAAATCCATTAGGGCTGAACCCACTTCTACTATCTATTACCAGAGGCATGCTGCTAATGTCCAGTAGGCCCAGAGTTACAAATCAAGGTGTGTAGACTATGAAGTTTGACCTCTTGCAGAGCCAACAGTAAAGTTACCTGGTAGACGACGTGCTGGGTAAAGACCTCCTCATTGCTCCTGGGCTCATGCTGTAGTATGAAGAACTTTCTAAATCTGAGAGAGAAAAATTGGGACCAGTTCCTGCAGCTATTGGTGCTAGAATTAAAAAAAAAAAAAAAAAAGAAAGAAATATCAGGTAAGGTCTGTGAATAAAAGATCAATGAGAGCATATTTCAGTGTTACATTTAGCACATTTTATATTTGAATTTATATGGTTAGCTTATCCAAATTTATCAGTAATGAACTCAGACCTTGAAAGAATTCTGACAATAAAAATCCTCTGCATCAGAAGGACATATATTTTTTATAACACACCTTTCATCTTTCCTCTTCTTTTGTAATGGTAAATTGTCACTAAGGTTGCCATATTCCTGGATGCTTCTAACAAAAATACCTTCACATTTTGGTCTGCTACCTTTCTTGAACGACCAGCATTCCCTGGGTTTTTCTAGCTTTGTGTGATCCTGATAGCTTCCACACATCTGTATTTTGGAATTAGTTCTGAATTGCAAATTCATCTTTTGCAGGTCACCCAATCTCAATTTCACGCAATGAGAACGTGTGATTTCCCCTTACTCCCAAACACCTCAGCACCCTGCATACACCTTTACTGTCTGTCCCACCTTCCAGTTCAAGGCAAGGTCCTCAAACTATGGTCCCTGAGCCATAATTTTTGTACATAAAGTTGTACTGGGGTAGCCTCACCCCTTCATTTACATATCATCTCTGCTTCCACATTGCAAGGGCAGAGTAGCTGTGACAGAGCCCATATGGTTCACTATGCTGAAAATATTTATATAGGAAAATTTGTCGACCTCTGATTCAAGGGACTGTTAAAAATAACTTTGACTACACATGATTTTCAGGGCTGACCCTTGTGTGAGATGTGATTCTCTGCACTTTTTATATGTCCTGGAGCCTCTAGATATCCTGTTTACAGGAGTAGCTTAATAAATATTTTAAAATGAATAAATAACATTTACCAATCTTAAAAGACAATTCTGTGTAAAATTAGTGGTGTAATTATATACATGCAAGTAATCTGTTCTTTTGGAAGATTATACAAGGCGGGAGCAATAGATGCATTTTTTTTTTTCTGTATCAAGGCATTAGTTTGAGAGTTTTAAAGCCCATAGAAGTGGATATATAAATAAATTAAGTAGAGGCTCATATCCATAAGAAGAAAGGATAATTAGGAAAATCATGAACCAGGGACTTTCACTCTTTCAACCAATGATTACTGAGACTCTGCTACTGCCAAGAATTATGCTGGGTAAGGAAGACACTTAAATGAATGACATGGTCCCTACCCTGAAACAGCTCTAGAGAGTTAGGCTGACAGATTAATTTCAATACAGTCCGATAAGTCCTTTGCTAGAGTTATTCCTAAATTGATATGGTTGCATAGAAGTGGGTATCTAGCTCAGCCAAGGGATAAGAGATGCAAGGGAGTAAAAGGGCCTCAGCAAATGTGAGGCCTGGGAAGAATGTTAAAAGGACAAGTAGGATTTATCCATTAGAGGAATGGAGGCATTCTAGGTAGAGGGAATAGCATTTATACAGGTAAGAGAACATAAAATGTGTATTGGATTATAATAATTTGGTAGGATGCGGTATATTAACAATACATAGGGAAAGAGGGGAGATTTAAGGTCAGGTGGTAAAGAACTCGCTTGCCAATGCAAGAGATATGGGTTCAATCCTTGGGTCAGGAAGACCCCCTGGAAAAGGAAATGGCAACCCACTCCAGTAGTCTTGCCTGGGAAAGTCCATGGACAGAGGAGCCTGGTGGGCTACCGTCCATGGGGTTGCAAATGAGTCAGACATGATTTAGCAACTGAAGAAAAACAATAACAATATGAAGGGTAGGTAGATTCCTTTAAGGAACATGAATTTGAGTTCAGTCAGTTCTCAAGTTTATAAGCTATGAAGCTCTTATTACACTCCAGTATAACGGAACTGTTGGGGTTATGCTGCTAGTATCTAATATAATCCCTTACACGAGGACGCAGTCAGTAAGCATTGGTCAAGTGTAATTGATTGTTAGTCAAAGGAAAACCAACAGTACAGGAATGCTATTGTCAAATCTGTACTTATAAACTAGACATGCCACCTGTCAGGAGGGTAAGTATGGGGGGGGGGGGGCGGCGCAGCTGAAGAATACAATCAATAAAACCAGGGAGAGTCCAAGGGATAGAAAGGAGGAGCCTGGAGACAGCTGTTTAGGAGCTGAAATTGAGAACGTGTATTGACTTCTGGAGTGTGGTAATAGTGGGAAAGAGGGGTACAGGATAATTCCTAGGACAGATGCTTGGGAAACTGGGGAGATTGTGAAGCCATAATAAAACTATGGAATTACGAAACAGCATGAGGGGCAAAGCTAAACACTTAGTTGTTTGATAATGGCAATGGCTAGACCTTAATCACAACTATCATTCTATAAAAATAGTCACTGCTAAGAAATAGAAAATACTGAAATTTGCATAGACTTTCTGAAATTCAAACACATCTCTCAATGACAGGCTCTAATCGAGGAAGGTCTTTACTTCAAAAACAAATGGTTAGGCTTGACAATGAGTGTAAACAGAGTTCTAATGAATAATTTTGCTAGTCATTCCCTAATTTGCTTTTTATATCAAACTTATTTGCATAATTTCCCCTTTGATTTCATAATACTTTATGCCTTAAATAGGCCATGGGGTGCAGAGGGGATTGCTGTAATGGGGGCATGGTTCACCCATGACCCCTCTTAGCAGCCTGGCACATAATAGGTGGGTTTTTTTGTTTTTTGTTTTAATTTATTTGGCCGCACTGGGTCTTGGTTGTGGCACACGAGTTCTTCCATCATTCCTTGCAGCATGCAGGATCTTTTTGAGTTGCAGCATTCGAACTCTTAGTTGTGGCATGTGGGATATAGTTCCCTGAACAGGGATCGAATCCAGGCCCCCTGCCTTGGGAGTGCAAAGTGTTAGCTACCGGACCACCAGGGAAGTCCCTTAATAGGCGCTTACAGTTTGTGCCTTCATGGAGCTTAGAGATTGGCATCTCTTATTAACTAAAAAAGAGGATACGACTGGATTTAGGTTTTCTTCACAAGTTTCAAGATGGGGTTGGTTGAGGCTTCAGCTGGATGGAGCACTGTGGAAACTGCATGACCCTACTCCTTCCTCTTGAAAGGAAACAGAGCAAAATGTAAGGAAGATGGACTTGACTCAACGAAAGAAGTCTGAGGCCCTCTATCTGCTGGTGAACATCCAGTTGCTCTTACATTTAACACTTTATCTATCATGCTCTAGGTCTGCCCGGGTGGTGCTACTGGTAAAGAACCCACCTGCCAATGCAGAAGACATAACAGACGTGGATTCCATCCCTGAATTGGGAACATCCCCTGGAGAAGGGAATGTCAATCCACTCCAGTATTCTTGCCTGGAGAATTCCATGGCCAGAGGAGCCTGGTGGGCTACAATCCGTAGGGTCACAGAGAGCTGGACATGACTGAGGTGATTTAGAATGCATACACACAATCATGTTCTACTCTAGAAAATGTATTTTGCCTTGATTATATTTGTAAAATGTCAAGGGAGCCAGAATAGGTGAAGGAAGAAGAATACTTGTGTGCATATGGTATGTCCACTTCTCAGAGAGAATAAAAAAATAATTAAGCCCACAGAAATGTTCCTTAACTTGCCTGCCTATTTCCTTCCTGTGAGCTGCTTAGTACATTGTAGCTGTAATCTAACAACAATATTGGGTGTCCTGGCAGCATGTGACACCTCCCATAGCACCTACTGATTTCTGGTGAATAACATCAGGATTTGGCAAACTGATTATGTCTTGAGTTTTAAAACCTCACTAAATTTCTGAAATGAGACTGGGTTTCACACCTGGGTTACATAATCCTAATAACTCACAGATCCAAATTCTGCTTTCTTCAAAAGAGTCTTGTAAGGAAACATGGTCCAGT
The DNA here is from genome assembly GCF_033118175.1 of Dama dama. Classification (NCBI taxonomy): domain Eukaryota; kingdom Metazoa; phylum Chordata; class Mammalia; order Artiodactyla; family Cervidae; genus Dama; species Dama dama. The sequence continues at coordinate 81,687,635 of NC_083700.1, forward strand.
CCCGTCTGTGTGTATGTTTGGTATGCATGTCAGCTATGGGAGTGGATTCTGATTCAGTGACACTGTGACAGTCAAACAGAAAGGCTTTTTTATACCTGAGGGTAGAGGTCACGGTCAAAGTATCATTGCAATGCACTGGATATTCTCAGTGCCTCTAATCTGGGGAACAGGAAGAGTCTTGCCAAGTCACTAACAATTCAAAAGGTGGGCTTTTGGTAGGTTTTTCTGAGTACCTGGGGGCTCATGTTTTGAGAAGCACTGTATTTATTATACCTAACTTAAATCTTAAACAATCTTTTCAGGAAAGGTACATTTTCTAGATGAGGCAAACTAAGCCCCGGAGTGAGGTTAAATCACTTGCCCTGGATCACAGAAGGCAAGGAAGAGAGACAGCCAGGATTAAAATTCAAGGATGTCTGACCTCAAAAGCTGGGCTTTTTCTGCTGTACCACCCTGAATTTCATGTACAATATTGGTCTTAAACTTGAGATGATAAAAGGGTATACATTGTATCTGCCCCCACAGGGTTTATAACCTAGTGGAATAATAGAAAAAATTATACCTGAATATCTAATGCAAGGCTAAATGTGTTAAATCTCACAGGGGAAATGACTAGAATGTGTTAGGGAGGTTCAAAGGAGTAATAGATCTCATTGGCTTGTGGGATCAAAAAAAGGGCTGACTCCAGGAAGAATGGATGCTTAAGCTGAGCTCTCAAGGCAGGTGCGGGTTTAAAGAGGCCCAGAAGGAGATAGGAGAGGGTTCCTAGGCAAAAGGGAGTATGTAACGTAAGTTTGGAGGTAGGAGATGGAGTGATCTGTGGGATCCATGACACTTTCTGAGTGTGGGAGTGATAGAATAATGATTGAGTCTGAGGAAAGTTGCCTCGTGCAGGCTTCCCAGGTGGCTCAGTGATAAGGAATCTGCCTGCCAGTGTAGGAGATGCAGGAGATGTGGGTGCAGCTCTTGGATTTGGAAGCTCCCTTGGATGAGGAAATGGCAACACACTCTGATATTCTTGCCTGGGAAATTCCACAGACAGGGAAGCCTGACAGGCTACAGTCCATGAGGTCACAAAGAGCTGGACACAACTGGGTATGCATGCATGAGGCATATTAGTACAGCAAGAGCATACAGGCTGAACTTTGGGTGACTATAACTCTGGAGGTGGGGAAATCAGTTGATAGGTTGATTTGGGAGTCCTGGCAAAGGGAAATGGAGACCTAAACTATGCTGTCAAGGATGAAAATAAAATTTTCACAGTTGGTGTCTGTCACCTCTTCCAGGATAGTGAATAGATATAAAAGGTAAGTTTCTAATTATACACAATGAAAGGGCATAAATAAGCAAACAATCATATTATTCTAATAAATATAAAATATGAAGATGTATATAATGAAATGTGCTAATGGTGGTATTATGTCCTTTTTGCAAATCAGAGAAATGCATCTGCCCAGGATGTCAAGCTGGGCTTCTGGAGCTAACGACTAACTGCTTGCTGGTGTGGCATAGAGATTATGGCCACTGCCAATCAAACACGGGGGTGTTAAGGAAGGACTGGGCCAGCCACAACACTTCCTGTCTGCTCCGTACATTGTGAAACTGATTTTTCTCCATGGGTACTTGACCATAGGCTTCATCATTTTTTATCTCTTATAAGATTTTTTATCTCTTATAAGATCTCTTATAAGATTTTCTACCCAACTAGACTGAGAGCAATTTAAGCTCTGTACGGATAGACATCCCAGGGCATAGAAGAACTGCTGGTCAGGGCCTCGGAGAGACTGCCCTGCCAATAGAGTCTAGCCCTGCCAATAACCACCAGAGGAACTTGGATGAGTCACTTAAGCTCTTTGGACTTCATAATGCTAGTAATAATTATAATAAAAATGAAAATCCACTACCACTGCCACCAGCACCGTTTATACCACTGATACGGTCATCACCATCACAACAACAAGGACTAACATTGACTGAGCATCACTTCTGGGCAGACACTGGCTAAGAGCTTTAAGCACCTCATCCTATTTAATCCTCACAACACCACTAGGGAGAACTGAGGCATGAGGAGGGTTAGTAACTTTCCTAGGTCATGAAGTTGGAGGGTTACACCAGGTGGCCTTTAATCCTACAGATCCCACAGTCTCTTTTATATCCCCAAACAGCTGATGATCAATAAATATGTTTTGAATTAAGAAGAGTAAATATCTATTCTCTTCATTTGCACCCCCTCCCCCCAAACTTTAAGCGGTGCAAACTGACACTTAGAAATCTGTAAATACACATAAATGGTGAGAAAGGGCTTCTCATTCCTCTTAATCAGCACTGCGATTAGTCCAGCCTAAAGCATTTGTGGATTTTTGCTCCACTGAGGAGTTTTCCTCAAAAGGTTAACTTTGGGGAACTGTCTCTTAGATTTTATTCCTAAGTTATTCATCCCCCTGCCCCCACCCTTCTTTCCTGTCATCAGTAGAATGTAGTCTTTGTGTCATTTCTTAATAAATGGTTTGCTATTAAGGAATCATTACAGTAATGTGGGCTATTGGAAGAAAGGGGTTACTTTAGTAGCCAACCCTCTTAATGACCTGCTCTTCAGTACACATTAGTAGTTGGATAAGGTTGTGGTTATTGAACTTCTGCCATCCACCAGAGACAATCTGCTCAGGCTTGCATTGTTGGAAAGAGAGGATGATGGAAAAAAATTTTTTTCTATCCAAAATTTCAAGCTACTCTGCCTGGGAGATGACAGGGCACTGAGTTTACAACCTGTTTAATGGAGTATCACTTAAATGACTAGTGAGGCCAGTCTATGGTTAAAAGCACATCTTCTCTGAGAGGCTGCATTCTGTTGTCGTTCAGTCACTCAGTCATGTCTGACTCTTTGCAACCCCATGGACTGTAGCATGCCGGGCTTCCCTGTCCTTCACTATAACCTGGAGTTTATTCAAACTCGTGCCCTTTGAGTCGGTGATGCCATTCAACCATCTCATCCTCTGTTGCCTTCTTCTCCTTCTGCCTGCAATCTTTTCCAGCATCAGGGTCTTTCCCAATGAATCGGCTCTTCACATCAGTTGGCCAAAGTATTGGAGCTTCAGCTTCAGCATCAGTCCTTCCAAGGAATATTCAGGGTTGATTTCCTTTAGGAAATCAAAATTTGATCTCTTTGCTGTCCAAAGGACTCTCAAGAGTCTTCTCCAGAACCACAGTTCAAAAGCATCAGTTCTTTGGCACTCAACCTTCTTTATGGTTCAATTCTCACATCCATACGTGACTACTGAAAAAACCATAACTTTGACTAAATGTACCTTTGTTGGCAAAGCAATGTCTCTGCTTTTTAATATGCTGTCTAGGTTTGTCATAGCTTTTCTTCCTTCCAAGGAGCAAACATCTTTCAATTTTGTGTCTACAGTCATGGTGTACGGTGATTTTGGAGTCCAAGAAAATAAAATCTGTAGCTGTTTTCACTTTTTCTCCATCTATTTCCCATGAAGTTATAGGACTGGATGCCATGATCTCAGTTTTTTGAATGTTGAGTTTTAAGCCAACTTTTTCATTCTCCTCTTTCACCTTCATCAAGAGGCTCTTTAAGCCAGCTCTTTAGTTCCTCTTCACTTTCTGCCATTAGAGCGGCATCATCTGCACAACTGAGGTTGTTGTTCACCAAATATTTATGGAGCAACTGTAATGTGCCAGGCACTGCTCCAGGTGCTTGAGATCCATCAGTGGACAAGATATACAGAAACCCTTGCCCCGGTGGTGTTTACATTTTAAAGATTAAAAATCACACCTGGCCCTCCCTCAAATCTGCATGACAACTAAAGAAGATGGAATAATGGCCAATAGGTAGCCCCCAAGAAAGACGATGAGGATTTAGTAGTGGATTTCCAACTTCTAAAATAACTACTGAAAGAAAAGAGAGGTACATTTCTCTCTAGAGTACATACTCTAATATACTCACGGAGACTTTGTGAACTTGTACTCTAAGACTAGAGGGGACAAAAAAGTCCAACAACAGCACACAGTTCTGAGAGCCCAGCACACTTCAGTGTTGTTTTGCCAGTGGCAAAGATCTTGTAAGAAAGTCCATGTCACAGGCACAAAGGAGTGAACATGGGAAAACACTTGGTCTTCTTTCTATCAAAGGCACAGTTGTAAACGTACAATGCTATGAAAACTCAAGCAAATCTGGAATCATCGTTACAGGGAATTAACTTGGAAAGTAATTTATGGCAAGAAAATTCAACCCCTTTGTTATCTTCCTTTTACCATAATATGCTTCCTGAACACTGCCTATGAGAAAGGGCTTTTAGAAAGAAAAAAAATAAGTATAGTAAAATTAACTCATTTTATCAATTTGTGCTCTCGGCCAGAGTTTCCTGACTGTGGCTACGAGGGGCTGTAAAACTGATGAATTTGCATGGAAAAAGAAACCAGTGTAAGTAATTTGTGTAAGAGGGAACACGGACATAGACTGCTATAATTCAGACACCCTGCAGATAGCAGACTGCTGCAGTGTGAGCAGTTATGGGTTAGAAAAATGACCACACTGCAGTCAGTCTGACTTGAATGGAAATCAATCATAAAGGTACTTTCTCTGCAGCTTCAACACCACAGTCCTCAGCAACTCCTTTGCCAAGCAGATTTCTGGTCTGTAAACCACGTGCTGATCTCCTTTCCCCTTTCTTCCATTCGGAAAGATCTGGCCAATGAAGGCTGGGAGTGTGTTTTTCCAGAGTGGAACATAAAAGAGAGGCACTGAGCTAAAACAAGGGTTTCCCTCTATGTGAAAATGAACTTCCCTACTATTATAAGATTGAAGCAATGTTTTTTATGAAATGAAGTATTAAGTGCCAAAAGCCAGCAGAATGTTTTAACCCCCTCAAAGGCATCGCTAACACAGAGGACTGTTTTCACACATTCACGTTTTGAGTACCCACGGTAAGGAATACGTGTGCATGGGGTGGCAAGAAGGTAAACAGGAATTTTTATTTCTAAAAAATTTTTTTCTTTTACTAAAATAAGAACCATTCACTGATACCCTCCTTCCTCCCCACTATGAGCCATGAAGATGGTTCATCTTTGATAGATAATTACTAGGAGTTCAGTTTGTAAATAAAGCATATTCAGGCACTTTATCGATAATCTTAAAGTCCAGCCTTGGGTCTCATTAAACTTCCATATCTACTCTATAAAGGAAAGGACTGTCTGCTACTTATTTCTGTATTCTAAGCACACAATGACTGATGCTTCATACATTCACATGCAACAGATGACTATTGAGTTGAACTAAAATTATATGAGCTTGTTAATGAAAAATGGTGAGGGGCTAATATTTATCAAGCATTTATTATGTGCTAGGCAATGGAATAGGTGTTTTATCTGAATTATCTCTTTCATCCTTGCATGGGGACATGGAACGTGTATTTGTATTTATTCTCATTGACAAGAAAGAAAATGAGCTGTGTGGTTAAGTAGCAAGATCAGGATCACACAGCTAAACATGTGACAGAGCAGGGACTTGAGCCCAGATATCTAGATACCTGCCAAAGAAACAGAGGTGAAGCACACATTTCTCCTTGTCTTTCCTTCATCACTGGTTACTGGAGATTTAAGAGATTTAAATAAAAAAATATTTATCACCCACCACATAACTGGCAAAATGACTATCTCATCCTCCCCCTTCTCACTTCTTTCTTTTTAGAGTTCTGAGTGTCAGGCAGTGCCTACACTGGGTGAAGAGCCAGACACATGGTCCAGCTGAGCAACCCACATTGGGGTTAGTGATGCTGACGGATTTCTTGCATTTGTGGCTTCTGCCTTTGGGACCAACATTGATTATATGCATTTTAGAGTATCATCTCGTCATAGCCTTTGGTTGAGGTCGAACGTGGTACCCGTTTAGTATAGAATACAGCCTGGGCCATGGGATTAAGTCTTTTCTGACAGGGGATGGATCTGATGGCCTAAGAGGTCTTTTCACTACAATGATCTATAAACCAGGGATGGGCTTCTAAACGTAAGCCTCTTAACCAAGAGTGCACTGGGACTATCTGACTATTAGCTATTAGGAAACCAAACTATGTCAATAGATTCCCATCCCTACAACCTACAAATCCAGCCATCTCCAACAATTCTCAATATTTTCAGCAAGACCTGTTTAGTTTTTTTTCCTCTTCCATCTATTGAAAAATTCTGGGGGCTAGTATGTCCTCATATCAATCACATATTGGATCAAATCAGTTCCCAGTAGTTGACCTAAAATGTGGCTTTTCTGAGTGTGATTCCCATCAGTCTTGTCCTTGACATGCCTATAGAGTCATCAACAATGGTCTTTATAATCAGCAAGAGTTAGTGAGGACACTATATTCCAACAAAAATCTCAATATAGTATTTGAAGTCTTATTGTGGGGTAATATAAGAATACTGTCAGGCTTTCGGAAATCCCCAAAATGTCTTTTAGTTCCCTAAATGTTACCTATTGAATATGAATATCTGCTCTGTAAAAATCAAGGCTTATGAGTGCATAAATAAAGATTTTTACTAAAAACTACATTGGCAGAAATGACCTCCAGCATGCTGGGATTTTTATGTCCATAATGTAAGAGAAAGTGAAATTTTCAAATACTATAAAACCAAATACTTTTTAAACCTGAAAAAACCCACAGTATGGCTGGCTACTTAAAAAGTTGTTAACATGTCAGTGTTTAGACTGAGAATTTTTAAATATCTTGCTATCCATTCAAAGCCCTGGAAGAGAAATTTCCAGGATAACATAGAAACATAGGCTTTGGCTGAAAGCTTGAGGAATAAAAATTTTTTGGATTCTTAAAGTAGACGAATTAGATCTAGTATTGGCATGCTCTTATTCTATCAGAATTACTAACTATGAAGGGGTCACTAGAATGGTCCTTGTAATAAACTGATTTTTAGAACATGAATTCTATAACCAGTCCCTGTTAATTTATACATACACACTCAGCACATACACACACACATATTTTAAATAAATTTGATGATAGTATGGTCAGCTCCAAGATCAATTCTGAGTGAAAGATCAGAGACAGAATCCCTGTTTAATAATAATCACAGTAGTTACCATTGTTGAGCATCTACTATGTGCTAGATGTTTGACATTTTCCACTTCATCTTTAAAACACTCTTGAAGGGGGTTTCTATTTCCATTACTCAGACATAGGCCCAGCACACAACTGGTACTTAATAAATCTTTGCTGATTGAATAAATGATGGTTACCTATGAGGAGAACACAGCTGAGAGGGGTTAAATGTTGCCCAAAGTCACCTAGCAGAGCCAGGTTACCCATTATCTCTATAACTATTTTATAATACCATGATGCCATCTTGCATATGATTTTATGTAATATATCATCCAAAGAAAGAATTACCTAGAAAAGATGATAAATAGATGAATAGATGAGAAGAGATCATAACAAAATAGTGTGTACATCAAGGTGTTGTTTTGCTTTTCCCTGAGTCAAATCTTTACAATAAAAATATTCACAGTCTGGCAAATTTAGCAGAAGATTCAGCTAAGAAAAGAAAATAAGAGGCTGTCTAAATCTTGCCATAAGAACTCACTGCTTCAACCAGGAAGACTGTAGGGGTGTGTGTGTAACACACCCTTCGTGCACAGCATTGATTGATGGGTCTGCTGATGTCATGAGCTTGTTCTTATCGTAGCTCTAATTTCAGCTAAGATGGTGATCATAACACCACTGCCAGAGGACCCAACAACACAGGGTATATGCACATTTCAATTTGTAGGTAAGGGTGGGAACACTTTTTTACTTCATGTGGCTCTTTCTCAAGTAGGTGAGGAGAGTAGGACAGGAAAAAAAAATCATGTTTGGTCACACGTAGTGTGAGCCAGGATTCAGAAGAATGAGTAGCTTGATGAAAATTTCTATTACTGCCAGTTCATTCCATTTGTTGCCGGCCTTACTGTCCAAATATTCACCCCAAATATGTCAAGAAAATTAAAAGAAAAAATTTATACAACAAAGCATCCTTCTGAACTAACTCAATTTCAGTATTTATTTTGAAAATTTATTGAATTATAGTAGAGGAAACCCACTAAATTAAGCCAGTAAGACTGGTAATTTTTTTCTTCCTAAGAGTATGGCAATATTTATTACTTTATCTTTCTATGAGGGGCTGATTAAAACTAGAAAATAAAACATTTGCAATGTCATAATATATTCAGAATAAGGTGGCTTTGACAGGCAAAGTGAAAAACATATACAAGGCCAATCAGTATTTTCTATTTCATAATGTAACAGATTTTCTTGAAAAACTGTACTTTGGAGACAGGCATTATGATTGTTTTTTAAAGGAATTCCTACTCTTTTGTGAGCTGCACATGATACCCTTACTCTGGAAGAGGTGCCATTGACTTTTACAGATAGAAAATGTGTGATGTTCATTTTAAAATTACTAGTAGAGCCTGCTATTGACCATCTAATTATGCCGAGTTCCATTTATAAACATAGCTAACCACTAAGTTTATGGAGACTTTTTGTGCTGCTTTAATAGGATATTGATCGAGAGCATAGTTTGAGTGGACTGCCATTGAATTGTGTAATGGCAAACAAGAGGCAAGGTCACAGCCGCTGTTCATGCTAGGGCTGCAGTCTATTTTTTATTATAATCTTTCTGGTTCTTCCCTTAATGCTGAAGCCCAAAGGCTTTCTTTCACAAGAAGAACTTGCGTAAGACTATAACCTTATTTTTAAAAATAATTTCCAAGCCCTGACCTAAGGTGAACCAACAGGCCACTTGTTCAGAAAAGAAAGTTTCATACTCCACTTTAATGAAGACCTAAAATCCAGCAAATTTTTAAAACGGCACCCCCAAAGGACGAGGACATTCAGAATCTCTTATCCTATACTAATTTCTTCATGAGTCTTTCTTTGCAAGAACATTTTGTAATTTTCAAGTTTGGGCTTGTCCCTGTCAAAGAGACTCATTTCCTCATTGTACCTTGGAGGCGAGTTAATTCTGTTGTAGTAGCTCCATCGTGGTAGGTTAGACTGTTACCCAAAGAGTTCCTACTAAATTGCTGGCCAGAAAACCAAGGGTGTGGATGTGGGTTCCCCAGAGACGCACAAAGCACCTAGAGACTTAAAAAAGAATTTTACGAATGAACTGCAAGTTGGATCTTAGCAACGATTCCCGTGTGAGAATACAGAAGAGTGCGCATTTCTAAAGCAGCAAACAGCCACTAGGGTGCCACCTCATGCCAGGCTGAGCGGACGCCTTCCTCCATTCACGCCTGCTCTCCATTGACAAACACCTCGGGAATTCTGTAGCCACCCAGCAGCCTGGCTTTGTGGCAGAGCCAGGACGGTTCAGCTGCTGGATTTTAATAGATTCTGCAGCAGTGCAACGGGAACCCCAAATCGGTCTGGGTAACTGAGAGTGGTTTTCACACCCAAAGATTCTAAGGCTGGCCACAGTGTACTGAGAACCCAGGCTTTTCAAAATTCCAGGGCCATGAAGTCATCCCCAGCCACGAAGTTTACTTAACCCTTGCAGCCGGCTCGGGTGTACAAACCACGGCTAGAAAATTAGAACCCGTCAGGCCAGAGTCACAATGGCCTGTGTGTATTTGTGGTTTTCCTCTTCTCCCAGTGAAGTATTTAAGGTTTCAGAGTCACTCCACCAACTTCAAGTAAGAGAGTCAGCACTTTAGAAGGAAATGGGCAGAAGGAGTGGATTTTTTTTTTTTTTTAAGGAGGATTTTCTGGGTTCATACCAGGAAGAATATCTGACAGCCTCAAAGCACTCACTCTGAGGAAAACATTGGTGTCAAATAAACAAGAGAGGGTGCTGACAGAGAGCGCTATCTAAGTGGCATCATTCAGCCGCCAGTGGAGTGGGCTCTCTTTGTAGCAACTTCATGGGAGACAGACCCATCTGAAAATGCTTCTAGAAGGCTTTGTTTGAAAATGCAGCATCATGTCAGAGCCATTTCAACAGATGGTTCCTGTCTCTTTCCTCACAGTATTATGCTAAAACAACTTCAGTGATTCTGCACCTCATTGTTAGCACTTGTAAACCCCCTCCCCCAGAGCAGCGAGGACTTCTCCCTTCTCTCTGGCAACGTGTCTAGTGGTCTGTATTCCACCCTCCCTCCCCCAGAGCAGAGTAATAAATAACCAGAACTACTTTCAGATGGTCTGAGCACAGGGAGGGAAAAGAATGAATGTACATTTACTTTCATGCTACAGAACTTGCTTTGCTGCTAAGAGAAACAGAACTATCCTTTCTTGCCTTTCACGGACTCCGGATGATGCAAAAAATTAAAAGGTAGATACATAGGGGGCAGGCTTCCCTTGTAGCTTGGATGGTATAGAATCTGCCTGCAATGCAGGAGACCTGAGTTCAGTCCTTTGGTCAGGAAGATCCCCTGGAGAGGGAAATGGCTACCAGCTCAGTATTCTTGCCTGGAGAATCGCATGGACAGAGGAGCCTGGTGGGCTACAGTCTATGGGGTCGCAATGAGTCAGACACAACTGAGCAACTAACACACACACACACACACACACACACACAAGGAGGGGGTAAGGTAAGAGGGGACTTGCTGGGAGACTGCGGCAGGAGCCTCTGATTCCACCAGGGGTGTGCAAGTGAGAAGGATAATTAAATGTCGCGCACCCTTGTCACTTGACCCTCGTCTCTGAACGTGCAAGGCCAAGCTGGCAGCCTTTCCTTGAGTCTCTCCGCCACTGCCACCCTGTAGTAACATGATTATAATCAACAAACTTAGCACATAGTTATTTCAGTGAATCCTCATGAGGAAACACTGAAATAGCATCTCCCTCCTCTATTAAGTTTAAAAGGAGGAAAACTAAAAACAGAAACTAACTGGAAACCTGGGGAATGTCAATATTTGTTTAGCAAATTTAAAAATTAAATTCAAAAGATCCAGAAAGAGGAAAAATTTTCAAGCTAAGGCTACCATCAGTGTGAATGTTCTGGACCACGTATGTGGTTACAGTTAGTGGTGACTGGGGGGACTGGGTGGGGCTGGGATAGACAGGAGGAAGATAAGAACTGTGCAACACAGTGGAAGAAGTTCTAAGATAGTGAGGACATTAGAAATTTTTACCTTTTACATCCAGGTAAAGGCAAAACAAAAGGATCCCTGGTTGGGGAAGTGGGAAGCACAGGTGATTTGTAAGGAAGTGAGACTGTTCTGTAATAATGGATGCATTTGTCAAAACACATAGAATGTAAAATACAAAGAAAGAACCCTAACATAAACTACAAACTTGAGTTAATAATAATATATCAGTATCAGCTCATCAATTAAAATGAATGTACCAAACTAACAAAAGATGTTAGTAAGAGAGGAAATTGGAGAGGAAGCCATATTGAAATTCTTTATGTTCTGTTAATCTAAAACTGTAAACTTAAACTTCTCTAAAGTCTATTCATTAAAAAGAAAAAAATTCAAACCTGAAAGCAAATCCAGAAAAAAACTGTAATTAAGTATTTTACTTGGGGGGAGGAGCCAAGATGGTGGAGGAGTAGGACGGGGAGACCAGTTTCTCTCCTACAAATTCATCAAAAGAATATCTGAACGCAGAGCAAACTTCACAAAACAACTTCTGATCGCTAGCTGAGGTCATCAGGCGCCCAGAAAAGCAGCCCATTGTCTTCGAAAGGAGTGCTGTATAGTTGGAGAAGTCCTGAGACTACAGGAAGATAAAACTAAAATCCAGAGGCAGGAGACTTAAGCCCAAAACCGGAGAACACCAGAAAACTCCTGACTACATGGAACTTTAAGTAATAAGTGACCGTCCAAAAGCCTCCATAGCTACACTGAAACCAACCACCACCCAAGAGCCAATAAGTTTTAGAGCAAGACATACCAAGCAAATTCTCCAGCAACGCAGGAACATAGCCCTAAACGTCAACATACAGGCTGCCCAAGGTGACACCTAACACATAGACCCATCTCAAAACTCATTACTGAGCACTCCATTGCTCTCCAGAGAGAAGAAATCAAGTTCCACACACCAGAACACCGACGCAAACTTTCCTAACCAGGAAACCTTGACAAGCCAATCGTCTAACCCCACCCACTGGGTAAAACCTCCACAATAAAAAGGAACCACAGACCTCCAGAATACAGAAAGCCCAGTCCAGACACAGCAATCTAAACAAGATGAAAAGGCAGAGAAATACCCAACAGGTAAAGGAACATGAAAAATGCCCACCAAGTCAAACAAAAGAGGAGGAGATAGGGAATCTACCTGAAAAAGAATTTAGAATAATGATAATAAAAATGATCCAAAATCTTGAAAACAAAATGGAGTTACAGATAAATAGCCTGGAGACAAAGATTGAAAAGATGCAAGAAACGTTTAATAAAGACCTAGAAGAAATAAAAAAGAGTGAATTAAAAATGAATAATGCAATGAATGAGATCAAAAACACTCTGGAGGGAACCAAGAGTAGAATAACGGAGACAGAAGATAGGATAAGTGAGGTAGAAGATAAAATGGTGGAAATAAATGAAGCAGAGAGGAAAAAAGAAAAAAGGATCAAAAGAAATGAGGACAACCTCAGGGACCTCTGGGACAATGTGAAACGCCCCAACATTCGAATCATAGGAATCCCAGAAGAAGAAGACAAAAAGAAAGGCCATGAGAAAATACTCGAGGAGATAATAGCTGAAAACTTCCCTAAAATGGGGAAGGAAATAGCCACCCAAGTCCAAGAAACCCAGAGAGTCCCAAACAGGATAAACCCAAGGCGAAACACCCCAAGACACATATTAATCAAATTAACAAAGATCAAACACAAAGAACAAATATTAAAAACAGCAAGGGAGAAACAACAAATAACACACAAAGGGATTCCCATAAGGATAACAGCTGATCTATCAATAGAAACCCTCCAGGCCAGAAGGGAATGGCAGGACATACTGAAAGTAATGAAAGAGAATAACCTACAACCTAGATTACTGTACCCAGCAAGGATCTCATTCAGATATGAAGGAGAATTCAAAAGCTTTACAGATAAGCAAAAGCTGAGAGAATTCAGCACCACCAAATCAGCTCTTCAACGAATGCTAAAGGATCTTCTCTAGATAGGAAATGCAGAAAGGTTGTATAAACGTGAACCCAAAACAACAAAGTAAATGGCAACGGGACCACACCTATCAATAATTACCTTAAATGTAAATGGGTTGAATGCCCCAACCAAAAGACAAAGATTGGCTGAATGGATACAAAAACAAGACCCCTGTATATGCTGTCTACAAGAGACCCACCTCAAAACAAGAGACACATACAGACTAAAAGTGAAGGGCTGGAAAAAAATATTTCACGCAAACGGAGACCAAAAGAAAGCAGGAGTCGCAATACTCATATCAGATAAAATAGACTTTCAAATAAAGGATGTGAAAAGAGACAAAGAAGGACACTACATAATGATCAAAGGATCAATCCAAGAAGAAGATATAACAATTATAAATATAAATGCACCCAACACAGGAGCACCGCAATATGTACGGCAAACGCTAACGAGTATGAAAGAGGAAATTAATAGTAACACAATAATAGTGGGAGACGTTAATACCCCACTCACAACTATGGATAGATCAACTAAACAGAAAATTAACAAGGAAACACAAACCCTGAATGACATAATGGACCAGCTAGACCTAATTGATATCTATAGGACATTTCACCCCCAAACAATCAACTTCAACTTTTTCTCAAGTGCACACGGAACCTTCTCCAGAATAGATCACAACCTGGGCCATAAATCTGGTCTTGGAAAATTCAAAAAAATTGAAATCATTCCAGTCATCTTTTCTGACCACAGTGCAGTAAGATTAGATCTCAATTACAGGAACAAAATTGTTAAAAATTCAAACATATGGAGGCTAAATAACACGCTTCTGAATAACCAACAAATCATAGAAGAAATCAAAAAAGAAATCAAAATATGCATAGAAATGAATGAAAATGAAAACACAACAACCCAAAACCTATGGGATACTGTAAAAGCAGTGCTAAGGGGAAGGTTCATAGCATTACAGGCTTACATCAAGAAACAAGAAAAATTAATAACCTAACTCTACACCTAAAGCAATTAGAGAAGGAAGAAATGAAGAACCCCAGGGTTAGCAGAAGGAAAGAAATCTTAAAAATTAGGGCAGAAATAAATGCAAAAGAAACTAAAGAGACCATAGCAAAAATCAACAAAGCTAAAAGCTGGTTTTTTGAAAAAATAAACAAAATTGACAAACCATTAGCAAGACTCATTAAGAAGCAAAGAGAGAAGAACCAAATTAACAAAATTAGAAATGAAAATGGAGAGATCACAACAGACAACACTGAAATACAAAGGATCATAAGAGACTACTACCAGCAGCTCTATGCCAACAAAATGGACAACTTGGATGAAATGGACAAATTCTTAGAAAAGTATAACCTTCCAAAACTGAACCAGGAAGAAATAGAAGATCTTAACAGACCCATCACAAGCAAGGAAATCGAAACTGTAATCAAAAATCTTCCAGCAAACAAAAGCCCAGGACCAGATGGCTTCACAGCTGAATTCTACCAAAAATTTAGAGAAGAGCTAACACCTACCTTACTCAAACTCTTCCAGAAAATTGCAGAGGAAGGTAAACTTCCAAACTCATTCTATGAGGCCACCATCACCCTAATTCCAAAACCAGACAAAGATGCCACAAAAAAAGAAAACTACAGGCCAATATCACTGATGAACATAGATGCAAAAATCCTTAACAAAATTCTAGGAAACAGAATCCAACAACATATTAAAAAAATCATACACCACGACCAAGTGGGCTTTATCCCAGGAATGCAAGGATTCTTTAATATCTGCAAATCAATCAATGTAATACACCACATTAACAAATTGAAAGATAAAAACCATATGATTATCTCAATAGATGCAGAGAAAGCCTTTGACAAAATTCAACACCCATTCATGATTAAAACTCTCCAGAAAGCAGGAATAGAAGGAACATACCTCAACATAATAAAAGCTATATATGACAAACCCACAGCAAGTATCACCCTCAATGGTGAAAAATTGAAAGCATTTCCCCTGAAATCAGGAACAAGACAAGGATGCCCACTCTCACCACTACTATTCAACATAGTGTTGGAAGTTTTGGCCACAGCAATCAGAGCAGAAAAAGAAATAAAAGGAATCCAGATAGGAAAAGAAGAAGTGAAACTCTCACGGTTTGCAGATGACATGATCTTCTACATAGAAAACCCTAAAGACTCTTCCAGAAAATTACTAGAGCTAATCAATGAATATAGTAAAGTTGCAGGATATAAAATTAACACACAAAAATCCCTTGCATTCCTATATACTAACAATGAAAAAACAGAAAGAGAAATTAAGGAAACAATACCATTCACCATTGCAACAAAAAGAATAAAATACTTAGGAGTATATCGACCTAAAGAAACAAAAGACCTATACATAGAAAACTATAAAACACTGATGAAAGAAATCAAAGAGGACACAAACAGATGGAGAAATATACCATGCTCATGGATTGGAAGAATCAATATTGTCAAACTGGCTATTCTACCCAAAGCAATCTATAGATTCAATGCAATCCCTATCAAGCTACCAAAGGTATTTTTCACAGAACTAGACCAAAGAATTTCACAATTTGTATGGAAATACAAAAAACCTCGAATAGCCAAAGTAATCTTGAGAAAGAAGAATGGAAGTGGAGGAATCAACCTGCCTGACTTCAGACTATACTACAAAGCCACAGTCATCAAGACAGTATGGTACTGGCACAAAGACAGAAATATAGATCAGTGGAACAGAATAGAAAGCCCAGAGATAAATCCACGAACTTATGGACACCTTATCTTTGACAAAGGAGGCATATACAATGGACAAAAGACAACCTCTTTAACAAGTGGTGCTGGGAAAGCTGGTCAATCACTTGTAAAAGAATGAAACTAAAACACTTTCTAACACCATACACAAAAATAAACTCAAAATGGATTAAAGGTCTAAATGTAAGACCAGAAACTATAAAACTCCTAGAGGAGAACATAGGCAAAACACTCTCCGACATAAACCACAGCAAGATCCTCTATGACCCACCTCCCAGAATATTGGAAATAAAAGCAAAACTAAACAAATGGGACCTAATGAAACTTAAAAGCTTTTGCACAACAAAGGAAACTATAAGTAAGGTGAAAAGACAGCCCTCAGATTGGGAGAAAATAATAGCAAATGAAGAAACAGACAAAGGATTAATCTCAAAAATATACAAGCAACTCTTGAAGCTCAATTCCAGAAAAGTAAATGACCCAATCAAAAAATGGGCCAAAGAACTAAACAGACATTTCTCCAAAGAAGACATACAGATGGCTAACAAACACATGAAAAGATGCTCAACATCACTCATTATCAGAGAAATGCAAATCAAAACCACAATGAGGTACCATTACACGCCAGTCAGGATGGCTGCTATCCAAAAGTCTACAAGCAATAAATGCTGGAGAGGGTGTGGAGAAAAGGGAACCCTCTTACACTGTTGGTGGGAATGCAAACTAGTACAGCCGCTATGGAAAACAGTGTGGAGATTTCTTAAAAAACTGGAAATAGAACTGCCATATGACCCAGCAATCCCACTTCTGGGCATACACACTGAGGAAACCAGATCTGAAAGAGACACGTGCACCCCAATGTTCATCGCAGCACTGTTTATAATAGCCAGGACATGGAAGCAACCTAGATGCCCATCAGCAGACGAATGGATAAGGAAGCTGTGGTACATATACACCATGGAATATTACTCAGCCGTTAAAAAGAATTCATTTGAACCAGTTCTAATGAGATGGATGAAACTGGAGCCCATTATACAGAGTGAAGTAAGCCAGAAAGATAAAGGACATTACAGCATACTAACACATATATATGGAATTTAGAAAGATGGTAACGACAACCCTTTATGCAAAACAGAAAAAGAGACACAGAAGTACAGAACAGACTTTTGAACTCTGTGGGAGAATGTGAGGGTGGGATGTTGTGAAAGAACAGCATGTATATTATCTATGGTGAAACAGATCACCAGCCCAGGTGGGATGCATGAGACAAGTGCTCGGGCCTGGTGCACTGGGAAGACCCAGAGGAATCGGGTGGAGAGGGAGGTGGGAGGGGGGATCGGGATGGGAAATACGTGTAAATCTATTGCTGATTCATGTCAATGTATGACAAAACCCACTGAAAAAATTAAAAAAAAAAAAAAAGTATTTTACTTGTTTTGGTCTATCTGAAAATCATTTTAATTTTTTAATGCACAAATTAATAATTGAAAAGTTTATCAACTCTAACAACAAATGGTAATTTAGTAAAAGTACAGAATCTTTGGATTGTTTGCTTCTATAATAGCTATAGGAGTGTGTGTGTGTTAGTTGCTCAGTCGTGTCTGACTCTTTGTGACCCCACAGACTGTAGCCTACCAGGCTCCTCTGTCCATGGAATTCTCCAGGCAAGAATACTGGAGTGGGTTGCCATTCCCTTCTCCAGGGAATCTTCCCAACCCAGGGATCTAACCTGGGTCTCCCGCATTAGCAGGTGGATTCCTTACCACTGAGCCATCAGGGAAGCCCTACAGTTGGTTATAGGAGAGGTCATGACCAAAATGTCTGCAGGCAGTTGAGTACAGCAAAATAAAAAGAGCAAATTTCTGAACTTTGAGCATCACTGATTCCTTCATCTATAAAAAGAGACAAGGACAGCAACCATAGGAGGACTGAATGATGTCTAGCACAAGGCCTGGTACTTGGTACTTAATAAACTCTAGCTACTATAACTTTTCATATTAGTTTAGCATCATGCTCCTTCCAGGACTAACATCATGCATGAAATCAACTTACATGCCAGTTAGCTTATCTCTGTCTCAGGGTTGCAAATGCACCCCACCCACACTTATCAGGAAAAAGTGTCCACTGCAGCATTTAAATGGATGCTTAGCATCTCTACCGTGGGGAAGGGGGCAACACTGTAAGGAACGGTCAAGGATATTGACTCCATCATGTGACCTGAATGTTTAGTCTTTCAGAACAGTGTGTGGGTGAGGAAGCATGAGCCGGGGATCCTTCCCCCAGCAGCCAAGGCAATCTTGAGACACAGACCCTGACAAACCTGGATTATAGATCTGCGGGAGGGAGGGGGCTCTGCATGGCACTTTGGCCTGAAGCCACAGTTTCGCTGACACAGCCCAGTCCCACTCTTGCCAAACAGTTTCAGTCAGCATGAGGCCATGTGTGAGTGAATCCTAGAGCGATTACACAGCAGAGTGCAGAATCGAAAAGCATTTGGGAGCCGAAGGACGCTCAGGATGCCAGGCATCAGCAACACCGCCCTCTACACAGGGACATGAAACAAGCCAGGTCCATCTGCAGATTCAGTGTGAGGACCAACCACAGCCCCTGGCAGTCCTGAAAGCAGATTGAGAATTTCCTTGGCAACCGTGTGGGGCAGACTGAATAGAAGTCTAGTCAAGATGGGCCCTGAGAAGCCTCGGGATGTAAGACCTTAAAGGACACAGAGACCGTGGAAGAAGGCTGCGATTCTGAGGATGGTGAGCAGTGTGGGCCTTGGCCTACAAAGGCCTAGGTCTGAGGACACGGACAGTAATGAAGACTTCAAAGGATGCACAGCAGCCAGGGTAGACTACAGAAGGTCTTGGGCACCAATCTTAAAAGGGTTTTCTTTACTCATTAAGGCTAAGGTGATATCCTGTAAGGGATCTATGAATGAATGTATATCCCAGTAATGCCATTAGGACAGTTATACATATACTCTATATTACTATTAAAATTATAAGAAAAAAGTAGGATGATGACCACCTTTTAAAAATCTTAAAAAGTAAAAAATATACATTTGAATGCATTATCATTTTTCAATGGCTAATCAGCTGTGCTGTGGCAGCAATATACCCTCCAAGTTAACAAGATAATCTCGTCTCCAGCTCGCTGTTAGTACTCCTAGAACACTTCATAATATGGCAGCAACTTCTCCATTCCAAGGCATAAACTTGCTGCTCACAATGCTTCATTCTCTAGGTTTAACATCCCTACACCAGAACATTACAGCATTAACCAAGGACTCCTAGTGCTAGAATTCTAACACTAACCATGGTTACCTTCTTGCTGTTTCCCTGTCTAATCTCAGGCTGCAGATTTCTTCAAGTTCCTTTGGGTTAGTCTAAAAGTACAGATTTTAGCACTACACAGATTTAACCTTTTGCCCACTTGTTTGACTTTGGATAAATGATTTAACTAGATCCTTAATTTAACTCATGTGTAAAAATGAGAGTAATATCTTAACTGACATGTTTATTGCAAGGATTAATTTTATGTAACATACATGAAAACCTATGCTTAGCAGACAGATTCTCTTTCCGTCTACTCCTGTATTCCCTGCCCATACCTTGTATCCCACTTTCTGGACTTCTAAGAAATAAGAACAGACAGAACCTGAGCTTGTGAGAATCAGGATAGCTTGCCTTGCTTGATCTGACATCTTGTCATGAGACTGACTTGCTTACTCAGTCAAGCTTGCAAGACTGTAATACAGTGAATGGAGAGTATGAACTTGAAATAAAATATTTATTTTTACTCCACCTCATTCCTCAAAGAATTTGATGCAGCTTGAAACCAACTTCAACAATGCAAATTTTATCTACAAGTGGTATTTTAAAGTAGAAAGGGGATAAAAAATAAAATTTAAATATTCGGTATCTTTTCCCTTAGTATTGGGACATAGAACACCACAGTCAGTGTAGATATGTGTTATTTTAAGGTTAGCCAGAAACTTTTATTTTATTTTAAACCATTAAGCACCATAGGCACAATGCCTAAGGCCTATATGATCTTTTCAAGGCCTGCAGAGTTATCTGAAATATGATGAAAATTATTATTAGGTTTTTGAAGTATAGTTGATGTATGATACTACGTCAGTTTCAAGGGTACTGTAGGTATACTTTTAAATAAAAACAAAGAGAAGTCTTTGTGGGATGGCAACAGTGTGTGTGTGTGTGTCTGTGTGGCAGGGTACAGGGAATGGGGGGGAATCCTATACCTTCTTCTTGGACTGTCTGGATTATATCATAGCCAAATACAGTCAATAATCCTTTGACCAATGGAACAGGGTGGTGACAGGTACTTTTAATTCACTGTTGTTGGTGATTATTGACAAGCTGGTAATGATCATGCTGCAGGGTGTCACTCACGCTAAAGGCATTAGCATCCTTTTAAAGGTCAAAACCAAATTCTTTTAAAATGCAGAATTTCTTAGAAATCCAGAAGCTTCAGAACTTCTTTAAACCAGGTTCACACTATCAGCTAGGAAATACCTGAGACACTCAGGATTTCAGTTCTTTCCCTATGTCTCACATTAAAATATTTAATTTTTCCTGACTTAAATTCTTGGCTGTCAAACAAACTACATGGCAAAATGCTTCCAATGGGTGTATGAAAAGGAGATTCTGAAAGCGATTTATGTCTTTAGGAGGCAAAAGGTAAGCAAAAACCCAAGGCAAAACTGTATCAAATCAAAGCAAAATTATACTTACTCTGTGACACTCTCACTAGCTCAGTCACACTAAAAACACCTGATGTGACAAAACTGTCCTGGAAGCCCAAATGTCCTGGGGAGACAAAAACAAAAGAAACAAAAGTGTCATAAATAGAAGACATTTGACGAGAGAATTCCAAATATTAGTTTCATTGTGATTAGAAAATGTGAAGTCTAATTTCATATTCTGTTCTAGTTAGAGATATGTGGGAGGGTACAGTCATTTAGTTATGTAGATGGTTTTTTGGTTTGAATCTTTGAATCTAGGGGTTATGGAAAGCTATGACACAACTGGGTGATTTTTGAAATGGTTAAAAAAAGAGAGTTCAACAGGAAATCTGAAACAAAAGATGATTTAAATAAATGGTTACCTTGGCTGACCTCTGAGACCTTCACAACTGGGATGAAAACACCCTACCTAAGAATCAGCTAGGATAGCTAAATTCCATAACAGTTTTTAAACATTATTCTCTAAAGAAACATCTGATCGGGATTAGCTATCCATTCATTCAAACCAAACAAGATTTAAAGCTGTTCCCTTCACTTCAAGAGGCACCAGAGTGACTCTTTAGAAAGCCAGCCTACAAAGAACAAGCCCCAAACCTTGAACCATAAACACAAATTCTTTTAGCACAAATAAAACTTTCTAAAAGATAATCAACAGTTCAAAATGACTTAATCTCTGAATTTTGCATCTGCTTTATTTTTGCTGGATATAACTAATTTCCCTTAAGATATCTGATATTACATCTAATTATCCACTGCTTATTTATTTTTATGGTATATTTGGGAACATATTTATAAATGGCAAGAAATACATAATTTCTGCATGTCATTTCCCTCTCTGCCTCTAAAGTTTTCTGATTGTGAGTATCACAGGTGGAATCTAGTTGAGAGATCTGTCTATAGAACTAGTGTTAATTTGTTTTAAAAATAGGGTCACGGAGTAGTTGGTGGAAGGGTTTGTTTTTTTTAACAACTATTCTTTGAAATAAGAAACATACCTTTAAGAAACACAATGTAAGAAAATGGACTAGTCTAGATGTATAACAAATAATCCATAAATATGGTTTATGTTAGTCATAAAAGTTAGATTTTGCCCACTACTAAAAGGAAGCAAGTTTACCTGTCTATGCACCAATAAATTTGTTAACTATCATGCACATAAACACATGCAAAAAGAAATCACCAAGTTTTGGAGAATTATAAATGGATCTACAAATTATTCTTTTTCTGTTGGTTAAATTGGCCTTTTGCATAAGAAAGATGTTTTGACTGAGAATTAAAAGACAATATTCAGTTAATTCTTACATCAAACACACAATCTATGATATTTTAGATGAAGTGGTTCTAACTTTTAGAATACGCAATAATCATACTTTGCTTTATAAAAATAAAATGGCACCACATGTGGGGATGGATGTTAACTACACTTTACCGTGGTGGCCATTTCATAGTATATACATAAACTGAATTATTGCCTTGTACACTTGAAACTCACATAATGTTTATGCCATTTATATTAATTAAAAAAAGAAACACATATATACACCACCATTTTTTTTAAAAAAGACAAAATTCATCTGAAGAAGTGACTAAGAAATTTCACTTCTTAAAACAACCCACACCCAGGTATTCGGTTGACTTTTACTTGGTAGGTGCCTGAGATGTTGCTGCCTCTTGGGTTAAAAGAACTGAGACGTAAAAATAAATAAAGAAGTAAAACTCTAACAAAGTCTTGGCAAAACAGAGCATAATATCTCTTTCTACTGTGACAGTGTGAACATCACATTTACCCCACAGCCCATAACAAAGGAAATCCAACCACAACTTGCATTAAGTTTGACTTAAGACCCATCTAACAATAGGAAGGAAATTCAGAGCTGAATGCGAAAATCTGGGTTTATCTCCAGCTCCTGCTCATTTCTGTCTGTGTCACTTGCTTGCGGGCTGATACTTGTTTCAGTTCCAACCTGTGAAATTCCTTATTTTAAGGACGACTTAACATGAATTTCTAAGCAGAGTGAATGTGAACATACTTTAATCCTGCCTCCAGAAAAAGCAACCAATGTATTTTGAAAACTTAGTTTAGATTAGCACAAGGACTTGGGAGGGGGAAGCCCAAGCGTTCATCCATTCAAACCATCATCCTTCTCCTTTTCTTTTGTCCACCTCTTAAATGTTGGTGTTCTCCAGCATTTGTGCTCATCTCTACTTATTATATATATCCTGTGTTATTTTATTTCCATGCTACCAGCTACCAGGCTTGACTGTGATATGTGTGAAAACTAGAAAAATATTTTCTTGGTTCATCATTGTATTCAATACCTGGGACAAAGCAGTTAGCAAGCGCATATTTGTTGAATGAGTGCATGAATGTATCTATAGGCCAATGACTCTCAAATCTTTAACTTTTGCCAAGATCTCTCTCCTGGGTTCCAAAAACATAAATCAAAATATTTATTAGATATTTCTATCCAGACAGCCTACAGGTATCCTTAGACCCAACATGTCCAAAGTCGAGTTCCTCTCCTTCTCTCCAAAAATCTGTTCTTATTCTCTGAATTCCCTACTTCAATGAGCCATCCACCGTTCATCTCATTTTCTATGTTTATGTCATCCCTGACTCTCGCCTCTTGCAAACACCCACATGCAACGAATCCCCCCCTGATTCCACTCCATGCGTATCTCCATCTCTCCCTCTTGACTGTGGCACTGGCTCTTCACACTTCTCACCAGCATGATGGGAGAGCCTCCTACGGTCTATATCGTCAGTTTTGGCTTCTCCTCTAGTCTGCTTCCCACACTGCAGCCAGAAATGTCTCTCTGACAGACAAATCTGATGATTCATTCATTTTTCAACAAATACTTCTTGAGCACCTCCTCTGTGTCCCCTGTGTCAGACATTGGGCCAAGGGTTTAAGACACAGTCCCTACCTTCAGGAAATTTATAGTCTAGGATTAGATACAGCTGAAAATGAGTGCCAAAGAATGGATGCTTTTGAACTGTGGAGCTGGAGAAGACTCTTGAGAGTCCGTTGGAGGGCAAGGAGATCAAACCAGTCAATCCCAAAGGAAATCAACCCTGAATATTAATTGGAAGGACTGATGCTGAAGCTGAAGCTCCAATACTTTGGCCACCTGATATGAAGAGCTGACTCACTGCTGGGAAAGATTGAGGGCAGGAGAAGGGGGTGACAGAGAATGAGATGGTTGAGTGACATCACATACTCAATGGACATGAGTTTGAGCAAACTCTGGGAGGTAGTGAAGGACAGAGAAGCCTGGCATGCTGCAGTCCCTGGGGTCGCAAAGAGTGGGACATGACTTAGCAACTGAACAATGACAACAAAGGGAATAAATAATAGTAAGGACACAAATAGGAAAAGCTTTAGAAACAGTGGTCAGGGAAGGTCTCTCTTTATGCACTCCAGACATGGCTCGGAATGAACAAACACAGTTCAAATTGGGCTCAGTATGCTTTCTTTCCTTTTTTATAAAAATGTTGACAGAACATCTTATTTCTGTCTCTTATTCTCTCTCATCTTTAGCAGTGAAATCAAGCCAATATGCATCTGAAAAAACTATTAAAATGAACCACCCAAACAGTCCCTCCAAACTAAACAGGACAAGGACAGGACAGACAAGCCATTTAGACAAAGCTTTCAATCAAGGAGGTGATAGAAGTTTCCCTGAGGAGAAGTGTCTAGGTTGTCCTATTGTTTTGATATAGTTCATGTTTTGGGAGACCAAATAAAAACAGGATAAAGGACAGCATTATTCAATGGACATAAGGGGCTAAAAAAAGTCTAGTCCCACACTTAAGCTAGCATCTTGTATCATCCTGAAAGTCACTGTAAAAATAACAACTCCTCCCCTTCCAGCAACCTGCCTCCTAAAGTCTATTTTAGTGGAATGTCTGTAATTTAGAAGATGAAATATATGTCAGTGTACAAAAACCAGAAAAATAAAAAAGAAGTATTCACAAATCCTGAAGGAACCATCCCCTCACAGTATCATGAAACTGAGTCACATTGCCTTGACTACTTCATGTTTATAATAAGTCCCCAAGGAAAGACCTGTGTAAACACTCCATGTAACTTTAAATGACTATGAAACTGGTTTTGTTCCTTCACCAATTATTTGGAAACCCACTGATGAACTCTAGAAGACAACGAGAAGTGAAACCTGAGAAATGATGGAAAAAATGACACAGCTAACGTAATTACTAAGCAAACCTGAGCAGATTAATATTTTGTTCTTACTAACACAAACCAAATCACAAAAATGACTTTCAGGGAAATAACACTAATCTGGGTGGTCTACTTTATTGCAAGATGAGAGAAAAATAGAAAAGACAATACAAAGGCAAATTTAAGTACGTAATTCTGAATTCAGATGTTAGCATTGAACGATCTTCAGATAGGAAGCTGAGTAAACATTCCCAAAAGGTCCCAGGATTTACATTTTGAGTAGGGCCTCTCAGAAATGAGTGCAAAACATATACTTTGGTTACGTATGCCTTAGGTGAAAAGCCAGACTGCACACTGTTCTGACTCTCTTCAATTCTGAACTACTGTTCAGGAGCAATTGTATAGGAGACTGAAATAAGGACCAGATTCTTTTTCATTTTAGATAAAATGGCTAAAAAAGTTCAGTCACTGAAGTCTTGATCAATGAATTCACAATTAGAGTACAGATTTCAATACCTTGGAGTCTGTCATACTCACAGTGGGGAGGGATTAGACTTTCTAGAGAGGCAGAAATACAAAAAGCTAAATTCTTTTATGGGTGGTTAGGAAAAGCAGCTTTCTTTATCTTGATGATATCAGCAGTTATTATGGAAAATGCTATTAGAAGTTCCTTCATCTTATGAAGGAACTGAATATCTATCTACCTCTTAAAGAAAAAAAGCTTGATTTGCAGAGACATAGGTAACCTTGCAGAACAGTTCAGAGGTCGGGGAAGAAATAAGTGGTAACAAGCCATCCGGAGGGCTGGCCTTTAAAGAAAGTTGGAACATCCGTGAAACAGAGTTGATGTATTTGAGGAGGAAAGTGTATACATGAGATGGTATGCTTGTTTGTTCTGTTGGAAGAACAAAGGCAGGACGCTGCAGTGGCTCAATGGTAAAGGAATCTGCCTGCCAAGGCAGGAGACGCAGGTTCCATCCCCGGGTTGGGAAGATCCCCTGGAGGAGGGCATGGCAACCCGCTCCAGTATTCTGGCCTGGGAAATCCCATGGACAGAGGAGCCTGGTGGGCTACAATTCATGGGGCTGCAAAGAGTTTGACACGACTTGGTAACTAAACAACAAGAGCAAAGGCTCTCAGCTCTAAATTATCAAATTTCATCTAGCCAATGGATGGAGGTACACTGCATAAACAGGTCCTTTCACAGGTACAGCCTGCTCTCCGTATAAGGGGATGCAGAACCTGCAGATACCAAAGCCAACTGTGCCATTTTACACAAGGAACTTCAGCATCTGAGGAGTCTTGTATCCTTGGGGGTCCTGGAAACAAGGCCCATGCATATGGAGGGTTGACTGTAACCTCTATCCTCTCATGGTAAATGTGGTTCCATCACTAGCAAGACAAGCCAGTGACCAGATCTCTGCATGCTTGAGTTCCTCAAAGGGAAAGAGCTCCCTCGTGGTCAGGCCATTTCCATTCCACAAATACTAGGGACCCTCTGTGACCTGCAGGTCTTGGACTAAATCCTTAAGACACTGCTCTCACAGAACTCGCGTTCTCCTGCTCCTGAAGAAAAGCTGACCTCATCAACTCTGTTCCTCCCTGGAATTTTCATTCCTGCTTCGGTGAACTCCCAGCTGGCTTCTGAGCCACCCAAGGGGAGGGCATGTGGCTTCTTCCTCTTCTCCGTCCCCCACGGTTCAGTCCATACTTATCAGCTGTGCTCAGTCAATTCTGCTGAGTGGAGTGTCAGCTTGACCTGCCTCCTGTAGTAGACTCCTTGTCTTTATCTGACAGTGATTTGTCTTCCTGTCCTCCTTCAGCACCCCTACAACAAACCAGGCAAGAGCAGGCTATGTCTTCTGATCTGACTTGCCCACAGATCCCATCACAATCCCTTTTCTAGGTATGCAGTAAGTATTGATTCAGTGATTCAGATGAGTACTTTGAGACACCCTTATTTAGTAGCCCTCTAAAGCACTACGTTAATCACTTTAGTTTACCTCCAGTCACATGTTCCTTCTATACTTTTCTTTTGGAATATCTTAGAAAACTGATTTTTTTAAGGGGGGTGTAAATATGTCTACTGATCCATTAAACCCAAATTTTAAATTTTTGGTCTGTGAACAAAGACAGAGCCCATGGGATGGCAAAGCAAGAAGAAGAAACTGGGACCCTGAATGATGGTGTAGAGTAGAACCTCCCTGCAAACTTAGCCTATCATCTGGAACAGTTACAAAAAGAAAAATAGGTTTTAATGTACTTTAACCACCTTATTTTTTTGGTCTTTATTATAGTAGCCTAGTACTTAACCTAACCAACATAAGTGCCAGTCTTTCCCTTTAGAATCAAAAGTGCCACAAATTAGCAGTCCAGTCTGCAAACACATTTTGCTTGGCTAGCAGAATACTAATTTTTTTTTTTTTTGCACATGAAAGTTTTTAAACTGAGCATGAGCTTACAAATATACCACATTCCCCAGTACACTTTATTGTATTTCATTTATTTAAATGTTCTGTAAGGCCCTTCTAGCCAAAGAAATTTGTGATGCCTGCTACATATCTTCTCTTCATGTTCATCTACTAGCATAGCAGAGACAGAACGCATGGTTGGTTGTTGTGTTTTGTCTGAAAATAAAACCATCAGTATTTCATGATTTCTTTGAGAATAAAGTTTAGCTGTATTAGCTAGGTATTTAAAGCTCTTCAAAATCTGGCTTCTAATATATCTTCTCAGCATTTCAGATAGTAGTTCCAATATCATCCAAATATTAGGTTGGTCAAAAAGTTCATTAAGGTTTTTCCATAAGATGTTACAAAAATCCCCAGCAAACATTTTGGCCAACCCAATATATACTCTGTGTTGCAACCGAGATGTCCCACCTGTTGTTCTCCAAATACAGGTGTGTTCCATCCTCCATGTCAGGATTCATATCAGCGCTTCCCAAACCCTGTTATGTAGAGTGTGTGTGTGTGTGTGTGTGTGTGTGTGTGTGTGTGTGTGTGTGTGCGTGCACATGTGCTAAGTTGCTTCAGTCATGTCTAACTCTATGGATTGTAGCCTGCAGGCTCCTGTCTCCATGGAATTCTCCAGGCAAGAATACTGGAGAGGGCTGACATGCCCTTCTCCAAAGGACCTTCCTGATAGTTCCCCCAGATTCTCCACCACAAACAAGTTAAAAATAAAGATACAAGAACATATAAGATAGAGATTTCCATAGTAAAAATAGTTCAGAAAACACTATCACAACCACCCTTAGAGAATGACAAGGAATATTTACATATTAAAGCCTCTGAGAGTTTCTTACAAACTTTCTTAATATCGTTTAACTCACAATTTCCTAAATAACTTGAAAAGGATACCATTTGTTTTTGGCAAATGTCCTTTTGTTCATACACTGTTCTGCTCCTTTTCCTATTTTCCCCCATTTGGTTTATGTACTAAAGTGCTGAGGGGAAATTAGAATCTGAACTCTTTGAGCTAATTCACACCTTTAAGGCAAGGCTAAAGGATATTCCCAATCTTAACTTGCAATCACTTTAAAATATCCAGATTAGGTAAATGGATCAAGCCAGTAACAGGTATTGTAAAGATAAGTTACCTAGCTGAAAAATTCATCGATAGAACAACGCCAGGTAGTGTTAATTTTCACCAAAAGCATAGCTTTCATTTATCCAGTATGTACTACGTGTTTGCTACTCTGCTACATACTTTAGACATATTAGATCTAATTCTTCCTGTAACCCTGTGTAGTTGGCAATATTCTGATTTTATAGAAAAGGAAGCTTAAGCTCATTGAGGTTAAGTGACTTGCCCAAGGTGACACGCCTAGTGGCAGAATTAGGGTTAGAACACAGGTTTGTTTAGTTCTCTTTATATAATGTATTTTATTGCATCTTAATCCAACAAATATAATACCAGAGGCTTGATTATCCAATCTAACCCAAAGAGCTCGTCACATCCTTTACCAATTCCTGCAGTTAATAAGGGAAGAGTAGTATTTCATTAAATTAAATTTGATGGCTCAACTTCACTATAAAGAGGGTTTATGACTTTGAGTTACAAGTGATTAGGCATTTAATTAAAGGACTATGTCTAAAAGACATCAAAACATCTAAATAAAAAGTGGAAAAAGATTTTTACTTATTTGTATGTTTAGAAATATTGGATGCATAATATCATAGAATGAACTGGAAATGACGGTAATGAAGTAATGAAGTAATCATCATTGTGTCTTAAATAATTTTAGACTAATAAAATAAGGAGCTTTGATTTTTTTAAAATAATTAATTAATATGTTTGCCGTGCTGTAACTCCACTTCACTTTCCTCTGGAACAGGCAGAATAAATCTCCTCTCTCTTCCATTTTGCTGCCCTTCACTTATTTGAAGACAGTCCTCAGCCCTTAATTTTCTCTTCCTCAGGCTAAATACTCTCTTTCACTGTTTTGTCATGTGAGCCAATTAATTTTCCCATTGCCCTTAAACATTTAGACTTATACATTTATTAGACCTATAATAAGCATAAATGGATATTCTTCAAGTGGACCCAACCTCAAATTAGTTTTGTACAAAAACAGAGAAACACTTGCTTTAGAAAAAAAATTTTAAAGCACCATAAAAAAAAGTTCTTAAAGAGAAAATTTTGCTTCATGTTAGGAAAAAGTAACTTCCATATAATTAATATAATTATTTTTATTTTATAAACATATTAAAATTAATGTTATCTTTTAATGCATCATAAACTTAAAAATATTTCTTAATTAACCTGGTTTTGAATTAAAAGAGGCTTTCAAGCAAACTTATTGTTTCTATGTTCTGAACCAAAGTTTTCTCTAAACTTGGACAGTAACAACTGTTAATCTGCAAATGGATCAAACTATTTGTAATATCTTCAGTTTCTGCTTTCAAACTCATACATACTGGAGAAAAAATAAGGAAACGCATTCTCTGAATACATCAGAAACTGATTACCTTAAATGAAATAGACAGGAAACTAGATCACCTGAGGGCTACCCTGGTTTATGGATGTAAAACAGGAAAAAAAAAATTTAATGCCTATCATTCTGTTCTTTCTTTTTAGGTTTAATTCACATGGCTGTGAAACCATTTACACAGAGCCTGCATGCTAAAGCACCTGAGGACACATGCAATGACAAGGAAAGAAGATGACCAGGAGCCATGTGCTAATTTTAAGACATTTAACGCCGACTTCAGTTCACGGAGCACAAGAAGAAAATCACTGATGAACTGAAGCAATACATTTTAAAAGAATTCTTACAATGACTTGTCTAAGACTACAAAAAAATTACAAATAGGTGGATGTCATTTTCTAAATATATAATAAAATAAAGCTAATGTTTAGAAACACAAAATACAAACAGAAACCATCTTTTTTAAAGTCATTTGCTTTGTGCAATTCCTACTCACCCAGCAATTACTTAGTTACTGATGCCATAATTCACAGCGTTTATTAAATTATAGGATCTATAGTATACAATTCTGCAGATACTATGGCACGCCACAAATCGTCCAGGCCACTAGACTTTGAAGTTTGCTGGCTTAGCACAAACACAAAGTATTTTAGAAGTAGCAGAAAATTCTTTGTGAAATATAACAGAATGAATTAGACTGTTCAGGCCATGTCGTGTTAGCACAATGGAGGAACACTTTTAAGACTTTAAAGTCATGTAATACAATTCTAGGCTGGATTTTTCTTGTTAGAAAAAGTAGAATGGGAGTGATTGGAAGAGAAAAGGGCCAATATTTGACAACAGAAATCAGCATAACCTTTTAACTGCAGCAGCCATGGGTGACTGCCCTTTGACCTTGAAAGATTATGTGGGATTTCAATGACAACAGCTGGAAGTGAGCATGTGTGAATGGAGAACACAGATCTGAGGCCTGGTACAAAAGGCTGCACAATCTCTGCCCAGATCAGAGTGCTGATTAGAAATTGTTTCCTGGTCCTGGCTTAATAGAGTGTGATAATGAAAGGTTTTGTCTTTTTTTTTTTTTTTTTTAATTCTTCCAGCAAGAAATCATTGGTAGATTTCTTCCAAACCCATTCTCCCCTTTTAGCCCCTCAAATCTTCTGGGTTTTCATGTATAACAGCCCCATCTTTTTTAAGGATATAGTTAAAAACAAAACTTTGTTTCAAAAGCTACCTCTTACAGATAAAATTTAAGTTCTTGAGTTTGTCTCCTGCATTTTAAAATAATCTCTATTTGGCATGTTACACAGGGTATCATTATTTTTTATCTAAGGATCTGTCATACACATACACATACATAAATGAGAGTTCAATAAAAGCAGAAACTGTAATCGCTCATCGTTTTAATTCTACCACTTATACAGTGACTAGCATATGGTGGGTCCTCACTATATATATGACAAGGGAACACAGAAATGAAATATTTATTCTTATCCATTTATTCTTTTTATTTTCTTGGCATAAAATGGTAGATACCTACATGAACATTTAATAATATCACCTTTTTCTTCAACCAAGTTCATATATAAATTAGCAATTTTTGGTTACATCTTTAGGTATGTTTACTCGACAAGAATTTACGAAAAAGATGAGTAATTACTTCCTTTCAAAGATAAGGTAACTTAACCAAGTAGATATAGAGATTTGACTGCTTGGAGAATGAGGTCATTTCGATCCATAAGACCCCAGTGAATGATGTTCACTGAGCTAAAATTAGCACATAAACCGATGCAGGTGCAATCTCAAATTCCTATGTGGGATCCCCATACTTGCTGACATTGCTCTGAAACCACCCAAATGATGCCACACTATTACTGAAAGGACACTGAGTTATGACTCATTTATGTTGTTTTGGTTTTACCATGCATTCTATCTTACCTTCAACTGCTCCGGATTTTGTTAACTCCTCTAGCTCTGGATTTTGCTAACTACTCTAGTTTCTGTATCAAATGAGCAACTCCTTAGTTTCAGTAGAAGGTGGCCTTTCCTTTATGCAAATAGTACTCTGAGTTGGGCAAAAACCAACCTGGCTGTGTGGTATGAGACAAGCAGAGGCTGGTGAAACTGACTTCTAAAGCAGACAGGGGTTGTCTGCCTACGTCCTTCTATAGCAACTCTAGATGTTATTCCAAACAAGCCATGGGACAGATTGTTTTTTGGAACAGACCGAATCCATTTGCCGTTTCAAAATTCTATAAACAGAGTATTAAGGAATTCAATTCCCACAGCAACTATATGGGCGTTGGCTTCAGTTTTATGGGAATTTCTGCCAAGCTCACATATTTGTAGAACTATTGGTTTACAGTGTCCTCTGAAACCCCGAGCAGGAGGGATCAGTTCTTGCGATCGCAGTTCTCTTTAAGGACTGGGTCTTACTGGTGACAGGTACACATGATAAATGTTCCAGAAGCCTGACCTAATTTCCCTTGAAGTGAGTGTTTTGCTAAGAACATTCCCTCAAAGTGTCAGCTTGCAACCAAGGATTCAAACCTGCCAGTGTCCATTCTTCTTAGCGAGTTATTACCATTGCTTTGCAAGTTCACTCCAAAGGAAGCTAATTCTGCCTCATTTATCAAACTTCTTCAGACTTACTGCTGCATTTAAATAAGTTATATATCTAATGTAAAATAAGAAATTATAAAACAAACTCAGTCTCATAGTTTTTAGTTATTTGTGATCAGAAAAACAAAACATTCTGGATTTAGTATAAATTAAGGTGAACTTGCAATATACTTGTCTTTTCTCTTGTAAAGAGATCAATATGGCAACATGTTCACTTATCTTGTCCTTCAAAAATTATATCTGCAAGCTATTATTTATGTATCATATAGTGGTAGGGAAAATATTGCAGAAATTAGAATCCCAAATGTCCTAAGCCTCAGTTTCTGTAGCCATAAAATGGCACTAATGGTTGTACCTACCTCTAAAGTTTGTTGCTAGGAATAAAGAGGTAATGTATTTAAAATAATTAGCCAAAAGTCAAGATTTCTCTTGGTAAATGTCATGTTGCACTTGAAAATATGTGGCTTTTTTCCAAATATCTTTTTATATTGAATTCTAACATAATTCCATAATGATAATAGAACAGACTCCATATGATTTTAATATCTTTAGACCATAAAATTTGTGCACCCTGTTTTATGTCCCTGGATATATTCCAATGTCTCCTGGTTTATAGTCTATGGCAACTTGAATAGAATTTGTATCCTGATGTTGTGTGAAAACTGTATAAATCTTAATTATGTTGAATTGGTTCATAGTGCTTTTCAGGTCTACTATATTCTTCTTTTCTGTCTATTCATTCTATTAATTTTTGAAAGTTTGATATTGAAACTCCAATTAAAAACTTTAATTTATCTACTTAAAAAAATAATTATACAGTGGAAATATATGTAACTTTGTTCTGTATCTTCTAAGTCTCCTGAAAATGTGTTATCATACTTTCATAATATAAAAAATAAGAAGGAAGAGAAAAAACATTATTCCCATTTAAAATAATAATATAAAAATACTTGGCAAAGAACCTAAATATAGAATGTGCTCAAAAAATGATAGCTATTATTATAATAATAAATTATGTTTTAGATGTTAAATCAACAGAAAAATTTTAAAAAACAGGTAGAAATAACTACGATCTTTTGATGTGAAAAAACAAATAATGTCGTATCTACATAAAAGTTGTATATACAATAATGATATTTTATTTACAAAGAATTTCTGAGTAAAAATGAAATTATTTTCTAAAGCAAGTAACACAAAACTTATCATTAAAAACAAATATTCTGGTATTTCTTAGGGTTTTGTAAAGTGAAATAAAAACAGTCTCCAAATTGTTTGAAATAAATTGAGCATGTATTTTAGTAATCTGATTCCTATATTTACTAATAAATATATTTATTCAGAGTTTTTGTAAAAATACAATTAGTTATAATTCCTAAAATAATTTTAAATACAGATTTATTTTTTAAATGCACATTAACTATCTACCTGGGTCAAGCATTATTGTAGGTATGGAAATAAAAATTTTGGTTTCCTATTTTAGGGGTGATAACTATAGATACTCACCAAGAAAAGGACCCTCAGACAATTTTCTTTTTCAGTAGACTAAGTTTTACCTAAGTTTTCAATAAAATATTTAGGAGTATTTAGAGAAAGATACAAAGTCGGACACGACTGAAGCGACTTAGCAGCAGCAGCAGCAGAGAAAGATAGCATACTTATTTTGCCAGTTATGTTTTATTTTTTTTTAAAGAATTTGATTTGCTGGAAATTCTTACTGGTAACTAAGTGCAAGCTGCATGTTCTAGAAAACAGGTATTTAGAAATCTAATTTTGTTTTTCAGTATTTTTCAGATGAACACTGTATTTAAACTTTTTAAGATGTTACAATACTTAGGATACTATAAAAATGTCTACAAAAAATAGGAATATTAACACTGAATGAAGAAATACCTTTTTGAAATGAACTACACTCAATCCAGGGCCTCTACACTTGAGCTCCTTACTTCACCACGGATGGAGAGAAAGCATCAATAAAGACAGTCTTGACTCCTTATAGCTTTAAATCAATGCTAAAAGAATTTGCCGTTTTAGGCAGAAGAATGGACATGTTTCACTCTACTGACTTTGATCAGTGAAGCCCTTTATGATTCAGGCCATTTCCTTGATTTTAGGGAACAGAGCATTTGCATGACTTGCAGAGTGAACCAGTAAGTTTCAGACCTGGCTTTACCTAAGCTGGAGCACTGAGTTTTTAGAATTTCTGCAATGTTTCTTGGCAGGGTTATCAGCATTTTGAGAGGGATTCCTTCCAATGTCCAAAACTACCCAGTAGGCTATGGGACACTTGGCATCCCTGACCTCCACCACTGAATGCAGACAACTCCCTCTTTTTGTGACAACCAAAACTGCCCAACTCCCCCCCCAAGGTGAGAA
The DNA here is from genome assembly GCF_033118175.1 of Dama dama. Taxonomy (NCBI): domain Eukaryota; kingdom Metazoa; phylum Chordata; class Mammalia; order Artiodactyla; family Cervidae; genus Dama; species Dama dama. The sequence goes on from NC_083700.1 coordinate 81,722,387, forward strand.
GAGGCTTCCCTGATAGCTCAGTTGGTAAAGAATCCGCCTGCAATGCAGGAGACCCCGGTTCAATTCCTGGGTCGGGAAGATGCCCTGGAGAAGGGAAGGCTACCCACTCCAGTATTCTTGGGCTTCCCTTGTGTCTTAGCTGGTAAAGAATCTGCCTGCAATGCGGGAGACCTGGGTTTGATCCTTGGGTTGGGAAGATCCCCGGGAGAAGGGAAAGGCTATCCACTCTAGTATTCTGGCCTAGAGAATTCCATGGACTGTGTAGTCCATGGGATGGCAAAGTGAGTGACTTTCACTTTCACTTAGGCACAGAGGGGTCATTTGGTCCTTCGGTGAAAAACTCTTTCAAGTGTATAAACACTGTCTTACAAATCTCATTAGGTAATTTTGATACCAGGTAATTCTGCCTACTACTGAACTGACTTATTGACTCTATGGTTAGAATGCAAACTCTTTTAAGTCAGGGAATGTTTCTTACAATTCTTTTGAGATTTCACTTCTTCCTCAGTCATGACCTCTACCCCTCACCCTTACCCTAGTATCTACTTCAGATATTACAGTTAGAATTTGATGTTTTTAACTTTAAACTAAAAGTTAAAACTTTTAAATTCAACTGTAGAAATACAGTTAGCATTTCAAAATGACAAAGTTCTGTTTTGTTTGGGGGGCTCTCATATACATATATAGTTCATAAATATAAAACTCAATCTTGCCCTTTCTGGAAGATCTTAATTTCAAATATTGATTCATTGGTCTTTATGTGTATGTGAACACGTTGGCCCAGCCTCTCTGATCTCTTATTGCCGAGAAGATATGTTTACTGTTAATAAACTCCCAGGAACCCCACAAATAGTATTTTGTTTGTTCTTGACATCATCTTTGTACCTGAAGTCCACAGACTCTAAAGGAATGTGGAATAACATATAATGCTTGAAAATAAACATTTTTTTCTGTTTTCAGCTCTCAGAGAAAGAATGTAGGTGAAATAAAAGAGACACAGAGCCAAAATGTCCCAAGTCCCTATTGCTAACACCAAACCAACTACATCAGTAAGCTCAACAGGTCAATTTCTGAAGTTCCAACTACTATCAAAAGAGATAAGGAGAAGTTAAATGGGGTTTTTCTTTGTTTTTCTTTTCTTTTTTTTTTTAAGGTGCTTTAATTCTAAACCTAAAGTTTTCTCTCAGCTTGCTTCATTCATCAACAATCTATGTCAATCTATGAGCTAAGTATAGATGATAGACTTGGATCCAAACATTAACATACTCCCTGTCCTCAGTTTAGCAAAAACACTTTTCAAAGAAGAACTAGTAAGAAGACTGGATTCACGCCAGCAAGTGAAAGTGAAAGTGAAGTCGCTCAGTTGTGTCCGACTCTTTGCGACCCCATGGACTGTAGCCCACCAGGCTCCTCCATCCATGGAATTCTCTAGGCAAGAATACTGGAGTGGGTTGCCATTTCCTTCTCAATTCAAATGTCATCACCTTTTGATTTCATCTGTGTCCTCAGAGCATCATAGCCCTCTCTACATTGCACGCTCAATAAATAATGACAACTGTCAGAAAACAATGGGAACGTAAGTGATCAAACTTAATGGGATCAAGGATAAGCCTATGGCTAGGAAGCCAAGTATGTATGTTGGGAGCAGGGGAGATAGCAAGTATTACTGCTAGATAGAGGTTTGCAAGGATGATAGGGCCAAAATTTGGAGAGTTTTCAATCTGGACAACATTCTCTAAGTAATGGTCAGTCTTAAATCATAATTTAATGTACTATTATTATTAGGGGAATATTATAATTTAAAGGGTGGTAGTTCACTGGTAAAGAATTGCCTGCCGATATAGGATATGCAGGTTCTATCCATGGGTCAGGAAGATTCCCTGGAGAAGGAAATGGAAACCCACTCCAGCATTTTTGTTTAGAAAATCCCATGGACAGAGGAGCCTGCTGGGCTAGTGGGCTACAGCCTAGTTCAGTTCAGTTCAGCTTCGTTGCTCAATTGTGTCCGACTCTTTGCAACCCTAGGGGCTGCAGCATGCCAGGCTTCCCTGTCCATTACCAACTCCCAGAGCTTGCTCAAACTCACATGCATCAAGTCGGTGATGTCATCCAACCATCTCATCCTCTGTTGTCCCTTTCTCCTCCCGCCTTCTATCTTTCCCAGCATCAGGGTCTTTTCCAATGAGTCTGTTCTTCGCATCAGTGGCCAAAGGATTGGAGTTTCAGCTTTACCATCAGTCCTTCCAATGAATATGCAGGGCTGATTTCCTTTAGGATTGACTGGTTGGATCTCCCTGCAGTCCAAGGGACTCTCAAGAGTCTTCTCCAACACCACAGTTCAAAAGCATCAATTCTTTGGTACTCAGCTTTCTTTACAGTCCAACTCTCACATCCATAAGTGACTAATGAAAAAACCATAGCTTTGACTAGACAGACCTTTGTTGACAAAGTAATGCCTTTGCTGTTGAATATGCTATCTAGGTTGGTCATAGCTTTTCTTCCAAGGAGCATGCGTCTTTTAATTTCATGGCCGCAGTCACCATCTGCAGTGATTTTGGAGCCTGAAAAACTAAAGTCTCTCACTGTTTCCATTATTTCCCCATCTATTTGCCATGAAGTGATGGGACCAGGTGTCATGATCTTTGTTTTTTGAAAATTTAGTTTTAAGCCAGCTGTTTCACTGTCCTCTTTTACTTTCATCAGAGGCTCTTTAGTTCCTCTTTGCTTTCTGCCATAAGGGTGGTGTCATCTGCATATCTGAGGTTATTGATATTTCTCTCGGCAATCTTGATTCCAGCTTGTGCTTCATCCAGCCCAGCATTTCACATGATGTGCTCTGCATACAAGTTAAATAAGCAGGGTGACAACATACAGCCTTGATATACTCCTTTCCCAATTTGGAACCAGTCTGTTGTTCCATGTCCAGTTCTAACTGTTGCTTCTTGACCTGCATACAGATTTCTCAGGAGGCAGGTCAGGTGGTCTGGTATTCCCTTCTCTTTCAGAATTTTCCACAGTTTATTGTGATACACACAGTCAAAGACTTTGGCATAGTCAATAAAACAGAAGTTCATGTTTTTCTGAAACTCTCTTGCCTTTTTGAGGATCCAGTGGAAGTTGGCAATTTGATCTCTGGTTCCTCTGCCTTTTCTAAATCCAGCTTGAACATCTGGAAGTTCACGGCTCACATACTATTGAAGCCTGGCTTGGAGAATTTTGAGCATTACCTTACTAGCGTGTGAGATGAGTGCAATCGTGTGATAGTTTAAACATTCTTTGGCATTGCCTTTCTTTGGGATTGGAATGAAAACTGACCTTTTCCAGTCCTGTGGCAACTGCTGAGTTTTCCACATTTGCTGGCATATTAAGTGCAGCACTTTCACAGCCTCATCTTTTAGGATTTGAAATAGCTCAACTGGAATTCCATCACCTCCACTAGCTTTGTTCGTAGTGATGCTTCCTAAGGGCCGCTTGACTTCACATTCCAGGATGTCTGGCTCTAAGTGAGTGATCACACCATCCTGGTTATCTGGGTCATGAAGATCTTTTTTGTACAGTTCTTCCGTGTATTCTTGCCACCTCTTCTTAATATCTTCTGCTTCTGGCAGGTATATACCATTTCTGTCCTTTATTGTGCTAATCTTTGCATGAAATGTTCCCTTGGTATCTCTAATTTTCTTGAAGAGATCTCTAGTCTCTCCCATTCTATTGTTATCCTCTATTTCGTTGCACTGATCACTGATGAAGCCTGTCTTAAATCTCCTTGCTATTCTTTGAAACTCTGCATTCAAATGGGTATATCTTTCCTTTTCTTCTTTGCCTTTCGCTTCTCTTTTTTTTCTCAGCTATTTGTAAGGGCTCCTCAGACAACCATGGCTACATGGGCTACAGTCCATGGGGTCACAAGAGTCAAGCATGACTTAGCAACTAAACAACAGTAAGAACAATGCATAGTTTATTTTTATAAGACGTGGTTCTCAGTTACCAGGTTTGTGACCCTGAATAAGCCAATTAAACGTCCATTAATTAATTCAGACAACATTTATCGAACATCATTTGTTCCGGGCACTCTGATAGGCATTGGGGTGTATATCCTGAACCTTCAGATACCTGCAGTCTAGTCAGGGAAGCAGGCCAATGTCAGGACAGTTACACTACAACCTGATAAAGGGCCTGGTAGCAGAAGCAGACCCTGAGAGCACAAAGGCGACCCTAGACTAGTCTGAGAGTGTTAGAGAAAGCTTCCTGGAAGGCAGTGATGGCCTGTGCTGTCCCCCGAGACCAGCACGGTGAGCACTGTGAAGTGGGGAGAGTTGCACAGATTCTTTGTGGGTAGAAAAGTAACTCAGGAGTGACGCTAGCGAGTGTTACTGAGGGCTCACTATGTACCAGCTATTCATCCCAGCTTTGCATGTATTATTTTCTTATCATCTTCAAAGTGCTATGAGGCCGACACTCTTCTGTCCTCATTTTTACAGATGAAGCAAACTGAGGCACAACTAAGCCAAAAGCCACACAGACAGTAATTGACAGAGTTGGGATCTCCACTCAAGCAGTCTAATTAAAGAACCCACACTCTCAACCATGGCTCCGTAACTGCACAGATAAGAATATCTATTCCACAGGCCCAGGCACTGAGAAAGGGTTTGGCAGATGACAACATGATTATGAGAACACCATCACTGTCACCGGTGTATACATACAAATATCTGACCTGCAGATCTAACTACAATAGATTTTCCTCCCACTAGATGATGGGCTCAGTGGATTCTAACCAAAAACTGAAACTCCAGCTTTACAGTCAAAAGGAAGTGTCCTTCACCAAATAGCCCTGTGGGAAGGTTATTTCTTCCATATCAGTACCACTAAAACCACGAGCTCTCAAAACACTTTGGATCCCTTAACACCACTTCCCTCCAACCTCTTCCCCATAAATATGACTTTGACCCATCCTTGACTACTACTTAATTTACTGTATTTTTGTGCATACATTCAAGTTTAAAGCCACATCAGCTTCACAGTGGAAGCTATGAGTTAGCTGTCACATGTTTGTGTGAAGTCACTTCAGTCATGTCTGACTTTTTGTGACCCTATGAACTGAAGCCAACCAGTTTCCTCTGTTCAAGTGATCCTCCAGGCAAGAATACTGGATTACCATTTTCTTCTCCAGAGGATCTTCCTGACCCAGGAATCAAGGCTGCTTCTCTTAAGTCTACTGCATTTACCACTAGCACTACCTGGGAAGCCCTAGCTGTCACATGCGGGAGAGAAATATTTGAAAAGTTACAAGGTTTTTTTTTTTTCTTTTCCTTCTATCAATTGAGATTTTTGAATAAACTTGTAAAGAAATTCCAATTTGAAAATTTTTTCAAGTCAAAATGTTGGGGAGGGGGCCCAGCAGTGAATTACAGAATGCCACTAAGAACCAAAATTTTAGGTAATAAAAATCAAGTTAGGCAATCAAGAGTTCTAATAAAGAACAACCTTGGAGCAATGCTGATACCTATATTTTTACCTGAGAGCCCATTAAGGAACAGGAACACTGGATTTACATAGGTCTGATACAGACAAAAGATGAGGGAGATTATAAATTTCTTGCTTGGCCATGGTTCATCTCAGTGAACTCTGTTTCCTAACAGTCAAAGCACAGGCCAATTGTGTACCCACAGGTGTCCTGCAACTGAGTGCCCACAAGTCTATACAGCCAGGATTATCATTATCAGATATTTATTGGGCTGCCAGTGTTATAAAGTATGCAGGTGTTACTGCAAAGAACGGGTAACATATGGCCCTCCATGCCTCGACGGCAGTCAACTCCTAGACAGAAGTGGGTAACCTCTCTTCCCCACTGGAGGAAAAGAGTCACCTGAGAGGCAGGCAGCACAGGACAGAGCCTGTCTTGCTGCTGGGAAGACGTGCTCAGACCCCAGTCCTTCTCCACCAGGTAAGTGCATGCGCCACCTTGAGCCTACTGTTCAGTCTCTATTTTGTATCCAACTCTTTTGCAACCCCATGGGCTGTCCATGGGAGTTTCCAGGCAAGAATACTGGAGTGGGTTGCCATTTCCTTTTCCAGGGGATCTTCCTGACCCAGGAATCGAACCTGCAGCTCCTGCCACATCTCCTGCATTGCCAGCACGTTCTCTACCCCTGAGCCAACAGCGAAGCCCTTCTATTGCTGGCGTGAGGACTAAATGAAATAATGCATAGACCCCAGCATAGTACCTGTCAACATGGGAGACCAATGTAGTGGGCACCATTGCCTAATATTCAGCAGACGCTATGTCCATGGGATTTCCCAGGCAAGAATACTGGAGTGAGTTGCCATTTCCTTCTCCAAGAAATCTTCATGACCCAGGGATTGAACCTGCATCTCCTGCACTGGCAGGCAGATTCTTTACTGCTGAGCCACCAGGGAAGCCCAGTTGATGCTATATATAGTTGATGCTATATTAGGCACCTAATATTTCAAAGGCACTTCCAAAAGGATGACCAAACCGTCTGGTAAGCCCTTTCTTAATAGGGACATTACTGGCATTTTAGGAAAGTTAGTTCTTCATTAGATGGAACTATCCAGAGCATGAGAAGATATTTAGCATCCCTAATTCCCCCTTTCATTACTCCTCATACACTGAAAGGCAGGAAGATGCTTTCTCTCCGGGTATTTCGACAAGGGGGAAAGCCTCTACTCCAGAGTTGGTTAAAGTACTGAAAAGCTCTTGCAGCGTATGACTCTTGCAATCATACAGTCAAGGAGAAGGTGAACGGTGGTTCTGACTGGAGGGAGGTTGAATTCTTTCACTTCTAGTGGTCTTTTCCTCAGCCCCACAGCCTCATACTTGTTAAAATCTGACTTGCTAAAGTCTAATACCAAGCCTATATTACCAGAAAATGTGGCCACCAGCCCAGCACACTAAAGACATTTCCAAAACACAAAGAAATGCTGAATGGATTAACATTTCACCTGAGACACATCTTGACTGAATAACTCCAATGTGATCTTATTTTGTAAAACATCTCTGTTACAGGGAAACTCTAGGCATTTCTCTATGCTCAAAGCAAATGGACTTAAAAGCAGAATCCCATTGTATTAAAAAGTGAAAAAAGAAGCAACTGCTTCTATCTATGCAATCATTCTAAGAAACAGAAAGAAGGAAGCATTAACTTACATTCTTACACCTTTGAGGTTTTCTTTTACTCCTTGAATTGAGGAGAATCTGGACCCAAGGTATTACATACACACACCTCCATGTGAATTTTCCTGTCTTTCCCTCTCACTATTGAAAGCAAGATTTCAAAACAAAACAAAACAAAACAAAAAACAGGAAGACAGTAAAGTGAACATGCCCAGAAACATGGAAAATTTTAAGTTAAGGAAGAATCAAGTACAGATTGGTGGGTCAAGGGGCTATTAGGGGAGGTGGTGGTGGTGGTGGTAGGGGGACACAATCACATTTTGCCCAAAATAGAAGATAGAGGGTACGGATATTGAAGAAAGAATTCAAGATTCTGAGATTGATAGGAGTGAATCTAGGGAAAAGGAATTAACCGTCTCTTTACATTCAAGTCTGATGAAGCCCCTTTATATGGGCTGCCTGGTCCTGGGTTCCACATGATTATCATAATGTACAGAGTATCAGAAATTCAGATGAAAGCAGAAAAGGCCTTGTAAGGAAAATCAGAGGAAAGAGGATAAAGATGGGGAAACTCTACAAGGTATTCACAAAGAGAGAATGAACACTTGGTCTCTCTTCTGGTAATCATGCAAATGGAAAACGGTTTGAGAGTCAGGCCCTGTAGTATAGATTACTAAAGAGCGGGATAGATTTCTTACAACTCCTGTAGAAATCCAGGGTTTGAGGAGCTTTACATCAGCATTGATTCTCAGTCATTCACAATCATTAGGTGTGGGTCCTAGTTAAAATACAGCACAGAGTGTTTACCACCAGGGCTCCTGAATCAAGACAATCACAACAATAACAACAGCAGGAACACCAACAAAGATCACGTATTGAAGCCCTACTAGGTACTTGACACTAAAGCATAAAAATAATTTGAGAGTCAGGTGTTGACTTCTTTGCTTCCAAACAGAAAACTAGGACATTTTAAGTAACTTGCTTGAGGTCACAGAATAAGTAAGACAAAGCCAGGATGTCAAACTACATGATTCCAAACCCATCCTCTCCCCATGGAGACACCTACCTCATCATACCCCAGCTCACCGCTATGCAAAACTATAATCTACCATTTCCCACAGTCACTAACATAAGACAGTCCCATGTTTACATGAAGCCTTGAAATCACGAACTCAAATGACACACACCTGGGAGGGAAATCTCATCTCATTCATTTAAAAAATAAATCTTTGCTCTTTCCTATAGTGTAACACTCAGTGAAACCTTAAGTCGTTTTTATTATCAATGATGATGATGATGTCCTATGGATTTTTTACCATTCATTTCATCCCCTGACTCAAGCACTAAAATGACAAAGCATATGAGGAACTGCATTCATTGTTTTGTTAAAGACTGTCATGACCACCTGCTTTCCACCATTACCAGAAAGCAAATGTGACTTCTTTCATCTCTGTCCCCCTCTGCAACATTCATATAGAGATAACCTGGCTGTAACTGCATTTTTCCAGTTTAAAAATTTAAAGCCAATAAATCCCAAGCACCACCAGGTTATTCTGCTAGACTTGTCCTTCATCCGGTTCAGCTACAGAAGGGGATAATGATCTGTCATAAAGGTAAATTCATTACCACAAGATAATATCATCATACTCCTACTGCCCATTTTCACAGCCAGGCGCACTCTCTCTCTGCGATGCTGTATCTCAGTTCTCCCGGGAGCAGTTTACCACTGACATAATAATAATAATAACAACAACAACTTACATTTATAAGGAAGACAAGACTGCCTATATTTTCTATCTCTTGACAAAGAATAGCTCCCAGTTCTACTTCAGATGCATCAGTTATCACCACAAAAGGCCCAGGAAAATCTGGAGTCTTTAAAAGATGCCTATAAATGGATCTGCTAAAGGTTCATAAAAGTTTCGCTATCACAAACAGGTAACTCAATTGCCAACTTCCTTGTGCTGGGGAAAACACAAAAAGGAAACATGATCATATGTGGGTCCTGGAAATGATTCTTTAGAGATTATTGGCTGATACACTTGATCATTTGGCACACTCATCCAGGTGACGGGATTTCATTATGGTTTTTAAGAAATCACACTTTCTGGTGTTGGATTGTAGTATGGTTATTGTAGAAGGCCTAAATCCTTCCATGTTCACGCCACACCATGGGATTTTTTTTCCTAAAGACACTGCTTTAGGTTGAAATGGGTAATCTACTCTCCGTTCATCAACCCAAGGCTTTCTGAACCCTTCCATGTGCAGAGTACTGTTAGATGTAGTAGAGGAAGGCAAGATGGATCAAAAATGGATGACCCTGTGAGAGACAACGCCAGAGCAGAGTGGTTCCCAAACTTTGGCACAGGGTGACTCTTCTTATATCCTGAGAGCTTTGCATTCTTCAGTGCGCAGGACAGCCAGGGCGTGGCTGTGCATACCTGGATGCGGCAGAACAGGTAACCCTGATACTATGGAACAACTCACCCAGGACTCCCAGGCCAGAAAGTGGGCACTGCCTGTGTGTGAGTGGGGATGGGGTGGTACTAGTAAAGACTCTCCATGAACTAGGTGATTCAGGGCCAAAATCATTTTGTGGGTAACCTCATAAATCAATGATGGACAGGGAAGTCTGGTGTGCTAGAGTTCATGGGGTCGCAAAGAGCTGGATACGACTGAGCAACTGAACTGAACTGAACCTGTAAATCAATAATGGTAAGAGGCGGGTGTGAGAAAGCATTCTAGAAGCAACAGCCAAGAAAACAGAAAAACTCTGTACCAAATCCTACAGAACTCTTCACCAAATCCTGACCCAAGAATGATTCTGGGGTTTGCAGGTGAGAGATGGAACGGCCAAAAGACAGGCATGCAGGCAGAGAGCCACAGAAGTGAGAAAAGCAAAGAGGCCGACTAGTGAGTCCCTGAAAACACTCAGGAGACAGTGTCTTGGTAACAGAAAGACAGTCCTTTAGAGCCAGCCGCCAGGTTTGACATCCACCATACCTGTTTACAGTCTGAGCCTCAGAGTCTGCATCTGCTAAATGGAACTAATTCTGCCCATCGGAGGATAAAATAAGCGGGTGGATACTGAAGAGATGATGGCTGTCCTTTTTGCTTCTATCTCAATGGAGGAGCAGGTCACACCGGGTTTGGCCCCAGGATGCGCAGAAAGAATCCTCAGATGCTTTCACGGGGACTTATAACAACTGTCTGGGTTCTCAGATTATCTGCTTAAAAGGTTTGCATGGATATCAGATTTCATGAGTCGGCTTGTCACAGACACTGCCGCTAAGTGAGCCTCTGAAGTGTAACTTGTGATTTCTCTGATATTTCTCTTGTTTTCTGCTGCCCGTCAAAAGTGCAGAGACTTCTGCAGGGCCAGCAATGGCCATCTTGTGAGTAACAGAGGCTTGGTAAGGTGCACTTGGCCTGTGGGGCCATGAAGCTATCTTCTGCCCCAATAGCTCCTCGGCCCTTTATTCTCGGCCCTGATATCCAGTTCCAGGAACTTCTCATTCTTTCCGTGTTGCCACCCTTTCTCCTGCTCTCCTTCCCCTTTTCCTGGGGCCTCTGCTCTCCACTCAGTCTCTCTCCTCTGCTTCTCCACCTTATCTCCATTTCCTAGCTGCCTGCTCCCCTCTTCACTCCATCCAAGGGGCTTCTGCTCCTCCCTCTCCCAGGCCCACCACGCACCCTAACATACACGCCATTTCCACCATTTCACCTCTGCCCTAACAACACACTATTACTCTGTGTGTGTGGTAGGAATTTGGATAAGGGACCAGGAAGTGTCAGATTTGAAAAGCCAAGAAATTTACTTAAATTTCATTGTGACGGTCATGACGGTTACAACTAACGTTCGACAAGTAGCCTCATCTGACCCCCTGCTGTGACACAAACACTATTATAATTTCAATTTTCTGATGAGATTAAGAGACCTGGAGAAAGATGCAGTTACTCACTGGGGACTGGGGACTCCAAGATCAACTTTGGCCTCATCACTTCCCTCTTCTTTGCTTCCTAGCAGGAAGGAAGCAAAGGTCACGCCATATTTCAGTTCCTCACAGATGTGAGTGTTTCAGGAAACACTGTCTGCCCAGGTGACTCAGCGGTAAAGAATCCGCCTGTCAGTGCAGGAGATGCAAGAGATGCAAGTTCAAACCCTGGGTTGGGAAGATCCCCTGGAGAAGGAAATGGCAACCCAGTATTCTGCCTGGGAAATCACATGGACAGAGAAGTCTGGCGGGCTATAGTCCATGGGGTTGCAGAGTCAGACATGACTGAGCAATTAAGCACACATGCACCCACGCAAGGAAACAGTGTATGCGCTACAGACAATATTTCTAGTGATTCTAGGAACTTTCACCTCTCTAATCCTACCAAGAATCAGTTTATACAGAGAGGGTCAGTTGAAGGTCAACGCTGGAGTCTCTCAGATTGATTAGTCTTGCTGATCACCCTTGCTGCCTCCTCAGGGTCACTCCACAAAGTCCTGTCTTCCTGGGCAGATCCTTGTCAGCCCTACTAAAAAAATATCTCAACTCTGAACTCCCCATATTTAGTCTTTTTCCCATACTTCTAAACCAGCAGTTCTTTGAAGAGGAATACACACACTCACTCTAGCTAGAGATTTAACCAAAGGAATTTTAGGTTAAATGTAACTAATACTTAGTATGCTTTTGCTTTAGAGGTCAAGCTCAAATAAACTCAGAATAGAGATAACAAAGCTTAATGCTGTCACCATGATCTCTTATCTGGATTACTACTGTGGTGCCCTAATTGGTTTCCCTTCTTCTGCCCTTGACTCCTACAGCCTACCCTCCAGTGCACGAGATCTTTCTCTCCTGTGCTCAAATCCTGCCAATGGCGTGCATGCATTGAGAGTCAAAGCCAGAGTCTGAAAATAGCCTTAGTGCATCCCAAAGTGTGATCCCTGAACCAGCAGCAGAAGCAGCGCATGGAAGCTTGTTAGAAATGCAAATTCTGAATCAGACACTCTAGGGGCAATATGCCCAGCAATGTGTGTTTTAACAACAGTCTTCCGAGTGACTGTGATGCTGCTAAAGTTTGACAACCACTGTCCTGTATGAGCTGCCCTCATCCCCGGCCCTTTACCTGAGTCCCTCTCCTACTCTCCACCTCACTCCCTTCATTCCCTCTTCACTAGTCCTCTCCCGGATATCTTCTTGTCCTACTCCATCACCTCCTTCTCATCTGTTTAAATGTCAGTTTCTCAGTAAGGTGTTTGTGGCCATCTTCTTAAAACTCCAACTGCTCCTGACTCCCCACCCCATCTCCTTTCTTAATTTTTCTCCATTTCTCACCAGATGGCACACTATACCTTTTTCTGATTTATGTTTGAATTCTCTGTCTCCATCAACTAGAATGTAGATGCAGGGTGGAGGGGTAGGGTTTAGATGCTTCATTCACCGATATATCCTGTGCCACTAAAAAGGCATCTGGCACAAAGAAATACATATTTATCAAATATTGAGGGAGGAATGATTATGTTCTGCCATTAGTAGTCATGTCACCTGTGCAGTATGTTTAAGTTCTCTGAGCCTCAGTTTCCTCATTGATAAAAAAGAGGATATGTGCATGTTAAGCCACTTGGTCATGTCTGATTCTTTGCGAGCCTATGGACTGTAGCCCACCAGGCTCCTCTGTCCATGGGGATTCTGCAGGCAAGAATACTGGAGTGGATTACCATGCCCTCCTCCAGGGTACCTTCCCTTCCCAGGGATCAAACCCACGTCTCTTAAGTCTTCTGCATTGGCAGGCGGGTTCTTTACCACTAGCACCACCTCAATGAAGTGAAAGTTGCTCAGTCGTGTCTGACACTTTGCAACCTCATGGGCTGTAGTTATGGAATTATCCAGGCCAAAATACTGGAGTGGGTAGCCTTTCGCTTCTCCAGCGGATCTTCCCAGCCCTGGGATAGAACCCAGGTCTCCTACATTGTGGGCAGATTCTTTACCAGCTGCGCCACAAGGGAAGCCCAAGAATATTAGAGTAGGTCCCTATCCCTTCTCCAGTGGATCTTCCCAGCCCAGAAATCGAACCAGGGTCTCCTGCACCACAGGCAGATTCTTTACCAACCAAGCTATCAGGGAAGTCCATCTGGGGAAGTGCTAAAAAGAGAGGATTGAGTAAGGTGAAAAGCCCTACACAGTGCTCAGCTCTTTTTAGTCAAGTAATTAAAAGTAGCAATTCTGATCATCAGAATAGGGGGAAAAAATTTCAAGCAATAGCATTAGAACCAAGTGAAAAGTAATAGTCTGAACTTTTAAAATCTTTTTTTTCCCTTCAGTTTGGAGAACATTTGGAGGGGTAGCAGGGGGCACTAAAGATATACTCCCCTTTCTAGGAACAGGTTGTTGGGAAAAGGAATAATCCTCCTGTGTTGAAACTGCTCTCCCTAAAGACAGCATTTTAATGAATCAAGGAGAAAGGAATTATAAACATCCAATTTAATTATTCTTCAAAAACAAAATGCATATTGAATAGGAAACACATTGAAAACTTAAGATTTGTTTGTGGCTGTTTTTTCCAAAATATTGCAATAAAATGTTTGGGAACATCTAATAAAGCTAATACGCAGCTGGATTTTCCTGCCCCCAAACTAATTCATGCTGATTCCAAGGCAGGTCACAGGGTCTGCATGCTTTATTTTTGATGCATTCATTATAATTGTTACTATGGACAAAGACTAAACACAAAAAATAAAACATCCTGTTGGGGAATGATCTACCAAACACACACCACATGTTTTCTCTTCCATCATTAGTCTAAGGGGGATTTCCACAAAACCAAGATTCTTAGAAACGGAGCTTTCACTCGTCATTGCTGCATATTCCCACTTAGTCACTGTCTTGGGACCTCCCAGTTGTTCTCTGATGAAATAAATCTGAAGTTACACATTAAAAAAATGACTATAGCCAGGAATTGGTATTTGGAGAACAAAACTCTCTTTTTGTACTGTTATGCTTCACAGGAGAATATCAGGCTATACTGTTCAGTATTTTACTGTTCAAGTTGTTAACATGACCACACTCCATGTGGTTTCTACTAGAAGCGAAGACTTCTCGAATTCCCATCCCAAGTATCCAGGTGAGGATATGGGTACCAGCCTACACCTTTCTGCAATGAATGAACAGGGTCAAAAGAAAATCTGATCACTGCAAGAGGAAACCACCATTGTCAAAATACACACCTTCACACCTACCACTTTATCCCATGTTTAAATAACCCTTTTAGTCCTAAGCAACAGTAGTGTGTGCATGTAATATTTTAAGTGGAAAAGTTCTCTCTCAGCAAGGGGTCTGGATGAGACAGAAATGCAAGGTCACCAGCCAGTGGTGACTTCGTTCTGCCAACACACACGTTACCAAGAGGCACTGGCTCTGGCTTTTGTAGGTGACCTGGCTTGGACAGAACCTGCCGTCACTTTCCCTGAAGAACCCAGAGTTCTTTCCACTCGGGGAAAGTGCTTTCAGACAAGAATCTGATATCAATCATTTCTATTTGGAGGAGAATTAAATCAGTGTGTGCTCACTCTCTCTCTCAAAAGGCTTTGCATTCAGAGTTCTGGTTCCCTTTAACCAACAATAGACATGATCCACTGCTAAAAGAATCTTCAAGCAATTAAGGGGAGACGATAATTTTTAAAAATACTTAAAAAATAATCACAAGGGCAAATATCTGTTTTCCCTACATCCTGGCAACAATCATGTTAAGGAGCCACAGTTTCCACCTTGAGAGGCAGACTCTGCTTGTTTTCTCTGTGAAGTATAATGATTCAGTCTTTAAGCACTTTGTCCATGGAATTCTCCAGCCAAGAATACTGGAGTGGGTAGCCATTCCCTTCTCCAGGGGATCTTCCTGATACAGGGATCAAACCCGGGTCTCCTGCACGCTGGCAGTTTCTTTACCGTCTGAGTCACCAGGGTAGCCTCCTTTAAGCAATTATCAGTTCTTAAAACACATCAATTAACCAAGTGCCTAGCCATGAGAAACATTTAAAACCATGTGAAGACATTGAGATCTACCTATTGCCATAGATTTTGTAAAGATCACAACGTCAATTTCTCTAGCTTTTGCAAATTTTCTGATAGATTAGAAGCAGGTTTTGTCATGAATTATCCTGAATAATTTTCATTAAAGTAGACATTTGCATTAGTTTCTCAGCTTCTAGTTAGTGGACCCTAAAAGAAGTTATTTTATCAAGTCCTCTATTGTATCCATGTCCCTAACACTGAATGCCCCTCTATCCCCTGAGTCCTCCTGCTGAAGTTCCACATGAAAAATACTACAACTAAGAGCCATGAAAATCTTTCTTTCCTTGAGGAATGGATATGTATCATCTCATAGGTAATGAGAATCACATATTTAATCATGGGTATTTCTCTTTTTCCTCGGGCTGCCAGGAAGTTCAGAAACAAGCTTATGGCTTAATGCTATTAACAATGTAGAACAGTAGAATAGAATCTTTTTCAAATTTAATTGTGTTTCTACCTTAATTTATATATTTCCCGATCTTCATTTTTCACTTGCTTATATTTTCCATTTGTAAATAAGCCTTCCAATCTTTATAAAATGGAAGTTCATATATATACAAATTAAATTATGTTGGGTTAGTCAAAAAGTTCATTTGGCTTTTGTGTAACATTGTATGGAAAAATCCAAACTTTTGGCCAACTTGGTAAATATATACACATACACAAATCATATACCTACACTTATCTGCAAAGGTATCACCGCAGATGGTGATTGCAGCCATGAAATTAAAAGATGCTTACTCCTTGGAAGGAAAGTTATGACCAACCTAGATAGCACATTAAAAAGCAGAGACATTACTTTGCCAACAAAGGTCTGTCTAGTCAAGGCTATGGTTTTTCCAGTGGTCATGTATGGAGGTGAGAGTTGGACTGTGAAGAAAGTTGAGCACCGAAAAATTGATGCTTTTGAACTGTGGTGTTGGAGAAGACTCTTGAGAGTCCCTTGGACTGCAAGGAAATCCAACCAGTCCATTCTAAGGGAGATCAGTCCTGGGTGTTCACTGGAAGGACTGATGCTAAAGCTGAAACTCCAATACTTTGGCCACCTCATGCGAAGAGCTGACTCATTGGAAAAGACCCTGATGCTGGGAGGGATTGGGGGCAGGAAAAGAAGGGGACGACAGAGGATGAGATGGCTGGATGGCATCACCGACTCGATGGACATGAGTTTGAGTAAACTCTGGGAGTTGGTGATGGACAGGGAGGCCTGGCGTGCTGTGATCATGGTGTCACAGAGTTGGACACGACTGAGCGACTGAACTGAACTGAACAACTTTATAGTACATTTGCATGAAAAACAACTATTACATGAAGCAGAAACAAAATTAGCTGCACTGGATTATTCATTGTAAAGAATTATTTTAACAAGTACAACAAATCTCTGTAGGCTATATACTAATCTATAGAAATAGCTGTATCACATTTTAATGGCATTTTCTGTACTCTTATTTTACAAATGTGGATTTAGAGTTCTTGGAGTCTATAATTTCTAAAATGCACTATTCTCAAAAATTTCAGAAAAGTGACACTTTTTAAAAATTCAATATGCTTTCTTCAGACTCTAGTGAAATGGGTTTAGATCTATTTGAATATCATGTAATTATACTAGGAAGAAGCTCCACAAGATATCCCATGAAATAATGCAAAGGAAGCTGTTTTGTAAAACTCCAAGGTATAATACAAATGCTAGCAATTATTATTATCCATACATGATCATCAGAGGTGAGCTGTGTACATTTCTGCTAAGAATGCCGATAACTGTGAATATAACCTGCTCATTGATTCAAATTTTTGTAAGTCCCAGACCTTTAACAGGACTCTACAAAATAAGAATATACTTAAGAATCTTCAGATATTTGAAGACTCTTTGATCTCCTGAGAGTGGGACTTAATATTTAATTTTAAAGTAGTCTTCATATGCAACTGAAGTAAAAACCTAAGGGATGAGAGAGAAACATAATCTCAGTGAGGTTATTTGCCTGTTTGTTCTGGTTATTAAATACAACCATGCTATTCACTAATAAACCAGGAAGCAAAGAACTAAGACATTAGCCAGCTTGTGTTCCAAACAAAAAAGAAGTTAAAAACACGGCATTGTAATACAAACACAGCTCCTAAGTACAGCGTGTGTACCTACTGTTCTGCCATTTAAACTTTGGGTAGCTGTACAAACAAGTCTATCTTGAGGAAACAGACTGGGTAATTTTCCATTCCGACTGTTTGAGATTTCACCGAGAGCTTCAAACTTGCAGAAGTCTGTGTTGCCAGACATTTTCTTCCAGTTCGTTATCTATAGTTCTCTCCATTAAGATTTCCCTTTAACAAAAATGCTTTCATTAAAGGTCGTGCTTTAAGTGAAAACTTTTCTTGCATAGACATAGAGATTAAATTTAAAAGAAAAATTAAAGACATAGTGGCCCCATTTGGGGAACCTAAGTTAAAATTCTCTTCTCCACAGCTTAAGACAGACTAAGATCAAGCTTTCAAACACTTGTGTCTTTCAAAGTTCAGAGGAAAGGAAGGGAAAATACTAGTCAATGAAAAGATCAAGACACAAAACTGCGGTAACAGCAGTAAATGCTAACTGATTTGAGGGATCTTTCGAGCCTTCTGACATGGGAATGTGTAAGAAAAGGAAAACTTCACCACTTAGTATGTAACTAGAGAAGACCATCTTCTCTTGGCTTCTGTAAACTCACTGAGACACTAAGGAGCAAGTGTCAAGCAATGGGAAAAGTTCTATTCTATGATTATTTTGGACTTCCCCGGTGGCATTAATAGTAAAGAGACTGCCTGCCAATGCAGGAGATATAAGAGACACGTGGGTTCAATCCCTGGGTCAGGAAGATCCCTGGAGGAGGGCATGGTAACCCACTCCAATATTCTTGCCTGGAGAACCCTATGGCCAGAGGAGCCTGGCGGGCTACAGTCCAGGAGTCGCAGAGTCGGACACGACTGAAGTGACTTGGCACACACACATGATTATTTTAGATATGCATGAAATTACAATTTCATAAGCTTCAGGTCTCAAATTGCTCAACATACCTGCTCTATAAACACAAGTATATTTGGTAAAGCATCTGCCTACAATTCGGGAGACCTGGGTTCGATCCCTGGGTCGGGAAGATCCCCTGGAGAAGGAAATGGCAGCCCACTCCTGTATTCTTGCCTGGAAAATCCCATGGACTGAGGAGCCTGGTAGGCTACAGTCCATGGGGTCACAAAGAGTAGGACACGACTGAGCGACTTCACTTTCACTTTCAAGCACTTTTTTAGAGTGATTTTTGTTGTGGAGAAAATAAACCAAATCTTATTTCCAAATTAATGCAGCCATGTTGAACAGAGGGCTTTCCCCAGTATGTTCTAAGTTATCAATAACTAAAAGAAAGTTCCTGGAGAAGGAAATGGCAACCCATTCCAGGATTCTTGCCTGGAAAATTCCATGGACAGAGGAGCCTGACAGGCTACAGTCCACGAGGTTGCAAAGAGTCAGCCATGACTGAGCACAAAAGAAAGTTCAATTCATTTAAGAAGGGCAATGAGGTATGGGAATATCATTTTAAATTAATGGATCCCATTTTTTGAGCACTAGCTATATACCAAGCACTTTGCTAAGAATCTTCTATGAATTATCTCATTTAAGACTCTTAACAACTATGAGGTAGGTATTGTTACCTCCACTTTATAGAAGAGTAAACCAAGGCTCAGAGAACAGTTACTTATCCAAGAGTTTAGCTAATTAGTGGCTCAACCAGGAATGGAGCGCAGTTTTCTGAGTTCTTAGTTCAATGCCTTCTCCAACACTCTGGCTAGTTGAGCAATGGGGTGCGGTTAAGCCAAATTCGGAAGACAGTAAGCCTTCCAAGATGTGTAAACTGATAGCGTATTTGGTTTACCCCACAGGGGAAACTGCAAAGGGGAAGCTAAAACATGAATGTCATCCCCGTAGACACTTCGCCTTCTGTCACCGCTCATTTTACCTTGCACAAGTCACACCAGATGATGGCTACTTTCAAAGTTCACCATAAACATTCAGACCACACAGCGACTCTGGTGGCTATTTCACTGATTTGAACATGCCTCTTCCTTCTTCCTCCTCACTTTTCTTCTCTGTTGGGTGAAATCTAACTTACCGCTCCTTGTCTCTAAAATCTGAAATCAAGCATTCTCTCACCTATGTCTGCTCAGCCTTTGTCTGCTTCCCTCTTAGAGCACTTTGCATATTTACCTTGTGTTATTATTAGGAGCATACATGTCTATCACTGGGAGGGAAAAAAGTACATCTCTTAAAGGACTGCATCCAAAAATCTTGGCATCACCTGTGTGTCCAAAAAAGCACCCTGAACATAACAGGGACTCAATAAATGTTTCATGTGTACTTAAAATAGGAAACTTAGGTTCCACTACTATAAACACTTCTATCAAAGAAAGGACTATTCCCAAAGGAACCAGGGAGTATTTTTGCTCACTCTTCTTTTTGAAAGGATTTTTCAGACAGCCTATCACCATTCCAAGGAAGGTAATGGGGCTATTTTTCTGTTTAGGAACCAGTGGTTTAAGTAATGTAAGCTATGGATCAGTGGTTTGCAATGATGGGGCTGATCGAAAGACAATCACACTCAGCATTGCTAAGGTTAATGGCATTGCCTCTTACGGAGGAAATATAAAAGTGGAAGATAGGGAAGAAACCAATAAAAACATTTACACACACCTTTAATGGTATGCAGAGTAGAACCCACTTAAATGAATACCAACTAATGAAAACATCTTGAGAAGAGAGTGATTTTTAAAGAAACCTTTTATCTACAGGTCCTATATTTAGAGAGCAAACCTTTTAAATGAATCCAGGGTAAAAAAGGAATTAAACTAGTAATTGTTGTGATTCATTGTGGTTCATATAACTTACATCAGGCCAGTGAAATGAATGAGCCATTTAACAAAGGAAGTTCTTCTCCACCAATTTATGTCATATTTGTCAGAGTATAAGTAAGAGCCTCCTCAGCAGGTACCACACAGCAAAAAAAAAAAACAAGGTCTTGGCAATGACTAAACCTTGCCTGTTCTGCTATACTTCTATATGGGCAGAGTTGTAGACTTTTCTGAGAAGGTGTGGTGAGAGAATTTGGTTCAACCAGAAAAATTCATGAAAACAAAAAAAGTACCATAGCACTCCCAATATAGACTGGATGTTTTCTTCTATGAAACTTATTAATATTTTCTTTTTAAAAATAAACTTTGATATCTTAAGCTTTTGCACAACAAAGGAAACTATAAGTAAGGTGAAAAGACAGCCCTCAGATTGGGAGAAAATAATAGCAAATGAAGAAACAGACAAAGGATTAATCTCAAAAATATACAAGCAACTCCTGCAGCTCAATTCCAGAAAAGTAAATGACCCAATCAAAAAATGGGACAAAGATCTAAACAGACATTTCTCCAAAGAAGACATACAGATGGCTAACAAACACATGAAAAGATGCTCAACCTCACTCATTATTAGAGAAATGCAAATCAAAACCACAATGAGGTACCATTACACGCCAGTCAGGATGGCTGCTATCCAAAAGTCTACAAGCAATAAATGCTGGAGAGGGTGTGGAGAAAAGGGAACCCTCTTACACTGTTGGTGGGAATGCAAACTAGTACAGCCGCTATGGAAAACAGTGTGGAGATTCCTTAAAAAACTGGAAATAGAACTGCCATATGACCCAGCAATCCCACTTCTGGGCATACACACCGAGGAAACCAGATCTGAAAGAGACACGTGTACCCCAATGTTCATCGCAGCACTATTTATAATAGCCAGGACATGGAAGCAACCTAGATGCCCATCAGCAGACGAATGGATAAGGAAGCTGTGGTACATATACACAATGGAATATTACTCAGCCATTAAAAAGAATATATTTGAACCAGTTCTAATGAGATGGATGAAACTGGAGCCCATTATACAGAGTGAAGTAAGCCAGAAAGATAAACACCAATACAGTATGCTAACACATATATATGGAATTTAGAAAGATGGTAACGATAACCCTATATGCAAGACAGAAAAAGAGACACAGAAATACAGAACAGACTTTTGGACTCTATGGGAGAAGGCGAAGGTGGGATGATCTGAGAGAACAGCATCGAAACATGTATATTATCAAGGGTGAAACAGATCGCCAGTCCAGGCTGGATGCATGAGACAAGTGCTCAGGGCTGGTGCACTGGGAAGACCCAGAGGGATGGGATGGGAGGGAGGTGGGAGGGGGGATCGGGATGGGGAACACATGTAAATCCATGGCTGATTCATGTTATTGTATGACAAAAACCACAACAATATTGTAAAGTAATTAGCCTCCAACTAATAAAAAAAAAATGGAAAAAAAAAACAATGTTAAGCAAAAAAATAATAATAATAATAAACTTTGATATCTTGAAGACACAAGTATCTGGTAGTCAGGGGTTATTAGTGGGTAGAAATGGAGGCTCAAAGGCAGAGATAAAGGTGGAATTAGAAGATGCTTAAAATTTCTTTCTGAAAAAAAAAATTCTTTCTGAACCTTAGAGATAATTTGTCAGAGAATTTCAAGTCTACGCTTTACAGATCTTTCACGCCAGTGGCTTAAGAAAAAGGACGCTAATATTTCCTCTTAAGACCACTAAATACACATAGGAATTACTGGAAACAACTATATCCCTGTAACTCTCATGATTCACCAAAACAACAAATACACAGAGTTAGAGCCTATTTTGTCTCTGACCTGATTGTTCCAAAAAAAGAAGAGTTTAAGCAAAAGCCAACTAAAAGTGTAGACCCACTTTTAGAATATACTCAATGCAAATAAGAAAAAGGACTGGGGATTCAAGGAAGTTTAAGACAATAAACCTGAATCAATTTGAAATCAAACACTGATATATTGATACAGTCTGAAGGTAACTTAGATGCATTCTGGACCAGCTGGAATATCATCAGAAACTGTGGGTTTCATGTATCTGTTTGTTAGGGCTTTCTGAGGTAACTTTGGATGTTTACCTTTTTAAAAATGATATTCAAAATTTTATAATTCCAACAGAATGGAGGGTAAAAGTGGTGCCACATAAATGCAGAAAGAATATCTTTCTGTAGGTTCGGGGGCTGGGGGAGCCATGTACCAAATAGTCAAATACACTGCCCATGGAGAGGCATATTCATTCCCCATGCAGCAGCTTTTAAACCATATTTACTTGAAAATGAGCACTTCAGGGTTGAGAGGAGAAAAATATGAAACATACTCAGTAGCCTCCTAGCATTTTCCAGGGGATCAAGGAAGGAAATAAAGAAATTCCTGATGACCTGAAGTTATTACAACAGCTCATGGTATTATACATGGCTTGATTGCTTATAAAGTGCTTTAGGATAACATCATCTGATTATACTTTTACCAAAGCCTTGGGAGAGAAGAAAGGCAAGAATCACCTGTTTCCATTTCACAGATGAGGAAGCTGAGACACAAAAGTTTAAGTACATTTCCAGGGTCAGTTTGGAAGTGGGAAAGTCCACATGCAAATGTTTTAAAAAACATTTCACAGCCAGGAAGATGACAAAATTAGGGGTGTCCCATCCTTCTTGCACCCGTGCACCTGTCAAAGCTCAAGTCAGATGATTGGACTTTTCCTCCCAAAACCCAGCTTCCTCTACTAGGAAGAACTGTCAAGCTCATCACTCCTTCAAATTTCATGCTTGCTCTTTACCCTATAAAAAAGAAGCGTAAACAAGAGAGAGACCAGGACTTAGGCTTCTCCATAAAGTATAGTTTAAGATGCTTGTTAAAATCACATGAACTGGCCTTTCTTGTCACACATGTACTTGCTTAAATGCTCACAAAGAACCCACTTCCATCTTATTCTTGTTTGCCTTTGCTCTGCTCAATCTCCCATTGCAAAGATCCCTTCATGTCAAAGTCAGCTTGGTCAGGTAACACGCATTTGTCTCACACTGTGACAAGCTACACCCAGCTCGGCCTCATACAAGATTTTCCTCCAGAGTGTGGGAAGCTGACGGCTGTGGGCAGATGAGGACGGCAGTGGTGGGAAACAGGGAGGATCGTCAGATGTAGAGCCCGCGATGCTGTCAGCCCCAGCCAAGTCCCAGGGAAAATCATTCCTCCCCGACCAGCAGCAAACTCTCCGTGCCTTGCTGCAAAAGCACCTTGCCATGTCTGCGGACCACCAACCTCAGAGGCTCCGACCCCAATCCAGCAAGCACAGCTGCAAGTTGCTTGATGACCACCAAGGCACTGAAGTAGGAGGAAATGAGCTGGGGACTGCGCGGGGCTAAGCAGAGGCCCAGCAAATGCAGATCAAGTCATCTAGCACCTTCCCAGCAGCAGACTTCTCTGGAGAGCTTGTGCTGCAGGCACACCATGCCAGGCAAGAGCAGTACCCTAAGGCATCGGGGAGAGTCGTTCAGTTCTGCACTTACAACTGGTATTCATCCACACGCACA
The DNA here is from genome assembly GCF_033118175.1 of Dama dama. Classification (NCBI taxonomy): domain Eukaryota; kingdom Metazoa; phylum Chordata; class Mammalia; order Artiodactyla; family Cervidae; genus Dama; species Dama dama. The sequence goes on from NC_083700.1 coordinate 81,746,052, forward strand.
CTGGATGGCAGGCACTGTGCTCAAGAGAAAATGGTGGGTGATCAGGATAAATAGTCCCTGGCTTCACAGGATTTACAATCTACTTTATAATGAGGCTGGCCTTTGCAGACGTTATTCCCAGAAGCACACAAATAAGTGTAACATGAAAGTTGCCATAATTTGATTTAAAATTTTGAACAGATGACTTTCAAATAAACTTTACAACTTGGAAAGTTAAGAGAACAATTTCAATAGCCTTTCAAGTAACTATTGGACTTCAGTCTACTTGGGAGACTGGGACTGGGGTGGGGAGAAGGAGAAGCCTAAGTAAGGCAGAGTGATAATAGAGTAGAAAGAATTTTTGACAGGGGACATGATATTCAGGGTCTTGGGTCTACTGCTAATTCATGTGTTATCTCAGGTACATCTCTTTATTTCTCTGGGCTTCATCAGCCCTGTAACTAATGCTTGGAACAGTGTCAGGCATCCAGCAGATGTTTAATAAATAAATATTGGTTGACTGGATGAAGATAATATGTGCAGGTTTAGTGTGAATATCTCTGTGGTTCACTGTAAACATCAAGATGTTAGAGATAAGAACAGTCAAACAACGTAGATTCATGCAATTTTCTTACACTCCCAATGATGCACCAGAAAATAGTGTCAAAGGGGCTGAGTGGCCAGCAGGAAAACGTGGGCCTATGGCTGCTTGTAATACTTGCTCACTGCATCCTTCAAGCTTGAATTTTGTGACAATTTAAACTCAACAAAGAGCCTTTTTCTGATTCCAACCCAGTAGGCTAGTTCCTTGGCTAGCAAGTTCAGTGGTGCCATGCTAAGCCCCCTTCTTCAATATTTACAGAATAAAAGGCAATTTTGGGTTTAGCTTTGAGTGCATCAGATTTTGACAGCTTGGAAATGTCATTCTCAGAGCAAGGACTTTTCACACGCACAGAATTCTGCCTCTAACTGTTCTATAAATGCAAATGCAAATATCCTTGACCAAAAAACCTTGAGCATCATGTTCTAAGAATGTTAGTGAGATTACATGAAGTTCTTTTTAACTGTATTAGTTTCCATCCAACATCTCCTAAATTGAATTAGAGTAAAGTGGGGGAAGGCCTAGGTTCGAAAGGTGGATGCCAAAGAAGTCACATTTTAATTTTGTCTCTGTCTCTCATTTATGGATGCTTTCTATCTGTCAGCCAGGAAGTCAGCAAGCTTCACTCCAAGGGAAACATGCTGGATGACTGGCCATCCAAGAATTAAACATGATATGACTATCGTGTATTAGAAACTGTTCAGATACACAATGCCTTAGCCAAATTGAGCCTTACATGGTGGATCAAATGTTCTTTTTGCTTAATAATGATGCTATATCTTTTCTCTCACATATACAGAAGCTGAGAATCCCATTTCTTTTATTATCAAGAGCACTAGCATTCTTTGATTAGGAAAATATATTGGTGGTACATTTCTTATTAATAAAGGAGACCCTCTAAGAACATCAGATTGTAAAATTCAAGGAAATAAGATACAGTGAAACTCCTCTGCATTTAGAACTAAACAAGACAAGAAGAGTTTCACTGGTGACTCAGTTCGTAAAGAATCCGCCCACAATGCAGGAGACCCAAGTTTGATCCCTGGGTCGGGAAGATCTCCTGGAGAAGGAAATGGCAACCCACTCCAGTATTTTTGCCTGGAAAATTCCATGGAGAGAGGAGTCTGATGGGGTATAGTCCATGTGGTTGCAAGAGAGAGACCCAACTTAGTGACTAAACCACCACCAAGAACAAGAAGCAGCTCAGAGAGGAGAGGGTCAGGGAAAAAAAGAGAGGGCAATGGTAAATTGGCACAGTCGCCCCAGTGTTTTGAGGAACAGAGTTGTGTAAAATCAGCATGAAGTGGCTTGTGTATTCTGAGAGCTCCCTCCCCCACTCCATTACCATACAACTCCACCAACCTCAGCAACTCAGATAAGTTCTATGTGTGCACAGAACAGAATTATGGAGAAAAGGCTCATCCCAACATCTAGGGCACAGGCCATGGAAGAGGGCATTGCACGGCTTGAAAAAAGACCCGTCACGTAAACTAACTGCAGGTATGGGAACTGAGAACCAGAAGGGACCTTAGCCTGAAAGCCCTCCCAGAAACATGCAGAAACACTGGGTGAGGTTCAGATTGTCTCAGAGTGTGGCATGGAGGTTTGAGCTCATTCTAAGGGGCAAGAAAGTTATAGGTAATGTCGAGGAACATACATACATTTCAGTATTTGTGTGGAGTGGAGGTTTGAGCTCGCTCTAAGGTACAAGAAAGTTATAGGTAATATCTAGGAACATACATACATTTCAGTATTTGTGTGGAGTAGAGGTTTGAGCTCATTCTAAGGTGCAAGAAAGTTATAGGTAATGTCGAGGAACATACACACATTTCAGTATTTGTGTGGAATGGAGGTCTGAGTTCATTCTAAGGGGCAAGAAAGCCATAGGTAATGTCGAGGAACATACATACATTTCAGTATTTAGGTCAAATGTTTAATAAAGCTCTTGTATGAACACCTGTAGCTTAACTATTGCTGCCTCTTGCATAGCTTTTATCATTTGTACCCACTTTCATCATGGACCCTAAAGACCTTCAGGAGATGAGTCAAAATTCATGGCAAATACCTATTTAAATATTCATCTTCCTTACTAGAATATATGTTTGATGAACATTGGGGCTGCACCTCATTAATCTTTATATTCCCACTGCCTAACACAAGGATTAGCATATACATTATGAATAATAAATATACAGATGACTAAGAAAGGATGAATTGAAAGGGGTGGAATTACTTTTAAATATATATTTCCCTGAAAAGACTTTAAACTCCTAAAATGGTGGTTATCAGGGACTAGGGGTGGGAAAATGCAAGAGATGTTATTTCAGGGTGCATACTTGCAACTAGTGGATAAAGTAAGTCAGGAGCTCTAATACACAGTACGGTGATTATAGGCAACAATACTATATCGTACACATTAGACTTGCTAAGAGTCCTAATTGTTCCCAACACTAGAAAATGATAATTGTGTAATGCCATAGAGGTGTCAGCAATGGCAATCATATTGCAATGTAAAGGTATCAAATCAGCTTTAAACATACAAGATGTTATATGTCAAATATATCTGTTTGAGAAAAAGACTTTTTCAAAGGTATAGAGAACAAACTAGTGGTTATCAGTGGGGAGAGGAATGTGGGAAGGGGCAAGATAGGGATGGGAGTGGGAAAAACTTTAAGCTCCTGAGGGCAAGATCCATTCATTCATTTGCTCACTCACTCATTCACTCCAAAATATTTATTTGATTGCCAGATACTATGTTTGGAACAGAAATTCCTTTCTGCAAACATTGATTTCTTCCCCTAAGGGAAGTCTATTCTACATTATCTAGAATAGAAATGTCCTCAAAATACATATTAGGGAGACTGGAAGAAAACATTAGGGCTTCTATTTATTTTTATTTTGCATCTTCTAAAACATAACGATGCATTTGTTATTAATAATGCCATCTCCCTCACTTGGTACCTATGTCAGATTGTCACACGTGACCCATGGTATATAACATTATCCCTAGGGAAATGTGGAATTCTGCATATCTTTCTTATTGGTTTAATTTTGAGCATATTGTGACATATTACTCTTTACATTAGTTGATGTTCAGCTAAACCAAGTGATGGATTGTCTAGTTTTAACTGATTAACCACTACTGCCCCCATCATAGGTGTATCATCATCACTGTCATTCTCTACCCTCATGTTTACCATTTCTCTGGGAAGAAGGGGCAGGACATAGAGAAAACACATTGAAATAATACAATTATTGTACTAATAATACAAATTATTTGAGGTTATTATCACTGCTGAGTTTAAAGCATTCCAAGACATTTCAAAGCACTTCACTGTTTATCATCTGTACAATGCCAGTGCCTTCCCCAGAAAAGCAAAGCAGAACTTCCTCTGCCATTCACTAGCTGCTGACCATGGATCTGTGCCTCAACGTCCCTGAACCTCATTTTCCTCATGCTCTTGCTCTTCGATTAGGCCAAATTAAGACAACAGAGTCCAACGATTTAAAGTGCCTAGTACACACTATTATTCTACTGAGGTCAGTTTTCTCACCACTCCTATTGATGCACAGAATCCATACAGGAAGAGCTCTGAACCCAGAACACAAATGTCCAACACAACAATGTATGATTAGGTGACCCAAACTTTGTTAAGATACTGTATTCTGAAAGTATGATTTCCTGGGTCAATTTATATAGAGAAGTGCTACCCAAGTCTCTTACTTTGAGTGGCTTTTTCCAGTGGCCCTTATTATCAATTCTGCTTAGACAGAAGTGAGTTTCACAATATCTGTTGAAAGGATGAATAAAAGGATGCATTATGGAGATGCTGAGCAGCCCTGGTCACAACTCCTCTTTATTGGCTCTTCCTGGTACCTGCTTTTCTCTTCTTCCCTCTCCTTCCACAGGGAAAGTTAAAGGCCATTATTAACCACTGGTCTACCGCAGAGACTTCTGTATCTTTTCTCTGTTAAAGACATCTTAAAATATTTTCCTCTCATGGAGCCTATTTCTCAAAGTATTTAACTTACCATTTTTACTAAATACTGGATCATTTATCTCTCCCCCATCTTTTATTAGATGAATTCAAACTACAACTGCCAAACAGGAGTCTCTGTATTACACGACCAGTGAGCTCACAAAGTCAAAAGCAAAAATTGTCCACCTATGCATCTTATTATCTAGGGAAAAATGCACAAATTCTCTTAAGATTTTTTTCCTTTGACCCCATTCAAGAACCACCAGTTGGTAACCACTGGTCAGGAACACTGTTAGCACGCGTTGAATTTTACTTATATATCTTTCGTGATAGCAATTTGCAAATCTACTAGAACTCACTGCACATGCATGTCCTAGCACTGCTACCTTTAGAACTGACTGATGCTCCGACAACAAGGTGACTCGCCCCTTCTCTATATTAAAGATCTTACTTATAGTCCCAAACTGTAAGAAGGCATTAAATTGGAAAGCTTTCAGTTTGGACAGCATTTGCAATTTTAAAAGAAGATAAATCTCTCTAAGGAGTTAACATGATCTGTGAATGGGGGACATGCTAGGAATCAGATATCCTAATGAACCTTGTCTTACTCACTTGAAATGGAGAATTAACCGATTCTTTTAAATAATTCAGAAATCTAAAATCAAAGGGATAAGGTACAAATTTCTATTGTATTGCACAAAAATGGGGACTGGAAATAAACTCATTTTTATGTTTTCAATAAAACTACATTCCTACATCTTTTCCAAGTGAAATACTTTCAAATTTATTGGCAATCATAATTGTTTTATGCCATCCAACAAATACAATGGCATCTGGTATAAACACCTTACAACTACTTTTATACACTCCACTTCTACCACAAAAATCAAACGAAAATTTAGTCCATTGTTTAAAAATATTCACTGTTGATCCATACAGGAATAGTGCTTGAGACTGTAGGAAAAAGAGTAAAAATGTTCATATGAAAAATAAGAACATTATTTTTCCAAAAGAATGTAATTTTGTCCTCAAAATTAAAAACAAGAAAACAACACATTCCAGATTGCCATCTAGCACAGGGTTTGTTTCCATGAAGCAAAGAGGTGGATGAAAGAAAGGTAGACTACACTTTATTGTGTATCTCCTATGAATCACTACAAGTTCTGGGCAATTTATATATACACACATCCACAGAGATATATCCATATACATAATCTGCATAGAAGCAGTCCTTTTAGTTCCGAGGATTAATTAAGCCTGTGGGTGCCTGAGAAAGGCTGAGGCAGATACCTAAGAGTATGAGATGCTCATCCTAGATGAGCGAACAACAAGGGGGAGGAAAGGAATGAACACTGCTTAAGCTCAAAACAGAAACTAAGATACATTTCCGGAAAAGGTGATGACATCCCACCTTATAAATGAGGAAACACAAGTCCAAGAGTTTGTCCAAATTTATGTCATGAATAAGTTACAGAACTAGAGTTTGAATACTGTTCTTTCTATAATATAAGGTCATGTTTAAGCAATTAGCCTCTGACATGTAAGTTTGAAAACTCTGTTCTGTGAGTATTCTTTCTGCCTTCCTGACTGTAGGAAAGCTACCTAAATTCTTTTGTGTCTCAGTTTCCTCATCTGTAAAATGGGTACACTAATAATACTGATCTCCAAGAGTTGTATTAGAGTGAAATAAGATCATGAATCTAGAACTCTTGGCACAGTGCCTTGCTGTGGTGGCCATAAAAATGAGCTGCTCATATCCCATGTGACAAGAAGCACCACTGCCTGACAACTCCAATCTCTCCCCTCTGGATTTACCACCATGTTTATTCCAGAGAGCTTCCTCCAGGCTCCCTGTAAATGATTAAAAAGAAGAGGATACTAACACATACTGGTTCCTATGGGAAGAAAAAAAAAAACAAAACAAACTTTGTAACAAGTGACTTTATCTCAAAGACTTTCCATTGGCCTGTACAGAACTTTCTTAGACGCTCCCGGAAGTCCAGGATTCTTCCTCCCCAGTCCTCCTTCCGTTCCTCTCTCCTCTCACAGGTATCAGATCAGTATTGCAGTCTGAAGCCTCTGCAGCCAACCTGGCTCCCTCCCTTTATAGCTCACAGATTCTAGCCCCCAAAATCCCTGAACATCTAATTCCATAAGGGCATATTCTTCTTGGGAGACCTAAACTACCACACCAGCACATGGAAAACCCACAGCAAATGTGAGCTATTATCAATAGCAGGACTGTTACCTGCAAATTCATTATTTTTGTCATTACCTGGCTCCAAAGCTCAACACAGTTTAACCCTCATTTCCAAAAGTGCTTTCCTTGAATCTGTGGACATTATCCTTTCTTAAAGTTGGAGGGTACAAAGACCACATCATATTCTTATAACACATTCAAACATGTTTTGTCATAGCTAGCAAAACAGTCCTAAATGAGAACATAATATATATTTAGATTCCTGTAGAGCATAAAGAAAATAGCTCTGTCAATTTTCAAATCAACCTAATGGTCTTTTCTGTACCTTACTTTTGAATGTGGACTTTTTCAGTGCTGTGTGATTTGACTGATTTTCTACTTTCACCATCTTTCATGAGGTGAAAGTCTGCCAATGACTAGGACTTGTGACAAGGTATACTCCCTTTGAAGAAGTGACTCACATGATGTCCCTGCGCCTTACTCAATTACAGTTGCAGTAATTAAACTTACACACTGACCTGGATGGGTTGAATGGCTCTCAACTACAGTATTGTACCTACTGACTATGCCACACAAATGGCTTATTGTTCCAAGATAACTACTGGGCTACCGGCAGATGCAGAATGAATGGAATTTAAGCAGTTGAGTCATTAGGACTTCGTGATACTCTTCCCAGGTCTCATTTCCAGCAGGTTAAATTCCAGTGGTTTGACCCTTTGTGATCACTGAAATTATCACAGACTGATTGAACCTTTTCTGGTACTGCTGTTACTGCTGCCCATGTAACCTCCATATGAGTGTGCAGAGAACGAGGACTGGTGGCCAGATAAAATACATGACTTGGTTTAGATAAACAAGTCCTTTTGTGTAATAAATAGAGCCCATGTAATACTAAAATAGTTATTTGTTGTGGTTCTGCAAAGCAAATTTAACTTGGTATCTTGTGTTTTTATTTGCTAAATCTAGCAACAATTGGGAGGGAAAAAAAATCAAGCTTCGTGGTCATGGACTTGAGACCTGAGGATTTACAATTAAACAGAGTCCTGAGATAAGGGTTAAACTGCAGCCCCACAGATTTAGATGTCCATTAAATGAAAAAAAGAATTGTTTGCATGAGAGAAAATGTGAAGCCAAATGTCGTATGCAAGTGACTCTGTTTTCAGTAATGTATGCATAAGGGAAAACCTTTGGGGATACTAAAAGATACTGCCATGGCAGATTACAGTCTCCTTCTTTGACAATGCTATGAATTAGGTCTTTTTGCTTTGTTCACCACTCAACATTAAGTATCTAACACAGCACAAGGGCTCAGGGCATATCCACCACATCAAGAAATGAATGGATTTGGTATGTGCATTCCCTTGTCGAGCATATTATAGTTTATCAAGGATTTGCCATGTCTTTCCTTGGCCAACAAAGTTCAGCATAATTTGGCTTCCTGCTATCCCTGTCGCCAACTGGTCTTCTTTCATTTATGTACCACAAGCCACCCTAACCCTGACTGTTCCTCCAACATCCCTCTGGATCTTTCCATTTACTGTTCCCTCTTTCTAGAAGAAAAGTCCCAAATATCTGCATAGTTCTCTTCTTTACCATCATCAAGTCTTAGCTCAAAAGTCAACAGGTCAAAAAGGCCTTCCCTGACCACCTTCTGTAAAATAGTGCCCTACACTCCACTGTTTAGCCCTTGTGTGTGCATGTGTGCTAGGTCACTTCAGTTGTGTCCAACTCTGTAGCACCCCAGGCTCCTCTGTCCGTGGGATTCTCCAGACAAAAATACAGGAGTGGGTTGCCATGCCTTCCTCCAGGTGATCTTCCCGACCCAGGGATGGAGCCATGTCTCTTTTGTCTCCTGCATTGGCAGGGGGTTCTTTACCACTAGCGTCACCTAGAAAGCCCCGTTTTTCCTTTATCTAGCTTTGTTTTTCTTCATAGTATTTAACACCACTTGTTATATTATGTGTGTTTTCTTCCAGCAGAGATGCTATCTGTTTTACTCAGTAAATCTGGTTCTGAGAATATGTCTGATAAATATTTGTTGAAACAATGAATGAAGCCTCTTCGCCTTTACTAGACTACCAGGTCCTCCAGAACAGGAAGTCTGATCCATGTCTGCAGTCCCTCAGTGCATCCTGTACATAGTCCAAATGGACCCAGCAGATTCTTAATGACGATCTGAGCGCCCCAGGTGGCTCAGTGATAAAGAATCTGCCTGCCAATGCAGGAGACGCAAGAGATACAGATTCAATCCCTGGGTTGGGAAGATCCCCTGGAAAAGGGAATGGCAACTCACTCCAATATTCTTGCCCGGAGAATCCCATGGACAGAGGAGCCTGATTGGCAGCATTCTATGGGGTCGCAAAGAGTTGGACATGACTGAGTGACTGAGCAAGCAGATGACTTATAAGAAAATTGAGGTGCAGGTCTTTAAGTGGCTTGGACAACTGATTTCTCCTTAACAGATGCTCAGTGTCAGGCTTATAATGGCAGCTCTCCTTTGCTAATCTGACCTATCCGGAAGCTGTGATTTGGCTTCTATTTGTTCATCTCTTGAGTTTACAAATGCAGCTTGCTGAGAAGCTCTCTGGTTGCAAAATACCTACAGAGATCTAAGAAAACACTGACTTTCCTTCATGGAGAGATTGTTGGAAATCTATTCCTATTTTGCTAGGATTCACCACAACATCCTTTATACTTCTCTCTTTGGATATTCGCCATACGATGCCTGTGGATAAGGCATATGAGACTCCCCTGTTCTCTTTGGGTTGAAATCAACCAGTATAGAACTTAATAATTGAGAAGGGGCAGAGTAATCTGTAGTAAATACTACCCCTCCCCTCACCTCAGTTTGCACTATCCCAGTAGATTTCCTTAACGACAAGGCAATGCCAAGGGAACAGAGTTGCCTGGAGCTGAGTGAAACCTGAAGAAGAGAAAAAGAATGAGGAAGCTGTAGAGGGAAAAGGTGCCAAAAGTCCTTGTGGCCACATGAATTTTTCTAGCAGACAACTAATCAATCTGGATTAGCAGCTCCAAATCCCCAAATAAATTATTTATATTGCATTCAGTTTACTAACATGATCCACAAATGGATAATTCTTTCCCCAAAATAATATACAGGATTTAAATCAACAAATTCACCCTCAAGTGTCAAATCAGACCCTATTATGTGTGGCAAAGAGACCTTATACACTATTCCTGACCCAAACTAGCCTCCCTGATAATTCACCATGTGGATTTTTCAGTGACAGAGAGAGGTGCATGAAGGCAACCATTAGGAGCGCGCTGCAGGTCCTTCTAAGAAGATCTGCCAAAGGGTTCTATCAGGGCCTGTCTCGGGTTCAAACACAGGGAACAGAGAACAGCGCAGGTGGTGTTGCCCCTGAATATCAGGTGCACCACCCACCACAACTTCTCCACGCCACTGTGATTTGATGACGGCCCCTCATTTGATTTCTTTTCTGAGCCCAATTCAAATATGAACAGCATTGCTTCCTGTTTTGAGAATCAAGATCGATGGATATATTTACACAATCCCATATAAATTATAAACAAACACTTAAAAACCCTTTTCTATTTGCAATGTTACATCCAAACGATTGTTTCTCCTGGACCACGAGTCATAGACACAGAACAAATTTGAGAACCAGAAAGACACCCCTTTATGTCTTCTTTCCTCTATACAATTTGCACGTGAGGGATTGGTGGCGGGGGATTGAGTTGCGGGGATGGGGGTAGGGGTGGTTGTGTCTGAAACAGACCACCCAGCCAGCCCATTTCAGAATTTGGAAATTAGGGGAATAGGAGTCTAAAACATTCCCTATTTTGGCTACTAGCCAACCACTTAAAGTCTGTTCACCTAGTTAACCTGTATATGTAGACAATAAAATACCCCTAATGTGAGAAGTAAACTACTTCTTTAAAATGACAGTTTTCCTCCTTCTCTTTTTCAGTTGAAAAGGCTCTTTTACTACCCTGGATCCTGTGGTAAGTAAAGCTCAGGGTACTCTACACTGTGTTAAGCCTGTGGGGGAAGCCTCCAGTCTCACCTGGTACCTCATCTTTCTAAACGCAAGATTCAAGAATTTACTTTGTTTGGAGGCATTTCTAAAGAGCCCCTGCAAACAATGATGGGTCACATTTGCTAACAATATTTAAGGAAGCACAATTCACCTGGTCTCAGACTGACATTTTAGATTAAACCAAATTCTAGTTCCCCGGTCTCTAAAACAAGACAGACTAGCTCCATCTCATTGCTGAAAATTCATCAGTCAGAATTTAATTACACAGATCTGGAAACCAGAAGGCATTTAGGTTTTAATGTTTCCCTGAGTTGGGACCTTTACAATATTTAGAATATTGATCATTACTGTTATTGCTGCTATTTTGGTGGTCACTCTACTGTGTCTGTCCCTGCAGGGTTTTTGGAAAGAACACTGCTGAGAATAACTGTTGCTAGGTAATTGTAAGAGAAAGTCATGCAAATTATGAAATATTGACAAGCTTTATTTACAAGTCAATGGTGCTAGAGTGCTCCTGCTTTCCCAATAAAATGCTAACTGTTCAGCTGTGCACTGCCTTCAAAATTCCTAAAATGACACAACTAAAATGACCAATAATCAAAATAGTTCCTGAAACAGCAGTCCATTCAGTAGTAAGAAACAATTCTCAGCATCTAGAATTATGAATTTTATTTTACCTTCCAACTACGTACTAATATTATAATATCATACTGCAATATATCTCCTATATATTTGAGGAAGTAAAGAGAAAAACGTTAAAGCAGAAGGCCTGAAATTTGTAATGAAAATATTATCAGGTAAAAGAATGTTTGTCCAAAAGAGAAATATAAATTTATATTTCTTATCTCACCACCAAGTTACAGAGTGAATCCTGCATACACATCTTAAGTCAGGAAGTCAGTATCCTTGGAAGTTATTTATACTGAAATACTCAAAATACAGAAACGAGTTACTAATAACCAATGAAATACTAACAACTGAGATTCCCTGTTCATCTAGCAACACTTAGCAACAATACCTAGTTTGGTGATACAAGATGGGAAGGACATAAACAAAGATGCTGAACATGAACTCGAGATCCAACCAATACTCCAGGGTGATTTTTGAACTGGCAGATAGAGCTGGAAATTTTCAAAATCTGGGGCAAACATCGTGATTAATGGCTTTCTACTGACTGCAAGTGGCCCATCTGAGAGTTGAGGCCACCAACACATATGCAACTACCAGGTAAATGAGGAAGAGTAAACATGATTAAACCTAAAGAAAATGATCTAAACACCAACTCTGATTTCCTGCTATAAATATCACCTTTTAAAAACCACTAAGATGAGATTATTATTATTAGCAGCTTGTACAAGTGATGAGAGATAGTAAATAGGAAAAACAAAATCCAATCAAATACATGTGAACACAGCTTTTCTTTTTCTGGCAGGAACTGTCCATTGTCTTCTCTGGTTTTAGCTAAGGGTGCATGCACAGGGAGCCCCGATTGAGGATGCGCTTTCAGAATGCCAGTGCTGGACAATGCTATGCCCTCAGCCACTGCCTCAGCGTGGCCCCACGGAGGTGTGCCTGGAATGAAGTAGGAGGGCTATCACATGAGCTTCTCCCTCTTGAATGCCTGACCTGATGCCACACAGAACGCAAGCTTTAGAGGACTGTTCGCAGGCCCTGCAAATACTGAGGAAGCACTGCCACAGATACTCTTAACAGTAGCCAAATTACCTCCTGGGAATTCACAAAGGTGGTATGAGTAGATCTTCTAAGCCAAGGTCTAACATATAAGGCTTAAAACCTTCAGGAGCTCTTGAAAAGCCAGAAAGGGGATTTCTGTAACATGCAAAAGGATTAAATGAATAATAACAGTCAGGCTGAAAACTTGGTTGGATTCCATTCGTTATGGTCATCAACCATCAACATGATGGCATTTTGTATCTTTGCTCACACCTGCTCATTAGGGTGGGGTGAGGGTGGAGTTACAACTTGATCTACTATGTCCATTAGAATAGCCCCGAGCTTTGGCTTCCCAGCACTATTAGTCATATCTGTGTATGTATGCTCACTTGTCACACATGTACAACTATACAACTTTCCCCCACAACCAAATCAGATTTCAACTTCTTCAGGGTTTTTATTTTTTCTTAAAAACCTCTTGGTAAATCAATAGTGAGCAAATACTCAAAAACTATGTACCACTGTACAACTTTCCCCCATACTCAAATTAGATTTTCAACTTTTCCAGGGTTTGTTTGTTTGTTTTCCTTAAAAGCCTCTTGGTAAATCAATAATGAGCAAATGCTCAAAAACCATTTGGGGATACTGACAGTTTATTTGTCTACCTATTAATTTTAATAAACATTAGGTATGTGTCATGCTCAAAGCATCCGAAATTGGTTATGAATTCCATCCATCAACAGCTTATAGTTTTTAATAAGGCAGATTCTATTTGGTTTGTTCCAAGGAAAAATTCAGCCAAAATTAAAGACATCTAAGTGAAGTCCCTTCTTTCTAGAATAACCTTCTTGGGCATTCATTCTGAAGGCCCTAGCAACTCTGCATCACTTCTGTAGTTCTCAACTCCTGAGAGGTAAATAGAATGTGAAGAACGGAACTAAACAACAAAATAGATATGCCACCATAGGGATTATGGACAGATTTAAGAGACTTAAACCTGACATTTCAGAACAGGGTAGGTATCTACAAAAGATGTCTCTATAGGGTCTTGGTTTATTGCCGACACTCTTCCTCTTTCTACTCCACGTCTCCCAGCTTGCTTCCTTTTGAATATGTGTATCTCATTACAGATCCGAGCTTTAACTGGAGAGTACTGACGGTTATTTTTGAATGCTTACTATGAACCCACATTACGCTGTTTTACAGCGTAACAAAATTCTCATTTTGTTACTCAGGAGCTAGGATCTTTCAGTGTTCCTATTTTACTGATAAGAAGACAGATTGGGGCAAAACCTTACTCAAAGTCACCCAGCCTTCCTTTCATTTGAACTCAGGCCTGTTTGACTCTAGAGGTGGAGTTCTGAATCATTACATTATACCAGTGTTGAGTTTCAGTGATTCTGACATTTTATCTCTGGGTTTCAGATAATTCCTTCAAAATTCCCATGTAATACTCTAATTGGACAAAGATTTGTTTTCTTTTACAGTTGAGTCTTAAGGGAGTACAAGAAAAGAAACCAAAAATTCTGTAGAAATAAAGAAACTAGTTGGGCAGGGAAGAAACAGCTGCATCCACTTTAGGTAAAGTTACATGGCCTAGTTTATGGTTTTGGATGAAACAGCATGTTACCATTTGTCTATTCATTCTCCATGGCTTACTAGGAAAATACCATTCGTTTCCCATTACCTTTCTCTTCAAGAGCTAGGATAAAAAGAATACTATTTCCCCTCGATATATACATAAAGAAGGAATAATGAGTTCCCACTTAAATTGAAGATCAGAGTCTGCCACTTCTTCATCCACCAAGATTTCAAAAGTTCTTTTAAGAGTTTTGTTGATACATTTATGAGTGTTCTCTTCTTAAAAACAAAAATGAAACAAACAAACAAGCAAAAACCTTTCAGGAACTCATCTTCCATAACCTGGGGTAATGAAAATGAAAGAAGACTTGGTCAAAGCAACCCCAGAAAGTCATCTAATGCATCTAAATACCTAGTCCAGAAAACTTCATTTATTTTCCTTCAGGGATTATACATCCTTAAAAGAGAGGAAAAAATAATAATTTTTTCCTCAAATAACTTTATCTGAGATTGACAAAAGGCAGAAAGAGGAAACTGAAGAGGCTGGTGTTCCTCTAGTCTGAACTCCAGTTGGAACTGTCTAAGATGAAGCAACATCTCTTTCTCTGAAATAAATAGAAATTTGAAACACAGGAATTTATTATTGTCTCTCCTGGATATTAATACTTTCTTTCTTTGAACTCACATGATCCTTCCCAAACGGTGCTGTGAATCCTTGAGGTGGCACCAAGAGATCTGTGGTTAACAATGAACTTGGCTAGTCTCTCCTCGTCTTTGGCCGAAAAATTCAGGCTCAATCCTGGTTGCTTTTTGGAATGGGAAATGCACAATATCGGTATTACAGCAGCTCCAGAAAGGCATGCCAGGCCTCTCATGCTCTCAATTTATATTTGCATGTGAACAGCTTGTCGGCCATTTTATGAAGACAGATGAATCGCAGGCCTGCAAGAGGGGCGGCCAGACCCAAACACGAAAGCCACACACCCCAGCAGCCCACCAGTTCTTAACAGTGAAAATAAAATGAATATCTCCGGACACAACTTCAAGCAGATTATACATAAATATATTGTATGTAAAAAAGAGATATATAAGCCATCACCTATAAGTCAAGTGGGAAATAAAGAGTGAAACTAGTCTATAAATATCACTCTTTAAAATGTCAACAAAAAATAAGATGTAGCTGTTTATGACACTAAAAACAAGCCTTCAGAGGTCCCTTTCTCTCTCTCTCTCTTTTTTTTAATGCCTGCTGTGAAAAGACAACTTTGATACGTAAAATACCACCAAAATACCAGGATGAGGAGAGGAATAGCAAGACAGTGTATATTTAATATGGGAGCCCAGCAACACTGTAGAGAATTTCTGAGGCTTGGGAAATGAACAAATCCTGAGAAATCAGTGATAGGCTATTCAAAGTGATAAAATCAATTCTCCACCCCACAACACTGACATAATTCAGTTTACCTATCTATTCCAAAAGATCGGGTGGAGATCAAAACAGAAAAATAGAACAACAAAAATAAGACAGTTGGGAGGAATGAGTTCATTTTAAGTAAGTGAAAAACAAAGTATGGTAGGATTACACTAACTAGAAAAATAATACAAGGAATACTGAACAACAGCCAACTTTTATTTAGTGTAAAGTACTATGAAAGATAATACTGTGAGCATGTTATATATATTATCTTATTTAATTCTTCAACATGTCAGTAATATTATTACTGTACCACTTCAAAAGAGAAATAAATCAGTACTATGAGAGGGTAAATAATTACAAAGGAAAATTACAAAGGAAAGAAAGAATTGAGGTACAATTTAAACACAGGTCTGACACCACCGCCTGAGCTTTTAGACATAGTGCCATATTCCCTTCGAAGGTCCTTCACGGTCAAGTTACTATTAGAGGCTTCAGCTCTTTCATCAAGGAAGAGCACTATGGAATTTTATGAGATTATATCCATGAAAGTGCATAATACAGTGTTTACCATGTGATGAGTACCACTAGTTCACTTCTCAGTTTTTATTGAAACCGATGGTTTTACTCAAATTCTAACCTATGATAACTGTTTTTGTCCTTGGAACACATATACTATACACTTAGTATTTTAGTGGATACTATTATGTTTATATATAAAGTGTGTATTCTAGGTTAATCAAGTTCCTGCAATATACAGCTTATACATTTATGCAATTGACAAATTTTATACTGTCATGTACCCTTACTGTTTTAGACAACATAAGGTGAAAATCTTTCAAAGGCAGACATCATTTTCTTACACTAATTATTTAGCAGAAGCAAAAATCTTCCAAAAGGCCTCAAAAAAAATACTTGTCAGTCAATAAACTTAAATCATTATGAAGAAGATCGTGGATCACTTGCCACATTAAAAGGAACTGAAATAAAAAGGCATTGGCTTCTCACTTATGCTGTAAATGATACTGATCAGGTAAATCAACCCTGCCTCAAACAGTAACCAACTTTCTTGGGAACGAAGGCTCTTAAGAGTACCCTGATAGAGTTTGTGGCTGAGGGGAAGGGTTTGGGGCTGTTAGAGTGACCCAGAAAACTCCTTAAGTTCTCAAAAACTGTTCCTAATGTGTGGGCCACCCACTCGGGCAGACCTTGAAATCCTCCTACTTGGTTGGCTGCTGGCTACCATGGACTCTCAGAGCAGCAACCAGAGTCCCAAACTAAACTTACCATTTTCTGGCTGGTCCTTAATGTCAGCATCACTTGGCTGGCTGGGACTTTCAGATTGACTTGAATCTGAAAAACATAAAAATACGGCCAAAAATTACAGGGTCTGTGAAAGAAAGTGGATCAGAGGTGGCAGACTTGCTCAAAAGGTTCAGCATGTAAACCAGGAGTGAGAACATTACAGAAGTGCCATGATGATCAAAAAAGGAAGAAAGAAAAGACAGGGGGAGAAGGGCAGCAGCCGCAGCAGCCCGTGCCTTCAGAGAGGACTCCCGGTTCTGTTTACACCTCCGGCAGCACTTGGCTTGCGCCAGATCATAACTTAAAACCCTTCAGAAACCATCCTCCTACACAGAGACCCTTTCCAAACTGCTCTTCTCCATTATTTATACACTAGAGTCTGATAAAGACTTCATCCTTCATTACACACATCTGAAGCTTGATTCAGAACATAATAAAGTGTCAAAACATATTTTGAAGCTGGTATATAAAAGCAACCCAAACAACAGAAACAAGTTCTGTTGATATTTAGCTCCGTATTACAGCAACAGACTATGCAGACTAACACCATTAAATACTAGAATCCTAATACTCTAGCGCCTTTTCTTAAAATAACAGCATCACTCAAAGACATCTTTCTAAAAGGTATACATCTCCCCTCACTTTGTAAGTATTATTTTCCTCTTGTACTGATGCATCTGGGAGATTCTAAAGGGGCTTGTGAGCAAAAACAGGTTCTTGCACACCTTTATTGGATCGCATTTATTTTTTATTTTACTTTTAAAAATACAATCATTTTTAAACTAAAAATTTAATCCAATCAATTTAAGTTCTAAATGAGACAATTTAAAGTAAAATATCATTTTATTGTAAGATGAGATAAACAAGCTGGATCAAAAACTTTCATAGAATTAGAAGCATACTTATGATACATTTTCTTGGTGAGAGGAGAAAAAAGTCAGGCAAACTATTTCAAGGAGAGATTTTTTTACCTAAAGCATTTTTCTGAGACTTGAAACAGTATATAACATTATCGAAAATCAAAAAATTTTCTAGAAAAATCTCTGTATCTATGGAAAGCCTGGATCTACACTTTACCTTGAGTTCACAGGGTTAGAACGGGCTATCTAAAATCTGACCACATTTCAGCAAGAAGTTCAATGCAAGATCAAAAGGTCATGACACTTAACTGTGATTAAATTGAAAATATTACTTCTATTTCACCAATAGAGTTATAGCTTTAGCATTTTCTTTCTTGGAGATACTGCACAAAGGAGTAGTACTACTAGTGACCCTAGGTCGAGAAGCACTAATTTATTACTGTAAGAAAGACTCCCTGCTTTTAGGCAAATGCAGATTTTAATTATTGGAAAGCACTTTTTAAAAAATATCTATTTAAAATTTTTTAGATGCTCTTAACCTGGTGCATAGAGCAAAAATTCTAGATTGATTCAAAGGTTCAAATGTGAAAATCTGAATTTTTATTTAACTCTGGCAAAGTGATAGCTTTTTATCATAATGTAACAATAGCCATAGTGAAGACACAAACCAAAAGTATTACAGTATTTCTCAAAAAACTTTAGAGAAATTCTTCAGAATGAACCACAAAGTTAAATACAAAGTCTGCACTGAAAATTGGAATATAAATTTATATAGGTCACTTTTGAAATTTTAACTCAATCAATTAATATTCCATTTACAGCAAGTGATTTTAAAATATGGCATGACTACCTTCTCTTTTTCTAAGGGAATATTCTGTAACTTTGAAATTAAAAATTATAAATTAAACATTCATATAAGTAATTCAACATGTTTTAGGAGAAAGGCATACCTTCATTATTTGTGTACTGGAAAATTTTAAACCATTAATATCCACAATTTAAATCAGAGAAAATATCTAAGTTTGTCTTAGGGAAAGTTAAAATTCTTCTTGATCATGTGGCAATATAGATACCTAAAATTTTGCCAAACAGAACATTTTCTTTGGAATAAGACTAGTAAACCTAACTTTCTATCTGAGAGCTTAGTCAATGTTCTTTTTTTTGGTGTATTAATGTCTTTATGATAATTATGTTATTATGAATAATAATATATGATAATAATATATGAATAATAATGTTCACTTCTTTGTGAACACAAGGAAAAATTTTTTATCTCAATTAATTTAAATATACCATAGCCAATTACTTTTCTGAATTTTATCTATCAATATTAAGGCAAAAGAAATAATGAAAGATCCCTGTGTAACTCAATTTCCCCACAATAAAATAGGATCACTGCTAAAAAAAAAAAAAGAAATAATGAAAGATCCAAACAACTGTCTTAATAATCTAAAAGTGGACTTCTTTGCTCTTTGAAATTTTCTTTTACATTTGTCACCCTATATTTATAGAAAAGATAGCATAATTACAGAAAACATGAATAGCAACAGAAGATGGCAATAGATATGTTCAAAGAAAGTTTAAAATTCCAAGCCACAGAAAAAGAAGCAAACAAACAGCAAACGGCTGAGCGGCAGGAAAACAGCTCAGAGTTGGTCTGAAAGGGGCCGCAGCATTCTTGTGAAAGCTCAGCTACAAACACTGGAAGAGGCATCTAGCCAAACTGAAAACGGAATTTAATTTCCCAGTTTTATTCAAAAGCTGGGGATACTGTTCTCCACCAGAGGACTGCATACTAAAATACACCATCCTGGTAACAGACAGGAAAAGCCAAAGATCTACAAGAAAAGTTAAATGATCTTAAAACTTAATTATTTTCTACCATGGGCCATTTAATGCCATTTCTTTTTTGAACCAACGAGGAACAAAATTACCCAGTCCTGGTGCAATTCTTGCTGAGGACGCATGGACTCTTTGGTATTACAAAAGGTCACTGATGCTGTTATGTATGGAGCCAAGCAGGTGACCAGAATTATAAATTAATTTCTACCCATAAGTAATTGATACAAAGGAAAGATCTCTTTCCTAAGTATTTGCATTAAAACACTATCATGAAGGCAAAAACTTAATTTAATTTTCTCCTATGCATAGTTGGTAGAGACCTGTCAGAAGCCAAGGTAACTTCACATCTTACTTTTGGGGACAATTATCACATGGCCTTTTGATTCCCAACACCTGAAATAATTAGAGGCCCACAAAAAAATTCACCTGCATAGAATTGGGTGCCTTTCTTGTACCTGAGTCCCCCATGGCAGCAACTTTCTCTGGTTTCCTGGTTGAAAGCCAGAAGATTTGTATATTACAGTGAAGAGAATATTATTTAAAATGTGTTTAAATGATGGAGTTGGAAATGCCATTGTGAGGAAGTACATTAGGGTTATCAATTTTTTTCCCATCCAGGGATTTGTTTTTTGTTTAAGGAACCTTAGACTTCAACCTAACCTTGAAAAGCAATTTTTCTTTTGGTTTCTAAAAAATTTATGAGCAGAAATTTAAACCTAAAATAGACAGGGTTTTCATATAGGAGACTGGATTGAGACCTCTTAATTGAACTGGTAGTCATCTATCTATGCATTTTTATGGCGCCTACAGCTATACTGCTGGAGTACTCAGACAAAGATATTTCACTATCAATATAATCACTTGGGAAAGGAATAAAATAAATCCTAATGCCAACACACTAGCCTGAGCTTCCATAAGCTTGTGCAGTGCAGGAACAGAATCTTGTACTGGATTTACTACTTATGCACGGATCCAGTCCCCCTCCCCTCAATTCTGCTCCCCTTCAACTTGGAACCTCAAAAGAATACCCCTTTGGGGATGGTGAAGAGTGACAAAAACAGGTCAATAGGGTAAAACTGATTGGGCAAAAATACAGACATCACTTCCATGTATTTTGTGTTCTTCTCCAGGCATGAAGCAAAGATGGAATGTTGTTAAATCTTCCTGGTGCCCAACCCAGAATTCAACTTTTCCTCTCTCCTCTCTCATTGGCCATACATCTCTTACAGTGTGACTTACATTATGTTGCACTAAGGTATTTCTCAATGATATTGCATGAGAATCTGAACTCCGTGAGAAAATAATTC
Source organism: Dama dama (assembly GCF_033118175.1). NCBI lineage: Eukaryota > Metazoa > Chordata > Mammalia > Artiodactyla > Cervidae > Dama > Dama dama. Next base: position 81,766,817 of record NC_083700.1, read on the forward strand.
CTTTCTTATTCTAGTCTTAGGTCCAATACCTTCCAAGAGTACCTGGCCCAGCCAAGGATTTGATAACCACAGAACTAAAAGGATGAATTTTCACTTGTTCAGCCTTCTAGTGCTGAACCACTGCCAGTGACTGAAAATACACTAAGTTTACACCTAAAAGCTGACTGGGACTTACAAAATGAAAAAGGAGGGCAGAAAAGGTCTCTATTCCTGCTTGATGTCCCCCTTCGTGGGACCTGGCAAGGAGGAGAGGCACATCCCTCTGGTTCATGGCTGGGAAATCTTGCACGACATTTAGAAGTTGCAGACAATCACCTCCTCTGATCCCCTGGCCGACACATGGCAAGAGGCTTCTCAGAATAATAAGAGCTGAGGATGGTGTCTGACACATGAAAGGCCCCCAGAAATGTGTGCAGGCTAAAATGATGGATGGCAGAAATAGTTCACACGTTCAAAAAATCCCAAGATAAGAGAGATTCTGCCATATTCTGAGGCCCGAAGAGGACCTCAAAATCCTAACAACCGCTGTTGTGAATAGCTGATAAAAGAAGGGCAGCCACACAGTGGTGGGGAGCACTTCCCACCCTGAAACAAACCAGTGTAATTCCTATTCAGTCAACATGAAATCAACAAAAGTCTCCAGACCCCAAAAGTACAAATCCAGGTTCCACTGGAAAAGTAATTTCGCTTAAGTTCAAGCTCCCTACATGCATACTGATTTGGCTAAAGGCGAAGCTTGAAAAGGCTTTGTTAGAGTTTTGTGTCCGGTTTTAAATCTCCCAAATTAAAAGGTGATACGAAGAAGAAATGAGAAGGCATCCAGAAACAAAAATGAGTTAGTGGAGTGAAAGAAAGAAAGTGAAAATGCCGCCAAAAAAGAGATGGAGTTGTTGTTTATAGTGTGAAAAAGGAAAGGCAAAGTCAGGAATGAATCCCTTCCTCCAACTAAATGAAGCGTTAGGAATGCTCCTGGGGTAAAAGAAAATGAGGTATAGGGTGATTATACTCTGAATATAAAAAACGGTTACCCTCTAGGATTGTGGCCCTGAAAGATTTTCAAAATTTAGGTAGGCTTTTTTTTTTTTTTTTTCCTTACAGAGGTTTGGAAAGATAAGTAGTTTGCAAAAGAGTCAAACCAAAGAATCCAAGATTCATTTTTTCTACATCTGTGATGTTATAGAAACCTATTTCTGATTGATAATCTAAGGCTTAGAATTACTCTACTTTGATCATTCAGTACCATAAGACATTTATTACAGTAAGAAAATCTAGAAAAATGGCTATAATAGATGCATTTTGCTTATCAGTCTTATAGCTGCAGTTATAAAAGAAGTATTATTGTAGCACTTTATAATCTTTAGGAATATTGTCTATGTTTTTCCAGTATCACCATGACCTTAAAGACAGAGGTGTGAGGAAATATTTTAAAAATCTTTATTTGAGAATGTAGAATGTCACTGCACAGTTGCACATATGTATATACAATCTGCAGCTTACAAGTAAACGCTGATGAATACAATACTATCCGCTAAATATAACATTTTCCATCATGGTCTGGCAAAGAACAAACAGAATTTTGTAATACCATCATTAAATCTAGACCACCAAAAATCTTCAATTACCACCAGCATTTTCAGAGAATGGATATAAATCTTTTAAGCTCAGTAAACAACCAAACCAATATTTAATGGCAATTAATGTATACAACTGTGGTCCACTTAATGAAAAATGAATATACAATAATCTGGTTTTTAAAACAAACAAATTATGAGATGAGTCACACCGTAAAAGTTTTCTTATCTTTTAAAATGGAAACAGTTCATGGTTCTTTAAATGGGACGTCTTAACTGTATTTAAAATACAAAATTTGGCCTGTGTAACTTTCCCAGTGAGCTAGAACTGCGTGTGTCATGATAATCACAGCAATCAAGGGATGCACGGCAAATCCTTCTTCACCAGAAGGGAGGTAGAGACGGGGCAGAGGGAAAGCCCTCATTCCAAAAGGACCAGGCTAGTTTGCACACGTTGGTCCCTGAATCCTCTAATCCGGATTCGGATGGAGCAGGAAGGCTGTGTTCATGTAGTAGCGACTTGGAAGGGCTCCACCAGACCACCCCAGGGGCTGCCAGCTGCTCAGGAGATTCACCCCCTCACCACTTCCGGGTATGGCATTTTCAGGGTTGGGATTAAAAGTGTTACATAATCTAGATGACTACAAATTTCCTTCTTGAAACTTATTTTTTTTTTACGTGTCTTTCTGAAGAAAAATATGTGAAATATTAAATTTGCAGGAATTAGATTTTTTGGCATTAATGCTGGTATTCTAGGCCCATCTGTTTAGTCGGGGCTGTGTATGATGATGAGACTGTTTAGGTTGAAGAGTGATTCAACTGTCTTATCACCTACTCATAAACGTGTTACTTGGCTACGTGCACAGGGAGGTTGTGGAATGATACACAGTTTTAACACATTGAGAGAAAAGTAAAATGGTTTCACCATTGTTGTGCTATGACACTGAGGGGGGAATCATTTCTAAGCTTTGAAAATTACAACTTCAGTCACTCTGAAAGTAAAGACCAAATGACTCAATCTTCAAACCTCAACCTTCGCATGAGACTGATTTCAAGTCATGATGGGCTTTTTCAGTGAAGTTATAAATGAAGTCAATGGCAAGAATGTGGTGATTATAAAGATGTGCAAGTGTGATACTTGAACACAATTTCTAATTTCTCATGTCTTCTTTGACAAGGGGCCATGACTGAAACAAACTAAAATGTTGAGGTAACCTTTGAATTTTGTTTTTCTCATAATAGGAGCTATGTTAAAATGTGATAGTGACCTGTTGATCACTTCAGAACTCACAGTAGTGAGTCAGCCTGGTTACCTACCCACTCATGTGTAAACAAAGACTTGCCTAAAAAGCCACAACTATAACACTATTGCATATCAGAACTGTGCTCAATTTCTCCTCTTGAGTCAGTTTTTTCACAAACAAAATGAATTATAACAGTAAGTTCTTGGAGTTCTTCAACAGAAGAAAACATACTTAAAGAGTACTTATATAGTCATCTATACAACTGGAAGTAGAAAAATTGCCTGTATACTTTCATGCTATAAAAACAAACATGTCAAATGAAAATGATGTATAATTTAGTTATAGTCTATACACATTATTTTCATGTATCTGGGTATCTGTCAAAAATTTATTAAAATAATAAAATGATCTCTTTGAGGATAATTATATTATTTAAGTTCAGTTAGTATTCTAAGGATTAACTTTTTTGCTATTTTCTTCATATTTCACTATAGAAAAGAGTATGAAATGTTAAAAAGACGAACCCTAAAAAAATCTCAGCTATATAATTTAATTACTCTGCATCTCAGTTTTTTCATCTGTAAAATGGGGACACTAATGACTATTTTGCCTAATTTAATAGAGTTGTCATGTGGATCAAATAATGCAAGAAAACCCGGTTTTGAAACTGTAAGATCCCCCCCCAAAGAAATGTACATTTACCTCTGCAATATAAATCTTCCCATCCATAATACATTTTTGCTTCTTTCAAAAAAAACGCAAGCCAAACTTACACATGACATGATTCTGGTATAAAACATCAGCGTCAGAGTCCTGGTTTTAAAATAAAGGTTCTTAATTCCCATATTCTGGGAAAGAGATTATCTCTGATAATGGAAATGTAAATCTCAGCTTGCCGTTGTTTATTCCAGACAGACATTTGTGTGTTAAGTCTGTTTATCAGGCAACACTTTGTCTAAGCCAGGAAGTAGTCAGTCTTGGTAACAAGATGTATGCAAATGAATTTCCCATGAGTCCCCACAGCAAATTGTAGTAAGAAAAAAAATTTCTTGTTACTCTACCAGAAAGAAGCCACCTCAAAAGTAGACTAGAGACACAGCACTTTGAGCTAGACTATGCTGATGAGTTTAAATGAGTCCTAAATATGTGCTCACAGTCTGTTGCTCTTTATTCTAAGCAGACTTGGTGCCTTACATCTGTTTATCAGACAGCACTCTGTCTGGGTACTCAGGCTTTGTAACCTGTGTGAAAATCAACGGTGACTATAATCCCATGAAATAACCTGTCGGAGGCAAAACTCCAAACTTCCCATCACTTTAAGAACCCCCACCAATAGATATTCCAATGACACCTTTGAAACTTAAAAAAAAAAAAAAAAATGAAAAAAATACATCCAATTCTAACATTTTACTCACCTTCTTAAGTAGAAAAAATTCTTAATTTTTCTACTTTCATTGAATTCCTTAATAGCAGGACAGACTCAGGACAGAATGAATTTTATCACGCAATTTGGGCTGATAAATTAAAAATTTGCTAACATGCCTTATCTAATGGTCAAGACCAGAGATTTAAAAAAAAAAATACTTTTTCTATTATAACAGACAACTACTTATTCTTTAATTTTATTATTAAAGTATTTATCCCAGGATCCTCATTTTTTATCCTAATATAATTGACTCCTTTAAAAAAAAGCTATACCTGCAGAGTTGAAAAATGTATTTCTTTTGTTGTTGGTGGTGGTGGTGGTGGTGGTTTTTTACAGGGATTGAAAATCTTACCAAAGGCATCAAATTGGTTGAGCTTGTCTTCCTAGACAAAATAAACACTTTAGGACTCTACTTGTTTGTATTCTCCTCAGTGGTGCTGTATGCATCAGCAGCTAAAAACAAAGAAACTTTTTAGCTGCTCAGACAAAATGCAGAAGCTTCCCAAACAAGGAGGCAAGGGAGGGGGCACGGGTGGAGGGGAGGGTGGGGGTGGAGAAGTGTGCAGAAAGTCTGACAGTCCATTCAATATAGGGATGATGGCTATAATGCATCTAGGGTCCCCTTGCTAATTAAATATGCATTGGCACAGTTTTGATCGATGCAAGCCATGGATCAGATGACACACCTGCAAAATCTTGAGCCCAGAGCTCCCAGGAAAAGGGAAAATACAGTCTTGTCTCCTTATCTTTGTTTTCAAAGGCTCTCAATTTCTGTGCTTAGATATCTAATTTAATTCTCTCACCCCTCAGTAAACTGGATTAGGGAAGTCAATACTGCCTTTGTGCATCGACAGGAAAACACAGCTTTCCTTTTATTCAATTTAGCTATGACCTTTAGACAAAGATAATGACAACTGTCTAAAAGTAAGGTGAAGGCCTCGAGAAGAAGACCCCTTGAGCTAAAGCGCCCATGGAATTTTGGATGACAAGATGGTGGGGTTTACTGTGACATTTTCCTGCTTGAAAAGGAAAAAAGGAGGAAAGGGAATTAAGAATTGGTGGTGGGGGAAGGGGAGGGACGGGAGGCAGGGAGAAAGCATGGTGGAAAGGATTTCGATCCACTGACTATAAAGGACCAAACTCTCACAAATCAAACCACTGGACCCTGTCATATTCATAACCAGAAGATAATGCTGTCAAAGAAGAGGATGAGAATGGGATAGTAACAATTTGCCTTAAAAAAATGCAGACGCCTTAATGAGAAGGTTGAAGAGTCTGTGGTTAGGTAAATCAGGAAGTTTGGGGTTTTTGTTTCTTTTTTTCTTTCCTACCCCTTCCCCCCCAAGCAGAGAATACAGGACTATCAGATGTTTTGTGAGTCCCAGCATCGGTGAGAGCCAGATTTTGGAGAAGCCTGGGACTCCTCAGTGTTAGCAATGTTCACACCAGTACTCCTAATCAAAGGGGAAAATGATACTGGAACAGTCTCCTGAAAAAACACTGCTTCCTTTTAAAGTCCTTGTCTTTGGGCTCACTTAGTCCATTTATTAATTCAGGCATTCATCAACGCACCTGCTGTGAGCCTTCTTTCTCCCTGCATACCTGGAGATACAAAATTTAAAAAGGCAAGGTCTCTGCTCTTACAGTCCTCAGTCAATCAGGATAATGACAATAAAACCAAGATTCTGTGGCATCTCCTCTTGATTAAGTCCTGTCTCTTGGTGAAATTAATGTCCAGCAACACGCTACTGAGCACATTTGTAATGACTTTTATTCTCTTACTATTCACAATCTGTACTGTACCACTAACTGTAGCCTTGTAACACAATTTCCAGTAGCCTGGATGCTAACTGTTGATAGGAATCATTGAGATTAACTTTTCCAGTAAGATACACAAAGGTTTAGGCAGAGCCCTTTATTACTGCACTGTTGGGAATGGTGCAAAATGTAAAAAAACTTTTTAAAAATCAGGATTTTCTCCCTTAGACATAATTTCATGATGCTATTCATAATCAGGCCTGGTATACTCCCTTTAAGAGAGATGACAATTTAATACAGGTAGCTGTGGTACATTGAAAAAAGCAGAGGAATTGGTATTAGAAAACCTGAGTCTGAGTCTCCTCTTGGCCATTTATATTTGTTTTGTGGAACTGGACAAGCCCCTTCATTTCTCTGAACTTCAATGTACTCGTCTTCCAGATGCCTGACTTTAGGAATTTTAAGAACTGAATGGCATGATTTGAAATGCCTTGTAAATTATAGGAGCTGTAACTTAACTGTACACTGTGTGGTCACTGGTATTCTAACACAGAAACTGGTTGAAGAATCACATTGACTTCTTACTTGTATTCTTGTCTCATTCTTTTTACCGCACAGAGCAGGGTATCTGGAACATATAGGTACTAATAGATACTTGTTGGAATTGAAATCAGAAGGTGAAAAAATTGCTATTTCAGGGCCATGGACATACAACAGGGCCTATTTTGGGAGATGTCAACAGATGTTTTAGGGTGAATTTTCTGGCTTTGGGAGGCTACATAGCTGGATGGTGGTATATCCCACGTGGTGAGAATAGACTTTATGGGAGTCATTGGCTTGGCTTTCTGGTCCTAGATTCAGGAACAGAATGGATATGTGGGGGAGGCAGTTAGGTATCCTGTAAAGGTTCTTTCCGGCCTTAGAGTTCTAATTTGAAACAGATCATTAGCAATCCAGTTGTTGGTCTTCTGGCTGCATTCAAGGCTGGGACCCATATTTTAATCAAAAGGGACTGGGGGATATTAGTTGCTGATCCCAAGTACAATTAGAAATAACCATCATAAGTCACAGACTGTCTCTTCTTTACCTTATGAATGACAACAAATACACTGCTATGAATTGTAAATGCTTATCTTCAGTGACTTAACCAATCTTCACTACAGAAGCCAATAAGCAGAGTTTTCTCTTTATTTCCTAATGTATCATATAATTCAGAACACCAGAAAACTTTTTGTTTTCAGAGCTACTGAATAAGGTATCCTTGAAGAATTTAGTCTCGGTCCTAGGTCCTAGACTAGCATTGAGGACAATACTTTTTCAAAAACATTTCAGATACACACACACAACACACACACACACACACACATATGTATATACCATACGTTTATAAGTATATACCCATAAATGTATGTACAGTTGACCCTTGAACAATGCAGATTTGAACTGTGTGGGTCTATTATACAAGCAGACTTTTTCAATAGTAAATACTATAGAACTACACGATCCAGAGTTGATTGAATCTGCAGATGTGCAACTGTACGTATAAAGGAAACACATACACTGAGCAATGACTATAAGCCATACAATGATGTTTGATTGTGTGCAGCATTGGCACCTCTAATCCCTAAATATGTAATATAAAATATATATTTTAATTTCCATGTGCTTTCAATTTTCATGTTGACAATAACTTGGTTTCTGCACTTTTAACTAATATGCATGAATCTAGGAGCTATCATTTGGTCAGTCAAAAAATGGTACAGCATCATAACGAAGTTCAAGTGATACTGACTCTTTAGAAATTCACCCAAGCCTTTTGCAAGTAGAATTAATGGTATATGTTTTGCCTCTATGTCTTTATGATAGATAAAATGATTTAAATGTACTGAGTCATCTCACTTTTAGGAGTTTCCATTTGGATTCTATCGTGGCTTTCTCCCTGACATATGCAGTGCTAAGTTATTTAAAATTAATTGCAGTACAATATTTTAAAATTTCTTCACATGGTGCTAATCTCGAGTGCTTTGGATGTTTGAACCACACTTGGAAGCCATCAAGTTCTGTGTATCTTTATACCCTGCAGCAGTTAAACATGCTAAAAAGATTAGTCAGTGAACTTTAATCTATAACCAAAACTATACTAAATTATAAAATTTCAAAAATGTGTGAGTTGATACAAATGAGAAAACTACAAACATCCTACAAAAAAAGAAAAAAACAAACCTAGATAATTAAAATACATGAATTGACTTATGTAGCTCTGAATACAGAAAAGCTTTCAGAAATCCACCACAGATCATGGGATCTTACCCACTTACACCCAGTTAGGTACCAGTTGAACTTATTTGCTTCTATCTTCATCTAAAGTTCATTTTATCTGTCATTTTTATTTTCATTTTAAGATGCAATCTATATTCTTTTCTGTGGTCATGTTGAAAGGGGGGATAAGTATTTTCAGTAACTCAGTATGGATGAGTAATTTGCTTAGTAATAATCCTAAAATTAAACTGTCTCCCATACAATTACTAGTAATAGTTTATGTAGGATTAGGCAAATGAACTACCTTCAGGATATGCTTTTTTTTTTTTTTAATTGAAGGATAATTGCTTTACAGAGGAGGGAGAGGAGAGGGAGGTTCAAAAGGGAGGGGATATATGTATACCTATGGCTGATTCATGTTGAGGTTTGACAGGATATGCTTTTTTTTTTTAAAGTTTCTTGTCACCTGGACTTATTTTGATTTAAAAAATCATGTTTTCTGGAAAGTTTCTAATAGAGGTACTGTTTCAATAAGTGCTCCTCATAAAAAGTCTAAGTGGTGACTGGGACTTCATTTTGATTCACTTTTCAAGAACCATTATCACTCTAAAGAATGACTAATCATTAGTGATTCTTAGGGGAAAAAGCTTATTTTAGTTCACCAAACATTTATTGATCATCTACTATGAGCAAGTCATTGTGCACTTTTACTCAATTCTGAGGTGCTCAAAATATTGACTAAGAATTCCACTCGTTCAACTCTGGACTGTTTATTAAAGTATATATTGTTGTTGTTTAGTCTCTAAGTCACGTCTGACTCTTCGTGACCCCGTGGACTGTAACCCAAGAGGCTTCTCTGTCCATAGGATTTCCCAGGCAAGAATACTGGAGTGGGTAGTCATCCCCTTCTCCAGGGGATCTTCTTGACCCGGGAATTGAACCTGTGTCTCCTGCACTGCAGGTGAATTCTTTACCACTGAGCCAACAGGGAAGCCCCAACGTGTATATTACTTGTTTTTTAAAAGTAGCTACTTCCCCCACAGCCCCAGTTAACACCAGTGGTGGTAACATGGAGTTTTTGAGAACACTTTCCTAAGTCTATAAGGGTAGGAGAATGGAGGTGGAGATTTCCACAAAAAGGAAATGGTTTATCTGATTGTTTTCTGTTTAACAAAAATAACAAATCTCTGTAGTTTCTCAGCTTTTTCAATTTTTTTGGTCATGGTGGAAGCCTACAGACAAGGAAAAGCTGACAGGGAAACTGGAGCACCACCATGTAAAACAAAATTGAGTCAGACAGCAAATTCCCACGGTTTGCTGGATGACTCAGGGAATTCAAACTGGGGTTGTGACAACAGAAAAGGGTGGGATGGGGTGGGAGGTAGAGGGAGGGCACATATGTGTATCTACGGCTGAGCCATGATGATGCATGGCAGGATGGCACAATACAATATTGTAATTATCCCTCAATTGAAAATAAATAAATTAAGGGAAAAAAATCAAGCAGTTCTATTTGCCAATCATATCCCACCTCACCCCTACACTCTATTATTGCTGGGCTTCAAGAAGCCACGTTTAACCCCCTATAGCATTCACACAGCCACGGCCTTAACCTAGGGTTCAGAGAGATTTCAATATCATCTCTGTCTTTTCAGATTTACAATAGTAAGCAAAGAATAAGAGGTGACTAAAGCATTTTTGGTTGAAATCGCTCACTGGTCCTTCTAAACTGTCCTATTTTATTTCTTGGTTACTAGAAAAGAAGATTGAAAACAAATTATAGGGACTTCCCTGATGGTCCAGTGGCTAAGATTCCCAACTTCCAAAGCAGGGGGCTGAGGTTGGCTCCCTGGTCAGGGAACTAGATCCCACATGCCACAATGAAGACTAAAGATCCGGAATGTTGCCTAAGACCCAGTGCAGCCAAAGAAATAAATATCTTTTTAAAAATTATAAGTGAGAAGAACAAAGAAAACATATTTTAAAAAATAAAAATCACAGTAACAAACAAGTGGTTTGTTTTGAACAGGGGTCAGAAATCTCAGTTCTTCAAATAAGACAGGAAATTTTATTTACAACAGACCTAGGGAGAGTTACAAGAAAAGATCAGAGTTTATTCAGGAATTAAAGGTGACATAATACCTGCATGGTATCTCTGAATTATCAGGTTTGTATTGAGGGACAGATGGAACATAGTAAGAGTTTAACAGGGGAATGATGTAAAAGAAGGGATGAAGGCCTCTGTTATTTCTTTTGATTCTGGCTACCACCTCCAGAAACAACATAAAATTTCATAATTCTTTTCCATTTAGTAAATTTAGGGCAATTCTTTCTTGTTATATTTATCCAAATGATCTCAGGAAAAAAAAAAAAAAACATCACTGGGCTGGTTTTCATTTTCCATTTTTATTCTATATTTTAACAACTCATCTAATGACTTCCTTTTCTCCTCTAAATGGAAACCCTCTAGAAAGAGGAAATTTTCAAAGACTTAGTCAACACAGTTTTAAGTCTTTATCATACAAAATAGCCTGACATCTACACTACTGTAGTCACGTGTCCCCCCACCTGGTCTTAAAACCAGAAAGCACTTTGTTTTAATGCCACCATGTTTGTGTTGTCCTGACATGCTTAGACTTCAAAGGGGAAGACTTTGAACAAACCTATTTGAAAGGAATTTCATCAAAAACAGTAGGCAAAAAAATTTTTAAACGAACAGGAAGAGTGTAACATCTCACCGGCAGTAGATAGGGAAATGAATTATTCAAAACTGTATACAAACCCTGACATCATCATGCATAGAGGCAGACTCTAAGGAACCCTACTGAGAAAAGCTGGTATTTACACAGTAATTGGAAGCAAAACAAAACAAAATAAAAAATTTTCCACATAAAGAAAATCTCATACACTGCTCCTTATAATCCCATCAAAACTCCCTATTGCGGCAGTACCCTCGAGGCACAACCTCTAGATTTCCGTCAGGAGAGAAAGTACAGCCCAACATTAAAAAGTCCCAAGACTCTTTGAGAAGAAATTCATGCAGAACATCAAATGTTACTCAACATTTTCAAGGAACCATGATATGTCAAACAGACCACATGATGCAAGTACATTTAAATATAAGTTTCTATTTCTGTTTAAAAATAAAAAAGATCAGAAATCTGAATCTGGAGAAGCAAAATCTCTTGCAGGTTTAGAAAAGCATATACAAAACCTGGCAAAAGCAAACACTGTTCACTGCCACCATCTGCTTTCTGGCACAGAGAAAACTTTTACTAACAGCAACATTTTCTTACATTAGAAAATCCACTAATTAGTTTTGTTGTAATAAGAAAAATAACCTTTGCGTGGAAGGCAGATCGCCAGCTCACTTTTTTTGTTGTTGTTGGCTGCACCTTGCAGCAGGCCTGTAGCATTGCCATGTGAGGTTCACCTCTGAGTTTCTCTCCCCTGGAGTACTTTATTATCCCCTGTTTGGTCTAAAGAAAGTATTCACAAATGAGAGATCAAAAGTGAGAGCAACAGAGAGGAAAAGCTTTAAGGTATTTGGCTGAATATCCAAAAAGAGAACACCAGGTTCAGAATGAGGAAATCTGGGATCCAGAATCGACTGTTAAAAGCTCTGTAAACCTGGGTCTCATTTTCCTCATCTTTAAGGCTATTAAAGTAAATGAGCACTAGTTTTCTCCTAAAATTCCTAAATTCTTGAAGTCTAAATCATTTTTTCCTAAGAATTGTATGTCCCAAGAAATCGAGTGATTGCAAAAGAGTAAGTGGAACTTCAGATGTCATTGATCAACCTGAAATAATTTTAGAAATGTTGACACATGCTGATCAAAATATTACAAATCTAGCAACCGAGGAAATGGAAGCTCGACTGAAATTCCTTAGTAGTACACTCTAATCATTTAGTCAGCATGTCATTCCATAAATAATGCCAACAGACAGGGATCGAGCACCTACTGTGTGCCCGGCATTCTTGTGAGCCCTGGAGACGGAGCCCTGAGCAGGAGGCTCACGTGTTCCGGGCTCCCAGCGTCTAGGTTCCAGGAAGCCTGCAGGCCGGGAGCTGCTGCAAGTCCGCCTGCGGCCCTGGACAGGACGGCACCAACGTGGAGAGAAAATGTGTGTGTGCTCGCTACACTGCAAGATCTGCTGGAAAGTTCCTTGAGAAAATAAAATCAATGGGTACAATTACTTCTGAGAGATTATATGGAAAATAGATGTCATGTCTTCAGAAGCAAAGCAAAGCAAAGCAGAACGCTGAACGGGCACACAGAGCCCCTTGTGAAAGATGTCTCAGGCTTACGCTGTGCAAACTGGCCCTTTGCCTCGATTGAACAAATTCCTTAGTCAAAAAGAACTCACCACTTCCATTTTCTCTCTCTTTTTTTTCTGTAAGTTCAGACTTAGCTACATTTAGAACATAAAACTGCAACGCAAGATGACCTACTGCCAACTCCTAAGTCCCTCTGCCTGAGGAATAAGTGACAGACTACTGCAAAGTTTTATTATCCCACTGGTATTACCCAGACCAGCCCACACTACGATTCTCAACTCTACGGGAACAACACACTGACACCTAGGATAAGTAAGTGCCCATTGGGTGTATTAACCCTCAACTGCCATTAAAATACATTAATTAACACTTTTAACATTTTACCCAAAGCTTCCTATCAAATATTTGAAAAGATTTTGGTTCATTTGTATAGTTCTGGCTTTGCTTTTACCCTCTGTTTCTGTCCACACTCCACTTAGGCACAGAAAGGAAAAATTGCATTCTTTTCTGAGGCCTGTTAGTCACATTTATATAGCGCAGATCCCTGCCCTGAATTTAGAATATAATTCAGTGTAGAAGAGGATGAAGACAGGATCCTTTCCCTTCCTCTTCGCAGAATTAATCCCTCCTTCCTCTGGCTTCCTACAGCCTGGTTACTAAGAACGGGGCTCAGCTTCTATTTCATTTCTCTGTGAGCAGAATCCCCATCTGCCCTACCAACAAGTTGCAAGCCCTTGAGGGCACACACTTAAAGATGGGCTGGCACTTAGGAAATGCTCAATAAGTGACCTTGAATGGAGGAACAGAGGTGAGAGGCTACTCTGGGCAAGACTTCTAAGCAAGGCCTATCCCAGAGACTGCCTATGGATTTTTCTATCTCCTAGAACCAACAAAGTACAATCAGAAAACAAGGTGTGTTTTACAATTAAGGCTAAAATTCCTGAAATGGCTACACACAAGGAAGAAAATTCCTTCTTCCTATTTGAGATGTGCAAATGACTTGTCTAGTGCCCATAATAGACAAAATTAGCCAAAAGTTTCTAAAATTAGTCAAAAGTTTTGAAAATGGCTTATTTTCTATGCACTCACCCTTTATCAGGTGATAGGTATTAACATACTATAATACCCACAAAGTGACATGATTTTGTACAGATGATAAAACAATATAATATATACTTTCAAGGCAGGTAAGCACATATAATAAAGGATGATAAACTAAAAAATAAAGATTAAGGAAGTAGTATTCACATTACACAATGAGAGAAAAAATAAAAAGCTTCATTTAGGAGTTAAGTAATAAATGGAAAATTCTGGACCTGGGACAGTTTTGTTTTCTGTTTTTAACCTCTACACTATGCTTATTTTGCCACAGAAATTGATGATCAGTTTGCTAACTGCGGCAGCAGAGACAGACAAATTACTGTCACATTCCACCCCCAATCTATTCTTCTCTGGGTAACTGAGGTAAAATTCTGCAAGGATATTGGATTTCCCTCTGGCTGAATAAAGGAACTTACCTTGAAAAATATAAATACAAATAAATTAATTCTTTGCAAATTTTCTAAAATAGGTGGACTATAATTTTAAACATAACTGGTACTCCCTTAATAATAATAAGGGATTGAATGCAGCTCTAAAGTTGGAAGGTTTTATTTACCATATTTATAAAAATGGTGCATCTTTTTCTCTCAAGCCTTGAGGTTCTCTTCCCAGACTAGCATAAGAACACACGCACCGTCACAGATAAGCATACAAACAGTGACTTGTTACCCCTCCTTTTTTGGCCAAAAAATAAAACACACACACACAAAGTGGAGTCTGGGTTCACAGAGTTCTTATTTTCTGTTTTAAATTTAACAACACTTAGGGACTAAAAGCTATGCTAGGGATCTATAAGGCTAGAAATACTTCCTGCTAGGCTTAAATTTGGCCTTCCTGAGAGCAGAGCAGCTACAGTCACATCAGTTCATGTAGGAAGCTTGAGTACCAAATTAAAAATCAACTCCCAAAATATCTGAGTTATCAAAGCTAAGCAACAAAGCACCATAGCTTCCATTTTTGTGCTATGGAAACTCCGTGACGGAAGAAGCCTACCCCCGAATGTGAGGTGAAAAAAAAGAGACACCTTTCCTATTCACTCCAGCAACTGCCAGCCAGGTCTCAAGAAGATTAAAGACCGAAAACTTTCACCAGAACCAAAACCTTAGTGAGGGCCTGTACTCACTATGGAATGCCATAAAAAATCTACTTTAAAAGGATCTGAGCCGCCCCAAGTAGCACACCTTTGATGTGACCACATTTCAAATGGTTTGCCCATCACAGTACGACTTCTTGGTCTGTTCCTTTATTATTCGTGTGGTTTCGTCTTTCTAAATTCAGACTTCTGCCCCATCCTAGGAGGTGAGGAGAATGCAATGCATAATGCCAAAGCATTTAGAGCAAATCATATGATATCTGTACTTGATAATTTTTCATGGTTTTATATGAAAAGAATCACTGCATATGGAAGATTAAGCATTTTTTAAATGCTAGAACACGGAGTCTTCCTTTCAAACAACTCAAAGCAAGGGGTATACTGCTGACACAGCAACGCTGTGGTCTCAGTGAGACTGTGGGAAATGTCAAATTTATGGTCCTGGGGGTGATTGGTGGATGGTTTTGTGGTGTGTATGCTGTTTTGTTTTGTGTGTGCTTTTTCTTTTCTCTTTTGAGCCCCTGACAGAAACAGAGCTCCACAAACTTTCTGGCGACCTCCCAGGAAAACAGAAGGAAGCTGTATCCTGCACTTCCCCTGGGATCTAATGAAATATACAGCCTCTGGGCTTCTTTCAATTTGGACTTTCAGATTGCTAAGCCAGTGAAAAGGGGATCCTAGCTGTCACAAACATCACATGCGCGGGGTCACCTGCTGCTCGGGGGTTCTCATGCCAGTTGTTGACATAATAAGCACCCCTTACACTTTAATTACAATTCACAGTGTGCAAACTATGCAATCTGCTTTAAGGCAGACTGTCTTTTAAATCAACGCTAAAATTCTATTACTAATATGGCCATGAAATGTAGCAGGGGAAGGGTGTGTCCAGATGACTAACTATATGCAGATATCTGCCATTTGGGGATGATATGGGCAACATTTGTCAAGACATAAAATGGTGTTGCTGCCCTTAATTCTGGGAGATGGGACTTTATTCTAATTCTGCTCTGAGATGCCTTTGAGTGGACCACAAAAATGAAATACAATATGCTTCGCGTGTAGCACTTTCACATTTGTATTACTGCGTATTTTTTTTCCACACGGGGGCTTACCTATTTTGTGTAATATTTTGCCTATCTAACAGGGCTAGTCAATGGTTAAAGGAGAAGAAATTTCTACTCCCTTGCTTATTCTCCCCTGTAAACCCAGGGCACTTCTAGAAATGTTTAACAAATGCTTCCAGAGTTGTGTTAACGCTCTATCATTTGCTAGATCCTTGTATTTTGCTAACTACAGACCCATGTAAGCTATATTCTTGCAATCAAAACATGAAAGGTTATTTTAAAACAGAGCCCATTTAAAATAATATGACAATGCAGGGAGCTGTTTAAAAAGCGCTAACACATAATTACAGTCTACAGTTTTCTCCAAAAACAACAGTGGAAATTAGTTATAATTATATTACAGAGAACTACTACAAACATAGGTGGGCTAACCTTTGAATGAACTGTCCCAGTGCTCTGGGAATTACAAGCTCACTTTCAGTGCCACAGATGACGTAAGTTGATACACTTGAAATAAAACCATGCAAAGTACTTTTATGTGTAAAAAGTCTGACGCAAACACCTCAGTTCAGCTATAAGTATGCCCCACTGTAAAACACCACTGAACCACCACTCCAGCAACAAAATAATAATAACTAAAAAAACCCAGAAATCCAAATTTATAAAAATAGTAAGTAGATATTTTAAAAAATAATAATAAAGCTTGCTTTAATGAAGGATAAATCTTAATTAAAAATGTGACCCAGACAGGTCAAATGAAAGTGAAAGTGAAAGTCACTCACTAGTGTCCGACTCTTTGCAACCCCATGGGCTATACAGTCCATGGAATTTTCCAGGTCAGAATACTGGAGTAGGTAGCTGTTCCCTTGTCCAGGGGATCTTCCCAACCCAGGGACTGAACCCAGATCCCCCTCATTGCAGGCAGATTCTTTACCAGCTAAGCCACCAGGGAAGCCCACAAGTCAAACGAACAACGATGATTTCACTGCTTT
The DNA here is from genome assembly GCF_033118175.1 of Dama dama. Lineage (NCBI taxonomy): Eukaryota > Metazoa > Chordata > Mammalia > Artiodactyla > Cervidae > Dama > Dama dama. The sequence continues at coordinate 81,783,604 of NC_083700.1, forward strand.
TTTTTGGTGTCAGGCAATACTAGATGCGAGGACAGACAACAGCAACAACAAAGAAAGGCAAAGAGTTTTTCTTACTTAGTTATGGTTATTCTAACCCTGGAAGCAGATGCTTCCTTCAAAAATAGGAGTTTCTTCAGGAAAACTCTCAATCCTCTGGCTATTGGGTTTTGTCTTCATTTAGACAGACACAGAGCTATTTTATTTTCTCCCCTATTTAAACACATGAAGTCCTCACGTGGCTCTCTGTCACCCCCAGGTAAGCCATTCGATGTCAAACTGCATAACAGTACCCATCTGTAAGTGCAACCATCCTCAGGAGACAGAAGGGGCTCTGAGAAACACATTTTACCATGAACCTCCGCATTAAGCTTCCCCCTAGCTTCTGACCTTGTGCTCCAGTTTTGGTACGAGCAATCTGTGCAGTGTTCTCAGCAGGTAAACTCCACCTTAAGTGTTCAGTCAAGTACCCTGACTCATCTGGAACTGGAGATGATGACTTGTTTTTCCTTGCCTGCTTCCCAAGAACAAAATTCTTGGCACTGAAATTCAGGTTAGCACCCGGAGTCCTATTAGCTCCTGACAGAGTTCTATGATGCTAACCACTGACCCACAGACTCTACCTCTTGTTTCTGCCCAACTTCTGGGACACTCACCTTCTGCCAGTTAGACCTCCATGTCATCTACTGCTTCACTAAGCTACCTCCCAAAGTCTATAATTAGACCATCTGGAACATCTTCTAGCTGGGATGATTTTTTTTTTTTTTTAAATGGAATTGACCAACCTCAGCATATCAACTCCCACAGAAAAATTTCAGGTCTTGACCCTTTACAAGTCTCTCAGCCCAAGATGTGAACCCTATCTGCCAATTCCCTCTGATTTTCCTTGTTGGGGGAAAAAAACCAGAATATCTCTAAATCTATGAAAAGAATATGAACAAGAAATAGAATAGAAGCACTGCCTCTCAATACGGAAGGAGCTAGTAGTTGACTGGGTAGTTTTTTTAAATGGATAAAAATAAATTTTGATGAGACATACACACCTTAAGCAATTTAACTTTAAAGACATGCACATTTGTTGGCAGTCCTTCTACACAGAGATACAGCCTTAATATCTGCTAAATGCAGCATCTTTCTTATACAAACCACACCTATATAAGATTTTCAGGTTGTTTTTTAAGTGCAGGAGAATCTAAACATAATTCTAAGATAATCTAAGCACAGGATCCTTTTATATTTTTACAAATTTCCCTTTACAATTGAGACAACTCACCCACACGTAATCTGACAAAAATATTTTGTAACTCGCCTTTAAAAAGCTTATGGCTTATTTTCACAGAAATAAAACTTCCTTTTTCTTTTTGAAGTTGTATGTCATCACATAAATTTAATTAAATTATATTATAACAATACCAATAATACTAGTATAAACAGGTCTGAGGATAACAAAACTAACTTCTGGTAGGCACACGGCTACTAAAAACAAAAGCGCAAGTTTGTGCTAGCAGGTAACGATTGGCCATTAGTATGCAGCATGCTCCAGGCATCAGTTGGTATGTTATGAAGAAGAGAAAAAGTCTTAGCCAGAATTGCAAACTGGTTAATACAGAGCTTCTCCAGTGAGGGTCAACCCAATGAAAATAAAATTCAAATAGTCATTGAGTGGATATTATGAGAAGGCATTGACGCTTGATGTATAATGCTTCTTGGTGGGACATAAGATTGAAAAACACACCTTTCTCTGAATTCTGGTATACTTCTAATTTCTAATAACGGAAGAAATAACTAGGACTTCTCAGAGTTACTCAGTTGATATTTCTATCTACCTGCTTTAGGAAATAATTAAATTGATTTAACTTTATTTAAAGAACAGGAAAAATAATTAGACTGTTTAGCTCCTAATATAGTATTTTCAAGTTATAAATTTTATTTATATTTTTGTTATTTTGTAAAACCATCAGCATGTCATTATTTCTTTCTTGATTTAAATCTGTATTTATTGAAATATTTTTTAAAAATTAGGGACACTATGTTAATAGAAATTTTCATTTCCATTTTAACACAATTTGGTTTGACAATTCAAAATCACATAGATAATACTGTCATTTAAAACAATCATTTCAGGTTAACATAACTAACACTTTTCATGTGATTGTACTTAAGATCAATTGTTCAGCAACAAAAAGTCTTAACTTCAACCTTCTGCTTATTATCAGTTAACTTATATTACTTAAGTATATTCCAATATGATGATGATGGAAACAGCAAGGATTTACCAACTGCTTGAATAAGAATGGTCAGCACTGGGAGCCAAGTTATTCACACGCATGTAACTTTCCCAGAACCTTTTGCAAAGCAAATATTATTGTCCTTATTTCAGATTGAAGAAACTGAAACAGCACTAAGAGAAAAATCTGGATCTCAAAAATAGACTGACTCCAAGCTTAGGTTTTCTCACTTTAACAAGGGTCTGTGGGCATGTGTTTAAAGTAAACGAGAGAGCATAGACTCTCCTTTCCAGTGAAATTTTTATTTGTACAGATGTGTGTGTACATGTTGGAGTGCACATATATGCACACACGTGCGCGCGCACACACACACACACTTTAGTTAAATCAATTTCATATGCAAAAAAAAAGTGAGCCAGGGCTAAGTTATTAAAAGAAGCCTTTGAAGCAAGGAGCGATGATGTGTGAAAGACATACCACAAAAGTTTATATAAACGAAGAACAAGCTCAGGAGGATGAAACAAAAGTGAAAATAAGGGAAATGAAAGCTCTCCATCTTTTCCATCCTTTCTCTGTTGTGTATGGATTTCTCATACATAGAAAAGACAGAAGGAGATGTCTGGAATTCGTGGAGTATCCAAAAGTAAAATAGCTTTCATCAATCTATAGTTCATATGAACCAAATCCACACAGATTTTCAATAAGCTTCTCAATATTAAATATAATTATCCTTTGGTAGGGTGTATAATTCCCTACTTGCAAGGAAAAAATTTCACGGTAAGATTTTATAATATATTTGTATAATATGTTTTTCAATGGCATATTATGAAAGCAAGAGTTTTGACATGGCTTTAGAAAGGAGATAAAGACAGCCTTTTCATTTTACACTCATAATGCTCTATACAACATTTCATTATCCCAAAGGACATTTCCAAAGGCACTTAACTGGTCCATGGTTTTCTTACAATTTCAAATTTTGTCTGGTCATGTAAATAACACTGTAAAGTTTAAAATAAAATCATGAAAAGAAACATATAGCATAGGCCATTTACTTTCTGTTCATGTACACGCCTATATACAGATGATGGAACATTATAATTAAGCTGTTATATCTATATTATCAGAGGTACTCTTAAAAGTAATGTAATAAATTCCAAGTTATCTCTCAACACAAACATTCCCAAGTATTGGGCTACAGCAGACATCTTAGCTAAAAGTGAAAAATTCAGCCAATCATGCAGAAACTACATTTATGACACACACCATCCAGATCATATAGAACTTACAGAGTACTTAAAGAAATAAACATTGTTTTTTTTAGCTAAATAAAAAGTGACTTTTAAGTTGCTCTTTGGAACAGAATTAGAAAGAGTGGCCAAAAAAATGCAAAGCAGAAAGGAGCTGGTCCTCTTATCTGAAGTTAAAAATAATTTTTAACTTTAATTCTGCTTGAATTTAAATTGACAATATTATAAAAGTCTTATAGAGACTCTATGCTTACAGAAGGCATTATTGCCTTTGCATATAATGGAAGCACATTTCTAGCACTTATATTATTACAAATATGGAAAATGGCTTCGAGAAGCTTTTAGCAATGTGCTCTTTGTCTTTTTTCCAAAGAAGTAATCCAATTAAAACAATCATTTTCAACATACAGGACTAGGACAAGGACCTGTACATCTTACCCAGCATCTTACAAACTCTTTGAAAACAGATCGAAAACTTCTATATGCTTTCTATGTACTTGTATTAACCAAACACAATTTACAAATATTTTCCTAGAAAAGAAAGTGTATTTTTTAAAGCTTTTTCTATCCATGATAATTTCAACCTCTATTTCACTAGTGTGCCTGTGTACTGAAACTTGTCAACAGGAACATGGTAATAAATATCATTCATTTCTGATAAATTTCTTCCACCTCCTGTCACACTTTCCATAATAAGCATAGAGAAGACACTTAAATGTGTTGGCTAATGTTCTTACAGTGGGTTTATTTCATTGTTCACCCTATCTGAAGAGAATTTATTCATTGATTTATCCTGTTCTTATGTTCTAGCCTTTTCCTCAATTTCATAAATTTAATTCTTGTGACCATTTTTTTCTCCTGTGGCCATTTTTTTCAATCAAAACTACTTACTGAGCATCTTGCATAAATTGCGTTTTTAAACGGTTTGCACTACAAAGAATATTGATGAAATTGCTAAATAAAAATATTTTGTTTTACATCTTTCAGCATGTCTGTCAGATAAAAGATGGATACCTTCCGTTGAAGGTATCTGAATGGATCACCAAATGATTACCGACTTCTCTCTCACAGCTCAAATAAATAATTAAAAGGAGATATACGCAGATTGGTTGCATACTTAAGAGACAGAATCAATTAAAACAAAATGGTATGAATGCTCTTCCAATAATAAATCACTTCAGGGACCATGAAATGCTATCTTTATATTTGCAAAATCACTAAGGTCAGATTAGAGCCTTAATGCTCTCTCCCCATGTGCGTTAAGAGTGGGTGCTCAGCGTGTATGCGGTTGCTGTCTTAGCGTTCCTCACACATGCATGTTCAGTCACTCAGTTGTGTCCAACTCTTTGTGACCCCATGGACCGCAGCCCGCCAGGCTGCCCCGTCCATGGGATTTCCCAGGCAAGAATACTGGAGTGGGTTGCCATTTCCCTCTCCAGGGAATCTTCCCGACCCAGGGATCGAACCTGCATTTCCTGCATTGGCAGGTGGATTCTTTACCACTGAGCCATCTGGAAAGCCCCTTTAATTAAGTACGGTGGACAAACTCAAGTTTGGAGATTCCAGACAGCCTGAAATCCTCCCTCCTAAGAGTGTATTCATATTTGGGACTTGCCTAATTTGTGCATTGAGAAGTTTTGTGCATGAAGTTTTCTCAAATCCGTCTCACCCAAGTGTTCAGTGAAAAGGACTATCTTCCATTACTGCACACACAAACACAACCATACCCACACTGGAACACACGTGACCTCATTTTCACTTGAATCACTCAGTCCAATGATGTGGTTAGTTGGGTATAGGTTTGTCTCTCTTGCTAGAGTGAGAGCAAGTTGAAGTTTGGCCTCTCTTTTCCCTGCATCTCGTTCAGGGGCTGACAGATAAGGGCATGGTAAATGCTGGCTGAATAAGATTTTTCAGAATTTCCTCAGATCAATGTTTACTTATCACCTTGTATACATAAAAGAAATATGTGAAACTCTTGAAGAGGAAATTTAATCCTTTATAAGTTTAGAAATAATGATGAAGATAACATTTTAGCAAAAAAAAAAGTTCAAAACCAGGAAACACTTAAAAAAGGAGGTCATGAGGATACTTATTCTCTCATTTAATAAACTTAAGAAAGTTCTCAGGGTCATGTTGGCAGTGCACTATTTTTGGCCCTGAGATGAATAATCCTTTTCTAAGCTAAAAATCATTGCCCAGCTGTGAAACAATGATAGTTGCAAGGAATCCAATGGTGGCAGCAAACTCAACTCAAGGGTCCAATATTTGTAGGCCCCAAGCAGACACTGTAGTGAAACAGCAGTGGTGACCATATGTCAGAAACAGCCTGAGGGCATCCTCTCACCACCCATCACCCATGATGCTGCCTTCCTCCCCCACCCACTAAGGGTGGCATCGAGAGCAATTACAACACACACCCAACGGGCTGTGCCAGGCTGGCAGCTGTAACACCTGCCACAAGGTCTGCATGACATGAACAAAGACCCAGAAAGTAGCTTTAATGAGCAGATCCTACAACAGACAGAGCCCAGTGCATGCAGTGACTGCTTCAAAGGTACTGTTCGTGGCTGACACAGGACTATTTCAGCAGCTATTTATGGCATTCTTTAGCATCTAGAACTAAGCTAAGCACATACCCTCTTAAAGCCCAATTCCTCAGAGTGCCATGTTTTACTTGGAGATGAAACACGAAAACCTGTAAAGCACACACTTCACTCAACATTTGCTTATCTGAAAATATTTCCCAGTGCCACTTAGGTGAGGAACTTAAGGTGCATGTTGACACTCTTTTCATGGTGGATCTGTAACTTTGGAAGTTGCAAGCTCTTGAAGACAAGGAGGATTTCTCATTCATCTAACTTTCGCCAGAAAAAAAGTTTACATGTACACAAGTAGATAGATGGATGGTTGAAATAATGCACAGACAAATGTATGAAAATCACTTAATCATTACCAAACTCATCATAAGACTGATAGTCAAAGCAAACTGGTTAGGAGATTGAAAGAGAGTCCTCATTTTGGGTGGCTGTCAACATTTACAGGCAAAAGGAATGATTTCAGAATTCTTGAATACTCAAGGACACTGGCCTGTAAAAATAGTCACACAAAATGTGTAGTCAACTTAACAGAATCGCTGATACAGTAAGACACTAAGGCTACTAATGAAGAACTACAGAAAGACCAGTGAGCTAACTGATGGACAGAGACCAGCACATGATGTTCAAGGCAGAGGAAGCATTTGGTGTGTGGCAACTATTATACTTCTGATTATGGTGATTAATAAAGGAAAGAGAGGCCAGTGATTTATAATGTGTCCTCAATAGATCAGTCATCTCATCTTCAAAACAGATTTAATGAACAATGACACAAAGACTGTTGTTTTTGGGGACAGGCTTTCTAAACAACAGCAATAGCATTTCTAGATGTTTTTAAGAATTGAAAAGAATCTAATAAATCATTTTTCAGAACAGGAAATCAATGCCCCAAAAGATTAATCTACCTGTATCTTAAGTCACACCACTAATTAGAAGCCAAGTAACTTCCCTGATCAGGGATTCTGTTCCCTTTTGCATAAAAGGACCAATAATACTTAGCTCCCATCAACTTACACCGTCATAATAAAGGATAAATAAGTATTTGATGCAAAGGTTCAGGATAAATTCAAGACAACATTACTCTTTCAAAATAATGTTGATGAAAATCTCTATTATTAATACCATGACTAGGATGACAACCATTACTATTACCCTATTTATGTCTTTGGCTTCCCTGATAGCTCAGTTGGTAAAGAATCCGCCTGTAATACAGGAGACTCCAGTTCGATTCCAGGTTGACTTTTGAGGGATCCTGGGAATATTGAGACTTTTAAAGAGGCGCCTGTTCCTCTTTTGAACTAGCATTATTATTAGACCTTCATGATAGGATAACTATATCTAACTACTAAGCATCTTATGATTCATCAGTTCAGTTTAGTTGCTCAGTTGTGTCCGACTCTTCGAGACCCCATGGACTGCAGCATGCCAGGTTTCACCGTCCTTCACCATCTCCCTGAACTTGCTCAAACTTATGTCCATTGAGTCAGTGATGTCATCCAAACATCTCATCCTTGTCGTCCCCTTCTCCTCCTGCCTTCAATCTTTCCCAGCATCAGAATATTGTCTAATGAGTTAGCTCTTCCATCAGGTGGCCAAAGTATTGGAGCTTCAGCTTCAGCATCAGTCCTTCCAATGAATATTCAGGCTTGATTTCCTTTATGATGGACTGGTTGAATCTCTTTGCAGTCCAAGGGACTCTCAAGAGTCTTCTCCAACACCACAGTTCAAAACCCTTCCAAAATAAAACAGCTCACTTCCAAATGCAAAGTTTGTCTTCAAATTTGAGGCACATTAAGGCAGCCACTAGAAAACAATGGGTTTAATGAAATGCACTAGGGCTAGTTATTTTTGATTCTTTGGGGTTTGCACAGGGTTTACAGGACTTCACTCAGTTTATGGGGTTCAGACAAGGCTCAAGTGAATGTCACCTGGAACTTTTCACATGGTTAACATTAAGCAGGGATTGAGTGGTTTATAGATCATCCAAAAGAATTTCTGTCTTGGAATCTTGCCATGAACTCTTAAGTATTTAAATTCCAAGTAAATTGATATCACAAAATGACAACAGGTTTTTAGTAACTATTTCTACTTATTTTTGCTATTTTAAATGAAAATGAAATGTAAAGAAGATACATGGAGAAAAGGGTTTGATAATCCAGAGTTTAAGAGAACAAAAAAAAAACCATAATGTTTTGATATTTATATAATATTTTACAGTTTAAAGGGCTTTCACATACATTAACTTATCAGAACACTAACCACTAACCTTTGCAGGATGCGATGACATCAATTTTATCCTAATATTATCTCAGACTCCTCATTTATGTAATTATACATTTTAACTGAAAGGAATAAGGAATAATAATCAATTACTAATAGTAGTTATTTTGTAAACAAAGTGTCAAAGTCATTTTATGGCATTTTTCTTTCCCAAGGAACAAATTAAGCCACAATACATGGAAAGTATTTTGATGTCCTACAGTTAGGACTTTGAACTTTGAAAAACATACTTTATAGTTATGGAAATGTTTTCAGGGGATGTTATAATGTAGACCATGTTTAAAGATATAACACAATGAATGGGTACTTAACAAAGTAAAAACTATTCCCATCAATTTACTTCCGCATAAACAGTTTATTCGCTTTTAGGATGGTGTCATAAGTTTAGTTAAGAAAAAAGTCATCTGAATTTTTGGGGCCAAAGTAATCAAAGGTTCAATTAAGTCCTCCTCATAGTAACAATGGTTGGATAGCATCACCAACTCATCGGACATATATTTAGGCAAACTCCAGGAGACAGTCATGGGAGCCTGGCATGCTGCAGTCCAAGGGTCACAAAAAGTTGACACGACTTAGGGACTGAACAAACATAAACAACAGTAATGTACAAAATGCCATTTTTGCTTATATTTTGAAGATTCAGATTTATCCCAGTCATCTTTCTATATGCATAACATGTCTGAGTTAGAAGAATCTAGCAAGAGGATATTTAGTCCAACGTATCTCAATCTATTAAAAGAATTTAAGGAAGAGAAAAATACTTAAATCTCTAATATATCTTAGATAACAACTAGCAGTTGATAGTTCAGAGTCCACTTATCAGTGAGAACTTAAATCTAGACAGGTAGAAATAAAAATTTTTAGGATTATTCCTTGAAAACTATTGGGCATGTGTATAAAATAGTTTATCTGAATCAAAATATTATGGCATTTAAAAAGGAAGGGGATGGTACTCTTTTGTTTGAGGAAAAATTCAAGATTTGGGCCTGCAGCCAGTACTCGTGAATAATCTAAGGTTTTTCAACAATCAATTATGAAAAGCATTAAAACACTGTCACGTTATTTGCGTGCTACTTTAAAATAAATAATAACTACTCTTCTGAGAATTTCTAACCCAAATCCAGGTGATTAGAGTGAACCAGATTATCCATCATTTTATTTAGGAATCATAACTGTATAATTAAACTCACATTCATTCAAGGAACACAACAGCTAACCCCATCCCTCCAGCTCCACTGCACACTGGCGTTTAGTGAAGGGCGGCCAGTTTCTCTCACCTATCCTGGCAGACCCAGGCCTCTGGCTGTGAAGAAAACCACAATGTGGGGAGGAAAGCCTACAAAAGAATGAAAACAGAGAGTGTCTAAGGCCTTGGCAGAAGGACACTAAATAAAATAGAGAGTGGTGACTCATTTTGGCAGTGAATCCACCTCAACCCCTTCAAAGCCTTTGGCACGAGTCCTCAGAGGAGACCCCAGCCTTTTGCCAAGCCACAAAACACCACAATTATTATCGCAGCAGTCATCAACAAAACAGATTTTGTAAACTGACTTGTTGGCACATAGATTAAAGAAGCTATAAAAAGGAATAACAGCTGTTTGGGTTGCCCTATGCAGAAAGCTACTATATAGAAAGTAAATTTTATATCTCTATACATACTTGGGTAGAACAAGCATACACATACACCCCATGTACTAATTATACATGTATACTATGCACAAAAAGGGTAAAATGCCAAATAGACCACAACGTAAGTTTAAAACACAATCTTGTTAAATTAAAATACTCACTTTGGAAGGACTAATAGAAAAATTTCCTGAAGAAATGATTTTGTACTTCACTAACAGAAAATATGGACTATGTCTTACAATGGCAAAGTTTTTCTCAAAAATATTGAAAAGTACTGTTTTTCACAGAAGCAAGAATGCTGAATTATCTGTGAATTTACAACACTCTGCTTTATTCTACCTCCCTAAACATTGCCTGAATGGCATTTTATACTACAAAATTTAGAATTACCTCATGTTTCAGGCAACCTGAAAAAATTCTATTTGCTTACATATTCAGGGATATAATATGAGCAAAGTAAAAATAGAATATTTCTAGGGAATTCATATTTACCTTTCTACAACAATATCATTCACCTAAATAAACTGCCAATGAATAATATATAATGGAAAAGAATGGGAAAATTTGACAGATAATAATCAGTACTACTTATACATTCTTAATTTGAAGATTACCACAAGTACTATGATTCATTGTAAAGAGGCATGAACTCCTGATTTTTAATTCAGAAAGAAAGGTTTTACTCAAGTTCCTTGTTATTAACTCACAGTAAGATATATAAGTATTAGCAAGAAATGTTTTTAATTAAACTAGCTTACATTTGTAATATGTAACATTGCAAATGTACTCTGTAAATATATATTAAGGCATCTGCAATGCAATTTTCATATCACATGCACATTTGCCCAGCTAATCTCTAAAAGCCTAGGTAGCTCTATGTTGAAACTTCCAGAGCTGAAACATCTTAATGGGCATTGATCTTTTACACTGAAAGATGCAAAGTTCAAATTTCAGCACTGTCAATAACATTTGGTTTCACCTATTGAATGGTTGGGCCTTGGTTGACAATGCCTACCATGAGCGAAAAGACTGGAAAAGAACTACAAGAGCATTAGCTACAGTCATTGTTAACTAAACACAAAGGTTTTTTTTTTTTCTTTTTTCTTTTTTTACTGATATCGGTTCAAAAAAAAAATAATAAAAGAACCAAGAAGCCACATTCCTTGGCTACCTCTTACAATAAGAGTATATACCAAGTGTAACCTGCCTATTAAACAGCTCTCCATGACTGAACAAATCCTAAAATGCTGACTTCCAAGAGCTCCAACTATATAAACCATATTACTATAATATTATCACCAGCCAATTCCACTACTGATTGACCCAAAACAAAACACGACTTTCATGACAACCAGCTTTTTTGTATAGCTACTTAAGTATTTAATAAAATGCTCTATCAATTAAAAATTCTCTTTAGGAGTTCAGTATTTCATCAGAATATAAAACCTAGCCCACAGCTGATATAAAACAGAAGACCCATTTAAGGAATTCCCTGAGTAAACTGACGGCCTGGAGAAGTTAATTCACCAAGCATATTTTTTAAAGTGTCACACAGAGAAGAATTTTAACAAGTTGTAGAAATATACTCATCATTAGGTCACTGTTCAAAATACCACAAACCCTACAGTTCTACTTTGTTCAGCATTAGTTATTTATATCTAATAACCAAAACACACAGTAATAACTTCACAGGGTCTAATTAACATCCTTTGTCCAGGTTTTGTTTTTCAAGTTCCAGCTCCTTTCTCTTATTGTGATTTCCCCAGCGTCTCTGTCTACCTTGGAACCCAAGCACATTATGCAGGCAGCACAATGAACTAACATGCCAGGAGAAGTAGAATGCTCCACCTACCCAAGAATTTTAAAAGCATCCAAGTACAGGCACACTGTCTCCTGTGTAGCCTGGAGATCCCTATTGAGCTCATGCCAAGTGTCTGAGAAGTTGGACCCTGCATCCGGTATTTACACTAAGCTAAAATTCTAATCAGCACTAACAGCAGTATGTTTTAATTCACCCTTATGATTTTATTTCAATCTGCTAAGTAGCACAACTGCCAGAAAGCAATTGCTATAAACTTAAGTAAACAAATGCAAAACTAAAATAAATCTTAAACCTGTTGTATATAAAGTTTGTGCCACTTAAGGCAGGCAGTACAAAAAGGCACAGCCCGAAGCCTTGGTTAGCGCTCTTGGATCTCGGCTAGAAAGCTCTTTGAAAGCACTGCTTCGTCTAGTCTCCCCTACCCCACCCAACCCCTTTCTAAAGAATTATTTGGTGCATATTAGATCAGGTGGAGAAAATGGCCATGTTGTTTTACGGTGGTGTTTTCACCTCACGTATTCCCCTGAACAGTCTTCTGCCAAGCTTGGGAAGCAAGGAGTACACGGTGACTACTTGAATCTCTGGATGGTACTACAACCACTCGTGCCAAGGGGTTGGTGCCAAGTCTTGCATCTTCGGGGTTTTTTTCCCCCTTCCTTTTTGGGTGGTAGTTGTGTGCTGGGGAGGGGGGTGGTTAAGAGTGGCAGTGGGGGAATCTGACCAACAGATCCTATGAACTTGGTCACCATTTTGAACCTGTTCGGTGTGCTCAGACCTTGGCAGCCATCTTACAGCTTGGCAACCATTTTGAGAATGTGTTTGGCAAGCGCTCAGAATTCGCTGACACTGTTTAAATAGAAGGCTAGTTAAAAATAGTCCACACTCAACAATACAGTGTGGTATCAGGTAGACTAACCCTCAATAAATCTTGCCAACCAAACAATTTATAACATCTTCACCAAGGTAAATGACACCCCAATTTTCTTAACTTAAATACATCACGCTGAAGCGGCTCAAAATGTGATTCTTTAACCCTTTAGCACACAAGTTCTTAAAAATCAATCCTGGAGGGACACCAGTGAGCAGGAAAGTGGAGGGTATAGAGAAGGAGAGAGATGGCCAAAAACATAGCCACAATTTACGTCAAAACAGTCACAAGCCGGGTCAATTTCAAGATATAAAATAGAAGGGAGAAGGGCTGTCATCACATCCCATGAAGTACAATTCTAGAGAATGATTCCAAAATGTCAGACTGTGTCCCACTTAATGTTCTATGAGTTCATGGACACTATCTTAAGGACCTTTATATGTAATTACCCAAAAGACAAGAACAAATGTTATCTTAAGAACTAGCCTAAAGGAAAGCAAAAAGAGAAAACTTGTACATAATACCATTTTTCCTAAACTAAGAGTTGTATTTTCTGACACTACTGTTACAGTCAACTTCACTCTTTCTCCATAAGTTTCAATGTTTCTGACTCAACCAAAAATAACTTCTGTCCTTAAAAACATTTCTTGATGGCTACAAATCTGAAATAAAAGTGATAATTTTGCATTGGTGAGACTTTGGCATCATTACTAGATTTATATTATTTTGTAAAAGGTTGAATTAACTGCATGACACTGGATGGCAATTTTACCACCATATAGAAAAGGAAAATAACAATCTAATAATCTGAAATATATTTTCCTTACTAAAATAAGCACCATATTAATATACAATTTAGTATCTTCCCTTCAATGCTGTAAGTATTTAGTATCATATTATAGAGGATCATTTATGGTAAAAAGACCATATTGTTTATGGTTTTATGGGAAAAAAATCTTAATGAACTAAATTTTCTATGAGTCTATAATTATTGTTAAATAATAAATATGATAAAGCTTAAAATATTTTGAATCTTGTGACTTCAAAAAAATTTTAAGTCATTAAATAATATCCCCAACCAAATATCTGTTATTTAAATTTTAAAGTATCTTGAGGGCATGATGGATACCTGGCTTCTATCTTGGTTTCAACTGTGATATAATTCCATACAGCACCTAAAAGGCTAAATCTATGCACGATTTACACTGTTTATAATATTGCAGTGCTTTTTAAACTTTAAGACTAAACTTTGAAATTTCTACTGAAATTCAATTCAGGAACTATTTTACTTCACATAATATCATACAGAGTGAAACAATTAATTAAATGATGATCCAAATTAGAACATGACATAGGAAAACATTATGCTGAAATGGATCAGTCTAAAATCCTGATACTATTAGATGTCTCTTTATTGAATGACAGTATCTGCAGTAGATGACGTAAACGGTGCTAGAATAGTTTGGAATGCATTGATAAATTGCTCTATCGATTCCGTTCTGCTTCACTTACCATAATTATAGCACGGTAATGGAAGACATGAATGATATATTTTTACTAGAGAGGAAAGCCCAGAGTTTGCCTGTTTCTTTATGAGATTATACCAAATCCTTTCAATTAATACAGCATGATGGATATCTAACACTGAGAATAAGAAGCTTGATTCTAGTATTCCTGCTTAAATATCACTGTTCAAATATTTGGCCATTATTTCAAATAAATGTATTTAGTATTTTAAAGACACAGCATTTGCACCTCTGTAGGATGCTGTTTCAACATAATCTTACAGAAACATTTTCATTCCATTTAGAAATTTATCTTTCAAAATTTGAAGCCATCTTACAAACACAATTTTTTTCATCTTGTATTCACTGAATATAAATATAGCAGAGGTTAGCTTACAGCTTCTCAAGGGTAATTCTGATAAGACTTATTATGTTGAAGGAAAATAAATATTAGAATGAAAGAAAAATATAGGTAAGCAACTTAAACCCTCATTTGTGGAAGAAAAACGTAATGATTTTCAAATTCAAATAGCAAGAGATTTAATAGAAAGGATTTAAATGAAAATTAAGACATTTTAACAGAAAATTATAATGACTATTAATTATCTGTAGTTATTAAATATCCATAAATGACACCATAGAGTTTCAAAGAAACCAAAAGCTGCATTAAACCACTCAAGCATTATACTTGACACTGTGCCATCTTCTTTATGATATCACCATCCCACAGTATTGCTAAAGAAGGACATCAGGTTTTCCCAAATGGATACATTTAAAATTAAAAGTGTCATTCCAAGTCATGCAAAAGGAATTTGAGGAATTCTGAACAGGATACAACGGAGTCTTAACAACTCAAAGCAAGGCTTGGATTGCTTTATATTTGAATATATTCTTTTTTTATTAATATATTCTTTAATAAAAAGGTCTCATTCTATTGCTGTTTAGAACAAATAGGGTAAATTTTTCAAATCAATTCACAGGGAATAAAAAATTTCCCCCAACAACTAAATGGTGTAAAAATTGATCTCTACTTCCCCTCTCACATTACAAAGGCTGTCACAGGGAATAAAATGTAACCCAGGAGGGCTGTGGCAGCTATCAAATCTTCCCTGACACATTATAATGTCTGAAGTCCAGACACCAAAGGTTTACATCAGAAAAACTCCAGCATGTAGTGAACAACTCAAAACCAACTATCGACCACGCTATTGATTTTCTGTGGGGAAACCAAGAGGGGAAAAGCACCAGAAAAGATAGAATTTCCCTTTTCTTTCCTCCTCCCCAACTTAGTGGGCTGCCAGGGTTAGGTCTTCTCAGCCTTGCACCCTCTGAGTTTTGCATTGCACCTAGCCAGGATGTCTGCCTGAGATAATTCAAGCTAAAGGCATATGATCTCAGTGGAAACCGATTCTCCGCCGACTTGCAACACAACCTAACTCAGACCCAAAAGCGTTTCTTGACAGAAGGGTACCGGAAGAGACCAGGGAACAACAACTAGAAAAAAAATAAGACACATGTATGATTCACATGATTATCTTTTCAAAGGATATTTGAAACTCTCTGACTTCTAAAGTTCACAAATTAAACTTGACTCAGTAACTGATAGGAAGTTAAGACAATCACGTTTAGAATGGGACAAGGTGCCACAGACTGACGTATTTGGAAATTAGGAGGTGACCCACCCATCCCCAGTTCCCAGCTAATTACACACAAAAGACCAAGTTAATAGAGAGAAAAAAAAAAAAAACCATTTTTTTTTCCCTTTCATATGAATTTACACAAAATGGGTCATTCAAGAAGCTGAAAGGTAACAAAGCAAAGTGCTTGCTTTAGCTCCTTGGGGCCTTAGTCACATAATTCTGAACTGGTTGAGGATCATTTACTTGGATCATTATAATCATATCCTACAAGTATTCTGCCATTTAATTTGTGAAATGCATGACCACAGATCATGTACACGGGAAGAATTATTAGATGCATTCATTTTACTACTAAATTTAGAGATGGCTCTGAGCCATTTAAAAATAATAACAATAATAATAATGATTAATAACAAAGCACTTCCATTCTGACTCACAGAGCTATCTCAAGGGGTTTTCCAGCTGTTTGCTAATTAAGTCTCATACCCCTCTTTGCTAGTAGATGAGCTCTGTTAGGCCAATTTTACACCTGGGAAAGCTGAGACACAGCGGACTAGAAAGGCTAGATCACAAGCCAAGAGCATACACAAGAGTGTGGGAAACCTACCAAATATTCCACCTTGTGATAGTTATATTTGAAGACAGTGATAGAAAAGAAAAAAACCTCATAGAACTAATGAAAAAAACAAGCAGACTGCTGTTGACTTTGTTGTTAAAAAAAACAAAACAAAACAATGAGTCTTGTGTGTTTCCTTTTACGTATGCTGCTCATGAGGAGAAAAACTAGTTTGTAAATTTTCTAAATTTCATTCCTAATATACTTAAGCACAATATTTTGCCCCCATAGAGATTTAAGAATTTATTTATGTTAATTGTCAACATAATTAATTCTTTTACTGTTAATATAACCCAACAAAGATGAGGTTCTCTTGTTACCTTTGGTTTAATAAAACTACTTGACTATTATAAAAGTAAGTGTATATTTTGCAGAATTATGAGCACGCTTTTACTTGAAACAGGGCTATGTTAATCTGAGGTTAGTCTGAGGTTCTTGATAATGAATTACAAATTACCATATCGTTGACTGTTGTGAGACTTAAGAAGCGCTTTTAACTCATTCATTCATTCATTCAACACTAGGAATGGAGATGAAAAACACACATACTAGGTACCCTGCAGCATTCTGGGTGCCACGAACACAGCAGTGAACACGAGAGACAAAACTCTCTGCTCTTGGAGAGCTTATATCAGACTGGAGTTGGAGATAAAGTTTCTAGATATATATTGGGCTTTCCAGGTGGCACTACTGGTAAAGAATCTGTCTGCCAATACAGGAGACGTAAGAGATACAGGTTTGATCCATGGAGGGAAAGACCCCTAGAGGAGGGCATGGCGACCCACTCCAGTATTCTCACCTGAAGAATGCCATGGACAGAGGAGCCCGGCGGGCTATAGTCCATAGAATCGCAAAGAGTCAGACATGACTGAAGCGACTTAGCACACAACAGATATGTATTAATTAATCAATGCAAAAATGATTAAACACCTTAGGCACTGGGATAAAAACATGGAAAAAGTCATTGGCTATGACTTTTTGGGGTTATTTGCTTTGTTTTCTTTTTTTCAAAGGTTAATTTTCTTAAAGTTTTCTCACTGTTGAAAAGCAAAAGAGTGATTGCCAAAGCTCTTTGGCTAGATATAATTAGAGAAATGGACTGTATCTGCTATGAACTAAAAAGCACACAGTCCTTGGTTGTGCCCTTCACACATTAATACAACAAATGAATCCACTGAGTCATTTTAAACTAACTGACAACAGGAAAAAGAAAGATGTCACAAAATAATGAGATGGGATGATGAGAAACAGGAAAGCTGTCCTTTCTAGGAAAATTCTGCTCCAATAACAGTTTAAAATGTATCCGAGTTAGACTCTTAGGCCAGGTGCAGCTTGGAAGCTCTTTGTTAGTCCTAGAACTTTGGGTTTCTTCTATTTCTTTGTATGTTAAAATGCCTATATATCATTTTTGTAGGTAAGGGTCACTATTTTTGGTTTGGATATGGTAAAATACATAGTGACAACTCACATCGAAGAAACCATGTAAAAATCATATATAGCATCTGCCTTAAAGGCACAGAGCATACACTGTCTGTGATTTTGTCTTCTGCCATATGTTTTGGGACCCTAACTAGCAACACACTCAAGATACACCCT
Source organism: Dama dama (assembly GCF_033118175.1). Lineage (NCBI taxonomy): Eukaryota > Metazoa > Chordata > Mammalia > Artiodactyla > Cervidae > Dama > Dama dama. The sequence continues at coordinate 81,801,629 of NC_083700.1, forward strand.
ATTCATCACACCTATTCAGTTGAAGAACTCTCTCCAATGATGATTATGTTGGCCGGTTCTAAAGAGATTAGCTATTCCCATGTCAACACTGATCTAGAAAAAATTACTTCTACCTGTTTTCCCCTTTTTTCTCAAAATACGGGTATTTTCTGAAATGATAAGTATATCCTGAACTGGACCCAGATTAATTGACTCTTTTGGGATTTCTTTTCATGAGATCTTAATTCCCCAACAAGCAATCAAACCCACGACCCCTGCAGTGGAAGCGCAAAGTCTCAACCACTGGACTAGCAGAAAGTACTCTGTTTTGGGATGTTTTTTAATGTGTTTTGAATCAGAGTTAGAATGTAACAGTAGCCCTAGTATTCTGTCACAGGTGGGACTCCGGGAGGAAAGGGACGTTCAGAAACTTCCTTGGGGTAATATCATTTCCAGCGTAGATTTATCATCTACACTGTTAGACGCTAACCTAACAAAACAATGAGTCTACACAACAGCAAACCAATCTTCAACTCAGGGCAGTGTAGTGGGGGGAGGGGAGGAGGGCAACGCAGTCCTCTTACTGTCTTACAAGTGAATGACAAGCTGATAAACTCACTTTTTTTTTTCCACTTTTTAAAATTGATTGCAATGCAGTAGTTTCATTCCTTTATTCATTAACACACCCTACTCTTGCTGCCTACTACGCCGTTTATCACATGTTGCAACTTCCTCTTCTAGTCATAGCTTCTTTCTTGAGAGTGGAGTATAAGGGAAAAAGGCTTGACTTGGTTCAAGATAGGACCCACCAGGGAGAGAGAGAATGAAACATGAAACCAGGGAAACCAAATGTCACAGCTGCCACGAGTTTGTAGAAAGCTAGCATGGACGTCACAATTACGGTTGTATTTCCAGGAAATAACTCAGTTGTGGTCATCTCCAATAACAAATTAAAAAAACAAAAATATTGTAACCAAAATGTGTTTTTTCATGTCTTTTAAATATAAATCCCACTCTGCAAGTGCCAGAAGCCAACATACATATTCGGTCTTCTTAAAAAACTTGTAAGTCATCCAAACTCTGACCATTAAAACAGTACAGCTAGAAAGGTGGGAATATGGTCAGCTTTACGATAATATGAATTTCTCTGTCAAAATGGCTAGATACTGCATCTCTTGCTGGGGCTCAAGCTAGCTACTGGGGCCTTTCTGAGGGGTGCATTTCTTTAACATGCCATAGTTTTGAAATGTTACGTGGAGAAAAGTACCCTGATGGGTATGCAGAGAGACAAAGAAGAGAACAGACATTCCAGCTCACAGAAGAGGGGGCAATCAGAAGCCAGAGGAGGCAGTCATGTACCCACATGATGCAAGGATGGATCCACATCAAGCATTCAAAACTGCAAAGCTAGAGTTATCAACTGAGAAACTGCTTTTTAGATTGTTGCTGCTGTTCACTTGCTAAGTCGTGTCTGACTCTGTGACCCTATGGACTGTAACATGCCAGGCTACCCTGCCCTCCACTGTCTCCCAGAGTTTGCTCACACTCACGTCCAGATGCATTTAGATTAGGTCCCTGTGAAACAGACCCTTTGAAGCCCTGGGAATCAGGGCAGACTCTCCTTCTGCACACCTTATTTGAAATGAAAAAAATACTTAAGAATTCAAAGATTGTTTCACAGCTCTCACCTATGGCTTCTTGACAGAAAGTAGTAAAGTATGCCAAGTAGCTACAGAAACCAATCTAATGGCACCAGCATTGAGAAGACCCCAACACGTGGTCACTCTATTCAAGCTCAGAGAAGTTTAGGAACTTGCTCTCGGGGTCACAGAGCCCCAGGGCTTCCACTACCTCAGCCCAATTCTAAATTGAAATAGTCATTCATTTATTCATAGAGCAAGTATTTATTCATCAGCAGCAATGATGACATCACTCCTCTGACTTCTCTAATTTCAGTTGGTGACTCTCTACTGGATTCCCTGAATACCTGGAGCGTGTTGCCATCATAGGAATTTTTATTATTATTTTTTTTTTTTAGAAAATATTTATTTGGCTGTGTCAAGTCTTTGTTGCAGCATGTGGGCTCAAGTTCCCTGACCAGGGATTGAACCTGGGCCCTCTGCACTGGGACTGCGGAGTCTTAAGCCAGTGGACCACCAGGGAAGTGCCAAGACCTTTTAAATAGCAGAGCATTACGATGATCAGCTTATGGTGCATTCACCCTTCACCTATAACTGGGATTTCTCAAAGTCTGTGCACTCCTAGCATGAAAATCACCTGGTGTTAAGAAGTACAGATCCTTGGTACCAGCCCTGAGTCTCTAGGTGTAAGTTATGGGAAAAGACTTCCTTAACAATGCTCCTTAAGGTATTATTATGTACACCATAATTTGAGAATCATTTCTATAAGCTCTTCTCGAGGCAGTCTTTCATTGTCAATATCCAATGCATACTAAGGCATGAAAATAAATGGTAGGCACTCAATCAATGTCTGTGGAAGAACACAAGGGAAGGAGAAAAGAAAGGATATTAAAACAAATAAATAAACAAGCAAATAAAAATACTGTCCTAAAGACCAGGAACAACATAAAGCAATGAATACACTCTCAAAGAGCTTAGAATTTATTTGGGAAAGACAGTATGCGTGCATACTCAGCTGCATCCGACTCTTTGTGACCCCATGTACTATAGCCCACCAATCTCCTCTGTCCATGGAAGTTTTCAGGCAAGAATCCTGGAGCGGGTTGCCATTTCCTACCCTAAGGGGTCTTCCCACCTCAGAGACTAAGCCCTAGTTTCTTGTGTCTCATGCCCTGCGTTGGCAGGCGTATTCTTTACCACTAGTGCCACAGTACACTCAATTAAAAGCTTAATAATGATAAACTTTAAATTAATAGTTTAATTATAAACTACAACTAACAGTAATTTGGGCTTCCCTGGTGGTTCAGTGATAAAGAATCCATCTACCAGTGCAAGAGATGCAGGTTCAATCCCTGGGTTGGGAAAATCCCTTGCGGAAGGAAAAGGCAACCCACTCCAGTATTCTTAAACTGGGAAAAAATCCCATGGACAGAGGAGCCTCATGAGCCACAGAGCTACTTTATCAAAAAAGAGTCAGACACAACTTAGAGACTAAACAACAACAACAAAACAGTAATTTAAAAGCAATAAAAACATCTACTAATGAATTTATGGGCAATAAGTAAAAGCAAGTGTTCAGAAAAATTAGATCAAACTTAGGGGTGATGTGAAGGACCTATGGGGAGCGCCTTGAGATGGGGCTTGAAGTAGCTTTTGAAAAGGGAAAAAACTTTACATATAAAGAGAAGCGAGAAGACAGCATTTATATGTAGAACAGAAAAAAAAATGAAACTAGAAATATTTTATAAGATCCCTATTCATGAGTGTTTTTTTTTTCTTAACTTTGTGCACTAATTTTGGGGCTTCCCAGGTGATTCAGTAGGAAGGAATCCTGCCAATGCAAGAGATGTAGGTCTGATCCCTGGGTTGGGAAGATTTCCTGGAGAAGGAAATGGCAACCCACTCCAGTATGCTTGCCTGGGAAATCCCATGGACAGGGGAGCCTGATGGGCTACAGTCCTTAGTGTGGCAAACAGTTGGACACAACTGAGCATGCATTCACATGCATGCACTAATTTGTACCACAATTAATGGAACTAATATTTACAAGCCACCAAGTTTGAAATATAGTCCCAATAAAAACTTTTACAACTCTGGAAATTTCTAAAATTGGTTCTCTTTTAAATTTGTAGCATAGGCAGAATACCGGATGATGTGGTACAGTAAAAACATTTTATTGGCATTGAGTTGAGATGACCTGCATAACTCACTTGTGGCTTTGCCACTTATAAGATGTCATCCCAAACTCACAGCAATAAAATTTCAATGTAATATTGCTCTACTATGCTTTACATAAATAGGTACATATATAATATATATGGCTTAATTTCCCTTTTAGTTAAAATGGTCTAGTCCCATCACTCAGAGGAATATTTGTGAACTTAGATTAATTAGTGTTTCTGGAATGCCTACAAAATATTAGAGCCACCCAAATGCCATGTTTTATTATTTAGATATAACCTACTGAATATTTACTTCTATAAATTCATAAGTAAAAAAGGGGAAACAGAAAACTCATGAATTACTATTCTGTTTCTTGTCCTTCGTGGACTTGCTTTACATTTTTCAAATTCATCAAATTCCTTTTTTGCATATTAAACTCTTTTGAGTCCTTCATCAGAGACTGAAAAATCTAGGTCCTGGCCTGAAACCCATCATTAACAGCTGGCTTTGTAATGATAGTAAAGTCACCAACTTCTTTGAAACTCAGTTTCCTTATCTAGAAAATGGGGGTGACAATACTTTGTATTGCAGGATGAAATACTCTTTTGTTTTCATCATGGTCTGAATGTTACATAAGCAAGTCATTTCCTTTATAGAATCTTCTTAAAGATTGAGCTGTTCTATACTTTTCTAAAACCCAGTTCAGTCCTAAACATATAAAAGAATCTGAATAAATATTTTAATGGATCTGAATTTTATACATCTATGATTTTGTATCATTTATTAGTTTCAATAAAACATGTTACCTGATTGGGAACATTAGCAAATAAGCTGATGACCTTAACCTAGGCATTTAATAAAGAAATGATTATCACCAACACCATAAACACAAATTATAGCCTAATTCATAAAACTTTATAATTTATTCCTGCAAAAAAAACATTAAGTATTTTTCAAACTTCAGCTGTGACATTAAAACTGTGTACTTATATTTTATGCCAGCTATTGTTGAGTTCCAACATGCCACAAAACTAAGAAATTTTAAAGCAATTAATCCAGAAAAAAAATTGTATAACTATAAAATTATCTCAAAAACATAAAACTTCATGAATTTCAAACTTAAAGAAAATTTTCTTGATTGTCATTTCAGCAAATAATATTGAGCATCCAAGTTCTAACCACTGTGCTTGATGTTAGAGATAACAATGAATTCCTACCCTACTAGGGGTTTACGAATGGCTACAGTCTAGTGTGGTACAAAAAATGAAAGAATTACATACTAAGATGCTAAAGGAACAAGGAAAGTAAGTAACTTTGCAAGACTGTGTATGCAACAGTCTTCCAAATGATACAGTGCTTACCCTGAATGCTGTTAAGAGGATCTGGAGTTTTCCAGGCTGCAAAGCCATATGGATGGAGAGTAACAGGAGAGGAGGTGACATGTTCTAGTAACTTAGAACATGCAATGGCACCACCCTGCTCTTGCAGAACCGAGGCACTGATAAGGCACAGAACCCTGGCAAACTGCAAGCATTTCAGCAGAGCCTGATCAGAGTGCTGAATTACAACGTATGCAATTGTGAAAAGTGGAGGTGGGAGTAGTAATGACACTAGAGGTATGTGGGGGACAGGGGGCACAGAGAATAACGAATCCTGTTTGGATTGCTGGTAAATACAGAATTTCTATAGTAGGCGATGGAGCTATTAAAGAGATGTCAGGAAAGCAGTGATAATTCTCTTTGTGGAAATATCACCCTGGCAATAGCATATGGATGACACAGAAAGAATGAGAGCAAAAAGAGGAGGCAAAAGATAGTGTAGGTTAGAAATAATAAGGGTGTGAAACTAAAGGAAGCATGGGGTAAGATGGAAACTGACTTGCATGCTAAAAAGAAAGCAGACTTGGCAGAACTTGGTGGCTGATTAGTTAAGAGGCACGATGAAAGAGGAGTAAGATATAACTTCCAGGTTGCAATATAAGAGGAATGCATAAGAGACACGACCTTTACGTGCCATTCTTTCCCATTCTTATAACCCTCACGATTCAGAACACCAACTTCAGAGCAGGCCTTTTCATCAATTCACTGCCAAGTTATTTTAAGGTTATTCCTAGATATTTTGTGATTTTTATTATTTTATTGAATGAGATCATTTTTCCATCATAGCTTCTCATTAGAGATGATTAGATGATGAAAATTTGTTGCTAGAAGGTATTTATCTTTTAATCAGATATTCTGCTAAATTTTCTTATTAATTCCACATGTTTTTTGTCAAACTCTTTGTATAAGTAGTTACATTATTTGCAAAGAGTGATAATTCTGTCTCCTCTTTCCTTTCTGAATCATATATTATTACACTGGACATAATTTCTAGGAGAACACTATATAATAATGGTGATAGCACTCATCTTTGTTCCTAATTTTAGTGAGGATGACTCAAATATTTCATCCTCACTGATGAAATATTTTTCAGTATGTATGATTTTTTCTGATGTAGATAATTCTATTATGTTAAGGATATTGTTCTCCTTTGTTACTGGTTATCAAAACTTTTTAAAAATTTGAAATCACAGTCGAATTTTATGAAATCCTTTTTGCCCAAAATCACTTTTAATACTGTTTTTACACCTGTATCCTATGTTTTAATTGAAAATTCAACATTTAAGAATTTTCCAAGAAAATGAGATTGAATGGGTAATAAATGAATGTTGGGGAAGAAGCAAAGACACATGGCTCCTGATTTAATCACACTTTAATCTTCCATAGGGCAAGGATGGGATTTTTAGCACCAAGTGTAGTAGGCACTCAATAAATAAATCCATAAATGATTATTCATTGAGATGTCATCTGATTGAACACTCCATTTTTGGCTGATAAGCTCATATAGTTGAGAGAAATCAAATAAAGAGACTTTTTTTTAAAAAAAAAACTGCCTAAGAATCCTTTCTAAGGCAGAAATGATGTTTGAGGGGATCTGAGTATAGGAAAATTTGTAAGAGATGGAATATAAATTTCACTGCACTGTAAACACATCACAAATTTTCAAGCATAAACACAAAAGATATTTCTTTTCTTTAATATATGGCTGAGTAATTGGCTCGAGGGGTGATAATGGGGGAAACTGCATAATAGTTTACTTTTCCAAGAACACTTTTTAAGTGATATACTTTTTAATTCAATCTAATTGACACACCATATATGTAGTATATATACATATGAAATTTTTGATCCAACAAAAGAAAAAGAAAGTCTCATCAGTTTTTTTTATTCTCACCCCATGACTTATTTTAGATGACATGGATGAAATGCATTCATCTGCCTATATCAAGCATATGTATAAATCTCTTAAATATAAATGATCTATATCATTTTTCTATATCAAAATGAGGGGGAAATTTTTTGTATTATTTTGGGGGTATTTACATTCTTGGTTATTAGTGGGTCCTTTTAAGATTTTTTTATGGTTCTTATAAAAAAACCTTAAAAAGTTTAAATAATTAACAATCTTTTATTTGTCCAGAATTATTGAGCTTCTTGTTGCTCACAAATGTTTTCAAAATAAAAATTTTTATTTCAAAATGAATGAGGAGATAACAAATGCTCTGGAACCAAGATATGAAAGATGGCTACCTACTGCAGAAAGCTTAACTCATAAGATTAAAAATATGAATCAGGGAAGACACTATGAATATGGCTGTCAAGATTTCTTTTGGATTTAACGTTACACTGAAAATCCTCACGTACACATAAAAAAATAAACTTAAAGCCCAGTGTTTCTTCCTAGGAGGATCCAGGAAAACAAGCAGTGTAATGAACATCGCAGAAATGCTAGAACTTTAGAAATGCCAAAAGGCTCAATCTTACAGTTTGTGGAATACAATAGTTCTCTTCAAGCATTAGCCCTGTCACATTTTGGCCACTATTATTTGAACCATACCATCCATTCCTTTTGAACATCTTTCTTCAGGGTAAGTGTTCAACACTGAAGCCCAGCCCAAGCCAAGGATGCACAGATGGGTGGTTACAGCTGCGGCTCCTCTGACAGACTGCAGAAGCCCGCTGGGACACTTCCCCCAGCTCAGTCTATCCATCTTGCGAGCTGGTGCAGCTCCACCTTCTCGGGGCTTTGTTGAGTGTGTCCTAGGACTTATGCCAAAATGGTACAATTCGAATGGGTCTTATTAGTGGAGTGAAAAATGGGCCCCCCAAATACACATACACACACAAATGCACGCAGGCACACACAAACACAGATCACATGTTTTTCCTGAAATGACTGACAATTCTAGTCAAAAAGAACATTATAATAGTTTTTTTTAAATCCTCAGAAATAGTGTATTCAGACTCTCTTCAGCAGGGTGAATGAGTCAAGTTACTCAATAGAATCCATTCAGACTGATTAAATTGGAGCCAAGCCAAAACAGATCTTCAAGATCTGAGAGATAGTGGTCACTGAGCCAGGAAGAGGGAAATGGCATCCACTAAGAATGTACAGACCACAATACTGATGGGAAATTATAAACTGTCCAGTCCAAGTCTCATGCAGAAATTTATAGCAATGAAAGTTCTAGGCCTAAATCATCACAGCTCCCTTTAGGTAAAACATGGGATGATTAATCTGAGACACCTGCAATGATACTAGAAAAGTTCATTTAAAGTTTTTAATTAAGAATAGACTAAAGTTTCTACACTGAATTTATGTTTACTTATCCATTATCACACCTACATTCCCAAAATGATTTGAGATGGTTCACATTCATGTATTAAATTCACAAATATATACACACACAAATGCAAATTTAAAGCCATGAAAGAAAAATATGAACAAAACAACAGAGGCTAAGAAGAGAAGTTACAGGGGCAGAAACCTAGGGTGAACTATCTACTGAGGCTAAGAATTAAATTTATCTCTGAGTTTCTTAGGAGCCAAGGCAAAAAAGGAAATTAGACACATTACATAATTCTTATGATCAGATGAAAGAAAGAATACCACCTTTTAGTAGTAAGACTTCCCTTAATGTGACTTTGGTAAAGAACAAACCAGCCTTCAAGGTTCCAACCAGAATTGTAAAGTTGCCTGTTCTGCACAATCCCTCACCTAGATTGCCAAAGATTATGAAATCAGGCTTGATACATAAATTATGCAACAGCAGAACCAATGTCTAAACTAAACAAAAAGGGAAAAACCAAATGAACAAACGTTTCCAAACATTTAAAAGATAGAAGCACCCAAAATAAAAATTGAAACCAGTGGCAAATATAGTCAACCCAAATCTCAGCAAACCACAATCACAATACCCTATCGCTGCAGACTTGGGAATAAAATGCTGCTTGTCAGTCAAAGTGTCTGTCTATGGCATATGGGTAAAGGCTTCAGTCTGCTATCTCCAGACTCATCTTATGGCACTGGTTCAACACCAGTGAATGGTGTTTTAAACAAAAGGAGAGCTCATTCAAAGTGGGTGTTTGTGAGTTACCGGTCAGTGGAGCTGTGCCGTTTGTCTGAGTGAGATCTATTGGCATGGGAGAAATGAAGTGCAGCTCCCGGCCTTCCGCGTTTCCTAAGCTCTGAAAAGCAGCCGGGAGGTTAAAGCTGGCTGGTCGGAATGGCATACTTGGCTGAATGCACAGCCAGGTGGCTTGGGCATATTGGCAAACAACTGGCAACCTGCCCAATACATATGGCTTAGATTGCTTTGCTCTTCCCATGGAGCCTTCTTAGACTCTTGAGCAAGCATTCGTTTTAGAACAAAATGCATCTGAATGTTAAATAAAATCTTTTAATAATATCTGTCTGATGTAAAATCCTTTCACCAAAAATAAAAATAAAAAGATGGGAGGCGTGGTTGCCAAATGCATAAACTAAAGCATTTCTCTTTTTTGGAGGTGGGCGAGACTTTGCAGATCCCTTCCCAAGCATCTTTGGACTCAATCATTTGGACCTTTCAGTTTCATAAGGATGAAAATGACCCCTGCAATCCCTAGGAAGCAGGGTTAACGTGAAGTTTACAGAAGACTGCCAAGAGGTCAGGCAGTCATGGATTCTTACAGAATACGTAAAAACACAAAGTAGGATAACTTAATGAAAATGAACACCAGATACATTTTATCAAAGAACAGTATTAAATCTTGATTGACAGATAACACTAAAAGGTGTTAGTATGGTCTATCATGTAAATACATATCCGCAGACTTGTTAAAACACAGTCTCTAAGTGCTAACTGTTGAGGCACATGTTACTTTCCAGGCTTTACCAAGTGGCTGCCTAACGTCGATAGCAAGATGCAAAGGTTTACTAACCCCAGCTGGTCACTGATCTCTTGTAATGCTACCACAGTACCACATTACATATTCCACAAATACTATTTTCCTGCTGGAGTTGGATTTTCTTCTATCATACATGTTTGCTGGGTGCCCAACATTTCATTTTTGTTTACAGGATATCTTAAAAAGTATTAACAACTGATATATTAGCTAATTAGATTATATGAATTATTGTCAAGAGCCTGTTTCACTTATAACAGTTTTTAAATGTATATTTATGGTCTCTCAAACTGTACGTCATTTAGCTAATAAATGTGTTAAATCCCTTGGAATTACTACAGTCTATTTGGTAAGAAGATTATAGAGTTGGTGTTGTATTATGTGGGTTTTTTTTTTTTTAAGATTTTTAGCTCAAACACTAAAACAGACTCACCTTTCATACTAATAAGGGCTTAAACATTAACAAATCTAAGATCTCTTAGATACATATTATGATAGAAAAAGAATCATGTTATGCTTATTCAGCAAATACTGAAGACATCAACTAGATGAGAACAGCAAACTTCTTTTATGATAATAAAAGATAAAATTTCCTGCCACAGTTGTTCCATCTCTTTTCTAGGCAAAAAGATACTAGGTACATAAAAATTTATATGATGGTTTTACACTGAATATTTACTAAGTTTTAGGCTAAAATCTTCAAATCAATTTCCTTTCAATGGATTTGTTTTTTTCCTAAAAAAGACTGGAAGTGATAAAACATTTTTTGAGGTATGGGACAAATTTAAAGCAGAAGTATACAATGGATTCCTATGTCAGGAATCTTGAAAATTAATACTTTTTAGAAGTCTGTTTCTTGGTAGGCATAACATAATAAAAGAGCGCTTCACTAACAAATCTTTCCAGTGCACAAAATTATGGGATGAAAAGAAAGGAGACCTTTTAAAAATGGACTTTAGATTCATATGAAATGACCTTTGTAGCATCACGTTGTCACCACCCTTCCCCTCTCCTCTTGATCAGCAAGTAGTACCACTTAGAGCTTTATTAGAACATCCCTTTGCCAACTTGGAATGGCTCCAGGCAAATCTGTCTTCCAAGGACACAGTTTGAAGTACTTAAAGTAAATTGCAATGGACTGGATGGATGGGGGCCACGGGAGTGGATAGCCAAATCAAGCAACATTGCTTGAGATAAAGTCCCCCTCCAAGAAGCACTTGGTATCGAAATGGAGACCAGAACATATTCATTTTTAAGGATTCCCCTTGAGCAGAAAGATGATTTTTATACCTTTAAAAGGGACCAAAAATCCTAAATTTCTTCACTTAAAAAGAGTTAAAAAAAAAAGACTCAAGGCATAATTTTGCAAAGTGTGATTTGGGGGGATTCACAGGAGTTAAAAACAAAAAACAGTTCCACTGACAAATTTGGGAACTGCTAAAAGTTCTCAGACTCTTTAATAATGTATACCATGACTCTTCAAGAGAGACAATAGTATGCATTTATATTTTAAATATATTTCACAATAAAAACCCAAAACCCTATTTCCATGGAGTGTGAGATTAAAATATTGAAACATGTATTTTGGTTAGTATAAAACAGTATAGACAGTAAAATGTTTGCTGTTTAGTTGCTAAGTCATGTCTGACTCAGTTGCAATCCCACTAACTGTAGCCCACCAGGCTCCTCTGTCCATGGGATTTCCCAGGCAAGAATATTAGAATGAGTTGCCATTTCCTTCACCAGGGGATCTTCCCAACATAGAGATCAAACCGAGTCTCTTAACACTGCAGGTGGGTTCTTCACCGCTGAGCTCCTGGGGCTGTTAGATTTAAGTAAAATTGTTTACAATTAAATTGAATAGCTGAATCTAAGATAATAAACTAACAAAAATATTTTTTAAAACAAACTGAAATTCTTTAATAAATACCCTATGTTAAGCACATTGTCTGACCTTATTGTTCTATTCCTCAGTAAATAAAATGTAATTCTATTAGTGGTAAAAAAAAAAAACTCTCTCTTCATCTCCACAGAAGTTCCACCTCATACATTTCTCTTCATATTAGGCAAGAGTCTTCTGGTAATTTGTAAGTGGAGAGGCCGGTTTTCAAACAGGGTGATTTCTGATTATGGGCTTTAAATTATTTAGAACAAAATTTAAGGTTAATTTTCCGGGACAGTTCCTCTGACGAAGGTTTAGATGATATCCTCAGAAAACCTCAAAGTAGATGTTAAGAAAGTTTAGCACCCTTGATTCCCTTGATTATGGCCATAGTTGTCTGATAAAAGAATGCTAATCTGAACAAACAGAAATACAGAGGATGGAGTAGGGGATAATAACTATCATTTTAAAGAAAATTACTGCTTAATACCAAATGAGAAATCCATACTTCCAGACAAAAAAAAATTAGAACAAACAATTCTGGAATTACATGGAATCTAAGAAAAAGTCAAGAAGTGATTACAGAAACTATTTTTTTCAAAATATAATTTGAAATGTTTATCTTCTGTTCTTAAAATAAGTTAGCAATTTTATGGAGCTTCTAAGTAAATAACAATCTCATTTTATATTTTCAATTCCCACCTCTCAAACTTGAAAAAAATGTAAATCTGTACAGGTAGAGTGTCAAAATTCAAATTATGCTTCTCTGCAGAAAAGTACAAGGAAAGGCTCTTCAATTCATAGTTGCATGGAGTACCCTTCATGAAAGCTACTTTAGAAAAGTGATACAAGAATCTGCTGGAGTTACAGTAAATTTTCCTGGTAAACATTTGTTCTGCTTTATTTTTGCTTTTGGACTCTGCCTATTTCCTGCCCAAAGACTAGTCTCACCTAATGGTAATAAAGGACTTATTTCTTAGTTCAAAATCCTGAAGAAAATGTCCTTGAAATGGTGTAATTTTATTTAACTTAATTTTAAAAGAGCTGCTGTTTAAAAATTCCAGTTAAAAAGAAAAATTAAACAGTTCTAAAAATAAACAATATTTGGTTAAATAAATACACAGATTTAAAGCATATGGGTAAAAATGAATGTTAGTGTAAACATACGGCAACATTTTTTTCCCTTCAAACAATCTCAGAGAATAAACCAAAAAAAAAAAAAAAAAGTTATTTTGGTTTAAATTCTGAAACCATTTTAATAAGTAATCTTTTTTACTCAACAAAAAACATTTGTATAGCCTCAGAAATCTGTTTCATTTCAGTCTTTGTGTAAAACTGCACATGAAAAGTATATTTATAAAAGAAATACCAGACTTGGAATTATTTATGTCATTGTAACATACATATAATAAATGAGAGCTCACTGGAGATATACATATCTTACACACATAAAGGTTGAATTTTATCCTAAAACTTACACTAAAAAGTATTCTTTTCTAATTGAATCAGATTTTTAAAAATTTTAAAAAGCGTTATTTCCCTAAGGTTTTCCATAATGCTTTTTAAAGTATAGGTACTGGTGTGTTTACCTACACTTTAGCAAAACAGAATCTAGCTCTTTCCCAGATGTGCTACCAACTCCAAAAACACACCATTAAAGTTAGTAAGTTTTGAAATATACTGCTTTTGGCTCAGAGTACAGTTCTCTTCCCGTTCTAAGCTAAAGGAAGGCTATGAGGACTCAAATCTTAAGATTCTGGTAACATTCACCCAAAAATGGGTAACCAGAGCTATATAAATCTGCATTTAACAGATGTTTCCAGAACGCAAACAAACAGGTTGAAAACATACTAATGAGAAGCAAAGACAAGGTACATAGAAACCCAGCTGCAAGACTCTTAAGGGTGTATCAGAAACCTTAGAAACAAAATGCAAATCACTTCACTTTCTTTGCACTCTGACACTCTTGGTTTCATATTCAATATTTTACATCATTGCTATCAGAACGTTCTTTGAAGGCATTGCTTCTGCCAGAGAAGTTTAGAAGACATAGAAGAAACACACAAAACTTTTAAACTTCTCAGTAACACGAAAGAGCCCATACTATTTATTTCTACAGTAAAAATTAAACAAGTGGATCATTTTAAAACATCTTATAGTGGTGGTGTTTGATATAACTTTCAAAAAAGTGTCTTGTTTTAGGAAAAATTTCGAATAAAAATGTTGTACTGAGTTCAGAGCGCTTTTGAAGCCCAGGGACCAACTGTTCAGTTTTAACAAACCAACAATGTCTGTTCATTTTGCCCAAATCTTTTCAGCTTAAATATTCACAATGTGCCATTATTACCGAATCATTATCTGCCCTTAGCTCTGACAACAGCATCATACGGGCTATGAAAGGCTCCTTTCTTCTCATGATTAGTCCCTAAAACATTTCCTCGTCTTACAGTGCTTTTCGACTTCCCAGAATGCACTGCTCAATTACAGTGCTGAAATTAACTGTATGCCACTCTTATTTATTGAGAAAAGAATAATCAAGTACTCCAAACTGTGTCATGGGTTGCCCACAATTTTAATATCAAATTTCATATAATAAAAATATTAACCCTTTCCAGATGTCAAGTTTTTAAATCTACTATATGTTTATCTTTACTTTCTGGGCTATGTCGTACCAATAAATCAACAGTTTGGATTTCTAATAATTCTTTATAATGTAGTTCTTTATAAGGTATAGGTTTTACAATGAATTCTACATGTTCACTGAAGGTCTATTTATTCTTAAAGATCTATCCGAGTTTTTAAAAGTTGTTTCTTTTTATTAGAGCCCTCATTAAACTTAAATTCCTTCTTTTTTTGCATAGGAAAATAGGATTTCCTTCCACATCTACAAATGCACAGTGTGGAACTGCTGCAAATTATCTTTCTGAAGGCAGGAAGTAGAAATAAATAAAAGCCCTGAGATTAAAGTGTAGAAATGTTCCAACTCCACAGTAATTTTGTTTATACCACTAGATAGTACCTCTTCCTCCATGATAATAGTAATCCTATTAAACAGAAAATATGAGTAATCTTTTTACATATGCTCTTCTAGAAATAAGTGTGACTCTAATAGGTATTATTTTGAACACATTATAAATTAAATTTGCCAATCTTCAAATATTACTAAATTGATTATTTCTATATTGAGGATAAAGCTAAATTCAAAGCACTTAGCAAATTTAAAAATGGATTACATATCAAACACTGCAGTTAAAATATTACTAAAGGATATGCATTAGATAAACAAAAACCAAAAGCACAGAAAACAATGAAAAGGCTGTGATTGTACACACGCTGCAAATACTCGTATGAAAAGGAATGGGAATATTTAACACATGTGGATTTGTATTTATTTGTTTTATACCTGCAGCCAACAGAAGAATGTAAATAAAAACACTTTTTAAACCTCAAAGATACTTACTAACCCATGCATACATTAATCATTCATACCACATGATTATTGTTCAGTATTTTCTGCAATAACAAATTGGAGGGTGTGGGGTTATTGTGGGTTTCAGCAAACCACATTCTATTTAGGCAAAGCCAAGTATTAAAGAAAGGCCTAACTTGCCAAACCAAGATAAATACATGCCATTATTATGATTACATAAAAGCCACTGTTCTCAGTGTTACAATTTCTCTTATAATTGGCACTATTATAATTAAATGGATTCATATGTTTACAATTCTTCTTTGAATTGTAAAGTGATTTAGCAATGATAGTGTCTCTAATTTCTTTTAACTATACTGACAGACTTCACTTAATCAGTGGTCTAAATACCGCATTGCCACAATAAATTAGGTAAATACCCAGTAAGGCCTGAATTGCTATTGAGTTTAAGTATGTTATAATAAGGTAGCAAGTAAACTTCTCCAAAGCCTGCTGCTGGACCAGCCCGCAAACCCACAAATTGGAGGGGACTGGGTAAAGTATTCCAATGGCATTTGAGATATTCTATGATGAATACAGAGGAACACACACACACACACTCACACACACAGTTAAAACCCCAGGAAGTAAAAGATTATTTTTAAAAATATAAACATTAATACTGTGGATTTTGTAATCCCTCTTCTTCCTTAAGATCCAAGAAATTCTTCACTTCCCATCTCCAAGGAGACAGTGGCATAAGACATGCTCTCAAATTATTGGTGGAAAATGCCAATGGAATATGCTCTAGTTTACAGGCAACCCCCAAATGGAAGCTATCATACACTGTTCTATTACTGAAAACAATGTGAGATAATTGGTATTTCCTTAAACATAAGATAACTTATAAGTTTAATAACTAGATTACTTAAGTAACATGTCAAAACTATATAGCTAACAAATGTTTAAAAGCAGTTTTTAAATAATTGAGGTTAGCAGTTTGAAAACTAATTCTTTTATGAAGTATACAAACAAGAAAGCATACAAGAAAAAAAAAGCATATAAGGAAGAAATTAAACAATTCCATATCACTTAGTTTTGTCTAGAAAATGTTTTAAAATCACAATATTGCTTTTTAAAAAGAAATCTATAAATACACAATCATGATTGTGCTATATGGATATCAATCGCCATATTAATTATAATAGCAAAAGCTTGCAACCAAACTCAGTATCCAGTGTAGAACTGATTTCACAAATAATGGTCCATTCATATGTTAGTCTTTAAAACGATGCTGAAGGAGAGTATATAATGACAGAAAAGGTGTTTGTGATAATGCACTAAATTTTTAAAAAGGGTTTTAAAAATACATACATATATTCAAAAGCCTACCTCCCAAAATGGCAAAATTTTATATGGATTTCCCTAGGTGATTTTTTTTTCCCCCAGGTGATTTTATTCTCTTCTTTTTACCAGGGTATCTAATGCAAATTATGATGATGGCATATAAATTTTATAGTAATAAACAGAAGTAAGCGTCTCTTGTTTTTAAAAAAATGTTATGACACAAACACTTGTGTTCTAGGCATTTAAATCACTCCTATGAAACTCAATCTTCATAGTTAGTGTATTTTAGAAATGTTAGCAATTTTTTGTGTGTGGTAGTGGTAATCACTACTTGCTAAAATTCTGCTAAATTCGCAAATGCTACAAGAAAGAAAAGTTCAGAAAAACAGTAGACACAGACTGCTATTAGATTACTACCATGAAATTCTTTTACAGAAAAACTAGGTAGAAGGAAAATTCTTAAAATTTAAAAACTGTCAAGAGGTAGACCAGGAACCAGAAAGACTGTGTGACCTTGCCAAAAGATTCACAATTTAGTCAACACTCTTTAGTTGAAAAGTTTATGATCATTAGGCTCAGGTTTATCTTCTCCCAATGTTTTTCTAAGTAACTTATTTGAAACAGAGTTTATTAGAAGCAAGAAAAGTCAGTAATATTCAGTAGAAATTTAAAACAAACAAAACATAATGAATATGAAGAATTAAGACAAAATAGGCTTTTTCACTTTTATGTTCTCTGACATTCTAAATGAAAGAGAACCCCAAACTGTCTGGTTTGGTTTCCAGGTTTCAATGGAGACACCAAATTTCCAGCCCAAATGAGGCAAAATCCTTCTAAATCCCCTAAAAATTCAAAATCCTTAGAAAAATCTTCTAAAGATGGCTATAGAAAAACAGCAATGTTATTGTGAACACTTTTGCTGTTTACATAGTGCTGGACATAAAACCGTAGAGGATCATGTGGTCAGCAAAAAGAATACCCAGGTGTGTGTTTATATTTGATATTCATCATTTTTGATGTTGAAACACTGACAAAATTACTGAATTTCCTTGTTCTCTCTCATTTATTCCTCTGGATAAAACATAGCTAACAATTCTCCAAAACAGCACCCAAGTGTGTACTCTTAAAGCAAAGAACTAATTCTTGGAGCCACAGAACAGTGTATTCCACATAACAGTTGTTCAATACTTATACACTGGGTGGATAAAGTGAATGAATCAAGTTGGAAGGCAAGTCTACAGGAACCACAAGAAATGCATAATAGATGAGAGAACTCTACCAGGTATATGAACTATGCTCAGAACAAAGTAATCAGCTGGTTGAGCTGGCAAACACCACTAAAACTAACTCTTCAGTGTTGCTCTGACTGTATTATTAACAATGCTTAAAACCCAATAGACATGAACAAACTTCAGGTACAAAAGGGCTACATTGGGACATGTCCAGTAAAGCTGGACAACAATTAACTCTCATCGAGGCAAATACAACCTTACTTATAACTCACGAGTTTTGATCATTTCAAGATATGTTTATATCATGATGGGTTAATTCAACAACAAACTAAGAATTTGCTAAGATCTATATTGAAGATTTCTTCAAACTGGCCAATGTCCAGCTATCTGGCAAACAGGTTATCCCTAATTTTCCCAGCTGTTAACTGGAATGCATGCATGCTAAGTCACTTCAGTCATGTTCAGCTCTTTGCGACCTCATGGACTGCAGCCCGCCAGGTTCCTCTGTCCATGGGATTCTCCAGGCAAGAATACTGGAGTGGGTTGCCATTTCCTCCTCCAGGGGATCTTCCTGACCCAGGGAGCCAACCAGTGTCTCCTGCATTGCAGGTGGATTCTTTACCTGCTGAGTCACCAGAGAAGCCATGTAACCAGGATACTTCAGTAAGACAAAAGGCTTCCTGCTGTGGGTTTTTTTTAACCAATCTGAACCTTCCATAAATTTTCCCCCTCCCCAGTCCCATAGAGGGAATGAGGAACAGATGGAGCTAATCTTTCTGGCAATTATAGACTTTTCATACATACATAGAAAATAAATAAAATCCCCCAAAACTGAGGTTCACGGTCTAAGGTGTATTCCACACACCATGATTCATGAGATGATCATTTTAATGTCGCCCTTTCAATGCTTTAAAAAAAACCTCTCATACCTTTAATACATGGTGTAGAAACACAGTACTATTATTAAATCACAATTTTCACATTTTGGGGTAAACTATGTACAAAATAAACAGCTGAGTGAATTGTCCATCCCTGGTTTTGGTATTCTGCCAGGCTAGGGCAAACTGTGCCTGGACTTTCTATTCCTAAGTGCTTGAAAATATCTCTATGGATCTAGGCTCATAAAGGCTCAGGTTCCAATGTGATAAAACATTTAACAAGCTTACCCAGTATACAATAAGTCTTTAACATACATCAATAGCAACATTTATATTCTTGGGCCAAAAAATGTAAGCAGAAAGTCATCATGACAATCAGTATTAAATACTTTGGGCTCCCTAACTCTTTGGAAATGACGAAAGCCACACGCTGGCTTCCCAAGAAAACATATAAACTCACAAATATACACCACTTTGTCAAGTCAGGGGATTCTCAGTAGTTATCTTATAAAGCCAGGATATGAATGGAGTTGAAGAATGCCCATTTCAGTCAGAGTGCAAAAGAACTGATGCTTTTGAACTGTGGTGTTGGAAAAGCCTCTTAAGAGTACCCTGGACTGCAAGGAGATCAAACCAGTCAATCCTAAAGGAAATCAGTCCTGAATATTCACTGGAAGGACTGATGCTGAAGCTGAAGTTCTTACACTTTGGCCACCTGATGAGAAGAGCTGACTCATTAGAAATGACCCTGATGCTGGGAAAGACTGAAGGCAGGAGAAGGGGACGACATATGATGAGATGGTTGGATGGCATCACCAACTTGATGGACAAGAGTTTGAGCAAGCTCGGGGAGATGGTGAAGGACAGGGAAGCTTGGGGTGCTGCAGTCCATGGAGTCACAAAGAGTCAGACATGACTGAGTGACCGAACAACATTTCAATCAGAAGACTCCCAGAAGAACTTACATTTTAAAATTATAAGATTTTCAGAGACACAGAGGTAAAGAAAGAGTCCACACTGCATTACAAAAAAGGAGCAATAGCTCAATTATAAAATATCTCTGTGTTCATATTTAGATATGCGTCTCTGTTTTAATTACTCAGCGTTAATGAGGTAAATATGTTTGGTAAATTCTACTGAAGTAATGAAACACATAAGCATTCCCACCACCAGCTTTCCTTCTGAAGCTTTTGCTGAACAAGAAGGAAATCAACATTTACTATGTATCTTCAATGTGCCAGTATCTGTACCTTAAACACTTTTTAATATTATCTCATTTTTTCTTTATAACAATGCCACAATATAAACACTGTCATTTGTAGAGGCGAAGAAACTGAAGCTAACAGATGAACAGCAGCATGCCTGAAGTCCCAAAACTGCTTAAGTGGAAGAGCTCAGACTGAATACAATGTTAGATTTTAAGTCTTTATTCTGTTTCATTTATGAGTTTATAGACCACGGAGAGAGAGAATATAGGGAATATAGGTTTATTCTCATTTTAATCCTCATTGAGTAAGTCTAAGAAACCTTTCCTCTCCAAAATAAAGGTTATTCGTGTAGGGGCTGTGGGGCAAATATTTCATATCCTCCTTTGACCTATGGCTCCAAAGTCCTATTTCCCAATTTTGAGTTTTTCCCAACAAGAGCTAACTCGGGTCCCCTGGGACCACCTCTTTGTGACTTTAGCTCTGTCGTGGGTTATTAACCTAAACTCATATTCCTGAACACCTCCTAACACACAGCTAAAGGAAAGCTACAGAGAAAAAATTGTGTAGATCTCTTAACCATAAATTTTAAAATTATGTACAGTTCTCTTCCAGGCATAATTATGTATGTTAATATAATTCATACAATAGATTCAAGTTATGTCAAAGTTTAATCAACCTCCTTTCTAGAGATATCTACACAGACAATTAAACAAAATAGGACAGTAAAGATTATTGCTAAATACCAATAGCGAAGATCGTACAAGAAGAATTATTCTGAATGCTTGTCTCAGGGGCAGTTAATTTGCCTGAGCAATCAGTCCTGTCTTATTGAATTAATCAGCTTTAAAAAACTAAGATGATGATTCAGTTCAGCTGAAACAATGAAACTTTTCCAAGTTTCAGGAACCAATTGGAACAACTTTTATGTTTCACCCTAACACTACCTGCCATCATAACAAGAACGAGATCCCTTTCTTTGAAAGTCCTGTACTTAGCTTAATATTTTTCATGTTTGTATGTGTGTGTGTATGTAAAATTTAGGGCGTGTGGGGGTGGCAGGCAAAAAGCAGAACCCACGGTACTGCACTGGGCATCCAAAAAAAGTCAAAGCTTTTGAAGACGCACCTTCCAGGAATAGATCATATGATGATGGCACTAGATTATTGCTTAAACCTCATAGCCCTTCGAGAAATGTGAACCATATATCTCTACGAACTGCATACAGTGATGGTCCACAAAGGCCCAAACTCTCTGATGGAGTGAAAAGAAAATGAACCAGGAAGCTACTAAACAAGGTTTAACTGTGCCAAATATCACTATGTGCATATACCAGCATCATACAAGTTCATAACCACTCACATTTCTCCTTGCATTTGATAGCAGCAATTGGGAGGGGATTATCAAGTTCTTGGCAAACAAGCCATCAAGGACATCAAGGGTTTATTTAACCAAAGCAACGTACATGAGTAATGACCACATACATGTACATAAGTTTGCATCCTCATGGGTTCTTGTTCAGTTTACCTGTTTCAGGCAGAAAAACCTTAGCACAGCAGAGGGCAGGATCTGATCCCACATCATGTGGAAGTGGGATAAACAAGTCTTGAAATACTTAGACCATCATGTTACTGAAAAAAGTTAATAAACAGTGATTTCATAGTGACTTGATTTGCACAGGCAGTAAGAAAAGTCATCTACAAGTCAGATACTATCATCCTTGTTCAGTTGTAGCTTGATAGATGAGGAGCTGATTTATCTCACCTACTTGAATAAGTTACATTTCTATAATAATGATGATGTGTACTTTAAAAGCCTTTTATAGTCAGTGGTCATGTCTGGGAAAGACCTTATATTGGTCACCTCCTGATGAACTGAATTTTTATCAATGGGGTTAGTCTGATTTTTGCTCTGGTCTTTTAATTTCTTACCTAGCTCCAGATGTATCTATTGATGCCGACTCCTAAAAAGTGACAATCTCTTGTCTTCAAACAGTGGGTGACTTTAATGCTTATGTGTGCAAAGCAGAGAAACATGAAACAAGTTTATCAAAAACTGATAGCATTACACAATCAGTAACTGCATGGACAAGGCCCCATCAGAATTTTCCAGCTGTGTTACATATAATGAATTATTCATTTAAGTGATATAAAAGATTTTATACCTCAAATTACAGTATAATCATTTTTAACAGTTTATCAATGTTGAAGAATCCATAAAATGTAATTTTAATTCTCTTCATTAGAAACACATTTTAAAACAATGATACAAATTCATAGATACATTTTTTTTCAATTTTAAAAAGAAATATATTCATGGGGATTTCCCTGGTGGCCCGGGGGTTAAGAAGCCACACTTCCACTGCTGGGGGCACAAGTTCTACCCCTGGTTGGGGAACTAAGATCCCACAGGGCCACACAGTGGCTTGGCCGAAAACAAATAAATAAATAAAAATAAAATTACATGTTTTAAAAAAGAAGCATGTTCGTGAAGAAAGACCTAAATTTTAGTAAGTACTTCACCGTAGGCCCACATCCTCTGTTGAAGTCTCCAGACCACATCATAGCACTGTCTGGTGTAGGGACAGGAAAAGTGCATCTGAGTCTTCGCAGTGCTTTGCAAATTTCATTATAACAATACAGTAGTAAAGCATGCAGGAACTAAGGCAGTTTATGAGAGGTAAGTCCTGTTTCACAAATTGTGCTGATTTTAGCAGGCAAAGTATATAACTTCAATGCCATTTCCTATATTGGCTATAGCAGTATTATAAAATATGCATTTATAAAACAGCTTTATTTCTGTTAGAATGCCAACTATGAGATAATAAAAGAGAAGTCCTCAGAAAGGTAGGCTTAGCTACAGTATGTGCATGCATGCTAAGTCGCCTCAGTCGTGTCCAACTCTTTACAACCCTATGGACTGTAACCCACCAGGCTCCTTTTTTCATGGGCAAGAATACTGGAATGGGTTGCCATGCCCTCTCCCAGGGGATCTCCCCAACCCAGGGATCAAACCTGCATCTCGTATGTCTCCTGCATTGGTAGGTCAGTTCAGTAATTTAGGGAAAATCTCTTAAATTCTCAGAGCCTCCATTTTATAATTTGTGAAATGGAAGGTGATGTTTATAATAACAATAATAATAATAGACATTTTCCCTTGGGGAACAATGACAAAGCTCAAATAAAATAATAAATGTAGGGCAGTTTGCAATCTGTTAACTGAAATGCAAATACAATTTATTATGAGCCCAACTTTTAACTTCCATCAGCCAACACTGGCTTTTCATCCTGATTCCCATTATTGAAATTCTACACAAGATATTAGCAAACTCTTACTTTCTAGGATTTTCTGATTTTTTCTTGCAAGGCTAAGTCTGTTAAATTTAAGGGGTTCAATCCAAACTGAACCAGCAACTTTCAGCAAGGAATGTCCTGATAAACCCTAGCAGAACACAAGAGTAGACCCATTCTGACCACAAATTAGAATCCTTTCTCTCTGATATGATCCATGAATTTATATATTTTAATCGTCCATCCATTCAGGCCTAGGGGAGTCATGAAATGATACCCTCCACACACCTGTAAGAAAACAGCAACTCAATCATGGTTGACCACCTACAGATTTAGGTTTGATTGGGGGACACCTCCAAACTCCCATACTTCCAACAAAATGCAGTGGTGCTTTCTTTAAGTCAAGTAGGTTACTAGCTTGATTCTTCTTTTCCTGGCATCCACCCTTCCCTGCTAGAGTCATGAAGATACGACCAGGTCCCGACATGTGCCTGATGGTCGGCAGGGGGATGGGACATCATCTGCATGAAGCATGAGAGGGCAGAACTGCCAGGGAAAGTTGGGTAACATGCACTCTGACCATATTTCAGGCTACCCAAATTGCAAGGCAGCTGGTAAATGCTACAGGGAAAACTGAATTTTACTACTCCTTTAGGAAACCCCTGACATCCTTTCCAAGACACTGCTCTCAAGCAATAATAAATATTCAACATACAGTTATTTGGTATCAAGAGCATTTTATCCAGGGAAATTGGTTAAAATTAAGATCACAAAGGCCTGAGGTTCTTCTAACTGAGGTTCAATGTGGGTAGGAAACTATACCCAGGTGTTAGTGCAAATTTAAATAACATTATCAACTTGAGATGAAAATGGAAAAGAAAAAAACATAGGTTGAAAGAACCAGGAAAGAGAAAATGAACAAGCTTACATACACAGGTCTGTCTCACAAGAACACCCATCTTCACAACCTTTCTCTCCCAGACACTGAGACAATCACACGTCTCCTATGGACACTGAGACACTCACACATTCACACATCATAACTACCACACCATGCCTCTAAGATGGTATTCAAATCTGGAGTATCAAGACAGATACACTGGTGGACTCAAATATCAACGGCCCACCAGAAATTTCCAAGGATCTGAATCAAAGTGAAACCGTAGGAGTAGCCAGGAACATTTTCACATGTTGTAAATATTTACACCCAGCCAAACTCAGGTCATGTTAAATTTAACATTCCACTATCATTATCCTCAGGTCACACTTTCTTGATTTTTGTCTTTTTACTTCTTTTGCACTCACTGCAACTGATTAACTCCCTGAGACCAGAGAGAATGGCCAAGTCAGGGAAAGCACTGGAACAGGCAGAGGAACTGTCAGGAGGGAGCCATGGTGAGCCTCCTCAGATGCCTCTGCCAGGTCACCAGTGGTGAGCGGCCCACAGAGTGGAGACAGCCAGGGAAAACTGCACACTTGAGGAAAAAGCTCATGTAGCTGCCAAATTGAAAATAAGTATGGTCGACTTTCGATTATCCCAAGTGGTTTAACCACAGGGCTTCCTTCTTCCCGCTGTCCAACCTCAGTCTGGGCTGCAGCCCAGACGCTGAGCAGGGTGGGGGTCTGCACGTCTGAATGAAGTGTCTGTGTCTGAAGGTGTGGTCCCCATGCCACTGAATTGTGAATTTTCTTTTATGAACCTAACTACAAAGTAAGTCCAGTTATAATATATATGACTGAATACTCAATGTTATTAATAAAACTAGGTTACATATCCTCTTTTTAATATTTTTAAAAGGAGGGTCTTTACAATGATAGGCAAATGTTTAGCAGATGATAGGAGAAAACTCTATAATTTTGTTCATTCATTTCTTCACTCATTCATGTATTCAAACAGCTTTATGGACTCTTAACGATGTTACCTGTCAGACCCTGTCCCAGGCACTCTAGATGTAAAGATGAAGATAATTCAGTACCTACTCATGGGCTCACAGTCCCTGCTGGATAATAAATATTTAGAATTCGAAAGTCATGCTTTCTAAATCTAAAATACTTTTTCTAGATTTACATTTTCTGTCCTCGAAGTAAATGCACTTTACTTGGAAGCTCTATAGAACAATAAGCTCTGGTGTGCGTCTCAAAGGTGACATATGAGAAAAGTTTCACTGGGGTAAAAGGTGAAACTTTCGCAGTAGATGGAATATGTCTTTGATGTTCTACTCCATCCCATGACCTTGAGCACAGAAAGTCAGTTTGCTTGCTTGTCCATTTTGTAAAAACAAACTTTTTCGCCATCACCCCTCCTTTAAATCTTCCACAAACAACCCTATTACCCTACAGCCACAAATCCAACAAGTGCTTTGCTCACTCAAATTCACATCATAACTCTGTATGATTAATGAAAACTAAAATGCCTACCAAGATTTTCTCTTTCTAAAAAAAAAAAACAAGCCCCTATTCCAAAGCTCTCTAACAAATGGACTATGTGGGAGAAAGCATATTTAGTGGAGGGGAATATTTTCTGTTATCATTTGTTTACTCTAGACATGTAAGATCTATATTCTAAAGGAAGTTATTTAAGCTCTCAAAAAACTAGGTTTCTTCATTTATAAAATGAGAATGATAATATTATGACTTAAAAGTTTGTTGATACAACTAAATGAGATAATTCATGAAAGCATTTAGGCTAGTATCTATCTTTTTTAAAAAAATAAGGTGTTATTACTTATCCTTATCATCATTTATACATTATAGTTATTAAATAAATAATATTTGGGCAATTCCTTTCTGAACTATATAACCCATCACTGATTCAAAAAGCAAGACAATCATGGAAGCAAAATTTTCTCAGTATTTTTGATTATAAGAATTCAATGACTGGGAAATACAATTTTACTGTACTATTGTTATCTCCTCATTAAAAAATTGGGCACTGTTTGTTTTTTGGGTACCATTTGTTTTTTAGGTTAACATATGCATTTCATCACAGAGCTCTAGAACTTAGCAGCTACGAGGGCAGCAGTCATGAGAAGGTATCTTCAGACTCTTAGAATGAGACACAGAAAGAGAAGGAAAGCCACAACCACCAAGTAATAATTCCGGGAGTTCAGTTTGGTTTTCTTGTTTTTTTTTTTTTTTAATAAAAAAAAAAACAAACCCTACCCTTTAACTGGCCAGACACATGAATAACAACCAAAAAGCCCCTGAACTTATCCGTTTCAGTTCACTCAACCAGCGAAGTGGGAAGAAGGTTATACTAAGATACTAATAAGCCACAAAAGTATACAAACTTCCTTCCTAATTCTGCATACTCCATGCAATCTATTTCCTTGCTTGAAATTTATTGCTATAAATACACAGCATGAAAAATGTGAAATGATGCCAGTTCAGCCATCACTTTGGCCCCGATCCTTTGCTAAATTTGTGCATCTCTCTAGCTTGTTTAAATGCCAAAGAGCTAGGCAAACTTGAAGAATATTATGCTCTTCTCTTTAGTAAAGAAGTCCACCTGAGGACTGCATACAGACAGAGACAGAGCCAAGGGAAAAGGAATAAAACATTCACATTGCAGCTGAGAATAAAAGGTTTGAGAGGTTCAATCAGGAAGGATTACAATGAAATCATCTCTCAATACAAGTGATCTCTGGATATATTGCACATTCCCAACGCTCTCTTCCAGTCTTTGTCCAGTAATGGAGATATATACATATGTATACATTGTTGTTCAGTTGCTAAGTCATGTCTGATTCTTTGTGACCCCATGGGCTGCAGCACTCAGGGCTTGGCCTGTACTTCACTATCTCCTGGGGTTTGCTTAAACTCATGTCCACTGAGCCGGTGATGTCGGATATATATTTATATATAAAAAACAGAACCAAGTATGACTCAGCATGAGAAAAGTCAGAGGTTGCATAGGACAGACCAGAAAGCATCTATAAAGAAAGATTTAACTCAAAAGAAAATAGTCATGATTCAGGTCAGGGATAGATGCTGTAAAAATTTGTTATGTGCTAACAATTCTCAATTCTCTCATGTTTATGTCTCCCCCTCCACATTTCAAATTAATGACAATAATTTAATCCCTACTGGGAAATGTTCAAGAGAAAGAAGTTACCTTTAAAACCTGAACTTACTGAAACTAATGATTTTTTCCTAAATACAGAAATACCAAAGCAGAGCAAAAGTCTGGTTTACTTTTTTGGCCCTTGTTACTTACCATAGGGACAATCTGAAGATCTCTTTTGAGTTCGCCTGCAGCAACCACCTTCCCTTTAGAATCTTTTCCCACTTGAGGAAAACCACGCGTCCCACTGGGCTGAGGGTCCAAGGGCAGTCTGCTATCCTTTGTGATCCTGTCATCCTTATGAGCAGCCCACACACTTTGCCTGGCTGCCACCAGTTCCTGTCCAGCAGCACCTGGCCTCATGAGAAGATCCTTGAAGACCCCACATATATATTCAGTCATGACTATCCACCATGGTGCTCCGTGCAAACAGAGAAACATCCAGAAGGAAATGCACCAAGACTGTGACGATGATTATTTTTAGACGGTGGAGCTGTGTGTGGTTTCTCTTCCATTTTTCTGTATTTTCCAAAGGATCTATAATAAGCTCATATTACTTTTATTTAAAAAATCTTTTAAATAAAGATGAAAATATTAATTTTGAGCCTAGGTGCACAGTGTGATACGTACTTTGAAGGCTATCTGATTTCTGGCCTCTGAGAGATTATATGGAAAATGAATCTTTAAAAAATAAATAATCAACAGAAGCCATTTAGGGGAGAGAAAACTATTTAACCCTAAAGGGTTAATTATGGTTTCCAAGAGAGCAAATCTAAACACAAATAACTGTTTTTACAGAATGAACAGGTTTCAGTTTCTCCAAAGAGAAATATGTGAGTCTGACAGACAATTCAATTCTCTCAAGTATTTCTTTCCTCTGAAAAATCAACTTCTACTTAATATCATTAGGATCAATTTATGGGAGGGGAAAAAAAAAAACAACCTTGCATTTTTTAGTTTCCAAGCTCCTTTAATTCAGGAATTCTTTGAGGTCCTTTACTCAGAACTGTTATGATGCCACAGGAAATCCACCCTTTTCCCAGGCAGCACTGGAAATGACTTCTCTATCTGGTCCTCTCATTAAAGGGCTGTTACTATTACAAGCTTCATTCAGTACTTTCTCCTAAACATGTCATAAAATAAAAATCTTATGACTGCCCACTACTTAATCACCAAGAAACCAATCCTGTGTGAACTCTTTTTAAAGTCTTAAATCTTAAACTCTAGACATGTTTATTAAAAGTTTTAAATCATATTAAATTATAGAGTTTAATATGTATTTTATGAAAATTACTAATGGGAAGAAATACCTGGACAGCTCTGTTAATACAAAAATAATAGCAAGCCACCTGCCATGGGTAAAGCCCTGTGCCATACACCTTATACGAAGTATTCTTATTTAATCCATGTAACAACCCTATGATATACTATTATTCCTATTTTACAGACAGCAAACTGAACCTCGGAAAGAGTAAGTAGTTTGTCCAAGGTCACAAAGTGCAACTCCAAACTCAGGTCTCCTGGACTCCAAAGACAATGCTTCTAATTTATCAAATTGCTTTCTTTTGAATTAAAAAAATTAAAAAGTGGGAGTTTGGGTCTTTTCAAAACTAAAAAACAAAACAAACACAAGCTGAAAAGCTACCAGAGTATTCTTTTTCTTTTCATACTTAAACAACTATATATTTCTCCTTTCTCTGCTGAGCTCATTCTCAAACTGGCATGAACCAAGATGTACTTCAGTAGAGAATGGCAGCAAAATGATGAATTGGTCAGAACTTGCTTGTAGCAGGATTTTCAGAATGAAAGATCTCACTAGTGTACAAGAACAAGAGGTGGATCATAATGTTGTGAACAGAAAAAAGGAAAGGGATGATCAGTTATATGCAAGGGATGATCAGTTATAAGCAAGGCTTCAGAGGAGCTAAGTGGTCTCTTCTGGCTAAATATTAAAGAAGGAAACACTTGACCTACTCCTACTACAACCACACCTCACAGGGAGTTCTCAATTTTTAAAAGTATTTCACACATTGCAAATAGTGCCTCTCCTTATCCACTCCTGAGTGAATTTAAAAAAAAAAAAAAAATGTTTGCTACATTTACACGGCATACCGTCATCTAGTCAGGCTGAGTGAAACTTCATTCAATTCTCTGTTTGCTTTCCTCAGCAAAACCCCACACCAACAAGATGAAATGTGCACATCTCCCCCCAAAATAATAACTCGGGATGTTATTAACATGGACATTTGTTCTAATCTTGTAAAAACGTGTGTGTGAATAAATAAAAAAACCTCTCGCCAAACAAAAGCAGAGGGAGGCAAGAAACAGTGAACATCAGCAATGGTGATGCTAGAGAAGGCTTTTTGTTCATGAATTGCTTTGCTGTTGGTGCCACAAAAGTCCCACTTCACAGAAGAGAGACTCACGGGAATCCCATCTGGGCATATTTTAACAGTGCTTCTCTGGTCAAAGATGAATGCTTACAGCTACAGGTTTCCTGGGACTCCTCCCACACTTCCAACTATCAAGCTGAACTCTACTTGCCCCATGAGCACCCAAGTTTCTTTTTAATGATAGCTACCAGGCTGGGGAGGTGCATGTACGTGGAATTTGTAAATTTTCTAGGACAAAATCAAATCATGAAGTTAAAAACAAAGTAAAAGAAAAGAAAAAGAAAGGAAAGATGACCATGTACAACACAGTTTCTGGCTAAGCAGTTTAACACTGCCTTATAGTCTCATTTTCATATTTAAAAAACATGGAGATGGGTGGGATAGAGGAGGGAGAGAGGCCTAAGAGGAAGGGGATATATGTATACATATAGCTTATTCAATTCCTTGTGAATCTGCAGAAACTAAGACAATACTGTGAAGCAATGAACCCCCATTCCCCCAAAATTGGATCCAAGCTGAAAATATATCTTCTAATGAAAACAAATGGGGCAAGAATATGGATATATGTAAACAAGGTCTACTGTTTATTACTCAAGAATAATTTCCCCATGTGTATTTACTTAAATCTGAGAAAAATAAAATTATCTAAGAAGATAAGTTGCTCCCCAAACCAATAATTCAATAAATTTCATTTCAAAATCTTTTTTAAAAATTGTACAAATTTTGAAGGTTGTCTCGTGCAATTTCCCAATCCATCTCAGCTACAAAGTCCCTGAACCACTTCAGCAGACCAGCTCCCTCCCCTTGTGGGGTCCCTAGCCTCTCTACAAACCCAGTCTACTGTTGGACATCTTCAATGATTAGAATGACTTGATTCATAATGACTTGACTTCTGTTTACCTCTAGGTCCCATGTATTAACCCTAGTCATCAAGAATTCACTTATTCTTTCCTAGAACAGTTCTTCAGAACAGGGATGTTGATGTCAATGCAAAAGTTTGAAACAATACAATGGTGAGTGTGTGCATGTGTTGCAAAAGAGTGGGTTTGGGAGTGTAATGATGGGCAGAAATAAAAAAAGTTCTGACAACAGGGGAAAGGATGGCAGGACTATCTTTGGTTCTTTTCAACAGTTAGTATTTGATCAATTTCTAGTTATCTAGGACACACCTTTCATCTTTTAAATGCCTTTGGGTATCATCAAAAGTAGGAGAAATTCATTTGGTCAAAGGATACACAGAAAAAGAGGCAATACATGTCTCTGAGGTCACATAAGAATTGTCAAAACTAGGGGAATAACACCTTTACATTGACTTCTAATCATGCTTATGACTTTGAGAAAGAACACGCCAGTCACTGGTTTCAGCTTCAAGTCCACCGAAGTTCAGTTTTCTGTCCTGTCCACTTGGTCTTATCTGAAACTTTGTTAGCTGTCAAGGCACTGTCTATAGCTTTTCTTTCTAGCAATAGCTGACACCAAGCCTTGAAATGATCTCAGCAAGAAACTGGGCATCCAACTGGGTAAGACTCAGCGTGTTGACCAAAAGACTGAAACATGGAGTAAACCTGGGACCACTTCAGTTCTTATCAGTTCATCTCAACAAACCTTTTGGTGTTGCCTCTTTAGATAAACAGGTGTCTGAATTCTGCCCAGTCTCACAACTTTTTGACCTTCTACTTTCAAAGTTTTAAAATAAAGAATACAGTGACTAGATTATTTCCAGGGGCTGTCAATTTGCATTAAGTCTAGAAATGTCTATACTTTTATATCACTATAGTATCTATGAGAAAGTCTTGCCTCTGAGAATGCACTTTTAAGAAAATCTGTTAAATAAACCTTCAGAGAAATTGAAATGCTGTACATCATTTAGGTGAAGTCTTGCTAAAAGTCTTAGACAACCAAGTACAATATTAAGAGAACAAAACTACAACAAGAGAACAACTCAGACATTAAGATTGCTGCTGCTGCTGCTAAGTCGCTTCAGTCATGTCTGACCCCGTGCGACTCCATAGATGGCAGCCCACCAGGCTCCCCCGTCCCTGGGATTCTCCAGGCAAGAACACTGCAGTGGTGCCATCTCCTTCTCCAATGCAGGAAAGTGAAAAGGGAAAGTGAAGTCTCTCAGTCGTGTCCCACTCCTAGGGACCCCATGGACTGCAGCCTACCAGGCTCCTCCATCCATGGGATTTTCCAGGCAAGAGTACTGGAGTGGGTTGCCATTGCCTTCTCCAGACATTAAGACTAGTTAGGTTCAAATCCCAGTTTTATAATATATCCTAGCAGCAGAACCTTAAGCAAATTGATTCGCCTCCTTCTGCTTCAATTTCCTCATCTATAAAAAGGGGGTAATAATAGTGTTCTTTCAGTGCTATAGAGGCTTCCATCCTATGACTATACCACAGCTTTCTTTTAAAAAGTAAACAAATTACAGCCACATTGAAACAACAGATTAATCTTGAGCACGGAGTTGAACAAATAAAGACAAACTGTGACTGAAAGAGGCAAGCAAGGAAGTGGTTACAATAAGGGCCAAGAAAGGGATCATCTCTAGAAGGGAACTGTGATATGGAAAAGAACACAATGGCCTCTGGGCTCCTGGCAATGCTGCCTCTTGACTGAGAGGTGGTTGCAACAAGTGGTTCTCATGATCAAGTTTCCTGAACTTGCTCACTTACAGTGTATCCTCTCTTCCTAAATGTTTGATTCCACAACAAAAGGGTTTAAAATAAAAAAAAAATCTAAAATTTAAAGAAGCAGTGTTCCTTTATCGGCTAGCCTTTAGGGCCTACTCGAATCGACAGCAAAATACATTTATAATTGGCAATGGGCTTTAAATTAACCAACATGTCCTAGCACTGTGGTAAGCCCTCTCGATTGAGAAAATTATATCTGAGCTAATAGAAGACAAGCCCAGGGTCTAGAAGAGTGGGTTCAAAGTAAACAGTTGTTGAGTGAATGAATGAGCAAGCTCTGAGAGAAAAAAGCTCTACCTAAATGTTTCTCCATGTCATCCAGGATATATCAGGAATGCTCACACAGTAACAGAAACAAAGGATGGAGTTTTCCTCGACTCACCATCCCTGGTAGGTAAGAATGGCAGGGAAGTCTGTTCTACTAAAAAGAAGCTCAACATCCAATCTCCAGAAAGCTTCATTATCTTCGTTCAGCATCCACCCCAGGGCCATGAGGCAGACTAAGGCAGATACAGTCAAACATCTACAATTAGAAATTAAATCAAATTTCAGTGCATTTTTGCCCTTTTGTCTTTTCAAAGAATGAGGATGGCTACAAAAAAAGGAAACTCACTTAACAAGCTATCTAGCACTACACAGTTAAGGCTTTTCTTTTAAAGATAGGTCCTCCTGCTATGTCTTATATCAGGCACTACCTTTACAGTCATTTAACATGCATGCTATAAATCCAAATAGATGAGTGAATCAGACTGATAATAGAAAGTTCTGTGAATCAGGAGAACCTCTCAGGAACAAGGTGTGAAACAATTCAAGCCTAAATAACTTGCAGTCCCTCCACTTACAAGTCACTAATCACAAGTTCAGCTTAGTTTTGGTCTCTTGAACCTATGCCTAGGTAGACAAGAATCCTAAGACAATAATCAGAGGTTCTTCTAGACTAGATCCACTTCAAGGAGGCCACAGGAAAAGGGGAGGTCACTTTGATGAGAACAATCCAGCTGGTGACATACCTCTGTTCCCCTTCATCGTTTCATAAATCACTAGGCAGTTAGTAACCGCTCCCCTCCCAAGAAAAAATCCTTCAGAATTTACAGAAGATGGGTTTATTGGATTATCTATAAAGAAAAAACTTCTTTGATCAAAAATCAGTATTCAAATACCACAACACATACATAATACACCTTAAAATCTACCGTAAAACATGGGATCAGACTGTCACATAGTCCACTGGGAGCCAGGCAACTGGTCATTCCTAGAGAGGTACAGATTTCCCTAAATGTATCCTCACCAATTTACTGCCTGGATCCTACTGAAGTAGACTTCTCTCATTATTTTTCCTTTCAGTTCAGTCCAGTCACTCACTCATATCCCATGGACTGCAGCACGCCAGCCTTCCCTGTCTATCACTAACTCCCAGAGCTTACTCAAACTGATGTCCATCATGTAGGTGATGCCATCCAACCATCTCATCCTCTGTCATCCCCTTCTCCTCCTGCCTTCAATCTTTCCCAGCATCAGGGTCTTTTCCAATGAGTCACTTCTTCACATCAGGTGGTCAAAGTATTGGAGTTTCAGCTTCAGCAACAGCCCTTCCAATGAATATTCAGGACTGATTTCCTTTAGGATTGACTGGTTGGATCTCCTTGCAGTCCAACAGACTCTCAAGAGTCTTCTCCAACACCACAGTTCAAAAGCATCAATTTTCGGCACTCAGCTTTCTTTATAGTCCAACTTTCTCATCCATACATGACTACTGGAAAAACCATAGCCTTGACGAGATGGACCATTGTTGGCAAAGTAATGTCTCTGCTTTTTAACATGCTGTCTAGGTTAGTCATAGCTTTTCTTCCAAGGAGCAAGCATCTTTTAATTTCATGGCTGCAATCACCATCTGCAGTGATTTTGGAGCCCCCCATAATAAAGTCTCTCACTGTTTCCATTGTTTCCCCATCTATTTGCCATGAAGTGATGGAACCAGATGCCAAGATCTTACTTTTGTGAATGTTGAGCTTTAAGCCAACTTTTTCACTCTCCTCATTCACTTTCATCAAGTGGCTCTTTAGTTACTTTTTGCTTTCTGCCATAAGGGTGGTGTCATCTGCATATCTGAGGTTATTGATATTTCTCCCAGCAATCTTGAATGCAGCTTGTGCTTCATCCAGCCTGGCATTTCTCATGATGTACTCTGCATATAAGTTAAATAAGCAGGGTGACAATATGCAGCCGTGGCGTACTCATTTCCCAATTTGGAAATAGTCTGCTGTTCCATGTCCAGTTCTAACTGTTGCTTCCTGACCTGCATACAGATTTCTCAGGAGGCAGGTAAGGTGGTCTGGTATTCCCATCTTTTGAAGAATTTTCCACAGTTTGTTGTGATCCACACAGTCAAAGGCTTTGGCATAGTCAATAAAGCAGAAGTAGATGTTTTTCTGAAACTCTCTTACTTTTACGATGCTCCAAAGGATGTTGGCAATTTGGTTCCTCCACCTTTTCTAAAACAAGCTTGAACATCTGGAAGTTCACAGTTCATGAACTGTTGAAGCCTGGTGTGGAGAATTTTGAGCATTACTTTGCTAGTGTGTGAGATGAGGGCAATTGTGCAGTAGTTTGAGCATTCTTTGGCATTGCCTTTCTTTGGGATTGCAATGAAAACTGACCTTTTCCAGTCCTGTAGCCTCTGCTGAGTTTTCCAAATTTGCTGGTATATTGAGTGCAGCACTTTCACAGCATCATCTTTTAGGATTTGAAATAGCTGAACTGGTATTCCAAAACCTCCACTAGCTTTGTTCGTAGTGATGCTTCCTAAGCTAAGGCCCGCTTGACTTCACATTCTGGGATGTCTGATCACACCATTGTGGTTATCTGGGTCAGGAAGATCTTTTTTGTATAGTTCTTCTATGTATTCTTTCCACCTCTTCATAATATCTTCTGCTTCTGTTTTTTTCCTTTAATTCAGTCCAATCCATAGTTATTGAGTATTTACTGTTAGAAAGAACCATTTTAAGCACTAAGAAAACAGAAGCTCATGAAGAAGACCAACTCTCATACAACCAAGTACAAATGCAATCCAGACTTAAAAACCATATGGCAACTTAAACCACATGCAATGGGTAAAAGGACTGGGAAGAAGGTTAATCAAGGGGGCCAGGGCAGAAGAAAAAAGATCTATTCTTTGCCTGATTTTTCAAAAGACTGGAGGCAGCTTGAAAGGATGAGTGGAGCCCCAACAAGCAGAGGAAGAACCAGGCACCCCAGACAGAAGAACAGTCATAAACAAAAGTGAACAGGACAAATTGTGTGCAAGGGATGTATCTGCTTTATAAAGGAAGCTGGTGAGCAGTCCTATGTAACTTTATGCTTTCATTTTGACATGTACACTTGAGCACTTGAAGTGTTAGCATTTACCCTTTCTCCCTATTAATAATGTTACTGATAGGTTCAAAGTATTCTTGAACTCATTCCAGTATAAAATCCGCCTGCCTACAAGGTCTTTTCTACCACTTGACTCCTTCATTTAGTCAGGGCGGGTTTAACGTGTGGTTCACACAGAAAAGTGAAACCATAGGCACCAATGGAACTCAGAATAAAAAACACATTTTGAAATAAAATAAAGGTTAAGCTCTCATACCAACAGACCTTGCTAGATCAGCAAAAATGTAGGTGTTACAGGAAATCACTATATTGTGCAATCTCCATTTCATCCTCCACAAAATTACACTATAACTCAAAATAAGTGAAGCAACAATTGGATGGATGACCAGTTTTTGTTGTTTACATAGTTTAATGCACAAATGTGCAGTTTCCATGACTTTCAGAATGACGTGATTTACATGAGGCTTTAACAATAAATAAACTTGAAGTGCTGTATATAGTTAGCATATGGTGAAATTTTTAAGCAAAATTCTTTCTTCCACTCCCTGCAAGACATTTAAAATATTCTCCCCTATTGGGGTTTTTTTGTCTTTAATTTACACCCTGCTAATGTCCCTCTTCTGCAAATGTAAAATTTTTGTTTTATAAATAAAACCTAAGGGTGGAAAACAAAACCAAACCAAAATACATGTTCTTTACACATTAGTACCACAGTAATCAGTACAATTGAGCACAGACTTTACAGATATTTATAACTATGCCATTTTAAAAGTTAGTCATGGATACCATAGATACTTATATACTATGTAATAATTTATGGCATTTCCATAGTCGTGTTATGTATCATCCTTAGCCACCTGGCCTGTTGGGATACCTAGGAAAAGATTAACAGGATTATTTGCAATAAATCCCAAAAACATATCTTCTGAGGAACAGACACAAATAAATCCTTAAACAACGAATTATTCTCTTGCCAATTTTTTAAACCTTCCATACGGTTTAAACCCTCTGCATATGAGATTTCCCAGGGTCTCAGGGAACATGTTTTGACCAAGGTTAAGGTCATACCTTTATTAAGGCCTCCTTCCCCCAATTTCACAATTATGTTTTCCTTCCCTTTCACCTACTTGGATTTTATTTTAAAGAATCCTGATAAAGTTTATGATCACAATTACAGTATAGGGAGATAACACCCTAATTCCCTCTGACCAGAAATAGGAAACAAACCATAAAGACAAAAGTCTCAATCTAAAGTCACCGTTGGCACTATTCTTCTGGAATATCAAGACAGTCAATGATATTGACTTTGTCATTTAGCATTCTCTGCAATGCTAAACGAGGTGTGATCTAACACAGGGGCAAGACAGGAGTCAAGTGAGGCCAGGACTACACTTAGATATTCACTGACCAACTAAAGAACACATTGGAATCTGATTTTTTAAAAAGACAAAAGGGTTATCTTGCCTGTGATAGCTGTTCACTGAAATCATCATTAAGAAATACTACTATCCAAGTAGTTTACTAAATACTCTTAATTGAGAAATTGCCACTGAGGACACTTGAGAGTTTTTGTTTTGCGCTACATTTCTATGCCCACCTGCTGCAAAGCTTGTACCTGAAGCACTTAGTGCGGAAACTCATTAAGTGCTCTCACGAAGACAGCACGCTACCACTGCCTTCCCTTTGTTTAATGGCACCGGACCTCTCCCTCATAAATTCATTCTAATTAAATTATGCTTCTCAAGGTGCTCCCTCTCACGCAATCCTTATGTAATTGTACCTAATATTTTCTCCACAATTGATGTTACATTAAATAGGCTTTTACTACCTGCTATCCTCCTAATGGCCCTTACTCCTTTCTTTCTTTCTTTCCTTTTCAGCTCAAAAGAGACAGGAATTTGACATGACAAACTCTATTTTAAGAGTTTGCCTCAAGCTTTCATCAAGCTCTTCATAATTTTCTTAATGACATGTAATATACACAGAGGCTCAAACAAATATATCTCTCTGGACACCAGGGAGAATATTACGTTTTAAAGTTCGAGGAAAGAAAGAAAACAGGTCGGCTCATGGGTCATTTGCCATATTTATCTGAAGGCACGATACTATAGGTGAGAGGATGTGTTGATTAAAATGAGTACAAGGAATTTCACAAAAATTATCAACAGTCATTACCTTTTTCATAGAGATAGTAAAAAGATATTGATTCTTTAAGATATCAGAATGTATTTTCATATGATACTTGGGGTTAAAAAAAGCCAAATCTGAGAAAGTATATCTTGGCTTGTGTCTCAGATTCTCATCAGAATTTTCTATTTTTAAACAATATGTGGAGGGAGTTCGTTGTTTTCTCTTTCACACTTTGCTGTGTTTCAGCAACCCTGTGGAATACATGGGAGTTTTACAAGAAGTGAATAATTTGTGGTAGAAAAGATTCGAGCTGATAGAATCTCATAACTTTGCTAAGTATGTAAACAGCTTGTCTAGAGCCATGAGAGGCAGCTTCTATGTGTACTGTTGGCTTCTACTCTGTTATTATCATTGTCAGAAGTACTACTATTAGTATTATATACCTTATTAAAATTTGTAGGCTTTTTTTTTTGGTTTATTTGCTTAGCTTTTCTTCATCCTTTCTGTCATTACTTAGGACTGAGCACACATTCCATGATGTAGTTGTGACAATTCACTGTACTACATTGTAAACACTCCAGAGCACTTGTTGAAACATAAGTAAGTGGATATCTTTTCTATCCAACAGGACTGGTATCCTTTTAAGGTCTGTGATAATACTTTTTATTTTTGGAGATTTCATGCACCATTTCCAAGCAGAAGCATCATCAATGATTATTGATTGGCAGACCCAATCAAGAAGGTGACTTATTTATTCAGATGCTTTTAAAAGACAGGGTCTTAATATTAGAATTTTCTGTAAAACTGATCAATTAATCTTCCTGAAAAATAACTTCTTTTTCCATGTAAAGTGTTAAATGTGATGACTAATTTTAGCTAACATTGATTAAGTACTTCCAGTGTTCCAGGAGCCACATTCTAAAGTGTTTTACATGGATTAATTCATAATAGTTTTATCCCTCTTAGACAGAGAGGAAACTGAGGCACAGACAGATCAGGTGGCTTGCATGAGATTATTCTGTTAGGGAAAGAAGAAGCTGGGATCTGAACGTGCAGTCAGGCTCCAGCACTCAGCTAATGGCCACGCAGCCTCCTGACCTGGTCACTAGTCTTCTAGGTTGTGAGAAAGAAAACCACACACACTCCTGCTTCTGCAGATGAGTGGCCTCATCAATAACCACCAGTTTAGTTCAGTTCAGTCACTCAGTCGTGTCCGACTCTTTGCAACCCATGAACCACAGCACACCAGGCCTTCCTGTCCATCACCAACTGCTGGAGTCCACCCAAACCCATGTCCATTGAGTCGGTGATGCCATTCAACCATCTCATCCTCCATCATCCCCTTCTCCTCCTGCCTTCAATCTTTCCCAGCATCAGGGTCTTTTCCAATGAGTCACCTCTTCACATGTGGTGGCCAAAGTATTGAAGTTTCAGCTTCAGCATCAGTCCTTCCAATGAATATTCAGGACCGATTCCTTTATGATGGACTGGTTAGATCTCCTTGCAGTCCAAGGAATTCTCAAGAGCCTTCTCCAACACCACAGTTCAAAAGCATCAATTCTTCAGCACTCAGCTTTCTTTATAGTCCAACTCTCACATCCATACATGACCACTGGAAAAACCATAGCCTTGATTAGACGGACCTTTGTTGGCAAAGTAACGTCTCTGCTTTTGAATATGCGTCTAGGTTGGTCATAACTTTCCTTCCAAGGAGTAAGTGTCTTTTAATTTCATGGCTGCAGTCACCATCTGAAGTGATTTTCGAGTCCCCAAAAATAAAGTCAGCCAGTTTCCACTCTTTCCCCATCTATTTGCCATGAAGTGATGGGACCGGATGCCATGATCTTAGTTTTCTGAATGTTGAGCTTTAAGCCAACTTTTTCACTCTCCTCATTCACTTTCATCAAGAGGCTCTTTAGTTACTTTTTGCTTTCTGCCATAAGGGTGGTGTCATCTGCATATCTGAGGTTATTGATATTTCTCCCAGCAATCTTGAATGCAGCTTGTGCTTCATCCAGCCTGGCATTTCTCATGATGTACCCTGCATATAAGTTAAATAAACAGGGTGGCAATATACAGCCTTGATGTACTCCTTTTCCTATTTGGAACCAGTCTGTTGTTCCACGTCCAGTTCTAATTGTTGCTTCCTGACCTGCATACAGGATTCTCAAGAGACAGGTCAGGTGGTCTGTCATTCCCATCTCTCAGAATTTTCCACAGTTTATTGTGATCCACACAGTCACAGGCTTTGGTGTAGTCAATAAAGCAGAAATAGATGTTTTTCTGGAACTTTCTTGCTTTTTTGATGATCCAGCGGATGTTGGCAATTTGATCTCTGGTTCCTCTGCCTTTTCTAAAACCAGCTTGAACATCTGGAAGTTCACAGTTCACGTATTGCTGAAGCCTGGCATGGAGAATTTTGAGCATTACTTTACTAGCGTGTGAGATGAGTGCAATTGTGCAGTAGTTTGAGCATTCTTTGGCATTGACTTTCTTTGGGATTGGAATGAAAACTGACCTTTTCCAGTCCTGTGGCCACTGCTGAGTTTTCCAAATTTGCTGACATATTGAGTGCAGCACTTTCACAGCATCATCTTTGAGGATTTGAAATAGCTCAACTGGAATTCCATCACCTCCACTAGCTTTGTTCGTAGTGATGCTTCCTAAGGCCCACTTGACTTCACGTTCCAGGATGTCTGATTCTAGGTGAGTGTGAGTGATCACACCACCACAAGTTAGTAAGTAGGTAAGATGCCCTGGAGGAGGGCACGGCAACCCACCCTAGTATCCATGCCTGAAGAATCCCATAGACAAAGGAGCCTGGAAGGCTACAGTCCATAGGGTTGCCCAGAGACAGATACGACTGAAGCGACTTAGCATACATGCGCACATAAATGACATAAATTGCATGTCATGTGTTTGACCAG
Source organism: Dama dama (assembly GCF_033118175.1). Classification (NCBI taxonomy): domain Eukaryota; kingdom Metazoa; phylum Chordata; class Mammalia; order Artiodactyla; family Cervidae; genus Dama; species Dama dama. Next base: position 81,842,495 of record NC_083700.1, read on the forward strand.
ACCACCTAGGCCATAGCAGTGACATCTTTGGCAATAATGTCTTCAAGGAGCTCAATATTAGAGTTTGTCATGGATTTATATAAACCACAAGCATATTTCACCAAGAGGCACTATAATTCCACCTTGTCTGTAGAAGAAAATACCCCTTGTATTTGCTTGTCAAGACTGCAAACGGCAACAAGGGTTGATAAGAAATGAGTTGTATGAAGTGTAGCTCAAATTTCTGAAAACATCAGCAATTTGTTTTCAAGAAGCTAGTATTAGAAGAAGCTATACACAAGAAGCTAGTATTAGAATGAACCAGAAAAAAGCTTCCATTCTCTTTCCAGAGAGGAAGCAATATAATATGCATAGTCTCCTGTCAAACTGATCTGGGTTCAAATCTCATTTCCATAACCCAATGAGTGTGTTGTCTTGGAAAAGCTTCAAAAGTAACCCACAGCATGTTCTTGTTGTTTAGTTGCTAAGTTGTATTCAACTGTTTTGAGATCCCCATGGACTGTAGCCCACCAGGTTCCTCTGTCCATGGGATTTCCCAAGCAAGAATACTGGAATGGGTTGCCATTTCCTTCTCCAGTGGATCTTCCCAACCCAAGCATTGAACCCATGACTCCTCACTGGCAGGTGGATTCTTTACCACTGAGCCACCAGGGAAGCCCTAACCCACAGCATACACACCTCTGCAATGAGGATGCCAGAAGCAGCAGCTGCTGTGTCGTAGGAGTGGTGTGAGAATTAAATAAGGTGACAGAGATACACCATTTGCATTTTCCTTACCCTTCTGTAAATAATCAATAAAGGGCAGCTATTAATAGATGATATCTCCAAGCAGCAGTAAGTCTTGGCTACTTTGAACAGAAGGACCTACTTTCATAGAATTTCATTGTTACTATTTTCCAAGGGGGATCAATGTAATCCTGTTTAGAAATTTTCAGATGTAAACATACAAAAAGCTACAACTATGCACAACGAGAGGACGGCACAAAACAATGGTGTACTCATTAACACCAGCTCTCAGGGTCTAACTCTAAAGTACAAATATGTATCATAATAAACAAGTCTCATTAAAAAAAATTAAATGATGTTTAAGGGATAGTAATATTCACTTTCTTTCAAATGAGAAGAGAGGTAAAGACTGAAAAGTACTCTGAACAAGCCACTGGTAAAACCAGGGACCTCATTTCTGATCTATAGAGATCTTGTTGAGGGCACCAGACACATTTTCTCACAGCCCTTCGCCTCTCTTAAAATAGGGACTATTCTTCCTTCGAAATAGGAGGTGAGAGAACAAGAGTGATGGTTTTTTAGTGAGGAAAGGCCATTCGTTTGCCAACCCGTGCCTACGGATGGCAAACATAATACCTCAGAGCCATGGAGGAGGGGGCAGGCTGGGGTGGTGAGGTCTCTGCCTTTTAAGCAAGCCAGCCAGCAAACACAAATGCATGCAATTTGAAATTTTAATTAGGGTGCCATGTGCTGGTGACATATGGCGACACATTGACAGCTGGGCGTCCAGGTTCAGGAACAGACCTGGGTTCTGAAGTCACAGTTGGCAGGAGCGAAGTTCTCCGCTTGTGCACTAGGCGCTCGCGAGCCTGCAAAGTGCTGGGCCAGCATCACCCCGCAGACAGCACTGCCTTCCTGCCGCTTCCAGGCCTGCCTGCCAGGGGCCACTGCTGCAACCCAGCAGAGCGGAGAGCAGGGCAAAGACACAGGAGAGGCTACACCTCCACCTCCCACGCTCAGCTTCCAGCAGGAAAATATTCACAACAGCCTAAGCACTGACTTCTTGTGACTTAGAACGTTCTCCCTCAGTCGCCCCTGCAGGGGGCACTCTCCCCGCCACCGTGACTGGACGCACGGCAGGGCAGAGCAGTCAGAAACCCTGTTACCTGCTCTGAAAGTCCACCACATGAAGCCCTTACAGAAAACCCGATGTGATGTAAAAGTCACATTTACATAGATTAGAAGATGAATCATGTTAGCAAAGTATCCAGATTGAATAAAAACATTTTAAGACAACTTGTTAAGTATTAAAGGTCAAGTTGGCTAACTTTGTTCTACCAGAATTTTTTCCGGTGATGAATTCAATGCTGGTCACTTTGACCTTTGAAGCTTAACAAGTTGCCTGAAAATGTCTTCAAATGGGTTAATAAATTGCCTTGTGGCTTCTTCATTGGCTTTTCCTGGCCCCACTCTGCTTATTTATTCTGCTTGAAGTGGGGTAGTCTAAGTCTGCTGTTTCTGGGCAAGTCTAGATGCATAGCAAACAGAATAATAAAAAGGTTTCCTAGCCAAACCATGCAATACTAAGAAAACCATTCTTTAGATCCTTCTCTACCTACAGACTCCTTCTGAACTATAAATCTTTGACTGTAAAGAATAAGTAAAGGTATATGCCAAATCACACTATCTACAACTCCGTGGGAAAGCTGAATTTCTAGCCAACAGCAAGGAAATTCTTCTGGGATATTGTAAATATAGGGTCCAAATCCTTATCTCTTTCTTTCACTCCAAATACTGTTATCAAATCAGACAAATGAATTTAAGGTAGAACTATCACTGAAGTGGAAATTCAAAATTCATCAATTTGATGAAAAGCCAGCAATTTACTGCTTCTCCTATTCAATTAAACACACACACACACACACACAATCCTTTAAAGTTTTTAAACAGTATGACACATAGGAAATTTCACTTTATATCTTACTATTTGTATTGTTATTATTATTCAGAGAAGTTGATTTACATCACATTTTATTTTACTTCAACTTAATTTTTGGAAAGCAACAAAACAAACTGAAGATTAACATCAGCCGTTTCAGGCTTCAGACAACACTGCTGCAAGCTGGAAAACACAGATACTAGAATTTATACCCTCCAGTTGTAAGCCCATTAGCTCGTCTGAACGGCAAATATGCATTCTGCATACAGTTACTCTTAAAAAAATAAAGCATGCTGATAAAACAAACAAAAAACAAATATCATAGTCTCCTGTATGAGCTTCTGTAGCATGAATTTTTTGAAATAAAATGCCACTAGTCGGTCACATATCGCCTGTAAAATTTGCTCTACACCAAAAATGCAGTAAAATGTAACTTCATGAGCAACAGAAAAACAAAGGCATATATATTCTCATTGATAGATGCTTCCCAAATTTATCTTAAATTAGCTTTTATTAATAACTGGTTCAAGTGAAGATTCCTTTAACTTGAGAAAGAGCTCCGCAGACCTAGGCATTTACTACATGAACTGGATACTGCCTCGGGGATGTACTTTTTTTACCTGCTAAATTCCTCTATAAAATTTATACAAATTTCTTGTCCAAATCAAGTGTTAGGTATTGCTTCCTAACCCTAGGTTTTCAGTCGCACACTATAGCTACAATTTTCTCAAAAGATACCACTGAATTTCATTTAAAATCCACCAAAAGCACCTACTCACAAAATAAGAACATAACCTCCTAAGCAAATTTACCTTTAGTCTTCTTTATAAAATTAAAAACTTATAAAGGTGTGAACTGCAGAGTTTAAAATACACTTTTCAAGTCAGAAAGAGAAAGACAAGTATCATATGATATCACTTAAATGCGGAATCTAAAATATGATACGAGCTATTTACAAAACAGAAACAGACTCACAGACACAGAAAACAAACAGAGGGGACGGGGAGTGGGGGAGGGGTCAATCAGAAGTCTGGGATTAGCAAAGGCAAACTACTAGATATAAAATAAACAAACAGCAAGGTCCTATTGTATACAGCACAAGGAACTATACCCAATATCCTGTAACAAACAATAATGGAAAATAATATGAATAAGAATATATATATATGTATAACTGAATCACTTGCTATACACCAAAACTAACAGAACACTGTAAATCAACTATACTCTAACTTTAAAAAAATACACTTTCCCATCAATATTAAATAAAGCAAAATCTATCCCAAAAGAGCAAGTCTCTGCTATGAAAAATTCGGCTACTGTAAGAAAAACCAAGCTAATTAAAAACTGTTATTTTATTCTGCTTTATTTATACATGTATTTTTTTCTGATATCAAAAAACTAGGTTATAAAAACTGCGATTGAATTCCTAGTCTCTGAAATAATATTATAAATAAGTAGCATTTAAAAGAGATATTTCTTATAATTCTAAAAAATACATGCTGTTAATTATTTGTAAATTTTTATAAGTCTTTCATAGAATGGCAAATTACAGAACATTTACAGAAAATAAACCTCACCTTTGAAAAGGCTAGAACTGTCAGGAGATAAAAGAATTCACAAATCTAAAATAAAAGTAAAACATTTAAATACAGATAATATAGATAAGACAGTAAATTATATTTTCACCTTTCTTAACTTTCAGTGATACAATGTAACCAAAAATAAGAAAAAGGAGAATGTACAGAGAAGGGTATGGAAGAAAACTCAGGAGAACAATATCATTTATGGGAGTAAATTATAGATAAGAATTGAAATACAAAGAATTCAAGACAATGAAGGTGTAAGTAAAAGACTTAGAGCCCGTCGGACTGCATTTCATACTAGTTGCATGCACTGGTTATGTTTTTATGTGGCTAAGATAATATTAACTAACAGGGATACATACTCATAATCATGTAAGATCCAGTAATTAGAGCAGTCTGACAAAGGAATCTCAGTTGAACAAAATTAACATTCCATAAAATAGAAGAGAAAAGGAAAATCTGTTAAATGCATAACTAGAAACTCTGTAATGCCGATATTGCAGGATAAATAAGAATTAATTGAAAATATTTCAGTATTGATCCCTAGCCATCATTATTTTAAAAGTGACATCCATAGTCAGAGGGGCATGGGTGACAAGAGATGGTGATAGAAAGAAGCAGAGGTATATACAGAACTGATTTCTCAGAGGGCTACGGGAAAAGAGCCATGATGTTAAAAAGGGGAAACTGATGGGGAACTTATGGATTCTCTGCTGTACTTACATAGATAGGTATCTTGAAAGGAGCACCATTTATCGTCAGAGTATCTGGATTTAATCCAGATATGCTCATTAAACAGTTTTGAGAACCCCAGAAATTGAGAGCTATGAACGACTTGTCAATAAGGGGCCAGGAATAGGGCATTTAAGAGAACTGATCAACATGATGTGGTGGAAAGGGCACTGGACTCAGACCTGCTTGCCAGCTTTGCCACGAATGACGGAGCACTTGAGCACACAGCTTCTGTACCAACCCAACAATGAGACACAGTCCAGGCCACCACACTTCCTGCCTCCTCTAAAATTCTGTACCTCTACCATCTAACCCCTGCCTTCACCACCTTGTAGGGTTTTGTGGAAATGAAGTAAGATAAGCTTGTATAGAAATTATTAAATGCTTTTTTAAATACAGGGACTATTACTATAACCTAAAGTTCAATGTGAATAAGAAAGGGAGGAAAGCCTCTATTGCAAAAAGGTGGAGAAAATTCAGAGACCATATGATACTTGTGCTACTGATGTCTTCTGAAAAAGAAGTCGTTCTGCTTACTCAGAATGAAATCTGACAGCAATCTGAGACACAGTGTCTTTCTGAGGACATACATCTAAAAATCCTAGAACATAACAAAAGGTACCGTTGTCCACCAGCGACTCTGTGCCAAGTGCTGGGCTAAGCACTCTACATGACTGATTTCACCAATTCTCCCTGCACCCATATGATGATATGTGCTATAGGTGGGGGGAAATACACTTAAAATGTTTAAGACGAGATCGCCTACTTAAAATGGATTTGAACCCCAGTCTCTGACTGACACTAAATTATCCTGTTAATCAAATTATCAAATGAATTAATTACCAAATTAAATCAGTCTTGTTAATCTTAACTACCACATTACACTAATGCTGGTCCTCTCTGCACAAATACCTCCCCTCTTTTAATTAAATTCATCAGGCCAATCAGTTAATTGGGTCAAAAAGTTAAGCTGACTTTAGATACATGTAGACAAAGCCCTGAATAAAAAGCTAAGTATAAGGAGATAAACTCCGAAGAATCTGTCCTACAATTATCCATCCTATGAGATTAGGGTATTTGCCTTCTGGCAACAAGGACATTAATAGGGGGATCTTTAAAGGAAAAAGTGGGCAGATTATAAAATAAATGTATTAACCAGCATACATTTTTTCTGGGACACAGGGAATTTGTAGCTTGTCTGGGAAATACATCATATTTGTGTTACCATCTTTGGTAGAAGCAAAACAGAACTGACTACAGATGATGATCCTTCATCAACTCTTTTCTACCACATTATCAGAGAAAAACATTTGCAGGATAACACTGAAAAGCTCCTACTGCACCTTTGTCAATAGAGAATTATTAATTTTGACTATCTATTAGAATCCACTTATTTCTGTTACACCTCATTCAGAGGCTACTCTATCTTTCTCTAGATGGAGAGGGGTGGGGGTCATGGAGGAGGCAGAGTAAGTTCCATTTATCACTAGATGTAATCCTAGGAAAGAGATTTCTAAGAGCAGAAAAGTTGGAAATGAAAAAGACCCTTTTCATAGCACTCAGTGACCAAAAGAGAGATACTGGGAGTCACTGAAAGGCTTCTTTTCTTATACTTTTCTTCTCAATTTTATACTCAGCTATTCTGAATGGCAGGCTTCCCTGATGGCTCAGTGGTAAAGAGCCTGCCTGCAAGGCAGGGGGGTGGGGGTGGGGGTGGGGGGGCGGGCTGGCAGCAAGTTTGATCCCTGGGCCGGGAAGATCCCCTGAAGAAGGAAATGGCAACCCACTCCAGTATTCCTGCTTGGAAAATCCCTTGGACCGAGGAAGCAGGCAGGCCCATTGGGTTCTTTTGTGAACCCAACAGTTTCACAAAAGAGTCAGACACAACTTAGCAACTAAACAATATATTCTGAAGAGCAGAGATTAAAATTTTCACAAGCACATGAACTTTTTATAAATTGGTCCAAACCAAACACATGGCCAACACTGATAGTTCTGGGGGCACACTCAATCCTAATGGTTTTTCCCATGTCATAGGGTTCTCACGGGCTTCCCTGGTAGCTCAGCTGGTACAGAATCCGACTGCAATGCAGGAGACCCCAGTTCAATTCCGGGGTCAGGAAGAGCCCCTGGAGAAGGGATAGACTACCCATTCCAGTATTCCTGGGCTTCCCTGGTGACTCAGATGGTAAAGAATCTGCCTGCAATGCAGGAGACCTGGGTTCCATCCCTGGGTTGGGAAGGTCCCCTGGAGGAGGGCATGGCAACCCACTCCAGTATTCTTGCCTGGAGAATCCCATGGACCGAGGAGCCTGGTGGGCTACAGTCCACGGGGTCGCAGAGTTGGACACGACTGAGCAACCGAGCAAAGCCCAGGGTTCTGACAGTGCCTGCCAGTTTTGAACTCTGTATTAGGCAAATCTTAAAAATATTTAATAGAAGACCTTAAGAATCTGAGTATTAACATTTTCAAGAGTGAACAACTGAAATGTTCAAATTATGAAATCCAAGTTAGGGCCAGGTACATGGTCAAAGACCAGGAGTCATGATAGAAATCACCCACATCTCCTCAGAATACCAAAAGAGACATCACCATGGGTGATTTATGGAACTTCCTCTTTAGATCAGAAATACTTCCAAAACTGCCTCCCACTTGGTGCTTCAGTACTTCCAGTAAATGAAGTCAAAAGTGAAAATATACACAAATCCCTCCTTATTTTGACATTTCAAACCTCAATAAAAGCTTTAGTTCCGCATGGTGGCCTAAAATTAGACCGAGTTTAGTAGACTAAAGAAAGAGAAGGAAGTTTTTTGTTGGGTTATTTTTAATCTGCTTCAAAGCTTCTTAAGGCCTTTTTTGTAAATTTTAAGACACAGTTTAGAAAAAGAAAGCAGGTTCCTTCAGGAGCAAACTCAATCCCAAACTCTAGTGCCTAGATGAGCGTCTGCAAGACAAGTAATGGCTTCCAAATGATTTACCAGTATTTGTGAAGCAAGGCAGGTCTTGGGTTTGATCAGTGCAATCATCCCCATTTTGTGTTATGGAAGAGAGAGAGAAAGGGAAATAGAAGGGGGAGGGAGGAGGTGGGAGGGGGAACGAGAGAAGGAAGAGAAATTGATCAATTTGAAAGCCTTGAGTTGAGAAGGGATCGGACTCCAGAAAGATGCTCACCACGACCACCCTCACAAGGCTCTCTCAAACAGCTACTGTCTACACACCAGAAGCTGATGGCATCAAAAAACCTTCAGCACTATCTCCTGCCTGATTGAATTGGTACGTGTAATGGGAGGGAGCTGTTTCTCAGAACCGAAATAAGTGGTGCTGGGAAAAGGAGGAGGCCAACAAGGCAGGCAGCAGACACACAGAATTGGTGGAACAGGCACCCAGATTCTCCAGAAAGCAAATCCTGTTTAGCCCTTATCCATCCAGGTCACAGTGAAGCCTGTATCATAGCAACTTGTGACTTTAAATACTACTATTCATTTGGTCATTAGTTTCTCTTGGTTCCTTTCACTTACCCCGATTTTTGATAGCCAATCGTTAAATGAAAGCAGAGACTATGAGAATGTTGTCAAATTTCAATAATGCACACAAGAAAAAAAAAAAAACCCACCAATCTCCTAATGGTTTGGTCTAGCATTCTTTCTGGAGTTACCCAGTAACAGATTAATGTAGCTAAGCATTGTAACATTGAGCTGAAGTACTAAGAAAACATGCCTGAAATTTACAAGTAGGGCTCACAAGCTAGTTTAAACCGAAAAAAATTTTTAAATCTTCCCACATTTCTACTACCATGTTTCTTTATTTATTTATCTTTAATTTATTGTGGTGTCAAAGCTCATGTCTGGTCTTGGAAAAATTCTGGCACAAACTTGGCTTTTTATAATACCAGACTATTAAAACTACAAAACCTCAATTAAAAATCTGCCAGGAGAGTTTGGTGCTCAGTACCAAAAATGATATAAAGCCTGCCATCGGGAAGGAAAGAAAAGGAGTTATTCTTGCAAGAAACCCAAGTCTTTGTCATATAACTAAAATCCTAGATGTAAGGGCAATCAGATATAGTCTACATTTTAAGAATATCATCCGACTCATGTTCCTGGATTCTGATTTCACACATATTCTGATTCCAAACTTTATACCTAAAGGTCATAAAGCATTTTATTTGTTTCAGAAGATGCCTGAAATCAGATCCAATCAGTTACATCCTAACATGTGTAAATAAGAAAATTTGCAACAAATCCTGAGACAGATTAGCTACCACTCTGCCCTATCTGTGACTGAATAAACGCAAATAATTCCTGTGATATAACCAGAAAAATAGGATAGAGTGCGTGTGTCTGTATTACAAGACTGGGAGCCATGAACTCGGGACTTTAAATTGCAACTCTGACAGCAGTGTTACTTAGGAAAATGACTTAGCCTCCAGGAATAATCCCACATTCCATCCTGTGCCGAGCCCAATTCTAGGAGCACAGAAATAATAACTACCCAACAAACGAAGGAATTCACCAAACTCGTGGTGCTGGGGTGAGGATTCATCAGCCCAAAGTACCATGAAGATGGAACTATTCTGATTGCAGACATGTGGGGTGATCAAGACAGTGGCTTTGGAGTCACCTGACTGGTGCCCATTTTCCACTCAGAAAATCAGAGGAATAATAGTACCTCACTCAGAGGGTACTGTGAGGCTTAAATAACTGATACAGAAGCTTAGAACACTGCCTGCCACCAAGAAGCACTCAATAAATGCTGTCATTATTAAAACTCAAGAGCCTTATAATCAGACATAGCCAGATATGACATTTTCCCTTATCCGAAAACTGTAGATGTGAACGAGAGTTTCCCCAATGCCTGATGTGATCAATGGATGTGATCAATCCATCAGCAGGTATTTAATGAGGGCCTGTAATCCAACATTCCCAGCACTCCTGTTGTCCGGCTCTCCTTACATGGAAGACAAGGAAGTCTTTTCTAACACAGGCCAATAGATCCTGTATAATAAAACATTCCTAGTTAACTTACCGATTTAGATACACAGTATTTATTTGAAAACAGAGAAAGCGACCTGTGGCTTATCCTTGAACCACATTAGAACCTTCTCTCCATACCTACACTCTAGGTTCTGAAGCCACGTGCTACATAGACATAGAGCAGAAAGAAATGCAGAGCTCCAGCTGTCAGCCAAAGATCAGGCCAACCCCACACCTCACCCTCAGGATTCCTGCTCTGCCTGCCTCAGCTACCCAGTCCTCCTCCTCTTCACCCTGCCTGCCCTTCACATGCCTTCTCCTGGCCGCAGAAGACCACCCATCTCTTTGACCCCCTCACCTTGCCTACACCTGCTTTGAATTGATCACAGATAATCTGTTGGTTGCTGATGAGCCTGAATGACTGACTAGCCATGATGTCCTCAAATTTATGAAGGCGTCTAACCAGCCATTTTTCACACGTATCATGTGTCATTTTCACAAAGAGCCTGTTACGTAGGTATTACTATCCTTGTTTCACAGATGAGGTAATATTTACTGTACTTAAGTTAAATAACTTATCTACAGATGGAATCAGATATACAAGGCTTTGAATATCAACTCAAGTACCAGTTATATGAATTTCAGCAATTTATTTAATTTAGAAAAAATACAAATTAGGTATGGACTGGTAGCAACAGTTCAATGGTAAAATAAAGACTAAAACCTGCCCCAACTTTTAATGAAGGAAAGTTCAGGTACACTGAATGGCTGATTACCAACTTTGAAAGAACAGATTTCCATCCACCATAAATGCCCTAGAAGATTAATTATAAAATTCCTCTAAATAACAACAGCAGCACAGAGTTAAATAATTTGCCTGAAATCAAACAGTGCCAAGTGGCATGGCCAGGATTCGAACCCACATTATTAAATTAGTCTGTTTCAAGATCCAAGACTGAATGCATAATTCATATGGGGAAAACAAATTTTTTAAGCTCAAGTAAAAAAAGAAAGAAAAGAAATGTCTAGTATCTTGTTCCGAGTTCCCAGTATACATCTTGCTCTGCAGCGCACCACACAATAGGCGCTTTTGTTCAACTCAGCAGAGCTATTTATATGTTGTGACTCTCAGTGCTTTGGGGACTGTGTTCTTCCTTCTCTGAAATCTAAAGACGGTCACATAAGAAAACTTCAAGGATAAGCCCACTCCGTTTCATTTACACAGCTAGCCACACCAAGCCCTCCACCTCTCCAACACACACAGGTCCCACCTGCACTAAAACTGCAGACTCAGAGGCGGCAGAGCCTCCCCCGTGAAGGACCGTCCAGGCACAAAGGGCTCATCGTCGACTCTTGTAGAAACCCACTTCCACAAGAGGAAACGCAAACTCGGGCTCTGAAGAGCCTTGCCCTGGATTTTAGCAGGCATGGAACCCTGGCTATGAGACACAGGGGCGTCTATCCAACGCTGAAGTCTTGGAGATAGGGAAACGTGAGAGGCACAAAGGGAAGGAGAAACAGAGGCAAGGTGCAGGGAATCTGTCCTTCCCTCCACCAGCAGATAAGCGGAGCCCTGGAGGATGGGACGGTCTGCGGTCCCCAGTGTGCAAGGGGGAGGAACAGATCTTCCCCAGGCTGTTCTCTGACACCGCAGAGGGAGTGGGTGGCAATATTGAGTCTAAACGGAGCGCGTCTCCATACCACCACCAGGGGCTCCTTACACTTTCCCGGGAAAACAAACTGCCTCACAGATGCATCGATTTCTGAGCCGAAATATAAAATGGGAAGAGTAATTTTTAAATTAGGAAAGCAGTCACGGCAGTTGGAGAGGCAGCTGAGGGACGATGCGAACCACCTGGGTGGCGGGCCATTTCGGCTGCCGCCAACTTTTTCTCTTTGGGGGTCTATCCTCCCTGTGAGGGCTACCAGGAGAAGGAGGGCTCAGACCCAGCCCAGGGGATCACAGAGCTCGTTTCAGCGTGGCTAAACAAACAACAATACTAGTTATGGCAAACATTTGTTCAATGCTTACCATATGCTAAGCAATATGCTAGGCCCTTTACCTGAATTACCTCATTTAATTCTCGTAATCACCCTACAAGGTAGGTGGATACTGTCACAGCTGACATACAGGTGCCAAGAAGGCACCAGAGGCTAACAAGGTGAAACAGGCTCTTCGCAGAATCCTTTCAGGGTTTCCACACACGACAGAAGCAATCACAGAGCACCACGGAACGCCAGAGTGACTGAGCAGAGTAGCCATCATGTTCTAACAGCAAAAACCGATGCGATCCTCGGACTGACGCTGGATAGCTGTGCCACCTTGGGCGTGCCACCTAACCTCTCTTTGGCTCTGATTCCTCCTCTGTAAAATGGGGATAATCATACTGCTTCACAGGGCTGCTGGGAGGATTAAACGAGACAATACAGGACACTTAGAGTGTCCTGCTACCTGGGTGCATTAGTGAAAGAATTACATAGGTATTAGCGGCCATTATTTTATTATCTCTCAGGAACATATTTGGGGCTTCCCTGGTGGCTCAGCAGTAAAGAATCCACCTGCAATGCAGGAGATGCATGTTTGATCTTTGGGTCAGGAAGATCCCCTGGAGAAAGACATGGCAACCCACTCCAGTATTTTTGCCTGGAGAATCCCATGGACAGAGGAGCCTGGTGGGCTACAGCCCATAGGGTCACAAAGAGTCCGACACAACTTAGCAACTAAACAGCAACAACAAAAGGAACATATTTTACCTGAAGGGCAACTCAATCTAGCCCAATGCTCCTTCTCCCAAGGCATCTTTGCTGTCTGCGGGGAGGGAGATGCTCCCGTTCTGTATCCACTAATGCTCTGCTCACACATCCCTACAGCTCCTGGCCCAATGTACTGTAGGTAAGACACCTATAGCAGATCACTGACACAGACGTCCCGTCTGCAGATAAACGGCGAGGCCTCCTTCTTAGAACAGGGGCACTCACTCCTGCTGCCAGGACTGAGCCTGTCACAGTGTTCTTAATTAATGGCAGTGGTAGTAACAACAGTAGTAAATGTCAACGTTTTTGTGATGAGAGTTTTACATATGATATTGCATTTAATCTTCACAATAATCCTATAATGAAAGAACTTATTTTGAACTCTACAGATGAGGAAACTAAGTAGAGAGTTCACCCCCCTGGTCAGTGACAGAGCCAAGATCCAAGGACAGGCCCACTGAGGGCTCCCAGCTGTGTCCCCTCTGAGCCAATGTTGTTCTACTGCCTCTCCAAACAGAAGTGAAAGCCTTAATCTAGTAAGGCATTTTGTAATAAAACTTTTCAGAGTGTAAGCAATAAAATATAGGACTCTTCAGTGAAATTTAAAGTAAATGAAGTATGTATTTTGGAGTACTCTAACTTGACCATTTCATTCCCAATGTGCTTCCGTGTGGTACAAAAAATAGAAAACAGAACAGTACATACAGATGACTCCTATTATTGTGGGACTAAAAATGGGTTTCAAATGAGTAATCAAATAAATCAACAAGACCACTCCAGATTGCTAAAAGTATGATGGAAAATATCAATATGACAGCTGATTCTAGATACAATGTTCCTCTACAGAGGTATCACTTGAAGTGGGAGCAGAAAGGTTAGAATAAGCCAGCCACAGGAAGAGTCAGGGAAAAAAAAAAAGTATTCTAAGCAGACAACAAGGAGCAAAGAAGTTGCCAGGTTCCAAAAATCAGAATAAGGTCAGTAAGCCATCCAAGAGTTTTTTGATATAAAATGAGGTTGGAAGAGACCAGGCAGCGTCTGTAAGCCATGGCATCAAGTTTGGATTTTATTCTAAATCCATGGGGAACCACAAGAGAGTTTTAAGCAGAGGGATGATTAAAAAAAACTAATTCAATTCTTTAAACGCCATTCTCGCTGCTGCGTGAAGAATCAAGATGGGAAGAAGCCTGAACACTGAGGATTACAGAAGTATTTCGAGGAAGGATGATGGTGGTTTGAACTAGACATATTCCTCCTTTCCCCTTTTGACTGATAATTTTCCCTACAATAACTGGGGATTTGTTTAATACTTCTGCCTGTTGTTTATTCAAATCCAACTTTTAGTGCCGTTGGAGCTCAAAAAGATCTTAACTATCTTCTTTAATGTCTTTGTTTTACCTATGTGGAAACTGAGGTACAGCGAGCTCACCTGACTTACACAAGTAATTTAATAGACTTCAAAGTCAGACGTCAGGGGGCAAAAGCATAATAAAACATGTAAACATACGAAGTTTTCTGCTGTTCCTAATAAGCCTGCCAAGATTCCTTTATTGGCATTTACAGGTATCCTTAGATTTAAGTCCTTTTAAAGTGCTTAAATCTCACGTAAATTCTTATTTGCATTTTAAGTAGCCCACCACTCAGCCCGGACACATAGATGGAGCCTACAGGGTTAAGAATCCGAGTAAGAGTCAAGTCATGGAACTGTGTTATGTCTGGGAAAAGTTCATAAAAGCAATTTTAAACTCCTCTGTTTTCTTGCAGTTCCTTCCTTCACGTTTATGTGCAAATCACACCTTAGTCTCTAGGCTGCATTTTGCTATTTTCCTCTTGTTTCCCAAAGCAAGCTCCCCAAAGTGACAATGCTTTAAAAAATGGGGGGAGGGGGGACCGTATGAAGTTCTTCCGAGTTCCTGCTCTCTTCGAGTAGGGCTCCTATCACACAATAATGTGTTATTTTGTTGAATTTTGGCATCCATCGAGCTTGTTTGGTCAGAAGCCAAAAAATTAGAGTGTGTCGGTCCACCAGTTTCTCAGCAGAGAAGCTCTCTTCTCACCCAGCGAGTGTGCTGTACCCTTGGCCTCTGGCCAAGAAGGGAAATCCATTTTACATAAAGAATGCACAAAGCTCAAGTGCTCAGAGACTTTTTACCTACTAAAATAACTTTATGGACAAATGCCAGTCTGCTAGACACATTCTGCAGGAACATTTGGCATGCAAAACAAGGTAAAGTGCTCTGTGGAGGTAGCAAGTTTTTCAGCAGCGAGGAAATGGCTGAGCGTGCCCTCGTGGCGCGTCACGTGCCCGGCCCGGCCGGCGTGATTGGCTGCGGCCGAGTAAATACAGCCGCCATGTAAGGAGCCCAGCGTCGCCCTGCGCCGGCTTCTTAAAATGGCGGCCGAGCCCGCACCACGAGAGACCGGCCCGGACCCGCTCCCGGCTTCCCCCCTGAAGTTTTCTGTTTTTGTTTTTGTTTTTCACGAAACCTTACGGATTTGAGTAGAAACAGATTTCTCACAACTTGCTTCTCGGGCTCGATTTCACAGTTCGGCATACACTCGGGCTCTGTCAAAAGCTTGACAATGTTCCAGGGAAAATATTAACTGTAAACTTTCCAAGAGAAATTAAAGGAGCAGGCAGCAATGTCAGGACGCCCTCCCTTCGGAAAGCACACCCCCAGGTTGTGCCTGGATGCGTTTGGGAAAGCAGCACAGGCAGCCCGAGCTCCTGCGACCTCCAGGATGGTCCCACTTCACCAAGTCACTCGCTGGAAAGGGGGTGGGATGGGGGCACCGGGGGGGAAACACATCCTTTTTGGCCAGAAGGCACGGAGGTCTTTCACTCTCCCTCTCAGGCCTGACCAGTTGAACACTGCACACTCTGATGTATAAATATTTGCCTCTGGCTAAAGTTCAAGCAGCCCTGTGTGGCTGCCAGACACAACAGAAAACCAACATCCAAGGGAAAGTGTTTACTGCAGTGGTGGCCAAAGGAGCAACTGCCAGCAAGAGAGCGCATCTGATTGGCCAGGCCTGCCTGCGGTGTTCTCCTAAAGCACCTGGTCACTAGCCACTGCCACTGGGGTGTTCCCACCCTTTTGGTGATGGTTATGTTCTTTAACGCACAACCTTGCCACAGTTAATACAAGACCAATAGACGTGCCGATGGTTTTACATGTGTCCCTCCGGAGAGAGGGGTCTGAATGAGCCAAACCATATCTACCTGCTACCACTACTCCAAAACAAGCGTCCACTTCTTGAAGCTACCTCGGTAGGGCCTATGCCTTTTTCACACAGTGCCACCTCGCCCAACTACGGGCATTTCTCAGATCCAATGACTCCTTCGCACCTCCCAATTCTCATTCCTATCTATTCTATCATTAAATTCCTCAATCATCATTTGATGATTGAGCATCTTTGAAATACCTGCCAGAAAATAAATTAGGAGAGACCTCTGATAGCTGCAATAGGGTATTTTAAATAAAGCATCCTTCAAATTTTCTCTCCAAATAACAAAATATACATTTGTTGTTGTTTAGTAGTTAAGTCGTTTCCCGACTCTTTTGCAACAGCATGGACTGACATTAGTTAAAGCTATTTCACCCATGCTACAGTTCTGAACCAGGTAGAAATAAAAGCAGCTGCCCATCAAAAGATTAAGGTCTCTAACTGGGATAAAGGATCTAAATGAGAAAAGGATCTTCAAGAAAATCTTTTCAGAAAGGTTATGAGTTCATAGTTTATGCTAAGCAAGAAGCTAGCAGGTCAAAGACTTCATGGATTTCGGTCTTCAGTATTCAGGGAAATTTGAATACAACCAAGATAAGTCACCATATTTTTAAATTATTGTCATCCATATAACATTTCTATTTCATAAATAATAATGCATGAATCAAACTTCTTCAATGCTGAAATTAAATGTTTCTGTTTAGTTGAAGTGAAAAGGTACAGAAAAATCAGAATATGAGGATAAAAGCGTCTCTTAAGTAAAAATTTTTGATACTACAGAATAATTTATATAAAGCAAGCCAAGTTGTTATGGTTTCAAACCTTTCTAATATAATACATACTTGCTTAATTGAAGTATTTGCTGTTTTGTTGAAAATAAAATTTTACCTTCATGCACACTGTTTTAGAGTCCTAACTTTGAAAATTCTTCAAGGTCCTGAATCTTGGTTGACATTAAATAAATTTCTAAATTGGAACTTGTTGCAAAACTAAGATAATGTACCAAATAATTCCATTTTCAACTGTTTGTGAAACTTTTAAAGACCACAGAGGTCTTGTCTAATCTAATTCTTAACCAAATGTGTCAGTAAGGTTGATCTGTGCTCCACCTCAGAAGCCCAGGACTTATAGTATCAAGTTTGACTTCCAAGAGATCTCAGCAAATCATGGGCAAGCGGATCACAGAGGAATGTTCTGTCCCCAGCTGTGAACAAGACAGAATTAACTCTGAGACGCTTCCTCCTGCTGACCTGGTGGACAGAAAGGTCAAGATGGTTAGCTCTTACAGTCTCAGTACCAACCGTCAAAACAACATGCATGTTAAAAATAGAGTGTCTGTAGGCAACCAAAATACAAATGCAGAAAAATGCAGAAAGAATTTAAAATAAAAATAGTTTTAATATATTTAAATTTCAGCTTCAAGTATTTTAAAGACTGGAACATGAAACCAAGGAGAAAAAGGACAGAACAATAATTTTCCCAAGTGCATTAACTTCATAAATTTTGGGTCTTAAAATTTTAAAAACAACCATTCTGACCCATGGATGATACTTTTCTTAGGAAATTCCTTGGATTCACAAGTAATTCATTGGGAATTGAAGCACAAGAGGCAAATTTACCACTTTTATTTGTTTATATTTTGATAACTGCATTTTTCTCAGCTCAATTTCTATGGAAATAAAAAGACTGTTTACTGTCAGAGGAATTTCTTTATCTATCAGTGGGGAATAGAGTTGAAATATTATGAGGGCTTTTTTTTTTAATGCAATGAAATAATCAAGACATTCCAAGGTGCTATGATACATCAATTCTATCATAACCGTGTAGAAAAACAGGGGCAACTGCTGTTTTATATGTAAGTAGATACTTAAGACTTATCACTAAGCAGCATGTTTAATAAAGTCTGGCATTTGTACGATAAAATGTTAAAACATTAATAAAACTAAACTGGTGATAAAAGTAATTCCATCTTATAGACTTTCGCATTGAACAAAAAAAGTACCTTCTAAATAAAAATAATGTTACAACTGTAAATATTCCTTTTAAAGCTGCTGAATGCATCACTTTACTAAGAAAGGCTTAGCTATGTTATTTGCAATTCCCTCATTGCACAACAATGTACATTACTGTCTGTAAGCTCTAATTTGGCATGGCGCATCATTAATGACCTGAATGGTGGCTGTTTCACACATACATATTTAATTACAACAGCTGAACAAATTACATATTTATGCTTTATAAAGGGGATTGCCAGTCTAATTCATTTGCTATGCATGCAGGTACAGGACTCCATCTGCAACAGCATCTGCACAACAAGAGCTAACAATTATCCATTGTACACCAAGTAAGCATATCTGGGGAAACCTGTAAGAGAGGCAGTCATGTTAACCATTTCACGGCCACAGCTCTCCATTTTGTTTAGGGGTTGAAATCTTTTAGAACAAAAATTATAGCCCTAATATACCTGACCAGCCTTTAACAGAATCGTCTAATCCTCTCATCCATTCTAATTTCCACCAGGTTTAAGATGAGAGAGAAATAAAGTCTAAACCCCACTATGTCCAGTAAGGTTGTACTTCACGTGACTACCTACAGTGAGTGGACATTTTCTTCTGAGACTTGGAGCCCCAGAATTCAAGCACTAGTCCTTAACAGCCCAATAACAGCCTTTGTCAAGATGTCAACAGGGCTTATCTTCAGCCAGGACAGAAGTTAACTTTTTGTTACCCCACCCTCCATCACATCATAGCCCCATCACATCACATTTATAGAGGATGGGCCTGAAGAACTTTCTTAAAAGGAAACACACTCTGAGCTCCTTCTGAGAGTCCCAAGACCTCTGCTGAACGATTCTTATCATCAATATACTTTCCAGCTAAGCCACAACTAAAAGCTACTATTCCCTCTTTTGGTAATAAAGTCCTATTCACCAGTGCTGCAACCTCATCTTAAATGGCTTCAGGACTTTCGTATGTTTAATTTAATATATCCAATGAGTAATATAAATATTCTGGACCATCACTTCTACTTCAAAACCCAAAGAGGAAGAATTAAGAGTCAGCCAATCAATAGTGAGGTTTCCCATTATCATTTAAGGCTCTTGCTAGGCAATAAAGAGGCTCCATGGTGATGGCCCCTAAAAGCTCCTTACAGTGTCTTTGCCTCTTTAGGCCGCAAAATCAAAGCATGAGTCAGAGGTGTGGGTTTTTTAATGCTCCCTCTTGAGTGATGGAGTTCAAGTCAGGGGCTGACGGGGTGGGTGGGCTGAAGTCCGGGGCATGATGCTGGATGTACAGGGGTACCACCAGGGCCATGCGGTCTCCTCCTGGTCTGTAACTCCCTGAGGAGCCAAGGGGACTGAAGGGTGGCTACCAAAATGAGCCATCCACCCAGTTCTTAGCTATATTAGGACCAAATTCACACATGGAGAGAGTCCTGATTCACTTGATGTCAAACACCTGTTTAAGAGTCAGCCCCTGGTCAGAAACCAAACTGGGAGTGTGAGAGAGGAAAGCCTTGCTGACATCTTCTAAAAAGGCTGGTGGACCTTTAGGAAAACCAGTGCTTGATTGACAGGATTCAAATCCAAATCAACTCTCACCAGAAAACCAATGAGCACTCCATAGGGAGGTTCGGCAAATGCAATCTCAATCTGATGCAGAATAGGGCTTACCAGATCTCAGTTGGCCAAAAACCTCGCTGAGGAGGAGGGACCTATACAAGGGTTTGAATTCACTGACCTTTGCCTTCCCCACAGTCAGGATATTTTGAGGACAGGCTTCCTGGGGCGTTAAGATGGTACTCGCTCTTCAGGAGCTTCACAAAAAAACAAACAGCCTCAATCAAAGCTCCACTAGCACAGAGTACTCCATCAGATGCCTCCATCAGGAGCACCAACAGGAGGTTGCATATTGTTTTATAATTTACAAAGCCTTTTTTACCAACCCTGTAAGGCAGTCGTGTCCACTTTATAGATGAGAAGACTGAGGCTCTGAGCAATTAAGTGACTTGCTAACACACATTTAGTAAGTGGCAGAAATGGGACCAAAGCCTGGGTCTGCCTGACTCTGATTCCTCAATTCCTTCCTCCCTTGGGACTAATCCCAGCTTCACTGCCTTGGTTGCTGCCTTGCTTGGCTCCTACAAGGTGTCAACCCTCCAGTTCAGGTCACCAATCTAGACGCATCCTTATCAGCACCAAGTGTTGGCTTCAAAAGCAAATGTAGCAGAAACTATTGGTGCCCTTCCCACCCTGGAGGTCACCTACAGCTGGGGTGGACAGCCTTCCCATCTCAAACACAGACACCTGAGTCCCTCTGCCTCAGGGCTTTCTCTGTTCACAGGGCAGAGGGGGACAGGCTGGAAGAGCAGAAGTAATGTGCCCAGGGGCAATCTCAACCAACGAAGGACAAGAGCTGGCCCTCAGTGAAACAAGCGGGAGGCATGTGCTCTAGTCTCTCAGTGGGGGTCGCCCAGGATTGAGACCCAGCTGCTCACAGCAGTAGTCTGCTCATTAAGGCACCTTTTACTGGACTTACTCCCTCCCCATATTCCTGGGGATCGCCTCCCAAATAAAGTACCCAAACCTTTGTCTTCGAGTCTGCTTGTGAGGAAATCCAAACTATAAAAACAACTATTAGCCATGTAAGCTTAGCCTCGGAGTCCACTGCTAACTGCAACTTCATACCAGCATTCTGCCTCAGTTAATTTGTTAGCAGAATGTGATGTATAGTGCGCCACATCCTTCGAACAGTGGGTGATTCCAATAAAGCCGCAGCCTTGCCAAAGGATGGTCACAAAGGCAAATGTTGGAGATGCTTAGTTTTGAATCCTGATTCTGCTCTTCTGGTTATGTATTCTTATTTAATCTCAGTAATGATCATCTAGTCACATGAGAAATGAGGATAATGGATCCTGTATCATGGTAGGATTGTTATGGGAAAAAAAAAAGATATTTGTAAAAGCACCTAGGATATAGCTGAGGTACATAAAAGTTCATCATTCTCATCAGTATAACATTAATTATGAAGTCAAAAGGAGGCCTGAATAACTTGGACAAATGTTAAAGAGGAAAAAGACTCTCTAATGGTTGGGTACAGTGACAAACTTTCTCCTACTGTTTTGTCTATCCTCTAGCCACCTTTAATTAACCAAGTGTAATGTGAATGCTTTAGCAAATTAACTCCTTTGCTGGTGTGGATGATATCACCCTAAAAGTTATGGGTGATACTCAGTACCAGCTCTCTGTAAGCCAATGCCATAGGCACCTCAGCTGACCTTGGCAACTTTCAAAGTACAAAGCCATCCTCTACTGCACTTCTGCCTTGATCTCTGGCGATCCAGGGGAAGTGGGCAGAGGGAATAACTAGGAACCCACGTAAGATAAATGAGCTCTTGTAAGGTGCCATATACCAATTCATGCGCTCAAAGGAAGAGATGAATGGTGCCTTGAAAGAGCTGATTTACAGTCTAAGGAGAAAGTCTCCTATAGATCTTCATTAAGAATGCTAACTTCCCAAGGTTGATTTGCAAGAGTGGTTACTGTGTGGGACAAAAGACAGAAAATAAAGTTTGCAAATGTCAAGGTCTTACAGAGCCAATAATAGAGCTGGTTGACTAAAGCTCCTCTATTCAGGATGGCTTAAATTTGGGGAGGGGGATTATAGAAGGGGTAGTCTGACTAGCTTAAAAATCAAAAGAGACTTGTATGTCATGCATGGCCTTCCAAAACACGCATAGAGGACAGAAAACATTCTTACTATAAACACTATGCTATGTATAACATAACCTTTTTTAAAGAAGGATTCAGAACATACCTGAGGACCACAGCACAGGGTAATTTTTTTCCATGCTTCAATATTCTGGTCTTTAGAATTTATGATAACAATAGTGAGTTGCGAGAATTAAATAAGATAATGTACACTTCATCATTAGGTAAATGGCGTTATACAAATAAGACTTTTTAAAAATCAGGTGATATTTTTACCATCACCATGAATTCACTACTGTTTAAGATAATATAGAAGGTATAGGATGTTGGAATAACTTGACCCTATAACATGTATCTGAAGTTATATTTGACCTAACTCCTCATAAGCTTCTTTTGAACTTTATCATAAATACAGAGAACTAAATATAGAGAGGGCTTCCCTCATAGCTCAGTTGGTGAAGAATCTGCCTGCAATGCAGAAGACCTGGGTTTGATCCCTGGGTCGGGAAGATCCCCTGGAGAAGGAAATGACAACCCACTCCAGTATTCTTGCCTGGAGAATCCAATGGACAGAGGAATCTGGCAGGCCATGGGGTTGCAAGAGTCAGACATGACTTAGTGACTAAACCACCAAATACAGAGAGGGGAGAACTATAGTTACTTCTGCTTTTCCAGTTTTGGTAGTCCCAATAATTGTCAGAGTTCCCTACAGAGGATTTAAAAGGTTTGTTTTGCTACAGAAATGTAGTAATACAACTCTCTCTTGAATAAATGGGTTTTTAAAAATTATTTCATTGCAATGTGATCCTGTTTTTATTTTCAAATGCATACCAAGAAAGACTGGAAGAAAAAATTGAAAAATAGGCAGAGTTAGTTTTAATATTCACCTATTTCTTTCTAGATATTCTATACTGTAGATATTGTATATTGTAGATATAATTAGAAATAAGTTATTTTCACATCAACACATTCTATATGAAAAACAACTTTAACTGCAAGTAAGCAATTAGAAGGGAGAAAAGGTCATGATTTTATCTCTAACCTATTAAGCATCTATTGAGATGAAAGGAGGAACTTGGTAGGACTACTTTTCAAAGGAGATTTAAAGACCTTTGTCATTCACGAATTCATGCTTGTCCCCATCATCCTGCGAAGCTTCTGACCCATCCTAAAACAGCAACATTTACAGTAAAAAGGATGGCAAAATTTAAAAAGGGAAAAAGGTTATTAGTACCTGGGAAGGGGTCACTATGGCCCTGCAGGTAACCCTGCACCAGTCTCCAGGAGGCTTTCCACTGTGGGGCACTCAAGTCAGCCATGGCCTTGAAAACATCGTGTGGCTTCAGACACCCCCAGGCTGACCCATGCACCTACTGGAACATACCCTGTTCTCTCCAAACTCTCCATTTGTCTTCACACGTGCTAACTAACTCCTTCTATCTCCTCCCCAAATCAACCCACTCTTCCTCTAAAACTTAGCTAAGAGGAAAGCTCTCTTAGAAAGACAGCCCTGAATACTCTGCATTTAAGTCAATCATAGATCTAACTTTACTCTATTCACTGTTGTGTCTCTTTGTTGGACAGTGTGCTCCTTGATGACAGGAACCTGCCTAACATGTGCATGGCACATAGTAGGTGTCACTGATGGTAGAATAAGTGAGGAAATGACTGAATACATAACCGGAATCCAAGAAAGAAAGACACCTGACAGAAGCTAATCGCATAAAAATGTAACTGTCAGTGAAATAACCAGCTTACAAAGACTAGGTCGTGTAACAATAAGTAAATGTGAGAATCCTCTGCATAAACACTGACTTACTAGAATAAGGCTTTCTATTGCACAAGTTCTTAATGCTCTCTTTTTAGGGGGAGGGAGAGGAGGAGATAAGGAATCACAAGGATTCAGACAAATCATGACTAAATACTACCTGGTGCCCTCCTCCAGCAGTTATTATGATGGGAGGAAATCGCAGTAAGAGTTTTTTCCTTTGCAGTTATATGACATTTCTCAGAATCTTGAAATGAAATAATGACAAACATCAATACAGAAAGGCTTAGTTGAAAAGTTAACAATGAATAATGTCTTGGGGACTGGCCTGTTAATACCCAATAAATGCCAAATTTTGAGACATGTCTTTTTGAAACCCTTTTATATCAGCACTGGGGAGGAGGCCACACTTTCAAGAATACCAATCCTTAAATACATTCCAGATACAGAAGGTGCTACTCGCTGCATGCCAGGGTGCACCCCAAAAGAGCAAGTCATCCCTTGACAGTGCCCGAACCAAAATCCATCCCCAAGTCCTAACTTTTATAACTCAAAGCATAACTTCAGCTCCATCACATGTGGTTCAAGCGAACCTTCTCAAAGACAAGACCTGTATCTTTCCTTCTCATGCCCTAGACACCCATCACAGTCAGTGCCTGGCACATCACAGGCACTCAAAGATTATCAAATGGAACCAAACCAATTTTCCCTTCCACTTTGTCATGTGGGATCAAAGGTAGAAACATACTCCTTCCCGTCTTCTCAGTTTTTCATGCAGATTGCAGATATCTGGCTGCTCACTTGTTTTGGACCACATGATAGCACCATCATTCACTCACTTCCTTCTCATCTCCCCACCCTACTGCTAGTCGAAAGTAGAAGTCTCTAAATTCTCCTAAAGCTGTGGGTATTAAAAAGCAGAGATACACTTTGCCAACAAAGATCCATCTAGTCAAAGCCATGGTTTTTCCAATAGTCATGTACGGATGTGAGAGTTGGACCATAAAAAGACTGAACGCCAACGAATTGATGCTTTCAAACTGTGATACTAGAGAAGACTCCTGAGAGTCCCTTGGACAGCATGGAAATCAAATCACTCAACCCTAAAGGAAATCAACCTTGAATATTCATTGGAAGGACTGATGCGGAAGCTGAAGCTCCAATACTTTGGCCACCTGATGCAAAGAGCCAACTCACTGGAAAATATGATGCTGGGAAAGATTGGGGGCAGGAGGAGAAGGGGGCAACAGAGGATCAGATGGTTGGATGGCATCACAAACTCAATGGACATGAGTTTGAGCAAACTCCGGGAGACAGTGAAGGACAGAGAAGCCTGGCGTGCTGCAGGCCATGAGGTCGCAAAGAGTTGAACACGACTAGCAACTGAACACCACCACCACCAAATCTCTATCTGTGCACCAGAGTCATAACAGAGTATGGAAACCCCCAACACGTTCTATTAAAGTTCCATTTCATTTTTCGACCACATGGAAAACAAAAGAAACCATCTGCTTTGTGAAGTGTATAGGGAACGGTGTCGCTTTCAGAGCAGGTAACACTGCCTGGGTGAAGCCTCCCCACAGCCTTGCAAACTGCCCTGGCCTGTTGAGAGGGCATTTGTTTCTAAACTGAGGACGGCTGGGAAGAGAGACTTCTGCAAGTACAGTCAGCCACGGACCTCTCCATCTGCATAACACTGTCACCTTCTAGCTTGTCTTTTCCTTATTTAAGACACCTCACATCTGAGAGAGGAAAAAAAAAAAATGAGAGACAAAATGAAAGCTGAAAGATAATATAGCAGTGTTTCCAGGGAAGAAAACAGTCAAATCTCAAAGCCATCCCTCTCTGTATCGACTTCTCTCATCTGCTCTGTCCTAATCATCAATCTCTAACACAGAAGAATATTTATTGAGAGCCCTCTAAGTGCTGGTCACTCTGCTTCCATTACCTCACTTAATGCTAATCCCCTCAGGCATCACCCTGATCCTAGCCTGACAGAACAGAAACTGAGGCTGAGAGAAGTCATGTATCGAAGGTCACACACCTGGAAAGCACCCAGGCTGGGATATCTGGGTACAAATCTCATGTTCCTTCCCTTGCGGGCCCTTATCTCACAGAGGAGATGCTGAGGGGCATCTTCACAGTCCTGCCCAGAGAGGTGAGAGAAGGGAAAAGAAGGGGAGCGAGGAAGAGTGAGGAACTGCCTGAGGGCAGATAAAGCAATCCCTCACTCTTGCCTGGAGGGTAGATTTGAGGCCCCCGTTAATGGAAAATCCTGGAGGAGGAAATGGCAACCACTCCAGTATTTGTGTCTAGAAAATCCCATGGGCGGAGGAGCTTGGCAGGCTATAGTCCATGGGGTCGCACAGAGTCGGACACGACTGATCGACTGAGCATAGTGGAAAATGATTGCTTTTCCACCTCACACCTTAAAGCCAAATACGAAAAACACCCCTAGTGAGAGCGTCTTTCTGCTGTATCCTGTGTTTCACCCAAGGAATCCCACACAGGAATCACTTCTCCGTTGTCTTCACCACACATCTGCAGGGTGGCCACGGCCGACGAGAGATGGTCATCCTTGGCCAGATTAAGAGTGAGTTCTCAGTGGAGAAGTGAAGTGACTTGCCCACAATCACACTGGGAGTGAACCAGGGCAGGTGGCCAAGGCCCTTGACACCCTTGGTCTTTTCTCATTTTACTTTTGAGCCAGCACAGCTCTCTCAGATCTGTTTCTCCCAGCAGACTTCTGTGTTCCTCAGCAAGAGCTGCCAATTTTTCTTTCCTAGATGAGCGCCGAACCTTCCAAGGGTATCAAAACAAACAGTGGAAAGAGCGCTGGCCTTTGAGCCAGAATAAAATCTAGGGGGCTCGTGGCCCAGTCACTTAGTGGTTGTGAAACGCTGGGCAGGACTTAGAAGCACTTGAAGTTTCAGGTTCCTCACAGTCCTCTGTGACTTGCAGGTAATACCTGCCCTCTCTGCCCTCACGGAGTTGTCGGAAAACTCAAATGAGAGAATGGATGTGAAGTTCCTTATAAAACTGCAAATACCAGACAAATAGAAAGGATTATTATTTTTGGATTCAATAGACTTTCTCAATTGAACGAAGCCCTGTGTAGCTGGATGGTCAAGTTATGTTATAAATAACCAAGAAAAATGTTCTAGTTCCTGAAACAATTTTACCAGCCTGCTCGCTCCCATGAAAGGACACTGGTTGTAAAATGAATTAAATCAGCACTCTTTGCTATCTTCAGGACATAAATTGTTACTGGCTGAGGATAGGTAGGGGAATGGCGATTTTCAAAGGCATACATACTTCTGACTATAAAAAGCTGACCTTCCTTAGTCTAGAACACCAGGTGCAGGGCAAGATGGAAAAACAAAGGGGATGCCGGCCGGGTTTACAGCAGGAATTATCCAATATGGGCTGCCTTATCTCCAACAATGGTTTAAAGAGCTCATGTGCTAAACTCAGCTTCTTGTTAAATATTTCAAAGATACTAATGGAACCAAAAGACCAACTCTGCTATGCATCAACAGGCTGGCCTTATCCTAAAACCAATTATAAATAAACTTCTAAATACAGCCTGCTTTAAATGTGCATTTATAAAAACATACCCACCTTCATGCCATCCGTCCCCAGCAAACATGTGACTCATCTAAAACCTGCTGTCTTCAGGGACCCAGTCCTGTACCTCTCTGACCATTTGCCTTTGGAATCCAGTGGCCAGTCCAGCATTATTCTAATAACTTCTAAAGGTTCCTTTCTCTTTAGGAAGCAGAAATTCACTGCCAAACACACTGCTTCCATTCACAAGATTATTTACGGCACTGATAATTGAATTCCAGTCACATGACTAAGGAAGACTGGGTTCAGAGGGAAAAGAACCCAACCATAATTTCTAGAGAGATCCATAAATTACTGCTTTTCTCCCCTGGAGGTTGAAGTCCTTGGAGCTCTATGGATTCTTCCCTAGCATTTATTCTAAGTTTCGAATCATCACAGAAATCCCCCTCTCTGCACTCAGTGACAAAGCTGCTAAGGTAAATCCTTTGAAATTACCCTTTGCACCAAGCCCTTGAAAGTCTCTAAGGGGTGCAGAGGAAATCCTCCCTTTTTCAAGGATCAAATGCTGCTGTCTCCAGTAGGGTACACAGTTCCTAAGAGGACAGCAGCTTAGAATGAGGGGTCTAAAAGTGTTCAAAAGCACAGTCACCGTCACACCCACACCAGCAAAGGACCTTGGCATGGTGGCCACAGCAAGGTACAATTTCTTATTCCTTCTCAAAATAGATCAGCAGGGCATCTCCCTCATTTCTTTAAAGAGGACCTACCAAAAATTCTCCCTAGATAAGGAACTCCTCCTCCCAAATCATATATTCAGTGTTTTAACAAAGATGAGGCTTTAATGGTTCAATGTAGCCCACATTATAGATAACATGTGTGTCATACCATCCTTTGGCTCAACCAGACAAGAAATGTCACTATAGTTATTTTAAACATGTTTTTTAAATTATGTTTAAGTTAAAATACAACGTATAGTGTCAATATGGAAAGAAGATCAAACCTGTTTTTTTTTCCCTCTAAGAAATGCCCTCTTAAATATATAACATTTCCATTTGCTTGGCTTTTTATTTCAAGTGGATGGGTTAGACACCATCTTCCTATTGTAATACTTTGAGCCTGGAATAAATTTAGTATTTTGGAATTTTTTCCCACATTCCCTTTTACTTAACAATTTTACAGAACATAATATACAGTGTTTGATAAAAGATTTGGAATAAAAGGAATTGAGAGAGTAAATAAATCTTCCAAGGTTACAGAGGCAATCTGGTATCTATGCAAAGGCCTTATACTATGTAGGGAAACTAAAAGTCATGTGTCCCTGTGAACGGGCGTGCACGCACACACACGCGCGCACACACACACACACACACACATACACATATAGAGAAAATCATAGAGCAAAGGTAAACACTGCATTAGCAACTTAGGTGTTACTTTCTATAAACTTTCTGTCTTTTCTATTTAGGGAAGAATACCTCTTTATTCTCTTTCTCCTCTCTTTTAGGAAACTGAAACAGTCCAGTAGCTATTTTTTTTAAAAAACAACAACAACAAAGTCTGCTTCTTCCAAGCTTATCAAGACCAAACACCTTTGTAATGCACCATCACTGATGTTGGCACAGCTTGATGATAAGTGTCCAGCCGTTAAAAAGGCAGTGACACTAATTTTTGCTCTGCTCAGACCATCAAAGTACCAAAGTAAAGAAATTTACTACAGCACTCAATGAAGAACACAATTTTTCAGGAAAGTTCAAAATGTTACTAACAGGTATCCTCGTCATTTAGACAGCAATGGCAGTGGGGATACTCAGGCAAGAGTGCAGGTTAGGCTACAGTCTTAACATCCAGAAATCCCACAGTGGCTATAATACAGGAAAAATGCAAAATGTTATGACCACTGGCTGCCAAGCTGGGTTTCTGGGCTATCCCGATAGTGTAGGTCTTGGCCATCATTTGCCCAGGAGCCCTACAGCTTCTTAGAGGTCACCTCAAGTTTTACCCTATACTCACATTTACAGATCTTCCTCCTATCCCATCAATGTAAAAGGAAATTTTAGGATGCTGTTACGGATCAGAGCTGTGAACCCGTCTAATCCCACCTACATTTTAGATCTTTCAGAGAGACAAGTGTGAACTTACTCACTCACTCAGCCTCTCTGGGGTCAGGGAAGCCTTTGGGAACTCAGAGAAAGCTACAGCTGACAGGGTCCAGAAGTTGTAGTCAGTCAGCTACCATGCATGAAGATCCCCAGGGTAGCTCTATGGGGTAGGATGAGGAGGCCAAGATGGTATCCACTGGTACTCGGTAAAGTTCTGATTGTCTGACCCATACCAACTGTCACCATATCTTCCAACAAACAGTAAATGCCCAAAGAGTACATGGCTGAGGTAGTGGGAAAATCTTCCTTTATATACCACACACACACACACACACACACACAAAATCAGTGTAATTGCCAATGGCATAAATAATACTACTTTTATTCAGATCCCAAAGAGGAAAGCTGACCTTCCCAGTCAAATTTAATCCAAAGAAAACTGAATTAGTAAACCAATTTGACTCCCTGAAGATTTACTGAGCAGCTACTATGTTCAAGAACCCAAGGCTTGCAGAGGATACCAAAGAACTCTAAGACTGTTTCTACCCGTTGGGATTTCAGAGCCAAATGGAGGAGAGAAAAGACCAAGCGGTATTGACATCACAGGCCATGTTTCAAACCTTTGGTTTCTCCAGTAAATAATACACATCTGGCAAAAGCAGGCATTTAATAAATATCTGTCGACCACCGAACACTACTCAGTATGTAAATACCTAAAATGCAAGGCAGAAAAACAGTAATATGGAACCCAATCACAAGGTAAGAGAGGGAATTGAATTGGAAAGCATGGACCCCTTTCCAAAATCACCACATCCTGTTGGGGAGTCCGTGAAGATGTCAAGAAAGAATTGGCACTAAAAAAAAAATGCAGACTGAGGACAGACAGGATTCCTCTGGACAGAGATGTGAGGGTAAAAAGAAGAGCATTTCTAGAGGGATGAACCGAGAGAGCACAGCGTAAAGT
Organism: Dama dama; assembly: GCF_033118175.1. NCBI lineage: Eukaryota > Metazoa > Chordata > Mammalia > Artiodactyla > Cervidae > Dama > Dama dama. The sequence continues at coordinate 81,872,542 of NC_083700.1, forward strand.
GTCCTAGAAACACACCACAAGTAATCATATTTGACTGGAACACAGAATCATTTGGGGTGTGGGGAGATAAATATTTGGAATCCTCTATTCTGTGCTTGTTACACAGCTGGAAAAACCAGGCTTCAGACTATCTATGTTGCTTTTTAAGCTTGGGAAAAATGACTTGGGAGTATTTATCTAAAAGCTTTCAGGAGCCACTAAAATTATCTTTTTTTTTTTCTTTAGGGAGGAATCAACTCAATTTTGTAAATAAAAGATCTCCTTAAACAGAGTCCCAGTTAAGTTTAACAAATTGCCATTTTATTAATTTAGGCTTCCCCCAAACAGAGGTCTGATACGAGCAACAGGTTTGTTCTTTGTGTTTTTATAGCCACATTTTGTCACCAGCAAAATTAGGATAAGGCAGACTTTGTTTTCTAAACAAACGTGGGGCCTTCCATAAGCAAAGGAAGTTAGTCTTGCTGCAAAAAAAAAAAAAGCTGGTAAGTGGGTTAAAAAAAATACTCCTCGGCCATTCATAATTAAGCTTTCAAAAAACTGTGATCAAAGCTATGGGCTTACAGAAAACACCCAAAACTGCTATAGCCAGGGCTTAATTTTTCAACCCTTAGAAAAGAGATAGGTCACCTCCATCCTAGAGGCATGCACTAGTCTCAGGGACCACAAATAAAATGCCGTTTTAAAGAAGTATAACAAGAGAAATTTTCACTGATTATCTATAAGAATCATAGCCATGGACGATATTAGGGCCCATAATCTCCACATAGCTCCAATGTGGGAAACTAAAACTGTCTCTTAAAGGGATCTCAAAAAAATATATTTTTTTAAAGGCTCACCCAGCTATGTATTTAGTTTGAGTTTATGTTATAAATAATGCTTTTATTTTTATTTGATTTTTAAAGTAAAAGTACAATTTACTTCATTATTTTTGTGTCAAACACTATAATCTTTCCAACTCTCTCTCTCAATATATACCTACAATAGACATGCACACACAGTAGATAAACTTCTACATAGGCAGAAATTAGCTGCTATGAAAAATTATATAAATATAAGTCAATTCTTGTACCTTCACAAAAACATCACTTTTTTAAAAGCCTTACAGTTGGTCTCTGTATTGGTTAAGACCTCACATATTATCAGTGTGAGTTAATTCCACAACCTTGTATAATTATTAATGCCTTAATATCATAAATGCATTTGTTAAACTTGGTTGATACATGAGGAAACCCAGAAATCTTTTAGTAAAAAGCTCTGACCCCACAATCTCCCATTGGTCCTTCCATAGTCCTTTGATCCATCATGTAAATGCAAGTATCAATTGTCATGAAATCTTCATAATCTTATTTCTACAACAGAATCTGTATATGTGGAGAGCATCCAACATTGGAATTTAAATAACCTTTAGGATTTGAGCTGGGGGGTTTTCCAGGCACACCCAGAAATCTACTGGAGATAAGGATAAGCTATGACACACTTCTGAAAGATTGGAGACAGAGGAAATGAAATTAAAAGAAAACTAAAAGGATCATAACACCTGAAACCTGCAAATGTCTTCATGGAAAATAACACAATTTTTGCCTCGCAGAAATAACAGGATTAATAGTTGCAGGTATGTCTCTTTTACTCCAAGAACCTTTTTTTAAACTATTTCAAATAAATACATAAAGGATTGATTTTTAAACCCATGTAAATTCTTAGAGACGATGCACATTGACTTAATTATAATCAATAAAATTTACAGACGTTGAGACAAACCAGCAGGAACATTGCTACCAAAAAGCATGGAATAAAAACCACTCCGTGGCTGCCTTTGTACGCAACACTGATATGACCTTAATAAATATTTCATAGCTTTCAGTGAATAACCAAGCATCAAGATGGCAAATTTTAATAGCTAGGAAATAATATAATAATGACTCTGCTAAGAAAATGCTTCCTTTAGATCAAAGTAAACTTACTCTAACTTCTAGTCTTGGTTTCCAAAACACGCTCCGAGTCAGTACATGGCATTAAAGGAGGGCACCCTTATCTCTCCTTTCCATATACAGACCGATGTGTTGTTTAGAGAGCTTCTACAGGGAACTTTTCTCACTATAGCAACATCAGAAATGTCCCATGAAAAAAAGGTGTAAGTTTTTCAAGGGCAAAAACATTTTCTTTACGTCTCCATGCAAAGCAAGTGCTCAGCCAGTGATCCTGGATGGGCTGTCTTTAGGGATGGGCAGCAGTCAGGTCGGGTGACAGCCTATACAGAGGCCCCAGGGTTCCTTCACGACGTGTAATTAGTAGCTCAGAACCCATATCCTGTAAGTAGCTTGGATTGCTCCTTTGCTAAGCACATTAACCCACATTTAAGTTAATCTGCTATTTTTCTGCTCACTCACTCAATGCAGGTACAACATGGGAAAGAGAACGAGTGTGGCACACAGACAGAGCTACGTCCAAAGCTCATTCCAGAACACTATGTGTGTGCCAGGCAAGTGAGTTACTTGGAGGACTCAGAGCTCTGGTGTCCACGGCAAGGAAACAGAGGCTGCAATATCCAATCTATGACTGACATGAGGAGTAAAGATAGGAAGTTTAAAACATCCAGCATGCAATCTTCTCACATTTAGACTGTCTGCTAAACAGAAACGCATTATAATTTGCCCATACAGAGACGTCTCCTATTCTTCTCCGTGTCTCTAAAATAGTCTCTCACTGGGAATTCCCTGGCAATCCAGTAGTTAGGCCGTGCTGAGTCGTGTCCAACTCTTTGTGACCCCATGGACTGTAGCCCGCCAGGCTCCTCTGTCCATGGGGTTTTCCCAGGCAAGAATACTGAATTGGGTTGCCATTTCCTCCTCTAGGAGATCTTCCCACCCCAGGAATCGAACCTGCATCTCCTATATTGCACGCAGATTTTTTTTTACTGCTGAGCCAGTGTGGTTAGGACTCTGCATTTTCACTGCCAAGGACCCAGGTTCAATCCCTGGTGGGGAACTAAGATTCTGTAAGCCACATGGCACAGTCAAAAAAAAAAAAAGGAAAATTCATTTAAAAAATAAAATTGTCCCTCACTACACTTCTAGATTTTGATACAACATCTGGTAAATATATTTAAACTTAAACAGATTATTTAGAGTAGTGGACTGGTTCACCTATTCACCTATCTATTGATCCCCTTAAATCATTTCAAAAGGTTGTCTCAGCATAGCTCCCCTAATAAAAAAGTTTTGTTTTTTATCTTAGAGTGTATGGTTACTGAAATATTTAATTATCCTAGTGTTATTAGAGATTTCACTGACTTGCTGGGCCTGACAAAGTGATTATACATTGGAATTACATGAATGCTGTAAAGTTTGGTTTCCATGCTTCCAGATACTTGGCAGGTGGCCATTCACAGTCCCTAGACTCTACAACACCCTCCTACAATGAGGATAAACCCTTCAGACTATCAGGAGTTGTTTTGTTTGGGTGTTTTCTTTTCTTTCCTTTTCTGTTTTTAATTGACATCAGGGTCATGAAAACCCAAATTTTATAGCCCTGAGAAGAAATGATCAGGATCGAAGTGGCAAAAATATTTTCTCTCAATTTATATACACACGATGGCTTCTCAAATTTGTCAAGGACATTGAAGAACAGCTAACTCAGCAGCAAAGCTGCAAAAAGTATAAGCAAAAATATTACAAAAGATTTGATTGACTAGAGTCAAATAGATTTGGTCGTCCTTAGCACATGCGTGTTGTTGTTTGTTGTTTAGTCGCTAAGTTGTGTCTGACTCTTTTGTGACCCCATGGACTGTAGCATGCCAAGCTCCTCTGTCCAAGGGATTTCCCAGGCAAGAATACTGGAGTGGGTAACCATTTCCTCCTCCAGGGCATCTTCCTGACCCAGGGACTGAATCTGCGTCTCCTACATTGGCAGGCGAATTCTTTACCACTGAGCCACCAGGGAAGCCCTAGTGTATAACCTTTCTAAAAATTAAATAAATTCTTGCTATGTTCCCTCAGCAGTTTCCTCACTGCTAGCAATGATCTATCTCATACAATACAAAACCACTGAGTTATAAAAAAACAAAGCACTGGCCTTGCCCCAAAGGATACTTTCCCTTCACAATGCTCAAATCTGGAGATTTCTGATACACACTGGAGGTCACGGGGTCTCCAGGCCCTGCAGCTGGGTTTCCTGTCGAGCTAGTTGCCAGGGCAGGCACTGTTCCTTGGTAAACACCACAGCCACTTTACTACCTCCTCTGCCCACTACAATCGCGGCCCACTACAGGGACTGGCAAGCTGCACATCTACTTCCCCAAATTCCCCTGCAGCAAGTGACCCTGTTTCAACCAGTGAATAAGGAGAGGCCACCTGTGTCGTTTCTGGGGAACTTTCTCCTTCCCTGATAAATGGAACAAACTAGTCTAGCGTGACCCATCTCCCCCACCATCCTCCCCTAAACATACATATGGCAACCGTAACATAGCAAGAATTACAAAATAAGTCAACAGATAAAGAATATCAGGGGAAGAAAAATGGAAAATGCCTAGATTCTTGTTGGCGTGCGTGCTCAGTCGCTCAGTTGGGTCTGACTCTTTTGCAACCCTTTGGACTATAGCTTGCCAGGCTCCTCTGTCCATGGAACTTTTCAGGCAAGAATACTAGAGTGGGTTACCATTTCCTCTTCCCAAAGCAGGGATCGAACCCATGTCTCCTGTGTCTCCTGCATTAGCAAGCAGATTCTTTACCACTGCACCACCTGGGAAGCCCCATTCCCGTTGGCATCAGTGAACAAATAAAAACCCACATGAACTGCTGCGTCTGAACTTACATGCCATAAGAAAAATAAACTTGTGTTGAGACCACTATTCTGTTTCTTGTAGCCAACAGCATTCTCAAGACACAGCTGCCATTATTTCAAACATTTTTTGATTTACATATGAAATGTGGATTTCCAGATTCTTAAAAATAATAATTGGGGGAATTCCCTGGTGGTCCAGTGGTTAGGATTTTCTGCTCTCACCACTGGCCATGCGCTTGGGCCTGTCCAGAGCTAGGAGTTCTAGCCATGTTTGCTGCTGCACCTGCAGAGGCCAAGAGGCCTCCTGAGCTTGGCGTGCTCTTCCTGGATCTGTGGGGATTTTCTACCAGTGTTTCCAAAAAGGAAAGACAATATAATGGTAATAATACTGACTGATATGAATACTGCTTATTGGGACTTCACTCAGTCTAGGCAATGGGTGAAGTGCTCTACAAATATGATGCCACTTAATCCTGAAAACAAAATATTAGGCAGCACTATTCCTTTTATTTTTTAAATAAAATGATTCTCAGAGAAAATAACTGATCCAAAAATCATACAGCTAACAAACAGTGGATAGAGAATTTAAATCTAAGTCTTTCTGACAATAAGACACATACTGTTAACCACAGGTTACACTGTTCCACAAAGATGGAACCAAAAATATCTGATTTTTTCTCTTTTTGAGAAATGCTCCATAAACTTTCTCAGATCCTACATCTCATTTCTATGTAACTACATTCTAAAATGAATATTATGTCAAGTATTTGATTTTTAATGCCCATTAGTATCAGTCTTGATTCCGGTATAGAATTCTTTTTCAAAAAGCATTTCCTTCTTAAGTGTAACTGACCTGGTGCAGTAAACTCTCAAGATTCAAAAGTGACTCATTTCCAAAGCTCCACACATTAGCAGCTGGTATTATTCAATCTGAGATTTAAATTTATAATGTACTCTTGATAATGTACTCCCAATACATTTTTCACTTCTCTATCTCTTGAATGACACAAGATAAAAGATCTTTAAGGTATAAATATTTTATATAAACTTTCACTCTGTTTTTCCTCAGCCATTTTCCATTTGCGCACACTAGACATCATGAAAAAAAAAAAAAAAAAGGGTGAAAGAGTTTTATGGATTGTGTTGGGGGGGCTGAGAACTGCTTATCCATTCTGCTGTGGCAGCAGACACCACAGCGACTGGCCTAACGGCCCGTGCTGGCTAATCAGAATGTTCCAGTCTAAATGGAGTCTGATTCAAAGTACTGTTTTTCCATGGGCCAGATAGTGGGCTGGAAGAGCACACACTCCCAGCATCATCTGTAGGAACAGTAGGTTTCTGTTGGGCCCTCACAGGGCCAATGGGACCTGGTCCTGAGCTGCTCTGTTCAGCCAGAAGGGGTAGGACACAGCCATCCCTCCCAGGCAGCATACAGAGCAGAGGGTTTACCAGAAATCACAAGACCCTAACTAGGCATGTGGCTTTTGAAAACTCATTATTAAGTCCTAGTCTTTCACATTTGTAAAATGAAGAGGTTGAAGGATTTCAAACTGTCCACACAGAACCCCTAGGGATTTGCTACTCAAATTACGTCAGTGTATCGTGTAACACCTCCGGAGTTAAATTTTTTAAAAATGCAGAGTCTCAAACCCTTCCCAGGACTTACAGAATCATAATCTGCATGTAACAAGTTTCCCAGGTGATTCCTTGCCCCAGGGGTCGATTCAAACAGAAGCTGCTCTGGAAGAGAAGTGCCAAAGCCAACAGATTCCAGTACCCCAACATTCTCCAGTTTTATATATAGTAAGATGTGTGCAGATAGACAGACCAATATGTATGTGTGTACACAGATAGACAGCACTCCCCCATGAATTTGGTTCTGAAGATAAGCTCTCTGTTTAAGAAAAATCTGAAACCACTGGATAAAAATTATCTACAAGGTTCTTCATAACTGCAGAATTTCAGTTCAGTTTAGTCCATGAGTTTCAGTTCAGTCGCTCAGTTGTGTCAGCTCTTTGCAACCCCATGGACTGCAGCACTCCAGGCCTCCATGTCCATCACCAACTCCCGGAGTATACACAAACTCATGTCCATTGAGTCGGTGATGCCGTCCAATTATCTCTTCCTCTGTCGTCCCCTTCTCCTCCCACTTTCAATATTTCCCAGCATCAGGGTCTTTTCCAATGAGTCAGCTCTTCTCACCAGGTGGCCAAAGTATTGGAGTTTCAGCTTCAGCATCAGTCCTTCCAATGAACACCCAGGACTGATCTCCTTTAAGATGGACTGGTTGGATCTCCTTGCAGTCCAAGAGACTCTCAAGAGTCTTCTCCAACATCACAGTTCAAAAGCATCAATTCTTCAGCGCTCACCTTTCTTTATAGTCCAACTCTCATATCCATACATGATTACTGGAAAAACCATAGCCTTGACTAGACAGACCTTTGTTGGCAAAGTAATGTCTCTGCTTTTTAATATGCTGTCTATGTTGGTCATAACTTTTCTTCCAAGGAGTAAGCGTCTTTTAATTTCATGGTTGCAGTCACCATCTGCAGTTATTTTGGAGCCCAAAAATATAAAGTTTGCCACTGTTTCCACTAATGACTATTTGTTTTCTACATTAACTCACTTTGAGGAGAAACCTTCCATAATTTAAACTGATATTCTTACATACAGAGCATAATTTGATCTCTTCCTGAAGATATTAAGCATATGAGTTACATGAGAGTATTTCATTAAATACCAAAAGAACTATTTAGGAATATTAGTATACAGAATATACATGTATGTATGTATGTATGTATATAAAATTAAATATGCCGCTTAACTTGAGAGTAAAAAATAAACTTGGAGAATTCAGAAAAATATGCATATATTTATACATATATATCCATTTGTATACCATATATATTTATCTTTATATATATGCAGGCAGATTCATTACCGTCAGAGCCAGCAGGGAAGCCCACATATGCACTCAGTTCAGTTCAGTTCAGTCACTCAGTTGTGTCGGCTCTTTGAAACCCCATGGACTGCAGCACACCAGGCCTCCACGTCCATCACCAACTCCCGGAGTATACACAAACTCATGTCCATTGAGTCGGTGATGCCATCCAGCCATCTCATCCTCTCTCGTCCCCTTCTCCTCCCACCTTCAATATTTCCCAGCATCAGGGTCTTTTTAAATGAGTCAGCTCTTCTCATCAGGTGGCCAAAGTATTGGAGTTTCAGCTTCAGCATCAGTCCTTCCAATGAACACCCAGGACTGATCTCCTTTAGGATGGACTGCTTGGATCTCCTTGCAGTCCAAGGGACTCTCAAGAGTCTTCTCCAACACCACAGTTCAAAAGCATCAATTCTTCAGCACTCAGCTTTCTTTATAGTCTAACTCTCACATCCATACATGACTACTGGAAAAACCATAGCCTTGACTACACGGACCTTTGTTGACAAAGTAATGCCTCTGCTTTTTAATATGCTATCTATGTTGGTCATAACTTTTCTTCCAAGTAGTAAGCATCTTTTAATTCCATGGCTGCAGTCACCATCTGCAGTGATTTTGGAGCCCAGAAAAATAAAGTCAGCCACTGTTTCCACTGTTCCCCCATCTATTTCACCCATCTATTTCACATGAAGTGATGGGACCAGATGCCATGATCTTAGTTTTCTGAATGCTGAGCTTTAAGCCAACTGTTTCACTCTCCTCTTTCACTTTCATCAAGAGGCTCTTTAGTTTTTCTTCACTTTCTGCCATAAGGGTGGTATCATCTGCATATCTGAGATTATTGATATTTCTCCCAGCAATCTGGATTCCAGCTTGTGTTTCATCCAGCCCAGCATTTCTCATGATGTACTCGGCATATAAGTTAAATAAGCAGGGTGACAATATACAGCCTTGACATACTCCTTTTCCTATCTGGAACCAGTCTGTTGTTCCATGTCCGGCTCTAACTGTTGCTTCCTGACCTGCATACAGATTTCTCAGGAGGCAGGTCAGGTGGTCTGGTATTTCCATCTCTTTCAGAATTTTCCACAGTTTATTGTGATCCACACATTCAAAGGCTTTGGCATAGTCAATAAAGCAGAAATAGATATTTTTCTGGAACTCTCTTGCTTTTTCGATGATCCAGTGGATGTTGGCAATTTGATCTCTGTTTCCTCCGCCTTTTCTAAACCCAGCTTGAACATGTGAAAGTTCATGGTTCACGTATTGCTGAAGCCTGGCGTGGAGAATTTTGAGCATTACTTTACTAGCGTGTGAGCTGAGTGTAATTGTGCAGTAGTTTGAGCATTCTTTGGCATCGCCTTTCTTTGGGATTGGAATGAAAACTGACCTTTTCCAGTCCCGTGGCCACTGCTGCGTTTTCCAAATTTGCTGGCATGTTGAGTGCAGCACTTTCACAGCATCATCTTTCAGGATTTGAAATAGCTCAGCTGGAATTCCATCACCTCCACTAGCTTTGTTTGCAGTGATGCTTCCTAAGGCCCACTTGACTTCACGTTCCAGGATGTCTGGCACATATGCTTCCCCGGTGGTTCAGGTAGTAAAGAATCTGCCTGCAATGTGGGAGACCTAGGTTCATTCCCTGGGTCAGGAAGATCCCCTGGAGAAGGGAATGGCTACCCACTTTAGTATTTGTGCCTAGAAAATTCCATGGACAGAGGAGCCTGGCAGGCTACAGTCCATGGGGGTCACAAAGAGTCAGTCATGACTGAGCGACTAACACTTTCACTTCCCTTTCATACTCATATGCACTGTACATACATATTTATTCCTGTATTGCTCACACACACACATATATGCCAGGTGGAGCTAGTGGTAGAGAACCTGCCTGCCAATGCAGGAGATGTAAAGAGATGCGGGCTCAATCCCTGGGTCAGGAAGATCCCCTGGAGGAGGGCATAGCAACCCACTCCAATATTCTTCCCTAAAGAATTCCTTGGACAGTGCTCGCTTCAGCAGTACATATACTAAAATTGGAACGATACAGAGAAGGTTAGCATGGCCCCTGCACAAGGATGACATGCAAACTCATGAAGCGTTCCATATTTTTGAAGGCGAGGGTGGGATGATCTGAGAGAACAGCATCGAAACATGTATATTATCAAGTGTGAAACACATTGCCAGTCCAGGTTGGATGCATGAGACAAGTGCTCGGGGCTGGTCACTGGGATGACCCAGAGGGATGGGATGGGGAGGGAGGTGGGAGGGGGATTCAGGATGGGGAACACATGTAAATCCATGGCTGATTCATGTCAATGTATGGCAAAAACCACTACAATATTGTAAAGTAATTAGCCTCCAACTAATAAAAATAATTGGGGAAAAAAATAAAATTAAAAATTAAAAAAAAAAAAGAATTCCTTGGACAAAGCAGCCTGGGGGGCTACAGTCCATAGGGTCACAAAGAATCAGACACTACTGAAGCAACTTAGCATGCATGCACGCATACACATGTATATCTATATGCACATAGAAAGAGGGGCTCAAGCTACTATGCATCTCACCCTCCTGTCTGCTCTACTTTTGACAGAGTCTCCAAGTTCTTTCCTCACTGCTCAGCTGCCAGCTAACACCTCTTGTTTGTTTCCACTCACCAGACTCAAGCAGCTACCCATTATGCTTTATTTGCTGCTGTGGAGACTTGTATAGATATTGTTAGGCTTCACTGAGAGTCTCTTCTGAGCATAAAGCTCATGAGTTTTAGTTTGAACTTGATAAAATCTACTTTGGACAACCGGAAGCCGGTTTTGCTTTTTTCTAATTTTCAGATGCATTTCCTAATATAAAAACAAACAAACAAACTCTAAAACTGCAAGTATGTGAAGTCTAACTGTAAGTGACTTTATGACAATCATGTATTTTACTCTCGGTTCTCATCTCACGCCTATCTACCCTTCGCAAACAGACTGCAGTCACCTTTGTGAAAGTGCTTAAAAACTCTGAAAAGTGTTTAAGACAGTACTGGGTTAGGCTGACAAGCATCGGGGCAGCAGGAGAGCAAAGAGGAGGATGGACAAGAACTCCTGGGTCTACACGTTCTGCTCTGTCTCAATCAGGTTTCATGGGTCACTGAAGCAGCCCCAAATCTGGGATTAGCTGAAAAGGTATAGGTCAATACAGCAATATTCTATTCTGACCTCTAGGGAGGTAAAGCTTAAACCCCCAGGTGTTCATCCCACCTTCCCACACTCTCAGTGAACACCGTGGGGGAACCCCAAACTCTTCTTTGAGCCTATGAGACATGAGATTACACAAAACTTAGACAGGAAATCCACCTTTTTAGCAAGTTCCCAAGGGATGCTGATGCTGCTGGTCTTGAGACCATACTTGAGAGATCCGCTAATCCAGGTCAAGCCCTTATTTTAAAGATGAGACTGTGAGGGACCTGCAGGGTGAGCCTGATGTGGCCAAAGGCAGCACAGAGTAGATGTAAGGGAAGGAAGGATTCCAGCCCCTCTCACAATTCAGGGCGCTTTTCATCACAGAGCAGCTCGCACTGATTTGAGGAAAGGTATTCCAAGAATGCCTTTATCTATAAACAAAGATCCTAGATGTCTTCTACTTACACAGCCTTTTAAAATTTCATCTACATTATCTCATTTGATTCTCATAACAATCTGATGAGGCAGGGAGAGTAAAAATTAACCTCCCTATTTTAGAGATTAGGAAGCAGAGAGGTAGAGTCGTTATATGGTGTATCCAAAACCACAAAGTTAGTTAAGTGCTCCATCAGATCAGCTCCTTCGCATTCAAGGTGTTGTCTGGGGTCCAGCATGGACATCCCAGGAAGCTTGTTAGACTCTTGCAGAGAAACTTGCAGACTCTCAGGGTGCACCACAGGCCCACTGACTCTGAATCTGCAATTTAACAATCTCCCCAGTTGATTTCATATACACATTAAAGTTTGAAAAGCCCTGGTATAGACAGGCCTAGAAACCAGGTCATCTAATTCCAAGATCGATGCCTTTTCTCCCCTTTTCTCTCCCTCTCTGAAAGTACTGGTCAGTGTCCTATTTTGACTTGTTTTCTAACAGAGCCTAATTAAGAAGCTAACTCTCACCAGGGAAAGGACGCTTAAGAGTGTTTGCCTTAAAAAAATATATTAAACCAGGTTAAATTACCTTTATTACCAGTCTTGGTAATTCCTCTGTAGTCATTTTCTTGACTGATGTATAGACCCCTATGAAATGAATCCTCTGAGAAGAAGATGGAAAAAAAACAAGACAGTGATCAATGGATTCAATTAGTTACAGTAGAATTCTACCCAGATGATCAAGATGCAATGCAACTACTCCAGGGTGGCTAAAATACTTTACCCAGGGAGTATACCACTTCTTTCCCACATTCTTCAACTATTAAGTTCAGGAAAGCACAAAACAGCTGCTCCTAAGGCACCTGGGAAAATAACCACAAAAGACGCAAGGCTCCTCACAACTGGAAGTATTTAAATACTGTTTTAATGGTCCAGGCAAGATGACAACTGCATTTCTTCACACACAGGAAGTGTTATACAGACCAATTTCTCTAATGACAGCAAAGAAACCCCTCTCGCGACACTCCGTCAACCAAGGATTAACTCAGTGGTTACTGTAAGACCACAGTTCCGAAACACGTATGCCAGTTTTTCCCTTCAACTTTTCAAATCCATTATTTCAACTGAGATTCTTTGTTGAACAGAAACCAGACCGCTGATATAGTGTACCTGTGAAAAGCTGTTTAATTCAGCATGGCAAAATGTAAATGCAAATGATTTCTTTTAAAATATATCAATCCTAGGAATTGGGAGGAGTGAAAAACACACGAGGGTTTTTTGGTTTTGTTTTTGTTTGTTTGGTCATTTCAGAGTGGCTATGTGCAAACACACGATGAGTTAATCGGGGTGGTGAGATTCCAATCATTAAAATGAACACTGAGGACACAGAAACAACCATTCATAATCCCTGAGTAGGTCAGCATAATAAATAACACCTCTGCAATGCACAAATGATTATTTTAGAAAGATGCACATCTACTAAAAGGAAGCTTTCTCACCTAGTTGAAAAACAATGTGATGAATTAATAAAGCTGATCAAGTGATTTAATAGAATCCACAATCTTCATCTTATTATTTTCAAAGATTAAAAGGCTTTTCCACCAAGAGCCAATTGTCTCCATTTGTCCAGGAACAATAAAATCTGATTGACTGTGATCTACCTACGCTGAGATAATTTGGCATAAGCCTATCTTTAATCCTCCTTGTGTTTCTTCCTCAAGATACACAAAGCTGTTAGTGGTTTATCCCTCTGAAACCTGGGGGCTCATGTAAATAACTTTTAACAGTGAGATCGCACATAACAATTTACAGAGCAGTGTGGCATAATGCAATTCAAAGTTGTTCTTGATTTAAAATGTTTCAAGTCCAACTACAGTGTCAGCCTGCCCAGAGAAATCTCTTATAAAAGTTTTCACACTCTGTTGGGTTAAGAGACAGTGGGTATTAATCCTATGGCTTCTACGCCAAGCTTCCTTTTTGTGGTCAGCAGAGAAGCTCTGTGGTTGGTCTGAAGGAGTCCAAAGTCTTTTTTCTGTGTTAAAACAAGGGAAAGTGGGCCGGTTACAGAGTAAAAGAAAAACCACAGCCAGCTCACTCTGCTGTAGCTTTTCCCTTAAATGTGGCCTAGAGCAAATCTGCTTTCCAAAAAAAGGTTTAATTTAAACCATACACAGTGCTGCAGGCTGCCACGTTTCCAAACTCAACATTCCTTTCTAATCTGTGCACTTCAGAACCAACATACTCTGTTTCCAATGGTACTCAGACGAGCTTTAATAAATAAAATATCACTGCCCATCCATTACTTAATTTGATAATAATATGCCCTCCCCCCCGTTGACATTATTCTAAGTGCTTATTCGAGTGTGTTGAACTGCTGTAAACATCACCTCTGAAAAATCGGTTCTGTTCTCTTTGTGAAGAGAAGGAGTGAAGGGAAGGAAAAGGGAATTACTAAGTGAAAGAACTTACAAATGATAGCAAATGGTCCAGAGCTCCAGAAAACCACCACTCTGTGAAAAGGTTGCAGGTGCCAAAAACAGCTTATTATCTTAACGTTAAAAAAAAAAAAAACTAGAACAAAAAAATACATATTTATCCCTTAGCAATGACACTAGATCTGTGCTGTTATTCAAAATATCACTAGTAAAGACCACAGTCACCCTAGCTCACGACTACCAAACAGCCACATGACCAATACAGGTCTCTTTGGCCATTGGCGTAGCTGCTGCCGATCGCCACGCTGGCCAGAGTGAACAGAATGAATAGCCCACAGTTGGGGCGCTTTAATTTTTTGCCTCAGTGTATTCACTTGTATGTTCATTAAGAACTCCAACCCCAGCGGGAAGCCCAGCCCATGGTTTTCTATGTGAGTTGCCATGCTCTATTACACATGACACTTGTCAATTAAAGAGGAAGCCCTTTTAAAGCAAACTGAAGTTAAGCTGGTACTTTCTTCAACATCTGACTTACCGCTGCTGTTATCGTCCAAAGGGAAGTTTGTTTTAGAACAATGATAGCAGTAGTAATCCTCCTATTTCAGCAGTGAGGGATTTAAACACATTCAGGGCACTGGGGACCAGTCAAAAGGTTTCTTTCAGCAGAACTATGTATTTTCAGTAGTAAAAGGAAGGTCGTGCCGATGGGATGACTGCCAAGACTGGACAATTTTTCAGCCTCCCAGTTTGGAGGATATCATTTTAAACTACCAGGTATAATACAAATGTGGCACAATGGATCAATGCAATGAATTTTCTCTAGTCAGTAAAATGCTCTCCCAAATAATGGAATCCATTAATAATGATTACTGCCCCCATGCCTTTGCCACAGAAGTAATGCCCAATGCTACATCTCAATGGCCTCTAATAAATACATACAATTCCCACAATAAGAACATAATCATAACATGCCAAATGAGCGCAGATTCCAGGGAGAGTACAAATTAAAAAGCCATTAGGTAGGCTAGTCCCTGTTCAAAACCTATTTTACCTTGTAAAATTCACTTTCCTTATCTGTAGAATGGGGCTTAGAGGAGATGATGGCTTAGGTCCCTTCCAGCTCTGTCAATCTATGAGGGTTTAAAGTTTTCTCAAGGGTTTTAAATCTTAATGCACTCACTTTAGGACTCTCACCAGCACACCAACAATAATTAATGCTAATAAGGGTCCATGAAACTCCTGCAATGAAACTTTAATTTGGATTGATCTGGAGGGAGAAGAAAATGTAACAGAGAAGATTTCAGCCTTAGACTTCTAAAGTTAAACATCATCTGTTTCCTGAAAACACTGAAAGCAGGACAGCTAAAACATAAGATTTCCTGGAAATGTAGGTAGGTGACCTGGCATGTGTGAACACACCTAAGAAAGCATCATCTTTAGGCACTTCCCCAGTATCCAATGGTTAAGACTCCACGTTCCCAATGCAGGGTATTGGGGTTCAATTCCTGATCAGGTAACTAGACCCCTGTATGCTGCAATTAAAAAAAATAAGTAAAAGATTTTGCTATGAGTAAAACCCTACAGACTGCAACTAAGACCTGGTGCAGCCAATTTTTAAAAAAGCATAACTTCAACCTGTTTAAAAAAAAATTCAAAGCTCAGAAATATATTTCAATTATGTCTTAGCATAATGATAATTAGCATTATTTATTCTGTGACCAACAAGATAAATCTTTTGTGTGAAGTGCTCTCATTTTCTCCTCACAACAAGCTATCCCCACTTCACACATGAGGAGACCGAGGCTGCTGGAGTGTTAAGGAACCTCTCCAAAGTGAGAATCGAAAAGGAACCAAGACAGAACTATACCTAAATTAGTGGAACTCCAGAGCCTAAGCTCTTAGCCACAATGCAGACACCACCTCCTCTTATTAATAGTATCCACATGATGATCGGTTTAAACCCGGTTGCTACCTTCAAAAGCCCCTTACTTTTGTGAGATGTTGACAACTTCAAGCACCAAAGGTCAAGCCTCAAGACTGGTTTTTATGCAGATTATTTCTATGCTATAGATCTTTAATTTGCTCTATTTAAATATGTGCTTTTAAATTCTCAACCTTCAATATCCAACAGTGCCTCAGCTGAGATGAAAGAAAGGCTTCTCCTTAGCTTGGGAGTCAAGTATCAAACTGTCTCCCTCTCTCGCTGACAAATCTTCCAAAATGCTCTTGACAAACGGGAGAAAATGCAAACGACGGCCTTTGGGTAAACTCATATTAGGACGCTCTTTTCCTCTTATGGAAAATAAAAACCAGGTTTTATAGAGACTTCTCTAAGCTGACCTGTAGTGAGACAATTAAGACATGGACTGCATGTGGAGACAAGCAAGTTACTCGAAACTCGGAGGACAACAGTGGCCCAGAAACACACAGAAGCAGCAGCTAAGTGCTCGGGACTCACCCGCGGACCCTTGGGTGTGTAAAATGGCAGGAAGGCTTAGGAGCTATTTTTAGTATATCAAAACCTCGAAGAGAAACTATATACTTATGCACAAAACAACTGCACAAGCTTGCTAAAACATCATCCAATTCATCACACGAAAACTATTTCATACTCTCCGCTCGTTTGTATCTGCGTGCTCAGTTACAGATGTCCATCTGCTTTAAAAATGGGAAAGCAAATTAATTATTAACCAATACAGTCTGTCTGGAAAACAGAAGTTTTCCAAAATGAAATAAAAAGTAGTATTTGAGGTTCTTGTTGATAAAAAGAAGTTAGAGAAGTAAAATTACAGTCAAAGGCATCCTCAGCTCCCCTGCATCTCAGATTTCGAACCCCACTGTAACAACAATAGATCACATTATAACTCTGTAACTACAAGGAATCTTAAACACTTACAGACCTAGCAGGCAGGTTAAAGCAGGCTGCTGATACAGGATAATACAACAGGGAACAGTGGGGATTATGGCAAATTAGAAAGATCAGATTTCACCTAAAGGTATTCGGATTCAAATGATTGAAAACTGGGCTGGCACCATTCAACTCACAGAACACTGATTTACCAGCCCTGAACCCAATGCACCCATTTCATTGTTCAGAAAGCTTGTTTTCGGAGAAGTCAAGTGACTTGCCTAAATTCACTGCTTGTATCTACTCCCCACCTTGACCAACTGTGTCAGGACTGGAAGGGAAGTTTCCAGATTCCCATCCTTCAAGGCAGTTACTGAACAAACCCAGCTCATCCAGCTAGGCTCTCTGATAAATAGGCTAGAAAGACCAATGACTTTAAGATCACCCTGCCCTCACTCTCCATAGAGGAGGAGACAGACCAGGAAACAAACGTGATAATACAGAACAAACAGGACAACGATGCTCTGTTCTCATCAACTGCAAATGAGAACACAGCGAAGGGGAACAGTGGCCACTTTAGAGGGTGCCGTACTCAAGTTTTTATTAAAGAGTTCGATCTCTGCAGATACAGACTACTATGGCATAATGTTCCTGCGCTTTATAATTTATATCTTTAAAGAAACATATTCCACAAAACGGAGGGGGGGAAAAAGGTCTCAAATCATGATACTCATGGAAAGTCTTAGCCCAAAACTTTAATGGTCTAGTTATAAATCTTCCAAAATGAGAATTTCTAATAGAAATACTGACAGACCTTTAATTATGGCAGCACTATGGGGCTTTGTGTAAGAAAGCCCACATATTTTCAGTTTAGGTCATTATTTATAGGATGCCTTGCAAAGGATTTTATTTACAAGTGCCTGCCTGAATCAATGAAGTAAAGTTTTACACAGGAAAGGAAGTGCAAAGTACACTGTTTGAAAAAGCAGGGATTTACCTCCTGGGGTTCAGGAGGCCCAGGGACCACGGGCTTCAGGCAGTGAATGATGATTTGACTCCTCCAGTTTGTATAAAAGGTTGAAGTTCAGTCTGGCGCAGTGCAGCATTCCACAAGACCTGCTGCCTCTTTGAGCAGGCGATTAATCTCATGATCGATAGACCATATGATTAGGCACTAATAGCTGATAGGAGGAGAGAATAAACAACCATAAATTTGCTTTGTACCAAGTAATCCAAGTGTAAGCAGGGTCATTTAATGGCCACATTGGGTCATGTTACCTAAGGGGCCATATGAAATAAAAATGGAAGAAGATCCTTACACTTTTTAAGATCTTCTATTGTTATCTCAGGGGATTGACCAGGGTAGGGGCTCTCAGCAACACCTTATCAGTTTTGTACTCCTGGTGACAGATGCGAAGGTTTCCATGTGCTGAGCGTGAAGGGCTGATTACAGAAAGAATAATGGAAAAGTCCCATTGTTGAAATAACTCCTCTCTAAGCACCATCGTCAACCATCCCGGGTATAACGTGAGTGGCCCTGGGTGGTCTGTCTCGTAACTCCATGAAACACCAGAATCAGAGCAGAGAGGACAAACTAAAGAAAAGCAACACTCAGGATCCAGAGCGGGACTGTCTGTGACTCTCAATCAAGGCAGTTGCTGGACTTTTCAATTTCTCCTTTGCATGCAGATCACTGCTCCGAGTTCCAGGGCTGTTTCTCAGGGTGTCATGAACTTCCAGTATTGGGAATGGTTACGAGACATAAAAGCGAGGATCCACAAGGTCATAAATCTCACTCTTTCTTTTCTCCTTTTCCCTGGCTTCTTCCCTTTCTAAGACACTGACCTCCTCCATCAGCCCCATGAAAGAAAGAAATCAATCACCCCGAGCCGAAAATGAAAACCCGAATCTTCACTATGCACTGGAAGGTTTTTCCTTGTCTGTGCCAAAATTCACGAAATTTTGCAAAATGTCAATTCCCTCTTATGTAAGTCCTTCTCTCTACCCTGCCCTGAGCCCTGGGAAGCAAAAAGCCCTGAAGTTCTGACTGTCAGTGGCCAGGCAAAAGGAAGGAAGACGCTCTGCTAGCCTAAAAGGAAGATGCCCGAGAAAGTAATTGTTGGACAAAAAAGAACATCAACTGGTTTTGCACTGCGTTCTCAGTCCCACAGCAAACTATACAAATCTTTTCTTTGAAAACTATCTGGGAAACAAACCCCTCCAATCACCCTCTCCACTTGTGAATTGTTCCTCCCAGCCCCCATTCTCTTCAACTCCTCCTCCCGGGACTTACTAATATGGCCTTTGTTAATTTCCAAGCCTTTAGGGAACAACTGTTCACAACCCTTCCTTCCAGTCTAATTGTTCAATACCGCTGATAGCTCTTGAGCCCACAGAAGAGTATTCGATCAGCTCTTCGAGAAGAAAGCAGGCGCTTCACACACCCTGGGGTTTGTTGGGGGAACTGCTGTTGTTGTTGTTCCTAGGAAGCTGGGAAATTCATGCCCCATTCAAAGACAAGCATTATCAATACCCCGAAGAAGTCCAGTGGCATAAGCAGTTGCTATAGCCCAGCCAGATGAGAATTTTTTAAATTTATCCTGAAGATCCCTTCTTGGCTTTACGTTTATTCAAAGTGTTTCCACTCACAGAATTTTTCAGCTGGAAGACCTTGGGGTCAGATACTCTGGATCGTAGAAGGATCCCCCAAAATGTTAAATCACAAAGGACACTCCAACATCCAGCCATTTCTCTGCTGACACTTTTTGGAACAATAACACCAGCCCAGCTGGGGCCACCCATGCCAACTCCTGGTCAGGAAGAAGCACCTGCCTGGAAAGGAGACACACGAGAGGCCAGAGATAATTGTCTGCTCGGCTCCCAGGGAGGAAACGAAGGGCACAGCAAGAAAGGGACTCGGCAGAAAGCTCGGAGCTGAGCCCCAAGGAGCACAGGTCAGCGCCCATGCCCTAACACCCCCAGGCCCCTAACATCCATATCTTTCAAGTTCTTCCTTAGCAACTAGTACCAATGTTTAGCCATCTCTGAAACACCCAGAATATAAGGAAGACACCGTCAGTTCCCTTCTTAAAACAACCTGAATTCTCCTCAAAGGAAAAAAGGAAAATCTCCATCGCACACACACAGAGTATATCTAAATGTAACCCAGTTGTCCCACCCTGACCCTCTGTGTGTGTGTGTGTGTGTGTGTGTGTGCACGCGCGCACGTGCGCTCAGTCGTGTGCAACTCTTTGTGACCCCATGGACTGTAGCCCACCAGGCTCCTCTGTCCATGGGATTCTCCAAGCAAGCATAATGCAGTGGGTTGCCATTTCCTCCTCCAGGGGAATCTTTCTGACCCAGGGATTGAATCCACATCTCTCATGTCTCCTGCATCGGCAGGCGGATTCTTTACTACTGGGCCATCTGGGAAGCCCTAATCTTGTCTCTACTGAAACTCTGGAGGGCCTGTAGCCAACCTGGTTTATAGCAGTAACAGCAGTCTTAATATCTACTATTTACTGAAAATCGAACACAGTCTGGGACACTTACAAAATCATTTCTACTTGTCAAACAGCCCTGTAGAGTTAATACGGTTCCCCACCCGGACTTTATAAAACAGGAAAAAACAGAGATGAAGAAACTCAGAGAGGTTAAACCACTTGCCGAAAGTCACACAGCCCGTCAGCAGCAGACCCAAGATTTGAATCACATCTATTTGTCACGAAAGCTGATTAGTTTCCCAGGAGATTATGCTGTTTTCCACACTGGCTTAAGAATATAAGAATGAGATTGCCCTATAGCTCTCAGGAATTAGTTGGTACCAGTACCAACAGCTGGCCCTTCTGGTTTACATTTTCCTAAGCATGAAAGCAATACAGCCTTAACACCATTCCCGTGGATACCAGAGTCTCATATCACTAAGGCAATCAGAAACAAGATGAGTCAGTCTTAGCAAAAACATTAAGTATAGGCTGAGGTTAGGACTATGTGCACAAAAAGAAGCAGAATGGAAGAGACTCTCTAAGGACTGTTTTTAAATCTTAACATAAAGCCCAAAGAAAGAAAAAAGTAACTTGATTTATTTATTCTTCCACACTCAGCTAATGTTGGCTGAGCATCTACTATACACTAAACTTTTCTAGATTTCATTAGAAAGGGAATGCTTCAGTTTCTCAACTTCTTTTTGCCTACTGAGACCCTATGGTACAGGTAATTCACCGACCATTCTCCTTCATCATCCATTCTATTCTGATGCTCTGCAGACACAGTAGAGCCTGCTGCTAACTTGACGACTTCCATTCTGTTATCCTAGTCACGTCTTAGCCATTCTGAAATGGAAAGCACCAATAAAGTAGAGTTTGGGAGATATAATCCAAATGATTCTAGCCCCTGCCAGTGCTTCACACTCTACTGAAAAGAAGGCCCAGACACAGATCTCAACAGTTCCACTAGTCAGCAGCTTCCTGTTGGTATCCAAAGGTTCACAGAGGTATGAAAAATGAAGCAGGCCTTCTTCACTCAGATACCAGCAGGGACGCCTCTTAAGTCTTCTAGAAGGCGCTAAATCATAAAGCTTCAGCAGGAATTCGTCAGACTAAGGGGCTAGGGAGGGTGTAGTCAGAGGCAGAGGGAATGAACAGTACGGAGTTCCAAAGGCAAGAAAGAATGTGAGCTATTTAGCAAGCTACAAATAGTGTACTATGGCCAGAAGGTGGGAGGGGGTAAGAGGGCTAGAGGTAAGCAGAGGCCAGTATTTCTAAGGGGCCTTGCCTCAGTGACCACTGCTTCATTCTCCTATTCATTTCACAAAAGCTACTGAGTGTGTACTATGTACCAGGCATGATGCCAGACCCTGGAGATACTGAGGGGGGTTAGCGAAGTTTCAGGATACCCGTTACCACCACTCACGGATGGGCTGCACCTGATGTAGCAGGTTAGTGTTCACTGTGTGATGTAAACTGGAAACACAAGAAAACACCCCGAGCTTTTCCTAATCCACCTACTAAATTAAACTATCCACACCTGCAGGGGAAGGACTCCTTTGCACTGGTTTGCAATGAACATTAGCCAAGCCCCGTAGGATAATGCTGGACTTTTGCCCACTCATCAATATTAATTGCAGCATATATAGATCCAACCCTGTGTTCTCCCATTTCTCCAATTTCAGCCCTCACACCAAGGTACATTCTTAATCCAGCTGAAATTTCAGGGCACACACTTCAGTGCAGCTGGGACCATAAAAATTCACATGGTATCATTAAGCACCACTAGGTGGAAAAAAAAAAAAATGAAAATTACATGCTTTCCAGAAAACCCAAGGTCCACTTACAAAGGAAAAAAAAAAATCAGCCTGGATACTGTAAAAAAAGGCAAAATGATTTTCCAACCACAACCATATAGGACTCAAAGATTTTTCTACACAGGAAGATGCTCCTTTTGAAAACTAACATAAAATATCTCTGCCACCAGAAATCTGACTCCATGAAGCTAATCCTAAAAGTGACCAGGCCACAGTTCTTTGGTGAGTGAAACTAATTTTAGAACTTTAAGATTCACTCAGTCTTTCACCATTATGTATATCCTTATTTCCAAATATTCAGAACCTACCTTGTTTCTGGATATTTGGAAATATGGATTTAAGGATTCCCAGGTAGTGCCAATGGTAAAGAATTCTCCTGCCAACGCAGGAGACACAAGAGATGTCGGTTCAATCCCTGGGTTGGGAAGCTGCCCTGGGGGAGGAAATGGCAACAACCTACTCCAGTATTCTTGCCTAGAAAATGTCACGGTCAGAGGAGCCAGGCAGGCTACAGTCCATGAAGTTGAAAAGAATTGGACACAACTGAGTAACTGAGCATGCACATGCACGGTGACACAGAGGAAAGAACGGCACGTAACTCCAGGATTACATTCACCTGCAAAGAAGCACCCCCAAGATCCATGAACTCAGAGTCAGGTGTCCTAATGGTGTGACGTACAATTTAGACAAGCCACCGGATGTCAGTCCGTCCAGAGCCCAGGCTGGCCACACTCTATCGGCCACACTCTATCTTCCAACTTCTAGTGAAGAGCTTGTTAAATGGAATTAAGTAACACACACTGAAAACAATTCTTTTCAATGTATGACAGTGGAGAATCTCCAATCATTTTTAAAAGAGAAACTTTTAACAAACAAATATCTTCCGTGTGTCCAGCACACACAATACCTTCCTGGAAAGAGCACACCATTTAGGGGAAGGAGAGAGGATGGGGGGGCAGTGGGCTGCAAGTAAACCCACACAATTACAACAGGAAGATGTGGTCCCGCAGTCACTCACACACAGGGTGGCAGAGAATAACAAACGAAGAGCATCAAAGAAGCCCAGCAAGGTTTCCAGGGGGAGGGGGTTTTGAGTTGAGTCTTAAGGAGGTTTTCAGGTAGTAAAGCAAGTATAATCCACCTTGCCAGGTTAGCAACACCTGCATTTTAGAGTATGCTCTGTTGGATTGGGTTTCATACAACATAAGGATCAACTCAACAAAACTGACTTATTTGCCAATGAACCCAGGGACTCTGGACTCCCTGATAGGGTGTGGATGGCTGAATGACCGCCCCCTGTCCCCTCCCAATCTGCACCTTTAAAGGGCTACATCCTAATTCCAGACCCTGTGACTACAACACAAGGTGATCCAGTTTAGGATTTGGAAGTAGAGAGGTTATCCTGCATCATCCAGGAAGGCCCAATGAAGTAATCACAAGGTTCCTTACAGGAGAGAGGCAGGACGACAAAGACCTGGGAGAAAGAGACAGAAACTGGAGCAATGCAGAAATGAGCCAGATACCAAACCAGCCTCCACAAGCTGGAAAAGGCAAGGAAGGGTCTCCCTGGATGGTCCAGCCCTGTCGACACCAGGCTGGTTTTTAGACTCCCCAGCTCCAAAACTGTAAGAACATAAATTTGTGTGGTTTTAAACCATTCAGTTCAGTTCAGTCGCTCAGTCGTGTCCGACTCTTTGCGACTCCATGAATCGCAGCACGCCAGGCCTCCCTGTCCATCACCAACTCCTGTAGTTTACTCAAACCCATGTCCATCATTAGGTTGTGATAATGCAGCAGGAATAGGAAACAAGCCCAGGGCTGGCAGTAATAGGAAGAAGAGATGAATTCAATCAGCACTGACTTTACACCACAAATCCAAGCACCTTGATGGGCCAGAGCAGAGAAACAATGACAATGAACACTAACCATAACTCCACACATAAAACAGGAGCAAAACACTACAAATGGCTCAACTTGCTTACATAACTCAAAGTGAGCAGTCGTCAATATCCAGGGAATTCATATCTAAGTGCCCCTGCTGTGGCCAGCCCACCCCAAGGCTCAGACTCTGCACAAAACTCACTGCTCCAGAGGCACCTACACGCCCCTTATGTGAAAAAGTAACTGGAGGGCAGGGATTTCGTCCTGTTTCTTCACCACTCTATCCCCAGCACTAGAACAATGCTTGGCACATAGTAGGTGTTCAGCAACATTTAGTGAACTAATGAAAGCCTGGAGATAAAAGATAACCTATTTGTGAATAACAAGCAAGTCTCTGGTGGATAATGTTTCTACTGCAAGGTTATCTGATTGGCCAGACTCTGCAGATTTTGAGAAAACATCCTCCTAATTGCATTTCTGATTTTAGCCATACAGTGTAACATGTAATAAAAAGGGCAAAACAAAAATTCAGAAAGTCAGTGAAACCAGGTTATGTGGCAATGTGTTAGCTCCGTGTTCCTACCGTGCTTGAGGGAAGCATTAATTTCCTTGAGGGTTTTTCTCCTTGGGTTAGTGCTGAAATGGCACAAAACAGGCAGAGGTTTGATTCTCTTAGATTTACTATTAATGCCATCAGCATTTCAAGAATAAAATATCTACAAGCAGAAATGGAAGCCCCTTAATTAAATGAAATTTTATAGCATCTGAAATATCCCAAAGTGAAGGGCCGGAGGGGCAGGCAACATGTCACAGACCAACGAGGATTAAGTAACAACAGCAGCAAAACAGGGGCTTCCCTGGTGGCTCAGCTGGTAAAGAATCCGCCTGCAGTGCAGGAGACCCCGGTTTGATCCCTGGGTTGGGAAGATCCCCTGGAGAAGGGATAGGCTACCTACTCCAGTATTCTTGGGCTTCGCTGGTGACTCAAATGGTAAAGAATCCGCCTGCAACTCGGGAGACCTGGGTTCAATCCCTGGGTTGGGGAGATCCCCTGGAGGAGGGTGTAGCAACCCATTCCAGTATTCTTCCCTGGAGAATCCCCCTGCACAGAGGAGCCTGGCGGGCTGCAGTCCACGGGGTAGCAAAGAGTTGGACACGACTCAGCGACTCAGCACAGCATGGCAGCTAAACAGAGGTGAGCAGCGCGCATTTCCCAAAGAACCTTCTTGTCAGGTATGCTCTGATGCCAGTTCTTATCATTCTGGTTTCTTCCACTAAAGATGGACAGAGGGTAGGAGTTAAACAGCTGCAGGCCTTGGGCTAGTGGCTAACACAAAGGGAAAAGTAAACATCCATCTATTTTCTCAAAGAACATTTCCTGAGCACCTATCCTGTGCCAAGCCAAGTGCTAGATCCTAGAGACAGAAAAACATTCTGATTAGCTCTCAGGCATGTTCTCTGTTTTCAAGCAGCTGTGCCAAGTGCAGTTCCATTGCCATAACCCTCATTGTCACAACGAGAAAACGAAGGCTTAGCAGTATCATGAGTTCATGGGGCCAGTGCTTGGCAAAGAAATAATCTGAATTCAGACACATGTGATTCCAGGGCTCAAATTTTTGTGGACAAATGTCCCAGTGCCACTGCCCAGCAAAAGCGCATCACAGAATGGATGAGTTCAGACCTCAGCACACAGACACAGACATACACACTAATCGGGAAATTTCTAAAGACAAAAGTTTTCCATAGAGTTGCTTGTCACAGGAACACAAAAATGTTGTTTTAAGCCTTCTAGAACAATGGTTTGCTTAAAAACAAATTACTGGGCCTTAACTCACAAGTTTGTGATTTTGTGGGTCTAGAATTCAGATCAAGGATATGAACTTCTGGGACTTCTCTGGCAGTCCAATGGTTTAAAATTCTGTGCTTCCACTGCAGGGGGCATGAGTTCGATACCTAGTTGTAGAACAAAGGTCCGGCATGCCGCATGTTGTGGCCAAAAAAAAATTTTTTTTTTAATTTTTTTAAAGATATGAATTTCTAATACGTCCATATGTTAGGTGGATGATGCTGCTTTGGGGACCATACGTTGAGAACCACTGATGGATAAATCTGCAAATGTGATCTCTAAGGCCAAGAATTCTGTCTTTTTTGTTCTCTGTACCTAAAAGAATACACGGCACAGGTTTGCTGTTCAGAAAAGAATTACTGAATAAATAAATCTGCTGTGTACTTGAAAAAGAGATAGCCAACTTTATTAAAACAGTGTGTAAACTAAGCATTAACAGGTTCTGACCGGGGCCTGGGAAATCTCATGATGAAGGGTGTGAGCACTTTAATGAATGCTGTAACAAAGCCTCTAGCCACTCAGAGGTGTCCATGCACGGGTCCTGTTATCTCAACCTTTCTCAATCATGGTGATACGGCATACTGCACAGAACATGGAATCAGTGCTAATTCTACACTTAATAAGTATAAATTCTACACAGCTCATTCCAGACTGCTCAACGTTCTGTGGCACATCCCCGACTTAGCAAAGCTTAGTCTTCCCTTCTATACAGTGGGTTCTTGGGAAGATCAGAAACAACACACACAAAGTGTAGGAATCCTTCAATGGTAGCCATGATCAACGTGATCACCAACACACCTCTGTCAGAGCCATCACAGAAATCTTGATCTTCAGTAAACAGTCGTTCACCCGGCAATATTTGACAAATAGTTACTAAGCATGCCATTCACTCTGTGGGGAGGGTTTGATTCTCTGATGCCACATTAAGTAAGAAGTTTGATAAAATCCCCTCCCCTAGGTTTCTTGCCACCCCAAAGGGTTTGCTCTGAAAACCCTAGGAGCAAAGGCCCAGAAGCGCACTCTGTGAAGAGCTCCGGGGGCAAGAATCAACAAGAGCCATGTCAAAAGAAGAAGCCAGGTGCGCCTCCTCCCTCTGGAGGCACGAAGAGGGTTGAATCAACAAGCCTACTTGCTCCTGGGCCAAGCAGCCACCACAGGAGCGGTTCTCGGGGCAGGTGCGAGCGGATCAAGAAGACAAGCTGCGCTGTCCGGGAGCTGCAGCTGGGAGGTTCTCTCCCGGGCACTCTCTTAGGTTTCTGGCACCCACGCAGACACCCTCCGCATGCCAAAGAGCCTCTCTGTGTCAGCCTCCACACCTGAAGCTCGAAAGCCAAGACAGAATGCCCCTCCCTCCATGAAGCACTTGGTGCAAGTTAGCATGTTTGTATTGCATTATGCTGTTAAGGAAACTAAAATCACAAGTAAGGAACCAGACAGCAGAAAGTAACCTTTACAATTTCCTATTTCTGTGTTCATTCATCATGTAAAAGACTTAGAAAGGTACCCATTTGGACTCTTGGGAATAGGAAAATCCCAAAACCATAGTTTACTATTTTCAAAGGAGTTTCAATATGGGCAGAAATCAAGAATACCGTTCTTCAGGCTAAGTTTATATCCTGAAATATGCTTCTTGTAAGAAATAATTTTAAAATGTGGAATCTAAAATTAAGCAAAAATAACATACAGTATGTTCAGCTTTGAAATTTGCCGGGACTCAGCCAAGTTTACCATAAACAGAAGGCAGAATTGTCTATTTTTAACTTTACAGCCCTTGGGTGATTAAAATTTTGAGCCATAATAAACAACTTTTTTCTTCTTTGCAACATAATTTCTCATTTGAAATTGCAGTCTTTTTAGTTGTTTAGGAGATATGGATTGAGCACTTCATGTTTTTAAATTCTTTCTTAAACGGAAATTTCTTGCAGAGACTAAATGCGTGCATTAGCATGCCAAAAGCACAGATTAAAAAAAAAGAAGAAAAGGAAAAGAACCTCACTAAGGCCCAAAAACTAAACTGCTTTCTCCTCTTCTGCACTAACAGTTGAACAAGTAGCACCTTCGACCAGGTGCCTTTTGGGAGAAGAGAGTAACTGATCCCACCATTGTGCCTATATAAATGGAATCACTACAAACACCTCACGATAACCCAACAGATTATCTGGCAAATTGGGTATATGTGTAGATCTATTATGTCAGCAGAAAGTGTATCTCCCCACCAGGAAAGACAGTTGCATATGCAATAAGCCAATAGCCTTTGACACATCAGTTAATTACATCAGTTAGCTACTATCTCCTGTGCATGATCGCAGTGTTAATGAAACTATTCTGGTGTAGACGTGTAACAGGTCAAGACAAGCAGACCAGGAAACAGAAGGGATTTTGGGTCACATAGAATGTCAGTGTGATGAGTCACAAAGAATTTAACCTTGGCCCCCAAAAAGGATACAGAATTTTTCCCTCTGCTGCAAGTAGCTAATATTCTTTTCCTTTGGCATCTCAAAACTCTTTAGAAATTATCCAGTTTAACAGTATTGCCTCCTTATCAAGAGCCATTAACAAGTGAGTTACTGGAGATAAACTGAACCCGGGTACCATGGGTGCTAACTTTATAAGCAACATTTTTTGTTTGTTTGTTTGTTTCCCCTGAGGGAAAGGGATGAGTGAAAGATGATGCTCAATTTCTGGTTCGGATGACAGGGTGAAGAATGGTGACAGACACTCATCTTGAAACACAGGAAGATTAGCAGATTTGTTGGGAAAATGGGTCAAGCAGTGCAAGACATTAACCCAGATTTCTGTCTCCATTTTTTTCACACACACTGTGTATATGAGAAGCTCCAGGGTGCTAAGTGTGGTACATCGTTTCAGTCCTGTCCGACCCTTTGCAACCCCATGGACTGTAGCCTGCCAGGCTCCTCTGTCCATGGGATTCTCCAGGCAAGAATACAGGAGTGGGTTGTCAAGCCCTCCTCCAAGGGATCTTTCCACCCCAGGGATTGAACCCGCATCTCTTACGTCTCCTGTACTGGCAGGCAGGTGCCCATATGAGAGGCCTGTCTTCTACAGCAACAGAGAATACTCCAGAGGACACTTAAATATTTAAGCTTTTTCTTAAGGTCACTCTAAATAATCTCTTCTCCAGACTTTACCACCATGCTTTCTTCCCCTCCCCTCCTATGATATGATTTCCTGACCCATTAGCATCCAGGTTTCCATTTTGTTGGCATTCCTCTTAAACATTTTGTGCCCAAAACTGGGCAAAAAATTACCGCTGTGGTCAAACCACAGCCCAGCACGGCATCGGCTTTGGAAATCGTACTGTCACACTGCTGGCCCCTATTAATCTTGTGGTCAGCTTACCCTCTTAGACTGTTTTCACATGGACTACTGTCAAATTAGGTTTCCTCCTTTGTATAAGGAAACTTATTCTAAATTCAGGATGCCCCATTCCCAGCCTGTCTATATTGAACAGAAACTGGGGATTTGCATCCTATTTTCATTTCATTCTTATTAATTCTGTCTCCAACTTTGCCAGGATGCCCAGAGGTATGAACTATTAAAATGAGCTTTCCCTTGCGTGCATGCTCAGTAGCTCAGTCGTGTCCAACTCTGTGCGACCCCATGGATTGTAGCCCACGAGGCTCCTCTGTCCATGAGATTTCCTAGGCAAGAATACTGGCGTGAGCTGCCATTTCCTTTGCCAGGAGGTCTTCCCAACCCAAGGATCACACCAGCATCTCCTGCATGTCCTGCATTGGCAGGTGGTTTCCTTACCAGTAAGCCACCTGGGAAGCCAAGCTTTCCCATGCTACCTTCCAAAATAACAGTCCGAAAATGTTCTTATCCCTTTTATCACTGGATTCTCCCTACCCCAGGTTATTTTATAAATTGCATTTTGCCCTACAGAAAATATATAAAGCCATAGGGGTGGTGGAGGCACCTGCAAATTAAGAACAAAATAATTTGTCATTAGCCTTGGAACAGTGCAGGTCGACTATAAATGATTTTTTATTCTGGAGAACAAAATTCCTATTTTTATAATGTAAATTTAGATACTGTACACTAGTCTTCTTCCACCGACACCCCCCTCAACCCTCAAAAGAAACCCCCAAACAAATACAAGCCAGATATTTACCAACATCCTGGAGGCCAGTAAATAATTTAAGTCTTTTCTGTAGGCAGTAGTAAGGAATGTTGATTGGGTTTACTTAGCTATCAGCATGTAACAGGCTGTGTAGCCTTCAGGGCAGAGGTACAGAAAAGTGTAAAGGAGGGAGCTATGTTCAAAAAAAAAAAAGTACCCTAGCCAATTTTCAGGACTTATCTCAGCCTTGCAGCCCCACTGCCTGGCTGTCGTAGGGTCATATAAGGTTCTGAAGCTTAGGGAGTAAGTGGTCTCCAGGCTTCTACCTCTCTGAATATTTCTACTACCATTTATCAGTTATCATCCAGTTTGGTCCCACCTAACATCTGGATTTTCACCAGGTTCTAAATGTGCTGGGAGAGTACTCTTCTACTGGGTTCTCAAAACATCCTGCATTTTCAAACTATTAGCAGACAGCAACATTTTCTTTGTATAAATCCCTAAGTAAGAGGTATGCAAACTATTTTATACTTCTAAGGAAGATGGCAGGAGTAGAAATATGCTTAACCTGATGCTTATCAACGTCAGAAATTAGAATGAACTTCTTAATAGTTAAGCTTATTACATAGTCTTTTAAAGAAGAATGGAATACATCTGTTTGGGGTAATTTAGATGTAGTTGTGCCTGAAGGCAAGAGGAAAGACAAGATAACTTTCCAGTAACAGGCTGAGTTCATTAACAATGCCACCAGAGCAGGCACCAATGACTCAGAATTGAAACCGAGAGAATATTATGAAATCTGAAGTTAGGGAATAGCTGATTCCTATTAGCTACCAAATCCCCGACCAGCTTGCAAGGAAATACCCTAATTTCTTTCCTTCTTTTCTGGTCTATAAAAGAGATATCCAGGAATCTCTTAGGAGAAAGAAGAAGATCTATCTGAACAGCAGCATCCACAATTAAGAGTCAACTGCAGGCTCCACACTCTGAGAACCCACCGGTCCCACAAAGCCTTCTCAGGACACCCCCAACCTGACAAATATCCAAAGACACTTGTGACTCTTGACAACAGGTCAGGCTCAGGGCCAGCCTCTGCAAACTGTTTTTCTTCATGTCATCCTCAGAGTAACTAAATGAGTTCAAAATTATTTCTCTTTTACAGATTAGGAAACCGAAACTCTGAGAGTTTAAAATGACTAATTCTTTATTAGAAAGTGAGAGGCAGCATTTGACCACAGATCAGTCTGACCACAAAGACTCTTCCCACCTCCAAGGGAGTAAGGGTAAAGGTCAGTGTATTTTGTAAATAATTTTTGCTTTACTAAAAATTAAGAAAAGGATGGCCTTATACTCTTTCATTCTTGAGGGGAAAAGTTGCCATAATCAATTTTTTTTTCCATTATCTTCATTGCATTTAATTCGCCTTCTTCAACCGGAAAAAAGAGAAAACCAGCTAATAGAGTAAGAACATTTAATTTTTACATGCTAATTAATGCATAAGCAACATCTATCACAACTAGAAGAGATGTTAGGCCTTCCGTATATCTTCCCCTAAACCAGCAGGGGGATCATAGTTGACTCTGACAAATCACTGCTGACACTTAGGCTTAAAACTGGGGACAACCAAAATACCCCTGACGAAGGTAGATATATCTGAGCGCCCTGTCTGCACATGAGGAACCACCAGGGCAGCTTTAGAAAATACTCACGCCAGATCCCAGCCCAGGCGATGCTAAAAGGGCAGCCAAGACTGAGAACCACAGTCCCAAAGCAACGGAATGGAGGCTTAAACACAACACAAAGTAAGGGCATTAGAAGGATGAAAAAGGAGAAGGTAATGCAGTAAGTTACATGACAAATCTGATTTCAAAAGTGACAGACATGTCTGCACTAGTTTTCCATCCAACAAAGCATGCACTCTGAGCTGAGTCAATCCTGAGTTCCACCATGGTAACACACAACTCACTTCATCTTTCTGAATCGCTTTTTCCTTGTCCATAAAATTAGGTCAATAATACCTACCTTGCAGAGCTGTCTTCAATATTAAATGAGATAACAAGGTATACAAGACACTTAGCACCTCAGTCAGTGTTTCAACTTTCCAAAGTGTCTCTCCATTTGGTTACTCTAGGCTTCAAATAATTCACTTGCTATGTTTGAGTCACCATTCTTTCCAAATCTATGAGCTTCTGTCCTGTAGCATGAAGGACCCTTATAGTGATCTTGATCCATAAGACTGTGTCGAATATTTACATTCATAATCCAGTTCTCACATACTTATGGGATAAGTCCCTTGAAGCTACCCTTAGCTAAGTGGAAGTTTCTTTTAAATGTGGGCACCTATTTTTGAGCACCTATTATGTGCCAGGCATTGTGCCAAGCATTCTGTGTGTTTAATCTAACTGAATCTTAACTAATTCGTATAAAGCCTCTCCAGGGAAAGAATTATTTCACTCATTTTATAGGTGACGAAATTGAATTTCACAAGAGGTGAAGTAACTTGGACACACACACATGCACAGATATACACACACGCACAAAGCAAATGGGGATACTCTCTAGAATTTGAACCCAGGTCTCTCAAAAACTCCAAAGTCAGGCCATAACTGTATCTCCCAGTGTATAAAATATTTCATATTTAAAGTATACATGTATGTATACTTAATGTATGTATTCATAAAATACCTTGTGGATATGTGTGCACATGCCAAAGAGATTTAAGTATAAACTGTATTTCTGCACTTCGAACAGCATCATAAAATTAATTTCTAAATCAATACTGAAATTCATCTAGTTTCTATGTTTAGCGATTGGTGTTAATTTACTTCTCGTAAGTGTTAGAAAGGGTCTAGAGCCCCTCCCCCTGGCCCTTTTATACTATTCAAGCTTTTTATTAGCCCTAATGTTGATTGCCTTCCCAGGGCATCTACTGGTTTGCGTATAATTTGTCTAATTAAATTTAAAGAAGAGATGTTTCAGGGAGCACCGTTTCATCATTTCCTCTCATACTCCATGCTGTGGACTTTAATGAGGACCTAAACCCCATCTTAACTCACCCTTAGTTTCAGCACAGATGAGCTGTGCTTGTTAAGACAGTCTTCAGTTGTCAGGAAAAATAGCTTTATTAAGGTCATGGAATGTGGAGAGTTTGATTAAAGCTAATCAAGGAAGAAAGCCAGGCGGCAGCACGGTGAATCAAGCCTCAGTACAACATGTTTAACATAACTTAACCTAGCCTATCTGTTAAAAGCAGACATAAATAAGATCAGGTTTCCAAAAAGAATGCATGGACAAATGCAGGCATATTACACGCTGTAATATATCTGCTGAGTTTAAGTTGAACAACTCTTTCAATAAGCAGCATATATTTTAAGCCACATGGATGCAAGAGACAGTGGAGGTTTTCAATAACCCCTGTCGTTTAAAAGAGTGGCTGGGGGTTGGGGAGGGGGGATGGAGATTACTTACATTCTTTCAGATTTAAAATGTGTGATCTATGGATATGTTTGGCCAGTGATGGTACATTCAATATCACTCATTAATCTGAAAGTAAGGCTTCCGGCTCAGTAAACCTAAAAGACTGTTATTAGCGCAGGTAACGCAAAGCAAGGCACTCAACCTTTACAATATTTTGGAACGTTTTTCTAAGTGGGGCTTATATGATTGTTTTCATTTTGTGAAAGTTGAATAGTTGGGTAACAGGAAGGAACAGTAGGAATACGGAAATCTGAAGACCTAGGGCTATAGTCCTGACTCTAAAGTAAATTTGGTCGCATGACCTTCCAAAAGATTCCTGGCCTGGGCCATCTGGGCCTCAGTTCTTCAAAGACCCAAATGAGAGTAGTTGGGACTAAACCGTCTTTTAAAAGCTAAAACTTTGATGACGCTATTACAGTTTACTTCTGAATCTAAAGTTCAAAATCTACTGCAATCTTCACACCTTCTTCCAAATTTAAGGCAGTATGTTAATCTGAATGGCCACCCTATACTGTTACCCAATACTGAAATTTAAGAATCCTAATTCAAAAAGTAACTGTAGAGAATAAATGAAGTCTTGAAGAGTTTTGAAAATGAGACACAATTGTTCTGATGTTGATCTCTTCCCTCTTTGTTAATACCACTTTACTTACTTTTTACTTCCTATCATTTTCCTTTCCAGGTGTGCAGCTTCCGGACATATTATTTTTAACACACATACATGCACACACAAACTTTAAAAACAAACTCTATAGCTAATTCCATGATACTCATTATTTAGGCAGACTCCATGTTAAATTCATAATTATCAATCTAGTATTAACAACTAATAAATCTTTTAGCTTGGTCATCAGAGAATCTTGAGGTAGTCATCTAAGCTACTCTACACCCTATGTTATATCTTGTAAAGCTGAAACAGGTAAGAAACTTCATGAGATATGTGCACTCTAGATTTTAGAGTTCCACAGAGTAAAACGGACATCAGAAAACAGCAGACCTTGCTTTCCACGCTAGCCTGACTCACCACCTTTTTCTGATTTACTGGAAGTAATGGAATACCGAGGCTTAGGAAGAACAGAGGAGAGCTGTGCATAATGGGATTTAAATAATCTGATTTTCCTAAGAAAAGAAATTGAGAAGCAAGAGATAAAGGATTTTCTGTACGTACACACACATGCACACACACACACGCACGTCTTTAAATCACTCTGTAGTTTCCAAAGCATTTTTTGTATCCTTTAGATATCATTTAATCATTATTAAAAAAAAAAAAAACTCAAAGGCAAGGAGGGCAGCAACTATTATTTCCAATCTTTAAGAAATGGAGGAGCAAAGAAATTAAGTGAAGCAAATAAATTTCCATTAAGAAATTAAGCAACTTCACATCGTACTTTGTTAATGGTGGTGCTAGAAGCAGACTCCAGGTCTTCTGAATTATCTAATGTTATTCCACTATACGATGCTGCCTATTTACATTCATTTCTTAAAACTCAACTCAAACTCACATTTACCGAGTGCCAGTTACGTGTCAAGTACTCTTCTAGATACTAGGAAAAAAAACAGTGAACAAGACCAATAATGTCCTTTCCCTCCTAAAACATGCCAGTGTACATATGCACATATTTACAATATGTAAAGTTTAATATATATGGCTTTTCATACCCTTTTCTATACCAGCCCATTTATGAGACTCATTAAAAATTAAGATCACATATAAATATTTATTATTTTTTTAAGAACTGCACTCATTAGGTCAGCACAGAACAAATAAACCTCAGCCACTCCCACATCCCTTCCTTCCTCATTCCTCCACACAGCTAGCCTTTTAAAACAATCTAAGTAAATAGCAAAGTAATGTCTATTCGAGTTACACGTTTGTTCACATGCTGGGAAGAAAAAAATGGCTATAAAAGTCTTTAGAAAAAGGAGAGATTCAAAATTATGGAGAGGGATTTTTCTAAGGATCATTTTAGGCACAAACACAGGATCTTAAAGAAAGCACATGGATATCTTGTTTGGGGAAAGTTTGTTCTTTCTTCTTTTTAATCTACACAAAGCGCAGTCTTAAAAAGCCTGGGGTGGGGAGGGGTGTCTGCTCCCCATCTCTAGTTCTGTTGCTGAATGAAAGATCGACAGGAAATTAACACAGAGGTAGCGAGTTTCTTGCCAAGAGTGAACTTTGAAACAAAAGGCTCACTATTGTGTAAGAAAATCTGACATCTATACCCTCAGCCATGTTCTGAACTTCAGTAATCCTTTAGTATGATCTATGATTTGTAAGTTTTTAACATACACATCTAAAGTGTTGTATTACTCCTCATCTTCCAACTCCTTCTAAAAGAGGAACAGACTTGGTTCTTTGTTCTCCCCTTCTCTGCTTGTTTAATTGTCTTTTTAGCCAGTGACAGAGTTAGTCAATGGATTCAGTTGGCCTCCTCCTCTTATGGGACAGGCCAAAAATACACTACCTTTGAGGTTTACAAGATTTCAATTGCTACAAAGTTGTCTGAGATAGTGGTATTGACCTCTGTTGTTTTGAGCTTATGTTACAGGAAAGGCTCATTTCTTGATTCCACATTTAAGTGGTATTACACAGTATTTGCTTTTCTGACTTACTTCACTCTGTATGACAATCTCTGGGGGGAAGTAAGGGGCAGGATGAATTGGGAGGTTGCTATTAACATATATACACTACTACGTATAAAACAGGTAACTAGTGGGAGGAGAAGGGGATGCAGAGGATGAGATGGTTGGATGGCATCACCGACTCGAAGGACATGAGTCTGAGTAAGCTCTGGGAGTTGGTGATGGACAGGGAAGCCTGGCGTGCTGCAGTCCATGGGGTCGCAGAGTCGGCCACGACTGAGCGACTGAACTGAACTGATCTGAATGAGAACGTACTGTATAGCACAGGGATCTCTTCTCAGTGCTCCACGGTGATCTAAATGGGAAGGAAATAAAAAAGAGTGGACATACGCATATGCATAACTGACTCACTTTGCTGTACACCAAGAAACTAACATGATATTGTTAAGGCAACAATTTTAAAAAGGCTCATTTCTTGACAAATTTGTCAACTTGACACTGTTGCTATTTACCCATTTCTAAGACCTTTTACAACATTAAAACCATGGGAAGAAAACCAAACAATGATGGTGGAAGCCACTAACTTAAGAATTTAAACTCAAACCCAGAGTTATTCAGGTAGATC
The DNA here is from genome assembly GCF_033118175.1 of Dama dama. Classification (NCBI taxonomy): domain Eukaryota; kingdom Metazoa; phylum Chordata; class Mammalia; order Artiodactyla; family Cervidae; genus Dama; species Dama dama. The sequence goes on from NC_083700.1 coordinate 81,908,938, forward strand.
CACTAAGCATGAGACACATGTGAGATGCAGTTAAAAGGTGAGATTCTTTTAGTAACTATACTGGATTGCCTTATTTGACATTCAGTGCTAATCTCTCAGACAACTTTTTAGACGAATCTTCTTGATTTGGGGGTATGCTTCCAAAATGACATAACCAAAGTTGGTCATATCTTCACTGCTATTCTTGAAAAGCAAACTAGGTTCACTTCACGTCTATCAATTGACTTACCTACAGTTAGTTGCTTCCAAACAAATGTATAAAATTGTGACCTACTGACATGGAATTGTGTTCCTCTGCTATTGAAATAGGTGCCAATAAAGCCAGAAGTAGGAACAAGTCACCCATGTATCAGCTGTGGAAGTTTTCTGGGCACATTCCAAAAGTCTACATCTGCTTGGCAACAACTCAGAAAAGAGCTACAGTTACTCCTTCTACAGTAACATAGCTTTCCCAGGCTTCAATGTATGAAAAACAGCTTGCTCCCTACCAGAAAAAAAATCCAACTAGATTTGTGAAAATCACATACACACTACTCCGCTCCATCAACTTAAAAGTCATTGCCATGCATGGGACCAAAATCATCAATGACATAGTTATCACATATTGTCCTGTTCATGTGATCAAAGAGTCCAAGCGGGAATCTTTTTTTTCCCCCCTTTTCTTTTTGCAACATAAACACTTAAGCATTTAGTGATAAAATATTAAAAGCATGAGGCTCCAGACCCAGTGAGTACAAGTTGCTGAGATAGCACCAGCCACCAAGGAAAGGTGTCAAGTATGTTAAAATATGGCTCTAGCTGAGACATTAGGGGCCCTATTCTTCCCCTAATATGCTTGCCTTGTTCCTACTGTCCACAGTTAAATGTGCACATCAGCGCTAAAATGCATCCCCTTAAAATCTAGGGAAGAAATTCAACACATCGATGTCAACCAACAAAGTCATTGTCAAATTTGTTCACCACAAACAACAGATCTAGACACTGTTTTTAATTATAACATTAATTGATCTTTTGTCACCACTAATTAGAGTGATAACATCACATTTAGTTACTTTACTAGCATGAGTTGAATTTGAGTTGCTGGAAAATGCATCAGTGGGGAAGAGAGTGAAGTGGGCAGAAAAAGGAGAATTTGTTGGGGGGCGGGGGTGCAGGGAGTCATATTACTTTCTTAAAAGAAATGTTTATCACTGTTGAGAGCATTTTCTTATTTTAATTAATTTTGTTTCTCCTAAAGACTTCATTTGGTCTGTTTGCAATTAAGGTTCATACTGCTATTAAATAAAATGTTCCCTCGTTGTTGGGAAATTACAGATAAGGAAGACTAGGTTGATGACTGGAAAAGCTACCTTTGTACTTTGAAAAAAAAAAAAAAAAAAGTTGTATGAACCTGTCATAGCTCTAGTCTGTGAGAAATGTAAGGGACTTTAATGGGTATTTTAGTAGAACCACTTAAAATTAAGTGATGAATTGGAATGGGAAAAGTTATTCCAATAAAAGCAAACAAATTAACTCACCTGACCTTGGTCCACATAAAAGATTCATTTTCTTAATGGAAACAAACTCTTTGAGTCTAGCTCAGGTTTAACCACTGAAGTGTATGTGGAACCTAAATTAAGCTATAGAAATGTACACCTCCAGAAACTCAGGTGGACATGCACAAGTAGGTAAGAGTTCTAATAGCTGCCAGATATGCCACTGGCATGGTCTAGCATGACCCACTTCTACAATGATTACCACATGAGTCAGAAACCTGTTAAGACCCAATTAACAAAAATGTTATGCATCACTGATGCGTGCTTTGTCCAGAGCTTAATTCCACTGTTTTCCTAGGTAAATTCTGTCTTTCTATTCATTAACTTTCTCTTCCCTTGGGTACAAGAAGCAACTTCTTCCATTTTGTTTAAAAAGGTTACAAAAGATCTGAAAGTTACAGGGCAATGAGTACGCCTTTTTATCCATTACTCTAAAAGAGTAAGGTAACATATGTCTTCATCATACATTTGGAATCTGTGAAGTCTTAAAAATCACGAACCTTTCTTATTTCACTAGCAGTCTGAAATGTAACTGAATGCAGCCTGAGCAAGTTGGAAATGTGTTGGTCTTTCCTCTTCTTCCTACCTCAACAACAAGAACTTTGTTTTAATACAGAGTAGAAGTAATTACTGAGCAGTCAATCTGGGAGCATCAGAAAAGTTAAGAGTCTAGGCTGTATGCTCGAAGCAAAACACTGCCTTTTTAGAGAAGAGTCAACGAAGGTTCATCATAACACTGCAAGAACCATTACACTGGGTCAGCTCCCTTGTCTACCAAGCCAGGATTCTAATTCCTATGGGACCCCCAACAGGCAATGTGTAAGAAGGGATAGCTGGGCTCTGAACGTCTCTCAACATTCTTAGCTTTATTAGATGTCTTTCACATATTCAGTATCTAAACATCCCTTGAAAAGTGTTCCTAATGTGAAATACCGCAGAGACCTCAAAACTTCAGATGAGAAAATGTGACTGTTGTCTTTCTGTGTATATCTCACTTGCACAGGAACTTAAAACCAAATTGTGTGGATGCTTGCTCTATACTCCACTAGATAAAGGGGAAAGTGAAAGTGTTAGTCACTCAGTCCTGTCCAACTCTGCAACCCCACAGACCCGCCAGGCTCCTCTGTCCATGGAATTCTCCTGGCAAGAATACTGGAGTAGGTAGCCATTCCCTTCTCCAGAGGATCTCCTCAGCCCAGGGATCAAAACCAGGTCTCCTGCATTGCAGGCAGGTTTTTTAGCTTCTGAGCCACCAGGGAAGCCCGAGATAATGGTGGATAGACATAAACTACTGCTGGGGCAAACTGGGCTTCCCAGGTAGCTCAAGGGTAAAGAATCTGCCTCCCAGTGCAAGAGACACAAAAGACGTGGGTTCAATCCCTAGGTTGGGAAGATGCCCTGGATTAGGAAATGGCAACCCACTGCAATATTCTTATCTGGAAAATTCCATGGACAGAGGAGCCTGGTGGGCTACAGTCCACGGGGCCGCAAAAAGTTGGACAGGAAATGAGCAGAGCACAACAGCTGGGACAACGAGGCTACTTACATAGTCCTGAAATGACCCTGACTTAATCTTATATTTTCAACAGTTAGAAGATTTAAAAAAAAAAAAAAAAAAGTATGGGGTAGGTAAGCAGCACTGTTTATAGGAAAGAGTACTACTGTTTTGAGTGTGCAACCCTAGGAAAGCCACTTTATCATCAGGACCTGAGTTTACTTATCTATAAATAGTAGGGGATTGTATTAACTAACTTCTCTGAAGTCTAGATATTGAAAACTCTCTTTCTACATATGTAAAATTATCAGCAGCCGTTTCATGCAGGCCAATGCCCATTTTAAATAGCAACATATGAGGGGGTTATGCTCATCAACACTTTCACTTCAGCTACATATTTTTTATTTCACACATAATAAAGCTCCTCATTTGTAACTGGGCTCTTCTCATCCCTGTAGATCACAACTCATTATGGCCCATTATTCTTCCTCTTCATTATTTATTAAATTAATTAGGTGCTCAGTACAACTACATTTTTAACTCATTCACCCAAAATAAAGGCACATGAAATAAGGTTGACTAAACTAAACAACCCGATACTAAAACAATACACAATAGGTAGTTTCATCTCAATCATTCCATTCAGTTCAGAAATCTTCAGAGTTTAAAATTTGCCAGACACTGGGTTTCGTGCATGGGAGTCAGGGCCTTGCTAAGACCCTTGCCCTGAAGGAGCTTCCAGGTTACTGAGGACACCAACAGCTACTCAACAGCAGGTAAGAGTCAGGTGTAGACAGGATATTCTTCAATATCCCACCTGTTTTCAAGGTTTCTGCAGAGTAAAGGGCAAGGTTTTAGTGAAGAGTACTTAGGCTTATAATTAAAAACAAAGAAAAATGGAAAATAAATGCAAACTTCTAAAAGATTTATGTTTTTTACCTTTTAAAGGACACTTTTAAAAAAAAGGCTCACTTCCTACCAAAACACTACAGTCTCTTTTCCATTTTTAAGGGCATAATTAATCTTTTTCAACATCCAGGAGTATCAAGAGAAGGCAGAAAACACCACAAACTTTAATTTTAGCCAGGCATCTTATGAGACTATTTCCCATGTCTGTCAGACAAAGTAAATGGTCTGGATGATGGTTTTATGAATTTACGGTCTCTTGGGAAGCCCTCCTCAAAGAGGTTAGTTAATTCAACCTAGAGGAAGTTCTCTATTCTGAGTAGTTCTTAACTTTTTAAGATAATGGGATCATTTAAAATCTTGACAATTGTTACCAACTCTCTTCTCAGAAAAATTCACAGGCAGCATGCAATTTCAGGAACTAATACACAGACCACAAGTTAACCGAGCCTATTCGTCCTGTTCATTATTTGTATTAATGACCTGCATGATGGCATATTAACAACTGATTGTTGAATCAGGCACAGTGGAATGAAACTAAGATGTCTGCTAACACTCATCTTTGAGTCGAGACCCCTAGGGTTCAAAAAGAGCTCCATATGTTGGAAGGTACAGTGCAGTCAGCAAGAGGACATTTGTGTGTGTGTGTGTGTGTGTGTGTGTGTGTGTGTGTGTGTGAGTGAGTGAGTTCATTTAAAAAAAATCAACCACGTACAAGATGGCAGAGACCATCTGGGCAGCAGTGGTTGTTAACATACCTGAATGAGGAAAGAAAATTCCAACTCTGTGATGTTCCTGAGGTAAAATGGAGACCAAGGAGAGATGTTAATGAGAGGCAGATTTCAACTAAATAAAAGAAAGCATTTTCAAACAATGCGCATTAAGACAGAAGAGGCTGCCCTGTGAGAAAGGGAGCTCTTCTTCAACCTGGGGAGGGGCAGGTTGGTCCAGTGCAAGAAGACTGAACTAGGTTCTAATTTCAGTTTTGCCTTAAGCTAGACACATGAGCTCAGGCAAGTCGCCTTGCGTTTATATAACTTAGTTTCCTCATCTGTAAACCGGAATTTATAAAACCTACACAAAGTCAACTGAGACAGTGAGAAACTATCTACTACACTATCTTGCAGATACTGGGTTTTCAACATGAGAGCCTGAAACCTTCTTCCCCACTCCCCCTCTCTCTTTTCTCTGGAAGTATTTAAGCAGAGGCTCTTGGGGGCATCAGACAGGCATTTCTTACAGAGGAAGGCCATTAGACATGATGCCCTCTAATATCCTTTTAAGTCTAGCGTTTGTTTAGCAAAACTGTTCTTACGTGATATCTCTTCTACATTATGTGTATGATGTTGAAAATGATTTACTTTGTCCTTCTCCCTTCCTTGAGCAGCCACCTGAAAAACAGAATGAATGCTCCTATTTTTCTTCTTAGGTATTATATGCTGGCTGGCTCATTCCACTTTATTTCAAAGAATTTTCCATAAGCTCTTAAATGCTTCCATATGACACCATATTCTGCAGGTAACCTGAGTTCATACCATTCCCCAAACACGAGTCCCTATAAAACATTCCAGGATCTCTTTGTGCGCTCTGAATAGAATTTGTTAGGCTGCCAAATCATTCGGTCTTCTCCAGATAGCCTTGTCGTCCCTAACTTGGGTTATCAAATTCTTTTATCAGCATATTTTAATCAAAGCCTTTCAAAACAGTCTGAGGGTTAGGAAACACCATAAGGTCTAAATGAAAAAGGCAAGAGGGTAAAATAGAACTACCAAGGGGGACAGAAGCAAAGGGTTATTCTGACTTTGCTTTAGGATACAACCACGGTGAAAGCTGTCATCTTAGGAGGGGAAAAAAAAAAATGCCAGCTCAAATGTCACATGTGAATACATTATTGGTCATTCATAAACAACAACAAAAAAGGAGGTATTCTAGTTTTCTTCCTAACCCAGGACTTTACGCAAGATCTTTCATTAGCGTAGTCTAAAAAGAGGAAATCTTCTCTTTGTCAGGAAATCATCATCCACCACTCAAAAAAAAAAAAATGTAAAAATCAAATAAAAATTTTTCAGGAGGAAGAAAAGTCCCAGGCTCCACGCCTTTTAAGGCGGCAGAGATTCACTCCTCTCATGGTGAGAAGCAGAAATGGTGGGCGCGATCCAGAGTCACAGCTGCTTTGGAAGCCGCGGGGTCTGCTGTCATTTCAGAAGCCTCGCTGCACACACACATCTGAACACGGCCACCTGGATTCCCTCCTCCCATGGAGGGAGGCCAGGTTACAGCGGTTCCATCCATGCAGCTCTCTGCAACGAAGGAGGAAGGCCCCTAGGAGAGAGTTTGCCACCCTCCATGCAAGAGGCTTTGTCAAAAAGGGTGATAACTAAAAAGAGAGCGAGAAAAAAATAAAAAACAAAGGCTGGCTGCCTCCTCCCATCCAGCCCCAATTTTATAACTAAAAGAAAAATCATTATTTCTTTCATTATTCCTCTCTTCCAACCATGACAATCAACACTCTTCAGCAAGTAACTCATCAGTGGAAAGCTATTCAAAGAATTTTACATTGATAACGCTACACATGTGGAACTGGAGAGAACTTTGTTGATAATTTGTTCTGAACCTCTCACCATTCAGATACCTGGAATGTCTGCTCCTCACCCGGTCAAAATAGAAAAGCCCTGTGAAGGATTCGTAATACACATCTCCCTGTGTGTTCTGGACAGAATAAATCTCCCCTTCCTCCCATTTATACAACACTCACTCCATTGTTCGGTTGTAAGGTCTGTCTCCACTGCAAGACCTAAAGCCTCTTGAGTAAGACCCAGGCTTATTCCTCTATGGATCCATAATGCCTCGCAGAATGGCTGGCTCAGAGAAAATTCTCACAGTTGCCCCAATAAACGGTTGCTGAATTAAGTGGGATCAAAGGACACTGAAGGTCAAGAAGCTAAAATGACTGGCCAAGGGTCACATGGCCAGAACAAGAACTAAATCCCCCAGTGGGGCTCTGTCTCCTCTTCCACATGGACTCTCTCATGCTAAAAGAAAAGTGACAGGAATGGCTTAGGATTTTATTGTCTCTCAAAGCCCAACTGTCCTTCTTTCAACACTGAAGCAACTCTTCTTCCAGTAAGGCACTCAGATTCAAGAAAAAGGAATCTGTTTTGCCTAGTATTAAATAATTTGATAAAAAGCTGGTAAAACAGAAAAGGTTTTGCACATGCAAATCTGCCCTTGCACCCAATTTCAATTCTCTTATTTTCCTGATCTATATTCCTGCTCTCCAGATGGACCATCAGCTTTATACCAATGCCAGCAACAGCTTGCGCATTGTTTGTTTAAAACAAAGATGATGGATTAAATATCATATGCAATGTGAGGAAAGAGGTTAAGGCTAATATTCCTGTTCTGAAATATATCATAAACCCAGTCCATGTAGCTTTTTTCCCCAGTGGACTCGTATAAATAAAAATTTAATTTTATTTTTCAGACCCATAAGAGGAAGCATGCATTCATCTAGAATATGGAGCCTTTCCATCGCTCCAGATTTATTCTTGTTCTAAGGCATCATTACCCTCCAAATTATACAGACTTATGTCATTTCATTGAAACACTCATTCAGCCATCACATGCCCAGATCCAACAGTAACACTTTTGTTGTAAAATTATGCCAAAATGAGCAAACTTGAAATTCTTTCACCTATATTTGAGTACTCTGCAAAATGTCTTTAATCATCTCAAATAAATTCCAACCAAAAAAAAAAAAATCTACAATTCCAATGCAAAATATATAAATCAAAGAAATCACAGCAGAGGTCTCTTTTTGTACCCGACACACTATTATATGAAGCATCCTACAAAGTGTCCATAGTTGCCAATAGGGTGGACTGTGTATCAAAACCAGCCCTACTACGTAGGTTTCCTGCCATAACTATGGATTCTGTCCTGTATGTTTATATGTAATTTCCATTAGAAAAATGATTTACAGGGGGAAAAAAACACTTTTAGAAGCCAGGAAGAAAGAATTGTGCAAAAATGCAAAGATAATTCTATCAAGGGATTCTGATGATAGGATATCATTTAAGTAGATTATCAACAAAAGAATACTGATTAGGCTCTTGTTGCTCCAAGAGCAACATCTCTAGAAAAAGAAATCAAAGGTGAAACTCTGCACTGCCCCCACTACTGTCCTGGATAGAAGGATGCGGGTCCTAAATAGGAACCCACCGGAATAGTCACAAACTCACAGTCTAATCTTAAATACAGTTCAGGCAACAGTTCCTTGACCAAAAGTTTTATTACCCTGCCATTTCTGTCACCGGGTCAGCTTGAAACTTTATTTAAGCCTGGAATTTGGCCCTCCCGAGTTGCACCATGAAGAGAAAATATTTAAAGAAAGGTGTTTTGCAATTCCTATGTTTGGAATGAGTGATAAAATCTGTAGTGCTACCAACGCTTTCTAGATGCCAGTTCAATGACATCCATTTTATATGTCAGGACAGAATAGCAGGCAGATTGTACGTCTAATGAGACATTCAACAACCCTGTACAAACTCGGGGATGCATGTGGGGTCGTCTAAACCTGTAAAATATGACCCTTACAGCAACTTGACTGCCAAAAGCACAATTAATCCAGTCTTATTGCACTATAACTCTCTCCATTGTACAATACTGGATTGCCATTTTCTCTTGTATGTTTGCACATGTGAGAATATTAGTAGACTAACAGGCATATACAAGCATCCAGACAAATAAAGGAAGCAATAATACAGAATGTTCCCATTAGCAATATAAAAAAAGAGCCACAAATACATCACGGTAAACAAGTGGAGACATAAATAAATTTAACTTTTAAATGTGGAAATGTCCCATTCACAAGTCCAGAATGTAAGTGCTATCCAGGACCCTGAAGCTTAAATTTGGGTTAAACGAAACTTCAGGTCCCTTACAGCTCTAACATTCTATGATTCTTTGAGTCTATTTTTATTTGTTCACTTGAATTTCTTCTTGTCAGGGAAGGTAGCTTTAGCCTCCCTTTAGAATATCTTTCCACCTACACATCTTCCTACTGCAATAACACAAGTTGAGCTGAATGCACAGTTATGTAACTTTAAGATCAAAAGAAAATGGAAAAGAGAGTCCTACCCTAGCCCCACACGCTATCACCACCAAGACCCAGCATAGGGAACATTTCATTTTACCAATATATTAAAGGCTGCACTAAAATATTTCCCAACAGGTTAGGTTAAAAATTCTCCTTACTTTGGATTTATAGGGGGGAAAAAAAATCACACCATTAAAAGTTACCTGAATAATGATATCTACTGCTATCCTTCCTCCACAATGCTGTTTAAGAACAGCAAAAAGAGTCCTTTATTGTACACATCTACTTATGGAGTGCAAATTCTTTGCCTCATAAAGCAAACTCTATTTGTGTTGAATATATATTCACTATTTCCTGCTAATGGGGTAAAAACTGATTCCAGATGAGTAGAAAAATGCCTTAGTTTTCACAGAAAATTCACTCCAGAGGGGAAAAAAAAATGTTTAAAAGTTTTTAACAAATCTATAACTTTGTAGATTGGTTTCTAGTTTCTGCTTCTATATTTCACTCCTCGGATTTTTTTTTTTTTTTTTTTTTTGAAGAGGGTCAGTTTGCGGTAACTCAGTGTATGTTTACATTCTGCACATAAGGTTGCTGATTTCCATCCAGAATCCAAGAGAGCGTTTATGTTTTCTTGCCCCAAAGAGAACACCTTTTTAGAAGAACAATCAATACAGCATGGAATATCACCTGAAAAACAGGAGTTCAAAAAGCCCCAGGAAGAGCAGAGTTAAAGACGATCATTTAATCAACCTTAACTCACACTAGAATATTTAGCGATTGCATCATTCCTAGTACACAAGTCACACGCTGTCCTCAGTGCACTGCATTGAGTAACAGACAATGCAACGTTTTAAATTTGATTTCCTAATGTCCTGGAGGTCAATGTAAGACCTTGCAATTTGTTAATATATTTATTGTAAATTTATTCGAGATTTTAAAAACTGGACCTGTACTACAGCTAATGGATACTATTAACAAAATAAATCACGAGGCACTCATTAGACATTACAAAATGCAAAGCACTGCCATGTTCAAGGTTTAAATCTGATCCAGGCAGTTACAAACTTAAAAGTTATCTTCTGCCCTAGAACTTTCTTTGACTATTAATTTCTGATGTTCCTATTTTCCTAAAATTTAGAACCAGCTATGGTGTTTAAAAGGGAGTTTGTGCAAGAGCCACTTTTCAGCTTGAAATGGACTTAACTGCAGACTGTTAGTAACTTTAAACACCCAAATGTTACACAGCCTCATAGATGTTATCTTGATCACTTTTAAAGACATTCTCAATAACGTCCTTTGAGATGGGACCAGAAATGACTTTATTACTTTCCCAAAGGCTTCACTTACAAGCTTATCACTCTTGATGGCAGCTGTGTCACTGAAACCTGTCACTGTCATGGCAGATGTGACCTAAGTGGACATGAGAGTAACACCGTTAAAAACGACCGGAGTCTGCCTGGAATGCCCAGCCCTGTGTAGCAACAAATGTTGATTTTCATTCTAACAATATTTCCAAACAATCCTTAAATCTGGCAGACAGAAAGAATACTAATCACCTAGATAAATGTGTTTCTTCTACACTCTGGAGAAGCGCCATAAGAATATATCACGTTTAGGAAGCTTATGTGTCTGAAGCACTGTCCCACTTGGCATAACTTACTGAATTTCATATTACTTTATTAGGAGGTTGGTGAAGACACTGGGTAAAACTCTACAATTAAGTTAATTCAATCCTGTCCTCTCATAATTACAAATATTAGGGGGCCCAAACCAAACCTATGGCCAAGTTTACACCACCTGACATAGGCCAAAGAATCATGGTTTGATCTACATGAACCAAAAAATAAAAGTGAAAGGGGAAATTCCTTTTCTTTGGCCTTGATTATCCAAATATGCTATCTCTAAAGGTCAGGCTCCCTTTGAGATGTGAGTATACCCTACCAAGCCTCTAGACATGCAGATTTTCTCCTTCAAATGTGTATTAAACACATGTGTATTTAAAACAATACCAAAGTTAGCAAATTCACAGACAAGGTGAGCAGAGGCAAAGTTGTTAAAATTCAAAGGCATTAAGTACAAGTATCTACTTACCAGCTATAAATTTGCTACATGAGTACTAGTTTCTCATTGAAATTATATATAATCTCATAATATACATTTCTTCCCCAACAATGAGGCAAGCAAATATTATGATGAATATGTATTTCCATAATAAAGATTTTCAGTTACAATAAATGGCTCAAAATTTCAACCCTAAAGATTGAATTTTTTCACTTTTCAGAGTTGTAGTCTGAATAGATGCAAAAATTTAACAAGAAATATCGCAAGAGTTATTTCAGCCAAATTATTTAATGAGCACCCATGCAATCTATGCCAAATAAAAATGAAGAACACAGTGCAACGCCAACTTCTCTGATTAATGCATCCTAAGCTTACATTTCCATACAGTTTCTTTTAATTAAAGACAAACAGAAATTTCCTCTCACTAAACACTTTTAGGTTCAAGTTTACTTTCTAGAGCTATTTCTAAAAGTGTATATCATTTGTTTTGCTGAGTAACTGAATTACTTCATATGATAAAGCCATTAATTGTGTAGACCTGGTAACAAAGGAAGAACACTTGGCCCAGGAACAGAGGTTGGAGGGTTTACTAGCGGTGTGGACTTTAGTAGTTGGGTAAGCAAGATTTTGCAAGTGTCACTAGGGAGAAAAATATATAAATAAGAGCAAAATCATCGAATTATATGCATAAATATTTAAAATTTCATGGGAAAAGTTACCAAATAAAAAGGTTGTGTACAATATTCCTTTCAGTTAGAGATAATAATTTATCCAAAAATTAGCTTGAATAACTTTCTGATTATAAGAGGAAAAGACTTACAAGATTTTTCTCATTCTGGAATTTTTTAAGAGGGAATCCTGCGCTATCTGCCAGATGAAAGTGATTTTTCCTCTTATCTGAATGTCTGTAGCAATTATTTCCTCTACTGCTCTTTGGTGTTTACCCTCTGGTGCTTATAACACGTCGCAGGACAGCAGCAGAGTCAGGTCAGACAGACCTGGATTCAAATGCTACCTCCACCACCACTAACTTGCTCTGTAATCTCATGGCAAGCTACTCTTCCTCTCCCAAGGAATTGAGTTATCTCTCTCTAGATCAATCTCCCCCAACACACCACTACCCACGATGGTCTTCCTGTCCTCAGTCCTTGGGACACACACACACACACACTCTGTCTCTCTCCCATCTCCACCCAGTTCTCTGCACGTAACCATCTCTCTACTTGGATGCTCAGGTGTCCATAGTCTGATTCTCCACATCTCCATCTAAAGAAGGCCTTTCATTTATTCTCTATCACCATGTGTTCCCTTTAGAGATTTACCACATTTAGAATTTAGTTACGTGTTTACCCACCTCCCTGAACTTTAAACGCCATGAAAGCAGGGCTCTACCCGCCTTGCCCATTGGAGCGGTCCCAGGACCTAGCACAGTGCGGGTACATAGTGGACACCAATAGTAAGTTAGCTGGACACATCAACCACCGGAAACAATACTGACTGAAAACATCGTTACATATAGACTTCTTTTCTCTACTCAGATTCCCAGAGGAGATATTACTGATTCTGAATTTTTTTCCCTTTCTTTAACCAAGGCAACTTTCATAGTTTGTGGCCCAAGGGACAATCTCTTAGGGACTGGCTATACTTCTTTATCATAAGATGAAAGGCAATGTGAGGTAAGGGCTATGCCGTATGCATTAAGCTCAGAGCCTTATACACAGTAGGGAGTCAATAAATATATTTGAGAGCTTTAATAACTAAATGATAAACTGCAGTCTGTCAGGATAATGAATTATTTGTTGCTGTTGTTTAGTCGCTAAGTCATGTCCGACTCTGCGACCCCATGAACTGTAGCCCACCAGGTTCCACTGTCCATGGGATTTCCCAGGCAAGAATACTGGAGTGGGTTGCCATTTCCTCCTCCAGGGGAATCTTCCCAACCCAGGGATCGAAGTGGGGTCTCCTGCATTGCAAGTATATTTTTTACCAGCTGAGCTACCAGGGAAGCCCAATTAATTATTAGGCAACTCTTATTAGTGAAGAATATTATGACCTCTAAAACAATCAAGTTATGGCTACCAAAAAATATTAAGTGGGAGGAAAATATAAAAATTGTATATATAATATATACATAAATTATATATATATACACATATATACTCTACATTATATAACATAGAAACTATGCCTACCAATAAAAAATTATCCCTATTTTTTCTGTTCTTAACATCACTGTAGACTTGACAACAAAGGATTAGGATGGAGAAAAAGGCTTGCTCCTAAATGTAAGACCTTAAATTTTTAGGAGGAAAAGAAATGGTATTAGGGAGACCAAGTGAATCCTGTATCCCAACCCAATAATTACAAGCATTCTTTTCTCTGGGGCTCATCCATCCATCACTATGGAGGGACTTATATCCATAACCTCCATTAACATTAATGGAAGGTAGCCACACAATTCACCAGAAGTCCACTAGAGAATCAGGCCTGTAAGAGAAAACATTTTCATTTATTAAAATTTACAAAGAATTCCTAATATAATGCAAATAATGGTGCCTCTGTTAACAATTTAACTCTGCTATATTCACAGAAAATCCAGTTCCTAAAGCTACATGCCTCTAACACCTACCACCCTCTCCACTTTCAACAAAAGACTGTCCTTTGCTACTCTATAGTGAGGCCAATAACAAATAGTATTTTTAAAGTATTTCTTGTCAATAAAAAAAAAAAGCACGATTTAAAATGGAATGTTCTAACAAAACACACTCATACATGCAGGAAATAAGGAATTTACAAGCCGACACAGGTCATTATTTAATTTTTAATTAGGTTTCACCTAACAATGGAAAACTAAGTCTTCCTTCATCCATTTAACAAAATGCTCATTTAGAATACTCCATGGCTTACAAAGCTTCCGAACAGATGTCTAAAATGAGAATTCAAGACTCAGGAAAATATGAAATTCACTTTACTCAGTTCTCAAGCGATCTGATAAACAAACAGCCTCACCCACTGCAGTCATGGTTGATAATTTATTTCCAGAGTCTGATGACTATATGGCAATTCACTTTGCTGATGAAACATTCTTTATTTGGGTGGGATGCACACAGATACCAACTTAACGAATGTCATTCCCACAAGATAATAGACCATAGAGAAGATGCATGCCAGGCAGTACTGCATCAGAAAACCACTTTTCACCTATCAGAAGATGCCTTAACAACCGACAGTGTTTATCAAATTCACAAACCTCATTCCTGTTAGGCAAAGTTCCAAAGTTGACTTGTTTCTTCATTAAGGTCATCTAAACTTTCTAACACCCATGTTTTCTGCATATTTGCAGATATTAAAACTCTTAACTTTGCAAGTATTTATAGCTACATGTGTAATGGTAGATACGTCCCGTGAAGTTATTTTAATTAACTCAGGGGTCTCACTTTCACTGTATACAAACCTTCCTCAAATCTATAACACAATTCTACTGATACACGAGAATTCCACAACATTATTTTGGGATCTCTAACTTCAGCCTTGCATTCATACCACTGAACTCTGTTATAACCGAGCAGCCTTGGAAGCAGAGGAAACCGGCATCACACTCTCTTAGGAGAGAAAAAAGGAAAAGACAAGAAGATATGGCAGATATTCCTCAGGTCACCCTTGGAGGGAAGGGAAAGAACAGGGAGATATACGGTTTTCACCATCTTTTTAGAGGTTCAAAATATCCACACTTTAGCTACAGGATTGTGAAGTTTCAAATAAACACTTGAACCAAACTCTTAGCTATGCCAAGGGATAATACATCAAAGGCACCACATGTGGACCTTCTCTCTCTTTGAGGCAGAGGCAACTGGACAAACATTTTCCACCCATCCATGAAGAAGCTGGTGAGCTCCTCGTGAGTGAGGTGAGCAGCCTCGCTCCACAGTTGGCCTGCTAAATGACTGAGGAGGGGGGCATCACTGTGCACCCCGGGCTCCGTTTCAACCACCTGCCATTTCTGGAACACACGCCCTAGGCTCCCAGCCCCATGCTCTTGTCCTTTCATTTCCCCTGCCAGTCTGCACCGCCTTCCTTTAACACCACCTCCCTCACAGAAATCTTCCTCAATCTCCTCAACTAAGAATCAGTATAAGCACACCTCGTTTCATGGCTCTTTGCCTTATTATGCTTCACAGATACTGCATGTTTTACAAGCTGAAGGCCTGTGGCCACCCTGGTTGTTAAAAGATGGTTAGCATTTTTTTTTTCAAGCAGAAAAGGATTTTTAAATTAAGACAAGTACACTGCTTTCTAAGACATAATGCTTCTGCACATTTAACAGACTACAGTATAGTGCAAACATAACTTCTGTATGTACTGGGAAACCAAAAAATTCACGAGACCTGCTTCATTGTGATATTCGCTTTATTTTGGGAGCCTGAGACTGAACCTGCCGTATCTCCAAGGTGTTGGCTGCACAGTCCTCTCGCGGGCCACGTGGGTCCTCTGTGGTCTACATTTAACAGAGCACTCGACACGTTTTGCCTTTTCCCCTACCAATATCTGAGCGTCTGGAAGGAAAGAACGCTTCCCCATCTTCACTATTTTTCTGCTATCAACATATACCATGTTACCTTATTTCTAGTAAATGATTAATAAGTATTTGTTGAATACTTAAGATGAGTACTTCTACCAATGCCAATGCATTCTATCCTCCTACTGGAATATAATACTCAATTTTCTCCTGATTATATTAAAATATCCAAAACATGGTGTCTGAGGTCAAATATCTTCTAGTCTCTTGAAGGCACTCTCAGATTACGTACTAAGAACAAGGTAAATATAGAAAAGTGACAAGAAGAATGATAAAAGCCACCATGTACACACCATGTCCAACCTTATCAAAGATAAGCCTTGAAAAGATAAGAAGAAAAGTCCAGAACATTCTCCTGAGTAACTCTGACATGCCCTCAACTTCCAAGAAAAATCAAATATTGACAATGAAACGATTTGGCCATACTCAAAAGAAACAAACTGTGTTCTTTAAAAACCAACTTAAAAACAACATATGGAAAAATGATCTGGAAATCATTTTTCTTTGAAAGGAGAATGGAAATAATGTTCATTTTCCCATATTGATCTTTTTAAACATATAGAGTGAATTAATCAATATTAAATAGAAAAAGAAATTAAAATTTTTATTATACCAAAACATATCTTTTTCAGTTTCAAGTACCAGCCAGAATCAGAAATCACTTATTTTTTCCAAAGCACCCTTGCTTTTTCATTTGTTTAGTTCATTATATTACTCAGGGAATACGAAATAAAAGCCATTATGATTTATAATTTTGTGTAGGGACAACTAAACTGTTCCTAACTTCACTCCATCCTCTTTTTCAAGGCTCCCTGAATTGAGAATCACAAATAATCTTGGCAAAACACTTCTTAAAACACGTCCCTGTTCAAAAACTCTGCAAGATTTCCTAACGCTTAAATCTCTAACTGGGCACTCAGCACCCTTCCCAAGACGAACCCCATTCCAACTGAATGTGTCCGCTCACTTGACCTGGAACAAATCTTGCATATCCCTGCTCTTGCACTGCACTCATGCCTCTCCCTGGCTCTCCAGGTCTCTCTAACTAATCCCCAGCATCACCCCTCTTCATCAGTTCATTTCCCAACAATCCTTCTACTGGTCAAATTCAGTTTGATACAAAAGCCTTCTAGACCATCTCAATTCTTCATGCATTTTCTTCTACATTTCTACAAAACATATTCTCATTTGGTGTTTGTTTATTTACATATCCACAAGAAGAATATGTTTCACACAAGCAAGGACTATGTTGTTCATATATAATATTATACCCCTCACCAAATCCAGCACAATGCAGTTGACACTCAAAACGTATTTGCAAATTAAATATTTCTAAGACAGTAATTCATAAACTTTACCTTGTAAGATCAAGTTAAAGAATATACTTAAAGTAAGACTATGATGACTGAATTAAGATAAACTATGTATTATAAACAAAATACTTTAAGACATACAATCTTAAAGTGAAACTATCATTCTAATTTTATGCCTGATCTCATCATGTTTCTAGGGCTAATAGAGCATTGGAAATACTAAGCAGCCTAATTTCAATTCCTCGACCCAAAATTACTATAAAAATTAAAAACAAAAATCCTAAACCTTGCTGGTGACATTTTATTTCCATATATGCACAATATAATTAATGTAAACTCAGTGGCAACAACAATTGTATACTAAAAAAATGAATGTTATACCTACAGACAAGAGTACAGCAGAGTTTTGCGGGTTGGTCTGAAAACTCCACCAATCCACTATATGCAAACATGTCCCTGATCTTAAATGAGTCATAGAAAAGAAGATAGTTTACCGTACTAAGTCATACCCTAGGAAACTAACTGCATTTGGGTGGCCGTTAAAAAATAAGTTTTCAGACTAGAGTTGTGAGCTATCACACATGTAGAAGACCTGGGTAAAAACTACCTTAAACATACAACATAACCTTAATCTACAACAATAAAAAGGCAAATACATGACACTGAAAACACCTGGGCAATATGAACAAGACCAGCCAAGACTTTAAAATTTTAACTGACCATGGAAAATCTACAAAGATACTTAATAAATTCTATACACACACACACATACACACATGTTCATCATACATCCAATGAGTTATGTAATTCTACACTACTACATATAAATGATACTGTACCTTGATTTTAATCTCTTGTTAATCTCTTTAATATCTTGTTATCACTTTGGGATATGATTTAGGAACCATAGTGTACTGGGTTGTTTTTAACTTTCAAAGCATACTAAAAGTGAAATATTCTAAAAAGGATACAGAAAATATTCTTAAACAAATACAAAGCATTTATTTTTTAAATGGCATAGCTCAACATACTAAAGACATACTCAAGCTGCCAGTTTTTAGAGCATGGCTTTTTTTATTAAAAAAAAAATCTATTTTGGACAAATCTATTTTGGACAAATAGGATTAAGCTTCTTAGACAATTCTTTGTTGTTTTGACTTCAACAATTTATGCAAATGAGATGTTAATTAGTGTAATTGTAACTTAAATTATGCTTGTGTAAACCTCTCCATTGGTAGAAAAGTGTGGGAATCTACACAACTGGTATTTAAAGTAGCTGTACTAACTCCCTTCTGAAAGCCCAGCATAGCAAGATCACTTTCATGTCTTTACAATTTGTTTTTATGAGGTGATAACATTTTTACAAATACCATCATTTTTGGTTTTTTATATTGTAAGTGACAGTCTGACATTTTACAACTGGCTTATTGAAAACAAGAATTGAGCACTCTAGCAGTAACGGACATTAACTGCTGAATAGAGATTCAGATGCTAATGAGGTGAGAGGGGCTCCAGAAAGTTTTGATAAATGCTACACACACTCTAACTAGCTGTGAATGTGGGTTGACAAAGAACATCTACACCAGGGTTCAATAAAATGTAACCCTTTAAATTAATCATACTGGCAGTATTTAATGGAATGCACAACAATCTCCTTTTCTGTTGGCCATAAAGCTGGAGAAACGCACAGTCTTCACAAATGAATGCTCCCACATTTCCCACTCCACACTGCTACTTTCATTTGAACATCTACAGCTGTTTCAAAAGTACTTACTGTAAATAGCAAAGTATAAGCAGATTTCAGAGTCTGACTCTTTCACAACAGAGGATATCATTTTTTTTTTCTCCATTTTTACGCCTGGATTGAAACAAAAACTCCTAAGGAAAAAACATGGAAAATTCGAGTGCTTGGTACAGAACCCAGCACATAGTAGGTTCTCAATAAATGGCATTTCTTGTTGTAGGGAATATCTGGCATCTTATTAAAAAAAAAAAAAACACCATCTGCTCATACAGGAAAAAAAAAAAATCAAGAGAATTCTGGAAATAAGGCCTTTTGGCTTCAAATTCACTAACAAGGTAGGCCTTTGTTCTTCAGGGACTTTTGGGAAACTCATCTTATAGTTTTTTGTGAACAATTTACACAGAAGAAAAATTAAAATGTCCTACAGAGTGAAACTACAATGAGCCTTATTATCACAAATGTCAAAGAACCTCAACTTATTCAATTTTTTGATGTTCACTCTAATCAAACTCTTCCACTGATTGCAAACTTCTAGAATTCAATAGACTACAGTTCAGGAGATCACTCTTATATTTCTTAAGCAAATGGAGAACACTAACATGTTATTTCTCCTTAAAGTGACAATCCCTAATATCCTTTCTGGTTTTTGCCAATTTTAATCTTGGCAGGAAGTGGAAATCTGTGCACTCAGCAACACTGCAATCTTGCTGGCTGTCAAAATTATGTGTCAGCCAATGCCGGAGTGGTATTCTTGTCATTTCACCATGGTAAGAAACTCATCAGTCTGACATATAAAGCCTCTAAAAGTAGTGATTTATGCCAAAATGTAGATACATTTACCCGCCACCTAAATTTCATTTATAATTCCCACAATTATTATAACTTCCTCTAAATAAAAGTCTCAAATATAGCTATAATCAATTTTACAAATCAAGGATACTTAAAAAATCCAAGGAATGACTATGAGTCAAATAGGTTTAGATTAAAAGACAACTAAATTTTTTAAAACACACACGTGTCTATATTAACACATTAAGCTCGTTAGTATGCTTGCCTGAGGATACTGCATACATTTTTAAAAGTCATTTGCTCCCAAATAGTCTCCATGTGAACCACATATTTCCAAGTCAACAAACTAATCGTTTTTCAATACACTACATAAAAATGATACCTTTACCCTTCAGCGAGCACTGGTTACTCTTTGACTTTTTAAGAGTAAAAACTCTCACTTAAAAAAAAAAGAAAACGTGAACAAGTAGAGAAATGTCTGCTATGGTTTAGAAATGGCCATTTAGCCAAGCCGCGTACCTGTGCTGTGTCAGCGTCCTGGCAGAGCCATCTCATTCCACTGGTCTAATGGATGGCAATTGAATTTAATTAACAAAACTCCTTTGACTTAGTCTCATACTGTGCTGAACGTAATGGAATCCTCTTTCTACCCCCTCTCTCTCTTTCTCCCTCTCTTCCTCTCTCCCTCTTTCTTCTGCATTCAACTAAAAATGTCCTTAACTGCCATCCACTTTAAGAATATTAAAGGCTATACATTATACTTAAAAGATGTAATACAGTCATCTCCTTCCCCATGACTTCAATTTAGTTACTGAATTATATAACATAAAATAATTAAAAAGATAACTTTGATAGTGATACACAGTATAGATTCAATTACCACAATGTATCCATTAAAGGTACTTTTATAGTATGAATAAAATGCAAATCCTCTTTATGGATCAATACCAGAACATAATTCTATTCTTCCTCTTAAAAAAAGGAAGTTAACGATTACAAATCATCCTCACATGAAAATGGAAAAAAAGCATTTCTTTGAAAGTTTTCTGTTAATCTCAATATATCAAGAATGTTACTTTCTCTATTACACTCATTTTTAAACAGTAGACCTAAATTCCAGCAATATTTGGTAATCAGTAAATAGAAAACTTGTTTACCATTCCTTCTCATATTTCTCACATTTACTTAAATTCCTGCCACTAAATTCAGAGAGATATTGCTATTAATTAAACAATCTTTCCTAAATAAAATCAAGAACACACCAAAAAAAAAAATGCTCCTAAGGGATTCTGAGTAAATACTCCTCTGCCTAACTTTTGCCTGGCTGGGCACTCTGAGACAAGTTCCTATGATTGATTATTGTGGTATCTCTGAATCTTTGACTTTGAACCATAACCTTTTTTGCGAACAATGACAGTTGGGACTTACCATTTGCCATCTGTAGAGATGGAGGGGGGAAAAGGACTTTACATACATTAATCAACCAATTAAGAGCAGACTTAAACAAAACACTAAAGCATAATAAACCCCTGACTGCTTAATAGCCTTCTACTTTTAATAGTTGTCTTCCTGCAGTCTGCTCACAAGATTACAAGTAATCTGTTCAAGTCTTAACAAAAATTGCATGAGGAAATGGGGGGGGGGGGTAAACCCACCCAAATCAGGCATTTCAAACTGTGAAAAATGATACTTAAGGATTCTATAGTTCAAATTAAACACTCAAGAAGCTGATCCACATACCAAGGTAACAGAGAATCTCAAGTCAACATAAAATTTCGTCCTTGTCTTTACTGAAATATCTAGAATGATGCATATATACACTTTAGCCTATCATTGTGAAATTTTAGATGGCCACAATGTTCAAAACACCACTCACCTAATAATTTTTACTACTTCATTTGGCATGAAGTAATTTGCCCAGAGAATTTGAGGTTTCGATTTTTGGTAACATAGAGCAAATCTAGTAAGAAAAATTAGGGTAAAACTAACAAAACTAGGTAAGGTTTCGCTTGACCTTTCTCTAATTAAAATGTGATCGGCAAATGACATATTTAAATAGTAAGGCACTAACTCAGTCTCATTCATGGGTAAAAAATAAACAGGAAATCAAGGAAAAAGTCAAGAATGCCCACCCTCACATGTTAATTAAACAATGAATTGGAGGTACTAGCCAGGGTAGTCAAGTGGGCCTTAGGAAGCATCACTACGAACAAAGCTAGTGGAGGTGATGGAATTCCAGATGAGCTATTTCAAATCCTGAAAGATGATGCTGTGAAAGTGCTGCATTCAACATGCCAGCAAATTTGGAAAACTCAGCAGAGGCCACAGGGCTGGAAAAGGTCAGTTTTCAATCCAATCCCAAAGAAAGGCAATGCCAAAGAATGCTCAAACTACTGCACAATTGCACTCATCTCACAGGCTAGTACAGTAATGCTCAAAATTCTCCATGCCAGGCTTCAGCAATACGTGAAGCATAAAATTCCAGATATTCAAGCTGGTTTTAGAAAAGGCAGAAGAACCAGAGATCAAATTGCCAACATCCACTGGATCACAAAAAAAAGCAAGAATGTTCCAGAAAAACATCTATTTCTGCTTTATTGACTATGCCAAAGCCTGTGACTGTGTGTATCACAACAAACTGGGGAAAATTCTGAAAGATGGGAATACCAGACGACACCACCCTTATGGCAGAAAGTGAAGAACTAAAGAGCCTCTTGATGAAAGTGAAAGAGGAGAGTGAAAAATTTGGCTTAAAGCTCAACATTCAGAAAACTAAGATCATGGCATCCAGTCCCATCACTCATGGCAAATAGATGGGGAAACAGTGGGAACAGTGGCTGACTTTATTTTTCTGGGCTCCAAAATCACTGCAGATAGTGACTGTAGCCATGAAATTAAAAGACGCTTACTCCTTGGAAGGAAAGTTATAACCAACCTAGACAGCATATTAAAAAGCAGAGACATTACTTTGTCAACAAAGGTCCATCTAGTCAAGGCTATGGTTTTTCCAGTAGTCATGTATGGATGTGAGAGTTGGACTATAAAGAAAGCACCGAAGAATTGATGCTTTTGAACTGTGATGTTGGAGAAGACTCTTGAGAGATCCCTGGACTGCAAGGAGATCTAACCAGTCCATCCTAAAGGAGATCAGTCCTGGGTGTTCACTGGAAGGACTGATGTTGAAGTTGAAACTCCAATACTTTGGCCACCTGATGCAAAGAGCAAACTCATTGGAAAAGACCCTGATGTTGGGAAAGATTGAAGGCAGGAGGAGAAGGGGACGACAGAGGATGAGGTGGCTGGATGGCATCACCGAGTCAATGGACATGGGTTTGGGTGGACTCCGGGAGTTGGTGATGGACAGGGAGGCCCGGCATGCTGCGGTTCATGGGGTCGCAAAGAGTCGGACACGACTGAGTGACTGAACTGAACTGGAACTGGAGCCGGGGTAGTAAGAAGGTTAAGGAGAATAAAAACACAGCATTAGAACTGCAGAAATGAAAATGTATGATTATACACACAGTAAACACAAAATAATTTACAAATTTCTGGATGAAAAATATGTAAATACAGCTACACAAAAGATCACTATTTAAACATAAACTGTATTTCTATACTAGAAACACAGAAATATATTTTTCAAAACTCAATTTACAAAATCAGCTTTGCAAAAAAAAAGTCAAGATTTGGGTGAAAAATTATACAATTTAGTGATGATAAGATGTAAAAAAATGGAGAAACATACCATGTTCATAGATGCAGTAAGGTTGACAGTAAAAGATGTCAATTCACCTCAAATTCATCTGTAGATCTAATGCATTTCTAAACAAAATCCCAATAGGATTTTTCATGAAACTTGACAAGATGATTTTAAAATATATATGAAATAGGTGAAGAATAATTAAAAATACTCCTTAAAATAAACTGTAAAGGGTTTGCCTTATCAAATAGCAAAACTAATTATAAGGGCTTAGTAACTGAACAGCATGGTTTTGATACAGAGAAGACAAGCTGATCCGGCTTCCCTGGTGGCTCAGTGGTAAAGAATCCACCTGCAATGTAGGAGATGCAGGAGATGCCAATTCAGTCACTGGGTCAGGAAGATCCCCTGGAGGAGGGTCTGGCAACCCACTCCAGTACTCTTGCCTGTAAAATCCCAAGGACAGAGGAGCCTAGCCAGCTACAGTCCATGGGGTCACAGAGTCGGATCTGACTGAAGCAACCGAGTGCGCGCGTGCACACACACACACACCCCTGCACACACGCCAACAAGCTGGTCACTGTAACAGAACAGAGTCTAAATACAGACCCACACAAATACGAAAACTTAATAAATGACAGAACACTGAAGATCATTTACAAATAGAGAAACTATTTAATAAATGATAAGTGAAAACTATTATTCAGAGAAAAAGATGAAACTAGATCCCTACCTCATACCATACACCAAAAATAAATTCCACGTGGAATGCAAAATTAAATGTGAGATGAATATTTAAAGATGCGTGAGAAATACAATGTATCTCTAAACTCAAAGGATATCTTAAGACACAAAAGGACTAACTGTAAAACAAAGGATTAATAAAATTTATATTAAAATTAAGAACTTTTGGTCATCAAAGATACCTTAAAGAAAATGAAAGACAAGCCACAACTATGAAAAGATATTTGCAAATATAAAACACAAAGGGACAGAAATAAGAATGTATGAAGAACTTCTACAAATTAAAAAAAAAAGACAAGCAACAAAACAGAAAAAATGAGTGAAAGTCATGAGTGTTTATGTCACAGAAAAGGAAAGATAGTGGTTCCTAAGTATACAAAAAAGATACTTAATCTTATTAGCAATCAGACTAGAAATGCAAAATAAGACCATCCTGAACTATCATTTTATAACCACCAGAATAGCAAACAGTAAAAATTTGATAGTGGCAAGTGTTGGGTTTCCCTGGTGGCTCCTGCCTGCAATGCAGGAGACCTGGGTTCAATCCCTGGGTTGGGAAGATCCCCTGGGGAAGGGAATGGCTACCCAGTCCAGTAGTCTGGCCTGGAGAATTCCATAGATGGTATAACCCATGGAGTCGCAGAGTCAGATGTGACTGAGTGACTTTCACTTTCACTTCTCTTTTCAAGTGCTGGAAAGGATGAATATCAACAGAATCTTTTAAACACTGCTACTATTTAACTTCTATGCAGAGCACATCATGCAAAATGCTGGGTTGGATGACTCAGCTGGAATCAAGATTGCCAGTGGAAATATCAACCGCCTCAGATATCAGGTTGTTGATATTTGATTGTATTTCTAATTTAATACCACTGTAATGGCAGAAAGTGAAGAGAAACTAAAGAGCCTCTTGAAGGTGAAAGAGGAGAGTGAAAACGCTGGCTTAAAACTCAACATTCAAAAAACTAAGATCATGGCATCCAGTTCCATCACTCTGTGGCAAATAGATGGGAGAAAAGTGGAAACAGTTACAGATTTTATTTTCCTGAGCTCCAAAATCACTGCAGTTGGTGACCATGGCCACAAAATTAAGACACTTGCTCCTTGGAAGAAAAGCTATGACAAACCTAGACAGCATATTAAAAAGCAGAGACATCATTTTGCTGACAAAGATTGGTATATTCAAAGCTATGGTTTTTCCAATAGTCATGTATGGAAGTGAGAGCTGGGCTGTAAAGAAGGCTAAGCAGGCTGAAGAACAGATGCTTTTGAATTGTGGTGCTGGAGAAGACTCCTGAGAGTCCCTTGGACTGCAAGGAAATCAAACCAGTCAATCCTAAAGGAAATCAGTCCTGACTATTCACTGGAAGGACTGATGCAGAAGCTGAAGCTCCAGTACTTTGGCCACGGGATGCAGACAGTTGACTCACTGGAGAAGACTCTGACTCTGAAAAATTGAGGGCAGGAAGAAAAGGGGGTGACAGAGGATGAGACAGTTGGATGGCATCACCAACACAAGGCACATGAGTTTACACAAACTCTGGGAGATAGTGAAAGACAAAGAAGCCTGGCATGCTGCAGTACATGGGGTCACAAACAGTTGGACACAATCTAGGGACTGAACAACAATTATCAGTGAGAGTGTATATAGGTACAACTACTTAATAAAATAATATTATCTTTATAAAAAACTTAATACTTACATGCTCTATGATTCAACAACTCTACTCTAAAGAAGCTCTTACACATATTGTCTAGAAAACATGCTACTGTTCATAACACTTGTTTATAACAAGAAGAATAAAGAATAAGAATAAAGGACAGAACTGGTATGAACCTAACAGAAGCAGAAGATATTAAGAAGAGGTGGCAAGAATACACAGAAGAACTATACAGCAAAGATCTTCATGACCCAGATTACCACGATGGTGTGATCACTCACCTAGAGCCAGACATCCTGGAATGCGAAGTCAAGCGGGCCTTAGGAAGCAACACATGAGCAAAGCTAGTGGAAGTGATGGAATTCCAGCTGAGCTATTTCAAAGCCTAAAAGATGATGCTGTGAAAGTGCTGCACTCAATATGCCAGCAAATTTGGAAAACTCAGCAGTGGCCACAGGAGTCAAAAAGGTCAGTTTTCATTCCAATCCCAAAGAAAGGCAATGCCAAAGAATGTTCAAACTACCACATGATTATACTCATCTCACAAACTAGCAAAGTAATGCTCAAAATTCTCCAAGCCAGGCTTCAAAAGTACATGAACTGTGAACTTCCAGATGTTCAAGCTGGTTTTAGAAAAGGCAGAGAAACCAGAGATCAAATTGCCACTATCCATTGGATCATTGAAAAAGCAAGAGAGTTCCAGAAAAACATCTACTTCTCCTTTATTGACTACACCAAAGGCTTTGACTGTGTGTATCACAACAAACTGTGGAAAATTCTTCAAGAGATGGAAATACCAGACCACCTGACCTGCCTCATGAGAAATGTGTATACAGATCAAGAAGCAACAGTTAGAACTGGACATGGAACAACAGACTGGTTCCAAATCAGGAAAGGAGTATGTCAAGGCTGCATACTGTCACCCTGCTTATTTAACTTATATGCAGAGTATATCATGCCTAATGCCAGGCTGGATGAAGCACAAACTGGAATCAAGATTGCCAGGAGAAATATCAATAACCTTAGATATGCAGTTGATACCACCCTTATAACAGAACGCGAAGAAGAACTAAAGAGCCTCTTGATTAAAGTAAAAGAGGAGAGTGAAAAAGTTGGCTTAAAACAACATTCAGAAAACTAAGATCATGGCATCTAGTCCCATCACTTCATGGCAAATAGATGGGGAAACAATCGAAACAGTGACAGACTATTTTCCTGGGCTTCAAAATCACTGCAGATGGTGACTGCAGCCATGACATGAAAAGACACTTGCTCCTTGGAAGAAAACCCATGACAAACCTAGACAGCATATTAAAAAGTAGAAACGTTACTTTGCCAACAAAGGTCCATCTAGTCAAAGTTATGGTGTTTCCAGTAGTCATACATGGATATGAGAGTTGGAATACAAAGAAAACTGAGTGCCGAAGAACTGATGCTTTCGAATTGTGGTGTTGGAGAAGGCTCTTGAGAATCCCTTGGACTGCAAGGAGATCTAACCAGTGCATCCTAAAGGAAATCAGTACTGAATATTCATTGGAAGGACTGATGCTAAAGCTGAAACTCCAATACTTTGGCCACCTGATGCAAAGAACTGACTCACTAGCAAAGACCCTAATGCTGGTAAAGATCGAAGGTGCAAGGAGAAGAGGACGACAGAGGATGAGATGGTTGGACTGCATCACCGACTAAATGGACATGAGTTTGAGTAAGCTCCAGGAATTGGTGATGGACAGGGAAGCCTGGTGTGCTGCAGTCCATGGGGTCTCAAAGAGTCGGACACAACTGAGTGACCGAACTGAATGACAAGAAACTAGAAACATCACTTCGCTCCATTACACAATGGCATGTTATACAAGAAAAAAGAAGAAGAAATCACAGTACAGTTGACCTCGGAACAACATAGGGATAGAGGCACTGACCCCCACACAGCTGAAAATCTGTATAAAACTTTAAAGTCAGCCCTCCATGTCCACAGTTCCATATCTTGGGTTCAACCACCTTGGATCATGTAGTACTGAAGTATTTATTTTTTAAAAATCGCATATAAGTGGACCTGGTATGGGTCAAACCCATGTTGTTCAAGGATCAACTCTCCATGCAGTTGACCCTTTAACAACAGGACATTAGAAACATTAGAAACATTATATTAGAAACATAAGGTTAAGTGAAAATGCAATTTACAGAAGCACCAATGTCTATATGTATGTGTGTGTTTAGATAAAGTGAAAGTGAAAGTCGCTCAGGCATGTCTGACTCTCTTCAACCCCATGGACTATAGCCCACCAGGCTCCTCTGTCCATGGAATTCTCCAGTCAAGAATACTAGAGTGGGTTGCCCTGCCCTTCTCCAGGGGATCTTCCTGACCAAGGGATCAAAGCTGGGTCTCCCGCATTACAGGCAGATTGTTCACTGTCTGAGCCACCAAAGAAGTGTCATATACTTTACTTTTTATAAAACTTAGTAACAAGCAAAACTGAAATATATTTAGTACACATTGGTGATAAAAACCTTTCTTTTAAAGGAGAGGATTGATAAACACAATACTCATGATAATGGGGGGAATTTCAGAGTGTTATTTTTAGGGAACATGGAAGTAAATACAAGGTATTGCTAATGTACTCTTTCTTTTGAGTTGGGTAGTAGGTAACTAGTCTTCATTATAATGTGTCGTAAATTACATATATTTTCACATTGAAAAGTAGTGAAATTCAGTAAGAAATCAAACCAGTATTGTTTATTAAAAGGATTTTTCACAATATCTTAGAACCTCCAGCAACAGGTCTGAAACAGTTTAAAAGAAATACATTTGAGTTTCTATTTTGGATTATTTTAATAATGCTTTTTCCTCCAAGAAAATATATGAGTAGTCAAATTAGAAAAAAATCTTCATTCCTTTTTACTTGATTAGTATGAATAATTTGTATTTTACATCTAATCTCCAATTCCCATGCAAAAATGGATGATACTGTGATCATGGAGGGAACTGCAGGATGGACAAATTGAAACAGCAGATAATTCACATGTCTGTTCGACTTAAAATGCATCATTCAGTCTTTTAACAATCTATTTCATTTCTCAACTATGCTTGGTTTCAACGAAATTTCTATTCCTAGAAAGAGGTTAAGAAAGGATGATGATACAGGTTTGCTGTAAAGAGCTAGGCAGCCTCTCTCTCTCTCTCTCAAACACACACACCATATATCACATATATGAGAAAAGATCAACAAGGTGGGATTTTTGTGGTTTGGCAGAGAGGAAATGATAAATGAGTATAAAACTTCCTTCCAGTGATAAACATTCAATACCTGGGTATAGACCGGAGCTCCTATGAATAATCTCCGAAACAAATTTTTTAGAAACCTGACCAAACATGAGTGGCATCCACTACTAAAAGATGAAGTGAACATGAGGATTCCCTACTTCATCACAGATCCAGCCATAATTTCACCATTTTTATAGGTACATAGATACCCTATTCTTTAAAAAGGTGCTCTAGCTTGAAACACCTTACCAGGTATAGTGAATTAAGAAACTGCAATAACAACATCTAGCCATCCATACTTCCCCAGAGTGAGGACAATCATCTTCTCTCAGATACAAAAAATAATCAGAGAATTAAGTAATAATTAAATGAGTTAGAATTTCACTGATAAGCATTATAGAGGCTGATATTAAGTTACTCTCTGCCAGTCAAGATCTCTCTACTCTGTGCCACCTGAACAAACACTCCTCACCCACTGGGAAGTGTTCAAGCAGCTACACAGGAGAAAGAAAGAAAATGACGAGTACAAGAAAGGCTAGGAATGTATTGCGATGCAGCATCGACTACCTTACAAAATTAGAAAAGAAGAATTTTTTCCCAAGATGCTATAATTTCACTAATTAAATATCTCCTTTAGAGATCAATAGTACTCTAAGGAATAGAAAAATTAGAGTGCTTCTTAATTCAAGGTCTTAACATTAAATGTAAATTTAGCATAATTTTAAGAAAGGAAAAAAATAGAGATATTTACCTCTCTGACACCTTACTTTTTGTCATTTAAAGATAATTTTTGAGTTACTGTATGAATACAATATCTAAACAGATATTTCTCCTTCCCAAGATTCCTACTTCCCTGTAAGCAACTAGCCCTACACTGACCTTGACCTGAATCTTACACTTCAGAAATAAAGTGGAATTGTGGGAACATATATAAGTAAATGCACATTTTCTCATTATAGTTTAAACATTTATAAGATGCCCCAGTCCTCTGAAGCACACTGGGAAAATCCCATACTTTATATCACATTGCAAAGTGCAGGTTGGTACGCTATCCTCTCTGTAATTTTGAGATCCAATTAGAATGTTAAGGGGAAAAGCACATTCTAGTTTCTATTCCTCATTGGAATACTGCTGGTGTCTCTCACCAAAGAAGACAGTCAAAATTCGGTGTCTTTTAGTAGTATATGAAAACACAAACGAAGACTTATTCTCAGTCTCTTTAAAGCAAATTATTTTTCATATGATTTTATAAGTTTTTCTATTATTAAAGTTTCAGTTAAAAAAAAAAGAAATGCATATTCCATCAAAATCCTTCCATTATCCTTTGCTGAAACCAGTAGGAGCTTTTAGATATGAAAACAGGGCCAGACAGAAACACTTTCTGGTAAAGTCTGCAGTGGAATGGTTTTGATAATGAACATGCCTAGAGAAATAAAATTGTGAATGCTGTATGTGTTGGGGGGAAGAAACTCTTATCTTCAGTTGGGTTCTGTTTCCCTTAGAGAGGCTTATGTTACCTACAATCAATAGGTCTCCAATTAAACAAAGAAGATTTACATATGCTGGTGCATTTTGGAGCTAATGAAATTGGTCTACGAGTTTTAATGAGAGTAAAGTATTGGATAGGAGCGGGGGGATGTGTGAGTTCATCGTATATAATTGGACCCAGCTCCTTAATTTGGATCTTTACCTTTTCTACCACTACTGCCCTTGGCCTCTCCCAACTTAGGAGAATTAACCATGCCAAAATCTATCCTATTCAGCGAGGATAGACAAACAAACCCGCAAATGCTCACTAGAGATAAGGCTGTGATTGACAGACACTTTCCCTGTAGAACAGAACTGTATGTGATTCAAAACCAGAAAATATGTGTGTTCATCCTGAGGAGAGGGTTCCCTTTTTAATCAAGATTGTGCTCTTCACAAATTTAACACCATGAAATTAAAATCCTTTCTCCCTCTCCTATCAGAGTAGCTAGAACACAGTAGGTACTTGATAAATCACTATTGCTATAATATAGAAATGAATTTCTTCACATACACAGTGGAGCAATGGCTATACTACTCTATCACCTCCAAATCATTTTTTCTAGGTAAACAGTTGTGGTAAAAGAGAACACCAAGATCTCAGATAGAAAAACAAATAGCCTATATAATTTTTATAAATAAGTCCAATATCACCAAAGCTTTATTGTCAGGATTATAATTTATTTATTCTGAATTGGCAACCCATTCCAGTGTTCTTCTCTGGAAAACCCCAGGGATAAAGGAGTCTGGCAAACTACGGTCCATAGGATTGCAAAGAGTCAGACACAATTAAGCAAGCATGCACTCACGTGTATATGTGTATATATGTGCACGTACGTGTGTGTGTGTGTGTGTGTGTGTGTGTGTAGTGGGTAAAGACTTGGCAGAGGAACAGGTTGCCCCTATATGTTCTGTGCACTAAAATTCTCATTTATGTCTTTGCATGTGCTCTCTCCAGCTTCAAGGTTAGTCATGTCCACTGGTTCACTCAATCCAGAAAGGTAACTTACTTGGGTTAATTATCCCACATTTGTCTCAATACACCCTGTCCTTATTTAAACATTGCATTTATTGTTTTGATAACAAATAAGAACCTTCAATAATGCACAGCATTTTGAAAGGGGCCTTGTCAGAAGCACAAGTCACTCCATAACACTAAGTTCCTTAAGTCCTGAATTCCCTTCTCAGAGTTCAGCCCCTGCCTCCAAAAGCTCAAGAATCCAAGGCTAAGACATCAGAGTTTACTGAAACATCACCCTGGTGGGAATCTGTGACTGGGGACTTATTCCAAATTTAAAGATGAGCAATCCTTTTTCCAGATGTCGGTCTTAGACCAGGAGAATCCCTTGAAACAATTTTCCTCTAAATAAGTGATTAAACAATAGCAAAGAAAAAAAAATAGCAAAGAGTATTATATTGACTCACAAATATAGACTCATAATTCTCCTAAATACATATAATTTAAAATATATAGCATTAATGAGCGTTGTTTATCATTAACGTGTTCAGTTTTATTCATATTTCATGAAAAAAAATGGGAGACCAAAGAAAACAGAATTAAGGCCAGATCTGAAAAAATGCCATCCAGGATTACAAGTAAGTAAAGTGTGGGCAAGGAAAGAGGAGAGACGGGGAGGTTCTAAAGATCAGTAGCAAAAATGGAAAAATTTTCAAAGGCGTCAAAACTTTTATTATTTGGAAATAAGACACTCTTAAAGGAAACATCAAATATTTCTAAACTCATCAAGTAAATTCTGATATTTGTATCCAAGTGGCTTGTTTCATCTGATGTCAGCATGATTTTCCCTGGAGGAAATGAACTGCTAACATTCCATGAACTCTACCGAGTTTGCCTCACTCTTCACCCTGACCGTCAAACAAAGAAATCTGTCTTGAGTTCCAAGATGTACCCCGTGTCACTGTGACTAATCCCAACCATTTTTATTTACAGTGTTCAGAGTGAATTTCTATGACAATCCCATGCCATTCTCATGTGCCTTTTGAAAATAATTACAGAACAAATCACTTGTTCTGTGCACTATACAAAGAAAGGCACCTGTAGGAACGGCTGCAGAGATAGATTTCATTTTCAGGTTAAACAACAAGCAGATATAACAGAGAACAAAAAATTTCCAATCTTTGGGACCACCAGATTGTTGCGGGTGTTGTTGCTGTTTGTACTTCATTTAACAGACATGCAATAGTTCCTCTCCTCTCTGTCACCATCTGTACACACTTTCCCAAAAGACCCTCACAGCTGCCCCATTACCACACACACACTCACACACACAGGACCCCTTAATACTTGCCTGTTTTCTTTTCACAAGAGAAAGAAAGGCAGAGCAGTTTGAGACCTCGGACAACTTAAAACTCACTTCCATGTCAAAGTCCCAAGATTACTTACTTTCTTCGGAGACAGAGCAAGACAGAATGAAATGGCTGTGCTACTGGGACTTGGCCGTATTTTAGGACCTACCTGCAGCTGCCAAGTGAATTCACCACGCTTGCTCCCAAGGCCTCCCCTTCCTTTTTGTTTGTCACGCCCTCATTTCTCCTGCTGTTTAGTTTCCCTATAACTGTTTTATACCTCAGCATTCCTCAAAGGAGGGCCTTAAAGAAAGAAGCAAAAGGTTTTTTATATACCAGATTTCTCTAGAGAAGACAAGCTACAGTGAACTATTAAATAATAGAAACCACCTGTGCCCTGTTCTGACTACTTCGATTTGCCTTCCATTTATGTAGATATTTCTGACATAAGAAAACAAAAAATTTCACACTTACTAGTGATGTCATCAGATGACAGAATTCCTCGACGTAGACCAATTGTACAGGGAAAAGGCGGTATCAGTAACTGGTTGTGCAAATGTTTAAAACTTCGTATGGGCTATTAGTTGGGAGAATCCTAATTTTAAAACATTGAAAACCTTAAAATCTTAGTTTCTGAGGAAATTTCATCTAAGATGGCATCAACTCATCTCCTAGTTTTTCCTTATCTTTGGCACCTAGCACAGTGCCTAATAGGTAATGAGCATTCAAAACATGCTTGCTGAACTGACTTGTCAACGACAAGGTTGAAACTGTCAACGGAGGCAACCAAAATACATCTTCTATGACGACACCAACCAAGGGCATTCACCTTGATGCAAATGGTAACAACAGACCACAACTGCTCCTCAACTTACACAAGAATTTTCTATCTCCAGAGCTCCTGGGATGCACTGACTTGCAAAATGAAAGTTTCCTCTAAGCTTCCTTCAAAGTATAAAATTCTGACTCTATTAACAAACCAGGACAAAGACTACTTGCTCACCACTTTCTAAACTTCAGAGAAGGGCTTCCCTGGTGGCTCAGTGGTAAAGAAGCTGTCTACAAATGCAGAGGACACTGGTTCGATCCCTGGTTCAAGAAGATCCCACATGCCACAGGGCAACTAAGCCCATGGACCACAATTATTGAGCCTGTGCTCTAGAGCCCAGGAGCTGCAACTACTGAACCCCAGGAATCCTAGAGCTGGTGCTCTGCAACAAGAGAAGCCTGCGCTGGAACGAGAGAGTAGCCTCCACTAGATGAAACAAGAGAAAAACCCGCACAGCAACGAAGATCCAGCACAGCCAAAAATAAAAAAAAAATTTAATTTTAACTTCAGAGAAAACAATAGCTTTCAGCACTATAATGTACTTCCAGAGAACAATTTTAAGCCCATCTATAAATTCCAACGGAGAAGGAAATGGCAACCCACTCCAGTGTTCTTGCCTGGAGAATCCCAGGGATGGGGGAGCCTGGTGGGCTGCGGTCTATGGGGTCGCACAGAGTTGGACATGACAGAAGCGACTTAGCAGCAGCAGCAGCATAAATTCCAAAGCAGCCCTTAGGGAGAATGATATACTCGGGAACTCGCGGGAGATAAAAACAGGCCGTAGAAAGGTCAGACCTGGTAACCAGCCCTAACCACTTCCTAACCATGTACCATGGACACGTTACTCAGCCTCTCTGTTTCTCAGCAGCATTAAGGCATTTATAAAAGCTCCCCTATCTAAAAGGAAAGATTTACATGAAGAGCTAATAAAATAATGTATAAGAACCAACTTAAATACCATAGAAATTAACAACACTAGTCTAGCGGGTCTGGCTTTCATCCTGGCTCTGCCACTTACCATTGGCCTGACACTGAGTGAGCTAAGAACACTCTCTGAACCTCAGTTTCCTGAATAACAGGAGTAAACCACAACAAAAGGCATCTACCATCTCCACTCGCCCCCACCACCCAACATGAAAAATTCTCCAAAACTTGGAGAAGTCCAAAAGGAAAACAAAGCAGAAACAAAGCAACCCACATAAAACCCAAGAAGCCCATATCCACAATTAAGAAAACCAACAAAGCCAACCCTAAGAAATGGCACCCAGCTATGTAAACTCCTTCAAGTGCCCAAAGCGTGTAAAGAGTCTGTCACAGAATGCTCCAGCACAAAGCAAAACACACTGTTTCAGCTGCTCTGTTCACACTTTTTAAAAGGTGTCAGTAATAAAGGGCCAAACATGCGCCTCTCTGAATGTGCATCTATGCTCCTCTCCCATCTATCTGTCTGCCTCCAGTTCTGCTGTCTCATGACCTGGCCTCACTTACTCAGCATCACCCACCCCAGCACAGCACCTCCGAGGCTCAACTGCAAATAAAGTTAAAAGCTATGCATAATCAGTCTTTAGATAGCAAAATTGAAAATGTCTCTCTTTGAAGAATCACAAAGCTTTCTGTCTGAAACCTCTGACCTTTCTAGAGAAATCAGAGTCACTGTAGTTTAAAAATGTAGGTGGTAAAAGTACAAAGGATTACATTTATCCATTTTGCATGTTTGCCATCTTTTCTGAGATGAGGGGCAAATACCTTCAGAACAATTAGTTTTTCAATGCTAACATTTCAGGCTGCAATACCCTCATTCTCCAAGAACTATACACATCCTGGGCCCAATGAGATGGCACTTTTCTGTTAATTTCTATTCCTATTTTATTTTACAGAAAATCTAAAACACACGATTTCAGAGTCCCATTTTTTTTAAAAAAATAAGACTTTTATCTGTACAGTAAATAAGCAGAAAAAAATAATAAAAATTCATTTGAATCTTCTTAAAAACCACTGTCATCCTTGATTGGGTGGGAAGGGTAAGGGACTTTAAAAGTACATTTAAAAGAAAAGAGAATTCTTGATAAAAGTCCTTGTCACATATTAAGAGGCCATACAATAAAAGTACTGCAATGACTATCTTTCCCTGACAGGAACAGACAACAATAGTTACGCTGTTGAACAGCATCAAGTTACAAAGACTTCATTCTCAGAAGTTACTTGAAACTACTTTCCCAAAGAGAACCTCCACCATTTAAAAGAAGGGGAGAAAAAGCCAGCTAAATAAATCAGTCAGAAACTTTTGTAACTCGGTAATTTTTATATACAAGGCATCCATGCAAAAATCCTACCATAGTTCTACAGAGATGCAGACAAGCTTCTGCCAAATCCTTATCCCAAATCCTTGCTTCATCTTAAGTGTCCGTAACCCATTTATCTTAAACTTTCAATTACTTAATGCTAAAAATATACTCTCAGGTGTACACTGTTTTCCATCAACAACACTTTTAATATCTAATATCTATTAATTATACTCAGCATAAAAGATGTTTACTATTTTCATTCTTAATCTGCTATTATATCTGAGCCCAACAGCTCTGCTGAAGGTTTACATGCAGATGCACAGTATCTTAATTACTCATTCTACAGTAAGCTCTTTAAGCATCTCCATTCCTCATTCATTTGGAATGTTTAAAAATGCCACAAGAAGGGCTTGATGTCATCTCAACACTGAAATCCATCTGTCTATGGCCCTCTTTTGACTTTACTCCTTTTGCAGCCAAAATTTTCACAAAAGTTGATAAGAATTTGTCAACCTAAGGACTTGTGATGTCAGCTCCTGTGAAAGGCAAAGGAATATTTGAAAGTGACGATGGGATCCCATACATACAATATTCACTTTATGTAGGAACTTAAACTTAAATCACTGTTCTCTTCAAAATTAAAATACACAGAATTCTAAACGCTTCCAATAGGGGAAGAGGAAAAAGGTAGGGATATAACACAGAAGACAGTTCTGAGTTTCCCATATTAAGTAATAGGTCCCAAATTTTGAAGATTAAATGAATATTGATGTTGTAGCACCACAGTTCCTATTTATCCACTGACAAATACCTTTCCCTACCAAAAATTACCAATCGGATAAAGCTATATGACTCACCACAGACACATCTTCTCCAACAGCATGAACATGTTGCACTAGCCAATCACTGGCTGGCAAAATTACAAAAGGAAATAAAATCACCCAAACCATAGCAACAAAGACAACAGCCTGACAATGGCAGATGCTACACAGAAATACCGACAAAACTGCTAAATATTATTCATTTTTAAAATATGTTTTATTGCTACTTTTATTTCATCTTGCTTTTATAACCCATAGAGCATTTCAAAAATAGTCATTAAAATATTTACATGAATATATATGCTCTGAAAACAGTTTTTGTTTGGAAACTCATAGGCTATTGGTCCCACCAGAAACTCTCACCAGAGACATCAAAGGTAGGCAGTATGGAACCTGATGGAAGACAGTGGGGTGTGAGTCCTATTTTTTTATCGCAATCCTCTTGTTTCCAATTGAATCACTTTTAACACATACCTCAGTTTTCCCTTTCTGGGGTGACATACTCAACACCCTAACTTTTAAATTTATTAGCATTTCTAAAAAAATGAAACTTCAAAAGAAAGTCACATTTCTATTTTATTCTATGTAAGTTCAATTTAACAGCTTATTTTTTAAAATAAATACTAGAAGGATTCATATATACAATGAATAGATGTAGTATAAATTATAATTATTACCTTTTTTCTATTTACAATTATAAATTCATGTTGAGTGACTCTCTGAACTTTTACACTTAAGTCACTAAGAACTAATCCTGCTAAAATTTGAAGAAAATGAAAATAACGGCATTAAATAAATTAATCAGTAAATATATCAGTTACTTAAGGGCATTAAAATGAAACGTTCCTATTTTCAATTTTCCTCCTTTGTCTTTAAAATTAAAAATCTACTTTTTAAACTAATAAAATTCCATTTTTTGTTTTTAAAATAACTATACAAAAGATCTTTTGGGAACAAAGTAAATTTAAAACATTTAAATCTAATGAAATTTAAAAATACATATCTTGTGCATATTTAAAAATGTACAAAAATCTATCCAGTAAAATATTACATGCAATTACAATTTTTAAAATAATGGCTGCTTTAATTCCCAAAGCATCTAAAATCAATTCATCTAACTTTATCTTACAAAAAAAAAATTCTTAAACCTGTGTTATAATGCTTCTATTCACTAAACTTCTACATTCTAAAAACAAGAAAGAACAAGTCATTCCAGATTTTTGACCCCAACACTAACAAGCATGAGACCATCTCTCCCTCTTCTAACCAAGTGTGGCTTCATCCTGCGGACAAAACCCGAACTTCACTGTAAAATATCTCCGTGGGAAGGGTTTGGATTTTGACTTTTTATTGCCCCTTTGATTTAAGGTAGGTGTGCGATACCATTTAAGTGACATCCAATCCTTCTTTAAATCCAGACAACAGGATGTAAAGAGGGGTATGAGACGGATCTGAATTTTATTTTTAAAAGCATAGGACACAGGATCAGGAGGCCTGGGTTTAATCTTGCTCTGCACAAGTCACTAAGCACCTCTGAGACTTGATTCTCACCTGTACAAATGGACAGTGCATTGCTTATTTACAATGTTCCAATGAAGGTTTTAAAAAAGAAAGCTACAATGAACACCAAAACTTAGTACTGCACTTGCTGCAAAACAGACACTGAATAAAATGTATTGTTAATATCTGCCCGGCTGCCTGCTTGCCTGCCTTCCTTCCTTCCTTCCACCTCTCTCCTCCTCTGTGCTGTGCTGTGCTTAGTCGCTCAGTCGTGTCCAACTCTTTGCGACCCCATGGACTGCAGCCCTCCAGGCTTCTCTGTCCATTGGGATTCTCCAGGCAAGAATACTGGAGTGGGCTGCCATGCCCTCCTCCAGGGGATCTTCCCAACTCAAGGATCGAACCCAGGTCTCCCACACTGCAGGTGGATTCTTCACCATCTGAACCACCAGGGAAGCCCCTCCTTCTCTCTACTCTCAATCTATCAAGGTCCAAAATACTTACCACTAGAAAAATATGTGAAAGATATGAAGACAAACAAGTTTAAAAAACAAAGACAAAAAACATTGAAAGCTATACCACTTCAATCTCCAGTTATTATGATCATCCTAACCATTTCTCAGGTTGAGATTAGCAATATCTCACAGAACAACACTTGCCAAAATGTATAACACAAATGAACTTATTTCTCTCAATCTTATCTCATTTAGTATCTCTTACAAACAAAACAGCAAAAATATCCTCTGCTCCAAACCTGCCGCAATTTGTCATTTGTGGACGTATTCCTTTGGCTCAAAGGCCATGTTTATTTCACCAGAATATTAATAAGAAGACTAATCCTGTTAGATAAAATACACTTTTACTCTGTGGAATTGTCATAACAAAACAAGAACTATTGATTTCTAATATTTTGGGAAATGCCTAGGGAAAAAGCCATTTCTATCTTAACAGCAGCTAGAGAATTCTGATAAATTCTAAAAGTTTGGATCAATCACTTCTAACAGTTGCCTCGGTGGGAAATGGCCAAAATGTTGACAACACTGTAAGTTTCCCCCTTGAAAAGCAAAATGGTAATAATAATAATGATTATCTCAATAGCCTCCTTTCCAAGTTCATGCATGCCACAGTGTCCTTAACTGGAACCCTAAATGCTACAGAGAATTTTTGCAAAACTTTTCTTTCTAAAAATCTGAAAAGAAATTCCAAAAGCCCCGACAGTCTCTCAGTCTAGAACATACAATGCAAAAACTGATGGTGAGATGGATTATAAAATTCTCCACCTGACGTCTTACTGCCTGGGATCCTTTTACAGTCATTACTTAAACCAAAACACTTTTTAGAACATCTCCATTTGCAATTAAGTTCACAGTCTTATGTTTCTCTTAATAAAGCATGCCAGTTCATTCATTCTCGTCCTCCTCCACCTGACTTCTTCCTTCCCCTGACCTCACCTCCCAAGGATTTACAATTTTATGTTTAAAAGCAAGATCTAACCTCTAAATGACCATGGGAAAATAATTGCTGAGATGACAACAAATTGGTGTTTAGCACATTCACTGAATGCAATCTGTATTTTATGTTTTTCCTTCTATTCTAACCTCAAAATTGTTTTTAATAATCTATATTAACATTTGTGAGCAATTAGAATTGTTGCTGCTTCTGTGCAAGTTTTAAAAAACCGACAGACTGTTCTGCATCCTCTGGAAGCAGCTTGAGGCCTTAACCAAGTAAAACACCCAGTCCTACTGTGTACAGCAGTGACCACAACAAAGGCTGTGGTTTCTCCCACACTAGCCCTAAATAGGTTTAAATTAATGCTATCCATCACTGGGTGGAAAAGCAGACAAGGCAAATCCAAGCCAGCAGCGTTGGGAAATTTCTTACCAACACTCAAACCTCTGAGCCATAAATGAGCTGACCTCTGTTTTACTCCAGAGCAACCCTTTTTCCCTATTCCTTCTACTCTCTCTGCCTTTCAACTTCTTTCTCACCACATTCTAGGATAAAGAATATTGTTACTGCATTATAAATAGAGGATATTGCTACAATCTTCAAGTTATGTAGAAAACACTCAAGGATACAAAAGCCATATTTAATCTCAAGTTTGTTGATTGTGCTAACTCCCTTAAGGAATGAAAAGATAAGTAAAAAGATGACATCTTCTAAAAGCCTGTGCATATACCAGTAAGTTACAGTACATCAATCAGCCACAAAATCCACCTTTGGTTTCAGGTTAGGGTTACAATTTGAAATAGAGTGGTACTAACATTAAATATCACTGTATATAATCTTACCCCATTCTTTTTCCAAATACAGTTTATTACTATCAATCAAAGAAACTAACCACATAACTATTTCTACTAGGCAATTTATTAAGGTACTGTTATTAAGACTAATGTATAGTCTTAGATTTTAGTGTAAACATACATACACACAAGCACCTGCTAACAGGACATATTAACTATATTTTAGATACACAATCCTGCCACAAACATAGTAAGTTACCTAAAATTTGAAAACTATCACAATTAATTTGGCATAAAATTATAAACTGTAACAATCTAACATTATCCATTAAAATTTTTTTTATAATTATTACTACTACTCGGTATGCACTGACAACCTTCCACAAATGATTACACTGTATTTCAGGTACCCGATTTTTAGAAAAAGAAAGCATTTCCGCCCCCCTACCCGAGCCAGCACTTTGTGTGCAGCCTGGATGTGCACACACATGCACACGAAGCGCACACACGCCCCTACACAGACACTCCTCATCTTACACCTGCTCTGAAGCAGTAGGAAGTGAATTCTCAGTCTGTCAACATGACCATCTGCTCTATCTGCATATCACGGCTTCCTCTATTACTACATGAAGGAATGGCAGTCACGCAGCCAAAATACAACTACCGTGCACCTGAATGGGAGCCTCTCTTTGTTGAAATGGAATAATATGTGGCCTATCAGGCAGAAACTAACAGTAACAGAAATAATTTGCATGAGCGTTCAGGACGGCATAATTAAGTGAACAATATAGCACAGGTAATGCGGTCATCAGTAACCCTGCTGGCAGGTTTCCAGGACAGGTACCAAGCTTCCCAGGCACCACAACTCTTTGAGTAAGTGAGCAAACCTAGATTATTCCTGGTCCAAGCTACGCTAAGTCAAGGTAGCAACTATGGGAGCAGGAAAGCAATCAGTAACTACTGTACTGAACACACTCCTGTGCAAATACGGTCACTTTCTACCGTGAAACTAACAAGTACTCCTGCTACCAGTAGGACAAGTTCAATTTGCCCTGTCACTGGCGAATTAACAATTTCAGCAACTACCTAGCAAATTCTGTCATGTATTTGTCTTTCAAAGTGAATGTTAAGGCAACTAAAAATACTTTCAATCTTAGAAAGTTCCTCATCCACTAAAAACTAAAGATGCTCATTGTGATTAATCGCTTTGGGGCCTAAAGCCACTCAAAACTCAGCAAAGGCCTTTGCTGAATTAAACATAATTCTATTTGTTTAACTTTAGCTTTTAAACGTCTCCACACAGCTGCCTCAGCCTTCATTCTATCCCCCAGCAGGTAATAACTATAAAAAGTAAATTGTGACACTGTCATTTTATGGCCTAGATACAGCAACCTATCTCTATATAAGAGATAAGTCCTTAAAAAATCTAACCCCTTACAAAATTTAACTAACTCAACTGAGAATCTTTCTAGAATCTGATTACATTACCAGAAGTTATACAGAAGCAGTTTAAGAAAAAAAAAAAAAAAACTCTCCAGAAAGTTCTCGGTTGAGTGCCTACTAATGAACAAAGGTTAACTTTATCTAAAAGGTCAAATGCCTGGTGGCTAAGGTTATGACCTTAACAACTTAAATTGTGACCTTGCCACGTGCCGGGTATATTGTAGATTCTGATACAGATCATCTGGTAAAGACTAGTCATAAATTAGCTTTACTGTTACACGCCCACAAAGAAAGCCATTTGCCACCATACCATAACATCTCCAAGTTGTCATGCGATACACGGCAAGGACGACTCAAGTAGAGACCAAATTCTGGACATAAAATGGTTTTACTCTTTTGTACTTTTAACGAGATGAAATTCTCAGGCTTCTGGAATCACTCCGATTTCATTACACTTGTTATTGTGTATCAGGCACAAAATTCACAGTTCTAATGCCCCTTGATTTAGAGGGGAAAAAAAAAGGAATGCAGCTTATGTATTGTATTTTGCGTCTCAATAACTCAAAAAAAGCATCTCCTACACTTTTAAAAAACAACTGATTCTGCATTAGCTTCCAGTATTTACATGTGTGTTCTAAGATTTCAACTTCCTTCCAAAGAATAGGCCGAGGCATGAAGCAATAATTATTGTATGCATTTTTAGAAGGAAAAAAAAAAAAAAGATCTTCTTGTGGTATTCAAAGGGGGAAACGGCATTTGGGGAGAGAAAAAACTACATTTAAAAGAAAGGAGGGGGGGAGACTATAGGTGAAAAGGCCACAATGGTTTTGGCATGTTTCTTGAAGCACGTTTCAGAGTCTCTGCCTCCTGCCAATACTGGCAAGTTCTCAAAACTTTTAAGGAGGTAAAAACATTGTTTAGTGTTTACAAATCTTCAGTATTATAACAGATGCTTGTCAAATCAGTTGTATGCGAGTTGACCGATCTACCTCCTATTTGTACTGGCAGCTTCCCTTCCACAAATAACAGGCCTTTAAATCTCTGAAATCAAATTGGAGATATTTTCAGACAAAAGACCGTGAGCATCCCTCGGACCCTTCCCGGTGCGCGCAGAGGCGCCGCGGCTGCGCAAGGAGAGCCAATGGCCTGCGCTTGGCCGGCGTTCAGGCGACCGAGGGATTCTGGGAGGCGCAGGGAAACCGAACCGAAAGGTAGTCTGATCCACGGCGCTGGCAATAAATCTTTCATTAGCAATAAGGATGCTCACTCTTCCTAAGCAACCTTCTACCTGCCATTTTACCAACAGCAACCTTCCGGTCCTTGAAACCGCCAAGCAACTGTGTTGGCTCAAGGATCTGGAGCCATAAAGCGGGCAAAAACCGTCAACAGTGAAAGAGAATCCAACGTGAAACGGCGAGAGCGAGAAGGGCTGCATCTCTGTGCATCTAAAGGAAACGTTTACACGTAAAACTTAGAAGGGACGCTGCTCACACCAATAAGCGCAGAACAGGTATTCCGTTGTGATGTTACCTTGGAAGGAAGCACACACCGTGATGGGCATCACTCGTTGGCACCTGCAATTTCCTATGTTGGTCTGTTAGAGCATTTATTATCATTTATGTTATTTACTTCTCCACATATAGGAGATTAAACACACGGTTTTTGAAGAGTGTGCTCCCAAAGCACCTCTAATAGCCACACCTTTTTTGCACCTTGCCTAGCAGAATCTCTACATATATATATATATATATATATATATATATATATATATATATATATATATATATATATATAAAATTTTAACTCTGCTTTTTCAATAGACAAAGTAACAACAATAGAGTTAGCCGAAAGTTAATAAAGGGCCACTTGTTCCTGTTTAGAGGTCATTTGAGAGATGTTGCCTTTTCGTTTTTGCTACCCAAAACTGGCTAAAGCAACAGGCGCCTCTTATAATTAAGTATACATTTTGAAAAACCCAAATATTTGAAACACTTACAGATCACATCCTCTAAAATACTCATCTATCCCCTGCCAACAGAATGCAAATGATGATGTGACATGCTTGCAAAGTAAATTTCTCCAGTTTCTTATGTAAGGACAGATGGATAACAAAAGTTCTCTTTCTAAAACATATATTGAGAAAAATAATAGAGAATAGGCTATCAGATGACTTCTTTAAAAAATTGCTCACATTTTTAGAATTAAAAATGTTTTGCAAAACAATGGAGTGTTCCCTTTTACAGGTATCATCTTCTCTGCCCTTTGGAAAAAAATACATACATACATGCACCCCAAAACAACCTACTGGAAGGATTCCACAACCTTCGTTCTTCCATCTGGCTCAAGTAACTGCCATGAAGGTAATCTAGCAAGACCGATATGTACATATAAAAAGTCAACAAGTTTCACAAGACCTGAGCTTTCACGTTAACACAATGAGCCTTTTGTCTAAAACAAGACAAGAGGAACAAAGTAAAAATGCATTATTTTATCCAGTCCTCAATAGTTTTATCCCAAATGCTACTCTACCTGCTGTTAATAGACACAGGAAAAGCATGTCTTTAAAACAGCCTTGGAACAATAAAGAATGTTATTATGAATCAAAGCAACTCACTAAATCAATTTTCAATATCGATTTCTCAATTTGTTCATGCACTATACAGGTTTGGTTACTTTTAAGATTAACCTTTCCATCAATGCTTAAAGAGTTGGATTGTTTTTTTTTTTTTCCCTTAGTGATCTTAAACAACACCAAGTATTCCTAATACAAAGTTAGTAAGTTTGTATTAGTGTGATTCTTTTTTCTTCATAAATAATCAGCAATTTGATAGCAATCTTACCTCCAATCTCTTCTTAATTAGAAGGGGGCTCAAGAGGCTCCAGAAGGTTAAAAACACTCCCAGAAGAAAAGCAACTAAAAATATTGCCTCACTATCAAACTAAATGCTTTTTAACTAGATCATCTGCCAGTTAAAATAGACTCTTTCTTACAAGGGTTTT
Source organism: Dama dama (assembly GCF_033118175.1). Classification (NCBI taxonomy): domain Eukaryota; kingdom Metazoa; phylum Chordata; class Mammalia; order Artiodactyla; family Cervidae; genus Dama; species Dama dama. Next base: position 81,953,783 of record NC_083700.1, read on the forward strand.
TGAGGTTTCTTGCACCCCTCGTCAAAAAAACGTGATTTAAACAATATCTCATAATTGACTACCAACACCTTTGATAACACTGCTTGCCAAGAGAATTGAACTTAACAAGAATGCTCTCAAAGCTATGCTTTTCCACCTGAATGAAGGTGGAACCTCAAATTCTGCAGCTTCTGGCTACTCTGATATTGAGCTACCTTGGACACCGCGCTGTCCATATAGACGTGGCCTGCCACAGGGAGCTCAGGAATGGCCCAGCACACGCAGAGGTCATCAGGAAAGACGCACACGCGAGAAAGTGGACCGACTTCTCACCATCGCACTTACCTGCTGCATGCACAAAGTATGCCAAATATAAATCGAGTTCCTTAACAGAAACCCCTATGTGATGGGGCTGGACACAGAGCCCTGGATTAGAGCACTGCGGGGACTTTACAAGGCGCTCGCCATCAGTACTTTCGAGCGGAATACCTTTAAATAAAATCACCATAACAAGGTCCAACCTCCAGACTTTATCTGCCTGGCGGAGGCAGTCAATTCTTCGCATCTTGCCTTTCTGGTCTGGGTTGGAAAGAACACAACATGGAGGCTTTTTCCCTGTAACTGTAAGAACAAAATCCTCTCGGTACTCAGGTCGGATATCTTTCCGCAACTTGGCCAGCAGTCGAGATGCCCACTTCTGTTTGACCTCTGGTTTTTCACTTAGCAACTCATCCTTCACAGCTCTCTCTTCTTCTTTTGACATACGCTTTTCATGTTTTTTGAAGTATTTTCGTTTTCGGGCCTGCAGGTTGAACCACGTGTAGGCGAAGGCTCGGACGTGGGGCAGAAGTGCTTCGATGAAAGGATGAAATTCATCCTGGGAAAATGAATCAAGACAAAAATATAACTAAAATGAAAACAAAAGGAAACAACATTTCTTTAGATGCTCACCTTTAAAATATGTATATATAATCCTTATTTCACTTGAAATTTGATTCAAGCATTACCAAAATCATACATGGGATTGCTATGGGAAGTCTGGGGGTGGGGGTGGGGAATACTATCAGTATCGGGTCTCACAATCTCAAAGAAAAAAACTGTTAAAAAGTAAAAAATGGTTTGTTATGTTCACGGAACTGTACCAGGTTCTATTGTCGGGCCTATATCCCAAAGCCTTTAGACAGCCAGTGAAGTTTATCGAAATGCTTATAACAACATATAATCTTAACCCTATTTCAAGGAAGGCATATCTAATTTTGCTCCAGCCTTGACCTCACTACTTGTAGTACAGCCAGGGCTCCGCAGCCAGATTGGCAAATCCTAAACATTTAGATGCCAGTCAGTGTTTATGGAAGTCTAGGAGCAAAAATCATCTCCACGCTCAATGGAAACAAAGACTTTCCCTCTAAAAGTAGTGCATGTAGACTCTGATCTGCTTCTTAGTCATTTTTGTAACATTTTAATTCCTTTTTAAGTATTACAGTTACACACCAATTTTTTTTACTCAAAAACTTAGAAAAATTTGGCAGGTCCATATATAAAAGAAGAAATGGATTTTATATTTGTCGGACTAGAATAAAAGATCTATGTCCAAGACATAATTGCTGATATTATGGAAATGAAACAAAAAGGGGAAAAGGGGGAAAAAAAAACAAAAGCGTTCAAGCCAGATAGTAAACAGAACGTGTCACTGTGAGAACACGGTTGCAACTAAATACATTCAATTTACTGATGTGATTGTGAAATACCTTCAGTAAGAATCATCCCTAAAAGACAGAGTACTTATTTAAATTTTGAAAATAGTGTTTCAGGTTTTTTGTTCTCACAGGGAAACAGAAAACCTGGTATATTCAATGCTTATGAGACTACAGGAAAACCCTCATGCTTGCCTCTTAAAATTCAAGTAATCTGAAAATAAAATTGAATCTAAAACATTTAAAATGTTCTTACTCTTTTATTGAAAATACTTGATTCTTTTACTCGACATTTTCTTAGGAAACAGAAATATAAAATTAAAGGAAAATTAAACAGTAACCTCCACAAAGCTTTCTGAGTACATCTAACTTTTGATTAACCAACCCACACTAATCTTACATAACTTCTCTCCACTGCACAACCCCCACCAAAAGATAAATTATTTACTTTCAAATAAATGAGGATAAGGAAGCCAAAGAGATATTTGATGATTTTTTAAAGGGTGGAGGACAAATATAAAATGCATTATTTAAGTCTGTAATATCCATCTAAATATATACTTTGGAGGCACAAGTAACTATAATGTCCAAAATATTAATACTATCAAACCAATTATTAATTTTTAAATATTAAAATATAAATTGAATGCTTAAAATTGGTGAATATTTTAACAAAATCAAGCCTGTTAAAATTTTATAAATTACAGTCAATCATTTAAACACTACATATGGCTGCTTTTTACATAAGTTTATATTAATATAATACACAATAAATCATTTCAATAATCGACATTTAATTTTTTCCTCTCTCAACAAATTTCAGACTTTGTATTTCAAGTTTAGGTTTGAAAACTGCTCTTTTTCAATAAAAGAATCCAAAAGCGAAGAAGTCAGCCTTTATAATGCATGTACATTCTTTAAGTAGAGAGAAAACAGAGAAAAATTCAAGAATTATATTATTCTTTCCTATATACCATTTGCACTTTAAAATTTCTGGTGTTTGGGTATCTTTCCTACTACTATACTTTGAAAGAGAGAAATGGGGTGGGGGGGCGCATTTTTCAAGTTACAGTTTATCTAGTAAGGTATACACCAAACCGCAAAGCATTCAAACATTACTAAATTCTGAGTTCATCCTTGAAATGCTCTAAAATACATAAATTTATGGTTTGAAACAGTCCTTCACATTGACTGACTTTTTTATATACACAGGACATGCGGGGGACCAAGGCTCTCTGGAATTATGCAAAGAAAGCCCAGAGTCTACCTTAACTACAAAGTGAGCTTTCACCAAAAGGAGGATTTCATTTTAAAGTCTCAGCCCCATTTTAAAATGCAAAGAATAACTTAGCTCCAAGCATTCATATTTATGTCCAAACCTAGTCTTATTAAAGCAATTTAATAATGATAAACATTTAAAATAAATCTTCTAATGCGACATTTAAGTGTTCAAAGATACCCCAATATGCTTCTCAGAGAACTGCGAACTGCGTTCATTCGTGCTCAAAAGGATTTTGTTTACCTGCCAACCAAATGCCCACATATCTCATCATAAAAATCCTTAAATGAGGTCAACTATGTCAACTAATCATTAAGAATAATCTAAGTCCCAATTTTGCATCAAAAGTATTTACAAGTTATTATTCCCCAAAGGTTTTAAGAATGTGCCAATAAAAGTGCACAATATTTTGTATTTTGTATGACTCAGTCACATGCACAATGAAAGTGCTTTCTCAACGCACAATTAGAAATATTCCAGAATATCAAAACTAAAGGCTATCATTCACATGTAGGAAATGTCTAGGCATAGCATAAATTAGTTTTTAAAGAAAAAAACAGTATGCCCTTATAAATCATGATGTTGCACATATCGCCATAAGCTGTGGAATATTTCAAAATAGTCAAGAGAAAACAAAAAGAATATTTTACGTATGTACTCGGTGAGAAAGTTACAGGCCAGCAATAAAAACAAACCTGAAAACCTGTTTCAAAAGCAACAGGACTTGAATCAGCATCTTCAATGTTCATCTGTTTGCAAGTAAGCCAAGTTTCAGAACCACGGAATGATGATATTTCTGGAACTACTTCTTTGAAAGGTTCACCTATAAATTTCTACTGTTATCATTCTATGACCAGGTACATGATTTGGTTAAGATGTGCCCACTTGGATTAAAATATGATGTTTGGCATTTTCTTAACAAAGTTTTTAAAAATTGCATTCATGCATATGGAGTCTATTCTTTCATTTAGAGTCTTTTTATCACTAGGCTTTACTGGACTTTCTTTAATGACAAATAACCTATTTTTTTGTTTTTAAAACTGGCTCTAAAGCTTTATAAATATTCTGGAAAGTTAAATACATTGTGAATCAATTTTTTAAAAGAAGAATTCATAAAATATATGACCCTCATTCACTATGTAGTGTACATTTTCTTTACAAACTGTTACACTAAGTAAGCATTTCTCTTAGTGGTGTTTCCAGAAGAAGGCCTACTGAATGTATCCATCACAGGGCCAAATAGGTTTTTTAAAAAAAAAAAACTTTCTTAATGTGATAATGGCTCATGAGCTGTGAGAATCCTTTAACTTTGTTAAATACCTGACTATGCCCTGGGCCTATATGCATACACTGGTATCCTCATATATGCACCATGCCAAAATATAAATTTATCTATTGAGAGCTCACTGGAGAAGTCGCTAATGTGTCTGCTAAGGTCCTTCCTCACTACAGCAGCACCACTGGTATTATCTACCAGTTCTATGTGTTGCAAACTTTTGCCAGCTAGAACTTCAGCCTTTGAATCTCAGCATTTTCACTGTAGTCATAACTCATTCAAATTATCTTACACTTTGCATCTTATCCATATGCAATTGTGAACCTTGCCAAAAGTGGTTGGAAAAGTTTCATTCCATACTTCCACAAGTTACTAAAATAGTAACTTGTGGAAGTTTGTTAGGGAAAAATAAAAAACTTTTACAATAACTGAAAGCAACTGCTATCCATTATTAATGCTAGGCCTAAATCCCAAACAGACCATTTCAACATAAAAGATATATTTAAGAGTCTTCTGAGATCAAATAGCCGGTAGATGACTGTTAGATATTGCAATAAGGAGGGATGTCGTGTGGGAAATAAATCCAGAATCTATAGAGAGAGAAAAAACTATGGATACTTTTTAGTCTTCCAGAAAGTATTCCGGATAAACCGTTATCTCCTGCTAAATGAAAGCAAGAAGTGGTAGCAGGTTTTTGTAGGGAGTGGTGAATAAACATTTTACATGAAGCATACAAACTTCACGTACATGATTAATGGTCAGATCGCAATGTACCAAAACAGTATGAAGGCTCACAGTTTTCTTCAAAAAAAAAAAAAAGCGCAAAATCACTTTGACTTCATGCTTTTGGTCAAAATAAATAAATAAATAATATATTCAAAAGGGACCAGATTTGGAGCCTTGAAGTAGCAATATTTTGCCTGGGGGTGGTGCAGACAGGGGAGGGATGGAAAGAGAGGACATGGAAAGGAGAGGAGCTGGGGCGAGAGAGCCCCACGCTCCGAGTTAAGTCGAAGGGGAAAAGTTGCCCCAGTCCTGAGCGCGGAGCGGCCCGAGTCGCGTTGCGGCGGCGGGGGGAGACGCGTCCGGCCGGGCCGCCGCTCGGGCTCGCGGCTGGGAGCCCAACTCCGCCCGGCGCGCCCCGGCCCGCGGCCCGCGGCCTCGGCTGCTCGCCGTCCTGCGCAGCGTGGGCTCGTCCCGGCACGGAAACTTTCGCTCGGGAAAGCCAGCGGGCGACAGGCGGCGAGGACGCAGGCTCCACCCGGCCGACGCGGTGGGACGCGCGGCCCCGCAGCCCCGCAGTCCCGCTCCGCGGATCCCCGGGGCCGGCTCGCCGCCGCCCGCCCGGGTCCGAGGGGCGCTGTCCCGGCCGGGGCCCGGGGCGCTGGCCCGCGTCCTTCCCGCGGCCGGACCCCAAAGGCTGACAAAGAATAAACAAAAGTAAGAGTTTGGGGCGGCTGCGGCGGCGCGGGCTCCGCGGGCGGGCCGCGGGCGCGGGGACCCGAGTGCTCCCGCAGCCGGGGGTGCAGCGGCCCCGAGCGTGCGGGGCGTGCGGGGGGCTCCGTCGGCGGCCCCCTCCCCGGGCGCCGCGGAACTACAGAAACCGGCCTCGCGCCTGCAGAAACGCTGAGTCCAGATTTCAGCGTGACATGGGCTGCAACCCTGCCGAAACACGTGCGGGGCGTCCGAAAACACCACCGTTCCGCAGTCAATCGCCCCGATATTAATTAACGCATTAATAAGAGGGCGCCATTAGCCATGTGCCCACACAAATGGCCGTGCAAGAGGAATGCACCCGCATGGAAACAAAGTTACTTTCTTAAAGCTGTATTTCTCCCCCCCCCCCCAACGAGCACACGCGCGCACACATACACACACACACACACACAGAAACACGCGCAGATATGGGCACACCCCGGGACACATGCCTCGGGCCCTGCTAGTGCGGGGTCCCCGGCACCCCCGGCCCGGCCCCAGGTCTGCCCCCGCCATCCCGACCCCCCCTCCGCATCCAAACAGCTGCTTACCTGGGTGAGACAGAGCGGAGAATACATCACTGCCGGGCGGTGGGGTGTGCGTGTGCGTCTGGTGTGTGCGGTTTGGAGGTGTGCGTGAGTGCGGGTGAGAAAGGAGAAAGAGGGAGAGAGGAGGAGAGAGAGAAGGGGGGAGAAAAAAAAAATCAAGCCTGCTTCTTGCGTTCACATTTCCAACTCGGCTCAACTGCAGCCAGCCAGCGCTATTGCCGCTCCATGAGCTGAACTTTAACCCCGCCTAGAGTTTCCCTACACTCCACTATACATGTCTACTGTACGCGGGCGTTAAAGGCATAGCGCACCCTTTCCCGCTCCCGCGCCCGCCGGCCGGGTGCCCGCGAGCTGCCCGCGCGCCCGCCTCCGCCTCCGCTCTGCACCGCACCGCACGGCCGCCGCCCGCTCGCGCCGCCGCCGGTGTGGAGGGGGGGCGTGGGGGAGGGGGCGGCTGCGGCGCCGCGCGGCCAGCCGGGTCCCGAGCCTCCGCGGCCGCTCGCGCTCGCTCCTCGCTCGCTCCCTCTCTTGCTCCCTGGCTGGCTCGCTCGCTCGCTCGCTCGGCCCCCCCTCGCCCCCCCCCCCCCCGTCCCCGCTCAGCGCATTACTGGGTAACGCAGTGAGGAGCAGTTACAGTCTGTACTCCCGGGCAGCTATAGGCTGCCACAGGATGTGCTTAAGCAAACAAAACTACTTTTCCTCGTCCCCATCCCCCAACCCCCGCCGCAGACCTTCGCGGACCTCGGTGGAGGACTTGGGCAACTTTGCCAGGTTGCCCTGCACCCCTCGATTCACTGCGTGGGCACGCAGAGAACCGCGGAGAAAGCCGAGCGGGGTGGGGGGAGGGGGGCTGCAGATTTGCATGTATGCAAATTTAAAAGAATCAGACCTCCTAGGTAACTTTTTTTCCCTTCTGAAATGCGGTACGGCTCAAAGCATTGTAAGCTCTCCAACGAAGCTTTTTGTGGGAATAGATCGTCGGCAGAGGTAATTATGCACAAAATCCTGCAAACTTTGTGCAGCTTCAGTCCTATGGCCTCCAGAACCGGGGACGGTGGGGGGAATTTTCACAAGGAAGATTCACCGGATTTGGGGGCTGGGGTGGGGGGGTTGTCTGGAGAAAGGGAGGCGGAGATTAACGAGCATTCTCCCTCCCAGGACTGTAACTAGTGGGTTTGAACACAGACGCCATAGAAAAAGTTCTATCACGTTCAGAAACAACAGTGGTTTAGCTGTGACATCTTTTTCTTTTTAGGAGGGGAAAAAAAAAAACGTGAAAGGGATGTCCCCTCAGGGAAGGGAGATATTCTCGTCCACAAACGCGTGCCCAGAACTGGACACAGGCCTGTCATTACCGTCCCTGTTCCCGGGACACCTCTGGAAGGGTGCCTTTTAAGAATCCCCTCTTTTTCCCTCCCCCAGGTAATAGTTCTTAAAATGGAAAAGAGCTTCCTGCAATTATTTTAGGTTTGCTAAAGTATTGTTTTGGCAGAAAAGGGGGGTGGTTTTTAGGGTTTGGCAAGTTGCCAATAAGCCTGCTTTTCCAGTTTTTTTTTTTGTTTTTTTTTTTTAAACCTCATATTTTCTCTCTAGGCTCTCCTCACTGCTGGGAAAGGGGGGGAAAAAAGGTATACCTCCTTCCTCCAAACCCCCATGCCATCTCTTCTCATCTCCCTCACTCTAGTTTGCAGCCTTCTGCGTTTTCTAGTCCTCAAAATTCCAAAAGGGAAGACGACTATATAACGATGAAAGGCTCTAGCACACAGGGGAATGTGCACCTTGGTGGAGGTTGCCCATCTAGAGAGCCTCTGAAAAGAGGAAATTCCTGTAGGAATGCCCACTCTGCATGTGTGGATGAGATGACATGTAAAGGCCACTCTCATTCAGACTCTTCCCCCACCCCACTCTCTCTTTTTTTTTTTTTTTTTGAAGTAAGGGGCAAGAAATATGCTCCTGGAGAAAAGAAAATGAAGTCCTCAAATAATCTGCATCTTTCTAACGTGATTTTATGCTTTTTCTCCAGTTACTTAATAGCCAAAATAATTCCTGGCTTCTCAGGAGACCATTTTCACACGCCCCCGCTTCTAAATATCCTTGGAAATCTCTCAGGTTATTTATTAAGGGGTGAGGGGAAATAATGACTTAAAACCTTAATGAAAGAGCCCCGTTTTCCCAAACGACACAACTGCTTTTTTTCCTTGCTTCCTCTTAGATTTCAGTAGGAGAAAAACGTCCTAAAAGGCAAGCCGAGTTACAGAGACAACATTCCTGGCCAGGAGAACCCTTGCTGGGATCTATAACTTCAACGCGCTCCAAGTTTCCTCGATAGAAGTTTCTGGCTGACAGTTCCAACATGTAACTGAGGCAGAGTGAAGAAGTTATTGTTCCGAGTGTGTACTCTTGGGAAGCTCTCTTCCAGAGAAGATTAAAATCTTTCTTTTGGTGTATTAAAAGATAGACCTCACATCTGCCACTTCCCAAAACAGCAAAGATTCTGACTTTTAATTGAATCTCAAGAAAAAGGAAAAGGGTTTTTTTAAAAGAGCACTGGCACGTCGCCCTGGTTTTTGTTGTTGCTGTTTTTTTTTTTTTTTTTAAATGGGGAAAAGTAATTTAATGCTGATATTTCTACTTTAAGAACTTCTTTTGTTGCAGCAGTGGATGTGCCCGCGATTTCCAGCTTTCTGCGGTTAGCAATATTATCTTAAGTAACTTTTGGCGCCCTTCGTAAGACTTTTGGATATGGGACGATTGTTTGCGCCCTCTAGGCAAGGGCTGGATCCAAGTTCAGCACCAAAGCCCTTCACATCCGCTCCTGCTTTCCCTGCTATCTCCGCCAGCTCCCGCTCCCTCCCCCGCGGGAGGGCGGTGGGGTGGAGAGGCGGGGGAAGCTCTACGAAGCTCAGCTCCAACTGCAGCATTTGGAAACCGGACCGAGAAAAATACAGTAGAAGAGTTACAGTTACAGAGAGGCTTCTGGTAACTTTCTCTCCAACAGGCATAAATTTAAACACACACACAAAGAAACAGATGTTCCTCAAAGGGCAGTCTGGGGGTAAAAAACATTTCCAACTCTCTCCCCTGGTCCCAAGTTACAAAAGTAAATCCTTGTCCAGAGTTCAGAAAGATACTGAGACCCTTGAAAGAGAACAGGGATGAAGGGTGAAGGGAAGGAAGAAAGGATAGTGGAGAGAACAGTATAGAAAACACAGGTGAAGTACAGAAACTAGTTTACTGCAATCATATAAATGACCCATTGTTAGGAAGGATAAACCCCTTATTGGAAATAACCACTCCAATCATTTATTTTGCAAGTGCTAGGAGGCTGCCTTGAAATGGGATTGTCTCTGTGCAAAGGAGGCTCCTGTCATGCTCTCTGCTATCCATATTCTTCCTGGCACAGAGCCCAGCCTTGCATTTGCTGTGTTTTATTTGCAGAAATGTTACCTTGCCAGTTTTAGTGAAATCCTCTTAGATATATAAATTACGTCAATAAGGATTCACTTATATGTACATCTCGAATACCTCTCATTTTGGAGGTTACTTAATAGGAAGATCTTGTTAATATGATTTAGATTTTAATGTACAAAGCAGTGAAGATAAAATTGGGGTTCAGAAGTGACAATGCCATTTACTATAGTTCTTACCAAGACTAACTTTATTACTCACATTTCCCAAGGTTTTCCTTCTCTAGTTTTTTGACCCGCAGTCACTTGTGTGCAGATTTTTCTTATATGCATATATTCCTAAATTGAATCATGTTGCTGAGCTGAGCATCTAAGCAGATTCTTACATCAGATTTCCAGGCCAGATTTGATTAGAAGGCCTAAAGCCTTGGGAAATAGCTGGATGGGAGTTTAAGCCAAAGATGGGAAAGAGCCTCTATTATTTTCCATTCACTTCCCTACAGAATTAGGTGTCTACACTGCTCAGAGGGAAGGAAAAATGGATATATTTTAGTCAGAGGCTGCCAGTTACTGTCTCCAAGACAAGCTGCTGCCGTTGGTTTCCACAGGATTGGTGTCAAAGACTTGTTCAAGAGGCCAGACTCCAGCAGAGAGTTAGCAAGTCAGCAATCTTCCACACACACCCTCCACAGGGGTTGTTGTGGTAACAAGAAGAAATGTGCACTTGGCCAGTCTCAATATCCTATTTGCTACTGACCATATATTAAACAGAATTCAAGAAAAGTCAAGAAAAACACTCTCCCCTTCTTCCTTTCAAATGTACAAAACAGCTGTCTGTCCACCTGTGAAACAGTCTCTCTCCTTTAAACTGTTGTGTAGAGTTCCAGAAGAGAGGCTTGCCTATTCCTTCAAAGTACCTGAAAAGCCAAAGCTTCTAAGATAAACAGAGAAAGACGTTTTGCCCTGCTAAGCATGCAATACATTACTTTCCAAAGCTCACTACAATCCCATGGTTTATCAGCCACACATTTTTAAAAGTTGAACCTCATCTTCCAGAACCGTTAACAACTTCCCTGAATTTACAAATAATCATTCATGCAAAGTTAAAGATTTCTCTAACAGAATTTTTCTAACTTTTTCTAAAAGGCAATGAAGGCTTACGATTCACGCAAAACAAAACAAAAAACCCCCCACGTTAATTAGGTTCTTTTTTTCTTCTAAAATTCAAAAACTCTTTCCTATTGTGCTTGCTAAATCCGGAAGAGCTTGTAGCTTTGACAGCTTGAACCACACCATCCCCTTCAGAGCCGCAGAGAACTTCAGATCTTCTCTGTCCCGCCCCCTCTGGCTACTGCGAACCATTGTACACCCAAGCTTGGATATGATTGGGTAAACCTTTTGTCAATCTCCCCTGTAGTCCCATTGATTAGAGGATCGAATCGTCAATTATTCTCCCGGTCCAGACATTTCTTTTCGGGTTAGGTTGACTGCTGAGGCCAGACGTCTTTTTACAGAACAGAGCACGTACAGGATTTTTTTTTTCCCCCTTTCTGGAACCGAGCAAGCGCTAGGAGGAAAAAAAAAAAAAATCTGTCAAGCTCAGCAATTTTTTCAAATCTCGGGGAGAAAAAAAAAAAGGAAACCCGGTCCTTGATGTACATAACAAAAAAAGAAAAAAAACCATCCACAAAGCTACATCTTTAAAACAAAACCATCACAATAGACATTTACCCAGCAATCACTCCAATGCATATGCAAGCTAGAGAAATTTTAAAGTCTTAGCCATTAAACAAAATCATTCTACCATTATTGTTGTTTATAAAACGCGTAGCATATAAACGCAAAATAGAAAGTTTAAAGCTGAACCACGTACCATTGCAATGTAAAAAGAGTACGTGAGAAACTGAGAAACTTTAAAATGTTCAGACGAATTGCTTCATTAGTTGTCCCCCTTTTTTTTGCATTAAAAAAGACATCTAAATAAACTTGGAACCGTTGAAAACCCGGAAGAGATTTTTTTTTAAAGCTGTTGGCCAATTGCAGGCTTCTTGGAGAATTTTTTTTTTTAACTCCAAATCAGGAGGCTTTTGCAATTGCAATGCGCGCTCTCTGCCTCTCTCACTGTCTCTCTCTCCTCTTTTGAAAGCGATCCAACCCCGGCTGGCTGGTTCTCAGATTCTCTCTGGTTTTGCCTTGTGTGCTTTGGATTGTACGAGACTTTGCAGAAGTTGCAATCGATTCGCAGTCCCTCTATCCTCTCCCTACCCCCTTGTTTATTTCCGCAATCGCTGCAATTTGCATAGTAACCACGCACGAGGCGGCGGCGGGGGCCGGGAGGGGGCAGGGAAAAGGCCTTGCCCCCTTCTCCCCTCCTCCTGTCTCTCTCCCCGCCAGTCTCCTCCTCCCCCACGGCGTGTGGCCAATAGGAGTCCCGGCATTCAGCGCAAGCTCCGGTCGGGACACCGTTCGGAAGAAAGCCCCTGTGTTACTAGGCCCGGCTCTCGGGATGGTGTTTTTGGCGCAGTAGGAGTTCCCCCGCTTGAGGACCTCGCAGCTGGTACTAGGGAGTTGTGACGATATAGTACCTTTGCCTGCGGTTGTGCGGGTTTCGCACGTTTTAATCAAGTCTGCACACCTGCTTTCTCGGTTTCTTTTTCTGTAGTCTCTCGTGAGTTATTAGGCTAGTTCAGGATGGTTAGTGAGAGATTTAACCTTTATTTGCACTGGTGTAGACCAAGAGCTAAAGATCCTCTTTGCTTCATTAAATCAAGAGAGTGCAAAATGTCACAGAGAACTCGCAATGAAATAAAGCTTCTACTCCAGATTCAGAAAGAAAAAGGCATTGGCTCTGCCCTGCAGATGGCTGAACATAAAATTGTTAGGTGGGCTCACTCAAGAATAAAGCTGTTCCTTTAAAGCAAGAGATGCAGTGAAATTCTAACTTAATTGCAAGGGTCTTGTCAATATCCTTTAAAAGGGGGGGGGGGTTCCACAAAGCTTAATACACCCCTCCACCCCCCATCCCCCCCCCCCCAAAAGAAGAGCTAAAAGACATTTCATATTTAAAGGGGAGGGGCGTTAAAACACAGTTATTGGATTATTAAGTCCTCCGTCTCACTGATCCATCTTATATCATTAATCCCGACTCTTTAAGATCATGTAATCAGGTTATTTCAATGTCAATCTTTTATGTGTTTGTTTCAAGCAACAAACAAGCCATTGGTTCAGTGGCGGTGTGTGTATGGGGTGGGGTGTCCCTTTAAGTGGAAAGCTTCACAACTGGGCTATTATTATTATTATTTTTGTTTTAAATGTGTTTGCTTTGCATCAGTTAAGTAGCTTAAAACATTTTTTGCTGAATAACTGAGTTACTGTGTGCTTAGCTTGCTTGATAAAATTTATCCAATAAGAAGTCAAGAGGAATAGGAAGCAACCTGGCAGTTGTCTGATTTTCTTAACTGTGCTTGGTGAAGTTACCTAATTAATTAATAACAGGACCTTGCACAGTTAAATTAGAGGTTAGAGAAATTTCCTATTTTATTTTGAACCACATTTTTGGCTTTAGACTTAAACACTTTACAACTAGCTAACTGATGAAGCATTGCTGGGAGGTAAAGTACTGTGGCTGCCCTTGGTATTACGCAGGATTTGCTGTTCTGGTCTGACTGATAGATTCAAATATTGTCTAGCTCTGGAAAGTCTGTGGCATTTAATCCACTGAGCATTTCCACTTGGCGTACCACTTTCACCTTAGAAACACACTTGATGAGATATAGTGGCTTAAGTAAAAAGAAAAAATAATTTTTTAAGTAATCAAAAAATTTCTAGGCCTAGTTTGGCTGGTGCTAGGCTATGTGATCTTGAGACAATTACATAACACCTATAAAATAGGACATGGACTTATTGTGAGAATGGAGGACTGTTTTGTCAAGAGCTAAGAGCCTTTGAAATGCCCAAGAGGTATCAACTTGTATTGCATTGCTCTGTAGATGCTGTGGCCTGAATAATTCCTAATGCTAAGCAAACCAGGCCTTGTCAGTAGGTGGTAACAATGAGTTTTGTGTAGTTTTGTGAGTTTTGAGTTTTGTATAATGTCTCTACTTCATTAACTTGGTCTAATGTGGTAGGTTAGCACCAGTCCCAAAGTAACCTTTTATATCTTCGTCTAGTCAACAACAACACAGTATAGGCTTTGGAATCCAATTTAGGTGTTAATGTTGGTCCTACTATGTGTGGTGGTGGTGGTTCAGTTGCTAAGTTATATCTGACTCTGTGACCCCATGAACTGCAGCCCACCAAACTCCTCTGTCCATGGGATTTCTCAGGTAAGAATACTGAAGTGGGCTGCCATTTTCTCTTCTAGGGGATCTTCCTGACCCAGGGATTGAACCTGCGTCTCCTGAATTGCAGGCAGTCTCCTGCAATGCAAGTGGATTCTTTACCACTGAGCCACCAGGTAAGTTCCTACTATGTGACTCCAGGCACATTATTTAACCTCAGTAAGCTTTAGATCCTGCCTTTGAAAAATGGTACATATTCAGATAACATGTGTAAATTACTGAGTACACTATGTGTAGTCAATAAAGATAGCTATAATAATACTGTTACTGTTTAATATGTATAATGTCCTAGGTGAGCTTTCCAGGTGGCTCAGTGGTAAAGAGTCTGCCTGCAAATGCAGGAGATGCAGGAGAGACAAGTTCGATCCCTGGGACAGGAAGATTTCCTGGAGGAGGAAATGGAAACCTACTCCAGGATTTTTGCCTGGGAAATCCCATGGACACAGGAGCCTGATGGGCTACAGTTCATAGGGTTGCAAAGAGTCGAACATGACTGAGTGTGTGCACACACACACTCTCACACACACACACACACACACATATTCTAGGTACACTGAATGTGCCAAAAGCTAAGGAAACAGAGAATAAGATATTATCCCTGCCTCCAAGAAGCTTTCTGTCCAATGGCAGAGACAAGACATAAAGGTAAATAACAATATAGTAAGTGCTATCTCTAACTTAGATATACATAAAGGACAGTAGGAATACAGATGACTGATCTTGTTTGGATGTACAGATTAAAAAGCTAAAAAAAAGTGACATTAGTGTTGGGCTAAAAGTATGCATTTGTCAGGTGAACAATTGAGGGACAGAGTACTCCTGTCTAGGAAAGCATGGTGATATCAGTGTATGCAATGGGCCAGAGAATGGGGTGAGGATCGACTGTGACTCATTGCACTAGCTAGTGTTAGCTTGTGTTACAGTAACTAGAGATGTAGTTGGTAAAGCAGACTGAGGCAAGATGGTGGAGAGCATTATGAGTTTTGCTTGAGGGACTGGGGAGGCCTCAAAGGTATTTAACCAAAAGATAGGCAAGATAAGACGTGCAAGTTAGAAAGATCATGGTAGCAGTGGAGGCAAAGAGACCAGTTAAAACAAGGTGAGAGAAGATGAAGTCTTGAATTATAGCACAGCAGAAATGAATGAGCAAGAGAGAAAAGGAAGGAAGAGAAGAGGGTAGGAGAGAGGCGTGGAAGCAAGGGAGAGACACATCATTGACTTTCATTTCAGGGACTTTGATCAATAGGAACAACATAAGAGTGCAGTGTTTCCACACTCTTCCCAAAGTCCAGATATCCACATTATGTATAATAAGATCTGTTAGTGAAAGGAGCGCTTCTTGCCCCGCAAACTGCCACTTCTATATCCTTAAACCTACAATATTAAATAATTTAAAAATAATAACAGTAACCATACTAATAGCTCACATAGATTGACTGTTTATTCTCTATTAGCTCTTTCCACTCCCTGAATTTGGATTCTAGTAACTTCAGCCCCATTGAAAAACAGCTGTACATTAAATAGGGTGGTTTTGAGTTGTCAACCCATTTTAGAGCCTCATGTTTCCACATAGGCTGGCTTTATGCCTTGAAAATAGTAGGCTCTTCCAGGAATTTTGCTTTGTTGACCCAAATAAAAACCTAATCCTCTTGCAGGGCATTGATATGGAGACTAGAACATCAGTCTTACAGAATAGAAACATAATTCAGAATCACTATATTTTTCTAATAATAACTTTAAATTTCTGTAGTAAATTGAATGTTGAACACAAAGGTATACTTCACATTTTCTTGATTTGCTTGGGTAAATCCTAGATCATCCAAAGAACTTTTTAGGGTAAGTAATGAACACTGGCATTTAGAGGTCTAACATGGCAATGTAAAGGATAATAAATAACACAGCAGTATAAAGGATAAATACTAGAAGCAAATTTAAATCTAGGATTTGAAGAGGCTTCCAAATAAGCAAGTTGTGGCAGTCTACTCTCCCCCTGCTAAATCTGTTCTCTACTTTTGGATACATAGATGAACAATTAGAGTCTATATTTTCCAGCCTCCATTTCCGATAGGCATGACACATGATTAAGTTCTTCTCAATAGGATGGAAGCAGGATAGCTGAGTGCAAGTTCCATGTTACTTGCTTAAAAGAAATTTGTTTTAAATTTTTGGCCTTTCTAAGGGCTTCCATGAAGCCCTGTTAGAGACCAAACTTCAATGACAAAGACCAGGACTGAGCCCTCGGAGACAAAAGAGTGGCAAGATGGAAGGACCTTGGTCCCTAAGTGATCTCAGGGAGCAAAGTTGCTCCTGCAGCCTAGATCATATTTAAACTTCTGGTTCTGAGGACTCTGATATAGCAGCCTAGCATTTACTACAACTAATAATCAAGATTATAAAATAATCTCATGAGATCTTTGGATAATTTTCTCTATAAAGATGTTATGGTTTTTCCCCAATTTAGTACAGATTACATTTGTTTTTATTATCAGCCTTCTTTTCCAGACTCTCCTCCTGCCTCAACTCTCTCTGTGACCTGCTCATCCCATACACATTGAACAACCCGTCTCCTCTCATCATTTTCTGAACACAGCATACATGTTCATTCCTCTCTTCCTTTGTCTGTGTGCTTTTTTTCTGTCCAGAAATCCCTTAAAAAATGAGTTTTACTCGTTTTTTCAAGAACCAAATTCTACTTCCCAACTCCCCTGGCAGAATCCATGCATCCCTCCAGCATGATCTCCAGTGTCTTAGGACAGCTCTTATCTCCAGCTGTCTTTAGGACAGCTCTCTTCACATTGTATATACATTTGTATAAAAGTGTTAGTCACTCAGTCATGTCTGACTCTTTGCATTTCAAGGACTATAGCTCACCAGATTTATCTAACCATGGAATTCTACAGGCAACAGTATTGGAGTGGGTAGCCATTACCTTCTCTGGGGAATCTTCCAGACCCAGGGATTGAACCCAGGTCTCCCAAATTGCAGGCAGATTGTTTACTGTCTGAGCCACCAAGGAAGACCCATCAATTTGTATATCAATTATTTATTTGTCCTTTTGTCTGCTAGACTATGAGCTCCTTGGAAGTGCCACGACTTCAGACCTTCTTGGATTCCTATAAGCAAAGTGCCATAGTAGATCCTCAATGAATGTTGGGTGAATTCACATGTGAATGAACAGATGAACAAATGGTTAGCATTCCAACCTTTCAGTCTGATAAAACACAAGGTCAGGAGCATGGCTGATACAGGACATGGCATTATCACTGGATGGAAATTTTAAATAATAAAATAGTAGGACATTGAGTTTGCTTATCACAGACCTTCCACACATATTCTCACCTTTATAATTCCTCCTGGCTGGGGCAGCCATTGTCATTCTAACCACACAACTGAGGAAACTTAGGCTCAGGAAACTGTAGAGGTTACTCAAGGTCATTCACACTGCGAGTGGTTGAAAACAGTGCAATTCATTTAGCATTCTTCCCCAAAGCTCTAGCTATGTTTTCTAACTTAGGAAAAAGTTCAGGCTTCAATTTTTTTTAAGTACTAGTGGGCTCTAATCGTAATCAAAGGCAAACACGTGGATCCATTGTTAAAAAAATAAAAAAGCTTTATTGAGATATAATTGATATACAAAGAACTGCACATATTTAATGTATACAGTTTGATGAGCTTGGACATATACCAACACCAATGATCGATCACCACAATCAAGGTAATAGATATATCCGACACCTCTCAGAGTTTCCTTGTGCCCCCCCACTTTTGTTTGTGGTATGAACATTTACTTTGAGGTCTAACCTCTTAAATCTTGAAGAGCACAGTACAGTATTGTTAACTATATGCACTGTATTGTACAAATCTCTAGAACGTATTCGTCTACCATAGCTGAAACTTAACGCCCACTGAATAACAGCTCCTCGTTTCCCCCACCCTAGACCCACCCTTCTTATTCCCAGGTGGCTCAGTGGTACAGAGTCTCCCTGCCAAGGCAGGAGACACAAGTTCAATCCCTGGGTTGGGAGGATCCCCTGGAGGAGGAACATGGCAACCCACTCCAGTACTCTTGCCTAGGGAATCCTATGGACAGAGGAGCCTGGCAGGCTACAGCCTGTGGGGTTGCCAAGGAGTTGGACATGACTGAGCAGTTGAGCACACATGCAATTGAGCACCACGGATACACATTGTGATAAACTGCAGAAATCCCTCAATACCAAAGATGATGTCGCACAGTTGAGCTGCTAGGCTAGCCAGAGAGGGGAAATCTGTGTCATAACTAAAGTGAAGGTAGCAAAGTCCCCAGTTCACAGAAGGAGAGGTGAAGGGGGACTCAGAAGTCTCCAGCCACCAAGCTTTACAGATGATAAAACTGAAACCAGCCGAGTGAAGCTCATGGTCTTAGAGCTGGTAAAGAATTCATCCCCAGTTCAGTGCCAGTTTCATTACATCATGCAAAGGATATTTTGCAGGAATGGGAAAGGAGTGAATAACTAGCTCTGATATCAAAGTTGAAAAGAGGCCTGGGAAAGTGAAGAAATACTGCTCTTGAATCTGATAGGAGAAAGAAAACGGTTAATTATCTAAATCGAATGGACGACTATAAAATCCAGGCGGGTACCTAAAAGATTTACCTAAACGTGTTCAGACAGTTCAGTGATAATTTTCAGGAAAAATAAACGCGGGTGGGGTGAGAGCAGCTGTTTAGAACTGCAAATTCATGTGAAGAGCTATGAATGGATCTGGTTCTCTAGTCTCTGCTCTTTGTGGCCTTAGACAGTTCAACCTCTCCCTCTGGCTTCCTTCTCTGAAAATGTTTAAGTATCACCAGCCCTGCTTACACACTGAAGTTTTGTGAGGATTCAATGAAATCATGAGTGTGAAACTGTACAAAAATTTAGGTTTCTGTTCTATGAAGGCCCTGTACCACCAACCGTGGTTTATCATATAGCACAGAATAAAGAACATGGATATGTAGTTGGTCGTATTTATCCTGACTCTATTCAGAAATGTTTTTGAGTGGGGATGTGTGTGTGTATCTCTGTCTATTTATCTCTGTCTAATTATATGTAGACACACACATATAGCCATATATATATATATATATATATATCTCCAAAGTGAGTGAAAGTCATTCAGTCATGTCTGATTCTTTGTGACCCCATGGACTGTAGCCCACCAGGCTCCTCTGTCCATGGAATTCTTCAGGCAAGGATACTGGAGTGGGTTGTCATTTCCTTCTCCAGAGGATCTTCCCCACTCAGGGATCAAACCCAGGTATCCTGCATTGTAGGCAGCTTCTTTACCATCTAAGTCACCAGGGAAGCCCATATATATATATATATATATATATATATATATATATATATATGGAGAGAGAGAGAGAGAGAGAGACTATTAACATAGAAATACGGTAAAGTCAAGGCCAAAGTTAGTATCCAGAATACATACAGTGAGACTCCACGTACTTTTGTAGGGTTGACTTGCAATTTCAACTTTGAGTTTCCTTATCCTCAATTTAAAAAAGAAAAGGTAAAAACATGTGAAATATGTAATATTCATATCATTATAAAATACAAATTCAAGAAAAGTTATTCAAAAGCAACACAGACATTCTGAGGTCTGCAAAATTTTAACACACACTCTCACCACCAGCATCACCACCACTGCCATACATGTACACAAACCAGAATTGTGAAGAGGACAAGCGTCACTGTGAGACACAGAACCATGTACTCAATCCCTGGGTGAGATTCCAGCCAGCATAAGGACAGAGGGAGTGTGCTTCTTCTAAAACGACTAATTTAGGAACTCCTCAACTATAGCTTGAGTGCCCTGGGCTAGTGGAACTTGTGCTCTGGATACTGCTAAATTAGGATATACCTGGTCTGACATCAGTGTCTATAGGTCTAGAACATCAGTGACAAAGAAAGGAGAAAACCAATTGAGGTTGACCCCTTTAGGATGGGGTTTTTCTTTTCTTCTTCTTCTTTTTTTTTTTTTTTTCTAAACTCACAGTTTTCAGAATCTTAGTACCCAGACCAGGAATCAAACCCACATCCCCTGCAGTGGACCACCAGGGAAGTCCTAACCCTAGGGTTTTTTACACTTGCTCTTAAGATAACATCCCATTCCCCCCCAGGATAGTATGGATAGGAAGGAAATAGAAACTGGACAATCCAGTTGGCATGGACACTGAGTTCAGTCTCCCTTCCATCCTCTGTCCCTGCAGAGCTCTCCAGCCTCTCTTGACCTTTCTTTCTCTTTCATAAAGTGACTTAAAACTGGGATCAGCAAAGGGAACTCCAGCAAAGAAATGTATAGAGTTGGAGTGGTTGTTATTATGTTGGATACACTAGCAGTAATAAGTAGGTGACTTGCTTCAAAGTGCAGTTAATAGGCCAAGAATCAGGATTATGAATTAACCAAAAACATCACAGAAAAAAAAAAAAAAGCCTGTGTGCATCAAGGGTGGGGAGATAGGGTACAATCTGACACTGTACTGGTATGTCCCTTAGGAAAATGGCAATCTTTTTTAAAAGGTAATTGTGGTAAAACATATAACATTTATCATTTTATCCATTTTATAATGTACAGTTCAGTAGCATTAAGTATATGCACATTATTGTGCAACCCTTATCATTATACATCACTAGGATTTTTTCATCATTCCAAACGGAAGCTGTGTATCCGTTGAATAGTAACTCCCTATTCCCTTCTCCCCACAGTCCCTAACAAGCACTGTTTTACTTTCTGCCTCTATGAACTTGACTACTCTAGGAGTCTTATATAAGAATAATGATTCAGTTTTTGTACGTTTGTGAGTGGCTTCTTTCACTTAGCATAATGTCTTTAAAATTCATGCGTGGTCCTGCATGTATAAGATTTTCCTTCCTTTTTCAGGCTGAATAATATTCCACTGTAAGTATGTACCATATTTTATTTTATCTGTTCATCCATCGATGGAAACTTGGATTGTTTCCACCTTTTGGTTTTTGTGAATAATGCTGCTAAGAACATGGTGTATAAATTTCTGTTTGAGTCCCTGCTTTCCATGCTTTTGGGTATATACTCAGAATTGTTGAATCATATAGTAATTCTATTTTTAATTTTTTGAGGAGGAAATGGGAATTTTAGTTTGTCTTTGGGGAAAAATTGAACAAATTATTTAATGACAGCTCATTTACAGAGTTGCTTTCATGAGCATCACAAATCTTGGATTCTGTTCTCACTTCTCCTATTAGCTATGTAATCTTTAAAGTCTCTTGAATTTTCAGTACCACTCTCAGTTTGCTCATTTGAAAAAAGATGTTTTTTAAATTAGTTGATATCTAAGGTCCTTTGAAATTCTAAAAGTCTCTAATTCTGCATATTCTCTTTGGTATATGAGTTCATCCATTCTTTTCTTCATTCATTTTGGAAATGCTTTTTGAATGTCAGAGCAGGTTTGTTTGGGTTTTTTTCCTCTCTCTGTCTCTCAAAGATAAATAGGAGTTATCCAAGGGGAATGGGAATGGGGAGAAGGAAGGCTGGGGTAATAGTTGAAAGAAGAAATAAAATGGACTGTGAACTAGTGGAAAGGCAGGTACCAAGAGAAGGCTGAAGGGGTAAATTATGGGTCAGAACTCTTTAGGCAGAGTGACCGACTTTTAAGATTTTGCACTTTATCCTGACATTAATGGGGAGCTATTGAAGGGTTTAAAGAAGGCAGTAACAAGATCAGTCTTTGTTTTAGAAAATCACACTGACCAATAACAATGTGGAGAATGGACTATAGGTGTTCAAAACAAGTTACCTATTCTTTCTCTTCTTTGTTGTGTTTTTCTTTGACAGTGGGAAAATTAGTCAAGATGTCCCAGAACCTAATTTGGAACAAAAGACATTTAGATCAAACTTATTTCATCCTGGTAAACAATACTGTACTGAACTTCTCCTTGCACTGAAAAGTATTTGTCCACTGTTTCCCCTGAACCATGAAAACTACTCATCATGTAGTGTCTTCAGGTCATTAGCTTGCCAATTAATATTATAGGACTATGACATTAAAGAAATTTTTAAAGATGTTCTGATCAGGAATTATTATCCTTTTATTTACAATGTTAAAAAAATTAAATATCACCATATTAATATCGCTCATATATTTCATGAGAAAACTTTAGAAAACTCATATTTAATTAAGTGGAGTTTTTCCTTAATTGGGATGCAAATAGTCTACTTCTGGCTTTATATAATATTCTTTATATAAATAATGTAGTATTCTAAAATCATAAAAATACACAGTGATGCTGTTTTCCTTTTTTTATATACCTCATTTTCTTCACTCTGAAAGTTATATGTTGTGCTGCATCAGCAGATTGTATACCTATGAAGACAACGAATGATCCCTGAAGGCCATTATTTTTAATGGGTGAAGAAAAGGAGTTCTTAGATCTTAGTTCTATCTTAGATCACACAGATGCAAAACAAATTGTTTGGTAAAATTCTCTGAGTTTTAATATGCAAGAATAATGCCTTGGTTTACTGCAGATATTAAGATTCATTCAATCACTCATGCCTTGTTTAGTAAAGTAATGCCGGAAAGAATGGCATTTGCCTTCAATAAATTTTGGCAGTTTGGCATAATTTTTACTTTGTGTTAAAGAAAACCAAAATGAGAGCAAGGAGAACCAATTATAAAGAGTGCTTTAGTCTGGCGAGGATGCTTGAAATGGCCAGCTTGTAGCAAGCAGGGCCAGGCCAAGAGCCGAGAAATTAAAGTTTGTATGGTACGTGGTATGTTTTTGGTATATTGAAAAAAGAAGTGCTTCAAGAAAGAAGCCAAAGAATGGTAAGTGTTTCTGGTTTTAACATTATTCCTGTTAGTTTGCTAGCCCGCCCAAGAGCTATGAAGTTAACAATAAATCAAATATATTTTGTCACGAGATAGCACATAGAAACAAATTATTTTCTGCCAAAGTATTTCTACTAACCCTATCCACTCCCCAAATTTACACTTACTGTCAAAAATTAAGAGTTATCAAATAAATTCAAGGTTGGGAAACATTTATGGGATGCCGCGGTATCCTGGCACTCTGTTATGTTCTAGGAACTCAGGACAAGTAAGTGATGATCTGGTCTTCAAAGAGGCAAGTGACTCTTGGCAAGACTGGGTTACTTTATTTGCCAGAAGGCCAGAGCAGAATACCTTCTCCAGGTCATTCAAAACATATGACACATGACATTGTACCAAATAACAAAGCATATCCTACCTCACTGCTCTCCTTCCAAACCTAATCCTTATGTTAGTAGAACTAACTTTTGAAAGCCTCTATTTGAATATCAGATTGCAGTAAACCCTACATTCTTATGTGGAAGCATAGTATTTGAGTAAGCCCTAAAAACATAATATGCATGACACTTGCTTCAAAGTGTATTAAAAACATAACAATTCATGTTCAGTTTAGTTTCTAAAAGTCAAAATTTGAGAATACAGTTGGATTTTATATTACAGATAGTTGAAAGAAAGACTCATTGCAAGGTCAATATCAGTACTTGTTAAAATACTATTTGAATTTGGGGGGAGGGTGTAGTGTGACCAGGAGAACAGTTTTTCTCAGTGGATAACAGTGACACAGACACCTGTTATTTCCCCAGCTAAGTGTTAATTGGAAAGGCTTATAAAAACTCATCCTCCTTGTTTTTCTTTTGTAAATTTGAATGTAAATAATGACTCAAATACATAATTTAACAAGTATTGTTACTGCTGTGATATTGTTACTTGATCACTCCAGTTGTCTCAATTTGCTCATGTCCTTTGCTTTAATTTTTCTTAAAAAAAATGTATGATATAACATTACTTTCTATTTGTCTTAATGAATGTGCTAGGTACAATAGTAATAGACTTCCATGAACTGTAGATAAAATAGTTAGAATTAATTTTGACATCAAAAACAAAACCAGACAAATAAAAAAACTTTCTGTTCTCACAGTTCATGATATGAAAGTTTAACATAACAATCTAAATTGAAAATTAAAAAGCACTTCACTGATAGAGCAATCCCACAGTCCCATTATGAGAAAATCTGAAGTTTTTCACTATCAGAAATAGTTGCTTTGAAAATAAAAACATGATCAACTAAGAAAACACCATAATTAATGCAAATAGTGTTCAGATATTTACTATTTTCATCAAAGGAGGTGCCTGTTGACTTTAGTTCTAAAGCAGCAACACATTAAGAATTTTATTAATTTTTCCTATAACATATAAGAGAGCTTGATTTGTGATTTTTCCCCTTTAGAAAAAAATTTAAAAAGTTTGATACCACAAAAGTTCTAAAAAGCTAACTCTCCTGCCTGAATAGGGTCTCTGTAAATGGTGAATCAAGGTTGTACAGAAGAATATTAATCACAAAAAGTATTAATTAAGATAAACTTTAGGGATGCATTTCCCAAGTTTACAGCCCTGCCTAATGGCTAACAAAGACTTCTTTATTTGTTAGTTTTCATACATCCATGTCCATGTGTGAACCAATACATTTTGGTCTATCACTTTTATAGTTATAAATCAGACTCATGCCCAACTCAGAGGCCCCAAAATCCGGGTCTTTAAGAAAAAAGGACAGTGGCGGTGTTGCTGCCTGGGAGAGTGTGGGCTTCCTCTGGGTTGCTAGGCCGCTTTTCTGTGGACCTAGATGTATAACCTACTTTCATTTGTCTCTAACGACTGAATTAAAACACTCATTTATCTCCAAGTCATTATAACGTAGAAACTGTGCACTGTCTACACATCACGGGCTGTGAAACAGCAGCCGGAACACATGACAGACTCAGTATGTTTGAAATGTTGGAGCAAATGGGGTGGTTGGTTTTGAATTCATTTGCACTCATTTTTACTACTTGAGACACGCTCATTAAAAAGCTGTATTTCAACTATGTTATATGCTCCCATTTAACTGAGCTGGATTTTCTCAGCACTGCTGCCTCTGACTTTTTAATTTGCTTTGAACAGGAGTATTCTTCCAAGTCGTGGACAATTCAGGCAGACTTTATCAGGTAAAGCCAAGTCTTCCGCTTTGCCTCTGCCTTCCACCCTGCTCCCGGGACCCACAAGTTGGGATTGCAGCTAAAGATGGGAACTGCAGATCCCAAACCGGAGGGCTGAATCACGCTCACTTTCTTCAGGGCAGCTGCTCACTGGCATTCTGCTCTGCACTTAAACCCTTTAAAGCTACAAGCAAACTTTGGGAAAGTTACATCACCGTAAACAAAAACACAGTTGCTTAAGTTATTATTATGCAACATTGTGTGATTACACATCGACACCGCAATTATTTTCCCAATCTGGCAAATACGACCCGCTTTGCAGCTTCAGGGGAAAGTAAAAATCCGGGATAAATAGGTCCATGCCACCTTCAGGAATGGAAAAGGTTTCCCACCCTCTGGAGAGACACTTAGGTTTTATCCTGCAAACAAAGTGGGACGCCAAACCGTCTCTCAAGTCTTTCGAACCCCACATTTTAAATGTAAATGATTGGTCTGGGGTGATCCATGTGCTCGGAAGAGCAATACAATCACGAGCACGTGAAATTCTGGATGTGCTTTTTAAAAACTCCCAGGCATCAGTACACATCTGGTAACTAATTTATTAATTAGCCTTCCCACCCGCCTTCCCCTCCGCAAAAGTCTGGGTAACCACTGGGCAGTGTCTGCAGCCCAGGTGAGCTCTACAGGTCGGGTCGGAGATTGCCCCCACCCCCACCCTGCCGCTGTGCAACCTTTGCAAGGCTGGGTGTCTAAGCAGAAGACAAATCAAACATGTTCCGGATACGTTTTATTAAAAATTTGAAACCAGATAAGATAAAAAGGGTCAGTTTGTCAAAAGAAAAAGCAAAACAAAAAAGGTAACTACTTGTCGAAAGAAAAGAGTGAGAGCGAGGACAAATGACCCGCGCAAGTGCATATGACCATTTTTCTCCCTAGGCTGCCTCAGAGCAGAAAGAGGATGGGGGCGAGGGAGGGAGGGATGGAAGGAAGAAAGAGGATTTCGAGCATCATCTCCCAGTCTGCAAAGGTCTGGCCTCCCCTGTGCTCAAGAAGCGGTGGTAGCCATTTTCATTTTTTCCCCCCTAAACGTAAAAGGAAAATAAAACAGAAAAGGTATATCTCCTTTCCTGCACTAACGCCTCTGTTCGTCTTTCTACAGGAAAAAAAAAAAAAAAAAAGGATTTTAACAATCTCAGGTACAAAACCTAATCCGCATGCATCCAGAGAGGCTTCAACTCGATTCGATTTGGCGACCCGCACTGAAGGAGACGTGATCTTGAAAAATCAATCCGTGCTCGCGCCCCCAAGCCGCCGCCGCGGCCGCCGCAGTGGCCACAAAATTAGCGGCTCCGAGGACGTTTTTGCCGCAGTGCACGTCCGCCGTAACCGCCGAGCACTCGGGTGAATAATGCCAGTACAGTGTGCAGACGATCGGGCTGATTGATCACGCAAAATAATTCACGACTTCAGTCCGGCTCTCGGTGCTGCCACTTTAAATCACAAACGCGCGTCTACACCGTTCTATAGGGGCCCACACATGCATGGTACACGTGTGTGCGTGTGTGCGCGCGCGCGCGTCTCTGCGCGCGCGGAGGGCAAGTGAAATGATTCCAGATTGCATCACATATAGGAACCGGGGGGAAAAAGAGCCAAAGAGCCCCTCACCCCAACCACTACCCCCACCTTTTGCAGCGTGGACAAGCGGCTTGTAAGGCAGCTTGGAGCAAAATAAAGTCTGAACAAAACTAGACTGTGAGACTAGCACGTCGCAGAGTGAGTGAGTGACGTTAACGCAGACTCGGTAAAGACTCACTTGCAGGCAAAACTAACATGCCCCCATCCTTTCATTTTTTTAATAAAAGAAGGACAAGAAAATCATTAATTGAGTTCAGATCTTAAATGCTGCTGTCAAAATGCACGCACATGTTGAAGACTCTGCGACTGTAATTTCTTGGGTAAACATCTGGTGAAGACATTCCAGGAACACATCTGAAAGGAAGAAAGGCGTAAGACAGCCCCTTCTTTATATATCGTGGGTCAAAAAAAGTTGTTAAAACTTTTTTTTTTTAAGTATGCTCTTAGTGAAAATACCTTTATGAACTCTCAAGATGAATTCGGGTTGGGAGAAGGATTAAACTGGGAGTGGAGTCCTGGGTTCCAGACATTGCCATGGTCTGTGAACTTGAGCAGGTCTCTTTTGCTGTGGCCCTCTTTTCTCGTCTGTAAAATCGCAGAGGGTAAATGATATGCTTTCTAAGATATTTTTTTCTGCACTAACATGATTCTAGCTAGGAGGGAATAATGATGGGGTATGAGGAAGAAGTTTTAATGTAGAGAGAAAAAGAGGTCACATTCTTCAGGTGGCATCTATTTAAACTAGTGGTGATGAAAGTGATGAGTCCAGTATGCCTGAGTCCTTAACAATAAAAATTGTGTCTATATTAAGAGCTGCTATTGTCCCAGCTCTGAAGTATAGATAATATATAATGAACGCTCTTTGAGAATGACATTGTAATCTTGTAATTATATTTTTGGGGGTAGAGACTATTTTCAAGGATCAGCCAAAATAATTTTGGGATTGGAACAATTTTCAACATTCTTGTTTATAATCTGTTTGTGAAATTGCATTAAATTACTTGGATAATTTAGAGAAAATAAGTTTTTAGTAGGTCTAAGAGTTCTTCTGTGCCATATTGGCTGTCACGATTGACTGAATTAAGGAGATTAATTACTCTGTCTACTGTTTCGGAAAACAACTCCAAGCAGGGTTGCAGGCAGAGACCACTCTTTGACATTCCTCTTGTCTGTGTCATGAGTGGTCAGGAGTGTTGGTGCTAGGGCCAGACCACTAACTAATTTTCACAGGCACCAGCTGAGTAATCATAGCCAAATTGCTTAGTTTAGTTGTTCCTCAGTTTCCCACATTATAAAATGGGGATTATAATAGCAACTAATTCATAGGGCTGTTGTCAGGATAAATGAGTTATCATATTAAAGTGCTGGGAACAGAGCATGGCACATGTAACCAACAGCTCAATAAATGTTAGAGGTTATTATTATTCCAGTGTAAATACAGGGAAAGCAAGGTCAGATATAATAGAGGGATCTTTGAACTGCTCCTGATTTTCAACTAAGGCCTCTAAGCACTTTATCAGGCTTTTATGATGTCAGCTTAAAGCAGGGAGCACAGCAGTCTTTATTAGAATAAACCAAAACATTCTCTACCAAACTCCATTCCCATGCATTCAATAGTGGTGAAGTTGGAGAATTCTCCACTTGACCAGGTCAATGCAAATGTGTAATATTGGGTCTGTATGTTGAGTGTCTTGACTGTCCAGGTGGTAGGAAGCCAAGATTTTCTTTGGGTAGAAGTTTGCAGGGAATCAGTTCCTGCCTGTTCTGTTGTGATACTTTCTTTCCTACACAATTTGTTACCTCAGGCCTAGTCTCTGTCATTGAATTATGGGGTCAAAACAATTGCAAATCTCTGGCGTGCGCCCTGCGTGTCATTATTAGTTTAAAGGGGAAAAGCAACATTTTGACTTTTTCCCTTCTCTTAATAACCCCCTAGAGTGCAGACTTGAACCAGGCTTTAGGAAGGGTCACAGGCAAGGAATGCTTACGGGAGCAATCCCGATAGTGTTTGCATTTGGGGATTGGAGGCGAGCTGTAGTTAAGCTTTATAGAGGAAGTGGAGATTAGGTGTTTCCAGAACCAGGTGGAAGCTGGCAGGCGTCGGTCACTGCATATTGGAAAGTAAGGTCCCACTTCTTTCTTCCCGTGGCACCTGAAGCCGCAGGTGCACTAACTGTTCTACCAGGAGCCGGGAAGAGACCGCCCCAATCCAGGGCTGGCAGACCCGGGGCGCCGGGGGTGAAGTCCAACTTCAAGTTGAGGGGGCTGTACGCGCCGGGTTCAAGTCTCCGTTAGCCAGACGACGTCTTGCTGAAAGCGCAGGAACAAAAGTTGTGTTCCGAGCGCTAGCTAGTGCGTGCTCGACTCCACTTTGTCAATCTGATTAACACAATCTCCTAAATAAATAAATCAATACAAGAGGGTGTGCTGCCTTTCATAACACCTGTTTGCCTCCCTCCTTTTCGCCCGTGGGGACTCCCACTCTCTCCATCATGGACACACTCCCTCTAAAGAGGCGCTGTAAGGTGCCGAAAGGAAACCCAAGGTCCCTGCATATATATAAAGTATATAGGGACTTATATGCTTTAAAATTTTTCCGGAGGCAAAGGTGGGAACCTTGGCGAATTTCATTCCTCCGCGCCTCCGCAGCAACTTGGCCCCAGGAGCCGGCGGCGCCTGGCCTCGCATAGTTTTCGGAGACCTCCACGGACTCCCCGCGAGGACCTCACGGATCACAGTCCCCAGTGGCCCGCGGACTTCCCCTGTTGCAGAGATATTGGGGGAATTTGAGACTAAATCCCTTCAGCTCCACCCTCGGTCCTCACCGCTCGGAACGACAGGTCGAGGATCCCCCGCTCCGGGTCCTGGAAGGGGGCGGGGGCGAGGGCGGGCGGAGGGACCGAGCGGGAGTCGCAGGAGCTGACCGACAAGGTCACGACCGCCAGGCTGCTGACCGAGGCGCGCAGCGGCCGGCGCCGCCCTCTGGCCCCGGGGCTGACCCCGCGCCGCTCGGGTCTCGGTCACCAGCCTGGCAGGTCCCTAGGAGTAGGAGGGGGCGACGCCGCAGAACCAACCCTTACTTTTGAGTGGAAGCTGAAACCCGCGGGGCTCCCTGGCGAGCGGTCTTGGAAGGAAGATCAGACGCCCAGCACAGCTGAACTTTTGAAGGGGCTCTCTGCTCTGCCACCCTCTTTCCTAGTGGCGACTTGTGAGAGACTTTTGTCCCCTCCCCTCCGCGTCTCCATGCCTGGGGAACTTGGCCCAGATGGCCTAGTTCTCCATATTAATTGGTGGTTCCACCAGCTCAGCACCGCTTCTCTCAGACAGATACCTTCTAGGGTATCTAGGAGAGAAGGAAACACGTTCAATGCACCCCCCCCCCCCACCTCTTTTCGAGGGAGTATTATGTGATTTTAAAATCTTCTAGGTGTTAAGAACCAAACAAAACAACAAAACCAAAAAACAAAATACGCTGCCTTCACGTAAGTGGATGTGAAGTGAATCCAAGCCTTCCTTGGATTCTGAGCCAGCCTCTGCTCAGATAGTAAAGACCCCAAATCCTTCAGGAAAACAGAACCTCTTTCACGCACTTCTGGAGGGGGATTTCATAAGGCTGCAATATATTATCATGTTTAAAACGTTTCGCAGAAGCTAGGTTTCCTAAAAGCGACTTGCCAGCGATGCATGGAAAAGCAAATCCGCTTACCGAGAGGAGCCGCTTTAGAGGAAAGGGGGAGGCAGGACCCAGACTCAATTAAAAACCGCAGTTTCCAACTTTTGAACCACAGCACTGATATTGTGGGGCTGGTGGGACTACCCCTGGAGCTGACAGGTTGCAGACCTCTGGGGCTCTTTTTCACTGCTTGCTAGAAGTCCCTGGCTTCTTGGAGGCAACCCTTCATAACACTCAGAGTTAAGCCCCCCACCTTTAGTGTTTTGTGGACATGTGTTTGAACTCGGTGTCAAGCCTTACTCCTTATCCACTTGGGGTGGATAAACGCTTGTTCTTCAGCTGGCAGTGTGTGCACCCAGGGTGGGAATGTGGGTGCCGGTTCAGGCAAAGATGTGTGTTTGTGCCAGTATGTTGTCTGACCCCCTGCCCCACTGCTAAGGAATGGGCTCTAATGCAGCCCTTATTTCCAGATATTCTCCCTGGAGTTTTCTTTCTGAGAGAAAACACCACCTAAATTATTTAGCAATCAAGGTTTGTGCATTTTGTATAATGAACTCAAGAGAAAAGTTGCAGTTTGCTAGATGTGTGATTTCTCCGGTCAAGGGTGCTTGCAAAGGTCTTAGACCCTACAACTCTGAGGGTGAAATCACCAAGAGTATTTTGCCCAGAAAGTATAGCCTTCCAGCTTCATGAGAGTGAAGTCTGCTTTCCGTAAATCTCAAATCATTCAAACAACAGCAAAACAAGTCTCAATTACCCGCCCCCTTCACAAACACAAATGCACCCCCAAGTATTTCTAGTTCTCTTGTGGTGACCAGGCTATTTTGTAGCATCTTAAACTATCTCTTTGACTGGCAATTCCAACTTTTACAAAGCTTCTTGCTCTTAACCAGATAAGTTGCACTTGACCTGTGTGGAATACAGGCTTGCCTTTGAGCCCTTGACTATGCTTTCAACTTGTCTTAAAGGTTACATTTTAGTCCTAAGGGATAAAAATGTTGCTTTCACCCTGTATACAGGAGAATGTTGGACTGCAAAGTGGGCACGTCTGTAGCAAACTCGATCTCTGTCCATCACATGGACAGTTTCAACGTGCCAGTTCTTGTCTGCTAAAACGCCAGGGCAAGGTACTCCGGTCATCTGTTTCTCTGGCTCACCAGGTCCAGGCTCTTGCGCTGCGGATGCTGCACACACCTGCCGATTTTACAGCAGTGAAATCGGCTCAGGGCACCCGAGAGCAGGAGGACCCCTTTTTCTGTTGGAGCAACTTCATTAAGTAAGTGCTAGACCTTCACAAAAGAAAACACGTTTTGCTTAAGCTTGTTCTTTCTTAGGAAGCACGTAGAGACCGGGCCCACCAATATTCCGGGTAAAGTTAAGGCTACCAGAAATGAGCACTGTATTAGAATGCCGACTTGGAACTCAATGAAGATCAGACTGTTACAATTAACCTCGTTTCTTTTTTCTTTCCATTGCTTTATTTTTCCTTAGGTCTCTTTCCTTCTTAGTGTTCCCTACCTCCTAAAGTTATGAGTTAATAAAAACATTGCCCTATTTTTAAAAAAAATACACAAAGTTGACACTAAATTTGAAGAGTTAGTGTTGCAGCTAAACTCTCCTGGAGTCTAGCGGTCGGTTCGCCTCATCTCTGTAATGCCAGCACTGTTCTTAAAATTTACTAAAATAATTCTTTCAAAGCCTTTGAGAAAATGTAATAAATGCTAATTGGGGGGAAAAAAACAGAACTCTCACTTATTTTACTTTCTCAGATCAAGGAAAAGGACTCCAAGCAAAATAATGAACTTTAGGTTGTTTATTTTCAAGCGACTCTATTTTCTGTAGCTCTTTTTCTTCCATAACTAAGTAACGAGCTTTGTTCAATTCCATGTCCACGTATCCCCAAGTGCTCCCACTAATCCACCCATCAGTTCACACCCCGAGAGACCGCAGGAGTGGACACCGTCCTAAGGGGACCCTTCCTGTATTTGCTCCCCGACTAAAGCGCTCAATTTCAGAAGATACAAGAAAATGTCTTCTTCAGAAACTACCAATGGAGGAAATCATTTACCTAATTCATTCAAGAGCCTCTATAGGAAGGACTTTGGGCCTGGAGATCCTCATACTAGTGAAAATCCCTTTGGTCCTTCCCCCTCTGCCCCGCGAGGGACCGCGTCAGCTGTCTGTCCAAGATCGGCCCTGACCAGCGGCTGCCCCTCCCGATGTGCCCCCAGATGGGGCACGGCCGGGGCGCACAGACGCCGCCCGCCCGGACCACTATCCGATTCGCCACTATGCGACCCTGGCCACCCTCTAGCCTCCTCCCCACCCCCAGCATGGGCCCCCTCCTCCCGTTTTATCTTCCTTCTCACCCTCCCCAGTGATTTTTATGGGGGTAGGAAGTAAAATGGTAACGTTTCCTCCATCGCGATGCCCGCTTCCTCAGCCGTCTCCCACCCGGGTGGATTGGAATTAAAATCCGGGAATTCAACTTTGCTACGAAACCTCTGGTTCTTTAGGAGGGGCCGGAGGGAAGGAAGACCCCGCAGGGAACACGCGGCCCAAAGAGGCTCCCACCCCGCCCCACTGCCATCCCGCGGGGAGGATGAAAGCAAGGTCCCGGGAGGGGCCGCTGGCTCCCCGAGGGGGCGAGGGCTTGGGGCGGAGGAGGCTGGGGCCAGGTGGCGAGTGCAGGGCCCGGGCTTCAGGGTTCCCGGGTACCCAGACCCTCTTCCCAAGCAGCGCGCTCCCGGCCCTGCAGGTGCACCCTCCGCCCCCTTTTAGGCCCCCTCGGTGGAAACCGCCTTCCGGCCCAAGTTCGGTCCCTGGAGGCTTTGAACGTGGCCTTTCAGAAGTTTTTCAAGCTGCCCCGCCCCGCCCAGCATTCACGGGTCACACTCTTCCCCCGATCCCTCCACCCCCGCTACAGCTGCAGCACCGGGTGTGGGGGGTGGGGAAAGGGGGCGGGCCGGCGGAGGCTCCGGGGTCGGAGCACCACCTCGGCCGCCAGGCTCGGCCTAGAGCGCTTGGAGATCCGCTCCCCGTGCCGACCTCGGAGGAAGCGCAGACACTCAGCTCCCGCAGCGCACCAGCCCGAGGGGGAGGGGGTGGGAGGGGAGGGGAGGGCCGAGGTGGGGGAGAGGAAGAGAGAGCGGGCGGGGGCGGGGGGCATGTCCACATTACCAGGGTTCCTGTGCCGGGCGCCAGCCAAGGGACTATTTAAAATGGCCTTGAGGGGAGGCCGCTGGTGACCGGTGTCCTCGCCCTCCAAGTTCCCCGAGCGAGTCAGGGCGCCACCTACAGGCGAGTTCCAGATTGCAGAAGCGAGAAGGGGAGAAACTGCCGGTCAAGAAAAGCGACCCAAGGGAAGAAGCAGGGCCCCGTTTTGTCCAGGGGGCCGTCTCTCTGCTCCTGAGTCTGAATTCTGAGCTCCAGAATTACGGATCTGTTAGAAGAAGCGGGAGTCCCGAGGGCACTGAGAATGAACTTTGGGGGAGTGGGGAATTGGGATAGTAAATACAGGAATCCGGGAATTCGTGGATCAAAGAAATCCCTCCTCCAGGCTAGTCCGAGGGAGTGCAGTTTGTTTCACTAAGTGGCCGTGTGACCTTGGACAAGTTACTTGATCTATCTGAGTCTTGATTTCTTCATCCTTTAAAAAGGGGAATAGTGATACCTGTCTGACAGGATCGTTTCTAGAGTTAAACGGCAGCGTACTATGAGATGCCTTCTAGAGGGAGCTTTCAGCGATCTTTAATAAGAAAAAACTGTCTTTTACTCTAACAAATCTAACTTATAAGCCCTTGTCTACTGTTTTCTGTTTTTGTAAGATTAGGGCCTTAGAAGAGGGTAGAGAGAGCCAGAGGGAGATGAGTGTCTGATTAGAAGGACCGGTTAGTAGAAGTTGTGATAACTTCTCTAGCTAATCCCCTCCTCATAGACAAATAATAACATTCTAATATGGATAACTTACTATTGCTATTTTGGGGCTTCCCAGGCGACACTAGTGGTAAAGAACCTGCCTGCCAATGCAGGAGACTAAAGAAAGACACAGGTTCGATTCCTGGGTTGGGAAGATCCCCTGGAGGAGAGCATGGCAAACCACTCTGTTATTCTTGTCTGGAGAATCCCATGGCCAGAGTAGCCTAGTGGGCTTTAATCTATAGGGTCACAAAGAGTCAGACACAACTGAGCACGCACACACAATGACCTCATTTAATTTTTATCACCTTTCATTGTTTGTGTTATTCTCATTTTGAATATGAGGAAATAAAGACAAGAGGATACAAGCAATTTTCCTATGTCAACAACTCAGATCTGTATTTCAGAATCTACCTTTAACATCAAGTTATTAAGCATCTACTATGTGCATGTGATTTCATAACACTTCCATGAAGTAGGACTTCAAGTTTACTCTTCATAGAAGAGGAGACCTTGGTTCAGGTCAATGGGGGTTGGGGGGTGGGAGGGTGGGAGAATAGGGGGTCACCTAAAATCCTTCAGCAAAGTGGTGGAGCCAGGTCATGGAGAGCCCAGCTCTTCTGATTATACATCCAGGTGACTTCTGTTGTACCATAACTTAGTATAGCTCCAACTAGCTTTGGTACTCTGCTACAAGTTATTGGAAAAGGTCACCTGGAGAAGAGGCACCTTGGTGGTTTTGCCATGTTGAAGGTGTGGTATAAGATGGTGTTTATAGCCTTTAGCAATGGTCCAGTATTACAACATTTCATAAGGAAATACTGATGGTGTAGGAAGGTGGCATGTGTGCATGGGAGAAACCAAACAATGAGTTGATCTATACTTAAATAAATATGAATAATGTATTTAATAACCAAACCAACCAAATCTCTTTATAGCATGCTATCACACTGAAAATTTTTGTATAATATGGCTATGGCAAAATCCTGGCATCTGACCTATAGTGATGGTCCTTTGTTGATTTGGTTACAAAAATCATTTACAATAAGTAATTTTGAACATTAAATATTTTTGCTGATATCTGCATCCATGAAATTGTAACAGTTCATGATGAAAGGACTGGATTATTTGGCAGGAAAACTATACTCCTTTCAGTGCTTTTGTTTTTTCAAATTGTACAACAATTACTCATTAGTTCCCCTTCTTCTTATCTACCTAAGCACCAAATCAAACCATGTTGAAGGTGTGGTAGAAGATGGTGCATTCCTACCCAGAATACCCCCTTTTCACTTTTGAGAATAACTAAATGTAGCAAACATTTTTTGCCTGGAGGATCCCCACAGACAGAGGAGCCTGGTCAGCTAGAGTACATAGGGTCACAAAGAGTCGGCCATGACTGAAGCGACTTTGCACGCACGCAAATATAGCAAAAGGGAAGTTAAAGAAGCTTTGGGTTGGGGTATTGGATGTAAATGTGTGCATTCTACTCTCTTCTATTTTTTTTTTTTTTTTTAACTGGGTCCAGTCTTGGTGCTTCTGCTTGCCAATGAGATGTCAAAAGCTCAGACCTTAACTGCATTTCGCTTCTATACAGATTCTGTACCCTGAGAGTATTTCTAATAATGTAATAGATTTTCATTTTTAAAAACAGATGCCACAGGAGATTCATTAGCAGAAAAAACCCCACTGTGTAACTAACACCATAAATTTATCAAATATAAGGTCAGATGGCTTTGGATGGTCAGCTTTTGGGGACCAGTTTGGTACTTAGGTAAGAGGGCTTTGTGAAGAAAAACTATCTGAAACCAGTACCTACTCATGGAATTTATTTTGTGTGTTCCACCTTGTTCTGAGTGCTAGCAGGAGTATGAAGACATGCAGGAGTATTTCTCTTGAGATTTACATTCTAAACTTCAACGTAGAAACTTCTTGCTCTCTCCCACTCCTAGGTCCATGTCTTAGTTCTATCATAATAAAGTGGTGGGGTTAATGTTCGGAGAACACAGACTCCACCTCATACATTAAGCTGACATGTTTCTCTTCTGAAATTACTATCTTCATCCTAGAATTTCAGTTACAAATTTCATCATCTTCAGGTATGGTTAGAGAAAAGAGTGAATGTTGAAGACTTTAGACAAGTGGGAACTATAGCTTATGGCCTCATTTTATAATGGGATTTTATAATAGATAGCATTGTACTTTGGAGACATTTGTTTTATTCTCTGATGTGTAATTGTGCTTCTGTATCATGGGAACACATATTGGTTGGGGTGTGTTGGGCATGTATCTGGAGATCTTAGCTACTTCTTTTTTGGTACCTTTGCCCAATAGCAATAGTGAGCAATCCAGGGCTCTTTTTAGTAATGAGAGGACAGAGTGGGGATCCAGTCTATATGTCACTTTGAAACTCATTAGTATTCTTCATATCACCTATGGTGAATCACAGCCTGACCTTCCTAAGTTGCAGTCTCAGAGCTTCTGAATGTGGGCTGCAGGCCCACACAGGTTGTTTGAGAAACTGAACTGCTGCTCCTGTTCATGAAGAATTGAATTTTCAGCCAAAACCACTGGTGAGGGTCTAATAAACCCATGTTATGTGTGACTGGCATCAGATGGACCAATCTGATGGGATAGTTGCTCAGAAAGTTGATTATACTAGAAGTTTATGGTAGAAATTAAACATTTTCAAATAATTTAGACGCTATAAAACACAGTGGTATAGCATGGACTCCTCAGTGTCTGGAGGCAACAGAGCTGACTGGACTTAAGCAAGAAGAGCACAGACATGGTTGTTTAAATAACCTTATAGATGCCTTGAAGAAGCCTAGAGATCATGGCAACATTTGAAATAGTTGAAAGGGTTATATCAATACTAACTGTATTAGGGCCAAGAACATTGTCTCATACAACCCTGTATAATCCTCATAGCATTGAGGCATAATTAATGCCTCACAGAGGTGAACAGAGGCTCCTAATTACAACTTCCAAGAGGCATAAAGGAGATTTAGACTTAGTCTAGACTGGCCCTCAAGCACAAGGTTTTCCTACTCTATCCACTCAATCCCAGGCCCGTCAGCCTTCTCCAATCTGGCCTTGATTTACTTGTCCAACTTTCTCTTCCAGCGCGAATGATTGGCTCTTTTTCTTGCCACCACCACCTCCATCTTTATTGTCTGTTTCCCGTGCTGTGAGGACACAGAATCAACTCTGACCAGTTTACTTGCAGGGTCGCCCAAGTACATAAGTTCTGAGATTCCAACAGCCAATTCTAATTTTACCCACCCTTCAGTTGTACACTCAGCCTGGCTGCACCATTTTAATTTTTAATGAGACCATTTTATCCCCCCTTTTATGAATTTTATTCTCTTTAATCAGCTTGCAAATTCCTATTTTGATTCTAAATAACTGCTAATTCCTGGTTCAGTGCTTCACACATTGTTGTCTATCTGGAAATAGATAACTAAATAAGGAACTCCTCACTCCCCCCGCCCTGCTCCCCCCATAGGTTGGTGCAGTCACGTGACAAAAGGGTAGGGGAGACAGTTTCAGCCAGGGTCTTCTCTCTCAGTCCCCTTGCCATCCTCCTCCAAAAGGCCAAAGTCTCCTCCGTCACTCTAGTATTCTTGCTGTAAAATCCCATGGACAGAGGAGCCTGGTGGGCTACAGTCCACGGGGTCGCAGAGTCGGACACGACTGAGCACACATGCAGTCAGCGCCCTAAAACAAAAGGCTCGAGGAACTACCTTCTTGTCTGGGCCCCCATCAAACCCCACTTCCCCGTGTTCAGCAGAGTCCTTCCCTGCTCAACTCTCGGAGCTGAACTTGGACTCTCCTCCTAGCACGCGGACTGGGAAAGAGGAAACACGTGCATGCTGCGGCGGCATTCGCGGTGAGACGGAAGATGGCAGCAGCCGAGGAGGCAGAACGTTTCCCAGGGAACCAGAGAGCCACATTCTCCGCGACGGGCGACTCCTAATTCTCCCAAAGAAAGCCGCGGGCCCAGCTCGTTCGTCAGTGTCACGTTTCAATGGCAGCGCGGGGCCAGCCTCGGCGAGGTGCCCGCGCGCCTCTGCGGGACGGCTGGGCCCCGCGGCGATTCAGACGGAACCAACCAACAAAGGCCCTGCGGCGGGCGGCGCAGGGCCACCTTCCGGAACAGGTGCCGGATCTCCGGCTGTCCCGCGCCCCACCGCCGTCCCGCCCTGGGGTTTCTCTTTCCTGGCCTTTGGCGCCCAGGCCAGCCCCTGGGGCGCGGGGCCGAGTCCTCGCGCGACCCGAGCGCGCCCGACTGCGGGGGGCGGTCCGCGCACCGCGCGTGCGCAGGGTTGCAAGCCCCTTCGGAGAGCCGGGCTTTCCGCGTGCGAAACGCGTGTAAAGTTAAGCCGACCGCTCCAAGCCTCTCCTCTTACCCGGCGGCCGCGAGCCGACGGCAGAGGGCGCCCTTCCAATGCGCGTCGGTCGGGACCCGCGTGGCCCCGCTGGAGCTGCGGACTGAAAGCCGCCGCACCGCCCCCAGCCCGGCGCGCCCCCTCTTGGGTGGAAAGCCGGGCTGGGGCTGGGGACCCCGCCGCCAGCCACCCCTACCCCCATTCCCAGGTCCCGAGAGGCCGTCTACTGCGGTGGTTCACGCCCTGGCTTTTTTCACCCAACGCGGGTTCCTCGCAGCCGTCTGGGTGAGGAGGAGCGGCTCCTAACTGAAGCCGTGCCCCACGTCTGACTGCTAAGGAACACGTCTGCAGGCGTCGTTCAATGGCAAACGACTAATTAATTTTCCAGCACTTGTGCAGAATACTTTAAAATGGAAAAATGAAGGTCTTCGATGAAAATGAAGCTTGATAGTGTGCACCTGCCACTAATGTACGGTGCACGGTAACTTCCCCTCATTAGAGAGATGACTTGGGTTGAGAACAAGTCATATAGTGAAAATCACTTCAACACGTGCCTGTTCATATGCATAAACTCCTGTGTACCAGATGGCAAAATATAATGACATCTTAAACAGCTAATTGCATAAACCTTGTAATGCAGATAATTGCTGTACCAAAGTAGGAGTTAATAATTTCCCACTGTATCGCCTGGCTTCAGAGTAATCCTTAAGGAAAGTTGTGACAATTCTAACACACTAAAGTTCACCAAGCGGTAATTAAAACTAGCATTTAAATCATTTGACTTTCAAACCCTTAATTACGATTCGGAAGAACTGCTTTGTGAAAATCCAGAAATTTTGAATAGTTACCGGATAACATTTACTGCTTGTATTTTATCGAGTTTTCTTTCATGGACTTCCCGTAGCATAATATTATAGGGAGTCAATGGGGATATGTTCCATTCGCTAAAATTATTTCCAGAAGCATGAGCTTTGCATTTTGGGGCAGGAGTAGGTAACACCCCTGCCTCCCCCGCTATGGATCTGTTGATTATTTTCAACTTAACATTTCTTTACAGAGCCCCTGCTGTAATAACTATTTCTAAGTCTTACCATGCGCCTGGCATTTTTCTAAGCACTTTACAGTTATTATCTCATTTAATCCTCAAAACAGCCATCTGAAATGTGTCTATTTACATCCCCATTTTCGAGATGAAAAAGCTCAGGTAGAGATGCTAAGTAATTTGCTCAAAGTTAGTTAGAACTCACTAATCCAAACTCAGTTTGGCTCCAGAGCCTATGCTGTTTACCACCATGTTATACTGCCCCATGGGCTAAGCCAGGGCTTTGTAACAATGTTTCTTACTATTTTATGTTCTAATAATAATTAGGATAAAACTAAAATAGCATAATTGATTTTAGCTTATCAGTTTAAGTCATAATGCATTTCAGAAATAGATACCTGCTATTTTCCATAACGTGGTATCAGAACAGTAAATAAGTCAAGCAAAATAAACCTTTGAAACTTGGTTTTGACTACATCAAGGCTTAGTTTAAAAAACATGTGTGGCTTCATGTTTCTATTTCTTCATCTTCAGAAAGATTTTACAACACCTTGAAGAGGATATACAATAATGAA
Source organism: Dama dama (assembly GCF_033118175.1). NCBI lineage: Eukaryota > Metazoa > Chordata > Mammalia > Artiodactyla > Cervidae > Dama > Dama dama. The sequence continues at coordinate 81,994,032 of NC_083700.1, forward strand.
CATAAAATCCTTCTTATTAAGTATACAGTGAAATATAGTTTTTTTCTCCATGTTAATATTGTGAAATTCCCCTTTCCTCACTTTGGGTAGATGTAGGTGGCATAAGATGACAGACACCAAGAGTTGTTTCCCTCCTATGGAAGCCTTACCGTCTAAAATCCAACAAGTATAGATTCTTTTCTGTGAGTTAAGGACCATCTCCTCTAAGATTCTGCTCTTAAGCTCCTTGATTTAGTGGGAAGCATATTGACTTAGAAATCAAAAGACTGGCATTGGCATTGTAGTTTGACCATGAACTTGCAATATAATCTTGGACAGGTCACTCTGTCTCCCTGAAATTCAGTTCCTTTGCCATAAAAATAGAGAACATGGCTTATGATTACCTACATCCCTCCCTGTTTTATCATTCTAGAATGTTATGCAACTACGTCCTACTATTACCTTAGTGGGAATGAGATGTTTAAGTTGTATTATCTTTTATAAAAACAAAGTCCTGGATTTGGGGAGTAAGTGAAAGAATATCTGTAGGTGAAGGGAAGACTTAATTTAAGGAGCATTTTCTAGGTGCAGTGCTGAGAGTGTAAAGAGAAATAAGAAATAGTCCCTGACATCACAAGTTCTAAAGATAGCAGGCGACCCTGACAAGTGAACAGAGGAGTACAGAGCAGACTGATTGTTTCTGTGACAGAGATTAATGCAAAATGCTATAAGATAGGAGTTACTCCTAGCCAGGATGTGGGAGTCATGGGAAATTCCCTTGAGATGAATTTTGAAGGATAAATTGGACTTGATAGAGACAAGAAGAAGGGAATTCCATGCAAAGGACACTGTATCCATGGTAAAGGGGAGAAGAAGAGAGAAAGCATGACTCTGTCTGGGAACCTAGGGGAAGTCAGCATTGCTGGCTATTAAGGTGTAAAGTCAGGAAGGAGATAGAATAGACAGGAGAGGTGGGGAACAGATCAGACCTCAAAACGTCTGCTAAAGAGTTTGGACTTCTTTAGTACAGGGGAATTCAAAGCTTATCTATTTTAGTACTGCTTAGTTTCTGGATTACCAGAAAGAAGTTTTATACTCATTTACTTTGGTTTTTAATAGAAAGTATGAGGTTATCAACCAGAAGGAGGAGCCCTCCTTTGGCCACTCGGCTAAATGTCAGTGGTCATCCCTGGTGATCCTCAGTGAACCAGCTTTTATACAGACCTCCCTCTTCTCCCCTCCCGGCCCTGGACCCCTCTGCAGAGGAAATGTTTGATCTCCAGTGCTAAGCCCCTAAATCCTCCAATGCCCAAGCTAGTGGCTTATTTTATATACCCAGGAAGAAATCAAAGTCACAATGATGGCAAAAGCAGGATAGAAAGCATTTAAAATGCTTTTTACTTGTTTTAAAAATGATACATCTCACCTATGTTGGTAAGGAAATAATTGCTCAGAAGTTCTAATCTGATTTTAGGAGTTGAGCACTATCATTCTCCCACATTGCTGGTAGATGTGTACATTGGTAATACTCTTCTGGAGGACAACTTGGCTATATATACAGTGCCATGCATATTCTGACCAGCAACTCCATTTTTAGGAATTTATCCTAAGAAAAATATCATGAACTGTTAGAATATTTGATAAAATAATGTTGTGATAGTGATTTTATAATTGGAAAAATTTTATATCCAATTCTAAAGATCTGTTTAAATGAATTATGGTATATACATATACTAGAATACCATAAAGCTGTCAAGATGTTGTGATCTATTAAATGAATACATTCTATTCTAAAATAACTACAGTGTGATCTCATTTTTGTTAAAAGTGTCTATATATATGAGAAAAAAGATAAATAGGAAATAGTGAAATTTTAAGTGATTTTTAAATTTTCTTCCTTCTTGTGTTTGTATTTTCTAAATTTTTGACAGTGGAAATGTACAATTTTCGGAATAAAAAAGCAACCATGATAAGAAAGCATAATAAGGACATTCTCTAGCAATCCAGTGGTTAGGACTCTGTGCTCAGAGTTTTCCTGCAGAGGGCAAGGATTCAGTCCCCAGTCTGGGAGCTAAGATCCCACAAACCATGTGGCAAAAAAATAAAAAGAAAGAAAGCATAACAAGAAAATAATGTAAATCACTAAACATTAAAAAACAAATGGAGAGCAGACATGTACATTTACCTAATTATGGTGGATTGGGTAATTTGGACTATTTATCTCTCTGAGGACAATAAGAAAAACTGGTGAAAATATAAAAATATCAGCTTTAAGGCACTGGATAACTAACAAAGTAATGAAGAATGACCTAGCTAGGGTCAAGAAGAGAGTGAGGCCCAATAGGTGAACTCAGCATTTGGACCCATTTTTCTCAAGAGAGGGAGAGATTGGACATCAGGATTTACCCAGGTTGGGAGTGCTGGCTGTGACCCTAGAAAGGTTATGAGTCCTGGGAGTGGGTGGACCAGAAACAGGCCCAGGAAGGACTAAGACCAGTTTTGAATCATCTTTAAATTGAATTGAAGTGATTATGGCTTGAGGGCCAGAGACAAATGTAAATCCTCTCTGGGGAAGATAACCTCATCTTAGGCCTCAAATTAATTCTATAAACACATTGTTGAACACAATGACAGTCATGTAATAAGGAAAGAAATAAGAATACGAAGTGACCAGATAACAGGAATGAAAACTAACAAATCCAGTAGGCAAAAGAGACAGACCTATGGGAATTCCAAACAGAGGAGTCATGAAACACAAACTTTAAATTATAGTGCTTAACATATTTTTAAAAGGCATGCCTAAGCATAAAAATATAGAAATTGGAAGGAGAGTAAAAATGTACATAAAACAAGTACTAGCCAAACTTAACTGTTATATACTTAAAATGCTTATAAAACACTATTAATGAAGAGAGACACTTTACACTTATAAAATATTTAATTCATAGGAAATTTGTATATTCCTAATAGCAGACACAAAAATATATAACGCAAAGATTGACAAAACTAGAATGTAAAATAGACTAACATAACAGGAAATTTTAAGAGTCACTTTCAATATCTAATAAAGCCTGCGATCAAAAATCAGTCAGAATGTTAAAAAAAAATGTACTTGGCCGTTATTGGTTGTCTTACTCTACATATGTCTATTAAATCAAATGTGACCATAACGTTGCTCAAATTCTCTCAGTTCAGTTCAGTTCTGGGAGTTGGTGATGGGCAGGGAGGCCTGGCATGCTGCGGTTCATGGGGTTGCAAAGAGTCGGACACGACTGAGCGACTGAACTGAACTGAACTGATAGAGAATTTGAGCAACGTTATGGTCACATTTGATCTAATAGACATAGGTAGAGTAAGACAACCAATAACAACCAAGTAAATATTTTTTTGTTAAGCACATATAGAACTTCCATACCATAAAGGATCAAAAACTATTCAAAAAAATTCTCTCTATACAATTAAGCTAGAAATCAATAACAGAAAGATAACTGGAAAACCCTAAAAACCTAGAAATTAGGAAATATATATACTCATAGTTCAAAGAAGAAATGGCAATGAAACTCACAAAATAATTTAAACTGAAAAATGATGAGAAATATGTATCAAGACTTAATAAGATACAATGGAAGCCATGTATACAGGGAAATCTATAGCTTCAGATGCATATATTATAAAAGAAGAAAGGCTAAAAATCAATGAGCTAATCACCTGTTCTAATAATTTAAAGACAGAGCTGAAAATAAGATTGAATGAAATATAAGGCAGGAAGCAATAAAATAAGAGCAGAAACAAATAAAATAGAAAATAAACATAGAGTAGAAAGGATGAGCAAATCCAAAAATTAATTTGGAAAGGTTAATAAAGTTGATAAATCCCTCATGAGGTTGATCAAAGGAGAAAAAGAAAAGAAAATAGTGAACACAAATTACCAATGTTACAAATGGAAAAAGGGACACGATTACAGATACTATGCACATTAAAAACATCTGATGAAAAGAAGTATGAGTAACTTCATGCAAATATATTTGACAATGTGGATGAAATACATAAATTCTCTAAAAAAAAAAAAACTTCCAAAATGGATAAAAGTAGAAAGGGAAAGTATGAATAATTTGGTAAATATTAGAGAAATTGTATCTATACTTAAAAACCTTTTTATAAAGGAAAACTTGAACTACATGTCTTTCACAGTAAATTCTACCTATCTTTTGAAGAAGAAATGTTGCCAATCTTCCAAAAACTCTTCTAGAGAATAGAAAAAGGAAGAGTATTACCTATTTGATTTATGGGATCAGCACAACCTTAATACCAAAGCTTGACGAGGACAGTTTATAGAAGTATATCCTATTCTCTGTTGTGAACATAGATGTAAAAATTCTAAATAAAAATTGGACATGTATAAAAGGATAATAAATCATGACCAATGTGGCTTTATTCCAGGAATTCAAAGTTGGCTTGATATTCAGAACCCAACAATAAGCTGCATCAACTGAGTAAAGGAGACAAAATCATATGCTTATCTAAATACATGCAGAAAAAAATCTGATAAAATTCAATATCCATTGGTGATTTTAAAAACTCTATACAATTAAGAATACAAAATAACTTCCTTAATCAGGTATAGAGTAGCTACCAAGAGCCAGCAGCAAGCACCATACTTAATGGCAAAATATTGAAAGCTTTGAGATTGGAATCAACATGCAGGGTGACTTCTATCACTATTTCTATTCAGTATAGTATTGATCCCAGTTAGTACAGCAAGGCAACAAAAGAAACAAAGTCTATCAGGATTGGAAGGGAAGTAATCAACTCTGATTATTTGTATATGCTATGGTTGGTTATGTAGAAAATCCAAAATACGTTATGAACTGTTGGAATTAATAAGTGAGTTTAGCAGATCACTGAATACAAGATCAATACACAAAAACATTACATTTCTATATTCTAGTCTCAAACAATTATAAAATAAAATTGAAAAAGCATGTTTTTAAAATAAAGTCAAAACTGTCAAATACTCATGAATAAACTTTAAGAAAAAAAAATATTTTATATAACTGCCTAGATAAAAGTAGGGACATACCATGTTCCTATTGGACAATACATTATTATAGATATGTTATTTCTCTCCAAAATGATCTATAGATTCATGTATTCCCAGTTAAAATCCCAGCAAGATTTTTTAAAAGAAACTTGAAAAGATTATCCTAAATGCATATGTTAATTCAAGTGGCCAAGAATAGCCAAGAGACTTGATGAAGAATAGTGGGAGGATTTACTGCACTGGATGTGACGGCTGCAGAAATTGGTTTGGTATTGCTACCTGAATAAGGATAAAATAGGGATTTTGGAAAGAGATTCATGCATATATGAACATAATTCAAAACAAAGATATTGCTTCAGAGCAGTTTTTTTTTTTTAAACTGCATAATTTGCTGATCATTCTGGAAAAAATGAAATGACTTACTTCTCTGCACCAGACCAAACAAAAAGATGGTTTCAGGATGATTCAAGTACACTACATTTATTGTGTACTTTATTTCTATTGTTATTATGTTAGCTACACCTCAGATCGTGAGCGTTAGATCCTAGAGATTGGGGACCCTTGCTCTAGATGATAATGTAACATATCTTCACAATCTTGAACTAGGCAAAACTTTCATAAATTGGACAAAATAATGCATGAGCTATAAAGAGAAATGTTGAATAATATGAACTATATAATATTTATAACTACTTTTCCTCCAAAGAAACCATTAGGAGAGTGGAAAGAAAGCCACCAAATAGAATATATTTGTAATAGGTATAACTGATAAAGGCTTGTGTCCAGAATAGATAAAAATAACTCCTATAAAAGAAAATGGCAAATCTTGTACATGGGCCTGAACAGGCACTTCACCAAAGAGGGGTATTCAAATGGTCAAAATATATATAAAAGATGCCCACTAGTCATCAGGGAATAAAAATTAAAACCACAATAAAATATCACACACATATCAGGTCTAAAATTCTCATGCATCTCTGGTGGAAGTGAAATTGATGCAGTGACTATGAAAAGCAGTTTGCATTATCTATTAACATTGAACATATGAACACCTTATGACCCAACAATTACTCTCTAGGCATAAATCCAACAGAAATATGTGCTCCAAGAAATGTATATAAGAAAGTTCATACCAACATTATTCAGACTAGTTAAAAATTGGTAACAATCTAAATACTCTTCACCTGTGGATTGGATTAAAAAAACTGTCATGCAGTCACACTTTTTTATACTACAGTAAAAATAAATTAAAAATAAATTAGCCACAGCTACCTGAAGCAAAATCAATCAAGCTCACACCCCTAATACCAGTTAAAAAAACCCAAAAGAAAGTATAGTGTATGATTTGATACTACCCACCACTGTCCTGATTTTTAAGGTACTATTTCCTTGCTCCACTGTCCATGGGATTCTCCAGACAAGAATACTGGAGTGGGTTGCCATGCTCTCCTCCAGGGGATCTTCCTGACCCAGGGATCAAACCTGTGTCTCTTACGTCTGCAGAGGACGGAGGAGCCTGGCAGGCTGCAGTCCATAGTGTTGCACAGAGTTGGATATGACTGAAGTGACTTAGCACACATGCACCAAAAAGAAAAAGAAGCAGAGCAAAACCAAACTATGGTGCCTAGGGAAATATACTTGGGTGATAAAACTATGAAAGAGAGCAAGAAACTGATATCCTTAAAAATCAGGACAATGGTGGGTAGTGTCCTGGAGAGAGCAAAAGAGAGGGGGTTTGCAAGAGACTGAGCATGTTCTATTTCTTGTCCTGGGTAGTGGTATCACATGTTCACTCTTGACAAATTTTTGAACTGTTTAGGTGTATTTTATATATATTTTTGTTTAGTAATTTTTTTTTAGTAATGTGTTTTCGGATTGATAAATTATTTAGATATATTTTATTTCATAGTAATAAGGTTAAAGAAAAGGCTAGAGTCACATGCACACCAGTTGATAAGGTGAAAGATGACACTGACCATTTAGATTGTGCCAAAAATACTTAAGAAAGCCACATTAAAGGCAATACCTATCAGGGATTGGTATATGTATGGCCCTTGTGTTTTCCAAGCACCACATCCTTTACCCATGGCCAACAGACATGATCAATAGCTTAGGCCTTGTTTTCCCATTGAGCCCAGACAGCCATTCTCAACCAACTTGACTGGTCATGGATGTTCCAATCTATTTTCCACCTGTTGTCAATTTATCCTGACTTATCAGATAAGGTAAAAGCTTGTGTATGAGCTTGGCATACCCTCCAAAATCTCACTATATCTTGACATGTATAATGAAATTGTGCCTAAGATTTTCGTACCAAGTGAAATCAGAAAGAAAGACAAATATCATATGATATCATTTACATGTAGAATCTGAAATATGACACAAATGAACTTATCTGTGACACAGTAACAGACTCACAAGCATAGAGAACAGACTTATGGTTGCCAAGAGAGGGGGAGTAGATTGGGAATTCAGTACTAGCAGATGCAAACTATTATGTATAGGATGGAGAAAAAACAAGGTCCTACTGTATAGTACAGGGTACCATTTTCAATATCCTGTAATAGATTGTAATAGAAAGGAAAAAATTTAATACCACCTTACAGACTCAGGAACCTTTACAAAGGATACCAATGCCATACGCTGTCCTTGTAAAGTAGGACTGAACATACAAATCGTAAATATGACATAGTTCTGAGAAGAATGTAACACTTTTCATTGGTTTATTTTATCCAAAGATAAAGTCAGGCACTCCACTGGTCACCTGGCACAAAGAGGGAACATCACAAACATGATCCCTGTCTGTGCAGTTTCCACCCCAGTGTTCCAGGCATCCTCACTACCTGTGCCATCTCACCTGGTTATCAGCCTCTTGCCTGATCTCCCCCTGCTGTTGTTAGCCTTTCATCTCTGCTGCCTCTATTGATCAAGAATTTGTTCACTACCATCTTGGTGCTTTAAACTGTGGACAGAATGAGGATGTGAGCCATAGTTTTAGTTTTCAATGCCCTGCCATGATTTGGGGAATGAAAGATACATGTACACATTATTGAGGTAAAAATATGAGTATATGTTAAAGGGCAACCTGCTCCTCGGTTGGAGAAAAACGTTGGTAGGATTTTCAAGGCAGGAGGAATTGGAAACAGTTGAAGTGTATGGGGGAGACTTCTTGGGCAGAAACTACAGTGAAAGTTTTTAATGTTATTAATATAAAATCCAGTCTTCTAAGATGGCATAGATGCTTTGTGAACTTAGCTCATGACAACCACTCCATATCCAAACCTTTTTTGGCCAATCCACGTTTGAACTTCAGGTTTAACCCAGACACCCTTTCCTTTAGGGAGCCTTTCTTGATCTCTCATCATAGAAATGTGTCTTCCTCTTTTTCTCCCATATCATCTCTCCAATGAAATAGTCCACCATGGTCTGTTCATAATAGTTACATGATATTAATATCATTTAAAAATAATTTTATTTGTTTTTGGCTGTGCTGGGTTCATTGCTGCGTGGGCTTCACATTGTGGTGCTTCCCTTGTTGCAGAACACAAGACCTAGGGCATGCGGGCTTCAGTAGTTGTGGCTTCTGGGCTCTAGAGCACAGACTTGATAGTTATGGTGCAGAGGCTTGGTTACTCCGTGGCATATGGGATCCTCACAGATCAGGGATCAAACTCATGTCTCCTCTATCAGCTGGCAAACTCTTTACCACTAAGCCACCAGGGAAGCCCTGTGATGTTAATATTATTTAAAAAAAAAATGACTGGACTTCCAGTGTCATTCAGGAATTTGATTTTCCACCCCCTCCCACCCAATTTGTCAAAACTAAAGCAGACTTTGTAGAAAGAATCACCTGCAGAATCTCTCAAAAGATTGATGAAGAGAACTTCCCTTGTGGCCCAGTGGTTAGGACTCAGTGCTTCCACTGCAGGGGGCACAGGTTCTATTCCTGGTTGGGGAACTAAGATCCTGCATGCCCCATGGAGTGGCCCCCCTCCAAAAAAAGACTAATGAGAAAAAAAAAAAAACAGGGTGTCAACCTACAGTGAAGAGAAAAATAGTAATAATTAATACACACGAACTCTAACTCAGGGCCAAGAACCATCACACACTATCTCATTTCATACACAGAAGTCTGTAAGAAAGGATCACAGTTTTCTCCCTATTTTAGAAATGAAAATTGCCAAAGCAGTAGTAATTTGCCCTAAATGACATAATTAGAACTTTGCACACTTGGTTTAAGAGCCCAGATGATCAACTTAATTGTTTATTTTCCTCATTTTTGTAACCAAAGCACATATGCACAGAGCTTTTTACTTCATCAAGGCAATAAATTATAAAGGGTAAGGAAGTATATGAAAAGGTACATCAAAAGTGATGATCATGCTATTAGTATGACTTCCAGAATGTGGCATTGTGGAGAAGACTGGGAGAAAGCTGAAACTACATTCTCTTCAATAGTGCATCTGAGGGTTAAATTTAGTGATGAAATGTTCATCTTCATGCTCAGTCCAGCACAAGACCAATACTCATTTTTAAAAATCCCTCCTGTCATACTATCTATGCTTGGCTTTGTGCAGTTCAACATTTCTATCACTTACTTGCCTGAGGAATAGATGCTTCATTTAATAAAGTCTACAGATGACATAAAGCTGGGAGGAGTAGCTGATGCCACAAATGATAGAATCAAGATTTAAAATAATCTTGACAAGCTGCAACAATGGCCCCAAACCACAAGATGAAATCCCACAGGTAAATATGCAAAGTCCTGTATTTGGATTGAAAAAAAATCAGTGGCGCAAGTATACAAGCCTAGCTTTAGACCAGTAGTCTGGAAAAATATTTAGAAGTTTTAGTTGGTCATTAAAAGGAAGTTACAGGCATCAGTAAGGAATTCTCCCTCCAACCAAATTCAAAGACTTAAATTACAAAATCAACATATAATGGATAATGGCTGCAGAAATACCCTCAAGAGGAGAAAATGGAAAAGCCAATGGAGTTTGATTGTGGTATCATCCATGGTACTGTTCTAGAAAGAGAGGTGTCAGTAAGAAGAACTGGTTGGTTAGAGTGAGGCATAGAAAATAAAAAGCAAGAGCAGACCGACTGGTCTGGTGTCAGAAGAGACATTTTCACAGGGCATAGTCAGCAGATAAGTATATGGTTCTGGGGTCAACCAGCTGCCTGGGCTCTTATACCAAGTATGCGAAGATCTAATTATGTCATTTGGGGCAAGTTACTCATGCTGGACAATTCTCATCTCTGAAAGGGGAAGAGTCATGATGCTTCCTTATAGGGTTATGCATATGAAATGAGTGTGTGATGGTGCTGGGCTTGAGTTGGGGCTCTTATGCGTTAGTTATTACTATTATATTTTCCTCTTCATTGTAGGTTGATACTCTGGGTTTTTGTTTCCCCATCAGTCTTTTGTGAGATTCTGCAGATGATTCTTTCTATAAAAGTCTGCTTTGTTTTTGATAAGCTGAGAAAAAAAAAAGTCAAATTCCTGAATGTTTGACCTTATAACTCCAGTCATTTTAAAAATAATATTCTTATCATGTAGCTATACTGAACAGACTGTAGAGGACTATTTCATTAATTTAGAAAAATTTACACTCTAAAAATGGCATAGACAAGCTGAAATATATACAGGTTGCTAAGGTCTGAGAATGGCTAACAAGCTAGAAATGCTACAGGAAGCTGGTAGAGTTGTCTTCAATCCTTAAAGATGTACCTCGTGGAGGAGGGCATAGAGCTTGCTCAGGTCCATGAAAAGAAGGAGCTGCCTGAGGGCACAGCAAGCTTCTATCCCTGAATGTGGACCTTGCAGGCCCCTGACAGCAAGGCCAGGGAAGAAAAGCCTGTGTTTCTCCAAGTCTGGGTGTAGGCAAAGAGCTTTACCTGCTGTGTTATTTTTTGAGGCCTCATGAACTCCCTGCAAAATAAGTAGGCTCTAGAACTCAGTCTTTGTCCTCTAAATCCTGTTTTAAAAAAAATTGTGTTCTGAGGTCACCTGCACCAGAATCACCCATCTAAGGTGTTTACTAAAAATCCAGATACTTGAACCACATTCTTAGAGATTCTGGCTCAGTTAATCTGAGAGGGACCCAAGAAATGGTCTTGGTCCAGTCCAAAGTGCTTTTTGCTCTTCTACTAAAATTTCTACTATAATACCAATTCTAAGACTCTTCTTTCAATGGATATTGTAATTTCAACTATATACTAGACCTAACTCAGAGGCTGGTGAATGTGGTGGTGAATAAGACTATATATATCACCACTGTAACAAAGTGGGAAGTTGCTGGATAACACAAGATGCTCAGCCCGGTGCTCTGTGAAGACCTAGAGGGGTGGACTCGGGTGGGGTGGGAGGGACGTTCAAGAGGGAGGGGGTTAGGTAAACCTAAGGCTGATTGACATACAGCGGTGGTGGTGCTGGTGGTTTAGTCACTAAGTCGTGTCCGACTCTTGCGACCCCATGGACTGTAGTCTGTCAGGCTCCTCTCTCCATGGGATGCTCCAGGCAAGAATACTGGAGTGGGTTGCCATTTCCTTCTCCAGGGGATCTTCCCAACCCAGGAATTGAACCCAGGTCTCCTGCATTGCAGGCAGATGATTTACCAACTGAGCTATGAGAGAAGCCCCTGACATACAGCAGAAACCAACATAAACTTGTAAAGCAATTATCCTCCAGTTAAGAGTAAATTTTAAAAAATATAAAAAGCAAATAAACAAAAAGATCATGTAGGACCTTTCTAACTGGAGCTTGTGTCTCATGGGAGGACACATTTGTTAAAAAAGGAAACCAATAAAAATCAAGAACCATATCGAATAGTGAGAAGGGCTAAGAATAAGGTCAAGTGTGGTTGCTGAGGGTGATCAGGTGGCTCTTTTGGACTGGAATGCCACCCTCAGAAGGGGTTGTTGATCTGAGAGTTAAATGATGAGTCCACCGTGCAGAGGGTCAGGGACACAGTGTGCTAGTCAAGGAGCCTCTTGCCAAGACTCTAAGAGGAGAATCCTCCTGTGGTTGAGGAATTGAAACAAGCTGTGGCTGGAGCATCCTAAGTGAGGGGAAGGTCAGGGATTGGGTTAGACAGGTTGACAGTACCCAGACCATACAGAGCTTTGATTTTACTTTAAGTGGGATGAGAGTTTAACCGAGGGAGGATATAATGTGATTTACATTTTTAAAAGGTGCCTTCTGCTATAGCTCAGACTCTATAGGTGTGTGATGCCCATCTATTAAATATACTATCACTACCACTGGAGAGAAATTGCTTTTTACAGGTTTCTTTGTTAACACCTATATAGCGCTTTATAGTTTTTAAAGCATTTTTATATACCTTATTTCATTTGATCTTTGAAAAAAATCCCCTGAGACTAATCTTACTACAAATCTTATGTTACCAACAGGAGAAACTATAAGCTATGAAGAATGAGATTATTCTAAGGCCGCATGTCCTGTAAGAGTTGACATTTGAAAATGGGGAGATTTTACATAAAAATTTGGATTTTTTGCTTTAAGAAAATAAAGATGTGTCCCGACTGAACCTACACTCTTCATGGAGAAGGCAGACAGAGGCTGCTGTGGGGTGGCCCCTTAGGATGAGAGCTGCTTGCTCTATCATACCAGATCTGCTTCAGTCTCTATTATCTGTTGATCTCTGGCCTCCTGCTCTCACGTGACCTTAGCTTGCTTCTTTGGTACATCATAAAGAGCCATTTCCCTCTCCCTGCATCAAATCTGTTCCCAGAAAAGGAAAGAGGGAGCCTGGTGCTGCCTTGTTACTTCCAGTCAGGTGATGGTGGTCTTATTGTCCTGAGGCTAAGCCCATTGCAGCCCATGTAGCATGTAAGTTTCTCTGATGTATATGCTTTATCTTAGAAATTTATGCAAAAGTTGCCTTTGCTCTATAATATGCCTACCAGGTGGTGCAACAGTAAAGAATCCACCTGCCAATGCAGGAGACTCAGATTCGATCCCTGGATCAGGAAGATCCCCTGAGGGAGAAAATGACAACCTACTTCAGTATTCTTGCCTGGAGAATCCTATGGATGGGCTACTGTCCATGAAGTCGCAAGAGGTGAATACAACTGAGCATGCATGTAGCACACACTTGAGATTCTGATTCTCCAGAAAAATAAAACCCTCGTTTATTCTATCCTTTCACTTCCTTTAACATCTGGATTGCTGGGAGGCTCCCTAAAATTATATGCAAATTTTGTGTTTGTATGTTTTTTCCTAGGGAGAGGGTTTATAACTTGATTTAGACTTTCCAAAGGATCCGTGATCCAGAGTGTCGTTTCTGGCGTAGGGATTGAGAGTCAGACTGAACAGAGTCAGAGCCTGGCTCTGCCACTAGTTAAATGTGAAGTTCCCCAAATCTCTGACCTTTTGGGTTTTCTCATTTAAAAACTGCGTTTATTACTCCTGAGCTTCTAGGGCACTGATTAAATGAGGTAACATACAGGACGTGCTTAACTCAGAGTCTGGCACATGGGAGACCCTCAGTGGCAGAAATCAGTATCATCATTACTGGTGTTGGATCTGCCTTTTCCCATAATATCTAAGTGATTTCTGTGGACTGAATTGTGTTCCCCAAAATTCATATGTTGAAGCTCTAGCCCCTCTTCCGCTCAATGAGACTGTATTTGGAGATTGAGCTTTTAGGAAGAAACTAAGGTTATATGAGATCATAAGGATGGGGTCCTAATCTGATAGGACTGCTGATCTTTTATTTTCTGTACACATGTATGCATGCATTTTTGGCCACTAGGCACAGCATGCAGGATCTTCGTTCCCCAACCAGGGGTCATATCCTCAGTCTTAACCATTGGACTAGCCAGGGAAGTCCCAGGACTGGTGACCTTCCAAAAGAGGAAAAGAGTCTTCTTTCTCTTCATACATAGTAACCAAGGAAAGGCCATGTGAGCACAGAGAGAAAGAGGCTGCCTACAAGCCAGAAAGAGAAGTCTTATGAGAGACCACCCATGCTGGCACCCTGATTTCAGACTTCCTACCTCCATCACTGCAAGAGTACATCTCTGCTGGTTAAGCCGTCTAAGGCACGCTGTTATGGCAGCCCGGGAGGCAAGGCAGTGCCCAACACCCTGCTCTCCTAAGCTGGTTCCCTCTAGGGCAGAGACAACAGAAGGCGCCCCTACACCATCCCTGGAGGTGAGGTTGGCTGGAATTAATCCGGCTGCTGTACAGTCTAGAAGTCATTGTGCCTGAAGTGTGCTGATGGTCACTAAGATGCAGCTTTTATTTTTTATCTTTTTACAATAGGAACATATTTATTTAACACTGTATACCTTTGAATTGAATTTGGAAAACTTTTTTTCTCTCCAAGATTTCTATGATTGAAATCCAAAGAATATTCTTTCTAATGTACTTCATGTAAATTAGTATTGAATTTTATATCATCTGTTTTTTTAATTAATTTATTTTTTTTACTGAAGGAAAATTGCTTTACAGAATTTTGTTGTTTTCCATCAAACCTCAACATGAATCAGCCACAGGCACACATATATCCCCTCCCTTTTGAACCTCCCTCCCATCTCCCTCCCCATCCCACCTCTCTAGGTTGACACAGAGCCCCTGTTTGAGTTTCCTGAGCCATAGAGCAAATTCCCATTGGCTATTTATTTTACATATAGTAATGTAAGTTTCCATGTTACTCTTCCCATACATCTCACCCTCTCCTCCCCTCTCCCTATGTCCATAGGTCTATTCTCTATGTCTGTTTTTCCATTGCTGCCGTGCAAATAAACTCTTCAGTACCATTTTTCTAGATTCCATATATATGTGTTAGAATATGATATTTATCTTTCTCTTTCTGACTTACTTCACTCTGTATAATAGGTTCTTGGTTCATCCACCTCATTAGAACTGACTCAAATGTGTTCCTTTTTATGACTGAGTAATATTCCACTGTGTATATGTACCACAACTTGTTTATCCATTCATCTGTTAATGGACATCTAGGTTGCTTCCACGTTTGAGCTATTGTAAATAGTGCTGCAGTGTACAATGGGATACATGTGTCTCTTTCAATTTTGGTTTCCTCAGGGTATATGCCTAGGAGTGGGATTGCTGGATCATATGGTGGTTTTATTTTTAATTTTTTAAGGAATCTCCATACCATCTTCCATAGTGGCTGTATCAATTTACATTCCTACCAGCAGTGCAAGAGTATTCCCTTTTCTCCACACCCTCTCCAGCATTTATTGTCTGTAGACTTTTTGATGATGGCCGTTCTGACTGGTGTGATGTGATATCTCATTGCAGTTTTGATTTGCATTTCCATAATAATGAGCGATTTTGAGCATCTTTTCATGTATTTGTTAGTCATCTGAATGTCTTCCTTGGAGAAATATCTGTTTAGTCTTTTCCCCACTTTTTGATTGGGGTGTTTGTTTTTCTGATATTGAGTTGTATGAGCTGCTTGTATATTTTGGAAATTAATCCTTTGTCAGTTGTTTCATTTGCTATTATTTTCTCCCATTCTGAGGGTTGTCTTGTCACCTTGCTTATAGTTTCCTTTGCTGTGCAAAAGTTTTTAAGTTTATTTTTTTTTAATGACTGGTAGGTTGACCTGTGCTACAGCCAAGCTCTGGCTGTCTTTCCTACTGAATGAGTATTCCACTCTGTTGATTAGAGCATACTCCTTATCATTGGCCGTCTGAAGAAGCAGTGTGTTTAATGTTTAAAGATGTGGATTCTATAGCCACCTTGCCTGGTTATGAAGCCACTCACTAGCTGTGTGACCTTGGGCAAGTGACTTACCCTATCTGTGCTTAATTTTCTCACTTGTTAAAATGGTATTAATAATAGGAGGGTCTGTGTAGGAGGGTCACTGTCAGATTAAATAATTTAATGTATGAAAAGTGCTTGATTTGAGTCCTCATCCAACCTTGGTTGATTCCCTTCCGTGATGGTCTTGGAGTTGATCCCCTCCTGTGATGGTCTTGGATTTCCTATTAGAGCAGCTACTTGTGGAAGTCCTACTCCAACCAGATGTATCAGGTCCTTGATGTTGATTATAACCTCACCTGGAAACTCTGGCCACTGTAACCCACTTGCTAGACTCTTCTTTATAATGCAGTATCCTAACCAACCCAGATAATAGGATGAAAATGTGAGATTCATGTTGATAACTTGAGGCCTTTCTCTGTTCCTAATAATAATAAAAAGTGTACATGGGAAATATTTGTCATTTCTCTATATAAGATCTCATCTGCTAAGAGGGTTATGTAGTCTGATTATGGGGTGAAGAGAGGAATATAACTCTGGTTTCCAAACATAGTGGTTAAGGAACAAAATCTCTTGCATGCTGAGTCATGCCCGACTCTTTGTGACCCCATGGACTGCAGTCCCCCCCCCATCCCAGGCTCCTCTGTCCATGGCATTCTCCAGGCAAGAATACTGAGTGGGTTGCCATTTCCTCCTCCAAGGGATTGTCCCGACCCAGGGATCGAACCTGAGTTTCCTGTGTCTCCTGAATTGGCAGGTGGATTCTTTACCACTGAGTCACCTGGGAAGCCCCCCGCAGATCCCTTGAGGGACTTATTGCTAACCTGGATCCCTAGGTTCCACAACCACAGCCTTTGTTCAAGCAGGTCTGGGGTGGAACCTGGAAAAATGTATTTTTAATAAGCACCTCAGTTAATCCTAATGCAGCTGTTTAGCTGACTTTTTTTTGAGAATTACTTGGCCAAATATTCTTTCAAGATCTCTTTTAGCTTTCAACATGTAACATTCCAGAATGAATATAAAGACTGGGAAAGATGAGAAAATAACTTGGAACAAGGTTCTACTTCTTTAAAGTGCTTCCCAGGTCAATAGCTGCCTGACAAAACCACAGCCAGACATACTTATGTTAGGTTTTAACTAGATTTTCATCTAAACGAGGTGCTGGATATCTCTAGCTTACAGCAACCAAAGAATTGGCAGTGACCATGTCAGAGAATGGAATCACAGAGTAAGTTATCATAGTTCAATTTGTAAATAGCCATTCTTAAAGTTCTAGGAAGGTTCAGTGGAATGGTGGTCCCATTTAATTTACTATAAATTACCTTCTGGGCAAAATAAATAGCTGATGCCTATGGCAATGTTTATTTGTGAGAATAAATTATCTGTGGTGGTTAACCTCTTACCTGTACTAACTAGACTTTCAGAGTAACTGGAATAAGAATCATCCTTTTAGGGAAGACAAATCTTAGAAACGACTACCTTGGAAATAAAATGCCATCTTCATGCATCCAGTGAAGACAGTCTGGGATTTGTTGAGAAAGCTAGCTGGTGTCAAGGAGGCTGCAGACATTGCACATTAAAAGGTATCTCCCTTTTGATGAGTGTTTAATTTGGCTTTGTTAGTGTATGAAGTGCAGACATTTAATTTGTTTGACAGAATCAAGCCCCAAGCTCCCCCTGTAATACTGTGCCACAGGGTTTCAAGAGTCCTACCACAGAGTCTGTATGAAATGAGCTTCCAGTCAGAACACTAGTTTAGCAGTAAGAACACTAGTTTGACAAAGATGCACTTTAATTAAAAGACACAAATCTCTCTCTTCTAAACCAGGGGGAGGGACATAAAGGAGTCCCCCCTCTGCCATCTTGTCCTAAGGAAGACTTCCTTAAGACATTCCTTCCTGTAAGAGGTCAATGGTGCCTTGGGGCAGGCAAGTAGGAATCTGTCCATGGGTCCTAGAATGTCTGGTGTTGCTGGCCTCCTGAAACGTTCTCTTTGCTTCAACAATGCTGGCTATCTGCCACAATATCAATTATCTCTAGCTGAGACAGTAATGATCTAGGATACCACTTTTTTAATACTATGTTCTAACAAAGCAGAATTAGGAAACTCTACAAAATTCACACACTTTGACATCCCGTGCATTAATATCCAGTTGCTCATAAATCAACCACATCCATCAAGCTTTTCTGCCTCAGGCATGTTAAATGACCATATTTTAACCATCTATTAATTATTTTCCCAATCTGAGCATTCTTTGTCATTGTTCATGTCATCTGCTTAAGCTTGGTCATTTTTGTGTGAAGAGCATGTAGTTCTCTACTCCTCTTAGAGAATTCTAAGAGGTGACAAAGTAGGCTAGATCTTACTTGAAATACACATATGGCTCCTTTTCTTTGGTGAGGGGGAATCATTCACTCTGAATTTCCTTTTTCTCACAACTTGGTCTGATCTGCCCTTTCCATCTCATTTTCTGCCACGCTCTTCCTTGCTCAACATGCTTGATGGCCTTCTTGAGTTCTTTCAAAATCGATATGGAGACTTTCCTCACAGTCCAGTGGTTAAGACTCTGAGCTTCCACTCCTGGGGTCACGGGTTCAATCCCTGGTCAGGAAACTAAGATTTCTACTTGCCATGTGGTATGGCCAAAAAATAAAACTGACACACCCTCCTACCCCAGGTCCTTTGAGAGAGGGATGTATCTACTGAGAAATGTTCCCCCTTTATTGTCAGTTATGACATCCCCAAGCCCCTTTCACTAGTTCCTTTGTTATATTTATTGAGGTCCTATGTTTGCCAAAGACTTGAGTGAATGAAACTGATTCACCATCCCCATAGAACTCATATTGTAGTTGGGTGTTAGGTGGTACTCAGACCAAAAAGAAACATAATAAATAAGTAAATTGTTTGTTAGGAGATGATAATTGATAGGGAAGATTAGAGAGGAGTAAGGTCTATGAAAAGTGCTTGTTATTTTGAATAGGGAGGAAGTCTTTACTTACAAGGTAAAATTTAAATTAATTCTCAATATTTCTTAGAATTTAGCTCAAATTAACTTCCTCAGGGATGTCTTCCAGCCTAGATCTATCAGCAAGTCTTTGAATACCTAGGTCATCTTCTATTATATGCTCTCATAATCCCCAATACTTTTTGTGCAAAGCTCTTAGCACCATTTGTAATTTCATACTCACATGATTATTTATTAAAGAATATCCTGTCTACTGTATTGTAAACTCCATAAAGGCAAAGAAGAGATTCTTTTTGAGTACTTCTCTATCTCCAAAGCTTGTTCAAGACAAGTGTTCACTTTATATAAATTTGTTGAATGAATGAAAGGATCAGTACAGTGTGGATAAAAAAATATATACTTTCCGTCTCTTTTTAAGAGAATCAATTGAGATAACAGTGAATGAATGATATGAATGATAATGAATAAGCTGCTTTTATAAATTGCAAAGCTTATAAACATGCATCCATCATTACTTCTGTGGCTAAAAACCCTCTTTTATCAGTGTGATTCTGTGTTCATTGATATTATATCTCCTTTATGGAGGCAGTGAAGTTTAGTGGACAAGACTGTGGGTGCTGAGACCAGACTTGCCTGGGTTGATTCTTAATTGTCACTTACCTTGTGGTCTTTTGTGCTTCTACTTCCTCATCAATAAAATGGAATGACAATGGTACCAACCTCACAGAAATGTTGTAAGATTAAGAGTTTGTATCTCTAAGTTGTTAGAAGAACGCCTAGCATATAGTAGGTATAAATGAATGAATAAATATTATTATGACTATAGCTGTTATTATCTGCCTTGCTTTCAACTGCCATCCAGGGATGATTTATTGACTGAAATCTTTCTTGGCTTCTTCTTAGGGACAAATTAGTAGTTCCTAGTTAAGTGAGGTTTTCTTTAACATAAGTCAAAGAGTGAGGGTGACTCTTTTTCAGGCCTCTAGGAAGAGGTTTCAGCATCTGTTCTGGTTCATCAGTGACTTTTGCTTTAACTTTCCAATTGTCTTGGCAGCTGGAAGTAAAGCTGGCTGAGAAAACTGGGTCTAAATCCTAGTTCTGCCACTTATTGGTGGAAAGATCTTTGGCAAGACATTAAACTCTGAGGTTCACCCTCTCATCTATAAAATGGGACTCATAATTGCTCACCACAGGGTTGCTGTGGGGACTAAGTGAAATAATGTCCATGAAAAAGCTTAGAGAGGAGTTCTACAAATATTAGTTCTGCTTCACTTGCCTTGTGTGCATGCTGCATGCTAAGTCACTTCAGTCATGTCCGACTCTTTGTGACGCCATGGACTACAGCCTGCCAGACTCCTCTGTCCAAGGGATTCTCTAGGCAAGAATACTGGATTAGATTGCCTCCAGGGGAGTGATCTTCCCAACCCAGGGATCAAACCCACTTCTCTTGTGTCTCCTGCATTGGCAGATGGTTTTCTTTCTTTCTTTCTTTTTTTTAACCACTAGTGCCACTGAACAAATCTATGTTTTAAAAGGACACTTCTGGAGACATGGTGACATTGGTCTATGATGAATGCTCTGACAAGTATTCTAAATCAGGAAGCCAAAGTTGACACATTTGGAACTCACTACACATGTCCTAAAATGATTCATATTATTGGCAGAGATCAGTGCAGTAAGCACAGTGTTCATTTGTTAGCCTATAATCAAGAGGAAAACAGTCATTCAAAAATATTATTTTTATTATCAGAAGTATAATAATATATATACCTAACTAGCTAATCAACTAGAAAAGCCATACAAAGTATATTGTCGATTGCAGAAAAATTTTACAAAACAAATTCTTATTGCTAATTAACAAATATTAGTCAGGGATATCTGATGGTATAATAGTCATAGGAACTTAGAAGAATCTTCCTGAATGTTCAAAGTTACTGCTTGATGATTGCAATTAGGCATTGCCCCAGGTTGTGTGTGTGTGTATGCATATGATTTGGACAAAAAGGAAAATAAGTCCAAAATGTTCCTTCACATGCACAAATATTCTAGATTCTCTTTTTTCTCCCTTGGATGTTTTTGCTGACTTTAGATGATAATTTCCCCCAATTGCTTACGTGCAAAATATGTTTTTCAATATGTCACAGGTAAAACTTTTCAAATTCTGTTCCACTTCAAAAGACCTGGTTTTGGTTTCCAAATCTTCTTTCTCCTATGTTTGCAGTTTTTGATCAACAAATGTTTACTGAGGCACCACTGTCTAAACGGCAGGCTCCCAGAGTGGCTTTTCCAGTGTCCTTGGTGTTCCAGATGTTGGGTAAATTGGAAATCTATGAATCTGAGATTAAAGCAGACTTAAAATTATGTGCGAACATGAACTGAGCATTTAGAGGGCAACACACTGTTCACCATGGGCAGCAGCAGAAAGGGGGATTTATTTTCTGCTTATTGGCTTAAAATGTGCTATCTAGCTGTGTGAGAGCCTAGCCTACCTGTCCTGAGGGACTCTTCATGCCAAAGCTACTCATTCTAATTCATCTGACACTCTTGTTTGCTTGGTGAATATTCTGGCCATTCATTGTTCTAGTTAGCGTCTTCGATAGCATTTCATAGTCAAATTCTGGCATTCTAGGCTCTTTATGGTATGGATTCTGCTTACTTGTCCAGCCCTGTCTTCTTTTTACTCCTCTGCTAGCTCCCAATAGTTTAGCTGGAACCAACTTTTTACTCTTCCTCCTCATTTTCTGAGTACTTACTCTTGGCCAAGCACTGCTTCCTTAATTTTAAAGAAAATTTTATTCCCTCAGTTTTTCTGGGAGGTAGTTATGGTTATCCTCACTTGATAGATGAAGGTATTGAGACTCAGAAATATCAACTGAATTGTTCTAATTCATGGGTGAGCATGCGGATGAGTTATTGATGTAACCTAGGTCTCTAGTTTCAAAGCCACAGTGGAAAGGGCTCTTTCCATCACACTAGGTGCTTTCCTCCTCACAAATGTTGCAAACCTGTCTCATTCTGTCTGTTTCCTCCTTGTAATGGCAAAATAATGGCCCCTCAAAGATGACCATGTCACAGGCCTTGAAACTTGTGAATAGATCACCTGACATGGCAAGAGGGGGGTTAAGATTGATAATCAGCTGACTTTAAGATGGGGAGATGATCCTAGATTATCCAGGTAGATCCAGTGTATAAACGAAAGTCCTTAAAAGTGGAAGTGGGAGGCTGAAGAGGAGAGTCAGAGAAGATATGGGGATGAAAGTACAATCAGACACAAGTAATGCTGCTGACCTTGAAGATGGAGAAAGGAACCAGGAACCAAGGGCTATAGGTAGCCTCCCAGAACAGGCAAGGAATGGATTCTCACTGCTGGTCCATAGAAAGTTGGGGGAGGAGGTGCTGGACAGGGTGACTTCAGCTAGAAGCATGAAACCTACTGTTCTGTGGTTTATTTTCTATGCAACTGCTTAGGGTCATCTTTCTGCAGTGTCAAGCTGGTCATGCCCCCAGTCTTCAGAAAAACTTTTCATCCTGACCCCCAGCTCCTTCTCTAGGGTGACTTGCTCCTCCTCCACCTCAGGCATTCAGTGCTTTAGTTGCTCCTTACTTCCTCTTGTGGATATATCTGCTCTAGTGGTGACATTGCCTGGAATGTCCTTACCCCACTTTATTTGTCTAAAGCACTCCTAATGCTTTTATTATATAAGGTTTAATGAAACCCAGATCACACATGACTCTATGAAGCCTTCTCTGACCTCTCTCTCATGAGTCACCCCATCCTTCTCTGGGGTACCTGGTGTCTTATGCAGATCTCTTAGTTCACGGCGCATATTATAGTAAATTAACTATTTATTTATCAACCTCCTCCATCAAACTGGTTGTTCCTGGAGAGTAGTTTTGTGCATCATTCATCTCTGTATTTCTAGCACAATAGAATAAATACTATTTATTTAGATAGCACAATATCAATAAATGTTTGTAAAATGACTGATTGACTGATTAAATGAATGAAAGTCAGACAGATCTTCAGAATTTTCTAGTAGCTAAGACTTGTAAAAAGGTGGATTAGGAGTCCTATAAGTAATTACACTATCACATTCTGTAACGGATTGGTGCTAGCCAGGGAATGACAGTACATCCAAAAGGTAATGAATTAAAACTTCACTTTGTCGTATCCTCTTTCAAAAATGGGAGTAGTCTTTCAAGTGACTTGAAAAATAGGCCTCAGTAAAAGTATAAGAAAATATATGCAATTAGACTCAATCAATAAAGTTGTCCTTGACTAATGTCTACATTTAAGGGAGTTTAATTAAATTATGAAACAGCCTTTCTGATTTAACTGTCAGTCTGGTTTATCGTGTATGAACATGAGCTCTGTATAGGGTTTGCTTTCAAGATTTCGAGACCCTCAACCAATGCAAAGATGTAAATTATCAACACATGGCTTAAGAGGGGAGAGTCTGGTATGTGACTTCAAGAAAGCAAGGAAGAAAAGCAATTTTTCCAGGAAGGCTGATGGAAATAGAAATTGTGCAAAATGGCTTTTCTCCCTTCATTCATTCATTCATTTAGACAATATTAATTCAGCACATACTATATGTCAGGGGTTGCCCTAGGTGCTGGCAATGCAATGGAGTAGAAAAGGCAGACATTCTGAAGAAATACAAATAATGATAGATTATGTTTATTATGTTTATGCTCCCCCAAGCCCAGAGTGCCCTATCTTCTTTATTTTGTTTGTATAAATTCAACATCCTTGCAATAAATAAGAAGTAAGGAATAATATAAAAAATGTATGGAATCTACTGTATGTCAGACACTGTGCCAGATACCGGGGACACAAAAATACCTTCAAGGACCTTACAGATTTAGTGGGAGAAACAGACATGTGAATGATATAAAAAAGTAATACAGCAGAAAAGTGTAGTGACAGAGGTAAGCACAGGTGCAGCCAGAGGAGCCTGGAGCAGGGGAGCATCCTTCTTTCCTCCACAGGGGATGGGGAGAAAGTGAATAACATCATGAACAATTTTCCCTCAGGATAGCTAGCTTTCCGTGGAACTCTGCCCCTCTGCCTACCTCCTGTCCTACATGAGAAGAGAAGGGTGGGCTGCACGCAGGGTCATTTCTCCTGGACAGATGGGGGGCGGAGAGAAGGAGTGCTGCAGTTAGGAGCTCGTGGACAAAGCAGAAGAGCTGCCCAGAGTAGCAGTGGTCCTAAAGGTCGCTTTTAGGAGCTAGACCCTGCAGGAGACTTTGGAGCCCACCTGGACTGACTCATCACCCACAGTTGCTCTAAGTTGCCCCAGGCAGAACGGACTAATGTCAAAGACAGCAATAGAACCAGTAATGGCCAAGGAAGATTCAGCTAAAATTTCTTAATTTTTTTTTAATTTTTTTTTTTTTTTAATATAGACCATTTTTAAAGTCTTTGTTGAATTTGTTACAACATTGCTTCTGTTTTATGTTTTGGTTTTTTGGCCTCCAGGCATGTGGGATCTTGGCTTCCTGACCATGGATTGAACCTCTACCTCCTGCATTGAAGGCGAAGTCTTAACCACTGGATCACCAGGGAAGTTCCTAAAATTTCATATTTGAAATCTATTTAATTTCACTGATTCTATTTAAAACATCTTAAATACTTTTGAGATCCACTAAAAACAAGTTCTGAAATACCAATAGTATCATTTTGCTTTGACTGTAAGCAACAGCCCACGCTCACAACTTGCAGTCATAGGACGAATTTTGAATGCAGACATATTTTACTGTTCAAGCGCATTTAACAATTTTAGGAAAAAAAAAAAAAAGCCTTTATAGGTGGGGCAGGCCTTCTCTGTTCACCATGGCTCTGAACACCATCTGTTGGCAGCTACCGTCATCTATGTGACCTTCTTGGTCCAAGAGGGTAGTTGAGGTTGCAGCCTCTCATTTAGGCTGATTCCTTCCTTTGATGAGGAAGTGAAGACTTGAAGGGAAAAGTGACTATAACACAGCAGAGCTAGGATTAGTATCTTGGGGTCCCTACTTCACCAGGCTCTTCCTATGACAGGGGCTGCCTCTCAGAGAAGCTCTTTGTGAACACAGCGCACTCAGGCTGCACGAAGCAGCCATCTCCAGCTACCTGTGCAAAGGGAAAAGTTCCCTTTAGGAGTAATAAATGCGGGTGAAGAGATTCAGAGGGAAAGGTCTCTGCGAGCTATGTGATAGTTTGGTCTTGTGCCCCAAGATAAGTGACAGGCTACTCCCACGGGATGGCCATGTGACCTGTCTCCCTTTAGCACATCCATGCAGGTGAGAGATGGGTGTCTGTGGAATGGAGCTCAGGGCAGGGTTTGGCTGGCGAGAACAGAACATGGTGAAAACCCTGGGAGCCAGGGTCATTTCTGAATGTCTATTTGCAAACTCAGATGTGGATGGGTGGGGAAGATTATGCATTAGGGCTTATCTCTCCCTCTCAGCTGGGTTTCTGTTATCCCAGGGCTCTGTGGTGGAGGCTGGCAGAGGGGCTGACCTATTCGCTTGGTAGGTTTGATCAACACGTGCTCATCTTCACCGCCAGCAAGGAGAGCGTCTAGCATGTGGGTAGGGTGGGGGAGGTGGGTGGATTCAATCAGAATACAGATAGGAAAAAGAAATCAGATCTACTTGTCCAAACATAAACTTACAAAAATATGGGATAACTGGCTGGCCCTCACTATTCAAGCAAGCCAGGCCAACCTGTTTAGGGAGAATGTGCTTCTGGGAGGAAGGCTGATAAACAGTCTTTTTTCCAAGGCAAAGCGTGCGCTTGCCCAGCCAGCATACAACTCTTGTAATTCATTGCCACTAGTCACAGGATGGAATGAGGTAGGGGGTGAGAGTGGGGGTGAGGGTGGTCCCTGGATGGGCTTTATAAGGCTGTGACTTGCTAAAATTAGGTGCACTACCTAGAGATTTCTCACCCACACGGGCACCCTGAAAGGTGACAGGGAATCGGGCCATCTGTTGCAGAGAAGCTTGTCACTTTCTCAGAGGGTCCCTGGCAGACAGTCACTTACTTTACAGAGGCTTTGTAAGTCACTGCTGGTCCCCTGCCTCAGTGCCCCCATACACATCCAAGGACATCTGGAGGGGATCTTCAACTCTTATAAAAAGGTCTGGATATATGAGTTCAGTGCCCTCTACCTTGTGCTGACAGATGGCTTCTGAGGCAGCCTCTGTTAAGAGCTGTGGTCCTGGCGTCTATTTGAGGGACATCTTGCTTTCTCTACAGACAGATCCTGAAGTGTTTACTTCCGCAGATTAATGAAGGATCTTATAACTTCAAAGAAAGGTAAAGGACCCTTGTCCCAGACGATGACATTCTTAAGAGAAGAAATGATGGCTTATCTAGGACCTGTACTGCTTTACAGGGCCAATACTGTGCTTGACACAGGGTTTGGTGCCTGACAAAGGAGCCTCAAGTAAATTTACAGGGTGCTAATTACAGAGTATAGTACTTTCCCACTGGGCTAATCAGGACACAAATAAGGTGCATGCTTAATCCACAAAGCACTTAAACTTTATGGGGAGAAGATGCAAATAAGGAGGTTCATTCACAGAATAAAAGAAAGGGTGATCATCCACTGTTGAATGGAAGAGCACAAGCCAGGGTGTGGAAACGGACAATTTCTCCTGACATTGCCCTCCTGCACGGGCACCTCTTTGATTTATGAAGAAATGGCACAAGCCTTGTACCTCAGCTTTCCCATTTCCCTGCAGAACTGTGCTGGGTTGGGCCATAGGTGCCATATCTTATGTGCATGGGCTCTGGCCCACTTACTATGTTTGCTACAGGTAGTCACTCCGTCACTGGAATTACTGCTGGCGATCAGATTCACCTTAAGAACAAGTTTTTTGGACGTCTTTTAGAGTTCATTTTTGAAAGATGGTCCACCTGGTGCCTGCTCCCCAGCTCTGGATAGAGGCCAGGGGATGACAGCAGCATGAACTCGCTGTGGATAACAAGTCCTCTGTTATGACTGGGAGCGTTTGCAATGCTATAAATAACTCTATCAATATTGTGATAATGGCACTTTAAAGAGGTCTATTTTACAAGTGCTGAATGTAAGAGAGACCGCAGCTGCGCTCATTAATTCTGAAGTATGCCTCCCTCCATGTACGACTTGCAGGTGTAACAATAGGCATGTTGACTCAATGAAAGTCTAGATAATGTTTAGATTAAGAAAAAGGTTAGAGTAACATTGTTAGTTTTTCCATTGTGTTTGGCATAATGAAAACAAATTATAATAGCTTAATTGGAAATGGAAAAGAAAAAGGGCAAAACATAACTTGCTTACAGATTTCAGAGGCTCACAAATAGCTCCTCCCCCCTCAAGAGCAAGTATCATAATTGACAGCAGTAGATCTTTTGATAATTAATTGCAGTAAATTATCACTTGGCACAAAGAAGGCATAATTGTAATTAATTTGCAACCTTCCCAGCATAACACTGAATTAGAAATGGCACTGCCGTCATTTTTCCAAGGGAGGAAATTGGAGTGGGGTGGGGGAACAGTATGCTTTTCCTCTGATGCACGTTTGGAATTTTGAGGCAAGCCCTGGTTGTAATTTTTCCGGTATGATCGTGACATCTCTGCGACTCTCTTGGGCTAGGGGTGTTTAATTTAGATTGTGACTATTGGCTCTGGTCTATGATGGTTAGCAGGAGGGGTCCCCTGCTGAGTTCTGCCGTGGTTTTCCATCGTGTCAGCCACCAGCTAGTCACTTAAACTCAGCATTTTTCCATTATCTTTCTGTATCTGTCTCATTCACCAGGGTGCTGAAAGACCTCGTTAGTTCAGGCGATAGATATTCTTTCAGGTTAATTTTATTATATTTTTAATTATAAATTTATAATTATATAATATATATATAAATATATAATTATAAATTATAAATTTAATTATATTTTTAATTGAGTGAATTAAGGCCCTCAAAACATTTTTCCTCTTTTTTTTTTTACCTCCAGAACATCTTACTTTTGTGGTGATGCCTATGATTATTAAGACACTCTGCCATGGTGCAATTTTATAGTGACTGCTACAGATCAAGGTTCAATCTAATTGCTCAACAATTAATTAGAAACAGGAATGAGGAATAGAAACTATTTTCACTGGATACTAGGGAACTGTTTATATTTCATCAGAGTGCCTGGGAGAAAAAAAATCATTGAGCTATAAAAGATTACATCTGGGTTTCAATTAAAGTCAAGAGGATTCATTAAGCCAAATGGTGGCCCAGAGATTACTGCCATGGTGTGCTACACTGCTGACCAAAGCCTTCCAGGGGTCATGGAATTCCTTCCCTTGCTCCATGAATGTCCACTTGAGAGAATGAGGAGGCTCTTACTTCTGACAATAAAGGCAAGGAATTGTTCTATGTAGTGGTTAGTCATAAAAAAAAAAGATAAAGATCATGGCCCTGTTTCAAGTAGACCCATA
Source organism: Dama dama (assembly GCF_033118175.1). NCBI lineage: Eukaryota > Metazoa > Chordata > Mammalia > Artiodactyla > Cervidae > Dama > Dama dama. The sequence goes on from NC_083700.1 coordinate 82,022,232, forward strand.
TAACAAAAATAAGCTTTATTAAATTATTCTGGACACTCTTCGAAGTTCTTAAACCTATTGTTATAAATGCTGAAATAAGGTGAATTTATAGCCAGAGCCCTTTAGCACAGCTGCCCTAGCAATGAACTCAGGTTTGACCTATATGTAACACCTTCTCTGGGGGTTAACAAATCATTCAGTCTTCATTCATGCAAGTTTCCTTTCTCAAAAAGCAATGCCTTAAGTCACCCCAGCTACCCTGCATCCCGCCAATAACTTCCTCCAGTTGGGCTGAATTAGTCATGATAGTTTTACTGTGTGAGCTAATACTCACAAGTGTCAGAGTTCAAGCCACCAACATATTTCACAGGAGACTTCAAATTGAGCTCAATCTCTAGCCCTAGTTGCCAAAGCCCTGATGTTTATCTTCCTGAACTCCCCATGTGAAGACCCAAAGCACATAACAAGGACATAACAAGGACGTGGAGACACCACCTACAAGTGCTGGGTTTTGTGTCCATGACCCTGCTAGGTTAGAGTTTTCAGTGGGCACAGAACTTTGCTTTTCTGATCTAAAACGGTGACATGATTTCTATGGAACAAATGGAGGAAAGACATTTATGAGAGGCTCTTACTTGAAAACGGAGGTAGCTTTAATCTATATATCCTCAAAGAGTAGAAGAAATAAAATCATGAATGAATGCGTCAGGGAGATAGGTTTTGGCTTTCAGAAGAATCATTTTCACATTTACAGTTGTTTGAGGGGCAAAAAGATGCCCACAGCAGGAGGAGCTGTTAGAAGAGAGCAGAGATCTGTAGGTAGGGAGAGTAAAGAGATTCAGGTATGGGATCTGAGAGGGGAGGCTGAAGGCTTTAGACAATGTGCTTTTAAAAAGCCTCTTATGATTTAGGAAGATTTTCTGGGTGTTTGCACCATGTATGGCAGGAAGTTAAAACAAAAACTAAAGTCTAAGAATCTAGTTTCTGCTGTGGAGGATGGGATGTGGTGGGTAGTTCTCAGTGGATGAAGGTCTAGGCCCCAGCTGAGGATCTGATGAATTAGTTTCCAGTTCTTTGGGCATAATTGTTGATAAATGAATGGTTAAACTGAAGGTCATTTGTTTATTCTTTCAGTCATTCATTCATGTAACTAGGGTTTCAGCCACGTCCTGGTGTGCTGGGTCCTCGTCACGTCCTGAAGCTCTGCATTATTCAGGTATAATCCCTGCCCTGTGACCGTTCTTAGTCAGGCTGGCCAGTGTGCCTCGGTATCTTGATATTTTTTATTTCTTATCCTGATGAGTGTTCAAATGAAAATACATTTGGTAATGAGAAAAAAAAATGAGCAAAATTTTCTGAATCCTGGCTTCCCTGGTGGCTTAGTGGTAAAGAATCTGCCTGCCAATGCAGGAGACATGGGTTTGATTCCTGGTCTGGGAAGATCTCACATGCCGCAGAGCAATTAAGCCCATGTGCCACAACTACGGAGCCTGTGCTTTAGAGCCCAGGAGCCAAAACTACTGGAGCCTGCCCGCCCTAGACCCTGCGCTCTGCAACAATGAAAAGCCTGTGCACCAGAGCTTGAGAGTAGCCACTGTAACTAGAGAAAAGCCTGTGTAGCAGTGAAGACCCAGCACAGCCAAAAATAAATAAATAAAATTATAAACATTTTTCTGAATTCTATATAAGATTTAGCTTGATCGTAAAAGCTTGGTCTGGCCCCTGCTTACCTCCCCTCACTAACCTCATCTCATGACTCTCACCATTGTCCTTTCCCACCAGCCACACTGGCCTTCTTTCTTCCAGTTCTGTATATTTAAATTATATTTATTTATTAATTTGCCATTTTGCATGGCTTGCGGGATCTTAGTTCCCCCACCAGGAATCAAACCCACGCCCCCAGAACTGGAAGTACAAAGCCCTTAACACCGGAGCACCAGGGAATTCCCTCTTTCACATCATTAGTTACCCCATGTTTTTTCCTGTTGTAGGATCTCCATTCACGTTGTTCCCTTGGTCTCCCCACACCTCTGCATCCTTTAACTCCCAAACATAACTTTCTTCAGTAAATCTTCCTCACTCCACCAATCCCAAGCTCCTAAATGTTCTCCAGGCATCTTGTCATTTTCTTTTCTAACACTGAATCACTGTTTAAAAATATTCAAATTTATTACAGAATTGAAATGTGATTCCATTATTTGCAGAATTCCTAAAACATCAACTGAATCACAGCTTGAGATTCAGTGGTATAAAGGATTGGGCTAAAATCTCCAGCACAGCTAAAAAGGTGCTGGGTGAGCTAAGTTGCTTCAGTCATGTCCAACTTTTTGCAACCCCATGGACCGCCTGCCAGGCTCCTCTGACCATGGGATTTCCCAGGCAAGAATACTGGAGAGGGTTGCTATGCCCTCCTCCAGGGGATCTTCCCAACCTACAGATCGAACCCAAGTCTCCTGTGGCTCCTGTGGCTCCCAGGCAGGAGAAGGCCACAAAGGTGTTAAACTAATAAGGCAATAATAATATCTTAAATTATATACATGTTATAGTTTACATGTATTTTAACACATATTTCTCTTTGGTTCCTCAATACAGAGAAGTATGGCAGGCATTTGTTTCTCTCCCATCTCTCAGATAAGTTGTCAGAGGTTGCACAGCTAGGAAGTGACAGAACTGGCTCGAGAAATCAGACCCCATGACTCTGGTTCAAGATTCACTCTATTCATAATGGCAACTTCCTTCTTCAGTGTGTTTTACAGTTAGATGAAGGTCTTGTGACTCAGAAGGTAAAGAATCCGCTTGCAATGCGGGAAACCCAGGTTCGGTTCCTGGGTCAGAAAGATCCCCAGAGAAGGGAATGGCAACCCACTCCAGTATTCTTGCCTTGGAGAATCCCATGGACAGAGGAGCCTGGCAGGCTATACTGTCCATGGGGTCACAAAGAGTTGGACATAACTGAGCGACTATACTTTCACTTTTCATATACACTTCTGCTTAAGTGGGCACTGTTTTGTTTTTTTCTCTCCACTTCTGTCCTTTCTCCTCCTTTATCATCTCTAATTCCCCAGCCTCCAGGCTCCTGGGGTGCAAGCAGGCTGAGTTGGGACAAAGACAAAGAACTGGGGTTAGCCCTGTGACCAGTCTATTTTGGAGAAAGTGGATCCCCATAGTCTGTGGGAACTGGAAGGGGATTAGGTTGTCCTGTGATCGCTTGAACTGTGTTCTGTGGAGCTCTTAGTACTGCTCCAGTGCACAGTCCGGGCACCTTCCACGTGATCTGCTAGGTGAAGGCGATGTCCACAGCACCGTGTGTCTGAGGGTCCCTTGGGGGGGGCCACAGTCACCTTCACTCTCTTCTAGACAACTCTGCTTTGATCTCTTTTGTCTATTGAGCTACTGAATAAGATTTTATTTGAAGAAAGTGTTCTGCTCCTTGAAATAGAAAGCACTCGACACCTCATGATTTAGTAATGCCCCAGCTGACGCTTGGGTAGCTGACTTACAATGCAAAAAGGCCAGAGTTGAGGCTGAAATCCAAACCTCTGGGGTCTAAGCTAGTATTCTAGTCTTGGCCCTGGGCTGCTCATGGCAAGTCAGGGATGTGGTTGAGTGGGAAGGGAAACTGGATTCCTATTGGAAGAAACCTTGTGATACAAAGGGTTAAAGTTTGGGATGCTCCAAACTAGGCACACTTTGAGAACCTACCTGCTTGGTTAAACACGCTCATTCCTTTTATCTTCCCAGAGAAAATGTCCCTCCCTGACCCTCATCCCAGCCACCTGCTTAGCCCCTCTCCACCTCTAGCCTAAGGTTTCCTCCCCAGGGAAGACTTTTCTCTCCCAACTTGAAGGACATTGGAAATGAACACCAAGGTCCTTTCTCTGTTTCCCCAAATTCCTGGGTGTCCTCAAATTCTCCCTTACCTTTCAGATCTGATCTAATTTATTCACACTCAGCAGTGATCTGTGTCTGTCTCTAGGACTTTCCAGCACCTCAGATGACCTTTTTTGAAGAGTGAGAATGCTTGTCTTATTGTTCTCGATCACTAGAAAGAGCAAAGGCTAAATACTCTGTGAACCTCTTTTATGCTTTTTGCTTTGGAATGAAGCAATCATTCTGCCTCAACCTCATGACTGCCTTAATCTCATGTGACTCTGCGAGAGCTTGTGGAGGTGGGACTAAAGGATTTCTGGTAGTATTCAAACCCAGGCAAGGACAAATACACCAAACAGAAAGAAAGTTACTCTCAACTAGAGTCAGCAAATGTTACCGGCTTGAATTAACAACTGTTACTATATCTTAACTCACCAGGTGCCCTGACAGCAACAGGCAAAATCTGTGTTTCTACAGTGTTAGATGCGCTGGCTGCCTGACATGTAAATTGAACATCAGATGGTATCTTCCCATGAATTAAAATGAAAACAAGACAGACTTGGATGCCCATTTCATGGAGTGTGTAAGTAGTAAACTCTCCCCAAGATGATGAAGCATTGCCCAGAACCTTCTGTTTTTGTGATTCAGCTCTGGTTTTGAGTTCCAGTTTTAATTCAATCACTGCCTATAGGGATTTTCTCACTGTTCCACTCACATGTCTGGTTCTCTACCTCACCGACTGAGATATGAACTCAGTTCATTCTCCTGATTTCCTTCAGGAAAGCCACTTACAACAAGGCATTTGAGTTTAGAGAAGGCTTCCCGAAAGCAGAGGAAGGGGAGGGATTTTGACTGCAGCAGCACAGATAACTTAAAATTTCATGTTAGAGATTTTTGCTTTTAAAATCCCTCTAGTCCATGTGGCAAACTGGACTCCAGCTTCTTGCCAGGTGGCAGAGCCTGCCAGGCCCACTCCATCTCTCTCCTGTCCCTAGCAAGCAAAATGAACTTGTCTCTTTCTTTATGCAGTGAAGTTAAACTCTCTTAAGTCTCTACTTGCTAAATTCACACCTATACTCACCAAGATCCTTAGCAGAACAAAAGACCTTTTATGTAGCAAGATGCCTTTCTCCTTAGAAATAAAAAGCAGAAAGGCAAACAAAAATTGCCCTTGGTTCATTTGGAATCTGGGTTGGGTATGGGACTGAGATGAGGTCTTTGGTGAGTGTTGGCTGGCACAGGGTGCCCCAGACCCCAGGAAGACGGTCTGGGTTTCCAGGTATAAGGAAAACTGGCACAGAGTGCGGGGTCGCTGTGGGGCCTCTGCAGGCAAAGCGGCTCCCTTTCTGCTGACTCTGCATTCCCGGCTGCTGTCACCATTTGCTCTTTGGAAAGGGGACCGCAGAAAAACGTGCCCTGCTTAGAAATGATGAGCCACCAAGCCTTGCTGGAGGCAGAGGACGGCTGCTAAGTGCACACGTCAGGAGGATGTGGCCTGGGACCACTGTTATGACTGCCGCTAACATGCATGAGTGTGATTCTGTGCTGTGCTCCTTTGCTGAGTTGCTTCTTATCACTTCCACCAAGAGATGGGGATTTGAAAGATGGTTGACAGATCTATGCATAAACAGCAAAGCCTGGTGCAGGAGGCAGCTGGATCTGATGGGATGCACATGCGTTGGGTCAGGAGCAAGCAAGCATGGGTTAGTTGCTCAGTTGTGTCTGACTCTTTGCGACCCCATGGTCTGGGGCCAGGGGATTTATTTGTAGCAGGAATTTCTCTAGGCAAGGATACTGGAGTGGATTGCCATTTGCTTCTCCAGGGGATCTTTCCCATCCAGGGGTGGAACCTGCTTCTCCTGCATTCCAGGCAGATTCTTTACCATCTGAACTACCAGGGAATGGGAGACACTGTTTTAATTCTGATTCTGCCTTGTCCTTGCTGAGTGACCTTGGATAAGTCATTCCCTGCCCTCTGGCCTCAGTTCTCTAACTGTGAAATGAGGGGTCTTCGTTTTCAAAGTGTATTCCCAGGAGTTCAATGAGTCTTGGCATGCAGATGGACTGGTCAGCTGAGAAGGATAATTCCCACCCCCAAGCCCCGCCAGAGCAGCTCAGGTTTTCCCTGTTTTATTGCTATAGGGGCTAAAATTTTTCTTTGCATAAAGGATTTGGCCATAAAAGGAGTCTGAAACCTACCGCTCTAAAAGATGGCCATCTACTATCTCCTTTATCGCTGACATTACATGATTCTAGATGGAGGCAGGAGAGAAGAATGGGTGCTGGGAAAGACGCAAGCATAAGAAAAAGAAATTCCTGCTACAAATAAATCCCCTGGCCGATCTCTCTTAGTCTCTGAAAGTTTAAAGATTTAAAATCTACTTAAAAAAAAAAAAAAAAAAAAACTGCAGTTCTCAGCAAATAAAGACTACTTTAAATTATTCAGGTTTGTTACACCCACAAATCACCCATACAGTACATTCTAAATAAAAAACTAATAACTCTCTTTGCAAGAAGTGTCCCTTCCAGAGGCCACGGATAAGGCATTAACCTGTACTGGGAGAAAATAATACCAGTGATTTCCAAATTACACTCATTTTAGGAAATAACTTAAATAAATGAATTTGGCCAAATGCAGCCTGCTTATTTCCTCTGCATTGAAATGCAGGGGTAATATTTTTCTGCCAGGAAGTATTGGAAACAAAATCATTTAGAGCCATACTTAAAGAACATTTTAGAATCTTTCACAAAATTAGTTTAGTTACATTTCCTAAGCCTTGGCTTTTTATAGTGCTTGGAAGAGTTGGGGAGGGGCTGGCGTTGAGAGGGACCCCAGGCCTATGGGCTCAGGGTTCCATATTCAGAGATTATGGGGAGTCACCTCAGGTCACCTCCACCCACAGCAAATGCTTCTGTCTCTGCTTGTAACATTGCTCCCGAGAGTTCATCCTGACTCTAGGTGCCCCCTCCAGCCCCGGCCAATGGTCTCTCCTCGTTTCTGATACATCTAGTTATTGAGAAATGCTTGACCCAGAGTGAGTGCTCCATGTTTGTGAACTACGTGAATATTCTACTCTCTGGTTTTCACCCATGCGTCCTGGTCAGCCCTCTGTGGAAGCCCACAGGACAACATTCCTTCCAAGGTGACCCATGAGGGCCTTTTTTCAAGGGATATTTGAGCCATGCTGACTGGAGGAGGGAGAAGCCAGCACACACGCTTTCTCCCTTCTGCCTTGATGGCCGTGAATGGCAGGGCTTGTTCTGTGGAGTTTCTCTGGATGGAAAAGCAGAAATCAATTGAAGCAGGACATCCCTGGTGGTCCAATGATTAAGATTTCACTCCCAACACAGGGGTCCTGGGTTCGATCCCAGGTCAGGGAACTAGATCCCACATCCTGCCACTAAGACTTCACATGCCACAACTAAAAAAAAAGATGCTGCATGCTGCAATTAAAGATCCTGTATGCTGCAACAAAGATTGAGGATCCTGTGTGCCACAGCTAAGACCCAGCACAGCCAAATAAATAAATATTAAAAAAAGAGAAGTCAGTTGAACCATCTAAGGCTGAATAAGGCAGGGAGGGGAAGGGGACCAGGGCATGGATGAGTGTTAGGCCCAGCTGGGGACTCTCCTAAAGGCTGATGCCAAACAGTCATGCAGTGTGTCTGGATGTCTGTTTCCTCATTTGTCAAATGAAGATAACTATGTACATTGGGTAGGATGGTGGTGAGGATTCAGTCCAGGAACATTGGTTGCGCACCCACCATCTCACCTGGAACTATGCAGTATCTTTGCCTTGAAGGAGTTCAGAATCTGAGGAAGAGTCAGAAATAAACAGAGCCTGGTGATGGAATGTGGAAAGCGCTGCAGGGAGAGCAAGCACAGGTGCTGGAGGGCTGAGGAGGAAGAGCCCCAGCCCAGCCAGGGCGTGGGGGTGGGGTGGGTCAGAACTGACTTTCTGGAAGACAGAAAGATGAAGTGAAGGCAGTGTCCTGTGCTTTGGGGAGGAAACCAAAATCACAGCACCTTTGGCTATTATGCTAAGAACCTGGGCTGCATTCTGGGTGATGGGAAGCCACAGAAAGGTCTGGTATAGTGATAAGGTTTGCGGATGTGTTGGAAAGTACCTGGCACATAGCTGACTCTCAATCAACGTTCATTTACAATTTTGAACTGACATCATTTTCTCTGTTTCCCAGGAGAGTCCCTGCACATCTGTGCTTGATGCATGTGAAGTGATTCATGATGAGACATTTAACGCTGTAGAAAGAGCACTGAACCAGGAGTTGGGAGACTTGACTTAGCCCAGGCTCCTCTACTCACTAGGTTTCCCAGGTGGCGCTAGTGGTCAAGAACCTGCCTACCAATGCAGGAGATACAAGAGATGCAGGTTTGATACCTAGGTTTGTGAAATCCCCTGGAGGAGAGCATGGCAACCAACTCCAGTATTCTTGCCTAGAGAATCCCATGGACAGAGTAGCCTGGCAGGCTACAGTCCATGGGGTCGCAAAGAGTTGGACACGACTGAAGCGATTTAGCACACATGTGTGCTTCTATTCACTACGTGATTGCAAGAGAGTCACTTAATATCTCTGATACTCAGTTTCATGACCTCTAAATTGGGATTAACTGCACCCGCTCTATCTACCCAGAGTGCTGGGAGAGTCACCTGCATCAATATCCAGGGGCTCATGCCGTGTTTTTTGTGACTCTCCAGTGGATGCTGGGGGTCTAAGCTCCTAGGGTGGGGAAGGAGCAGTAGGTAGGGTCGTGAGGACAGAGTTTTGGGAGGGTGTAAATACATATCTTCCTTTTCTTTCTCAACCTGCACCTCCCAAGTGAGAGAAATGTATGCTGTGTGCATCTCGAGATGGCTGAGCAGAGTGGCTGAGGACGGAAATAGCCCTGCTGATTTATGAGCAGGAGGCAGATTTGCTTTAATATCGCAACACAAGAAAGTCAGGTCTCTTAAATAACATGGCTTGCAGATTTACGGCTGTGCTGCATGTTCGCCTCGGCGCTGTCTCTGACCATGGACGGTGCTTTACTCTGGAAAGGCTGAAGTCAGCAGCTTTCGAGACGCTGGGAAATAGATCCAGTGGCAGCAGCCGGTCCACCGGGTCAGCTCTTTTCTGCAGGTGCTCCACCCCCTCCCACCACTTCGTCCTGCGTCGTCAGGACGCGGGCCGCCTTCCCGGCAGGTCTGGGACTGCTCTGGGTCTTGTGAAGCCAGATGTATAGCAGAGAGAAAGGGCCGGCACTCTCAGGACACTTGGGAGATGCCAGGAAGCTCCAGCATTACCTTTGCCCATAGTCATTGGTCTTGGCCGCTGACACGTAGGGTTTCTTTCCCTTAAGATTGTTTGAAAAATTGCAGGTACAGTCATCCCTCAGTATCCATGGGGGATTGGTTCCAAGAGCCATTCCAAGGATGTTCAAGTCCCTTACATAAAATGCTGTAACACAGAAGCCATTAGGTTCTCTCTCCACTTCTCATCTCTCTTACTTTTTGCCTGTCTCTTTCATTCTGTCCCCTGCCCTGCTCTGACATTGTCATGCCCCCAACCCCCCACACAGCCCCAGACTGGCTTCCAGTGTTCTTCTGGTCCATGTGGTGAAAAATAAGGCTTCTGACAATCCCAAAGCTTTAAAAAATGCTGCAGTTCAATGAATACAGTTGGTCCTCCACATCCGTGGGTTTCATATCCTCAGATACTGAGGCCCCACTGCATCTCAGGAGAGGGGAAACAGTAAAACACTGGTTCCTAAAAATAATAAGGTACTTATTCTACAAATTTTTAGAAAGCACTTGTTATATAACTCCGGCACTGTTCTAAGTGCTTTATAGCTATTGACTACTTTACAGCCCCCTGAGGTATGTCTGCTATTATCTCCATGGTACAGATGAAGAAATTGAAGTAAGTGCCTGAAGTAAGTAACTTGTCTGAGGTCCCAGGGCTAGTGAGAGGTGGAGACGGATTTTGAACCCAAAGGTCTGGTCCTGTAGTTCGTGTTCATAGTCACTATGCTATCAATAACAGCACAACATGAATTACAGTAGTTATGCATGGGGACTTCCCTGATGGTCCAATGGCAGGGGATGTGGGTTCAATCCCTGATTGGGCGGGGTGGGGGGGGGCAGAGCTGAGATCCTACATTCCCGAAGGCCAAAAAACCAGAACATAAACAACAGAAGCAATGTTGTAACAAATTCAATAAAGACTTTAAAAAATATTGATGCACAGTCACTGAATACTGGACACCAGGCACTACGATAAACACTTTTCATGCACCACATTTCCTCCTCTCCTAACCCTGTGAGGTATGTACTATGATGACCATCCCCATCTCATAGAAGAGAAAGCTAAGCACACCGCTTCCTGAAGACCACATAGGGAGCAAATGGCACAGCTGGGATTTAAACTCCGGCAATCTGACTCAAAACTGCTAAATGTGAATGTGGTGATTGAATTTCTTCACCTGTAGTTTGGGGAAGGAAGTGATGAAAAGAGGGAGGGAGCTGTTAAGGTGAAATGTGGGAATACTATGGTACCTATTTTAGTTTGTGCCAAGGGATGTCCCGGTTGGTTGTGCCACTGGGTTTGGAGCGTGAAGGGTGATCAAGACACCATGGAAACTGCCATGTACGGAGCAACCAGGCTTCCTGCACCCTTTGTTCTCATTAACAGGAACATTTGACTTCTTTTCTGTCTACTACTTCTGTCTTCAGTCTACTAGCTCAGCAGCTCCATCAGCTATCAGAAATATTCCCTATCTTGGGGTCTTTTGTCCTGCCCTTGCGAGAAGATCTCTTCTCGTCCACCTTTGGCACTCAAGTCTCTGACTTCTTCCTGTACTCAAAGGTCCACTTTGATGATCTATGTTCTACCTCCTGTGAGACTAACCCCTGCTTTGCTTTCTCCAGCCTCCCAAATGCTGGGGGCTTGACTCATATCTCCAGACCTGTGAATAGGTCTTGTTCTTTATTGCTGTCAAACCTCTCTATGTGGATGGGACACCAGCTTTCATCCCTCCATTCATTCAGTGCTGGTCTGTGGAGCTGAGAGGGCAATACCATGTGCCTGGCACCGTGTTAGATGTTGGGGATGCAGAAATGCACAACAATTGGTCCCTCCCAAAAAAGAACTCACAATCCGGCAGGCATGAGACAAATGTGCAATTACAGTACAGAGGATGAAGTGGTGTGGTAGTGTGAGCATGTGGCATTGAAGCAGCAGAGAAGACTCCTGAGGTCACATGGAGTGTGTATGTGTGTGTGTGCAGGCTAATGTATGTGGACCGGGGGTGAGGGAGACATGCAGAGAGGGAGGAAAGTTTGGGGAAATCGCAAAGGTGAAGATTCTCCAGTGTGGAATAGCATGACAGTCTTCATAACTCTTAGCAGCCTGTTATGGATTCAGGGGACACGGGAGGGACTTAGGAGGGCATGGCAGCCTAAACTAGAAGGTAGGGGAGAGAACAGGGGGGGCCTTGTGTGCTGAGCTAGGGGATTAAAAATTAGATGCAGAGCCAGTAGGAGATGGGCACGCTTATTATCACCTTTCAGTATGGCCCACTCAGGCTTGCTGAGACCTGAACTTGTGCTCAACCCCCTGCTCTCTAAAAACGTGCCGTCTTCTCATTCTGCATATACTCCAGTCAAATCAGGTCCCACCCACTAGATTGAACTTCCTGCAGTTACATGAGATACTCTGCCCATTCGGAGCCCATTCATGGGCTCTGCTTCTGGGGCCCACTAGTCCTGGCCCATCTGAGGGACAGCAGGCAAACAAGGGAGTGGGTCCAGAGAGAGTGGGAGGAGGGGAGTTAGGCTCCACGGTAGGGAAGGAGACAAAGGGCATGCCATGAGGGGCGCCATGGGCCAGGGAAAGAACTTGACCTTGCACTTTAATTGAGATGGAGAGTCATTGGAGGGTTTAAACACAGACAAGACATAATCTGATTAAGGTTTTAATAGGATCATGCCAACTGCAGTGTTGAGAAAAAACTGTAGAGTGGCGGGGATGAAAGCAGGGAGACTAGTTAGGAGGCTTTTGCCTAATTCAGGTGGGAGATGATGGCAGCTTGAATGCGGGTGAGAGTGGCAGAAGTGGTTGGATTTGGGGCATATTTAGGAGTAGAGGTAATAGAATTTCCTGCTGTATTGGATCTGGGTTGTGAGAAAAGAGAGGAGCCAGGGATGGCTCCCAGGTTTATGGCCCGTGCAGTAGAATGGCAGGGTTGCCACTGACTGATGTGAGCAAGACTTCTGCGTCTATAACCTGCTTGTCAGTGTCCCTGGCAGACTTTGCATTAAGTGTGGGGTGTCAAGGGGATGAATGGAGAGACCCAGGAGATTCAGGGGATGCTTGGGGAGTGGCGTCATGGCCCTGCGGCTCCCACCGCAGGGTCGAAGATTTGCAATTTCATTACAGGAAGCCTTCATTTCTGGAAAATACGAGTAACTAAGTCACTTCAGTCTATTTTCCATATTTAGATATTTCCGGGCACCTGCGGGCCGCATCCACAGCCCCACTATATCTCTCAGAAGGTGCTGTCTTCTCTTGCCTTTTGCTAAGTGACAGGATTTACCGTGGCCCCTTGCATTAGGTTTAAATCAGCCTCTGTGATGTCGACATTTTGCTAAGCAGGAGCTCTGGTGCAGGGACTCAGTAATGAATGGGTCTTTCCACAAGCCTGGTGCATTTAATAACTGCTAGGTTATCCCCAAGTGATTTCCATGGGAGTGGACCCAAAATTGCCTATCAGTCCAAATGAAGTATGCCACAATTTCCCCTGCTTTCCAGTTACTCTCTTGTTTCAGCACCACCTGCTCCTAGTATATTCCACCAGGGCTGACCATGCCAGCATCGTCATTAAGGGCTTTGTCTTTCTGTGATGTGTAACTCATCATTGCATTGGCCTGTCCCTGCTCAGTGGCTAAAAGAAGTATTTGGCAGTGTGTCAGCAAATCTCTGGTCTGAGGGGCAAAAAATAAGCTGCCCCTTTAATATCAGAAGAGACTTAGAACCCATTGGTATAAGTGTACCGCATCAATATGTTGTGTGTGTAAATTATTCTTGGCATCAGGGTAAATTTTACTGAGGCATGGTATGTGGAAAGACCAGGGATTTTGGTGTCAGAAGGGACTGGGCTCAAATCCTAGTTTTATGATTTACTAAGCTGGTGACTTTAGGCAAGTTAATTGTGTTAATTAAATGCTTTGCGTTTCCCCAGCAGTAACATGGGTGTGGTTCCTGCCTCACGGGATTGCCGTGAGTAGTAACAGAGCACATGGGAAGCATGAGGACTGGCCTCTCACAGGGTCCTCTCCTGCTACATGTCATTGCCTCCCGCTGTCTTATGTGTGTTGTCTTGTGAGTCTTCTCATCTGCAAAATGGGGGTAAGCTGAACACAGCTAGAGGTGGAGAGCACCAGCTCTAGAGCCAGGGAAACTTGGGTCTGAGACCTGGTTCTACCTCTTACCAGTCACATGACCTTGGGAAATTACTTAATCTCCTTGTACTCAGTTCTGTATTTGAAAAACAGAGATAATAATAATTCAGGCTTCAAAAGATTGTTGTAGGAATTAGGCAAGTTAATTAATTCCTGGAAAAGCCCTGGAACAGTGTTGGGCACAGAGCAGAGCTCTACAAAATGTTAGCCATCATTCTGAAAGGTCCCTTTTTCATCAAGGTGATATTTCATTTGTAGTTAATAAGTTATATCACCCTTGCAAAGTCAATTCAGATACTTGATGTCGTTTGATTCTCATAATTTTAGGAGGTAGGTGAAAAGGTTATTTATTTATTTTATTGTTTGCATTCAGTTTATCTAATTTTTAAAGAACTTTTAATTTTGTACTGTGGTATAGCCAATCAACTCGGATGGTAAAGAATCTTCCTGCAACGCAGGAGACCTGGGTTTGATCCCTGGGTTGGGAACATACCTGGAGAAGGAAATGGCAACCCACTCCAGTATTCTTGCCTGAAGAATCCAATGGACAGGGGAGCCTGGTGGGCTCTAGTCCATGGAGTCACAAAGAGTCAGACACGACTGAGTGACTAACACTTTCACTTTCATAGCCCAACAACAATATTGTGATAGTTTCAGGGGAACAATGAAGGGACTCAGCCATACACACACATGTGGAGTTTTTTGAACTATCATTTAATATATGGGAAACTCTGAGACATAGCAATGAGGTCACAGACTAAGGTCACAGACTAGGTTAGTGGCAAAGCCCAAATCAGGCCATGTCTACTCTTAGTTCTCCCTACTGTATGATTCTGACTGGCATCACCAGCTGAGTGAAGCTTATGGACCAAGTCCCTGGAATGGTATAGACCCGGGTGGCCCATGTAACTTGAATCTATGATCCTGTTCTCATTCAGAATAATAGAATCATACAGGTTTATTGAGCATTCTCCTTGTGTCAGGTGCCATATATATATATATATATATATTATATATATTATATATATATAATATATATATATAATCTTGTTAAATAACCCAGCAACCTTTATATCCTAGTTAATTACTGGCAGCGCTTGGTGTTGAAAACAAAAATACTGGTTATTTCAAGCAAAATTTGATTCCTTCCCTTTCTCTTATGGGTGCTGCCAGGTTTGTAGGTATTTGCAGCAGATTTACAGTGGTGGAAGCCAGGCTGGTTAGGAAGGCACTATGGTGCAAAGGTTCCTCTCCTTCACCACTAAGACACTCATGTGGAATGAAGAACCACTGGAGGGTTTTGATCAGAAGAGTAACATGACATATTTCAAAGAATCATGACTAGATGATGGATAAAGAATGAATTTTGGAGAAGGGGAACTCATGGAGAGAAAGACTATTGAGGACTTTTCTAATAATCCAGGGAAAAGAAGATGCTGGGTTGGATCCAGATGGGACCAGTGGAATGGGTAAAAAATAGGTCAGTTCTAGACATTCTTGGAATGTAGAGTCAACAGGATTGTCTCCAAATCATTGTTGACTAAACTGTGTTAACTTGCGGTCTCTATTGAGGGTTTTTAAACATGTTTCGGTGTGTTATCTCATGTGATCCTTATGACATTCTTGTGATGTAAGATGGGTTGAAAGCCCCATTTCCAACACCGAGAGGTCAAATGGTTCTCCCTGGGCCACACAGCATGGATATTTGCTGAACTGGGACTCTCAGCTCCCTAGTGTGTGGTTCCTTTTCCATTCTCTCTCTTACTGGCTACCTTTAGAGCCAGTAGTGATCTTGTTTAGATCTTACTCTCTATTTTCTGAGCTCCCACTGGACCATCACCATCTTTAATGTCCTTACTCATATCCATGCAAGCCTCCAAATGCAGTGATTCCACAAAGACAAGCAGGAGTCAACAGAGACTTTCTGGCTCCCGGGTCTCGGACCCCCTCCTTCTGTCTTTCACCTCCACTCAGTCCTCTCCTCCCTCCAGTCCCGCTCATCTGGACTGAATTCAATTATTTCTCACACTCTCATTACTGTCTGACCAAGATTTATGAGTTGATAATTGTCTGAAAGTAAGACCACAAAGTATCATTTGTGTTGGGGGCTAACCTTCCCAGTGACCTTTAGGATTAAAGGCAAAATGAAAAGTGTGATTTCTGCAGAGCCAAACAGGGTAATGTGATCTAACCTGGCTAATCATCCAAAGCCTTGGATTTCCCTGGTGGAGGACACATTAAAGCTGGCACAAAGGGGCACAACTAATCCGGCAGGTTCCTTTCGCAAATTAAATTTCTGAAGGCGTCACAAACCCCCTCCTTGGCTCTGGGGTGTATTCTGAGTGACGTTTTCCAAACAGGATGATGACAACAGCTCACACCTCTACAGCCTCAATCGGATTATTTTTACAGGCTATTTAAAAACACATTTTTGAGAAGCCCTAATTGAAAACAGACTTCTTCCCTCATCCGGGTTTGCCAGTGGAGCATCATTGAGGGTGAGAGGAAAATGAATTCATGGAGACTTTCCCAGGTCAGTGGGTGAGACCCAATCGTGAACTTCCCTGAAGCCCTGCATGTGGGATCCTGGCTCTTCCTGATAGCTCTTTCTCACGTGGCCCCATCAGTCAAAGACAAAAGCAGGGAAAACCCTGCTTGAGACTCAGTATAATGCTTCAGGCCAGACTGAGACACTTGTGAAGCCTCTGCGGTTCCCAGTGGGGAATGTGCAGTATTGTGTCATTCTAGTAGAAGGTCACTTCCTAAGGGAAGAGGGGCCATTGGCCCATGTCCCATGCAATGACTCATAAAATGAGAAGGCATTGTGGTAATGTCTTCCCTCTTTTTCGGCAGCCTTGTATTCAGTTCAGCACCTATTTATGGTCCCGGGCATTTTGCTAGGTCCTCTGGAAAAATTCTGTACAGTCTCAAGATGCTCACAAACTAGAATTTCCCCTCTGGGACTAGGACCCAGGGTCTTCCCAGTCTGGGCTGCAAAGTGGGCCCAGACTGCAAGGTGGGCTGACTTGTATGCACTGGACCTTGGAGCAAGAGGAACCAAAGTTGTTGTGTTTGGAGAAAGGAGCCTCAGGAAGCAAGGACTGCTAATGGTGTCAAATCCAAGGGGCTGAAAGTGTGAGTGAAGGAGTAAAGACTGGAGCTTCAGGAGGGCAGGAACTATATTTGACACCCCTCCCTGCAGAGTACTCACAGTGCCTCTGGTTCACCAAAAGGCAAGATCAACCACTGCTTAATTTAACCCTCCTCCTCACCCACTGGCAATGTGTGGTGATACCGCCGTACACAGATATTATACTGAACCAACTATTTGAACACAGGGGGCTTCCCTGGGGGCTCAGCAGTAAAGAATCTGCCTGCAATGCAGGAGATATGGGTTCAATCCCTGGATCGGGAAGATCCCCTGGAGAAGAAAAAGGCAACCTACTCCAGTATTCTTGCCTGGGAAATCTGCTGGACAGAGGAGCCTGGCGGGAGACAGTCCATGGGGGTTGCAAACTGTTGGACTTGACTTAGCAACTAAAGCACCACCACCCATTTGAACACAGGCTGGAAAACACATATTTGTTCTACTTTTAGTGTTTCTTCCACGTACTGTTTGTTTTTCCGAAGAACATTTTAAAGAAGCCTAGCACACCCGTGCAGCTGCAGAGCATTGGAGGGGCCACCACAGACTCTGGAGTTGGGCTGTCTGTCTCATCTGTGAAATGGGGCTATCAGAAGTGAGATAAAACATGCCAGGCACTTACACCAACACCTTGTCTATGTGAAGGGCCCCATAATGATTACAAAGTGCTCATGAATGACGATCAAGAGCCTTCATTAATAAATGTGAGCTGCACCATCTCTCAAGAGTTCCTTTTGCATTCCAAAAACTTCCTCACTTGTTCCCACATCATTCTCTTTGTTCTCTGTCCGACCAAGTTTTGGCCCCAAGTCAACTCTGCTCTGCACCCTCTTTGTGGAGTTGGCCTCTGGCTCTTTTGGTCTGCTGTTAGTACTTTGTCTCCTCTATGTCTGGCTTTCTGCTCTGTAAAATTTGGCTTGGACTGCACTCCTAGCTGTTGCACTTCAGATGGCTTCAGGTAAGTTCTCTGCTCACATCTGGCCTCTTGAATCCCTGCCGTGGCCTTGAGGCACCCTGGTCAACCCTCTGTCCTAGTGAGGTCCATCCAGCAATGGGCTGGAGTAGAGTGCTACCACCCATAAAAGCCAATTGTTAAAGGTTGCAGGAATTTTGTGTGCTGGTTGTTAAACATAACCACCTTTAAAACTTAAATCATCTCAATTTGCAATCAGATATACAACACTGAGAGTTAATAAGTACTCAAAATTCATTGCTTCCAAATTATTTTATTACATTTTACCATGTGCCACAGAAATCTGAGAAACTGCCCTGCTCACATTTATTAAGATCTATAGTCTTGAGGTTATTGTACCTGTATGGTGGAGGTACCACGTCCTGGGGTGCCACTGAGCATCTTTGCCCAACTCTCTGTTCTGGGATGTCATGTTGGCAGTTTGAAATTGGTCATAGTGGGAGTATTTACATGATGGAAATTGGCAAGAGTGGCAAATTCTAAAGGAGATCAACTTCTGAATATTCATTAAAAGGGATGATGCTGAAACTGAAGCTCCAATACTTTCGCCACCTGATGTGGAAAAGACCCTGATGCTGGGAAAGACTGAGGGCAGGAGGAGAAGGGGGTGACAGAGGATGAGACAGTTGGATGGCATCACTGACTCAATGGACATGAGTTTGAACAAATGTGGGAGACAGTGAAAGACAGGAAAGCGTGGCACGCTGCAGTCCCTGGGGTCGCAAAGAGTCAGACCTGACTTAGTGACTGAACAACACACAAAACAACAACAACAAAAAATTAGGGCTTCTCCCCTGGAGGAGCCTTAATTTGTCCCTTATTGCTTGGTGACCAGGTTGAGGGTTGGGACCAGTATCTTTTCATCTTTGATGCCCACACTCTCTCCCCCCACCCCTTCTGCTGTGCTGCCTTGCCTCCAGACTATTTGCGGGATGAAAACTCACATGTGGGTTTACAGAAAGGTGGGCTCTGGTACCATCTGCCAAAGTTTCCTGGCCCTTTCCCTTGATCTCACAGGGTGGCAGGTGGTGAGAGGGTGAGTGACGGCAAGGGCTGTAATCCCATCCTCACTATTGTGACTGGAGGGAGTTGGTTTTCGGTTGGGGTGGAGTTTTTCGGGACACTTGGTGGCTAATCTTCTGCACCAATGCATCTTGGGCCTGGCAGTTTCCATTAGCAAAAATTATCTTTTCAAAATGGAATTGGGTTTGTGTGTGTGTGCTGGGTAGATAGGAAGAAAGTTCACACTGTTGGTCTGGTAAGAAGGTGGCTGTAAATATTATTTAAGGATGCTAAGCACTGTCCAAAGTTAGAAGAGTTTTTTGGTGATCAGAATGTTGATATAAATGTTTGCATTCAGGGTCTTTGTGTTGAATTTGATGCCGGCATTGAAATGTCTAAATAGTGAATACCAGCTCCTTGTTACTGCAAATTTTTGAAGGGCCTAGGAAATAACATACAGCCCTGGGGTGTGTACATTCATAAATTTCATGTAACGATAACTAGTTAACACTTTTCTAAGAGTCCTAGGAAACAGCCCATATGAACCTTCACATTTAAAACTCAGCTTCACACATTTTATAATTAAACTGCCTTCCAAGTGACTTGTAACCTGGGATTTTTCTTTTTTCCTAATAGTCTGTTTTGGCACCTTTTGGAACTTGGCTGTTAACCTGGGTGTCTGCCTTTGGGGAATAAACCCAAATTCTGGAGAATAAAAAGCCCTTGCTTGTGTTCTTGCAGAAGCACGTCTCACACAGGAGAGCATGTTATGGGTGCCTCGCTCCCCAGGACCCCGAAACACGTCATCAGGTGAGTCTGTTAGGATTATCACTGGCTTAGATTTCTGACTCTGGGGACAGTGAGACACTGCCAGAGAAGAAACTGCTCTTCAGTCATCTTCCAACAAGCAGCTGGGGACCCCTGGGATCTGTGGGGCAATCGATCTGAATCTGTTTTAAAAATGGGCTCAAACACCATAGTGGCTTTTTTTCTAAAACGGTCATTTTGATCATGTGGCTCTAAGACTGTGGACACAGCAGCCTGTGTCTGAAGCCTCTTCGCTAAATCAGAGCAAGGCACTAAAGCAACTTCATGAAAATTAATGCACATTTATGGTTGTGTCTACTCAAAATAATTATAGCCCTTGCTAACATTTCTCTGAGTGTGGCTATATTCTGGCATATTCTAAGAATTTATGTAACATTTCATTTTGTCTTCTATGGTGGGTGTTATTATTACCATCCCCATTTTTTTTTTTTTAAACCAGGGAAGAAAACTGAGGCTTTGAGAGGTTAAATAACTTGCCCAAGGTCACATGCCACTAAGTTGTTGGGATAGGCTTTTCAAGCCAGAGCAGGGCAGGGTGGAGAGGGCAGAGGGGGTCTGAAAGAGAAAAGGTAAATACCCAGCCTAAGATACATGGCCAAAAGAGGGCCAGGTACTGTTTGGAGAAGCTTTTATTTCATTTATACGTTGGGGTAGGGCTGGGTTGGGGTTTCCCAGGTGGCACTAGGGGTAAAGGATTCATCTTTCAATGCAGAAGACATAAGAGATGCCAGTTTGATCCCTGGGCCTGGAAGATCCTCTGGAGAAGGAAGTGGCAACCTACTATTCTTCTCTGGAGAATCCCATGGACAGAGGAGCCTGGTGGGCTATAGTCCTTGGGGTCACAAAGAGTCACGACTAAGCGCCTGAGCACACAGCACATGTACTGAGTTACCATGTGAAATGTATTTCTTACTGTGGATAAAGGTAAAAAAATATCTAGGGACTTCTCTGGTGGTCCAGTGGCTAAGACTCCCCGTTCCCAACGCAGGGGGATCCCTGGTCTGGGAGCTAGGTCCCATATCCCACAACTAAGAGTTTGCATGCTGCAACTAAAGACCTCAAGTCCTACAACTAAGACCTGGCACAGCCAAACAAACAAACATATAAATATTTTTTATAAGAAGTCTGAAAAACACTTTAAAGACAATAAGACTCACAGGGATGGTGGTGGTGATGGGTGTTCAAACAAGGACATGACCAGGTGACTAGATCAGTTCTGTCACTTAGGGTGGTCATCTCTGGCTACTTTGCGTGGGTCGGGTAGGACCAAGGCCAGGCAGGTGAGTTCAGTGGCTACAATTGTCCAAGTGCTGGCTGGTTTCCTCCTAGTCACAGGAAGAGTGTCTACCGTGCATTTAAAAAACCTGGCCTATTCTGTTCTACTGAGAAGCAGGTTGGCCTGAGCAGACCAGTGTGAGCTCTGGCTAAGGTGGTCTTGAGCAATGTTTCTAGTTTATGTCTGTCTGTCTTCTCATCTGTATAATAGGGATAATAATACTCCTGGCCTTGTAGGTTTGCTGTGAGGCCTGAGTCCTCAGTTAGTTTAAATCCCTAGACCAAGGCTCAGTACTTGTTGCCTAATATAATTTTGAAACTAACACAACTATGGCAATATGCTAATTATGGATTCACCTAGTCATTGCCTATTTGAAAGTTGGTTACTGAGTAACCATTGTGTGCCTAGAACCTTGCCAGGTCTGGAGATACAGGCCAGTAGGGGAGACAAAGGGTGATGCTATAGAAATAATCATAAAAACTAATCAAGAGGGTCACTGATATTGCTTTAGGGTGATGTCCTCAATAGACTATCAGCTTCATGAGGACATGGATTTTTTTTGTCTGTTGTTTTTATTCCTTGCTGTATTTTGAACAATTAGAGCAGTGCCTGGTATATGGTAGATATTTATTGTCAGGTTATGCCAGCCACTATTCATATATATATATCATATTCACATACATATGAATATATATGAATACCCACATATTTATTTACATATTTAAATGTAACAAGGCACCTAATTTCTCATCAGCCTTATGAGGTACAAACTCTTCATAACTCCATTTTAGCAATGAGATAGGTGAGCCCCAAGGTTACTCAATTGGTAGGAGGTAAAGCTGGAATTTGAACCCAAAGCAGCCTGACACCCATTATCCCTGCTCTTAGCCACTCTGCTTTGCAAGAGATGGTGCATTAAAGACCCTCAGATGTTCAATGGCATTCTCAGGGGCATCACTGACGCAAGAGAAGGTCCACCCTGGGTCACCATGTTTGGATCTGATCTACTGCAATGGGGGATTAGCTCATTGACACAACCGAACTCTGGACTGTATGCTTTATAAGACCCTTTCAGACAGAGCAAACATCCCAGGACCATCTTTTTGTTCGCACCTCATTTCCAAAGCACTTCAACCCATCAAACAATTTACTAAGAATTTACCATGTGCTGGGAACTGTGCTTGGAGCTGCGGGGATGATGGAAGAAAAGTTTGGGCTTTCAAATTCCATCGACCCCATATGGGGAGAAAGGATCTCTGTAGAAGGAAAGGTCAGTAAGGACACAGGTGTTTGGAATGAGCTATAGGAATGCTGAGGTGGAGAGGCCATGGCCATCCCCATGGTAGGTGAAGGCCTGATGGAGCTTGGGCTCACATCTTCCAAAGTGCCATGGGATGGATGGAGCCCCACTCCTCTACACAACTCCATTAAGTCAACTCTTGCCAACTCTTCTTCTTGGCCTTTGGTTTCTACTGCTCAAGGGATCCTGTATCATTTCTGGACAGTGTGGCCTTTTCCACAGTACTCTCTTACCCCCTGGAATCTCTCTTCTTTTGGTAGGTTTAGGTAAAGACTAAGAATTGGAAGAGAGGATGGGAAGCCTTGGGGGTGGGAGAAGGCTTGAGGAGCAGCCGCATGTGTTACCTGGCAGAGAGGGTGCCTTGACTGAGAAGTGGATTTCTCGCATGGTAGTAAACGTGAGCTAATGTCTGTGCTAAGCTGGGCGCCTTTGAGAGAGAATGATTATGGATGTTTTCCCTTCTTATTACATGTACTAACTTCCCCCCAAAATAACAAGTCCTGAAGGCTGATGTCTGCTGGGAAACTGGATCCTCAGGGACCATTTTCCGCATGTAAGTTCATTTGGAGTTTGCTCCCAGCTGCAGGGCGTGCCAGGTAACCCTGCCCCTCCTGGTTCCCAGCGTTTCCCTGGGCACTGTGTGGGATCCTTTATAAGTCTGAGAAGCCCCCTCCTGCCTCAGGCCCCTAGGTTTGCACCCGGTTGGGTGGGTGCAAGATGTCTTCTTCCCCTTGTGAACCCTGGAGAGTCCTGGCAGGGCCGAGTACAAAGCTGCTGAGTGGATTGTTTTGGTTCGTGGAGCCGACCCACCAGTCATCAGTTCCATGATTGATGCAGGGCCTGTGCTCTGGGTTAAGAAAAGCCGGGGTGTTTTCAAGGGAAAATTTTGGTCATAAGGCAAAGCCTAGCCAGATTTGAGATAAGTGTGAAAAATACATTACAAAAGGAAACCGACTGGAAGTTTCCTGACAAGGGAAACATTTAACCCCCTGTAGAAGGAGTGTGAGAAGCACTCAGGCAGAGATGCTGGGTCTGTGTGTTCACGTCCTCATTGGAGAGGAGGGCTGAATGTGTCAGAGGCTGTGAGTGTGCAGTGTGTCTGTGTATGTGTGTTACAGGGAGACAGCGAGCAAGCAAGAAGGAGCATCAGGGAAGGCAGGGGTATTAATCATGCTAAAAGCAATCTGGCCCCACGGGAATTTAAATATAAGGATCCAACTAAAATCAATGGGGTTTTATGAGACAATTTTCTTCTCGCCGGCTTTGGGGATTGTTTGAACTCTCATCGAGCTTAGGACGGCTCTGGCTCAGAGCTCCTCCAATTCTCACACCTGTGCATGAGACAATGTGCATATTCCACGTTAGCAGCCTTGAGCTGACTCATCTCTAAAGGCTGCCACGGAGGGGGCCCCGCCGGCTCCCAAGCGCCTGGCTCTCTGGCTCTGACCGCAGGATCTCGCGAGAGGTCAGAAGATGCGTGAGGAGGGGAGGGGGTGAGGAGGGGGAGGGGGTGAGGCGGGGAGGGGCGGAGGGGTGGGTGGTGGGCGACCTTGGTGCTGTCCAGATAATGCCAGAGACCGGCTAGAAGCACGCAGGCTTACGGGTCGCAAATAGCTTCAGTGGTTCTCTATTGATTTCCGAACATGGTCCAGACACCTTGGAGTGGCTGAATCCCACTGACCTGTCACGTTCTCTTTCCCAGCGCAGCATCTTTCACTCCAGTCACAGTGATGTTTCTGCTACACCTGGGACCACTCCTGGGACCGGCTATGCCTACATTATTCTTTGCTCCTGGGGGTGTCATTTCCTCAGCCTAGAAAGCCTACTACACCCCACTTCTCACCTTGATGTGGCTCTTCTAATTTAAATAGGATTAATTATGAACTAGTTCATATTTCCATCCAGAAAAATACAGAATTTCTTTACCAGAAACTCAAGAGAGGTTGGCATTTGCAAAAATCCTTTTCTTTTTCCTTGCCCTTACCCTGGAGGTAAGCACGGTGGTGAAGCTGGTATATAAGCATTTCCAATGATTTCCAATCATTTCCATTTCCAATAAAAATTTCCATTTTATTATATTTAAATATATCCACAAATAATACACAACACTGTTTATGTGATTTTATATTTTGCATAATTGTATTAATCTGCCCATATCCACTGGGGAGCCATTTGGCAAATACTTGGTAAGTAACACATACCAGTCGGTCATTCCACTCCTAATTGTCTATGGTAGGGAAAGAGCTCCAATGTGGTTGAGGCATGGATCTGGACAGTCAACCTAATAGTGCAAAATGGTAACAGCTTAATTGTCCCTTTGTAAATCAAACTATGCTGTGGTTTCATAAAATGAGATGCTGTACGGTAGTTAAAATAGACAACCTCTAAATGCATTGTAATCATAAGGTGAGATTAAAAAAATAGTCACGTTGCAAAATGGCCTGCTCATCTTCCATGGCTAAATTAAAAATATAATCCTTCTCTGTAATGAACTGTTCTCTGAAAAAAATCCCATCCAAATGAAGTGAATTATACTTTTCTATAGAAATTTATTTATAACTTTATTTGTTTAAGGGTTACTTCACACCCTTCCATCTCTATCACATGTACATTGTGAACATCTTAAATATAGAAATCTGGTCTTAGTCATGTTTTTGTCCCCAACGTCCCAGCCTGAGAGCTTGCTTATAATTGGTACTCAGTCAGTTGTTGTGCAGAGAGACAAATGCATGTATTGTGTTTCTAAACACTTCCACATAGTTCATGACTTTCTCTGTCTTGACATCTTTATCTCTACCTTCTATGAGGAAACTGACTGTAGTACATTGTATCACGTGACTTGCCTGTGGCCAATGAGGGCAGTAGTTGACAAGACTCTAGCTGTCCTGTCTCTTGCATTAAACCAGCCTGTATTAGATTTCAAAAAAGTGGAATGATTTAAATTTTGTCACTTGCCTAATGTATTTGGGAGAGATGGTGGAAGACTTTCTTGGAGTCTTAGAGACAGAGTGAGAAAACAGCCCAGAGAACGGGAGTGATTTCAACTCAGCATAATTGAATAAATATGTTTGAATATTCGTAATGTGCCAAATAATTGCTTGAGCTCACCCAGGTGGAATAGTTGGAGAAATCACTGGGGAAGTGCCTAGTAGAACACTGGCAAAGAGTAGGTTTCAATAAAGGTCAATTCCCTTTCCTTCTTTAAGGACAGATTCGGGACTAGAACCCAGATCAACGGAACCCAAGTCCAGCATCTTTTCAACCCTATCACGGTCTGCCAGAGGTGCAACCAGGAAAATGAATCTGTTGGGAGATCACCTCTGTAATACCCTTGCTGGAGAAAATGATAACACGGAATTTCTGACAGCTCTTTTGCTCCATCACTTCAGCCCCCATCTCATTTTATGCTCACATGGCCATTATTCTCTATTAGCATACTAATAAATGTTTATGAGATTATACTGTATAAACTATAAACTTTTACATATTATTAATTAACCTCATATGTTGGATTGAGAGCTCCTGAACATTTACAGACTTGTCAAACAGGAGAGTGGTATAGAGGGAACCATGTCTGCAAAACTGGTCTTGTCTGCTCTGTCTGGAGGAAGGCTTGCGTTTTTTCTGTGTGTCTCTTAAGTGCCAGCCACAGACAGCATTGTACTGATATTTAAGAACAGTAGAACTGGTCTTGTCTCTTCCCAGATATGACCTTGAACAAGTTTTCTAACCTCTCAAAGGCCCAGTTTCTTTGTTTGCAAAATGAGTGTAACAATAGTGCCTATCTATGAGGTGCTTGGCATCTGTCAGGTACCCAGGAAAACAGAATATAATCGAACCAATGCAGAACCAATGAGTGGACATACCACGGAATCATAGTTCTCTTTGTTTATGACATAAAGACCAATAGTAGGTAATATTGAATGACCTGCATTTCAGTGTGGGAAGTGGTATATTTTCATTGGAGGTGTATAAGGAAAAGCTATTTGCATGGGTGGAAATGTACACCATGTAAGGTTTCTTTTATTCTTACTATCCAAGGATGCTATGACTGTCATTTTTTTTAGGGCCAGAGAGAAGGCAAAAGGGGGAGTGGTAACCAAGGAGTCTTAGATTCTAGTTGTAACTTCAGTTCAGTCCAGTCGCTCAGTCGTGTCAGACTCTTTGCGACTCCATGAATTGCAGCACGCCAGGCCTCCCTGTCCATCACCAACTCCTGGAGTTCACCCAAACTCATGTGCATCGAGTCAGTGATGCCATCCAGCCATCTCATCCTCTGTCGTCCCCTTCTCCTCCTGCCCCCAATCCCTCCCAGCATCAGGGTCTTTTCCAATGAGTCAACTCTTCACATGAGGTGCCCAAAATATTGGAGTTTCAGCCTCAGCATCATTCCTTCCAATGAATACCCAGGACTGATCTCCTTTAGGATGGACTGGTTGGATCTCCTTGCAGTCCAGGGGACTCTAGTCACTGACTAACTTTACATTTGTCTGAACTTGAGACACCTATAAGCTCTCTCTATTCTTTTATGTTTAAACTTGTTACACAAATTCAGTGTTGTGATTAGAAGAGAGAATGAGAAAGCAATTTTTTTTTAACCAGTTTAGTCTGTTTTACCACCTATGGTGTTCAGAGTTGAACATGCTAGCAGTATTCATCCTGGAACACTGCAAAGATGTCATAGGAAGAGCCCAGACCTGGGGTTCAGAGCCAGTCCAAGCTCTGTCATTAATAATTATGTAACTTAAGTCTTTCTATCCTGTGCATCACAAGTAATTTTTATGTCTGATTTTATGTTTGCAAAATGAAACTAGCAAATCTACTATGCTAATATCATTAGATGTCCTGAAAATCAAATAAAAGCTGGATTTGATTTAGTGCTTCACAAACAGGAAAGGTCCTTGCATGGGTACCATACAGCTAGTATACCTTGTCTTATTTCAAATCCATTATATTCTCATTTTTTGCCCAACCAGGCCTTGAGACTTTTAAGGACTAACCTGTCTTTTATATTTTTGAATTTGCCAGTGCCTAGCAAAGTGAATTTTTTGTTTCTATACACATTTATGAAACCCTTACTATGGCTCAAGTCTAGTGGTAAATGTTGGGTTAAGACATGAAAAAGATGGCTGCTGCTCATGAGAATCTGGCTTTTGAACACGGAAACGCACTACAGACATATCTGGGAATAAAGTTAAAAGATATGAGATTTACTCTTTAAGAGGGAATCCTGTTTGTGAATGTTGCCTCTTCCAGGGTAGAAAAAGCTTCATCTCCTCTGTGTTCTCCTAGAGTTAGGAAATGATGGGATCCAACTTCCAAGCTGTTGATAGTTACCTTTTTTTACATTAAAATTTTTTTAAAATTAGAGAATATTTACTATATAATATTGCGATGGTTTTTGCCATACATCAACATGAATTGGCCATAAGTATACACATGTCCCCTAACACTTGAAACCCCCTCCCACCTCCCTTCCCTTGCCACCCCTCAAGATTGTCACAAAGCACTGGCTTTGGGTTCCCTACATCTTACATCAAACTCCCATTGGCTATCTATTTCACATATGGTAATGTATATGTTTCAATGCTATTCTATCAAATCAAACAATATATATGGAATCTAGAAAGACACGGAACAACTGACTGGTTCAAAATTGGGATAGGAGTATGACAAGGCTGTATATTGTCACCCGGCTTATTTAAATTATATGCAGAGTACATCATTTGAAATGCTGGGCTGGATGAAGCACAAGCTGGAATCAAGATTGCTAGGAGAAATATCAATAACCTCAGATATGCAGATGACACCACCCTTATGGCAGAAAGTGAAGAAGAACTAAAGAACTTCTTAATGAAGGTGAAAGAGGAGAGTGAAAAGGCTGGTTTAAAACTCAACATTCAAAAAGCTAAGATCATGGCATCCAGTACCATCACTTCATGGCAAATAGATGGGGAAACAACGGAAACAGTGAGAGACTTTATTTTCTTGGGTTTCAAAATCACTGCAGATGGTGACTGCAGCCATGAAATGAAAAGATGCTTGCTCCTTGGAAGAAAAGCTATGACAAACCTAGACAGCCTATTAAAAAGCAGAGATATTACTTTGTCAACAGAGGCCTATCTAGTCAAAGCTATGGTTTTTCTAGTAGTCATGTATGGATGTGAGAGTTGGACCATAAAGAAAGCTGAGTTCCAAAGAATTGATGTTTTTGAATTGTGGTGTTGGAGAAGACTCTTGAGAGTCCTTTGGACTGCAAGGAGATCAAACCAGTCCATCCTAAAGGAAATCAGTCCTGAATATTCATTGGAAGTACTGATGCTGAAGCTGAAGCTCCAATACTTTGGGCACATGATGAGAAGAGCCGATTTATTGGAAAAGACCCTGATGCTGAGAAAGATTGAAGGCAGGATGAGAAGGGAATGACAGAGGATGAGACAGTTGGATGGCATCACCGACTCAATGGACACAAGTTTGAGTCAGCTCCGGGAGATGGTGAAGGACAGGGAAGCCTAGCGTGCTGCAGTCCATGGGGTTGCAAAGAGTCAGACATGACTGAGTGACTGAACTGAACTGAGAAAGATAGTACTGATGGTCACCTCTCTTGATGGCCAGGCAGTTGTTGGTTTTGTTTCTCTGCCCTTGAATGCTGTCCCATGGAGGGCACAATGGAAACACAATCTTGGGGTCCACTCACAAGGAGGCTGGATGCAAAAGATTGGTGAAATGATTTAAAGCTTATAAAGATGGGTAAGTCCCCATGGGCTAGAAGGAACTTTCCAAGGAGGAAGAGGATGCCTCTTATAAATACAATTACTAACTTTAATTGTGTTATAAATACAATACACATATTGATTACTGTCAGATTCTTTTATCTGATTCCTGCCCATTATTCTCTCTTGTTGCTAGAAGCGCTCTCTTGCCCTCTGCTTCCCATTACCAGTAGAAGTGCCTCTTAAATGAGTTGTGTGGAAACCTGGTGATCCCTGAATAGCTCATAGGTGTTATGAGATCATTTGGAAGAATACTTCAAAGCTTAACAATAAATAACCATTTTTCTGATTATGACATAAGTGGAAAGAAGGGCCACATCTCTTTAGTACTCCATCTCTGAATGGTGGTGGCAACAGCAAGGTTGGTTCATCTCTATGCAGCTGCTTAGCAACCAGAGGCCTTGAGTGTGGACACTGTTGTTTTGGAAGAACTTTCTCTCCCTCATTTTCAGTTCTGAACATTTGGATGCCTCCACGGGTAGAATCCCCGATGTGGGCATAAATCAATATATGCATTCCATCTTCTGGCTACAGGGAAGGGCATATGATCCAGCTCAGATCAATGAGAGAAGCTTATGAAGAACCTACCAGGAGAGACAGAGTTGGGTGGTATGATGTGTGTCTGAAGCTGCTGGCAGTAGAGAAGGGGTCTACAATGTGAGCCTGAGCATGGAGCCGTCATGGGAGGAGCAGAGCCAAGATTTTTGGGTCTGGGTGACCTCATCTGAGCCTGAGTCAAACTGTGTCTGAAGCCAAATCTGCTCAAAGACTTTCCAGGACGTCCGTTTTTCTAGCTTGAGTCAATTTAGGTTAGCTTTTTTTTTTTTCTGCATCCAGAATATTCCTAATGCAGTACAGTATGTGATGATTTACTGCACTTTTGAGACTTACTTGGCTAAACAATAATATATTGAGTTATTGTAGTTTAATTGTCATACAGGGTTAGGAGATAAGCTTTATAGTCTTGTTTTATTATTAAAGAAACTGAGTTACAGAGAGAACAAGTGAAGACAGCTGGCAAGTGATTGGGATGGGATAAGAACATGGGTTTCTGATCACAGTAATTGCAAAGACATATTTTTCCTAATCCAGAAACTTATGGAAAGCAAATAGAAAATGAATGCAAAGGGAACCACAGGTAATGCCTGTTACCACAGTATATTATTTGCTGGGAAGTTTCACCCAAAAATATAAGGGAAATTGGGGATGATATGTACACACTGCTATATTTAAAATGGATAACCAACAGAGACCTACTGTATGGCACAGAGAACTCTGCTCAATATTCTGTAATACCCTAAATGGGAAAAGAACTTGAAAAAGAATAAATCCATGTCCATGTATAACTGAATTACTTTGCTGTTCATCTGAAACCGACACAACATTGTTTATCAACTATACTCCATTATAAAATAAAAATAAAAGAACCCAAATACAAGGTTCCATCCAGAATTGAAGGACCCTCAACTACCTTTCCTAGGTCCATTGCTTTGGTCACCAGGGTTTAATCATTTCTTACGAAGTTAACTCCAGTACTTATGAGGGGGTCTTTCTGCCCCCAGTTTCATTTCCCTATTATCCATCCTCCATTCTATGATGGAGTCACTTTTCTAGATGGAAATCAGATTATAGCCTTGCTGCTTACCACCCTTCATTAGCTCCCATTAGCTTCCTTAGCTTTTAGAATAAAACACAAATTCATCTTTGCACACAAGATATTTCATGATCTGACTCCTCTGTATCTCTTTAGCTTCATCTATCCCACTCCTATAGTCATAATGAAGTGACCGATACTTCTGTACATGCCCATTCATTACTCTGCCATTCTCGCTGTGTGAAACCTGAATCCTTTTTTTCTTTCTTTTTGCTTGGAATATCCCTCTTTATACTTAAAATCACCTTTATCCTCCAGACTGGTTTCCTCTGGGAAGGCTTTGGTGATCCATTAGATGGATTTGCACGTTTCTTCTTGGCGACCTCTCATGTCTCTCATTACACTCCTCACACTATACGGTGACTGCATTACTTGCCCTGTCTCTTCTAGACTGTGGGAAACAATCGTGCCCTTTTCATTTTCCATCAGTAGGGCTAGCAGACTTCCTGGCACATGGCAATCCATAAATGTTGTGTGCGTGTGTGTGTGTGTGTGTATTTCAAGAAGGAAAGAAGAAAAGAGGAGGAGGAAGTATACAGACATCATATACTGATGATACACATTTTGTTTTATTAAATTCAGATGGTGCTTCATGGCTTTCACATTTGAATCAATTGCTTTGTTTTGTTTTGTTGTACAAGTTTTTAAAGAGAAAAGCTTTATGGTCGTTGCAAGCTAGACAAACAATATTTATGTTCCTCTAATCTTAAAACACTTAGAAAATTTTGCATGATGAGGTGGAAGAGAAGGATGCTGAGGCTTTTGTGGAGGGTGAGAGAGAAAGCAGAGATTAGGAAGCTGAGAGTTGGGGTCTCCTGGCTCCATGGCTTGCTGAAGCCCTTGACAAGATGAAAATGATTTCTGTTAGGGATCTCAGAATAACTAACTTCAGTCTCTTTGGACAAAAGCATTTCCCTCCCAAATATGTCAAGCTTGGGGTCTTCTGCTTACTGAATCTGATGGTAAAGAATTTCATCTCCAATGACTTTGTCATAAGTTTGCCCCTGAAAACTTTCAGGGGGAATGGCTTGGCTTTTTTTCCCTTGGGTTTATGCATATCCTTCTAATTATGGTGCTTACCTGCTGTTTCCTGTGAGTATTAAAGTGTGTACATGCTGAGCAGGAATTTCCCATGTCAGGTCTATTATTCTATGAGACTGAGCCTTAATCATTGACCCCTACCTCTTTATAGAAAGTTTAGCTTCTATCTCTGATTCAAGAAATTTATGCATCATAAGAGGCCCCATATGCTGGCTCAAAAATGTGAAAGGAGCTTTTGGCAGATTGATTTCTATTTGGAATACCTCAGTGAATCATCCTTCTATTCAGCCATCCATCCAA
The DNA here is from genome assembly GCF_033118175.1 of Dama dama. Taxonomy (NCBI): domain Eukaryota; kingdom Metazoa; phylum Chordata; class Mammalia; order Artiodactyla; family Cervidae; genus Dama; species Dama dama. The sequence continues at coordinate 82,053,831 of NC_083700.1, forward strand.
TAACCATTTTCTGAAATCCCATATTGTTCCATTTACTTCTATAGGAGCATGGGGAGAGATACCTAAAGCAGAGTGGGGATGGGTGGGAAGTAGTGGCAGGAAAGACTTCCTGGAGGAGAAAGTGGATGCCTAAGAGGAATGGAGTTAGCTCTTTGGCTGGGTTGGTGGCTGGGGTAGGAGAATGCTATTTCAGAAAGATAGAGCAATGTAGGCAAGTTGCAGAGATGTAAGAGAGCATGATGAGATTCAGGAACTGCAAGCAAGAGGAACAAATATTTACTGAACACCCAGGTGCTCTACCTGGGTCTTCTGGAATGAGTTTTGCCACACTACTATGCATACATGCTAAGTAGCTTCAGTTGTGTCCAACTCTTTGTGATCCCATGGACTGTAGCCTGTCACACTCCTATGTCCATGGAATTCTTCAGGTAAGAATGCTGGAGTGGGTTGCCATGCCCTCCTCCAGGGGATCTTCCCGACCCAGGGATCAAACCTGCATCTCTTATGTCTCTTGCATTGTCAGGTGGATTCTTTACCACTAGCACCACCTGGGAAGTCTGCCCAACTACTATAGTGAAAACCTAGTGCTTTTGCTGTGATATTTATTATTACTCTTTATGGAACATTTAATAACTAAGTTAGATGTAATGGCAGAGGCAATGGAGAAGCATTGAAGAGGGACTAAATTTTATTTATTGTCTACTATATGCCAGAAACATTGTATTCAAATAGTCTGTGATGTTTCATGTACTGTGGCAGGAACAATTCCTATTAGAAATAAAAGATGAAGAAATGAAGTCTTTCGAGAAGACATGCAAATATACATTGCCAACTTTTGGAACTAAAAAAATCCACAGTCTTTCCACTATGTCATTCTGTGGATCACCAATAAAGGTCTTTTGTTTGACTAATGGCTCTGAGGATTAGGCTTTCTCCTTTCCTCCCTACAGAGCTGGAAACAGCTTCATCATGTAAGCGATGGATACAGAGGGTTCTTTCTGGGAAAGGGCCCTTAGAAAGGGAGCTTGGATAGAAAGTGAATGTCAGCGAGAGTCACTTCAGTTTGGTGGTTTAACCATCTTTCAAGACCCAGCTTAAATCCCCTCTCCTTTGATAAGCTTCCCAATGACTCTATGCACTTCTATCTCTGTCTCATTCTCTCTCCTCAACTACTGATCCTTCGCACTGATATTTCACTCTGGTCTTGTGATTTATCTTTGTATTAGGTTGGCCAAAAAGTTAATTCTGGTTTTTCCATAGCATCTTACAGAAAAATTCAAATGAGCTTTATGGCCAATCCAATATATGCATGTCATTCCTTGCCCCCAATTAGATTTATAAGCACCTTAAAGGCAGAGACCATCATAAACATATTTTAAATCCTCCCTTCCTCTCCAATATCTAGCACAATGTGAATAGTAAAGGCTTAATAAATAGTTTTTTAAAGTTTCATATAAAAGGCCACTGTAAGAATTTCTGAACCAAAAATATGCTAGAAATCTATTAACTTAGTTTGAAGGCCAGGTATTTTCTATTTATGACCTACAGTAGAGTTCAATACTGCCACCTGAAGCAAGTCACGTCAAAAGGCAGCATGTTTTCCTACTGCCTCAATCTGGGCTGGTCATGTGATTTGTTTGGACAAGTTGAATGTGGTGGGAAGGATGATGTGTGAGTTCTGAGCCCAGGTCTCAAGAGCCCAGTGGAGCCCAGCAGGACTGTCCAGCTGAAACCAGCCCAAGTTGCAAACCTGCAGACTTGTGAGTTAAATGAGCACTTGTTATTATTAAAGCATTAAGTTTCTGGGAGATTTGTTGGACAGCAAAGGCTAACTGATACATAATCTTCTTGAGTTATTGTGGTAAGCTCATCAGGTACATGCTATCATCATCCCCACTTCATGGAGTAGGAAGCAAGTGTTCAAGTCAAGAGCTGCCTAAGGGACAGAGATCTCTTGGATTTGAAAATCTGTGATTTTTCTTTTATATGATGCTGTTTCTGTTCTTTAATCTGCTAGGGTTTTACCTTGGGCTGTGGCCTGACCTGCTGAGTGCTCATGAGAAAACTTTTTAGTACTTTGGTAATAACCAGGGAAAGCTTTCTATTATAGAGGATTGGGAGCCATAGCCATGTGATTAATAATCATGATTGGAGTCTTTATGACCCGTCATAGGGACTTCCCCAGTGGCCCTGTGGTTAAGACTTCGAGCTTCTACTGCAGGGGGGCATGAGTTAGTGTCTTTTAGCAAATGTTACCTGGGTGGGGAACACATTAGAAGGCACACATCTTAGCAAGAACTGGCCTATCTGATGGGAAGGAGACAAAAGGGTGTTTATTGGCAGTTGTCAAGAAAGATTCAGACCATGGACCTTGGGTTGTCTACAATGGTTGAAGGAACAGGTAAGGCAGAACTTGAGGACTTTTGAATCCCTGCATTCAGACTGAAACAACTAAATAAAGAGGAATATGAAAACAATAACGACTATTAAATTCATAGAGCCTCTCTTATGTGTCAGGGTCTCTGCTAGGTCTCTAATCCTGACTCCTGTCCTAGGAGAGGCTGAAAGAGATTAAATAGGTCACATAGCTTGTAAGTGATTGAACTAGTAGTAAAACATAGATGTGTCTAACTCCACAAGGAAATAACAACAGAAATAAATGCCTCCTTCAGAATATTGTCTGGTCTGTAATATCATGTTCTGCCTAACTTCCAACAAACTGAATGGGTATCTATATGTCATTGATGGCAAAATTCTTTGGATGTCTCAGAGAACATCTATATATGTCAGAAAACTCATGACTTGGCCCATCTTGGACATAGAGACGTGGTTCCTTCAGTGTGACAAGATCAAGTCTCCCATACCTCCTCTGCAGTATGCTTTATAATAAGGTTATCTGGCTTAGCAAAAGTTCTGAAAATGGTTCTTCTGGAGAGAATTTTCTCTTCTGCTTTTGCAACAGGGTGAGAATGACCCTCAAGCAGAGGACATCAGAGGCCATCAGGAGGTGGTTTCTTCAAGACTAACCCAAACTACATCCTTTTCATGTATCCAGTAGTCTGCACTATGTATGCATCAGTCTTGTTGAATTGAGCAGCACAGCAATTCTCAGGGATCCACAGGGCAGCCCACAGGATTCCCATTTTATAAACTGAGAAAATAGACTCAGAAGAACTTACTTGATATGCTCAAGGTCACAGAGTTAATTTGTGGTTGAGCTGGGACTGGATCTGGTCTATTTGCCTCCTAATACCATGATTTTGAGCTATTCAGCTAAATCAACTGAATCACCACAAAAGCACTTACTAGGCACAAGGCTAGTGGAGAGGCTCTGGACCAGGTCCCTGGACACAGTGACAGCAAATGCCTGACCAGCACTCACTGTGGACCAGACCCTGCTCTGAATGCTTTACTTAGAGTAACTCATATAATTCTCATAGCTACCTTATGAGGAAGTACAGTTATTGTCCTCATATTATGCATTGGGAAATGGAGGCATGAAGCAGTTAAATAGAGCTGGGGTTCAGATACGGGCAGGCTTGGTCAGAGATCCTTTCCTAGCCATTGCACACACTGCCTCAGGGAGGCTCCTGGGGATGGGAGAGAGATGCTAAACAACAAAGATAGCTATTATAGCCTCTAGACAGCGGGTCTTTACTGCCTGGGTTCAAATACTTGCCCCAGCATTTAGAACTGTTTGACTTTGGTCAAGTTACTTTTTTTGTATCAGCTTTTTATCTGCAAAATGGGCTATTACTTATCTCAGAGTTAGAGAGCTGTGTGTGTATGTGTGTGTAGGGCTTCCCAGGTGGCACCAGTGGTAAGAACCTGCCTGCCAATGCAGGAGACATAAGAGATGCAGGTTCTATCCCTGGGTTGGGAAGATCCCCTAAAGGAGGGCGTGGCAACCCACTCCAGTATTCTTGCTTGGAGAATCCCATGGACAGAAGAGCCTGGAGGGCTACAGTCCCATGAACTCTGAGTCTCTCAGAGTCAGACATGAACTGAAGTGACTTAGAATGCACGCATGTGTGTGTGTGTGTACCTTAGAACCACCTGTGGTCCTGCAGTTAGTATAATCTGACTGTATCATTGTTACAAGGGGATCAGGACATGGACTAATTTCCAGATTCTCAGCACAGACAAGTGTTACAAAGTCTCACAGGGAGAGAATTTATGTCCCATGGGAAAGATAAGGAAAGGCTTTAGTGGAGAGTGAGAAGATGTCGATCAGGTAGAATTGTAGAATCGGGGGTTGAAGTATCCATAGAACCCAGTGGCCTTTTTTCATAGAAGACATCTGGGACCATAGGAGAGAGGTGACCTCTCCCTGTTTCTCAAGCTAGACTTTGACTAGAACCCAGTCTCCTCTCTTCTAGATCTTTCAGTTTACTATTCTGTCTCCAAACAATGCCTGACCTGATCATAGTTCAATTAGAGACTGTGGTTCCTCTGTCCATACTGATGCTGTCTTTTGTGGTACCAAGTCCAGTCTGAGTTTCATCAGACCAAAGCCAGCGTGATGTCTTTTCTCTGTCATCACTTTGGGAGAGATGCAACTGAGCAGTAAGTGTGACAGTGATGGAAAGGACCTTTCGCAGAAACAAGCGACACAATCCATAAACAGTCTCTGGATAAAAACAATGAACTTTTATTAAACACTTACTATATCAGGTAAATTTTCTCATTAATCAACACAGTAAGTCTAAGCATTCAGTTCTTTATCTTCCTTTATATAAGTAGAGAAGCTAAAGGCTTAGTTTTGTGGTATCTTATATTCAGTAGCTTTGTCCAGGTTGCAACAGTAAAAAAAAAAAAGATTGAATCAGGATCTAAAAAATGGTCTGTTAGGCCCCAAAACCCATGTCCTAACCCTGGGAAAGAAAACTGGTTGCATCTTGTTTGATGATAAAGAGTACCTGCCTGGAGCACTACTGGAGAAGATATTGAGGAAAAATCTTAAATCTGTTGGCAATAACACAGTGGCTGGTTAGTGATATCTGCTGTGGGTGAGCTAGTGGGGCTTGGCAGCACTACAAGTGCATTGATGGCCCTGCTAACACCAGCCTGTGCTACCTCTCTATAGATCTAAAGTCCAGATTGAGGCTGTCATTGGGAGGACTCAGTTCTTTCAGAAAGGCAGAGCAGCATCTTCAGTTGCTTTATTCTTCCATCCATCCATCCATCTATCCATCCGCACATCTGTTCATCCATAAATCACCCATCATCCATTCAGCATCCAGAAAAGCTTTAGGCAGAGTGTGCTCTGTGTAAGGCACTGTGCTGTATAATATAGATCTAGGGAGATACATAAGTCCCCTGGCCCTGAAGAGTTGAGTGGGACCTCCTTGAAGGGTACTCTTGGGAAAGTATTAGAGAGAAGAGTGATGAGATGGTTTATACAGAGACTGAATGTTTGGGGAGACCACGAAAAAGAGAATCAGGTGGGTTGCTTTCCCACCCTTGCTTTCCATGGCTGCAGAGAAGTGAGCAGCTGGCCAGCTGGCCACTGGCACAAACTGCCTCTTTGTGTGAAAACCAGTGGAATCACATGTCTGCTGCTCCCAGATGTGGCCTCGGCACCAGCACTTTCCAAGTGGGAGGTTCTGTCATGGTGTCACCTGCCAAATCTTGTCCAGAGGACTGAGGCCACTTGGCCAGCTGATCAGGGCTCTGCGCCTGTGAGCAGAACTGTCTCACCCTTTGCAAGGACGATCAGGCTGGGGGGAGCCCAGAAGAGCCAGAGCTTGGTGTGTGTGTGTGTGTGTGTGTTTAAGCTGCGTGGAAGCCCTCTCTCCCTGCACTCTTTTCTTGTGATGTTTCACTAGGTGGGAGACAAAGGGGCTTTGTGTGTTCTTCAGAGTGCTCTGTGCTGACTGTGATACACATCCACGAAAAACCCAGCCCAAAGCCATGACATTGCCGCTGGTTGAAACCCCAAATGCAACTTACAGTGGTTAGAAATGACAAAGGATGGGTGGCAGGACCCAGAGGAAAAACAGCGAAACCCAAAGGATCTTAAACAGATTTGAGGGCAATGATTTGATTTTTCAGGTGAGATCTTTAAGGAAATCTTAATCATAGTCTTCCTATCTGCACATACAGGAAAATCAGTAGAGTGTATATTTCATTGTCTGTCCGGCAAAGGTAAGGTTCCCTTTAAATTTTCTTTGAAGATTACTGTTGTTTTTAATATTTAGGATGTGTGTGGGGGAGAGGGACAGAGAGGCAGCGTCAGATGTTTTTCTTTCTTTTTTTAAAGGCTCACCTGCTCTTAAGAGTGAATTGCATTTTGTCAGTGGCAGAAGAATGCCTTGGCGTTCGGGCTAGTGTTTTGGATGTAATTGAATTGCTGGGTGCTTTAAACATTGCAGGGTTTTAAGCCGAGAAATAATTTAATGATGTGGCCTTTAGGATTGTTAATTAGCACTGTCTGTATGAACATGTAACAATAACACCACCTACCGTAAAAGCAATGTTCTACACTTCAGAACACTCATTTCTTTCGGGCTTCCCGCAGAGAAGCAGTCATTAACTCTTTTTTTGACAAACACTTTTATACATGCTCTGCAGGGCCGTGAATTCACCCCTCTGGCCTATCTCTGCATTTATCCATGGGGCAAGCTGGCAAACGGGGCAGCTCGGAGGATGATGAGCTCAGCCCTCCACCACGGCACTGAATGAGGAGGAGGTTATGGTGTTTTCCCTGCTAAACTCCTGAGACACTGTCACTCCAGAACCCAGAGAGAGATCTGGGTGAGGATGTGGGGAAAATGGAGTCCCTGTGCTCTCTTAGCAGGAATGAAAAATGGTGCAGTCGCTATAGAAAACAGTATAGAGGCTCCTCGAAAAATAAAAAAAATGGAGCTACCATATGATCCAGCAATTCCACTTCTGGGTATTTATCCAAAAAAATTGAAATCAGGATTTGAAAGAGATAGTAACACTCCCATGTTCATTGCAGCCTTATTCACAACAGCCAAGCTGTAGAAACAACCTGAGTGTTCCTTGACAGATGGATATCTAATGAAAATGTGGTTTATTCCCACAATGGAATATTATTCAACTTTAAAAAGGAAGACAATTCTGCCATATGTGACAACATAGAGGAAACCTGGGGGCATGATGCTAAAATGACATAAGGCACTCACAGAAAGAGAAATATTACAGGATTCCACTTACATGAGGTATCTAAAACTGTCACATTCATAGAATCAAACAACAGCATGGTGGTTGCCAGTGACTGGGGGAAGGGGAGGAAATAAATTTACTAATCAGAGGGTATAAAGGTTCGGTTAAGTAACATAAGTAAGTTCTAGAGATCTGCTGTACAACATTCTACCGTAGTCAATAATACTTTATTTTTACACTTAAACATTTGTTATGAGGGTAGACCTCAAGTTGTGTTCTTGCCTCAAGCAGGAAAAAAGGTCATGAAATCAGGTAATGGGAGGAGAGGTTGTTGGCTGGCCCCCTGCCCACTCTGCTGGAGGAAACCGTCAGTGGCTGATCCCTCCAGCAGAGTTCAGGGGGGTTGGTCTGCGCCACGAGTCTGGAGGGAGTCCAGGTCTGCAGCGAAGCACGGGAGGCTGATGACGATGGGTGGGGGAATAAGGGCTTCTCATACTTTCTTCCATCCATCTGGTAATGGCCCAGTGCTTTTTCCACCTTCCTCCTCTTAAGTCACAAGTGTCTTTCTCTTCTGAAGACCTGTCTCTTCTTCAGCAAGACACTCGGCAGCACTTGGGCATCTAAACACTAGATTGTGCCTTGTCTTCTATTCAGCCAGATTGTCCCATGACCTTGCGTCAGGCCTGGCCATCTGCTGTGAGAATTCTCTCTTAGAACTCAAGTTCTGGTAGCTTCTCTGCCCACCATCTCATTTTGTTTCAGCTCTCTCACTCCTTCACTCTCACAGACTCATCTGGCCGCTAGTCCAGAGATGGCCGATACCTGGCTTGGCTATTGCCACCCTGTCTGTGCCCTTAGAGGACATTCCTGACTGATGGTGCCATCCTGTCCTGTGGAGCACAGAGGTAACTTTGGAATCCAGGATTCTACCAATTGGAGTTGACATCTCAGGTGAAATCTATTTGATATGCCAGCTCCAACAGCTTGACCCTTTTTCTTTCAGTCCATGAGGCCAGACCCCGTGGTCGGTCATCTCAGCTTTACAGAGCATCCCTGGTTCCCTGGAACACGCACTTGCTGCGTCTGTCCAGTGAAGCACTCCCTCCACTCTTAAACTCAGACTTCTCAGTGCTGTTGGAATGTTCTGGGTTCCTATGTGGATTTATGCCACAAAGTACTTATGCTTCATCCTTCGCCTTCAGAGCTGCCTTTTCTTTTTTTTCCCCTCTTTTTTCTTTTCTTTCTTTTTTGGATGTGAACCATTTTTAAAGTCTTTACTGACTTTGTTACAGTATTGCTTGTGTTTTCTGTTTTGATTTTTTGGCTATGAGGCATGTGGGATCTTACCTCCCCAATCAGTGATTGAACCTGTACCACCTACAGTGGAAGGCAAAGTCTTAACCACTGGACTGTCAGGGAAGTCCCTAGAGCTGCCTTTTTTTTATTCTCCTTTTTGGCTGTGCTGTGTCTTTGTTGCTGCCCGAGGACTTTCTCTAATTGCAGTAAGTAAGTTTCTTATTTTGGTGGCTTCTTTTGTTGGGGAGTGCGGGCTCTAGGCATGCTTCAGTAGTTGTGGCTGGCACATGGCATGTGGAATCTTCTAGGACCAGGGATCTAACCTGTGTCCTCTGCACTGGCAGGTGAATTCTTAACCACTTGACTGCCAGGAAAGTTTTGCTTGTTCTTTGGTAGTATCTTCTCTCATTTTCTTTTTTTTTTTTTATTTTTTATTAGTTGGAGGATAATTACTTTACAATATTGTAGTGGTTTTTGCCACACATTGGCATGAATCAGTCATGGATTTACATGTTTTCCCCATCCCGATCCCCCCTGCCACCTCCCTCCCCATCCCATCCCTCTGGGTGTTCCCAGTGCACCAGACCTGAGCAATTGTCTCATGCATCCAAACTGGGCTGGAGATCTATTTTACACTTGATAGTATACTTGTTTCAATGCTATTCTCTCAGAACATCCCACCCTCGCCTTCTCCCACAGAGTCCCAAAGTCTGTTATATACATCTGTGTCTCTTTTTCTGTTTCGCATATGGGGTTATCGTTACCATCTTTTTAAATTCCAGATCAGAACCTGCCGTTCCAGTCTCCTCAGCACTGGGACACCTGCAGAGGCCCCTCAGCCTCCGCCCTCAGCTTCCACCTTCAGCCTCCTTCCCTGCTTCCTGCGTACAGCCTCCCATCTCTCTGCAGCGCTCCCTTGAGAGACTTTGTCATCACCCTAGAGCCTAGAGTGTTGTGTCTTCCTTCTTCTTTCTCCTGAGATGTTTACTTTTCTTTCACACCCAATGAAAGCTCATTTACTTGGTAAAGCCTTCCTTTCCTAACTATCTCCCACCACGAGCCACTGTAGAAGTTGCCTCATCTCTTCTGCACCACATCTCCTCCGGACTGGGAAGTGTTTACCAAGGTATTTATGCCAGGGAACTGGCATCTCTCTCCTTTCTCATTTGATCTTCATCCTAGGCCTTCATAACATCTAGAATGTGGCAAGAATTCAAGCTGTGTTTGTTGAGTAAATGACCAAATGAATGAATTAGGAAATTGAAGCAGAGAATAGGTTTTGCCCAGCTCCCAAAGCTGGTCATCCCCTCATCCTTCCTGTTAAAGTTCTTTATCTGCACTTCTCTTTTTCAACAACATTTATCATTTTTTAAATGTCTATCTATGGACAGTTATCTATGTACAAGTTTTATCATGGCTCCCACACATCAGGTTCCCTGAGGCAGTTATCTTAGATCAAAATCAACTACATCTCTCCCCAAACAGCTAATCTAGTATATCCTACATGTTGTTTTCTTAATATTTGTTGAATGAATAATTCTTAAGTTGTCCTTATATTACTTTGCTCAGAATAAGAACTCAACACGTTTGTTGAATCAAATTGAATTTAACCCTCTGTCACACACATGCCTAATATCTAGAAAGGCCTAAAAATGGATTGAATTATAAAGTTCATGAGGTCAGAGATGATGTTCCGTCTTATTTAATGTTGTTCCTCCTAGAAAGGGGAACAAATGGTAGGTACTAAATAAATATCTATTGATGAAATGGTGAACATCTCCTATTCTACCCTTAGGAAGAAAGCAAAGCCAAGTAGCCAAGAATAATTATAGGACCACTTCGTGTGAAGACCCCCAGAATGGATGGCATTTTTTCTCTGAATATAATTAACCAACCTAAAGTCAGGAATGGCAGTTGTCCTAAGCCCCTTACTCCCTTCCCTAATTTGATGAATAAGCTTCCTTTTGATTTAGACTGGAGTTAGGTATGTACCTTTTTTTTTTTTTTAATTTTTATTTATTTTTGGCTGTGCTGGATCTTCGTTGCTGGGCACAGGCTTTCTCTCCTGCTCTCTAGTTGCAGTGCATGGGCTTCTCACTGCGATGGCTTCTCTTGTGATGCACGGGCTCTAGAGTGCAGGCTCAGTAGTGTGGTACATGACTTAGTTGCCCTATGGCATGTGAGATCTTCCTGGACCAGGGATCGAACCCTTGTCCCCTGCATTGGCAGGTGGATTCTTAACCACTGGATAGGGAAGTCAAGGTATGTGTCTTTTTAATCCTGATGCACCTGATCCATGGTGCTTGGGTTTCCAAAATCACTGGCTCAGACAGAGAGCCATGTTATCTTTCCTGCTTAAGCACTTTCCTTAATAGATGCAGTCTGGGATGCTTAAATGCAAATATGCTCCCCTATAGGTGAGGGGTAGTATTTCAGCTGCCATGATGGAGTGGGCAGTGCTCTGTCAGATGAGTTATGTACAACTCTTCAGGGTTCCCTTGATTTTTTTCTCCTGACAGTTCACCTTGTGCCCAACATTCCATTTCCTGGAGTCAGACCTGCAGATACTTATATGTCACTGACTGTCTCCCCTCCTGAGAATATGACACAAGGACGCTGCCTGTCACATTCCTCGTTACCCTTCAGATGAGTTTCCCCTGATTAGTAGAGTGGGAACTTAAACCTGTGGGTGGTACACAGCCCTCGTGTTTTCAGCAACGTGCCGTGAGGAAAATCAGCATTCCCCAGGTGCTTTCAGACGGATGAGGTGGCCCTCGAGGTGACCTCAGGTTTCTTCTCGCTCAGCTTGTTGTCTGTTTCTTCTGAGGTGACTGTCACTTTGACCACAGCAGACAGGACAAACCATCACTGAGGTTTAGAAATCCAGGGTGCGCTCCACCAGTGGTTTTCCTCTGTATCTGGGCCACTGTGAGCAGCAGTCAGGGGAGCTTTCTGGCTTCCTGGCAGGCATTGTGTTTTGGTGAGACTTCATAAAACCCTCTCCTGGGGTGAGCAGAGGCAATGATGGCATCTCATTCTGTTCTTTGAGTTTTCACAGTCTCACTTGGCAAAATCCAGTCAAATCAAAATGAGAGCAGTGGGCAGGGGCCACCATCTGGGGTGTCAAGAAAGTAGCAGCTCTATTCCATGTAGGAAAAAGTGCAAGGTGGCAAGTGAGGCCTGCTCTTCCCTTAAAATGTATTCAAGATGCCCTCCCCCCTCTTTTTAAATTATTTGGCTACACTGTGGGATCTTAGTTCCCTGATCAGGGATCAAACTGATGTCTCCAGAATTGGAAGAACAGAGCCTTAACCACTGGGCCACCAGGGAAGTCCCAGAATGTACTCACTTCTTTACTTCTCCTATTTACACCAAACCCGAGCCACATTCCTGCTCCAGTAGGATTCCTGCTATGGCTTCCCACTTGTCTCCCTGAATCCTCTTATGTCTTCATCCAATATCAGCCAAAATTATGTTTTGAAGATGCAAATAATTTTAATTGATTTATTTAAAATAATTTAGCTGCTTTACAATGCTGTGTTAGTTTCTTCTGTACAGCAAAATGAATCAGCCATGCACATACAGGTATCCTCTTGTTTTTGTATTTCCTTCCCACTTAGGTCACCGCAGAGCAATGAGTAGAGTTCCCTGTGCTATAGTATTTATTTTAATTGGAGGTTAATTTCTTTACAACTTTGTGATGGTTTTTGCCATACATCAACATGAATCAGCCACAGGTATACATATGCCCCCCATCCTGAACTCCCTCTCACCTCCCTCCCCACCCCATCCCTCTGGGTTGTCCCAGAGCATCGGCTTTGGGTGCCCTGCCTCATGCATCAAACTTGCACTGGTCATCTATTTTTCATATGGTAATATACATGTTTTAGTGCTATTCTCTCAAATCATCCCACAATCGCCTTTTCCCACTGAGTCCAAAAGTCTGGTCTTTATGTCTGTGTCTCCTTTGCTGCCCTTCATGTCGTTACTGTCTTTCTAAATTCCATATATATACATTAATATACAATATTTGTCTTTCTCTTTCTGACTTACTTCACTTTGTACAATAGGCTCCAGTTTCATCCACCTCGTTAGAACTGACTCAAATGCATTTCTTTTTATAGCTGAGTAATATTCCATTGTGTACATGTCTCATAACTTCCTTATCCATTCATCTGCCGATGGACATCTAGGTTGCTTCTAGCTATTGTAAATAGTGCTGCAATGAACACTGAGGTATGTGTCTCTTAATTCTGGTTTCTTTGGGGTGTATGCCCAGCAGTGGGATTACTGGGCTGTATGGAAGTTCTGTTCCCAGTTTTTTAAGGAATCTTCACACTGTTCTCCATAGAGGTTGTACCAGTTTGGTTTACCACCAACAGTGTAAGAGGGTTCCCTTTTCTCCACACCCTCTCTAGCATTTATTGTTTGTAGACTTTTTAATGATGGCCATCCTGACTGGCATTAGATGATACCTCATTGTGGTTTTGATTTGCATTTCTCTAATAATGAGTGATGTTGAGCATCTTTTCCCCTGATGGCTCAGATGGTAAGGAATCTGCATGCAATGCAGGAGACCTGGGTCCAATCCCTGGGTCAGGAAGATTCCCCTGGAAGAGGGCATGACAACGCTTCTGCTCTTACTTAGAATAAAATCCAGTTCCTGTGACAGCCTGGCAGCTCCAAGGAGACCCAACTGCTCCTGCTGCAGGGACCTGACCCTGTTTCATTGCCTCCCTGTACATTCTGATCTGCGGTGGCCTCCTTCTCTTCTGTGGTTGCACCAAGTTTCTGGGGTCTGAACTCACTGTTTTACCTCTTAGAATCATTTTCAATTAGACGTTTACATGGTTAGAGCCTTCTTGGTATGGAAGCTTCAACTTACCACTTTTTTTGATCACCCAATAAAGACTTTAAAAATGGTCCACATCAACACATGGGGGGAAAGGGGAGGGTGGAACAAATTGAGAGAGTAACACCGACACATGTAGACGACCATGTGTAAAATAGATCGCTATTGGGAAGCTGCACTATAGCATAGGCAGCTAGGCTTGGTGTTCTGTGATGACCTAGAGGGCTGGGGTGGGGGTAAGGAGTGGGAAGGAGGCCTGAGAGGGAGCAGATACAGCTGATTCATGCTGTTGTACAGCAGAAACACAATTATACTCCAGTAAAAGTAAAACAATTATACTCCAATTAAAAAAAATGGTCCACATAAAAAATACTTTAAAAAAAAGGTCTTACTTTGCCATGTGCTGAGAACTCCCCCAGCCTCAGTCAACTCATCTCTATAATGGAGATAATAAAATAGAGTGACTCCCTAGGCTGGTTGTGAAGGCTAAAGGTCATAATATTTTATTGGTGTCTGACACACAGTAACTGGGCAATAAAAATTAAAATTTGGTCAGTTTCTCTGGGGTTGCCTGGTGGCTCAGATGGTAAAGAATCAGCTTGCAATGCAGGAGACCTGGGTTTGGGAAGATCCCCTGGAGAAGGAAATAGCAACCCACTCTAGTATTCTTGCCTGGAGAATCCCCTGGACAGAGGCACCTGGTGGGCTGCAGTTCATGAGGTCACAAAGGGTTGGACATGACTGAACGACTAACACTTCACTTCTGTGGGGTAGAGTGGATTTAACTCAAAGCCTTGAGAGGAAAAATGGATGCTTGCCAAGTCCTATTTTCAAGAGAAAATTTTCAAGTGCAGGCCGTGGTGACAGAGAGACCTGGGTTCTAATCCTAGCCCCACCATTTAGGAGTCACTTCATTAGTTTTAGTTTCCTCCCTTCTAATGTGGAGAAAGTGATACATCTCTCAGGGTTCACGTGAGGACTATGGATAATGCTTAAAAAAAATGCCAAGTCAGTGCCTGGTTTTGGACTCAGTAAGTGGTAGCCACTTTGCCTTGTCCCAGCTTCCTGGGTGGCAGGCTTTGCAGTGTGGAGCGGAAGAGAAGAGGGGAAGCAGGCAATCTGGCAATCTATGGAACTTCTTCTCTAATACTTCTGATAAGCACGGGCCCAGGGGCTGTCTCATTTGACTTCCTCTTCTTTACTTTCCCATCTGGTGGACAGTCATCAGGTTGGGAGCCACACCGTGGCCCCTAGCTGATGGGTCAGCATCTTTGATTTCCCCTCTGTCTTCTCTAATAAAAAGCACTCATATCCAGTAAATCTGTCTTTTACTCTTATTAAAGCAATTGATGTTGGTTATTGAGGTCTGTTTCAGGCTAGGTGAGAATCAATAAGGTGATCCACTTAATCACTTCAGCAATCAAGGAGTTCTTTTCTTAGTCTGCACTCCAGCCAGTGCCTGCAGAACTCCAAAGGCTTATCAGGCCCTTATTGTGCATACAGCGGCTCAGAGATGTCACCCTTCATTTTCTTTCCCCGGTGATCTCAGGGAGTCCCGAGTCCTCTGAGCCAGCCTTGCTCTCTGCTTATTCTCTGCTTGCCTATATTTGGCAGAATAATGACCAACCGTGTGCTTCTGGGAAGCACTCCTTGACATTAAGGGCTGTGGACACTCAATTCCTGATCACAGATGCTCTCATTTGGGCCCCCGTGTCTTTTTGTCCATGCTGAGCAAGGACCTGGAATGAAAGTTACCTTGTTTCAACAGGGCAAAACCTCTCTTCTACCTGAAGATTCATATTCCATCTTTGCTCAAGTCCCTGAGGAAGACTCAGTCATTTGCTCCTTGTAGAGGGCATAAGTAATGTTTTGAACACAGGTCTATGCTGAGGCATGTTTCATGATATTGGTTCTTCCCTGTATTCTGGCCTGTCTGTGGTCTTCTTAAGAGAGAGCTAGTGCCTCAGTCATCTCCGAGTCATCAGGACCCACCCTATTTCCTGGCACACAGTAAGAGCTCAGTTGTGTTTTTCAGAGAGAAGGCAGGCAGGCAGGAAGGAAGAGAGGAAGGCAAAGAGGAAAGAATTAGTTCCTTTCGAGAGTCCTGGATTTTAGCATAGGTTCAAGGCCTGGCATTGCCAATAATTGCTGGGTAATCTTAGGTCGGATATATAATTTATTTCAGCCTATATTTCCTTATCTGCTGATGAAGTAGATAATCCCCCAGATTCCTTCCAGCTGAAACATTTTGTAATCTTATGCCACTAAGCCTGTGGTTCTCAACTCTTTCATACCCAAAATCACCTTTTGTAACAAATATTTTGAAACCACTTCTTACCACCATAAAATGAAATGCTCCCATAGTATAACCTACCTCCAAACAATTAGAAAAAAGTAATGTTCTAACTGTAGTATGAAAGGAAAATCATATATGATAAAATAACATGTTCCTTTAGGTGAAAGTTCCTAATGGTTTTGTGGTTGTTTAGTTACTTAGTTGTGTCTGACTCTTTGTGACCCTATGGACTGTAGCTTTTCAGGCTCCTCTGTCCATGGGATTTCCCAGGCAAGAATAATGCAGTGGGTTGAGTGGGTTGCCATTTTCTTTTCCAGGAGATCTTCCCAACCCAGGGATTGAACCTGGGTCTCCTGCATTGTCAGGTGGATTCTTTACCATTGAATCACCAGGGGAGCCTGAAAGCATGGCTAGGCCTCAACTAGAAGGCACAGTTGGAGGAGTCAGGTGCTTGTATTTCTCCAAGAATCACCTTGAATGACTGTTGTCATCACGAATTTGACTGTTTTTAATGATAAAGTTCTAAATGAGCAGCTTGCACTCTTTCCAGAATTGACAGAGTAGTCATATCATGGAAAAGTCAGGATATGTAAAACAAAGGTGTTTTTTAAGCTCAGATACTTACAAACAGAATTTGTACCTATGGGACTAGTTGCTGGGGCATTCAAAGGCTCTCTGGGGAGCGGGAATGTTCTTGATAGTGCTGGGCTGTCTCTGACATTGAAGAACTCTAGGGCCTTTGTCCCATGCACACTACCCACCAGCAGGGCCTCCAAACATTGCACCGTCCAAGAACTTCCCCACCTACCAACATCCAAAGTGCCTTTTACAGGATATTATCATTCCCCACAAGGACCAGCACTCTAAGCTTTAAAATGTTATGTGAAGGGCTGGCTTCATGGCATGTGGTTTGCATGCTAGCACTGGACTCTTGTTCTTAGAAGGGCCCTATGCTTGGGTTTCCCAGGTGGCTCAGTGGTAAAGAATCTGCCCCAGTGCAGGAGACATAGGTTTGATTCCTCGGTCAGGAAGATCTCCTGGAATAGGAAATAGCAACCCACTCCAGTATTCTTGCTTGGAAAATTCCATGGACTGAGGAGCCTGGCAGGCTACAGTCCATAGGGTCACAAAGAGTTGGACATGACTGAGCAAGCAAGCACACATGTGCTTGATTTAATGCTTTGTTGTTGTTGTCTTAAAATCCTTAATGGTTTTTGAACAAGGGTCCCTGAGTTTTCATTTTGCACCTGGCCCTGCCAATGATGGGGCCAGCCCTGGCTATGTATACTGATGGGGTCCTATAGATTTTCCAAAGTATATGAAGGATGTTTAGTCTTTGAATGATTGTCTTAGTTTGCCTACCAATGCCTTCTTTTAATTAGACAAATTATCCCTAATTATTTATATGGTTGATTGATGAGCAATTTGTTCATTCATTAAACTGATGCATGCGTCCTTAGTTGCTTCTGTAGTGTCCGACTCTTTTCAACCCTGTGGACTGTAGCCCACCAGGCTCCTCTATCCATGGGATTCTCCAGGTAAGAACAACTGGAGTGGGTTGCCATGCACTCTTCCAGGGGATCTTCCCAACCCAGGGATCAAACCTGCATCTCTGGCATCTCTTGCATTACAGGCCGATTTTTTACAGCTGAGCCATGGAGGAAGTCCAAACTTATGCATAGGGAGCTTCTATTGCATACCAAGTAGACTCTGGACTCAGAAAACCGTAATTCTAACCCTGTAAGAACTCACAGACCCTTGGTGTTATTAATAACAGGGCTTCCCTCATAGCTCCCTCATAGCTCTGTTGGCAAAGAATCTGCCTGCAGTGCAGGAGACCCAGGTTCTATCCCTGGGTGGGGAAGAAGGAAATGGCAACCCACTCCAGTATCCTTGCCTGGAAAATCCCAAGGACAGAGGAGCTTGGTGGGCTGCAGTCCATGGGGTTAGAAAGAGTTGGGCATGACTGAGTGACTAATACTTTCTAATAACTCTCCTAACCTTTTGCCCAGAATAACTATGAAAGCAAAAAAATACAGCATATTTGGAAGTAGATAGTACAGTATGTCAATTGCTAATTTTAAAACTGTGTTCTCCATCTCTGGAGTGCAGATTTCTCCTATTTTTTCCCCTGTTAGATGCCATGGAACATGATGCTTTTTAAAAAATTTTAATTTTATACTTTTATTTAATTAATTTCTTTAAAAAAATTGATGTATAGTTGACTTAGTTTCAGGTGTACAACATAGTGATTCAATATTTTTATACATTGACTATATAATATTTGTATACATTTTATACAATATTTTATACATTACAAAATGATCACAAGTCTAGTTACCATCAGTCACCATACAAAGTTATTACAGTATTATTGATTACATTCTCTATGCTGTACAGTGCACCCCATGACTTTTATTTTATAACTGAAAGTGTGGACCTTTCAATCTCTCTCACCTATTTCACTCACTCTTCTCCTCAACCCCTCCCCTCTGGCAACTACTAGATGGTCCTCTGTGTCTAGGAGTGTGTTCCTATTTTGTTATGTTTGTTCATCTGTTTTGCTTCTTAGATTCCACCTATAAGTGAAATTATACAGTATTTGTCTTTCTCTGTCTGACATTTCATATAGCATAATGCCCTCTAGTATTATGTTGTTGTGAATGGCAAGATTTCATTCTTTTTTTTTTTTATGGCTGAGTGATATTCCATGTTATATATATGCCACATCTTTATCTATTTATCTATTGATAGGCACTTAGGTTGCTTCCATATCTTGGCTATTGTAAATAATGCTGCAGGAAAATGACACTCGACACTAAATAGTAACTTTCCTGTGAAAATCAGGAAGTGAATAGAGTAATTGGATTCAGCAAAATTTATCAATTTGGGTTTCACTAGTTTGGAACTTATAATAATTCATAAAAGAATTTTACCAAATTAAAAAAAGATGTTAAGTTTGGTTGATCACAGAATTATGGAAATTTTGAAATGGACTTCAAAAAATTATCCAGTGCTTGAATCTGTTATAACACCCTACAGAGTATTCATAGAGCCAGCTTTGGCTAATTCTTGTGATGTGTGCTGTGGAAGCATGTGCTTCCTATGCTAAGAATGTTTAAAAAAGCAATTTAGCAGACTTCGTATGCTAATTACAAATTATTCTTATCTACTCATTAAAGCGGGGCAGGGCAGCATGCCTTTTACTTGGCAACACTTATTTAATCTAGCTGTATTTTATAGTAACAAAACTACTCTGAAAAGACAATTTATAATTCACACTTCTCACTAATTCAGCTCAGCCCTAAGCAATTAATTTTTTATTAGTTCAGCATTACCATATTAAGAAGAAATAAAGAAAATATAAGGACTAACTCTAGGAAGTATTATGCTTAGAATCCACTGGGATATAGTTAATTGATTCAGAGATTATTGTACAGCAACAACTTGTGCTTTGGAGGAATTCTTTCTTTAATTTGTTGAAGTTATGGGCAAAGTCCCAATATGGTCCAGGCATGGTGTCATATCAAGGATGATCCTAAGACTCATTTCTGGGAAGAGAAAGGGCCAAGGTATATGGAGATTGAAGTTCTTCACTTTGTGGTGCCTTTATGGAAATAGAATTGAAAGGGGTTAAATTCTTATATGGATTACTAGCGGTATTAAATTTCTAGCTGAGAATTTGCAAATTAATGCTCTTTGATGATACTAAGGAACTGGCAGATTTTATTTAGATAGATTGTATATGCAAACCTATTTACATGCACATGGACATCCATATGCATGTGTGCATGTGTGCATTTGTGCTACGAAGCCTGAGGAAGTCAAATAGTCCTGTTCTCTGATAATGCCAGGTGGAGTGGGCTATTTAATAGTATTGGAAGGACTCAAGTGCCTTGCAATCAGAATTTAAGTCTTCCTGCCCAGAGGGGCATGAAACTGTCCTCTTGCTGATAAAGCCCACAGAAAGCAGAAACTGTGCAGCTGCCTAAAAATGGAGGGGCGGATGATTCAGTTCAGAGAGACAGGGAGCTGCAGTAAAACACTGCGTGTGCTGAAGGGAATCAGAGTTTTCCCCAGAAATAAATTATTTAACACTTTAGTGCCTAGTATTTACAAAGGCTGAGTTCTAAGATAGTGTGTGGGTGAAGCCCAAGGTTTTTTTTTTTATTAATAAGGGCTCTGAAATAAGACATGGGCATTCCTGTGTGAAGAATGTAGGATGAGAGAGTGGTGGGCAGGAAAGACAGCCTGTTCTACTGTTTATTTGCAGCATTCTTCAAAGCCTGGTCCACCAACTACCTGCATGAGACTCAACTGCAGAGCTCATTAAAAATGTGAATTCCTCAGCCCCACTGCAGGTTTGTAGAATTAGTAATATGGACTTTTAAACAAACTTCCTGGGTGATATTTTTTAAAAAAGTTTTTTATTGAGGTATAGTTGATTTACAATGTTGTGTTAATTTCCATATAGCAAAGTGATTCAGTTGTACATATATAAATATATATGTGTATATATTTATATTTTTCATATTCTTTTCCAGTATGGTTTATCACAAGATATTGAATATAGTTCCCTGTGCCATATAGTTGTAGCTTGTTGTTTATCCATCCTATATATAATAGTTTATATCTGCTAATCTGGGTAATCCTTAGTCATGTTGAAGACTGAGAATCAATTCTTTTGGGAAGAACTGAATAAGTAATGGTTTGATGTCTGTCTCCCTTCTAGAATATGTGTTTCATGTGAACAAAGGATCATGTCTTGTTGCCCAGTGTATTTCTAGAACCTAGTTCAGTCCGTCAACCATAAAAGTCACTCAAGAAGTAGTTTTGGAATAAAGCCATGAATGAATGAATAAAAGAAACTATAAACTGATATCATAGCCTACTATATATCTTTTACGGTTCTTTGCATTTTGGTAATGGAGCCAAAAGATTCTATTATTTCAGAATGGGCTTAGATATTTTCAGTAGAATCCATTTAATGCTTTTTTAAAAATCCTGCTTTAAAAATCTTAAAGCATTATCGTATATGGGGTCTTGTGTAGGTAGAATCTTCCTGACTATTACAGTGAAGATTTTGGCACTCTGAGTAGGGGACACCAGGTGTGTGTATCATTCCTCATAGAATTCTGCCTTAATTAAGTTTGCTTCTGTTTCTGTTTTATATCACACACCTAGCGAGAGAGGTATTTCAAGGACGCATGTATGACTTTACAGTTAAAACCGGAGGAAAGAGTTCAAAGACAGAGCACATCATATTGTGGTGGTCTGACCATCTTTCAACTCCCTCCGCGTTACGTAAGGTAAGGATACCCTGGAGTTGCAACCTTACCCTGAGCCCTTCTTCCTCACACAGAGGTTGTTTCATAAAATGCACTCAGGCCATTCTTCTCAAGTTCTTCATACACTTTTCACCAGAAAAAAGAAATCATTCATATCTAACAAAGGGTCTTGGATTCTTTAGATAGTTTCCATTATAAGTTTTTGGCACTGCTATTACCCTCAGCTCAAGTTACCTTTCTGAGCCCCCTTCTTTCATCTGCTGAAAATGGATTATTTCCTTATTAGCTTGAAACCGTTACTGTTCACTGAGAGCAGCCTGTGTATGAACAATGCTAGCTCTGGAATATTCCGGAAGATTCATTGTTGCACAGAAACTTTCCCTGAAAACCAGGGAGTTTTCTGAGAGCGGGATGGCAGTTTGTTTTCTGGAAAGGGCTATTATCACAGGAAAACCTTCCAGATCTCTGTCTTGAGACAGCTGAGTACAGCTGACAGGCTGGGAAACCCCAGCAAAGCATTTTTTTTCATTTATTTTTATTAGTTGGAGGCTAATTACTTTACAATATTGTAGTGTTTTTTGTCATACATTGACATGAATCAGCCATGGTTTACATGTATTCCCCATCCCGATCCCCCCTCCCACCTCCCTCTCCACCTGATCCCTCTGGGTCTTCCCAGTGCACCAGGCCCTAGCACTTACCTCATGCATCCAACCTGGACTGGTGATCTGTTTCACCCTAGATAATATACATGTTTCGATGCTGTTCTCTTGAAACATCTCACCCTCGCCTTCTCCCACAGAGTCCAAAAGTTTGTTCTGTACATCTGTGTCTTTTTTTCTGTTTTGCATATGGGGTTATCATTACCATTTTTCTGAATTCCATATATATGTGTTAGTATACTGTAATGGTCTTTATCTTTCTGGCTTACTTCACTCTGTATAATGGGCTCCAGTTTCATCACTGTTTATAATAGCCAGGACATGGAAGCAACCTAGATGCCCATCAGCAGACGAATGGATAAGGAAGCTGTGGTACATATACACAATGGAATATTACTCAGCCATTAAAAAGAATTCATTTGAACCAGCAAAGCATTTTCTGGGGAGCCCTGAGTTCTGAGGCTATACCTCATGGGTCAGCTCCATAGTAGGTGTTTAAGGGAGGGTACAAGAAGACCCAGGAGGTGAGTTTCCAAATCCTCCATACTCCTTCCACTTATATGCTGTGAACTATTTTATCATTGAAATTCTTCTTATTTTTTTAAATTTAATTTCTATTTTATATTGGGGTATAGTTGATTTACCATGTTGTGTTAGTTTCAGGTGTACTGCAAAGTGGTTCAGTTATACATACATGTATATCTATTTGGGATTAACATATACATACTGTGAGTAAGTGAGTGAGTGAAAGTTACATACATGTATATCTATTTGGGATTGACATATACATACTGAGAGTGAGTGACTGAAAGTCACTCAGTCGTGTCCGACTCTGCAACCCCATGGACTATACGGTCCATGGAATTCTCCAGGCCAGAATACTGGAGTGTGTAGCCTTTCCCTTCTCCAGGGGATCTTCCCAACCCAGGGATTGAACCCAGGTCTCTCACATTGCAGGCAGATTCTTTACCAGCTGAGCCACAGGGAAAGCCCAAGAATACTGCAGTGGGTAGCCTTTCTCTTCTCCAGGGGATCTTCCCAACCCAGGAATTGAACTGGTGTCTTCTGCATTGAAGGCAGATTCTTTACCAACTGAGCTATGAGGAAAACCCTACTATATATAAAACTGATGACAAGGGCCTACTATACAGCACAAAGAACTCTACTTAATATTCTATAATAACCTACATGGAAAAGGAATCTGAAAAAGAAATTCTTTTTCTTAGTTCAATTGAAAAAAAGGTCCCCATCTCTTAAATATTTTAGAAATCACCCTTATAGGTTATCTCAAATTTGAAACATTTCTCGAGAATCATACCATGGTCCATGGGTATTATTCAGGAATCTGTAAATTTGGGTGGGGAAAATTACACCTTTATATTCACTAATCTGTAACTAAAATTTCTCAGTTTTATTAATTATGATTAGAATCAAGTCACAGTCACGTCCACAAATCCTATGAGTATGTCACCAATAGGAATTATAGATATTTTCATATTGCACAACAGTTCTTTAAGAGATCTTGAAACATGATTTACATTTATCACTATATCTGGTAATTATTAGTCCCTACAATAGAGTTGGCTTCTTGATGCCTTAATAAAGAAGCACTTATTTTACCATAGCATTTTAAACATTTTGATAACTATATTTCATTATTATTAGTATCTTTGGTAGTTTGATGCACTTTTTATGCACTTAAAAATCATTCTAACAAGAGGTTTATAGGCTTAACTAGACTGTTAAATGGATCAACGGCACACAGCTAAAAAAAAAAAAGATTTCAAATGGCTGAGAATCACTCTGTCTGCATTTTGTGGTTGTGATTGTTAATGAATTATGATGAGAAATTAAGAAAATCAAAGACTAGAAATTAGAAGGCCAGGGTTTGAGACCCAGATCCTGCTAATTTTCAGCAAAAGAGTAGTTATGAACTCCTGCTTGTTGTAGAGAAATAACCTCTTCCTGGGGTTATTGGGAGGATTAAATAATCTTAGCATGGGATCTTCCTAACTGTCACGTCCCAGCTCATTTCTTTGATCACAAACATGCATGTATTTTTCTTCTAAAATAAAATGCTGATGAAGCTACCTGACCCTTGCCTGTAAGATTTCATCCACGAATTTAGCACGGCACAAGGGGCCCTAACCCACTTTGCCCTGCTCCCCGCTAAACCACTCCAGTCACAAAGAACTCTGCCATTTCCTGCCACACCATCCATTTCCTACCTTTAGGCCTCAGCTCACACAGTTACCTGAGCTTGTAATGCCTATTATGTTTTTTCCACCCAGCAAATGCCTACTGCATTGTGACCTCCCTCTCTAAAGCTTTCCTAGGTTCTCCCAGCCAGCAGAATCCCTCCTCCTCCTCTGTGCTCCTAAGGACTTGCTCTCGTCTTCCTTTATAACATTTGCCACATTTTATATTAATTTATTTTTTCCATGTTTGGTTCTCTCATTCTCTGTTATATTGGGTTGGCCAAAAATTTCCATAACAGCTTACAGAATAACCTGAACAAACTTTTTGGCCAACTCAATATTACAGCCTTTTTCAAGCACGGGATAGGAACGTGTGTTATGGAGGAAGTTTGCAAAAATATGTTGATATTATAATTGCATTGATTTGATTTGAATCATATTTCTTTTATGTTGAATTCCAGAGACCATTAAAGGAGGACTTGAGGTTTGTATGTGACTCCAAAGATGTCTTTACAAAAAACTGAGAAACACTCATCTACTGGGGAAAAGGGATTGAAAAAAAATCAAGGATCAAAATACATGTGGTAAATTCTTGGAAAGCACAGAAGAGGGCACTTGGCTAAGGATGATTGCCTTCCTTGAGAAGTTTTAGTTTATTTTCTCCTCCTGGAATAAACTCCAATAAAGCCTTCAACTCTCCCCTTGCTTTCCAGCTCAGAGTTCCCAAGGAAAGAATGAGCCTGCCAGGCCAACGAGAAAATAAGGACGGGATAGATTCTCCTCTCCCGTCCTGCTCCTGGTTTCTGATTCTTGGCTGATAGAAGTGGAATTCTGATTAGAGCAGTTCATTGGTTGGAGGCGGGGCTATTCCATCCATTCATCCAGATCCCAGATACAAAAACCCCACAGCTAAAGGGAGATTGGCAGAGGGCCGACCTGCTGGGGGTGCAAGCAAGCTAAGCTCCGGGGGCAGAAGGTGAGATGGACCTGCTTCTGGAGAGAGCCGTGGCAGGCACTGTGCTGTGCATCACGGCACTTCAAACCTTGGGACAGAAGTTAAGTTAGAGATTCTTAACATTTGACAGGTAAAGGAGCTAAGGCCCAGGAAAGCGAAGAGATTTGCTCCAATTTCAGCAACAGTGCTGAGATATGAATCCTGGTCGGTGTGACTTATGCCTCTACATGTTCTTCCTACTCCAGCAAACAGCCCCAGTGCTTGCTCACCCTAGAGTCCTCACTGGTTAAGGTGATCTCCAAAAAAGGCTAGAAAATATGCTTATTCAATAATTCATATTTAAGCATATTAGTTTTATGCTTTTAGACTAGTCCTTAAAAATCTTCTTGGGATGTGCTAAGGACCATAGGAGTGTGTTTTCAATACATTAATATCTATTGGTTATAAAATGCTGTTATATAATCATCTTTGACACAACATTCTCCACCTCCCCACAAATTTACAAGAGAAGTTGAGGCATAACGTGTTTAAGGGATCTGCCCAGAGGGGAGATTTGTTCAGTCATAAAGATGAGCCTGAACTTTTTCCACATCGCATTCTGTTTTGAAAGGCTCAAAACATATGCTCAAGGGGGGTATCTCACTAGATTTCATGTCAGATTGTCCTCTTGGTAATTTAATCCTGTCATTCCTAGTTATATCCCTTTGGAAAACCACCATCAATCCTTTCTCTTCTGATATTTTTATGCAAAAAAAAAAAAAATTCCCTGTGCAAACCACCTCGCTCACAGACAACCAACTCAGCGATACTCCCCAAAGTGTCTACTGCCTGTATTACTGGCACCTCCATCCTCCAGGCAGCTCTAGCTTCACTCCCAGTCGAAATTTATTCAGAACCTCCCAGGATAGGAGGGGGCATGGAAGGATCTGGTTATCTCATGGATGCAGGCTCTTCTGCACCCTTTGTCTGAGTGGTCATGTCCCAGTTAGAGTGCAGGGTTCCCCAAAGTGGGAGGACTATTTAAATTTTGTACATGTTGCCCTCCAAAAACCACTTGACATAAATGTTTCATGGCTAGCCTCTGTGAGGCCAGGGCTGGAACACTCAGCTGTGAGGGTGTTTGTATTTGTGGAACTCTCTTGAACATTTGCTGCGGGTTTCAAACAGCTGCTCCGCTGAAGCTCTGGGGAGAAGGAAGATCATGAATATTCAGGTGAAGCCACCAGAATGAACAGCCGTTAATAGAATAAATGCCTAAACAGTTGTGTAAGGCTTATTAAGACCTATTGGGGCTGAGATAATAAATTCCCACTCTGACATGTTGCAACTACTGTCGCTTAAACACTCTGGACCACCTCTTCCCAAATGAAGGAAAAAAATGATGTTAGTTCTCCATGCAAACACAAAGAAACACCTGGAAGCCTTGGCAAGGGCATGTGGTTTGGTAGAGATCATTCTGAGGATCGCTGCATCCCCAGGAAGATGATGCACTGTTCATTGTTCGTGCTGTCAAGGTTATCTCAGTCGACTACAGGCTGGAGTGGGCACTGCTCTGGCACCTGAGAGATGCTGTCCCGACTCCATCGGAACCCGTGGGCATCAGCTGAGAGTTCATACAAAACCCTGGGGCACTGAGGCTGGACCTTGGCCCTCTTACCCCAGCTCCTATGGCCTGAGACCTGCTCCCTCAGCCCCTTCCAGTATGGTATTGGATGGAACAAATATATACTAACATTGGGCTCTTTTGTCTTCTGCTCCATCAATCCATAACGGGGAACAGGATGCAAAGATTGCAAATGCAAAAGTGACCGTTCCAAGAGGCAGCACCTGGTGCATTAAGAAGTCCCTTGCACACTGGGTTTGAGTCGTGTGTGCTGTAAAAATGGGGAACATGGGAGGCAGTTGAGAGGCACTGAATTCTCCTTTGGAGGTTACCTGTCACATTGTGTTAGGCCGAATCAAACTGCGTGGTTCTGGCACCCAGAGTCACAAGGCATCAACCACAGGGAAACAGAGGAACTCACCCACGTTTGCACCTAGAGGCAGACTCAGTAATATTTGATCAGAAACCTGCTGTCAATTCAGATAAAGGGCATTTGAGTTCAAATGAAGGCGACTAACTTAATGAAGTGAGCTTGTACATGTAAGGCCACATTTGCTTCTCCAAAGCTGTCAGAGAGAGCTCACCCAGACTAGTCATGTTTGCTTATTTTCCCCACCCCTGAAGACTCGATGGGGTCCTGCTAGACTCAGAGTCATCAGAATTGTGGAAAATACACTCACAACAAAGAAATGCTTGTTTCCCAGATTCCCAGTGCATCAAAATGGAAGTAGATTTGAGGATGTAGCGAATCTGAGGCTGAATCAAGGCCTGAGGGACCCAAGACGAGTCATTTTGCTTCTCTGAGGTGTAGTTGCCTCATCTGTGACACAGGCATTATTCTGCCTACTCACAAGCTTATTTTGAGGATTAAAAACACGTAAGCCACCTGCTTCTCAGGTGACTCAGTGGTAAAGAACCTGCCTGCCAATGCAGGAGACATGGGTTCAATCCTTGGGTCAGGAAGATCCCCTGGAGGAGGAAATGGCAACCCGCTCCAGTATTCTTGCCTGGAGAATTCCATGGACAGAGGAGTCTGGTGGGCTACAGTCTATGGGGTCACAAAGAGTCCGACACGACTGAGTGAGCACGCATGCAAGCCACCTGCTGAAGGTGTTGGCTCATGGTAGTTGCTCAGTTAGTACTGTTTATTCATTCCTTTGACAATTATTCACGAGTTTGTTTATTTCTCTTTATCACCATTCTTTTCACCAATGACTTGAATAGGGTTAGGTTAAAAATTTCCTTGCAAAGCAGAGATTAGCTTCTTTCTTATACAGTTTCAGACATCTTCATGCATTTAACCTACTGGGTAAATCAGCAATTTGCATAAAAGCCAGGCAAATGAAAGGGGAAACAAATCTTAGTTGCCCTTTTCCCTCAGCCCTCCATACTCTACTCTGCTTCAATTATGGGTGACCTGGTTATCAATATAAGAACCAAATCTGTTTCAGAACCTTTTGTGTCATGGTCAGAGTTCCTGAGGAAGAACAGATGGAATAAATTAATTAGTCAAAGCATGCTTAACTGGAAGGACATTTCTTTCCAAGAGTGGCCAAAGGGTAGAGGGGACACGCAAGGGACAAGGTAGCAGAAGTGCCTCAGAGAGCCAGAGGGCTAGGACTGGGCATCCATCTGTATTTTGAATAAAGATGTATATTTTTTTGTTCCCATTAACAAGTAAGTCAGGAGGGGTCTGATAGCTGTTATTCTTCCAGGGATGGGTCGGAAAGTGACCCTGAAAATCTGTCCAAATGGCAAAACTCTTTCAGAAGAGTGGGTAGGAAGCCTTTCCTTTTATGTGTTCTCAATACAGTTGAGGCGGACGTTTGTCTATAATGATGCCTTCTGGCAGGAGTTTGGATGGGTTTGGTGGATGCGTTTAGGAAGCTGCTGGCAAAGCCTCCTTGCTTGGCCAAAAGCAGTGGCCTGGCTGTTTTGAGACCAGATTATCATACTGTTTCTCTCTTTTTTTCTCCCCTCTATTTCTGGCTAACAGTCAGTTCTTCACCTCCCTGCTTGCTTTGCTTGGCACCTCTCAATATCAACCATCGCTCTCTGGTCCTGATCATTCCACTCCAGGATGGAGATCTCTGGGAATACCATTTTGTTATTTTTATCATACAACAGGTGCGCACTTTGGGCAAGCCCACAGAGTAGAAGACGCTCCAGGGCCCCAGACTGTGGATGTGACATGTTCACCACTATAGACCCGCCCTGCTGCCCAAGATCACTTTGTCACGCGAAGCTACTCTACTATTTCTGTTTCTCTCTGAACCAGAACAAACAGTAAACAACACATGCTTTTTATTCCAACCCTGGAAAAGAAGAGCTGTTTCCTATGAAAGCCCATGCCAGGCGGAGTTCTTTTTCCAAGAGGTTTTAGGAATGAGTGATTTTTTTTTTTGGTCCAATAAGCAGGGAAAAAGAAGCAAAATGGAGGTTGCTTCATAGAAAATCAATGCACAAAAGGATCTGAGAGATGATCGAAACTAATCTGTCAATGCAGGTGAGAAGACTTGGGGTCCAAGGTCAGGAAGGTCAGGAGAGAGCTGAGGCTGCCATTGGAAATAATAATATGGATAAATGACACTTACTTAGGATTTTGAGGTGCAGGTGTTATCTTTTTACTCCCAAGGGTCCTGTCTTACTCAGCCGAGGAAATGGAGGCTCAGGGCTCTTAGGTGACTCACCAAACTTACCAGATAGTAAATGGCAGATGGAGGACTCACTCTTGGGGACAGTTTGGTTCTAAAACTGAGTGCTCTGATGCCTACTTGTCCTAGACTGCTTCCCACTGCTCCCCACTTGCAAGCAGAGTTCACGCTTCCAGAGGTGCACTCAGGGTTCCATGCTCACAAGTGACAACAATCAGACCACACTTCCCATGTTAAGTTGCCCCAACAGGGTCAGTGGGAGCAGGGGGAAGCAGGGATACGGATCTCCTGGGGTGAACCTAGGCAAGTGAGCCTATGCCACTGGCTTAATCTTTTGCAATCTTTGACTCAAAAAAACTTATTTTGCAGTTGTGGTTAGAGGTAATTTCAAATACATTCCAGATGTGACCAGAGGCTGGTGAGCAGGTCTCGGGGGCAAGAGGGAGCCGGGCCTTGTGCACATAGCAGCCAGGGCTGGCTCAGGAAGTGGGTCTATCAGCTGCAAAGGTAACAAGCTTCCTTTTGCCTCTGGCCAGAGGAAACGTGGGGGTAGCAGGGGAGGGCTGCAGCTGGCTTGAGCTGGGTGGCTGGTGGGGGGAGAGGGCAGCTCCCAAAGGGGAAGCAGCTTGCTGTTACTGTTTCCTTGCAGTGTGGCACGGGATGCACGCTTTCTGGAGCCAGACAGATTTGGGTTTGCACTTGGCAAGCAGTAGCTGGTAAGTAGCTTAATTGTTCCAGTCTTCAGTATACTCATCTGTGAAACGGGTCTGGATGACTGCTTTCTAGGGCTGTTTTAAGAATTAGGGAGAAAGTATGCATAGAATCTGAGACAGAAAATTTTGACTATTGTGCTCTTATTTGGGGCCAGGAGCAATAACTCAACAGTGGTAGAATTTGTCTCCAATTCTCTCTGCTCAAAAGTTCCTGAAGTTTTAGAGAGAGTAGATCCCAAGGGATATTATTAGGTTTCTTGAGTGGGGTGAGTGGATAGGGATGCCAATTGCTCTACACATAGGAGAGACAGAGGGCATGGTGGGAGGGCTATGGGAGTGGGGAGGAGTCTGGGGAAGGTTCAGGAAGGAAGAGAGAGGTAGCAGCAACTCTTGGGAAAAGAACTTGGGGAAACCAGAGAGATTCCCAAGGAAGAGTGAGAGGAGGCTTTGCTTTGTGCCATGAAATGTAAACCTTCTACTCTGCCTTCATTGAAGAAATGTTTGGTAAGAACCTATCTTTTACTTCAGTGGCTTCCCTGGTGGATCAGAAGGTAAAGAATCTGCCTGCAATGTGGGAGACCCGGGTTTGATCCCTGTGTTGGGAAGATCCCCTGGAGAAGGGAATGGCAACCCGTTCCAGTATTCTTGCCTGGAGAATTCCAGGACAGAGGAGACTGGCAGGCTACAGTCCATAGAGTTGCAAAGTGTTGGACACTTCATTGCTTTCAGAGTGCAATTTGCAAAATCCATGGACAATAGGCTCCAGCATGAGTGGCTGAGAGTGACTCAGTTGATTTGTTACTTCCCAGGATCTGTGTTGGGCAGGGTGACCCTGTATTCTCTGGGTGTTGCCCAGCATGATGAACTAAATGCACCCTCAGGAGTGTTCAGCTGGCTCACTGGATTGACTTGCTTTAGAGTCCAAAGAGTTTTTTCTCTCAGTAGCCTCTGTCAGTGGGTTGAAACTGGTGGCAAGCATGGGTGAAGGCAATGATGTTCAACTTGGGGCTCAAATCTGGAACTTTTGAAAAGTCTGAAGAGCAGCCTTTTTAAAGGCATCTTCCTCAGTGCTTCAAATAGGCTACGGGTGTGGCATAAAGAAGGAAGAACTCTGGTGGGCCATTTCTGTCCAGGAGGATAAGACAAGTAAAAGTCCTAGTTGTCTGCCAGTAAGGAGAGCCACTGGCAGAACTTTCTGTTCCCTGGTTGTCCTGGAGGGAGGTCTGCAGAGTGGGGAGTGAATAGAGGGAGCCTGGGTCTGGAGTCTAGGCTCTACCACACTCCTTGTGATTGTTACCAAGTCATTTGCCTCTCAGGGCCCTTTGCCTTAGAGGAGTTAGCAATGGCCAGCCACAGGGCTCTTGGGAAGATCTAAAATGTTATTATGGGAGTACATTGCAAACTATAAAGTGTTACACATGTAGGCAGCATGATACAAATACAATAAAGCTGGAGGCTCAGCCTTGGCTCTGATATTCTCTAGTTATGTGATCTTGAGCACCTCCTGGGACCTTTCTGAGCCTCAGTTTCTCTGAAGGAAAGGAGAGGCTGCAATCCTGACCCTACTGGGTTGTAACGTTGACCAAAGTGTTTCATAAATGGTGAAGTGCTGTAAAGGTAAAGGTTTACTGCAACTGCCTTTTACCACTTATGAATTTTAGTATCGATCTCATGAAGATTAAAGAAAGAAAAATGAAGCCCTTATATTAAACACAATGCAGGACACAGAGCCTTTTAACACTCACTTCCAGTAAGAGGAAGAAGGTAAGCCTTTCTGAAATGAAACACTCTTCCAAACCATTTTATTTGAACTTAATTTTACTATGTGGCTAGT
Organism: Dama dama; assembly: GCF_033118175.1. Taxonomy (NCBI): domain Eukaryota; kingdom Metazoa; phylum Chordata; class Mammalia; order Artiodactyla; family Cervidae; genus Dama; species Dama dama. The sequence continues at coordinate 82,085,313 of NC_083700.1, forward strand.
GTGGACAGAGTTCTTCTGTGGGTAGCACATGACTCACCCCTCAAGCTTTTCTAACACCAGTGAAAAGTTACAACTATTTGATTTCCCCAATAAAGAGTTATTAAGCAGTAATAATCCCAGAGAATATTAGGTTAGGTGTGCCCATGCCTGTTCTCAGGAAAGCCCAGGCTTGAGTACAGTTAATACTTCATGATAACTCATCAGCTAAACAAAACACACGCAGTGACCTGCGGTTCTGAGCGTTGACTGCAGCTGAGTCAGCTCAGTAGCGTCTGGCTTGATCATCCCAGCGTGTGTGTGTGCTACCAATCTCAATGGATGCAGCTGCTGGACAGAGGGCCCTGCAGATCCCTAAACCTAACATATCCCAAAGCAAACAAAGCATCTCTTCTTCAACCTGCTCCTCCTTCTTGATTCTCTGTCTGGTTAGTGACACCACCATCTCCCTAGTCCCAGAGTTTTATGATTTTAGTGATATAATAGACACCACCCTCTCACTTCCTAAGGCCAATAAGGACTGGACTATAGCCAGCCAGGCAGGCAAATCACCTTGCCAACATCTGCTATTTGTCGTATCCCCCCATAATTGTACCGTTGTCCCATTTCAGGTCCTCGGCGACCTCATGTGGACCATGGCAGTTCTGTTTACATTTGCTAATCTCATGGGGATCTAGTTGTCCTGCCCACCTTTAGTCTGTGCCTCCATACAATCCTCTCCCCAGTCATCTGCATTCTGAGCTTTGAAATGCACAGATATGAGCATCCCACACCCTGGTCACAAGCCTTCCTCCTGACTTACTGCCTGTAAAATTATATTGAAATTCCTTGGTCTGGCATTTTAAGCTCTTCATCATCTGGTCATTTTTGATCATCCCTTGTACCTTGTCCCTCAGCTGTGCTCAACAACTTGCTGTTTCTCATACTTGTTAATTTTCTCCCCATACCAAATCTCTGCTCATCCTGCCAGGAGACCCCAAACTGGTGCCTCTTCCAGGAAGAGTCCCTTAGCTGCAGGTAAATGTCTTTTAATCTATACACCCACAGAACTTTCTGCATCTTATGTTAGCCCTTATTGCTAAGACTATGCCTTGTCGCAGGTAGGGGGCAGCACAAACGATACTTTCTCAGGTCTCTTCTGAGCACTCTCCTTATAAAGCCTATTTCCCCTATCATTCTCTTTCATAGAATCTCATTGTATTCCTATGGAATATTTAAGAGTATTTATAATTTTGTATTTGTAGGTGTGCTTATGGCTTAAATTTGCCTTAACTACTGCACTGCAGTCTAGGTTTGTCTATGTTTGACAAATCTAGACAGCGTATTAAAAAACAGAGATGTCATTTTGCCAACAAAGGTCTGTATAGTCAGAGCTATGGTTTTTCCAGTAATCATAGAGGGATATGGACCCAATCATAGAGAGTTGGACCATAAAGAAGGCTAAGTGCCAAAGAACTGATTCTTTCAAATTGTAGTGCTGGAGAAGACTCTTGAGAATCCCTTGGAATGCAAAGAGATCAAACCAGTGAATCTTAAAGGAAATCAACCCTGAATATCCTTTGGAAGGACTGATGCTGAAGCTCCAATACTTTGGCCATCTGATGCGAAGAGCTGACTCATTGGAAAAGACCCTGATGGTGGGAAAGATTGAGGGCAGGAGAAGGGGGCGACAGAGAATGAGATGGTTGTATGGCACCACTGACTCGATGGACATGAGTTTAAGCAAATTCTGGGAGATAGCGAAGGACAGGGAAGCCTAGTGTGCTACAGTCCATGGGGTAGCAAAGAGTCAGACATGACTTAGCGATTGGATAACAGTAGCACACTGCAAACTCTCTTGTTTGCATAGGCATGAAATTTGCCCTTGTGTTTATGACTATCATCAGGGCTTAGCAGAAGTGCTTAGCTCATAGTATACGGTAAGAAAATAATAGGTGAGAAAATAAGCAAGAGTAGATGTCAGCAAGTCTGTCTAGATTGTCAACTTCTTGAGAAGTTGATTTGCATTTCAACCATTCCCTAGCCCAGTCTTTCTGCTGTGAGTTGTTCAACCAACAATAACTGAATTGGGTTTTAATTTTAGGTCTTCATTTCTTTCTGTTGAGTGAGGAAACTTCTACAGCTGACTTGTTGGACTTTGAATTTGTTCGTGACAGAAAAGTGATAGAAAAGTATGCCATTAAATAGTCTTCGCTTGTGTTCTAGCAGATATCCACATGCAAAGTCCTCAACATACTTCCCAGTGAAAAGCCTTTTCATGATAAAGCAGATCAACACAGTGGCTGTTAGCAGCAGAAAGGTAATTGACAAATTTCTGACATGAGTCTGTTTATTCTGCTATTGTCAAGGGTAATCATATTGGGTGAGGAAAATCCTTTTGCCTTGATTCTAAGTGTTCACATGTGAAAATGTTGTCAGACCTGGATTCTGACTGTGAAATCAATGTGTAAAAATTTATGTGTGCATTCACTTTGTGGATGACACGTAACTTTAATGAGGGCAGGACATGATTTATTTGTGAATTAATTGATCAAACTGTTTAGCCACTCATCTATTTGTCTGTTATTTTCTTCTTTTATTTTTAATTCACTCATTTGCTTGCTTACTTAACAAGTACCAGAATGGTAACTGTGGGCTTAGTAGAGTCAGGGCTGTAAACACAAAGACAATGTGTACCAGTACCAGCCCTCAGTGAAAGTTCAGGATGCGTAAAGTGGTCACAAAAGGCTTCATGGAGAAGTCAATATGAAGAAAAAGAATCCTTCCCTTTGATCAATAAAGGGAAAATGGGATCTTTATTCGGTGCTTTTATATTGCTCTTCCTTATTGGGTTCATTTGGTCATTTGCCATGTTGTGTGTGTATGTGTGTGTATAAGCTGTGTATGTGAGTATACATACATTATGTGTGTGTGTATTCTTATGGCCAATTAGCCTAAATTCTAAAGAGAACTGAAAGAGAGATGGAGAAAATTAAAATTTCTTGTTTTCAAAATTCCTCATTTACTAAATAATTATTTTTTTTGGGTAAACTGTAGAGTTCATCATTCACACAGTCTACTGAAAGAAAAGCCAGTGTACAGTCAGATGAGAGCACTGCTGGGTGGTTGGAGTGGGAAGCTGAGTGTGGGTCACTCAATCATCTCCCTCTGAAGAGTGTCTAGGGCATGGAGTTACATTATGTAAAACCTACTGGCTGAAATTATTACCTTTGTTGTCTCCCTTTCATCTTTTTTTTTTTTAACTTTCAAAGTTTTATTGACTAAAAGTGAAGTGAAGTTGCTCAGTCATGTCCGACTCTTTGTGACGCTATGGACTGTAGCCTGCCAGTCTCCTCTGTCCATGGGATTTTCCATGATTTTTATTGACTAGATCTATGTAGTTAATATATCAAGAAGCAATCAATAGCTGTAGCATTATTTTCCATGCATAAGGTTCCCGCTGATGAAGAAGAATCTACCAATATCATGGTGGGGGGAAAGTTCACACCTGCAAATGTCTCTCAACTTGCAAGCAGGGTCATCCAAAGGGTCTCCTGGAAACTTTGGCCCAGATCAAAAAGGTAGTGACCAGATCTCTAATGGGATCCCAGGTATGTCTGAAATACTTCAGGCCCATCAAATAGTGCATAAGATGATGAAGTAAACACACTCATGAGCCCACAATCAGCATAAGAATAAAATTTTATCACTATTATGGAAGGCTACTGTTACCCCCTCTTCAATTGCATTTCCCCTGTTCTCACCATGCCCCCTTCCTATCTTTCCCTTATGGATTTGTGGTGAGTACTTTCAGCCTGCCACCATTTTCTAAAGGCCATGGGATATAATTTGGCTTGTATGAACTTTAGATTTCAGTTATTCAGCAAGGAGAATTTCCAACTCTTTTGCATTTTCTACCTTGGATTACCACCAATTTTTTTTTTTAAGTTGATCTGACCCTTGGAAGATAATTTAAACTTAACTGAGGTGTAAGTAGGTGGTTTCAACTAGAGTACATCATCCCACAGAGACCATGGTCAAGCTCCCCATTGATTCAGCTCAGTTATCATGAATAACAATATGAGTGGGAGGAAACAGGATGATGTAAAAATTAAGAACTGGGTTATTAATCCTGGAGGAAGATTAATGAGAAATTTGGGAAGTGCAATTGCCATCTGGTTTTTTTAGGGGCTCTCATTCTCCTTCACACTTCTGACACCTGATCGGTCATCATGCGTGTGTGCTAAGTCACTTCAGTTGTGTCAGACTCTTTGTGACCCTATGGACTGTAGCCCCCTAGGGTCCTCTGTCCATGGGGATTCTCTAGGCAAGGATACTGCAGGGGGTTGCCATGTCCTCCTCCAGGAGATCTTCCCTACCCAGGGATTGAACCCGTGTCTCTTACATCTCCTGCATTGGCAGGTGGATTCTTTACCACTAGCACCACCTGGGAAGCCCTGATTGGTCATCAAATGTTCTCAATTCCTCTTCTGAAACATCTGTCAACTCTGCACCTCCCTCTTCACTGCCTACTCATGGCCTGTAGTCAGGCTCTTATCACTCTGGACTGTTCTTTTGTAATAAGTTCTTAACTCACTTCATGCTGCCTCTAATTCTATCCCTTTTACTGAATCCAGAGAAATCTTTGTGAAACACAAATCAGAGTAGTTTACCTCATTTTTCTTAACACCTTTCATCGGCTTCTCATGGCCTTCAGAGTAACATCTGGTATTCATACTTGGGGGTCCCTGCCCACGCACAGGGGTCTGTGTGTCATCCCTCTGTCTTTACCTCCCCACTCTTGCTTCAATCACGTTGTGTTCCATCTAGTTTTTTCCTCTCATGTAGATGTGCCTGTGGGGGCTCCCTGGGAAGCTCAGTGGCAAAGAATCTGCCGGCAATGCAGGAGCCACAGGAGACATAGGCTTGATCCTTAGGTCGGGAAGATCCCCTGGAGGAGGGCATGGCAATCCACTCCAGCAGGCTTGCCTGGAGAATCCCCATGGACAGAGGAACCTGGGGGGCTAAGTCCATAGGGTCTCAAAGAGTCAGACACAGCTGAAGTGACTTAGCCTGCATGCATGCAGATGTGCCTGTGACTTCGGTGATCTACTACTTGTCCTCAAGGCTTAGGTCTAGTGTTACTCCTTCTGGATAACTTTCCTTTGTTAACCCTTTCTGAGTCCTCATAACACCCTTCAACTCTTCCATCTTTGCACTTAATACATTATTTTACAGGTTTTTATTTGTCTGTCTTCCTGTCTGGACTGCAGGCCCTTCAGAAGGTAGGATTGTTATTTCTCATCTTGCTTAGTTTGATCCATATGTGTGAAATGGATGAATGTGCGCATGCATGAAACTAGAGGAGGAAAACTGAGAGTCATTCTTCCACTTGAATGTAAGGTCGTGGGTTTTTAACTGTTTTGTTCTTGGCTGTAGCTTCTGCACCAAGCACCTTGGCATATAATCGACATTCAATAAACAACTGATGAGGAAATGGACTCAGATTCTTCTGTGTGACTCCACAGGGTAGACAGGATTTCTTCTGCTTGACAGTGGGTAGAAATTCCAGGGATATTATCTGGGGGATCTGTTCTAGTCCTGCAATTTGCCAGCGGGAGGCTCAGTTTTGTGCAGGCCATGAGCCAACGTAAATCAGGTCTAGCAGCATGATTGGCACTCCCTTCCCACTGGATAGTTTTCAAAACACAGTCTGTGGACCACCTGGGAAGCACCTGCACTAGAGTCAGCTGAGGTAGATGTTAATATTGCAGGTCTCTGGGTCCTCAGGAGACTAGACAAATCAGAATTATTGGGGTGGCTCCAGCAATCTGCTTTCTGTTTGTCTCCTGTGGACACTGGGAAAGTTGAACAATGGTGTGGGCTACACTAGAAGCATAATAAATACCCCAGTCACTTCAGGAGATCTAGAAGAGGTTGAGCAGCCTATTTTGGGTACCACTAGGTGTGCGTCTGACTCTCCAACTCACCCCCTCAGTAGTACATGAACAGTGAAGTGTAGGCACTCAGCAATATTTGCTGAAAAGAATGAAAATGGGGCTTTTTTTCAAGCCCCCCTCAAAAGAAAATGGGGCTTGAAATTGAGGAATCACAGTTGTAACAAGGGTTCAAAGACTTGTTCATACAAAATTAGGTAAATACACATAAGGGATGCTAAGTGTTTGTTATTTATCTATATACTGAGGAAAGGCTGAATAATTTATATGAACCAACTGTCAGATCTGGTTATTTTTTGGACTTGAAATTCCCTTTATATTTGCAAACAACACCACAGATAATAAGTCATTAAGTTTCTCCTCTAGCAGTTTTTAAAATAAAAGTAACATTTTTTGAGCATTACAAAATCCGAATAAGGATGAATCCCTTAGAGGTCACTTGAAATTGATCCGGATAAACGAAACCAGGGCTTGAAATTGAGGAGTCACAGTTGTAACGACCTTAATCGATTTGTAAAACACTCACCAGGAAGGAGGATGAGAAGATATATAAACATGGCGCACACAACATAAACACTTTATTTCATTTGGCAGGCGATATCTTTTAGGGAGGGCAATGGAGGGGCCTGTTTCCCTTTCTGTTTGGCATGTCTCCTTTTTAGTATTTACAAAGCATTGGCATCTTCAGGGACACCTTGACACTTTCCTGCCTAGGATCCCCCTTTCTAATCATCAGAGATACCAGCAGCAGAAAGAATCCAGAAATCCCTGTGAGGCTGGGAATACCTTTGCAAAATCAACTATGAAATTTCCTGACTCTTATATTTGGAATTTTCAGCAGGTGACTTTGGATTTCTCCAAGGTTGTGCTTTTTGATCCAGTGAGTCTGGAATTATTTTTACCCTTCTCGCTTTAACACATTTCAATATTTCTATTGATTTGGATATTGGAAAGAGATGATTAAAATGCTGTCACTTGCTAATGATCATTTGATTTTCAAGGATATAATCTTATAATGCTGAATATTACCTCCCTATTCCTCATCTCTTTTATTTCATGGACGGGGAGGGGATGCACTTTAGAGTGGGTTTAATGGTGGCCCCCTCCCCCCAAAATATATATCTACTCAGAACCTGTATAGGTGATCTTACTTGGAAAAAAGTGTTCTGCAGTTGTAACTGAGGTTCTCAATATTAGACAATCCTGGATGATGTGAGTAGGACTAATTCCCATGGTATGTGTCCCTAGAGGAGAAGGAGAAGACAGGCATGGGTGGGTGATGTGAAGATGGAAGCAGAGACTGGAGTGATGTATTCACTAGCCAAAGAGCATCAAGTGTTGGTGGTAGCCACTGGAAGCCAGGAGAGCTCCAGATCTGCTGACTCCTTGACTTCAGACTTCTGGCCTCCAAAGCTGTGAAAGAATACATTTCTGGTGTTTTAAGCCACCCAGTTTATGGTAATTTGTTAGAGTTGCCCTAAGAAATGAATGCATTCTGTTTTGGACCCAATCTTTCCAGTTTTCTGCTACTTTAGTCTGCTACAGACTAACCATCTGCTGCTGCTGCTGCTGCTAAGTTGCGTCAGTTGTGTCTTGACTCTGTGTCTGACTCTGTGCGACCCCATAGACAGTAGCCCACCAGGCTCCCCCATCCCTGGGATTCTCCAGGCAAGAATACTGGAGTGGGTTGCTATTTCCTTCTCCAATGCATGAAAGTGAAAAGTGAAAGTGAAATCACTCAGTCGTGTCCAACTCTTCGCGACCCCATGGACTGTAGTCTAACAGCCCCCTCCGTCCGTGGGATTTTTCTGGGCAAGAGTACTGGTGTGGGTTGCCATGTCCTTCTCCGACAGACTAACATCTACTTCTGCTTTACTGACTATACCAAAGCCTTTGGCTGTGTGGATCATAACAAACTATGGAAAGTTCTTAAAGAGATGGGAATACAGACCACCTGACCTGCCTCCTGAGAAATATGTATGCAGGTCAAGAAGCAACAGTTAGAACTGGACATGGAACAACAGACTGGTTCAAAATAGGGAAAGGAGTATGTCAGAGCTGTATATTGTCACCCTGTTTATTTAACTTATATGCAGAGTACATCATGAGAACCTCTGGGCTTGATGAAGCACAAGCTGGAATTAAGATTGCCAGGAGAAATATCAATAACCTCAGATATGCAGATGACACCACCCTTATAGCAGAAAGCAAAGAAGAAAGTGAAAGAGGAGAGTGAAAAAATTGGCTTAAAGCTCAACATTCAGAAAACTAAGGTCATGGCATCTGGTCCCATCACTTCATGGCAAATAGATGGGGAAACAGTGGAAACAGTGAGAGACTTTATTTTTTTGGGCTTCAGAATCACTGCAGATGGTGACTGCAGCCATGAAATTAAAAGATGCTTGCTCCTTGGAAGAAAACTTATGACCAACCTAGACAGCATATTAAAAAAGCAGAGATGTTACTTTACCACAAAGGTCTGTCTAGTCAAAGCTACGGTTTTTCTAGTAGTCATGTATGGATGTGAGAGTTGGACTATAAAGAAAGCTGAAAGCTGAAGAATTGATGCTTTTGAACTGTGGTGTTGGAGAAGACTCTTGAGAGTCCCTTGGACTGCAAGGAGATCCAGCCAGTCCATCCTAAAGGAAATCAGTCCTGAATATTCATTGGAAGGACTGATGCTGAAGTTGAAAGTCCAATACTTTGGCCACCTGATGGAAGAGCTGATTCATTGGAAAAGACCCTAATGCTAGGAAAGATTGAAGGTGGGAGAAGAAAGGTACAACAGGAGATGAGATGGTTGGATGGCATCACTGATTCAATGGACATGAGTTTGAGGAAGCTCCAGGATTTGGTGATGGACAGGGAACCCTGGTGTGCTGCAGTCCATGGGGTCACAGAGTCGGACATGACTGAGTGACTGAACTGAACTGAGTCTGCTACAAGGCTAGACTTATCCTGACGTTGGAGGTCTCCTGCTTTGACGAGAGATCTTACTCCACAGTGTGCTGGGCAACCGGACTTTGCGAACAACCATGGTCATCTTCCCAGGTGGTGCTAATGGTAAAGACCCCGCCTGCCAATGCAGGAGACAAGAGATGTGGGTTTGATCCCTGGGTTGGGAAGATCTCCTGGAGGAGGGAATGGCAACCCACTTCAGTATTCTTGCCTGGAGAATCCCATGGACAAAAGAGCCTGGTACACTACAGTTCATAGGGTTCCAAAGAGTCAGACAGGACTGAAAGGACTTAGCCTGCACACATTGTCCTAAGAGATTTACATGCATTATCTTACTTAAAAATTTTTTTGGGGGGCCACACCACTTGATATGAGGGATCCTAGTTCATCTACAAGGGACCGAACCTGAGCTCCCTGCCTTGGAAGCATGGAATATTAACCACTGGACAACCAGGGATGTCCCTACATGCATTATCTTATTCAATCTCCACAGTCAGTCTCTAAAGTTGGTTTCATCATTTTCTTCCATTTTCTAAGTGAGGAAATGGAGGCTCAGAGGATGTACCTGGTACACACTTAGGTGATTATACTGTTCAGAGCAGGGCTGAGCTCTGAACTTACATCGGCCTCACTCCAGAGTCTTTCCCTCAAACCCTGCTGAATTTCAGGGAAAACAGGGAGCAGAGCTTTGACACTGATGAGAGCATGCTTGGTGATCTGGGTGACTTCTCAGGGCCTAGAAATCTCTGCAGACTAACTCACCAAGGACTCCCAGGATGTGACTCAATCTGATTTAATCCTCGAAACTACCTTATGAAAAAAATCCTTATTAGCAATTACAAGTTACTTCAAGTCATGGGATGTTGAGGCTGCTCATGAACAGAAAAGACCACTAACATTAAATTTTAGAATCTATTTAGTTTGTGAATCACTTTATATTGAAAAATGTATCTTTAGACTAAAAAAACATTGATAAATAGCCCTCTGATCTCTTTGTAGGAAGGATATTTTAAGCCTAAAATTAAGAGGAGGAATCATGAAGGAAAATTTAGATAGGCTTAACTACATAAAAATTGACTAATACCTGTAGGTCAAAAAATTTGAAGCAAAAGTAAAGGGCAAGCATTGCAGCAAGCTCATGTTCCCTTCTCCCCCCACCCCTGACTCTGCTCTGTCCCATGAGTGAGCAAGGTAACCTGTTACTTGTTCTTGCTTCCCCATGCTGTAGCAGGGGCCCAATAAAGCCTTGTCTGAAAAAATTATTAGGGTAATGCAACAAATATGAAGAAAAACCTAATAGCCTTAATGTATAAAGACATCATATATATTCGGAAGACAATAATATTACCCAATGTAAATTAGATAGCCAATAGAAATTTGGGCTATCTAAATAAACAGGGGCTCTGTAACAGCCTAGAGGGGTGGGAAAGGGTGGGACGTGGAACAGAGGTTCAAGAGGGAGGGGACATTTGCACACCTATGGATAATTCATGTTGATAAATGGCAGAAATTAAACCAATATATGCAAAGCCATCATCCATCTATTAAAAAGAAACAAGTATAATTAAAAAATATTACACAATAGATAAATAAAGCAAGGGAATAGTGAGGTAAATTATGTTATGTCCATATAATAAGACATTAAGTCATCATCTAAATGATGTTTAGAAGAGTATTCAGCAGCAGGAAGATCCTCATTATGAAATGCTAAATCCACAAAGCAAGCTGTAAAACATATTCACTATAATATCATAAGGAAAGGTAACATCTATTCCTGACTCCTTGTGTGCCTAGCACTGCACTGAATGCTTTCTATGTCTTATCTCCTTGAGTCCCCCAAACAACATAAGGAGGGCTGTCCCGCTACAATTTCCATTTTATGATTGAGGTGCATAAGGCTGAGAAAGGTTGAGTAACTTGCTCAGTGTCATCCAACAAACTCGTAATGTAGCTGTGATTCAAATCCAGGTCTGTCTTCAAACCTGGGTAACTCTTTCCCTTTCTAATGGTTTACTACACTATAAGTCACTTGATGTGGGGATCCCGTTTTTAAATCTTTGTAATTTTCATAGTGCTTTGCAAAAAATTCATACTTGCTGAATGGTGGGAGATAGCTACTTATTGATTAAGAGAATAGGTCTGATAGTTTGACTGATCTGGGTGACGCTGGACAAGGGAATCACTCCCAGGGTCAGTTTCTACACCACAGTAAATTGTGGTGAGGAGTAAGTAAATTTGCCTACTTGGAAGCTTAGCTTGGTGCCGTGTGCATAGAGTGTACAGAAAAGAGCAGGTGATACTGAATCCAATGGTATAATACCTCTTTGTGTAGTATGGCAACATATTTATAATTTTAACAGTTGGTACTAACATTTTCCTTAGGGAATAAAGTGTTTTTGTTTGTGGTTCGCAACCTTGTGGTTCACTAAGGGTATTTGAAATCAAAGGGTAGGAGTGATGTTAGCTCAACTTTCTGTATTGTTCCCCAACCCCCTCAAAAACAGGAATGGTTCAAACTGTTGCATCTCAGGAATAAGATTTTCTTTCTCCTGAGAGAGAAGAGAAGAGAGGAGTACAAAGGGGTGAGGCTGAGTTGGTGAGAAGGCAATGAATGAGCTACAAGAAGGCTGAGAGAAGTGCCACTGAAATGCTCTGGCGGCGAGAGGGTCCTGGCTTTTATGTTTAATAGTTTGCATGATGTTGTGTTTCTGTAATACTGCTCCCTTCTCTTCTTTCTGCACTCCTGGCAATTTCTTCCAAAAATCTACTGAACTCGTATATGCTTTGCAAGAACTTTTAAATGAGTAGAAATGACCTCTTTCCTGACCAGATTGGACAGCAGCCCAAGAAGCAATGGCACTTACTCAAAGGAGCCAGGAGACCTGGGTGACAGTGAGAAGAACACAAGCCCCTCTGAAATGTCTCAGAAACTTTCAGACCTCAGCAGAGTAAGTAGTGGATTATATGGACATGAGGGACCCCTGTGGACACTTTGTTACTCTACTGTCCTTTGCACGTGATAAATGTTTAGTGGCAATTGAAAACAATAAAGAGGATCTCTATGTGGCCTAGCCTGGAATCACAGAGGAATTCACAGAAGGAAAGGCCCAAGAGTTAGGGGAAAGTGGAGAAGGCTTGGTTCAGAAGGTGTCACTTCTGATGCCTTAGAGAGCTGACCCAACAGTGGGTTTGGCTATTGTCACTGGGTTGAGAGAAGCACCCATGAGGACAGTATTGGTCCAATGAGCCAGCAACCAACCAGGCAGCTCTGCACCTCATTAGCATCAATACTTGTTTCTTTGGGGACCTCTGGAGGATACCTGGATGTTACTGGAGGGTGGTCAGAAAGAGATCATGTGGCTGTCACAGAGGAAAGAGGATCAATGAGTTCATTTTGGAGGGGAGCAGGTGACTCCAGGTCCAGGAGCAGGTGGTCTGGACCTGACTAAAGAGGAGGGAATTGCTGAGAGCCTGTGTGTTCAGAGAGGATGGGACTGAGCTACAGAGCGGTCAACTTGCCCGTTGCCTAGGAAAGGGCACCTTGGACGCCTCTCAGTTGGAAGATATTATCTCCAGATGGAATCCTCTGCCTGCTGGCAAAGTCAGCAGCATTATTTGGTAATATTTTGATGTGCTATTTATGTGGAAAGGGGGTTTATTGACATGTCTTTCACATCATGCACAAAACATCTCTAACTTTTTCTTTTGAAAGGGACAATAGTGATGAAGATGGTGAATCTTGGAAAGGACTTAGGGGGCAAAGAATGAGCCAGGCATGGGTTTGTGCCCAACACCATGTGTCCTGGCTGGAGCATCCAGGCCAAAGCTTGATTTGCATTCAGGCTGCATCCCTGATTGGTGAAGCTGGACTTGGCTTGTCGTCCTAATGAGTCTGGTGAGAGCTCCAGACAAGGGGTGACAATGAACGGGAAAATGCTGCGGAGGGCAGGGATGGGAGGGGAAGGCTTGGGGGAATTACCCAGGGGTTTCGTGTCAGGCATTTGCCTGTTCATCATCTCCATTTGGGCAACAACAACTTAAGCAAAGCAAGCAAAGAGGTTCATGTAATTTTGGTGACCCCTGAGAAAACTCACGCATCTCTGCTGGGAAATGTGTGCTTTTCTTCCATGCAGCATTTGTTTTAAGTATTTAGCTTCCCCACACAGTTGCAAGTTCATTTAGCCATTTTCCCTCTCGCTCTCTCCTTTTCTCTCTCCCTCATGAAATCACTTTAGTCAGCACAAATTTGGAGGCAGAACCAAACCCAGTAATAGCATATCTCAGACTGCTATCAATTTTCCGCCAGAAGAACATTTCGGGACACAAAGTCCTTTGTCTATTTCCAGAAGCTCGATTCAATGACATTACATGAATGACTACAACCCTATAGCATGTTCTGCACCGTTTCAAATTGTAACCTAAAAAAAGGGAAGAACTTGGACTGCAGCCAGAGTGTAATGATTTCAGTTCTTAAGAAAATCCAGCAACCATTACAGCACATTCAATATTTTCTTGCTGTGGAAATTTAAGAATTGACTCTAATCAAATAGCAACCCCACCACCCCCATCCTCCATTTTCCTATGGTTCCTGTTACTAATAGGCCTCCCACGTCTGTTTTGGCTTAAAAAAATAAATAAGTTTACAAAATGTTTTTAAAAATTGGGCTGAATCAGACAATTGTATATTTTAGAAAATGAAGGCAAAATGTAAAACAGGCTAATCATGATTCCAAATTCAATCTTCAGGGCCCTAATTGATCCCATCCCAAAGGTAACATTCTATCTTAATTGACATGCTGAGATGGTTATAATTATGTGAAATAAAACTGGGCCTGGTGGAAACTCCATGGTTTCTTGCTGAACAGGAGATGGCCAGTTTTTATAATAGTTGATTGCAAAAGGATGCAACCACTTTGCTCGTATTTCCTATTTTGGTTTGGCCCTTGTATATGCGCCATGAGGTCCCCCACTCTTTCACAAAGTATGGACATCAAGGGGAATTTTGTGTCCTTACATGCTCCTTGGAGCTGAAGGAGGCCTGATAGAAAGGGTCGACATATTCAATGTCCATTCCGGAAGTCAGTCAAAAAGGGGGAAGGGGCATGGATAAAATGGAACATTTTCCCATTTGTTGGCAGAGGAATTTTTCTGCAAGATGGTGACCACACGCACAAGCTTGTGCTCAGCCTGGATAGGAAACAGATGGTAGCGAGCAGGCACAGAGCAAGTGGAGATTACAGGATGCAGGGCCCACGGGTTGGACCCACAGCCCTTCTGGGACGCGGGGGGAGCCTGAATGACGATTCCCATAAGGAGCCCTCACCCCTTCTCGGACCCTTGCAGACTTTCTGCCTCTCTGAGGAGGGCACCCCGAATGGGAAGCCAGGACTCCCTGTGGGTCAGACTGGATGCTGAGAGGCAGGAACGTAGGAGGCCTGTTCATGCAATCAGGAGAGGCAGAGGCTGCCTTTGATGGGATGGAACACCTGTGCCTCTTGGCATCTTGCCTCCCTGGGTGGGTGAACCAAGCGAGTCCCGTGTGTGGTGATTAGTATTAATCACCCTCTCGCCCAGTAATGCCAGCCGCGGGGGGTGCCTTCCTGTCACGTGGCCGTGCTCTCTCTCCTTCCCGAACGTCCGTCTGTCAGTGTCCCCACCAGTCCCGATTTCTTTCAGAGCCTCAAGTGTCTCCAGGCCGATTGCAGTGTACTTTCTAACTGGCCTCTCTGCCTCCATTCCTGCCGTCTCTAATTCACAAACCTGCCTATGTGACTACTGTGTCTGAACCCTGGCGTGTCTCCCTGAGGGCCTTAGAATGCAATGCAACTGCTGGTACTTACTTACTTGCCTAGTTGTTTGTTCCACGTTTTTCTGGCTGCCAGTTTTCTCTTGGATCGTGGCATCTAGCACAGTGCCAGGCCCCGAGTGTGGAGCCTTGGTACGTTTTCGTTGATTGAGAAAAAAATGTCTTCCTTGAGCACCGAGGCTGACCCCCCCCCCCCCCCCCCCCCCACAGGGCGTTATGCTCAAGTGTGCGCTTATATTCTTCCCTTAGCCAAGCATCAGTGCTTTAGTCCAGCAGTCCCCAACCTTTCTGGCACCAGGGACGGATTTCATGGAAAACAATTTTTCCACAGATCGGGAGTGAGGGGGATGGTTTCAGGATGATTCAAGTTCAGCACGTATACTGTGCACTTTATTTCTAACTTAATGCTGCTGCTGATCTGACAGGAAGTACCAGTCTGCAGCCTGGAGGTTGGGGACCCCTGCTTTAATCAATATTTATCACCTACTCTAGACCCATAGAGACAAAGGACACGGGGAAAGAAGCAATCTTCAGGCTGACAGAACTGTCTGGAGATGCTTAGCTCCTGAGGAAGGGCCTTGGACTATAACAGTTTGATAAGCAGAGAACAGTGTATTTTGCTGTTACTTTCTGAAGATCCTCAACACCTCAGGGATGCTTAGGTCTTAAGTCACCCTATCAACAGATTAATTTTACAGTAGAGGAAATGGAACCCTGAAGAGGTTATGTGATGGACATCCTGGGCCATCACTACTTAACTACTAGTAGAGCTGTGTGACATCACTACTTAGTTACTGGTAGAGCTGTGACATCACTAGTCAGTTACTAGCAGAGCTGTGATGAGCACCTTGGTTCCTAGCCCGAGGCTCTTATACATGTTGGGCTGGAGTCCCAGGTTATCTGGGAAATCAACAAAATCCCTCCAAAGCCTCTCCCTTAATTCCATTTCACTTTTATACCCGGACTTGCCAGGTGGCGCTAGTGGTGAAGAACCCATCTACCAATGCAGGAGACACAGACGCGGGCTTGATTCCCTGGGTCACGAAGATCCCTTGGAGAAGGGCATGGCAATCCGCTCCAGTATTCTTGCCTGGAGAATCCCATGGACAGAGAAGCCTGGCAGGCTACAGTCCATTGGGTCAGTTGGACACAATTGAAGTGACTTAGCATGCAGGAGTTGGTCTCCAGCTCCAAGTTGCAAACCTCCCTCCTCTCATAAAGATATGAGAAATGTATGGGGCTTCCCTGGTGGCTCAGGTGGTAAAGAATCTGCCTGCAATACAGGAGACCCAGGTTCGATCCCTCAGTTGTGATGATCCCATGGAGAAGAGAATGGCAACCCACTCTAGGATTCTTGCTTAGAGAATCCCAAGAACAGAGGAGCCTGGGGCTACAGTGCATGGGGCCACAAAGAGCTGGACATGACTGAGTGACTAACACTTAATGGCCCCATCTATTGCCCATTTATATGTTGTTTGTGCTCAAGGCCTCCACTGAGAGCCTTGTTGCTAAGAAACAGCTTGGGACAAAGAAAGGAGAGTCAACCCTGGAGCCAGAATGATCTGGGCTCTAATCCAGGCTCTGCTATTTCGTTGCTTTGTGAACTTGAGCAATTTACTTAGTTCTCTGGGCCTCAGTTTCCTCATGGTAACAGCCTCACAGAGTCATTATGAAGACTGAATGAGAAGACATATGAAAATCTACTATCATATTATAAGAGCTTAGTAGATATTTAAAGCCTTTTCCTTCCCATTCTTCTGGTACTCACTGAGACTCACCTGTCCTGAGCTTCTGTGCCATACTCCCTACAAATTGTTCATACCATTGCATATCTGCCCGTCCTTCCTCCCTCTTTGCATCTATCCCAAGGGAGCACGTGTATTTAAAAATTTTTATTGGGAGTATAAATAAAAATTATACTCCCAATAAAAAGTATACTCCAATACTTTTCGGGAATATAATTACTCCCAATAATTATGAGGAGTTAGTTTCAGTGTATAGCAAAGTGATTCAGTTATACCTATCCATATATTCATTCTTTTCCAGGTACTTTTCCTATATAGGTAATTGAGTAGAGTTCTCTGTGCTATACATGCTATATCCTTGTTGGTTATCTATTTTATATTTAATAGTGTGTGAATGTTCATTCCAAGCTCCTAATTTATTCCTTCTGCCCACCTTTCTCCTTTGGTAACCCTAAGTTTGTTTTTGAAACCTGTGGTTCTATTTCTGTTTTGTAAATAAGTTTATTTTCATCATTTGAAAAATTAGATTCCATGACATATACATTTAAATAGAATAAGTCTGGAATAATTTATAATACTTTGACTATCATATATTATATAGTATAAAGCATATTACTGATATAATTTATTATATGTCATACAAAAATAAAGATTTTTTTTCAGAGATAAATAAAATACTGGGGTCAGTAGATGAAGTAGAAAGGCTGTGACCTTTGTAATCAGACCTGGTTTTGAATCTCCATGTCCCAAACTACAAATGACGTACTTGTCAAAGTGACTATAAAATAGAGTTGATAATTTCCTCAAGCCTGATGTGTGGATGAAATGAAATGAAGACCCTTCCTTGGTACAGGGGAGGTGCTCAGGAAAATGTTAGTCTCTTTCTAGCATCTGGTACACACTGGAGCCATCAGACATAATTTCAACAATTATCTATTGAATTACATTGCATTTCTAAACCCTAAAGGATTGATTTTTAAGGTGGGGTGTCCTGGAGGAGAAGAGAAGATTTTACCAACAGACATGCCCTACATTCCTTTAAGTGGTGAGAAGTGGAGGTTTTAGATGTGTTCAGTGGGTCCCTATGATCCCTTAAGGGGCTCACAGCCCAGGTATCAGTAGCATACACACATTTCATAGTAAACAACAAGATAACCTGATCTAGGCTTCAAGTCACAAGGGTGCTTCCAACTGAAAGGTTCTTGAAATGGAGAAGAAGGAATTTTCTTCTGGAGTGGAGTTGGTGAACCATTATTTCCAGAAGGCACTAGGGTGTGAGGTGGGCCTTGAAGGGAAGACAACCAGTGAGTGTTCAGAGAAGAACTACGTTGGTGGGAAGGTGGAAAGGCTGGATCATTCTTGGATCCTGAAACATGTCTTACCGTTTACCTGGAGGCAGTTGGGTGTGAAGGTGGTGGAGTACAGATGACTGGAAATGTCCATAAATGAAATTTTCTGTACAGTTACTCCTAACCCTAAATGTCTTAGATGTCACTTTTCTAATTCCACCATATTGGTCATAGCACTACAGGAGGAAGAGGCATCAAAATAGAAAAGCCATTCGTGGGTGGACATACTAGTCCCAGAACTTGCTTTACTCTTGATCATTCCTTCATTCATAGCTTGAGCTTATTTTATGCCAGGCATTGTCTTTGGCTAGAGGCACAGCAAGAGCAAATTTTACCCACAGCTGAGGTAATGTATCTGTGTTCTCTCTCTCCATCCATTTGGGCTATGTTGCTTTGGAATTGTCAAGAGCAGCATCTTTGTGATGGCCCCACACATTGGTTCCAGAGACAGAGGTCCTCCCTCTGACTTCCACCAATGTTTGTTCTTGGCACTCTGCCCGCTTCAGTGGCATACATGATGTAGTCATGTTCTCAAATTCACTATTTAGTGTGTAGGTCAAAGAGTACAGAGAAAATCACAGTAGGGGCTGATCAAAGCTATGACAGACATAAACATGAGGTGCTGTGAGGGAACAGAAAAGGGAGACTGGAACCTGATTGTGCTGTCAGGAAGGCTTGGAGGAAGTGACATGTGAGATGCCTGGAGAATGAGTGTGAGAGATAGTTCGGGCAAATAGAAGATCTACTGTGTACTAAGCATCATGGTAGGCATTATAGCAGTGGTGAGCAGAACAAAGTTCTTTCTCTCAAGGAGCTTTCATTCTAGTAGGGAGATGGTGACAGGCAGAGGGAACAGCATGTTCAAAGAACCAGAGGTATGAACAACATGTGAGTGAGTATGGCTAGAACCTGAGTGTAAGGCAGATCAAGAAGAAGGTGGATTGGCAAAGATAGGATTGAGAGGTAAATAGTATGTGTGTGTATGGTCTTGAATGACCTTGTGTGCTAGGCTAGGGAGGGTAAGCCTTGCCCTGAGGAGAGTAGGCAGCCAATGAACAGTTTTCAGCAAGAGTAAACATGTTCATATTTCCCTTTGAGAGCAATAACTCTGGCCACAGAAGTGAAAGATCACTCTGGCTACAGGAATAGAAATGAACTGGTGGGAGGAAAAACTGTGTGACTCTGGAAAAAATGATTTAACTTCTCTAAGCCTCAGTTTTCTCATCTGTAATATGGGAGTGCTTGTGCTCAGTCATGTCTGACTCTTTGTGACCCCATGGACTGGAACCTCCAGGTTCCTCTGTCCATGGGATTTTCCAGGCAAGAATACTGGAGTGGGTTGCCATCTCCTATTCCAGGGGATCTTCCTCAGCCAGGGATTGAACTTGCATCTCCTACATCTCCTGTATTGGCAATCAGATTCTTTGCCACTGAGCCTCCTGGGAAGCTAGTAATATGGGAATACTATCCATCTAATGGAATTACTGTGACATTAAATAAAGCAAAATAAATGGTAATTACCAGTCCCTGAGAACTCTTCACACTTCAAGATGATGAGTTTTTAAGAAGCCCGAGTTCCAACTGGATTTCAGGGAATAACCCTGGGAGAAGAACTGCAGTGGGGCTGGGCTGGGCCAGGTAGCAGATTGAGGTCAGAGGCAGAGACATTCAGCTCTTGATTCAAAATATACCTAATAATGATTGCTGTGTGTCTAAGGATGGCTGCTGGAGGAGAAATGTGGTGTGAGGTAGAGTGGGCGAAAAATTGCTACTTTGAGAGAAGAGTAGAGACCTTGTGAAGAGAGAGAAGGCTTTGTCTCAGACACACATGGGTGTGTTTGATCGTGGAGCTTCAGGGGTGCTGCCGGGAGGAGCCACAGGGAAGAAATGAAGAGAGATCCAAATGGACGTGAAATAAATGGGAATGTGCTGGGTTAGAAGCAGGCAGAGAGGAAAAATATGAGAAGAATCTGGAGAGAGAGGGGGAGATAACCACGGCAGGAGGCCAGGAATTTTGAGAAAGGAAACAAGTGAGAAATCCCCAGTTGTGGGTATGACTGAGAGATTTTAAGAACTGCTTAACAGTGATTCTTACCTGTTTGTTGCTGTTTTATAACCACTCATCACTGTTCTTCTATATTCTCAGCAGATGGTTCAGGATTGGTGTTTGGGGTAAACCAAGGAAAGAGGTGAAACTGTATATTTGAGTCATCATGGAACAGAGAGAAGAGGACAAATATGGGAGGTGAAGCAAGAATGCTTTCTAGATGTAGCAGGGGCAAAAAATCTGGGTAACGACGGATCAAGAACATATTAACTTGGAGTCCACAGCCAATCTTAGGGAGAGTATTAGATTTGATGTAGAATGAAGTGGGGGTATTGTCTCAGCAATGTTATTAGAATCTGAAAGGACAGAGTGGTCCCAGTGCACATTTGAGTCACATATGGAGTTTGTTCTGACCATCTCAAGAAGCACAGGATTTGGGAAAGTATAAGTAACCTTTTGGGGAAAATACTAAGCAGATGCCTGAGTTAGAACCTTACCCATTTTATCTACATTTAAAGAATGGTATCCATCCTTCCATCCATCCATCCACCCACCTACTCATCCATCCATCCTTCTATCCATCTATCTATCCAACCATCCGTCCTTCACCCATCAATCCTTCCATCATTTCTGTCTCTTTCTCTTATTGCTCCCTGGGGCTCGGACTGATAAAGTAAAAAGAAAACCAAGAAATCCTCTCCCATCCTTTAGAATTTCCACTGAATAATGTAGAATTTTGGGCTCCCCTGGTGGCATAGCAGTAAAGAATCCACCTGCCAATGCAGAAGACTCAGGTTCCATCCCTGGGTTGGGAAGATCCCCTAGAGAAGGAAATGGCCACCCACTCAATTATTCTTACCTGGGAAATCCTGTGGACAGAGGAGCCTGGCAGCCTACAGTCCATGCAGTCACAAAGAGTCAGATACAACTTAGTGACTAAACAAACAACACCAAAGTAGAACTTTAAAGCCTTTCCAATCTGTTTTCTTGCTTTATGGAAGAGTTTCCTGCTCTGTCAACAGACTCATCTTGAACCAAAATGGTCTGCTTTCCTTTCACAATTTGCAATCTAGATATGGATTCCGGACTTCAGGATTTAATTAGAATCTATTTCCCCCATTTTTAGAAGCTTATTTCCAATCCTCTTAGCTTGATCTGAATCTCTTGTATTTTCCCCTTCTGATTGGTACAGATACTTGGGAGATTTTTTGTCTTTAGTTATTAAAAGAAAATGAACAGTTTTATTCTTCTAAAGAATCCCACTCATATCCATCTTTATTTCAGCCAAAAACTGTTTGGATATGTGGTTTTTACCGTGTTAGTCACTGAGGCTTGTGGTGACTGGCTTTGAGCCTGTGGTGGTGAACAAATCTTTGGATCACAACTCCATGAGTCTCACTCAGGGATGTAAACTCTAAGGCACAAATGATTTTGAAAGTAGGTGGAAGCTGCATTGATGGCCTGGGGTTCTGAATGCAGAAATCCACAGTGTGGGGGAATCTGAGGTTGTATCATAAAGAGGGAGGCAAATCTTAGTCAGGCCATGTAGAGAGAAGCACCTGGAAGCCTTAATGATCAGTCTGGCTTCCTGTCCCTGGAGCCCTCTAATTCCCCAGGTGCAGCCACTTCATCTGCACCTGTGGGCTCAGCCTTGTCCCAGAATATGGATTCAATCCTCTCCCTATTTAAGGAGAGTTTAAGGAATTCTGGGCCATTAGTTCAATCAATCCAATGACTAGTTCTCAATGACTCAGATTTGCATCTGAGTTCCCCTGGTCTTTCTAGGGCTTACCTCATCCTGACTTCCTGGTGCTCCGTCTGAAGTTCTGTTTCCTGGGAACCTGTTCTCTAATGCCTCTGGAAAGACCACCCACATATCTGGAAATTGCCAATGCTGTTGAGAGTCTTTATTAAAACCGGGGTGTCACTTACAGATGAAGCTTCTAAATGCCAACTCCTGCCTACATCTTCCCTATTTCAAGCATCTTCTTCACTTGTCCCTTTAACTGGGTCTGCCTGATCTCTGGATGCAGGTCCATTTGCATGTCTTTATTTGGAAACATCCATGAATCACTCTACTAAGTCCTATGAATAAGATGAAAAAGACACAGTCTTTGTCCTTTGGGAATTCCCAACCTCGAAGTGAAGACAGACAGGGAAGCAAACAGTCCTACTCAGTGGATGAAGAATATGCAACAGAAAGAACAAGGAAGGGTGTCCTATTCTTGAGGGGTTCAGGGTTGATTCCACCGTGGAGAAAATTTGAGCCTTAAAAAATGAGTAGGAGTTGGCTGCACGTAAGTTAGATGAGCGTCTCAGGGCAAGAGCAATTGTTTGGGGGCATTTTAAGCCATCTGGAAAGGCTGAAGGGTGGGGTGGGTGGGAGGTGAATTCACTGAACTGGGCAAGGGTCAGACTGGTGATGACCTTGTGTATAACAATGATAATGACTTTGGCAGTGGTAACAGTAGCAGAAGATATGTTAATAACACCAGATTCAATGTTGCTCTTTATAATATTCACATAATATGAATAACTTAGACAATAACAATAACTGACATTTACGTCCCATACTGAGTTCACTAGGAAGTTCCTGATATTTTTAACATCCGCAGGCAGACTTTTGGGAATCTCTGGGGTAAAGTGAGTTAAGCAGATTTCTCAGGGCCTTCCACGTGGTAACTTGCTTTGTGACTAGGATGTGGCCAGAGGCACTCCCCAAATTTATTTGACTACCATTTCCCCCTCCTTCAATATTGGGAGGGACTAGAGTTTTGAACAACACCCTTTGGTGACAGACATATCCTGCTCATTCCAGAGCATTTATCAACAGCCAGTCCGGGCTGTAAGAAGGAAGGAGCTGTGGGACCTTGTAAAAGTGTGATGGTAGTCATCTTTCAGCCTACTTTGTGCCATCGTTCACATCCTGCTCAAGATGCTACTGCTAATCTCTGACATTGCGCAAGATAAGGCTGTCAAGTAGCCACAATTTCTGAGTGAATGAAATACCAAGGAAAGGGAGTGGGAAGGAGTGAACGATGATGATTGACAGGCATGCAGAGTGGGAAGAAACTTGCGAAGGGGTGAAACACTGGCACTGACAATTAGATATAGAGTCCATTCCCAAATTATGGTTTTGGTGTAAAGACTTTAGACCTGGGTTTAAAATATTTGGGTAAAAATGACCAATAAGTCAATGTTTCTCAAGTCTTGGAAGGGCAAGACTCTAGTGTACTAATTTTGTAGCTGCAAACAGCTGCTGGTATAAGGCAGGTGCTCAGTTCATGTATTACGTTAAATTTCGATTTTCTCTCTGGGACTCAGCTCACTGAGTTAGTTCAGGCCTGCTGGTTTCTGGTGATGTTAAATATAACTTTCCTTTGAAAACAGTGGTGATCTTTGGGAGGAAGGATTATGACTACTTTACAATTTGTTATAGTAAATGTTGTCACAGTTATAACCAGGAAACAACAGTAATGTTTTGAAAGGTGTGTCTCTTGTTCTCCCTTCAAGCAATTTTTTTTTTAAGAAGAAAAAAGGAGAATTTCATTCAAATTAAACTGAGGATTAGAACCCAGCAAGCAGATTCTCAGGATGCTCTGAGAATTGTTCTGCAAGTTAGAAGTCAAAGGCACAGTCATAAAGGTAGAAAGGGCAGGAGGTTGAAGGTATTGTCTTTCATAGTGACTGAAATGAATCATCTCCATTTGGCAGGGAAGGACAAGGAGAAAGGCTGAAATCTTTGGACCCAATGTTTCCGAAAGCTGAAGCCACTATAGTACCTGGCATACAGTTCATCAATAACTGTTGAATGAGTGGATGAATATGAGGGAAGTTGGTGAAGCTAATTATCCCATTTATTCATTCATTCATTGCCTCCTGTGAAGATCTTTCCATTTAAAGAACTCCCCCTGTGGTCCATGGGGAAGGGTTGGGTGAGTCAGGAGCAGTGTCCAGGCAGGTTGAGTGACCGGCCCAGGTCATTCCACAGGTTGGGAGGCCAGTCAGCAGAGCCAGAGCTAAATTCAGAGCCCTGAGCTCTGCCAGATCCTGTAGGTCCTCAGCCAATCAGGGCGATGCACTGCGGTAGATTGTACACATGTTGCTTTCCATGAACACTGATGTTGTTTGGAGCATAAGGCTGCATTGAACAGATCTCAACTACATGGAACAAAAGTAACTTTGAAAAAAAAAATTCCTCACACACTCACACCCTTCCTGCCTGCCCTGTTGTGATTTTGCACCAAGGGTACATTTTAATTGATGAAATGTGCTACACAGCCCAACCAAATTGAAAAGTAGCAACCTTCACTTACCATTTGGAGATGTGACGGAAGTGCCAGAAGTTAGACTCGGAGGACTAAATGAAATAACAGAAGCTCCCTATCCTCTCTTGAAGAAGCTCATTAGTTTTTGCTTTCTCACATTCTGTTTGCTGTGGCCCACAGCCAAAAATGGCAACGGCAAAGATAATAAGTGAGAGTTAAAAATATGTGCAGAGTGGCTGGGCTGAGTGAGACCCCAGGCAGCTGGAGGAGTAGCTCAGGTAAGGGAGAAGCTGGGAAGGAGACAGGAGGGAAAAGAGGGACAGGGAGGAGGGCGGAGACAGACTTGGAGAGACAGAGAGACACCTACATAGAGAGAGAGCCAGACAGAGAGATGGGAAAATAGAAGCAGGGCAACAGAGAGCCCGAGAGGGACAGACAGAGAGGACAGAAACACGAGAGCATGTGGGGGAAATGGACACACATACTCAGAGACAGAAGGACATACACTGAGGTGGGGAAAGAGAGAGAGAAAGGAGGAGTGGGGAAGAAAGGTGGGGAGGGAGGGAGAGACAGAGAGAGAGGGAGAGATGGGAGACTGAAGGTGCTCTGAGCAAGCATCTGTACCAAACAGGGGTGGGTCAAAGTCAAGACCATGCAGTGGGGAGGAGCTGGGGCAGAGTCAATCCCATCAGGATGCCCCCTTCTCACACTCTGCTCAGGGCAGCAGTTAGATGCAAAGAGAATCAGACTTAACGTGAATTGCAAAGGCAGCCATGAGACTGACAAGCAGGAGAGGGATTCCTTCTTGTCATCAAATGACAAGTTACAGAGAGTGGTCCCTCTGGTCCCAGTGCCCAGTTACCAGCTAAGCTGAGCACCCTCATGCTCTCCCCATTTTATCACCTAATTCCTGTATCCCCAGCCCTGACACCAGACCTGGATGGCACAGAAGCTTGCTGAGTATGTGCTGGTGGCCATAAGTGATTGTGGCACCGCTTTCTCCCTCAAAGCTTTTCCTTGACACCAGATAGTCCTCGCCTCTATTCAGCGAACTGCTGAGCACCTACTGTGTGCCAGACAGTGAACGGACACAATCTCTTTCCCAAAAAACTTTCATTTTACTGGGAGAGACAGATGAGGACATAAGCACCTCCACTCCAAGCAGAGCACAGGGGCCCAGCCAGACCAACCTGGGCCACTCTTGAAGGAGTGTTATGTGGACAAGTCTTTGACAAATGCCACAGTGTGCAGGCAGACTGGGGTCTGAAAGGAAATATCAGAGAGCAAAAAAAGGAAAGGAAAAGACAAGGAGAAGAAGCCAGCATTTACTCTTGGGCTAGGCACTATCGCATGTTATGTCATTGAATCTACACAGAGTAACCTTAGCAGGTGGCCATTTTATC
This sequence comes from Dama dama, assembly GCF_033118175.1. Taxonomy (NCBI): domain Eukaryota; kingdom Metazoa; phylum Chordata; class Mammalia; order Artiodactyla; family Cervidae; genus Dama; species Dama dama. The sequence continues at coordinate 82,110,822 of NC_083700.1, forward strand.
ATCACTTTTTTTTTTTTCCTTTGGTAGATATGAAAATGTAAGTTCAGAGAGGTTCAGGAACCATTCCAAATTCCCTCAGCTGTACAGTGACAGAGTCACTAGCTCGGGTGAGTCTCTCTACTGCCCCCCAGGTCCCCCTCCATTCCTTCCAAGGCCTCATGAGATTTCTCATCCTCCCAGGAGACAAAGGGCTGCCTTTAACACTAAGGCAGGTCCAGAGCTGGCTGCCACCCGCCCCTCCATAAATATATTTTTCAACAATGAGGTTTTCTCTGCAAGTTAGTGATTTTATGGCTCTTAGCAAAAATCTGTGACACCAGATGTTAAATGCAGCAGGAGAAAGTTATTTTCATCAGTGAAATCTTGCACAGTGCACCGAGTCTGGTCACATATCTGACTCCAGGCAACGTGCGATCTGATTTCTGTTCACAGCAAAGGGCTCGGCAAGGGCTGACGGAGACGTGAGCGGCTGTTTGGCTCTCTGGGTGTCGGGAAAGGGGGCAGCTCAGTCTTCTCTTGTGACTTGACTGATAAACAACACCTGGCTTGTCTGTGGGATCACTCCCCTTGACCAGAAACCCCACCATGACTTGCCAGGGCCTTGACAATGGCCTGCCAGGGACTTGTCCACACTGTGGCCATCATTCCCTTGAGTCTTGAGGTTTGTGTCCTGCTGACCCCTCCGCTATTTCACTTCTGTCTTCTCTCACTAATGCATTCAATCCTGACTAGGTTTCTGGGTCAACCCTCTGAAGCCCATGAAACTGCCATTTTCTTGACAGGTAAACAATAGACAAATATTGGCAGTTGCATAACATTTGTGCTAGTATATTGACAACCTCAGTATTGTATCCAGAGTCCTTTCTTCCTTGTAAATTAGGGTGCTGTTTGTACCTAGATCATAGGGCTGTTGGAACGCTAAATTAGATCATGTTTATGGAGCACCGAGAATATGCTTGGAACATAGTCAGTGTCCAACAAACGGAAGCCAGTGTTGGGATGTTACTATTGTTCCAGGCTCCTCACCCTGTCTGTTTCCAGAGAGAGTCTTGCCTGATGCTTATTTGTTCCCTTTCTCACAACTTGGGCCTGCCTGATACCTTGGCCCAGATGCCAGGTCCCCGTTAACAAAGTGTGTACCTTTAGTCCCTGCCTGCCTGTCATTGCCTGGGTTCAGGTGGTGCCTTCATGGTCTGACTGCCCCAGGACGGCCAGCCTCTGGGGCAGAGTTAGTTCTCTAAGCCCTGTGATCATTAAGTTTTAGGTTTGCTTTCCAGTGCATCTAGAAGCAGTGAGACAGCAGCGTGTTCTGGGAGGCCCAGGGACTGCTCAGGCCAGGCAGTTCTGTAAACTTAGAAACCTGATATCTGTTTTTTAAACTCAGAATGGAGCAGGGCTCAGGGTGGATTCCTACTAGCCTGGCTTCCAAGAGACCAGTTCATGAGCTGAGCCAATTTATTCATTTTCAATGAGAAACAGAACAGCTGAAGGGGCAGGAATGTTGGGGTCAGCACATGTTCTCCCGGTAGGAAATCTGCAGGGAAACTTTATGGGCTATTTGGTGAAGAGTGAATCTGAGAAAAGGAGGCCAAGCATCTTGACATGCTGAGGAATCCTCTGTCCACAGCAGAGTGCCCTCTCCAGCCCAGCTGCCAACTGGAGTCAGTGGTTTCCCCCCTGACTTTCTCTTGATCAGGGCTGGGTGAAAGGAGCCATTTGGTTCAAATGGTAAAGTATCTGTCTGCCATGCAGCAGACCCGGGTTCAATCTCTGGGTTGGGAAGATCCTCTGAAGAAGGGAATACTCACTCCAGCATTCTTGTGTGGAGAAATGGAGAATTCCATGGACAGAGGAGCCTGGTGGGCTACAGTCCCTGGGGTTGTAAAGAGTCAGATGTGACTTTTTTTTTCTTTTTTCTTCCCTCTAGGTTTTTTTTTTTCCTATTCCACTATGACCCCTCCCCTTTGGTGAAGACTATCTTTCCGTGGGGTCACAAAGAGTCGGACATGACTTAGCAAATGAACAATAACAAACAACAGCATCTTTCATCACACATAGCAATATCATTTGATGCTGTTAAGGGGCTTACATAACTCAATGACACTATGAGCTATGCTGGGCAGGGCCACCCAAGATGGAAGGCTCATAGCAGAGTTCTGACAAAACGTGATCCACTGGAGGAGGGAATGGTCAACCACCCCAGTATACTTACCAAGAGAACCTCATAAACTGTATAAAAAAAATCGGCTATTAACTCCTTGAAATTCAATTAATCTCTATGATGCCTTCCTGTGAGATTATCCAAATCTTATTCAGTTCAATTCACTTCAATGACAAATATTTATTGTACACCTACTACATGCTAGTAGGCCTGCCTACAATTCTCTGGGTCATATTAAATTCAGTCTCTTCAACCAAATTTGATTTGACAAGTACTTGTTGAGTTATGGCCCCTGTATTAACTGGGGCCATAGCAAGCAGACCCCAGGGCTACATTGGTAGACTGTATATATGCCATCTTTACCCAGAGATCTAGTTAGGGGAACTAGGCAGGTGAATAGTCAATTACAAAGCAGCTTAGAAAGGTTAAGATAGCAAAATACAAAGTGCAGGGGAGTCATATGAAAAGCATCTAATTTACATTTAAGGTTTCAGGGAGGGCTTCCTGGAAAAAGTGACACCTGCCTTCGGGCCTGAAAGATCAATAGAGGAAAGTGTGCACATGTGCTTGCGTTTGTTTGGGCATGTGTGTACACGTGTGCTTGCATATGTATTATTTTTGTGTGTATGTGTATGCACACCTGTGCAGGTGTATGTGTACAATTATGTGCACATGTATGTGTGTGTGTGTGTGGCACAGCAAGATCTCGCAGACTGTGTTAGGGAAGGAGGACTTTGTCCTCACAGCGATGGGAAGTAATTGGAAAGTCATAAGCAGACTGTGAAGTAATCCTATTAGTGGTTTAGGAAGATCACTCAGACTACAGTGAGAGCTTTGTGGGATTTTCAGTGTCCTTCACTAATACTTTTCTAGATACGTGTCTCAATTTCTGGTTACACATGATTAAATGTCCCTTATAAATTATGGATTTTCTAGATCATCTGATTCATTATTTTCAAGTTTCTGATGGATTAGGGTGTGGGTTGGGGAACACTCTTTGTCACTCTTTGTCGTGAATGGAACATATCCCTGTTGCCGCTCTCTTCCTGCCTGGAGTTGCTAGATACAACCCATGACACCTCACAACACCTGAGACTAGTGATAAAATGTGGAATGGTGCTCACAGAGAAGAGGTCTTTTCATTAGTGTTAAAACACTCTTTTGGAGGGAGAAAGTGTTGTAAAGACGTTAAAGGTGAGAATTATGAACTGTGCATTTGTTTGCTTAGGTTACTAACTGATCTCTGTGCTACGGGAGCAGTCCAGTGGGTGAATGCAGGCAACATCATTGATGACTTCATTAATGGGAAAGGCTCTGGGGAGGGACAGAGATAATCCTGTTAGGGAAATCAGCCTGTTCTAATTGACTTAGGAGGAGTGGGAGCAGAGGGGCCCCATTTCTTCTCCCTCATTTGCTATTAGCAGAGGAAGCAAAAGCCTGGCGGCTCTGCCTGCAACTAGGTGTCCTTTTGCCAAGAGGAGTAAGAGGGACCTGAGCTGTCATGCACCGTGACCTGCCTTTGAGGACTTTCACGGTGAGGTGGGGGAGAAGGGAGAAAAATGGACCTTCTTGATACTTACAGAGATGCTGTTCATGGTGGTCCTGGACCTTCTTGATACTTACAGAGATGCTGTTGATGGTGGTCCTTTCCCATGTTTTGCCATTTATCCATTAAAAATCACATGTTTGTGTACTTGAGGCACATGGATAAGGGGTGCAGTCCTGATGGGGCTAGCTCTTACAATTTTAGAAAACAGATGGATTTGTGATTCATCTTGGCTATATTGACCTCTGTCTGTAGGTTTCTCTTCCTGCCACTCATTCCCTTGGTGGATATTCTCCCTTTCCTCTTTTTCCCTTTCCTTTCTCCCCTCTTCCCTCCCTCCTTCCTCTCTCTTTCCTTTCTTTTTTTCCCCTCTCTCCTTCTTTCCTTCCTCTCACTTTCTCTTTCTTTCTTGAAAGATCAATAAATTGCAACTTAAACGCATTCCATAAACATTTCTAGAGCACCAACTATGGGCTAGTACAATGGTGTCTCCAAAAACATGGAAAACACAGGCTATACTGTCAAAGGCAACTGCTAATAGTTCTTCTGTAAGGCACAATGTTCTGAGGTCATAAGAGAGTGGGAGAAGGCACTTAATGAGCAACTACTATTGGCCAGCTACTTTACACACATTATTTCTTTTAATCCTTATGAAAACCATATGAAGTAGGAATTTTAATCCCTATTGTACTTACAAGGAAGTGAGATTCAGGGGAGGTAAATAACTTGCTCAGTGTCACAGACATTGACTATGTCCATTTGATTCTGAATTCATATTTGCTTGACTAGTGTTTCAAAGTATAAAGAGAACATATCAAGCTTTTGTCAGGAGAATGGGGCTCTCGGTAAAGGTCTTTGCCGGTGGTTTAGTGGTAAAGAATCTGCCTGCAATGCAGGAGATGCAGCAGGAGCCTTGGGTTCGATCCCTGGTTGGGAAGCCCTCTGGAGAAGGAAATGGCAACCCACTCCAATATTCTTGCCTGGGAAATCCCCTGAACAGAACAAGCTGGTGGGTTACAGTTCATGGGATCACAAAAGAGTCAGACACGACTTAGAGACCAGTAAAGGAAAAGACCCTGATGCTGGGAGGGATTGAGGGCAGGAGGAGAAGGGGGCGACAGAGGATGAGATGGCTGGATGGCATCACCGACTTGATAGGCATGAGTTTGAGTAAACTCCGGGAGTTGGTGATGGACAGGGAGGCCTGGCATGCTGCGATTCATGGGGTTGCAAAGAGTTGGACAAGACTGGGTGACTGAACTGAACTGAACTGAACTGAAGGGATTCACAGATAAGTTACATGGGAGATAGATATTGAAGAAATAATAGATACTCTTTTAATTTTTTTAAAGTAGAATTTTATAGTGGGATAAGATTTTTAAATAGAGAGAGAAAGGAAACAGACAAGGAAATTTTTTTACCTGCATATTAAATGAGAGCAAGTATCAAAGGCAGACATTCACTCTGCAAATGGATTTGTTGGGAAGCAGCAAGATGTACTGGTGGGGGAAATAGGCTTTGAAATCACCCAAACCTGGATTTGAGACCCAACTCTGTTAACTCACTAGCTTACGAGTGTGATCTTTTGCAAAATAACCATTCCGAGGCTCAGTTTTTGCATCTATAAAATGGGACTAGTAATATCTATAGTAGTACCTGTGAAGATTAAATGAGTACATGTTTATAACTTGCCTGGCACATGGTACATCTACTGTATGGGCCTTTGATCCAAGTTAAGATAAGATAAGCAGCTCATCTTAAGATAAGATAAATAGCTACCTGTTGGGGTGAAGTCTGCAGGCCCAGAAGTGAGGGAATTTCCAGACTCCTCTGGAGGTGGGTGATGACTCTCAGAGGCAAACACCACTGCCTCTAATGACACACCACTTGGCCACATCTGGGAACATAATTATGTCCACCTTTTATTGTCTTGTTGGTAAAAGTTCTTATAGACTTCTGTTCCCTAAGAAGGCCATTTTGGAAGCATTTATTATTTCTGATGCTAGCTCAGAGGCTGGCTCGCTCCTCTTCACATCTGTAGTATGATATGCAAGGCCAGGGCTTCTCTGATAGCTCAGTTGGTAAAGAATCTGCCTGTAATACAGGAGACCCCAGTTCGATTCCTGGGTTGGGAAGATCCGCTGGAGAAGGGATAGGCTACCCACTCCAGTATTCTTGGGCTTCCCTTGTGGCTCAGCTGGTAAAGAATCCACCTGCAATGCGGGAGACCTGGGTTTGATCCCTGGGTTGGGAAGATCCCCTGGAGAAGGGAAAGGTTACCCACTCCAGTATTCTGGCCTGGAGAATTCCATGGACTGTATAGTCCGTGGGGTCACAAAGAGTCAGAAAAGACTGAATGACTTTCACTTTCACTTTTCATATGAGGCCAAGGGGAGCCCTGTGGAGGGTACATTAAGATGCTTTGGTCCATGGAGGCCAGTTTGATATGTGCAGCAGAAGGCCTATGATGCTCAAAAAGTCTAAGGTCCAAAAACTCTGTGGAAATGGGTCTGTGGGACTCAGGAAGATGTGGACTCATAAAAATCCTAGACTAGTGCCCTGGGGTCCAGGGTCTCAGGACAAAGGGTCAATGCAGTAAAAGATGTGGCAAGCCCTGGAAACGCTGCAGACATGAACCATTACTGTGAAGATCAGCTTCTTTGTGTGTGTGTGTGTGTGTGTGTGTGTGTGTGTGTGTGTGTGTGTGTGTGTGTACATGCTCCATAGTGTCTGACTCTTTGCAACCCCATGGACTGTAACCCACCAAGTCCCTCTGTCCCTGGAATTCTCCAGGCAAGAATACTGGAGTGGGTAGCTGTTTCCTCTCCCAGGGGATCTTCCTGACACAGGGACTGAACCCACGTCTCCTTTGTCTCCTGCATTGCAGGAGGATTCTTTACCTGCTGAGCCACCAGGGGTCAGTTTCTTTATCCAAGACCAAACTTCCCAGGAGAACAGTGCTTCACACACTACAGAAAAACCAGATTGTGCACCTTTCTTAACCTCCCCTGAGTTTCCATTCATGCTATGGCTTTAGTGCATAGTGTGCCCCGGTCACACTCTCTTCCCATCTGACCTCATCTCCTACTAGTGTCCCCTTTGTCTGCTCTTGTCCTAGCACTCTGATCTCCCTTACCTGGTTTATTTTTCTTATTTATTTAACATATTACTAAGTTACAGTGTTAATTAGTTGCATTGTTGTCGTTCAGTTGCTCAGTTGTGGCTGACTCTTTGAGACCCCATAAACTGCAGCACACCAGGCTTCCCTGTCCTTCACCATCTTGTGGAGCTTGCTCAAACTCATATCCATTGAGTCAGTGATGCCATCCAACCATCTCATCCTCTGTTGTCCCCTTCTTCTCCTGCCCTCAATCTTTCCCAGCATCAGGGTCTTTTCTAATGAGTCAGCTCTTCTCATCAGGTGGCCAAAGTATTGGAGCTTCAGCTTCAACATCAGTCCTTCCAATGAATATTCAGGGTTGATTTCCTTTAAGATTCACTGGTTTGATCTCCTTGCAATCCAAGGGACTCTCAAGAGTCTTCTCCAACACCACAATTCAAAAGCATCAATTCTTTGGCATTCAGTCTTCTTTATGGTCTACCTCTCACATCTGTACATGACCACTGGAAAAACTACAGCTTTGACTACACAGACCTTTGTCGGCAAAGTGATGTTTCTGCTTTTTAATAAGCTGTCTAGGTTTGTCATAGTTTTTCTTCCAAGGATCAAGCATCTTTTAATTTTGTTGCTGCAGTCACTGTCTGCAGTAATTTTGGAGCCCAAGAAAATACAATATGGAACTGTTTCATCTTTTCCCCTATTTGCCATGCTCTATTACGTAGCTATAATTCTCTGTTAGAATACTACTTTAACATTCTTATGGGCTAAATTCATATGTTGAAGTTCTAACCCCTAGTCTCTCAGAAGGTGACCTTATTTGGAAATGGGGTCTTTACAGAGGTAATCAAGTTAAAATGAGGTCAGTCATACAGGCCTTAACCTAACGTGACTGGTGTCCTTAAGAAAGGCAAAATATAAACAGTATACATTGAGGTACACATGGAAGAAAGATGATGCAAAGAGATACAGGGAGCAGACAGCCACTGGGAAGCCAAGGAGAGAGGCCTGGAGCTCACCCTTCTCTTGCAGCCTTTGGAAGGGCCCCACCCAGCACACACATTGATCTCAGACTTCCAGCCTCCAGGGGAGACAATACATGTTTGTTGTCCCCACCACCCAAGTTGTGACACATTGTCATAGCAACCCTAGGAAACTAATACACAAAATCTCTATAATTTACTTTTTCAAAATGAAATTTATTCTGTGTCTCCCTCTGCTAAAATATAAGCTACACAATCCCAAAGCAGGGATTTTTTTTTTCCTATTTCATTCTCGGCCATTAACCCCAGGACCAGAAAAATGCCTGGCATGTAGTTGCTGTTCAATAAATGTTTATTGAGTAAACCTTTCAGAAGACAGAGAATGAACAAGCTTGGTCTCAGAGTGCCCATATGAAGAACAATATGGGGAAGGGTGGGTCTCTGCCATTCCATGTTTGGTTCTCCCGCGCAGGAGTGAGCAGCCTCAGGCCACGGGTGCTGTCTTCATTACGAGCAGGTTTTGGAAACCTGAGCCATTCTGCAGAGGACCTTTGGGGATGAGGGAGCAGCCCTCACCCGTGTTCAGACAGAGTAGCTCCAGATGGAGCATTTAGCACACGGCTCGGGATCCAGTTACACACCAGTGCACAGCCATGGGCACTAATAAGGCCCAACGGCCTGATGGGCTGTCCTGGGGTATGGCCGTGTCGGGAAGAGGTTACCAATAAGGAGCTTATTTTCTTAATGGTGAGCTTGGTCAGGGGTTGGCAGTGAGGGAAGATGGGTTGGAACAAGGTGTGCTAGGTGGGGGCTCATGTGGAATTTCTGGGCTCCCTAGTCATCCTCCAAAGGAGAAGTACTTTCCCTTTTGGCAGGCTGCAGCACTGAACAATTTTCGAGACACTCAAAAGGCTTGCTTTCTTTTTCCCTGGCTCTTCTCTCTCTAGCTAACTCAGTGAAGACATGAAGTGAAGTCTGAGTGTCTAGAACAGTGTTTATTGAGCACCTACTGTGTGGCAGGTGTATTGCAGCAGGAGAGACAAAGAAATTTTAGAGACATACATTAGCGAGGTGTCATGAAAACAGAATTAAGGAAAATGAAGTAAAGTGATGAGGAAAGTAAGTGCTCAGCACAGGGTCTGACTTAGAGTAAGCACTGAAGAATGGAAGAGTCTTTTCTTTGTCTTTTTAACTGGCTTTTAATGGAAGTAACAACCTGGGGTGGAGGGCAGAGCATACTAGATGAAAGACAAGCTGTCTCTTGGTGTTTCCTGATGACAATAGCAGTCATGTGTCAGAGGGTTTCAGAGGAGGAAGAAGCCAAGGGGACAGGAGTGGGCCCTGAGGCTGAGAGGCATTCTAGAAAGGGGAGATGGATGGGGGTTGGTTGAAGCTGAAGCCTGTGAGGGTAGCAGGGACAAAACCCAGCTGTGGGAAGAAGCATGTGACTTTGGGAGGCCCTCAGATAAATCTTGAGACCAGGGAGGTAGGGGCCAGGCTCTGTGATGAAAACTTTGTGTGCATTATTTTTTTTAAAAAGTCACTTGCTTCTAGGGGGTAAAATCATTTATCATCTCCATTCTATAGCTGAAAAGATGGAGGCCCAGAGAGGGAACTTAGCCAAGGTTTCAGAGATTGTAGGAGGCACAGTGGGGCTTAATTGGACCAACTTGATTCTAAAACTTATACTTTCACCCATGATCCAAACTGTCCACTCCCTTCTTCTCAGAAAGGAGTGGCTACCTCTTTTCTGCCAAGTATTCTTCAGGGTGTGGGGATACAGTCTCTTTACCTGGCAATGTAATTCCTTCTGGGGACGGCAAAGTGCTTTTCTAGGGGTTGTTTCGTATACCTTTACATTGTCCCTGGGATGGACAGTTGCCCCTTTACTAAGGCTAAATGAATGTTTATCAGTGTGTATCAGCGTCTTACAAGTGCTGTAACAAGTACCACAAACTGTGTGGCTTAAAACAAGAGAACTGTATTGCCTCATGGTTCTGGAGGCTAAACTTCTCAAATCAAAGTGTTGTCAGGGCCCTGATCCCTCTGAAACAAATAGGGGAAAATCTTTCTTTGACTCTTCCTAGCTCTTGGCACCATCTTTGATGTTCACTGTCCTGTAGGTGCATCACTCTAATTTCTGTCTCCCTCTTCACAAGGTGTTCTGGAGGTCCTCTACTGTCTTTGTAAGGTGTCTTTTTCTTCTTACAAGGACACAAGTCATATTGGATTAGGGTCCACCCCAATGACTTAACTTTATTACATCTGTAGGGGCCCTATGTACAAATAAGTCACATTTACATGCACAAAGGGGTTGAAACTTCAACATATGTTTTGGGGGGCATAATTAAACCCATAAGAGGGTACACTCGTCAAGGTCCACTACTGGCTGGGACTTCAAATTGGACTAGATTTTGAGTGCTTATACTTTCAGCACTTTCTTAGTAGTGTCTCCTTGCTTTCTTCCAAATTCTCTGTGTTCTTTCTTACCTCCTCCCTGCTTTTGTTGATCTAATTCACCATTGGGATTGTCTTCCTTCCTTTGTGCTGGAATTTTTGTCCTTCTTTAAGTCTACTATGTCGACAAATTGTCCTAATCTAGCCCAGCTGCTTAATTTTCTAAACCCTACAAATATTAGGGTCATATTGTAGTTAGATGGACTATTTTATATTTTGTTGATTCCTGCTTGCCCCTAGGTCTTATTTGCCCACCTAAGGTATAAACTCTGATTCTCAGAGATGGGGGGTAACTATGACTTTGTTGCTCTTGGGTTTGATGTAGGGTTAACACATTGCAACTCTCCACAAATCCTTGCTAGAGGAATGATGTTCATTTGTTTTAGATTCTAATTGATCCCTTGGAATAATGTGATCTTCCACCCTAGTGACTTTGAGGGCTGAGCAGTGGTCTGTTGAGGCTGATGCTTACAGGGAGACAAGCTGCACCAGGCTTCCCATTCAGTACTCTTTTTGTTTTTTTCCCTTTTGCAAGATTTGACTCATCTGGATAATTGCCTTAACTTTCCACTTGACTTAGCCTGTGTCCACCCAGCCAATATTGCTAGAGATTTGGTTAATCTAAGGACTGGTAGACTGGAAGCTAAAATGATTACAGAAAAGAGCAAGCCCAAGTGGAAAATCTAAGGGCCTCTTTGTTCCGGGTGTCCTCAGAGAGGCTCCACCCTGGGGGATCACGTTGCAGGCTCCACTCCTGGGTAGCAGAAAGCCTCTCTCTCCTCCCCAAAGGCTGGCAAGGGCCCTGAATGCTGTCACTCTGTCCCTGACAGCTATTTACCTTGCTGACAGTGCGTCCTCGATAGGGCCTTGCTGTCTGCTTCCCCTCCCTGAGCACTTCTCCTGAGACTTCGCAGGGATGGCAGTTGAACAGGATTGAGAGCACGGATGCTCCCTCCTCTTTGTTTTGGAAATGACTGTCCTGGTGTTTGTGAGACCCAAGGAAGTTGGCAAGAAATTAAAAATTTGAATCTGAGATTTTTAGGTTGGATGAATTTACCCAAATGCATCTTGTGTGGGTGGAGGGAAAGTGAGGCATCAAGAAATGAAGCTAAATGGAGGTGTGGAGAAAAGGGAACCTTTCTACACTGTTGATGGGAATGTAAATTGGTGTAGCCACTATGGAAAAACAGTATGGAAGTTCCTTAACAAACTAAATTTGGAGTTGACATATAACCCAGAAATCCCACTCCTGAGCATATATCCAGAGAAAACTATTATTCAAAATGATATATGTACTCCTATGGTCATAGCATCACTATTTACAAGATCCAAGACGTGGAAGCAACCAAGTGTCCATCAACAGATGGATGAATAAAGATGTGCATATATGCAATGGAACATTACTCAGTCATAAAAAGGGTGAAATATTGCCATTTGCAGCAACATGAGTGGAACTAGAGATTATCATATTAAGGGAAGTAGGTCAGAGAAAGACAAATGTGATATTGCTTATTTGTGGAATCTAAAATATGATACAAATGAACTTGTTTACAAAACAGAAACAGACTCATAGACATAGAAAACAAATTTCTGATTACCAAAGAAGAAAGAGGGTAGGAGAGGGATAATCTGCATGCATGCTCAGTCACTCAGTGGTGTCTGACCCTTTGCCATGGACTGTAGCCCATCAGGCTCCTCTGTCCATGGGATTCTTTAGGCAAGAATACTGGAGTAGTTGGCATGCCCTTCTCCAAGGGATCTTTCTGACCCAGGGATCATACCTGTGTCTCCCTGAGGCTCCAGCATTACGGGCAGATTCTTTACTACTGAGTCACCAGGGAAGCCCCTGAGGGATAATTTAGGAGTTTGGAATGATCAGATATAAATTACTATATATAAAATAGATAAACAACAAGGTTGTACTGAGAACTATACTAAATATCCTGTAATAAACCATAATGGAAAAGAATATGAAAAAGAATATATATATATGAATAACTGAATCACTTTGCTGTATACTAGAACTAACACAACACTGTAAATCAACTATATTTTAATTAAAAAAAGAAATGAAGCTAAAGATATACTTTGTGAGGATTAGGTGACAAATCTGAGATTAGGACACAGGTCTCCCATCCATTCCAGGCATTGTTTGCTCTCCCAGGTTGTCTTGGTAACCATTAAGCCAAGGACCCAGGCAGGAACTCTGCCCTATAAAAGCAATCTGGGGAGAGTTTTTTGACCCCTGTGTATAGAATTAAATCAATTCAAGCTGGTCTCTGCTCACCTCACCTGCCTCACCATGCACATTTCCTCCTCTTATTAAAAAAACCACCCTAGCTGTCTCTCATTTCCAAGCATCTTCCCACCTCTCAGCCTTCAGACATAACTCTTCCCACAGTCTGGTGTAATCTTGCCCTGGATTATACCAACTCATTCTTTAAGTCACAGCTTAAATGTCACTTCCTCAGGGCAGTCTTCCTTGAGCTCTTTCATCTAGATAACACTCCCCATTAACTGCTCTCACAGGACTATGCATTTTCTTTCACAGATTTGTCTATTTATGTGAAGTCTGTGCTCTCCTATCTCATGTAGACTGTAAGGCTCATGTGGGCAGGGACCATGGCTGCCTTGTTGACTACTACTGTATAATTTGGGCCAGGCACATAGTAGGCATCTGGTCCCATCACTTCTTGACAAATAGATGGGGAACAATGGAAACAATGACATACTTTATTTTCTTGGACTCCAAGAAACTGCGGTGACTGCAGCCATGAAATTAAAAGACACTTACTCCTTGGAGGAAAAGCTATGACAAACCTAGACAGTGTATTAAAAAGCAGAGACCTTACTTTGCTGACAAAGATCCATACAGTCAAAGCTATGGTTTTTCCAGTATTCATGTATGTATGTGAGAGCTGGACAATAAAAAAGGCTGAGCTCCAAAGAATTGATACTTTTAAACTGTGGTGCTGGAGAAGACTCTCGAGAGTCCCTTGGACATCAAGGAGATTAAACCAGTCAATACTAAAAGAAATCAACCCTGAATATTCATTGGAAGGACTGATGTTGAAGCTGAAGCTCTGATACTTTGGCCACCTGGTGCAAAGAAGACTCATTGGAAAAAACCCTGATGCTGGGGAAAGATTGAAGGCAGGAGGAGAAGGGGATGACAGAGGATGAGATGATTGGATGACATCACCTACTCAATGGGCATGAGTTTGAGCAAACTCTGGGAGATAGTGAAGGACAGGGAAGCCTGGTGTGCTGCAGTCCATGGGGTCACAAAGAGTTGGACAGGACTGAGTGACTGAACAGCAACATAGTAGGCACTCGGTACATATTTGCCAAATGAACGAATGAATGAAAAGACTGAAGCTTTGGAAATGGAAGGGCTAAACTGTCCAGCTATTTGAGCTTTGTTATTGTGACCATATTATAGTGATCCTATTCAGCCACTGGGCAGTAGGCCTGCGACTTAGATATTTTTTTTTTCTTTTTTCTTTTTACAACATTTCAGTGGGTTTTGTCATACATTGATATGAATGAGATCTGTGAGGTTATGAAAGATATTTTTCTAGTGAAAGTTTTTTTAAAATTATTTTTTTGGAGTATAGTTGCTTTACAGTGTTGTGTTAGTGTCTGTTGTACAGCAAAGGTAATCACTCCACATGTGCACGTATCTCCCCTTTTTTTGGATTTCCTCCCCATTTAGGTCACCACAGAGCACTGTAGAGTTCCCTGCGCTCTACAGGCTGTGGGTCTTATTATATTCAAGCTCTCACACAAGGCAGCTGGGGCTCAGAGAAGGTAAGTCACCTGCCTAAGGTCACCCACGTCGTAAGCGGCTGAGCCCTGGCCAGAATGTAAGGGTGCCTGGCTCCAAAACTGAAGTGTGTCCATCCTGCTGTGCTACCTCCCTTGCCATCAGAAACCTCTGTGTCTCAGGGCTGTCACTCCTGTCCTGTTTGTGCAGCAGGTAGTTCTAGCTGGCTTTCCCAGGATTGCACACTTTCTTGGTGGAAGAGCCAGAACTTTGCTGACCTTTCAATCAGAGCCTGCCCTCCAGCTCTGCACTCAGCAACCCCCTCAGATACACTCTCACTGGGGTCACAAGGCTTCTGGGGCACATGCTAGCAGAGCCTTGGGCCATGTGGGGTAGAATAGAAGCCATTACAACATCCATTTACCATAAATCCTTTTTTTTTTCTTTTTTTTAAATTTTATTCTAGTAATGGAGAACAAAGCTCGTTTCACCAAAACATTCTCCTGGTGCCAGGGGCCCCAGCAAAAACCCCGTTTTCAATCATTTGCACTTAGTTAAGTGGAGACAGTTAAAACACCCTAATTACTTAGCTGGTGGGTCCCACTGACACCTGTAAGACATTTGGTGCATTGCAGGAAGTCAGGCTTCCTTTCCAGTTTACATCACCATTTAATCTAATTATTCCTTCCAGTGTAGCTTTCACATATTCCATCAAAGAAGAGATTGCTCATTTCCTTGAGAAACTGTATACATTTACCATAATGCTATTTTTCCCCCCCTCTCATAAGTAATCTGAGATTTCCTAACCTTCTCCCCCTACTGTATTCCCTGCTTCATGTATAAACTTGGAAGAAATTTCTTGACAGAGAAGTCAAGAGGGTCTCACCTGTGGGAATAGCATTTTCATCTCGGGGAATTTGAGAACTCAAAGCAGCCTTTCATGTCCTCTGCATTCAGTCCCTTGTTTTTTAACTGAGGAAACTGAGGCCCAGATGGAAGATACCGGTCACTCAATGAACTCTTCATGAATGGCTATGTGTCAGCCTCCAGGTGAAAGTAGCCCCTGCCTTCAAGGAGCTTGTGTCCAGAGGGAAAGAAGGAAATGACTGTCATTGAAAACAGTGAACTGGGACTTCACTGGTGGTGCAGTGGTTAAGAATCTGCCTTGCAATGCAGGGGATGCAGGTTCGATCCTTGATGGGGGAACTAAGATCCCATATGCCTCGGGGCAACTAATTACCCATGCTGTGACTACTGAACTCACACTTTCCAGAGCCTGTGCGTCACAACTAGAGAATTCGTGTTCCGCGATGAAAGATCCTGCACACCACAGCTAAGACTTGATGCAGCCAAATAAATGAATAAATAAAACATTACAATTAATAGTGAATGAATACCAAATACACAAAGCAATGTGTAGAAGAAGTACAGGGCTTTAATGGGAAGATTCCATGAGTAAGTGATGCTTAAAATAAGTCACAAGAATGAAAAAGATTTCCTAAGTGGAGCGTGGAGAAAGAACCTTCCAGCAGGGAGGGAACAAATACATGGTTAGGGCAATAGAGAGATGTCTGGACCAGCTGGAGCAGGCCAACTAAGGGAGAATGCAATCAGGACTTCTATGGTAGTCTAGTGGTTAAGAATCTGCCTGCCAATATGGGGGACACAGTCCAGGAAGATTCCACACGCTTCAGGGCAACTAAGCCTGTGTGCCACAACTACTGAGCTTGGGCTCTGGAGCCCACGAGTCATAACTACTAAGCCCATGAGCCCTAGAGCCCACACTCTGCAACAAGAAAAGCCACCACAGTGAGAAGCCCATGCACTGCAACTGCAGAGAAGCCCCCACTCTCTGCAACTAAAGGAAGCCTGGGTGCAGCGACGAAGACCCAGTGCAGTCAAGAATAAATAAATCAAAAGAATGCAGTCAAGAAAAAAGGCGAGTGAGATGTGGGCCAGCCCATGAAGCCATGGAACCCATGTTAAGAACTTCTTGGGATCATGAAGAGGCTTTCCGTTTGCCTCTTTAAGTCTGCTTTCCACCCTTTTGTACCCTGCTCTGCCTTAGGAGGTTGACCTCTATAAGCTCCCTCACCCTCTGACTTCTGGTTGGGTTTGATCAGTAGAAGGCATCAAGAGAGATCAGAGAACATGAGGAGAGAGGTCAGGGTATCCATTCCCAAGGCAACCATCCTGCTGGGTGGTGGGTTGGCAAAATGCTGACTTATGGGAGGCCACAGTTCCTATTAGGTAGCTGTTTCCTGCAGCTTTCCCTTCACTTGTTCTTTTATGATTAAGGTGGTTACTGTTCTCCACTCTTGCCAATTTCAGGTCACTTCACACCTCTTGTTGGTTTCACCCTCCCCTGTTCACTCCATTGCAAACAATCCCTTCATTAAACTCCGTTCAATGACTCCATCTGAGTTTTCCATCTGCTTCCTGCAAGGTCTTTTAAAAAGGGGTCCTGCTCCAAAGAGCAGTATACAAGGGAGAAAGCTCTTAGAGGAAGGACATCAGTGATGTGCATCAGTGGCTGATAAGGACCAGAGAGAGGGAGCGGCAGCTGGGGGTGCCTAGCAGGCGGCCCTCTGAAGCTACGTGAAAGTCCATACAACAAAACAAGGCATCTATTAACACCTGCCAGGCCCCGAGATCTCAAAGCCATCTTACGAAAGTACCTATCAAGAGGGACTTTCCTACACTCTCTTTCTAGTACCCCCACTCCCTGAATTTGATCCCACTCCATGTCCCAACTATAAAGGGGCCAGCATTGGACTAAGCCATCTCAGGAAAATGATGGAGAAGGAGCTAAAACCTGTCACACCCAATGCAGGAGGACATGTCACCTGCCTTCAGGAACCAGCCCAGAAGGCTGATGTATTAACTGATACATTCAAATCTCTAATTGAGTCACTGCCTAACAATTTCAGAAAAGTCATAGGATTGCTGAATTTTCATCTAAGTGCAGGGGAATGACATCTGCCCCCACTGAACAAATTTATAGGGATTAATGAAAATAAAAGGCCCATAATTTCTTTCAGGATTACTTTCTGTTGAAGGCCTACTTGTTTGACTTACTGGTTTTATAACTTCAGGATTCTGCAAACTAAAACTCCACTATGAACTTAACAAGTTACCTTATTCAGAGAAATAAAGATCAAAACTCAAATAAGGTACCACCTCACAATGGTCATCTTTAAAAAGTCATTAATGGATGGCCATCATTAAAAAGTCTACAAATAACAAATGTTAAAGAGGGTGTGGTGAAAAGGGAACCTTCCTATATTCTGATGGGAATATAAGTGGTGCAAACCCCTGTGGAGAACAGTATGGAGGTTCCTCAAAAAACTAAAAATAGAGTTACCATATGATCCAGCAATCCCTCTTGCTGGATTCAAAAGCTTGAGAAAGATACAATTAAAAAAGATACATGTACCCAAATATTCATTTACAATACTATTTGCAATAGCCAAGGCATGGAAACAATTTAAATGTCCATCAACTGATGAATGAATAAAGGAGATGTGGTATATATACACAATGGAATACTACTCAACCTTAAAAAAGAATGCAATAATCCCATTTGCAGCAATATGGATGGATCTAGAGATTATCATACTACAAGTGAAGTCAGACAGAGAAAGTTAATACCATATGGTATCACTTATATGTGGAATCTAATATATGACACAAATGAACTTATTTACAAAATAGAAACAGATTCTCAGACATAGAAAACAAATTTATGGTTACTAAAGGGGAAAAGGGATAGGGGAAGGATAAATTAGGAGTTTGGGATTATCAGATACAAACTACTATGCATAGAATGGATAAACAACAAGGTTATACTGTATAGCACAGGGGACTATATTCCATATCCTAGAATAAAGTACTATGAAAAAACTTTAAAAACCAAAAAAACAAGTTATGTAATTCACTTTGTTAAATTTGTTTGACCACAAAACCCTTTCTTGGAATCACTCCTATGTAACTGATGTTCATTGCAATGTACTTTGGAAAATATTGCCTTTGGTGCCAAATATGCAATAAGTAAGTAAATAAGCAAACAAATAAATACATTCTTCCCAGGGAGGACATGAAAACAGCTGGTTACAGCTGCTATGGTAAAGCAGTCTACCCTCAAGCACAATTTTATCCTGACAATATAGTAGAAAAAAATTGATGTTCATATCAGGAATTTATAAAAACTCATCACAGCATACTTTGAACCCTGGCATGTGATAAAGAAGATAAGTCATACTAACAACATGGATAGTTTGTATCCTTTAATGAGCTCTCAGACCAACAGCTCATGGTGAGTCCTGAGAGGAGCTTACTGGACACTAACGAGAGAGTGTTGATAGAATACTAAATGTTAATCTACCTTAGTCTGCCTCAAAATGAAATATTGTGGTCTTTCCATATATAAAGTGATATCATAATTTTATAACATTTTGAATACTTGTCAGAATCATAGCAATAAAATAATACATGAAAACCAGAAAGAATAAAGAACCAGGTGGAAACTTGCCCTCTTAGAGAGGCATTGAAATTCACTTCTGAGTTATGGCGGACTCACAAGTGGGCCCTCTTAGAGTCTCTCTGCTTTGCTATCCATCAGATACTTTTTAGTCATCAAATCTAAGCCACACAAAATCTCTACTAGGCAAGACTTATTTTTTTTTATTGTAGGATGAAAAGACAAGGCCCAAAGAGGTTACACAGCCAGTGAGTGACAGAGTAGGACTTATCATCCTGACGCAAAACTCAGTGAAATGTACCTATTCTTGGATTTGCTGCACTGCAGCACATTTTTGTTATTGTTGTTCAGTCACTAAATTGTGTCTGATTCTTTGCGACCCTGTGGATTGCAGAACACCAGGCTTCCCTGTCCTTTACTATCTCCTGGAGTTTACTCAAACTCATGTCCACTAAGTCAATGGTGCCATCTAAACATCTCATCCTCTGCTGCCCTCTTCTCCTTTTGTCATCAATCTTTTCTAGCATTAGGGTCTTTTCCAGTGAGTCAACTCTTTGCATCAGGTGACCAAAGCATTGGAGCTTCAGCATCATTCCTTCCAATGAGTATTCAGGGTTGATTTCCTTTAGGACTGACTGGTTGGATCTCCTTGCTGTCCAAGGGACTCTCAAGGGTCTTCACCACCAGTTTGAAAGCATCAATTCTTTGGCATTCAACCTTCTTTATGATCCACCTCTGACATCTGTACATGAATATTGGAAAAACCAAAGGTTTAACTATAGGGACTTTTGTTGGCAAAGTGATGTCTTTGCTTTTTAATACACTATTGAGGTTTGTTATAGCTTTTCTTCCAAGGAGCAAGCCTCTAAGGCAACAATTGTGAATGTAGAGGAGACACTTGGTACCTTCCTAAAAAGCTTTAAATATGAGAGCTTTGAACACAGCAGCTCTAACCAATTTAGAAAACCAAGTGAAATAGTACTTGGGCATTTCTAAGGGTGTGGGCTTATAAGATGCTGGAAAAGAGGCCTTAGAATTGAGAAAACAAGTTAGGAGAAGATGATATGTATTCTAACACTTGCCAGCATTTTGATATGGGTAGCGTTTCCTTTGGTGCCCTCTTCATCTCCATCTACTATATTCAGAATCCAAAGAGCTAACCATGGTGGAATTCTAGGCACTGAAATAGACAATGCAGGCATTGTTTTGGGTATTAAGTCATAAAAGAAGCCCCAAACTTTCTTTGTATGAGCCTAGCCTTTCGCATTCCTGTAAGGTTGTCAAGTTCATCTTTCTACCCTGTAGAAGCCTCAGTTTCTGTGGTCTCGTCTTATTTTAAAAGCACATCTCAAGGCTTGGAGAACCAAACCAAGTTGAAGTACATGACAACTCCATTCTCCCATGATCATCAGGCTTGTTTGTCCCTTGACTTTTTGAGAATGCCATAACTTGTATTTTGTTCCCTTTCTTGGATACACTGGGATGGTCTCACTGAATGAAGCTTATTTAAATAGATCATGTTTACAATCTCTCCCATTTCCTTTAACATTTTGACCTCATCTCTTACCATCCCCCCCTGACTCACTCTGTTCTAGCTACAATGGCATGCTTCACCTTAGGCTTTCACACTGGTTGTTCCCTCTTTCCCTCTGGACACCCAACTGGCTTATCACTCACCTCCCCTGGCATCTTACGCAAATGTCAACTTTTCAGACTCAGCTGTTCTGACCACCTCATTTAAATTGAATTCTTCCCTCACCCAGCACTCCCTCATCCCTCTTCTCTATTACTGTATCTGCTGGACCCAGAACAATGCCCGGTATGGAGGAGATAATAACTACTTGAATGAATGAATGAATGAGTTCCAGCAGCCTTTGTGTTAACTGGATTTTCTGCAGCCATTCAACATTCTGAAATGCCTGGGTCTGGGGGGGCTACTCTTGCTGCTCAAACATCTCCCATTTTACTAAGCTCCTTTCTGCTGATCAGTCTGACAGAAAACCCTCACGGGGCCAACATGGGTAAAAAGGAAGACAGGCTTTCAGTGAAAATACTAAGAGTGTAGCCCCCTTCCCCTCCTCCGCTCAGCTACCACTGACTCCTATTTGGGGAGGGTGATGATGTCCCAGGTCTTGTATCAATGTAGCCTAGTGAGGCCAGAAGACAAGCATGTCCAATAAATACTCAAAAACAACCCTCTGGCCAGGTGGACTGGGCCCCCCAATGTCATCCCCAGCCACTGGTGCCCCCGCCCCCTGGCAGCCCCTGCCTGCGGCCTCTCTGTGCCTGCTGGCTGGAGAAAAGACCTCACTCAGTGCTCCTGCCAAGCGCTGGGTGAGAGGCAGGCTGGTGCCTTGCCCAGCCCCATGACACAGGAGCCTGTTCCCCCAGCTGAGGTAGTTTCTTGTCACCAGGCCTGAAATCCTCACTCGAAGTCATCTTCAAACTGGTGTTCTGAAACAGGGCCAAGTCCCCAAGCCTGAGTTTCCAGGCTAGGGGAGCTGGTGTTCCCTATAAAGTACCTTTCTAAGAAAAAGAAAAAAACTTAATATGGCTTGCCAGGGAGAATTAAGTGTCAGTATCTTTTTTTCTCCCTCTCCTTTTTTTGGGGAATGGTTATTTGGATATAGACAGGAAGCTTCAGAGTCTTCTGCAAAAACGGGAAAAAAGAGAGACAGAGAAAAGACCCCCCCACCACCTCCCCTGGGAGATATTTGAGGAATAGTCAAACAGGAGGGAAGTCTGAATGCCAAGAAAGCCGTGTTCTGAGTGAGTCAGAATGGGGACACGGTGGGCAAGGTCTGGCCAGCTGCACAGCTACTGAACAGCTTTCTATTCAAACCCACTCTGGCAGAGGGGAAATGTTCTTTTCTTTCATTCTTTCATCACTTCTGTTTTTTAAAGGGAAAAAAAAGCCATCACGAAAGATCCAGAGACATGCTGATGTCACCAAGAGGGGCGACCCAGGTCATAATCAAAAATTGGTTTCAGGGGAACTCCCCCACCCCCACCTCCACCTTACAATAAAAGCCTGGCTCTAAAAGGCAGCCCAGACAATGGATCAGATGCCAAACCACGTGAAGTGCCCAGAGGCAACTCCAAAACACCCGGCCCACCAGCGGGTGGAGGCTGCCAAGGAGCCAGATGCTGTAGCTTTAAAAATATCTTCCGCTGCTTGGCATCTGCAGTTGCAGGCTGCTGCCTGGGAGAAGGGGAGATGGGGAGACTGGGAGACGGAGAAGGAGTGGGCAGGGCTGGGCCAGCCAGGCGGCAGCAGCCGCGTGTGTGGAATGGAGAGCGCCTCTAAGCACGGGGCTGCCCATTTGGCCTTGTTAAATCACTCCCAGCATATGGTGAGAGACATCTGTCCAGGATTTGGACCTCACAGGCTGGAAGAGAAGGGCTTAACACAAACAGTCGGAGGCCCGAGAGGCTGAAGGCAGCTGGGAAGGCATTTCTAGGGCCAAAGGCCTCATTTCACAGTGGAGGCAGGCTTCTGAGAAAGAAGGGACTGGTTCAAGGTCACGCAGCAGCCTGCTGTCAAAACCATAGGGAAGCATTCATCTTGTTTCATTGAGCCTCTGTTTATTTATCTGTGAAATGGGCTAAATAAGCCTTACAGACTTGATATGAAGGTTAGAGGAAGTCATTTAAGTGAGTAGCCACTGCTTGAGGCGTTTTCACTGATGTGCTTCTCAGCCTTCCAATTACAAAGGTCAGAAGCGGCGGCTGACATGTTATGTTGTCAGGAGGCTTTGGAAAATGTTCAGGACTTCCTCAGATCCTTCTTCACTTTACTGAGCACTGGATGACATTCACCTGCATTATTTCGACTACCGTTAAAAGACAGCCTTATTTCCATGGACACTCTAACTGCAGAAGGTTTACTCCTGAGGTAGCTTGCTTTTTCAGGGGTAGCAGGGAGTTAAAGCGTGCTTTGTGGGAAGCCTAAACAAATAGGAATACTAGGAAGGGAGCCAGCGTCTTCATTGGAAGGCAACTCTTTTCCTCACAGAACCATTTAATTTCCCTCTACCCCAAACCTCAACTCCAAATATCGAAACTTATGGCTTCCTTTTCTTTTTGGCTTCCAGACTGGATTATCTTTGCACCGCCACCCTCCTATTAAAAAATAACCACCAGTAAGTACTTTCTTAAGTAGGACAGTGGCCCAGCCTGGAATGTAGTGGGGAAATATATTCCCAAAGTGGTATTAAGCAAGGAGACATTCACACAGTTATCCTTGTGGACCTTGGCCATGAACTCACGCCTGAGGTGGCTGGCGGTATACCGCATTTTCCCCCTCTCAAATGAACACTTCATAAATACCTCTGAAGAATACGACATGCCCTTGAAAGTATCCAGAGTCTTTCCCAGATAAAATCTAAAGATTTCCATTACAGTAACAGTATTACTTTTTCTTCACTGCAGTGGGTATTGGGGGCTGCCTGTCCAGTCTTGATTCTCACCTGTCTTCAATCCTAACAGCTTCTTCTTTTTCTTTTTTATGGGAGCAGGGGCACACCGTATGGCATGTGAGTTCCTAGTTCCCCAATCAAGGATTAAACCTGTGCCCCCTGCATTGGAAGCACACAGTCTTAACCACTGGACCACCAGGGAAGTTCCCGTAACAGCCTCTAATAGCCTATGAAAAAGCCCAGTTGTTCCAAGTTGCACTTTAGGTGTAGAACACATGATTGGGTTAATTCAAGCAGGGTCTCCATTCTCTGACCACAGTTTTGGTTTAAAGATGGGCCATAGGACCTACATGGATCTAAAGAAATGACTCTTAGGTTTTTCTTGGGAATGCTGGAACTCTTTTTTTTTTTTTTTTTCCATTCTAGAATAGGGAAGTAAGTTGGAAAGATTTCTGCCTTAGGATTCCAAGAAAGGCAGAATGAAGAAATGGGGTATTAACAGTGAGTTCCTGGATCAAGCCATGACTGAAGACAACACTATCTTTGGGATTTACAATCATAAGAAATTCTTATGATTATAAAAATTATAATAATTTTAATTACCAGTTATACTTTATATGTATAAATATTTATATTTTAAGGCTGTTTTCCATACTTAGCAACTGAAAAATACACAGATGCACTCAGGGAAGCACTAAGAAGTTGTACTCAAAGGCATTTGGCTTTGGCGTATCTTTAGACTGTCCATTAAACATTTGGTTTGCCACACATATTACTTGACAAAGTCATCAGACCTGAGGGCTCATGTGCAGATCTTGCACCTGCAGTGTGAACAAGATAGTCTTCCTGAATTAAGAATGAGGATAAATGAGGGCAAGTCCTGGTGGCTCAGTCGGTAAAGAATCTGCCTGCAATGCAGGAGACGGGGGTTTGATCCCTGGCTCAGGAAAATCCCCTGGAGAAGGAAATGACAACCCACTCCAGTATTCTTCCTTGGGAAATCCCATGGACAAGAGGAGCCTGGCGGGAACAGTTCATGGGGCCACAGGTGTTGGATACAACTTAGTGACTAAATTCTCACCTCATTTGCTAAAGAATTGCTATTTGTTTCTTCATTTCTTCACTTGGATTGGCAAGTGGGTTGTATTAAAGTTTGCCAAACTGCAGTCATTTATCTATTATCTTTATAATTTTTCTATGCTCACCTGTGCTATTTTATTAATTACATAACATTTTTCTTTATGTTAACTCACTCTCCTTAAATAGTAAGAAATTACTTCACTTTGGAGTAAAATAAAATGTATATCATGATAGAAAATGGAAGAGCCAATATTTTTTTTTAACTGTGCCAAACTTTTTTGAAAATAAATTTTATTGGCGTATAGTTGCTTTACAATGTTGTGTTACTTTCTGTTGTACAGAAAACTGAATCAGTCATATATATATAAACATATATACATATATCCCTTCTTTTGTGTTTCCTTCCCATTTAGGTCACCACAGAGCATTGAGTTTCTTGGGCTATACAGTAGGTTCTCATTAGCTGTCTATTTGATACATAGTAGCATATATATGTAGGTCAATTTCAATCTCTCAATTCATCTCCCCCCATTTCCCCATGGTATCCATCGGTTTGTTCTCTACATCCGTGTCCCTATTTCTGCTCTGCAAATAAGTTCGTGTTACCATTTATCTAGATTCTACATATAAATGATATTATATGATATTTGTTTTTCTCCTTCTGGCTTACTTTACTCTGTATGAAAGAAAGTGAAAGTGAAGTCGCTTAGTCGTGTCTGACTCTTTGCGACCCCATGGACTCTAGCCTGCCACTCTCCTCCATCCATGGGATTTTCCAGGCAAGAGTACTAGAGAGGGTTGCCATTGCCTTCTCCAATAATAGTCTCTAAGTCCATCCATGTCTCTGCAAATGGCACAATTTTGTTCCTTTTTATGGCTGAGTAACATTCCATTATACATATGTACCACATCTCCTTTATGTATTCCTCTGTTGATGGACATTTAGGTTGCTTCCATATCCTGACTATTTTAAGTAGTGCCACAGTGAACATTAGAGTGCATGCGTATCTTTTGGAATTATGGTTTTCTCTGGATATATGCTCAGGTGTGGGATTACTGGGTTACATGGTAGTTTTATTTTTAGTTCTTTGAACCACTGAACCACTGTCTGAATAGTGCTTGTACCAGTTTATATTCCCACCAACAGTATAAGAAGGTTTCCCTTTCTCCACACCCTCTCTAGCATTTATTGCTTGTAGATTTTTTGAGGATGGCCTTTCTGACTGGTGTGAGGTGATACCTCATTGTAGTTTTGATTTGCATGTCTGTAATAATTAGTGATGTTGAGCATCTTTTCATATGTTTGTTGGCCATCTATATGTCTAGAAAAGCCAATAGTTAATACACATTTAAACAAATGCATCAATAACAAAAATAATCAGCATAAAATGTTGGTATACCACCTAAAATTATCTTGCTTATGATCCACTGGGAAAGTCTAGGGTGATCAATGGTTTTTGAGCAGTTTTTACAGAATAAAATTATTTTATTGTGGTAATATAAGATGCAAATGTCATTTTTGTAAACATATTTTTAAGTATTTTGAAAATTGAAATAAAAACCCATGAATATACTTAAGTCTGTACGTGAAAGTGAAAGTTGCTCAGTCGTGTCTAACTCTTTGTGACCCCATGTACTATACAGTCCATGGAATTCTCCAGGTCAGAATACTTTCCCTTCTCCAGAGGATCTTCCCAAACCAGGGATCAAATCCAGGTCTGCCTCATTGCAGGAGGATTCTTTACCAGCTGAGCCACAAGGGAAGCCCAAGAATACTGGAGTGGGTAGCCTATCCCTTCTCCAGCAGATCTTCGTGACCCAGGAATCAAACTGGGGTCTCCTGCATTGCAGGTGATCAACTGAGCTATCAAGGAAGCCCTAAGTCTGTGTGTATATACCTTATATTTATACTGGAGACTGCCAACATAATTACTTGAGCTGCTAGATTACTAATTTTTATATAGGCTCAGAAGAAAACTTCAATAATTTCTGTGAATATATTTAATTTTATTGAAAAATAGTTCCTATCAAAATTTTAACAGAAAAAAACAGATAAAATATAAATGGATAATCCTACTACCTATAGAATTCCTCTGATGTTAGAAAATAACGATACACATCTGTACATACATTATAATTTCCTGTCAATATGTCATTGACTAGAAATGATCTTTCTGGAATTCAGACGTTTAACCTAAAATTGTATAAGTGAGTCACAGGTACCACAAATAAATGTCAGGTAAATGTCCAGTCTGCTGCTTTGGCCAATCTTTTTTTTTTTTTTTTTTTTACCATGGTGTAATATTTTAATTTAGAAACTTGTGAATCTGAGATATGCTGATCTCCATGAATCAAGGCTCAGATGTAAATAATCTGTCTGCAATCCAGGAGACCAAGGTTCAATTCCTGGATCATGAAGATCCTCTGGAGAAAGGAATGGCTATACATTCTAGTGTTCTTGCCTGGAGAATCCCATGGACAGAGGACCCTTGTGGGCTATAGTCCATGGAGTCACAAGAGTCGGACATGACTGAATGACTAATGGTGTAAATTTTGGGCTCCTGATGTCTAATTTTCATATTTATGTCAAAGATAGAGAACCATGGTAAGTGTTATTAATTCAACTCTGAAACTGAAATGTCTTGCTATTCTGCCTTCAAGCTTCTGGCCCAGATTAAATGAAGAGTATCTTGAGATTGTGAATAAAGCTGTTAACAAAAAATAAACCATCAAATAAAAGCCCACAGAAGTTACCACTTTGACTACTTATCAGTGCAATCAGAATTTTCATAAGGCCACATATTCAAAATAAAATATTGAAATAAAGATGATACTGAGGTTATGAGAGCAGATATCATCCATTACTTCAAGATCAAATGTTGGGGTGAATCTAAAGAAAGTCACTGTCCTTTTTGGTGGAACTTAAAGAAGTAAATGGTATACATTTGAAATTATAAAACAGTATTTGTCAATATAGTAGCAATATTTGCGTTCATATATGCACGTATCAGCTCAGTTCGGTTCAATCGCTCAGTCATGTCTGACTCTTTGTGACACCATGGACTGCAGCATGCCAGGCCTCCCTGTCCATCACCAACTCCCGGAGTTTGCTCAAACTCATGTCCATTGAGTCGGTGTTGCCATCCAATCATCTCATCCTCTGGTGTCCCCTTCTCCTCCCACCTCCAATCTTTCCCAGCATGAGAGTCTTTTCAAATGAGTCAGTTCTTCACATCAGGTGGCCAAAGTATTGAAGTTTCAGTTTCAGCATCAGTCCTTCCCGTGAATATTCAGGACTGATTTCCTTTAGGATAGATTAGTTAGATCTCCTTGCAGTCCAAGGGACTCTCAAGAGTCTTCTCCAACATCACAGTTCAAAAGTATCAAGTCTTCTGCACTCAGTTTGCTTTATAGTCCAACTCTCACATCCATACATGACCACTGGAAAAACCATAGATTTGACTAGATGGACCTTTGTTGGCAAAGTAATGTCTCTGCTTTTTAATATGTGATCTAGATTAGTCATAACTTTTCTTCCAAGGAGCAAGCGTCTTTTCATTTCATGGCTGCAGTCACCATTTGCAGTGATTTTGGAGCCCCCAGAAATAGTCTCTCACTGTTTCCACAGTTTCCCCATCTATTTTCCATGAAGTGATGGGACCAGATGCCATGATCTTAGTTTTTTGAATGTTGAGTTTTAAGCCTCTTTCACTTTCTTTCACTCTCCTCTTTCACTTTCATCAAGAGGCTCTTTAGTTCTTCTTCACTTTCTTCCATAAGGGTGGTGTCATCTGCATATCTGAGGTTATTGATATTTCTCCCAGCAATCTTGATTCCAGCTTGTGCTTCATCCAACCCAGTGTTTCTCATGATGTACTCTGCATATAAGTTAAACAAGCAGGGTGACAATATACAGCCTTGATGTACTCCTTTTCCTATTTGGAACCAGTTGTTGTTGGAATCTGTTGTTCCATGTCCAGTTCTAACTGTTGCTTCCTGACCTGCATACAGGTTTCTCAAGAGGCAGGTCAGGTCGTCTGGTATTCCCATCTCTTTAAGAATTTTCCAGAGTTTGTTGTGATCCACACAGTCAAAGGCTTTGGCATAGTCAATAAAGCAGAAGTAGATGTTTTTCTGGAGCTCTTTTGCTTTTTTGATGATCCAACGGATGTTGGCAATTTGATTTCTGGTTCCTCTGCCTTTTGTAAATCCAGCTTGAACATCTGGAAGTTCACGGTTCACATACTATTGAATCCTGGCTTGGAGAATTTTGAGCATTACTTTACTTGCATGAGAGATGAGTGCAATTTTGTGGTAGTTTGCACATTCTTTGGCATTGCCTTTCTTTGGGATTGGAATGAAAACTGACCTTTTCCAGTTCTGTGGCCACTGCTGAGTTTTCCAAATATGCTGGCATATTGACTGCAGCACTTTCACACCATCATCTTTTAGGATATGTACATATATGCATATTCATATAGATATGCACCCATTCATTGTAAAAGCCAGTAGACCATATGTCTAAGATGTTTTTAAGATGTTTTAAGATGTTGGGAATTTCCTGGTGGTCCAGTGGTTAAGACTCCATGTTCCCAATCCAAGGGGCCTGGGTTTGATCTCTGGTTTGGGAACTAGGTCCCACATGTCATAACTAAGGTCCAGAAAAGTCAAATAAATGAATATTTGGGCTTCCCTGGTAGCTCAGACGGTAAAGCATCTGCCTATAATGCGGGAGACCTGGGTTTGATCCCTGGGTCGGAAAAATCCCCTGGAGAAGGAAATGGCAACCCACTCCAGTACTCTTGCCTGGAAAATCCCATGGACTAAGGAGCCTGGTAGGCTACAGTCCATGGGGTCGCAAAGATTTGGACATGACTGAGTGACTTCACTTCACTTCAAGATGTTCCTCCAGCTCCAGAAATAAAGCTTTTGTTTTCTCTTGGGCTGACTTAACCTCAAAGTTGTGGTTATGAAAAATAAGAAAATGTTAAGGAACATTTGCAGTGCTTTTGAGATTCACAAAGTGCTTTCATTTGAAGGAAGAATATGAATTTCAACACTGAACCCTAACCTTGCCCTTTCTGTAAAGCTTTCTCTTACTGCCCTGGGCAATGTTCACCACTTCACCCACTAGGCTCTCTGGGCTGTTGCTCTGCAATATCACTGTGTACCATGATACCATTTTAGAGCTGCTCCCTCACATGCTTGCCTCTGCCTCTGGATTGTGAATGTCTCAAAGGAAAAGACCATATTCTTTTCATCTTTGTATTTTTAGTGACTAGTCTGCTGTGGAGTATTTACTTAATAAACATTTGGATGCTTATAAGAGTGAATAGTTACATGGAAACCAGTAGAAAAACAGAGCCCTGGGTGATAGTTTGCTGTTTTTTTCCTCATCAGGTAAGCACATGTCTTCCTCATCAGGAATATCTATTAAGTAACGGCATATGTAGTCCTCATTGAGGAACACTTCTTAAACAACACATTAGTGCATAACATTTGGCAATGTATCACTTCTTCTGATGTCTATCTTCCCCTTTCAGTCTGGACTATCCAGGTTCATGTCTTCAAAAGCTTATCCTGGGGATTCCCTCATGGTCCAGTGGTTAGGACTCTGTGCTTTGACTGCTGAGGGCCCACAAGCCGCAGTGCACAACTCTTCCTGGGTCTATTTCCTTGAACTCTTACCAGCACACATCTGACCCACTCCTACCTCTGGGTCTCTGCTCATACACTTCTCTCCTCCTGGAGCACAGTTCCCCATCATTTTGTACGTCACCTGAGCTCACACTCTTCCTGATTGTCTATTCCAGTCCAGTCGTAGCTGGAGGTCACAGAGTTCAGATATCCCATCTCCTGAAAGAAGCTGCCTGCCAATGCAGGAAAGGCAAGAGATGCAGGTTGAGAAGATCCCCCAGAGAAGAGCACGGCCACCCACTCCCATATTCTCGCCTGGAGAATCCCCAAGGAAAGAAGAGCCTGGTGGGCTACAATCCATGGGGTTGCAAAGAGCTGGACATGACTGAAGCAACCTAGCGTGGCACATGCCAATGCCATCTCCTGAAACTCCACAGCGGGACACACCACTCTTTCACTATGTATCACAGTTTCTTATAAACAGGCCTTCTTTACTCTTCTGGATTTTATTCCACTTGAGGGAAGAATTCATGTTGAATTACTTTTGTTTCCACCAGAATATCCAAATTCTAGAGTAGATGCTTAATAATATTTGATGAATAAATAATTTGCATGGGCCCTATGGCTCATTTTGCCTTTGTCTGAAGCAAATCACAAATGAGTCACCATAAGAATTGGAATGGACTCTTAGAATCTTGAATCAAGATCACTTCTATCAAGAAAACAAAAGTATATTATTCCTGCTTTTCATCGACTCTAGCATATTACCAGCTGTGTGTTCCCATGCAGGTTACTTAATTCTCCCAATTCCCCAGTTTTTCCTTTTGTAATCATATTAAGAGTATAGACCTAAAGAATGAAATGAGCAAGTGTATGTAAAGAGCCTGGTACATGGCAAAGGTTGAGTAGAAGGCCACTATTATTATAATTGTAGTTACTATTATTGCCAAAAATACTATAGAAAAATCTCACAAATACTGGAGATTAAAGGATGTGAATAGAGAAAGTTAAAGCTATTGTAGTTAATGAAACAGTGTCTTCTGATGGAGAACTTACTGGGGGTAGGCTGTCTTTTCTGTCTCTGCATTTGAGCACTTAAGACAAGACTTGGTACAAAAAAGTGAAGAAATAAAGGCTTCCTGATGCAAGTGTATGCATTTCTTGATTGTGTTAACAATAACATCAGGCTACTCGCTTTTACCTCAATGACCAGTCATGTCCAAGATCCTACAAAATCTGTCTCACATACTCCATACAACATTCCTGTTAGAAATGAGCTACTATTTTTTGACAGACCTAGATGGCTTATTAAAAAGCAGAAACATCACTTGCCGACAAAGGTCTCTACAGTCAAAGTTATGGATTTTCCAGTAGTCACATACAAATGTGGGAGTTGGACCATAAAAAAGGCTGAGCGCCAAAGAATTTATGCCTTCAAACTGTGGTGCTGGAGAAGACTCTCGAGAGTCCCTTGAACAGCAAAGAGATCCAACCAGTCAATCCTAAAGGAAATCAAACCTGAATATTCATTGGAAGAACTGATGCTGAAGCTGAAGCTCCAATACTTTGGCCACCTGATGCGAAGAACTGACTCATTAGGAAAGACCTTGATACTGGGAAAGATTGAAGGCAGGAGGAGAAGGAGGTGACAGGATAAGGTGGTTGGATGGTATCACGTACTCAATAGACAGGAGTTTGAGCTAACTCCGGGAGATGGTGAAGGACAGGGAAGCCTGGTGTGCTGTAATCCATGGGGTCACAAAGAGTTGGACACGACTTAGTGACTCAACAGCAACACTGTTTTGTGGTAGAGCCTGTGATCCCACAGCTAGCAGGTGGCAAAGCCATGGTTGAGATGCAGGTCTCTCTGGCTCTAAAGACCTCTTGCTTACCCCTTGGTATGCACACTGCAAGGCTGTCTCACAATGTTACTAGATTCTTGGAGGGTTGCTGGCCCTGAACTGATGGGCAAGGCAGAGGTGATGTTAAGACAGAAAAGAAGCCGCAGTCAACTGACCTTGGCTCCTGGCTCTTTGGAGAGGGAAGTCAGGATGTGGGGCTGGGAAGAGGGAAACTGATGATCACAAGGCGAGTTCATGACCGAGGCCAGATGGGGAGCCAAAACACCCTTTCTAGTGCTCTCCACTGCCTACTGCCCCAGGTCCAGGCCGGCCTCCCTCCTAGGTTTTCCTAAGAGGCCCTGAGGAAGGCAGCACTGGCTGATTGCGAGCAGGCCTGAGCTGCAACGGCAATGCTAATGGGAACTTGGCCCGGCCCCAGGAGGGTATGGAAAGCGGCTGTTGGCTCTTGTAAAAATCCTTGGTCCAGGCCGGTTTTTCCACAAAGAGAAATTCACCGCCCTGAAGAAATGCCATCGCCTGTTCCCGGTGCCAAACTCGAGGAAAATCAAGTGGAGAGACTCCCTCCTCTTCCTGGGTGAAATGACAGATAGCAAAAGAGCTTGCAGTTTCCTCTACCCCAAAAAAGTCTGCCAGAGATATAAATATTTAAAAACAGGAGCTAGACTGAGAGGGTTAGCTTTCACTGTGTCTTCTTTGGCAGTCTCTCCATCCACCCACCAGATATCATTTTATTCTGTGTAATGGAGTGGCAGTTCTGGGTCGCACATCCCAACTTC
The DNA here is from genome assembly GCF_033118175.1 of Dama dama. Lineage (NCBI taxonomy): Eukaryota > Metazoa > Chordata > Mammalia > Artiodactyla > Cervidae > Dama > Dama dama. The sequence continues at coordinate 82,143,106 of NC_083700.1, forward strand.
TGACACACTGCGTGGAAAAAAAAAAAGACTGTGACCCTTGTAAACTATTTTTGTAGTTGGAAACAGAGACAGACCCAGGTTGTGAATGCCAGATTGAACATAGCTGGGAGGGGTTAAAGTGGTTGATTTTTTTTTTTTCTGCTGTTCGCTTATTTTTATCTCCTGCGAAGAAGTCCTCTTTCTAATTTCCAACCGGTAGGATAACTCCTTTTCCCTGTTACTTAGGAATGCTTTATTTATTTATTTTTTAACAGTTCTCAAACTGGTGAAACAAAGTACAGGTCTGTGAAAATGTGCAGTCTGCATTTCTTTGTTTCTCTCCTGTGGCCGTTCCCGAAACTGTAGACACAGAAGACAATCTCAAGCTATTCATTTTCTTTTTCCTATAGAGAAATGGGTGCCAACCTCCATGAAATTAAATAGGTTTGAATCGTCACAGACGACCTTCACAATCTAAGTCTTCATAATTTTAGGTGGATTAGAGGAAACTAATGAGGATTTTGAAACAAGCTTTGGACTAAAACTCTCATCATGCAAATCCACTGAAAACCCCCAGAATTTTAAATCACAATTAACCCATCCCCGGTCCCCACCCTCCTTGTATCTGACTCATTTTATTTCATCCAACTTCACAGTCTTCATAAAACAACAACAATAATAATGCAGTGGGCTATTTTTTTTTCCTATTTTTTAAAATCAGATTCCATAGTCCTATTTTCTGCTTGTTGTTGTTGTTCTTTGGTTGTTGTTCTAGGTTGCTCTGTCCTCAGAGTCCTTTCTATTATGGTTTAGGACTCACAAGAGTTAACAGGCGAGAGTCGGGTGTGGGGGGGAGAAACCCACTTGTTTTAAGCCTGGAGCCTGTCACCTTTTCTTGGCAATTACACTGCTAATGGCTGGGTCCCAAGCAAAGTGGCAAAGAATATCTCTTCTCACGTTCCCAACTCACAGTGCATTCCCAAATACCAGATGGTGTTTTTGGAATCCATTTCACTATGTTTGATATGACAATACTTTTGTATAATGTTAAATTATATATAACTATTGCAAATAGCTGAGATCAGAACAACCAAGAAGCGGAAAATTAGACACAAGAAGGAAAGATAGAAACTAAAGACTGTGGACTTTCATCTGCCCCCATTGTGTTCTGTTTCCCTTGGATTTTCTTTTAATCTGAAGAGGATTGGCAGGAGGGGGCTGGGGTGCAGAGCGGCGGAGGGTGCGGGGGAGGGGGTGGAGAAGCGTGGGGGATGGGGAGGAGTGAGAGGCGGTGCTGCGGGGTTGTTGCAATGAAATTACATCAAATTGGGATCTGCTCCCTGCTAGAGTTTGGTACACATCATGTGAAACTTGCCAGACATCTTGAGAGCAGCGGCATCTCATTTCAGTGGCCAAAACCCTCAAAATAAGCCAAAGAAGACTGATAAAGCCCCATGCTCAAACTTTTTTAGAAAATGTGTGTGTTTTTATTCCTTGGGGAGGGGCAAGCAAACGAATTCTGTATGCGTGCTAAGTCACTTCAGTCATGTCCGACTCTTACCAGATCTCAAAACCTCAGTCACTGCCTTAGGAAACATTAGGAAGACAGTGTGAGAGAAAACAAATGCCCACTCGATATGTTCCAAGGGAATTCAACAGAAGAAGTGAGAAGCTCTTCCTAGTATGGGGGCACATGGCTATAGTGATGTGATTTCTAAAACACTGTGGATGGAACTAGACCCTTGCAGGAAAAATATCTCCCAGAATCCACCCTCAAAAAAAGAAAAAAAAAAAAAAAAAAAGCCTGGGCAACACCAATGGAGCTGTGTTTCTACCCCAGATGGCCAAATGGGGTAAACATATCACTTTAATTTTAATTTTCTGGCTATTTGACAATAGGCAACCTCTGGTCCTCTTCCCCCAACCTTCAAACAGGCCTTATCTCTACATTGCAGGACTTATTGATTTCAGCCCAGAGCGAATGCATTACAGTCAAGTGATAAATTGCTTAAAATTATTCTTAAATGAAAATGCTGGGAACCTCTGGTGTAGCTTTTTGAATGGAGGGTGGGCAGAACAATTTCCAAACTGCCTGTATCAGAGATTCTTTCAGCCGATTGATTCCTTCTCCCTCAGCAACTACTAACCATCTGAGCCGGGTGTCAGGACCAAGGGCTTACCCTATTCATGCCACCAGGGTTTGATGGGTTGTTTTTCCCTTCCACCCCTTTCACCCCTCCCTCCGTACCCCGTACCCATTCTTTCCACCATCACCCCTCCCCCACTTCCATCTTCCCCAGCATACAGCCCCATCACCCTCCCCAGAAAGATCCTCCAGCTCCAGTGACTACTACATAATTAACAATAACTTGTAGTAATGCAATTTAAGAGTCCTTTTAATGGGCAGCGATGGTAGGATGTATAGCCCATCTTTCTTTGTCATCTGAGAAAAGCGGCCCCATGCAGAGCTGCTGGTTGCTGAGTGACGCTTTGTTGTCTGCACAAGACACAGTTCCAGCTGCACTGGCAGGTAGCCGAAGTGCAAGGAGATAGCTGCCAAACTATGCTATACAAAGGGGGCCGTGCCAGAGAGAAAGGGACCTTTGCATGCGATGACCTCTGACCCCCGAGCCAGCATGGATCCCATATTCATCCCTTCCAGACAATTGCATCTTTCATTCCTCCACAAACTCTGATTAGAAAGGGGCCATTTGTGATCAGGGTTGGTTGGCTTATAAGTTCCCAGCCACGGGGTTATTGCGTTTTTCCGTCTGTTTTAATGGTGACAATATTTGCCTTAATCTGGGGTAGGAAGAGGTGAATAATTAAACAAGGAAAAATACTAAAAGCAAAACAGTCACTCAGTCAATGGTGTGGGGCAGGGTTTCAGGGAAAGTGAAAAGCTTGTAGACAGGGACCATATGGCATTTAAAAAGTCAAATGGAAACTGAACTCTCACCTGATCACGGGGAAGCTTTGCACAAGGAGCCGAATAGAACTATGCATTTTTTAAGGAAATTACTAACTTACTCAACACTGCCATGGAATACTTCTTTTATTGAACCAGCAAAGCTTTTGTTTGGTCAACTTAGATTAATGAGAAACTAACAACTTGTATTTGAATATGTCCTAGCAAGTTCACTTTTGTTCTTTTTTGAAAAACATCAGCGATCCTTGGAAAAACGGCTTTTATTTTGTGTTTTCAAGCCATTCTACATGAGGACGTATGAAAAGAAGCCTACAGCCTCAAGTGAGGACCACCTCAAAGTCATGGCAGCCTTTCTGAACCTATCCTTGTCCGTCGTGTCTAGTGGGCAAAAGAATGAGTTGTCAGCATTGCATACCCACCACAGCAGCATACCCCCCAGCGTCTCTAGGAAACGCTGTCACAAAGGCAGGAAAATAATGAACCGGGGTTTCAAATTTGACCTCTTTCCAGAAAAAAAGGGAGTCAGTGGTGTATGGGGGGACCCTCTGAGAGCCCTTCCAGCGGTTGAGGCATTCTGGAGCAGCCCTTCTTTGATCTGTCTTCCTGTGGAAGCCACTGTTGCTTTGAGGCCAGGGGGAAAAACGGATACCTGCCGGGCAGACCTGAGGAGCCGCACCTTACTCTGGGCTCCCATGTGAAGCCGTCTGTTCTTTATTTTCACTCCGTATGAAGCTAATGGAATTTACAGTTGATTAACCTCAAATCTGGAGAAGTGATCCAGTCTGAGATCGCAGCTGGCGGGGCTGACGCAGCTTGTTCTTCTTAAGTGAGTCAGACAGCAACAAGTGTTCGCCCACAAAAGCAGAGGCCTGGAGAAATGAGTGTGAGAGGGAGAGTCCCTGGGGTGCTCGGACAGCCAGCAGGCCCACAGACGGACTGGGCTAGTATCTGAGCTCCAGAAATGCTGGTGTCTAGATGGCAAATTAAACAGAGAACCTGAATCTTCTAAAAAAAAAAAAATCCCTAACACATAGAGGATTTACTCTGTGGAGAGGCAGCAATGTGGTAGTTCACGCATGATGCTGGAGCTAGACTGACTACCTTTGAATCCTGGCCTTCCTGCTTATTGGCTGTGTAATTTTGAGCAAGTTACTGAACTTCTCTGTGCCTCAGTTGCCTCAGATGTCAACTGGGCATCATCACAGTAATCAAGGAAATGTAATGAAGTTTAAATACATTAATAATTGTAAAATACTCAAGAACAGTGCCTGGCCCATTGTGAACTTAGATGCATTTCCTTAAAAACATGGATTATTTTACCCCTAGGAAAATGTGCAACTGTATATATATATATATATATTTTTTTTTTTCCTATCAGAGTAATTACTCTTATTCATTCTGCATCAGGAGAAATTGTTTTTCTTCATTAGCCTTTGAATACAAAAGACAATAGTTTAGGTATCCTTGGCTAAAAAAAATCTATAGAACTAACTCTTGTGTTTAAAACAGTTGAGAAAACAAGTCAAAGATGTAAGTTTGTTCCTTATTGTTCTGCATCAGATGGTAAAGGTTGCTGTCGAATTTTCTGAGGGGAAGCTTCCACATATGGTATATTTAGTGCATGAAATGTGGCAGTTGGATTCCTGTGTTTTTTTTAAAATTGTCATATAAACAAATAATTCCAAACATATTTCTTCTTCGTGGATTTGTTTCTATTTTGCAAATTGTTTCAGGCATCAATAAACAGGATTACACAAATGTGCATACAACTGCAAAACTCATTTAGTTTAGCAAGTGCTTCTCACATATTCATTTGCTCAACAATGCTACTTTCAAGTCATGTCAACATTACTCCATTGCTGCCTCATGACTAATACAGTGTTACTTAAAAACCATTTCACATCTTACATCCGAGGAACACCACCAAACTTTTGGGTTTGTACCACCTGGTTTCTAATTAAAATCAAATTGAAAAAGAGGCTTTCTGCAGAAGTGTAGGTTCTGTCCTAACACACTGCTGGGTCCTCCATAAGGGTTTAAAATACAAGATCACTAACATGAGAGCTCATTATAGGAAAAGAGCAAAAAGTGAAAGGCATATTAGACCAATTAAGGCGCTGTGAGTGAGAGGCATGTGGGTAACCAACAGTGAGATGGTTTAATTGTCCGTTCTTTTTATCAAGGAGGCCGAAAAGATTTTTTCACTTGTAAGGTAATACTTGGCCAATTTCATAATACTCAAAATGGGATCTATAATATTCATGGATGGTAGACTGGGATAAACACACAATGAAGCCCCTCACCCTGGGCATCATAATAAGAGAATCTGCTGTTTTGTATGTCGAGTCAGAGATTTTGAAACGTGCAACCATTCTAACCATGGCAAATAGGAAAACAATACCCGTTATTCACTCAATTTTCTCGAGCTAAAAAAAGGCAAATGATAACAACATATGCTCTAAATGTGACCCATGCAGTTTAGCTTAAAGGCAAAATAAGATAAAAGTCAGCATTGCACACAGAGTTTAAACAGAAACATACGTATCTATACACTTTCTTTCCCTCTCCATATGTTACCCTGTGGTGAGAATTATAATACTGTGCATCACACCTTTCACTCAAGGATCTCAAGCCCCTCTCAGAAATGAACACAAACCCATACATAAGCCCTGGGAAGCAGGTGGTGGGTATTAGTATTACCATTTTACAAATGGAGACTGTTCTGACTTTAGCTGATTGAACTCAAGGTGCTGGTACTCTTTATGGAAGGGGAGGCACATTTCCCCATCCCCTCTGCTTTTAAAATTTTTAGTGACAATACAAGTGAATTGTAGCACTTAAAGGCTCTGAAGGTTCAGCACTGGCATTGGAAAAAGATTTGCTTCCCTGTCCTGGATTTCTTTTCTTTCCTCAAACAGCCAAATATAACTGTCATCACTAAGAATAATGATCTCGAACTTTCTTCTCTGTATCTCTTTTGGATAGAGCTTGGAACACTCACAACTGAAAGTGACAAGCCAGGGAAATAAGTTCTTGAATTGGATATTTTTACAACCAAGAGTATAAAAGGTGGGCAGCTTAGAATCAAAACTGACAAGGAGTTTCCTCTATGATCCAAACTCCTGAGCTGTGTAGTTGGGGAAGTGGGGTTGGACAGCTTTCTGAAGCAGCCTGAACTTTGAATCCAACACAGACAGGTATGTTTCAAAGCAGAGTTACCTAGGGCAAAGTTTCTGATTAAGTTTTCAGCTGCTAAATTTTAACCTAAGTGCAGTTGCATAGGAACCTGAGGTCCAAGTCAACACACATAGGGAGCAGGCTGCCCATTGATAGTCTGCCCATTCTCGAGTCAGTGAGTTGGTCCCAGCTTAGGGGTTTCCTTAAGAATCAGTCACTTCCTGCTAGGTTCACATCTTCTGAAGTAGGGCTTCAATTTGCTACAACTGGAAAGTCATACCTTTTCTAATTTGACACAGTAGGTTCTTGGGAAAAAATGTTTTTAGGAATTATATTAAAAAATCCTGATGTTTTCAGGTCTGCATCTAAGAGGGAAATATTCATTTTGCTGAAATCACGTTTATGAAAATATATGTCTGTGGGACAGACTGTTCTTAATATTCTCGATGAGACCCTGCCGGGTATGACATACACAGAGACACTCGGGAGCCCAGGAAGTCCTTTTTAAGGTGGATCACATATAGCCATAGGATTAAAAAATAACATGTGGATCAAACCTCCCTCCTTCCTTCCTCTGCCAAAAACAAAAACAAAAATTTAAAGAATTAAAAACAAAGGAATAAGAGAGTGAATTTATCTATTAATCATACCTAACATTGTTGAGTGTTTGTTACACACCACGCACTGTGCTAAGCACTCTAAGCTTACATACACCCTTTAAAAGTTGTGAGAAAACAGAGGCTTAGAGAGTTTAATTCACTTCCTCATAGTCACACAGGAAATACTTTTGGGCACTAGGTTTCTTTGTCTCTAAAGTCCATGCTTTTAATTATTGCTTACACTGTCCGAGGACAAAATATTATTTATGTGGATTACTATGACCTAATTAAAATAGGAAGAGAATGAGGTCATAAATACGAGTGACTGATTAAATCATTTCTTCATGAAGAGCTCTGTGCTGAGAAATTATGCATAATCCATGGCTCTCTGAGGTTACCTTTGTTCCTCTGGATTAATCTCATGTCAACTTTCACCTAACCCTCCAAAAGCCTAAGGGACTATATCACAATTGCCTCAGTCTTCTTAGTGGCCAGGACAGTGCTGGTTGCAAGGACATGCCCAGTGAAAGTTTTTTGAATGAATAAACGAATGAAATGACTCCAGGTTCTCTGAAATGACATTGATCTGTCAATAGATTATTGGTGGCAACTTTTAAAATAGTGGCTAGTTTTCCCAGGCATTGTGCCAGCCTCCTCATTCTCTACTGATGGACACTAAGGTTGCTTCCATAGCGTGGCTATTATAAATAAAGTTGCTATGCACACTGGGTTGCAGGTATCTATTTGAATTAGTGTTTTTGTTTTCTTTGGCTGAACAAACAGGAGTGGAATTGCTGGATCACATAGGCTTTATATTTGAAAAAGGTGGAGGTGGATAGTGCCGATGGTTGCACAACAGTGTGAATATACTTAATATCGCTGAATTGCACACTCAAAAAAGGTTAAGATGATCATTTTCATGATATATATATCAAGTATATTTTACCACAATTAAAAACCCTCTTATCAAGGTCAACGGGCAGTGGGCTAGAAGTGTGAAAACAATTGTAAGTGTGGGACAGGCCTAATCTTTCAGGAGACTTTATTCAATTGCCAGTGTCCACCATCATAGTGAAAGCAGGTTACGGGTGAGAATGTTGATGGCCCCTGGCCCAGCTCCCGGAGATGAAGAAGTCTGTGGCAAGTGCTCAGCCCCAAGAGGATGGTGCTTCCTGAGGCTGTTGGTTGGTCTCACCATCTGGGACACAGCGCTGCGAGTCCCACATCTCTGTTTTGAACACCTTTTGAATTTGAGCAGGTCTGCAGTATGGAGCATAAGGTCTGGGTTAGAGAGGTGCTTCCTTCTTACATTGCCTCTCACTTTTACCATCTTTCCGTGCCAGGCAGAAAAATACCTTTTATCCCAGGTTGACTTAAAGGACATTGCCCTTAGGCTAGTTCCTCACTAGTCACAGTGAGGGCGTTAATATAGGACATCAGAATCAGATGCCTAATGATTTTTTGAAGACATAGCATAAATCCTTTTTATGCTAAGTGGTATCCCATGTGATTGTTCAGGAACATAGAAAACATAGGAATCTAGAAACCAATGTGCATAATTGAATTTTGGTTACCTCAGACCTAAATTGTTAGGACTATATTTTCTATTTAAAAATTTTATTCAAGGATAGTTGACTTAACAATATTATTGACTTACAATACTACATTATGCCAATTTCTACTGTATAGCAAAATGACTCAGTTATACATATATTCTTTTCATATTCTTTTCTATTATTTTTCATCACAGGATATTGAACATAGCTCCCTGTGTTATAAGTAGGACCTTGTTGTTTGTCCAACCTAACTAAATTATTAGAACTTAAAATTATATGGAAAATGATATTAATCTCTTTCTGTTTGTATTGCTTTCAATATTTTACATTGAAATTTGTTTTCACATCCACTATTGACATTAGGATTCTTACAATAAACCTGTGAAGGAAGCAAGGCAGAAATTTTGCATCGTCTACACACGAGGAAATTGCTGGAAGTTCCTTAAGACCAGGGCCTGCGTCTTGTTCCTCAGTTCATGTCCTCAGTATTTGGCCTTCCCATGCCAGCTTGGAATACAGTACATTTTCCATAATTTCTTGTTGAATGACTCTATGAAAGTTAGGAAAGCTTTTCGTTAACTGCATAAGGTTCTATAGTAATGAGACCAGGAGCTGGCTGGAGTTCCTTCTGATCTCTTTTTCTATAACAACACCTTGATATAAACAGCAATACTTCCTGTGCCAAATTCCTTCGGGAGAATCTGTCCACCTGTAAGGTTAAATACATCTTAGCCAACCAGACACTAGCTTGGAGGGCTGAATGCCTCGGTGGTTTCCCCTTAAGTAAAAGATGTACATCTTGATCAAAACCCGGCAAGGCAACGGTGCTCCTCTCCAGCCTCTCCACGCCACCGGGATCCTCACAGCCCCTCCTCCCGTACTGAGCTCTCTGGTTGCCTGGCTTCTGTCACCCTTTGTCATCCGTCCGTGTCAGGTGACTCCTTGTCTGCCTTCTAGACTGCCTGCTGCAGGCCAGACTTCCTTTATCTCATGGTTTTCTAGCACTATCTTATCAGACAACCTCACTCCTGTTGCATTCTTCTGGGCCTCCTTGCTAGAGTCCTGAGCTTTTGGTAGCTGGGCACCAAGGCTCTCCCATCCCCACCCACCCCCTGGCCCCAACTCACAAGGCGCTCACAGGCTCCCTTCTGTCACAGTCTTCTCTGTTTCCTATTAGGGGAACATGCATTTTAAATGTCTCAGCCGTGTCTGTCTCTGTAGCCACAGTTCCCCTGCTCCCTCGATTCCCTGATCCTCTTCCCCAAGTCACACACTAGAGTGGGGAGCATCAATTTACAGTTTCTAGCCAGATACCACATGTGCTGGGTGGAAGCGAATTGTCACAGAAAATGTTTGTAATTTCAGAAGAAGATCAACACTATAGTCATAAGGATGGAAAGGAACAAAAAGACCTACAGCTTCCATCATTATCACGACTGATAATAATCCCAGGCAGCCTCTTTCTCTCATCCACTTGGAAGTGATTATAAAGTTTCTCTCTGATGCTTCTGGCCTTCATCATGTCCTGAGTTACCACAGTAACACAGGAATCAGGGAAGGGGTTTTTATTAGAGTGGTGAAAAACGATAGGTAATATTTCCATGAGAAACATTTGTTTCCATGGAAAGGTGTCATAGATTCTACGGGCTGGAAGATAGATGGTACCACTGAAATGATCAATCTAAGCTCCAAATTTTGTTGTATTTGTTCAGTTGCTCAGTCATGTCTGACTCTTTGTGATCCCATGAACTGCAGCATACCAGGCTTCCCTATCCTTCACCATCTCCTGGAGCTTGCTCAAACTCATGTCCATTGAGTTGGTGATGCCATCCAACAATCTTATCTAATGTAGTCCCCTTCTCCTCCTGCCTTCAATCTTTCCCAGCATCAGGGTCTTTTCAAATGAGTCAGTTCTTCACATCAGGTGGCCAAAGTATTGGAGCTTCAGCTTCAGCATCAGTCCTTTCAACGAATATTCAGGACTGATTTCCTTTAGGATGGACTGGTTAGATCGCCTTGCAGTCCAAGGGACTCTCAAGAGTCTTCCTCTGACACCACAGTTCAAAAGCATCAATTCTTCAGCACTCAGTTTTCTTTATGGTCCAACTCTCACATCCATACATGACCACTGGAAAAACCATAGCTTTGACTAAATGAACCTTTGTTGGCAAAGTAATGTCTCTGCTTTTTAATATGCTGCTAGAGGTCTTACATAGTGTATCTGCACCCAAACAAAGATGCTTCTAAAGTAACCCAAAATTCATCTTGAAATGATTTTTGGAGGTTAGTGAGAACAATTGTGCTATCTCTCTATGTTCTTTGGAGGTAGTTGCAGGAGACATAAATCACTCACATTGGGTGGTCTAGGTTGATTTCATCTCCAAAAGGGAAAAACAAATCTTACTGTGGCAAATTCAATGAATGCTTCGTTACAAAGTTAGAGGGAATCCTGGGAGAGAACATGTCAAGTTAAGATTAGGTGAAACAAAAGTCACCAGAGTTAGCAGGCACCAGATTTGAAAGGTGCTGGCTGGTTACCTAACACATATGCCAAGGACTGGAAGACAAGAAGAATATTCTGTAATATTTAAAGTGCTTTAGATAACAGAATCTATGCATGGGTCTTTGAAAAGTGAAACAGTTAATTTGGAGCCATATATCTCTGTTTTCCAATAGCTTTTCCCTTTTTCTTTTAATCTTCTTTTTTCTTCTTTGATGAGTGGGAAATGAGTGAACCAACCCAAACATTCATGTTTGCTCAGTCAACCCTGGGACTCCACGGGGACCCAAGAAAGGTTGATGATCAAGTAAGCTAATTCACTCACAAGGCGAGGGACACATGGGCCCTTGGATGGCATTTCAGCCATGTAATAGCTCGAAATAGAAAGAATTTGGATTCTGCACCTCAGATTATAGTGTGGAGGTGACTGCCTACCCCATCTGTGTGTGATGAATGAGAAAATATTATGAACAAGATAAAATGACAGATTATTTAGTTTTTACCTCTAGGAGACTCAAAAGAAAAAGAGGTAGGGAGACAAGAAGTTCAAATAGAGTAATTTCCCCACCTTTTCAGGAGTGGGGAGTTTTGGACACCATCAACTCCTCAGAACTCTGATGCTCAGGAGAGGCATGGCACATTCTCTTGTCCTTGCAGACAATGGTAAAGGGAAGGAACAATATTCAGAAAGGAGCATGATGTGGTAGTAAGAGGTCTATTGTCCTTATTGATACCAAACCTATCATAGGCACTCAATACATAAAGGAGGAAATGAAGAAGTGAATGATCACTTTGTCCACCCCTGTATCATAGCACATACCCTTACATGGTAAGGGGAGAGAAGAGTTATAACAGTCTGAGTAGGTGAGATAAGCTTTATAGAGATCATGTAACTTAAATTCATATTTGTGAATCTTATTTTAAGTTAGCTCACTGCAGACTCCATTTAATCCACAGGACCTGTTGTAACAGGAGAACTCATTTAAAAGCAAAATAAACACCTGATTATTCTGCCCTAAATTAAGTGGAAATGTGCAATTTTCTCTTGCTTTCTAATTATTATAATAGGATAATAGGCAGCCATAAGGATATAAATTGAAATCAGAGTTTTTTTCCCAAAAGCTTTACTTGGTATATCGAAATGAACAAGGAAGACATTTCAAAGCATGCCTGCTTGCTCCTGCCTGGTCTGAATTCAAAGCATCAGGGTGGTTGTTGATGGAGATACCTAACTCTCAGGTGTGCTGATAATACCCTTTTTTAGAATCAATTTTAGAGGGGTTTGTCCCCAGCTCAGTTTCAAAGGAAAGACCTTGGAATTTGGGACCATCTTGAGGTACTTTTATGACATGGAACAATTTATTAACTTTTGAAGCCTCAGTTCTTTTGTCTGGAAAATAGGGATAATCATACCCACATTTGAAAGAGTGGAGGTTCGTGTATTTCAAAATGTTGGGTATAGTGTGCAATTAATGCAAAATTCCTCCTGCTTCTAAACTTAAGGTCATAAACTTATGCTCGGAACAATGCCTGTGAGCTCTGTAAATCCTCAGGCATTAAATAAAGATTCAGCATAATGCTTTATTGAAGCACAAAAGTATGCTATTATATTTTACAAGAAACCTTAGCCTCCAGAGTGGAACTAAAAGGGTCAAGTCTCAGCTAACTGGAAAATAAAATCAAGTAGACCACCTCTTCTCAGAAAATACTGATTAAGATATTTTTGCAGATTTGACAAATGCCCATAAGATCAACCATAGGGAACAATTTGGTTCAGGAAAAGCGAAAGGTCCATAAATAATATTAAAGTTCTCTTATACTTAACCCTCTCCAATCCTGGAATGTACACTTCTTTTTAGAAAAAAAAGAAGTCAGTGTTTTAAGGGTTGAACTTGCAATGCAAATACATTGTTAGTAAAACATGAAAGATTTATATGATCTGAAGAGAAACTAGAGTATGCAAATACATTTTTAAATGGGAAGGCTGGGTGGAAAAGAATGTTAATTTAAAAAAAATTACTCAACCCTTTGTTTCTTTCCATAGAGACCTTACAATTGACTGGTTGGCTTAAAGACTAAAGAGTACAGGGAGATGCAGCACAGAAACTTGTAAGAAAACTTCTACTCCTTAAATACTAATTGAAAATGAAGAGTATTTCCTCAACTTTCTCTGTCCTCTAACTACCCCATCAGCTCACCTCTCACCAAGCCCTTAAATTCTTGCTCTAGACACGCTGGATGCTTTTTCCTCTCTTCTTTCATCCAGGTGCTTCTGCAGGTTCTGTTTACTTCTTTACCACGCTTCCACTTCTGTCTGGTGCATTTCTATTTGGTTTTTGTGACTAAGTTTGATCCCTGTCTTCTTCAGGTATCCTCTGACAGTCTCCAGACTGGGTTTTTGGCTGCTGCTTCTTTTTTTCTTTCTAAGCATCCTGTGCAAACTTCTATCATTCCAGTTACTGCACTGAAGGGTAATGATCTGTTCCCTTGTTTGTGTCCCCCTCCTAGAATGTAGCTGGCATATCATAATCATTTACAAAGTTCATTTGTTCTATAAATATTTATTAAGCATCTACTGTGCACCTAGATATAGGAGATAGAGCAGTCAAGGAGACTGCGATCCTGACTTTCTAAAGCTTGTATTTCAGTAGGGGTATACATAGACACTAAGTAAATGGTGAAAAATACGAGGAAAAAAAATAAAATTGGTAAGAAGGAAAGGAAGTATGTTTGTGTATGTGCTGTAGCTAATCTAGCTACAAACTTCTACATAACCTTAGGATTTTGACATGAATGGCATTAAACCTAAAAATTAATTTGGGAGAAAGCTGTTACATTTGTAATTTTAGGACATAATGTTGTTATAGCCCCACACTGGAGATACATTTATTAAAATCTTCTCAATAATTATTTATAGTTTATTTATCTAGGTTGTACATACTACATGTTGGGGTTACTTAGGTGTTTTATGAGTTTGTTTTTGTTACTATTGGGAATGGAGTCATTTCCCATTATATCTTTTATCTGCCATTGTTGTATATAATTAGTTTGTGGCCATTACTTAAATAATCTATCTTGTTAATTGCAACAGTTTTTCATTTGGTTCTTTTGGATTTTCTAAGTATTTAATCAGGTCACCTGAAAATAACATTGATTTTATCTTCCTTCAATAGTTAGACTTTATATTTCTTTCATATCTTTTGAACTGTTTAGAACTTCCAGGATGACATTAAAAAATAATGATTGCTTGGGTCTTCTTCACCTTGTTACTGATTTTAGTGGCAATGTTTCTTCTTTTGCCATTAAGTATGAGATTGACTATTCTTTTTTTTTAAACAATCATTTAATATATGCATTAATTATTGAGATTCTTTCTATATAAAGCTTCTGCTGCTGCTGTTTACATGCTAAGTTGTATCTGACTCTTTGCAACCCCATGGACTGTAGTCTGCCAGGCTGCTCTGTCCATGGGATTTCCCAGGCAAAAATACTAGAGTGGGTTGCCATTTCCTCCTCCAGGGGATCTTCCTGACCTAGGGATCAAACCTGTGTTTCCTGCTTGGTAACGGATTCTTCACCACTGAGCCATCTGAGAAGGCCTGATATTTACTATTCTTTGAGATTATTTTCTAGTCTCATTATACATAATACATTGTGTTTGTGAGAGGTCAATATTATTTAGTAAACTTACTATTATTAATTATATTTATTTAAATTCTCCATATTATTATTTCTGGCTTGTCTGATTGAACTAGAAAAAGTGGATATATCTGGGTTAAGATTACAGATACAAATTGTGTTATTGTCACTTTCTTCTTAATTTTTTGAGCATTTTTGCTTTATATCATTTGATATTAGGATAATTGTTGCATAAAGAGATTAATTACTACTATAGATTCATTGCACTATTTTCCAGCTTGTAAACATGAACAGGTAATCTATTTTTCCCTTGAAGCCTACTTTTCCAGAAATTAATACCACTTCTCCTATTTTTACTTTCATTGTATTTAATGACTCTTTGATTTTCCTTTTATTTTTATTTTCTTTAAACTTTTTACTTTGCATTGGGCTTCCCAGGTGGTGCAGTGGTAAAGAATCCACCTGTCAATGCAGGAGATGCAAGAGGCATGGGTTTGGGAAGATCCCTTGGAGGAGGAAATGGAAACCCACTCCAGTATTCTTGCCTGGAGAATTCCGTGGACAAAGGAGCCTGGCAGGCTATAGTCTATGGGGTCATAAAGAGTCGAACATGACTGAAGTAACTTAGCATGCTCTCATAGCTGATTAATAATGTTGTGAGTGTTGCAGGTGAATAGCGAAGAGACTCAGTCATACATGTTCCTTTTATATTAACACGGGCATTTTTGTCTTAGGTGTGTCTCTTAGAGGCAGTGGATACTTGAATTTAACTTTTTTACTCCAATCTGAGAATCTTTATTTTCTAATAGTTGGATTTAACCACATATATTTATTGTTGTACAGATGGCTTGGCTAACTTCTGTCATTCTTCTCTACAGAATTTATTTTCTTTTTGATTTTTTGCTATTTCTTTTGCTTTGGAGGCTTGAAAATATGGACTGTTGTGGCTACCTTTTGTTTCCTTAGTCATTGGGAAGACATCTGTTCTCTTTTCAACCTAAATTTTAATTTCCAGAAGCCCAACTTTGGTTTATATTTTTTAAATTATGAGTCAACAATTTGAATTCTAAACAGAATTTAGAATTTCTTCTATGTGAGATCAGGCATTTAGTAAATTTTTATTCCTCTCCCACCTGATTTTATAAACTTTTCCCCATCTTGAATAGCAGGTGAGCCAGGTGGGGCTTTCTTATTGATCTTTTCTTGGAATGTAGTAACCTTGGATCAGTCTATAAATGTTTCTAGTTCAGAAGGCTGTTTTTCTTTTCTTTTCTTTTTTCTGTTGTGTCTTTGATTACTGCTTTCTGTCCAATTGCTTTCTTTTCTTTGATAATACCTTTGTAATCTTTGACTTGGGTCTTCAGTCTCTGGGATAGGTATCATTCTCTGCCATGAGTTTTACATTTTGCGTGATTTCTGTACATCTGGGAAAGTTATTCAGAGTTTGACTTTGAAATTACAGGATCAGTTTTCACAATATTAATTCTGCCTTGCTGCAGACTTAACACTGCTAACTTTCTTAAATTCCTACATGATTTTGTCAATCTCTTTTAAAATTGTATCCTCCAATTCTTTTTCATCACATATTTTCTTTATGACTTTCTACTGTAGTCTTAGAGAGCAGATATTCCATTTTTTTGTCTGTTTTTATCCTTTATAGTTTTCATTTTTTTTTTTTCTTCTTAGACTCCCTTTGCTCTTACCCTGCAGTATGTAATATTTTCTATTTTGTATGTTTTTCTTTTTTTAAAACAATTTATCTATCTTCAAATAGGAAGAGGCCTAGCTGGATCTGTTTTTTTCTTACATATATGGTACACGTATTGCTCAAGGCACACCATTTGCTCTCCAATTGGATTCTGCTGAAGTCCTCCTCCCAGGTCTGTATTGGTATGTCAGATTGATGTCTTGGCCTTACTTCCAGTGTATTAGCTTCCTTCTGCTATTTTGCTGATCTGTGATAAGAATTTCATCTTATCCCAATGACTGACTCCCTAATATTCAGAACAGATGAAAGATGTAAAACTATAATTCCCAGCATGCAAGGACACTTCAGCTTTCTTCATTCCTTTCCTTGTCTTTTAGGTTTTACTAATGGGACCACACTTCCAAGGATGCACTGTATCACTGCCAGCTTCCCTGCTACCCCTACTCAATTATTTTGCAGTAGTTACAGTATCTCAATCAGTATAGAAATATCAATGGCAAAAAAGGAACAGTTATCTCCATGCGTTGTATAATTCAGGTTTCTGAATGAGTAGAAAGAAGTGTGCAAAGTGACAAAAGATCTTCCCATCTATTGTTATGTGCTTGTGGGACTTTTATTTTTGATGCAAGCAGTCAGGAGTCACTAATTGTATGTTTCTATTCAACATCATAGATGTGTGGTTAGTGGAACTTCCTACCAGAAATACCAGTGGGAAATTTCTGAGTACCAGTTGTCAGTACTTTTTAAGAAGTCTTGCCATTCTTTCTTATCTTAGGTATTGAACATTGGCAAGGATTGCATTAGGGACTCCTAGATAGAAGCCTTTTAAAACCAGAAATTTCCAGTTCTTTTCAATGACTCACCACCAAGAGGGTACTTAAAGGGGCTTAATTATCAGACTTTCCAGAAGGCCTTTAGTGCTGCAACCTTGAAGCCTGGATCTCAGTGCCAGCTTTGTGGTTATTATTCCCCACATAGAAAAATACTAAATAAGATTAACAGTCAATGCAAAGTTTAAATAGCAAACACTAGTGTAACAGCACATTAAATTAGATAGTATATCCAGGTGGTTAAGAACATGAGTTTTGGACTAGAATTCAAATCCCAGATCACTTACTGACTTTTGGAATTAAATTTAGGTAACTCCAATACTTTGGCCACCTGATGCGAAGAACTGACTCATTTGAAAAGACCCTGATGTTGGGAAAGATTGAAGGTGGGAGGAGAAGGGGTCACAGAGGATGAGATGGTTGGATGGCATCACTGACTCAATGGACATGAGTTTGAGTAAACTCTGGGAGTTGGTGATGGACAGGGAGGCCTGGCATGCTGCAGTCCATGGTGTCACAAAGAGTCAGACATGACTGAGTGACTGAACTGAACTGAAGTTACTTAACACCTCAGTTTATAATCTGTAAACTGGGAATATTACATAGGGCTAGGCAAGTAAAGTAGTTGGTAGAGGGCCTGGCACTGGGATGTACTCAATAACATGTTATCGATAATTATTATTTTTATATTAACCTTGACTATACTTTTATAATTTCCTAATACATTGTTTTTCTTGAATAAAGAGACAGTTACTGTTTTTTTTTTTCCCCACTGTTCCCTATTGTAATAGATAAAACTTGTGAGTTAATCATACACAGACCACGGTTCTCTCTCCCAAGGGAATAAGAGGTCACTGATATTCCACAGAAACTGTTGCATAAAGGTTGTTACACTGAATTGAACATGTGACCGTTTTAAGTGTGGAAAGCATGCTTGTAACTCAGCATGAATTTAAGTGACATCATTTAAGATATCTCACTAAATATCTTGGGAAATGGAATTGTATCTTGAGAAAGGGAGCACATTTGCTAGCATGAAATTTTATCACAAAATGTGTGATGTCCACAGCATGGGATGAGGCTATTGTTAGCAGGATGTTCTTTCATATATTCTCTGTTTCCGAGGTGTCTAAGCCACATGGTCCTTGTGTTGCCCAAACTGAGTTGCTAGGGCAGATTACTCCAACAAAAATGATCACAATCTTAATGATGGTTGAATATGTGTATTATGTGTATAACATGTGTCCAGGCATGGTTCTTGATGATTTATACAATTTATGTAAATTAATCCTTTTAGCAATCCATGATACAGGTATTGTGTTTGTCCCACTTTTCAGAAATGAATAGATTAGGCAATATACCTGAGGTCACACTGATGGAAAGTCGTGTAAGAGGGATTTGATACAGGCATTCTCACTCTACAAAGTATGTTCCTAAACTATATGGTCTCTAGAAGTCACCGTTGAGGAGGTGTGTTGAACCTCACTCTTAGAAGATTTAGAAAAAGCAATGAAAATTTTGGTTGAATGTGTTTATTTAGAACCCGTGTTTCTTAGATTTGTTAATAGCGGTGTCTTACATATCTTTTGCACTTCATAATTTTCAGAGAAACTTTTCCACCTGCTGACTTTTTTTATTTCCCAAAGAGCCCTGTGAACCATGTGAGAATGACATTATTATTCCAAAGATGATGAAGCTAACAACCAGAGAGGTTAAGAGGCTTTCTAAAGTCCATGTAGACTATTAGAGGAAGATTGAGAATTATTTATAATAATGATAATAATAATAAACCATTTGCTAAATATTTACCATATGCCAAGCAGCATACTCATCACATCAATGGTATTATCTCATTTAACTCTCAACAATCAAAGATGGGCTTCCCAGATGGCACTAGTGGTAAAGAATCCACCTACCAATGCAGGAGACTTAAGAGACCCAGGTTTAATCCCTGGGTGGGGAAGATCCTTGGGAGGAAGACACAGCAACCCACTTCAGTGTTCTTGCCTGGAGAATCCCATGGACAGAGGAGCCTGGTGGGCTACAGTCCACATGTTTGCACAGAGTCAGACAGGACTGAAGTGACTTAGCACAGATGCACACAATCAAAGATGTGAAATCACGTGGCCAAGTTTCACTTGTAAGACATGACAAAGCCAGGAATCAAGCCCAGGCTGAGGCTCTCAACTCTTGTCTCCATTTCTTTGATGAGTTTTCTTTAAAGGACATGTTAGTTGCTCAGTTGTGCTCGACTCTTTGTGACCTCATAGGCTGTGTAGCCTGCCAGGCTCTTCTGTCCATGGAATTCTCCAAGAATACTGGAGTGGGTTGTCACATTCCCTTCTCCAAGGGATTTTCCCAACTCAGGAATCTCCTGCATTGCTAGCAGACTCTTTACCATTTGAGCCATCAGGGAAGCCAAAGGACATTATATCTACTTTAAAACACCTATGGTGGTGGTTTAGTCGCTAAGTCGTGTCCGACTCGTACGACCCCACGCACTCTAGCCCGCCAGGCTCCTCTGTCCAAGGGGATTCTCCAGGCAAGAATACTGAAGTGGGTTGCCATTTCCTTCTCCAGGGTTAAACACCTATCTGTATGTGTAAAATATTAATTATGATAATAATAATTAAGACTCTCTCAGTGCTTGCGATCTTAGGCACTGCACCATCCATTTGCTCACTGAATGAAGTTTTGACTTACTACCTACTGTGTGCCTGGCACTGTTCTGAGTGCAAGAATACATACATGAACAAAGCATTATTCTTCATGGAGCTTATAGTCTTTGGGGAGAAACAGAAAGTAATAAAATAATCACCTACATTTATGACTATAAGCAGTACTAAGTGCCCTGCTGGAAAGTCTAGGGTGCTCTGAGAATCCATCAGGAGTGAGCTCTGATACGATCTGGGGACAGGGAAGGCTTCCTGAAATAGCCATGTGCGTATTGAGGACAGTAGGTGTGGAAATGTTAACCACAAGAGAATACGTTCTAGAGAAAAGAGAAGGTTACTTATAGGATGTGACATTTTGGGCATTTCAAGGAACTAAAAGTAAGTTAACTAACTAGCTGGAGTATGTTCAGAGAGAAGAATGGCCCCAGACAAGCTTGGAAAGGCAACCCCATGCAGGCCTTTTTAAGGACTTAATCTAAAAGAAAGTGTAATCCATTGAAATCACAGATTACTGGTGTTTGAAAAGATCCTTTAGCCTTAAGTGTTAAGAATAAATTGCGGGGGGCAAACATGCATGTAATGAGACCAGTGAGGAGGCTACTGCGGCAATACCGGCTAGACATGACGGTAGCTTAGACTGCAGGGGGGTGATGGAGATGAATTTGGGAGCTGTTTAGGAGGTAAATTCAATGAGATTAATTTTAAGTTAGGTACATGGAATAAGCAAGAGGAAGGTGTTAGAACGCCTCCCAGGTTTCTGGCTTGTGCAATATGCCTTGTTTCATTTAAACCTCACGTCAGCACTATGGTGATTATTATATTTTCAGGTTTCAGGAACTTGATTCAAAATTTTTCTGTCACTGTCCACAGTCATACCGTCCATCCAAAGCAAGGCCAAGATTCACTCAGGTCCACCTGAATCTGAAATCTGTATTCCTGATTGCTATGCTACACTGGGGGATGGGAAGAACCACAGGACCCATTATAGGAAAGGATATCTTAAAAATAGCAGCCAAGTATGGAAGTTAATGAATAAATGGACATCACTCAACTTTGAAAACATGCACATCCTCAGAGTCCAAGGTCCTATGATGTCCATGCATGTTTGCAGCTGGTGCTACTTCTGTTTCATGAGATTAAGGAAACAGGATTAATATTGTTAGGGAGTATGATTTTGTTAAATATCATTTTTATAAATAAAAATATATGCTCATCATAGAGAAATAAAAAAAATACAGACAAGCAGAGAGAAAAACAATGAAAATCTCTTGTAATCCTCAGAGGGGGTGGAAGACACTTGTTTGCTTTTAATTACACAATACCATACACCATGACTATGATACCATGGGTATTTAGTGGAAAGATCACTAGAGACCCCAGATCTTGACCCACTGTTTTGTGATTTTGACTTCAGGGGGAGCTTTAGAGTCTGGGACTTCCCCTTGTCCTTCATGAAATGGAGTGAAACTTTGTCCCCATTTACTTATCATAGTCTTTTTCTTTTGAGATGGGGTCACAGTGTGGCAGTGTTGGGTATCTTGGTGTTACTATGGTGTAGAGTGAAAGACACAGCTTGAGAATTTCTCCAACTACTTCACTAGCTTCTTTACCTCTACCCGGTTTCCTCATTGGTGGAGGGGAGATAACGATACTGGTGTCACAGAAAGGGTTTTAAAACATATATACTGGAGTAAAGTCACTTTACAATATTGTGTTAGTTTCTACTGGACAGCGGAGTGTATCAGCTATATGTATACATGCTGCTGCTGCTAAGTCGCTCAGTCGTGTCTGACTCTTCGCGACCCCATGGCCTGCAGCCCATCAGGCTCCTCCATCCATGGGATTTTCCAGGCAAGAGTACTGGAGTGGTTTGCCATTGCCTTCTCCGATATGTATACACATATCCCCTCTTTTTTGGATTTCCTTCCCATTTAGGCCACCACAGAGCAATAAGTAGAGTGTGTTATACTCTAGATTCTCATAGCTTTTTGTGCTCAGTTTCTCCATCGTGTCGACTCTTTGCGGCACCATGAACCGTAGCCTGCCAGGCTCCTCAGTCCATTTAATTTTCCAGACAAGAATTCTGGGGTGGCTTACCATTTCCTACTCCAGGGGATCTTCCCAACCCAGGGCTGGAACCCGAGTCTCTTGCGTCTCCTGTTTTGGCAGGTGGGTTCTTTACCACTAATGCAACCTGGGAATTTCTCATTACCTATTTTTTTTCCCATTATTTTTATTAGTTGGAGGCTAATTATTTTACAATATTGTAGTGGTTTTTTTCCATGCATTGACATGAATCAGCCATGGATTTACATGTGTTCCCCATCCCGATCCCCCCTCCCACCTCCCTCTCCATCCCATCCCTCTGGGTCTTCCCAGTGCACCAGCCCTGAGCACTTGTCTCATGCATCCAACCTGGGCTGGTGATCTGTTTCACCCTTGATAGTATACTTGTTTCAATGCTGTTCTCTCTGAACATCCCACCCTCGCCTTCTCCCGCAGAGTCTAAAAGTCTGTTCTGTACATCTGTGTCTCTTTTTCTGCTTTGGATATAGGGTTATCGTTACCTATTTTATACACAGTAGTGTGTATATGTCAACCCCAGTCTCCCAGTTCACCCTTCCCCCTTGGTTTCCAGACATTTGTCCTCCACGCCTGTGTCTCTGTTTCCAGGTTTTGAGGATTAGCTCACACTTGTGCAGTGTGCTTGCCGGGTCCAGTGCCCATGCAGAGCAAGCAGTGAGCACACAGCAGTGAAAACTCCCCACAAAAGCACGGCCAGGCAACAGTGCTGAATGACCTCTTGCACTCACGGAGGTGGAAGCAGAGTCAGGGAAGGCCATCTAGTTCTGATTGCCCTCACTTCTCCAACTGCTGACTGAGCAGCACAGAACCACTTTCTTGGGGGGTACTTGGCACAGGCTTTTTACCTCTGTGACTGTAGATAAAAGGAACACTGAGACCTAGACTCCATTCTAATGGAGCAAGTAACATAGTGGAGCAGGACAGTAAACAGAATAACACCAACACAATTTCCTCAGAGTCTTAATACTATGAGCAATGGGCTGTGGGGCCAGGAGGCAGTGGGGAAGTGACTCATTTTGCCTCTGGGGAACCTGGGGAGGCTTCATTCATCCTGGACCTTCAGGAGGGTAGAATTTGCTGGGTAGAGAGAAAGGCATGAGTACCCCGCTGTGTGCCACTGAAGTATCCTTTTCTAGAACGCTCCACAAAAGCCTAGGGGTACTAAGGCCACTTTGAGAAACCTGGGGCTAGAGTAAAGGGAATTGGGGTGGGAAGATGAGGTTCAGCAAGCGTGTCTGGTGCTACCACCAAGCTCCCATCTCTGCATGCTTTCCACATCCTCCCATATCTCCTCACTCCCCTTTCTGCTGATAGCCTTTCCTGCTTGAGGGCCCCACCCCCTATTTTGGATACTTACCAAAAGGCAGAAGGGGTCTCTGACCCCCTTCTCCCACTCACAAAAGCCTGCCAGGGGAAAAGCATCAGATGTGAACGGCTGAACCTGCAGTGTAGTTTATGCAGTTTACGTTGCTATGATCTTTCCCCCAGGGGTATTTGCCTTTAAGTTCCTCGCTTTTTGTGGAGTGAAACACTTTGATGCTGGAATCCCACTCTATCTTCTGATCCACGGTCTGCACTCAATTGTTTTAGGCCCCCGGGATAGCAGATGAGTTTTGTATAGTGAATGTGGTGTTGTTTTCACTGTTGTTTAGTGGTAAGTAGGTGTCACTCTCCAGTTTCTCATAGATCCCACTGTTCGTACCAGTTTATTGCATCCTCATTGTGGCTGACCTGGTCTGAAAATATTTGTGTATGTGGCCCCCTGCAAGAAGCTTTCTCATTCCTCGAGTTTTCAATGGAGAAATTACATCAACACCTCCTGTAGTAATTCCCCTTTTGTTCTTTTCTTTCTTAGGCAGTTCTACAGATAATACTCCACCAACTTGTACCCAGTGTTGGGTAATGGATTACAAGGGTTCTAGGAGTCCCCCTCATCACTAGGAGGGAGACCAGGCTTTAGCACATGTTACTAAGCCTTCATTCAACTGTTACTAAGTTGTTTCTCACATATGCAGAAAAATGAGAATCGAAGTTGATGCTTTTCTTAAAACACAACAAAACAATTTGTGATGATTTTAATTGATTCTTAAATGAACGGGTGAAATCAATTATTTAGCCCACAATGTTTAGTTTTTCAACATGTGAGGGAGCTTATCAAACCCAGCTGCTAAGGCATTTCATCAGCAGGACGAGAGTCGTGCATCTCTGGGGCGGGGAGGGGAGAGGGTGGCTGATGACAATTTAGTGGTTGGGGAGGCAGATGGGACCATCCTGGGAAGAGCATGCTCAGACAATATATGGGTATAGACTTTGTTGACACCTAGGTCATGTGGGGAGATGGTGCATGCAATGTGGTACCTACTGAGGTGAGAAGGGTCAGCTGCATTAATTGAATGTCTGATTCAGTTCACAAGCATGAAATCCCCGCTACAAGCACTGCCCCCTGCTCCCTGATCTGTGGCACTGTGATCTGGTGGAGGACTGCTTTGCCCAGCATACATCCCCACCTCTAACCTGGTCATTATTCCCAATTATCATCCATTTCAAACAGCCAGGGATAGCATGTATGCATCAAAGATCACAAAAGAAATTTGGATTATGAAGAATAGAAAAATCTGTCCAACATGTGGCACCATTAAAGAGTTCTGGCTGAGACATATTTCTTATGGTCAGCAGTTGTCTGGAAAATAGATGTTTACTTATAGGGAGTATATTAAGATCTTTGCCATTAGGCAGTATATATCCTGCATTGTATTTTCTCTTACAGAAAAGTATGGTGGAATAAACCTTTAATTGGTGATTCATGGGGCAAGGGAAAATATTAAACAGCAATACTGTTCTATGTTGGTATTTCAGCATATTAGAGGGAAAGAGAAGCTCCAAGAACCTGTCTTTGGAAGGATGTTTTTTTTAAAATGGTATGCTCCACTTAAAACTACAAGTGGGCGGGGGTGAAAAAAAAAAACAACTACAAGTGAAATATTTGCTAAATATAAATTACATTTCTTAGAGAAAAAAATGTCCCTAATATTCAGCAAGAACTTAAACACTCTGGGTTTTCCCTGAGCCATCTATCTTCTGATGAAAATTTTTATTTTAATAAGACGGGGTAATTCTTTGCATTAGACTCTCTCATGTCTCTTATGAGTTTGTCAGTTGGTGACAAGTTTCTGTCACATAGAAACATTTTTTTTTGTACAACTCTTCCAGAACAGGGACTGGGCATCATGAGACCAGTGTCCTGTCTTGCTTTTTAACACATTGTAATTTCTGTGTCTCCATTTTCTTAGCAAACAGACTTGTGCCCCCACAATACCATTATACAAATGGATGCATAATCCTAATCCTACAAAGTTCTGTAACATCTTCTAGTGCTGAAAGAATCAACTTTCTCATGACAAGTTTGATCCAAGATGAAGCCAGTGGGCATGTGGTCTGAGCAGCTCATTCTAGGTGTGTGGCCATCCTTGGGCAGTGTTCCTCCTTTCCTAAGTCTTGGTTCCTTTCTATGTAAAGTGAGGCACTACCACCTCATATTTATGATGAGGATTAAATGAAAAAAATATATATATACCTGAAGCACCTAGGAGAGATTCTAGTAGACAGTTTGCATTCAATAAATGCTAGCTGTTAGGATGAAATTTTCAGTTAGGTGAGAGAGGTTGGCATCTGAGAACATTTAAAGCTTAAATGATGGCATCTGACAGAAGCAGCGGGTTGACTTCCTAGCCCCCTCTGTCCCAGGCTCTCAGTCAGGGCTCAGCACATATTTGGGGAATGAATGAAAGACCACCAAAATAAGCTCCTGAGTTTTAACCCCCACACCTACCAGTGTAACTGACCAATTCATTTTGCTAGATCACATAGTCCACATTTTTTTCCATCTATTTTGCTCAGTAGAATGCACCATTTCAATTAGAAGCAGGAAAAACTGTTAGATATTATTCTGGAGCTCTCTTAAGCCACATCCACAAATATTTATTGAGGACAAGACTGGTGAGCAGAGTGGAGTCAGGAAAAAGAATTCTCAGCATGGTTTCTAGAACATAGCTCTGCAAATATATATGATATGGTAAAAATCGAGGGC
Source organism: Dama dama (assembly GCF_033118175.1). Lineage (NCBI taxonomy): Eukaryota > Metazoa > Chordata > Mammalia > Artiodactyla > Cervidae > Dama > Dama dama. Next base: position 82,168,870 of record NC_083700.1, read on the forward strand.
GGTGGTTTATTTTTTATTTATTTTCAAATTTAAACGATCTAATGGCATGAGATGAACCCTAACCTACTTGCACTGGTTTGTTACTTAATTCCCTGCCAAACACTCACTCCACAGTATAAGATCACCTGAAACGTTCAGACCTGCTATCCCAGTAAGAGAGAGTCCTTCCTCAGCTGGTGCCAAGGGGATCTCAAGAGGTCTTGGGAAGCCTCTTAGATGAACCCTCTCACCATCCCTACTCACTCATCATATGGGTATTGGGATTTTGGAGCAGAACTATGGAGAGATGAACTGCATAAGGGACCACCAACTACTTTTCACTTCTCAAATAGTGCATCTTGCTTTCTCCTTTGTAGTATCTCCTTATTTGCTTGGTTTCACAGAACTGTTTTAATAAGAAAGTTTTGAGAATATCCTGGGATTACAGTCTTTGAATGAACTTTCATACCACTAGTATAAGCCCCTTTGGTTTAAAACTGTTCCTCTTAAAAGCATCTACTTATAACTACCAGCTGCTGACTCTTTTCTCTCATGCTTATGAATGCATACACAGACACAGATAGTGTGCACATGTACATACACACACATATGTGCATACACACTCCCTCAGAGACACTGTATATATGTAAACATCCAGAAGGAACAATGCATTGTAAAAATTGTCCTGTTGAGTTTGTAATCCAGTGTGAATTACTGAGTGCTGATAAGTAAAGGAAGTTCAACCAGACAGTTTAATCCTCCAATTTCCTGTCTTCTAATCAGCCCCTGATTCTTTTGGTTTTAAATTAGAAACATTCCTGACAATATTCGGGACAGGTGAAGGAAAATCAACTAGAAAATAAGTAAGGACAAAGCACTTATTTTACTGTTTAAAGTTCACAGGAGAAATATGAGTGTAATAACAGGAAATAAAGATTTTTAAAAAGATAGTAGAAGTACATAGGCTAACTTAAGTAACCAATCACATTTCTGGATGAAGTACATTTGGATCATAATTTGATTTAAAGAAAAAAATAGGAACATAGCTTAATGTATCTGTTTCTAAGTATAGTAAACGGTACTTTGAAAAATGTGTAAGGCTAACCAAAAAGAAAATGATAAGGATAATTTCTTAGTGTATGTGGGAGAAAAATATTCTACTTCATTCAATTGATTTTTGTTAATACTGTGAGAAAATAGTTTTGGGGGTGTACAAAGACCTTTGAAATTAATGCATTTTCTTAGGTTAATTAATAGAGTTGCACATCTTTATAATGATCGATAAAAATAAGGCAACTGTATATTTAAAAACAAGTTCACATGGAGTGTGTAAATGACTGAAATAAATGTGTGTAGATCTGTTTATCATGAGCACTTTCTTTTGATAAAATACTGGATGCTGAGCATATGAGATTTATTATTTTTGAAATTCCCTGATTTTAATTCTTTTCATTTTATGGCTATTGTAGTGAATTCTAAGTTATTTTACTCATCATCATGAAAGAGCCACAGCAGATGCGCAGAAAAATTTTCATTAAGCAATATCTTCTTAGGAATATGAAAGCCAATATCTAACAAAAGTTGTTTCACTGAGAAATAACAGTTCAAAAATTGAAACAATAAATATAACATAAGATGTGAAACTAAGCAAATAACAACAAAAGGTTTGCATGAAATATGAGTTTTTGTGTCTGCAGCGGTTAGGACTGCCAATCATTTGAGAAGTAGGCTGGAGTTGAGAGGTTTTTAAATTGTTGAGCACAGAAAGACAGTATTTCATAGAAGTACCTTGTTAATTTATCTATACCTATCTGTCTATATATGCATAAATGTATATTTTTAAAGGCATTTACATTATAAGACATAGCATATCCTTCCTGCCCAAGCATTTTCATGGCACACAAAATCTGAGATGTAAAAATTTGGATAGTTCTTGACTGAAAAATTGTATGGCAATTTCTAAAGAGAATACTTCCAAAATAAGTGCTTGGGAGCCTAGGATGGGATGATGGAGATGCAGGATGCTTTAACAGCCTTCATTTAATAGTCACTGTGAGTTTTAAAATTTGATCACAGAAGCAAGACAAATTTGTAGTTCACATAAAAATAATCCTATAGTACCTTGTTATCAGCTAATCATTAGGAAGAGGAGAAGGTTTATTCTGCCTTTACTTTAATGCCAAGTAGGTAGAATGAAGGTAACTCCACTGGTTAGAATTGAAGCATATATTTTGTATATTTTGAAGCATATACAGACATTCAAGGCATTTCCATATCATTTGGAGTGAAGGAAAATTTCACAAGGGTTTTCCGGAGTTTTATGCCGGAAGGTTTCAAATAGAGATGTCACAACATAGCTAGATTAAGTTGATACGTAATATCTATTTCTTGATTTGCATGATTAAAGCATTAGAGAAGTGGCTCAGATATCAAAAGATTTCTCATAAGTGGGAGCGCCAAAGGTAATTACTGTTAAAATGTACATGCTTGAACCCAGGTCGCTTGTTAACTTCTAAGTTGTTTACAACTTCTTGGGTTGGAATAAAAGTTATCATTTGACTTTTGCATATCAAGACCCGTTTCTTATTACATTTTGATAACGAAAGTGTAGTTAGCATTTCTTATACCCTACGTCCTTCAAGACAGCATTAGCTTCAGCCAAAAAAAAAAAAAAAAGTGATAGAAGACAGAGAAGGCACTTCTCAGTATTTCTCATTTTAAAACACTTGTTTCTCAGACGAAAGTAGCTTTATATAGACAAAGCTAAAATTTGTACTTCAGAAAGCCCCTGATTAATTTAGTCAACTGCTCTCCAATTAGTTATCAAAAAGTGAAGTTAAAACCCTACTGTAAGCCAGCGTACATTAGGAGAGGGGGTGGGGATGGAGAGGGAGAGAGAGGAAAGATGAGAGAGGTTGTTACTCTCAGTCTTTGATTAACTGGTTTCTTTCATTCTAGTAGGGTCTTTATTACTTAGAAAAATAAAAATGATCCGGGGCTCTCTCTCCATTCTCACCCCCCAAATTTGGAGTAGGTAATGGATGTCTACAACCTGGTCCAACATATGCCCCCAAACTAAAACAAACAAACTCATTTGCCATACAAATTGTTTACGATTCATTAAAAAGCAAAATTGCATATCCCGGTGCTGGCAGCTGAGGCCGAGCCTCCACGGGCGGAGGGGGCATTCACTGAGTTGCCTTTGTATGCTGGGCGGACCAAGCCGGAGGTTCCCACTATGCAGCCCGGAGTCCGTGCAGCCAGATGACGCATGAGGTAATTTTAAAGCTTTATTTGCCTTTAGTGCGAAACTCGGATCTTGTACTGTTCTTTGGCTAAAGAAGCATATCAGCTAGGGGCATGTCTAAAAATTTCTTTTTTTTTTTTTTTTTTTTTTTTTGAGTTGGGAAAAATTGTTTGGGGTGACGAGGGGGTGTGGAGGGAGAGGAAGTGAATGCTATTCAAGGAAAGATAAGAGCTAAGAGAAAATGCAAAATTTGTTTTAATTTTAATTAATCCTCACCCTCCCGACACCCAAGTCCTCAATTTCCCATCAGTAATGGGAAGTTTACATTAGAGTTATTTGGGATAGGCAGATCTAAAACGCTGTGGTCTGTGGTCACCTTTGAGGGAAATAAAAATCGATTTATTCTCTATGGTAGCTTCTACAACTTCTTTAAAGAGCACTCTGATTTCTCATTCCTTTTCAAAGCAAAGATCTAGAAGGACTGAAGTGGAGAAACTTCCTGTAGCATGCAGCCTAAACAGCAGCATGTGAGCTTACAGCATTGTTTATTTTTAGTCGACTGCATTGCTAAATGTTTCCACCACTTTTATATTTTATATTCCCGGCGGTAAAACATCTGTAAAATAATTTTAAATGAAAAGCAACTTCCAAGTAAACTTTACATAAAAGAAATGACAGTTTTCCGAGTTACAAAAAGAGGAGCATTTGGTGATCTTTGCAAGAAAGAAAAAAAAGATGACACAATTTGCCATAAAAAGTAACAGTCTATAAAATCTATGAACTCTTGAAATACAAGGAAGTAGAATGTCACCCAGAATATGACATCAGCGTGCAGTTTTTTTTTAAAACTTACAACTTAGCTTAGAAAATAATAGCTAAACCAATCAGTATGTTCATTTCTAGTGTTTAACAAGCTGTATAAGGCGAAAGCAATAGACAACATCACTGCATACAAGCAAACCTTGTTCTTGCTGGCAGAAACTCTTATGGGAAAACAAGTGCCCTGAATAAAAGTTCAGGATGGAAGTGAATAGCCTACTGCTAGTCTAATTAACCAAAAGCCACGAGTAACATTGTCCTGAAATCACTGGTAAAGTTTCTAAGGTCTAGTTAAGAAATTGCAAGTTCAAACACATATGGACACACATACCCACAACCACCTTTAACTCAAGAGTCCTTAGAATGCACACCCTGCTGCACCGCAAGAAGCAGCCGAATAGAATCCTGCAGAAGCTCACTTTTAATAGTCTCTCAGTCCTCAGAATTCCTAAAACATGCCAAAATGATACCACCACTGGTCCAGGAAGAGGAAAGGAGAACTCTTCCCGGAGAGCATACAATGAAACCAACTTGTCCCGTCTTGTAATTCCATTCGCCAGCCTCCTCCAACACCACTCTCTTCCTCTCTCTCTCCCTCTCATTTTTTTTCTTAAACTGATATCTATGTGAAATGAGCTGAAGTTCACGGTCCAGTTAGGAACGGATAATACATTCATTGTCCTGGCAGCAAACTTTTTTTTCACTCCCTGGAAGAATTCACGCTTGCCGCAAGAATAATAATTACGGAAAACTAGAAATGCGCTGCTAACGAATTAATCCTTAACGGACACCACCCTAACGAGGGCGGTAATGATTTGAGGACTTTCTTCGCATCGGACTTGCATCCCCTGTGACAATAAGCTATTGTGCATCCTCCCAACTTGTTCTACCTCCTTATAGATCCAGGATGTCAAAGGTTGTCTGGCCTGCTTGACCGTGACATGTGAGTTAACTCATTCTGGGGCTGCAGGGTGGAACTTTTACTAAAACTTTATTTGGACCCAGAATTTTGAAAAGATTGGGTGTGCGAGTCTTTCCCACTCAGCGCTAGGGCTCCTGAGAGACTGAAGACCTGCTTTGACATAAACAATCGGGGGAAAGTTAAATGAGGGCTGTGGGTCCCGGAAGGAAAACAGGGAGTGGGGACCCAGAGGTCTCCCACAGGTGACTTCAGGCCATCCAATTAATGGGGCGAACACCCGAACTCACGCAGGGTTAGCTTCTCCCAGCACCCAACATGTGTCCTCAAAAAATACCACAGTCAAGGAAAAACCACACACCCCAGAGTCCCTGAAAACAAAAGTAAAGAGGATGTAAAGCTAGAGAGAGGGACTAAAACCTGAGGGCCAGGATAAATATCTCTCTCTCTTGTTTTAAACCCCAAGGTCGACTTGGCTAAAATATCCACCTCTACCTTAAAACTTCTGATATTCTCTTAAAAAAAAAATGAAAACAAACAAACAAACAAAAAACCTGAAATGCAACGACTCCCAGACACTGTCCTGTGGAAAAGCAGGACAAGCCTTCCTGGGAACTCAAGTCTCAGAGTGGCAGAGAGAGGATGGCAGGAGGAAGCAGTGTGAGGCTGCCTCACTGAAGAGTGTGAAAAAAATCAAATGTGAATTTGATGAATGTGAGGTCTGGGACATTTTGTCAAAGAGGGAGGGAAAATAGAAAAGGGAAAAAAAAAAAAAAAAAAGCAGCCCCGGCTGCCAACTCACCATCCACCAAGTTCTGGCCGAGATGTCGTAGCAGAGCTGCCATTTGATGGAGCCGTCGGAAGCTTTCCCTGCCATTACGCTGTCAGCAAGCTTCATCTGATGCTAACTCACGGGAGATAAGACACCTAATTGAGAAAACATTTGCAGTGGCATGTGGGGCAACATGTAGTCCGGTCCATACCATATGGAATCATGGGTAAAAAAAAAAATCTCCTTGACAATGAACCAATCTCTCACAGACCCAGTGGCAAGGTGAAGTGGAGATGAAAACTCTTCTGCTCCTAGCACTGTCTTCTCTCTCCTTTTTAAAAAGCAAGAACCCACTGCCACACATCAAAGCGAGGCGGTTAAAATTAGGGCTTCATCACTCAAATGATTTTGGTCTGCAAGGTTTTTCCTTTCCTTCCAACAACCAATCCCCCCTCTTTTTTTTTTTTTTTTTTAAGGAGAATAAAGAGATTTAATAGGACAAAGGCAGGTAGTGGACTGCGGAGGGATCGCCACAGGCTATTAGCCTAAAATTTCTGCTTGACAGATGGAACTGCTTAGAGACTATCATGCGATGTTTTGGGCTTTTTTTTTTTTCCTTCTACACCCCCCCCCCTCCTTCTTCGACTTTAAGTCTGATTCAGTATCTGTTTTTCACAGCCACTTTTCTCAGGAACGTGAGCTGTGCATTTAAAAAAGTGTTCAGTTCAGTTTTCTTGTCTTACACATCTTGTTGGAAGCAAAGCAAAAAGTCTAAAACTAAATCTGTGGACAGCTGAACAGGTTTTCCAAGGAGTAAAAAAAAGTCTGGGGAAAAAATATTTTTTCTTACTTACCTTATTTTTAAAAATGATGCATCAGTTGATTTGGTTGTAAAGGAACAAAAACATGAGAGGACAACATTCAGGTTCCTTGCTTTTTGGTTCTGCTGGTGTTGTATTTACATGTGTATTTTTTTAGGAGGAAATACATTACTGATATTTCACAAGTTCTCATCTAGGTTAGGTACCATGTCTATCTTTGGGTATAACTTTTTTTAAACAAAAGTTAATTCTGGGATTTTCCATTGTTTATTAATAAAGTGATTCAGTTACTATCAACCCAGGTTAACACAATTCAGGCTAAACTTGACTGAGGACGTCCCTGTTAAGGGAAAATTGTATCTGATTTCCTTACTGTAACCAAGCCATCTTCTTCACAGGGATTTTTAGCCACACATCCTTTCTTTAGCAGGAAAAATAAACCACCACATGGACCTACCAATAAGAATAGCTGTAAAAATAATTTTTTAAAATTTAACTGAGACCTCCAAGACACTGCTGAATTTCAAGTCATTTGACTTTAGGACTAAGATCAGAGAAAGAAATAGAAAGGATGTCTTGGATTTGTTATATTTTATTCTTGCTAACTGTGTGAAATTAGGAACTGCAGAAATACCTTTATAAGAACCATGTACCAAACACATCCTGTTTTTTTCTTTTTCCCCCTAAATACAAATGATTTGCTCATCTCCAAGAAACTAGCAGTGATATTATAATTCTTTATACGCCAGGTCTCCTGTATAGGCACTCCAGAGCATGGGAGAATTTATCTCCGGTATTTTTCAGGGTAACTGAACTGTGATTATTTGAAAAGTTGTGCATTTACAGCCGAACTATCCAACAGATTTTTTTTCTAGTCACATTTTCAGCTGAATAATATTTAGATGAACTTATTCAGGACACAATATCAGTTCCAAAGAGGTGAAATTTTGGTGGCTTTTGTTTTCCTATTTCTGACCTCTTCCTTAGTTGGTGTTATTTTAACCACTTAGCATCAGCAAAATGGCTGCTTTGACAAACATAATTCCAGCAAAGCAAATTTTATCCAGTTGCACCTGAAATGTTTTAGCATTTAAAGCATGATCCACAGATTGCTTCTTACAGAACGAACCACAGATATAGTAAGTATGGCATTTTCCCCCTTTCTCATCCCTCATTTAATGGGATTTCTACAAATGAGTGTAGGAATTGATATTGAAAATGATTATCAAATATGGATATTGCCATCATTCTTAGAAGCATTATGTAGTCTTTATTATTTTGGTGTCACCTCTCTGTTGAGAAAGAGAGTCAGTAGCACAGGAAATGCTAAGTTACTTTAGGTGTCCACAAGCAAATGGACCTTGCCGGTCAAAACAGTTGTTGCCTTGTATAACTGCAACATCATTAAAATGACCTAGTCTTTCTTCAGCTTACCATTTGGAGAATGAAATAGGAAAAGAGTTGAAAATTCTGTATAAATGTAAAAATAGCATAAACCAGAAACAAAAAGAGAAAAAAGAAAAGATATGAGGTAGCATTCTGCCTTTGAATCAACCTCTATGTTCCATCTCATCCTTTCCAAATTGCCTCCAAGTTCCCTTACTTTAGAGTCTGCTCAGCCTTCTCCTAGAGCACAAAGGCACGAGGGTATTTTGGATTCGTGGGTCCAGGTTCGTGGGTACAATTTCTAAATTTGTCCTACAGCAGACTCTGAAGTTGAAGGTGTCTCTGATCTGAGTAGCTGCATTTCTGAGACTCAGAACACCCCATGTACACACATTATTTATGAATGAATGGGGCATAATGTAAACTGGAGTCCAGATTTCACTCTGTGAATGATGGAATACCCGGGAGGACTTTACAGGAGATGGCACAGTAGTTTTGAACAAAGAAATGAGAAATATTATTGGATAATAGTGTTTTAAATCCAAAACAATTAGGTGCATTTAACTTTATCATTATTCTCTAAAAGGCTGGTGGAAACTGTCCTTTCCCATATAGCAATCAATCTTTTCACAGTGTGGCCCGTTGTTAATCGCCTTAAAACAAGATTAAATAAAACATGTTAAATATTGCAATTATTGTGGGAAATAAAATTATTTGGTGAGCATAATGGGGAGCAATTCAAGCATTTAACATGATCCAGGAAATGCTACTCCAAACAATTGCATTTGCTTTATGCATTTTTCCCCTTTGATTGCTGACAGATGCCTTTTTGGAAACAAACATCTAAATGGTTTGCTTTCAGTCAGAAAAAAATTTAACAGAAAGTGGCTACATGTTTTGAATTTAACTCTTGTCATTTGAATACTTCTTCCCACTGCACGTGAATGAATCTGAGGCAAAAACAGTACTCTTGTCAAGAAATGAGCCCATCCGGATTGGAACTTTCTTACTTCCTTGGAACGTGTTTTCTAAGAAGTAGGAATCCCCTTAGCTATGAAGTCAGATGGTGGGTTAAACTGCTGGACATGGATGAGGAGTATGGCCTGAATGACTCTGGGGGAACATTAGAACAGGAATCGTTTTCTCACAACAAGAGCCACCCCCACCCCGCCCGGGGCAAAGTACAAGTCACTTTCCAGCCTCTTTCTGGCGGTCTGTGGCCAGTGCTATCCAAATCAGCTACCCACCTGCGTTGGTTGAATGGAAGAACCTGGAAGAACCGAGGGACTGGGGGATTCCTATCTGTGTGTTTACTGCAGTTCATTTGGGTAAAGACCTTGAAGACTTCACTACCAACAGGTGTGCAATACCAAGGCGAGTTTTTGGCTTTTGTTGTATGCTGCTAAAAGTCAATATGAAATGGAATATCAATGATTTTCAGAGGCTGGATAGCAGAGTCATTGGAAAGACAGTTTCTGAAGTCCAATTGCCCATATGCTGGCTTGGTTAGTTACTGTGTGACCACTCCCAGGTTACTTACCATCTCTGATTCTCTGAGTCCTAATCAGAAAAATGAAGATAGCAATTGTTATTAAATATATACAAATTTATAGATATTACATACAAATATATACATAAATACATACAAATATATACATATATATAAATATAAAGTTAGCAAAATATGCATAAAGTCAATAGTTCTTGATATGTAACAAGTTTTCAAGCAAAATTATTATTTTGTTATTGATGTTTTGTTACTATTATTCCTTTGTGGAGGGAAACCCCTTTCTGCTTCTGGTTTTGCCCTGTGAGACTGGATTAGGTCCCTTCACTCTGTGCCTCCATAAAAATCTGCGCCTTGCTCCAGTCAGCTCTTAGCACCCTTTTCTGGAACCATCTGCCTCCTAGTCAGCCTTCTCTCCTGAACCTTGAGATGCTTGAGGGCAGGGGCCGTGTCTTGTTTATCTCAGTGGCTATGAAGTCAAACTCTATGATGGACAAACAGTAGGGGCTCCCTAAATAGTGAGAGAAAGATAGGAAAAGGCACAGAACATTAGCTGATTTGAAATTTGCATTCATTTCATATTTTAAGAGCCTTTTCATTTACCTTGGTTTGAACTACTGCCCATTCTAGTATATCTGCCTTTAATAGTTAACACCCTTCTTCAAGACCCCAGTCTGCAGTGATGTCTAGCACCTTTGAATTCCTGTTGCCTTCCTAATCTGTATCATCCACTGGTACTCACAGAGACAGATTATACTCTTATTTGTCTTTAATGAACACAGGTCATTCATTTATTCATTCATTCACTCATTTAGTAGAAACTTTTGCAATGTTGGCAACTACCTTTTTTTTCGTTTTGAAGCTTTGTTTCTAGGGCTATTAGAAATTTGAAACTTAGGAGAAGAGCAACTTGATTTTGCGTGCAGTAGCTAACATTGAGTGCTTCCTTTTAGCTAGGCACCATTGTAAGATTTTTCTTTTCAGATAGGTCCTTGTGAGGTTGGATCTATTACTAGCCCTATTTTAAAAGCAAGAAAACAGGCTCTAAGAGTTGAAGCAACTTGTTTGGGGTCCTGGAGCTAGAGATGGAAGAAGTATTCAAGGGTAGGAATTATGACTCCAGAGCTTCGACCAGGCTGGTGCTGCCTCCAAACCATGAAATCACTCAGCACCTGCTAAGTGCTTGTTAAGGTACTTTCAGGTGTGATATCCCATTTAACCTTGACAGCAACCTAGAAGTTTGGTATTATTTTCAATTTTCAGGTCAAGATCCAAAAGGTAAGAACCTTGCCTAATGACACATATGAAGGTTTGAAGAGCTGAGACAGCCTGATACTTACTTGACAAGAAAGTCCATGCTTTTCCTGCTCTGGTTAGCTAGCTCTCAGAAGATTTTAAAAATTTCTTTTGTGTCACTGGTTGTTGGGCTTAGTGAAACAACCCTCCAAAATTTTGAAAATAATGAAATTAGAAATGTACCCTGTTGCTGAAACTGAAGTTCAGTTTAGGGCAATGGGTATCTAAGACTTGAGAAAAAAAAAAAGCTTGTATGAAAGAGAGATTATCTATAGACCAAGGTCTTTTCTAACTTTAATCAGGTGGAAAATCCTAAAATGATGTTCAGGACGTCACTGTCTAACACTGAAAATAAAAATGTCACTCACATGTAAGCTTTGGAACCAGAGGAAGAATCTACACAAAAGGATAGACAGTCTAGTTTTGCTGAAGCCTAGAGAAATGCCAAAGTCTCTGGTGGGAGATTTAGCCGTTTATGATGAAAGTATCAAAGTCTTTTGCACAGGTACTCATATTACTAGGCATGAGTGTGGGGACTTAAAAAAAAACCAAAATAAAACAGTGTCCCAAGTCACCTGGCATGGTTTTCTAGCCGTATGGCAGAAGCAAATGCAGCAAAGCTGAAAAGGGCAGAATTGAAGAAAATGCCAGGGGGTCCAGACAGCCCCATCCATTTTAATAATATGCCCAGAGATTGTCCAGACTTTTGATCTAGGATATGTATCTTTTTGCTCAAGAAAAATATTGATAATTTTTTTCAGCAGAAACTCACCCGCCCGTGCCCTGTGAAAAACTGGGTTTAGTGGCAGTTCTCGTTCTTCACTGCCATTTAGAAATTCTCTTTTATTTTCTCTGCATTTTCTGTCAACCAGCTGCCACCCAAGATTGGACTAAACCCTCTGCCCCCTGTTAAAAAGAAAAAAAAAAAAGGAAAGGAAAAACATGCATACAACACAACCCTCTAATAAGTATATTCACAACTTCTATGCAAGGCGCTTAAGAAAACTAAAAGGTTAATATATTCTAACTAGATGTTGGGTATAGAATGTCAGATCTGTCAAATTTCATTATAACTTGCTGCTCATTGGAAAAGATTTGATTTCTTTTGCCACTGTCCTACTATGTTCAAGTCGCAGTCTGCCAGCAGCAGCTCACTGAAGACCACAGGCTGGCAGTGAGCGGGCTCGAGTGGGAAACCAGCCGCAAGGACCATCTGTTTCCGATTTCTAGCTGAGCCAAGATGTGCAGTGAAGTGCATTCCATTCACCAGGCCAGCTTCTCCCCTGCTCAAGTTATTAGTGTTACAAGTGAAATTATCTTTTCCAAACAGCAGGGGAGCTATAATCCTTATGGAACAGGACTTTACAATACACACAAGCACTCACAGAACACACACCCACAGACACACACACACCATTCGGGCACCCTTTGTTCAAGTTATGTGGAAGGCTTCTTGTAAATTTAATTACAGCCTTCACGGGGTTTATAAAGTATGTTTTATTAAGCATGATAACCTCTGCGGCAGCAGCATATACATTGGCCTCATTTAGTCTAATTGAATGATCAAGTATCTTTAGGATGCTTTTTGTGGGCAAGGTTAAAAATGACAAGATGGATGCATTTAAACCATCTCAAAATGCAACAGCTTTCAGAAGCATAATGGCTTTTTAGTAAAAATCAATGGAAGCCCTCGCTTGGCTGGCCCAAGTGAGCCAGTCTCATGCAAGTAGACAGAGCGGAGACTAGTTAGCCAGCCATGGAATCCTCAAGTGGCCAAGTGACTGGTGTCCCCATGTAAGTTGGCAGACTGTAATAAGCTACATTTTTGTGAGTCGAGGTTGATCTTCTGTCTCAAGACTGATCATTTTTACAGAAATTCTAGGTAAAGAAGCAAGACTGATTGTGTGCTGGTATAATAATGATGCAAAAGAAGTCAGGAGGTCTTAATTAATTAATGTCATACCCATGAGTTTAGTAACAACAAATGCTTACCCCTGTGCTAGGTGCTCAGGATACAAATCAGAGAAATATGGGACCTGCCATCAAGGAGTCTCCCAGCTCTTGTGGAGGAGCAATGCAGCAGGCACCTCTGTTACAGCGCAGTGAAACTTTGGTGGGTTCTAGCCTTCATTCTTCCACATTCTCCGTGCATGACCCTGGTTTGTAGTGCGTTCTCTATAGGCTTCATCTGTAACAGAGAGAGGGCAATGGCTTACTTTCAGGTAATATTGCTGGAATGAAATTAACTATGTAAAAAGATGAAAGGCAGTGAAAGGAACTTAGCAGGTACTCTATGTCCGTTAGTTTCCATTCCTTTCTAGTCATCCCCTGAATACATGACAATCTCCTGCATTGAAGAGTGAACTTCCAGCAGGTTTCTCCTTTGTGGCTGAGTAGCACGTTGAATCCAGGGGAGGCTGCCTCTTTGGCAGGGTTGTGACTCTTTATTCACATCCTTCAGCTCAGGCCAAAGGGTTCTGAGAACCAGCCCTGCATAAGGCACCAAAGAGTGTCAAGAACAATTAGGCACCTACTGTGTGCTTTTGTATGACATTGAATGACAGACTGATTTTTCCAAAAAATAACTTTTTTTCTTTTCAAAGCAGAGATGGCATAAATTTATTTAAAGTTAAGAGAAGGGAATGACAAAGCCTCTTATTTGGTAGATTAAGAAAATGAGACCCAGCAGAGAGAATCACCTGGAGTCACGCAGCAGGTTAGTGGCAGAGACAGGGCTCCAACCCAGAGGTCCTAATATCCAGTGCCTCTGTTGCCACTGAACCATTTGATTCATAGCGTTTGAAGAGCCGTGTCCTGGATTCTGTAATTCAGAATTACAGCTGGACTCAGACACACATGAGACCCAGCCACTGCTGCCTCTGCTGATTAGATTTTACACCTGGCAGTTGTGCCGCTGTGCTTTATTCCTATTTATGGACAGAAATGGAGGCATCTAGCACAGCCTGCTTACTGGGTTGATGGGAAGGATGCGTGCCCCAGGTGGGTGGCAAACTGTGAATCTTGGGTCAGGTTTAGTGGAGATTTGTGTGCAAGAATTTTATTGGGGAGGCTTTCAGGATCAATACCTGCAGGGAAGGAAAAGGAGACCTGGGCAGAGGGAGGAGTTAAAAATCCGTGCAGTTCCAGCAAAGGTGTAGCTAATTCTACAGGGAACCCAGAAGCTGGGATCTCCCTGCAGAACTGTACCAAATTGATCAAGGGGACCAGACCTTTGTACTCTTGCAATGACCAACCAGTCATTAAATGCAGCTGTGGGCTACACGAATATTTCAGCCAAGACAAAATCCAGAGGGGCTTTCAGCTGAGAATCATCAACTTCCAATGTTCCCAGTAGCTGCAGGGCATCTAGATGGTATGCCACAGGAGCTAACTGAACTTAGAGAAGTCAAATGGCTTACTTAAGGACACCTGCCAAGTTAGTGGCAGACTTGGGCCTGGAGTTCATGAGTCCCAGCCCATAGCTTTTATTTATTTCCCAAATGGCAGGGAGAAACCTTCATGCATTATTTGAGCAGAATATGCCCAGTACACCTCTTCTTTTGAAGAGAGCTACATGTCTTTAAGCAAACATTGTGAACTGCCATATTCATTACCAGAATGATTGCTTTGGGAATTATCAATTTAAAAAGGATTGTCTGTTAATAGATAAGTACAGAAAGAGAAAGTCATATTGTGAGTGAGAAGAGGAATCTGTTGGGATCAGAGACAAGCTCTTGCAAGGACACGTCTAGGACCACCTTCTCCCATGGAGATGTAACAGTGGGCAGAGAATGGAAGCCAGGGCAACGAGAACAATGGTGGGCGTTTCTTGGCTTTCTCTCCCGTGACTGGCATCTTTCTCGTCATATTCAGGGAAAGAATGAAAGAGCTATTTGCAGTGTGACGCTAAACCCATGCAATCAGATCACTGTACCTCCAAGGAGCTTCTTGGTAGAATAATGTGTTGACATCTCTCTGGAGTCCTGCACCACCAGAGAAGAGAATTTGGGTGAGGAAAGTGGGAAGCAATGAAATGAAAAACTGATGTTTCTTAGTCCCTATATTTTCATCTCAAAGAAGCTCTCCCATCTGAGCACTTGGTCAGAAATGATATGAAATTAAAATGTCAGCATCCAAAAGTTTCTGTGCTGTTTGTAGCTGCTTCCATGCTACACTAGTAGAGGAGGGTAGTTATGATGGAGACCATATAGCCTGTAAAGTCTAAAATATTTACTATGTGGCTCTTTACAGAAAAAAGTTTGCTGAACCCTGACCAAGTGAATGGGGCTTAGGGTTTGAAGTCCAACAGGCTTGGATTCAAATCCTGAGTCTTCAACATCTAAGTGTGACCTTCAATGAATTTCTTAAACTGCCTCTATGTTCGTTTGCTCACTTGAAAAATGGTCATAAAAATACTTCACAGGCTTGTAAAGATTGAAGAAGATACTGTCATATAAGCTCCTGGGAATAGTAAGCCTGAAGTAAAGTTATTAAAAATAATTAATGGCAATTTCAATATTTTGAGCTATTAATAGCATTTGTGATAAGACAAATATGATAACATTGTGAACTGCCATATTCATTGCCAGAATGACTGCTTTGGGAATTATTAGATAAAAGGTATTGTCTGTAAGTAGATAAATGAGGAAAAAGAAAGTCCTATTTATGAGTGAGAAGACAAAGCTGTAAGGGATTAGAGACAAGTGTTGCCAGAATTTCTCAAAAAAGAATAATTATAGCTGAAATTGATTAAGTGCCTACTATATCATGTTGCTAAGTATTTTACATGCTTTGTCTTGTCTGATCACCATTTCAACCTATGAGTTAGCAAGCATTGTCATTCAATTTTGCATATGAGGAGACTGAGGTTTAGAGAAGTTATATAAATTAAGCAACACAGACAGTAGAAGAGAGTCATGACTTGGGCCTGGAATGTTCCGATGCCAAAGTTTCTGCCTTAACTGCTGTGATTTTGTGAACATCTGATGAAAGCAAGTGACCGAGTTTTCAGGACCTACAGCAGTTCCTGGTGATTGGCAAGTTGGAATATCACTCTGAGTTCTGCAGAAGTGTCAATTTATGGAAATGTTTGTTGCAACTTCCTATATTCATTCTAGAGTCAGTTTCTCAGAGACTTCTCATGAGAGCTACAACCAGGGTGACTCCTTGAGAATTATCCTATTGGGGCGGTCCTGCCTGTGCTCTGTTACTTGGGTCTGGGGATATGGGTATGGCTGTACTGTGAGTGGACGAGTGAGAGAATGCCTGTGTGACTGGGATAAAATGCTCTGATTAATAAAATCTGTTTGGTCTTTAAATATTATTTCTTGACATGGAAATAAGCTCATAAACTTTTCTACCAAAAACCAAACCTAAGCATAATGATCTCAATTTGGTAATTATATGTGTATATGTATACGCTTTCAAAAAGATTGGAAAGGAATATGCCAGGATATTCCGTAGCTGCCTATCTCTGGGTTCTTTCTACTTCTAGAATTCTAAAGCAATGTTTGTATAATTGTGGGTAAATAAGAAAATATGTCTTTTTATGCCTGGTGTGCTACAGTCTATGGGGTCATGAAGAGTTGGACATGACTGGGTGACTGAACAACAACAAGAAAATATATATTATAAGTGATGTAGAACTATGTGCCAAAACACCTAAAAATCCTCAAATTCTTTAATGTTATAATTTCACCTTGGTGCACTATCAAGGTAGATAAGTGGTTGGTAAATGTGGAACTATCATATACACAGATACATGTTCATTTTAGTGTCATTTGAAACAGTGAAGTTAGAAAAAACGGTCAGCATGGCACAACTACTTTCAAGTATATTATGTAGCTATGAAAGAAAATGTTTGCAAATGGAAAATGCTTATAATACTGTAAACAAGCAAGATACAAAATGAACATACAGAAAGAGTGTAGTTCAGTGAAAACTCAACAATCTATTCATTAGAAGACAGAAAGAGCACACATTCAAGTGTTAATGGTTGTGTATATAATTGGTGGAATTATAATTTTTCTCCTTTTTCTGCTTCTCTGCAATTTCAAAAGTTCCTGTAATGAGTGGATACTATTTCCATGATGGAAACAAAATATGCATAAAAACCTGTTAAAATTGGAGATCTGTGTCTATTGCTGATTAGTTTTAATGACCGTCTCCCCAGGCCCCCCCATCCCTCCCCAACAACTGATTGCTTCTCTGTTGCCTCTTTGCTGAGCTGGATATTTCCCAGGTTAGTCACAAGTTTAACAGGAACATCAAACTGGGAACCAGGAGATGTGGAATCTAGCCAGGGCCATGCCACTCTCTCTCTGAATCCTCCCGGCCGAGTCCCTTTCCTTCCCAGGGCCTCAGGTTCTTTATCTATAAAATGAAGATAACTTAGATGAGATCAGGAGTACCTGGAGATTGGGCTGAAAGAGAGAGAGGTCTCTATAACAGTATGTAGCGATTCATATTTATTTTCTTTTGTGTATCTTCTACAGATATTTTCTTTGTGGCTATCATGGGACTTATGTAAAACAGGCTATTTTAAGTTAATAGCAACTTCACTTCATTCACAAATGAAAATCTCTTCTTTTGCCCACCCCTTGTGCTATTTATGTTACAAGTAATATCTTTTTAATATTGCATATCTATTCATTAGCATATTTTTATAGTCATATTTTTATACTTTTGTCTTTTAGCTCCTGCAGTATATATTAAAAGTGATTTAACACCACCATTACAACATTACAATATTCTGTGTTTGTCTATACATTTACCAGAGAGCTTTATAGTTTCATAAAGTTTGATGTTGCTGTGTAGCAATCTTTTTAAGGGACTCCACTTAGCATTTCTTGTAAAGACAGGTCTAGTGGTAATGAACTACTTCAGATGTTATTTATCTAGGAAAATCTTGACTTTTATTTTCTTTTTTGAAAAAGAATTTTCCTGAATATAGTATTCTTGGTTGAAATTTTTTCTCTTCCAATAATTTAAATATATCATTCCATTCCTTCTGGCCTTTAAAATTTCTTCTTTGAAATTTGTTCATAGTCTTATGAAGGCTTCCTTGCGTTTTTCTTTTGCTGCTTTCAAAATTATGTCTTTGTCCTTGATTTTGACAAGTTGATTGTAATGTGTCTCTGTGTGAATTTCTTTGGATTGATCCTGGTTGAGATCAGGTGCACTTCTTGAATCCAGATATCTATTTCTTCCCCTAGATTGGGAAGTTTTTTAGCCATTATTTCTTCCTTTTTTTCTTCTCTTCCTTTCTGAGACTTCTATAATACATATATCGTTCCACTCAATGGTGTCCCATAAACCCCTTAAGCTTTCTTCATCCTTTTTTATCCTTTTTATTTTTTTGCTCATCTGACAGGATAATTTCAAATGACTTGTCTTCAAGTTCACTGATTCCTTCTCAGTCAAGGCTGACATTGAACCCCTCTAGTGGATTTTTCTATTAAGTTATTGTATTCTTCAACTTCAGAATTTCTTTTTGTGATTTTTCTATTAAGTTATTGTATTCTTCAACTTCAGAATTTCTTTTTGTTTTTATTTAAATTTTCTCTCTCTCTTTTGATATTCTCATTTTGTTCATGAATAATTTCCCTGAGCTCACTGAGGATCTTTTTGATCGATATTTGAAGATTTTTGTAGGTAATTTGTATACTTCAGTTTCTGTAGGCTGGTTTCTGGAGATTTTATTCCTTTGGGCCTTGTTTCTATGTTTCTTCATGTGCATTGTGTTAAGCTTTGCTGTTCAGTCATGAGGTTGTGTCTGACTCTTTGTGACCCCATGAACTGCAGCATGCCAGGCTTCCCTGTCCTGCACTATCTTTTGGAGTTTGCTCAAACTTATGTCCATTGAGTCAGTGACTTTATCTAACCATCTCATCTTCTGCTTCCCCCTTCTCCTCTGGCCCTCAATCTTTCCCAGCATCAGGGTCTTTTTCCATGAGTTGGCTCTTTGCATCAGATGGCCAAAACATTGGAGCTTCAGCATCAGTCCTTCCAATGAATATTCAGAGTTGATTTCCATTAGGATTGACTGGCTTCATCTCCTTGCTTTCCAAGGGACTCTAAAGAGTTTTCTCTAGCACCACAAGACAAAAGTATCAGTTCTTCAGTGCTCAGCCTTCTTTATGATCCAGCTCTCACATCCATACATGACTACTGGAAAATCCATAGCTTTGACCAAATGGACCTTTTTGGCAAAGTGATGCCTCTGCTTTTTAATATGCTTTCTATGTTTGTGTTGAGCTTTACATATTTGAAAACATAGTTGCCTCTCTCACTCTTTATAGTCTGGCTTTGTGCAGGAAAGACCTTCACTAATCAACATGGCTTGAGATTCTGGGGGCCCTCAAACCTTTCCTGGGGTTGCCAGTTAGAGAGGTTTGTCAACTTTTTTCCTGGAGCTTGTAGGCTCTGTGTTCCTCTGGTGTCTGTCTATGGTATTACAAGTTCTCTGGTGCTGCCACAAGTGATTGATTCTCTTTTGTTTATTGATTCTCTTTTGTTCTCTGTGGTCCCCAGGTGTCCAGGGTATGCCAGTTCTGTAAGTGCTCTGAGTCAGGGAAGAAAAACCAATCCCTCTGAGAGCCCCTGCTGGATGTACATTCCACACTTTTCTTTTCCTCTCAAGAAAGAAGCCACAAGAGTGTTTCCCTCTGATCCTGATGAGCTGTGCTCATTTCTTTCATGGTGTTACAAATTCTGTGATGTTGTCATAAAATGCTGAGCTCTCTTTGGTTCTCTGTGATGCCCAGATGCTCAAGATGTTCTGGTTCCTAATCAGCACCTCACATCGGGTGAGACAGAAACAGTTTCTCAGGTAGCTGCCCCCGCCCCCCGCCCCCCACCCTCCAAAGCTGGAGTGTTGGGCATACATTCCACTCTTCTCTTTCTATCCCAAGAGAGAATACATGAGTTAGACTTTTCCTCTTGATTGCAACCTATGCCATCTTGGGGAAGGAGGTGATGTGGTTGAAATAAAATGCCTTTTCTTACCCATTCAATGTAGCTATTTTTGCTTTTGAGAATGCTTTGCTTGAAATACTGCAACTTTCTAATTTATAGGAATGCTTATAAAAGACTTTTGGATCATATATATTGTTAAGTCAAGGAACAAGGTCTGGGGCTTCCTCTTCCACCATCACACCAATGTCACTCTCTCATACCTCTTAAATAGTGAAAAAAGAAAAGTTGCTCATACAGCACTCTCATGCACAAAAGCAGATACTTCCTATTCCCTGACTCTCCTACCTCTGGCCCGCTTATTTCCTTAATCTTCCCACTGAAGTGCCTTTACTTCACTGTTGGCTAACCAATGAGCTCTGATATTTCCTGAATAGGTACTAAAGTACCACCTCTAGAGTGAAACCATAGGGGTTTTCTCTCTGGGATTTGTGTTGGAGGGCTGTGCATATTACAAGCAAACCAAGAAAAGAGATTTATTCAAGAGCACATGGGCATCTTTGTTTCTTAGGATCTGCTGCTGAGTGGCTGACACAAACCTTTAACCCTATATATCTTCTTTTATGACTAATACCTTTCAGGTCTCAAAGAAAAGCTTTTTTTCATGTCTAGTCCATGAGATTTGAGCACAATATTTTTTCAAAGGGAACCACTGTTTGAGATGATAGCTCACTTCATATGGCAACAAGTTTCATTGTTAAGCTTTCTAGGAGAATACTACAAAGTGAGGAATTAAATGATTTTTACTTAAGGTTTATAAAATGTTATTTGCATTACATCCAATGACTTGGGACTTGGATTGCAAGATATTTGTAAGTATTCACAGCCCTCTTTTAATGATGTCAGTTGCATAATACTGGTGGATCCTGATGATCTAAACAGTGGTTTTCAACCCTGAGTGTGCATTAGAATCACCAAGAGAGCTTAAAAAAACAATAAAACAAACAAATGTACCTGGGCCTCACCCCAGACCAATTAAATCAATCTCCAGGGATAGGGTCCATAAAATCCCCCTTTTTGTAAAGCTTCTCAGATTATTTTAAAGAGTAGCCAAAAATAGAAACAATTGGCTGAAAGGAAAAAGTGAAGAATTTGATTTCCAATCATGTCCCTGCTTCTGTCTCTCAAGTCACACTAATATTCTTGGTGTTCAGTGTCCATACCCATTCTACTGTAGTTCTCGTAGATTGCACAGTTACCCTTTCTGCTTCTTTTACAAACCATCTCAACCTTTATCATCCAGCTAGTAACTTAAACAATTTTTATTTATTTGTTTTTAGCTATGTTGGGGCTCCGTTGCAGCATGCGGGATCTTTCAATGCGGCACATGTACTTCTCTCTAGTTGTGGCATGGAGACTCCAGACAGCACAGGCTCAGTTGTGGTGTGTGGACTTAGTTGCCCTGCAACATGTGGGACCTCAGTTCCCAGACCAGGGATCAAACCCTTGTCCTTTGCATTGGAAGGTGGATTCTTAACCAGTGGACTACCAGGAATGTCCCATCCAGCTAATGACTAATTTTGTCTGCAGACCTTGCTTTCATTGCCCTACCTTTTAGTGCCTGCTTCTTCTGTAATTTCCTCTAATTTTAACACATGTAGACCTATCAGCGAGAGCAGGAACAATGCTGTGTCCATGTCTATGTCACATCATAAGCAGTGTTTACCCATGGCAGGTTTTCTGGAAATGCTTGCTCTTGGTGACTGTACTTTCCTAAGGGAAGGTGAACAGATTCCACTGTAGGAGGGAGTGAGGAATTGGAGGAACACAAACTCTTTTTCTCTCAGTTTGAGGCATCTTTAGAGTGAAGGTGAAAGTCCAGGATTTTGGGAAGGATCCTGCCTGTATTGGTAGGGTTTTCCATTTTATCTGATTTCTTCTACTTCCATGCCATGGTGAGGTGCTGGATCAGGCACAATGTTCGTTATAATGGCAAACAGCTTAAGCCAAAAGTCACTGCTATGGTAGGGGCCTGGACTAGACCATAGCTTGGAAGTATACCTCTTGTTTCTATATCTTCTTTGCATGCATGCTAAGTCACTTTAGTTATGTCCAACTCTGTGATCCTATGGACTGTAGCCCCTCCTCTGTTCATGGTATTTCCCAGGCAAGAATACCAGAGTGGGTTGCCATCCCCTCCTCCAGGGGAGCTTCCCAACCCAGGAATCAAACTCTTGTCTCCAGCGTCTCCTGCTTTGGCAGGTATGTTTTTTTACCACTAGTGGCTCTTGGGAAGACCTTAGATCTCCTCTGGCATCTCCTAAACATCTCTTGATGTTCCCTTTCTTGGAAAAGGAATTTTAATGCTATTCACACACTCATGTGAGCCATTTTGATATTCATTCAGCCATTCATCGCTTCATAGCTCATTTGTTGAGTATCTTGTGTGCCAATTCTGCTTCCGGCCCTGTGAAGCCTCAGTAGGGCCTGTCTGCCAGCTAGGTACCAACAACTTTCAGAACTGGGATGTAGAGAGTAATAGTAATTCCTTAAAAAATTTTTTTTCTACAGTTTATTTAGCTCAACTGTGCAGAGTAAGCACATTTAGAAAAATGAATCATATCTGAAATAGAAAAACATAATCTTTGCAAGGGCTTCCCTGGTGGCTCAGATGGTAAAGAATCTGCCTGTAATACAGAAGACCTGGGTTCAGTCTCTGGGTTGGGAAGATCTACTGGAGAAGAGAATGGTTACGCACTTCAGTATAGCCTGGAGAATTCCATGGACAGAGGAGCCTGGTAAGCTCTAGTCATGGGGTCGCAGAGTTGGAAATGACTGAGTGACTAACACTTTTCAATCTTTGCAAATGTTTACGAATGCAAGGTAAATAGATCCAGGATTCGTACAAACATGGAACTATAAATATAAGGCACATGCACATATGATGCATCTTGATAATGCATATGCTGAACCTTATAATATGTCCATTTCAAAACTAAATATTAAAATTCTCTTTAAAGATGCCAACAAGTTGCTAATTCCTAGTTTCATTCCACTATAAAACTTACAATTCCAAGTACAACTGATACATAATTTTCAATGCTGATATTGAAGCCTCAAGTTAGGAATTGGATAATTACTGTGAAATTACATGGCTTTTGGTTTCTATACACAGTGATAGTGGTGACAGGAGGAGGGTTGGGTTCATTTTGTACATTTATAAATTATTCACCTTTTATGCTGGAGTTCTTGATTTTGCATTCATATATTCAAGTAATATCTCATTTTGTAAGCATTTGCCCACGGCTGAAAAATAATAGAGTCTAATGAAAACAAAACCAAGCTATTGGCCTTTGCTTTAACAATGTTCTTGAAAAGAGAATCTCATTTTAAAATTGTCATTTCTAATCTCTAGATCTTTTGGTGACCTAACAAGTTCATTTGAATTTTGGAGGTTAAACTCTTTTGTTTGTTTGTTTGTTTTTTGAAGATTCTGGGACTGTGACTTAGGCATGATGCATATAATTCCAAGAAAATTTGAAAGGAGTTTGTTGTTGTTTAGTTGCTAAGTCATGTCTGACTTTTTTGTGACCCCATGAACTGTAGCCCACTATGCTCCTCTGTCAATGGGATTTTTTAAGCAAGAATACTGGAGTGGGCTGCTGTTTCCTTCTCCAGGGGATCTTCCTGACTCAGGGGTCTTCCCAACCCAGGGATCAAACCTGCGTCTCCTGCATTGCAGACAGATTCTTTACCGCTGAGCCACCACATAGAGCTATATTGGACATATGAGCAAAGGAAATTTGTACCCAGCTTCTGATGCTATTGCTGACTTGTATAAAGGGTATCAGTAATTTTTGCTTGCTCATTGTCCTTTATACCTTCTGGGAGTTATTATCCTCCCATGATGTATTGTCCTGTTGGGAAAGTCAGCAAGTTACTTTGCCATCCCTAGACAGAAGGTGAGAAGGCAGCTCACTAATCCATTTCTGATCTTACACTTGGGAATTTGAATACTGAGTGGGATGGAGAGATGAAAAGTGGAGCTGACTCATTGTGTAAGCAGTGCTTAAAAGAGACAACACTTCTGCTTAGATTCATGGAAAATCTATGGTTTCTGACATTTCCAAAGTTTTGTTTTTAATGTTTGCCTAGGACTCTATGTCTTTTCATACTTTTAATATATTTCTTTTATCTGGGTGTAGGGGCAGAGTCTGATGTTATACTGAACTTATTTGTGATGTTTACAATCCAAGAACCCTAATAGAACTTGGAATTTCAGAGACAGTCATAGACTATTCATAGAGGTTTTACATCTAGAGCATACCCAGGAGATCATTTAGTCCTTTTACAGATAAAGAAATAGAAGCCTAGAAAAGAGCTGACTTGTTCAAGGTCATATAGATATTTGTTGGTAGAGCAGGAAATAGAATTAGATTTGTTCAGTTTTATCAATGTGCATTGTTGGAGTTAGATCCATAAATTTCAAAGATATGAGAAAACTCAAAGGAGAACCTAGTCCATTTACTCAATTTAGATAATGCATTGTTACCATTTTATAGGTGGGATGGGATTCCAAACATTTGGAATTTGCCTAGTTTTGTAGATATCAGATCTTTTTTTTTTTTTTTTAAATCTATGCTTACTCAGATTTTTATTTGGGAAATGTCTCACTCAAACTTTGACTCTACATGATTCCAGTGGGACTGACCTTACTCCCAGGGATAGATACATGAAAAAGGTCTGGTTAATCAAAATGCTGCATTTCTATGGCCATGATTATTAGTGACCACTTAACTAAAGCTATGGCATAGAAGCCAATGAGCATCAGCCTTGAGATTTTTCCTAGAACTATTTGAGAAAGAGAAATTCTCTTTCTACTGGTCTATAAACCAGTGTCCCAACAGGAAATAAATGAGACATTCAAATAAGGTGATTCACAGAAGCTCTATTTACAAAGGAATTTTTAACAAAAGTACTATTAGAGATATTTCAGTATCCTGAGGCTAGGAAGAGTGGAAGAGCTGTCTCCCTCAGTCAAAGTGATGAGGAGAAGGAGCAGTTATATGTAATCAAACAGAGTCAAGTAGAAGAAACCACTTTGACTGGTCATGGACACAGACAATTCAATCTGACCTTTGAGGGAGGAAGCCAGCTGAATGAATACCTTGCACATATTCTCTTTCCTCTCTCTTCCTTCCATAGTCTTTGTTGTTGTTTAGTCACTAAGTCATGTCCAGTTCTTTGCAATCACATGGACTGTAGCTCACCAGGTTCCTCTGTCCATGGGACTGCCCAGGCAAGAATACTGGAGTGGGTTGCCATTTCCCTCTCCAGTGGCTCTTCTTGACCCAGGGATGGAACTCATGTCTCCTGCATTGGCAGACAGATTCTTTACCACTAAGCCACCAGGGAAGCCCTCTTCCTTAGTCGTGCTGTGCTATGCTGAGTCGCCAGTCGTGTCTGACCCTTTGGGACCCCTCGGACTGTAGCCTGCCAGGCTCCTCTGTCCATGGGGATTCTCCAGGCAAAAATACTGGAGTGGGTTGCCGTGCCCTCCTCTAGGGGATCTCGCCAACCCAGGGATCAAACCCAGGTCTCTTGCATTGCAGGCAGATTCTTTACTGTCTGAGCCTCCAGGGAAGCCCAAGAATACTGGAGTGGGTAGGTTACCCCTTCTCCAGGTGATAATCCCAACTCAGGAATTAAACTGAGGTCTCCTGCATTGCAGGCAGATTCTTTACCAGCTGAGCTAAGCTACCAGGGAAGCCCCTCTATAGTCTACTATTGGCCAATCTTTCTGAAATTTGAAGGACATAAAAATCTTTCATGTAGTCCGTACAAGACAGTGTTCCAGGGTACAGAGCAGAATGGATAAGAGTGGAGAATGGGTAGAAAGGGGCAAATGGAAAATTTATGGTGTAGCTGGAGATACTAAGCTGTTTTGATAACATTATTTTGGAGCAATCTCAGTTTTTCCGGCTTTATTGAGGTATGATTAACACAACTGTGAGATACTTAGTGTATAATGCAATGATTTGATATACATATACATTGTGAAAGGATTTCTTGAATTATTCATTTTCCTAATTTCTTGACAGGTTTTCTTGGCATTTAGAATTTGGAAAAGCATAATTTTATTAAAAAAATTCCAGAAAGGAATTCTAACATATAGTAGTATATACACCATGTCTACTGACTTGTTCTTGATTTGTTCCTATAGTCTAGGTGATAAACTTAGACTATAAGTTTATCTAAACTTCCTACAAAGCTAGCTTCTCATATAATTAGAGTCATATCTCATGTACCTGCTTGTGTATTCTTTCCTAGGCAAAGCAATCCTATTTCTACCCATATTCTTGGATGCTTTCCAGTCCTTTCACCATCTTTCCCTAAAACTATTAAGGGGGAAGTATTGTTTTTATTGGCAGAGGATGCTCAGAGAAATTGGAGTTTAAGGCCCTCAGCTTCACTGGAATTTTCTCATATACATTGTCTCCATATCAAGGAGTCTTATCCTTTCCCATTTAGTACCTTAACTTTAACACAGGACCCTATGACCTTGTGATACATTTTGTGTTATAATTCAGCTACCTTTAGAATTAGATTATTGGTTTGGTTTTCTGAAATCTCTACCTGTGGCTACAAGAGATAATGGTATCTTTTAGTGTAGCCATAGAAGATTTCTGGTTCCTTAATCAAACTTTGAGCTGGGAGTTTAAAGCATTAAGTTCATTTTCTCCTCATGTTCTCCTTTACTCTTAGGAACAACTCACCAACTCGTTGGGCTTCCCAGGTAGCTCAGTGGTAAAGAATCTGCCTGCAGTGCAGGAGTCGTGGGTTCCATCCCTGGGTTGGGAAGTTCCCTTGGAGAAGGAAATGGCAACCCACTTCAGTATTCCAGCCTGGGAAATTCCCTGGACAGAGGAGCCTGGTGGGCTACAGTACATGGTGTCAGAAAAGAATCAGACATGACTTAGTAACTAAACAACAACCACCAACTCATTGTTTTTACTAAAATACTCTATGACAGCAGTTAGTTGGCTGCTCAAAGACTTCTCGTATATGGGCATTTGATTCTAGGTGCTACAAGATGATAATTTAGGAAAAAATCTTTCCACTTCATGCTGTGGATGAGCAGTATTTCTTTTACCACTAGCAACCGGGTCATTAATGCCTTTGGATCTAGTCAGGAGAACTAGGGTCTTAAGTTAGGGGAGGGAAATGTATAGGGTGAAAAATTTAAGGGGTACTTGCACAATCCTGAGAGTGAATGTCTTCTTCACCTTTACATTCTAGATAACTTTCTTGCCTTGTCCTGGTCCCTGACTCCAAAGAATCAATTCCAGATTTCGTTTCCCTGAAACCACCTCAGCTTTCTATTACTTCACGACAAGATAACTACACAGTTAGTCATTATTTATTGGTGATTCTGCAGGCTGGAAATTTGGACTGGGCTAATCCGTATGATATTGGGCTCAACCACGCATATAAAGTTGGTCGGTTTGTTTTCTAGGGGGTGGCTGGCCTAGATGGCCTCACTTATATATATAGGATTTAACTGGGACTCAGCTGACATGGCCACAGCAGTGGGGATGACTGACCTTGTCTACTTCTGCATGGTCTCTCTCATCAAGTGGTGTTTCGTCCCCAAGGAGACTACCCTGGGCTTTTTCGTAAGTGGCAATGAGAACGACCAAGAGAGTAAGAATGGAGTGGTACAGGCACAAGGGTGAGAGCAGATGCATTAAGAAACCACATAATATCACTTCTCTTTCTTTCTATTGTCAAAGCAAGTCTCTTGGCCACCCCAGTTGAAAAAAGTGAGGAAATTGACTCTTTGCCTTGATGATAGGAACATCAAAGGAATTCATAGTCATTTTTACCCCTTTTACTCCCACCCCAGTTTATCCTTATTCATACTTATTTACATTCTTCCCACATACAAAATACATTTATCCTCTCATTATGGGATAAGACCCCCCAAAGTCTCATTTCACTATTGCAAAGTCCTGAAGTCATTATCTCACTATTGCCGATTCATCAGATCTAGATGGAGATGAAATTCCTCTAATTCAGCTTCTTAGGGGTAGCTGCTCTTAATTCACAGAACTATTAATTAAAAATACAAGTTATCTATCTCACACACACACAGGGTACAGTGATGAGATAGAGAAAGGATAGCTTTGAAAGACATATTCAAAAAGGGGAGGCTTGCGAGAATAGTAAAGAATTTTCATAGAAATTCAGAAATCAGCAGAGCACATACTCTCAGAGTCCCCTACTCTACTGATGGGGCATGTTCACTGACAAGGGTTCAGTTTTGAACCTGTCCTGTATATAATTTTCTAACTCACTCTTCTCCTTTGCTCTTTATTGTTTTCTGTTTTGGTAGAACTCTCTGAGATCTTTCTCCTCCTCCTCCTTCTTCTTCTTTTTTTATAAGAACTGTCTTGTGTTTACAGTTGAGTGCATTGTCAACCTACTTTCTGCCCAGACAAAGTTTGGTACCCAGAGGAATTTTCTCCTTTTGAATGGTTTATACTCCTTTCTGTCCAATCTGGCAGTGCTTTTGTTAGTACAAGTTTCTTAAAAATTTTGTGGGTTTCCATATATCTCCCTAAGGTTCAGTTCATGTCTAAAATCCATACCTTTTAGAGAAATAACTTTCTTTTGAGAAATACTTCTCAATCTGCAAGTCAGACTATTACGGGTAACACGCTTAAGATTGAGTCCTCTTTACTTACTGAGAAAATCCATGTCACTAATTTAAAATTTCCTGAGGTCTTAACATAGCTTCTTATGATCACATGTTTAATTTAATCATTACTCAGAGGCTAATTTTTAATTTAAGAAGTTTTTGCTGGCTACAGAGACTAAGGAATGTGAAATTAACTTTATTTTCTAATTCAGCAAATCCTAAATTGCATATGTATCTCACACACACACACACACATACACACACACACAGGTGTTCTGCTCATAGCAGTCTGATTTGCATATGTAGTTTTAACAATTCTGCTTGAAAATGGGTCATTTCTCTTTTTAGCTCATATTTCTCTTCCTGCAACTTGTTGTATGTAGATAAAAGATGACAACTGACACTTTCAACATCCTGCTTGGAAATGTTTTAGGCAGATCAGCAAGGTTATCCAGTACATTTTCTATCTTCCAAATCATCATAACTGACAGTTTTGCCAGTTGTTTCACCACCATATAATACTGATTGCCCTTTATCTGGCCTCAGATTTACTCACTGATCTTTTAGCCTCTACAATGTCCTAGTTGCCCTTCCAACCTCTGCTTGCTGCTATCTCAAAGGCAATGCCATATATTGTAGATTTTATGCTATGGTAGCTTTTGACTTCCAATCAGAATTTTCTGTATCCATTAAGGATCAGTCAGGGAAGCAGAGTTCCTGTGAGTGTTCAGATAAGGGACTGAATAGAGGAATTAGACCTGATACAATTGTGGAAGGAGCTAATGAAGTGATGGGCAAAAAGAGGGTTGGAGTATCTGAGAAATATGTTGTTAACCAATCTTTTTAAAGTGTTGATACAAAAGAGCAAGTTGGAGCTTCCCAGGGGTACCTGAGAAGTCATGCATGACTGCTGGAGTGAGACCTCAAGGGAGCAACTTGTGAGGAATGAAATCAGTGAGAAGTTGTCTTTGTGAATCTACTGCCGTCAGGTGTCTGGTGGTGACCCTGGGACAAGCTGTTGTCCAGCAGAGCCCAAGGTCCAGAAGAAGAGCTTGACATGTAGAGAAGTGAGGACAAGCTGGGCCCACTGGGAACCTCTGTGTTTGTCACTGATCACAGTAAGACCTTCAGAGGGTGATGGCCATTCTTCTACTTCTGCCCCTCAAATCTCACACAACTTCCTCGTTTGGCTGATGCTAACTCAGAATCATGTATGGAAGGGAATTCTGGGGAACCAAGTTCCCAGTTTAACCAAGCTGACAGTTGAACAATCCAGCATGAAATCCTTCCTATCTTGTGCCATCAATAGTTCCTACCTGCATACTCAATGAGAAAATTTTGATTCTCCCCTTTTGTTTTTGTCCAACTGCATCGTCTTTCCCCCTTTTTGATTATCTAGACATCAATTTAGTATAGCTCATGTTTCCAACCGGAGAAAAATTAATGTCCCTTATAAAGATGTTCAAATAGTGTGTTAATTTTAGTAGCACCCAGAGTAGCTTTCTGAGTACTATGTACAGTCTGTTGGTACTCATTTAATTCTGGGCCCATAATAAGAAAGTCAGAAAGAGCTTCTTGCCCTATATTAATAGAAAATTAAACCATCTTACAGAGAGGGTTTCCTTCTTTTTTCATTTTCTCTTGTATAAAACTGTGTCAGAATTTTTTTTGTAATTCCTCCTTTTACCTAGAGTGTACTAGGGGACTTGATGCTTTTCCTTGTTCTATAGACAAAGAGACTGAGACCAGAGTTGAAAATAACTATTCAACATCACAGAGCTACATTTTAGCAAAGTTGAGAATAGAATTTATCTATAGCAACTGTGCTTTTCAAACACTTTTTAAACTATAAAAGTCTTTGTTGAAATAAAATCATATCTAGCCTCCTACATTAAATTGTTAGAAGTAGAACTGCTCTGATTGTTATTGTTGGTGGTGTTGACTGGGGGAGAAGGAGGCAGATATAATATCCTGGAACTTTGCCTGCTCTTCCACCCACCCTGTCCTCTACTTCCAGCCTTCAGGGTCTCCAACCCTTGGAAGGGTTCCATGGAATACAGTTTGCAAAACACTGGGCTACACTCTGCCCCCTTGCTTTTTCCTTTGGCTCTATAAATAACTAAACAAATTCACAAAGGAACAAAACAAAATCACACACACATCCACTGCCCACAGCCCCTCCCCTTAGCAGGAAGTTTTGTCCACTTGGGAACCCCAACGGGGATCAGAGCAGAGAGTGTCATTTTCAGTCCAGCCGTACAAAGTGCCCATTCTTGCACTTTGAGTGATGGCGGCACAGCCAGGCGGGTCTCCCATGGCACATCTGCAGGGCTGTATCTCACAGGAAGTTGTGCAGCTCTTCAGAGATAAGTTTCAGTGAGGAACAAAGAGGGATTTTGTTTCCAGCCTCAAGAATGATGCATTGAACCTGGACTTGGCTTTTCAATTCATGTAGCTGGAAACAGGGCAAAAATGACCCAGTGTGCTCTTTGCTTCTTCCCAAGCCGGGCAGAGTGGCATCCTCCTCCTTTTGCCTTCCAAAGAGATTGAGAAAGGACTCTCCCCGCTTCTCTGTACCAATCATTTCTGCTATCCCCACCACACATCTCTAAGTCAAGCTTGAACACTAAACTCTGTGCTTATTTCATGCATTTTTTCCTCCTTTGGGAATCTGGGCAGTTCAGATGTTGACAATAAGCTCCAAACTGTGGAAGCTACTGTTAAGGGTTTTTCACCCTCATGGTTCTAGCAAAGTTCCACTGAGTCAGTGTTAGAGCTTTCTCAATTATGGAAGAGTGTATTTATGAGTCAAGACAGACACATTTGCATTTGATGTCCGGATTCCCTTTGACTAAATATTTGACTCCTTGAGCAGCAAGGAGATCAAACCAATCAATCATAAAGGAAATCAAGCCTGAATATTTATTGGAAGGACTGATGCTGAAGCTGAAGCTCTAGTACTTTGGCCACCTGATGGAAGAGCTGACTCATTGGAAAAGACCCTGATGCTGGGAAAGATTGAAGGCAGCAGGAGAAGGGGATGACAGAGGATGAGATAGTTGGATGGCATCACTGACTCGATGGACATGAGTTTGAGCAAGCTCTGGGAGTTGGTGATGAACAGGGAAGCCTGATGTCCTGCAGTCCATGGGGCCACAAAGATTCAGACGCATCTGAGCGACTGAACTATACTGAGACGTTTGACTTTGACCTTGAGCAATTTTCTAACTTCTCTGTACCTGCCCTTTGTTATTTGCAAAATGGGAGTAATGATACCACCTACTCCCATTTTAATGATGAAATACCGAATCCCAGAAGGGTGGAATATTTTGCTTAATGTCCCAGAGCAAGTTGCACCAAGGATACCTGAGTGAAGCTCCTGGCGTGCAGGCAGGAAGATGGACTGTTGTGCAGCAGGCACCTGCCCCTCAGCTTTGTGTCTCCATCTCAGCTGTGGGGCACAGGTCTCCCCACATCTGACTTTCCAGAGGTTGTACATTTCTTGTGAGATAATGAGGTGTGGTATGGAGGCAGGCAGGATTTATAGGGCAGTTAAATGTAGTTTGGTATCAAAAGTATGATTGCATTATTCAATGTGGCATAGCAAAGATCACCTCTGCCCCCTCGCTTTTGGCTGGATCAGCAGATCCAGACCACGATTAAGGAAACACTGTCAATTATTTCTTTATAGTTTAATTTTGCTCTCACTCTCCACTGCCTGCAATGCCCTTGCCTATGAGAAAAGTGGCAAGATAAACATAGCTTTTTTTTTTTTTTTTTAAAAAAAAAAACAGTTTTGTCCTTTTAGCTTTTAGGGAATGATACAGGCATTCAGATCGGCTCTAGTGGTTTGTCATCTTTGCTATGTTGCATTTGGGAATGAGTTGGCTAAGTGGGGACTGAGAATCGCCATTTAAAACAAAGACCTTTTGACATCTGAGAAAGTCCTGAGATGAGAATATTACTGCCCCTCCTGAAGCAGCCCATTTCATTTCTGGAATGCTTTTGTTGTTAGAAGCAAACACTTTCTAACAACCAGAGACACTCCACGATGGGTCAAATGTGGATTATGAGCTCTTAGTCCCAGAAAGTGGTTTAGCATAAACTAAATGTTCTCTTTTCAGAGAAGCTACCAAAGGGATTTCTGCAGGGAGGTTAGACAGTCCTGGGCTTAAATATTAACCTGCCACTTCATTCCCTAAACTCTGAGTCTCAGTTTCTGCCTGTGTCAAATGGGGCTAATAATGCTTACCTCACTGTGCTCTTTTGCGAGATAGTCTATATAAAATGCCTAGTATGTGATAGGTCCTTAATAAATGTAGTTCTCTACTTGCTTACTTCTAGAGAGATAGATATTTGGTCTTTGGAAGAGTAAACACCTTTACCAATGGAATAATAATAATAATAATAATTGAAGAGATTTCAAGCACTATGGAAAATAGGTGGAGGATCATTTTGGGAATGGTAACGTGAACACTCATGAATGAGTTGGAACTCCCATATTGGAGAATGATCCTTCTTAATATTCCAGGTCACTGTGGGGCCATGTGAAGCTAAGGAGAGCAGCAGTGGCCCAGAGAATCTTAGTCTCTGTTCAAGGATGGGGGTATTTATATCAGGAGTGGCACCATAAACATGAGTTAGACTGGATGGGGAAGTAGAGTGGTAAGAGGCAAGGGTTTTTGTGAACTTAGTGAAGATTTCTACTTTCCCAGGAAGAATATCTATGTTTGGTGTTCCTGCATTACAATACTCCCCAGAGGAGACTTGATATTGATTAGTGTTTTCTCCAGTAATATATAAACTTAATGAAGGCAGGGAGGGGGGCCCAGTTAACTTTGAACTTATAGCTCTTAACACAGTACCTGACCCAGAGGCACTCGATGAACATTTGCTCAACCACTCCGCAGATTGAGATTGTGAGCTGGAGCATTGAACTCTCTGGGTTTGCATCCTGGATCTGCTGTGTAACTGTGCATGAGTTAGTTACTTAACCTCTCCATGCCAGTTTCCTCATCTATAAACTGGGGATAATGATGG
Organism: Dama dama; assembly: GCF_033118175.1. Classification (NCBI taxonomy): domain Eukaryota; kingdom Metazoa; phylum Chordata; class Mammalia; order Artiodactyla; family Cervidae; genus Dama; species Dama dama. Next base: position 82,202,270 of record NC_083700.1, read on the forward strand.
TATCTCTAGTGTTGGAGGACATACTCTGATAAATAATTGGAGTAAAACACTTAGAATATTCCTGGAAAACAATGAGAGCTTAACAAGTTTCCCGATCGTGTTGTTGTGGGTAATGATAAGACTCCAGAGGGCAGAAGTGAGATCAGAGGTTAGTGGTAACATGAGGTATACTTCAACACAAGGTGAGGCAGAATTTTCTGACATGTGAGTGGGGTATGTGGTGGCTGATACGTGTGCATGCTAAGTCCCTCCAGTCGTGTCCTACTCTGTGTGACGCTAGGGACTGTAGCCTGCCAGGTTCCTCTGTCCATGAGACTTTTTAGGCAAGAATACTGGAGTGGGTTGCCATTGCTTCTTCTAGGCGATCTTCCTGACCCAGTGATCAAACCCCTGTCTCCTGTGCCTCCTACATTGCAGGCAGTTTCCTCACCCACTGAGCCACTGGGGAAGCCCCACTCACATGCAAAAGAATGAATTTGGACCCTTACCTCATATCATGTACAAAAATTAATGCAAAGTGGATCAAAGACTTAATAGTAAGAGCTAAAACTATGAAACTCTTAGAAGAAAATGCAGGACTAATCTTGACTTTGGCAGTGGTTGATAGACATGACAACAACAGCTCAAACAACAAAAGAAAAAATAAATAAGGCTTAATCAAAATAAAAAACTTAATTTCATCAAAGGACACCATCAAAAGAGTGACAAAACAGAATGGGGAAAAATATTTACAAATCATGTATTCACCTGTGGTCTAGTATCCATAATATATATATATATATATAAAAACTTCTTTCAATTCAACAACAAAAAGACAAACCATCTAGTTAAAAAGTAGGCATATTACTTGAATAGACATTTATCTAAGAAAATATATAGATGGCCAATAAGCACATGAAAAGATGCTCAGTGTCATTAATTATAAGGGGAATGCAAATCAAAAGCATAACGGGTTACCTCTTCACACCCACTGAAATGGCTATAATTAAAAACAACAGAAAATAACAAGCCTTGATGAGAAATTGGAGACTTCATAGATTGCTGATGTGAATGTAAACCAGTATAGCCATTATGGAAACACTTCAATGGTTCCTCACTAAGTTAGACAGAATTCACATATGAAGTAGTAATTCTGCCCCTAGATATATACCCCAAATAATTAAAACAGATGTTCAAAAATTATTCCAGATAGCCAAAAGCAGTGACAGAAATGGCCAGCAACTGAGGAAAGGATAACTAAGATGTGGAATGTCCATTACATTGGAATATTATTCAGCCATGAAAGGAAATAAAGTACTGATACCTGCTAATACATGGGTGAACCTTAAAAATATTATACTGAGTGAAAGAAGCCAGACACAAATGCTCATTTTGTATGATTCCATCGATGTGAATTATCCGGAATAGGAAGATCACAGGGACAGCTCATTAGTGGCAGTGGGGAAGCGGGGATAGGGAATGGGGAAGGGGGCTTCCTTTTGGGGAGATTCAAATTTTCTTGAACTAGATTGTGGCAATGGTGGTACAACCTTGAGAACATAGTAAATGCTATTGAATTGCAGGTTTTAAAATCATTAAAATGATAAATTTTATTTTATGTGCATTTTGCACATAAAAAGGAAATAGTGAGATTCCTTTTGTAGCTAGTATTTAAGTGGACACTGCAAAGCCACTCACTGGGGATGCTGTCCTGGCTACTTCATAGGGTGATGAATGTTGGACAAGGTCACACTGGGGGGTAGTTAGTGGACACTGACTGGGTAAGAGCTCTGCTTGTGGGCTGGGCAGGCTAGGAGCCAGTGTGTCCTGTCCTGGCCCTATGACCCTGGCATTACTTAACCCACTCTGAGTCTCAGCTGTAATGTGAGGACAATAATTGCCAGGTTTCTGGGAGGATTTAAGGTGAAAACACAATGCCTAACACATGGTAAGTGCTCCGAAAGGCCAATCCCTTTTCCGGTTTGGGATTCTATAACTTCTTAAAGGAACCCTCCTAATAATCAAAAATATATTTTCAAAATAATCAAGAAGTTTGGGTATTGTGGGAGGCTCACAGGAATCAAGAAGGCTGACCTATCCTTTCCTACCTTGTCTCAGAGGAAACCTCAGTGCCACTTGGAAGGCCTTGGAAGATTCTTGTTTCTTGTCTGTCTTTGTTTCTTTTAGCATCCATCTCTGAATGAAAAGGGAAACTGGAAAGTGTCAAGCCTGTGAGGAGAACACCCTCTTAGCTCTTTAACAGTTGATTTCTGGGAAACGTCTCTACATACAACTTGCTTTTGGGTCCCAGCCGTCTCTGCGTTTTAATGTCTTAGTTTCTGTAATACTTCAGATTGTTACGATTCTGACTGCACATGGTCAGTTGTCTTTACTTTAAATAACTACATCCACCAGGATTTCCAAGGCCAAGATCAATATATCCATAGGCTTGTGGTATTTTCAAAGAGCTCACACTCACAGATTCAACAGAAAGCTACAGTGGCAATTCAAAACACAAGCATTCTTTGACCTCTGAATACCCAATTTACGGCTCAGCCCATGCTGGGCAGGAAGCTGGGCCCTTTAAAGGGAGAAAGAGTTCCAGTCATCATCCGTTTTGACTTCTTATTGTGAAGGCCATGGTGGAGGCATTAGTGAAGAAAATTGAGTGTCAGGGCAAGAGATCTCTTCCCAAGAGCCCTCCATCATCACAGGCAATGAGTCCTGGTTGTATATTTCAGAACCTGGAATTTGAGAATCAGAGCTGGATTAGAAATCTGGCTCTAACTTTTAAAAATTATCTTTTTAAAAAAATTTATGTATTTGTTTTTGGCTGCACTGGGTCTTTCTTGTGGTGTGTGGGCTTCTCACTGAGGCGGTTTCTCTTGTTGAAGAGCACAGGTTCAGGGTACTTAGGCTTCAGTGGTTGCTGCATGTGGGTTCAGCTGTTGTGACGCATGAGCTTAGTTGCCCCATGGCACGTGGAATATTCCTCAACTAGGGATCAAACCAGTGTCCTCTGCATTGCAGGATGGATTCTTAACCTCTGGACTACCAGGGAAGACTGGTAAGGATACTCCTTAAATTCCCATTGTATAGATGTGAAAACTGAGGCACAGAGTAAAAGAAGTAACTTGTTCAATGTTCAGAGCTAGGTAGTGTTGGGAGACAGAAGTCAAACCTAGCTAATCTAGTTCTAGTGTCTATGCTATTCGATATCAAGCTATTCTACCCTGTCAGATACTATCTTCTTTACACAGAGGTTGAATGTCCACTATTATATGGCTTTCAAAATAGTTGTTATCAAGGGAGAAGGGGACAGGAGATGCAATTCTGATGTTTCTGAGATTCATAGGATCTTGCCTAAGTGCTTGGATGTAGTAGTGTTTTTACATCAGCATCATGGCTTGACTTGGCTTTTAAGCATCCTACCAGGGATCCAAATTTTGTCCACAGTATTGTTGCTATGGGAAAACACATCTGACGTTCCAGAGGATAGATGGATGTTTTTCTCTAGTACTCATAGCAGTAACAGTAGTATGGTAGTAATTTTCCTCACTCTAAGTGAAGGACAATATGCTTGACATCTCTTTTTGTTGTTGTTGTTCTTGAACTGTTTAGCATGAGATAGAGAGGGGAACTGGAAAACTGGTTTGGGTTTTCTTTTCTGAAAGCAGAAAACAATGTAATTAGTAGGAAATTTACCCTTAATCTTGATCTTCAAAATCTTCCGCCCTTTCATTCCATTAAGATTGCCTTTTTTTAAAGGCAGGGAAGAAAAATGCATAAATAGCCAGGCTACTAAATTCTCTTTAATGACTGAAGCTAATAAGAAATGGCTCTGGTATTTCATCCGGCCTCTCAAATAATGGCTCTGTTGTTTTGATCTCAGAAGCGTAAGGGAATCTTTATATTCAGAGATGGGCGTCCCTGTCTCAAGCACCTGAGAGACTGCATTATAGTTTGAAAACCATTTTACAATGTCCCTTCCCAGAGTGTGAGTCCACTGCTGCTTTGATGTGGTTAGGTCATTTAGTACAATCATGTAAGAGATTAAATTAGATTTCAGCTTCCTTGAAATTTTGAACAATACACATGAAATGAGTGCATCCGTGATCTGGGAGAACTGAGAACATTTCCATTTTTTTATTTTAATTCTTCTCCAGCAAAGTGCAGGTAGAGAAGGCAGCAGACTCTCTTCTCTTAATCTCTGGTAGAGACAAAGTAGAAACTGCCAAATTTCATTCCGAAGGATCCATGTCTGAGTGAGAAATTCAGTGATTAGGGGGAAAAGAGAGGGAGAGTTTTTCTGAGATACAAAGGAAGAAGCTGATTTTTTTTCCATAAAATGAATGTTACATTGTGGTGGGTGAGCAGGAAATTGTGAGTAAGAACAATGGGTTGGCAAGTGACTTGTGACTGGGGAGATCTGAGCTTTAATTCTGATTCTACAATTTCATTGTTTTCTTACCTAAGCTTCTTGAGTGTTCCCTAATCGGTAAAGTTGGAATCACCAAAGTTGAACTGTTACAGTGGAATTAAATGAGATGCCTCAGACAAAATGCCTCTCAGAATGCTTGGAAGAGTCAATGCTTAATGAATGATTGTTTTTTCTTTTTCTTCTTATTCCAAGCTGGTCAGTTAACAAATATGTGTTGAATTTTTATTTTGGAACATACCCTGTATTTAGTACTGGATACTGCAGTGAATATGACATAAATTCCCTAACTGAAGTCTCCAATTGGCTGCTTTAGTGTCACTCAGACTTAAAATGTCCCTAAATGAGCGCATGGTCTTCACTTTTGCCACTGTCTCCTAACTTCAGCAAATGGCACCCTCCTCAAGTGGCTTTCCACAAAAGAAAACTAGAAATCCTCTATGAAATCACCCTTTTCTTCACTCCTTATAAACGATTCATCACCATGCCCTGCAAATTTTTTTCTAACATAATTTTAGATCTTTTAATTTAAGAGACGGTTCTCCAAGTTTAGTCTTCTTGGCCATTTGCAAGCCATCTCTGCCTCTCCCCTGAATTGAGCAATAGCCCTGTCCTCTTCCTCTTGCATTCCCCACCCCGGACACCTCCTCCACCCAGTTCCTCACACAGGGAGCTTGCAAATCTTATCATGTTACTTCCCTGCTCAAATAGCTTTCATGATTTCCTATTACTTTTATAAAAAAGACAAAATCTTTTCTATCACTGTGTACCAGGCACATAACATTAATGCACTGCACATAGTATTAACTCAGTAAATATTTATTGAATGAGTGATTTTACAAAGCAGTATTGGTTTGTCTGCTGCATGTAAAATGAAGTATGAATGCTTTAATGCTAGAGAACAATGCCCAGTGATTCCAAGATACTTCAATAATTACATTAAGCTTTGTTGTTTGTTTTTCATTTATTTCCTCTGATTTTTTTTTCCTCTGTTCTTTTCTTTTGGATTCTTTGATGATTATTTTAGAATTCTATTTATTTCCTGGTTTCTTAGTTATAACTCTGCATTATCTTTCTAATGGCTGCTCTAAGGCTTAAGATGTACTTCTTTTTTTTTTTTTAGATATACTTCTTAATTTTAATATTTTGCCACTTCATGCAAAATGTAAAAACATTGCAACTATATCAGTCTATGCCTCCCACTGTGATTATCTGATATGATGGTTTTCTCATGTATTGTATAATTCTCACAAGATAATATTATAATTTTTGCTTTAAATAGTTATAGAAAAAGAAATTGAGAGGAAAACAATATTTTATATTTATCCAGAAATTTAATATTTCTAATGATCTTCATTGTTCCTAAAGATCTGCGTTTTCATTTTATTGCTTACTTTTGGTTTAAAGCATTTTGGGGGGATAATTTCTTATAAGATAGCACAATCTTTTAGTTTTCTTTTATCCAGATATATCATTATTTCTTCTTTATTCTTGCCTTCAAAAATATTTTTGCTAGGTTGGAATTCTGGGTTGTCAATTTCTTTCAGCACTTTTTAGAGGTTGGTACACTGTCTTCTGGCCTTAGTTATTTCTCTATTATCATCTGAACTGCTCTTCTCTAGTATGCCAAGTGTCTTTTTCTTTGGTAGCTTTCAAAATGATTTCATCTTTCTTTATCAGTAGGTGTGATTTTTCTTCATTTCATTTTTCTTGGAGTTCATTGCATTTCTTGAATTTGTAAATTTATGTATTTCATGAAAGTTGGGGACATTTTTGTCTTTTTTTTTTCAATTCTTTTTCTGCTTCTATTGTTTTATCCTAAAACTGTAATTCATCTGTGTTAAACAATCTGGTATTGTCCTATAGGTGCTCAAGGTTTTGCTTTTTTTTTTTTTTTTCTGTCTTTTATCTCTTTCTTTTTCAGAATAGATGTTTTCTATTTATCTGTCTTCAAGTTAGCAGGTCGACTATGTTCTCCAATCTGCCATTAAGTCCATACTATGAATTTAAAATTTTCGGATATTTTATTTTCCTTTCTAGAATTTCCTAGAATCTTTTAACATGTTTTCTATTAATTTTCTAAGATTTTCTATTCTTTGTTCATTGTAATCACATTTTGTTTTACATTATTTGGCACACTTTTAAATAGCTGTTTAAAATTTTTTTCTGCTAGTTCAAAATTTGGGTCATTTTATGGTTGGTTTCTGTTGATTATACTTTCTTGTGAGAATGGACTATATTTTCTTGCTTCCTTTATTCTGAGTGATTTTGGATTGCATCTTGGACATTGATAACTTTTAGGTTGTACAGATTATATATTCTGCATAATCCTCTGAGAATATTCTTTTCTTTTTTCCTAACAGAGTATTAGCTTTATTGGGTTCAAACTGAAAAAGCTGTGTCTATAAAAGCATTTCAAATTTCCATTCAATTCTATTATCCTTATTTTAGCTTTCAATAATCTGTCCCATGTATCCAGAGATTTTGACATAGTTTAAGTACAGAATTTAGGGCTTCCCACTCTTATTTTCTCCTTTTTGAGGACCCCTCCCATACTCACTTTATAGCAGCTACAGTTATATTAAACTTTTTTTCTCTAGTTTTCCGGATTACAAAAATAAATGTTTTATGGAAGTTTTAGTAATTTAGTGTTGCCAATTGTGGCTTGTCCTTAGGGTTAAGTGTATAAAAGCGAAACTTAACTTGCTGCTCCCTTCTCTCCAAAATCTTTCTTCTTTTTCTCACTTTCAAGTAACTTAAGGTAGTTTTTTCTTTATATTTGTCTAGAGTATATAGGTGTGTGCCCAATAGTTGATTCAGTTGAAGTTTATTTAGCTAAACCAGAAACAGAATCCCATTTTTTTTATCATTTAACACATAATATATTTTATTTAAAATAACCTTTATATCTCATAAGTCTAGGGTTCCTTTATTAGTATTCCTTATCAGAGCTATGTTTATTCTTACATATTCATACTTTAAAACAAAACTTCAATAAGCTATTCTGGTTAAAACTACATTTAGTTAGTTTTCTGAACAAGATTTGATTGGGAAAGAATTTGCTCTTCAGAGAATTCAGAATTTTTATATACAAACTGCATAGGTCTTCCACTTAGCAGGTCTTCTCTTATGTTCAAGTCTCCCTATGTTTCTAGTTTTCAGAATCCCATTTGAATGTCTCAAATTCACAGGCAATACCAATCAAGTATTACCATACATTGAAAGAAACTGCAGTTATGGATCCATCTGCTTTATCAATGAAGTATGAGTGATTCATATTTGAAACATAATGCATGCATGTCAAAGTCTAGCATTAGATCAGTAGGTAACAAAATACATATATATCTATCATTATATTCTGCAAGGTTAACCAAACAACCCACAAGTGAGATTGATAGTGCTGCTAAAATAGCAGTAAATGGTCATTACAAAGCAAGAATGGCAGAAATAAAACCATGATCAAAGCAATGCTGGTGATGTAAAGTAACAAAATTTCCTTCCTATAAATTGCAAGCATTACAATGACCTGCTTGAGTTACAATGGAAACTGTGCAACATAGGGAAGCATTTTGATGAAGTCAGTCTTCTTAGAAAATAAAAGTTCCATCCATGGGAGATTCTAGTAATGTGCTAATGACAGTTTTTGAATAATAAATTTTATAGCCTTAAATATCTTAGTAGATAACTTATTAGTAGGTTGAAGATGTATAGAATTTTGCACACTTAGCAATTACAGAAAAGACAAAATTGGAAGACCCCTTAAAGAAGGTAGTTATTGAGGCACTGGCCTGTCCCTATCTTGGCAAGTTCCAGTCAGAGGTATTTGCTCATTTTGGTACAGCTTCTTTGCTTTTGGCCAAGGAGGTAAGACAGGCCACGGAGCTGCTCCCACTGCACTGAGAAGAACTAGCTGGACATGGTCAGGCATGTTCTGCTCTAACTTTTGCTTATGTTTTATTTCATACTCTCATAAGTTGGGGCTTCCCAAGTGGCTCAGTGGTAAAGAATCTGCCTGCCAATGCAGGAGATGCAGGAGACGTGGGTTCTAGCTCTGGCTTGGGAAGAGCCCCTAGAGGAGGAAATGACAAGTCACTCCAGTATTTTTGGCTGAGAAATCCCATGAACAGAGGGGCCTGGTGCATCCATGGGGTCACAAAGAGTCAGACATGACTTGGTGACTGAGCATGCACGCATGCACTCAGCAAGTCTTTCCTTGACTTTGCAATAGTAAGAACTGAGTTGTATGTTAGTTTGCATTAAAAAGCAGGCAAAGTAGGACAAAAATTGAAAAAGAGGAGAAACTTCATATGGGCTCTGGAGTCAACTGTATTTTTAAATCCAACTTCATCATGTAGCTGTGTGAAACAAGTTACCTAACCTTAGCCTCATTTTCTTATCCATAATATGGGGATGGCAATAAGAGCATTGTCTAAGGACTTATTCATGGGAGTGAATGAGACAATGCCTGTGACACACGTTAGGAGACTCTCTGAAGACAGACGCTCACTCGCAGGAACCTCCCAACTGTGTTTGGCACATGGTAGGTGCTCAATAAATATTTGATGATTAAATCAATGAATAGGTAATTATAGTACCTGAAATGCAAAATTCATAGTAAACAGAAGTTCCTTCCCTTTCCAACCAACTGGTGATGTAGAACGATGGATGGAGTTTGGGTAGGCACTGGTAGGACTCATTTGATAGATGTGAAAAGAACCTGGCTATCATTCAAAACTCAGGGGAAGAAACACCTGGGCATTTATATCAGAAGTGAAGAAGACAGACCCAGACCTACGGGGATGGCCTTAGGCAGCATTATGATAAATGTTCATCATTATTATTTTTATAGCATCTTGCCAGAGTATATTTCACATCTTTCAAAGCACTTTTTACACTATGATTTTGTTTGTTTTTAGTATATTTCAAAAGAAAAGTTGCTGGCATTTCATGGATGATAATTATGTGTCAGGTGCTATATGTGTGTATGTGTGTTTGCATGTATGTGTATTATATAATTTATATATACATATAAATATTTTATATGTATTATAAATATACATATAGATAGTATCTGACTATAATTTATTTGTAGAGACCAGTGAAGACCCGCAGGTTGAGAATATGTGAAGGGATAACATAGACATTTATGTGAAGCAGACTTTAGAGTCTTTGTCTTCAAGGATGCACTTCAGCTTGGAACCTGGGAGGGCAGACTATGTTTAATTGTCTTGGCATGAAATGGACACAGTAGCTATTATGCTTATTTAAAAAATGTCCATTCTACTACTCTTCACAATCTCAAAAAGCCAAGTTGCAATCTGTAAATGCCACCATGTCTCTTTTTGTCCATCTTTCCTCCATGATGAAATTAACATCTTTGTGTTTAAGAACTTTGCTATTACCTATGCATTGTATATATTTAAAAGCAAATAAACTAAAATGAAGACAGGCTTCACATTCCAACTGGCTGTGGAAAGCAATCATTATGAACACCTGTGAGCAATGCCTTATGCATGAAAGCCTCTGATTGGAATGTTAGATAGCAAAATCTTCCATTCTTGTAGGAAAACAAGTCCAGTGTGGAATGGCTTTAAATGACTTGATGCAAAATTAGCCATGAGAATTGAAATCAGAATGGATAGGATCACAATCCTGCAGCATACATAAAGCAGTGGTTCTTAACCCTAGTTAAGCATCAGAGTTAATAGTGAACTTATTAAAATACAGATGTCAGACTCCACTCACTGAATTAGTGTCTCTTGGGATGAGAGTTTCCTAAACTTATAGTTTGAATTTTCTTCATATTTTAATCTGAAGCACAGAAAAGTTTTATAACTAATAGAGAGAAAAATGATATTGTAACTAAGAGAGAGAGGGAAATCATTTTTCTCTCTATTAGCACTTTTCTAAGTGTGGTCCGTAGTCCAGGTGCATCTGAGTCTTGGAGTGAGAAGATGAGAGTGGAAGTGAGAAGGGAATGCATATTAAAATACAGATTCATGGGCTGCACCTAAATTCTGCTGAATCTGCATTTCTAACTAATGTCAGAGGTAAATTTTTTTCATTGAGGTAATTTTTTTAGAGCAATCTGAGGTTTACAGCAAAATTGAGAGCAAGGTACATAGATTTCTTGTATTATTGCCACCCCCCACATGTATCAACATGATCAACATCTCTCAACACAATGGTATTGATACATTTGTTAAAATTGATAAACCTATATCAACACATTATAATCCGGAAAGTTCTTAATTTACATTAAAGTCATTCTTGATTTTTTACATTCTTTGAGTTAGTACATTCTTTTAGTTTGGACATGTATAATGACATGTGTGCATCCTTATGGTATCACCAGAGTATTTTATCACACTAAAAATCCTCTGTGCTTCATTTGTTCATCCCTCCCCTGGCTCCCCAGTCCCTGGTGATCGCTAATCTTTTTACTGTCTCCAAAGTTTTGTTTTTTTCCAGAATGTTATAGAATTGGAATCATGTAATATGTATTCTCTCAGATTAGTAATGTGTGTTTAAGTTTCTTCCATGTATTTTCATGGTTTGATAGTTCATTTTTTAAAATGCTGAATAACAGTCCATTGTCTGGATGTACTATGCTTTATTTATTTATTCACCTATTGAAGGACTTCTTGCCAAATCCAAGTTTTGACAATTATAAATAAAGCTGCTATACATTCTCATAGGCTGGCTTTTGTGTGAACATATATTTCAACTCCTTTGGATAAATACAAAAGAACATGATTGCTGGACTGTAATAATAAGAGCACATTAGGTTTATAAGGAACCATCAAACTGCCTTTGAAAACTGTGCTATTTTGCATTTCCACCAGCAACGGATGATAGTTCCTATTGCTCTGTATCCTCGCCAGCATCTGGTGGTGTTTATGTTCCGGATTTTGGCTGTTCTAGTATGTTTAGTGGTATCTGATTGTTGTTTTAATCTACGTTTTCTTCTTTTTTTCTGAATGGACAAATAATCTTTTATTGTCAGAATACGGGCAAAGCTGATACTGAGGAGCATGCCACGGCATAACTATGTGCAAAGTCTCCACAATGATTTTATCTTTATTGTAGTAAACCTTCAAGCTATAGTTGACAATCAACGAATTTTTAAGCTATTTGTAAAGCAAAGCTTATTTAAATTTTCCTCAAAAAAGTGTTATTGTTTTTGCTTATATATACATGAAAAAATCAACCACAAATTAAAATACTCCCCTGAGAAATATTGGGAGAGGATAATTGATTTGTTGTGTTCCTTATATTAGAACTATTCTTTAGAGAAAACTATTTTCTGATAATATTTATGGAATTCTCAACAGACTTGAAATACATAATATGCTCTCTTTTAACACGTCTGTAATGTTACTGGAGAACAGTGTGAAATATAGCTTCCTGAGTAGTTGATCCTTCTTTCAAACCAGAAATGAACTGTCTTCATTTCTCTGCTATGACCTTTGTGTGTATGTGTTTATAAATGTATGCTATTTTATTTTCAAGAAAGTTCCACAAACAATTATGCTTGTAATTAGGTCAGATTGTTTGAAAATGGGTAGAAATTTGACAAAGTAAAATATTTTTGTGATTTTTTTAAGCTTTCTTTTTTTCAAAATTGAGGTAGAGTCACTGTACAAAATTATATATTGGAAGTGTGCACTATAGTGATTCATAATTTTTGCATAATTTTATAGTTATTATAAAATATTGTTTATTCCCCATGTTGTACAATAGATCTTTATAGCTTATTTTATACCTAATAGTTTGTACCTCTTATTCTCCTACCCCTATATTGCACCATCCACCTTCCCTCTAGCCACTGGTAATGACTAGTTTGTTCTCTACATCTGTGTAATATGCATTTTCTTTATAACATAATGTGTGAAAGACCTTTTCATATGGTTATGTGTCATCTGTATATCTTCTTTGCTGAGGCATTTATTAACATCTTGGATCCATTTTTAAATTAGGTTATCCAGTTTCTTATTGTTGCATTTTAAGAGTTCTTTGTATATTTTGGATCAGGTATATAAAGGTATCAGATATGTCTTTGGCAATATTTTCTCCTGGTTTGTGACTTGTCTTCTCGTTCTCTTGATCAGGTGATTCTTATGTCAAAGGAATTTGAGAATTATTTTCTTATAAATGGTTTGTGGGTATTGAAGACTTGTATTATTTGAACTAACAATCAAAGGGATGGCTGTTGTCTCAGCCAGAGAAATGGGGAATGCTGGGACCTACTCAATCTGAGGCAACATATACTTGGCAATTTATCAATATAATTGCATTTTTCTCTTGATAACCATGTCATAAAATAGATATTAAGATACTCTTTATAGAGGGCCTTATTTGAAGTACCAGAGTTAGAATAACTGGAACCAAGATAGAAATCTGGGTCTGACATCAAAGCCTCAGGCCTGACTATATCCTACCAAATTGCCAGGATATCTGTACCGAACCACGTGTAAATCAAGAGAACCAAATTTAATCCCCCTCTGATAGTGTCTGTCTCTGTGGTTTTTAGTTCTGTCTCTGGACACCAGTTTTCTTACTCTTTATAGCCTCAGTGTTGTGTAAGGATGTTTCTCCAGTGGTCTTCCTTCTTAAATACCTAATGAAAGGCATTGGACCACAGAAAGAACATCCTTGGGAATCGAGTCTGGCTTCTGAGGGTCATATCTTTTTTCTCTTCTAAGTAACTGTCTGAAGTTGTATTTAAATGTTTAAAAAGAATTCTATTTTCCTCTTAAGTGCAGGTAGCTTGAGACAGAAATCTAGGGTGTTGAAGATGTATTGGTGTTATTTATTTACTTTTATAGTTTAGAATGCTCCCTCTCTCTTGCCCTCGAAATAGGGCCGTATATATTAATATCAACAGAATCTCAGAAGGCTTATTCAGCAAAACTAGAAAGATAAAAAATGGTCCTACATTTGCTATGGCTATTTGCCTTTTACATTCCCGGATAAATGATGTCTAACCTCGGGGACCCTTTGTGTACCAGCAAAGGTTAAGGGCCTTTTTTTTCCAGGTGCCTGTTCCATTTATAATACACACTGCCTCATTTTAAAACTAAATGACTCTGGGAAACATTAGCTACAGCATCTAGGCAGCCAGGAGATTTCTGGCAGCTAAGTCACCCATACTTAGGCTCACACCATCCTCACAGACCAGCAGGTGACTGAAGTCATGATGTAGGAGGCATACTTGCATGTCTTTCAATGTGCTTAGATTTTTGTGAATGTTTTCCTCAGCCTTAGCGTTGATACCCCAGGTTTTCTCAAGGTTCTGGCTTGACATACTCTTTTGTTTCCTTGCATCTTGGTTTCCTTAGCAGTGGCCTTACAGGATGCTGTCCGTGGCCAGCATTCAGGACTCAATACCTCGATGGTGAACAGCTCTGTTAGTCCCCCATCTCTCCACAGCTCACTGGCAACTGGAGGATAAGAGAGATGAGTGCATCAACAAAGATTAAACTGACCATATACTGGTTTGCCAGAAAAGATCCTTATTTACTTCTTTATCCTAGCACAATTTTTAATAACATTCCCTTTCACTTACAAAGTTGTTCTGATTATAAAGTTACAAATTCTATTGTTACCCCATATTTAATGTTCTCTACCCCATGGAAGTGGACCTGTAATGTCACACCCAGTGTCCAAAAGACCCAGAAAGACACTCAAATAAGAAGTTGCCAAGCTCTGTGTTGAAGGAAGACCCAGGACATACTTTCCACTTGGAAATAAAATCCTAAACTTCTCTGACCAGCTTATTGTTTCCATTTTCTACTGCCTGATTGTCTTACTTACCAATTCTGTAGCTCATTTTTAGATAAAGAGAAGTGAGTGTTAGAATGACAGGAGATGCTGCCGCACAAAACAAAGAACCGAGTGGTCCGGATACAATAACGGTTTGTAACTGAAGCGATCCAAGGGAGAGAAGGAGAGGATGTACATGGGAAGAATGTCCATTGGGGTTTTTACAAGTGACCATCATGTTATTCAAAAAGAAGGGGAACTCAGAGAGAGGAGGATGACAGAGATTTGTGGGGGTGCTAAAAGTGCTTTCTTTTTATTTTTTGTTTTGAGATGTCTGGCTACAGTGAAGGTCTCTGTGTTTAGAATGATGTAGGAAAAGTGCTCTCCCATATTGGGCCCAAAGGAAGTGTGTACTCTCTGAAGCGGCCAGATTCCAAGTCTTGGAATGAACGGTAAGCCTTGGAGCAATCACGTGTCCTCTGCTAGGAATGCATTCCTGGGGATTTGTGGTCTCCCCATCTGCGCTGCAGGTGATGGAGTGGGATTAGATCAGGGAGGAGGAAAAGGCCCAGGAGGGGATCTGAGACCTTGGGCTCGGCAGGAGCTTTAGCTGGATTAACACGAAGGCTGTAGTCATGGCCAGGCAGAGGAACTTTCAACTCCCAGAGGCACTATTCTTGGGGACAGCACGGGGGGACAGGCCCCGAGAGGCTAAATGATACTAGAGGAACACCTGAGTTTGGAAGTAAAGGAGAGCAGAAGAGTTTTTAAGCAGCAGAGAGAGAAGCCATGTCCAAATACATAGACAAGAGCAGAGAGGAAGGACCAAGCAATTGGTCATAAAAATGGGACATATTTTGGCATGAAACTAACTGCTAAGTACTGTGTTTTGAAGGACCTGAACTGAGTCGTGAGGGAAGGTTCTTCAGGACAGACAATCGGGATCTCCAAAGACTAGGACTGCCCGTAATGGTCCGAGCAGGCAGCCAGGCCTGTCTGATTTATCTCAGAGTCTTTCACAGCTCTCTTTTCAGCCATAAGCTTCCTGAAAATATCCTATGAAAGATTTCTTGCCCTTCACCTTTCTAGTCTCTGCCATCTGGGTCCTTTAACTCTGTTCTGCCTCTTGATGCTCTGACATTCTTAGGTGATAGTCTCAATCACATGGTCCAACACAGCTCACTACCAGGCCTGGATTCCATCCAGAAGGAAAGTGGAAAGGGAATAGGGTGAACACGACTTTCCCTTTAAAGGTAGAGCCTGGACGTCACATACGGTGCTCGTGCTCAGATCCCACTGGCCACCACTTACTCTCAGGGTCCCTGGAAGAGGCCATGTGCCAAGTCAAAGACAATGGCCACCAGGGGATAATTTCCATCAATCTCATGTGCATGCTTAATTTACAGAATGTGGCTCATTTCCAACACTTCCCTAGGTGGGGCTTCTAAACCTTCTTTTTGTCATCCATCAGACTTACCTCTATTAATACTTTTTTTTCACCATGGATTGTAACTCTGTGTTTATTTGTATCTGTGAGCTTCCTGCCAAGCACAAACTATTCATATTTATTATGGGCCAAACCTGGCACAAAGTAGATGCTCAAAACACAGGATATCTGGCTGAGTGAAGGCTTGATGAGCACATGAAATCTTTAGAAATGAAATGTTACAAAAGCCCTGCATGAAAAAAGACATTCAATGAATGGCACTTTTTCCCTCTGCAAGGATGGGCTGCGCTTGTACTTCTTTCTTTTTTTTTTTTTTTTAAATGATTTGGAAAAAAAAAAATCTATTCACATTTGGTATTATTTACTGAAGAAATGGCTAAACAGGTTCAGAAGTTATATATTTGGCATTCCCATATGCAAAGGTCATTGTGAATGTCAGCCTCAGGCCTCCCTAAGCCTGTGTTCACTCCGCTCCTCTGTGACTAGGAACTGGCTTGGTTATACCAAGTGGAAGTAACATCCTTTCCCACCCCCTGCCACATCAAACGGGCCCTGGGAGCAGGGAGGAGTGTTATTGTGGCTTTTCACTTCAGGAAGCAAGCATAATGACGCTATTCATTGCATTAACTGCAAAAAAACTATCATTAAGTCTTTGACTGTCTTATAATCATGGGGAAAAGAATTAATACTTTGGAGCTCCAAATAGGCCAGGCGCTTAGCGACCACCACCCCTTTCAATTTCCTCAATATTCTCGGAGAGAGGTGTCGGTAGTTTGAATTCCCATTTTACAGATGAGAATCATCTCAGAGAGAGAAAACCATGTGCCTGGTGTGGTGCTAGCTTATAACTAGGATCTGCCTGTCCCAAAGCCTGCTCCCTTTCCAAGATGTCGAGCAGCTGTCCCTTTTATTTCTGGACTATTTTGTAATGCATTAGGTGTCTTCATAACATCAGCTCTCTCAGCCTTGACAATCTGTTTGTGGGGTGTGGGAGGCAGCAGTTTGCGTCTCCATTTCGCAGATGATGAACAGAGGTTCACAAATGATCTGCCTTGCTCTGAGTGAGGCTGCGAGACCCAGGTCTTCAAGTCTACAGTTCTTTGCCCTGTCCACACCCACCTTATGCAGAGGTTCTGTAGGTGTCAAGAGTAAAGAAGTTGATTTCTTAAAATCATCAGATGGAGTCTAGGGTTGGTGACAAACCTATCTTGATTTTCTCAGGCCTTTCCTGACACAGGAAGTCTTGTGTCCTGAGAATACCCTCAGCCTTGGGCAAACTGGGAGGGTTGGTTCCCCAAACCAGTGCTTTTCTTTGACAGAGTCAAGGTAAGAAAATAGCATTATAACAACACTAGACTTCTGAATGATAATGTGATCATTGTTGACTCAAAATCATTCACTAAAAAAAGTTAATTCCAGTGGGGAATTCTAGTATCTTGAAGTTTAAGAACTTGCCCCAGTTGAGCTGTATCTTGTGATTGTGCTTTTGCCCCCATTAGTTATGACCTCAGAGCCGAGGCTGCTCTGCCTCCGTCTGTGTACTTAACTATCAGTGATTCTCAAAAACTTATTGTCCATAGAATCATGCAGGGAGCCTGTTAAAATACAATTGCCCCAGCCCTAGAGATTCTGACTCCCATGGTGGGCAGGGACTGTGAACTTGGCATCTAATAAGATCCCAGGTGACTCAGATGCTGCCACTTTGTGGAGCACACATCGAATAGCACTTGGTGCATTCAGCAGTCCCTAAAGCGGGAGTGCCAGGCAAGCCACTTGGGTGCAGGAAGAAAACGGAACACTTATGTATATTTTTTGTAACTTTTAAAAATTTGAGATTTGAAAATATTAAATAAGATGATATATTATTGTAGCAGTAGATATAAATCATTTATATGTAAATAAATACACATAATTAGGGGTACACATCAAAAAGATCTTGGCAGAATTGACCACCCAGCTTCTCTTCAATAGGGCTGAATTCACCTCCTTCATCAGAGTCCCCTCTATGGATCCGAACTGCCTCATGGAAGGAAGTGGGGACTGCATGTTCAGGTTATTCAAGTAATTCTTATGCACATTTACATTTGAGAGCCCTGATCTAAATCCTAGGGTCCATTTTCTGGGCCAGGAATTCTCAAGATGTAGTCCCAAAGCATTAGCTTTCGGATCATCCGGAAATTTGTTAGAAATGCAAATGATCAGGTCCTACCCCAGACACACTGGATTGAGTCCTCTGGGGTCCCGCCCAGCAATCTGTTGTTTAACAAGCCCTTTAGAAGATTCTGATGCCTCATAAAGCTGAAGCAACACTGCTCTCTGAGGAGACCTTTAAGGAGACTCAGAGCTGGTGACTCACTAGTGGGTTAGTCTCAGGGTCCCACTGTTTCTGAGTTTTTAATCTGCAGCTGTCTTTCTTGAAGCCTGAGTTTCCTGAGAAAATGCACTCCAAGGGGTTTTCTTTTGTCATGATATCAGAGATGAACAAAGCATGTCATAGATGAAGCCTTGCTGAATATCGGTTTTTTGACCTGTAAAATGGGCTAGCCCTAATAATAACTTGACTGAGAAGATCCAATGAGACAACAGGTGAGGAGAGGTTTTGCTGATTGTAAAAAAAAACTATGAAAATGGTATCTAAATTTAAAACTTGAGCTCTGTTTGAATTTCTGTTTCCTAGGGTTTGTTCATCCTCATTTTGTTCACTTCTGATCTATTCCCACACATCTTTTCTTCTAGTGATGATCATAGCTACCATTTACTGCTATGTGCCAGGCATTTTGTTACTGTTTATGCACATTATATCTAATCCTTACCAGCCAAGTAGGTATCCCCATTTTATAGACAAGGAGACTGAGATCAAAGAGTTTACATAATTTTTCTAATAAATAATAGAACTTACATTTAACTCAAGGCTGTCTGACAACAAAACCCACATCTCTTGTCATAGTGCATTCAACCCTCATTCTGGTCTCATCTTAGAGATCTGACCTTTGCCTGTCTCTTATGGGCCCCAAGCTCCCTTAAGGTAGCTTGTCTTAAGGGCCCTGAGCCCTTGTTTGGACTCTGCTGTAAGGGACTAGTCACATTCTGCTGGAGTCAACTGCTGCCAGAGGCACATGAGAGTCTGTAAATATCACCACTTCACCCCAAAGCAATGGCATTTCTGGTTCTGCCTCAAACCCCATCTGAAAGTCTAGCTTTTAAAATACTGTACTTTCTTTTTTTAGTGCATGCTCAGGCAGGCTGCCCGAGGAACCTGTCCTATATGCTCTCTTGGTATCTCAGGCTTACTTCTATTATATTACTTAAGGCAGTAAATTGTGTAATTTAGGATTGTTGGGTACCACCCCCTACTCCTTGTTGTAACACACTGATTGGGTCAGCCGCTTGCTATTTTCCCATGTGACTCAGGAGAAATGACCCACTCTAACTCTAGGAATAAATCATAATTGTCTATTCATGGCAGCTCTATTCTGCTTTCTAATATGCCCCTTGAAAGTTGCTCAGTTGTATCCAACTCTTTGTGACCCCACGGACTATACAATCCATGGAATTCTCCAGGCCAGAATACTGGAGTGGGTAGCCGTTCCTTTCTCCAGGGGATCTTCCTGACCCAGGGATTGAACCCAGGTCTCCCGCATTGCAGGCAGATTCTTTACCATCTGAGCCACCAGGGAAACCCAATATGCCCTTTAGGGAGGGCCATATTACAGTGATGACGAATGGCTGAGAGGAGAAGTCTCCCGAGGGCTTCTGGAAAAATGTTCTTCACTAACAGGGATTTGCAAGAAGCTATGTCTCTGCTTCCTCTGCTGCATGATTTTGCCCTACATGTGGGTTCCTAGAACTATGGTGACCATGTTTTGTCTATGTAAAGAGTTAGCCTGTGGCAATCCCAGTGTGCTGGGAATGGAAAGAAGCTGAGTGTTCATACCAGTATTGAGCCATTGCATAAACCATTCTTGGAAGAGTTCTGCCCTAGCTTGGTTGGACTGCTTTAACAAAACACAACAGCCTTAGCAGGCTTGCTGGTAAGCTTACCATGGTAGCTTGTAGATAACAAACATGTATTGCTCTCAGTTCTTATGGCTGGGAAGTCCAAGATTAAGGCTCCAGCATGGTCATGTTTGGTAAGGGCCTCTTTCATAGCTGGTGCTTGCTTTGTTTTTAAAAATTTATTTATTTATTAATTGAAGGATAATTGATTTATAGAATTTTGTTGTTTTCTACTACATATCAACATAAAGCAGCCATAGGTATACATATGTCCTCTCCCTCTTCAACCTCCCTCACATTTGCTTCCCGATTCCAGGCCTCTAGGTTGTTCCAGAGCCCCTGTTTGAGTTTCCTGAGCCATACTGCAAATTCCCATTGGCTATCTACTTTACATTTGGTAATGTAAGTTTCCATGTTACTCTCTCCATACATCTTACCCTCTCCTTTCCTCTGAACGTGTCCATAAGTCTGTTTTTCCATTGCTGTCCTGTAAATAAATTCATCAGTACCATCTTTATAGATTCCATATATATGTGTTAGTATATGATGTTTATCTTTCTCTTTCTGACTTACTTTACCCTAGGCTCTAGGTTCATCCACCTCATCAGAACTGACTCAAATTCATTCCTTTTTATGGCTGGGTAATACTCCCTTGTATGTATGTACCACAGCTTCTTTATCCATTCATCTGTTGATGGACATCTAGGTTGCTTCCATGTTCTAACTATTGCAAATAGTGTTTCAGTGAACACTGGGGTACATGTGTCATTTTCAATTTTGGTTTCCTCAGGGTATATGCCTAGCAGTGGCATTGCTGGGTCATATGGTGGTTTTATTCCTAATTTTTTTTTTTTTTTTAAGGAACCTCCATATCATCTTCTGTAATAGCTGTATCAATTTACATTTCCACCAACAGGGCAAGAGGGTTCCCTTTTCTCCACACCCTCTTCAGCATTTATTGTTTGTAGACTTCTTGATAATGGCCATTCTGACTGGTGTGAGGTGATATCTCATTGCAGCTTTGGTTCACCTTTTTCTAATAATGAGTGATGCTGAGCATCTCTTCATGTTTTTGTTAGCCATCTGTATGCTTTCTTTGGAGAAATGTCTGTTTAGGTCTTTCCCCCACTTTTTGATTGGGTTGTTTGTTTTTCTGGTATTGACTTCTATGAACTGCTTATATATTTTGGAAATTAATCCTTTGTCAGTTGTTTTATTTGCTATCATTTTCTCCCATTCTAAGGGTTGTCTTTTCACCTTGTTTATAGTTTTCTTTGCCGTGCAAGAGCTTTTAAGTTTGATTAGGTCCCACTTGTTTAGCTGATACTTTCTTGCTATGTGGTCTTCCCTGGTGGCTCAGATGGTAAAATATCTGCCTGCAATGCAGGAGCCCTGGGTTTCTGGGTTGGGAAGATCCTTTGGAGAAAGAAATGGCAACCCACTCCAGTACTCTTGCCTGGGAAATCCCATGACCTTTCCATTGGAGGAGCCTGGTAGGCTACAGTCCATGGGGTTGCAAAGAGTCAGACACGACTAGCAACTTTACTTTCTTGCTATGTCCCTCACGTTGTGGAATGAACTAGGGTGTCTCTGGAGCCTTTTACGTAATGGCACTAATCCATTCACTCTACCCTTCAGACTTAAGCGCTTCTTAAAGACCCCACTTACAGTCATCATTTTGGGGGTTAAGATTTAAACACATGAATTTTGGTGGCATACAAGCATTCAGACCATAACACCTACCTTCTTGAGCATCTTGTCATATGAGATAATAAAACTTCCATAGGTATAAACTCATGCTTTCAATTAGGGTTTGTATTGCCAATATTTGTGGCTGAAAGCATCTTAACTGACACCTCGAAACTTTCTCTTTCTCTGTCTCTATACTGGAAGGAAGAGATTTTTTTTTTTTCTCATTTAAAGATATATCCTCACCATCTAGTATTGTGACTGACACACAGTGGATGCTCACCAAATGTTTGTTGACTGACTGTATGAATAACTGCTCTTTCAGGGAAACTCACTAAAAGTGAAAATGCAACACTCTTGCCTATAAGGCAGTTTGAAGATGCTGAGTAATCCTTACTTGGAGTTAGAGTAGAATATGAATATCAGACTAGGAAGATGTCTTAAACACAGCTATCCCAAACTGTTTTTTAAGATGAAGCAAAGAAGGCAAGTAAATTGTCCAAGAAGTTAAATGTTTGTGTTACCCTCTCCTCCAAGTTCAGATGTTGAAGTCCCAGTCTCCAATGTGACTGTGTTTAGAGACAGGGTGAAGTTAAATGAGGTCATGAGGGTGGAGCCCTGATCCAGTAGGATTAGTGTCCTTATAAGAAGACATCAGAGAGCATGTGCTCTCTCTCTCCCCCTCTGCCACGTAAGGAAGAGTCCTCACTAGAAACAGAATTGGTCAGCACTGTGATTTTTGCATTATTGTGCAAAATTTCTATTGTTGAAGTAAACTAGTCTCTAATATTTTGTTATAATGACTAGAGTCAGGGCTTCCCTGATAACTCAGTTGGTTAAGAATCCCCCTGCAATGCAGGAAGCCCCAGTTCAATTCCCTGGGTGGGAAGATCTGCTGGAGGAGGGATAGGCTTCCCACTCCAGTATTCTTGGGCTTCCCTTGTGTCTCAGTTGGTAAAGAATTTTGTTATAATGACTAGAGTCAACTAAGTCAGCATCTATGTATTTCATGGCTCTGTTTATTTAAGCTGCCTGATCCTTACTTGCTCTGATACTTGCTGTGTGGTTGGGACACATCACACCTATTCTCTAAGCCTCTTTCCAACATAATTAACAAAGGGTAACTGTTTCTGTTTGTTCACTTCCTAGGTTCATGGTAAAGATAGATACTATGACAGAAGTGGAAGAGTTTTGCAAATTGCACATTCCAAGCAGGCTAATTTTGCTATTATACTAGATACCAAGTATTTGTGTATTGAGGTGAAATAAGGGGAAGACCTAACCAGGGTGCTAACAGGTCTTGGTGGGGGATTTGTAGTGAACACCCGAAAGAAGGGTTTCAAATAGAAAAGGAGAGCACAATAAAAGATGTTGGATTGCAAGACTGTTAGCTTTTGAGAGCTTGTTTGTGTGCCAGGCATAGTTAGACACAACACATCCATTATTTTGTATAATCATTGCATTTGCCCTGAAAAACAGGTGGTTTGGTTTTTACCAATGAAGAATCAGAGGCTGTGAGAGGTTCAGTAGGTTAATGGGTGAGGTAATGGATGGCGGAGCAGGATTCAGAACTTCATTACCTGGGTCGGCATCCATGCTCTTTCTGCTACACCATTGGCTTCTCCAGAAACTAGAGGACATCAATCTAAATGACCTAGTCTAGGTCCTTCTGCCTGAAGCACACCTCCCATTTCCCCACAGGTCCTTCTGTGCCTGAGCAGGTGAGAGTAACACAGTGCTGTGGATAGTGGAGGTTTGGAGGTCATCATGTAGAAGATCATGGTGACCAGCCACAGCAACCTCTTCCTACCCCATCAGCCCATTCCATAAAAACTTAGGCATAGAAAACTCTTTATTTTTGCTTTGGTGCCTAAGTCATGTAATTTGTGTTCACTTCAGTCATGTTAAGTCTACAAATCTGGGCTCTGGACAAGGGAAGCAGAATACTAGTGTGTGTGACACCAAGTGAGACAGGCCTGGGTTCAAACCTTGGCTCTGCCACTACTCATTAGGTGGGCTTGTGCAAGTTCTAGGTCTCAGTTTACTTACCTGTCACATGGGGATAACACCTTACTTGTAAGATTATGGCATGTAATGTTGAATATAGCTTCCCCATTTGATGAATACTTAAAATGAGAGTCATTCCATGAACTCATTTATTTAAAAGAGAAAAAAAATATCACTTTTCTTTATCCCTATTAGTACCCAGTTCCTTTAAGGTCTATTACTATCATTCTTCCTTCTCATGGCCACAGATGTCTTATTGTTCTCAAACCATCCTCCATTACTGACAGTTATATTTCTGATAGGTCCTTCTCCATATGTTCTCTGCTTTCTCCTCCCAGCTTTGTTTATCTCTCCAAGTGGATTCGTTTGTTCTTAGCCCCTCTGTCTCTCATCTATCTCTACTCACGCCCCACACCCGCCCTATCTACTCTGCAAAAGGGGCCTTTCTAACCCAGACTCCTTATATGTGGTCATAGAGACAGTTGTGTTTGCCCTGAGCTTGTCTCCAGCTCCATTCAGCATCTATCCCGCTCCAGGAATTCTTGAGGCCAAAACATTTGGCTGTGGAAGTGACTCCTCATGGCGTCCATGGAGGTGCATCTGGATTCTGCAGTCAGCAGCCTTTGAAGCCCTACAGTTGCATCTGGTTGAAAATGTTTTTGGCCAACAAGGAGCTCAATTATATATGCACTGTTTTTCCAACCTATCTTTCAATCTGTTAAAAGCATCCAGATTTCTTGGGTTCCATTTAGAATGGAAACTATAACCACTTGGGGCCTCTGATAGTAAAAAGCTTTGCTGGCTCCCCATTGCCTACGGAATAAATGCTGAAGCTCTCTGCAGGCAATCAAGGCCCTCTGAGTCCAGCCTCACATACAGCCTTTAATCAGGTTTCTTAATCTGGGGTTTGGGAATCCATTGACGCTCCAAGCAGTATTGTTTGCAAATACTTTTTTCTTTTTTTTTTTTTTTCTGGAAAGCGAGTCCAAAGCTTTCATTAGTTTTTCGAAGAAGTCCATATCAAAATGATTAAGTATCCATCAGTCTGTTAGACTTGCCCTTAAATCAGGCGACTGGTACATAAAACTCATTTTTATTGACTTAGTTTTGAACTTCTTGCCTGGCTGTGCCCCTACTTATTACTTTCTTTAGCCCATATCTTATACTTTCTTTCACTTTCCTATTTATTGGCTTATCTCCTCTGTTTCTTTTTATAGCATTTTCCTGATTGTTTAAGCTGAACACTGGTTTTATTTTCTTGATAATGACTTAGTCTAACATTAATGATAATTTCCTGATAGTGTCTCAGTTTGACTTCCTCAGAAGAAGACCATGAGACTAAGTCAGATGTAAATGGTGTATTTTGAGGGTGATCCTACAAAACCTCAGCAAGGGAGTGGAGAAGTAAGACAGGTTAGAGAAGAAAGCTGGTAGAGAATTATTATGCAACAAGTTTAAAATGTGGGCAGCTGGAGCCTAATTCTGCTGGGCTGCATGTCCTCCAGTGTTTCTATATACGGGGAGTGAAGAGGGTGTTTATCTACCATTAATCATTGCTTGGGGAAGGAGGAGAGAAGATATATAAATTCTCTACCACTCTAGCCTGCCTAGCATGCAGGCAGAGTGGGTTGTAGCAGCTGGAGCATTCTAGGTGACCACAGTTGCAAGTCAGGCTGACTTGGACACAAGTGGTAAAGGATGAAAGGCAGGTGGGGTCCCAACAACGGGGCTTCAGCTCTACTTGATTCAGCTTCATCTTCTAATCACCTGGATTTTTTTTTATAGCTCTGGGTAAACACATGTCCCAGTACAGTTCAGGCTCTGGGCCACCTCTCTTTACAGGAGGCATTCCTCTTGGGTTCGCTGTACCAGACTTCTCACTAATTCTGAAATATGAAAAATATGGCCTTGCTTCTGTCTGATTTTTCATCTTGCTCTCTTTACCTAGGATATCCCTTTCTCCTATTGAAGACTTAGTCATAATTCAAGGCCAAGATGAAATGCTTTCATTTCTGTGAAGCCTTCCCAGATCCACCAAAGTTAGAATCAAACTGCTCCTCCCATTCGGTCACTTAGCATTTCAAGTTTACTTCTAGGAAACCGGCAAAATGTCCCAAGTGGATGTACTTTCTTCTCTTGGTAGTGGAGTCCTGAGATCAAGGGTAGGTTTAGTAACCTTTGTGTTTCAGAGAGGAATCAAATGCTTGGCACAGAGTAGGTAGTATCCAAGAAGATGGTTCTTAACTATACCATATCATTAAACATTGATGCTTTATTTGGCCTCTGAAATCTGACTCTCTATGTGGCTCATTTAAGAAACAAAGTCCTTTTTTGTGTTGCATTGATGCCTGTCACATCTTCATCTTTAGTTGCTGCTCTGGAAGTACTGTATAGTGATTTAGGATTGTCCTAAGATAGTCCTTCAGAGAAGGATGCTGATTAAGCCTACAAATATTTACTGAGCACTAACTATATTCCAAGTACTGGACATACTTGAATGTACTTTCAAGGAACTCAGTCTTGTCTATCACTTCTCAGTCATGTGATCTTAACTGATCGAGGTCAATTTTCTCAAACAGTGTTAGATTCACTAGCTTTGTAGCAGCCCACTTCTAACTCACTGATGCTGATAGAGTTTTGATGAAAATGATAGCCTTCTCTGATTCCTTCATCCTCTGTTTCTTCTCTTTTATCAACATTAAACTGAACTCATACAGTTGAAACCACCATGTCTAGCCTATATCTACCATATTGGAGAACTGACTCTTAACTTTTTCATGTACATTTAGAAGTCTTCTCTCTGTGACTAGATTGCAAACTCATTATGGAGATGTCCAAGTCTTCATGCCACAGAATGTGTGCACTGGATTGGATTTTTTTGTAAAACAGTGAGGGACTAATGAACATCTTTTGAGTAGCTTGAGTCCTATCTCAATGATTCTTAGCCTTCCAGGCTCAATTCAAATGTGTCATTAGGAAACCTTTGGGCATTCAAGTTGGGCTAGGTACCCATGAAGTGGGTCCTCTAGCATTTGATTCTTCTCACATTATGTTAAAATGATTAACTCTGTTTACCTAATCGAGGCCTCCCTAGTGGCTCAGTCAGTAAAGAATCTGCCTATGAAGCAGGAGACCTGGGTTCAGTCTCTAGGTTGGGAAGATCCCCTGGAGAAGGAAATGGCAACACAGGCCAGTATACTTGCCTGGGAAATCCCATGGACATAGGAGCCTGGTGGCCTACAGTCCATGGGGTCTCAAGAGTCAGACATAACTTAGCGACTAAACCACCACCACCACATCTAATTGACTTTCATCTCATCGAGATCAGGAGTTGTACTTTGTTTGACTTCTTCTTGAATGGAACGCCTGAAGAAAAGGTTCTCGGTGTTTGTGAATGAAATTGAACTCAGTTGTATGTGTTTTCCTGTTTTGGAGGGAGAATCTGTGATAATTCCAAAGGTTGGTGATTTTCTCAGCAGGTCTTCTTCCAACATCCCCTTCTTCCTTGGATCTGTTCAGTGTTTCTTTACTTTCTTTGATTGATTTGTAGGACAGGCTAGGTTCAACTCCAATGAAGTAATTTTTCTTTTTACACTATCTTGTGGATTGCTGTACTTACTTAGCTCCTATAGATAATTCACTCAGGCTCTCACTTCATTTTTTGTTCCTTTATTCAGATATGGAAATGTTTTATGCCTCCCAGAGGGTGAGAAAGGCTCCAAGTTATTATTGGTCAACATAAAAATTTGGTGACTGTAATGGGCGTGAATATGCCATGTTGTTTTCTGGGAGGGATTTGTAATTTTAGAAAACCATTCAATGTATGTTCAGTTCTTGATGTGTCCTTCATCATTTTTATGGCCTTTCCCAGATATTTTCTTTTATTTTAATTTACTATCCATTGATTTTTTTTTTGCCCTCAAACGTTTTGGTGCCATGTTATTGTAATGCAGCTTCAAGAGTTCAAGGGTGGGTCAGGGCTTTCCCTCTATCAAAGAATGAGATTGATAGGGGTCCTTTCCACAGGGTAGCAAAGGGGTCCAGGGTTGTGGAGCAGGGCTGGGTTACCCAGGGCAGCCAGAAGCAAGGTACCCAGTTGGGAGAAGCAGAACAATCTATCTTCCAAGTAGCCTGTTTTCTAGGCTATGAAAACATGTGCAGTAAAAACACAATGTAAGTAAAAAGGTGAAGGGAGACAGGATGCAAATGTGAAAAGATAAACCACTTCTAGAACTCTCTATATTGAAACAGTGTGAGATATGAGCTACAGAAAATATAAAATGGTTAAGGAAGGAAGTCATGAGTGAAAGAAGCCACCAACAACTATCCATTTAACTGGTGCCTCATATAGAGACAGGTGCAGCATCTTAAAGATGCCAGTAGTTTGGATGGAACAGACAAAAGTTCATGTTTATAGGATTTTTCCTTCATCCTGTAACATTTTTCCTTCACCCTGTAACACTTTCCACCCCCTGGAAACTTCCCTGGAATGGGATTGTACTATCCATGGAGAGAGTAAATATCAGGCGGTCATGCCTTTTATGATTTTTCTCCAACATCTATTTCCCATTCATTTGGATTTTACTTAAAAAAAACCCTCAACCCACAGACTTAACATGCCTGTATTTCTTCTGTGTGGTATGTGAGCCTGTGGGATAGCTATGAAAAGTCAAATAGAAAACACGTGCCCAAGCCCTGCAAACAAGAGACGGCAAGGCCAAATTGATTCCAGCACCATGCAAGAGACACCTCCATCAGAACTCAACCCTAAATGCTGCCTCTGCATCCACCATCCCTATTGTTGTGGCTTCAACCCTCCAATACATATGCCACGTGTTATGGAGTCATAGCACCAATGAGAAAGGTACAGTTTCCATATAGTTCAGCTCACAGCACTTCAGCACTTCTCCTTTCATGCTAATGCTGGCATAGCCACCCGAATAGTAAATCCATTCTTTCAACCCAGATGGACCACAATGCCATATTACTTTTTTAAGATTAAAATCTTAAAGAATGGTTGCTAAACAACAGGCAAGCCTTACACTCATTCACTACAACCTTGGTAAACTACCCCAATCAGTTCCAACTAGCTATTTCTTTTTTGGTCTCATTGTGTGGTTTGCACAATAAGGATCTTAGTTCCCTGACGAGAGATCTAACCTGGGACCCTGGCAATGGAAGTACAGAGTCCTAACCACTGGACCACCGAGGAATTTCCCCAACTAGCTATTTCATAAAAGATACAAATTGAAATCTAATTACTGAAAACTGTGGACTGAAACTCTAGAACTTTGACTCAATGTGTCTCTTGATTCTATAATAGAGGTGAAAGAAATGGAAAATTCATGGCTGTCCACAGGAAGCATAGTGTGTCAAGTTATTCAATGCACATGTTCTGCATGCAGACAGTGTTGGGCTCTGTGAGGACAAAAGGCATGTTTAGATGTTGCTTCTGGCCTCCAGGAGCTCACAGTCTAGTGAGGGAGATACTCAAGGGCACAATCTGCTGATACCACATGATGACTTGCACTCCTTTTGGAGGCATAACTGAAATATTTCTGCATCCCAGTTCCATTTACTGCAATAAGGTATTTCTTCTCGACTCGAGTCACTACTGTAATTGAGCCACGAATTCCCAGGAACTTGAAATAACATTCAAGAGGTCAGTCCTGATTACTGTCACCCTGCAGAGAAAACATAAGAGATTCTGAACTGAGGCCTGCATTGGTCCTGTTATCTGCTGTAGTTATTCTCAGAGGGAGTTGCCCCTCAAAATCAGGCTATTTCTTGGGATGTGGCCAGACTATTGCAGTAGGTGTTACAGAGTCCCAGACCCAGTCACAAAGACCAGTTGTGCCTGTCTGCTGAGAGGTCAGGCAGTCAAGTGCAAGAAATACTAAAAATATAGGGACTTTCCTGGCAATCCAGTGGTTAAGAATCCATGCTTCCACTGCAGTGGGTACAGGCTCTATCCCTGCTTGGAGAACTAAGATTCAGCATGCTGTGTGATGTGGCCAAAAAATAAAAGCCAGAAACACTAAAATTATAAACTTGTCCTCACCCCTCTGCCATTGGTGGCTAAAAAGGCATAACACTGTCTTCAGTTTGGAGTTCACAGAATTGAGAAGGTGTTTTTATGTGTTTTCCATATTAATGTTTAAGACCTTCAGTTTTCTAGAATTATTAGGATGGAATTTCTGGGAACTTTTTACAAAAATAGAAATACTGGAGAAGTTGCAAAATTGGAGGAGATAGCCTTAAGTTCAGATTTGATCATGTTGATTCAGGGGCCCCCATGAATCATTTGAGAGCAAATTTGGGGATGGCATTTAAATATAAAAGCCTGGAGCTATAAGATGTAAATTCGTATATCATCATATTATCAATCCCACATTGAGGATGAGGTTAAATAACTTGCTGGAATCTCTCCTTTATCTTACATGATCTCTCTGGCTAACTCTGTTTCTCTCTGTCAATCATTTGTGTGTCTCTGTGCCTAGAATTGAGTCTTGTTCCTAGAGATGCTCAATACAATTTTTTCATATATCCCAAGGGCTCCCTAGATAGTAACCTCAGACCCACTTAAAATCAGCTGGCGGCTCTGGTCAGTAGAAGAGTGTTTTTGAAAATGTGAGCTTTCTGATGTCTGTACTCCCAGAGACAACAGATGAGGAAACGGAGTGGTGAGACTGCTAATTGCATTTACTGAACCACACGCCTTCCTGGGCTCTCAGAGGAATACACGCTTCCAAGAAATATGAGGTTTGTCTGAGGTCCAAGGGCACTTAGACAATGGAGACTTCAAGTCCCCCAGGTTGTAGTGAATGCCTCTGCCCATCTCAAGACCTAACCTGCTATTGCCATACCATGTCTGAACAATCAGTGCTTTGGGATACTTGTATTTAGATTTCATATATACAAATTTAAGACTTTTTTTCTTAGTTTGGGTGAATAACTCCCTGTCCAGAGATTTTATGCTCTTAATGTGAAGTGGATATGGGCATCTGGATTTGGAGACTGAAGACTAGGTTCTGTATGGTGTTTCTGACCCAAGAAACATGTGACTTGGGCAAGTAACTGTAATTGTCTGAGTTCTGTTTTCTTTACTCATAACAGGGATTGACACTACCTACCTGCTAGGGTGGTCATGAGGGTTCAGTGAAATGGCCAGTGCAAAAGCACACGCTACACATTCATTTAAAAATATCTGACAGATGTTAGCAAAGCCCAGTCCACCAAGGCTTCTTCCTGTCTTCAGTTGGAGACTATCTTCTTATTCCACACTTTACCCCATCTTTGGATAAATTAAACTCTAGGCCAATTCTTCTGGTAAGTAGAGAGGATAGAAAGTTTTATACAGAATATCTATTCAGGAAATTTATAATCCAGGGATATATTTCCTAAAGCATCTTTTGAAAAGTTGGGCTCCATAGAGTATTAAGCATTTAATGAAGAAAAAAATTATATTATGAAATATTTGAAAAATTCAGGGTTCAATAAAATCAAACACACTCTTTATTGTAAGACTTGTAGGACTTTAATGTGCATTTATTAGGGTTTTCCTGGTGGCTCAGATGGTAAAAAAATCTGTCTGCAATGCAGGAGACCTGGGTTCCACCCCTGGATTGGGAAGATCCGCTGGAGAAGGGAATGGCAACCCACTCCACTTTTCTTGCCTGGAGAATTCCATGGTCAGAGGAATCTGGCAGGCTTTGGTTCATGGAGTCTCAAAGAGTCAGACATGACTCAGTGACTAATAATAACTAACTTTTAGCCCTGAAAAAACATTTGTCAAATAAAGGTTATTCGACAAAAGTGTATTATATATCTCCAAGGTACAGGTAGGATTTTCTGATGCCTGAGTGTCTCTCCTTGAAACTTACATCTGAACTATTTTATTGTGAAAAATATGTTTGGAAGGAGGACAGAAACAGAAATCAAAACATTCTTTTTCCATTCCTCTTTTTTCTTTTCAAGTTGTTCTTGTCCAAGGTCTGGACTTCTGCCTCAGTTTCCCTGTGTTCATTCCTGTTTTCTGAAGACATGTAGACACACCCCTGTCTGCTGGTTGAAAAACTTTGACAATCCTTCCCATTCTTGCTAGGATTGCCTTCTAGGAGCTGTGTCCTGTGTCAGACAGCTCATGGACAGACTGTCTGCTTCCAGCGGACTGAAGTTCCAAACCATGAAGCTAATATTCACCAGAATTTGAGAATCTCTCATTCATTAGATTGGATCTTAAACGTTGCCTTCTAGAAGCATGCCTGAGTTAGCTGACCTCTTCTTGGCAATTATAATGAAACTAGTTGCCATTTACCAAGGAATTATGTTGGGCCAAGTCCTGGGTAAAAGTATTTGCAATACCTTATATTAGGTTGAACCACACAGAAATACTATTTTTGTAGGTCAAAACAATTAAATACTGGCAATTGTGTGGTTCCACCTAATATCACTTAATTTTTACAATACTTCTTTGAGCTAAACCCTAGCTGGGCTGGAACAAAACACATGGGCATTGTGGTAATTGAATGATCTGTGCCCTTTCAAATTGATATCTTTAAATGTCTAGTAGTTATAGGATGGTTAAAGGAAAGATGAAGGAAGTAGATAAAGGGGATTCCTGTTAATCATGCAAACCATTCCCCCTGTACAAAATAATTAAGCTTTAACCCAAGATTTCATAAATAATTCTGCTAAACAAAGGTCCTCCTGTTAACCAGACACACCTGTCTTTAGAAAGCAGCTTAGCAACTATTTAATATTGCCTCTCCCACAGCCTCTTCCACAGCCAACAATTGATTAAAATATTCCTTCTTGTTACATATTTTACTCTTTGTGAAAGAGGTTCTGGAAAATACATTTTTCTCTTACCTCATTTCACCTTCATTAATGTGTTGATGAATTATCATGGCTATCTGCTTAGAGGGCTTAAGAGATTTTACCTGGCTCTGGGTGTAGTCTCCCATTTTTCATGTGGGGAACTCAAAGCTCAATGGGTTAATGAATTTGTTAATGTTCACACTCCAGCCAGTATGTGCTGGAACTGAAATTTGGACTCACATCTGGATGACTCCAAATCCAGTTGTCTTAACCATGCTAGGGTCCAGCTCTGGCTGCCTCGAGCTATAGTTTCCCTAGTTAAATTAGATAAAAACATGGTCTTAAAGATGTGGCCAGCCTGGGCTTAAATACTGCTTTTCCACTTACTAGCTACATTGTGCATGCTCAGTCATTCAGTCAGGTCCAACTCTTTGCAACCACATGGAAAGTAGCCTGCCAGGTTTTTCTGTCCATGGAATTTTCATAGGAAGAATACCAGGTTGCCATTTCCTACTGTATGGGATTTTCCCAACTCACGGATTGAATCCGAGTCTCCTACATCTTCTGTATTGGCAGGCAGATTCTTTACCACTGGGACACCTGGGAAGCCCTGCTAGTTGCATAATTGGGGTAAGTCACTTGACCTCCCTGTTTCAGTTTCCTCACCAGTAGAATGCAGATAAAGATGCATCCTTTAAGATATTATGAAGAAATCAAATCAACAAAATTGGAAATGAAAATGGAGAAATCACAACAGACAACACAGAAATACAAGGGATCATAAGAGACTACTATCAGCAACTATCTGCCAATAAAATGGACAACTTGGAAGAAATGGACAAATTCTTAGAAAGATATAACTTTCCAAAACTGAACCAGGAAGAAATAGAAAATCTTAACAGACCCATCACAAGCACAGAAATTGAAACTGTAATCAGAAATCTTCCAACAAACAAAAGCCCAGGACCATATGGCTTCACAGCTGTATTCTACCAAAAATTTAGAGAAGAGATAACACCTATCCTACTCAAACTCTTCCATAAAATTGCAGAGGAAGGTAAACTTCCAAACTCATTCTATGAGGCCACCATCACCCTAATACCAAAATCAGACAAAGATGCCACAAAAAAAGAAAACTACAGGCCAATATCACTGCTGAACATAGATGCAAATATCCTTAACAAAATTCTAGCAAACAGAATCCAATAACATATTAAAAAGATCATGCATCATGACCAAGTGGGCTTTATCCCAGGGATGCAAGAATTCTTCAATATTCACAAATCAATCAATGTGATATACCACATTAATAAATTGAAAGATAAAAACTATATGATTATCTCAATAGATGCAGAGAAAGACTCTGACAAAATTCAACATCCATTTAGGATAAAAACCCTCAAGATAGCAGGCATAGAAGGAACATACCTCAACACAATAAAAGTCATATATGATAAACCCACAGCAAACATTATCCTCAATGGTGAAAAATTGAAAACATTTCCCCTAAAGTTAGGAACAAGACAAGGATGCCCACTCTCACCACTACTATTAACATAGTTTTGGAAGTTTTAGCCACAACATTCAGAGAAGAAAAGAAATAAAAGGAATCCAGATTGGAAAAGAAGAAGTAAAACTCTCACTGTTTGCAGATGACATGATCCTCTACCTAGAAAACCCTAAAGATTCCACCAGAAAATTAATAGAGCTAATCAATGAATATAGTAAAGTTGCAGGATATAAAATTAACACACAGAAATCCCTCACATTCCTATACACTAACAATGAGAAAAGAGAAAGGGAAATTAAGGAGACAATTCCATTCACCATTGCAATGAAAAGAATAAAATACTTAGGAATAAATCTACCTAAAGAAACAAAAGACCTATATATAGAAAACTATAAAACACTGATGAAAGAAATCAAAGATGACACAAATAGATGGAGAAGTATAACATGTTATGGATCAGAAGAATCAATATAGTGAAAATGAGTATGCTACCCAAAGCAATCTATAGATTCAATGCAATCCCTATCAAGCTACCAATGGTATTTTTCAGAGAACTAGAACAAATAATTTCACAATTTGTATGGAAATA
Source organism: Dama dama (assembly GCF_033118175.1). Taxonomy (NCBI): domain Eukaryota; kingdom Metazoa; phylum Chordata; class Mammalia; order Artiodactyla; family Cervidae; genus Dama; species Dama dama. Next base: position 82,236,510 of record NC_083700.1, read on the forward strand.
CTAAAAACCTTGAGTAGCCAAAGCAATCTTGAGAAAGATGAATGAAACTGGAGGAATCAACCTGCCTGACTTCAGGCTATACTACAAAGCAACAGTCATCACGACAGTATGTTACTGGCACAAAGACAGAAACATAGATCAATGGAACAAAATAGAAAGCTCAAAGATAAATCCACGCACTTATGGACACCTTATCTTTGACAAAGCAGGCAAGAATATACAATGGAGAAAAGACAATCTCTTTAACAAGTGGTGCTGGGAAAACTGGTCAACCACTTGTAAAAGAATGAAACTAGAACACTTTGTAACACCATACAGAAAAATAAACTAAAAATGGATTAAAGATGTAAATGTAAGACCAGAAATGTATGTTATCACTTGTAGGTAGAACCTAAAAAATAAATGAATGAATATAATAAAAAGAAACAGACTCATAGATATAGAAAACAAACTAGTAGTTACCAGTGGGGAGAGAGAAGGAGAGGGGCAAGATAAGAGTTGAGGATTAAGAGGCACAAGCTACTGTGTATAAAATAAATATGCTACAAGGACATATTGTACAGCACAAGGAATGTAATCAACATTTTATAATCTCTTTAAATGGAGTATAATCTCTAAGCATACTGAATCACTATGTTGTACACATGAAATTAATACAATATTGTGAAACAACTATACTTAGATATAATTAGCATGATTATAATATATATGTAATAATAATAATAATTAGCATAATTATAAAAAATTTCACTAATACATGGCCAAAGATATTTCCTTCAGCCCTTATGGTCATATGGTCCACTCCCCTGGGGTCACATCAGTTATTTTCTTAAGAACCAGTTAGTGGAAGGCTCACATATTAAGAGATTTTAACTCTACTACTAGACTCTTCCCTGTTGCACAAAGATATGGCAAAATATTACAAGGACTCATGTACTATCCCTAGTTCTTTCCCATCACTTAAAGCCTTTTTCCTAGAAAATCTACCTAAACAACCTTCTTATGATTTTCAACCAAGAAATTTTATACCTTGGAAAAGACTTAAGAAAAACAAAAACAACTGCATTTGAGCTTGATTGAAAGGTGCTTTAACAACAAATACAGTGGAACATTTCTTGGGTTTTTGTTTCACAATTAAACAAGCAACACAGAATTCCACACAATTGGGAAGCTATTCAAATATAAAATCTCAAAAAGAGTTTTCATGGATTCTCTCATAATAGTTGACCTTTGGAAGTAAATATCTGACCCAGGATCTTTAGAACAATCTGATGACATCAGATTATAGATAGCTTGCATCCAAGATACTGAACCAACATCTCTGTGTAATTTTGGTTTTGTTTTTCATCTGCTTATTCATAATCACTTGCCTATCATTTTCTATAGAGTTCTGATTTATAATGGTTCCTCTTCTTTTATCATTCCCCTTTATGATAATTGTTAGGTTAGAACATATTCATTGTAACACCATTCTTAGATTATCCTAAACAATAGCTCTATCTCCCACTGTAACAGCATTTGGATGTGCCATTAACCACCAGACTCCCATGATAAAAACTTTAGAGCAATTCCAATCTCCTCAAACAAGACCATGAAGAATTGCAGCTAATATAATTTCCATTTGCATGGACAGGGACCCTTAAATAAGCCAACCAGTGACATTACTATGTGTCCTTTCCTAGAAAAAGGATAATTTATTACAATCTATTGATCAGAATTTAGATAATATAAATTTGAATTCAACAACTTTCTTAGAATGAATGGTCTAATAAATACTCACAACTGGAAGAGGCTAAAAAAGATACAAATATGTAACTCAGCTCAAGTAAGGCCTTGAGCTCAGGAACCTCATGTTATGAACAACTTTTTCCCCTGGATGTCCTTGTGCCCCTATCATGAACCATATGGTTAGGATTTCCTGGTTCTCTTTCTCTCAGACTAATATTTCATGCACTTTAGGAACAGCATGCCAAAACTTGTCACTACAGATGCACCTAATTCTATAAATCACCAAAGCTGGAAATTTCAACTCAGGTGTGAGCTTCAGAAGAGGCTACCCTTGATTACACAGGCACTCAGCTTGAGGGAATTCATCATTATTTGTGTGAACAATCAGAGCAATGTTCCCAACTGTGCAAATCCTACAAATGGGGGAAAAAATACAACCTGTAAGGAGCATATCACTAACTCTAGAAAAGATTATTAATGGTACTATTCTTGCCCTAGACTGATATGGATCACTCTCAACTTGTTGGCATGAGTAGCAATGACCAATAGCATTGCTCTAGATTTTTTGTTGACTAGTCATGGTGGTGGTGTTTGTATCATTACTAATAGTACTTGCTAACTTAAATCAATGAAACAGGCAAGATAGAGCAGACTCTACATCATCTGAAAGAAAAAGGGACTAGATCCTCTAAGGCCAACTGTTATGGCCTATGGGATTTATTCTTTTTGCCTGGATTGCACAATTCGAGTCTCTGGTTCCAACTATCTTAAAGGGACTATTCATTGCTTTTGCTTTGTCATAGTTACAATGTTGGTTTATTATGTTCTATTCAGGGTTATAAATGCTTCTGTGCAGCATTTCTCTCTGCAGCAAGATGACTCAGCAGTTAAAGGTCAGGAAGATCTTGGGATACAATTGGCTATGGAGACAACTGGATAACCCCTCATCAGGAAGATCTGGTTTTCTAGTCTTCCTTGAATTGATCAACCTCTTACAGGTGATAGAATGATCAAAAATGGGACTAAGGGCTTGAATATACAAATAGAAAGTGGTCTGGTCATATATGACAATAGAGCTCTGCTCCAAAGCTATAAATATGGATTTTGGACTTGAATAGCTTAGGTCAGGAATCAGTAAATTTTTTCTATTAGAGCCAGATATGGTCTCTGTAGCAACTAAGCAGTCATAGGCAATAGTAAACAAATGGGCATGGCTGTGTTCCAATAAAACTTTATTTATAAAAACAAATGATGGGCTTATTTGGTCCACTGGTTATATATATATGCTGACCCTTGATTTACTTCTCTGTAGGTGAAAAAGCTTCTCACTTATTTGACAAAAGGGGCAAATGGAAGGAGATTAACATTGATTGAGGTCATACTGTAAACTAGGCACTGTACTCATGGCTTTCATTTATTTATTTTTGGCTGCATTGGTTCTTCATTGCTGCACATGGACTTTCCCTAGTTGCAGTGAATGGGGGCTGCTCTTCGTTGAGGTGCACAGGCTTCTCACTGCTGTGGCTTCTCTTGTTGTGGAGCACAGGTTGTAGGTGCTCAGGCTCAGTAGTTGCGGTACACAGGCTTCATTGCTCTGCAACATGTGGGATCTTTGTGGACCAAGGATGGAACCCATGTCCCCTTCATTAGTATGTGAATTTTTAACCACTGGACCAACAGGGAATTCCACTCATGGCTTTTATATTCATCATATCATTTAATCCCCACAACTTAATCCCTGTGCTACAGGTCAGAAAATGGAGTTTCAGAAGGTGAAATAGATTATCCACAATCATATGGCTGGTGGAAAGCAGGATCCAGGGAATTCAAAGTGCTCTTTGTTCCCCATCATCACAACTTCCCTTATTTCCATGCACGTGCTTTCTCCAGGGTCTCTGGTCACATTTGCTTCTGACTCTATAATAACAATGAAGACAAAGAAATAACAATAGTAGCTAAACTTTTTTGAGAGGTATGTCCCCCCTTGCCCTCTCATTCTTATTTAATCACCACAAAAATCCCATGAAATATATTGTCCCCATTTCACAGAGGGGGATCACCAAGTTCACAAAACTGGAAATTGGCAAGTCCAGCATAAGAACCCTGATTTCCTAACTCTTAATTCTCTAACTAGGCCCTTATTTCCTGGTCAATGTTTGTTTAATTAACACAGAAGAATATTTTCCTCTCTCTGGACCTCTCTAAGTATAGCTACAAGGTTTATTCTGACCAACAGAAGTAGCTGAGACTAGATTGATGGTTTTGGAGGGAATATCAAGTTCAATGCAATGAAATCCTGTTAAAGCAATATGGATTGGTGTCCAGGAAATATAAGAATCACTGCTGCTTTGTCAACAACTTGGCTATCAGGCTGAAGGCCACCTGGATTCCTTTTTAAGGAGTTTCCCAAATGAAAAATGTCTTCTCGGAATATCTGACTCCTAGAACACCCAGAGTTCTGGGCCGGAAAAAGCCACTGTCTTTGGCTGACATGTCCCAAAATATAAATACAGAGTTCAAGGGTAGGAAGTCTTTTATTTTTTTAGATCTGTATATTGAAAGAGAGAGAATTAAGAACTATTGCACATGAAACTTTTGGAAACTGTTTAGCTGTTTTTCCATTGGCAGCCTCATTTTAAGCAGTTTTCTGGTATGACTTGAGGGGAGCTTCTGAAAGAGAAGAGTCTCTGGTCTCCCACTCAACTTCCTTGTTCCAACAGAAGTGTGGGGGGGCCACAGAGCAGGTTTGAAGGGAAGCTTCCAGTCTGACAGTGAAAGTGAAAGTCGCTCAGTCATGTCCAACTCTTTGTGACCCCATGGATTATACAATCCATGGAATTCTCTAGGCCAGAATACTGGAGTGAGTAGCCTTTCCCATCTCCAGGGGATCTTCCCAACACAGGGATCAAACCCAGGTCTCCCACATTGCGGGTGGATTCTTTACCAGCTGAGTCACAAGGGAAGCCCAAGAATACTAGAGTGAGTAGCCTTTTCCGTCTCCAGGGGATAAGGAAAGTGCCATGTGAGCCCCAACACTGCTCGACTATGTAAGGGTCTGATCTTGCACCTTAGACTCTGAGATGCCACTAAGGATAGGGGAAGAAAAGAGAGGAGGATAGAGTAAGGGGGGGAGAGGAGAAGAGAGGAGAGGATAAGAGGATTGGAGGAAACAGAAAGGAAGGAAAAGAAAGGGAAGAGGACATATCTACTCATGTTCCTAGGTCCTGGTTCCTACCTGTGCCTTAGATGCAAATAAGTCTGGGAAAGCGAGTACCTAGAAGTACAAGAGTACAAAAGGAAGCAATTTTATCCTACATAAGATGTATGCTGAGTAGCAAATGTACATAACTAACGTCTCTTGCCTGCAAACAAACTCTTGGCCTCTGAGGAACCCTATAAGCATCCTCCAAGGACGACACTCTGAGATCCGAAACTGCCTCTTCATCTTTGATCCCTCAGAGCCCATGCTCTCTCTTAATGAGCTTGATGTCTGAATCACAGAAACCTGGCATCTCTGTCACAGAGGCACCTGAATGGCCATCCATGTCAATGTTTTCAAACATGCTCTGGAAAGCCATGGAACTTCCTCAGATATACCACTGAAGAAGAGCCCATCCTCCCTTCCCTGCCCTCCCCCTCCACACACAGCCTGTTTCAATTTGGAGCAGCTCAGCTTGAAACTGTATTGCATATTGGGCTTTTGTTCTTTTGAAGGAAGATGACAAGACTCAAAAATGTTTGATAGTCACTGGTGCAGCCCAAGCCCCTCTGTGAGTCTCATTCATCTTTGTAACCCTGGTACCCACCCCAGACCCTGGTGCAATGGAGGTGCTTCATAAATATTTATGAATGAGAACAAATACATATTTCATTGATTCATCTAGTCACCAGAGAAACACTTGTTCATCTGCTGTTGGTTTGTGAGGAGCATTGCCCCACAACTTCTGTGACCCCACTGACTGCCAGTCTTTAGTTAGCCAGGGTATGGGGCTGGAAAGCATCTCTTTTTCTCCTCACCTTCTCTGTGGGCCCCATGTTGCATCCCGGGCCGAACTGGCCTGAGGGTTAAAAGTGAGGTCATATTAACAGGAATGGGAATATTATTTTTTTTGGCTTTACTCCCAATATGTTATTGCACTTTTTTTCTCCTTTGCTGGCCTCATTTCTCTAGTTGTAAGCTTTGTCTCTTTCCTAGCACACAAGATAGAAGTGGTAGAAAGAGCCTTTTGCTGCTCTGAGAGTGCTCCAAGCAAGAGAAACCACTCCTCAAGGGTCAGAGGTTGCTATTAAGAAAGGCTGCCTGCTAGCCAACTGGGTACTTGTGAGAAATTTAGGATGCTGGGGAGAAGATACCCAGAATAATTCATGCTGTTGTTTAAAAAGCACTTTGTGGTCAAGTCACAGCCAAATCTTTTCCCTTTGGGGAAAAGCTACAGCTCTTTGGTCATGTCTCTATCTGGCACTGGTATCATTCTGTCAGCTCTTTTAGTTAGACTGTGCCCCTTTGCTTCATGAAACTAACATTTAATGCATCTCTCTTTTGATTTTTATTTGAGTATAGTTGATTTACAATGTGTTAGTTTCAGGTATACAGTATAAAGAGTCTCAGTGATTCATTCACTCATTCATTCAACAAGTACTTATTGAGTTTCTACTATGTACTAAGGTTACAACATTGAATGAAAGAATCAAGAATCTTTGTTCTTTCAGAATTTATTTTCTAGTGGTGGTAACATTTTCATATTGTTCATGGGGTTTTCATGGCAAGGATACTGGAGTGGTTTGCCATTCCCTCCTCCAGGAGACAGAGGATGGGATGGTTGGATGGCATCACCAACTCAATGGACATGAATTTGAGCAGACTCTGGGAGATAGTGAAGGACAGGGAATCCTGGTGTGCTGCAGTCCATGGGGTCGCAAAGAGTCAGATGTGACTTAGCAGCTGCACAACATCTGCTTGGTAAAATTTAAGTGAAAAGAAAGATACAATTGTAGACATATATGATGTATCAGATGATGATAAGAACTGAAGGAAAAAAATACAAGCAGGGAAGAGAGAGAAGGAGTGTTGGGGAGCTGAGATTACCATTTTCGTTACCATGACCCAGGTAGGAAAGACCTCATTACAAAGCTGATGGTTAATCTATGAGTTAGGTGTTATTTCTATTTTACAGATGAAGCTCCTGGGCTCAGAGAGGTGAAGTGACTTGGCTGAGGTCTCACAGGGAGTTAATGACTAAGTAGGTGTTAGGACCCAGATCTGGGTGACCTTGAATGTAGGCTGTTTCTGCAGTGCTACTCTGCTTGTAGATTTTCATTTGTAAAACATAGGGCTGGGCTAAATCGGGACATATATAACCCCTTGGTTCTGACTCTGACGTGCCTTGTGCCAGAAATCTTCTCCAAAGGTGATGGAAAACACAACTGCTGTCAATAGTAACAAAAATGTCTCACGTTATATTATCCACCTTCTTGCTCACTTTGGAGTCATTATTTCTGGTTAGGGGTTTGGTCTGAAAGTTAGATCTTCATAGACACAATACTGAAAAGTGACAATGACAGAGCCTTCCTGTTGCTGCATGATGCTGTTAAAATGTAGCTGTGTGGGGACCTCCCTGCTGGTCCAGTGGTTAGTACTCTCCTCTTCCAATACAGCGGGCACAGGTTTGATCCCTGGTCTGAGAACTAAGATCCTACATGCCTCATGGTGAAGCCAAAAGGAAAAAAAAGTAAAAAATTGTAGCAGTGTGGGCGACATTGGTATTATTTATGGTAATACATTATTTAGATCTTTAAACAATATTCAAGAAGATCCTAAAACAAATTTATGGTTACCAAGGGAGAAAGAGAGGGGAGGGGAAAATTAGGAGATTGGGATTGACATATACACAGTACTATATATAAAAAAGGTAACAAATAAGAACCTACTGTATAGTACAGAGAACTCTACTCAATACTCTGTAATGACCTATATGAGAATAAACTCTTAAAAAGAGTGGATCTATACATATGTATTGGAGTAGGAAATGGCAACCCACTCCAGTGTTCTTGCCTAGAGAATCCCATTGACAGAGGAGCCTGGTGGGCTTCAGTCCATGGGGTCGCAAAGAGCGGGACACAACTGAGCAACTGAACACACACACACACACACACACACACACACACACACATGTATAACTGATTCACTTTTCTCTACCATAGAAATTAACACAATATTGTAATTCAACTATACGCTAATAAAAGTTAATTTTAAAAAAGATGATTCTAGAAATATAATGTGGAAGAAATCTAAAAAATCAGATACTGGAGAATTCTGGAAGGGTGATCATACAACCAGACTGAGTATGATGTGCTAGAGTTGGGAGTCAATGAATTTCATGGGGTCTTGGAAGAGGCACATTGCTACTTGGAGTGCCTTGAGGGCAGAGCCTCCAGGATTATAAACTGGATGTTGTAGCTACGTTCCCACTCTGAGTTCAGGGGCTGCCTTCTCATTCTCTTGAATTTGTAAGGCTAGGCACAGTAGTTAATTGATTTATCAATAAATGTTTGTTGAATGAGTAAATGTATGATGACAAGGACATCTGAAGCCATAGAAGTCAAGAATAGATACTGGAATTGGGAACACACATTGCTTTTTCCATATTCCCTCCTCCATACTTGAGCTTCACTTCTGCTCCCTAACATTACCTCTGTATTAGTTCTATAGAGTTGTGGTGAGAAACACCATAGATTGAGTGGCTTAAACAACAACAACAGAGATTAATTTTCTTGTAGGTCTGGAGGCTAGGAGTCCAAGATCAAGGTGTTGGCCAGGTTGATTTCATCAGAGGCCTTTCTCCTAAGCTTGTAGATAGCTGTCTTCTCACTCTGTCTTCAAATGGTCTTTCCTCTGAGCTGTCTGCATCTTAATATTTTTTCTTCTATGGAGACTAGCAATAATGTATTAAGACCCATTCACATGACTTCATATACATTTATTCCCCTTTAATGGCCCTGTCTCCAACTGTAGCACAATCTGAGGTACTGGGGTTTAGGACTTGAACATGTGAATTTTGTTGTTGTTTAGTCGCTAATTTATGTCCAACTCTTTGTGGATTTTGGGGGGAACATAATCCAGCCCATAAGAACCTCTTAAACAAATTATTTACAGATAAACCCTTTTCTTAGCTCTGCTTTGGCAAGGGAACATAGGCTACACTATGAAGCTACTCTTTCTTTCTTTGCCCCCTCTTATCTCCGTGTACATATCTATATATTATTTACCCATCTATCAATCAGTCAATCAATCTATCATATATCTATCTATCCATCTAACATCTAACTGGTTGTTTTATTTTGATTTTGTTGCTATTGGGGTGGTGGTAGCAGAAATGCATGTGAGTGTGAAATTACACCCAAATACAAAATCTGGTCATCTTTTCAAGAAATTCTGTTAAGAAAATTATAATAGTATCTGAGAAGAAATAGACTTCTTTCATGCCTGACATTTAAGCAGCCTTAATTATCTAGTGCTTTCAACAATGCTCTGCTGATAACCTGAGTTACATATGCTATGTAAGCCCCATAAAAGACTATACAACCCCCTTTTGAGCTTTCTCATGGCTAAGTAGTTATGCCTTGATTGATGGACGAGTAAGCACACCTTGATTGCTTATGTAATTTTGAATTAATTATATTACTTCCAGATTCGTTTGTTATTAAGGAGGGTGCTTATTGACTGATTCTAATTAATGTATAACAACTTTATAATATAATAGAAGCTTTGAACATTTAAGATATTACAGTTCCCAAGGTTCAATTCATTCATTGATTCAACAATATTTATCGAAGTTTCAATATGTAGAAAGTACTTTGGGAGTTGGTGTGATAACGCAGAGAATGTGTAACACTTGATGGCTGCATCCTAAGGTGGAAATGACAATCATAGAGTGAAATGGAAATGTAGGGAATAGTTGCCCTAGCTTTCTGTTGTCATCTTCACTTGTTTCAGTCCAACTGGGAAAATAAAACAAGTTTGAGAGAACAGGCTATACAGTGATAGAAAAGATGGGGAGCCAGCAGGCATGGACAGCAACACACAGATCTGCAGCAGCAAGAAGCCCCTACACTACCAGCTTAGAGAGGTCAAGAAACGGGAGTGTTTCTGGAGCCTAGGGGTGGGTTCCACTGGGAGAATTTGATGATGACTGGTTTATCAGACGGGATCTGTATCTGTGGAAGTGATGTGGTTCTTGAGCATAGAGAAGGGGTATGGGATGCTCTGGCTTCCCCAATTCTCTTGCCTCTTCAGTCCCCTCAGAACCTCTCCTGGGACTTGCAGGCTGTGGAGATGAACCTCTGTTGTGATACAGTGCAGGGGACAGGGGAGAACGGCATCTGAAGACAAACTGGCCTTGGCCTTGCACAGAACTCCAAGATTTATCAGTGTCTAATGCACAGTACCCTTACGTGTAGAGAGTGCTCAAGTTACTAGTAAACACATGTTAGCTTGCTGTTTGCTGAGGGAACTCTTAGTAGCATGTATCTGTGTGTGTGTGTCTGGGGTGCACACCTGGCTGGTTGGAAGAGGAATGGGGTGGACTGTTTGCCTGGGAGAAAAAGGAAAGACAGATTCCTTCAAGTAGTGGATCAGTGGGAGATGGTTAGTGGTAAACTTCCATCAAGGTAAGATATTTTATAAAGGGGGACAAAAGACTGGAGCTTATTTTAAGATTGAGCTGAGGTAGAGATCCAATAATATATAGAGTGTAAAAATACAGCCTCCCTGAGAAGCACTTAGCAGTGGTTAACCCATTAACTAATTAATTCAATAAACATCATTAAAAGCCAACTATGGACCATGTGTTATTGATAATAACATGTGCAAAAATAGACTTGCTTCTGGCCTTTTGGATTTTATAGTCAGTGGGCAAGAAAGAGGCTTATTTTTCAACAAGTTATAAGTGCAGTAAAGGAAGAGAGTAGAGAGCTATAATGGTATATTGTCAGGGGTACTTGTCTAGCCTGGGGGATTAGGGAAGACTTCCTAAAAGAAGAGGTTAGTGATCTGAAATTCTTCAGCATCAAAGGAGTGGGGCTAAAAAAACAAACAAGCCAACCAAACAACAACAACAACAAAAAAAAAAACAAAGGGAGTGGGGAAGAGTGTTCTAGGGAGAAACAAGAGCCATGCAAAGGCCCTAGGGTGGGAGGGAACCTTGTGGTAAACGTTCTGTGGTGTGAAGTAGAGTCTTTTGGTGGAGTTTTCAAAGAAGTTAATCAACTACAGCCGGGAAAACTCACACATCACACCTTTCCTTAACCTGTTCCTAAAATCGCATGATTTACAGCATTTAATTGCTTGGGTTCAATCCAGTGAGAGCTTCTTTGAAAGATAAAAGAACAGCAAGAGACAGGGTGATTTGGTGAGTAGAACCTAACATGCCAACAGGTAACCATGTATGTCAGCATATGATTAAGGACCACAATGAGGGCTCTCTGTGGCTAGGAGAGTCGGAGGTCAGGGAAGAAAGCAATGTGTATGGGGCTTCCTATTGCCACGTCTCCTGATCAGCCAGCTGGAATTCCCCGCTCTGCAGAAGGGAGTCTGACTGAAGAGAATTCTTGGCAGACAGTAGGTAATCCTTCCATCAGCTGTCAGTGAGCAACTCTCAGGAAGGAGCAAGGACACCAGGGAACCATTGATGATTTGTACCAGATGCTTCAAGTGTATTGTCTCAGTCTTCATACGAACTGTATGAAATAGTATTATGACTCCCATTTTACAGACAAGGAAACTAAGATTTACTGGTTTGAATTACGTGTCCATGGGTGCATATTTAGGGGTTGATTGTGTTAGAACTAATTTCTGTCTCAAAACTCAGTGTTCCTACCGTAGCCCTAGGCTTTTCCCTGACTCTGGGGTATGTGTGTGGTTGGGTGTGGGTATGTGTCTTGCTTTATTCCCTATATTAGAGTATATGTTCTTAATAAGGGAAGGAGATAAAAGAGTTGGGGGGGGGAGTAACTTTTTTGAAAAATCTGCTCTTCACCAAGAGATATGCTTGCTAATTACATAGAATATTTCACTTAATGTTTACCACAAACTGCATGCTACATATTATTCTCTGCATTTTAAGATGAGGAAAATGAGTCATTTGTGTCTAAGATCTTCTGTCTACCAAGGCAGTGGGGCTGAAACTAGATCGCAGGCATGCTTGAGTCCAAAGTCCATGCTCTATCCAGCCCGCTACTGTGCTGCCTCATGTGCTTTCTAATGCTCAATAAATATTTATTCATTTATTTACTTAAACATTGTTTGTGCACCACTCTTGTGCTGGACACTCTACTAAGCACAGAGAGTGGGAAAGAATTCTTTTAATTTCTTTTTGCTCTTATAGCCAGTACCAGACTGTGTGATACTTAGTTGTTCTCATACAGTTACTTGGGTTTTACTTAATGGATATTAGAATTGAACAGGATCTTAGTCAATATTTTCATACATTCTTGTAGTGAAGGTGCAAAAGTTCCAGGTAAAATATTAGCTAGCAGAACCCAGCAGCATATTAAAGAATACTATACCATGAGGAAGAAGAGTTACTCCAGGAATATAAAGATAAATTAATAAAGTGCTTCATATTAATGGATGTAATGACATATAATTTCTATGATTTTATTCCAGAGATAATGAAAGGAAACTGACTAGTGTGCAACATCCCTTATCTTTTACATATACACAAATTATATATGCATATGTAATACATTATATACATGTATGAAAGCAAGCACCCACTTGTCTACTTGTCTACATGTAGACAACAAACACACATATGCTTCTGAAATTCCATAAAAGAAGAGCTGAACAAATAGAAGGGCATATACTAAGTTCTTGGATAGGGAGAGTCAACCTTAAAATATGCAAATTTTGTACATTAATTAAAAAATTAATTTATTTATTTTAATGGGAGGCTAATTACTTTGCAATATTGTAGTGGTTTTGTACATTAAATTATAATGAATATAATTCTATTAAAAAATAACAAAATAATTTGTAAAAGTTCTTATGGAAAGAGAAACAAATCAGAATAGTCATAAAACACAGAACAATGAGGGAGCACTTGTTCTAGCAAATCTTAAAGTATAGCATAAATCTTTAACAAATCAGTGAGGTATTGGCTAGTAAATAAGGACCAATGGAAAATAATACAATATCTAAAGATATATGGATTTCAAATATATATAGAAATTAGGGTATAGTAAAGTTAGCAACTCAAATCAGAGAGAGAGAGAGTGTATATATGTGTGGAAAGGAAAAGAAACAGACCAGTCCACACAGCAGCAGGGCTTCCCAAGTGGCGCTAGTGGTAAAGAACCCACCTGCCAATGCAGGAGACTAAGAGACGCAGGTTCCATCCCTGGGTCGGAAAGATCCCCTGGAGGAGGGCGTGGCAACCCACTTGGGTATTCTGGCCTGGAAAACCCCATGGACAGAGGAGCCTGGCAGGCTACATTCCATGGGGTCACAATTAGTCAGACACAACTGAAACAACTTAGCATGCACATACAGTATTAACTGGGTAGCCATTTGGAATATAATTGGATTCACATTCATGCTGTGCATGAAGGTAAGTTCCAAATGGGTCAAAAATTTAAAAGTAAAATATGAAATCATAAAAATAGTAGATGAAAACATGTGAGAGTTATTTTATTACCTAGAAATGGAAAAATCATTTCAATTATTATACAAATGAAAAAGCTAGAAGAAAAAAAAACTCATGTATTTAAAAAAATCTGTTTGCAAAAATGGTCTAAGCAGAGTCAAAAGACAAATGACCCTTGGCAAATATCTGTAACTCATTTCAGATGGACGGCTAATATCTTTAATATATAAATAGGTCTTTCAAATCAATATAGAAAAGATCATCAAGCCACTGGGAAAATGAGCAAAGGATATACATAACAGATTAAAGAAAAGGAAAACCCCAAACTAAAGACTCTATAAAAGAGTCAATTGACTTTTTGCATAATAAGAAAATTTAAATTATTCTCATATACCATTTTTATCTACCAAACTAGCAAACATTCAAACATTTGATGATACCTTATGTTGCCAGGACTGTGTGGAAATACTTTATATGCTGCTGGAGGGAAGTAAATTGGTATAGTTTATATTAATATCAAACAAAATTACAAGCACATCTATTCTTTGACCCTACAGTCCCACTTCCAGAAAATTATACTATGGATATGTTTTCCTATGTGAAATATAATATAAGCAGTATTATTCTTCATGGCAAAGAATTGGAAATCACCTAAATATTCATCAATGGAAGACTGGTTAAATGGAATTGTACGGCTGAAGCTTTTAAAGAACTGATATGGAAAGACCTCCAAGTTACATTTTTGAGTGAAAAATCAAGATGTAGAACAGTGTGTATGGCATAGGAGAAATGGAAAAAAGTAATAAATATATTTGCTTCTATATTAATTGAAATATATCTGAAAGGACACAGATGACTTAATGACAGTGATAAATTTTCTGTTCTTGTTTGGCTTTTTCTTTTAAAGAGGTCAACTCGGTAGCTGTAGGGTTTGAACAGGAGAAAGGTTTTTTTATTTGACACAATTTTTTTACTGTTTGAATTTCGAATCATGGATAATATAAAAATATATAAATTAATATTTATAAAATTAAAAATATATATAAAGATTATTTTAAGAAACCAAATGCCTACAAGATAGATTAATGAACAAGTCACAAATTTTCAGTTTCTTTTTCTGGATGAAGTTGGGAAAACCAGACCCAGAGACCCATCCAATGAACCTCCTCACTTTTCAATAGCCTTTATAGTATCATTTGGAAATCCTGTTACCACATGGAGAGTTTGAAAACCAACTTTTAAAATCCCAAAGTTAGTGCACATAGAGCATCTTTTAAAAGCCCGGCATATAGTGATTAGCTTGGCAAATGTTAAGTGCCATTTTTATTTCCATACTTTGTAGATGGGCAAACTGAATCACACAGAAATACTCAATGAAATTTTAAAACCCTTTCTTTTTCTTTTTTATATGGTGCTTATCGATGTCTTGACAAACCTCATTCTGTGGTATTGTCAGTGGTTAATAGAGGTCATATTTTCAGTGGAAGCTTATGGGTGTGAGGGTAACAGATATCAGAATGTGGTAACCTGTCCTACTGTGGGCCTGAGGTCCTCCATCTCCTGTTGTTGTTCAGTTGTTAAATCGTGTCTGACTCTTTGCAACCCCATGTACTGCAGCACACCAGGCTCTTCTGTCCTCCACCGCCTCCTGGAGTTTGCTCAAATTCTTGTCCATTGAATCGGTGATGCTGTCTAACCATCTCATCCTCTGCTGCCCGCCCCCTTCTTTTGCCTTCAATCTTTCCCAGCATCAGGGTCTTTTCCAACGAATTGGCTCTTCACATCAGATAGCCAAAGTACTGAAGCTTCAACATCAATCCTTCCAATGAATATTCAGGGTTGATTTCCTTTAGGATTGATTGGTTTGATCTCCTTGCTGTCCAAGGGACTCTCAAGAGTCTTCTCCAGTACCACAATTTGAAAGCATCAATTCATTGGTGCTCAGTCTTCTTTATGGTTTAACTCTCATATCCATACATGACTACTGGAGGCAAAATGAATTTCAAATCACAACCTGTGGAGGAAAAATGCCATCATGGAAAGCACACAAAACTTGGAGTCAAAAGATCTAGTTTAGATTCATGATTTATCCACAGAGTAGCTTAGTAGACCCTGGGCAATTCTTTTTAGAAGTATCAGTCATTGACCACATCCCTATGACATCTGTCCTCCTATCCTGATGTGTGTGTGTGTGTGTGTGTGTGTGTATGTGTTAGTCGCCTAGTTATGTTGACTCTTTGTGACCCCATGGACTGTGGCCCACCATACTCCTCTGTCCATGGAATTCTCCAGGTAAGAATAGTGGAATGGGTAACCATTCCCTTCTCCTGGGGATCTTCCTGACCCAAGGATAGAATCCAGGTCTCCTGCATTGCAGGCAGATTCTTTACCATCTGAGCCACCAGGGAAGCCCTCCTATCCTCATAGGCTGCTCTAAAGCTTGACAAATCTAACTGGATTTGAAAGCATTTCAAAACTGAACAGCAGCACAGAGGTGTGCAGCATAATAGATGACAATTTCATCATAATGTCTGTCCCATTCATTCTCTGCATAAGTGGCACAGGATTTGTGGCTGGTGAGGACAGTGTTAAATTTACAGAGCAACCCAAGGAGAGACTCACTTGCCATAAGGGGAGACCCACGACTGATGGTAGGCACTTAACAGCATGTTCCAATTACAGCATTTAAATCTAATTGCATACTCTGTTAATCTCTGTCAGTGCGGCATCATTTAATACCATCTCGGCAGCCTCTAATATTGTGAGCAATGTGAGCTGAGCTGAGACTATTGAAAAAGTTCAGTCCCAGGTCTTCATATCCCCTTTAATTCTCTCTGTCAATTATGCCTCTGCCAAGAGTTCAAATAAAGGTCTTGGGATCCGGGGTTGGAGCTACCTTTTTGAAGCAAAGCCTCTTATAAATATACAGATTATATCAGGAGCCTCCAACTCCTTTGCCCTGGTTGTGTTTGACGGGTTAGTTGCGGTGACTAGTCCCTAGGGTATAACTTACTATAGGCTTCTTTCAAAGAAATATTGTAAATACAATCTGTTCCATGAATTATAGCTCTGGAAATAATGTGATATCACTTGCACATATATTTTCTCCCCTCCCCAATCCCCCTGGCTCAAGTAAGGTCTATGTGAAAACTCCTCCTGACTCTTACTTAGCTCAATTTTTTTTTGCACATAGAGAGCTTTTTATTTTTATTTATTCTCATTATAAATTTTAGTTACTTAACATGAAACCTCTGGTCATGGGCTTAGATTTTAAAATAAAATTCTTGAATTAGAGAAATCAAATGTAGGAATAACACCAACTCTATTTAAATCCAACTTTTATCAGAAATTGTTTATTCAATCAATAAACACCAAATGAATGATGTCACTTGTGCCATGCCTGTGCTGGCTCTCTGACTGAGAAGTTACATTCTTTCTAAAGAATGCTGGGCTCCAAATCCAGGTCCATGTTTTATAAGCCATATGGTTTGGTAATTTTCTAAGCTTCTCTAAATCTGAACTTACTTTTCTGTAACATTTTAATACTGTTGCCTCCCTTGAAGCACCGCTTGGGGGATTAAATGAGATAATGTATGTAAAGTACCAGGTAGAGTTTCGCACACTTTTTACAGCTGTTTAGTTTTTGCTAATAGTACTGAATAGTTATTATTTGTCAGTCAAAGGGATAAGCCTCTTTCATGAAGTATTCTTTTATGCAATGGTTTGGGCAGCCCTATAGTTTGATACCTTTCTTACCCCAATTTTACAGTTGAAGATTAAACCCCAGATTGAAACCTGGGGAAACAAATTTTGTCCATGATGACCCACCTGGAAAACAGAGAGTAGAAATTTAAGCCTATGAAACGAGAAGCCACAGGTGTGTCCTCTGACTACAGTAGGATTGATTCCATGCCTTCAAGGACTTCTCTTCAAATCTCGCTGGGGAGATGAGACTTACCCAAAACTATAATTGGTTAGCCAAACACAGCCATGTGTGATTAAGCATCCAAAATGACTTTATTTGGTGGAGAAGGCAGTGGCACCCCACTCCAGTCCTTGTGCCTGGAAAATCCCATGGACGGAGGAGCCTGGTAGGCTGTAGTCCATGGGGTCACTAAGAGTCGGACACGACTGAGCGGCTTCACTTTCACTTTTCACTTTCATGCATTGGCGAAGGAAATGACAACCCACTCCAGTGTTCTTGCCTGGAGAATCTCAGGGATGGCGGAGCCTGGTGGGCTGCCGTCTATGGGGTTGCACAGAGTTGGACACGACTGAATCGACTTAGCATCAGCAGCAGCAGTTTTATTTGGAAGACGCTGAGACAAAGCAGCTAGAGAACAAGCTGAGCTGCTCAGAGAGACTGGAAATCACATAACGGAAATAAGATGGAATAGGTTTCTCTCTCAGGGAGTTATCCAGGGCTGTGTGGTCCTGTGATATCTGGTGTCATCTTCCATCCTCTGACAAGTGTTTGTTCCTAGGCAGCTGCTCCAGGTGTTACTGGTCTTAGGTTCCTCCTACCTGGGTGAACTCGTGGGATAGTGTAGTGATTAAGACTCCTGTCACTTTTGCCTGTGGGACCTTGGGCAGGGTATTTACTCTCTGTGCTGTGGTTTCTCTCCTGAAAAGTAAGCATAATAATAGAGTTATTGATAAACTTGAGCATGTTTAGAACAGTGCTTGGCACATAGTATTACATTATGTGTGTGTGTGACTATTGTATGTATATGGTGGGGTCTCAGTATTTGTCCATCAGTTGGTTCCTGGAGATGGGTGTCCCTCTTTCTGGAGATGCCTAAGAAATTACTCATTGGAAATCAATGAAGATTGTAATCACCTGGAATTCTTGCAGTGGAAAGGGGAACCCAGACAGAGAGTAGGGGAGATGGAGACAAAAAGATCCACCCACAGTGCAGAACGTAGGGCAGTTCTGCTCAAAGAGACTGGAAATCACACAATAGAAATAAGATGGAATATGTTTGTCTCTTGAGGAGTTATCCAGGGCTGTCTGGTCCTGTGATGTCTGATTTCATGTGCCATACCCGTGTCTGCAGGGGAAGGGATGGAAGGCAGTCTGGGTAAGTGATGGGAGTAGTGCCCCACCTGTGTCCTCTAGTAGTACTGAAGGATTTTTCCATCTTCTCCTTCCCTTCCCCAGTCTTTAAGGGGAGATGAGCTCCAATTTTGGTCAAGGATACACCATGAGCCATGGAACTAGGCAGAGATGCTCTACTATTCTGGGCAGTCTTTCTTTGGGAGGTCTTATCCAAGATCATTGAAAACATATTAAAATGCAGTCACATTCCTTGTTTCCTATAATTAAGAATAACCATAAGAGTAGAGTTGTAATCTAGTGGCTGAAAAAAATGTTACATTTATATAGCTACTTAGTTCAACTTTATTTTGATTTGCAGTTTTTGTTCTTTGTTTTAGATCCTGTATTATTTTATCTGCATGCAGGTCTAAAAATCCTGAGCTCCCAGTACTGAATAGATGAAGTAGCCTAGGCACTAGTGGCTGGGAGCAGATGATTTGTTCAAAACAAGAAACTGGTTGAAATGATGATTTTTGCTTTCCACTGATTTATTTTTGGAAATTTTACTCAAAACTTGTGTGGTTGGAATTTCTTAGGCATGGAAGGGGAGAAAGAGGTCACAAGCTCTTGTGTATATTTCTTCTTTGGGAATCACTCTTCACTGTGGGTAGTGAGGTTTGATAGTCTGGGGTCTCATCTCACTGAAGAAGTAGGGTTCTACCTCCACAGGCATCTCAGAATCAGGATGGGGCTGAGTGAAAGGAATCTGGAAATGACTGCTTCTATCTGATGCTTGAGTGGAAAAAGGATTCTGGAAATGTCCAGCCCAGATCATTAGGCCTGGGGAGAAGGCTTTAATAGTGTTATGACCTTCAGCAAGGGCTAGTGAGATAATGGATAGGGGAAGTTGGAAGCTATGGGACCAGAGATCCCAGTCAAAAATTTGGTAAACCCCAGGGCCCCCCCCACCCATTGATATGATGAGCAGAATGTTTTGCAAATATATTATCTTTCTTTGTTCCATGGGGGCCGAGAAGCTTCTGGAGGCTCAGTGTGAGTCACTTAATTCCTAGCATCCTAGAATCAATAACCTTTCCTAGAGCCAGAGTTGGGAGAATCTCCATGAGCCAGCCACTATTCTTACTTTAATAGACCAAGAGCCTAGTAAAATGCCTTAAAACTTAAAATTTTCCCCTTTAGGTTGTTTTGGTGAACTTTTACCTGTTCCTTGGCATTGATGAACAACACATTCCCTTATAATAAAAATGGCCAGTGAGCTTGCCTTTCAAGCAGTAACATATATTTTAAAAGATACTTAATAATATAACCTGAATGAGATGTACTTATGGAAAGGAAAAGGTAGGTCCATAGATGAGGGCAGATTTGAGATGGGGAAAAAATAAGTGGTCAAGAACACAAGGTTCTGAGTGAAACCAATTTATGTTTGAATTTTATTTTGGATGTTATTAGCTGTGTGATTTGAGGAAATAATTTAACTTTTGTGAAACTCAGTGTCACCACTTGTAAAAAAAGAGTTAAATATTGTGGTGACATGACTCCTATAAAATGGTTATCACGGTGCTTGGTACAAACAGATATGTAGCATGGGAAAGTAAAATAACATGGAGGCAGCGCACAGCTGGGAGAAAAGATGCTGTTACCTTCCCTTCTAAAGTCAAAGAACCCATCTGTTCCAATGCTCAGTGATGGCCACATATTGGTTTTACACAGCATGGCACTCCATAAGGAAGTGTATGACAACCCTGCCCCCACTTGTCTAAGCAAAGAGAGCTTTGTGTGTGTATGTGTGCATGTGTGTGTGTAGAAGTGGCTTTGCAGAAAGGGTTTAATGAAGAGTATTTTATGTAAAGTTAGCCTCCTTTCCCCATTCTAATTGAATTCTTGGGTTTTATTCAAGAAGGGAAAACTGGTAGCTTATTCTCCAGATGGATGTTTGCTAGGTTTAAGACACGCACCCAAGATCTCGGAGTTTGGAGATACAAGTGGTGTTGATGTTGGAAAGAGACAGAGGTCATCCCACCTACTAGTGTGGGGTCTCAGGGAGCAGTGGAAAACCCCATTTGCTTCCACAGACTTTGAGTTTGGGATGAGGTGGGTAAGGAAATTGGTGATCTGCAAGTTTGCCACATCTCTTGTAGATATTGAAGAAAGGGGACTGGAGTCAGATTGAAGATGTTCTCAAATGTCTTGTGGGTCTCCTGCCTAGAGGGATGTCCATGACTCAATGCCCACCTATCTCAGATGAACACACAGACCATGAGTAGATTGGTAATGAGAGAGGTAGGGGAAAGGTCACTGGTACTCCCGCCGCTGCTAAGTCGCTTCAGTCGTGTCCGACTCTCTGCGACCCCATAGACGGCAGCCCACCAGGCTCCGCCATCCCTGGGATTCTCCAGGCAAGAACACTGGAGTGGGTTGTCATTTCCTTTTCCAATGCATGAAAGTGAAAAGTGAAAGTGAAGTCGCTCAGCCGACCCCATGGACTGCAGCCTACCAGGCTCCTCCGTCCATGGGATTTTCCAGGCAAGAGTACTGGAGTGGGGTGCCATTGCCTGGTACTCCTAAGTGTTCCCCTTACATTCTCCTGGGTAAAAGACAGCTTCCCCCATTTACCCTCTCCCATGTTAACCAGTCCATAAGACATGGAGGAGAAAGAAGAAACACAAGAGCATGAGGACAAATGGTCGGGGCTGAGCACATCACACTTCAATCCTATGTCATCCTCTTCCTGGAGCTGCTTCATGGAAGATGCAGGGATGGGGGATGTTAATTCCTCTGTGGGACTGAATGTTTGCCTGGAGTGAATCAGAGGATCAGTCCAAAAATTGCTGAACCAGGTTGAATTATGGGAAGGACTAATCTATGATCAAATGACTATTTAGTAACTTTTAGGGATCACCAAATCCTTTCCCCCACTGCCCCTCTCCATTAACATGTGGTGATGGTACTTGAAAAGCAATCAGCATATCAACTGAATATCATAAAAGAATGGAAAATAGTATGGTAGAGGTAAGAAGGGGATGCAATGGATACACAATCAGAAAGGAGAACTGAGCTCATGGGGAGTGTACACATGCAGAGGTGTAAGTATTGCATAATAGCTCTCTGAAAAAAAAGCTATGATTGGCCAATTTCCATGGTGTAATCACTCCTTCCATGGCTATCAACATGATAACATGATAAGAAGTTGAGAAAAATATGCACAATCAACTCTAGTGAGCTATCTCAGACACTTCCAGCACACCAGTGTGTGTGTTTGTGTGTGTGTGTGTATGTGTGTATGTGCATGCATGCATCTGTAAGGCTTTCTGGAAAAAGGGACCCATGACCTAAGTCTTAAAGGATGAGTAGGAAGGAACCAGGAAAAGAAAGGTAAGAAGGACATTCAAGGTAGGGAAACAGAACAAACAAAGGAAGGAGGCCCCAAATGGCATGATGTGTAAGGACAAAGAACACAGTCCACTTTATGGTCATTACCGAAGGTCAGCATGTATTCAGTTCTGCTCACCATTTTTTCTTATAAATGACATGTATGTTATTCAAATAAATGAACTCAAATCATTATCATGTTTAAATCTCTTCATTGTATTTTTTCATTATTCATTTGTCAGTCACGACAAACATTTATGAGAGCCTACTTAGTGTTTTTTACTGAAGTGATTTAAAGATGAGTAAACAGATAGTCCCTGTCCTCAAAAAACTTGTAATGAAACAGAACACAAACAGATACATATGACACACCATGATGGAAATACTGAGTAAAATATGCATATATTATTAGGTATTGTGGGAGATGGAGTGATGGACCCCAAAGATGTGGACTTCTTAATTCCTAGAACCTGTGAATATATTACCTTACATGGCCAGAGGGACTTTGCAGATGTGATTAAATTAAGAAGCTTGAAATTGATAGATTATCCTGGATTATTTCCGTGGGCCTTGAATGTAGCCATAGGGATCCTTATACGAGAATAAAGATGTAAGGATGGAAGCAGAGGGAGTGAGAACATGCTATGCTACTGGCTTTGAAGATGGAGGAAAGGGCCACAAGCCAAGGAATGTTGTCAGCAGCCTTTAGAATCTGCAAAAGGCAAGAAAATGGATTCTCCCTTAGAGCCAGCCCCTGGGAGAAATGCAGGCCTATCACAACTTGATTTTAACTTATTGAAATTTGATTCAGACTTATGACCTATAGACTGTAATTCACTTTATGGTTTCTTTTTAAAAAAATTTTTTTATTTGGCTGCCCCCGGTCTTAGTTGCAGTATGTGGGTCTGTCAGTTAGGTGTGGTATGTGGAATCATTTTAGTTGCAGCATGTGAACTCTTAGCTGCTGCATGTGGAATCTAGTTCTTTGACCAGGGATCGAACCTGGGACCCCTGCATTTGGAGCTTGGAGTTTTAGCGACTGGTCACCAGGAAGTCCCTGCATTGTTGTAAACCACTGTGTTTTGAGGTAATTTATTACAGCAGTCACAGGAAACTAATATAGAGGAGGTATTGAAAGCAGAGATGTAACATGGTAATTAAAAACCTTGATTTGAGAGTCAGATGTCTCTTTTACAATCACGGCCTTATCTCTTAACAGTTCTACAACTTGGGCAAAAGTTACTAACTGCTTCATGCCTCAGTTTTCTCATCTGTAAAGTGAGACAAATATACCTATTTCATAGGTTTAGAGTGTGGGTGTTGTGAAATTATATACACATTGTATGGAGTCCATAGTGAGCAATCCATGAATGTAAGCTATAGTTTTTATTTAGATAATTAAGTTTCTGCCTTCTCTCTGCTCTCTGATCAAGTTGGTGAGTATAACTGAATATGTTGAGGATTAGATGGGATTTTGTGATCTGGCCTAGACAAAATTTTGATATTTCTAATGTTATTTTTACAGGCAAATATGATCTCAAGTTGAAAAAGCCAATCCTTCACACATTTTGGAACTGCCAAATGATTTTAATTCTGAGTACAATCTTGTCTCTCTCAGAATAAAAATTCTTGTTTGATCGGTCATTAAAAGGGTTAAGAGTTTGCATCTTTTCCATCTCCCTGCTACCCCCTCACCCCAACCCCACCAATAAAAATCATGTTTTGTGCACCGTCTCTTTGGCCCGAGTATTATTCTCTGCTCTGTGATTTGGAGTCAGCCTGTCTGTCCCCTGACTGAGCAGGAGCAACTGAACAGCTGTGAAAACAATGCAGAAGCTGAGGAGAGCTGTGATTAGTGGGGGAAGCTGGGGAAATCTGGGACCCACCAGGCCTGTTTCCCACGTCAGCACACAGTCTGCAGAATCTGGGTATCACATGGCTGGGCTCAGCCTTGGCAGGCCCGTCCCCAAGCTGGGGCTCCCCATCACGGGCGCTGCTCTTGTTCTCTGGCACCTTCACTTCAGAAAGGGTATTTATTCCCCCATATTATTCCCTGCACATCCTTGGGACCATTGCATAAACATAGTGTTTCTAGGCAGACCTCTAGCCTCCTTTGATCCTGGGACCCAGCAAATTCTGTCCAACCAAATTCAGAGGAGTGTACTTAGAGCTGGTGTTGTCCACTGCACCAGCTCTCCTCTCTGGCCCCATTTTCCTGCCAGAAATCCCCCAGCTTCTGCCTTGTGCATTTGATTTTCTAGACGTGGACATTTAAGCGAGTTTACAGATCCCCCTGGCCCCCAGCTCTTCCCCCTGCTACTGTGTCCACTACTCCACAGAGTGTGCATGGGAAACATGAAACTTAATCAAGTGTGTGTTGTGTGAAGTCGCTTCAGTCATGTCCAACTCTTTGTGACCCCATGGACTAGCCCATCTGGCTCCTCTGTCCATGGGATTTTCCAGGCAAGAATACTGGGGTGGGTTGCCATTTCCTCCTCCAGGGGATCTTCCTGATCCAGGGAATTGAACCCATGTCTCTTGTGTCTCCTGCATTGGCAAGCATGTTCTTTACCACTAGTGCCACCTGGCAGACTTAATCATATTCCTTTGCAAGTAATCAATTCAAGATTACTGGAGAACAAAGAATTTCACTTACTGTCCCAGTGAAATGCCTGGTGATCTGCCAGCAGCACTTGCTGTTTTCACTCTACTTTTTCAAACTTCCTCCTGCCAGCAGCTCCCACGTGCCCACCCTCTCCTGGTTCCCTTCACCTAAGTGACAGTCTTGCCCTCTTCTGCCTTATGTTTCCCTTCCTAATGACAATGGTGCTGCATTCATCTGTCTAACCCCAGCAACCAGCACAGAACCTGACACACACAGGGTTCAGGAAGCATCTGGAAGGTGAAGAAATGCTGAAAGCATTTAAATGTACTCTTTCCTTGTTTCTCCTTTGAAATATAATTTAAAAATCTGTTACCATGCTGATTTAGGTTTAATATTTTCTCTTCTGGATTTAGTCACCATTGTAATTATTCATAGTTCTCAATTGATCACAATAATTTATATACATTATGAATGTTGATAATTAATTATTAGACCTCAGAATCTCATTGAAAACACATCTCTCAATAATGGACTTATTCATGTAGTTTACGGATCAGCAGAGGACTACTAGTTATTTTAATGACAGAGACTTCTATATTAATTCTATTCTATTTTTTGTTTCTTTCTAAAATATTTAAATATTATTAGAGATTTCAAATATGCACTAACTAGAGAGACTAGTAAAATAAATTGCCCATTATCATTTGCCCTTTTTTTATGTTTGCCTACAAACTGCACTTTCTACTGTATGTAAGCTATTTAGCATGTGTAGGTCTTTGCTTAGTCCACTTTATTGAGTGAATGGTGTGTCTGTCCTTATTTGACTTCAGTTGTTACACACAAAATACTACTCTTATTTTTATTAGTCTTTTGAAATGTTGACTACACATTCTGTGTGGCATCACTACTTCTTGAGAGCCATTCATGGCAGATTCACTGATTAATCAAAGTACTGCTTTCTGCTGAGATTTAATGCAGCTCAAAAATCCTTCTTAACATGGTGCTCCAGGCAATTACTATCAACCAACAGAGTGGCATGAGGACCGAAATCAATTTTAGTCCTTGTGTGTTTATTTTAAAGAATAATTTCTTTATTACATTTGCAAATATGGTACATAACACAAAAATCAAGCAGTATTGAAAAGTTCATAGAAGAAAGTAAATTTTTCCACAAATTTCTCTACCCCCATATTATCATTGTAAGTTTGAAAGTGTATTTAATATTACTTTCTACATTTCTTTTTGGAAACAAAGGGATGTGACAGAAATAATTATATAAAAGTGTGGTCATTAAAATGCACATCATTTTTAATAGAGAGTATGTTTCTTTTTTTCTTAAATCTAATGGAAGAAAAAAACAAGGAATTGCTAAACCTCAGACTGTTATTTAACAGAATATTTATTCTTAAAAAAGCCCTTCCAAACTTAAGAAAAACATTAAGAAATACATTAATGGGATGAGGAAAAATTGCTTTTAAATTAGATGCTCCAAATTGGGCCTTATCTATAGGTGCCTTTTTTGAAATATGAGACATGTGGGTCATCTATGTCTTCACAGCCCTTCCTCATTCCTTCCATTTTTCCTTAGTGAAATTATTTTACATTATTGGAATTCATAATATTAATATCTAATTTATAAACATAATTCCCAGTCATCTAATCTTAATTCAGTACTCAAATCCATTTAGCGCTTACTACTGGCCTTTTCACCATGGCTTTGCCTTTGCGGAATTCTTTTATTTTGAGGCATCATTGATTTGCAATATTTTGTTATCAGGCACCTTTTTCACCAAAAGCTCATAGGTTTTGTGTTTCTAAGTTTTTAATGCGCTTGAGAATGCTCTCATCTTTATGCTTGAAGGGTAGTAATTAAATTGTCTCTATGGTTCTGTGATCCAGACAACCAAATGATGCTACTATTTCTTTGCAGAATGACTTAAAAACAGTCCATATCTCTAGCATTTAGGTGTTCCCTGGAAACCTACCTGAGACCTGGTGGGATAAACCTTTTGCTCACAGACAGCATGGCTGCACCCTGGAGGCCCCCTTTGCCTTCTCTGTGTCACTTTGTCTCTTTCCAATCCTTTTCTGCTCTTGGCCCAGCCGAATACCTTTTCCTTGTTTACCATGCGGATCATAATTCTGGCCTTGGTCCATCCTCTGTGAGATTTAATTTCTTTAACACCTGCTCTGGAAAGATCTTGTTTTTCACAAAATGTCCTCTTCCTTACTCAAAAGGAAAATGCATTCTGTCCTTGGCACCCCTGAAAATTGAAGTAAATGATTTTTCTAAGTCTTCCTGCAGGTTTTGCTACTTTTTCCATTAAGGTTTTCCATGTCATCTCTCTTATTTCGTAGCCCAGTGTTTCCTCAGTTCAGGATATAGCTGCTTCCTTTGAGCAGTTCTTCATTGTATCTAAAAATGAGGTATTTATTAGAGACCCATTATCCCACAGTTCTAAGATGCTGACGAGTTCAAAGTCTGATAACTGATTAGCAATGTCTAACTTGGTTTCTGCCTTCATCTCTTCCCCACTAAACAGCAGAGGCCACTGTAATAACCCTTTTTATTAGCACGGTACAAACACAAAATCTCACTAATTGTGGTTGATGCCTGGTTTGTGATTCTAATAGGGAAGACACACAAGTGAAAAATATAGTATGAGTTTTGCTTTAACTGGGTGACAGAAGGGATGATGGGAGAAGATGATCTAAATCTGTGGAGGCTTCAGGGAAGATTTTATAAAGGATTTGGCTTTTGAAGGAAGATTTGAAGATCAAGTTGGAGTTTGTCAGGAACTCAAGCCCTTGGGGAGAGCTCAGAAGAGAACGACCGGATGTGCAGTGAAATGGCAGCAAGGAAAAGCACGGTGGGCCGTGGGAACTGGGAGAATGTTAGGATGGCCTGGAGGGAGGAAAGTTGGAATCTGTGGTTGATGAGGTAGATAAAGCTCTGCTTCTCCGAGATAAGAGTTTTGATGTTACCACGTAGGTGAAGGAAAGTCAGGGAATTCCAATTTTGAAAGGCAGAACTTTACTGTAATCAGATCTGCGTGTCATGAGGGTTGGTTCTGGCAGGGACTGGTCGCTGTTGTCAGAGGCTGAGACTAGGTGGTGAGACAAAGCTACTGTAGGTGCACAGGTGAGAGGCAGTAGGCTTGACTTGGGTATGACCCACTAAGAAGGCAGTAGATGTGAGGGTGAAGCGGGGGCAGGGGTGTCTCTGTAAGAGGTTTCTTAGATGATCTCAAAGCCAGAGAGCAAATCCTCGGAACAAAGATCAACAGGTCTGGGTGCATCTGACCTGGTGGCACCTTGCCTCTGTTTATCATTGGCAACGTGATCATGGGAGAGTCACTGAACCATCTTGGACTTGGTTTACTCATCAATATATACGCTTGGTGTGAATATTATTTGTAATAATATTTTCCCTTGGGAGAATGCATGGTGCCCTGTGACCCTGCGAAATGAGTTAGCTGTACCCATTCCTACCCTCCTTGCCCTATTGGGTTGTTTGACTCTGGGAACAGTGATGCTATCAACTCTGAACAGTTTGATGAAAATTCTACATTTTGGGCTTCTCTGGTGGCTCAGCCAGTCAAGAATCTGCCTGCAGTGCAGAAGATCTGGGTTCAATCCCTGGGCCTGGAAGATCCCCTGGAGAAGGGAATGGCTACCCATTCCAGTATTCTAGTCTGGAGAATTCCATGGACAGAGGAGAATTCCATGGCAGGCTACAATCCATGGGGTCACAAAGAGTTGTACACAACTGAGCAATTAACACGCCAGCTCCTACTTTGCATAACTGAATAGTTCAGAGGGTGAGTCAGGAAAATAAAATCAATCAAAGCCCAACTGAGTGCATTTTACATAAGACATCTTATTAGTCATAGGATGAACAGTTATCTCAAACAAATAACCTCTGTTTGCAGGGTCTTGGGACTGGAATCCAGTGGAGGGTAGGGTAGGAAGGAAGCATATTGCTACTTCTACTATCACTAATCTTAATCTATGATGAATGGAATATTTAACATGTACCAGGAACAAATATTTTAATTATATAATATCACTTAAGTCACACAATAAACTTACGAAGTAGGACTTGTTCATCTGTTTTACAGATAAGAGTATTAAAACTAAAACACTGAAAATAACTTGCTCAAGGTCACTTGACTAGAAAATATTAACTCTGGTTATTCATTTAGCTTTTGCTGAATAATAACCCCTCTGAAACAGTGTGGCTTCCAATAACTATCATTTATTATTCCTCATGAGTCAAGTGGTCAATTGGGTGTTTTGAAGATCTGGGTCAGGCTTGGCTGGTGTCAACTGGGTTTACCCCTGCATCTGTGGTCAGATAGAGGGCAGGCTAGTCTTGAATGGCCTCTCTCAACAGCCTTCTCTGGCTGTTGGCCGACTGTCAGCTAGAGAAGTGAGAGTGACTGGACCTCATTAACTAACAGGCCAGACTGGCTTATTCACATGGCACAGGGTGAATGTTCCAAGACTAAAAACAGACATGAGCAGACACTTGCAGCCCCAGCTTTAGACTATTGCTTCTGCTACAGTCTTTTGGCCAAAGTAGCACAAGGCCAATACAAATACAAAGGATGGAAAACTAAGTTCTGCCTCTTAGTTGAAGAAGTGAAAAGAATTGTGGCCATTTGTGTTATATGCCACACAAGCCTAAGTGTGGGTTTGGACCCCAAAGCCCAAAATCCTACAGTGAAGGACATTATTTTTAATCTTTATTTGTATCAATAGATGAGCAAACTGAGGTTCAAAGATATTAAGCAACTTGCTCAAAGTTCCTTGACTAGTGAGTAGCTAAACCTTGGTGTGAAGCCCAGCATGTCTGACTCCAAAGCCAGTGAGTTTCTGTTGGACCTAGATGGTGAAACTCAAGGTTCAAGTCTATGAGAGGTGAAGCCATTTGTTCCTGGGGGTGGAAGAGACCTCAGAGGTTATCTGGTCCATTAGCTGACAGACTTTTGAATTTCCATGGTTCACTATAATTTCAAAAAGTATTTTGGCACCACCACAGATTTATCAACTTGCTAATTTTTTTTTTTTTTTTTTGGCCAAGTCAGGCAATGTAAAAACCATCTATCATCCTTATTTTATAGAAAAACAATGAAACTTCAACACTAAAAGACATAATTTTATAATTGAGTTATTGTTTAAATTGAATTAATCCAGCTTTGTGAAAACTTTCTACTTTGTCTTTATTATTTGCTTAATTATTGGTGGGCCCGGGAAGTCTTTAGATTGGCTGAAGGACCTGCGTATAGACGCTACTAATTTATCCCTGTCTTTTCACTTGTTGGCACTCAAATACCCTCTAAAACATTCCTAACTAGTGGTATTCAGTCATTGATTGCATACTTCTAGAGACAGGGAGCTCACTATTATCTGAAGCAGTTTGCTCCACCTTTAGATAGCTGAACCAAAAAAATAATATTATTTTATTTTATAGAACACAAATCCTTCTCCCAGTGACAACTACCCATCAGCTGAAGTTCATCTCTTGGTGTTCAATTAGAAAAACTGAATGCACTAAGGTGTTTGAAAACAGTCCCTGAGTCAACTCCCCTGAGTCATTATGAACCCTAGTCCCTTTGGTCTCCACTGAGACAATGCTGTCTTTGAGTACCATCTATTCTCATCTTGCTCTCGGGCTTCATCCAGTTTGACTACATCTGCCTTCAGGTAGATGTAGAAGTCTTTTTCTTTGTGTTTGGCCTGATTAGCTGCAGTAGATTAGGTCATCCATTTTCTCTTCTACATATGATTCTTCTGTTAATGAGGTTTAAGATCATATTTGCCTTAGCAGGAGATCATATCAAGCTGTTGATCCAAGGCTCAAGTTTAAGCCTCAATTTCTATGTGAATAAAATGTGAGCATAGTAGAGCTGTTTTAAAGGCTCAATAGATACTCAACAAGTTGTTATTGAGCAACTTCAAAAACATTGAGAGAGTATCTATCATGAACTAGAACCTGTGAGAGACGCTGGGAATATAAAGAAGAAGAGACATAGCTTCTGTTCTCAAGGAAGAAAAAGTCCAAAAAGTAAAACAGACATACAAAAACAATAATACAACATTATCAGTTTTATTCTTTCTCTCTCTCTCTCTCTCTTTTTTTTTTAAGTGGTGGGTGCCAACTGAAATGGGAGAGTGGGAAAAGTAGTATAAATGCCTCCTGGGGTTCAAGGAGGGCTTTATAGAGGATGTAGCATCAGAACCAAGACCTGAAGAGTGTTAAGAATTGACAGGTGGACCTGGTCTTTTTACATTTGGGGCAGGTATTAAATCTTGGAGGTTAAGGAACATGGGCTTTGGGATCAGACCATCAGAATTCTAGTCATGACATTGCTACTTCTCACAGTATATATCAACTTCTTTCTCAAGGACATTATTGCTCCCTCCCCAGTGTTGTTGTGAGGATCAAATGAGACAATATCCATAAAGTTCTTGGCATAATCCTGATGCATAAATGGTGTGTGTGTGTGTGTGTGTGTGTGTGTGTGTTTGCTCTGTCACTCAGCCATGTCTGATTCTTTGTGGCCCCATAGACTGTAGATCCCCAAGTTCCTATGCCAATGGAATTTTCTAGGCAAGAATGTTGGAGTGGGGTTCCATTTCCTACTCCAGGGGATCTTCCCAACCCAGGGAGTGAACCAATGTCTCTAGCATCTCCTGCATTGGCAGGTAGATTCTTTACCACTGGCGCCACCTGGGAAGTCATAGGTGGTAGCTATTCTTATTAAAAATGGCCCAAGATAACTCAAGTCTAAGCCTGATCAACCATTCTGTTTAATTTCCTTTTATTACAGTCTTCCTTATACAGTGAAGAGTACACCTAGGATACATTCTTACTTGCCAGACTCATGGGAGAATGACTTTAAGAAGAACACATGGGTAGGCCAGGAAGTTGCTGCACCCAGAAGTGCAGATATTCACTGGAGGAGGAGACAGTCTGAAACAATCATGTTCACATTTCTCTTATGAAATGCTATCATTAGAAACCCAACCCAACAACAACAAAAAATTTTAACTGAAAATAACTTCAAGCATAAAGAAAAATTTTAAGAATAAGAATAGTTCAAGGATAGTCATATGCCCTTTAACAAGATTCTTCTATTGCTGACATTCTGCTCCATTTGCTTTATCATTTCCTCTCTTTACCTTTGTGTTTACATATGGACACACACACAGTGTAAATAAACATATATACATATATATATATATATGTGTGTGTGTGTGTGTGTGTGTGTATAATATTTTTCTGAACCATTCGAAGGTAAGTTGCATATATTATAGACTTTACCCTAAACATAGCAGTGTCTATTTTTTAGGGACAATGGTATTTCCTTACATAACTGCAACATGGTTATCAACTTCAGTAAACACTGGAAAAAAGTACTTTGATATAATCTATTGTCCTTACTTCAACTTTGTCAATTGACCCAATAATATCCTTTACAGCATTTAAAAACTTGAAGTATAGTTGATTTACAATGTTGTGTTAGTTTCAGGTGTACCACAAAGTGATTCAGTTTTATAAATATACATATATATATATATATATATATATATTCTTTTTGACTATAGGTTGTTACAAGATAGTGATCCTTTACATTTTTAAGCCTCTATTATAGAATCCAAAAGTCAAAACTATATAAAAAATTACACTTAGAGGAATTCACTTTCTCGCTTCCCTTCATCTCTGTTTCCTTAATCCTATAGGTATCCAGCTTAGTTGTTTTCTTGTTTATCCTTTTTTTGGCGGAGGGGGTAAAAATAAGCAGAGATTTGTATGTTTTCTTATTTCCTCTTTTTATTTTACATAAAAGCTAGCATGCTATGTATGTTATTTTGCATCCTGATTTTGTCAATTAATAATACTGCCTGTAAATTACTCCTTCAATATATAGTGATCATCATTTTCTTTTTACAGCAGCATAGTACTCCATTGTGTAACACTATGGTTTATTGAACCAGTCCTTTATATTTGGACATACAGGTATTTTCCAGTGTTTTGCAAATAAAAGTGATGCTGCACTGAATAATCTTGTCTATGTGTAGTTTTGTATTATTAGAGATTTATGTTCAGGGTGAATTCTTAGAGATGCTATTCGGGGTAGAAGAATAAATACATATGCAGTTTTACTATGTATTGACAAATTGTCCTCCACAGAGATTATGCCCTTTTTACATTCCCACTAGTAAGCGAAAATGCCTGGGAAACCCAACATTTTGACATTTATTTTTCACAGGATGATAAATTAGAAGGGATTCAGGAGCCAGGACAGAATGAATATCAAAGGTCAGGTACTGCACAAAGTGGGAAAAAGGATGCCCAACACAAAAATCAATACACAAAGTGCTTTTTTTCAGACCCTTAGACACCATCTGCTTAAGGGCAGGGCAGTCTTATTTAATTTTTCTCTTTAGGGCAAGGCATATCTAGTAAGACATCTTAGCAAGATGCCTAGCACATTGTAGATGATCTATAGATATTGACTGTTTAAGTGAATGAAAGAATAAACTGGCAAAAACCTGGCATTACCCCTGGGAGTAAATAAACCTGGCTGGGAGATTATTTTGAAAGGATAAATCTCACCTCTTCTTCTCCCCTTCCATCCTAGACAGACGCTCCCTTGTACAGCTGCTCCTGGGGACTGAGCAGTTTGAAGTTTCCAAAGATGAAAACATGTAAGCAGTCCTTGCATTAGGAGATGGGGCTGCACAGAGGCCTATTGTCTGCTGGGACACTGGGAGCTCTGTGGTGAACGGGGAGTGTCCTCCATTGCAGCCGGGTCTTTTCAGCCAGAGCATTGCCTTTTCTCTCTGGAATGTAATATTCTACCCGTGCCCTCGGAGTGGCATTGTGCAGTAGCAGGGTCAGCAGCGGGGGGCGCAGCCGGGGAAACGATCTCTGTCCGGGGAACCCAGGAAGTCAGAGGCAGCATCAGAGGGCACGGCCAGGACGGGGCTGCTGAATGAGAGCTTTGTGCAAGTCTTGGTGGCGGTGGCTGGAGAGGCACCCTCCTCTTGCAGCTCACCTGGGGGCCGAACAAAGCTGCCTTTCAGGCCTCGGGGCCCAGAGTAAACATCGCGCAGGTGATAGACCTGCTTTCCTGCTCCGCGGCGGCCCCAGGATCGCATTTCTGGCTGGTGTTTCTTGTGCGTTGCCGCTAGGGCTCGTTCTCCCTCCAGGATTATGAAACAGCAGAACTCGCCCATGAGAAGAGGGGACACCTGTTCTGAGGCCACGAGGGTCACTTCAACTCTGAGGACTTTTTTTTTTTTTCAGAGTCACAGGGGAGCAGGCGCAACTAATCTAGGTTTCTGCTGACTTTTGACCTGATCCACACTAGTAAGCACTCTTTGTTCAGCTCTCAGGATTTATAGAATTCCTGTTTCACTTGATCTTCATGAATGTGGTTTGGGGAGGTCAATGGGACAACTTTTACACCAGAGGAAATGGAGCCATGAGGAGCTGCGGTGAGTCCAGAGGGTGGAGTCTTCTGACCCTGGATTCAGAGCTCCTTGCAAGACATGATTATCCACAGTATCATGGGAACTAGAATGATCCTGGGGGGAAAATACTACACTGCACCATGATTTTGGTATTTTTTTTTCTGGCTGTTATCTCTCCAGACTTGAAAGAGCAAGGTCCCTTATATAAGAGCCAAAGCTCTGATCTGAATTTGCATTCCTTGTCTGCCTACTAGGTCGTTTCAGTCATGTCAGATTCTTTGCGACGGCTCCTCTGTCCATGGGTATCTCCAAGCAAGAATACTACAGGGGGTTGCCATGCCCTCCTCCAGGGAATCTTCCCAACCCAGGGATCAAACCCACGTCTCTTATGTCTCCTGCTTTGGCAGGAGGGCTCTTTACCACTAGTGCTACCTGGGAAGCCCGTTCCTTGTCTAAGAGATTGTTAATAGTTCTTATATGTCAGGGTTGAAAGCAGAAATTATGAAGCACTCATTATTCTATTTGAGCTTATGAACTCATGAATAGACTCTGGTGCTGTGATTCAAGGAAACAAAAGCGGGTTTATTTACAAGTGAAATGGCGGGTTTCCTTTTTCTGACTGAGACAGGCTTAGTTAGCACTTGGGGTACTTCTGTGAGTGACAGAAATCCATGATCTATGTGGATGAAGCACCAAATAAGGGAAGATAGCTATGAGAGGATTGCTAACCCTGAGGCTTTTGAAACAGGTATTGGATCTGTGGCTGGGCTTGTGTTGATTGGAGAGCTCTGCTGGGGAAGCATCTCTGAGCCCACCTGAAGCACCATCATCTACTAGATGATAGAGGACTGTCTGCCTGGCGATATCATGTACAGGATGCATGTAATTGTAAGGGAGGGAACACATGTAGCAGTCCCTAATTTTGTGCATACCATATATACTGCCAAGACTGTTTTCAAAACCCTAGGCAGGGAAGAAAATCACCCTCAAAACCGACTGAAATGAAATCCTCCCTGCCTGTAGCAACTAGGAGCTCAGAGCCAAATTTAATTTGCTTAAAGTAAATGAAACGATTTACTCATTCATTCATTTATTCATTCAACAATATTTATAGAGTTGTCACTGTGAGTCGGTATGATCTCAAAGAATGTCAGCATGTCCTTCTCTGGACAGGTTAGCAAAATTTGTTTAAAGTGGATTATTTTGATATTTGGCCTCTATAATGGTTCTGCTTTCTCTTCATGAATCATTTGTTGCAGTGTTTCCATAAATCCTTCTCTGCTTTCAAAATATGGCTCAAATACCTCCTTTTCCACAGATACTTTTTCTCCCACCTCACCCATAAATTAAGGTGTAGCTGGGTCTCGGCCTGAGTACTAGCCCTGTCTACCCATGGATCTAGACATGTCTGAGGGTGTCTGGAAAACTGCAGATTGAGACCTGATGGAACTCTCTTTTAGGGGATATTGAGAATTCTCCTGTGAAATAAATCATGTTTCCACTTGTGGGATCCAGACAGACACATCTCAGCATGTCTGGAGAACCAATCGAATGACCTCAGGTTTTAGGGAGGCATGGCAGATTCTCTAGGAAAAACAAATATCCTCTACCAAAAAGGAATCCCATCTAAAGCTCTTCCTTCACAGGTCAGAGAGAGAGAGAGTTCTGAATACAGAACAGTGTTTGTCATTTGGTTTGTCTCCTATCTTGCAAAGGCTGTCTTGGGAGCACAGAGCTGCCATATATAAAAATAGAAATGACAACTTTGTTTAAATATCCACATTTAAACATTTTGGTACCACCTCTGATCCCTTCATTCCCGGAGATTTATACAAATGGAATAGAAATATTCTCCATTTGACCATGAAATTGTACTGAAACTTTGGCATGTTGAAGTTTCTTGGTCATTGAAATTTTATCCTTGGCAGAGCAGAGGTAAAACAGCCATCAACCTGGGTCTAGAGCTTGGTTGGGTGGCACAGAGCAGCAATGAACACGGATCTGCCTTGGGTGGGTTAACTCTGCATGGGTGGGTTTGTTCAGGACTGAGGTCTCCTTATGGACTTCTAGAAGTTACTTGAAGAAGTCGTGAAAGTGGTTAGTGCTGGCCTAATGGTGGCAAAAGTCACAAAACTTTTAGTTATTCAGGTAAATATGATCCAGAAGCAGAGAGAGTGCATGGAGGAATTATGGAGACAAGGCTGAAGAGGATGATAGGGGAAGATCATGTACAACCTTGTAACCTGTCCAAGGCAGTTTGAATCGATTGTGAAGACACGTCAGATTGTGTTTTAGAAAGATCATTTTGGAGGCTACTTGATAACTGATTGGAAATGAGTAAAACTGAAGGAGGAGAAACTAAAAATTTGATCTGATTGTCAGCATTCCTTGGGTTACTCCTGGCTTTGGGATACGCTTGGAACTGGAAGTGGTAGCATTACCTCCACTGGGTCCTCTATTTGGATGGGCTAACTGTCCAGGTTATAATAAGGTGAAAACTTAGTCTTTATCTTGAATTCTCTTTTGATGATTCTGTTTTCCAGTCATCAAAGAGTCCTTTAAGTTAGAGACTTTTGTTGAAGAATCCTTCATTTTATGAGCCTTCTCAACAATCAAAGCTTTTGTCTCAGGAACTAATTTCTGCCTTTATTATAGACTTCTAGAAGATCTGATTATTTTGAGGCAATAGTTAATAAAGAAACAATGAACGAAATCTGATCCCCCCAGTTGGATTCTCATTCCTTCCATGTTTTCTCCATTTTGCTCTAAAGTTACAGGAATATTCCATTTCTTAAAATATATGTTTGCTTTTTAGTGCACCCAGTAATGTTTGGTAATAGCATTACACCTACTAATGTTATAGTTGTCAGCTCTCTCTTGTCTGAAATACATAGCACACACAAACACACAAATACACACCCCACACATATTACTTACACACCTACCCTGAAGTGTTTGACCATCTTCCATAAGAAACAGTGGTTCATTGTGGCAAAACATCAGGATAATTAAGGAGGCAAAGAATGCATTTTGAAGATATCACATAGACATGAGGCTCTATCTAGAAGAGCTGAGATCACCAGCCTAACCAGATGGAGGTCCATTGTCCTTTTGGGTCATTCACATCTACCTTCAAGATCCACTTACACTGGCCTTTAAAAAAGGAAAATATTTATTGGATCATATTCTCTGTACTTCTCATGGAAATTTGACACACGTGGCAATGGAAGAAAATTAAATGGAAATTCAAACACAAGGAATTTTTGTTAACAAATGTATAATGATGTTATTGTCATCAATTTGAAACATCATTGGGGTCATCAGAGGATGCTTTCATATGGTTCATGGTGAAGATCCAGAAGGCCATGGAAGGTGGGCTGAAGGATCATATGGACTGAGTGGGGAGGCTGATTTTCAGGGTGACTGGAGTGATGTAATGAGGAAATTGCTGGTAATTGATGAATTTCTTATAGTTCTTAGCTATTTACATCTTTTTATGACTGCACTATTTTAAGACATTGAATTGAAATTGGGCCATTATAATATTAACTTTGAAAAAGATAATGAGCTCCTTAGTGGTTTAGATATCTAAACTTTAAGAATATCATTAAATCATTACATGAATGGTGGTCATGTAATTCTCCAGACAAGACTGCCCATGTAAAGAATTGCTCAAACCTTCCACAGTGCTTCAAATCCTCTTCTACCTAAACACCATATTTCCTCAGAAATGGTTTAACATTTTGTGGTCAAGCCATAGTCGAAGGCTATTCTTTTCCTACTCCTAGGAAAGAATCCCCTCTTTCTCATTTTTATTTGTACAAAAAATGGTTAAAATGGGACAATGCCATTTTTTTTACCCTGAATGGTGACTGCCAGCTATTAAAATGCTAATTTTACACCCCCCCCCCAAAAAAAATAAATAGAAGAGCCAAAGACAGCCAGGAAATAAGAGAAATGAAATCTACAGAGTGATTAATTATTTGATTAACCAGGTAAGTCTCTGGCACATTGCTAATTAGCTCACTTACAAAGCCCTGGCCTGAGAAGCCCTGGTTTGATTAAAGAGGTGCCGAGCCATTCAAACCCTGATGCTTGAGCTCCTTTTATAAAGCAAAATATGACGTTCATGCTAAGCTCATCTCTTTCATCCAGCTGTGATTTCTCAGGCCTCTGACACTCAGGCCTAGGCACATAAATCAATGAGTAGAAAGGCATCCTCATGAATGTTTGGAGACTAGGATCTATATTTTAGGACTCTTTTTTTTTTTTCCAGTTTGAAAAGGGATTGTTTACATTCTAAGATTGCGGGAACTACCTGTTGACTGTCTTAAAGCTGTAGCTTTTGCTGACCCTTTAGGTTACCTGGAGGCACCAGTGGCAGACTCTGTCTTAGGAGGAGGTTCTAAATCTGTTCTACCTCTATTCCATTCCTCTGGGAGGATTTATGAGCTGGGACAAAGGATATTTGACATTAATAATAAAGATCTTCTCAACTTTACCAGGGAGTCTACCTTTAAAATACACTCAAAACTGATTTCTTAGTTAAGTATTTCTATTCTTAGTCATGTTAAAGGTTTTGTTTTCTCCCTGCTAGATTGAAATATTCATCTTCTCAGTGGTACTAAATTAGGGCCACATTTACTATTTAAAGGATAAGAGGTAGAGTAGATTCATTCTGATTTTACTTTGAATCTTCATATAGAATATACGCTTCTTTACACTTGTGTGTGCACTCAGTTACTTAGCCCTGTCTGACTCTTTTCGACCCCATGGACTGTAGCCCACCAGTCTCTCTGTCTGTGGGATTCCCCAGGCAAGGATACTGAAATGGATTGCCATTTCCTCCTCCAAGGGATCTTCCTGACCTAGGGATAGAACCTGTGTCTCCTGCAATTGCAGCCAGATTCTTTACCCACTGAGCTAATGGGAAAGCCCCTTCTTTACCCGTGAGTTTGTTTAAAACAACTGAAGACTTTCTTAGGTACTCTTGCTAAGTTCATGAATTCAGTCGCTCCACTGCAGTTTTCATTGTGAGTGTCATTTAGAGTCATTTCACCATGACTGTAAAAACAGAAAAACTGACAGAAATGTGTGGCTTAATTAGCTAAAGTAGAGGGTTAGTGCAAAAGCCAAATTCTCCTGCTGTGATTCTCAGGTTGATAGTGGAATTCCATGGCTGGATGATGTCTCCATTGTGGGTACTATATTCTGAATGGGCATTGACAGAAAAAAAAAAAAAAAAAAAATACACTCACCAAGCAAAGTAAGCGAAGGCCAGAGAGGAGAGGATTGCATGGGGAAATCTTGTGTTGTGAGAAATAGCTAAGAAACCAGAGAGGACAGGAGTGGATATGACATGGAGGAACATGGCACCTGTCTTCAAATAGCTGAAAGGTGTCATGTTGTACATAGTAGGAAATATATTCTTGTCCACATTGAATCCCCAACATGCATTACAGTTCTTGGTAAAAAGCTATAATAGTGATAATAGTAATCACCACTTTGAGTACATACTGTGTGCCTGTCATTGCAATAGTGTTTTGCTTGTTGTATTTCAGTCAGAAATGGTTATTATATCCAGTGTATGGCTGAGGAAACTCAGGCTTGGAAAGATCAAAAAACTTATCTGAAATCACATAGTAAATATCTAAGTTAGGATTCAAGCCAGATCTGTCTTCAGGCTCTGACTTCTTTTCCTTACGGGGCTCTGTGTCTCAAGAGACCTCTATGGATACTTCAATAGGGATGATGTCACTGGGATCCATGGGTGGCCAAATTCTATCACTTTTATCTTTTCTCTGTGGATGAGGAGTTGAGATTTGGGAAATGGAGTTTCCAGAGCCAGTGTTCCAGAGTCAGGATTGAAACCATGCCTGTCTTTGTACAAAATCCAACTCTTGATCATTATGTTCTACTACCCCCCTGGAACAAGCAAAAGTGAAAACTGAAGTCGCTCAGTTGTGTCTGACTCTTTGTGACCCCATGGACTGTAGCCCACCAGGCTTCTCCATCTATGGGAACAAACAAACTCAATACATATTTGTTTCTAGTTTGCCCAGAGTGAAATATTGCTATTTCAGGCTTGAGTCTCTACTGCTTCTGCCTTCTTCTGCATAACTTCTAAAAGCTGAGGACCAGAATTTTGGTTTGCCCTCACCCGGTGCTCAATTCTTCCCTGGATCTTCCATCCGCCCTGCTCCAGCTGACCCTTCTCCCCGATGGTGATGAGGATGGTATCATCAAGTTTATGAAGCGTTCTGTCACTGTCAAGATATCAGACACAGTATTTAGATTTATTTAGCTATTTCTTATAAGTAAGAAATTTATATATTTAAATACTCTTTATAATAATTTCAGGAATAGAATTATTTTTGCCTGCATTTCATAGATTAGTAATCAGTGCCTCAGGGAGGATATGTAAAATTTTCCAAGCTCACACAGCTAGTTAGTTAATAGCTGATTCAGGATAATAATAAAAATAATAATACATATATTATTTATACTGTATGCACACTAGGAATTCTGTTCACATGTCTCATCTTCACTTGTAATTTTTTTCCTCCTTGCCCTGCAAAGAGTATGAAGATCCCCTAGTGAACTAGGGGATCACCATACAAGTACCATCATCTTTATCCTCATCAATTTAAGTAGAAAACTATAGAAAAATATAAACAAAATAATTATTCTGTTCTTAGAGACAGGAGGATTATAAAGTAAGGAAACTGAAGTTTCCTTATATAAAGTGTAAAGTAAGGAAACTGAAGTTTATAGAAATGAAGTGAGTTTCTCATGGTTATTCACTAGTGAGAAGTCTGTGCCTTGATTCCAGGGCTTTAAAGGTTGGGTGGCATATATTTTTAAACAAGAGCTGATGGATAATCCAAATGTTAGTAGAGGGAGAATAGACAAAGATTGAAAAATGGTTTAGAAGTCGACAAAGTTAGTGAAGGTCATAGAAAAGTCATGGGAGCCTTAGTAAGGCATAATGAAAAGCTTTCAGTGATATTAAGGTATCTGCACAAGTGGACAAAGTAGCCCTTTTTAGTTCAGAGGAGATTCAATTAAATGCCCCCTCTTGATTAAGGAAATGTAAAACTTAAGGAGAGTATGCATCTATGGCCCAAGCAGAAGAGCATAACTGGCACTTGAATGAATGTGGGCACATGTGTGTGACTTAGCAAAAGCTATGCCTCTTGGAGTCTCCAGGTGGGGAGAGATGTTTGCCTACTGAGACAGAGGAGTGAAATACCCAAGCACTTGCTTCACATGATGAGAAGAAGGTGGGGAACCTGACTGAAATAAAATAGTCTAGGATGGGCCTGACCAAGAGGTACGGATGAGAAAGGACATCAAAGACCCCAAAGAGTAACTGACTTGGAGCAAAATGAAGCTCAGTGACTCCCAATTCATATACCCAGACCTTTTCTCCTTTGTAAAGCCCACACTTGTATCCATCCTGACATTTCCATGTAACAGGTCAAAAATATTCTCTTGATTCTTCCCCAAACCCTCTACTGGTTTCCCATATTGTGAAGAGTAGGAGTGGAAGTCTTTAAATGGTCTCCAAGGCCCTGTGTGATCTGAGCCCTGCTTCCCTCTGCTTCCTTATTTCCTCTCTTCCCGATTTGGTCCCTGGAGCTGCAGCCACACTGGCCTCTGTGATGTTTCTCAGCTATGGCAGGCAGGCTCTGATTTCAAGGCTTTTGGATTTGCTGTTCCCTCTGCCTCAACTTCTCTACCTTCATATATTCTCCATGTTTGTCTTCTTGTTTCATTCTGATCTGAGGTACCACTTCACCTGTGAGGCCTTCTGTAAGCCACCCTTGAAATAGCCATGACTCTCCCTCACTACCTCCACCTTGAAATTTTCTCTCTACACCTTGACTTGTTTCTCTTCCTTGTGCATATTGCCATCTGACTTGTTCTCTCTAGATGTTTTGTTCATTTGCTTGTTATCTGTCTTCAACTACAGATATGAGCTATTGTGTTCCCCTTTGTGTGGAGCATATGATGGATACTTAATGGGCACTTGTAAACATTTTAAAATGAATGAATAAAACGGGGCACCTGGGCATGTGATCTTGGTCAACCTGAGTCTAAGCAATTGTGATGACTCCTGCCCTGGGAGGTGATGGGGGCTGGCGATGGACCAGTGTCTGTCAGGTCTTACAGGCGGAGCCTGCAGTAGTGACACTCTGTGACAGGGGAGACCATGCCAGCAGAGGGCTGACTGTAGACCCTTCAGTGTCCTGCCAGTCTGCATTCGTAAGGACTGAGTAAGCTCCCAGAGTCTTGGATAACTCCAAGTGCTGTATTTTAAAATTTTTAATTCGATGTATGATTATGGTAAGGTAACATATTCACCTACTTTAATTTGCAAAAGCATCAGAAGATATATGTGAGGGGTTTCCCTCTCAACTCTACCCTTAGTCACCTGGAACCACTCTTCAGGTGTAGCAAGTGCTATCAATTTCTTGTGTGGCCTTCTGGAAATATCCTAGGCAAGTTTAAACAAATCCATGTAGAGACATTTTTATTTTTTCTCTTCTGTTTATTTTGTGCAAGGTATAAAATGTCATATGTACTGTTCTGCATCTTGTTTATATTTTTGTAAACTAAGGTATAACATGTACAGTAAAGTGCAGAAATGTGTACATTGTGGATTTTTCTTCCAATATTTACCCAGGTAATCACCATCTGTATCAAGCTATGTATTTCTAGCACCCTGGCACTTGCCTGTGTCTCTTCCCAGTCTCTGCTGAGGTTATTGCTAGCCTCATTTTCATCACCATCTATTAGTTTCTTCTGGTCTTGAAGGTCATATGGATGGACTCATATCATATGTGCTATTTGGTTTCTGACTGTTGCACTCATGGTTCTGTATTTTTTAAAATATGGAAATGTATCCTGATGATTGTATGTCATAAAGATAAAGGACATAGGGTTTTTTCTCATCCTCTTTTATGATTACATGGTATCCCATTGTAAGAATGCACCATACTTTAGTTAACTACTCTGTTCTGATGTAGATGGAATTTGCAATAGTATCAGTGCAAGCAAATGTGCAGGTGTATCTGCTTGATGAATACAAGGAAGTGAAATTGCTAGATCACAGGGCATGTACCTGTGTAATTTGGAAAGGTGCTCCCCATTTGTTCTCCTGTATATCTGTGTGTCTGTGTATGCTCAGTCATGTCTGACT
Source organism: Dama dama (assembly GCF_033118175.1). NCBI lineage: Eukaryota > Metazoa > Chordata > Mammalia > Artiodactyla > Cervidae > Dama > Dama dama. The sequence goes on from NC_083700.1 coordinate 82,279,604, forward strand.
ACTTGTGACCCCATGGATGGTAGTCCGCAAGGCTCCTCTGTCCATGGAATTTTCCAGGCAAGAATACTGGAGTGGGTTGCCATTTCCTCCTCCAGAGGATCTTCTCGACCCGGGGATCAAACCCTGTCTCTGATGTGTCCTGCATTGGCAGGTGAATTCTTTACCAATGCACTACCTGGGAAGCCCAATGTACATTTGTAGGAAAGTACAAAAATATCCCACTGACTATATCCAAGAGTGCTTGCTTCCTTCACCATCTAAGCATATTTTCAAAATATGGATCATTGCCAATTTTTAAGAGAAAAGTGGCTTCTCAGTATATTTTCTCATGATGAGTGACATTGAATATTATTTATTATTTTAAAAACCTACTTGTATTTTCCTATAAACTATGTACATAAAATTTAATAATTTTCAGTTAGATTAGTGATATTTCCTTTGTTGCTTTTCAGATACTTTTTTATGTATTATAAAAAATATCTCTTTGATGTGATATGGATTGCAAACATATTTTTCCCAAATATTTCATTTGTCTTCTACTTTTTAATCATTCATAAATATTTTATTTTTATATGGTCAAGCTTATTGATTTGTTTAAAGTTTCAGGATTTTGTGTTATTCTTTAAAAAAGCTTCCCTACTCTAAGATTGTTCAAATAAATCATACATTTTTCTTTAGCTTTTTTTTTCAGTTTCCTTTTACATTATTGAAACTTTTCATACTTCTAGAATTAATTTTTTGTGTGAGGTATGAAATAGGATCTAACACTTTTTTCAAATTGTATCGATCACATTAATTCTGTGTATTCACTGATAAAGTTTTCCCAGAACTGAAATATCACTTAAGCTAAATTCCTCTATGCAGTTGGACTTATTTCACAATTTGAGATTGTTCTATTTAGACGTGTGTCAGCCTAAATTATTGTAGGTTTAATATGGGGCTTATTAGAAAGGGCATGTCAATGTGGAGGTATTGTTTTTTTCTTCTAATAATGGCAACAGGCTCCAGAGCAAAAATCAATGATAATAAAAGAGACATGAATACTTACATCTCAAATTTGGGGAGAAAAACATAGTAGCTAGAAAAGAATAAAATATAGCCATGAGAGGGTTATAGTCCATGGGGTTATAGAGTCAGACATGACTGAGAGACTTTCACTTACTAACATGAGAGGGATCTTAGACTAAGATTGCAAAGTGCATTTCTGTCAACTCTCAGCGGCAGTGGACACACACACTCAGCAGATTGCCTAACTGGAGCGGGCAGGACCATTTGCCCTGAAGAGTGCAGGTAACATGAAAGTGACAGGTTAGGGTTTGATTGCGGAGGCTCTCCTTTTACTCCCAGCCATCTAAAAGTGATAATATAAATAACAATGTCATAACTCTACTTTCTTAATGATTTAGAAATTTATTTCATCTTGATTTATGACTAAATATTTATTTATTAAAAAACATTTGAAAGAAAAAAAGTGAAAGTGTTAGTCGCTCAGTTGTGTTTGACTCTTTGTGATTCCATGAACTGTTCCCCACCAGGCTCCTCCATCCATGGAATTTTCCAGGCAAGAATACTGGAGTGAGTTGCCATTCCTATCTCCAGGGGAGCTTCCCAATCCAGAGATTTAACTTGGGTCTCCTGCTTTGCAGGCAGATTCTTTACTAGCTGAGCCACCGTATTTGTTGACTGTACATCTATTCAGTTCAGTTCAGTCTCTCAGTCGTGTCTGTGACTCTTTGTGACTCCATGGACCACAGCACGCCAGGCCTCCCTGTCCATCACCAACTCCCGGAGTTTACCCAAATTCATGTCCATCGAATTGGTGATGCCGTCCAACTGTCTCATCCTCTGTCGGCCCCTTCTCCCACTGCCTTCAATCTTTCCCAGCATCAGGGCTTTTCAAATGAGTCAGCTCTTCACATCAGGTTGGCCAAAGTACTGGAGTTTCAGCTTCAGCATCAGTCCTTCCAATGAACACCCAGGACTGATCTCCTTTAGGATGGACTGGTTGGACCTCCTTGCAGTCCAAGAGACTCTCAAGAGTCTTTTCCAACACCACAGTTCAAAAGCATCATTTCTTCAGCGCTCAGCTTTCTTTATAGTCCAACTCTCACATCCATACATGACTACTGGAAAAACCATAGCCTTGACTAGACAGACCTTTGTTGGCAAAGTAATGTCTCTGCTTTTTCATATGCTGTCTAGGTTGGTCATAACTTTCCTTCCAAGGAGTAAATGTCTTTTAATATCATGGCTGCAGTCACCATCTGCAGTGGTTTTGGAGCCCCCCAAAATAAAGTCAGCCACTGTTTCCACTGTTTCCCCATCTATTTGCTATGAAGTGATGAGAACGGATGCCATGATCTTAGTTTTCTGAGTGTTGAGCTTTAAGCCAACTTTTTCACTCTCCTCTTTCACTTTCATCAAGAGGTTTTTTAGTTCCTCTTCACTTTCTGCCATAAGGGTGGTGTCAAGTAGCATATTAGATGGGCAAAAGTTGAAACACTGACAACATAAACTGCTGAGAGGATGTGGAGCAGTGGGAATTCCCATTCATTGCTGGTGAGAAGGCAAATGGTACAGATCCTTGGAAGACAGTTTTGCAGTTTCTTACAAAATTAAACATGCTCTTACCACCTGACCCAGCAATCATACTCTTTGGTGTTTACTCAAAAAGTTGAAAATTCATATCTACAGGAAAACCTGCCCGCAGATAATTATAGCAGCTTGATTCATAATTGCCAAAACTTGGAAGCAACTAAGATGTCCTTCAGTAGTTGAATGGATAAGTAAACTGTGGTGTTCCCAGACAATGGAATACTATTCAACAGTAAAAAATTGAGGTATCAAGCTGTAATCATGCATTGAGGAAACTTACATGTATACTATCAAGTAAAAGAAGGCTACATGCTGGGTGATTCCAACTATGTGATATTCTGGAAAAGGTGAAACTATGGATACAGTGTAGAAATCAATGGTTGCAAAGGTTAAGGGCTAGGGAGGCATTAATAGGATAAAAAATAAGACTTTTAGGTCAGTGGAACTATTTTGTATGATGCTATAGTGGTGGATACATGTCATTATATGTTTGCCAAAATCTGTAGACTATACCATACCATGAGTGGATCCTAATGTAAAGTCTAACGTAGACTTTAGGTTATAACAATGTTTCAATGTTTGTTCACTGGTTGTAACAAATGTACCATTCCCTTGTAGGTTGTTAATAGTGGGAGAGCCTGTGGGGGTGTGGGGCAGGATGTGAAATCTCTTAACCTGCCTCTCAATATTGCTATGTACCTCTAACTGTGCTAAAAATAAAGTCTACTAAAGAATTTAAAAAAAAATATTGAACATCCATTGTATTTTAGGTACTTTAAATGTAGTACTTGGGATTCAATGACAGTCCCTTCCCTCACGGACTTTAGGAGTGCCAACCTAAAGGTTATGTGAGGCATGTCAGCGTTTTAAAAATTCTCAGGATCGGGAAGCAGTAAGAGTTGAAAGGGTTTTGCTGGTAGTCAGGAGTGGATTTTAATTCTGACTGTACAATTTATAGGCACAATTTGGTCAAATTTTCAAGCCTCAATTGCTCAGTTGTAAGGAAATAAAAATATTTCTCTTGCATAATTTCCTGAGGATTAACTGATAACTGTAAGGGGGAGGGTTGCACCTGACACATAGTAGGTGCTTACTAGATAGGGTGCCCTTCCTTTGCTTCTGTTCCACTTGGGCAAACAGAAGGGAAATGTGGTTTAGTGAGCACTGGCTGATCCCTTACTAATGTGTAGTGTGCATACCTCAGAGAGAGTTTGCCTGGCTCTGGCAGTTCCCCCTATAATCTTCCCAAATTGCACATGTTCTTTGCAGACTATTAGACATAGACTAAACATTCATCCTCCGCTTCCATCTACCTTTTCTTGGGCTTTTCATGTTTACTCTCTCCTCTTGCCCTTGGCTGAAAAATTGACTTTGTAAGAAATTTCCCACATAAAATGCTCTTCTTTTTAACAAAGAAAATAGATGCTTTTGACAACTGCACATCATTATGATTGTTATACTATGTATAATATTCCTAACATCTGCTCCTTTGTCAGCTTCCCAAGGCCTAACTGACTAATAACATGATGAACTGATACAAAACCCAGGGTGTTGGTTTCACGCACAGCTCTGCTTTGGGGCGAAGGCATTGGAGGTCAGAGCTGAGTATTCATTTTAGTATTAGCCTCAGTGGAGACCGAGTTATGCAAGCCAGACAGGAAATGTGTGCCATTCTTGGAACCCAGGCTGGACTAGACTCCCTCCTTTGTTCCCACAGCTCCTTGGGTGTTTGCCCCTGGACAGGTATTAAATCCCGTGGGCTCTGGAGTCTGACTGCTGGGTTCAGAGCCAAGTACTGTCATGAAAGCATGCTGGCTCCGTGCTAAGATGCTTATCTGCTCTGTGCCCTAGTTTTCTCATCTGTGACATGGGCTTTAATTATAGTACTTAGGTCACATGGTTGAGGTGAGGATTGAGTGAATAAGTGAGTAAGAAGCTTGTGCTTGGTACTTGTGCTTGGCACTACTGTAAGTGCTTCCTATGCATGAATTCATTCAATCCTCACAATAACCATATAGGTGATTGCTATTATTAAAAGTGCTCAAAAATGCTTATTATGTTTTTCTATGTCCAAGAAGTTATCAAACCAAATTGTAGATGTATGTTTACCTGTCTGTTTACCCCACTAACTGGTGAGGTTTTGATGACAGGAAATGTGTCTGTCTGTTGCAGTTTCATCAGAATCTAGCACTGGGCTTGCACATAGTACAGTGTTTAATTTTTTTTTTTAAATGACAACATAGATGTCTCGATAGAAACATTTTTCTATTTACACCATACTACTTCAGGCACCACACAATTTCTCCGTCAATGGGTTAGAGTGGTATATTGGGTTAGCCAAAAAGTTCATTTGGGCTTTTCCATAAGATATAATGGAAAATCCAAAAGAACTTTTTTGAGCAGTGATGATATTGTCATGCTGAAACTTCCCTTATTCAAAAGTGCCAGGTACTGGATGCAAAGGTTGAACAGTGTGAATGAAGACCTGCCTACCTAGAACAGCACCCCAAAGTCATGGTGGCTCACCTAGGAGGGCCAACTCAATTGGAATTTCAGGGTCAGGAATGGTTACTGGAGAAAGTAGCGTCCAAGCTGGGATACAAAGGGCGAGTGAGAATTATTCAAGTGCAACTTGGGCATGGAGGGTCCTGGCCAGCATGTATACCACCCAGAGGAGAGGGAAGCTTGAGCACTGAGGGATTTGCAACTCATTTGTTACGATTTCTCTTGAGTGAGAGAAAGGTGTATCTTTAGATGAGTATTCAAGGTTTAGGTCTAGAGGGTCTTGCTAGAAATTACAAGAGTGGGCTTTCTAATATGGGCAGTGGAAAAATCACTGAGGGAGTTTTAATAAGGATGAGGGCATGAGAAAGTGTTGTTTATAGAATAAGCTTTCTGACTACAGTGTGAAGAATGGGTAGAGAAAGAAAGACAAAAGGCAATGAGGCCACATAGGAAATTATTGCAATGAAGTTGCAAGAGATGATAATGACTCATGAACATGGTACTCTTAGGGATGGAGAAGAGAAGATAGATTCTTGAGATATTTTAGAGGCTTAATATATGGAGCTCTATGATTTATTGTATATAAGGAGTAAGAAAGAGGTGAGGTATCCAAGTTTAAGCAATTGGATAATGTGAGTGTTATTAAGTACATTAAGAGGAGAGGGATGTGTGTCTTTGAGAGAGAAAATAAATTCAGTTTAGGACATGGTCCATCCAATCAAGATGAAAATCAGGAGATAATAGCACCAAAGCCAAGGGAAGAAGGCTTTCCTAGGAGGGATGAGTGATCAAAATACAGATACTGCCAATAAGTCAAACAAATTAGAAAAGTGTACCAGGGAGATCCATGTTTCAGTTAGGATAAAAAATTGTAGCATTACTAAACAGGTTAAAGATGCAAAAGGGTGAGGTTTCCATAGAGAAGAGTTTCTAGTAAAGAGGTTTGGGAGAGAGGGGGACAGTAAAAAAAAAAGGGGGGGGGGGTCTGTAGAAAGTAAAACAGCAATATCTTTAATATTGGTAGAATGTTTAATATGTAAAGTGCCTTACCAGTTTATGAATTTAATACTCTCACTATTCCCTGAAATTGGCACTCTCATAAGGCCTCTTGTACAGATGAGAAAATTGAGGTTCTGATGGGTTAAACAAATCTCCCTAAGGTCATATAGCAAATGACAGAGCCAAAATTTGAACACAGACCTTGATTCAGAATCCAGTTCGTAATTACAAGCTATGCTGTTATCTAGATGTCACATACAAAACACTATAAGGAGTAGGGTATAGGAGATAGTAGATGGCCACAGAGACTTGAATCTTTGAGAGTTTGACCCTGTGGATTGCATTATTTGGGCTCCCTTGCTGGTTGCCTTCTGATTAGTTTCAACCAATGGGAGACTGGAGATCAGAAGGAGAGAAGTCTCTCCTGTTTTGGTGCCCCGAATCTGGCAATAACTGCAACACTCCAGCCAGGCCCTCCTCCTTTAGGGCTTCAGTCCTCCTTTTCTCAGCTCTGGCAGGAACTGTTACTCTTTCTTTCAACTGTAAGTGGGGAGTAACTGCTTCCAGCTCTTGCTGGCCTCTTGATACCTACCATCCTTTGTTTACTCCCTTAACTCTCCCTACAATTTTCTAAGTAGGGGTTCATTAGAGTCACCCCGTTTGAACTATCTGGAAATGAATTATGTTTTCTGGAATGATAGAGACAGTAGCTAGGAGGTTATGGGGACATGAGGACTGAAAGGTTTAACTGGCTGCAAAGCCTATATGCTCCATCACCATAAATGATAATGATGAGAGTTCTAACACACAATTGTTGGCACTTCACAATTTGCAAAGTGCTTGGACATAAATTATATCATTTGAGTCCAGAAAGAATCCCAAATAGTAAGTTGTATTATTTACCTTTTAGGCAGGCAAACCGAGGCTCAGAAAAGTTAATTTGCCCAAGATCTCCCAGGTGACAGAGCTGAGCTTCCAGAGTGAGGCCTCCTGAGACCAAGACCAGCATTCTTTCTACTGTACCTCGTCTGCTTTTCATTAGTTAGCGAGATGACAGGATGCCTTTCCTGTATAAAGCCTCCTGCAGTGGGCAGGCAAAGAATGTCTAAATCATGTCAGGCATCCCCAAGGACTCCATGTGTTTCACACATAGCTAGTTTCACAAGAAACAGACCTTTCCTCCATCTCCTGGGACCTGTCTCACTGTGTGTAGGTTGATGAAGACTCATAAAGCGTGCCAACTTTATGAACAGTGTTGGGATAGTGCAGAAACTGATAAAAGGTCTCAAGGGACTGAAAATAACTGGGCAAAGTACTAAAAATCACCCCACAATACCAACACATCATGCTGATGATTTCATTGAGCTTGTTCCTTGGGTCTGCGGCCCTTTTCTGATATATCTGACATCTCCCATATGAATGCTATGTATTTCTCAGGTTCTATACTGTAGATTCAGATTCCATAAGCACCTTCTGAGGGCCTACTCTGTGCCAGATGTTTCCATACACTTGATTTCCTTTTAATTCCCTGCAGGCCAGACAGGTGAGGCCACCTTTGCTGAAGGCCACAGGGCTGTTGAGTGAGAAGGTGGAGTAAAACCCTGGTCTCCTGGTTCTTTTCATAGTCTGTTTCCCTCAATTCTGCTGCCACAGGTTGGAAAGTCAGTCTTGTAATTTCTTCCCCTTTATTTTCCTTTCCTTAAGTCCACTTAAAACTTAAAGCAGAATCAAGTCCATGGCATTGAATCTGTTAACTCAGTCTAGGGGTGTATGGAAAGAACTCTGTTGAGTAAATAGGGAACAGAGCTGGTGACCTGGGGATTCATGTTTTTCCAAAACCAAGGTTTCTCTCATCCTTCCCTAGATGCTGACAGAGAAAGGAAGAGATCTAAACTTGTTTTTTTTTTGGATTAGGAGGAAATTGGCCTGGAAAACCTCTCCACTGAAAGTAGCCTTTGAGAGATTGTGTTCTGATCCAGTGCTCCAACCCAGGAGTGACTGTGACTGACAATTGATATATACTAGCTATTGTTCTTTTTAGTATTGTTTATTGCTTAAAAATTATCAACATAGAGTACCAGCCTCAGGGTTTATATTCTTAAAAAACTAATGATTACAGATAGTCATTCTCAATGGAAGTCTTCAACTTTTAAATGTGACAATAACAGCCTGAATTAGGTAGTGGCAATGGGATTATGCAGAGAAGATGACTACTGAATAAACTCCTAGAGCTTTAGTATGATGTTCAAGACTTCTCACTTTGACCCAAACTTCCTCTCTTGCCATATAACTTGCTTATCATTTTCCCCCATGCAACCTGGGTTAAAGTCACACCAAATTGCTCAGACTCATTGAATATATCTTACTTTCATGCCTCTGTGAGGTTTTCATGCAAAGAACTCCCATCCTTTTCCATCTGAGGAATGTCTGTGTTTATTTTAGGACCTAATTCAAAAAGCATCTTTCTGGAAACTTCTATGACCTTCTCATCTCACCTCTATGCTAGAATTGATCACTTCTCTTTCTGTACTCTGTAAGTAATGATGTTGTACCTTTAGTGCAGAGCCTATCCCTTTATATAAAGAAAGCTGTCTATATTCCCAATGCTCTGATAAGCTCTCCTCAGGGAACGTGGCTGTACCAGAGTGGTGACTCAGGGGAAGTTGAGGCCTGAGTAAGGGGCTGAATTCTCATTCAATGTTGAGGAGTCTGGGATTTGATCATTCTCTGATCCTCACAAAGCTTTCTAGATTATGGTTACACAACAGCAATTTATATCTCTGCTTTCAGATAGGACCAAGCTTTGGCTGGGTGCCTAACAATATAGTGGACGTAAATTAACAGTGGAGCAATTTACAGTCTGTCATGTCTTATTGCTTAATGAATTTGTCAAAAATCATATTACTCTGAAAATTATGGCAAGCAGGGTCCATGGGACTTAGGTCTTTAAGAGCAAGGTTGATCCAACCTCACTCAAGCAAAACTGCCTTCCTATGTTCCTCTTGTGAATGTGGACACCAGAATCTCTGGGCACTTCTGTTTATTATCAAATCTCTGTTGACATTCACTTTGCATTAGGGCTACCACAGATGACCTTGGCCAGTTTGCAAATCCCCAACCCCAGTCCACCTGCTGTCAGAGCCAAATAGGATTTAGGAGTCTCCCTTAAACTCCTGATTCTATGCTAATATGATGTCATCCAGTCCTGGCTTATGCTCACCCCAGACTTTATTACTCATTTTTCAAACAAAGCTAAAGCCCTGTCCTCTGTTTTGAGGGCACCAAGCAGGACCCCTTTTTGCTCTGCACCAACTTCTCCCTCATCCTTCTTCCTCCTGTTTTCTTCCTTTTTCCCTGTTCATTTGCTCCCCAAACCTCTCCCAACCTTGGTACCCCTCTGTTTCTCAATATGTCTGAGAAACTCTTTGCTGTTTCACAGGATAAAGAATCAGATAGATTTGGAAATACCTGGACATTACTTTCCTCATTTGTAAAATGAGATTAATAACAGCTAACCTACTGGGCTCATGTGAGTATTAGGGTGTCTGGTATCCATCCATCCATCCATCCACCCATCCATTTAAAACACACTCAATTCACTTTACAAATATTGTTTGAGTATCTAAAATGGATCTGGTCTGATGCTTATCATTTAGGATATGTATCTGAACTCTAGACTTCGTTTTCAAGGACCTTGGAGCCTATTGGAAGGATGCTCAAATAGCTAAGAACCAAGGTGGGAAGCTCAGCGGTTGAGACCTGCTCAGACAAGACAACAGTTTCATAGCAATCTTCACAGAGCTCCTGGGAGGTGTGTGTAGAGCTGCCAGGGCTCTGTTCTAGGGGGAACACGGCCCTTAGGTTTGAGGCCATAGCTAATGCTAAAAAATAATGGCGCTGCTGGTGGTGACACTGGCAACAGTGGCTCTGATCATTATTATCACCTTCCTCTGTCAGTTTCTCTCTATTCTTTTCTTTCCTGCTTCTCTTCCAGTTTTTTTCTGCATGTTTCTCTCTCTCTCTCTCTTTTTTAACTTTACATCTCTTCATTTCTTTTTTCACCCCCTATATATTTTATAATTCTTTTGGAAACATGTATCTATGGATGAACTGATCACTGATTAATACACAACTGGATCTTTTTATTACCTGCTTTTCCTAAGGAAAAATTGCCTCAATGGTATCTGACCATATGGAAGAGCTGTGGCTGGGTTGCAAACTGGTGGGGGCTGTTCCATAGAGGTGCAGATGCCCCTAGGCAGCTCCCGGGCTCATCCCGTGATCTATTTGGTCAGCCAAATGGAAGCAGGCCAGCCACGTAACAGTTAATTGTGATCCACACCCCCCCCCCATTTCATTTCAAGCTCTTTGTTCCATGCAACCAAAAAACTAATGGCTGGCGAATTTATTATGACCCTTTGTTTGGCTTGTGGAATAAACCGATTCTTCCCCTTTCTATGTTCTGACTCCCCCTTTTGTCTGCAATTTTATTTTACAGTTCTTTTTGTACACATCCAACACATGCTGAGGTTATTGAAAAGCACAAATTACACAGAATTCAATTTGCATATCTATTGAGGGTCCAATCCCAGAGTCCTTAGTCAGGCAAAATGCCCATTGACTCTTACCTCCTTTATTCTGCTCCTTCTTGGCACCAAAACCCACAGGCTAGCCCTCTGCTGCTTCTAGCAGATCCAGCAAATGGCCTTCACGAATGGAGTAAGCAGCCACACTGTAAAGCATAATGGGCTGGACTTTCGCAAAGTTGCAAAATGTTACTCAGTATCTTAGTGGACAAGGTGCAGAAGGAGGGATCAGAGAGCAGCAAAGTGGGACCGATTTATTACTCGTGTGACTGAAGAAGTATAGGAGCTGGAGTCACTCAGGGTCGCATGTGAACCCCTGCTCTGCCAATCACTTGACTTAAAAAAAAATTAAACTTTTTATTTTGAGATACTTGTAGGTTCACCCACAGTTGTCTGAGAATACAGATCTATCTCATGTACTCTCTACCCTATTTTTCCCATTGGTTGCTTTTGACCTTGGATTGCTCAGACAGTAAAGAATCTGCCTGCAGTATAAGAGACCTGACTTTGATCCCTGGGTTGGGAAGATCCCCTGAAGAAGGGAATGGCTACCCACTCCAGTATTCTTGGCTGGGAAATTCCATTGACAGAAGAGCCTGGTGGGCTACAGTCCATGGGGTCACAAAAAGTCAAATATGACTGAGTGACTAACTTTTTTCTTTTCAAGTTACTTAATGTACCTAGGTCTCATTTTTCTCATCTGTAAAATGGAAATAATAATAGTATACACTACATGAGACTGTTTTGAAGATCATCTGAAATAATGTCCGTAAGACCTCCTAACATAGCACTGGTACTCAGCCTGTTCTCAATAAACAGATAATCTCCTTAGATGAAATGAGGGCAGCCAAATAATTCTGATTAATGGAAGAATATTGACCTCGAGGGGCTTCCCTAGTGGCTCAGTAGTAAAAAATCTGACTACCAATGCAGGAGATGCAAGGAAGATCCCCTGGAGTAGGAAATGGAAACCCACTCCAGTATTCTTGACTGGGAAATCTCATAGACAGAGAAGCCTGGTGGGCTACAGTTCATGGGGTTGCGAAGAGTCAGACAGGACCTAGACACTAAACCACAGCAACATTGACTTGGAGAGTCTATAGCAGTATGTATTCATTGTTTTAATGTAGAGCCTATCAGGAAAAAGAACACTTATTTTTTTAAAGTTTGATTTAAGAAGGGTATTTTTATAGAAAAAATTAGAAAATATATTAACATAAAATAAACTATCATCTTACTGTTAAAATTATTACCAATGTTTTTATTGTATTTCCCCTATAGTTATGCTTTAAACAAGAAAAAATATGATGATACCTCTCATATGTAGCACATTAGATTCCTGTGTCTAATGCACTCAGTGCTCAGTCTTGTCTGACTCTTAGCGACCCAAAGGACTGTAGCCAACCAGGCCCCTCTGTCCTTGGAAATTTCCAGGCAAGAATACTAGAAAGTATTGCCTTTTCTGAACCCATGTCTTTTGTGTCTCCTGTATAGGCAGGTGGATTCTTTACCACTGAGCCACCTGGGAAGCCCAACAAAATCACTATTAAAAGATGCAGCAGTCTATTTTTGGGCTGTGTGATACTGAACAGGAAGTAGTACATTTTATTCACTTTTTGGGGGTGCCTGGTGGCCCGCTGTTGGGCAATAAATTTCATTCCTTTTACTGCTCTTCTCCTTCAACTTCTTCAGTCCTTCTGCCTTCTCTTCCCTGTTCCTCCTTCTTATTCTACTTCCAAAGAGATCTGTATTGAGCATCCTTGTAATCCAGTCTTTTTCCTCATCTATGATTATTTCCTCAGCAGAATGAGTCTTGATAGCTCAAAAGGTCAGCACATTTTATAGCTTTTGATATATCGTAAACCACAGTATGATCAGTTATTTAGATCAGTGATTCTTTAATCACAGTGCGTATCAAAAATAATCTGGGGAGATTTTGAAGCCCGTTCTTTCCCAGGCTCAACCTCTGGAGGTTCTTATTCTAGGGATCTGGCACTTTTAAATGCTCCCAGAGGAATTTCATATGCACATCTGGTTGGATATTACTGACTGAGAGGAAGATAGAGGTAAAATGTCAACAAAATTTTCAACTGACAGGAGGCTGGAAAGAAGAATTAATTAATTGGGTAGTAATATAAGTTTTCCCCAAGGTGTCCATATGCTGGAATAGTAAGGGAATGTGCTTAGGAGACAATATAAATGGAACACCTTCGGTAAGCCCCACACCGTGTAGCTACAGCAAGTAGATTATCTGATGGTTGCAACAACACAGAAAGAATGTGTTCTCTTATTCTACCATTGAGGGAATTCAAAGTCAGGCCAGCATTTGCAGAGGAGGTTTTGAATACAAGTCTTCTTATCTCCAAAGCCCTTGCTTTGTGTTTTCTTCACCACAATTTCTCACTGGTGAATTTAAGAGGAATCGATGCAAAGTTATGAACTTGAACCCTCAGGTCCAAATGCACAAAAAACACCATTAGCAGATAAGACTTAACTAAAACACCTGTGAGAAAGATTTAAAGCAGCATTTCTCAAAGTTACAGCCCCCAAATCACCCAAACTAGAATTATTGGTGGTGGGGGAGATTGTTAGAAAATGCAGATTTTTGGAGCCACACCATAGATCTACTGAATTTGGATCTTTAAGTTGAGATCCAGAAATCTAACAAGCATCCAGGTGATTTTTACATGTACACTAAAGTCAGAGAACAAAGTGCTAAGAGTTTAATTAAACTTGGGTTTAATATAAACCTATATATATATATATATATATATATATATTTCTGAAACATTTAATATAATATTTCTGAAAAGACAAATACATCCTGAAGTGAGCCAAATTTACATCAATCAAGGAGCAAACCTACCTGCATTGTTGAAGTCACTTTTGAACACCTAATTTTAAGGACATTAAAATTTGCAAGGTACCCACAGAAGAGATGGAGAAAGAAATGGCAAACCACTCCAGTGTTCTTGCCTGGAGAATCCCATGGATGGAGAAGCCTGGCGGATTACAGTCCATAGGGTCACAGGAGTTGGACACAACTGAGTGACTAAACCACCCCTAGAGAAAAGCAGTCAGCTTGGTGGGCACCTTTAATGCAGTTGAAGGATTGATGATTGCTCAGCCTGGAGGAGAGAAAACTTGATGACCAAATAGCATTGCTATCATCCAGTTCTAGCTAAATAGTGCTCTTTGCAATTTAATGTAAACCAGAACTCAAGTTCTAGGAATATAAAAATTAGACATTAAACTCACATACAAACCATAGATTCCTGCTTCGAATTATTACGCTAAACTACTCTTTAGTATTTTGACTGAATGAATTAGTCAAAGGGCTTATGGAAATAGCTACTTTTTCTTGAGTCTAGTGAAGTTCTGCTTCTATTATGCTATCTATAAAGTTTATTGATAGTTTCTTTTAAAAGACTAGAATGAGGGTTGGACACTTATCCTAGGGCCAAGAGTTTAAAAATTGTGTATAAGCTCTTCACTTAAAACTCAAAGGAAGATCAGGTAAATATTTAAGATAAAAAGGTATATATCATAATAGAAAAGATTAGTAAGTTGAAATGTATTAAAATTAAGAATTTGTGTACATTAAAAGTCCATTAAGAGAGTGAATATTCAAGTCACACACTTGGATAGAATTCTTTAGAAATAATTTATATCTAGAAGACACAACCAGTTCTTACAGGTCAACCAAACAACAAAAGAAAAATACCACAATTTCAAAATGAGCTAGAGACTTGAACAGTTATTTCATAAGAAGGACAGACAAATGGTCAATAACCATTTGCAAAGTTATTCAACATCATTACTTATCAGCAAAATGAAAATGAAAATCACAATAGTATTTCAGCACACATCCATCTAATTGGCTAAAGTGAGTAATAAAAAATGTTGGTGACAATGTCAACCTCTTACACATTGCTGCTAAGAATGGGAATTAGTATAGATAAGTTGGAAAAATGACTGGCAGAATATACTAAGGATAAACTTATGTTTCCCTTAAGACCCCCTAGATAGATACTCCAAAAAAGTGAATGCACATGTGCACCAAAAGACAGGTACAAGAATGTTTTTATAGCAGTTTTATTCATTATAGCCAAATCAAATAACTCAAATATCTAATGGTAGTGGAAAAGATGAGTGAATTTATATGATGGAAAAGTACACACTAATAAAAAAGTGACGTATTGCTGTACATAATAATATGGACAAATCTCTAGAATAATAATGAATGGAAGAAGGTTGATTTAGAAGACTGTACACTTCATAGTTCCATTTAGTAAAGGTCAAGAATAAATAAAACTAATGGACGGTGATAGCAGTCTGAAAGTGTTTATCTTTGGAGAGGGGTAGTAGATATTGATTGGGAAGGGTTGTGAGGGAAATTTTCAGTCTTGGAAGTGTTCTTTGTATTGAACTGTATAGTGGTTACAAGGATGTGCACACACACACATATGCTTTGGATAGCTGTAACCTAAGATTTACTATAAAATTTTAGTAATAATAAAAATTAAATGTAAAAGAAGGAAACCAGCACTTCTGAAACTCTAACATAAGCGATCCACTGTAATAGAGGTTTTAAGTGACACTGATAAAAAGAAAAACTACCACCGTTTATAAAGTGCTAGAGTCTTTAAGTTTGTTACCTCATCTTAAAACCACAATGATCCTATGAGATAGGCATTACTATTTTAGAAATGAATAAACAAACCGAGGGAAGTTAAGTCACTGTCCTGTAGTTTGTGAAGCTAGGGTTCAAAAGCAATTTTATTATACTCTAAATATTTGCCTGTAAACTTTAAGTTTCTTGGAGGATAAAGACATATCTATTTAATATACATGTGTATCTCCAGCACCTGACAAAGAGTCTTGCATAACATTAAGTACAATAAATAGATAGGTAGGGTAGATAATGGTTGAATGAATGAATAAACCATCATGTTCTTCCCCCTTACCACGTTAGATCTCTCTCTGCTGGTGACATCAGCATTAGTGAAGATCAAACTATATTTCTTCAGATTTGCCTGGAGTCTAAAAAGCAGCTCAGAACAAGGAATGCTCATAGAAAGGGAATGTCATGGGAATCCCAGCCAATCATGAGGTGCCTTGAACTGGTTCCTTTCTCTTCTCTGCCCTACCTCCCTCCAGCCCCACTCACCTTTCTAAAAGGGCCTCCTGCAGATAAGCAATTACACCTGTTCTGTATGGCCTTAGGGCTTGACTTGGACCAGGGCTGATACGCAGATGGCAGGCCCTGCGTCAGCCCGGCAGGTTGTTAATATTTTGAATATCACCCTAACTTGAGACCAAAGGGCAATAAGCTTCATGGTGGGACTGATCGCTGCTTAACACAGCGAAGAAATTCCAAACAACTGAAAATGACATGAACTGCTTCCTGAAGTTGCCAAGTTCCAACCAGTGGGGAATGTCAGGTTCTTTGGACATGTTCTTGCAGATGCTGTAAAGAAGATTAGAATATCAATTGAGAGCATGGACAAGCTTTGTGATTTTCAAACTATTTATTTATTATTCATGGCAAAAACTTTTTTTTTTTTTTTTTGCTGTTTTGCTTGAGTTTTTTTTTTAATTCCATTTTATTTTATTTTCATTTATTTATTTATTTATTTTATTAGTTGGAGGCCAATCACTTCACAACATTTCAGTGGGTTTTGTCATACATTGATATGAATCAGCCATGGATTTACACGTATTCCCCATCCCGATCCCCCCTCCCACCTCCCTCTCCACCCGATTCCTCTGGGTCTTCCCAGTGCACCAGGCCGGAGCACTTGTCTCATGCATCCCACCTGGGCTGGTGATCTGTTTCACCATAGATAGTATACATGCTGTTCTTTTGAAATATCCCACCCTCACATTCTCCCACAGAGTTCAAAAGTCTGTTCTGTACTTCTGTGTCTCTTTTTATGTTTTGCATATAGGGTTGTCGTTACCATCTTTCTAAATTCCATATATATGTGTTAGTATGCTGTAATGTTCTTTATCTTTCTGGCTTACTTCACTCTGTATAAGGGGCTCCAGCTTCATCCATCTCATTAGGACTGGTTCAAATGAATTCTTTTTAATGGCTGAGTAATATTCCATGGTGTATATGTACCACAGCTTCCTTATCCATTCATCTGCTGATGGGCATCTAGGTTGCTTCCATGTCCTGGCTATTATAAACAGTGCTGCGATGAACATTGGGGTGCACGTGTCTCTTTCAGATCTGGTTTCCTCAGTGTGTATGCCCAGAAGTGGTATTGCTGGGTCATATGGCAGTTCTATTTCCAGTTTTTTAAGAAATCTCCACACTGTTTTCCATAGTGGCTGTACTAGTTTGCATTCCCACCAACAGTGTAAGAGGGTTCCCTTTTCTCCACACCCTCTCCAGCATTTATTGCTTGTAGACTTTTGGATAGCAGCCATCCTGACTGGAGTGTAATGGTACCTCATTGTGGTTTTGACTTGCATTTCTCTAATAATGAGTGATGTTGAGCATCTTTTCATGTGTTTGTTAGCCATCTGTATGTCTTCTTTGGAGAAATGTCTGTTTAGTTCTTTGGCCCATTTTTTGATTGGGTCATTTATTTTTCTGGAATTGAGCTGCAGGAGTTGCTTGTATATTTTTGAGATTAATCCTTTGTCTGTTTCTTCATTTGTTATTATTTTCTCCCAATCTGAGGGCTGTCTTTTCACCTTACTTAGATAGTTTCCTTTGTAGTGCAAAAGCTTTTAAGTTTCATTAGGTCCCATTTGTTTAGTTTTGCTTTTATTTCCAATATTCTGGGAGGTGGGTCATAGAGGATCTTGCTGTGGTTTATGTCGGAGAGTGTTTTGCCTATGTTCTCCTCTAGGAGTTTTATAGTTTCTGGTCTTACATTTAGATCTTTAATCCATTTTGAGTTTATTTTTGTGTATGGTGTTAGAAAGTGTTCTAGTTTCATTCTTTTACAAGTGGTTGACCAGTTTTCCCAGCACCACTTGTTAAAGAGGTTGTCTTTTTTCCATTGTATATCCTTGCCTCCTTTGTCAAAGATAAGGTGTCCATAGGTTTGTGGATTTATCTCTGGGCTTTCTATTCTGTTTCATTGATCTATATTTCTGTCTTTGTACCAGTACCGTACTGTCTCGATGACTGTGGCTTTGTAGTAGAGTCTGAAGTCAGGCAGGTTGATTCCTCCAGTTCCATTCTTCTTTCTCAAGATTACTTTGGCTATTCGAGGTTTTTTGTATTTCCATACAAATTGTGAAATTCTTTGGTCTAGTTCTGTGAAAAATACTGTTGGTAGCTTGATAGGGATTGCATTGAATCTATAGACTGCTTTGGGTAGAATAGCCATTTTGACAATATTGATTCTTCCAATCCATGAACACGGTATGTTTCTCCATCTGTTTGTGTCCTCTTTGATTTCTTTCATCAGTGTTTTATAGTTTTCTATGTATAGGTCTTTTGTTTCTTTAGGTAGATATACTGCTAAGTATTTTATTCTTTTTGTTGCAATGGTGAATGGTATTGTTTCCTTAATTTCTCTTTCTGTTTTTTCATTGTTAGTATATAGGAATGCAAGGGATTTCTGTGTGTTAATTTTATATCCTGCAACTTTACTATATTCATTGATTAGCTCTAGTAATTTTCTGGTAGAGTCTTTAGGGTTTTCTATGTAGAGGATCATGTCATCTGCAAACAGTGAGAGTTTCATTTCTTCTTTTCCTATCTGGATTCCTTTTACTTCTTTTTCTGCTCTGATTGCTGTGGCCAGAACTTCCAACACTATGTTGAATAGTAGTGGTGAGAGTGGGCACCCTTGTCTTGTTCCTGATTTCAGGGGAAATGCTTTCAATTTTTCACCATTGAGGGTGATGCTTGCTGTGGGTTTGTCATATATAGCTTTTATTATGTTGAGGTATGTTCCTTCTGTTCCTGCTTTTTGGAGAGTTTTAATCATAAATGAGTGTTGAATTTTGTCAAAGGCTTTCTCTGCATCTATTGAGATAATCATATGGTTTTTATCTTTCAATTTGTTAATGTGGTGTATTACATTGATTGATTTGCGGATATTAAAGAATCCTTGCATTCCTGGGATAAAGCCCACTTGGTCGTGGTGTATGATTTTTTTAATATGTTGTTGGATTCTGTTTGCTAGAATTTTGTTAAGGATTTTTGCATCTATGTTCATCAGTGATATTGGCCTGTAGTTTTCTTTTTTTGTGGCATCTTTGTCTGGTTTTGGAATTAGGGTGATGGTGGCCTCATAGAATGAGTTTGGAAGCTTACCTTCATCTGCAATTTTCTGGAAGAGTTTGAGTAAGATAGGTGTTAGCTCTTCTCTAAATTTTTGGTAGAATTCAGCTGTGAAGCCATCTGGTCCTGGGCTTTTGTTTGCTGGAAGATTTTTGATTACAGTTTCGATTTCCTTGCTTGTGATGGGTCTGTTAAGATCTTCTATTTCTTCCTGGTTCAGTTTTGGAAAGTTATACTTTTCTAAGAATTTGTCCATTTCATCCAAGTTGTCCATTTTATTGGCATAGAGCTACTAGTAGTAGTCTCTTATGATCCTTTGTATTTCAGTGTTGTCTGTTGTGATCTCTCCATTTTCATTTCTAATTTTGTTAATTTGGTTCTTCTCTCTTTGTTTCTTAATGAGTCTTGCTAATGGTTTGTCAATTTTGTTTATTTTTTCAAAAAACCAGCTTTTAGCTTTGTTGATTTTTGCTATGGTCTCTTTAGTTTCTTTTGCATTTATTTCTGCCCTGATTTTTAAGATTTCTTTCCTTCTGCTAACTCTGGGGTTCTTCATTTCTTCCTTCTCTAATTGCTTTAGGTGTAGAGTTAGGTTATTTATTTGGTTTTTTTCTTGTTTCTTGATGTAAGCCTGTAATGCTATGAACCTTCCCCTTAGCACTGCTTTTACAGTGTCCCATAGGTTTTGGGTTATTGTGTTTTCATTTTCATTCATTTCTATACATATTTTGATTTCTTTTTTGATTTCTTCTATAATTTGTTGGTTATTCAGAAGCGTGTTATTTAGCCTCCATATGTTTGAAGTTTTAACAATTTTTTTTCCTGTAATTGAGATCTAATCTTACTGCACTGTGGTCAGAAAAGATGACTGGAATGATTTCAACTTTTTTGAATTTTCCAAGACCAGATTTATGGCCCAGGATGTGATCTATTCTGGAGAAGGTTCCGTGTGCACTTGAGAAAAAGGTGAAGTTGATTGTTTTGGGGTGAAATGTCCTATAGATATCAATTAGGTCTAGCTGGTCCATTGTGTCATTTAAGGTTTGTGTTTCCTTGTTAATTTTCTGTTTATTTGATCTATCCATAGTTGTGAGTGGGGTATTAAAGTCTCCCACTATTATTGTGTTACTATTAATTTCCTCTTTCATACTCGTTAGTGTTTGCCGCACATATTGCGGTGCTCCTATGTTGGGTGCATATATAATTGTTATATCTTCTTCTTTGATTGATCCTTTGATCATTGTGTAGTGTCCTTCTTTGCCTCTTTTCACATCCTTTATTTGAAAGTCTATTTTATCTGATATGAGTATTGCGACTCCTGCTTTCTTTTGGTCTCCGTTTGCATGAAATATTTTTTTCCAGCCCTTCACTTTTAGTCTGTATGTGTCTCTTGTTTTGAGGTGGGTCTCTTGTAGACAGCATATATAGGGGTCTTGTTTTTGTATCCATTCAGCCAATCTTTGTCTTTTGGTTGGGGCATTCAACCCATTTACATTTACGGTAATTATTGATAGGTGTGGTCCCATTGCCATTTACTTTGTTGTTTTGGGTTCACGTTTATACAACCTTTCTGCCTTTCCTGTCTAGAGAAGATCCTTTAGCATTTGTTGAAGAGCTGGTTTGGTGGTGCTGAATTCTCTCAGCTTTTGCTTATCTGTAAAGCTTTTGAATTCTCCTTCATATCTGAATGAGATCCTTGCTGGATACAGTAATCTAGGTTGTAGTTTATTCTCTTTCATTACTTTCAGTACGTCCTGCCATTCCCTTCTGGCCTGGAGGGTTTCTATTGATAGATCAGCTGTTATCCTTATGGGAATCCCTTTGTGTGTTATTTGTTGTTTTTCCCTTGCTGCTTTTAATATTTGTTCTTTGTGTTTGATCTTTGTTAATTTGGTTAATATGTGTCTTGGGGTGTTTCGCCTTGGGTTTATCCTGTTTGGGACTCTCTGGGTTTCTTGGATTTGGGTGGCTATTTCCTTCCCCATTTTAGGGAAGTTTTCAGCTATTATCTCCTCGAGTATTTTCTCATGGCCTTTCTTTTTGTCTTCTTCTTCTGGAACTCCTATGATTTGAATGTTGGGGCATTTCACAGTGTCCCAGAGGTCCCTGAGGTTGTCCTCATTTCTTTTGATCCTTTTTTCTTTTTTCCTCTCTGCTTCATTTATTTCCACCATTTTATCTTCTACCTCACTTATCCTATCTTCTGCCTCCTTTATTCTACTCTTGGTTCCCTCCAAAGTGTTTTTGATCTCATTCCTTGCATTATTCATTTTTAATTGACTCTTTTTTATTTCTTCTAGGTCTTTATTAAACAGTTCTTGAATCTTTTCAGGCTATTTATCTGTAACTCCATTTTGTTTTCAAGATTTTGGATCATTTTTATTATCATTATTCTAAATTCTTTTTCAGGTAGATTCCCTATCTTCTCCTCTTTTGTTTGACTTGGTGGGCATTTTTCATGTTCCTATACCTGTTGGGTATTTCTTTGCCTTTTCATCTTGTTTAGATTGCTGTATCTGGAGTGGGCTTTCTGTATTCTGGAGGTCTGTGGTTCCTTTTTGTTGTGGAGGATTAACCCAGTGGGTGGGGTTAGACGATTGGCTTGTCAAGGTTTCCTGGTTAGGGAAGCTTGCGTCAGTGTTCTGGTGCGTGGAACTTGATTTCTTCTCTTTGGAGAGCAATGGAGTGCCCAGTAATGAGTTTTGAGATGGGTCTATGTGTTAGGTGTGACCTTGGGCAGCCTGTATGTTGATGTTCAGGGCTATGTTCCTGCGTTGCTGGAGAATTTGTGTGGTATGTCTTGCTCTAAAATTTATTGGCTCTTGGGTGGTGGTTGGTTTCAGTGTAGGTATGAAGGCTTTTGGACAGTCACTTATTACTTAAAGTTCCATGTAGTCAGGAGTTTTCTGGTGTTCTCCGGTTTTGGGCTTAAGTCTCCTGCCTCTGGATTTCAGTTTTATTCTTCCTGTAGTCTCAGGACTTCTCCAACTATACAGCCCTGATAAGAAAACTTCTAGGTTAATGCCGAAAAGATTCTCCCCCGTTAGGGACACCCAGAGAGGTTCACAGAGTTACATGAAGAAGAGGAGAGGGAGGAGGGAGATAGAGATGAGCAGGAGGAGAAAAAGGGGGACTCAAGAGGAGAGAGACAGATCTACGCAGCTGTCTGTTCCCAGAGTGTTCTCCGTAGCCCAGACACCTACAAAGATTCACAGAATTGGATTGGGAAGAGAAGGGGAAAGGAGGAAATAGAGGTGTTCTGAGGTAGAAAATGGAGAGTCAAGATTGGGAGAGCATAATCTTCAGTTTAAAAATAGGGCTTCTCTTCTTTTTTTTTGTAAGGTTATAGTGTATTGAAAATGAAAATTAAGGAGTAGTAGAGGAGTACTAGAGGACTTTAAAAGAAATAAGAGAAAAAGAAAAATAGAAAATAGAAGAGAAAAAGGAAAGAAAAAAAAGAAGAAAAAAGAAAAAAAAGAAAAAAAAGAAAGAAAAAAAAAAAGAAAAAAAAGTTTTTTTCTTTCCCTAATTAAAAAAATCATAAAAGTCTATGGAAATGAAAGTTAAGGAGTAATGGGGGAGAAATAGGGGATTTTAAAGGAAAATAAAAGAGAAAAAATAAAAAAGAAAAAATAAAAAAAAGAAAAAAAAAAAGAGAGAAAAAAGTAAAATTATATCTAGGAGTTTCTCTGGAGCTGTTGTGGTCAGTGTGGGTTTGGCTCAGTTTCAGATAGCTCCTCGTTCCAGCTTATGCTTCTCGATATCTACAGGCCCCTTCCGGTGTAGTCAGTGTTTTCTAGAGGGATTTTAATCTGTTGCACCAGTCCCTTCTGAAGCGGTTCCCTTTGTTTATTTGGCTTCTGTTTGCCGGTCTCTTCAGAGCCTCATTTCCGCCCTGACACAGGCGGGCGGAGGTGGACTCTTGTTCAGGTAGCTAGTTCCGTCGCTCTGCGGGGAGGGGCTGGCGCTGCGGGGAGGGGCTGGCGCTGCGGGGACGGGCTGGTGCTGCAGGGAGGGGCTGACGCTGCTTTCTCCGTCTGCGCTGCTCAGGCTCCCGGCTGTTCTATATGGAGCGCGCCCCGCGCTGCGCGAGGTTCCAGCCCTCCGGTGTTCCACAAAAGCGCAGAATGAAAAGCTGCGCCTGCTCTCTGTGCCTTCCCCGTCAGAGCGGTCCAGGCAGCCAGGGGCTTGGTGGGCGCACTCTCCCCAGGTGTGGCGCGCCCACTCCCTTCCACGGACCCAGTCTCAGTTTCCGCTGGCGCCAGTCGGGTGCCTGCGCCTTCTGCCCTCCGCGTCCCCAGCCCCAGTCCCCGCCCGCGCCGGTCGGGTGCCTGCGCCCTGTGTCTCGCCGCGACCTTCCCCTCCCCGCTGCCTCCTGCCTCCGGCGGGGCTGGGCCCGTCCGCAGCCTGTGAGCTCTTCTCTGGATTTTCTCGGTCTCTTTGTTCTGCGAACGGCCGGCAGTGTGTTCGGGCCGGTTAATTTACTCTCTCTCTTTTGGTCTCCCACAGTTCAAGTTGGCAACTCACAGAAGCTCCCTCCGATTGTCCTCAGAGCACTCAGGCCCAGACCCTACCCCCAAGCAATGCCGCCTAAGACTTCCCGGGATGGATCTCCGTCCTTAGCTCTTTTGTCTCACTTTTTATCTTTTATATTTTTGTCCTACCTCCTTTCGAAGACAATGGGCTGCTTTTCTGGGCGCCTGATGACCTCAGCTAGCGATCAGAAGTTGTTTTGCGAAGTTTGCTCTGTGTTGTTATTCTTTTGATGAATTTGTAGGAGAGAAAGTGGTCTCCCCGTCCTACTCCTCCGCCATCTTGGCTCCTCCCCGCAAAAACTTTTTGAATGGAAATCTGAGGCAGAGGCTCAGTCCACGAGAGAGGTAAAGGACATTGAGATGGTGAGTCAGGGTGCGACACCTTCCCCTCCCCAGCAGACCCTGGCAGTGCAGCTGGAGACCCTAGGACTGGGGAGCTCATGTGCTATTCACCAGGGTAGTTGAGATCTTCATCTCTGAGATCTCCGAGTCTGTGGAAGTCTCCCCACTTCCACAGGAGTGGGGAGGAAGGGGCTGTCACTATAAGATGGGACTAATGGCATCTCCCCTTCACTATTACAGGAAGCTGAAGATTTCATCTGTTAGGTTGTTCTCACTGTTAAGTAATTTTGTGGTTCCAGAGAAGTGCCCTCACTATGGTCTCCTTCTGGAGGTACTGCTGTGTTCATCACCTCTTTCCCCCTAGTGTGAGAGATTGGGCAGAAGCTGGGCTTCTGTAACAAGGGAACTGGGTTTGGCCCCAGGTTTGCAGTTAACCAAGTGGTGAAGGCAGGACCTGCAATCACTCGAGTGTTTCTTCATCTGCAAAGTAGTGACCATTGTGGCTGCTCTGCTTCATCATGACAAGCTGTTGTTCAGTTACTAAGTATGCCTGGCAGGGCTGAGGGCCAAATTAAAAAAAGACATCGAAAATGGTATAACCATGAAACACAACATCAAGTCAGGAATTAATACCATTCCTTCAAGAGATTTTAAAATACGTATGCTTAAGCATCTATATTGTTTGCAAACAGAAAAAGTACTGTGGATTAACTTAAACTGAATGGTCACAGAACAGATTATGCTAAGTACTGATACTGAAGCTGAAGCTCCAATACTTTGGCCACCTGATGCATAGAGACGACTCACTGGCGAAAGCCCCGAAGCTGGAAAAGATTGAGGGCAGGAGGAGAAGGGATGATAGAGGGTGAGAAGTTTGGATGGCAGCATCAATTCAATGGGCATAAGTCTGAACATACTCCAGGAGATGGTGAAGGACAGGGAAGCCTGGTGTGCTACAGTCCATGAGGTTACAGAGAGTCGGACATGACCGAATGCTTGAACAGTAACTACACAGTAGGAAGGGTTGGGACACATTAACTATAAGTTCTTGTCCATCTACACAAGTCCTACTTTCCACCTTATAGGGTTATTGTGAAGGATGCATGAGTGTGTAAGGAAGGACCATGAATTTGCTAGACAGTTTAAATGCTTTGATTATTGTATTCCTACCCAAATCCTTGAGGAACAGCTATTGGCCACCCTTTGTTTTATAGTTGAGGAAGCTGAGGTCCAGAAATTGTAAGCATCCTTCCCGTAGTGATCACTGGTCACTCCAAATGACCTTAGGCAGTGATGACAGGGGAGAGGATTGTATTCTTCCTCTCTGAAGTCATTGGTAAAAAAAAAAGGTACCATAATTTAGGTCAGATGGGAAGTCAGGGAGGGTCTCAGGAGCAGAGAAGTTGATAAATATAGTGGGTTTGGGATGATCTTGAGACTGGTTGGTCTTGTCTCTCATGTGTTTAATGGGGTTCCTGCTCTGAGTTACACACTCTGCTAGTTACTGGTGAGACGGCCAATAACACATGGTTCCTGCAATTACAATGCCCTCAGTACTGTGTCAACAGTTTACATTGACACGTTCTTGCTTTAGCTTCTGCTTCCTCCCACCTCCCTCCTTTTCCTCCCTCAATTCTCATCCTGTAAACATACCACAGAGACAGAGTTGGCTATTCTTCCTTCTCGGCCTCATTCTCTCCCTCCTCACAGTTTGCCTTCCTCTTAGTAGTAATTTCTTATGTATTTACCGTGTGTCAGACTTTATGTAGATCATCTATTTTAGTCTTCATAACAACATTATGGTAGGTTTAATTATTCTGTTTTTAAAATAGATCTAGTATGTTAAGTAATTTATTCAAAATAGCCTGCTGTGGCTGGTAAGTTTCTAAGTTGGCTTTTAAGACTGGGTCTTTGGACTTCAAGGACATCACACTTAAATGATACAATAACTGCCTTTATTCAGCATGTGCATATATTTGCCATTGATGTTGATAATCACTTTGTCAGACATTAAGAATAAAAACATAACTTCTGTAAACCATATTTGAAGAGAGTTGATGTGCTATGCATGTGAGAATTATATATAAAGGTCACATGTCTTAGAATTATTTATCTTGTATGCAGCAGTAGTAATGGCTACTTATAGGCTATCTTCATTAAGAGCCTGTAGAGTAAGAAAAATTGGATTTAAGTCTTAACTGTACCATTTAGTTGATCTGTGACCTTGGAAATTTAATTTTGGTAAGCCTCATCTGTATAATGGGGATTGAACATATGGTAATCATAGCAATTTGAAGCATAGCATAATTTCTAAAATTAGTAAGTGATCAATATAATAAAAATAATTACTATTGTTATTATTATGACTGTGACTGAGTCTTTTATGTTTTTCAGGTACTCACAAAGTTCTTATAAACGATGCTGTCACTCTTCATTCCTTTCAACTCGATAATTGTAGAATGCATGAAAAGTTGGTAAGTTATTAAACACTGTTAGAAGGGAACATCTTTTCCTTACCCTTTGACCTATTTATATTCTTAGTCCCTTTTCTTACGGAATTGCTGTATCCTGGGAGAGATGTCAAGATGTTATGAAAGAACTATGTAAGAATAACTGGTAGTTCTCCCTTTTTCCCCAGTTAATTTCTCTTCTGCCTAACCATGCTGTGAGTGTCACCTAAGCCTGCCTCCCGCAGTTAATGAGTTATAACTGAACCTGTGCTGCCAGGCTTTTTGTTTTTAGTGCTAGGAAAGCCAGTTTGATCCTCTTATCTACCAGTTCAGGCACTAAAGTTGAACTTTTGACTGTCATCTGCCACTATTTTGGGCTTCCCTTGTGGCTCAGCTGGTAAAGAATCCACCTGCAATGGGGGAGACCTGGGTTCAATCCCTGGCTTGGCAAGATCCCCTGGAGAAGGGAAAAGCTGCCCACTCCAGTATTATGGCATGGAGAATTCCATGGACTATACAGTCCATGGGGTTGCAAAGAGTCAGGCATGACTGAGCTACTTTCACAATGCCATTATTTTGCTTATTTCTCAATGTGTTCAAGACTCAGGAAGAGGAGAGGGGTGCTACACACTGTGGTCTCCCCCTGAGATCCCCCCCAACAACCACTTTTTAGTTAATTTGGGATAATTTATTAAATAAGTCATGAGACCCACCATGCAAGGGACTGGTAAATTCAAGCTGAAAGGGATTACAGTGATGTGGGAAAGGCAGGACTTACCCATGGGAAGCCCAGGGCTCCAGATGACAATGGGAATGATGTTAATGAGTTAGTCAAACCAGGAAGGAACAAAGCCAGGAACTCTATGGCATGGAGTTGGTGGGGAGGTGGGCCCTGAGATGTCCAGATGTCTAGAAGGATGGAAAAGATTGGGTAGTTGAAGAATAGTTGGCAGGCCTTCCAGAGAGCAAGAGATAGTGTTAACATCAAGAAAATAACCTGGCCCTAGA
Organism: Dama dama; assembly: GCF_033118175.1. Lineage (NCBI taxonomy): Eukaryota > Metazoa > Chordata > Mammalia > Artiodactyla > Cervidae > Dama > Dama dama. Next base: position 82,306,878 of record NC_083700.1, read on the forward strand.
GTTTGAGACTTTGATTACTGTGCAAAATGAATGTGGACTTGGTACAGGGGGTCCTTACTTTCATCACTTATTCACTGAGTGAGCTTGAGGAAGTGAATTTCCCTCTCTGAACTATGGTTTCATCATCCAAAAAATGAGGACAAATTATTTTGCCTTTGCCTGGCAGTTGTGAGATCGTGTTGTTTTTCAGCCAGTAAGTTGTGTCCAACTCTTGGCGACCCCATGAACTGCAGCATACCAGGCCTCCCTGTCCTTCACTATCTCCTGGAGTTGCTGAAACTCATGTCCACAGAGTCAGTGATACCATCCAACCATCTCATTTTCTGTCACCCTCTTATCCTTTTGCCTTCAATCTTTCCCAGCATCAGGATCTTTTCCAGTGAATTGGCTCTTCACATCAGGTGGCCAAAGTATTGGAGCTTTAGCTTCAATGTCAGTCCTTCCAGTGAATATTCAGGGTTGATTTCCTTTAGGATTGACTGGTTTGATCTTCTTGCAGTCCAAGGGACTCTCAAGAGTCTTCTCTAGCACCACAGTTTGAGAGCATCAGTTCTTTGGTGCTCAGCCTTCTTTATGGTTCAACTCTCACATCCATACATTACTACTGGAAAAACCATAGCTTTGACATGATAGACCTTTTATGGCAAAGTGATGTCTGTGCTTTTTAATATGCTGTCTAGGTTTGTCATAGCATTCCTTCCAAGAAGCAAGCGTCTTTTTATTTTACAGCTGCAGTTACTGTCCACAGTGATTTTGAAGCCCAAGAAAATAAAATCTGCCACTGTTTCCACTTCTTCCCCTTCTATTTGCCATGAAGTGATGGGCCCAGATACCATGATCTTAGTTTTCTGAATGTTGAATTTCAAGCCAACTTTTTCACTCTCCTCTTCCAGGCGAATCAAGAGGCTCTTTAGTTCCTCTTCACTTTCTGCCATGTTAATGAGACTGGAAAGAAAGCATATAGTCCAGTGTCTGACACATATTAAAAAACTTAATATATTTCTTTCTTTCTGATGACTGAAGAGTAAACTGAGTAGCATGTGAATGAAGTGACTTGCCTGCAGAGTCAGTAGTGTTGTCTTTGCTTTTCATTAAATCATATTAGAATTCTTTGAACTCTGAAAGCAATATACCCTAGTTTTTAAATGGATATAGTCATTATTCAGTAGGCCAGAGTTCAACCTTTAACTTGTCACTGCAAAAGTCTTTAAGCTCTGGTGTTTCTTCAATTATTCATTTTCACTAAATTTTTAATAAAAGAAATGTAAATACAGAACTGGCTTGACTAAATTATAGTGCTTATGTTTTGTACCAATTATTACATGTAGGTTTTAAATATTAAACAACAGGATTACAGAGAAGGACTTTATGAAATCAGATCTTGCTAGAGGTTTCATCTGCCTTGAGCTCTTAATATAGATTCTAGATCAAAGTCCTATTTTCTCTTAGCAGCTCATACTTTTGGGTGTTTTGGAACACTTTCAAATGAGACTCTTGAGTGAAAATAACCATATCCTTAGACAATAGTTAGTTCATAACTAGCAGAATAAGAAACATTCCATAGGAAATGGAGAATAGTTCTTGACGTGCAACCAGAACCAGTTGTGCACTTGAGGAGGCCACCTTCCGTGTCACATGGGCCACATTAGTGATAGTGGTGGACAGTCCATGTAACCCACTTGGTGACCATTTCCATCTGTACATAAATGACTTCCAAAACTAGATCTCCAGCCTAGAACTCTCTTCTCTTCTCCACCCCCACCTGCCCATCTCTTTGACTGGCTTTTCCACCATGATGTCACAGGTGCCTTGATTAATATGCTCCGAAACAAACTTGGTCTTTCTCCCAATATCTGTTCTTTCTTCTGTTAGGATGTAAATGGCATGACCATCCATCCACTACTCAACTAAGTCAGTCACTCTTGGGAGTTAATCTTGGCAGCATATATTACTGGTATTAGTTAGTGGTTAAAAACATAGACTAAAGGGGAAGACTATCCATTCATGAGATGTGGGCCTTTGGTAAATGACTTAACCTGACTGTGTCATATTCATCTCATCCACTGCATAGAATAGGATAATAATTCTAACACTGCAGTTTTGGTGTGATGATTAAACAAGTTAATATTTTTGAGGGCTTAGAGTAGGGCTTGGCACATAGTAAATGTTATGTAAATGTTTGTTAAGTAAATAAGTCACACATCACATTCCCTGAAAGGCTGTTACCTTCACACATTCCTTTCCATTTCCTGCTGCTGAAGGAGGCTGCCTTCTTTGACTCTAACTCCTTGGCATCATATGGTGATCTTTGAGCTCCTGCCCCCAGTCCTGGTCTCCTCCCGGCTATAGTCCCAACAGTAACCAGAGTGACATTTACTGAATGTAGAGCTAATCATTTTTCTCCCCTGTCTACAGCTCCAAGTGACTTTTGATCATCTGACCCAGGCTAACTTGGCTCTGCATAGCCTGGCTCCTGCCTACATCTCCAGGAGCCATTGCCCCTTCTCATCACCTGGGGTTCTAAACATTACCAACTAAGTCTGTTTCCCGAAGCCTGTCTTCATTTGTTCTGCTACCTGAAGTCTTTCTGACCTTCCACCAGAAAGAATTCCTCCTCTTGCATTTCCCCTCTATAGATGATGATTATTGCATAGTGCATTTATTTGTTTGTACATCTATCTTCCCAACCATAATGTGAACTCCTCTCTGTCTTTCTCACATTTAATTTTAATTAACATTAACACAATTTTATTCCAGTGCCTTTCACCATATCTGCCACAGAGTAGATGTTCAACCAACATGCACTGGTTGAATAACCAATAAATGGAATGGCATCTTATTGAGCATCTAACTAAAATCCTAATTTTATAATGAGAGAATAGATCTCAAAGAAGTTGGTCACCTTGTTCTAGGTTACCAATCTGGGCAGTGTTAGGGTCTAGACTAAAATAAACTTTTCAGCTTTTACCATTACCATATAGCCTCGATTATTAAGGCCCTTTTGGATCAATTACACCACTTAGAATTCTAAACCGAGGAAGCCAAGTTCTCTCTAACCCTGTTCTTCTCACATATCCCCATTAGAGATACCTTTCTTGATAGTCTGTATCCAGACTCTGTGGACCAGAATGTTAGCTGAATTCCCAAATCTCTCCTGACTTTTAGGGTAGGAGTAAGATTTGCCTACTCTCCAGGCACCACAAGTGACGTTTACTCTTCACGGTTTTAGTTTGGGTTGGGGTTGTGTAGCTGATCTCTTTTGAAATTTAAATATGGGAACTCTTATAGGAAGAATTATTTTGTCTTTGACAAAATGTGTGTGTGTGTGTGTGTGTGTGTGTGTGTGTGTGTGTGGTGAGCAAGGGGTGACAGGTTACTGGAAAGACTGGTTCAGAGATGAGAACATGGGGCTGCTTGAATTTTGCCTTCCAGTTGAAAAGTCATCAGAAAAGTGTTAAGGTCAACTCTGCATTCTGCCAAGTTTTGCCTTCAGTGCTACAGAATGAAATGAGGTAATGTACTTTATGAGCTGTGAAGAGCTGCAGAAATGTGAGGCATTTTTAGAAGTGTTGATTTATGGAAGAGAAAAGCACTTAGAAATGAGGTAGCCCTCCTACTTCCTTACTTCACGGAGAGGGGAAGTGACTCTCCCAAGGTCATTGCTAAGAAGGTAGAAGAGCTGGGCCCTGCTTCCTTTTTGGCCCATAGCTCACCCCTCTCCCCAGGCACTCTCCCCTTTCACCAACTGCTGTGGCACCTGACACTTTGGTGGGTCACTCAAATTTTCTGTGCTTTTGCAGTTCCAAATGCTGGGATATTATTTCTTTCATGGCTGCTTGGGATACTTCCTTTTCATGGCTGCTTGGGATACCTCCTGAGGACTGAGATTCTGCCTCCTCAGACACTCATCTAGTCTCCCAGTTCTGTACTCCTAAAGCCTGGTCACAATATGATCATCCAAATCAGGGGAGTTTAAAAAAAGCAGTTTTCTTGGGGCCATATGACCTTTAAGCTTCTATCTGGCTCTGAGGTTCTTGATTCAATGGCAGAGCGCCCATCCCATCTCCAGTTCTGTGTCCTGATCCCACACAGTGAAGAAGGGTTTTTCCTGTGGACCTCTAGAAGAATGCTGTTTTAATCAATATTGGAATGACCAAGTGAAGGTTCTTTGAAATGTGAAAAGTCATAAGTGTGGTATATATATGCATGTGAGTATGGTTATGTAACTTTTATCTCCCTCCTCTTTTCCAACCATTGACAATTCTGTGAAAATCCATTCAACACACATATATTGAGCATACCTTCTGTGTCCCAGTCTCTAAGCTAGATTCTGGGGCTACAGATTAAAAGATGAATAAAATTTGGACATTGTTCTCAATTTTCTCAGCTTAGTGGGGAAAGAGAAACAGAAAAGAGAGCCTCCTCATCTCTCTCAGGTAGCTCTGAGCTGGTTTAATACTGCAATATGTCCTTATCAAAATATCCCTAGCAAAATATATTCCTTATTCCTTCATCTAAAAATGAATTCCCATGTCCACATACTTATTTAGAGTTCCTTTGTAGGACTTACAGAGTATGAGTCTGTCAGGGTTCCAGAAAGAAATAGAATATATAGTGTACTCAAGTTGGGTGATTATAGAAGAATTGAATCAAGGATTCATTTACAAAGGTGGAAACCACAAGATAATGTAGGTCCTGGGGCTTGTAGCAACTGGCTACTTTTATCCTGGTATGTGAGGGACAAAGGAGGGGGCCGCTCCCAGGATCTAGAGATATGGAAAATGGAGAGAGAGGGCTACTTGGCAGGAGTTGTGCCCTTCTGCCAAGGATGCAGCAGCCTGAGATGACTGCAGAGGAGGGAGCATGAACTGACTCTAGTGTCTGATCTATGAGGTCCTTTGTTGTGGCCCCAGCTAGATGTCAGCAAGGGAGCTCTCTGTTAGAGTCCAAACAGGCCAGGCTCCCAGGACACGAAGCTGGAGACGAGGGGTCACGAGTGGTTCTGGGGGAACAAATTGGAGATGGATAGTTCATATTAGTTAAGGTAAGTCTTCAGTCTTACAATCAAGGGCTCCTCTCTGATAAATGCACATACTCATACACATCCTCCGATCTCTCCAAGTTTATGAAAACTTGCTGGTGTCAGATACTGTTTGAAATGCATCATCCATTTTCTCATTTCACCTTCATAATCATGCCTCAAAATAGATGAAGAGATGGGGAAAAAATTGAGAGAAAATTTGTCTGACTCCAAAATACATGCTGCATGCTGAGTTTCTAAGTAGTATGAGCATATTTGTTTTGGACAGCATCTTTGGGAGACAAACTCCCTTCTGTCTGGATACCCTTCCAACCCCACTCTCCTTGACCTGCCACGATTCTTCACTCGAACCAGGTTGGTTTTATCTTCTAGGAAGCTTTTCTAGAAGTTCATCGCTGGCGGCGTGTCCCTCTTTCATGCTCCCTGTGTGTGCTGACCCCACTTCCCAGGTGGCACCAATCGTATTGAATTTAATCACTCTGATTGTTTGCCTTGTGAGACTGTTAGGTCTCTGGGATCAGGGCTCATTTCTTTCCATTTACATGTCTGTACAAAACACAGTATCAGCTATGCACTAGGGCTCAGTAAATATTTCTTAACTGAGTGACTAAAAAATAAGGACTTTGTCCCTAACTAAAAAAGATCAAGTGCAGGGAAGCTAGGAAGATAAAGTACAGAATATCCTTAATTCCTCAATGTTTCAGGAACACTCAATACTCAGGAAACCTAGCAGGTTGTATAACCAGATAGACCAAAGTGAGGTCATGAAAATCCCACTATTTTCACCCATGAGAACACCACTCTGTTGCAGTAAATCACAAAGCAACATAGCTGCTTCCTCCTTGTGGTGAACTTCTGGTGCCCTCATTATTTCCTCACTGGGGATGCCTGTACCTGATCTTGTTGATTCAGCATGAGGGGGTGCATCATAAGGTGATTCAGCATAAGGTGAGCTTCATAGAGGTGAGAGAGTGGAGGAAGGAGGGATCCAGAGTCATCTGAGGAGCGGTGAAGGACCACCCATGATTCCTCCATCCTCATGCACATTCATCCATCCCAGCTCTTAGCACATTCTTTGCAGGGTTTTTCATGTGTCCCCACTGGATTTTGAACATCCTGGTGACTGGTATCGCACTGAACTCATCTCTGGGTCCTCAGGCTCTGCTATAGTGTGTTGGGGAAAGGAGATGCTCAGTGTGTATGCTGTGTAAATGACAAACGAGTGAGAAAATGAATGGTTAAAGGAAGGACTAGGTTCTTTCTAGCCTCTACTAAAGATTCAGAAGAATGTCTGAAAGTGTGAGAGGGAGTTAAGACTCTGTGAAGAAGATAACGATTGAACTTGGGGGGCGCCCCCTAACAGGGAGCCATTTGTTCTTGTCCAGGCATGCTTCTCTTTCTGACAGCCCCCTTACTCCTTGTGCTGACATCTACCAATGTAAAATTTGGCACCCTAAGCACCGTAACTACTTGGTTCATTGGACTCTCACTGTTTTGCACAGCTGTACATAGTTGTAGCTCAACAAATATTTTTTAAAATAAAGTTAAAATCTCCCTCTTGGGCCCTTCATTCCTCCTCTCTGTGAGAGGAGTCCATTCTACCTTCCCTGTCTCCATCTCCAATACTGAGTGCACACCCCAAATGACCTTGACCAGTGGATCTTCTAATGCGAAATAGGAAGAAAACTAGCTCTGATGGCATTCAACTTTCCATTTTACAGACAAAGAAAATGAGGCCTAAAAGGTAAAATTACTCATCTCAAGTCATAAGAAGTAGCAGACATAGCATTAGAAAATGAATCTTTTTTTTTTAATTAATTAATTTATTTTTTCAGTGGGTTTTGTCATACATTGACATGAATCAGCAATAGATTTACACGTATTCCCCATCCCGATCCCCCCTCCCACCTCCCTCTCCACCCGATTCCTAATGAATCTTTTGTCTCCTTTGTTTGCCATCATATGTTATAACACCCAAGTTCCATTTTGGTTTAGTGGCTTTCAACCTTGTTTTTTATTAAACTAGGGAGCTCTTTTTTCAAAGAAAATCTTATCTAAAGCTCAGTATGTTAAACAAGTAAGATCAGCACTGCTTTGGTTAGAGGAGCAACAGAGACTCCTCCAAAACTCAAACACAAATGGTTCCTAGGGAGCTTGCAAGAGCACAGTTGGAAAACTACTGAATGTAACAGGATGCATGAATCTTTATTCAGAGCATTCTGGTGTGGGCAAAAGGAAGGGTTGATTGAGACTGGGCTATTCTGCATAGTTTCTTGGGAGCCTATGTAATGGCAGTGGCAGATATGAAATAGCTATGCCCAATAGAGGGGAATCAAGCCAACAAGGACCTGTTGTACTGCACAGGGAACTCTACTCAATGTTATGTGGCAGCCTGGGTGGGAGGGGAGTTTGGGGGAGAACAGATACATGTGTATGTATGGCTGAGTCCCTTTGCCATTCACCTGAAACTATCACAACATTTGTCACGGCTTGTGAAAGTGAAAGTGTTAATTGCTCAGTTATGTCCAATCCTTTTCAACCTCATGGATTGTAGACTACCAGGTTCCTCAGTCCATAGAATTCTCCAGCAAGAATACTGGAGTGGGTAGCCATTCCTTTCTCCAGGGGATCTTCCTGACCCAGGGATTGAACCCAGGTCTTCTGTGTTGCAGGTGGATGCTATACCATCTGAGCCATTGGGAAGCCCTTTGCTAACTGCTTATACTGCATTAAAAAATAAAATAAAAAAAATTTAAGTAATTAAACCCCCCTCCAAAGGTGATGGGGAGGCAGGACAACTTGGAACAGAGGTTCCAGGTTCAAGGCTCAGAGCTATGAGTTACTAAGGGCAAAAGTTCTCTTTTTTTCCTCCAATTCAGTCTTGATTTCTTCAAGAAGATATAAGTGAAACTTTGTAATATCAGTGGTGAAAAGCTATTCATCTTCTAATGCTGATTAATTCAGGAAATAAAAAATGTTTAAGTGCCACTTATTTTAAAAAATCCAAAGTGAAAATAACTTTATTGAGTTCTACAGAAAAATTATATTCTTATAGCCCATAGTGCCTCCTTTATTAAATAGGAGACTTTCAATGAGAAACTTGAAAGCTTTTTAAACCACTAAAATTAAATCTTAGCATACTTGAGAAATGGCAATATAGAGACAAGTTTGTAATATTCCATCCTGAAGTTGTAATTTAGTATTCACATTTGTTCATATGCATTATCTCTATTCATTAATGAAAAATCCTGCAATGGTGCTATAATGGATAGGAAGACTTGGAGAGATAAAGTGATTTTCTCTAAGTCATCTAGCAAGTTAACCACAGAGCCGGGACTCAAAGTAGTTAATTCCAGTTAATGCAGTGTTTACTAACTTTATTAATGAAGACAGATATAACATCTGTAATAAGTAAACCTCCAAAATTTAATGCTTAACACTATAAAAGTTTTTTTTTCTCCCCTAATCTGACAGCCCACCATGTGTATGTGTGGTTAGTGGGTCTCTTTAAGCAGTGATTCAGGGAGCCAGGCTCCTTCCGTCTGTGGTTCTACAATTTTAAACACATGGCCTCCCAGTTACCTGGGGGGCCATCTCAGTTCCATCCAGCTGAAAGGGGAGAAGCATACAGAGGATTGCATGAGAACATTTTAATGGAGCAGGTCTGGAAATGACACACCATTTTTCGGTAGTTATAAGTCAATCACATGACCATTGCTAACCACAAGTAGTGTGGGAAATACACCCTCAGTGTGTGTCTAGTAAGGAAAGGAGCCTGATGATCTGCCTCACTGTTACTGTGAGAACTTTAAGGACTAGTGATGGGGGATCTTATCCATCTCTTAGGATTGCATATAAATTGTTTTTGCATGTAAATAATGTGTTGAAAGGGCTTTCCTGGTGGCTCAGCAGTAAAGAATCTGCCTGAAGTGCAGGAGAGGAGGGACTGATCCCTAGGTCAGGGAGATCCCCTGGAGGAGGAAATGGCAACCCACTCCAGTATTCTTGCCAGAAAAAGTCCCATGGACAGAGGAGCCTAGTGGGCTATGGTCCATGGGGTCTCAGAGAGTTGGACATGACTGAAATGGCTGATCATGCAGGCACACTATGTGTTGGAAATCTTTCCATGGTCAAAATCTCTCTCTTCCATTGTTGAGGGGTCTTATTTCTGTTGGTGAGCTAGAGTGTAAAATCTTAAATCCTCTCCCTTCTTCTGGTGATACTCCCCTCTTTTCACAGGGATCTAGTTGGGGTTGCCATACTATTGAACATAATGCTTTTCCTGTAGACACAGTTGTTTGGTCAAGGGGTAGGCACCACCCCATGCTCAACCAAGCAGAATTCTCCATATAAGCCTTCCCCTGGGATTTTTTTCAAGTTACAAACTTACTTCTCTGGAGGTAGGACTGTTGGTGGCTATGTTTTTCACCTTGCAGCAAAAGGCAGTCTGCAGTGATTGACAAGGAAACCAACAGTGCAAAACCAGGGAGGTACAGAAAAGAAATAAGACTCATCTTCTGGTTCATGTCCCTGATTCCAACTGCTCCAAGGCCCAGCTACAAGCACACATTCCTGCCGTTTGGTCCAACACTTCCACCCGTGTGAAATAACCCTTTATCCTTCCAATAAATTCTCCCTTTGCTGTCTTCGTGTGAGTTGAGCATATATCTAAGCAGTCACTAGAGGCCTGATCACCGGCATGAGCCAGAGGGGAGCTGCTGATTTCCAGAGCGGCCTTTTCACTCTAGTGGGCAGCAGTGAGCTCATTCCCCATCCTGCAGGCCTTTCAGCCTCAGCAGGGAAAGCCATGGTCCCTCCCACGGGCCTCTCTCAGGAGAATGCGTGCCTGACAATCCTAAGAAAGTGTTCTGTGCAATTGCCTGGGAGGCTTTCCCTTTCTCTTTCATCTGCTTTGTGCAACTGTAATGGACAAGTTTCCAAGTAGACTGAAGATCTTCTGTGGAAGCTAGCTGGGCTGAGGGTGGAAAAAAAGAGTGATTTCTGAAGTGTCTCTTCTTATAGAGCAGCTCCCCTATCCTTTTCTCTTTCAAGCTTCTAAGGGGATAAATGACTGGATCACATATGAGCTTGGTAGTCTCGTGACCTTTAGGATTTCTGTCTTCTCATTTGTGAAATTAGTGATTAGCAAGTATTACCTTGTATGAATATATTCAAAATAATCAGCCCAGGGACAGGAACGTGCCAGTGTCTCCCTCTCATCGCACATTACCTACCTCTGCGCTCAGGGTTCTGAGCAGTGGAGAGAGCATAAGACAAGAGGGTTACAGTGGTTTTGTATAAATTCTCTCATGAAGTACCCCTTATCCCCCTAACCCGCTCCCCTTGGCCCTCCTTTCCTTCCTCCCTCCACAACACCTCTTTTTCTCCTGTCCCCTCCTTGCAATGTCCTTGTTTTCTCCCTAGAGCTCCTTTCCCGCTCCCCCGGTGACCCCCCTCCTCCCACCCACCCGCCCCAGCTGCTGGTGTGGCTGGCTGTTCTGAAGCTATTGATTTTGCTCTAGAAAAGATTGCTCAATTCATTTTCTCCACTGCGGCCCAGCGCCAGACCTCAGGGTAGGCCCCACAGTGCCCGAGTGGATTATGCACACTGCTTCCCCGAAGGGCAGCAACCACATTTCCTCTCCATGCCCAGGCCGGATAAGACAGTGAAGGTGAATGTGATTCATAAACTCCAAAGAGCCAAACAGAGCAGTGGACCCTGACCTCCGCATCTCCACATTTACCAGGTTAGCAAGGGACTGGCACCCAGTCGGTGTTGATACTGTTGGTTGAAATTAAATGAGTCTCTTAGCTTCACAGCATTCAGAAGTGAAAAGCGTCTCTCCACTGACTTCTGATTGCCTGCAGCAGTGATTTGCAGCCCTGGAGGCACACTGGAATCACCTGGGGAGATGTTAAAAACACTCATGGCCATGTCTTACTCAAGACCAGTTAACTCAGAATTGCCCGGGCATTGGCACCTTGTCAGACCTGGATCTGTGACTCTGATAGGCACCCACTGTGGGCTTCCAGGATGAGACTAGTTTCCCCAGCCTGGCACTCCAGGTCCTCCATGCCTCAGCTCCTGCACTGTTTCCAGCCTCACCTCCTCTCACTGTGTTCTATGCACTCAAGGTCCCAGCTGCTTGACTTTCTCACTCTTCACTCTAGACATCACTGTGCATTTGCCCATGCTGTTTCCCCTTTCAAGATACGCCTCTCAGGACATCCCTGCCCTTGCAACTCTTCCTTGCAATTTCCTCTTCATCTTTTAAGACCGAGATCAAACAACCTCTCAGTTGAGTAGTTTTCCAGCCTTTTCAAGACTCCGGTACTCCAGATTGTCACTCTGCATTGTGTTCTCTCTTCTGATTAGGTTTTGCCCGATACATCCAATTTCTGTCCTATTGCCGTGGATTTAGTTTCTTTCACTACGGCCCCTCCTGCCTGATAGTCCAGGCAGATTTGTCACTTGGCTTTGTACTCCAGCTTCAGTCCTTGGACATGGCTCATTGGGAATCATCTTCAGCTCTAAGCTTTGAAGTCCACTGGCTGCCCTCCTCTCCCTGCAACCCTTCTCTGCTTCCAAAACTCCTGCCTGGATGCAGTGGCTGGAACCCTACAGCTCTGGGAGAGGCATTTGAATACAAATTGTGCTGGGTAACAATGGTCCAGATTTATTGAGTGTTTATCACACACCCTATTACAGTGCTTCACTGCATTATTTCACATAACCTTATACCAATGAATCACTGGGCCTTAAAGACCTTAAATGAACTGTCCAAAAGCAAACAGGCAGCTGGATTTCCCCAAGGCTAAGTCTCCCAAGTCCACAAGCTTCATGCCTGTGTGATACTTTAATGCTGCTTCTCTATGCACTTGATTTTTAACTCTGCCCTTACGCTCTCAGGGCTGTATTGTAATTTATTGGTTTGTATGTCTTGTCTACCCCACTAAACTGTGACCTTCTCAAGGTGAGGGATTGAGTTGTTCAGGTCTATATTCTTAGCACTTAGCAAATTACCTGGCATGGAACAGAGGCTCGGAAAATGCTTGTGGCCTAAATAAATAAATGGCCATTATAGCCCAAAGGGAGACTGATAGGGAAAAGGAGACAGAGCCATCTAGATCACGGTCTGAAAAAGCCCATTCTCTTATGGCCCTGATTAGGGAGATCTGTGCCAGGCAGGGAAGGCAGATGGGTGGAGGAGTAGGGGCAACAAGCCCCAGGGCGCCTTTCCTTGATTTCCTTGAAATCCGGCGTCTGTCCTGTCCTGTCACCCAGCAGCCAGAGAACATTTGTTCCCCAAAGGGCCGGCACTGTGCCAGCAGCAGGTGGTGGCCCGTCCACTGGGAGGGAGGGAGGCAGCCGGTGGGAGCACTGATGTGTGCTGGAGACAAGATGCTGTGAGTCTGCTGCGGCACGCTGGTGACAGCAGCTGGGCCAGGGCTGCGAGTCACCATTCTGTAACCATTAAAAACCAGTTGCTGTCCCTTTCATAATAATAAATTAAAACATCACTCCATATTGTGCTATTTTCAGAGAGCAAAAAGAAAAAAAAAAAAAAACCCAAAAGACAAAAAAATAAAAAAGGAAGAAAACAATAGGAAACAACAATGTTGGACCATACCTTATCAGCTGGGTTGTCTATAAAATTAATAGATTTCTAGGTTATTATAGAAAAGCTTCATGGCTGCTTTTAAGATGCAATTTTTTCATTTCTTTACAGAAAAAAGAAACAACAACTTACAATCAACCAACAGCATATACATTTGGAAATAAGAAGATGAGAATAGAGGCAAAATATTTCTGTCTGCTTATTTGGTTGCTCAAAGAACTTAAGTGTTATTACTAAGCTGCATCATCAGTATCCTTCACAGCTACATGAAAACACGCAGGTTTGATATCAGTGGACCTGAATAGAAGCCTGTGACGTTGACCTTGATGGACCCATGTGCATTGGCCTTCTGCAGGCTACTTTTTACTTTACTGACCAGGTACAGTGACCTAGAGCAACACTTCCCTCTATAATGGGCAATCTAGTGCTCTCAGGAAGATTGAAAAAGACTCATGATACTCACCCGATGATCTCTTAGAGCCTCTTGCTGTGAATTTCAGCTTCTTGATTGACCAGCTCACATTTTTGTCTCTTGTGGCTGTCCTCCTGCCTCTCTCCCATCTGTCTCATTCATTGATGAGAGTTTTCTCCTTCATTCTCTAAAGCATCACTGACACAAGGAAGTTATATGCAACAGACTTTTACTAAAAATTTAAGGATGGCTACAGGGATTAGAGCACAGAGCAGGAACCAACCTAAAATGCAAAACTAGATTACTAGACATCTTGAAAACTGCCAGCCCTCCTTCCTGCAGGGAAAACCTCACTTGCTCTGTTTATGTTCAGGTCCTGCTTGCAGACGTGTCTCATTAGACCACAGCTACAAAATTTCTATTCCTATCCTTTTTTACTTTTGTAAATTATTGCCCACTCAGAACAACATAGGAGGCCTCGTTGTGTACAAGACTTGTTTTTTTTTTTTTTTTTTTTTAAAAAAAAAAACAATAAACAGTCTCTAAATTTTATTCTCAAGAAAATGATTGTTGTTTAGTCACTAAGTTGTGTCTGACTCTTTTTTGACCCCATGGACAAGAACCTGCCAGGCTCCTCTGTCCTGGAATTTTCCAGGCAGGAGTACTGGACTGGATTGCCATTTCCATTTCCAGGAGATCTTCCCAATCCAGGGATTGAACCCATGTCTGCTGCCTTGACAAGTGGATTCTATACCACGGAGTCACTGGGAAAACCCCGAGAAATAAGAATCTAGCTTTTATCATACTAAGAGAGAAAGTCTAATTGGAGAAGTTTGATATCAATTCTTACTATAAAATATTGATACTACTGTTACTATTAAAACTACCATGACTGTAAATGGAAAAAATTGAAAAGTTTTTTGCCGCTTTAGCTTAGAGGCTCTGAGCTCATGCTCTGAGCCCTGATCCAAGCAGTCTGAAGAGGGTAGCAGAGTAGCACTGTGGCTATCATTGAAATGTCACACATGATGTGCTTGGAGTGATTTCCTTCAAAGGGGGCTCTGAGGATGGCAGATATTTAAATCTTCAGCCTGTTCTCAGTAGGGTAAACCTGGGCCTTTGAGTGAAGTGGTGGACTGACATCCTGGCTGTGGACTCAATAGTTGGCTTAAGAAATGGAAGGAGGAGCATTACTTGGTGTCTAAAAAGGCCTATTTCACATTTGAAATCATACCAAGCATGGATTATTTATGAGATTATTTGTGAGGTCTTGTTCTCAATGGATCAAAATAAGTTCTCCAAGGCAATGGCAGTAGACTGTGGGATTTTGCATTTTCTCTATGGAGACTTGCAGAATACATCCCCTGGAGAAGGAAATGGCAACCCACTCCAGTATTCTTGCCTGGAGAATTTCATGGACAGTGGAGCCTGGTGGGCTGCAGTCCATGTGGTCACAAAGAGTTGGACATCCCTGAGCAACTAATACTTTCTGGCACATACTGGGCACTCTTATTTGCTAACTCAGTAATGCAACAAATGCTAACTCAGTAATGCAACAAGTTATTCCTTGATGGATTAACCCTGACATAGGTTATTTCTGCACCCTGGAATGCCTCCTGTGAATATCTCTGTCAGGGACACACACACACACACACACATCTTTCTAGCTTAACTTGGTTGATTTTTACACGTCTAGTTCCTTGTTACCTATGTCATAATAATTGTTAAATTTACCCCTGTACCCTCTGCTCTCATCACATTTGCAATGGTATTGTTCAAACACATGTGTTCATGATTAGTTGTTGAAGCTCTTGACTTTTCCATACTTCTGGCTTCCCAAGGGAAGCCACATCTGTGTTGTAACTGCTGACTTTTCAGTGCAAGACCCAAAGCCTGAGACCAAGTAGGCACTTCTGGCAGAAACAAAGTAGCTTTCACTGAACTTGTTTTCTTTTATTCATGGGCATGAGCCAGCCTACACTTCCTCATCTCACTTGCTGATAAGAATGGCAATCTGATGAAGTTCCAGCCAATGGAATGAGAGAAGTATGTACCCCTTCCCAGACTTGCCTGGGAAGACCCCCGTGTGAGACAGTCCATCCTTTTTCCTCTTACCACTGTCTTACGGGAAACAAGGGAAGTGATTTGGGAAGTTGCATATGGAGGTTGGTGGGGGCCACAGAGGGGAGGAAACACCTGAGATTTGGGGGCTCTTCTACAGTAACAACCTGGCCTGCACTAATCAATCAATTTAAAAAACTTGCCTAAAAATAAATAAATAAATAAATAAAAAACTTGCCTAGTTCACAAAACCAAAAATTTGTAAAGCTGCTATTTAATCTTTTTTATTTTCATCAGTGTTCTACTGAACCCAGTTTGTAATCACTCCATATGGTTTTCTGCTTGATGCTACTGATGGCCCTCTAGGAGAATCACCTGCAACAACTGTATTCTTACAAGCTGAAGAAGGAAGCACTGATTTCCATTTCTTGGCCACCTTGGTGGCAGGGCTAGGTTGTCATGGCACTCCACCTGTTTCCAGCCTCTCGTGTTAACATGATAGCTCCTGTTTTGTGGCTTCCTTGCTGCTGTGGAGATCAGAAACAACACAGAGCTCCGAGCTTCCGAGTGATGCTTATGTGCTGGCTCACTGTGGCTCAGCTCCCCCAGGGGGCTCCTTCCCCTGTTCAGTGACTCACAACTCAGGTACTGCTGGGAGGGGCTTCCTTGAGGTTGCCAAGGGGCTGGGCAATGCAAGTTGTACTTCTGACACAATTGCCCCTGTGAGATGAACTGCACCAGTGGAATAACTCTCTCTTTTCCTCCATATTTGGCTTGTATGGAGAGAGGAAATACTTCCATAGGATCTCTCCAAAGACCAGGGACGGGGTTGGGCACACTTACTCCTTGGAAGGAAAGTTATGACCAACCTAGACAGCATATTAAAAAGCAGAAATATTACTTTGCCAGCAAAGTCCATCTAGTCAAGGCTATGGTTTTTCCAGTAGTCATGTATGGCTCTGAGAGTTGGACTATAAAGAAAGCTGAGTGCCAAAGAAGGGATGCTTTTGAACTGTGGTGCTGTAGAAGACTCTTGAGAGCTCCTTGGACTGCAAGGAGATCCAACCAGTGCATCCTAAAGGAGATCTGTCCTGCGTGTTCATTGGAAGGACAGATGTTGAAGCCGAAACTCCAATCCTTTGGCCACCTGATGCGAAAAGCTGACTCATTTGAAAGACCCTGATGCTGGGAAAGATTGAAATCAGGAGGAGAAGGGGAAGACAGAGGATGAGATGGTTGGATGGCATTACAGACTCAATGGACATGAGTTTGAGTAAACTCTGGGAGTTGGTGATGGACAGCGAGGCCTGGTGTGCTGCGGTCCATGGAGTCACAAAGAGTCGGACTTGACTGAGCGACTGAACTGAACTGAAAGCTCAACCCCCTTAGCATGGCATTCAAGGCCCTCATGATCATTCTAGGACCCTGTATGTCTCTGCTGCCACAACTGTGCTGCAAAGAAACAAGTCTCCCATTACTGCTTTTTTTTTTTCTTCCCATTTGTTTCTCCAGTTGTAGAGTCAGAGCCTTGGAAAGGGAAAGGGACAGCTGGAGACCAGGTTATATGTCAGCACCTCAGCTGCAGGCAGCTGGGAAAGGGAAGACTTCCATTCCCATCTTTTAGGAAAGCATGAGATGTGAATCACTTTTTCCATATTCCAGCTATAAATGGTGTTGCCCTTTCCATGGATGCTTGTATTTGAATGAAGCTGGAAATTTTTGCCATGCTGTATTGACTTCACAGATATTTCATCTCCTTTTGTTTCCTATTTGCCTTTACAAAGGAATAAAAAGACATGATTTTACATCTCATTTACATGGAATCTTAATTTTAGAAATAATAAGAACTTAGCAGAAAATTAGCAATGACTAAGACTTTGTATGATTAAACATGTTCCGTTCAGTTCAGTTGCTCAGTCGTGTCTGACTCTGTGACCCCATGGACTGCAGCACACCAGATTTCTCTGTCCAACACCAAATCCTGCAGCTTACTCAAACTCATGTCCGTCGAGTCAGTGATGCCTTTCAATCATCTCATCCTCTTTCGTCCCCTTCTCCTCCCACCTTCAATCTTGCCCAGCATCAGGGTCTTTTCCAGTGAGTCAGTTCTTCACATCAGGTGGCCAAAGTACTGGAATTTCAACTTCAGCATCAGTCCTTCCACTGAATATTCAGGACTGATAGAATTAACTATGTTACAGGTAGAAAAATAGGTAAAAGTGAAAATGTAAACATTAACTGGGAGACAATAGTTTCCAGAAAAATAACCCCCCAAAACCATCACAGATGGAAACTTGCTAATTTAAAGATGTTATCAACATATTAATGGGTAAATAAAGTAATTTAGGCAACATTTATAAATGCAAAATTAAGAAAATTAGACTTTATGGAAATAATAACCCCTAACGAAAACTTCCCATGGCAGAAGTTACTATGATCATTCAATTTAGTGTGGATGAAAAAGTTAAATAGCTACAAATTCTATTATAAAATATACATGGAGAATGGTGAATACTCATGAAAATCATTTAAGTAAGATAGAAATAAAGATGGAAAATATGAGTAAATAGAAATTTGGTCAAAGAATTGGAATGATTGAATCCTACTGGAGAAATATACTTTTTCCCCTTAAAGAAGATTCATCCATATTAGTATAGTTCTTGGGGACATGTTTGTATTTGTGAATATTGACTTTAATTTTAGGGTTACTACAATTTGACCGAATTGAGCAAATGTCAACCAGAAATTATAGTACTCATTTATTGGCAATGGCACTGTAAAACTACTTATTACAAAACAACTTTTGGCTGAAATATTTCTCTGAACTCAAGGCAGAAGGCAAGGACTTCGGCATTTCTTCTGAGTTGATAATTAGATTCTAGGAGCAAGCTGCCATGCAGTGGACTACTAACCTGGGAGGATTCTCACTGGGGAGGACAGCAACTGTCACCCTGTGCTTCATGGAAGCGTATGGAAAAGTCTGCACTCATCAAAGGCACTGGGTGCTGAACAACTCAATACAGCTCAGATTGAGCTTCTCAGAGTGCCCTTAAGGGGTCTCCGACTCTCTTAGTCTCTTTTGTTATCTCCTCAAATAATTTCCTTTCTCAGTTTCTGGGAGATGAATAGGACTAAGGGATCCCAGGTCTTGCTTCATACACTTGGCAATGGCTTGCCATGCATTTGATGTGGGGTTTACTGTTTAGAAACAGGCCATGTGAGATATTTCCTCAACGTAGCCCCATGGATGCTCTCGGCTGAGATCCATTTCTGCATCCATTATCAGCAACTGAAAGCATTAGTAAGATCTCTCTGTGCATGCTTCATTGTGACACTGGATGCAATAACGGGAACAGATGTGGTGGGCCAACCTCCAGGGGTTTGTAATCTGAGGCAGAAGGACAGACAGTGCGACCACAGATGAGCGCTCAGGCATAACCTGTGAGCCAGGACACAGGTATGACAGTTGGGACTGACACAGCCCTGGAACCTCCCTTCACATAAGGATGCTTCCTCTTATCACAGGGGTCTCTCTGGGATGCCTTTGAACAGCCGGCTCTCTTTGTGCATTTCTAATAAGATCTGATTAACAAAAAGTCTCGGAAACAACTTATGCAGGAACATATTGACTGCGTACAGCAGTTGATGTTGATGCAAAGCCCGTATCAAACAGAAAGGTAAAGAAAATGTGAACTTGTATTTACATCATAAACAATCTGAGGGGCTCCTTCCAATGTGCATGAACATCAAAAACCCTGGTTTATTCCTGTGCCTAGTCAAATGCCTGGTATGTGGTAGATGGTGAACTAGTGTCTATTAAATGAGTGGATTTGAAACAAATACACCATTGTATCATAGGGAAGATAGATACAATTCATTTCCATTTTCTGCTTTTTTTCTTCTCCATTCTCTTCCCCTTTCTCTGGCTTTCCTCCTCCTCTTCATCCCCCCCACCCATTTCTCTTAACACTTATTTTACTGTGTGTGTGTGTCTGAATGCCTGCGTGTGTACACTCAGTCATGTCTGATTCTTTGTGACCCCCATGGGCTGTAGCCTGCCAGGCTCCTCTGTCCATGGGGTTCTCCAGGCAAGAATACCAGAACACATTGCTATTTCCTCCTCCAGGGGCTCTTCCCAACCCAGGGATTGAACCCAGGTCTCTTGGGTCTCCTGCATGGGCGGGTGTGTTCTTCACCAGCTGAGCCACCAGGGAAGCTTTGTCATTTTACTAAATATGTCATTTATATTGGCATATGTTATCAGGAGAGCCTTTATATATTTCCCCAGAATATTAATAAATTCCCAATGACATTCACTAAATAGTCCTTCCTTTGCTCACTAACTTAAGCTCCTTCAGGACACTGATCTTTACTGATCTTTATGTCTCTAGAACAGGCTGCAGGGCCTGTAAGATATTACAGAATAAAAGATAATAAAAGGAATAAAAGATTCCTTTTATTGGGTGTAGGATGTATTTGTATGCCACACTTAGCACCTGTTATGAGCTGTGACCCTTCAAAATTCATATGTTGAAACCCTAACCTTTTAGAATCAGACTGCATTTGGAGATTGTGTCTTGAAGAGGCAACTAATTTAAAATGAGGTCACTAGTCAGTCAGTTCAGTCACTCAGTCATGTCCAACTCTTTGCAACCCCATGAACTTCATCACACCAGTCTTCCCTGTCCATCACCAACTCCCAGAGTTTACTCAAACTCATGTCCATCATGTCAATGATGCCATCCAACCACCTCATCCTCTGTTGGCCCCTTCTCCTCCTGCCTTTAATCTTTCCCAACATCAGGGTCTTTTCAAATGAGGAAGTTATTTGCATCAGATGGCCAAAGTATTGGAGTTTCAGCTTCAGCATTAGTCCTTCCAATGAACATTCAGGATAGATCTCCTTTAGGATAGACTAGTTGGATTTCCTTGCAGTCCAAGGGGCTCTCAAGAGTCTTCTCCAACACTACAGTTCAAAAGCATCCCTTCTTTGGCACTCAGCTTTCTTTAAGTCCAACTCTCAGATTCATACATGACTACTAGAAAAACCATAGCTTTGACTAGATGGACCTTTGTAGGTAAAGCTGGACCTTGGTTAAAGTCCAATATGACTGGTCTCCTTATAAAAAGAGGAAATATGGACATAGTCATACATAGAGGAAAGACTATGTGAAGACAGAGAGATCATTATCTACAAGCCAAGGGGAGAGGTTTCAAAAGAAATCAATCCTCCCTTCACCTTGATTTTAGGAAAAATCAAGCCTCCTAGCCTCCAGAACTGTGAGAAAAGAAATTTCTGTTGTTTAAGCTACCTAATCCATGCTCTTTTTTTATGATACCCTAGAAAACTAATAAAGTGCCTATAAAAGTATATATTTTTATACTAGGAACTATTTATGGGTTATCTACCTTATTACTTTGAGCTATCTGAAATACTGTATCATTTCAAATGTGTAACATATATGTAGGAGAAAAAACAAGAGATTAGTCAAATTTTTAACCAGGGTTATCTCTGGGTGTAGATTTTAGGTTAAAGTATGCTTTTTCTTTGTGTCTTTTGATATTTTCCAGAACTTGTGTAATGAGCATGAGTTACTCTTCTACACAGGGAACTGTGCTTAATTGCTTAGTAATGTCCGCCTCTTTGTGACCCCACGGACTGTAGCCCACCAGGCTCCCCTGTCTATGGGGATTCTCCAGGCAAGAATATTGGAGTGGGTTCCCATGTCCTTTTCCAGGGGTCTGCATAGGGAAAGAAGCCATTTAAAATTTTTATGAGAGTGCTAGTGTGATTATAGATTGATGACCTAGCTGTGATACCCAGGTGAGGTTTGTGTGTAGATGAGTTTTGCAGTTTCTGATGTTCCTTATCTATTTTTGAATTGCTGTATCCTAGGCTTATTCTGTAAAACATGCTTGTTTCTGAAAATAATGATTTGTTTGGATGATCCCTTTGCCTCTTTTTGTCTTTTGTGCAATTGTGGTGAGAAGGCATTGTTCGCAAAGACTAGCAGAGTTCATACTATTCCTGTCACTGACAGTATTATTTGCAACTGCTTTTTCTTTATGCCTCTTCTAATTTCCACGCCACCACTTGCTGTATTTCATTAAAACTGGTTTAGAAATGCAAGGCATATAATTAGATTGAGAAATATGCTATCGATTTAGTTTTCCATTATGATGTTATCACATGCACCAAAAAAAGTCATTTGGTACAATTGTTATGATTAAAACCACAAAAGAGATCTATTACATCAGACTTAGTTTTCAGTGCTTGATGCAGTGTAAAATATGAAAGAGAGGGGTTAATCTGTTTTTATTAGAACTGCATATGTCATGTATCCATAAATGCCTATAGGCTAATAATTTCAATTGAATCTTCAGTAGACCAGAGGTTTTTTCAGGAAGTCATATTAAATAAAAATAAATCTATAGTTAAGTACTTCATTTTTGAAGGTCGCTGGGGATCATAATCCTTTTCTAGATCTGCACTGCGCAAAAACACATGCACCAAATCTACGCAAGATGGCTTTCTTTTGCAGGAAGACTTACAAAGGGCAAAGAGCATGGATTTTAAAGTCAGACAGCAGTGCAGTCAAATCACAGTCCCACTGCTCTCTGGGAGAAGGTGGGATCACTATTTAAAAAGTATGTACCATGTACCAGGCTGATGGAGACATCATTTTAGTCAGTTCCTACAAAGCTGTTAAATTACTGGTTCAAGTTCATAGCTAGTAATTGATATGATTTTAGGTTCATTTCACTTCCAAATCCATGCACTTTCTGCAGTAATATTTCTCCTTTGCTAAACAAGGATAATAATGTTTCTTCATAAGGTAGTTTTGATGATCAAACAAGTTAGTATCTGTATAAAATTGAGCATCCTACTTGGAATGTAGTGCCAGTGAACACACTTACCCTTTCCCTCTGATAATCTGAGTGATCCTAGAGGGTGGGCTAGTTTGGGAGAGAGATACTGTTACTCCTTACCCTTGCATACATAGGTAAGGAAAATGTGGGTCGAAAAAAGTTATGATTATGATATAGAAAAATCTTACTTATTATAATAGCTTGGGAAGTAGCTATAAATATTATCATATGGTAATGTTTTTTTAAGTTTTTAAAAATAATCTTTATTTTTAGAGCAATTTTAAGTTTATAGCCAAATTGAGAATTGGTACAGAACTTTCCCATATGTCCCTTGCCCCAACACATGCATAGCTTCCCCCATTGTCAACATTCCCCAGCAGAGTGGTACATCTGTTAAAACTGATGAACCTATATTGAACATCATTATCATCTGGAGTCCATAGTTTTCATAGTTTACTCTTGAGTTGTAGATTTTATGAATTTGGAGAAATTTATAGTGATATATATCCATCATCACAGAACCATACAGGGTAGTTTCACTTCTCCAAGAATCTTTTGGGCTTTATCTGTTTATCACTCCCTTCCTCCTAACCCCTAGTAGCCACTGATATTTTTATCTTTTTTCTGTTTCCACAGTCTCACCTTTAGCAGGATGCCATAGTGTTCAAATCATATAGAAAGTAGCCTTTTTAGATTGCTTTCTCTTACTTAATAATATGTGTTTAAGGTTCCCTCATCTCTTTTCATGGCTTGATAGCTTATTTCTTTTTAGTGCTGAATGATATTCCATGTCTGTATATTACATAGTTTGTTTACCAGTCACCTACTAATGGACATGTTGCAAATCCAAGTATGATAAAAGCTGCTATCAACATCCATGTGCAGGTGTTTATATGGACATATTTCGTGTCCTTTGTATAAATACTGAAGAGTGTGATTACTGGATCATTTGATTAGAGTATGAACATACTGAACAGTTTTATAAGAACCACCAAACAGTTTTCTGAAGTGGTTGTACCATTTTGCACTCCCACCAGCAAGGAATGAGAGCTCTTGTTGTTCCACATCCTCACCAGTATTTGGTGAAGTGAGCTGTGTAATGGTAATTCACAGGTGTTTTAATTTGCCCTTTTCTGATAAACCATAATGTGGAATGTTACATATGCTTATTTGCCACCTGCTTGTTTTCTTTGGTGAGGTGTCTTTTAAAGTCTTTGGTCTATTTTTAATTAGGTTGTTTATTTTCTCATTGTTAGGTTTTACGTCTACTCTTTATATCTTCTTCGTATATAGTTTGTGTATTTCTGACAACAGTCCTTTATTAGATATGTCTTTTGCAAATGTTTTCTTCTAGTCTGTGGTTTATTTTTTCATTCTTTTGACAGCATCCTTGGTTCATGATCTATTTCTGGGGAACCCAACTTAGGATATTTCATTGGTCAACTGTTGTTGCAATAGTGCTAGATGGAAGAGGTCATCATAATCTCCGGGGCTTACCACATCAAATATTTTATTTTTACTAACAAGTTGGCTAGAGAAGCTCTACTTAGTCTATGGATTAAGTATAAGCCTGTTCCACATGTCTTCTCCTCTGGGACCAGGAGTTATCCAGGGCATCCCCTTCCCAAGACAAAGCCAAGACAAACAAGCACATTCAAAGCCTTTGCTCATGTTATATTTATTGGTCAAACATTTCATTTACCAAAGTAAATGACCTGTACCAAAGGCTGAAGAATATCATCCTTTTTCTCTAGACACAAGGCAAAGAGCATGGAGACAAAATTCTATCACCAGAGCAGGATAAGGAAGAGAGCAAAGAATACACTGTGTAGGCAAAACCAACAATTTTGTACTCAAATTTACAATAAACCAGGTGTGATAAGTTGAATAATAGCCCATTAGATGGCCATGTTCTAATTTCTGGAACTTCTGAATATAGCAAAAGTGACTTTGCAAGTGTGATTAAATTAAGGGTTTTGAGATGGGGAGATTTCCAAGATTATATAGGTGAGCACAATGGAATTATAAGGATTCTTATAAGAGGCAGGAAGGAAATCAGAATGTAGAGAAGATGCTGTTCTTCTGACTTTGAAGATGTAAGCAGCCATGAGCAAAGGAATATCAGCAACCTCTAGAAGCTAGTAAAGGCAAGGAATGGATTACCCCCTGGAATATCCAGGAAGAAATAGTCCTGCCAACATTTTGATTTTAGTCCTATAATATTCATCTGATTTCTGACTTCCAGAACTGTAAGAGAATAAATGCATGTTGTTTAACATTACTAAATTTGTGATAATACTGTCTGTATGAAACTAATATACCATATGATTTACTTACATATTTTTCCCTAACACTTTAACCCTATACAGTATGCATTGTTTTTCTTATTTTTAAAGAGGAGCATCTTGAAGTTCCAAAACATTAAATAACTGGCCCAAGATCATACAGCTGACAAGTTATCAGACCCACTGAAGCTTGGGTCAAACTTCAATTATCAATGTCCTTGCTGTCAAAACATTAGTTCAGCTTCTGTTTTATGTTAATTGATAAACTAAAGAATAAATACAATAAACACAAGATCCTTCATAATTCAGCAGGATGAGATGGAGAAAATAAAGTTTCTTTAACAATTGCCTCTCCTCACTGCAGCTTTATTGATGTATAACTGACATATAACATTCTGTAACTTTAAGGTATACACATTTATTTCATATACATATGCATTACTAAATGACTTCCCCAATAACAGTTAACACAACCATCAACTCACAGGATTATGGTTTGTGGGGGAGTGAGAAAAATTAAGATCCACTTTCTTAGCAACTTTCAAGTATATTATATAGTATTGTTTACTGTAGTTACTATGCTGTACATTATATTCCCAAAATTTATTTATCTTATAACTTGAAGTTTGTACTTTGAGACCAAAATCCCGCTACTTCCCCCACAATTCATTCCTTGGCAACCATCATTTTACTCTCTGTTTCTAGAAATTTGAATTTTTTAGATTTCATGTATAAGTGATATTACACAGTATTTGTTTTTCTCTGACTTATTTCACTTGGCATAATGCCTTTAAATTCCATCCATGTTTCAAGTGGCAGGATTGCTTTCTTTTTCATGGCTGAACTCCATTTTTTTATATATACTACATTTTCTTTATCCATTCATTTATTGATGGAAACTAAGGCTGCTTCCTTGTCTTGACTATTGTGAAAGTGCTGGAGTGAGTTTGGGGATACAGATGTCTTTTTGAGATAATGATTTAATTTCCTTTGTATATAGTCCCAGAAGTGGGATCATACAGTAGTCCAACTTTTTTTTTTTTTTTTTTTTTGAGGAACCTCCATATTGTTTTCCATAGTGGCTGCACCAGTTTGTAATCCTTCCAACAGTGCATCCACATCCTTGCCAACATGTATCTATTGTCATTTTGATTATAGCCATTTTAACTGTGTGAGGTGATATCTTATTCTGGTTTTAATTTGCATTTCCCTGATAATTAGTTATGTTGAAATCTTTTCATGTACCTGTTGGCAATTTAGGTGTCTTCTTTGGAAAAATGTCTATTCAGGCCCTCTGTCCAGTTTTTAATCAGATTATTTGTGTTTTTCTATGGGAATTGAATGAAATCCTTCATCAGATACATGGTTTCCAAATATTTTCTCCCATTGCACAAGTTACCTTATCATTTTGTTCATTGTTTGTTTCTTTTGCTAGGCAGAAGCCTTTTAGTTCTATGTCCTGCTTTACTTTCATTGCTTTTGCTTTTGGTGTCATAGCCAAGAAACCCATTGCCAAGACCGTTGTCAAGGAGCTCTTTTCCTATGTTTCCTTCAAAAGTTCTACAGTTTCAGGTCTTCCACTTAAGTCTTTAATCCACTTGAATTAATTTTTGTGTTTGGTATAAAATAAGGGTCCAGTTTCATTTTTTATTTTTTCTCCTGCCTGAATATCTAATTTTTCCAGCACAATTTATTGAAGAGACCACCCTTTCCTCATTCAGTCTTCTTGTCTCCCTTTAAAAATATAAGTTGAACACATATGTTGGGTTTATTTCTGGGCTATTGATTCTGTTCCATTGGTCTATGTGTCCGTTATTTTTTGTGCCATTAAATGCTATTTTCAATACTACAGTTTTTGTGTTATAGTTTAAAATACAGATTGCAATGCCTTCATCTCTATTATTCTCTCTCAGGATTAATTTAGTTATTTCAGGTCTTTTGTTGCTCCCTATGAATTTTAGGATTGTTTGTTCTATTTCTGTGAAAAATGCCATTGGAATTTTGGTAGGGATTGCACTGAATCTTTGGATGGCTTTGGGTAATATGACATTTTAATGATATTAATTCTTCTGATCCATGAACATGGATCTTTCCATTTATTTATATCTTCTTACTAATAAATTTCTTTCACTACAGCCTTAAGAGTTTTTAGGGTACAAATCTTTAATCTCTTGGATTCAATTTATTCCTAAGTATTTTATTGTTTTTGATACAACTATAAACAGGATTTTTTTTCTTTTTCAGATAGTTTGTTGTTAGTGTATAGAAATACAACTGCCTTTTTGTTTCATATCCTATAACTTTACTCAAAGTTTTATTGGTTCTAACAGGTGTTTTTTTTTTTTATTTTTTGTATTTTATATGTATAAGATCATATCATCTGCAGATATAGATAATTTTACTTCTTTCTTTCCAATTTGTATGTTTTAACTTATTTTTCTGGACTAATTGCTTTCACTGGAACTTTTAGTACTTTGTTGAATACTAGGTGTCTTATAGGCAGCATACAATTGGATCTTATATTTTATCCATTTAAAGGAGACATCCTTGTCTTATTCCTGATCTTAGAGGAAAAGCTTTTAATCTTTCAATTATGAGTATGACATTAGCTGTGGGCTTGTTTCATATTTGGTCTTTATTTTGTTGAGGTATGTTCCTTTTGTACACAACTTATTGAGAATTTTTATCATGAAAGGATGTTAAATTTTGTCAGATGCTCTTTATGCATCTATTGAGATGATCATACATTTTAATCTTTCATTCTGTCAATGTGGTGTATCACATTTATCAATTTGCAAATATCAAACCATCTTTGCATCTCAGGGATAAATTTTACTTGATCATGGTATATGGTCTTTTTTTTTTCCTTTAAATTTAATTAGTTTTAATTGAAGGATAACTGCTTTACAATATTGTGTTGGCTTCTGCCATATATCAACATGAATCAGCCATTGGTATACATATGGCCCCTCCTTTCTGAATCTCATCCACCTCCCATGCCATCACACCCTTTTAGGTTGTTACAGAGCACCAGTTTGAACTCCTTGAGTGATACAGCAAATTCCCACTGGCTATCTATTTTACATATGGTTGCTGTTGGATCTGTTTGATAGTATTTGTTGAGAATTTTTGCATCAATATTTATCAGGGATATTGGCTTTTATATCAGGGTAATACTAGATTCAAAAAATGAGTTTGAGAGTGTTCATCCTCTTCATTTTTTTTTTTTTTTTTGGATGAAATTGGTGAAAATCTGTTAGCATTCGCTTAATATATTTAGGTGCTTTGATGTGGATACATATATATTTACAATTATTTACTCTCTTGATGAATTGACCCCTTTTTCATTATATAATGACCTTATTTCCCCTTTATAATTTTTGACTTAAAATTTGTTTTTATGATAAATATAGATACCTCTACTCTCTTTTGGTTTCTATTTGAATAGAATATTGTTTTTGCATCCCTTCACTTTAAGTTTATATGTGTCTTTAAAGGTTAAGTGGGTGTCTTGTAGGCAGCATATAGTTGGATCTTATATTTTATCTACTTAGACACTCTGTGTCTTTTTATTGGAGAATTTAGTCCATTTACAGTTAAATGGATTATTTAATGTAATTATTTAAAGTACTTATTATCAAATGAGGACTTACCACTGAGATTTTACCAATTCTTTTCTGGCTGTTTTGTAGCCCCTTATTCTTTCTTCCTTTTTGAATTGATGATTCTCTGTAATAGTTTGTTTTGATTCCTAATCTTAATCTCTTATGTATCTGCTATAAATTTTTGCTTTGTAGTTACCAGGAGACTTACATAAAACATCTCAAAGATGTAAGTCATTTTAAGCAGATACCAACTTAACTTTGATCACATAAAAAAACCTGATCATTTTACTGCCCTTTCCACATTTTATGTTTTTGATATCACAATTTACACGTGCATCAACAAGTTATTGTAGCTATAGTTGTTTTTAATACTTTGCTTTCTAATGTTTATACTACAGGTAAGTGAGTAGTATACCACCATATTACTCTATTAAAATATTCTGCATTTGACTGTATACTCATTTTATCATTGTGTTTTAATATTTTCTTATGTTTTCATGTTACTAGTTAGCATTCTTTCATTTCAGCCTGAATATTTCTTGATAAATTTCTTCAGATTTTGTTTATCTGAGAAAGTCTTTATTTCTCCTTCATTTCTGAAAGATAGCTTTTCTGGGTAAAGTATTCTTTGTTGGACACTTTTTCCTCCCTTTCATCACTTTAAATAAATCACCCTACTTTTTCCTGGTTTGCAATGTTTCTGCTGAGAAATCAGCCTTATGGGTTTTTTTTTTTTTTGCATTGGAAAAGTTTTTTCTCTTGCTGCTTTTAAAATTCTCTTTTCATCTTTGATTTGACAGTTTTATTATAATGTGTCTTAGGATTTCTTTGAGTTGAATTTGTTTAGAAATCTATGAGTTTCATTAATTTGGATATCAAATCTTTCCCTAGATTTGTTTAGTTCTCAGCCATTATTTCTTTAAATAAACATTCCTCCCCTCTCTATTTACTTCTCTTTTCCCCTTTCTTCTCAGACTTAATAAATACGTAGATTATATCTTTTCATGGTATTCCACGGTTTAGAGAGGCTTTTTTTCACTCATTTTAATTCTTTTTTTCTTTGATCCCTTTTGATAAGATAATTTCAAATCATCTTCTACCTTACCATTTTTGTGTGTATGTGTGTGGTTAATCACATCTGATGTTGATTTTTCAATTTATACAGTTTATTCTTTAGCTCCAGAAATTCTGTTTTTTTTTTTTTTTGGTAATAATTTCTACCTCTCAGTTAAACGTCTAATTTTATTTGTGTATTGTTTACTTGATTTTGTTGAATTGTACTCCTGCATTTTCTCAGCTCACTGAGCTTTCATAAAACAACTATTGGGCAAATAGTAGATCTCCATTTCTTTGAGGTCAGTTACGGAAAGTTAACATGTACTTTTAGTGTGTCATGTTCCCTTGAATTTTCATGCTTCTTGAAGTCATGCATTGTTTTCTTTACATTGAAAAAAGAGTCACTTCCTTCAGTCTTTATTGACTGGTGTCAGGAGAGAAATATCTTCCATGAGCCCTGTTGGGGATTTTGAGGACCCCTTCAAACCTTTCTAATATGCCTACTCCGTTCTTCTTATTCCCTCTTGTGAAAGGATTCTTAGGGTTGTGTATGTTCTCTTGATCCTGCAGAGGCCAGCTCAGGAGCTGATGGGCTCCCTCCCATTTATTTCCCCTAGAGTGGTGCTCAGTGCTCAAATTTGTAGACTTTCTCGCAATCTTGGAGAATTTGGCTAGCTTTTTGTGCACACTCACAGGCTGCTTGCAAAGGCTTGCTCTTGTTCTCCTCAGGGACCTGCCTAAGGAGCCAACCATGAGGTGGGGGTGTGGCAGGTGGTAGGTGAGACACACTGAACATTGGGGGAGTTCAGGCTTCTTGATGGGGTCTGCTTTGCAATCACTCAGATCTACATCCCTCTGATGCCCTCTGAGAGGCGTAGCTGTCCTCCCAGTGGCTGGCCACCCCTTAGTCGTGCAGCACACAATATTCTAGGTGGGGCAAGAAAGAAGTGGGTATTTTTGGCAGTATCTTTTACAGCTGAGGAAGCCAGGTACTCACTCACATTCTCTTACTTTCTTTTGTGGGCAAAATCAAGAGCCTAACTGCTTTTTTTGAGGTCAGTTATTAGAAAGTTGGGCTTCCCTGGTAGCTCAGCTGGTAAAGAATCTGCCTACAATGTGGGAGACTTGGGTTTGATTCCTGGGTTGGGAAGATCCCCTGGAAGACATGGCAACCCACTCTAGGATTCTTGCCTGGAGAATCGCCGTGGACAGAGGAGCCTGGTGGGCTGCAGTCCATGTGGTGGCAAAGAGTTGGACATGACTGAGTGACTAAATACATTAGAAAGCTATCATGTTTCTTTGGTACTAAACTCTACCACCTTTGGTTAAGGGTGATGCAGATAAAGTGAAATTGTTTTTCTTACCCTCTTCAATATGTCCAGTATCATTGTTTTTCCAATTTTGTGCTAGAGTTTCTCTGCTGGACTACTATACTTGTCCAAAGACACTCTTGTCCATGGACAATTGTCAGAGTCAAGGTTCTTTGTTGGGGAGATGGTAGAAAATTCCTATTTTCCCATTTTGATGATGTTACACTCTAACAGTCACCTTTTCTTTTGTGGTAGAGCTATAGATTTCACATCAACCAGTTTAACAGACACAGTGATGGGTTCCTCGGGAATAAAGGTATCATGCTTCTTTTTTTTTTTTTAATTTATACTGAATTCTCAGAGTTTATTCATCTTACAAATGACAGTATTTACCCTTTGAACAGTAATTTACCCATAACCCTCCTCACACCTCTCACAGTCACTTTTCTGTTTTTAGGAGTTCAACTCTTTATTTTTTTCTTTTTTGTTCTTGAGTAACTAATAATTATCAAAGGTTATAACAATATTGAGAAGCATGGAACAAAATATTCTGCTATGAAAAAGAACACATTTGAGTTTTTCCACCTAATGAGATGGATGAACCTAGAGCCTATTATACAAAGTGAAGTCAGAAAGAGAAAAATAAATATTGTATATTAATGCATATACATATGGAGAAGGCAATGGCACCCGACTCCAGTCTCTTGCCTGGAAAATCCCGTGGACGGAGGAGCCTGGTGGGCTGCAGTCTGTGGGGTCGCTGAGAGTCGGACACGACTGAGCGACTTCACTTTCACTTTTCCCTTTCTTGCATTGGAGAAGGAAATGGCAACCCACTCCAGTGTTCTTGCCTGGAGAATACCAGAGACAGGGGAGCCTGGTGGGCTGCCGTCTATGGGGTCACACAGAGTTGGACATGACTGAAGCGACTTAGCAGCAGCAGCGTATGTATATATGGAATAAAAAAGATGGTACTGATGAACCTATTCGTAGGGCAGCAATGGAGACATAGACATAGAGAACGGACTTATGGACACAGTGGGGAAAGGAAAGATTGGGATGAAATGAGAGAATAACATGGAAACATGTACATTACCATATGTAAAACAGGTAGCAAGTGAGAATTTGCTGTGTAAAAGAGGGAGCTCAATCCAGTGTTCTGTGATAGGTATTGTGCTTCTAAGTATGATGTTATGGCCTGAATTGTGTTCTCCTCTTAAATTCATTTTTTGAAGCTTTAATCTCCAATGTAATTAGATTTTGAGATAGAATCTTTCAGGAGATAGTTAAGACTAAATGAGATCATCAGGATAAAGTTAAATTCAGTAGGGACTGGTGTCCTAATGTGAAGTGGAAGACACTAGAAGCATACATAGAGAAAAGGCCATGTCAGGACACTGAGAAGGTATCTATCTGAAAATTAAAGAGAGCCCTCAAGAGAAAACAACATTGCCAGCACCTTGATCTTGAATTTCTAGCCTCAAGAACTGTGAAAAAATAAATTTATGTTGTTTAAGCTACCTACTCTGTGGTATTTTGTTACGGCAGCACTTACAGACTAATAGAGACAACATTTGGCCTCTTTATGGAGGCTTCAAATAATATTTGATTTGTTCTCAGAAGTTTTAATAATTCATACCTTTTATAATGATAAATAATAATTTTTATTTAAAGAAACAGTTGTGTAAATTAAACTGTTTGGATTTAAGAGCAGTATATCTTTTCATACCATAGAAAAGACCTGGAGAAGAAGAGGTCTGAAAAATGGGCAGGCAAGGAGGAAAATTTGCTGTAGAGAATGTCCCGGTTTTTTCTTTCTGATGATAAGTGCAAGCCTGATATATTTTCTATTTTGCATATACAAATGAACAGCAGCAGAGCCACAGTCACAGTCTGAGGACCTCTGAAAGAAAATGTGTGGGGAATCATTTACCCAGAAAGAAAATCACACACTCCCGAAAAGGACATTAAAGAAATTGCAAATAGGCAAGCACATATTATTTATTGAACTCTAAGCTCTATGTCATGCAAGATGCTGAGCCATTTATAGAGTTACATACATTATTTCACAAGTTGGGTTTCACTTTACTGTACTCATTTGTTTGTATGTTGGTCTCCCTTCCTGAAATGTGAGCTCTTGTCCTCAGGATTTGTGTCCAACTTGTTCCTATATCTTTGGTGCCTGGTACACTGCATGACACATAGAAAGGGCTAAGAGTCTATTGACTGAATCCATGCATGGACAGGTGGATGGATAAATATCAGTTGGTATCAGTAAGGTTAGGTGCATGACATATGGGGCAGAGGGGCAAAACAGAGCAGGAGAAAGAAGGGTTAGGGAAATAGACATATAAGCTAGGTAGGAGATAGGCTAGGTGCAAGACAACAAACTGATCTTCAGTTCAGTTGCTCAGTCGTGTCCGACTCTGCAACCCCATGGATCACAGCATGCCAGGCCTCCCTGTCCATCACCAACTCCCGGAGTTTACCCAAACTCATGTCCATTGAGTTGGTGATGCCATCCAACCATCTCATCCTTTGTCGTCCCCTTCTCCTCCTGCCCTCAATCTTTCCCAGCATCAGAGTCTTTTCTAGTGAGTCAGCTCTGTGCATCAGGTGGCCAAAGTATTGGAGTTTCAGTTTCAACAGAAATTCTAGTTAATAAATTCAAGGACAGATCAGAAATGTGTGGGTTGGAGCTATAGTTCAAGCAAGTGGTGAGGAGTTCTCCAGAGTTAAAGGATCTGTGAACTGTCCTTCAGATGTTCTAGGCAAGTACTCATGAGTCTGTTGGGCTAGACATTTCTGGTCTACAAAGTTGCTGATTTAGTAAAAAAAAAAAAAAAAAGAAAAGAAAAAGAAAAAAGAAAAATGTATCTAAAATGTT
Organism: Dama dama; assembly: GCF_033118175.1. Classification (NCBI taxonomy): domain Eukaryota; kingdom Metazoa; phylum Chordata; class Mammalia; order Artiodactyla; family Cervidae; genus Dama; species Dama dama. The sequence goes on from NC_083700.1 coordinate 82,340,024, forward strand.
TGGTTACCTAAGATTGAAGAGTAATCAGAATTTTCTGGCTAATGTCAGCACTTTTTTTTTTTTTTTTTAAATCAACAGATGCACAGATTTAGCTAATCATCCTCCTCAGTCTGGTTGACTCTCATCATCAGCCTTTGTAGATGCCCTTTTCCCTTCTGTTACATTTTTGTACTCTCTCCCTTCATTCTCTTTCCATACCTCTTCTGTTTCCTACCTCTTCACAGTTGTCACACAAATGGTATATTTGATATATGCCTTTCTGAATCACCTGCTACACAGGAGGCAATATCACATACTGTTTATGAATGGAGGCATTGGAACCTCAGTTTCATCCCTCACTCTACCAGTGTGACCTTAGCAAGCTGTTTAGCAGCTCCATTCTTTAGTTTCCTAATTTATGTCTCATTACTGGATGATTAAATTCATTGATATATAATACAGCATAAAATTAGTGCCTGACATAAAGTAAGTGCTTGTAAACCCTTGAAAACATACATACAGTTTGTGTTTTAAATGGATATGTTTATAAACTAGTAAGTTATATTTCATTTACTTTCATTGCTGTTAAGGTCTTTGAGTACTGGCAGTTCATGGTGGCATGAATCTACTACCATAGTACCACACACAAAAGTCTCATTGCCCTAGAAATCCTGGTGCTTCCCCTAATCAACCCTTCTCTACAATTCCCTGATCTGTTCTCTATCTCTATCATTTTGCCTTTTCTGAAACGTCACATAAACAAAATCATAGAGTATGTAGTCTTTTGAACTGGCTCCTTTCATATAACAGTATGCATGTAAGATTCATTAGTGTTGTTGCATGAATTAATAGCTTAATTCTTTTCTATCACTGACTTGTGTTCCATTTTGTGGATTAGCACCGTTAGGTTACCATTCATCTATTGAAGGACATCTTGGTTGCTTCCAAGTTTGGGCAATTATAAATAAAGTTGCTAAAAACATTTCCATGCTGCGTTTTGTGCTGACATTGTTCCCAGTTTTATCAGGCGCGAGATGGGTAGCTGGTAAGAAGTTGCTGGGTAGTACAGGGAGCCTAGTCTGGTGCTCTGTGATGACCTGGAGGGATAAGATGGGGGAGGGGAGGGAAGGGATGTATGTATAATTATGGCTGGAGGCTAGGGAGGGAGGGAATGTATGTATAATTATGACTTATTTGCATTGTTGTGTGTCAGGAATCAACATTGTAAAAATTTTTTTAAATTTATTTAAAAAGAGAAAGCAAAATTGAAATTGGCTAGTATTTTTATTTTCTCATCTTGATATGTGAATTTGGTAACAAGTATGTATTAGTTTCATAAACTGAAGAGAGTTGTTTTACCGTCTTAGTTTTCTACTTATATAAATACTTGTTTAAGATTGGAATATTTATTTCTTAAAAATTTCACTTAATTCATCTGAAAATCTGTCTATACTGTGGCTATTTAGGTAAGCAGAAGTTTTTGGTTACCATTTCATTTTTTAAAATATTCATTGATTCATTAAAATTTATAATTTTAGGTACCAGTTTTAGCATTTTATATTTTTCTGGAAACACATACATTTTATATAGGTTCTCAGAAGTATTATGGAGAAGGTACTGGCAACCCACTCCAGTACTCTTGCCTGGAAAATCCCATGGACGGAGGAGCCTGGTAGGCTGCAGTCCATACAGTCGCGAAGAGTCGGACACGACTGAGCGACTTCACTTTCACTTTTCACTTTCATGCATTGGAGAAGGAAATGGCAGCCCACTCCAGTATTCTTGCCTGGAGAATGCCAGGGATGGGGGAGCCTGGTGGGCTGCTGTCTATGGGGTCGCACAGAGTCGGACACTACTGAAGCGACTTAGCAGCAGCCGCAGAAGTATTATTGTTTTATAAAACATCTGTTATATCTCTATTTCTCTTTTTTTACTTCTGTGTGTGTGCGTGTGTGCGCGCATGTACCTATATGTGTATTTTCTTCTATGTCAGTTTGTCCTTGCTAGAGATTTATTTACATTATTAATATTTTTTAAAAAATACACTGCTATTTATCTGTTTTTTCTTTTTCATCTATTTCTGTTCTTTATTATTATTTTTGTTTCTTTGCACTTATCTTAATATTCTTTTTCTAACTTTTCTTTTTTTTAATTCTGCAACAAAAATCCAGATAACATAGCATTTATCCTCTTAACTTATTTTTAAACTTACATATAGTACTGTTATCTATATGCATATATGATATGCATTTGCATATTCTTGTGCAGCAGATTTCTATAACTTTATCATCTTGCGTGAGTAAAATTCTATACTCATTGAGCAGCAACTCCCCAATTCCCTCTCTCTCTAGCCCCTGGCAACGCCCACTGTATTTACTGCTTCTATGAGTGACTGGTTTAGACATCTCATGTAAGAATCTTATAGTACTTGTCTTTTGTGATTGATTTTTTTCACTTAGTATAAGGTCTACAGTCTTGTAGTGTATGACAGAACTTCCTTCTCTGTTAACGCTGAATAACATTTCATTGTGTGTTTATATTATATTTTTCTTATTCATTCACCCTTGATGGATATTTACATTGTTTCTACCCTTGGCTATTGTAAGCAGTGCTACAATGGGCATGGAAGTGCAAATATCTCTTCAAGACAGTGTTTTCAATTCTTTTGAGTAAATACCCAGAAGTGAGATTGCTGTATCATACTGTAATTCTATTTTAATTTTTTATAGAAACTCTATACTATTTTCCACACTGACTGAAACATTTTATATTCCCATGAACAGCACACAAGGGTTTCAATTTCTACAATCCTTGTCAAAGTTTGTTACATTTTTCCTCTCTCTTTTCTTTCTTCTCTTTCCTTTTAATGATGGCCACCCTAAGAATGGTAAAGTAATATTTTATTGTGGTTTTTATTTGCATCTTCCTGATGATAAGTTATGCTGAATATCTTGTTATATATCCATTGGCCATTTGTATGTCTTCTTTGGAGAAATGTCTATTCAAGTTCTTTGCCTATTTTTTAATTGATTTTTTCCCCTCTATCCAGTTGTAAATTTTTTTAAAGCTTACTGTCAAATGATTCTTTTATTTGTTTTCAGTCTTCTTTATTTTTTAATAGATGTATCCAGAACTAAAATTTTCCTTTTAAATACTGCTATAATTGTGTCTCACAAAATTTATCATATAGTTCTTTTATTATTTTTCAACTCTAAATCTTAATAGTTTTCTTCTGCTGTAATTTTAACCCATGTATTATTTAGTAGTATTATTTAATTATTAGGTATATGAAATTTCAAAGTTTTCCTTTTATTTATCTGTGACATTACAGTATGGCAATTAGAAGACCTAATTTTTTAAATTTCTAGTCTCTGCTTCCTACTGGGTATTCAGTATTTGTCTGAATTCTGTGAACATTTCAAGCATGTTGAAAAACAAAAAATATGGTCTTTATTCAATCAGTGTAAAGCTATTTATATTTGTTTATATTGGTCATGTGCTTTATTTTTTTCCCCAGAGTGTATTAAAAAATACTATTTTTACTGAAGTTTAGTTGATTTACAATGTTGTGTTAGTTCCTGGTGCACAGAGAAGTGTTTCTTTTTTTTATTTTTATTTTTTTTTAATTAAAAAAAAATTTTTTTTTTATTAGTTGTAGGCCAATCACTTCACAACATTTCAGTGGGTTTTGTCATACATTGATATGAATCAGCCATGGATTTACACGTATTCCCCATCCCGATCCCCCCTCCCACCTCCCTCTCCACCCGATTCCTCTGGGTCTTCCCAGTGCACCAGGCCGGAGCACTTGTCTCATGCATCCAACCTGGGCTGGTGATCTGTTTCACCATAGATAGTATACATGCTGTTCTTGTGAAATATCCCACCCTCACATTCTCCCATAGAGTTCAAAAGTCTGTTCTGTATTTCTGTGCCTCTTTTTCTGTTTTGCATATAGGGTTATCGGTACCATCTTTCTAAATTCCATATATATGTGTTAGTATGCTGTAATGTTCTTTATCTTTCTGGCTTACTTCACTCAGTATAAGGGGCTCCAGCTTCATCCATCTCATTAGGACTGGTTCAAATGAATTCTTTTTAATGGCTGAGTAATATTCCATGGTGTATATGTACCACAGCTTCCTTATCCATTCATCTGCTGATGGGCATCTAGGTTGCTTCCATGTCCTGGCTATTATAAACAGTGCTGCGATGAACATTGGGGTGCACGTGTCTCTTTCAGATCTGGTTTCCTCAGTGTGTATGCCCAGAAGTGGTATTGCTGGGTCATATGGCAGTTCTATTTCCAGTTTTTTAAGAAATAGCCAAAGTAATCTTGAGAAAGAAGAATGGAACTGGAGAAATCAATCTGCCTGACTTCAGACTCTACTACAAAGCCACAGTCATCAAGACAGTATGGTACTGGCACAAAGACAGAAATATAGATCAATGGAACAGAATAGAAAGCCCAGAGATAAATCCATGCACCTATGGACACCTTATCTTTGACAAAGGAGGCAAGGATATACAATGGAAAAAAGACAACCTCTTTAACAAGTCGTGCTGGGAAAACTGGTCAACCACTTGTAAAAGAATGAAACTAGAACACTTTCTAACACCATACACAAAAATAAACTCAAAATGGATTAAAGATCTAAAGATAAGACCAGAAACTATAAAACTCCTAGAGGAGAACATAGGCAAAACACTCTCCGACATAAACCACAGCAAGATCCTCTATGACCCACCTCCCAGAATATTGGAAATAAAAGCAAAACTAAACAAATGGGACCTAATGAAACTTAAAAGCTTTTGCACTACAAAGGAAACTATAAGTAAGGTGAAAAGACAGCCCTCAGATTGGGAGAAAATAATAGCAAATGAAGAAACAGACAAAGGATTAATCTCAAAAATATACAAGCAACTCCTGAAGCTCAATTCCAGAAAAATAAATGACCCAATCAAAAAATGGGCCAAAGAACTAAACAGACATTTCTCCAAAGAAGACATACAGATGGCTAACAAACACATGAAAACATGCTCAACATCACTCATTATTAGAGAAATGCAAATCAAAACCACAATGAGGTACCATTACACGCCAGTCAGGATGGCTGCTATCCAAAAGTCTACAAGCAATAAATGCTGGAGAGGGTGTAGAGAAAAGGGAACCCTCTTACACTGTTGGTGGGAATGCAAACTAGTACAACCGCTATGGAAAACAGTGTGGAGATTTCTTAGAGAAGTGTTTCTTTTCCATTATGGTTTATTATATGATACTGAATATAGTTCCCTGTGCTACACAGTATAATTTTGTTATCTATTTTATGCATAGTAGTTCACATATGCTAATCCCAATCAATCTCCTAATTTATGTCTCCCCCACCCTCTTTCTCTTTGGTTACCATAAAAGTTTTTTTCTATGTCTGTGAGCCTGTTTCTGTTTTCGTAAATAAGTTCATCTGTATTATATATTAGATTCCACATATAAGTGATATCGTGTTGTATTTGTTTTTCTCTCTCTGACTTGCTTCACTTAGTATGATAATCTCTCAGCCCATCTATGTTGCTGCAGATGGCGTTATTTCATTCTTTTTATGACTGAGTAGTAGTCCATTGTACACTTGCACCACATCTTGCTTATCCATTCAATTGTACGTGGACATTTAGGTTGCTTCCATGTCTTGACTACTGAGAAGAATGCTGCTGTGAATGTTGGGGTGCATGAATCTTTTGGAATTAAGAGTTTTCTCTGGATATAGGCCCTGGTGCGGGATTTTTGGGTCATATGGAAAGTCTATTTTTATTTTTTTAACTAAAAAAACTATTTTCCTTCATACTGTTTTCCATAGTGGCTATACCAATTTACATTTCCACCAAAATGTAGAATGGTTCGTTTTTCTCCACATCCTCTCCAGAATTTGTTATTTGTAGACTTTTTAATGATGACCATTCTGACCCATGTCAGGAGGTACCTCATTGTAATTTTGATTTGCATTTCTCTAATAATTAGTGATTTTAAGCATCTTTTCATGTGCCTATTGGCCATCTGTATATCTTCTTTTGAAGAAATCTCTATTTAGTTTTCCTGCCCATTTTTTGATTGGATTCCTTGTTTTTTGTTATTGAGTTGTATGAGCTGTTTGTATATTTTGGTAGGGTATCTTCTAAACCCTGCTGTTTCTGAAAATTGTCATTCTCTGCTGTGAAAGGGAGGTGAAAACATAGTAAGGAGATGTTGAATCTGATAAAATAAAACAGACAGAGGAAATACTTAGAATGATCACAATGCCAGTAGTAGTGCCAGGTATATCAGAACAGACCTGTGGTTTGCCTTTGGCTATGGCTATTTCCCAGCCCAATTTTTCACCCAGGCTCTCATGGGAGTCTGTGAACCTTGTTTTATCTGTTTATCATCTAATCTATCATCATCTATCTAATTTGTTTGTTTAGGAAAAGAAGAGTAATTATCTTTTGAAAGCACCCATAAATTCTGGCTAGAACACTATGTGCTTTAACCTTTTAAAATATAGTAAATTTATAAATTAGTGAGACTATACACTCCATGGGCTTGTCAAATCAAATTAATTTTTATATGCTGTAAAGGATTAAAACATAATTTTTTATGCTGTAAAAGAAGAAAACAATTGAATTTGTGAATCTAGTGCTGGCAAATGATGATTTTGAGTAAGATATGAAGAACTGATTATAAATGAGATTTCAGGAACAAATGTTATTTCAAAAGCAGGTGTCATTTACCACCTCCTTTCCCTAGTCAGTACAATTACTTGGTTTCCAGTAGAGCTTCTGCTCCCCAAGTGAAAAGTGAAATTTAAGACATTTTAAAGAGTTTAGCTGTTTATTTTATTTATTTACCTCTTGGTTGTCTTTCCTAATCATGGAGAAACCTCTTTCTGATTAACGAACAATTTCTGGCTCTGTTTCAGTATCTGGCTGCAGTGCATTTGCTATTTGATATCTGAGAGATGTACAACATGTTCACAGTGAATTCTCCAACTGAAAACAGTAGAGTTCAAATAAAGTCAATTAATTCACAGAGTGAATGGATTGAAGCCCAGAATCGCGTGTCTTGTGGAGGCCTTTTTGATTCACTTGCCAAAAGATATCTGTTTATAAATGCAAAAACGTAGCTCTTTGGTACTATGGCAGTTACAGCCTGATGTGATTCCCCCCTCCCCCACCCTGCATGTGTGGTGGATGATCTCAGACAATTAAGTTGTATTTCACCTACATTTCAAACATTTGTTACATCCTCTCTCTCCCAATAATTCAGTTGTGTCTTCCTGCTTTAAGATCTAGATCTGTGCCTCATTTTCTGTCAGTCTCTCCCACACTTCCAGTTTCCACCTTTCTTCCCGTTCTGTTTTCTTCCTCTCCCCTTGCATTTTCTTCCAATTCTCTTACTCTCCATGTTTTCCTTCTCTATCTTACCTTCTTCTTTCTGAGACAGGCTGGGACCTGGGACCCTCTGCTGCAGCTCTGTCACCTGGACAAACATCTCCTTGAGCAACAAAATACAAAGAAACTATAATGAACTATAAATAACTCTGTGCATGTGCAGTTGGGGTAAATTATGAACAAGATACAAAAAGACCAAAAACCCCACTGTCACTTCTAAAGAGCCAGGAGCAAAAGAAGGGTTTTGGGAACAAAAGCAGGGTATGGAACATGCGCCCCTGCACACACAACCACCAAACAGGTGGGTAAACCACCAAAGCCACCCCTCTGGCCAACTCCTGGACCCACCCCTACCCTCATCCCATGTAAGGAACCAGCTTGCCTCCCCTGAGGATCCAAAAAGCTAGCAGGGAAAACTGTTACTTGTTTTCACTCCCTCCTGCTATAGCAGGAGCCCCAATAAAGCCTTGCCTTAATTTCTTGTTTGGCCTCTTATCAATATCTATTGATAAAGGAGGCCAAGAGACCTGGCAGGTAACATTTCCTTTCCTCTTTCTTTCCCTTCCTTCTTCCAGCCGCATCAGCCTGGGTCCCTGAGATGGCTTCTTTGCAGGCTCATGAACCCAGTCTCTCCCAGCAATTAGAAGCCTCATTTTCCTCACATTTCTGATTCCATTATTCTCTCACACAGTGTGTTTGGGGACTGGCTCTTAACATTGAGGCTCTCACTCTCACCTAACTTGCCTATAGATCTTGACCCTGTACCTATAGCTGCTTTGTTGCTGTTTGATTATTTTACACTGGATTTCTCTTTTTTACTCTAGTTCTATGCTGTATGTGAGCTCTGGCTTAACTCTTAGCTTGGCTAGTGATCAAACATCTCTTTTTAGGTCTCATGTTTTAAATTGGATGCAGTCCCTGATACAAAAAAATAACAAATCGTATCATATTCTGAAAGGTCTGGTAAGCAGAATTCTGAACAAGACTTTACTTTGACTTCAAGGATAACAACCTAACTGGAGATTCCCATAGCTGTGTCCTTCCCATGATATTGCATGAGATTGGATGCCTTCTTTTCTATCAGGTCTAGCCTCCTCCTGGCCTTGTTACATCCTGTCAGACACTCTATACTGAACTGTGGGTTACTCTATGTAGAAACTACTGAACAAGATGTTTCTGTTCATTCCTGCATTAACAAAACCCTTTTCCACTCATTTAACAAATCATGTTGTCCATATTTCTCCCAGCCTGTTTTTATCTTGAATGTTGAGTGCTTCTTCTTCCTTCAGTGGGGGGATTAGAATTTTCCAGAGAATAATTGACCCTCCTTTCTTGAAATATGATTTTCTTTTGGCTTTTTGACCAAACTTTATTTTTTTTCAACCTCAATATTCTTTTCTTTTTAGTATTGCTTACACACATCTTTGACTGTGTGGATCACAACAAGCTGTGGAAAATTCTTGAAGAGGTGGGAATACCAAACCACCTGACCTACCTCCTGAGAAATCTGTATGCAGGTCAGGAATTAACAGTTAGAACTCTGGACATGGAACAACAGACTGGTTCCAAATCAGGAAAGAAGTATGTCAAGGTTGTATAATGTCACCCTGCTTATTTAACTTATATGAAGAGTACATCATGAGAAATGCTGGACTGGATGAACCACAAGCTGGAATCAAGACTGCCGGGAGAAATATCAATAACCTCAGATATGCAGATGACACCATTCTTATGGCAGAAAGTGAAGAAGAACTAAAGAGCCTCTTGATGAAAGTGAAAAATGAGAGTGAAGAAGTTGGCTTAAAGCTCAACATTCAGAAAACTAAGATCATGACATCTGGTCCCATTACTTCATGGCAAATAGATGGGGAAACAGTGGAAATAGTGACAGACTTTATTTTTCTGAGCTCCAAAATCACTGCAGATGGTGACTGCAGCCATGAAATTAAAAGCCGCTTACTCCTTGGAAGGAAAGTTATGACCAACCGAGATAGCATATTAAAAAGCAGAGACATTACTTTGTCAACAAAGGTCCATGTAGTCAGTTCAGTTCAGTTCAGTTCAGTCACTCAGTCATGTCCAACTCTTTGCGACCCCATGAATCACAGCATGCCAGGACTTCCTGTCCATCACCAACTCCCAGAGTTTACTGAAACTCATGTCCATTGAGTCGGTGATGCCATCCAGCCATCTCATCCTCTGTCGTCCCCTTCTCCTCCTGCCCCCAATCCCTCCCAGCATCATGGTCTTTTCCAATGAGTCAACTCTTCACATGAGGTGGCCAAGTACTGGAGTTTCAGCTTCAGCATCAGTCCTTCCAATGAACACCCAGGACTGATCTCCTTCAGGACGGACTGGTTGGACCGCCTTGCAGTCCAAGGGACTCTCAAGAGTCTTCTCCAACACCACAGTTCAAAAGCATCAATTCTTCAGCACTCAGCTTTCTTTATAGTCCAACTCTCACATCCATACATGACCACTGGAAAAACCATAGCCTTGACCAGATGGACTTTTGTTGGGCAAAGCAATGTCTCTGCTTTTTAATATGCTATCTAGGTTGGTCATAACTTTCCTTCCAAGCAGTAAGCGTCTTTTAATTTCATGGCTGCAATCACCATCCACAGTGATTTTGGAGCCCAAAAAATGAAGTCTGACACCGTTTCCACTGTTTCCCCATCTATTTGCCATGAAGTGATGGGACCGGATGCCATGACCTTATTTTTCTGAATGTTGAGCTTTAAGCCAACTTTTTCACTCTCTTCTTTCACTTTCATCAAGAGGCTTTTCAGTTCCTTTTCACTTTCTGCCATAAGAGTGGTGTCATCTGCATATCTGAGGTTATTGATATTTCTCCTGACAATCTTGATTCCAGCTTGTGCTTCTTCCAGCCCAGCATTTCTCATGATGTCAAGGCTATGAATTTTCTAGTAGTCATGTATGGATGTGAATGTTGGACTATAAAGAAAGCTGAGTGCCAAAGAATTGATGCTTTTGATCTGTGGTGTTGGAAAAGACTCTTGAGAGTCCCTTGGACTGCAAGGAGGTCCAACCAGTCTATTATAAAGGAAAACAGTCCTGAATATTCATTGGAAGGACTGATGCTGAAGTTGAAACTCCAATACTTTGGCCAACTGATGCAAAGAACTGATTCATTTGGAAAGACCCTGATGCTGGGAAAGATTGAAGGCAGGAGGAAAAGGGGCCAAAAGAGGATGAGACAGTTGGATGGCATCACCAACTCAATGGACATGAGTTTGAGTAAACTCTGGAAGAATTTGGTGATGGATAGGGAGGCCTGGTATGCTGTAGTCATGGGGTCGCAAAGAGTTGGACATGACTGAGTGACTGAACCGAACTCACATACATCTCATCCTTACTGGAACTGGTAAACCTATTGATCTCCGTGAGAACTTGGAGCCCTATTCTCTCTCACACTCTTTCTTGTACTGATTTTATCCATTCCTACCATTTTATATCCCATCTTAATGGTAGTTTTGCCTAGTGATTTTCTCAGAACGTCTAGCTTTGTTCATTCTATATGCTTAATGTTAATGGATATGTTCCTAAGTTAGTAAAAGTTGTATTTTTCAAGTGTGGTTGACAGCTTTCAATGATACAGTGTTTTCAAAATTTCCCTGTAAAAACAAAACACTAAATAATAATGGCAAACATTTATTAAGAAAAACAGATATTCAGGAACCCCTGTGAACATTTTATGTGCCTCCTTTAGTCGAATCATTACAGTTTCCTGTAAACAGAAATTGCTATTTTCTCCATTTTATAGACGAGGTAACTGATGCTAAAGAGAATGTGATAGTCTCAGTACTGATATGTCTGATTTAGGCAAAAGGAATTTACTAAAAGAATGGATGGGATGATTGGAAAGTCAGGTTCAGAGGGTACTCCCAACAGCACAACCTAAAATCAACTACAAAACCGGTTCATGAAGGAAAATATTGCTGCTACTGGCTTAGAGCTAGTAATCAGTGGACACTGGAGACAACGTTAGACCTGGAATGTTATTTTTCAATGATAACCTTTAAAGGTGAAGCTTCTCTATGACTCTGAATCTTTGGGTTATGAGCTTCTAATTCAAAGCCCATGGAGAATGCTGCTGATGTGCCAATTCAAATGCTCAAATATTGTCTCATGAGGAGACTAAAAAAGCAAGCATCCAACTTCTTTAGCATCTATGCTGAGAATTAGGCTATGCTCTAAGAAAATACTTGTAAGGTAGAAAAGATCCCAAATATGTGAAAGGAGTTAAGATAATAGGTATCTAAAAAGAATGGCAAAAGTCCATTACAAGAATTTGCCCAAACTCACAATGCTGAGGTGTTGAAGGAGGGTTTGCTAAGGTCCAGGAATGAACTATGCTACTATGCTGCCTCCCAGGCTAGAAGTGGGAGCTAGTGAAAAAAACTGTTTAAGCGAAGCATAGAATTCTAAAATACAAGTGCTGGGGAACTGGTCCAGTGTTTGGGAATCTACCTGCCAAGGCAGGGGACATGAATTCTACCCCTGGTTGGGGAACTAAGATCCCACATGCTGCGGGGCAACTAAGCCCATTCAAAACTACTGAGCCTGGGTTCCACAAGAGAAGCCACCACCAGCATACCACAATACTGAGCAGCCCGTGTTCACTGCAACTGAGAAAGCTCGTGTGCGGCAACAACGACCAGCACAGTCAAATAATAAAATAAAATACAAGTGATGAAAGGCTCCTTAGAGGTGACCTAGACTAGAATTCCTTGTAGACTTCCCTTTTCACCCCCTTCAGACACATTGTCTTCATTAACCCAAATTTGGGTAGTTCTGTTCCTATAGAATGATATGGTGCTATCTGACTGTCACCCTTGCTTCCTAATCTTGGTATCTGGGTTTCTGGTTTGGCATCTCTCTCTTAGATTTCTGAGTTTTGGCTCATGTTGCCTTTGGGTCCTTTTGCTGTTTCCTGCTAGATAACATTCTTTTTTTCAAAGTAAATGTGTTTTGTAAATAAACATAGAGTGAACTCCTCTTACATCTCAGGATCTTTCACGTATATTATCTCATTTCTACTTCTTAGTCCTTATGACGCATTTGTAAGGAAAGTGCAATTATTGCCTTGTTGTAGATAAAGACACTGAGGTTTAAAGAAATTAATTCATCCAAATTACCACATCCTAAAGACGGAAGATTTGGGGTTTAAACCTGGCATGGTCGGATATCTGAGGGTGTTGCTAGTCCAACATGTTATCTCACTGTGTCTCCTAGTTACTCTATTCTCTGAACACTATTGATAGATCTGGGAATTACTTCATGCTCAGAGGGCTCCCCTCAACTCCATTTCCTTTGCCAATTATCTGACATATTGCTTTTTTTAACCTTTTGTGTTCTTACACATTCTTATATCTGAATGGTGAACATCTCATTTGTTAATCTTCCTTTTGGATAGCAACTGAAGAAATGGGGTTTTTCCAGAAGCTGATTTCGAAATAGAAAGTTAACTTTCAGGTGTGTTAATAAAAGTTGCAATTCACCCACATTTGTATCATTATTAATTAGTAAGTTAATCAGAAAAATATATGTCAAACAACTACCATATTATAAAGATAGAGATTTCGTGTTTCACTTTAGGTATTTTTTAGTATCCACTCTTTTTTTTTCTATTTTTTAAAATTTAGATATAATTACAATATAATATTTTATTATTCTCAGGTATAACATAATGATTCAACATTTGTATATATTGTGAAATGGTCACCACCCTAAGTCTATTATCCATCACCACGCATCATTTCAAATATTTTTATTGTTATGAAAAATTTTAAGATTTGCTCTCTTAGCAACTTTCAAAAATATAATATAGTATTACTAACTACATGCTTGTACATTAAATCTCCAAGACTTATTTTTACAACTGGAAGCTGGAAGCTTGTGATTTTGGACTACCTTCACTCATATTGTTCATCCTTCAACCTCTATCTCTGGTAATCATCAGTCTATTCTATCTATGAGTTCTTTAATTTTTTTTTAATTTTTAGATTCCATTATGAGGTCATATGGTGTTTATCTTTCTTTGATTTATTTCACTTAGCATAATGCCTTCAAGGACCATCCATGTTGTTGCAAATGGCAAGAGTTTCTTCTTTTATATGGCTGAATCATATATATATATATACATATATATATATATATCATATTTCCTTTATCAATTCATTTATCATTGGATATTTAAGTTGTTTGCATGTGTTGGCTACTGTGAATAATGCTGCAGTGAATGTGGGAGTGTAAACATCTTTTTAACCCACTCCAGTATTCCTGCCTGGAGAGTCCTGTGGACAGAGGAGCCTGGTGGGCTGTTGTCCATGGGGTCACACAGAGTCAGACACAACTGAAGTGACTTAGCAGCAGCAGTAACAGCAAACATCTTTTTGAGCTACTGTTTTTGTTTCCTTTGGATAAATACCTAGAAGAGAAATTGCTGGATCATATAGTGGCCCTATTTTTAATTTTTGAGGTATGTTCATACTATTTTCCATAGTGGCTGCGTCAGCTCACATTTCTACCAATAGTACACAAGGGTTCCTTTTTCTCCATATCCTCACAACTCTTGTAATTTCCTATCTTTTTGATAATAGCCATTCTAACAGGTGTGAGGTGATATCTTACTGTAGTTTTGATTTGCATCTCCCTAATTATTAGTGATTTTGAGCACCTATTAATCTTCTTTGGAAAAAATTTTAATCTCCTTTTGTTATCTCCACTTTATATAACAAAAAGCCTGAAGTTCAGAGAAATAATGTGTTTGCCTAAGGTCACACAGCTAGAAAGTAATAGTGTTTGTATTTTATCAAAAAGATTTTTGGTAGTATACTGATTAAAATCCAAAGGGTGGAGAAATAAGAATATGTGCTGGGCTCAATACTACTGAGAAGTCCATACCCAGAAACACAATGCTTATCTAAATGTGAGGTTTAGAAGAAAATGACCCACATCCTAAACCATTAGACTTAAAAGCAGTGAGTAACAAGTAATGTGCAATAGATATACCCTCTCTGAGGTGCAGTGTGAAGAGAAAATCAAATCTAAGGGTGGAGTAAACACTGAAAAATAATCTCTCTGGAAGACCAATCCCCATTGTCAACCAAACAGGATAATCAAAAGGAAACAATCTTACAGCCTAAAAGAATTCACCTTGGCATGCCGTATTCAAATGTTTAAAACAAAGAATAATGAGAAAATCATGCAGTTAGCCAGAGAAAAATAATCACATTAAATATGGAAGAAAAAAATAAGAATTATAGCAGACTTCAGAAACCATGCACACTGGAAGATAATGGTGTGACATCTTTAAGTGCTGAGAGAAAACCCAAAGAATACTTCTACTACCAGTCATGAGAATAGGTTTACTTTTCCACTGAAAATGATCAGAGAACTGGACAATATACATAAAATAATTTTTCACACATTGAACAACAAACACTACAGAGCAGTAACCTCTTAGAAAAGGGGAAAAAATGTGAGTTCTGTAACTGTCCTGATTCTTTATCTGGAGGAACTTCGTGGGCTGCAGTGTGGGGAGGGTGATTCTACACAGAACATAACATTCTCACTGAGTTCAAGATACAGGGCTAAGAGTTTGGAAAGACAGAAGTGTGGAATGAAAGAGCAGATTAGAAAATGCAGAACAAAATTCCTATGGACTTGAAATATCCAAATATAATTGTAAAGAGGATAAGTTTTTAAAAAATGAACAAATATAGACTAGAGTATAGACTTCTTCCCAAGATGGAGTAAGAGAAACTAGATTTACTCTCCCATCTGAAACAACCAAGAAGCAAACACCACCTCACCCTGCAAAAAAGAAAAAAAAATCCCAATGAATTTTAAGAAAGATGGGGAAAAATTAAGTGGGGCCTATAATCTTCCCTTGTGTTGTTGGAAGACGGTGTTTGCTATGACCAGTGCATTCTCTTGGAAGAACTCTATTAGCCTTTGCCCTGCTTCATTCTGTACTCCAAGGCCAAATTTGCCTGTTACTCCAGGTGTTTCTTGACTTCCTACTTTTGCATTCTAGTCCCCTATAATGAAAAGGACATCTTTTTTGGCTGTTATTTCTAGAAGGTCTTGTAGGTCTTCATAGAACCATTCAACTTCAGCTTCTTCAGCGTTACTGGTCAGGGCATAGACTTGGATCACATGGACCACAGCCTTGTCTAACTCAATAAATATTATAAACTCACAAAATCAGGAAGATTTATTAACCTCAAATGCAAAAAGAAAATGAAAAAACCACACCAAGGAATATCTAATTATGTTGTTCAATACCAGTCATAGAGAGAAAAATTTTAAAGCAACCAAATTAAAAAAAAAGAGAGAGAGAAAAAAAAAAGATTTTAAAATGACAGTATATCTCCCATCAGAAATCCAGTGAGAAGACAATGGAACACAATCTTAAAGTTTTGAAAGATATAAATTCTACTGAAAATGACCTAGCAATGCCACTCAATATCAACCAAAATATAAGCAGGTTTTAAAAAATCTAGCAATTGGTAATATAAATCTAACATTTATATGAATATGTAAAGGGGCCTAAGTTAGCCAAAACAATTTTGAAAATGAACAAAATTGGAATACTTACACTCCTATTTTCAAAGCTTGCTAGAAAGCTATTGCAATCTAGACAGTGTGTATTGGTTGGTATAAGGAGGACAAATAATCAGTGAAACAGAATAGCGTCCAGAAATAGACCTACCTTAATATGTCAATTAATTTTTGACAAATACCCTAAAGCAATCTGCTGGGGAAATGGTGGTCATTTTTGCAGGTTGTGTTGGAGGAACTAGAAATCTGGATAGAAAAAAAATTGGTTTTTAACTCATACTATACCCAAAAATTGGACCAAAAAGCCTGGCAGGCTATAGTCCATAGGGTGGCAAAGAGTCACACATGACTGAAATGACTTGACACACATGGACATACACAAAAATTAACTCAAAGACCTAAATGTAGAAGTAAAAGTAGAGAAAAAGTTTTGCAAACTCAAGGTAGGAAAAGATTTCTTAACTAATACCTCCCACGTTTAAAACAATAAGAAGAAAAAAAAGGATGTGAGGTTTAATCAAAATTAAAAATCACTGCTCTTTGAAGAAAATGTCAAGAAAATGAAAAAGCAAGCCACAAATTGGGAAAAAAATATATATATATATAAAAGATATATATGTTATATAAGATATATATATATATATATATATATATATATATATATATAACAACTACAGCTTAATAGCAGGAAGACAATCCAACTAAACATAGGGAAAAGATTGAAACATTTACTTCATCATTTCATCAAGGAAGATGTATTAATTGCTAATAAGCATATGAAAAGATTCTTAGCATCATTAGTCAACAGGAAAATGCAATTTAAAACCAAAATAAGATACCACTACACTTCTATTAGAATGGCTAAAATGAAAAAGACTGTAAGATCAAATGTTGGTAAGGATTCTGAACAATTGAATATCTGATAGGTTGCTGGAGAGAAGTATAACATTACAACTATTTTGGAAAACAGTTTGGTAATTTTTAAGAAAATGTCCATGCACTAACCATACATATCCAGCATGTCCATTCCTAGTTATTTACCCCAAAGAAATGAAAAATGAAAGCGTATGTCCCCAGAAAGCTGTGTAAGAGGATGTTTATAGCAGCTTTATTGGTAATCAGGCCGGAAACAAACTAAATGCCCATCAGAAGGGGATTAGATAAACAATTTGATTATATATGTACACAAGGAACACTACTCAGCAATGAAAAAGATTGATATACTTTTTAATGCGTGACACAGATGAGTTTCAAAAACATTATTCCGAGTGAAAGAAGTCAGACACAAAAGAGTACATACTGTATAACTCCATTTATACAAAATTTTAGAAAATTCAAATTAATCTATAATAGCAGAAAGCAGATCAGAAGTTTCCAACAACAAAGGATTGGTAAGACTGATCACAAAAAAGCATTAGGCAGTTTTTTTGAGAGATGCAAATATTCTATTTTTTCATTGTTACCAAGTCTCTCTATGTGTACAAATTTGTCAAAACTCATTAAACTGTACACTTTTAAGTGGATGTATGCATGTGTGTGTATACACACACACACACAGGGTTTCCCAGGTGGTGCTAGTGGTAAAGAGCCAGTCTGCCAGTGTAGGACACTTCAGAGACTGGGTTTGATCTCTGGATCTGGGTCCTGGAGGAGGAAACAGCAACCCACTCCAGTATTC
This sequence comes from Dama dama, assembly GCF_033118175.1. NCBI lineage: Eukaryota > Metazoa > Chordata > Mammalia > Artiodactyla > Cervidae > Dama > Dama dama. The sequence goes on from NC_083700.1 coordinate 82,357,689, forward strand.
TTTCCTGGAGAATCCCATGGACAGAGGAGCCTGGCAAGGTATGGTCGATAGGATTGCAAAGAATTGGACATGCTTAAAGTGACTTAGCATGCACTATAATCAATTAAAACACAGTCAAGAAAGAGATATTTAAGGGAAATTCAGAACAGAGTGTATCTGAGTGAATCATATAGAAGAAATTGTTATACTTGAGTTTAAAAGATGTAATACCTGTGCAATAAAAAACATTTGGATTTGTTTTACAGCTTAGTAAAAAATTAAAACATCATTTGTTATCTATAACAGTAAATATATTCAGAACTAAGTTAAGTGCTTATTATTTCAGTCCTGAAAGAACACTTGATAATATAAATGCACAAACTATCAATCTCAGTTTTGCAATCTATAAGAAAACCTGCCCCATATTTTCTATGATCTTGAATGACTTGATAGGTTCATGAGGTTCTATGAAATATTTTGAGGAGAGTAGGAAAAAACTGTGGTCTACCTAATATTAAATAACATTGCATAGGTGAAAATGCATGGTTTTCTGCAGAAGTCGTGCATGCATTTGCAATCTCTCAGTTGTGTCTGACTCTTTGTGACCCTATAGACTGTAACCCACCAGGCTCCTCTGTCCACGAAATTTTCCAGGCAAGAAATACTGAAGTGATTTGCCATTTCCTTTTCCAGGAGATCTTCCTGACCCCAAGTCTCTTGCCTTTCCTGCATTTACAGGCTGATTCTTTACCACTGAGTCAAAGTGATACCTATTGTTAATAAAGAAAATGATGAATCTTGTATAAGGTGAATGAAAGATTAGAGAGTTGTGTAGGCATCATTGTAATGTCACTTTTGGGAGATATCAAACACTGGAACTAGAATAGTGGTGGTGAGATTGAAATGACCTGGATACATTCTGAACAGGCTATTGATATCAAATCTTCTAGAATAAAGCTTTTTGTTGTTGGCTATCACACCACAGAGGAGCCTTTTATTTGTCAGCCAAGAAGCTACATTTCTAGCTTCCTTTTTCTTCAAGACTCTCTAATTCTGTACAGGTCACCAAACCAGGGATAAGGAATTGCCTTGGTAGAGAAAGACTCAAAATTACTTTGACTTTCAGACTGAGCACAGAAGCCTTGCTCAAACATCAAAGTTCAGCATAGTAAAGATTAAGAGTCATGTGTAGGATGTTACTCAGGGCACTGTGAGAATTTGGTTAGTTGCTGGGGTACAAGCATTTGTTTGACCTCAAGGTACTCAGGGACAAGTGACTCTGGCCACTGTCACATTGGGCTAAGCGTAGGGCCTGCAGAAGTACAACTGAAGCTTTGTAACTTCTACTGGTAGAAAAATTAAAGAAGCTTTGCAGAAATTATGCCTGAGTGCTAAGCTGAGTGCTCCAGTGAAGAAAATGAAAAGGGTACCTCATGAAAGGCATCATTCTGTAGGCAGGGACTAGTCAGTCCCTAGAGAACATCCATAGAAACAACTGTTTGATATGCTCATTCTTGGAGCCTCTGTACTTCCCAATATGAATTCATAAGAACACCGATGTTTCAAGAGGTGCTAATAGATGTTTTGTTCGTTTTTTTTTTTTTTTAAATTCCAGTAATGTTTTATTCATTTTTTTTCCATTTATTTTTATTAGTTGGAGGCTAATCACTTTACAATATTGTAGTGGTTTTTGCCATACATTGACATGAATCAGCCATGGATTTACATGTATTCCCCATCCCGATCCTCCCTTCCACCTCCCTCCCCACCCGATCCCTCTGGGCCTTCCCAGTGCACCAGCCCTGAGCACTTGTCTCATGCATCCAACCTGGGCTGGTGAGCTGTTTCACCCTTGATAATATACATGTTTCAATGCTGTTCTCTCAAAATATCCCACCCTCGCCTTCTCCCACAGAGTCCAAAAGTCTGTTCTGTACATCTGTGTCTCTTTTTCTGTTTTGCATATAGGGTTATCATTACCATCTTTCTAAATTCCATATATATATATATACATTAGTATACTGTATTGGTCTTTATCTTTCTGGCTTACTTCACTCTGCATAATGGGCTCCAGTTTCATTCATCTCATTAGAACTGATTCAAATGAATTATTTTTAACAGCTGAGTAATATTACATGGTGTATATATATCACAGCTTCCTTATCCATTCATCTGCTGATGGGCATCTAGGTTGCTTCCATGTCCTGGTTATTATAAACAGTGCTGTGATGAACATAGGGGTGCATGTGTCTCCTTCAGATCTGGTTTCCTCGGTGTGTATGCCCAGAAGTGGGATTGCTGGGTCATATGGCAGTTCTATTTCCAGTTTTTTTTAAAGAAATCTCCACACTGTTCTCCATAGCGGCTGTACTAGTTTGCATTCCCACCAACAGTGTAAGAGGGTTCCCTTTTCTCCACACCCTCTCCAGCATTTATTGCTTGTAGACTTTTGGATAGCAGCCATCCTGACTGGCGTGTAATGGTACCTCATTGTGGTTTTGATTTGCATTTCTCTGATAATGAGTGATGTTGAGCATCTTTTCATGTGTTTGTTAGCCATATGTATGTCTTGTTTGGAGAAATGTCTGTTGCATTCCTATACACTAACAATGAGAAAACAGAAAGAGAAATTAAGGAAATAATACCATTCACCATTGCAACAAAAAGAATAAAATACTTAGCAGTATATCTACCTAAAGAAACAAAAGACCTATACATAGAAAACTATAAAACACTGATGAAAGAAATCAAAGAGGACACAAACAGATGGAGAAACATACCGTGTTCATGATCGGAAGAATCAATATTGTTAAAATGACTATACTACCCAAAGCAATCTATAGATTCAATGCAATCCCTATCAAGCTACCAACGGTATTTTTCACAGAACTAGACCAAAGAATTTCACAATTTGTATGGAAATACAAAAAACCTTGAATAGCCAAAGTAATCTTGAGAAAGAAGAATGGAACTGGAGGAATCAACCTGCCTGACTTCAGACTCTACTACAAAGCCACAGTCATCAAGACAGTATGGTACTGGCACAAAGACAGAAATATAGATCAATGAAACAGAATAGAAAGCCCAGAGATAAATCCACGAACCTATGGACACCTTATCTTTGAGAAAGGAGGCAAGAATATACAATGGAAAAAGGACAACCTCTTTAACAAGTGTGCTGGGAAAACTGGTCAACCACTTGTAAAAGAATGAAACTAGAACACTTTCTAACACCATACACCAAAATAAACTCAAAATGGATCAAAGATCTAAATGTAAGACCAGAAACTATAAAACTCCTAGAGGAGAACATAGGCAAAACACTCTCCGACATAATCACAGCAAGATCCTCTATGACCCACCTCCCAGAATATTGGAAATAAAAGCAAAAGTATACAAATGGGACCTAATTAAACTTAAAAGCTTTGACGCAACAAAGGAAACTATAAGCAAGGTGAAAAGGCAGCCCTCAGAATGGGAGAAAATAATAGCAAACAAAGCAACAAACAAAGGATTAATCTCAAAAATATACAAGCAACTCCTGCAGCTCAATTCCAGAAAAATAAATGACCCAATCAGAAAATGGGCCAAAGAACTGATAGGTGTTACATTTTCAAAAGAAAGCAAAGAGAACAATACCCAAAGGGACTGAACAAATTTTTAAAGGTTTATTTGTTATTATAGGCTTTCTCAGAGCATTTGATTTACTACTGTGAATTACTATTATTCAGGACAGATGTAAACACAGCATGTAGCATTTTCTAGACTTGTCTGACTACAGAACACTATTTTTTGGTGGAACCCCTATAAATGTCTCAAATCTGTGTTCTGGGAACAATTTAGGAAACATTATTATATCCTACACGTTACTTAACTTTTCTTTTGGCATCTGTGAAGGACATTGAAAAGACATGTTCATGTTCAACTTCTCCTGGTTCTCATTCAAGTTCTTTCTCAAATGACCAAAATCTCATACTGAATTAGTTTCAGATTCCTGATAGCAGAAAACCTATTATTTCCCCCACAATACTGCAGTAAACACATGGCAGCCTGGACTTGATTAGTCTGTCCAGTGCCACAGTCTCCCCAGGGCCAGGATGCAGCCTCAGGGCATTCCAAGAGGACCTCAGGCTGAGACAGAGTTCAGTCTCTTCTTGGCTCAGCCAGCTCCTGCATCTTAACATCTCAGAGCCTACACATGAAGCCCACCCTTTACCTCCTAGATCTCAGCATAGAGTTTTTGGAAAAAATTTGGGCACCTACCATGTCATTAAGGACCTTGACATCTGTCCCCTTGCAGGCTCAAATCTTGCTTGAGAAGCTGAGCAAACCTGAAGATACACTTGTTACTGGGTGACTTGTCTCTGAGGTTCTGCGCTGCTTACTTCCCATGAGATACAGATTATTAGCCACCTTAGCAGATGAAGACACCAAAGTTTAGAGAGATTTGATGATTTGTTCCAGGACTTAGAATGGCAAAACCTGCCCCCAGACCTGGAGGTAGGTAACCCCCAAGCCTGCACCCTTAGATCCCCACCCTCTATGGTCACTTGGTTCCAAATGCACATGTTAGCTGGCTTTCAAGTCCTGGTTTTGAGAGAAGCCTCTTGCTTCTCCTTGTTTGAATGCTTCAGAAGGTAGTTCAGAATGTCTCTTTCCTTTTTTCTTTTCCTTTTAAAACAGAACACACTCCAAGATACTCCCTTGAGGATACCTCACATAATGCCCAGTCCAAATTCTAAATGAAGAAACCTTTTGAGATTTGGTGATTATTTTCAGCACAGCATCAAGATGTGCCCTCTAAACTCTGTGTGTGAGATGGAAGTCTCCAAGCACACATTCTGAACATCGATGAAGCATTCCCCTGAGAACACTACTATTCCCTTACAATCCCTATGCACTGCTTCTCAGATATTCTAAACTTTAACTCAAATAATTACCTTGTTGGATGGCTATTAGCATTACACACTTGATAAAAACCATGTCTGCCCAGCACTTTTACAGGCTGTCATAACTTAGTTTATTATTATTTCAGATAATAATAACTTCTGATGGTATGAATGAATACATTCTTTATGTGCTTCTAGGTCAGAAACTTCTGCTATTAATAAGATCCCTCTGAGTATTTCACATCTAATTTTGATCCCCATGCCATATTTTTACACACACACAAAACATGTAGTTTTAATTTGATCATGAAGGTTACTGTTTGAATAGATTTTTTTTTAGACTTTGAGCATTCTGGTTATTTAAATGGACTCAGACAGTATAAACCAGACTCCCAGTGGCTTCTGGCAACCACCTGCTCAGTGCTCTACTGAGCCTTAATTAAGTCAGCTCCAACACAACAGTTCTTTAGAATTACATGCAAGGTCATAGGATTTCAATAAAGAATATTTCAACATGAGACCAGAATACCTATGTATATAACTTACTCTTGAATAAAATTTCCCCATTATTCTTTTCTGAAACACTGTTATCTTTTCATAGATCTTGGTCTTTTGCAATCATTTAGGTTTATATTGGTTGAGTGACTGCTTTGTATCAGGTATCTTTAATTTCTTTTATTTTTATATCTACAAGGGAAATAACATCAATTCCAGATAAGGAAACTGTGGTTAGGACAATGGTGACTTACTTGTTTGCTGCTATTAAATGATATAACTAAGGTTTAAATTGGCATTCATCATGTACACACAATGAAGATTCATTATTAACCTAAATTGAGCATTTACTATATCCTAATCACAGTTACATTGGGTTGAATCACATTAAATTGCTGATCTTTTACCTACAAAATAGCAATATCATGTGATTTAAAGTCAGACTTGATCCTAACAATATCTTTACAAAGCAACTATTGTTAATGTTATTTTGCAAAAGAGGAAATTGAAGCTTAGCTAGGTTATATAAAATGCACAGGGTTAAACAGTCAATAACTGGTGTGCTTTTTCCTTTTTCACCTAGGCAATTCTTCTCTGTGAACTGGTGACTATGATGAAGTAATGTGACACTTTTATTGTCCCCAGTGGTGGCAATTCTGAGTTTGTTACTTCACTGACTTCATTCAATATATTGAGCACATGCTGTTTATGTGAATCACATATATTCAACTTTTGAAGAAACAGTGAAGTGGGAAATTAAGCTAGGCAGTCCAGATTTGGGTTAAAAAAAAAAACAAACCCCAAAGCAATCTGAATTAGATTTTGTTCAGAGCCTATTAGGTAGGCCTGAAAGACCATTCCAAAAAAATTCAGATATGGGTTATTATTGGAAGTGTGTGTAGCCTTTCAGAGTTTTTACTTTGGAAGTAACTACACCATTTGGGTATTGTAACTACACCCTGTGGATATTGTAGGTTTGTTAAATAGTCACTTTTATTGTTCTTTTCACTTGGAATGCCCTGTCCTTTATCACAAGATTTCTGAAGTCTTAGCTCAATGGTCACATTCTCTATAAGATTCCTCCAATTTTTCCAGCTGCAAATGATCTGTGCCTAATTTTGGTTCTCATTGCATTTTGTCCTCACTTTTCATATTACCAGTCAGCAGTTCCCAACCTTTTTGGTACCAGGGGACCGATTTCATGGAAGATTATTTTTCTATAGACCAGGGGGTTGGAGGGGATGGTTTCAGGATGATTCATACGAATTACATTTTTTGTGCACTTTAATTCTAATCTAATGCAGCCAGTGATCTGATAGGAGGTACCAGTCCGTAGCCTAGAGATTGTGGCCCCTGTTACCAGTCACCTTTTCTTCCTATGTTTATTTGCTTATCTGTCTGTCACTCTTCCATCTATCATTTATTATATGTCTATAAAGCTTTAGTCACTCTAATGCCTTAGGATACAGGGACAAAAAGATCCTCCTCAAAGATCTGGAAAAGAGACAGATAAGTGAACAGAATATTTCAATGCAAATATAGTTCTCTTATTTTTATTCCAGCTCAACACATGTGAAAAATGCACTCCTATCAGTAAGAGTTACTCATGATGGCTATGGTTCTGGTAGATGTTGTGGAGTGGTGGGAAGGAGAAGGAACAAAAAAGGGGAAAGCTATCCTCCCTCTCCCTCCCCCCCCCCCCCCAGGATGGAGATAGGGAACATAAGATAAATTTCTCTGTAGTTCAACCTCCTCAGCTGGGTACCAATGTGTAAGGTTAGCACAGGTGTTCCTGCTACAGAGAGGAGGTATGTTTATCCCGCACTTGGAGCATCCTCATGGCGGGTGAGTTTTATTAAGGGAAAACTTCTGGGAGCTGAAGTTTGAACCAAATTATGAAGATGAGTTAGCTACATGACTAAAGGAGGAAAGTCAAGTCAGATAGAGGGGATAGTTAATGCCTGAAAAAGCCTGAAGATAAAATACAGAATGCTGTGTGTGTGTGCTTGAGGAGGCGGGAGGGGAGATCTGATATATCTATATGAGAGGGAATGGTAGGCAAGAATTGAGTGGTCAAGAACAAGTAGTATTCAGATAACAGGGTTTTGAAAAGGTCACACTTAATGGCTTGGAGAATGAGGAGTATGTATATATCTTATATGCATCGTTAGACTGCGATCTACCTGATGGTAGAGACTTTCATGTTGTCCATATCCTGGTATGCCAGACCTCTAGAACATCATTCCAGAGGTTTTAAAATTAACTTTAACTACATTGTAGCTCCATCTTTGATCTCACCTCTGGTCTTTCATTCTGGGTTGGCCAACTTGCAAGGCCGTGAATTTCAGGAGACTATTGTTAGTTTTGGGAGGACACTGGGAGACAGAGGCACTGAGCTGTAAGTGAGTCTGCTTGGAAGAAATAAAGAAGGCTTAAATCCATTATCACAATGACTCCAATACAGCATTCCTTCTCTGAATGGTATTTGTTCCTGTTTACTTTCTTCCTTGTGGCATTGAGCTGGGCTGCATTTACCATTGAGGCATAATTACTATTTTATTATTATTTTTTCACAGATAAGTGGAGCATTTGAGCACAGCTGAATTGCTGGGAGCCTCAGTGGAAGAAATCTATTAGTGGTATGGCTTGAAACAATACACAAAAGGCCCCTGCGTGTGGTCTGCCCTCCACTCTTTGAACTTCCTTGTGTGGAACAATAAATCTCCAAGTCAGCTAGAATGCAGAGACTCCCATCCAACAAGAGGGGAGCCACATTTTATCTTTTATTCATTGGCAGGAACATTAGCTGTAGGAGGTATTCAAATCACACTTTTATTTAAACAAACACAGCTGGATCGCAGCCTCTTAATATAGCAATTCTCTAATGAAAAATAACAACATAGTATTTATCTCTTTTCTTTTGTGTGACTCTCAATTTGCTAAAATTAGGCAGACTTCAATCCCATACAAAATTGGCATGTTTTCATGACCAGAGCTCATCGCAACTAACTGCAAAATTATAATGGGGATGTAATTATAGGAGGGCATGTGAAATACACATCCTTTTGCTGCTGTAAGCTATATGGGGTTATACAATTATGTTGTAATAACATCATTTATCTTAAAGGAGTCAGACAGCTGACTTCATTTATTTAACTTGAGAACTCCAATTATGTGCTGTGTCAGTTTAACATAAATGTCTTGCCCAAAGAACATGGTGTAATAATAATGGTAATAGCAATAATAATAATAATAATAGCACACGTTTGTATAGGGCTCTGTGGAACACAAAGCATTTTATTATTGTGATCTTGCTGAGGCCTCATCACCGCTCTCTGTAAGGCAGGAATCTAGGACTGTGACTCATTTGCCCCATTTTTCTGGTGAGAAAACTGAGGCTTGGAGACATGAAGTGAGGTTGTCATGATTGTATGTAAGTGGTGAAATAAGAGTAAATTTCCTGATTTGACATTCAGGGATGGTTCTGCTGATGTACCCAAAGGTACCAAATTTTGGACAGTGTAACACATTTATTCTCATTAGGCTATTTTACCTCACAGCCTTCATTTAAGGCCTATAGACCAGTGGTGGTGGGAATCACAGGTGTTAATTCTGTGATGTTGGGAAAATTTAATTTTGCAAATCCCAGATTCTTTGTTAGAAAAAAAAAAACAGATTATAATACCTACTAAGCATTATATATTATAACAACTCTACTAAGTAGAGTTGTTGTAAAAGTTAAGTACGATAATGCTTGTCAAGACTATGGGTAGGTTCAGAAAATGAGTTTGTTCTCTTTCTCAGTAAGATAAGATTTTTTTTTTTTTTTTTTTTAATTTATACATGATAAAATTGTCTGTTTTGCTTAACCTGCTCAAGTCACCAAGCTAGTGTCAGGGCAGTGACAGAAATCCACACCTTCTTCTTTCCAATCTTCTTGCCATTAGCTTCAGTCAAATTGTAATATCTTTAAATGCTCTTCATTGTTTTACAGCTCTTTTTCAGTTCTTTACAAAATTCATTTCCTTAAATACCCACTGATGGAATAAAATCCTTGTCTTTTATTTGAACTAAAAGCTTTGGGCTCTTTGTCTGAGTGGAATTGACCACAGGTGCAGAGACAGCAGGGTTTAGAGGCAGGAAGTTCCATTGAGCTTTTAGGCAGTGGTTACTAGCTGTGTGAATTTAGGCCAGTCTTGTGACTTCTCTCAGTGCAGGTCAGAGATAATTGCTATTTCAATCTGAACTTCCTGAGAATACACCTGAAGTACATGGTGTTTCTAGGAGAGAAACACCTAGAAAGAAGAGCTTAAAATAAAAGATCTAGCTTACCTCATGGTGTGTGTGTTAGTCACTCAATCATGTCCAACTTTTTGCGATCTCATGGACTGCAGCACACCAGGCTTCTCTGTCCTTCACCATCTCCCAGAGCTTGCTCAAACTCATGTCCATTGAGTCGGTGATGCCATTGAACCGTCTCATCCTCTGTTTTCCTCTTCTCCTCCTGTCTTCTATATTTCCCAGCATCGGGGTCTTTCAATGAATCGGCTCTTTGCATCAGGTGGCCAAACTATTGGAGCTTCAGCTTCAGTGTCAGTCCTTCCAATAAATATTCAGGACTGATTTCCTTTAGGATTGACTAGATGGATCTCCTTGCAGTCCAAGGGATTCTCAAGAGTCTTCTCCAACACCACAGTTCAAAAGCATCAAATCTTTGGCACTCAGCTTTCTTTATAGTCCAGTCCAACTCTCACTTCTGTACATGACCACTGGGAAAACCACAGCTTTAAGTATATGGACCTTTGTCAGCAAAGTAGTCTCTGCTTTTTAATATGGTGTCTAGGTTTGTCATAGCTTTTCTTCCAAGGAGCAAGTGTCTTAATTTCATGACCGCAGTCACCATCTGCAGTGATTGCTCTGAGAAAACCATTCCAGGGAGGCAGGAGGGGAAGTCAGGCTATATACAAGTTTGCAACAAAGGGAGCAGGCAGTCTGAATATCAAAGATCATGTAGAAAGTTAAGGAATTTGCAGTCTGAATATCAAAGATCAGGTATCAAGTTAAGGAATATGCCATTCTATGTATGGGAAGATGCAAGCTGCACTGAATTCATTCCTTTCATATGCACTTCAGCTATCTGGGGCCAATCCTGTTTCCTTGTTCACCTTGCTTCTTAGTTCCCCAGAGCTCCTCAGCAATCACTGTGGGGGGTGGCAGCATCACTGTTTTGTAGTTTATGGAGCCCTCATTCACATTTGGAGGCCAGAAATCACCAAAGGCTGTGACATTTCTTGTTTATTAGTATGGCAGGAGATATTTTCATTTCACATAGGCAATGTGAACGCATTGGTCAAACAGTTGTCTCAGAGAACTCATAAGATGGTAAGTTATAGATCAGGAACAGATGAGAAAATAGAAATTAAAATATTTGTTGAAGAGTTATAAAATTTATACTTGATAGTGTGGGGGACTTAATTTTCAAGTTTCTTAAAACGGAATGAAGGTGGGAGAAAGTAGGTGGTTCTCTTTGGAGGCCTCAAATCTACAAAATGGAAAGTTTAATAAACTTCATCTTGATTCCTAGAGAAATACTATAGATATGGTTTCTGTTTCTAACTGAACTGGCACGGATGGAGTTTCTGAGGAAAATTTTACTTACTGAAGGCATTTTAAGAGTCACACCTAGAATGAACCTAGAGCCTATTGTATGGAGTGAAGTAAGTCAGAAAGAGAAGAACAAATATTGTATATTAATGCATATTAATATATATATTATATATATATATTATATATATATATGAAATGTAGAAAGATGATATTGGTGAATCTATTTGCAGGGCAACAAGGCTTCCCTGGTAGCTCAGCTGGTAAAGAATCTGCCTGCAATGCAGTAGACCCTGGTTTCAATTCTTGGGTCAGGAAGATCCGCTGGAGAAGGGATAGGTTACCCACTCCAGTATTCTTGGGCTTTCCTGGTGGCTCAGCTGGTAAAGAATCTGCCTGCAATGCGGGAGACCTGGGTTCGATCCCTGGGTTGGGAAGATCCCCTGGAGAAGGGAATGGCTACCTACTCCAGTATTCTGGCCTGGAGAATTCCATGAACTGTATATTCCATGGGGTCGCAAAGAGTCGGAGACGACTGAACAACTTTCACAATGGAGACCCAGACTTAGAGAACCCACTTGTGAATAAGTCTGGGAAAGAGAGGGTGGGATGAACTGAGAGAGTAGCGTGGAGACATTCCATACCATACATAAAATAGCCAGCGGGAATGTGCTACACGACTCAGGGAGCTCTGTGACTCCCTGGAGCTGGGGGGTGGGGTGAGGGGTTCGGGGGGCTTGGGATTAGAGGTGAGAGGATGGTTCAAGGGGGAGGAGACATATGTACACCTATGGCTGATTCATGTTGATATATGGAAGAAACCAACACAAAATACAACACAATATTGCAAAGCAATTATTCTCCAATTAAAAGTAAATTTTAAAAAATGATTCTCACCTAATTCAGACTCAGTCTAGCATGAGTGGATGAAGCACAGAAACATGAAATGACTTACCCAGAAAGGAATAGAGCAAGATTTTATGTCTATGTCAATGGCTCTTTTTCTTCTTTGTTCCTTCTTCTTCCCCTACCTATATCCATTCATATATTTAATTTGCTAAAGTTTAAGTTTAAAAAAATGGTTCTATTCTTTCACTGCTTTCCAAGGGCTTGTGATGTATTGGGGAGACTTCCAGGTGAGAAAGCCTTAGAGTGTGTGTGGTTGCAGTAAGTCAGAGGCTGTACCAGAGGTGAGTGGTAGGCCTAATGTTGTCTCAAAGGTGGGCTATCAATTCTGCATAGAGAATGGAGTTAGGGGGCTTCACAGATGAGGAATCCCTTGAGGAGAATTTTATTTTCAGATGTTTTGAACTGCAAATGATAGAAAACCTATATAAATGATTTTATCTCAAAGGAGCTTTTAATAGAGATCTCATCACAATCAAGTATAGCAACATGGTTATGTAAACTTGGATCCATTTATTTGAACATTAGTAAGATGTCTCTTCCCCTCTAATCTCTACTTTGCTCTTGCTTCAGACTGGCTGTCTCTGTTTCTTGGTGTCTTTGACAGGAAGTGCTATCAATGACACTTCAAAATTTTACATCTTACATCTTCAGACTCTGGAAAGAAGCTGCTTTAATGAACTGTCCACGTTCCAAAGTTCTCTGTCCAGAGTTTTAGAGAAGGAATTCATTGGTGTACTTCTCAGCCAATTAGATGTATCTCTAAGATAGTTACTTAGAAAAAGGCAACATCCACAGAAACTGTATCAGAGGACTTGCAAGAATCAGTTTCCAAAATAGGGGAAGTATGATCAGATTACTGATTCTATAGATGAGTGGTTCTCAAAGTGTGATCCAGGAGACCCTGGGGTCTTGAGGCCATTTTAGAAGATCCATGAGGTCAGAACTACTTTCTTTGTAATCCTAAAATGCTTTTTTCCTTTTTCCCACTATCTTGACATTTGCACTGATACTACAAAAGCAATGTAATGTTACAAAAGCAGCAAAACTGCAAGCACCTCAATATGAATCAAAGCACCAAAACTTTAAGGTCGTCATTGTATTCTTTACATTGTACTCACAGATACAGAGGCCAGTTTAATTTAGAATGCCCTTGAATAAACAGTAAAACTATTGACTTCATTAAATATTAATCCTGTTTACATGCTTTTTAATATCTATGTACCAAATTAGTTCTGCCATAAAGTTATTTCACTGCATACTATAGTAAAACATCTGCCTTGAGGAAAAGTAGTTGCACAATTGTTTGAGTTGCAAGCTGAACTAGCTGCCTTTTTTCATGGAATGCACTTTTTACTTCAAAGAGTAACTTACAGAAAAATTATGACTGTTCAAACTGGTGTGTTTGGAAGACATATTCATGAACAAAGTAAGCCTGCTATTTCAAGAGAAACAACTACAGTACTTGTTAGCGATGATGAAATTAGAACTTTCAAATAAAAATCAGAAGTTTATTAGAAAGCTTGTATCTACTATTGTGAACTTGATGGTTTCTAATACTTAACTACTTCTCTGATGGGATATGTGGGGAGAGTAACAAATATGATTTATTGATATTATAGAGTCAACATATCAACATTTGGAGGATCTACATGACTAAACCAATATTTTTAAAATGACTCATGCACTGATGCTAAAAAGATCATTGATAAAAGTCATACAGGGTTGACCAATAGATTTTTATGTAACAGAGTATAGAACATTTATTTGTATGTTTTCAGATTCTACATTGCAGCTTAACCTTTAAGATATCACTACTTAACTGTTTGCTTAGATTCAAAGAATAAAATCCATAAAATTCTCCAAATTTTTACATACTTCAGTCAAAATAGTATATCAAAATAGATTGACTATAGATGTGAAAAATGTGAAAAAAAGATGTGAAAATCTTTTAAGCCAGAAAAGTCTTCTATTAAGCCAGACATTACAGAAATTTTCAGAAATGTAAAATAATGCCATTCTTCTTATTAATTTTTTGAAAATGTAGCTTTTTTCATAAACTATTTTATATATTAGTATATATTTGTAAATAGGTTTTGTAATAGGTTTGTAAATAGGTTAATACATAGATATTTGAAATTGCTCTCATTTAAAATTTCTAAATGGTAAATATTAATGTATACAACTGACACAAGCAAATGACTTTGTCGTCCTCAATAACATTTGATTAGACTCTGATTCTGAGACCAAAAGGTTTGATCATTACTGCCATATATATTCACTATAGTCTTTAAATATGGATCAGAGCAGGTAAGGTGGATGAAAGATGATAGCACATTCCAGTGGGATGACAAGACATGAAGCATTGTGTGGCCTATTCAGGACCTTAAGAAGACATGCAGATGGAAATGGAGTATGTGGAACAGATTATGGAGAGAAAGGATGAAGAAGGAAAGGACTCTGCCAGTCAATCAGAAGACTTTAAACTTTTTAAGTAAGACAATAATGTGATTTTATTTTGATTTAGACCTGGCACTTTGTTGGCAGCATGAAAAGTGGGTTTGTGTTGTAATGTTTGCATTCCCCCCAAATCTATATGATATTGTGGTAATATTGGAGGTGGGGTCTTTGGGAGGTGGCTAGGTCTTAAGGGTGGAACCCTCATGTATGAGATTATTGCCTGATCAAAGAGGGTCCAGAGAGATACTTTGTCTCCTCTACCATATGGAGATATAGTGAAAAGTTGCCATCTATGATGAAGGAAGTGGCCTTTACTAGACACTAGATCTGCTGGTGGCTTTTGGACTAACTAGCTTCTAGGACTGTGAAAAATAAATGTTTGCTGTTTATAAGTACCCAGTCTGTGGGATTTTGTTACAGCAGCTGGAGTTAAGAGAGTAGGCAATGGTATAGGATATGGGGTTGGCAAATGAAGATAGGAAACAAATTAGAAAGTTGTGGCAATATTTCAATATATACAAGATGAGAAACTGAATTAAAGCAATGGTAGTGGGAAGGAAAGGGTATGTTTTTAAGATTTTTAGAAAACAGAATTGAAAACAATGTCATCTTGAGGGAGGCTATTTGGAGTAGATTTCACAGCTGGGGTCCTGTAAGAGGTGGAGTTAGGCTACATAATATCCCTGGAATTCTTTAACATGATGGTCCCCTAGTCATTGCTTTAAAGGACTTGTGTCTAAATCCCAGGTTCCCAAGGTTTATTTTTGCAAATTTGCATTATCAGTTAAGATTAGGTTCAGCTGTACATAATAGGAAATACCAAACAATAAGGACTTCAGAATGGAGTCTATCTCTCATGCAAAATATATTCAGGGCCAGGTATTTTCTACATCATATGGCTTTCATTCTCAAGGTCACCTGATTGTCCAAAATAGCTGCTGGAATAATAATCACATCTGCATTCCAGGCTGGCAGCAGGAGAAAGTAGTACAGGTAAAATGGACTCAGTTTCCAGCCGAGTCAGCTTCCTTAAGCGGCTTTCCTGCTTCCTACTCACTTTTCATTATCCAGATCTTTTCAACTTTACCACACTCAGCTGCAAGAAGGCAGTCTTGTAGCTTGGTTCATTGCCATCTCAAATAATAAGATTATTTTGCAGTGAAAAAAGGTAGAAATGTTTATCAGATGACATCCAGCAACCTCTGTCACAGAGGTTTGTATTCCCACCTTCTTTTCCCAGAGATGCTGTTATCCAGAATTCTTTAGCTTTTCCTTTTACTATGAGATCTTCAGTGAAAGTGAAGAAAACCTACTTTTTATTTAGAGGTCTCTTATCTGGCTACCCCAGGTTTCCATAACACAGTCTGAGAACTAATAGTAGAATAATTTTACTGAATCTATACTATACAGTAGACTGGACTGTAGTATAGCCTGCACAATATTATTATCTTTTTAACTGCTTGTCCTGTTTATTTGCATCTTTCAGTCCAATTCCTTCTATACACAGGCAAGATTAATTTTTCTAAAGGATATTTCACATCATGCTATTTGTCAAGAATATTAATTTCTCGTAGCCTCCTGAAGATTTACAAATGTCTGCAAAGCCTTCAAAGCCCTCTTGTAATTTTACCAAAAGCAACACTTCCAGGAATACTTTCCATACTATAAGCTTGAGCCTAATGAGATCTAACCTGCTTTAGGAAATCTAACTTGTGTGGTTTTGTTCAAGTTGCTTTACCTTTTAAAATTCTAGCTGTGTACCTATGTGGGCCAATGAAATCTACAGAGGATACATAGTATTTCTTAAACTTCAGTCCCCTCTCAACACCTCCTTTGATGAAACATTATAAGACCTAACTCTGTAAATATTATATTCCACATTTTATGCTTTAAGAGCATGTTCCTTCAGTTCATGCCCAACCATCTGTAATAGTCTAAAGGAAGGAAAGGTTCTTAGAAGAGTCTGGTCATGTGCGTAAGAGTTACCCCTACGTCTCTTACACAGAATTCTATAGTATGTTACTAACCTGAGCTCTTTACTTAGTAAATGGACAGTTCCTGTTGTTGTTATGTTAATTGTGTTGTTTTTCACTATTATTATTTTTTTTCCTTTAACCTTATTCTTAACCACCCAAATGCTTTTCTAGCTTTCAAAGAAGCTTTGTCTGCACACACATCTTTCTCTTTTATTTGGCATATAGAATTAACCTTACAAACTAACCACCAAAATAAGTAAAAGACCTTGCAGGAGTACCAAGTGCCTCCTTAGTATTAATACAGACAACTTTGTGTTCACATTGGTAAACTGATTCTCTCCTTATTCTGTGGGCTCTTTTGAAGACGTCAGGATCCACAAGTCCTTTAAAGCATGCCTTTCGCAATTCCTTCCTATCTGCTGCCACTGGAATTGTTCTGTGAGAACACAGTGGACTAGAATGAGAATACCTGAAATCTCTTCTCCACTTTTGCCCAAGATAGGTGTAACATAAACTGTGCAGGTAATTGATTAAGAGTCTTATTCAACTGTGTGCTATTCAATTTGTGGGACACTGACCCAGTGGTATATGGTCCCATTAAAAGGTATATTTCGAATCTGAATTTCCTCATCAATATATGGAAAGTGGCACTTTTAGAATAGTTTGTTTTTCACCCTGGCATCAAGAAAGTTAAGACATTTACTGTTAATTAGCACCATTTAAAAGATTCAGATGTGTTAAATAATTTGTATAATATTGTTTTCCAGTTGAAGGTAAATCAATATCCACTCTGAGATTCCGTTCTATCTCTCTTGGTTTCAGTTTAATTATCTATAGAATAGATGTGTAGTAATGCTCCTGTATCGCTAGTCAATTTGCAGCACTAAATGAGATGAAATCTGTGAAAACTTCTGGCATGTGGTAGGTTCTTACTAGGGATTGGTCTTGAGAAATGTAGCTCCATCCTAGACTTTCCAGTCACTGTTGGCCAGTATTTTAGTTAGTCTGGTTAGTTTCCTGGTGGAGAAACACAGACCTTCATCCCTGATGGGAGGGGGCCCTTAATTGCCTAACTCTTATTGGGTCAGGGTTGCTGTCATTGCCCATCAGCAATTATTACTAGCTGTAATATAAATGTACAGCAACTATTAAAAGTATCTTTAGAGGATTTCTTCAGTTACACATACTGTTTTCCCTGCTGCCCTTATCTTGTAGTAGCTTTTTTGTGTGTGTGCCTATTGGTCCACTGGAAGGATATGCCTAAAGTAGCCAGGTCACAGTCACAGGTTTTCCTGTTCAGTGGAATCCTCATTGACTTCCTTGGTGGATGTATTCCCTATTCCTAGGGACAAAGTTGTGAGGGCAGGAAGCACAATTCTGTTAGTGAATCACTGGAGTTAAGAGAGGCCACACCTACTTCCACTTCTTGATAGCTGATTCTTGAACTCTAACAGTTATAGACACCGTACCATAAACTGTGTTTTGATTCAATGCATATTCCATATTCTGGAGGTTGGAAAACAAGGCAAGGTGCTATATCACTCATTATCCACTACAAATGCCACAAATATGGGCCTCGACTGTCAGCACTTGGCTTCACTTGGTCTCATGAAATATTTCCCATCAGGCTATACAAAGATCCAAAGCCTCAGAGCATTTCAGAAGAAATGAGAAGGGGTGAGACTGTTTTCTTGGCTCATCCCAATTTCCTTTATCTCACTGGTTAAAGATATCCTTACTGGGAATTAACACATTCACACTTCTAGGCTGTATCATCCATTCACTTAATACAAATTATTACTAGCAGTATAGTCTTGTAAGTATTATTACATGATCATTATCATTAACCTATGTTGGGAAAGAGAAAGTGAAAGTGAGGTCGATCAGTCGTGTCCAACTCTTTGCGACCCCATGGATTGTAGCCCACCAGGCTCCTCCATCCGTGGGATTCTCCAGGCAAAAATACTGCAGTGGGTAGCCATTTCCTTCTCCAGGAGGTCTTCCCGACCCAGGGCTCGAAGCCAGATCTCCCGCACTGCAGGCAGTTGCTTTAACCTCTGAGCCACAAGGGAGAAAGGGGTAAATAAATATACATATATGTCTATATATCCATTATTGATCATCTATATATCATAGCAAATACAATGACAAATGTATTTAATGGGGATATTAGAACACTAAGCAGGAAAAATTAATCCTCTTGTGGGATCAGAGGAGTTAACTAAGAAAAGGAAGACGACTTGCCTAGAAAGTGAATTTCAGTCACAGAAATAGCATGAACAAAGACTCTGAGTCAAGATAGAGCATTAAATGTTCAGGAGAACAGTTTAGTACTATTGAAACATAAGTTTTATTGAAATTTAAAGCAAGGCGGTCAAGTAGGGAAAATACTGTATACAGGGATGTATAATTCTCTTGAGAAACTCAAAATCATTTCAAATGTTGGTAACTTGCTAAGGTTACCCTTTGTGTGTTTCAACTTTCTCATTTGCCTAATAGGAATAATAACAATATCTACCCAACAGTTTTGTTGTTAGGCAGGTAGCAAGCATTCAGTGAATGCTAGCAGGTGGCCATGAAATATTTTCCGTGACAGAATGACACGGCAGATTTATGACATTAGTATAGAAAATAGATTGGAGGGACTTAGGGCCAAAAGCAGAGATATGAGTTATTTGCTGATAAGATATTACAATAGTCTAAGGGGTAATGGTGGCCTAAACTAGGCTAGAGTTAGTGGAAATATAAAATATTTTAAAAGTATATGGTCAGGGCATTCAAGAGAGCTATTCTCTCTCTCTCTCTCTCTGTACATCTCTTGTTTGGCCAGGCCCTGCCTCACTCACCTGACTATCCAATCCTCTTAATTATAGGACTTAATTAGTCTCTGGCAACGGGGAAGCCCAGCTGATGTCAATTCCTCCTGTAAATGGTAGGCTTAGTCTCCCCCAAGGAGCAAAGACTGCTGCCACGTCCTTCATGGTTTCTGCTGCACACAGTGGGGTGTTGCCCCGGGACTTTTCTTCAGGTATGTAAGACCCCCCGTCCCAGAAACCACTGATGGCACTGCTGCTGTCTCTGGGCTCTTTCTTCAGTCTCAAGGCCAGGCAACCACAAGGCATGCAGGCCTGTGGGTGGCAGCCCAATAGAAGGCAAAATGCACGGAGGACTTAGTAGTAATTGGAAATGGTGGATAAATGGGAGGGCTGACTCAAAGATCACATCCAAGATTTTGGCTTGGGTGACTCAGTAACTGTGATGAAAGCAAGTAAGATAGGAAATACAAAAGGAAAGAAGAGAGCAGAGAGTTTTACTGAGGATATTATCAAAAGTGCTGAACGTGAAAGGGCAAAGAAAGAAGAGGACAGAATACATTCATTGCATTGGTATTGTGATCTTTCCAATTTTAGTATATGTGCTGCCGAAGCAAGCACTGGTATTATGATCTTAATGATAGTACTTTTGGGGAAGTAGTCATTATTACCTCTTTCTCACAGAAATGAAAACTGAGGCTCAGATGTTGTGAGAATGTATCCCTTAAGGTCACACAGCGGTGTAGATCCAGCATCCAATGTGGGGTATTAATTCTCTAAACACAACAACAGCTCTAAATGCTTAGTAGGTGGGACTGTGGGTAGCTTTCTTAATCTCATCATCACAGATTTCATGTCAGTAAAATGGAATGATAATAATCATAGCTAATCTCACAGTATTATTGTATCAGATGAATTAAGACAAGTGCTTAGAATTGTCTTGTACATTCTGTATTTCATCAATTATCAGAGATCAGCAATTGATAGACTCATCATTCCTTTATGTACCACAAAGAAAGAAGAATTCTGACAATTAAACTATGATACATCATCAATTGTAAATTACATTGCTATTTCAGAAATGTTGGAATATGAAAGAATGTATTTTAAAATTTATGTAGTATGGTAATGAATACTCAAGAAACATTATGTAGTACATCACTATAATTACAGTTATTATTTGTTATGATTGTTATTGTTATTTGTGAAATTCACCAGGAGATGATGAACCAAACAAAATCAGGGCGAGGTCAAAGATGGCTTCCCTTTACTGATAATATGACATGTTTTATACGATGACCCCTGATTCTCCAATTCTTCTTTCAGTCCTTATCAAATTCTGGGATAATTGGACCTAGACAAAAGGGGTAGAAGACTGTGTATTCCAGGCTTCTTCTATGGTTGTGCAGATTGTGTACTAGACAACACAAGCAGAAGGTCATATGGTATGTTGTATGAAACCAGCTCTCCAGAGCTGAGCATTCTATGTCCTGCATGGATCTCTGTCATTGCCTGCATGAATCTCGTAGCCCAGCCTATCTCTGACCTCTAACACTGATAAGCAAGGGTCAGAGCCCAAAGCTTAGTTGGAGAAAAGGGAAGAGATGGGTTTCAGATCAATCTTGAGATTAAAATTTTAAACTGTGCTCTCAGTTATGTAAAATAATTAGAAACAAATCTGCCCAAAATATCTGTAAGGAAATCAGAAAGGGTGATCTGTCAAAATTGGGTTGAAGGTATTAATGGCAAAAAAGCTAAAATATATTTATGCTTTTACCACACCATATTGAGAATTCTCAATAGTCTGGTTATGTAAAATTGAAAAGAAGTGGTGTTTTGACCCAGAGAAACCTCTACTTTTCCTAAGAGAAACAGACAAGTGATAATGAGCTAAGTGCTATTGGAGAGGAAAGTTTAGCAGGTGCAAAGAGAATGCAGACGTTAGTCCTGCAGGAGCAGTAGAGAAAACTTCTTTCAAAAGTTTTAAACCAGCTTAAAATATATTAAGTGGACTCTAAAGCCATGTCTGATTTCCATGAACAGTCAAAGAATACACCTGTGGAAGAAAAGTTCTTAGGTAAAACCTATGTGCTATGGACTGAATATTTGTGTCTACTCCTGACCATCAAAGTCATACCTTGAAGCCCTATCCCTCAATGGGACTGAATTTGGAGATAGTGCCTGTGAGGTGATGATGAGCATTAAATGAGGTCATACGGGAGGGACCCAAATTTGACACGGCCGGTGTCCTTATAAGAAAGGGAAGAGACACTCCAGAACTTTCTCTCGATCTGGTCTGTCCATGCTCAGAGAAAAGACCATGTGAGACCAAAGAGGTGATCTAAAAACCAGAAAGAGAATGCTCATCTGAAAGAAGCCCAGCAAGAAATTAATCTGGGACTTTCAGTCTTCTGAACTGTGAGAAAATACATTTCTGTTATTTAAGCCACCCAATCTTTGGTATTTTTTTATGAAAGCCAGAACAGAATAATACACCATGTCTACTCTAATTCAACTAATTCTAGCCCTCAATTATAATTTTAATCCATAATTCTCCAATCACACAGACTAGTTTAGCTTTTGCTTTGTTTTTTTATCCATCAGATTTCATTAGTCCAATGAAAATAAGCTATTTCCCCTCTTTCACAATGGAAAGAGAATGAGGAACAGAGAATTTCAGCTAATAAGTTGCTCTAAGTGAGTTGCTGTTGCTACTCAAATCAAAACACCATTTTTTAATGTCAGGGAAAGGGTCAGGAGCTTGGCAACCCTAGATCATGACAGCCACACCTCCTCTCTTTGGCTGTATGCTGTGGCAATTTCACAGGAAAAAGAAATAAGGATCTTTTATTGGAAGAGCAAAGCTTCTAGAGGTTTTGAAAAAATTTTCAAGCCTTAATACAGTAACATTGATTTTAGGGGGAGGAAGGGTCATAGGGAGAAGCAGTTATCCCATGACTGCAAAGAATTAGCCTAGAACATATTTGATTTATCTTCTAACTAACCTTTCCAAGGATGTATTTTCCAAGAAATTATACTCAAACATCAATTAAGAGTCTTATCAGGTATGGTAATACCTCAGGTGCAATTCACAAAGTGCAATTCTTAGAGTGTGAAGGCAGCTTCAAAACCATCAAGCAATCACACTCAGCCAGTTGTGGTGCAGAAGCAAAAATAGCAGCAATGGGCCTTTGGAAATATTACCTGGAAACTCTTGTTTGGGTTGATTCAAGAGTCCAATTTCTATAGCAGAATTGAGAACTCCATTTGCAGGGTGCCCTCCCACCTGCCAGATTACTCATCATCTCCAATCTAACCCACAGTCCATCTTCCCAGCATTCTTGCCTCTTACCTGCGGAATCTCAGCAGGGTCCTTAAACATCCCATGAGGCCACATTTCTGGAGGAAAACTCTCCACTAATCCTCTCCTACTACATTTTTTCTCGCCATTCTTCAAACTGTATTTAACATTAATTTGTCATCTGGATTGGTTATTGATCGCACTAGAGCACTTTGAGGAACTGGCTAAGAGACTTCACTCTTTCAAAAGTTTCCTCGCTTGAGTTTACAAAGAATGTTAGTGGGTTGGAACTGCCAGAATAGAAGAATTTAAGGAAACAGTCTTGCCCAGGAAAGGCCAGCCAAGCACTTCAGCATTTTCCAGGTGAAAATGAACAGAGCTCCTTACAGTCACACAACTATATTGCTATTACAAAATACCTTCTCATATAGGATCGTAGTTTTTCTCCTGCGTCTTTTTTCCTTCCCTTTTCGCTCACCTTCTCCTCTCTTCCTTCTCCCTCTGCCTCCCTGCTTTCTTTCTACCTTCCCTCTCTTCCTCTCCCCTTTCTTCCTTTCTTTTCCTTTTCTTTTCAATCTTTTCTTCTGCAAATATTTAATGACTGCTGGACACTGTGCATAAAACAATGTGAATTTAGAATCAAGTCTTAAAGAGCTCAATGTTTGTGGAATTGACAAGTAAAGAGGTGCTTCTAATATAAATTGATAAGGGCTCTAGTTGGAAGTACAAAATGTTTCTTAGACAAGAAGCCCCAAGTAAGCTGGGTGCCAGGGTGAGGGTAAAGTCAGGAAAGATTTTCTGCAAAGGGTGATCCCTGAACTACTTCTGAAAGAAGGAATTCAATTTAGGTCAGTGACAAAGGGAAGGAAGAATTTTCTGGGAAAAGGGACCAACAGTGCAAAGGACTTCAGATTATGTTTGCTTTTGGCAAAATCCAAATAGGTATATCTGACATTTTTGAAGGTGAGGGAGGTGGCCAAGGCAGTCAAGTTGTAAGTCAGAGAATGAGAAGATGAGCATCTCTTCACATAGGCAATGGGGAAATCATGAAAGCTTCTGTGAGTGTGACATAAAGGAGCCTAGATTTAATCTTGAAGGGAATCGGGTATTCTAAGAAGGGAAGTGTGACAGTCTGCTTAAATCCTTATCAGATTTTTAAGTTCCTTGTCTGCCTTCAAGATTCAACCAAATGTTCAGTGTTGTTGCTTTCTTACACTTCACCTGACCTCTATGTTGCTGTTGCTTCACAGAAGTAGGAGAGGAGTTGCTGAGTCAGCACTGCAGGGAGGAGTGTGGGAGGAACATGGATTATTCATGGGGGCCTGTGCAGTGTTCCAGGTGCAACCACGATTGCTGTGGACTGGGACCATTTGTAATGCAAAAGCATGGCAAGAAAATCCATTTTCTCATTTTCAGAACTGATTTTATCTCCATGCTTCTGCCCATGTTACAAATTTAGGCTGATAAAGTGGAACAGGAGACAGAAGAACAAAATGGAATTTCTAACTACTGTTTGCCAAAGGATTTCTTAAATGTCAATTTATAAACTCATTTATTTGGGGGAAAAATAATTCAGAGAATATATCTTGAGGCCTTGTGGTATAAAGCAAGGTGGATGAGTTTTGAAGTCAGACAAATCTGAATGTGAGTTATGTAACCTTGGGCAAGTCAGCTAGCTTCTCTGTACCATCCTTATCTGTGAAACGTGAGTAATGATGCAACGGAAGGTGGAATTATTGGTGGAATTATTGGCTCTAATTCTTCACTTCTTCCTGTATCCTTGACTTTTTTTTACCTTGTGACTGCAGTCACTCCTACTAGAGAAAAATCTAGTGGGATTCATATTTTCTTGTCCTTTTATTTTCAGCTTATTTATATGACTTGCTTTGGGCAATGGGATATGGAGAAGGAACAGATATAGTGTGATGAACTTAAAAGTAGCCCCATGGTTCTTTTACCTTCTTGCTTTCATGTTATTGCCAAAAAAGAAACTTCCCTGGGATTTTGCAGCCTCTTCTGTCTGGGCTCCAATGAAGCAAACTTACACCGAATCTGCAGCAAGGATTCAAGGTCAGTTGAACCTGTAGCTTGAATCGGATGTGCCCCATTAACTCATAGGCAGGTAACCAAGAGAGAATAATTTTCACTTCAAGCCATTGAGCTTTGTGGTGACTTGCTAGGTGGTAATAGCTAACTGATACAAACACTGTGGTAGGCTGCTTCTGAAATGGCTCCCATGATCCCTTCCTCATGTAGTCATTCTTCATGGTCCTCTCTTTGTGTGTGGGTTGGATGTATTGATCTAGTCACTTCCTTTAAGCTAGTAGGATATAGCAAAAGTTATGGTATGCCATCACTTCTGTGGTTATGTTGTATAAGATTATGACTTCTATTTTGCTGACACTTTCACTCTCTCTGCTTATTCACTTTGAAGAAGAAAGTTGTCATATGGAAAAACCCACATAGACAGGAACTGAGATAGCCTCTGGCTAACAACTGAGTGGACCTGGGGCTCCCAGTCAACAGTCTATGAGGATGTGAATTCTGCCAGTAAACATGTCATAAATTTGAAAGCAAATATAATCCCAGTTGACCCTTCAGTTGAGACTGAAGCCTAAATGGATACCTTGATTACAGTTTTGTGAGAGACCCTGAAAGAGAGGCTATAGCTGAGCTTCAGCCAGATTCATGACCCTGTGAGAAACTTAAGTCATAAATGTCATTTTATGTCACTTTCTTCTGGGGTAATTTGTTATACAATAGTTGATAATGAATACACTTGCCTTGGGGGTTTCCTAGGAACAATAAATGAAATCACACATTTAGGCTGTCATATGCACAGTGATGGGGCTTCCCTTGTGGCTCAGCTGGTAAAGAATCTGTCTGCAATGCAGGAGACTTGGGTTCGATCCCTGGGTTGGGAAGATCCCCAGGAGAAGGGAAAGGCTACCACCCAGTATTCTGGCCTGGAGAATTCCACGGACTGTATATCCATAGTGCTGCAAAGAGCTGGACACGATTGAGCGACTTTCACTTTCACTTTCATGGAGAGCGATAGCACCTAAAGATGTTCATGCCCTAATAACGGGAAACTTACAAGGCAAAAGGGACTTTGCAGGTGTGATTAGTTTTACAGACCTTAAGATGAGAAGATTTTCCTGGGTTAGCCAGTTGTCCTGATCTAATCTCACAAGTCCTTAAAAGTAGAGAATATTTTCTACCTGTGGTCAGAGAGAAACAGAGAGATGTAGCAATGGAAAGAATGTCAGAGAGATGCAAGGTTGGAAGTACGAAACCCACTTTTGCTTATTTTGAAGACAGAGAAAGGGGGGCATGAGCTAAGGAATACAGTTGGCCTCCAGAAGCTGGAAAATGCAAGGAAACAGTCTCCCCTAGAGTCTCCAGAGTGAAATGTAGTCATGTTGATATCTTGATTTTTTACCCCACTGAGGCCAGTGCTGGAGTCTGACCTATAGAACTGTAAAACAATGAATTTACACTTTAGGTACTAAGTTAGAATTCATAACAGCAGCAATAGCAAATGAATACATAGGATAACCTATCTGGGCTTAATGAATGAATTTTCTTCTCCATTTTGCTCTCTTTAGTCACATTTAAAACAAGTGGATTCAGCTCTGTCTAAGAGCAGTTTGTATGTAAACTTCATAGCATTATTTAAGGATTACTGGGAGATTATCTGTAAGCCCTTAGAACAATGCACATAAGAAGCAGTGAAATGTTAGCTATTATCACCATTATGATTGTTATGGTTAGTATTATTGTTCAGTCTCTGGATTCAGTTCTCTGCCTCAGGAGGGAGCACAGTATTCTCCATTCCATTCAGGAACTAGGATATAGGCAATGATATTGGTCATTAAAACTATTTTTTTTCTGGGAATCTCAATGCTTAAACTTAAGACTTCGCTGCAAAAAGTTTAGAATCACTTGTTATAAACTTGTATTTTCCTGAAAAATAGTCACAGTGTAGACATTTCCTTTTGTTGCTAAAAAGAAGTCTCAGGACGTGAGAACTGTCCTCCATTATCTCATGGACTGTCATAAGGAGGTAGAAGCAGATATTTTTTCTTTCTGTGTGATCTCATTTGGTGGAAAGAGTGATGGGTAGAAGGTTCAGGAAAGCAGAATTACTGGAACTGCCTAGAATCTCAGACCCCCTAAAAGGAGGCTTATGAACTAGGAAATGAGCAAAAATTAGAATATGCAATGTTATCATTGACATGGTGAAATGCATACTTTCAGTCTCCAAAAGACATTTATTCTACAATCTCTTTTCCTGAAATAAAGGTGCAAACATAGTTTACACAAATCATTTTTACTGTAGCATTAGTTAAAACAGCCAAAACAAAATAAAACAACAAAAAAGAAAAACCATTGACCATTGGCTATGAAGAAAGGTTGAGTCAATCAACACACATTCACTTACTGGTTTACTTGTTGCTGTTGTTCAGTTGCTAAGTCGGGTCTGAGTCTTTGTGACCCTGTGCACTGAAGCACATCAGACTCCTCTGTCCATGGCTCTCTCCAGGCAAGAATACTGGAGTGCTTGCCATTTCCTTCTCCAGGGGATCTTCCTGGACCAGGGATGGAACCCACATCTCCTGCATTGGTGGGTGGATACTTTACAATTAAGCCATCAGGGAAGCCCATTACACAGACATGATTCAATGTGAAGAGCTTAAATGACATGGAAAACATGGTATAATTTTAAGGGAAATGATTGTTAGAAAACGCCGCGGGAAGAAAAAAGCCACCTCTAAGGACCGTTGATGAAGGCCTTTATTGGGCGGTCGCTCTCGGGCAGAACTCCCGGGGCGGGTGAGCGAGGAGACAAAGGGAGTCTGCGAGGTATGAGGGGTGGGGAGAGGTTTTATAGCCAGGGCCAGTGTCCAAGCCAGGTCTTCCCATATAAGGAAGAAAGCGCAGCTACAGCGGCGGTTGGTGTCCAAGGGCTCCCTGTCAGCACCTGATTGGACCAGGCTGCAGGGGGCCGGCCCCTGGAAGTTTAGCCAGCCTCCGGAACTTGCCTGAGGCACTTTTCCGGGGCATGCCTCAACATGCCCGACCTTTCAATGATCAGCAGAAGGAACTGTATATTCAATTAGATAACTACTAAGTAAAACAAACCAAAGTATGCTCAAAGAGTGGAAAACTATAATGGAATATATATCATTGATAACAGATGTTTCCTTTGAGGAGTAAAACTCTGATTTGTTCCCTTCTTTCACTTTTCAATTCTATTTTTTCAATATATTTTCATAATGTGCAAATTATATTTTTTGATTGAGAATATAATATGCTTTATTTTAAAAACTAGGTTAAAGGTAATTTCAGAAATTGTTTTTCCCCATACATTTTTATTGTCCCCAAGGGCCTCTGGAGACTCCTCTGTGTTTACACATATGCCCACTTGAAAAACTCCCTGTATAAATTATTCAAAATAATAAATGTATACATAAACCAATAAATACAAATACCAAAGAGGTTCCATCTTTATCAAGTACTTTCAAGTATGAGTGATGAGAGTGCTAATGTTATTTTCCTTCATTATTGAGCAGGAAAGATAGATGATCTACCATTTCCTGAATGTTTACTATATGCTGAACAATTTACATATGTTCTCTTATTTATACTCAAAACTGACTTGCAAATTAAGTATTATATTCTCAGTGCTAAGGTATATAAGTTAAAGCTTACCCAAGGTTGCCTAAATAGGAGCCTACCCAGACAGGTATAAACCATGTCTATCTGTTTCCAATGCCTTTGTCCTTCTCACTATCCCAGACTATTCATATAAAGACTACATACTTAATGCACCATTGTCTCTACTCTGACCAAACCACTACCTTTTGTCTTGTTATGAAAGTGATTGAGCCTTCTCATTTCTCAGTTACGTTATATTCTTTTATGATTCCTTTGGCAGTTCTATGGTGGATTAGGCCAAAACTGAAGTTGAATACTCTATTCTTCAAGGTGTTGGGATTTCCACACTATTTTACTCTCCTGTCCTATTTTCTTCTAGACTCCATGTAAATATATGATTCATAAGTCAGATATTCTCTACCTTATTTTTAATTTTATTGCAGAAGAGTTTATGAAGCACTGCTTCCTCATAGTACAGTTTCCCAAGTGATCTTAGATTGGTTCAGATGACAGAGCCAATCTTCTAGATAACTGGCTCAAGGGCAGTCAAGGGCCTGGCATTATAAATCCATCCAATAGGTATTTTAATCACCAAATGAACCACTTGGAGCTAACCTCAGTGAACTTGAATGTAGTACATAGAGAGAAATAGCAGTTAGTCGTGAGGGGAGAAGCCATAATGCAGATAGGAGTTACTGGAAGTTTGAGGTGACAGAAGACATGAATATGAAAGTGTGAATAAACAAGAAGACTAGCCAGGACTGTGTTGGTAGCAGCAAGAGAAGAATGGGTTATTCACGGTAATGGCAGACATCAGAGAGGGACACTGGACATTTATTTCCAGTGGAGCAGAGGCTGGTCACTAGAATGGCCTCCCAGTTCTCGAGCAATATTCCATCCCCCTGGAGGATGGGATCTGCAGCAACTGAAAATTTTTTCTCTGCATCTTCCTAAGTAAATAAAAACTCTAAGCAAACCAAACTTATTAATGTGCATATATGTTTATTCCTAGTTATTTGAAAAAACCTAGCCATCAAGTTCGGAGAAGGCAATGGCACCCCACTCCAGTACTCTTGCCTGGAGAATCCCATGGATGGAGGAGCCTGGTAGGCTGCAGTCCATGGGGTCATGAAGAGTCGGGCATGACTGAGTGACTTTCACTTTTTTCACTTTCACTTTCACTTTTCACTTTCATGCATTGGAGAAGGCCCTGGCAACTCACTCCAGTGTTCTTGCCTGGAGAATCCCAGGGACGGGGGAGCCTGGTGGGCTGCCGTCTATGGGGTCGCACAGAGTCGGACACGACTGAAGCAGCTTAGCAGCAGCAGAAGCAGCCATCAAGTTGCATCTGACTGAAGTGTGTAAGGTCTTTCACCCAGAACCCAGAAGACTGACCATTAAAGAATGGGTAAATGATAATACATTTGAAGGGAGCCGAGGGAACTCCCTTCAAAACCCCCAATCCTGGAATCCATCTTGCGCGAGGAAGAGAGGGAAGAAGAAGAAACACTAAGATTATTTCCTATTCTCAATTTTTTTCTAAACCTTGGACTTTCTTATTTGGTGTTTTTTTTTTTTTTTTTTTTTTAAACTAATACAGTGAACAGTTGATGCAGGTAATAGTGCAAAAGCTCAGATTATGGTCCTATCTATATTCCACAGAGGCTTGGTGATATGGGGTTCAAAAATTCAAAGTCATGCCCTTTTTGTGTCCATATTCACTGTATGATTTCTGGAAAATCACTAAACTCTCTGGATTTCAATTTCTTCATCCATTAAAATAAGAAGAATAATAACAGTCCCTGCGTTTCTAACCTTTAGGACTGCTCTGCAAATTAAAAAAAAAAAAAAAAAAAACAACACAATGAAATTGAAAACTGTAAAATAATTGAAAGAGCTAGTATTTTTGTCAATATCATCAAAATGCTAATAAGTCATTTTCTGAATTTTAAGAGTTTTAGTAAAAATTACTTAGACATATAAACTTCACTGTTTAGCCTTGTGGTCCATTTGCTAGCAGAGCTATGTCAGTCTCCTTAATATACTATTCATGAGCTAAAAGTGGTATCTTGAATAGGTTAAAAACTTCTGAAAACAGCTGTTGATGTTGTGTGGTTTGCTAATGATCTAGTGTGTCTTCCATGTCTCTTTAAGGGTTTAACAGAGAGAAAAGTGGCGCCCAGCCATTGCTGACAAATGTGCTTATAACATCTCGACAGCCAACCCAAGGTAAAGGTCAGGAAAGGTGGGTGCCTCTTTTTTTTTGATTAAAAAAAGTCAAAGGCTTTATTTTGAACAGACATCTAAGAACAAGAGTGATACACATATACTCTTTACTTCTTCCCAAGGTCTTTGGTCACAGTGTTGGTTCATTTTAACCATCTACCCATCTAGGCCCACCTCAAAGACCAGTGCTGTCATAAAGTCTTCCATGGTTCCCCTTAGGTCTCTTTTCCTTTTAAAATTTCTTAATGCTTTACCTGGTCTTCTTTTATGGCATTTAGCCCCTTTTGCATTGAATTTGGCATACTCTAAGCACATTTCATTTCTATCACTAGATTGGTATGTTACATGAGTGTAAGCCCTATTTCTGATTCATCTTTTTGTGCTCCAGAATGCAAAGCTTCTACCTGACACATAAATTTCTCATAAAATGATCAATGAGTAAATGGGTATAGACCCACAACAAGTAAGAAAATAGAACAAGTGGAATCTAACTTAACACTCTGTTTTGAAAGTACTCTACAAGTCAGCTTCCCATAAACAATAAGTGGAAAGTAGATTTTTATATCAGTACTTTCTCTCTTGGGCTAAAAGAATTCCAACTTTTGCATCCATTTCTCTCATCCTTTTATCATAATACCTCTTTATTCTTTTTGAATTCAACTTTCAACTTTCTTTGAAAGCCCTGGAAATCAGCTTAACTCTTTAGACATGATCTATTGGCCAAGTGTTCTGTGGATAAAGCAGTGTGTATGAGCCTCCACATCATTTCCCTTTGGTTCTCCTCAGGTTGACCCTCCCATACCTTCAGTTCAGTTCAGTTGTTCAGTCGTGTCTGATTCTTAGGTTGCAGCACACCAGGATTCCCTCTGTGGGAATTCCATTCCACCATTTGTAACCCTTCTCATACTTACCCCAGCCTTTCATTCTAAGTGCTGTTTATAGCAAC
Organism: Dama dama; assembly: GCF_033118175.1. Taxonomy (NCBI): domain Eukaryota; kingdom Metazoa; phylum Chordata; class Mammalia; order Artiodactyla; family Cervidae; genus Dama; species Dama dama. Next base: position 82,388,945 of record NC_083700.1, read on the forward strand.
TACCTGCAGTTTGTTGAAATATCTTTGCTCTTTACTGCTTCTATGTCTTTGCAAATGTCTTCCTGTGCCTGGAAAATTGTCATGCCTGTCATTGTTTATCTATCATTAGGATCCTTTTCTAAGTATAGGGAAACTTCCACTTTGAGATCATTGTGGGACAGACTGTTTTACTGCTTAGGGGATGAGATATTGTTGGTTCATTACAACCCCTTCTGTAGCTAAGACATATGCATGTGATTTAGGCTCTGCCAACCATAGTTTGGCTCAAGGACTTGTGACACAAGTAAGAAGGAGCAGGCATTGTCTCTAATTTTCTGACAGAGACAGCGACGGTAGAAGCTTCAAGGTCAGAGAGACAGAGTCCAAATACTCTCCACCTTAGTTATTAGTTATGTAACCTTACTCTAGCCAAATAGCTCCTTTACATCAGTTTCTTCATCTCTAAAATGGGGTAACAATAGTGCCTACTTCAAATAGTGCTTGCAAAGATTAAACATAACATGAAGTATGATTGAAACAATGCCCAGCTCATGGTACCTGTTCAAAATGTTAGGTCTTATTACTATTGTTGTTGATAATAGTAATAATCATAGCAAGGAGATCAAACCAGTCAATCCCAAAGGTACTCAACCCTGAATATTCACTGGAAGGACTGATGCTGAAGGCCCAATACTCTGGCCACCTAATGTGAAGAGCTGATTCATTGGAAAAGACCCTGATGCTGGGAAAGATTAAAGACATGAGGAAAAGAGGGAGACAGAGGATGAGATGGTTGTATGGCATCATTGACTCAATGGACATGAGTTTGAGCAAACTTCAGGAGACAGTGAAGGACAGGGAAGCCTGGCATGCTGCAGTCCATGGGGTTTCAAAGAGTTGGGCATAACTTAGCAACTGAACAATAACAACAAAAGTGAAAGAAGAAGAGTAGAAGGAGCAGGGGGAGGTGGTGGGGGAAGAAGAAGAGAAGCAATAATGGTAAACTACTTTCTGTAGCATTAATTTTTATTTTTCATGCATCTAAAAACTGTGACCAATACATTTCCCTCCAACTAGGTTGACCTGGGCTTAGGATTAACATCTAACTTAAGACTTTTTTTCCTCCCAGAAACTTTTCCTGAACCTACTGCTGCATTAGAGACACTGCTCTGGACTCACATTTTGTTCTTAGGAGCAGAACACCTACCACACTTTATCTAAATGCCTGATCCTTGCCATTCTCCCCAACTAGTGAACCTCTAGGCCGCCCTGGCCACTCTCTCAACCTTGTATCCCTAGAGTCTAGTGTAGGCAGTACCTTGACACCTTGTAGGTGTTCGGTTAACATTTGCTGGATGAATGAGCAAATCTCCTGCCACCCTCTGAGATCCTGCCATGGGAGAGTCAGCGAAGCAAGGGAATCACTGATTTCTATTCACATGCTCCAGCTCTTCCTCTGGGTTCTCTCCCTGTAACCCCAATTAAGATCATGCCAATCAACATTCATATCTACTCTGATGATCCTGAAATGTCCTTGATGATCAGTATATTTCATTGCTGTAGTGCTCCTGCCTCCCAGGTTTGGTTTAGGAGATGGAACTCTGCCCAGATATTTGATTCCAGTCAGTGCTATTGTGCTTCCCTTGAAGAGCATCTTATTAAAGTCAGGAGGATGCAAAACAGTTCTCCAAATCTGGGAGCTGAATGTGTCACAAGAAACTGGTGATTCCCCTTGTTCTTTTTCGAGTCAATGACCTGAGGTAACACCATGCTATCTTCTTTTAACGAAATAGGATTACTTGTTGTTCTACTCAGATTTGGGCTGAACATCTTCTTTACATCTTCTTGCCTTTGTGCGTGCTGTTCTCTCAGTTTCCTGTGCTTCCTCACTATTTAAGGTTTAAAGCCATAATGACCTAGCAGGTCATTCAAGCCTCCTCACAAACAGCCCCATCTACCTTTCCCATATTATTTTCTACCACATCCTATTAGATCCCCTAGCCTCCAGTGATTAATCATTCATTCATTTCTTTTTATATCTTTAGCAATAATTTATAGATTATACAGTAGACACAGTAATGACCATCATGGCATTGCAGTCTAATGGTAGAAATAGGTATTTAACAAATAGTAAAAATATATATATATATATATATATACAGTAAAATTATAATCAGTCTCCTGAAGGTAAATTATAGCAGGGGCTAAGAATGGCGGGAGACTATACAACAGGCAGGCCCAATCATGAGGGTTCTTAGAAATTAAAACACCTTCAGAAAGCCCGTTAGCAGTTTATTGAATCCAGACATTGTTCTGTGTCATTGCTCTATTCTCAGGACTTAGCACCAGACCCAGGGTAGAGTATGCATGCAATAATCAAATATATGTGTGAATGAAAACATTGATATTGATAAAGGAAAAGTTAATCTGTACACTGTCTTATAACTCAGAGGGGTGACTCTGACAGGTTGGAACCCCTGGTCATCCAAGAACATCTGCTGATTCAGGCAGAAGCAGCTAAGAGGATGGCATGTGAGGTCCAAGGCCCACTGTGGATGGGGAGTCACAGTAAATCAGTTGTTAAATTGGGAACTCAAAGGCCTCTACTCTCTGGGACAGAGAGCCAGAAATAGTCAGGCTCTCTGGAGACTCAATCACTATCAATGACCTGAGGTGAAGTTGTCACTGAGAGTGCCGCTAGCCACTGCCAGTGGCAGAACTAAATGCTCCTTGGAGGAGGAAACATCACCTAGGTGCTGATTATTCCTGTAATTAATTATTTTAACATAAACTATTCAGAGCTCAGTAAAAGATAACCTGAAGGGACTCTTTCTTGGATAAGCTAAATTTTATCTCTCACTGTTTTGTCCATGGAGTTCCACTTTACATGGGGACTGTTAAAGGAATTTAAGCAGGAGACTGAAATTTTGGGTGCATTTTCTAGAGAGAAAACTCTGAAAGTGGGTTTATGAAACCAACCATATGAAAGCTATATGAAAGTGGGTTAGTGTTCAGTTATTATTTATCTTAGCCAGCTTCCACTTCACCATTTGGCTAGATTAATCAACTTGCACAGTTAAATGATGTTCTTCCTCTTCCTGACTTAAAAATAAGTACAACCTGAAAGTTGAGAGTGAAGTTTTATTCAGTGGGAAATTTTAGGACTTCAAGCTTGGTAAGCAGCATATCAAGTAACCGTGAAAGAAATGCTTTGAGGAGGTGAGGGTGGTAGGGGGGAGTCAGGTGATACAGAAGTTTTGCAATAAAGAGCAGGTAGTCTGAATGTCAAAAGATTATTGTTAATTAGAGGAAAACCAGATATCTCAAGGTACGAAATTTAGTGCTTTTCTATGTACGAGAAGATGCAAGAGTCTTGGTTCACTGAAATCATTCCTTCAATAGGCACCTCACCTATCTGGGGCCAGTATCTTGTGTCTTCATATCCTGAGTCTCCTCAGGGCTCACCATAGGGAGTGGCTGCAGTCTGATTGCTGCAAGTATTCTTTGCTTCCTGAGTTTCCTCATGGCTTACCAGCTCACCATCAGCAGTGGTTGCAATCACTGATGACTTGTGACATCCTTTGTTTACTGATGTGGCAGGAAATATTCCATTTCTTACTCTCCATAGTAAAGCATTGTAATGGATTCTACAGCATACTTGTGGCCAGTAGGCAGTACTCTGGTACTCACTTGTACTTCTGCTCCAATCACTGACATATATGTTTGCAGAGTCACTTGCGTTAGTTACCAAATTCCTTATACCATTAGAATTCTCAGTGTGTGTGTGTGCTAAGTTGCTTCAGTCATGTCTAACTCTTTGTGATGCTATGGACTGTAGTCCACCAGGCTCCTCTGTCCATGGGATTTTCTAGGCAAGAATACTCTGATGGGTTGCCATGCCCTCCTCCAGAAGATCTTCCCAACCCAGGGATGGAACCCACGTCTCTAAATGTCACCTGCATTGGCAGGTGGGTTCTTTACCACTAGCACCACCTGGGAAGCGCAGAGTTCTCACTATAGATATATAATTTGAGTAAATATTATGCAAGCTAATAAAATATTAGGGGCTTCCCTGTTGGATCAATGGTAAAGAATCCACTTGTAATGCAGGAGACCCAGGTTTGATCCCTGGTCCATGAAGATCCCCTGGAGAAGGAAATGGTAACCCACTCTAGTATTTTTGCCTGGGAAATTCCTTGGACAGGAGAGTCTGTCAGGGTATAATCCCTGGGATCACAAAAGAGTCAGACATGACTCAGCAACTAAACAATAACAACAATAAAATAATACTTAAAAAGAAGGACAGCTTTTGTTTCAATGAAAGTATGTTGAATGTTTTAGAAAAACTCAGTAAAGGCACATACTAAAGAATTAGCACCAAATAAGGTGTGAACAAGAAAAGTATAATGATTGTGGAAAAGTGTAACATTTCAGAAGCATTCTGTATTTAGAGTATTTTTTCTTATTTTAACGACTTTAAGGATACTTGCTGTCATAGAAATTGTGTCCTAGCTTCCAATGGAATTGTGATAAGGGAAAGATTGTCACGTCAAAAAGTATTTATTAAGCATGTGCATGCCAAGTTTCTCAGTTGTGTCCAGCTCTTTGCCATCCTATGGACTGTAGCCCACCAGGCTTCTCTGTCCATGGGATTCTCAGGCAAGAATACTGGAGTGGGTTGCCATTTCCTTCTCCAGGGGATTTTCCCAGCTCAGGGATTGAACCCATGTTTCCTGCTTGGCAGGCAGAATCTTTACCTTCCTGTCATTCACTATCTCCCAAAGTTTGCTCAAAATCATGTCAATTTATGATTAATATTATGTTACTATTTATATGTATTATTAGAGGATGCCATAACATTTTATTTTAATATTAGTAACAATGGCAAAATAATGAGTTATATATTCAGTTTTTTTTTAGCTATTCCATATATAAACATTCTGTATCCTTAATGACTAGCCCAAGGCTTTTAAAGAATAGGCACTCCAGACTACATAATGAATGAATAAATCAGTGTATAATCTTTCAGTTTCATAATCATTTTTCTCAGGTATCACTCAAATTTGCCAACATTAGTTGAAAAATGTGAATCCCACAAATCAACACAATAATTGTTGGTGTGCTCTCACTAGCAATAGCCCCATTTTGTCACAGAACTGACTCTTATGGCATTTATCATCCAATAAACAGATGCAACTATTATCGATTTTTATAACCTCTGTATACAACCACAAGCATTTGTAGAATGCCTACTGTGTGTCAGGGGTTGGCCTAGTCACCTCTATGAATTGCCACTTTATTATCATCTTTTCATTAAATTGCTTGAGTTATTCTGGATTCTTGAGTGTATCATTTAAAATAATAACTATTCATACTAGCTGTTTGTCACCTGCAAATTTGACAAGCATGTTGTTATGTAATTATTCAAGTCATTGAGGGAATATATTGAATAAATTTGAACCAAGTAAAGAAGTTAGTAAAAACCATTGAAATCTTTCTTCTAGGTTGTCATTCCTAGGAAAATTCTCATTCTCATTCAGCTGGGGCTGAATATGGAGCAAGTCTGAGAAGGTAGAATTTCAGATAACTGGTATGATTTAGGGATGATGTGGGTCACTTTTGTAATGTTTGAGGCTATACAAGAAAATAAACATGAAGTTTCTGTCCCAAAGGAGAAAAGGTCAGTGCCTAAAGGACATCCAAAAGAAAAGTAGTTAGGGATATTACCAATATGGGGAGAAGAAACTAGGGGAAGTCATAGTTAGGTTCATAGAGATAGAAGGTAAACTTTTAGGAGTTCCTGAGGGAATCATGTGACCTTGACAGATTTTTTTAGACCATCCTGTACCATTATGCCAGGTACCCTTAATGGGAGTAAAGCTGAATGGTGATGGGTTGACATCAGTCTATCATCCCTCCTTTATTCTGGCAAAACTGGTTGGGTCCTTTATCCCAGTTAGTGGAAAAGAGTGTGAATCACTTATAAGAGTAGGGTTCCTTGACCTCTAAACCAAGGAAGAGACAACCAGCCATTGTATCAATACCTCTCTAGAACTGAATATTAAGAAAGAGAATTGGCACTTCCTGGTCAAATGGTTAAAGGGCTTTTTTGATCCTCTCATCTGGCGCCTGGTCCAGAATTCCCCTGTTCTCAGATTTTGATCCTTTTGCTTGTATTTCTTCAGTAGCAGGAGCTTCTCTGTCTTAGTAGGAGAATGCAGAGCTCTCATTGTCTTAAATCTAGGATATGGGGAAAAGGTGAATGTGGGGAAGGTTCTAAACTGCATTAGTTCAACAAATATTTATTGACTGCTGTGTTCCAAGTACACTTTTAGATGTTTGAAGTATATCAATGAGAAAATGGACAAAGGATTTTGTCTTCATGGAGTTACTGTTCTAGCAGAGAGAAATAGATAATAAACATTAAAACCAATCAACAAGTAAATTAGGTAGCTTTTAAGATCATAATTACAATGAAAAAAGGAAAATAGAAGTGTAAGGGATGAGAGTTTCATGGAGTGGGTAGACAGATTGTTGTATTAAGCAAACTGTTCAAGAAGAACCTCCAGGAGAAGCTGAAATTTGAGTAACTTTTTGACAGAAGTGAGGAATTGAATCACACGGTTATTGAGGGGAAGAGAACTCCAGGGAGAAGGAATAGAATTCCAGGTAGACTGAGCTGGGAGTGAGTCCAGCGTCTTTGAAAAACAGCAAGGAGCAGGGTCACAAATAGGGGAGTAGTAAAGGACAGAGAATTAATGGAAAACCAGGTAATAGTGGGTTTGGTAAGCATTGAGTGACTTTGGCTTTTACTCTGAGTGAAATTGAGAGCTATTGTCAGGTTTTGAAGAATGCAATGAAATGATATTGAAAATTTAAATGAATCACTGTGGCACTTTTCCTGAGAACATATTGCAGGGAAACAAGGTTAGATGTAGGAAGACCTATTAGAAAGTTGTTGCAAGAGTTCAGGGGAAAGTTTCAGTACTTTGGCCTGAAATAGTAGCAGTAACAAAAACCAATCAGATTCTAGATGTATTCTGAAAATAGATCTAATAGAATTTCCTGGCAGACTGTGTATGTAAGGAAGAAAGAGAGGAGTCAAGAATGATTCCAAGATTTTTAGCCTCAGCAACCGGAAGGAGCAAGTTGCTAGAAGTTGAGATGGAAAAGACTGTGTGGATGGAGAGAGTTTCAGAGGGAAAACAGAGTTTAATTTTGGACTTATTCTCTACTAGACATGAAAATGGAGATGTCGAGTTGGATAAGAAGTTGGATATATGAATCTGGACTTCAGGAGAGAGTTGTGGGCTAGAGATAATAATTTGAGATGTCAAAATATAGATGGAATTTCAAACCAGGAAATTGGGTGAGTTCTCTAGGGTAGTGAGTGTACATAAAGAAAAGAAGACAATGAAAGACTTGCTTCTGGGCTACCTCAATATTAAGACAAGGGGAAATGAGTGAAGGAGAGTGACAAAGAATGACCAGGGAGATTGCTGTCCTGAAAACCAACAAGAGCTGGTGTGCGTATGGAGTGTTGCTGATACATCAATAAAGATGAAGATGGAGAATGGAAACTTTAACAACGTGGAGGTGATTTCTGATCTTGTTGAGCACAGTGTCTATTACGCAGAGTTAGCTTTTTTGTTTAATCCTGCAGCAGTTTACCCCTGGTGAGAAGGGTGACAGTGTAACCTGCTTTTGTCTCTTGTACTTTATTTCTGAGTGGGATTCCTGGAAGGACTTATAATTGGAGTGGAATCCTTTGCCTTCTCCATTCTATGCTTCTGAAGCTACAGAACTGCCCAGTCCTCAAAGATATTATTTCTCTGATTCTTGACAATGGACTGCACTGAATGGACCTACCACTCTTTGAATGGAGCCCCTGATGCTGCTAGTTTCATTCTACATTTTTCTATTTTCAAAGACTCTTTCCCTTCATTGCTGTCTCTCTTCATTCCCAGGAAAATGAGATCCATTGATCTAGTGGTTATGGTGGCAAAGAGTTAACATCAATAATTATAATTGTTCTACCAACTATTATTCAATATTACAGCTAATGCTAACTACCTCATCTTGTCCATAAGGATATCCTGAGAGATTTTGTTATGTGCTACTAGACTTTGCTGCATTACAGATTTTGTGACATTCTGTTACTTGTCAAAGATAATGTCATATTAACTTTAAATGTCATATTAACTTTATGAGGTTTGTTTGGTAGACTCTTTCCCAAGTGAATCCATGATGACTCCATGTGATCACTTTGCTTTTCTCACATGCTAACAAGAAATCTGTTTATGACCAGTTCTCTTGCCAGGGATAAAATCATACATAAACATCTTAATTTCCTGGGATGCACTTATTTATCATCTTTGGAAATGATACCAGGTTTACCCTATCTTTGAGGTTCTGGCATATATCCAGATCTCTGTAATTTTCTCATGCAAGTATGAATTTGAAAACACTTTCTCCACAGCTTTTCATTAACACTTTATGGAATTCAGAGTTGGCACTGATGTCATTTTGAAAAAAAAAAAACAAGAACTTTTCTATTAAGAAAGGTTACATTTACCAATGAATTTATAAAATAGAGATCAGTTTATAAATTTAGTTTAGTATTTCCATTCTACCCCATTATAGTTTTAATTTTCTTATGCAAATCACATAGGAAGCCACATGATTTTTAGTTGTGGTCTAGCTATAAAAATACACAGCAATGTCTTTTCTATTGGTTGTGTGATTTAGTGGAGAGATGGTAGCTTTGGATCAAAAATCTGAAGTTTAATCTTGGTTACTGCAGACTTAATTCTGCTACTACAAGTTTTGTAACTTTGAAGGTCATAATGATTCTTTCTTGTAAATTTCTTTTTATCATCTGCTACATAAAGTAGTTTATATGTCCTTTATAGTATCTGATAATACTAAAGGTAATTTCAGTGTCTGATAACACTAAAGGTAATTCAGGATATATGTTTAGTATTTTTTCCCAGCCAATCAAAGAGGTTTACCTAAGCCTCTAGAAAGGAAGCTAAAGCAGAGTCTTGTTTGCCCCTTTTTAAATGCACACAAGGCATTTGTTGGCTGCTGCACACAGCACAGAAAAGCTCAACACTGTAGAGTCTAAAATCTGTGTGGACCTGGCCAAATCCAGAGAACATATCCTTGGAAATAGGTGCATTTAGTTAAGTGAATGATTTCCTGCTAACCAGATCCCATTTACTTAAACAGCTTTCTAGTCATTGTTGACTTAATTCTAGTAAGAAGAAATAAACACAAACCAATGAGAAACACGGGTCAATCCACTGTAGTATTCTAAAAGGTTTGAGTGATATAGGTGAGTCATTGATAATGTAGACCAATGATTTTCATACTTTTCTCCATAAAGTATTAGGATTTCTTAAAATGCCTGATAGACCATGTAAAGAGTAAGGAAGATGAACTGAATGGTATCTCTCCAAAATGTGTGTGTTAGAGCTCTAATCTCCAGTGTGACTGTATTTGAGGATAGGGCCTTTGAGGAGGTTACTAAGGTTAAATGAGGTCATATGGATGGGGTCCTAATTCACTAAGACTGGTGTCCTTATATGAGGAAGAGACATCAGAAAGGTATGTGCACAGAGAAAAGGTCATGAGAGAATACAGTGAGAAAGCAACCACTGTCAAGGGAAGGGGAGAACTCGCGCCAGAAACCAACACTGTTGGTACCTTGATCTTGGTTGTCTAGGCTTCAGAATTATCAGAAGATAAATTCTGTTGTTTAAACCACCCAGTCTTTGGTATTCTGTTATTGCAGCTCTAGAAGACTACTACAGAGGCCAGTAAAAAAGTCTGGTCCCTGCATCTTCGTTTAAACTGGATATACTCTACTTCTGCTATTCATATATTAGAGATTTATGTAAGATTTTTTCCTTTATTTTGTTTTATAACACTACATGATTATATTCTAATACACAACCAAAATATAAAATACCATATCAAATTGATGGCAATAAAATATATTTCATTTGCACTGCATGACAATTGGTGAACATCCTTAGTTACAAATGAATTCTTAGAAACTAGTAAAAAGACATTGATATTCCACAGGAAATGCAAAACAGAAGAAAATGAAATAACACAGGTGACTAGTAAAGATTAAGCATATATGAGGATGACTGAACTGAATAGTAACAGGAGAAAAGCAATTTCTTTGTGATATTACATTACCAAAGATTACAAATCTAAGATTTGTATGATTTTAGGAAATAGACCCACATAGACACTGGGGGACAAGATTGATGAGGTCCTGTCCATATAGTAGAGAGAAATCTAGTTTGGAAATCCTAGCAGTTCCAATTCAATGGAATTATTTAAGTTATACAGTAACTCATTCATGTATTGTAACAGAGACATATCTTCCTAGTCCCATATTATGTCTAATTAGAAAGCTTTTCCCCTTCCAATTCCATTAGTCTCCATCCTTTGTTTTCCAGACACACAACTGACCACCCATTGGAAGAGAAGTTACTTTGATGGCAGAGAGAATGTATCACTTCTCTGTGACTTCACCTTACACAGTGCTATGGACTGAATGTGTGTCTTACACCTCACCCAAATTCATCTGTTGAAATCCTGATGCCCAATGTGATAGAGATGGGGCCTTTAGGAATTTGTTAGATTATCTTCATCTTGAAGATGAAGTCCTCAGAATGAGGTTAGTGTCCTTAGAAGTAAAGATCAGGGAGCCAGTGCTGAAACAGAGTAAGAAGACTACAGTTCAGGAACCAGATCACCTGGAACATTGACCTTGGACTTCCGCCTTCCAGAATGATGAGACATAAACGTCTGTTGTTTAAGCCACAAAGTTTGTGGTATTTTATTATAGCAGCCAGAGCTAGCTGGTGAAAGCTGCCTCTCTTGCCCCATTCTGTCAATAGCACACATATGGGTGTGTACTTAATAGCATTAAATATGTAAGTATATTTGACACAAACCCATTCAGAAATGGTCCCTTTATCCTCCTTCAGTTCAGTTCAGTTGCTCAGTCATATCCGGCTCTTTGCGACCCCATGAACCGCAGCAGGCCAGGCCTCCCCGTCCATCACCAACTCCTGGAGTTTAACCAACCCACGTCCATTGTGTTGGTGATGTCATACAACCATCTCATCCTCTGTTTTCCCCTTCTCCTCCCACCTTCAATCTTTCCCAGCATCAGGGTCTTTTCCAATGAGTCAGCTCTCAACATCAGGTGGCCAAAGTATTGGAGTTTCAGCTTCAGCATCAGTCCTTCCAATGAACACCCAGGACTGATCTCCTTTAGGATGGACTGGTTGGATCTCCTTGCAGTCCAAGGGATTCTCAAGAGTCTTCTCCAACACCACAGTTCAAAAGCATCAATTTTTCGGCGCTCAGCTTTCTTCACAGTCCAACTCTCACATCCATATATGACCACTGGAAAAACCATAGCCTTGACTAGACAGACCTTTGTTGGAAAAGTAATGTCTCTGCTTTTTAATATGCTATCTAGGTTGGTCATAACTTTTCTTCCAAGGAGCAAGCATCTTTTAATTTCATGGCTGCAATCACCATCTGCAGTGATTTTGGAGCACAGAAAAATAAAGTCAGCCACTGTGTCCACTGGTTCCCATCTATTTGCCATGAAGTGATGGGACCAGATTCCATGATCTTAGTTTTCTGAATGTTGAGCCTTAAGCCAACTTTTTCACTCTTCTCTTTCACTTTCATCAAGAGGCTCTTTAGTTCTTCTCACTTTCTGCCATAAGGGTGGTGTCATCTGCATATCTGAGGTTATTGATATTTCTCCCAGCAATCTTGATTCCAGCCTGGGCTTCCTCCCACCAGCGTTTCTAATGATGTACTCTGCATATAATTTAAATAAGCAGGGTGACAATACACAGCCTTGATGTACCCCTTTTCCTATTTGGAACCAGTCTGTTGTTCCATGTCCAGTTCTAACTGTTGCTTCCTGACCTGCATACAGGTTTCTCAAGAGGCAGGTCAGGTGGTCTGGTATTCCCATCTCTTTCAGAATTTCCCACAGTTTATTGTGATCCACCCAGTCAAAGGCTTTGGCATAGTCAATAAAGCAGAAATAGATGTTTTTCTGGAACTTTGTTGCTATTTTGATGATCCAGCAGATGTTGGCAATTTGATCTCTGGTTCCTCTGCTTTTTCTAAAACCAGCTTGAACATCTGGAATTTCACAGTTCACATATTGCTGAAGGCTGGCTTGGAGAATTTTGAGCATGACTTTACTAGCATGTGAGATGAGTACAATTGTGTGGTAATTTAAACATTCTTTGGCATTGCCTTTCTTTGGGATTGGAATGAAAACTGACCTTTTCCAGTCCTGTGGCCACTGCTGAGTTTTCTAAATTTGCTGGCATATTGAGTGCAGCACTTTCACAGCATCATCTTTGAGGATTTGAAATAGCTCAACTGGAATTTCCTCACCTCCATTAGTTTTGTTCGTAGTGATGCTTCCTAAGGCCCCCCGACTTCAAATTCCAGGATGTCCAGCTTGAGGTGAGTGTGAGTGATCACACCTTCATGATTATCTGGATCATGAAGATCTTTTCTGTACAGTTCTTCTGTGTCTTCTTGCCACCTCTTCTTAATATCTTCTGCTTCTGTTAGGTCCATACCATTTCTGTCCTTTATTGAGCCTAGACAATATATAAGCCTATGGTAGAAATTCTCTAGTTACAGAAAGCATATTAGAGTGCAGGCTTTAAAAATACTTAAAGATTTCTGTGAAGACTTTGCTTTTTCATAATTATTTTGAATCATTTTTATCTCCATACAAATTTCTGTGAACTCTTAATTGCCAAGATTATTCTCTATTCAGAGATTTTACAAAGAGAATATTTACTTGATGTTGGCACACACAGTAAATTAGAATAAACTAGCTGTTACTGGATATCATTCCTGCTCATTTCCCACTATTATTATAACAAATACTAATGCAGATTTCTGTTTATACATCTCAACTGATCATTGCACTATCCTGTGGGACTGGTAATTCTATTCTCATGTTTCATATGAGGAAACTGGAGCATGAGGAGTTAAAAATAGCTAAAATTGTAATGCTAAGAAGGGCATTTAAGTTTTGAATTACAGATTTTATTCCATATCATTTCCTGTACTTTTATATACTTAACCTATATAAAAAATAAAAGCCAGAGAAACATATATTTGTAGGATGAATAGTCAGATATGATTCCGTATGGTCAGTTATAATCAGGTCCAGATGGTTAGTGCTCTGAGCTACTAGAGACCCCATTTGATGCCCCAGTTACCTACCATCATCACGATTAGCATTGGCATCAGCCGACACTTCATAAAGGAAATGGCATATTTTGGTGAAAAGAACATGGGCTTTGAAATCTGACCTGGAATCAGGTTTCAGCCCTGCCATGTACTAGCTATGAGATGTGGATCAGTGAAGAGTTAGCTCCTCTGAATCTTCATCTCTGTATGTGTAAATTGTGAATAAGAGTAATATCTGTCTTAGGAGTAAAGGAGATAGTAAGTGAGGAAGCAAACCATTGCCCTTGACGCAAAGCAGGCATGTTGTAGGCATGCAATAAGTATTAGTTGAATCTAATTCATATGTTATGCAATAACACAGATTACTGCAAAATTCAATCTCTCCTGGGGGGTTTACAAGCTAATTGGTGAGACCCTGAAGAATGACAGCAAAAAGGTAGCAAAGATCAAGTCCTAAGTATGTGAAACCATGGCAGGTCAATAGAAGAGGAGATTCTCTTGAGGGCTAGGATGGTTAAACAACTAATTTCTTTTAGGATCAAGCTTCTGAAGAAAGACAAGCTCTTATATAGACAGCCAGGGAGGAGGGGGCATGCATGTGGCAGAAAGGGAGAAAGGACACGTAACAGAAATGTGTATGGTTATATATGGAAAGAAGAGTTGATCATTGCAGGTGGAGCAAAGATATTGCAAGGTGGTTTGCACATTGTACTTTACTGTTTATAATTTTTTTTGCCTTACTTGAGCTCCTCCTCAGATCTAAGAGGAGGCAAGAACAAATTCCATTATCTCCTTTTAAAGAATAGATAAAGATAAAGCAAACTCTGGGGCAAAGTGACTTGGTTAAGGTAACATCTCTACTATATAACAGTGGGGGCCTCAAATTCCAATCTTCACCTCCCAAAATTTGGGAAAGTGGCAGGGTGAGGGATAAGACTAAAGACGTTTGAGAAAAATTTGTGACTTTGAATGACAACTTTAGGGATTTGGAATTTTTATTCTGCAAGCATAGAAAAACCACAAAAGCTTTTGACCAAAGTGCTTGTGCAAAGTAATATTTTTGAAAATCAGTCTGGCAACAGGACTTGGGGTAGGTTTCTATTCTTCAGACAAGACAGTGTTCTTCTAGAATCTCTCTTCTAGGACCATCATCCAAATGAATTTTAGGCCAACAAGGGCTTTATTCTTTATGCCATCTTGGAGAGAGCCTTCTTAATCAGGGAAATGGAGCTATTAGCACACTGGCAGTCTTTTCTATTCTGCATTTTAAATTAATTCAATTTATTTTGGATAAAATATCTGTATAAATCAAGCCAGTTTGAAAAACTGACAGCCCCATGAAAAAAATGTTGGGGGAAAGAAGATCATATGCATGACTAAGCTATATATTAATTTAACCAAGTGTTCTGATTAAATCAGAAGGAGAATAAAAATGGCATAATGGGACCATCGTCACTCACTGAATTGGGGTCAGGGTCCTCTCCCCACACAGCACCATTGCAATGAAGCATTGGGTCTGTATGAAAGATTTAAGTTTCAGATCAGGTCAGATCTGAGTTCAAATCTTAAATGTAAACTCCAAGCAGTCAGGCATGTTTTGCCCACCCTTATAACCCTAGTACCTATTACAGTATCTGATTCAAAGTAGGTCTCTTATAAATCTTTGCCAAAATCAAAAGAATTCAGACCTACCACTTAGCCAACTGGAAAACACTAGATAAGTGCTTTCCACTTACTGCATCTCCATATCTCATCTGTAAAAGAGAGATAAAAATATTTACTTTATAGGTGTATTATAAGGGTTAGTGACAATGAAAGTAAGAAAGATATGGACATGTGAAATGGGATAGTGTAGATATCCATTCCTGATCCCAGATTGAAAGCTGGATTTCCCTTTCACATGCTTCCCAGCATGCTTTGCTAGGATGGGGCTTTGTCCTAAAGGGCCCTAACTGAGCCAGATGTTATTCAGGGTTACATCTTTCATAGGGATTATCAGAGTAGTTTTACTAGTGGATGCTCAATTGTTGAAATTAAATTTTCCAAGGTAGTAGAACTTTGAACTAAATTATTCCTACTTAGCAATTAGTTCATCTAGGAAGATGATGGTTGCCCACATAATGGCATTTAAAAAATTTAAAGAAGACGGATGCCCACATTTAAAAATTATTTCTATTATTCTAGATTTCTCACGCCAAGAGATGCTGGGCTTTTCTTCCTCATTGTTTTAATCCCTACAACAAAGTCCCATCTAAAGTATTCCCATTTTGAATATGAGGGAATAGACTTGGGAGAAATTAAGTGATAAACACACAGTCACACATTAAATAAAGAGCAGAGCTGACATTTGATCCAGGACTTTTGGGTTCAAAGCCACTGTACTTTAAGGAGGTCTTCCATATGTATCTGGTGATTGAATTAGTGGGCAAAGGCCAGTCACATCCAACTTTAACTTTCCTTCAGTCACAAAATGTTCTTAGCTCCCACCTCGAAGATATTAAAAACAAGAAATCTGGCTTTGGTTCAGTTGCTAAAAGCATGTGCAGTCTGGAACTGTTAGGTTTTTGTTAGACTATTCATAAGTATATATCAGGCTTTCAAGAGCAAGGGCATCCTTTTGATTTATTATGTACTCTCCCTTCTACCAAAAGAAAGAGAAATGAAATAAAATATAGAAAAGGCCAAGGTAAAGAGGCTATGAATTTAATGGTCATCACTGTGGTAGCAAACATTTATTGTGTACCAATTATGTAAGAGGCCTTCTGCTATGTGCTTTACATACATTATTTCACAATGGCCCTCTGAGAGCATATTGTTGTCCACAAGTTGTAAAATAAGACACTGCTCAGAACTCTCCGCTGGCTTCCTATCCCACTAGGATACTGCCTAATGTTTGTGCCATGGCTCACAGAGCCCTCCAGGACCAATCTGATCATCATAAATTGAGAGTAGGGAACAGTATCATGAAGGAGGTGAACACCTGGGAGGTCTGCTCTACTGCGGATACAGAGATTCACTGAATTGCACAGGAATATTATGTCTCTGTTCTTCTGTCCCAGGTGAGGAAACCTGCTTCAGTTCAAGGCCCAACCAGGAGAGAGAGTGGATGAGGTCAAACCTTCCCAGCTCCATGGTGACACCACACTCACAGAGAAAGTGGTATTGTGGAGCGCCAAAAGATGAAGGCCCTCCCCATGGAACAAATACTAAGATGCAATTACTGTTTGTGGCATACATGAAGGCACAGACTTCCTTAAGGAGTCTTTGATTAAAAAATAAAATAAATTATTTAGTAAAAATGGAGAGTGAATGGTTAAAGAGATAATGGCTTGCCTATGGGACAAGAGACAGAGGGACGCCCTGGACTGCGACATGTTCACATCCCTCTAGGATGTCAGTTTCACCTTTCAGAGGAATCGAGAGATAATTCACTAATTCAGGAGTTGGCATTCCATGGGATGCTTGCTTTGAACTCAGTTTACTCTTACTTGCTTTGATGGCCATGGAAATTGGATATGGAAGATGGAAGAGAATTATCTCATACTGCTGGTAGAAGCTGTGCTTATCTAACCCTCCTGGGTAATGAAGGTGGCAGGTCTTTGACCCGGGCTCTGCAAGACTGTCTCTGCAACAACTAAGGACTGTGCCAGACAGTCATCAATTCTGGACATGGCCTTCCCACCAGCCCTCTATCACTATCCTTTACCCACTCCTGACAGGTAGAAAGCAAATTTGCATAACAAACTGTTTAAACATTCCATTGTGATCCACCTTCAAGGCACTCTTTGTCCTCGACAGCTCTAATGGTTAGTGACCCCCTTCAAATTCAACATCATTTGTCAAATCAAATTAGGCTTGTTACTAATTGTAAGGCAGTGACATTCATCTTTTTGATGCTTTCAAACCAGTCTGAGGTAAAGTTCTCGTATGGAATCAGCCTTGGTATGCTGAATGAGTCACTTCCTCAATGAGGCAATTGTCAGAAAAATAGGAGACTTAGCTTGAAGGTAAATATTGTTGGGTCACTTGAAATATATGCAGATTTGACATTTCCCTTCTGATTAGCATGTCTACACATTAAAGTTTTTTGTATGTCACATCAGATAGTTCAGATGCCAGGGTAATGTCAGTGAGCACTTGATAGAAGCTTAATTTTGCTCTTGATGATGAAAATGGGAGGATTAGGAGGAAACGTAAGGTAGGAACCTCGTTAGGTGACACATGAAATGTATAAGAGGGTGTTTAGAATAAAAAGAAAATGCTGGAGAGGAAAGTAATATTATCCACTGTGTGCCAGTAGATCTCTTTCTCTTTCTCTCTCTCTATATATATATGTATGTGTGTGTGTGTGTGTGCATATATATACAGTAATATAGGGTTTCCCTGGTGGCTCAGATGGTAAAGAATCTGCCTCCAATGCAGG
The DNA here is from genome assembly GCF_033118175.1 of Dama dama. Lineage (NCBI taxonomy): Eukaryota > Metazoa > Chordata > Mammalia > Artiodactyla > Cervidae > Dama > Dama dama. The sequence continues at coordinate 82,406,619 of NC_083700.1, forward strand.
AGACCCAGGTTCAATCCCTGGGTTGGGAAGATCCCTTGGAGGAGGGCATGGCAACCCACTCCAGAATTCTTGCCTGGAAAAGCCAATGGACAGAGGAGCCTGGCATACTATAGTCCCTAGGGTTCTTGCCTGGAAAATTCCATGTACAGAGGAGCCTGGCAGGCTACAGTCCAGGGGGTCACAAAGAGTCAGATATGACCCGAGCATATGAGCATGCCCATGTGTGTGTGTAAAGATATATGTGCACTAATATATATATATATATATATATACACACACACACACACACACATATATACATACACACACACAATGAAGGTGAAAGTCGCTCAGCTGTGTCAGACTCTTTGCAGCCCCATGGACTATATAGTCCGTGGAGTTCTCCAGGCAAGAATACTGGAGTGGGTAGTCATTCCCTTTTCCAGAAGATCTTCCCAACCCAGGGATCGAACCCAGGTCTCCCACATTGCAGGTGGATTCTTTACTAGCTGAGCCACAAAGGAAGCCCCAGAATACTGGAGTGGGTAGCCTATCCCTTCTCCAGCAGATTTTCCCAACCCAGGAATCGAACTGGGGTCTCCTGCATTGCAGGTGGATTCTTTACCAACTGAGCTATCAGGGACCTATTTATTCAAAGAGGATCACAATCTTTAAAAGGATTAAATTAGATTGTGATCCCCTTTGAATAGATAAGAGACATGAAACACTTAGCCTAATGTCAAACAGTAAAATAGCAGAACTGGAATTTCAAACTTAAGCCACTGTGATGCCAAAGTCCAAGATTCTCCTAACATAGCATGCTGTCTCCTTAAGATACAAAATATTCAACCATTCCCTGACAGGAAACCTTAATTGAAAGTGGTAAGCAGCATCTAGGTATCCTGATTCTATCCTTAGTTTGCAAATATAAAATCAGAAGTTGAGAGGATTTCCTGGTTTAATTTTTACAAATAATGAATATTCAGCCTCCACTTGAGCACTTCCAGTGGCCAGGAGATTTTCCTTTCCATATTCATCCATCCGTGTCTACCTTGGTTCCCATACTTCTATGTTTATTCATAAACCAATATCTCTACTTATGACCTTATATGTGTGAATGTACAATTGTATTCCACATCTAATTATGACTTGAGAATCTTTGCTCTGCTAGAGACTGCAGTGCCTATCATTTATTTTATAATTTGTTCATCACAATAAGCCAATAATATAGGCCCTATTTTCACCTGTAATTTGCTGAAGAAGAACATGAACTTATGAAACTAAATAACTTGTCCAAGTCACATAACTAAGAGTAATACATCAAAGTAGTGCAATACCTCCCAGGTTCAAACCTTTTCCTAACATGATAGTAATCCATAGCCTGCATTATGCAGTGAGAGCATGATCCGGAGAAGAAATGCAGCCATAATCTTCAATTTGTAGTTGGCTATGTAATCTTATGTTCTTATTTCCTGCTGCCAAAATTTTATAGAATATAGCACCGAAGAGCAATGAAAAGGTGGTTCAGATAAATTGCAGCTTTCACCATCATCTGTGTACACACTGTACCACTGGAGACCTCTATCATGTCTCACACCATACATAAGATCAGCGGTTGTCAAACTATGGCTCACAGCCAAAACTTGTTCACTTTCTGATTTTTAAATAAAGTTTTATTGGAACACATCTACAATCTTTAATTTACATATTATTATGGCTGTTTCCTCACTATGAGGGCAGAATTATGGTGTCTTCAGAGACTGTGTAGTTCACAAAGCCTAAAATGTTACTCTCTGATCCTTTAAAGAAAGTTTGTCAGCTCTTGCATTAAAACTTTTGCATAATTCCTTCATTTTACCTATATAGAATGTATACAGAGGGAATGATAGGCTATCATAGGGTGGCCACGTGCACTACACGAGAAGCTGCAAAGTAACAGCCAAAATAATTTGGCAATTTTGAGTTGGAGAACCGAGACAAAGAAATGTTATCCAAACTGTATTTTAGTTCAAGCCCTCTATTGCTAACACAGCAGTTCTAAAATGGCTTCTTTAATCCTCACTGAAGCACCAGAAGATGTTAACTTTATTCACTTATCATGACTCTGCCCTTAAAGCAGTAAGTCTCAATCTTAGATTCACCTGAGGACATTAACAAAAAACATACACATAGTTGGTTGCACCATGGATAGAAATCCCAGACCTACTAAGTCAAAAATGCTTGGAACAGAAAAAAGACATTTGTATTTTCAAAATGTTTTATCAAGCAACTAGTATCTGATATCATTGCTGGGCAACAACTGCAAATAAATCTACTTCATCTTTCTGTGGAGCTTCCCAGGTGACTTATCGGTAAAGCACCCTCCTGCCAATGCAGGAGCTGCCAGAGATGCTCGTTCAACCCTGGATAGGGAAGATCTCCTGGAGGAGAAAGTGGCAACCCATTCCAGTATTCTTGCCTGGGAAATCCCATCTACAGAGGATCGTGGTGAGCTACAGTCCATGGGGTCACAAAAAGTCAGACATGACTTGAGAGACTGAGCATGCACACATCTTTCTGTAGGCACTTGAGGATAATTATAATTCCATGACTTTGCATATCATCTATATGTCAAATACTTTACCTTAACCTTGCTCTGAGCTACAGTCACTTTTTTTTTTAATCACTCTTTACTTGGTATTTCTAGGTGATATCTCAAACTTCATCCGCCCCAATATGAAATGTTGATTTTTCCACTAAAGTCCTCTTCATCACAGTTAATGGCACCACCTATTCATTTGCTTAAGCCTAAATTCTAAAATAGTTCCATGATTTTTTTCCCACCAATCTCTCATTGGTAAGTTCAAAATAAACCATTTTTCTTTTCAGTTGGAATTTTTAACTCCTCTCATTCATAATTTTTTTCTCTCCATGGCAATTATGGCGATATTTCTAAAAATATGTCAAGCCACTTTCCTGCCTAATGCCCTCCAATGATGTTCTGCTACATCAAAAACAAAAAACAAAACAGTGCAAACTTCTTCCTGTGTCCTAAAAATTGTACATGTGCTGGCTATTGCCAGAATCCATCTTTATCACTTTTCTTCTCTGTTCTCATGACAGCCTCATGAGTCTTCTTTCTTTTCCTTGAACACTAACCTCATTCATTTCTCAGGTACTTTGTATTTGCCATTTCTTGAGCTTGGACACTTTTTAATGTCTAGCTTCTTCTTATCAGGGAAGATACAGCTCAGAGAAGCCATTCCTGACTACCTTATCTAAAGAAACCAAGTTAAAGCACTGGATCACTTTTATTGAATCATCTTATTCTATTTTTCACATAACTCATCTGTATGAAATTATCATGTTTGCTGATTATCCATTGTCCTGCCAAAGAATACAAAATCCTCAGGAATAAACCAAATGCCTAGACTGTAATGCACAGTGGTTGTGTTCTTATTAAAGTACTGTTTTTCTGTTTAATTTTTTTAAAGCTAACTCCTCCTATTCTTTCAAATACTTAGTATACAGTGATAGCAGTGTGAGTTCATTAACTATAATCTATTCCATGGTCACAAACAATCCATTCTATTTACCTTGCCCTATATTTGCTCTGAACAGAAGCTGGTCTTAACCTTTCTTTGAAAGCGTCCTATGCATTTTTACAATATTTGTGCACATAGTAAGTATTGAATAAATGTTGATGAATGGAGTATATAATGGGCTTTTGGCTCCATACATCAAGACTTTCTTGAAGGACAGATAATTACTTCTACTTTATATCTGACATTTTAATATAACTTGCTGTGGTCATTATCCTTTGGAATTGCATTCTAGTCAATTCTTACAAAAAAAAGAAGAAAATAAGGCACAATTACCTTGTGAGCAATCCACAATTGGATTTGCATTTAAAAATTGCCGAGTGAGCATGCCTGCTTGATGGTCAAATGAAATTAATCTCTTGTAACTCAAGGTCTTATCTATTTGGAGATGCAGGGGTAGGAGGGTTAAGGAAGACTGAAGGATTCCTGAATGGTAAAAGTCATCTCTCTCATTATTTATGTTTATGGAGTGTTTGCATTGATCTTCCACTGAACTACCCAAGGGGAATATAAAGGTGGTTAAGATACTGTCCCTATTCCTGAGAAGCTCTCCATCTCTAGTTTACATGGTCACATCCCTGTCCAGCCTGCACACTACTTCTTGGAAACATCCCACATCCCTGATGATGGAAAGGGTCAGGTGTTCACGTTGATAATAGCTTATTCCCTCTTCTGGGCGCTGCTGTTGGTCTATGGGTAGATACTGTGAGTCAATTTCATAAAGATTTGAATCAAAGGAACAAACTCTAAGGGAGTTGGCCTTTGAATTGTGTAAATGGTAGAATACAGATGTCCATGAATTCCTTTTGCTTTGGTCCTTGGGAGGGTCTCAATCCTGACCTGAGCACTATTTATTCTTTTTTTTTTTTTATTTCAACATGGCCTTAAGATAATTTGAATAGGCTTGTTTCTTGCAGCAAAATTTCCATTAAAAAGTTATGTAGCTAAGAACTATAGACCAAAATCTATACTTTAGCATGACTGATACAATGATAAAGTTTGGTCAGTTTACTAGGTACAAAGAGAGGGTGCCTTCAATTTGGCCTAAGAAGGTCAGAGAAATCTTACAGGAGATAACACCTAAACTGAATTATGGAGAATAATAATTAACTTGGAGAAAAATGGTGAAGGGAAAAAAGGAAAGTTTTTGCAGCCTGAAAAAATCCAGGGGTCCAAAACAGCAGGTATATTTTGGGAAATGCAAGTTTAGTGTAATGAGCTCAAAATACAAGGTAATGAAGCATCAAGGAAGTTATCTGGAAAAGTAGGTAAAAGCAAGACCATGGAATGTCTTTGATAAGATTTGTTAGCTGAAAAAATGGACAATGTGAGAGTTTTTATTTAAGTCTTACTCGGAGCAAAAGGAGGACTATGGCCTTGGAGACAGCATTTTAGATAGCTCTGGGAAATTCCTCCAAAGAGGTAGAAGGTGAAAGGATTAGTCCTCAGTTGTGTCCGACTCTTTGAGACCCTACTGATTGTAGCCTACCAGGCTTCTCTGCCCATGGAATTCTCCAGGCAAGAATACTGGTATGGGTAGCCATTCTCTTCTCCAGGGGATCTTCCTGACCCAGGGATCGAACACAGGTCTCCGATTGCAAGTGGGTCCTTTACAGTCTGAGCCACCAGGGAAACCCCCAAAGAGGTAGAAGGAAAGGTCAAGACATATGATTATAGTGAAGGGGGATAGTTACAGCCAAGCGCACATTTTTGCAGAAAGTTCCTGCTAGTCACAAGGAGCAGGTATCTCCATTAATGATTTCAGTGCTTTCCTAGATATGAGGAGATACAGGAATTTGGGCTCATAAAATCATTTTCTGAAAATATCTGGCTGTCTGAAAGCCTGTTCTGCCAGTTTCCCCCAAAACAGAGTGTCTCATTCCTGATCTTCACCCTGAACTCCTTTCCAGGTATGTTGAAGGTCAGCAACTAGGATGGCTAATGACCTAATCCTTCTAATGGCAGGTGACAATTTTTAGTTAACAGATGCTAAGTAGTTTGAGTTTTGCCTTGTAGGCTCATAATCTGCTGAATGACCAGATTTGATCCTTTCTCTGGGGAGATCATGAATAAATCTTCAGGGACCCTCTAATCATTCTATAGCTCCTTTTTCAGGGGCAGCCCCAGGAAAGCTTTTGAAAAGAAACACAGAGCATGCGGAAAGGAGCCAATATTCAAAATCAGTAGTCCAGAGTTTGAGCCTCTGCTCAACTGCTTCCTATCTGAGCAATATGGAAGAAGGAATTTAATTCAATTGAAACTGTTTCCTTATCTAGATATAAAATGGAAGTTACAAAATATCTACCTCCCAGAATTGTAGTTTAGATCCAATACATGTGTTCTTGAAAGTGAAATGTGTTAGTCCATCAGTCGTGTCTGACTCTTTGTGACCCCATGGACTGTAGCCTGCCAGGCTCTTCTGTTCATGAAATTCTCCAGGCAAGAATACTGGAGTGGGTAGCCATTCCCTTCTCCAGGGTATTTTCCCAGCCCAGGGATGAAACCTGGGTCTCCTGCTTTGCAGGCAGATCTATGACAGTCTGAGCCACCAGGGAAGCCCACATGTGTTCTTGTTGTTGTTCAGTTGCTCAGTTGTGTCTGACTCGTTGCACCCCCATGGACTGTAGCACACCAAGCTTCCCTGTCCTTCAACATCTCTCAGAAATTGCTCAGACTCATGTCCATTGAGTTGGTGATGTCATCCAACCATCTCATCCTCTGTCCTCCCCTCTCCTTATGCCTTCAATCTTTCCCAGCATCAGGGTCTTTTCTAATGAATGAGCTCTTTGCATCAGTGGCCAAAGTATTGGAGTTTCAGCTTCAACATCAGTCCTTCCAATGAATATTCAGAATTGATTTCCTTTAGGATAGACTTGTTGGATCTCCTTGTAGTCCAAGGGACTCTCAAGAGTCTTCTTCAATACCACAGTTCAAAAGCATCAGTTCTTTGGTGCTCAGCCTTCTTTACGGTCCAACTATCACATCCATGCATGACTGCTTTAAAAACCATAGCTTTGACTAGATGGACATTTGTCAGCAAAACAATGTCTCTGCTTTTTAATATGCTTTCTAGGTTTATCATATATTTTCTTCCAAGGAGCAAACGTCTTTTAATTTTATGGCTGCAGTTACCATCTGCAGTGATTTTGGAGCCCAAGAAAATAAAGTCTTCAATGTTTCCATTGTTTCCCCATGTATTTGGCATGAAGTGATGGGACCGGATGCTGTGATCTTAGTGTTTTGAATGTTGAGTTCTAAGCAAGCTTTTTCACTCTCCTCTTTCACTTTCATCAAGAGGCTCTTTAGTTCCTCTTTGGTTTCTGCCATAAGAGTGGTGTCATCTCCATACCTGAGGTTATTGCTATTTCTCCCTGCAATCTTGATTCCAGCTTGTGCTTCTTCCAGCCCAGCGTTTCTCATGATGTACTCTGCATATAAGTTAAATAAGCAGGGTGGCAGTATACAGCCTTGACATACTTCCCAATTTGGAACCAGTCTGTTGTTCCATGTCTGGTTCTAACTTTTGCTTCTTTATCTGCATACAGGTTTTTCAGGAGGCAATCAGGGTGATCTGGTATTCCCATCTCTTGAAGAATTTTCCACAGTTTTTTTGTGGGAAAAAAAAAAAAAAAAAAACTGCCTCACAGTCAAAGGCTTCAGCATAGTCAATGAAGAAGAAGTAGATGTGTTTCTGGAATTCTGTTGCTTTTTCAATGATCCAACGAATGTTGGCAATTTGATCTCTGGTTCCTCTGCCTTTTCTAAGTCCAGCTTGTACATCTGGAAGCTTGTACATCATGTGCTCTTAATGCCCTGCTCTAGGGTAGTTTCTGACCTTACTCTTTCACAGGCAGCATCTCAATGAATGACAACCATATCCTGAAGTAAACATTATTGTCTTATTCGAAACGGGGACACTGAGGCTCAGGGAGGTAAAGTTGTCTGTTTAGTTTCATACAACCAGTCATAGAGGTGCTGATATCCAAAATCACATTTTAATAGAATGGAAACCTATGGGACCTTCTCAAGACAGACCCCTCGCCCATATCATCTGCTTTAGCTTCTCTTCTAAGTACTTAGATAATAGTATCTGATGCACATTTCCTGAATTGTTTTACAGACGCTAAACCCCCCTCAAATGGAAGAAATTAAGTACTTTTAAAAATTTAACTTTTATTTTATATTGGAGCATAGCTGATTTACAATATTGTGTGAGTTTCAGGTATACAGCAAAATGGTTCAGTTATATATATGTATATCCATTTTCTTTCAGATTCTTTTCCCACATAGGTTATATATTATGGTTGCTGAATTGCATGGTGATTCCATTTTTATTTATTTATTCTTTTAACTTTTTATTTTGTATTGGGGTGCCTGGGCTTCCAAAGTGGCTCAGGGGTAAAGAATCTGCCTGCCAATGCAGGATATGTCCTGAGATGCAGGTTCAATACCTGGGTCAGAAAGATCCCCTGGAGGAGGAAATGGCAACCCACTCCACTCTTCTTGTCTGGATAATCCTATGGACAGAGCAACCTGACAGGGTACAATCCACGAGGCTGTAAAGTCAGACACAACTAAGCAACTGAGCATGCAAGGATATCTGAGTAACAATGTTGTGATAATTTCAGATGCACAGCAAAGTGATTCAGTCACACATATACATGTAGCAGTTCCCGCCACCCGCCACCCCCGCCAAACTTCCCTCCCACCCAGGCTGCCATATAACACTGAGCAGAATTCCCTGTACTATACAGTAGGTCCTTGCTGGTTATCCATTTTAAATATAGCAGTGTGTACACGTCAATCCCAAACTCTCCAACTATCTCCTTCTCCCCTTTCCCTACCCTGGCCCCGTAACCATGAGTTCTCTAAGTCTGTGAGTCTGTTTTGTAAACAAATTCATTTGTATCATGTCTTTTAAAATTCTGCATATAAGGGATATTATTAACATATGCATTTCTATTTCTCTGTCTGACTTAGTATGCTAATATCTAGGTCCAACCACGTGCTGCAAATGGCATTATTTCATTCTTTTAAATGACTGAGAAATATTCCATTGTATGTATATATTACGTCTTCCTTATCCATCTCTTTGTCGATTGACATTTAGGTTGCTTCCATGTCTTGGCTGTGGTAAATAGTACTTCAATGAATATTGGGGTGCAAGTATCCTTTCAGACCATATTTTTCTCTGGATATATGCCCAGGAGTGGGATTCAGAATTCTCACTCATGTGGGAGAACTTCTGTGATGTCATAATTTTCTAGTGTGTGGGTCATCCAACTGGCAGGTATGGAGTTTGATTATATCATAGAAACACTCCTCCCAGCATCCCCTTGTGGCTTCTTCTTTGTCTTTGAATGTAGAATATCTTTCTGATAGGTTTCAATCTTTTTTGTCAATGATTATTCGGCTGTTAGTTGTGATTTTGATGTCTTCGTGAGAGCAGGTGAGCTCAAGTCCTACTCTATCATCTTGTCTCCTCCCCTAACCCAGAAATTAATGATTTGATGACCATAAGCATGTTGCCTACAGATCTCTGGTGCCCAAGGATTGATCATGTCAGCCCCTGTGACACCACTCTGTTATCTCACCATCAACCAACCAGAGAATAGTGCATTAATTGATTACCTACTCTTGGATGCCACTCATTTACCTGGCCTTTAAAAATGTTTTGCTGAAACCCATTGGGGAGCTCAGACTTTTTGAGTATTAGCTGTCGTGGACTCCTCATACAAGACCCCACAACAACTGCCACACTTTCATTTACCACAATCTAGTGTTAGTAGTTTGAGCATTCTTTGGCATTGCCTTTCTTAGGGATTGGAGTGAAAACTGACCTTTTCCAGTTCTGTGGCCATCAAAGGTCTGTCTGGTCAAGGCTATGGTTTTTCCAGTGGTCATGTATGGATGTGAGAGTTGGACTGTGAAGAAAGCTGAGCGCCGAAAAATTGATGCTTTTGAACTGTGGTGTTGGAGAAGACTCTTGAGAGTCCCTTGGACTGCAAGGAGATCCAACCAGTCCATCCTAAAGGAGATCAGTCCTGGGTGTTCATTGGAAGGACTGATGCTGAAGCTGAAACTCCAGTACTTTGGCCACTTCATGCAAAGAGTTGACTCATTGGAAAAGACCCTGATGCTGGGAGGGATTGGGGGGCAGGAGGAGAAGGGGACGAGGTGGCTGGATGGCATCACCGATTTGATGGGCATGAGTTTGAATAAACTCTGGGAGTTGGTGATAGACAGGGAGGCCTGGCGTGCTGTGATTCATGGGGTCGTAAAGAGTCGGACACAACTGAGCGACTGAACTGAACTGAGTGTTAGTAGATTGACTTCACTGTGAGCAGGGGAGGGGACCCAAATGTACTTCAGTAACAGTACATGTTGGACTTTAAATCTAGCCCTTTCCCCCCAAAACACTAAATTGTAAAAATTACAATGTTTTAAGAAAAAAAGTTTTGCACATAATAATCATCACCTCTTTCAGTGGGTGAAGTCAGTATTTGCTGAGCTCCCATCTCCTTTTTTGGGACAGATTCTGTCACTCAAGTGCCCTGACTCTCCTTGGGCTTTCTTCTTGTTATATGCAAAATGGGCTTCCCATTTGCGTGGCTTGGTGGTAAAGAATCCATCTGAAATACAGGAGATCAACTGCCATGCTGGAGACCCAGGTTCGATCCCTGGGTTCGGAAGATCTCCTGGAGAAGGAAATGGCAACCCACTCCAGTATTCTTGCCTGGAAAATCTCATGCACTGAGGAGCTTGGTGGGCTACAGTGCATGGGGTCACAAGAGTTGTACATGACTTAGTGACTAAACCACCAACCACCATAGGCAAAAGGCCTCCATATAACTTGGCCTTTCACCTAGGCTGTCCACTAAGGCATCACCTGATTGCAAGGTCATCACTGACTGCCTGTCCAAAATGATTTTTTTTCTGATATTCTATTCCGTACAGGCTTGCTAGGAACCTAAAAATTCTTGTGATTAATTGATTTATTCCAAAACATAGAAAACTTTTTTTTAATTGTCCCTCCATTTCAACAGAGGTTCCTTGAAGACTTAGTTCCTTAATCCACTATTTTTTAAAACTGTTTTCAGGAACATCGATGTGAAGAGATGGTCCATTAAAAAAGAGTTCATGAGAATCACCATATTGATTACCATCTTGGGTGTTACCTTATTTCTCATGCTCATGAGCTTTATTTTTTTAATGAGGCAAGAATTGTCCTATTGATGTTAATGATGTAATTAATGAGAAAGTAAGTATTTTTTAAAAAAAACTATGATAGCCATGTAGCTCCATATAAATAGAAGTTATGATTCTGATGAAAATTAATGTTAGGTACTATACAATGTTAGCAATCCTTAATATTATTGCTATTAATAATATATCAAATAAAAAGCAAATATGAACTAAAGTAAGGAGAGACTTTATTCAAAAACAATATTATAGTAAGAAAAGTGAGACTATTGCAATAGAGAGAATTCTTTGACTATAAGATCTGAAAGCATCTTAATCAGAAAATGGATTTTCTTTTAGAGGAAGAGGTAAAAACCATTAAAATCAGCTGATTCTCAGAAATTTTTCAAGAAGAATGTGTTCAAGTTCCATGCTCACTAGTGGGCCATAGTTCAGAGATCTGGGAGAAGTAGAAAACCCTGAGCAAAACTTGGTCAAGTGAAGTTTTGGGCATGTTGGCCAAACTGGTCAGCAGAAAGAGACAGTTCAGCTAATCAGAAATGAGACAAAGATGGGAATTTGGAAGTCTAGGTCTGGTCTTGTAGGCAAACAAGTTGTCATACATGAGTCATCTATAAGTCACAAAGAGAATGGTGGTTCTTTGCAGTAAGCCATTTGGGGGGACATAAAAGGAGATGAAGAGAATTTCTTAATTACTGTTGTTTTCCAGGAGCACAAGGCTTAAATAAATTTCAACACTGCCAGACATCATCTTTATCATTGCTTTTCTTGTGTATAGTTAGTCATTCAAAATATACTAACTTTAGGCAAGTTGCCTAGTCTTTCAGACCTTCAGTTTTCTTATCAGTAAAATGGGAATAATTATAGTAACAACTAATTTGCTAGATTTCTGTGAAGTTTACTGACAAGTGCCTAACAGCTATAAATATTGTATAAATGTTGTTTTGTTTGTTTGTTTCATTTTTGTTACTAGTGGTTCCATGGACTCTGCTTCCTTCTTTTCATCTTTTCCTTTGCCCCCTCTGCCCCCTCCCCCTTCTTCTCTTTTTCTTCTTTTGCTTTAATAAGGGTAAATCTCACCTCATGCAGCAAAGGGGAAGGCATAAGGCATTTGTAGAATGAATTTTAGGTGCCTGATAAAGGGCAACTCATTACTCACAATAAAATCCCAAGCTGTGTATTTAGTGTCCTCATATAAGGATCGAGGAAACTGAGGCTCAGCAAAGTTTGCCTAAGTTCATACAGTTCATAGGTGATGAAAAGAGATAACACAGGTGTGAGGTGGCTGACTTGACTCTTTCTCATCAGGTCTCATGGAACATGAAATGCTCATGCACATGAAACAGCCCAATTTTATACCAGGGATATGGAAAAGAGATGGAGAAAAAGATACCTCAGCTGTATGAAAGTGAAAAGTGAAAGTGAAGTCGCTCAGTTGTGTCTAGCTCTTTGCTACCCCGTGGACTGTGTCCATGGGATTTTCCAGGCAAGAGTATTGGAGTGGGTTGCCATTCCTTCTCCAGGGGATCTTCCCTACCCAGGGATTGAACCTGGGTCTCCCGCATCATAGGCAGATGCTTTACCATCTAAGCTACCAGGGAAGTCTCAGCTGTACAGGCATGTGAATAATTGCTTTTCTTTGTGATGGAATCAATGAGCTTTCTCTTCTGTATAATTATCTTTGAAAAAGACAGAGAAAAAGTTAAAGGAGGAGAGAGAGAGCTACAGAAAGGAAGAGAGAGAGAGAGAGAGAGAGAAAGAGTGAACTCCAACCCATCAAGCCCATATTGCACATTGGCTGCCAGCAATGTTTCTTTTAAAAATAAAATAAAAATGTTCAGTTGTAGATTTTTTCCCTTTTGGAGAGATGCAGGAATTGCAAAGAGAGTGCCAGACAGCACTAGCATATGCTTATTTTTCTAGCTCAATGTGGGCAGCCTTTCTTAAACATTTTGTATAAATATATTTATTCTCCCACTGAGACCTTGCCTGCCAGGTTCAGAAACAACTGAGTAAGCAGATGCGTTATAAATCGAGGAAAGAAAAGAAAGGATTGCCATGGAAATGCTGATGGCCCCTTTATTCTAGCTGAGTACATTGCCCTGGTATAATAAATTACTGGTTGATGCATTGATGATAAATCTATAGTGGTTTTCATATTCAAAGTAAAAGATATTTCACTCTGTCTTTGCTGGAGATGTAGTCAGAAAGCAAGGAAATGTTGACATCCGGTGGGCAGGATTGAAAAAAAAAACACACACACAGACCCTTTGGTGTACAACCCACATTTGCAAGCTGTCTGCGTTTCTTGTATTGGCCTCAGCTTTGACAAATGTAAAAAAGTCACTAATATTTTGACACTCTCCCTGCCCAAGTCTGATACCAGCTGGCTGTGAAGCCACATACTCATTGTTCTGCTGGATTTTAAAGACTGGGTCCCAGCCAAAGGACTGGACTGGATCCATTCATTCATTTTCAAGATTGAAGTTGCAGCTTAACTGTAATGACCATTTCTCAACTCAATCTGGAAACCTCTTCCAAACCCAACAGATGCCTAAGAGGCAAATGTGCATTTGGATTAGAAACCAACCTCTCAGATAAAGAAACAAACGGTGATCTTTGATTCTGGAAAGAATTATTTGCTTTGAGAGAAATTAATGCTCTGTATATTGATTATGTCTTATTTTATAAAATGCTCATGCTTTTGGAACCTTAGTAAAAATCCCTATCTTACCATTTTAAATTAAATTAATACTGAAATGCAGAGAAATTATGACCCCAATTATGAAAAAAAATATGCCCAGAGGAAAACTGAAAGAAAACACCCAAAATGTCAAAAACATTAACAGTGGCAAGGGAGGCATGTTTAAGGTTATGGTGAGTTTTTCCTTTCTACTTTTATATGGTTTTCTTTTCTATAATAAGTTTTAAGTTTATAATTGAAGAAAGAAAATAAACTATTCATTCTTTTGAAAACATGCTGTTTCTTTTACTGTATTTTCAGCTCCAGTGACCATATTGTTCTAGTAATCATAAGCAACTATTGCTAAAGTGTGCTACAGCCATGGAAAATAAAACCACTCTATAATCTACAATAAAATATCTTTGCTTTCTACTTCTAAAAAATGCTCCCCTGCTGTGTGTTCCTGCTGTCCCATTTTCCCAGTCACTTAATAATTGGAGACATTAACCCTGATCACTTGCAAATTTTCCATTTAAATTTATTTTCAGGTAAGCAGATGCTTGGGAAAACTGTCATCACAGGGCTGTAGGAGAAAGGGAGTTATAACTTGATCCTGAAATCATTTGAGGGGACTATTTTCAAGCCATGATGAGACACCTATATGCTTTAGTGTTGGAGTAATCTTTGAGAAATAATTCGTATTAACACTTTAATATAAATCAATTTCTTGTGTCCTTCTATGTGCCAGATTCTGTATGAAGGACTTGTATGTGCTATTTCATGTCACCCTCAGACAACTTTATGAACTATATACCTTCATCATATACACTTCAGTTGAGGAAACTGATACCTAAAGTTGAAAAATTTGAATCTGTTGATATATCAGTTTGATCTGTCAGGTCATCCATAGGGTTGCAAAGAGTCAGACACAACTGAGCGACTGAGCACCCAAGCATTGTTTACCCTTAAGTTATGGAGTTTTATGTCAGAAAGACTTTGCTTTTGATCTCAGTTCCTTGACTTAGAAGCTGGTGACTCTAGTCAATCACTGTGCCTCTTTAAGGCCCAGTTTCTCTGTCAGTAAAATGGGGGTGATAAAAAAATTCGAAGACATAGGGCAACTGCAAAGATTAAAGTAATGTCATCGGCATCTATTGGAGAAAAGTCCTCTCATTCCAGCGCATCCCTTCCAAATAACATCTGCTGAAAATGAACATAGAGATAGGCTTCTTTGGAAATGTTTCTTTATCCTGCCTGTTAAAATTTGACAGTATTTCTCCACAGCCTGTAGCCATATTCATCTCTTTGGCTCGGGCTGCACTGATTAAAAAATGGATTGCCAGCAGTCATCTGTGATTGTGTACCATGGAAGGGCTGCTCTTCTCTTCCTCCACCCAATTGTCCCATGCACTATTCATGAGTTCTACAATATTCCAAACTTTAATTTCCACAGATTAATTCTCACTAATTATTCACCATATGAACCTTTGCAGGAGAATTCCAGTGAATGCTCTTCCATCCTGAGGCAGGGAAGGCAATGTCGAATCGTTTTCTGATTTCAAGTGGAAAACAAACTAATTATGTGGAAATATGATAATAGATTGCGCTGCAGGGACCAGTCCTCTGCAGGATTCAAAATGTTTGCTTATGATCGGCCCTTCGTGTTATTTCTTCCAGGAGGATCTGCCCTTTCATAATGCATCAACATTATTGACTGGCCTGTGATTCCTTACTTGGAGTTAAGATAATTTGCATAATTGTATATTACTTCCGTCTGGTGGAAACAAACAAGATGTTCGGGTGCTAATGATCAAGCAGTGACTGCTGGGAAAAATAGCATGAGTCAAGCCCCAAAACCAACAAAGAGCAGCTTCTTTCTTTGGCATCTATCACCAGCTTTTTTTAGACCCAGCTCTCTATGCCACTTGGCCACAGGCATTGTTCTTTTCTGTCAGCCCAAACTTAGGAGGTTGCTGGGGTTAGTCATATATACTCCAAATCTGTAAAATTATAAAACATCCTTAGGTTGTGAATTTTAATATGCTCTTGTATTTGTTCAGGTCATTTCTTCTACTTGAAATGTCTTCCTTCTTCTCTCTGGCAGCAAGTTTCTTGTCCTTCAAAATCCAGCTCAAACGCTACTTTCCTACTCAATGTGCTTTGTTCTCTAAGCAAACAAATACCAGATGAACACAATAGGTATTATGCAAATTCATTTTCATATCTTTGCTTAACAATTTTTGACTTTGTGCTTTGCTAGTTCTACTCTAGGCATTCAGGATAGAGTAACTAAATAAGAAAACAAATCATACTCCTTTTCTTCAATTATTTAATGTTCTTCTTCTCTGTAGTAATTAATATTCCTATTTAGCAGTTATTTATTCTGCCTTGTCATGCACCTGATGAACACCATCATAGCTTACTTATATCTATAACCCCTTGACCAAGTACGTAGTAAGTGCTAAATAAATGTCCATTATACTTGAAGTTTCAGGAGAGTGGATCATGCAAACTGATGAATTACATCAGAGATGCAAATGCTTGCCAGCTCCAGGTGATTTGTAGTGGCTGCATGAAGTGCTGAGAAAAGAATTCTTGAGTCTGCTTATGCTTAGTGGAAAAGTTTTCTGTGATTGATTAGTCATGTCTGCAGTGGGAGACCAGCAAACCATATATCATGTATTTGCGTTCTCATAGTAGAGGTTTAACCTTGGGCATCTTCAAGACAATCAATGTAAGTATATGTTTAGTGAGTGAAATTGATGAATATCAGTGTTAAACTGGTTATGATCCACCAAGGGGATTTCAGCATTGTGATTTTGAACATTAAACCCTTGAAACAAAACATTTTGATTTACTTTTTATGGAAATCATGTGTGTGTGCTAAGTTGCTTCTGTCATGTCTTACTCTGTGCGACCCTATGGACTATATATAGTCTGCCAGGCTCCTCTGTCCGTGGGATTCTCCAGGCAAGAACACTGGAGTGGGAAAAAAAAGAATACTGGAGTGGGTTATTATGTCCTCCTCTAGGGAATTTTCCTGACCTAGGGATCAAACCCATGTCTCTTAAGTCTCTGCATTGACAGGTGGGTTCTTTGCCACTAGCACCACCTGGGAAGCCCATAACATCTGCCATTATTGGGCTAGGCACTTTCCTTATACTATGTCATCTCATTTGTCACAGCAACACTGTTTATTAGGTCATTAAAAAATATTTATTTATTTGGCTCCATCAGGTTTTACTTGTGGTGTGTGGGCTCCAGAGTACACAGGTTCAGTAGTTGCGGCATGTGGTCTCAGTTGCTCCATGGAATGTGGGATCTTAGTTCTCTGACCAGGGATTGAACTTGCATCCCCTGCATTGGAAAGTGGATTCCTAACCATTGGACCACCAGGGAAGTCCCTTATTAAGTCATTTTAATCCTGCGTGGTGTAGTGATAAAGAATTCACCTGCCAATGTGGGAGATACAGGTTTGATCCCTGGGTTGGGAAGATCCCCGGAGAAGGAAATGGCTACCTACTCCAGTATTATTGCCTGAAAAATTTTATGGACAGAGGAGCATGGTGGGCAACAGTCCATGGGTTGGAAATAATTGGACATGACTGAGTGACTAAGCAGCTTTATACAGTAATCCCATTTTACAGATTTAGAAACTGAAGCTCAGAAGCTTAACCTGGATGAAAAGATTGTGAATATAAAATCTAAAATTCAAGTTTGGTTTGTTCTTATTTGAAAGTTCATGTTTTTTTCCATCATCCTCAATACAAATTGCCATTTAGTTCTAGTCTAAAGCATTTTGTTTTACTCTCCTGAGAAAGGAGCCGCTTTTACCTAGTGGGTAATGAGTCAACTATATATGAAGTGAAAGTCGCTCAGTTGTGTCCAACTCTTGGCAGCCCCATGGACTGTAGCCTGCTAGGCTCCTCTGTCCATGGAATTCTCCAGGCCAGAATGCTAAAGTAGTTAGCTGTTCCCTTCTCCAGGGGATCTTCCCAACCCAGGGATTGAACCCAGATCTCCTGCATTGCAGGTGGATTCTTTACTATTTGGGCCACTATATATGAGGAATTCCAATGATTGTGATCTTTGTGGATAATAGAGGAGCAGGGACCTCATGTAAGAGTGTGAGTGCAGACAGATTGAAGAATAGAAGTGGCTTAAATGGTAAGAGGTTGAAAATGTTGAAAATGAAAGACAACTCCTTTTCTTGAGTGTCTTGCTTGCCAGGCATTGTGTTTCATGCTGAATGATTTTCTTAAACACTCTTTATGGTGAGCATTACTAGTGCCATTTCTTAAAAATAAGGGAATATAGGCTCAGAAAAATTGACTGACTATATTAATGACCAGAGAGATATTATTTATTTTGCTCTTCAAGTACTGTATCCATAATTCAATATTGAGTTTTCTGTCTAGCAGAAATCAGACTCTAAAGAAACAAATAAATACATAGAAATATATTTTTGTAATGGTTAGTAAAAAAGTAAACCGGATTTCAAGTCCAAATCTGTTCACATCTAAAGCCTGCACTATTTCTATTATGTCAGGCTGCCCTTGAGAAGTTTAAAATGTGCTTGTGACTTTGAAGCCAGTTCCATTTTTCAAGGATAACTTCTTACACAGTTGCCTCAATGCAGCTGGTCCTTTGGAAAAAAATGTTTATAAGAAGGCTTGGCAGGTTTCTTGGACATTAAATATCTCTTACAAAATAATATTTTGATGGATTACATGTAAATGAATCAGAAACATATGGCTTCCATTCCCTTTAGAGTGCACACACAAAATGATTTTATGTGTTTGGCAAAATGGATTTTCCTGAATGCCGCCTTCATGTACCCCTCCCTTTCCATTCCTCAGTGCATTATGTCCAAGAAGACTGAGAGATCTTCTAAGAATCCCACAAAAACCTTGGTCCTTCCTTCTCTGCTTCTGACTCCACACTCATACGTAGTTCATTTTTCCCTTTTATTTCCTAGAGCAGTCGTGGTGGTGGTGGGTTAGTTGCTAAGTCATATCCAACTCTTGCTGCTGCAAGGACTATAGCCCATCAGGCTCCTCTATGAATGGAATTTCCCAGGCCAGAATACTGGAGTGGGTTACCATTTCCTTTTCCAGGGGATCTTCCTGACTCAGGGATCAAACCCACATCTCCTGCATTGAAGGCTGTCTCCTGCATTGCAGGTGGATTCTTTACTGACTGAGCCACAAGGGAAGCGGTAGCTGCTACTTAGTGTGACAAGCTAGTAGCTTGCTTAGGCCTTCCCTAGAAGATGAGACTATCATCACAATAGACACCTGTTGAGCTGTTTTTGGAATGCTGAACACTCCACTCAGTCATTGCAAATAAAGAGACTCCTCCTCATGTACAGTGTTAAGTCATGTGAGTTTTATATTATTAATGTGTACATATTTTGAGTTTTGTGCCTTGGGGCATTTCATCCGAAAATCTGCTGGACTGTGCAGTATCAGATATTTATTTTGAACAGATTGAGGCTATTACATTGTCTGTGGAGTATAAAATGCACCCATCATGATTTCATGTCGAAGGTTGTAACCCCAACATACACACTAGTGAAGCTGCAGAACAGACTGATGACCAACTGGACCACAAAGAAAGTCAGGAGGGCCCATTAGGCTTAGGAAGATATTTTTATATCCATTCTCAAAAGCCAGTATGTAAACTATATTGGTTGATATTAATATTTGTCTTAGATTTGTTGAAAAAGGGAGATATCTACAGTAGGTGATGTAATATAAAAGGGTTATTGTAACATGCTAAAGCTTATGAGTTGGAAAAAACAGGCCAGTGTAGAAAATATGATCCTATTAAATTGCAAAAATGGTAACTTCAAAAGAAATTAAGGTGTACAGGTTTCACCAAAGTCTGTAGATGTCACAAACTCACATGCCTCAGGGACAAAGGTCACTGAGTGAACACAGGAAAGAGTCAGTCAGCTTTGTTGGAGGCTGTGAGAAGCAGGATTGAGCACAATCCCCCTGTAGCATATTCAGATGCATAATTTTAAAAGCACTCTTGCAGTAGATATATCTTTGAATCATAGAAATAGATATATCCTTACCTGATTTTTAACCTCTGTGACCAGTCACTTCTGGGCAAATCTATTTCTCTTACGCTTGCAAGAACTCCTTCTCCTTATCACTCTCATTTACTTCCTCCTACCTATCTTGATCTACAAATAGGATGACTGGATCAGCAGGCCAGAGTTTGCTTGCAGAAACTTTTACTCTTGAGAAAATTTGCCAATAGTGAAGTTCTGCCAGATTCACTTTCTACCCCTTCCCCTATCCTTATCTTTCTCTTCTCTCATGCAATTTCTGTATTCGGGAAAGGAATCTGATTCTATTTGAAGCAAAAAAGGGAGTTTAGGTTGAAAGCAAGATAGTACCAGAGTTGTTTTCAGATTGCATGGACAAGGTTAGATTACCACAGAGAGCAAGATGAAAGGTCAGTAATAACAGGTGGAGAAAAGAGGAGGATACCATTGAATGAAGTAAATTTAATGTAAAGGATGTAATTTTAACAGTTTGCTTAGGTAGTTTTCAATTTATTATAGCCCCACATCAGGTCAATTGGCCCATATTCTCTGTAGCATTCATCTGGAAAAGCGCCACATCCTCTCTCACAGATTGTCTCAATAAGAAGTATTAATAGTAGGCTGTAATGGCTGGGATCATTGGCTTTAGAGTCAGACATCTGTGTTTGAATCCTGGATCCCCAAATTTTCCTAAGATCACATAGCTTGTTACATCAGAATATGTTACTTGGTATTAATTAAAAATGTTTATGGAATGCTTATTTTGTATATTTTAGATTTTACAATGCAATTTTACATCCTTTGTTTCACGTATCCTAAAATGCTTTTATATGGTAGGAAGGGAAAAAATTAAAAAATGCCATTGTTCCCAAATGAGAGCTATGAACCCAGAGGCTCATAGACTTTATTTGACTTGCTTAGGGCTACAAAGCTACTAAGTAGTGGAGTCGAGACTAACAGTTCCTATCTCCTAATTTTTCTACTGAATTTTCTCCCTACACTGTACTTTATCAAAAGGCTGGATTTGAAATGTTTATGCCTTATTGTTAGTCGCTTAGCCGTGTCTGACCCTTTGCAACCCCATGGACTGTAGCCCGCCAGGCTCCTCTGTCCATGAAATTCTCCAGGCAAGAACTAGAGTGGGTAATCATTCCCTTCTCCAGGGGATCTTCCTGACCCAGGAAATGAACCTGGGTCTCCTGCATTACAGGTGGATTCTTTACCATCTGAGCTAGCCAGGAAATGTTTATGAGTCTGCTTAAGTCCAGTAAAATGAAGGTGAATCAAACGATGACATATGAGATAGTGAAAATCATTTTTATATGCAAAATGGTTAAAATTTTTTTATAAGACAGAAGGGTACCATGACAACACTTTCAAGAGAGCTTCACTGAATTCATGTAGAATCAGTGATACAAAAGCAAGTTTAGTTAGGCATATCATGATTTACTCCCACTTGGAATGAACTAAGCACATAGCGGTAAAACAACCCTCTGACTAAGCAGGAAATCAACTTAGGATTATATACTAAGGGCATGTTATGGACTGAATGTTTGTGTCTCCTAAGAATTCATGTGTTGAGGTTCTAGCCCCTAATGTGGTACTATTTGGAGGTAGAGCCTTTGGGGGGATAATTAAGTTTCAATAATATCGTGAGGGTGATGCTCTCATGATGAGGTTAGTGCCTTTATTAGGAGAGGAAGAGACACCAGAGCTTCTTTGCAACATGTGGGGATACAAGGAGAAGGCAGCCATCTGCCAGTCAGAAAGAGGGTCTTCACCAAGATCTGAATCTGTCAGGACCTTGATCTTGGACTTCTCAGTCTCATAAATCTATGAAAACTATATCTCTGTGGCTTAAGCCACCTGATTTATCGTATTCTGTTATAGCATCTTCATCTAAGACAGGCACCTGTCTTAGAATACAAGATCCTTCTAGACTTCAAATCCAGAACATTTCATCAGAGAAGCCAATCTAGAAAATAATTTAAAAAGAAGTTTACAGTTAAAATATATTGAAATTCAGAACTTAATAGACAGTTTTAACAGTGGGCTGGACATAAAGGGAGAGAGAATAAATGACTGGAAGAAAAATTGGTAGAAAAGATCAGAAACAGAGAGAAAAAAGTGGAAATGTAGAGAAGCACATAAAGGAATATGAAACATAGAGAAAGGGTCTCACATACACGTATTTAGAAACATAGTTGGATACGGAGAGAAGATAGAGGAAAAGGATTATTTGAAGAACTCTGGGCTAAGAGTTGTCCAAAATTTATAAAAGGCATTAAGCCACAAAACTGAAGAAATCTATAAACCTCAAGAAGTATCAATACAAACAATTTTTCAGTTTCATGAATACTTCACAGCAAACTGATGAAACTCCAAAGACAAAGAAAATCTTGAAAGAAGTTAGATGAAAAGATTCATATTATTTTAAAAAGAGCACTAAGACTGATGGCTGATTTAAAAAAAAAAAAGCTATTGAGGATTAACTAAGGTATACTACGTCACACATATTTAAAGTATAATTAGATCATTTTTGACATACGTGTATACTAGTGAAGCCATCACCACCAATAAAGATTCTAAACATTTCTGTCACTTAGAACAGTTCTTGTATCCATTTGTTATCTAGTCCTCCATCTTCCCCATCCCCAGGCAACAACTCATTTGTTTTCTGTCACTACACATTAGTTTAGATGGTCTACAACTTTTTACATAGATGGAATAATATAATGTACACTCTTTTGTCTGTCTTCTTTTACACAGCATAGAAGTTCTGAGATTCATTCATGTTGTTTTATGCCTAAGATGTATAAATAGTTAATTCCTTTTTATTGCTAAGAATGTTTTATTGCTTGGTTAGTCCACAGATTGTTTACCCATTCACCTGTTGTGGAACATTTGGGCTATTTTCAGCTTTTGCCTATTGCAAGTAATGCTGCTATGAAAATTTGTGAAAAATTCTGTGTAGACATATGTTTTGATTTTCTTGAGCAAATATCTAGTTATAGAATGGTTGGATTTTATGATATATACTTATATACATATGATACACATATATATATATTTTAAAAATCTGTCAAGCTATTTTCTAAGGTGGTGGTACCATTTTGTATTTTCAACAGCAGTGAGACAGAGTTCCAGCTTTTCTAAATTCTCACCAACACTTGGTAAGTTTTTTAAAAAAAATTCCAGTGTTATTAGTGGATTTGCAATATATTTTATTATGGTTTTAATTTGAATAGCATGTGGCATCTTCCAGGACCAGGGATTGAACCCCTGTCTCTTGCATTGGCAGTTGGATTTTTTACCACTGCACAAAGTTTTGAAATCAGATAGTTTAAATCGTTCTATTTTGTTTCTTGTTTTCAAAGTTGTTTTGGCTGCTTTAGATCCTCTGCTATTTTATTTCCACATAAATATTACAATCAGCTTTTTTTTGATTTCCACAAAAGAAGCCTGCTCGCATTTTGATTAGAATTGTGTTGAGTATCAGTTCAGTTGTTCAGTCGTGTCTGACTCTTTGTGACCGACCCCGTGGTCTGCAGCACACCAGGCTTCCCTGTCCATCACCAACTCCCAGAGCTTGCTCAAACTCATGTCCATAGAGTTGGTGATGCTACTGAAGCATCTTATGTGTTAGTATACAGATCAATTTAGTGAGAAGTGACTGACAGAAGCTAGAAGATTATGGGGTGAACTCTATAAAGTTAAGAGAAAATAATTGCCAGTGTTCAATTATAATCACAATGAAAATATTCTTCTAAAACAAAGAAGGAAATTGAGATATTTTCGAGTAAACTTATTGAGATTAATAATAAACTTATTATTCATTGCCAGTAGATCTATCAAAAGAAAATATTGAAATGAGCTATTCTTACTAAAGGAAAATGGTCCAAAATGGAAGTATGATAATACAAAACGGATTAGAAAGTAATGGAAAGGGTAAATGTGCATGGTGTAACTAAATTAATATAGATTTTATGAAACAGTTTTTTTTTATTGTTCAATTCCTTTTTTTAATTTTTAATTTATTTTTTATTGAAAGATAATTGCTTTCCAGAATTTTGTTGTGTTCTGTCAAACCTCAACATGAATCAGCCATAGATATATATATATCCCCTCCCTTTTGAACCTGCCTCCCATCTCCCTCCCCAGCCCACCCCTCTAGGTTGATACAGAGCCCCTGTTTGAGTTTTCTGAACCATACAGCAAATTCCCATTGGCTATCTATTTTACATATGGTAATATAAGTTTCCATGTTACTCTTTTCATACATCTCACCCTCACCTCCCCTCTCCCCATGTCCATAAGTCTATTCTCTATGTCTGTTTCTCCTCTGCTGCCCTGTAAATAAGTTATTCAGTACCTTTCTTCTAGATTCCACATATATGTGTTCAGTTCAGTTCAGTTCAGCCGCTCAGTCCTGTCCGACTCTTTGCGACCCGGTGAATCGCAGCACGCCAGTCCTCTCTGTCCATCACCAACTGAATACGATATTTATCTTTGTCTTTCTGACTCACTTACTCTGTATAATAGGTTCTAGGTTCACCCACCTCATTAGAACTGACTCAAATGTGTTCCTTTTTATGGCTGAGTAATATTCCACTGTGTATATGTACCACAACTTCTTTGTCCATTCATCTCTTAATGGACATCTAGGTGGTTTCCATGTTCTAGCTATTGTAAATAGTGCTGCAATGAACAATGGGATACATGTGTCTTTTTCGATTTTGGTTTCCTCAGGATATATGCCTAGGAGAGGGATTGCAAGGTCGTATGGTGGTTTTATCCTAGTTTTTTAAGGAACCTCCACAACATCTTCCATAGTGGCTGTTATCAATTTACATTGCCAAAAACAGTGCAAGAGTGTTCCCTTTTCTCCACACCCTATCCATCATTTACCGTTTGTAGACTTTTTGATGATGGACATTCTGACAGGTTAGAGGTTATATTTCATTGTAATTTTGATTTGCATTTCTCAAATAATGAGTGACGTTGAGCATCTTTTCATGTATTTGTTAGCCATCTGTATGTCTTCCTTGGAGAAATGTCTGCTTAGGTCTTTTACACATTTTAATTGGGTTGTTTGTTTTTCTGGCATTGAGTTGTATGAGCTGCTTATATATTTTGGAAATTAATCCTTTGTCAGTTCTTTCATTTGCTATTATTTCCTCCAATTCTAAGGGTTGTATTTTCACCTTGCTTATAGCCTCCTTTGCTGTGCAGAAGCTTTTAAGTTTAATAAGGTCCCAATTGTTTACTTTTGTTTTTATTTCCATTACTCTAGGAGGTGGGTCACGGAGGATCTTGCTTTGATTTTGTTATCAGGTGTTCTGCCTATGTTTTCCTCTAAGAGTTTTATATTTTCTGGTCTTACATTTAGGTCTCTAATCCATTTTGAGTTTATCTTTGTGTATTGTGTTAGGAACTGTTCTAATTTCATGCTTTTACATGTAGCTGTCCAGTTTTCACAGCACCAATTATTGAAGAGACTGTCTTTGTCCCATTGTATATTCTTGCCTCCTTTTTCAAAAATGTTACCCATAGGTGCATGGGTTTATTTCTGGGCTTTCTGTCTTGCTCCATTGGTCTATATTTCTGTTTTTGTGCCAGTACCATACTCTCTTGATGACTGTAGCTTTATAGTATAATCTGAAGTCAGGAAGGTTGATTCCTTCAGCTCCGTTCTTCATTCTCAGGGCTGCTTTGGCTATTTGGGGTCTTTTGTGTTTCCATATGAATTGTGAAATTTTTTGTTCTAGTTCTGTGAAAAATGCCATTGGTAATTTGATAGGGATTGTATTAAATCTGTAGATTGCGTATAGTCATTTTCACAAAATTGATTCTTTCTATCCAGGAATATGGAATATCTCTCCATCTGTTTATGTCATCTTTGATTTCTTTCATTATTGTCTTATAGTTTTCTGTGTACAGTTCTTTTTTCTCCTTAGGTAAGTTTATTCCTAGATATTTAATTCTTTTTGTTGCAGTGGTGAATGGAATTGATTCCTTAATTGCTCTTTCTGATTTTTCATGGTTAGTATATTGAAATGCAAGTGAATTCTGTGTATTGGTTTTGCATCCTGCAACTTTGTTAAATACATTGATTAGCTCTAGTAATTTTCTGATACTATGTTTAGGATTTTCTATGTACAGTATCATGTCATCTGCAAACAGTGAGAGCTTTACTTCTTTTCTGATCTGGATTCCTTTTATTTCTTTTTCTTCTCTGATTGCTATAGACAGGACTTCCAAAGCTATGCTGAATAATAGTGGTAAAAGTGGACACCCTTGTCTCATTCCTGATCTTAGGGGGAATACTTTCAGAAATTCACCATTGAGAATAATGTTTGCTGTAGGCTTATCACATATGGCCTTTACTATGTTGAGGTAGTTTCCTTCTATGCCCATTTTTTGAAGAGTTTTAATCATAAATGGGTGCTGAATTTTGTCAAAGGCTTTTACTGCATCTATTGAGATGATCATGTGATTTTTATCTTTCAATTTGTTAATATGGTGTATTACAGTGATTAACTTGCACATATTGAAGAATCCTTGAATTCTAGGAATAAATCCAACTTGATCATGGTGTATGAACTTTTTGATGTTTTGCTGAATTCTTTTTGCTAAAATTTTGGTGAGGATTTTTGCATCTATGTTCATCAGTGTTTTTGGCCTGTAGTTTTCTTTTTTTGTGTTGCCTTTGTCTGGTTTTGATATCAGGGTGATGGTGGCCTTGTAGAATGTGTTTGAAAGTGTTCCTTCCTCTTCAATTTTTTGAAAGAGTTTTAGAAGGATAGGCATTAACTCTTCTCTACATGTTTTATAGAATTCTCCTGTGAAGCCATCTGGTCCTGGGCTTTTGTTTTTGGGGAGTTTTGATCATAGCTTCAATTTCAGTGCTTGTAACTGGGTTGTTCATAATATCTAATTCTTCCTGGTTCAGTCTTGGAAGGTGGAACTTTTATAAGAATCTGTCCATTTCTTCCAGGTTATCTATTTTATTGCCATATAGTTGTTCATAATAGTCTCTTATCATCCTTTGTATTTCTGCATTGTCCATTGTAACCTCTCCTTTTTTATCTCTAATTTTGTTGATTTGATTCTTCTCTCTTTTTTCTCGATGAGTCTGGCCAAGGGTTTGTCAACTTTGTTTATCTTCCCAAAGAACCAGCTTTTAGTTTTATTAATCTTTACTAATTTTTCTTTCATTTCTTTTTCATTTATTTCTGCTCAGATCTTTATGATTTCTTTCCTTCTACTAATCTTGGGGTTTTCTTGTTCTTCTTTTTCCAGTTGCTTTAGGTGTAAAGTTAAGTTGTCTATTCAATGTTTGTCTTGCTTCTTTTTTTTTTTTTTTGCATGAAAAATGGCATTTTATTAAGTGAATATTTAGTTGCTGTTATGCTACTTTTTATCATTAATTGACATGTATAAATCATAGTATTCTTATATGCAAAAGATATTTGCTTTTTCTCCTCCTCTTCTATCTTTTTTTTTTTTTTATTTTCTTTTTTTTTTTTTCCAGTGGGTTTTGTCATACATTGATATGAATCAGCCATGGATTTACATGTATTCCCAATCCCGATCCCCCCTCCCACCTCCCTCTCCACCCGATTCCTCTGGGTCTTCCCAGTGCACCAGGCCGGAGCACTTGTCTCGCTTCTTGAGGTAGGATTGTATTGCTATAAACTTCCCTCTTAGAACTGCTTTTGGTGCATCCCATAGGTTTTGAGTTGTCATGTTTTCATTGTCATTTGTTTCTAGGAATTTCTTGATTTCCCTTTTGATTTCTTCAAAAACCTGTTGGTTATTTAGAAATGTGTTGTTTAATCTCCATGTGTTTGTGTTTCTTACAGTTTTTTTTTTTTTTCCTGTAATTGATATCTAGTCTCATAGCATTGTGGTTTAAGAAGATGCTTGATTCAATTTTCAATTTTCTTAAGTTTGCTGAGGTTTGATTTGTGACCCAAGATGTGGTTTATCCTGGAAAATGTTCCATGTGCACTTGAGAAGAAGGTATATTCTTCTGCATTTGGATGGAATGTCTTGAAGATATCAATGAGATCCATCTCATCTGATATACCATTTAACACTTGTGTTTCCTTATTAATTTTCTGTTTTGTTGATCTGTCCATTGATGTGAGTGGGGTGTTAAATTCTCCTATTATTATTGTGTTACTGTCAATTTCTTTTTTTATGTCTGTTAGTATTTGTCTTATGTATTGAGGTGCTCCTATGTTGAGTGCATAGATATTTATAACTGTTATGTCTTCCTCTTGGACTGATCCCTTGATCATTATGTATTGTCCTTCTTATCTCTTATAATCTTCTTTATTTTAAGGTCTATTTCATCTGATATGAGGATCGCTACTCCAGCTTTCTTTTGCTTCCCATTTGCATGGAATATAATTTTCCATCCTCTCACTTTCAGTCTACATGTGCCTTTAGATATGAAGTGGGGTTTCTTGTGATAGCATATATATGGGTCTTGTTTTTGTATCCATTCAGCCATTCTGTTTTTTTTTTTTTTTTTGGTTGGAGCATTTAATCCATGCACATTTAAAATAATTATTGAAATACATGTTCCTATTGCCATTTTCTTAATTGTTTGGGATTGATTTTGTAGATCTTTTTTCTTCTGTAGTCTTTCTTGACTATATAAGTCCCTTTAACATTTAACATTTGTTGTAAAGCTGGTTTGGTGATACTGAATTCTCTTAACTTTTGCTTGTCTGAAAAGCTTTTTATTTCTCCATTATTTTTGAATGAGACCCTTTCCGGGTACAGTTATCTTGGTTGTAGATTTTTCCCTTTCAGTACTTTAAATATATCTTGCCATTCCCTTCTGGCCTGCAGAGTTTCTGCTGAAAGATCAGCTGTTAAGTGTATGGGGTTTCCCTTGTATGTTACTTGTTGCTTCTTCCCTGCTGCTTTTCATGCTCTTTCTTTGTGTTTAGTCTTTTTAAGTTTGTTTAGTATGTGTCTTGGCATGTTTCTCCTTGGGTTTATCCTGTATGGGACTCTTTGTGCCTCTTGGATTTGATTGGCTATTTCCTCTTCCTTGTTGGGGAAATTTTTAACTATAAGCTCTTCAAAAATTTTCTCATAACCTTATTTTCTCTTCTTCTGGGACACCTATAACTCAAATGTTGGTGTGTTTGTTATTGTCCCAGAGGCCTCTGAGACTATCCTCCATTCTTTTCATTTTTTTGACTTTATTCTGCTCTTCAGAAGTTATTTCCACCATTTTATCTTCCAGCTCACTGGTTCGTTCTTTTGCTTCAGATATTCTGCTATTGATTCCTTCTAGAGTATTTTTAATTTCAGTAATTGTGTTGTTTATCTCTGTGTGTTTATTCTTTAATTCTTCTAGATCTTTGTTAATTGATTCTTGCATTTTCTCCATTTTGTTTTCAAGGTTTTTGATCATCTTTACTGTCATCATTCTGAATTCTTTTTCAGGTAGTTTGCCTATTTCCTCATTTATTTGGACTTCTGTGTTTCTAGTTTGTTCCTTCATTTGAGTAGTATTTCTCTGCTTTTTCATTTTTTTTTAAACTTATTGTGTTTGACGTCTTCTTTTCCCAGATTTCAAGGTTGAATTCTTTCTTCCTTTTGGTTTCTGCCCTCCTAAGGTTTGTCCAGTGGTTCATGTAAGCTTCATAGAGGGTGAGACTTGTGCTGAGTTTTTGTTTGTTTGTTTGTTATTCCTCTGATAGGCAAGGCTGAGTGAGGTGGTAATCCTCTCTGCTGATGATTTGGCTTGTATTTTTGTTTTGTTTGTTGTTTAGATGAGGCATCCTGCACAGGGTGCTACTGGTGGTTGGGTGATGCTGGGTCTTGTATTCAAGTGGTGTCCTTTTTGTGAGTTCTCACTTTATTTAATACTCCTTAGGGTTAGTTCTCTGGTAGTCTAGGGTCTTGGAGTCAGTACTCCCACTCCAAAGGCTCAAGGCTTGATCCATAGTCAGGAATGAAGATTCCACAAGTGGTTTGTTATGGCATTAAGTGAGATTAAAACAAATATCCAAAAATGAGAAACCAAAGATGAACCAAGATGAACCCCAGACAAATGGCAGTTACAAAATCAGGTAAATAATAATTAAAATAATGGAACATACACATATACACCTATGAGCAAAGTCAACACAGTCCAACAAAAATAAAGTACAGTAGATTGACCTGGTGAACAAAGACATTCAAAAATGTTATTTACCAGTTAAGAACAAAACTAACTAAAACACATCTTGAAAACAAAACTAAAACAAGGTGCCAAGTGGGGAATAAAGCAATGAAAACAAAACTAGCAAATATGTTGAGAGAAAAGGAAAGAAAGAAAAGAAAGAATAGGTATGCAAAGTTAAATAAAGGTAGATAAAGAAGATTTATATACATTAAGATTAACTACAAGGGGATAAGAACAGTAGGCAAAGCAAACAAAGGAATAAATGTAGAAAAAATAATAATAGGTTTAAAAATTTTTTTAAAAGAGAGAAAAAAAGAAAACTCCACAGAACTGGAAAAGCCAAACATAGAGGCAGAGGTTTATAATAACAATAAAAAAAAATGTGACTGAGAAAAAAAAAAGTTCAAAAGCTTAATTAGATTTCATAATGCCATAAAAATGACAACTACAACAGAGCAGGGGAAAAAAGGGAAAAGAAAAAAAATCCAAAAGAATCTACAGAACAAGTTAAAAACATAAGAATAATAAATGTTTTTTCTTGATTCACTGCTGTCAGAGTCCTTTCCCTCGCTGGGAGTCACAGTCCACCTCACCTCCCCAGGATGCCCTCCAACACTGTGCTGATCTCTGACCTGCTGTGGGGGCAGCTCAGATTCTAATCTGGTCCTACTCCCACGTGTTCTTGCCTCCAATGTCCACAGCTATCAGAGCTAGTGTGTTTTCTTTTGTGGGAGCTCTCAATGACCTTTTATATATTCCATAGACACAGAGTCTGCCTAGTTGATCACGTGGATTTAATCTGCAGCTTGTACAGCGGGTGGGAAGGTTTTGGGTCTTCTTCCTTAGCCACACTGCCCCTGGGTTTCAGCTGTGGTTTTATTTCCACCTCTGCATGTGGTTCATCCACTGGGGTTTGCTCCTGAGGCTGCCCTGGAGGGCTTGGGTTTGCCCTGTGAGAGCCAGGTGTGGAGGTGGTGCAGCTGCTTGGGTCGCAGGGGTTCTGGCAGCACCAGGTACTCAGGGGAGTTGGTGGCTAGGGCAGCAGGAAATATAGTGCTCTAGAAGGGTATGGCAACCAGTATTGGCCAATACGCTTCAGTATTCTTACCAGGAGAACCCCCCTCGCTGACAGAGAAGCCTGCCAGGCCACAGTCTACAGGGTGGCAAAAAATCAGATACTACCGAGGCGACCCTGCGTGTGTAGATGCAAGACTTTTTTTTGCCTGTGGCAGCTTTGCCCCAGGGAGTGTTGAGCATGAAGGTGGCACAGCTGCTTGGCTTGCGGGGACCCTGGTGGCACCAAGTGTGCAGAGACATGGACCGTCTCTGCTGTAGGACTTCTGGCCCTATCAGAGACTTTTTACAAGCCTCTTGTAGCTGGTGATCAGAAGGCCTCTTTGGCCAGTCTTTCTCCATAGCTCTGCCCCTTCAGGCACTTAGAGGGCTCCCTTGCCTGGGGTCCTTCTCTGTTGTTCGGACAGTCAGGCACATAGAGGGGCCCCCTGGCTGGGATCCTACTCTGTAGATTGGCACATCAGGCACTTAAAGGGGGACCAGGGGGCGGGGGGGCTCCTCCTCTGTAGTTCAGTGCCTCAGGCATTTGATGGGCCAGCCTCTCAACTGTTCAGCTGCTGATGATGGCATGTGGGGAGAGGGAGGCTGTGGTGATGGCTCCACCCACTACACGTGACTCAGCAGTATCCCCTTGCTTCCTTGGCTGCCAGGCTTTCCCCCACAGGCATTTCCCACCACAATATCCTCCTTCACATCCCCTCAATCTGTCTCTCCACAATCAATAGCAGCCCTCACCCTGGGATTGCTCCACAATCCCTAAACTCCAGCTCCCAGCCGCTGCACCTTCCAGGGGACCTGCATCCCTGTCCAGGGTATGTAGGGCTGCGGCAAGGACTGTCTGATTCTCATTCCATTTAGGCTGCCACAGATCAGCTATTTCTCTCTCATCCCTAAATGTTTCTCCTCTGACTCAGACAATTGCCCCGATGTGGGGATCAGACCCCTGTTTCAGTTCCCCTGCCGGCCGAGGCAGGTCCAGTCCTACTAACACTCCTGTTTTTCCCCCTAGATCCTTCATCCTACCAAGTCTTGCGTGGTTCTGTATATTCTTTTCCACTGGTCAGGTACTCCTGTCCGCTCTCAGCTGGTGTTCTGTGTGCACTTCTGTGTCTGAAGGTGTATTCCTGATGTATCCATGGAGAGAGATGTATTCCATGTCCACCTACTCCTCCACCATCTTGTTCTCCTAAAACAGTTTTAACTACTTATTATTTTAACATATATGTAGAATTTGTGGTAACACAAAATAGTGCACCATCATGGTTTACTCATGTTATTTACTATCTCTGAAACTTGATTTAAAAAAATGCTAGTGTCATGGGGATTTTATGAAGGTTTTGCGTGACAAATGTGTATAAAAGAGCTTAGCAAAGCACTTCACACATAACTGGGACTCAATATGTATAAGTTCATTCATTAGAGTCTAGATCTAGTTTTATATTTACTAGTTGTTAGATGATTTTTACCAGTAACTTCACTTTTAAACAACTGAATATTTAGTGTATATTATTTATACTCTGGATATTTTATTAAATGTTTCATTGTTCATAAACACTCTGTTAAATAAACAATATTATCATAAAAAAACAAGCAAAAAAAGAGGATAATAAAAGCAAATTGAATTTTAGGCAGGAGGTATGCCCCCCTCCCAGGGTAAAATTGAGATTCATTCCCTGTGTACTGATACTCCAAGACTAGAAGAGCAGGACAATAGAGAGAGAAGGAGGAGTCTCTCTGGTGGCTCAGACAGTAATGAATCTGTCTACAATAGAGGAGACCCAGGTTTGATCCCTGGGTTGGGAAGATCCTCTGGAGAAAGGAATGGCAATCCACTCCAATAGCGCCTGGAAAATTTCATGGACAGACGAACCTGATGGGTTAGAGTCCATGGACTTTCAAAGAGTCGGACATGACTGAGCAACTAACAAATACGCACAGAGAAGGTAGGGCTCTGCCCAGATATAATATAAGAGAACACATATTTCTCATTCTCTAGGTCAGGAGACCTCCTTGACAACATGCAGAAGGGTTCCTTGGAGGTCAAAGGGGAGTGATGTCAATTGATGCTCATTACCTGTAGGTCCCTCTGGGGGAATCCATCTTGGCTAAGTGTTGGAAGTGCACACATGGGAGGATTCTGAGATATACCAAATATAGTATCTGAACCAGGCAAATCAAACGACTGGCTAAAGGAAACCCAGAAAAAAATGCCCCATATAAGTAATAAACTGCCATGAGGGTGTGACTTAGCGACTCTCTCTCTGAGTCTACCTGTCTTTCTATACACATATATTGTACTTTTTCCCTCCTAAGAAATACATATTCACTACTTTCCATCTTTGTGAGAATTCTTTTTCTGAAAAGCTGGAGGGCAAGGGCCTTGTCACTGGCCACTGGTCTAGTGCCTAGGATTTGATGCTCTCACTATTGCTACCTTACCTCAGTCTCTGGCCAGGAACTGAAGTCCTGTTTCAAGTCACTGCAGGTCAAGGTCACCCAAGATCAAGTTCAAGTGCTCTAAATTTCTTGAATTGCCAAAGTGGTGAAAATACTAATTTATAAAAGAATTATAACTGAGGATATATGTTGTAATCTGTAAAATAACTATAAAGAAAAAAAATTTTAAGGCATACTTAAATGATATAATAAAAGGATACATCATTTATCCTAAGAAGACAGTATAAAGAAAAAAAGACAAAAAACACAAAGGATAAAGAGAAAACAAAATTGGAGGATAGTAGATTTTAATCCAAATATATCCCCAAGCACATTATCACATTCAGTTCAGTTCAGTTCAGTTGCTCAGTCGTGTCTGACACTTTGTAACCCCATGAACCGCAGCACGCCAGGCTTCCTTGTCCATCACCAGCTCCCAGAGTTTACCCAAACTCATGTATATTGAGTCTGTGATGCCATCTAACCATCTCATCCTCTGTCGTCCCCTTCCCCTCCTGCCTTCAATCTTTCCCAGCATCAGGGTCTTTTCAAATGAGTCAGCTCTTCACATCAGGTGGCCAAAATACTGGAGTTTCAGCTTCAGCATCAGTCCTTCCAATGAACACCCAGAACTGATCTCCTTTAGGATGGACTGGTTGGATCTCCTTGCAGTCCAAGGGACTCTCAAGAGTCTTCTCCAACACCACAGTTCAAAGGCATCAATTTTTCTGCACTCAGCTTTCTTTATAATCCAACTCTCACATTATCACATTAAATGTAATCAAAATAATCCAATAAAAACTGAAAATATATCAAGCTGGGTATTCAACTATAGGCTATTTATAAAAGATGCATCTTAAATATAAGAGCTTGGAAAATCTTGAGTAAAAAGTATGGAAGACAATGTACCAAGTAAATATTTATTATAAGAATGTTAGTATAGCTGTACATATCAGGCAAAGTAGCTTGCCAGATAACAAGTATTGATAAACAGTTTTTTTGTAGCTATGCAGCCATGGAATTAAAAGATGCTTGCTACTTGGAAGAAAAGCTGTGACAAACCTAGACAGCATATTAAAAAGCAGAGACATCACTTTGCTGACAAAGGTCTGTCTAGTCGAAGTTATGGTT
The DNA here is from genome assembly GCF_033118175.1 of Dama dama. Lineage (NCBI taxonomy): Eukaryota > Metazoa > Chordata > Mammalia > Artiodactyla > Cervidae > Dama > Dama dama. The sequence goes on from NC_083700.1 coordinate 82,440,959, forward strand.
TTTATTTTTCTAGTAGTCATTTATGGATGTAAGAGTTGGACCATAAAGAAAGCTGAGCACCAAAGAATGCTTTCGAACTGTGGGGTTGGAGAAGACTCTTGAGAGTCCCTTGGACTGCAAGGAGATCAAACCAGTCAATCCTAAACGAGATCAGTCCTGAATATTCATTGGAATGACTGATGCTGAAGCTAAAACTCCAGTACTTTAGCCACCTGATGGGAAGAACTGATTCACTGGAAAAGAACCTGATGCTGGGAAAGATAGAAGGCAGGAGGAGAAGGGAATGACAGAAGATGAGATGAATGGATGGCATCACCAGCATGATGGACATGAGTTTGAGCAAGCTCTGAGAGTTGGTAATGGACAGGGAAGCCTGGTGTGCTGCAGTCCATGGGGTTGCAAAGAATCGGACATGACTGAGCCACTGAACTGAACTAATGCTAAAAGTATTGTAATACATCAACAGTGTATTGGTGGGTAAAACCACCAATAAGATATCACAGTTCTAAATTTGTGTACATCTCATAACATAGCTTCAAAAACATGCAACAGAAACTAACAGAAATAAATGGAGAAACAGTCTGATCCATAATTATGTGATGGATAACATATGAGTCCATGCTCATACTGCTCATCACATGACAGACGAACAAATCGAGAGACGTGTTGTTGAAGCAAGGAATAGCGACTTTATTCAGAAAGCAGTGAATCGAGATGGTCCACTAGTGTCCCAAAGTACCATCTTGCCTGGTTTGGATGCTAGTTTTTGGTTGTTGTTTTTTTTAAACAAACAGGGGAGGTGAGGAGGTAAGATAGTAAAAAGGCAATAAGATTTTGCAAGTATTTTCTCCTTCTGGCCAGACTCCAGAATGTGTTAATTTTTCCTGTCCTGTAGCCATTCACAAGTGGGTCTGGTCAGGATATTTTCTGTTAGTTAATGAAAGGTATTTTAGCTTATCAGGGTTCCTAGGATAGGCCATTATGTATAGTTTAAGCTATAGGAACATTACTTTAGTGATTAACTTGTAGCAAAAGCAGTAGACTACAAAGGTTAAAGTACAAGAAACAGATGAAATATGGAGTCAGATTTGTTTTTACCATTACAAATACAGTGGAATATTTTTAAATAAACACTTCTTATAAATAGAAAGCTTCCCCTGTAGCTCATTCAGTAAAGAATGTGCCTGCAATGCAGGAGACCCAGGTTCGATCCCTGGGTTGGAACGATCCCCTCGGGGAGGGCATGGCAATCCACTCCAGTATTCTTGCCTGGAGAATCCCATGGACAGAGGAGCCTGGCAGGCTACAGTCCATGGGGTTGCAAGAGTCAGACACGACTCAGCGACTAAACCACCACCACCATAAATAATAGAAGAAGCAAATAAAAATCAGCAGGTATATATGATAAATAAACAATACAGTAATGAATATTACCCAAATGACTTGTACAATACACTGAGTGGAGTCCATGCCTTCAGCAAGAAACATTCCCAGTGATTGCAGCCCAGAAGCCCTTCACAGTTGATCAGCCAGTGTTGAAAAGAGAAGTTTACTTGGTAGTTGTATGTTTTCTCCCTTGTGGGAGGCTGATGGTAACACTGCTATATCTGTGTTATGTGAGGAATGAAGAAACATTCCCTTAAGCCTCTATGGCAGTTTGTAGATGAATACAAACAATCTCTGTGAAATCACATAATGGTAACAAGTAATAGAAAATATTAATGCTAAGCTTCATGTTTCAGTTGAAACAACAGTGTTAACTAAAGGGTGTATGATGCCAAGATCATGGACTTGGTGGCCAGACACACTCAGTTCAAGTTCCAAAACTACCACAGACCAACTGGAATATCAAATTAACTATTTAACCTTTCTAAGACTTTGTTTCTTCATCATGAAATAGAGACAATAATAGCTATAATGATTACCTGTAGATGGACAGGCTGATCAGAAAAGTCTGAGCTCTAGAATGTGTTAGACCAGCCTAATACAGATAGTTGGTGAGAGGAAAGACAAACATGGTACTTTTGCAGATTTTAAAGGTCCAATGCCCTGAGATCAGCAATCTGATAGTTTCAGTCAGTGCATTGCAGATGTGGCAAAAGCAGAAAACTTGAATATATTTGTATAGTTATGGTCAACTAAAAAAGATGCATAATGTGAGAGTTGTGAGTTAAGTATTATTGAGGGCCAAATGAAGACTACAGTGTGGGAGATAGCATCTCAGCTCTGAGAAACTGTTCAAAAGTGGAGCAGGGAAGGCCAATATATATGATTTTGATGAAGGAGAAGTTCAATGCAATCAGGTGCTAATTTTACAAAAGGTTTTCTGCTAGTCTTGAGTTGATGTCACCATGAAGGGATTGAGTGTTTTCCTAGATATGAAGAGTTGCAAGGACTGGGATCATGAAATTAATTTCTGAAAGTATCTAACTATCTCAAGACCTGTTCCACCAGTTTCCGTGCAGCACACCCTAAACTCCCTTCAGGGTATGTCGAAGGTCAACAGCTGCAGTAGCATAGGGTTTAGTCTTTGTAGAGGCAGATGGCAAATACCTTTGGAAAGCATCAGTTTGTAGCAAAGGACTGGGAAGCCTGGCATGCTGCAGCCTTTGGGGTAACAAAGAGCCAGACATGACTTAGCAACTGAACAGCAACAACGGTTGTAGTTGACATTGAAAGGTCGGGCATGTTGGGACATGCCCCAGAAAAGTGCCGCAAGGCAAGTTCCGGAGGCTGGCTAAACTTCCGGGGACCGGCCCCCTGCAGCCTGGTCCAATCAGGTACCGACCTGGAGCCCGTGGTCACCAACCGCCGCTGTAGCCGCGCTTTCTTCCTTATATGGGAAGACCTGGCTTGGACACTGGCCCTGGCTATAAAACCTCTCCCCACCCCTCATACCTCGCAGACTCCCTTTGTCTCCTCGCTCACCCGCCCCGGGAGTTCTGCCCGAGAGCGACCGCCCAATAAAGGCCTTCATCAACGGTCCTTAGAGGTGGCTTTTTCCTCCCGCGGCGTTTTCTAACATCTGACATTACTTAAAATTTTCCACAACCCGACAAGAAATGAAGAGAAAAATTCTGGACCAGATTCTAAAATCCTTATCAAAGATGAGTTCTCTGTAAGTCAGCAGATGATGATAAGGTGTGGTTTGAATGTTTTGAAAGTGTTAATCACTTAGTTGTGTCTGACTCTTTGTGACCCTATAGACTGAAGCCTGCCAGGCTCCTCTGTCCATAGGAGTCTCCAGGCAAGAATAGTGGAGTGAGTTGTATGCTTTTCTCAGGGATCTTCCAACCCGGGGATCGAACCCAGGTCTCCTGAATTCCAGGCAAATTCTTTACCATCTGAGCCACGAGATTAATATGGATGTTGAAATTTTTTAAATGTACAACATGAAAGTTGCGAGTTAAATTTTATTTGGGGGCAAAATGAGAACTGCAGCCCAGGAGACAGCATTTCAGATAGTTCTGAGAAACTGCTCTGAGGACTTGAGGGGGGAATCTATGATATATAGGAGTTTTGCAACAAAGGGCAGGTAGTCAGAATATCAAGTTAAGCCTCTGCTTTGCAATGCAGGGGATGCAGTTTCAATCCCTGGTAGGGGAGCTAGATACCACATGCTGGGCAGCCAAAAAAAAAAAAAAAAAAATTGCTGTTAATTAAAGAAAACCAGATATCCCTATTAAGGAATTTAGTACTTTTCTATGTTTGGCTTGACAGTTGTCAGGTCTCACTGAAATCATTCCTTTGATATGCATCTCACCTACCTGGAGCCAGTATCCTGTGTTTCCTCAGGGCTTACCACGGGGAGTGGCCCCAGGGAGTGGCTGCAGTCTGATGGTTACTTGATGGCAGGTATTCTTTTCCTTCCTGAGTTATCTCAGGGCTCAGGTGGAAGGCTGAAATTGCTGTTGACTGTGACATCCTTGTTTACTGGTATGTCAGGAAATATTCCGTTTCTCATGGACATTAAATTTCCTTTATAGGCAAAGATCTCTCACAGCTCTCTGCATTGACATATACTAGTTACTCTGTTGAGAATTCTTTGTCCTTCTCTAGTTGATTAACTCCTACTGTTCTTTAAACATATCTAGACCCATAGCTACCAGGTGAGTAGTGGTGCTGTTGCTGGGAAAAGCCAACTCTGATTCCACTTTGGAACTGTTTCTTTGACTTGCTTTTTGCTGCTTTTGTTGTTACAATTATGCATAATGTCCTCCCTCAGAGAATCCTGCCCCTCTGCTTGATTGTTAAACTAAAATGCCTTTGTTCAGAACCCTGTCCACCTACAGATGACAGGAAGGAAGAAATTAACACATCCCTTATCTGAGGTTTGCCATTCTAGGAGATATTTGCAAGGTTAATGGCCTTTTAATTTTTCCAGGGCATGTCTCAACATACCCGACCTTTCAATGGCCCCCATCTCTGATCTATAAAAGAACCTGACATCAGGACCCCAGTTAAGATGGTTATTTTGAGACTTCAGTCTGCCATCTCCTAGGTCAGCTGGCTCTCCAAAGAAAATCATATTCTTTGATGTGGGCAAGGCAGCACTGAGCAGTGGTGTGAAGTGAAATCTTAATTCCCTTCTCAGGAATTGAACCTGGATAACCTGGATGAGAACCAGGAATCCTAGCCACCAGACTAGCAAGGCCTAGAGGTAGAAGCTATTTTTTCCCTCTATCTTTGTCCCTAGTGAAAAATGTATTTATTATGGGGGAAGAAACTGTAAATGTAGGTACAAAGTTTATTATTAGAGATGTATCACAACAAGTGGGAGAGCATACAGAGAAATGGTTTGTTTAGTTAAGATAGAAGCAAGGCAGAGATGCACTCCCAGAGAGAAAGGGTGTGGGCATCCCCTTAGTGAGGAGGAGGAGCTCAGTAAAGAGACAGTTAAATCATTTATATAGGTTGCTTCTTCTGGGTCTTTGTCTTCCTTCAGGTCAACTATCTGGTTCCTTTTTCCACACCTGACTTACCCTGGGACCCCTGGGTGTGCATGCATCCCTCAGCCAAGATGGACCTTCAAGTGAAGGCTTCTGGGAGGAGCAAGACTCATTATGGCCTGGCATTTTCCCCTGACTTTTGACCCACAAGGAAACTTTTTGCACATCTGAAGTGTCTTCCTTGTCCCAAAAAAAGGGGGTGCAGAGATCCCCAAAATACTCAAAAAGGATTTTGCCCCTCTTTGTCCTTGCTATGATTATTATGTGACTATGGTGGCACTAATGGTAAAGAATCTGCTGGCCAGTGCAGGAGATGTAAGAGACATGGGTTCAATCCCTGGGTCAGGAAGATCCCCTGGAGGAGGAAATGGCAACCCACTCCAGTATTCTTGCCTGGAAAATTCCATGGCCAGAGGAGCCTAGCAGTCTACAGTCCATGGAGTTACAGAGTCAGATATGACTGAAGCAACTTAGCATCATACATGCACATTGCCATAACTATTACCTTGTGTTTACAAGAAGCATAGACTGGTAATTTACCCTGTTTCTATTACTTCCATTTTGGAGGGCAAACAGGAAGCTGACTGTAAATTCCTCCACTGAAGCCCACCTATCTCTTGTCTCAGGAAATGCTTTAAGTATCCAACCTGAAACCCACTTCTTCATGTCCCATGAAATGTAAACAGGAGGTCAGTTGTAAATGTCTTTCTGGAGCCCATCTATCTTCTACATCAGCCTCAAAACCTTGTCTCTGTTTCATTGGCTTGTCCAGTAGCGTGAGCTTGAACTTGGTAGCTGCACTATATGTAAAGCACATTACATATGGTTTCCTGGGTGTTCTAGCTAGGACTCTTGGTTGCAAGTAATAGAAATCCAAGCCAAACTTTCTTAAACAAAACAGCTTCTAATGGCTTGTGATACAAGGATGTTTGTTGTCATGGACCTGACTCTCAGGGTCTCTGCCTTTAGTCTCATTCTAGCCCTACCAAAAAGCTCCAGGTTATAAAGCACTGCCACAACAACAACCCTGAGGAAAGGGCTCTCCCTCTCACCCATTCCAGCAGAAGTTCTAGGGCCAGTGTGGGCCATGTGTACATCACTCACTCAATCTTTATGGGATAGGGAAAGATAGATAGTACTCTATGTGGGCAGACCTGGGTCCTGGATTAGCCCTGGGAACCAGGGGTAATGTTATACTTCATGGTTATTTTTTGGCCATGTTTCCCCACTGTACTGACAGCTTCAAAAGGGTTCACTGCACCTAGAGAGCTCACAGGACTGTGCAGAGGCAACAGAAAGCCTTAGATTGGAGTTAGACTGCCTTCCTTAGTCAGGATTCAGAATCTGTTAGTTACCAGCTTTGTCAATCTCAGCTAATCACTTTTTCTGAGCCTGTTTCCTCATCTCTAAAAGAGGAATATTAATAGATAATAATAGTGCCTACCTCATAGGTGGTAGTGAGTACTAAATGAAATAATATATACATAGTGCTTGGGATAGCACCTGGGACATTTTTATTTTAAATATAGTCCACCAGTCTCCTTTGTCCATATCCATGGAATTCTCCAGGCAAGAATACTGGAGTGGGTAGTCATTCCCTTCTCCAGGGATCTTCTTGACCCAGGGTTTGAACCCACGGCTCCTACATCTCCTGCACTGGCAGGCAAATTCTTCACCACTCGTGCCACCAGGGAAGCACTACATTACTATATATATATATATATATGATTGGCCAAAAAGTTCATTTGGATCTTATGGACAACCCTGAATGAACTTTTTGGCCAACCCCATATATATATATATATGTATGTATGTATGTATGTATGTATACATTTAATATTATTAGCACACTATTCTTGGAATTTAGCTTAATTCCTGGCACATGGTACATGCTTGCATGCGTGTCTGCTAAGTTGCTTCAGTCATGTCCAATTCTTTGTGATCCTGTGAACCGTACCTGTCAGGCTCCTCTGTCCATGGGATTTTCCAGGAAAGAATACTAGAGTGGGTTTCCATGTACTCCTCCAAGGGATCTTCCCACCTTGGGGATTGACCCGTGTCTCTTATGTCTCCTACATTGGCAGGCAGATTTTTTACCACTAGGGCCACCTAGGAAGCCCAGTACATGTTTATATCCTTTTAATAAATATATACCATTTGCTCTTCCTAACAATCCTATGAATTTAATATTGTGATCCCCATTTTATAGATGAATAAAAGCGAGGCATAAAGAAGTTAAGTAACTTGTTCAAGATTATATGGCTACTCATTTAAACCAGGATTGATCATAGGTCTGTCAGACTATAGAATCTGGGCTCATAAACACCTTATTAATCAGCTTTAAGGAATGAGCTTCACTGATCTCTTCTGGAAGAATTTCCTTCATGTTGGCATCTGCCATGGAGAGAGAGATTCCCTCCTCTGAGTTTCCTCTCTTTGCCTGTCTGTGTACCTAAGGGCAAGGTCTGTGTACCTAAAGGCAGGGTCTGTGTCTTGTTCATCTGAATCTCTAGTTTCTACCACATCGTTAATTAATTAAGTTAATTGTTACTTAAATGAATGTTAAGCATGTTAAGCTTATGTTAAGCAATGTTAAGCATTCTGATATGGAAGAATTCTGGGAGTTTGAAAAAGTATCTAAACTCTCCTCTTTTCTAAGGGAGAGAGCGTGTGGGAGATGTTTACTTTGGGGAGGAGAGCAATGAAGGAGGTAGTGTCTCACACACATTTGCTCACAGCAAAGGTGGTGCATACAGTGCAACTGGCAAAGGGATCAGTTGATCTTAGACCTTAGAGATTCCAATACCACATTCCTCACTTTATAAAAAAGGATGCTGAAGCACAGAGGATGGAAAGGACTTGGCTCCAGTCACACAGGTCTAGGGAAAGCCAAAGAGAGAACCCAATCTTCTGAGCCCCCATTGAAGATTCTTTCTATTATCTCATATGATAAACAATTTGGGGAAGTAGAACAGCCCAGGGGAAATAAGAAAAGAGCCACTTGCTACTAGCCATATGGAAAAGGTTCAAAAATGAAAATACACTAAACATTTAGCAAATGAGGAAAAACACTCTAACAACTACAGTAGGAAAAGAGACAGGGAAAAATTTATTAGCTTAATATATTATGAGGCTGAGGTCAACCTGGTGCTGGGTCTGGCTTTGGAAATTCTCAGTTGCTTTTGAGTAGAATAGATTACTTTGCTATTCTGAAATGAGTACAGGCAGATAACAAATCATTGTGAACTGCCCCCAAATACTACAGATCCCAAGACTCCCTTTACACTTTCCCTTGGAGAAGAGGCTAGACGCTAAGTGCAGACCCACACTGGCCCTCCCTGGTGCCATGAAAAGAACACAGGTGCTGGGTCTCACTTGACTTTCCCATTCTTTAGGCCCATGGCACTGGGTAGCCTACTTATTCTCTCTAAGCCTGAGTTTCCTCACTTATAAATAGTGGCTGCTAATTTTTAAGTAAGAGGCTGATAAGGCTTAAAAGAGATAGACTATGTAAAATTCCTGGGACAGAGTATTCATTCAGCAAATGGCAATTACGGTTATTACTTCAAAGACGATGGTGCCCATACACAGATGGTGAACCCATTTAGCATAGAAGCAAACCAGCAAATGAGACAAAGGAAAATTGGCGTCATTCAACATTTTCTATAATTCCTTTTCTTTTTCTACTTTAGGTTCTATTTTGTAAGAGGAGGAGGAAGCAGAATCGTGTTATGGTGATACTATTTAGGAAAATTATTTTCTGGGTCTGATACATGGAGGGGTCTCTGGAGGTCAGAGTGAGATTAAGATTTTGCAGAGGAAATTGATATCTTTTTTGATAAGCTAAAAAATGAAGTGTTAATTAGTCTATGCTAATTTATTTCCCATTTGATTTTCTAAAAAGATGAACGTGGCATGTTAGAAGCAGTGAGTACACTTAAAGTTAAAAATGAGAGTAAAGAAAGACTATGAATAGCAGAAACAGAAAAAAAAAAAAAAAGCACAGTATTCTGGGCCACTTTGTTCATGGTGAAACAACCAAATATATTTCATTAGCCTCTGAAGGCACACTAGAATAGTTGATATTCATACAGATTTTCTTAAATCATCAATGAAAGCATCTACTTGTCTACATACTGAAAGGACAAGAGATAAATATTTCATGAAAAATTAATGGAAGAGAGAACAAGTTACGCATCTGTGAGAGGTAACCTGGTCCACCCCTAGGCGTTGGGACATGGAGACCTGAGCTTCCACTTTCATAGGTGCTATAACTTCTCAGAAATCACAATCCTCTCCTATTACTCACTGAATTGTGTTACTCCCAAATTCATATGTTGAAGCCCTAACCCCTAAACGTGACTGCAGTTTGGAGACAGGCCTTTAAGGAGGTGATGAAGGTTAATGAGATTATAAGTGTGGACTCCTAATTGGATAGGATTGGTGTCTATAAAAATGGAAGAGATTCCAGAGACTCCTCTCTGTCTCTTTATAATGCATAGAGGAAAGGTCACTGCAGGACATAGTGACAGGCAGTCTGCAATCCAGGAGAGTTCTCCCCCAAAACCAACACTGCTGGCACCTTGATCTTGGACTTCTAGTGTCCAGATCTGTGGGCAATGCATTTCTGTTGTCCACACCACCCAGTCTGTGGTATTTTGTTATGGCAGACCAAGCAGATTAATACAAGTCCATTAATGAATATTAGCAAGCGATACACATGATAATCATTGTGTTTTATTACTATTAATACTAACAGCCAATTCTTCCCACTGTCTTCCCACAGACAGTGTGCTGTCTGGATTGAAAAAGAATACCTCTAAGGTACAAAACTTTCTTTGCTTTACATTCTGACTCAAGAGGAAGTTTGTGCAAACACACAGTGGAATTCAGAAAATTCAACAGCTCTAAATGAAGTGCTCCCTTGAGGGATGGAAGCAGCAAAGAGATTAGAATAAAACAGAATGCTTTCCACCCAGGGAGGGTTTTTTGCCTTTGTAAAATGTGCTTACTCCAGCTGCCCTCTTCTGTATATTTTTGCCTTCACTTTGGAAGTCTTTTAAAATGAAACAATTTTCCTCCAACATGGGTAAAAATGAAACCTAAGGTAGAATATTATTCCCTCACTGTAAGAGTAAATTATTTTTCTTTCCGCATATTATTAGATTAAGTCTAATATGTCCCTGCCAGTAAGATGTCCCTGCTAATCTTCCGGGTGCACTTAAATGTCACCTCTTCCGTGAAGTCTCCTCTGACCCCATTTCTCTCAAGTTAGTTAATGATCCCTCCTCCCTCTATGGCTGCCATATGTCACAGTCTGACCTGGGACAGCCACTTCTTGCTAGATTATGTGATCTTCAAAGTCAAGGGCAGTTATCTTTAATTCTGAACTCATCCCTCCTCCTGTAGCAAATGGAGAGGGGCCGTGGTCCATACTTAGAAGAATTTAAATATTTAAGTTTAAAGAAGTCACACCTAGTCCTATTAAAATACACAAAAACTCACAAAGAGGCTGAATATTTCCATTTGAAATTCTGATCTTTGGACCTAATCAGAGTTTACCAAATGACTAAGGAACAGTAAGGGGTTCCCTGGTGGCTCAGTCGTAAAGAATCCACCTGCCAATGCAGGAGACCTCTGTTTGATCCCTGAATTGGGAAGATCCCCTGGAGAAAGAAATCCCATGGACAGAGGAGCCTGGCAGGTTGCAGTCCATGGGATCACAAAAGAGTCGGACGTGACTGAGTGACTGAACAACAAGGAACATTAAGAATGAAGCATGAAAAATCAGAAACTAACACCTTATTTTGGTCAGTCTCATCATGAGCATTTAAACCCTGATGGACGACCCCCACCCAAATCCCATCTCTGGCAGCCATTTAAACCAGGTGATGGGGAGTTGATGTGCCCATGACAATCACTTCCAGTCCTTTGACTTGGCCCCTCCCTCCTAGCACCATGCAGATTACACTGGCATAGGATCCAACTTTCCTCCCTATCCCTGCCTCTTGAGCACAATGACTGACTTGGCCTTCCTGGTTTTGATTAATAACACTAATGTTTCCTGGGCTTCCCACGTAGCTCAGTGGTAATTTATCTGCTTGCCGACACAGGAAACCTGCTCAATCCTTGGGTTGGGAAGATCCCCTGGAGGAGGAAATGGCAACCAATTCTAGTACTCTTGCCTGGAAAATTCCATGGACAGAGGAGACTGGTGGATGAGCTTCAATCCATGGAGTCACAAACAGTCGGGCAGGACTGAGCATGCACACACACTGATGTTTCCTACTTCAGTCTTTCAGAGATTTAGACCTCGGCCCTGTGCCTTGCATGCCAGAAAAGTGGTTTCAAAGTGTCATTCCTGGGTCAGAGGCAACAGCATCACCTGGTCATATGTTGGAAATACAAATTTTACAGCCCTACCCTAGAACTGCTGACTCAGAAACTCTGGGGGTGGGGAGGTCATGTCCAGCAATCTGAGTTTCAACAACCTTCCAGGTAATTTTTACAATGCTGAAATTTGAAAAGAACCACTAGAGACAGTTCATCTAATTTCTTTAAGTCCTCATCTCTTAAATCTTTGGGTATGAATTTCATTCTGCAAGGTGATCTTTGTGACTTAATAAGTCCTAACGTCCACTAAGTATACATGGAAGGTGCTAAATAAACAGTGGCATCTAAACCTAGTAGTCCCGTGCTAGAGCTACGGCTCCAAGTAACCGCAGCTTTACTTCACAGGGCCTTCTATCCACATGGGCTTTCCTGCACCTGTTTCACAAAACAGCGACACTCCTACCCGCACTGTGGCAAACTCTCCATCACCTGGTGCATATGCTGCTCTGAGTCTCATCACACCTTGGTGAAGAAACACATGAGCCCATATGTCAACCGAAGTGTTTACATTCTTATACACAGAAAGGGGAAATATGTTTCACAATGCGAGTTTGCGTACTTTGGAGCAGACTTTTTAAGAAAGAAAAAAAGGAAGGGAGAGATAGAAACTTTGGCTGAAGCTAGTTGAAGATTTGTTCCTTTGTTTTTACCACCCAGCCTTGAAAAGAGTCTCTGTGCTTGCTGGGAGGAGTCTGTGCTGAGGTGTGGGTCCCTGGATGACCCAACAAGGATGGAGTGTGCTGGTTGAGGCAATCAGGGGAAGAGTCAATGGGTTAGAGGTTAAGAACTCTCAGAGTCCAGGCAGGGAAAGCAAAACTAAGAGATACAAAAGCCCACAAACTAAAGGGCAGGAGCTGGAAGCTGGGAGGATATAGGAGATATGTCATCAATAATTTTGGAGTTTGCTGGACCATGCTTTACTTGATTTTTATGTATATAATGGACATGGCTTGGTGTTAGGAACAATGAAGAAATGTTTGTTTAGCTAATTGTGATGCAATAATAATGGTAATCATAACAGTGATAGTAGTGATACTATATGATATAATAAACTGATGTGATTTTTTATTCCTTTTTTATTATTAATTGGAGCATAACTGCTTTACACTGTTGTGTTGGTTTCTGCTGTATAATAATCGGCTGTAAATTACACATATTGGCTTGAATCGGCTGTAAGTATACATACATCCCCTCCCTCTTGAGCCTCTCTCCTATCCCTCCCCCTTCGTTTTCGTGTGTGCATATATTTAATCTTGTGACATTTTCCCATCCATGCTTAGAAAACAAGAAGCAAATATTGCTGCAAAGGTGGGTTGTCACTGGAGTAAACAATAATGATAATAATAAAATTATTATTTTTATTAAAAAAAAAAAAACAGCTTAGGTATAACGGAGAGAAGTTTGGGAGAAGATGAGGCCAGGAAGAATTCACCCCAACCCTCCTACCATATCCTGTGCATCTTAAGTGGCTTCAGTCATATTTGATTCTTTGTGACCTTATGGACTGTAGCTAACCAGCCTCCATGGTCTGTCCAGACTTCCCTGGTGGCTTAGATGGTAAAGAATCTGCCTACAATGTGGGAGACCAAGGTTCAGTACGTGGGTCAGGAAGATCCCCTGGAGAAGGGAATGGCAACCCACTCCAGTATTCTTGCCTGGGAAATCTCATGAACAGAGGACCCTGGTGGGCTATAGTCCATGGGGTCACAAAGAGTCAGACACCACTGAGTGACTAACACTTGCTTACTTACTTACTCCTCTGTCCAAGAGATTCTCCAGGCAAGGATACTGGAGTGGGTTGCCCTGTCCTCCTCCAAGGGATATTCCTGACCCAGGGATTCAACCAGATGTCTTATATCTCCTGCATTGGCAGGCATGTTCTTTACCTTTAGTGCACCTGGGAAGCATCATATCCTAGACTCCAGGAAACAAATTCACTAGACACATACAATTCTCCAACTATGGAAGAGAAAGCAGTTGAAGGATGTAGAACACAAAAATTAGTCACCATAGAAGGCTACCTGCTCTCCTCAAGCTGTGATTAGGAACAGAAACCCCAGAACTCTCAGGCAGACATGACATCTAAAAGTAGAAGGTGCCCATGTTCACTTCCTGCCCATAATTCTGAAAGGAGATTCACAAATGGCCCCCTCAGATCCAAATCATAGGAACTATATGGTATAGAATTATGCCAAGTTTGGTGCTAGATTATCTAAATATTTTCTAAAAACAATGTTGTATTAGAATTTATTAAAGAGAAAAAAAATGACATTTAAATAATACCTTCAAGATGGAACAGCAAGTACTTGTGAGAGATGGCAAACAAATTCAGCCAAGTAACAGAGAAAATGGTGTTTGGCAAATGCCAGAGTTCTGCTTCCATGATAGCTTATATGAATGTGGATAAAATATTCAATCTTTCTTCAAGAGAAGTATGGACATTTACTTTGGCTATTTCATAGGGTCCTGGAGAGGATCAGCAAAATGGGGTACTTAGGTTTCATGTTGCATGGGGTGCTCTGAGATTCTTGGATCTGTGGTTTGATGTAATTTTTTTTCTGTGAAATTTTTGGCCTTTATTTTTTCAAATATTCTTTCTGCATCATTATCTCTTTCTTTTCATTCTGAGACTCCAATTACACATATGCTGGACTGTTTGAATTGTCACAGTTTTTGAATGCTCTGTTCTGTTTTTCTGCTTGTTTGTGTGCATTTTATTTGCTGGGTTTTCACTTTTTTCTCTTTGTGTCTTAATTTGAGTAATTTCTAATTCAAATTCATGGATTCTTTCCTTGGCTGTGTCAAATTTGGTGATGAGTCTGACAAGGGAACTCTTCATCTCCAGTGCAATCCTTTTTATATCTTCTATTGCCATTTGACTCTTAGGATTTCCATCTGTTTGCTGAAATTTCTTGCTAATGTTCATATTTTTCACTGAATTCTTTATGTATTAACCATAGTTAAAATCCAACACTTCAGTCCTTTCTGATTTTGATACTGTGAAATGTTTCTTTTTCTCTTGACAATGTGTTGTTTTCTCTGTGTTTATAATTTTTTATTGAATACCAGTCATCTCATGCAGAGTTAGAGAAACTTGAGTAAATGTTTACTTACTCAAAAAAATGGGCACATATCTTGTTAGGACAATAATTTCGGGGTTTGAAAAAATCTAGTTAGTAGTTAAGTGGGGCTTGGGTTCTGTTGTTGCTATCATTACCTTTAAGCGCTCACAAGCTTTCCTTTAAAAATGCCTCATACTCAGGGTGGCAACTGTGTCGCTGAAGGGTTTTTCTCAATGTACATACTTTGCCCTCATTGCTCATTTTCCTTGAGACACATACTACATAGTGGGGATCTTTATCATGCCCTTTCACCTTCCTCAGTGGTATACATTTGTTGCTTGCTATTTGGTGTGTGTAAAGCTGGTGGAGAAAGGGCAGAGGGGTTTCTGGCCTAGCCCATCGAAGCTTTGTGCCTGGGCCTCCCTTTCCTTTCTGCATGTGCCAGAAAGGGACTGCTCCTCAGTCTGAGTATAATAGTGTAAACCACATAAAGTGGATCAGGGCCGGGGTTGACCCATGATGAACAGGTAATGTGAGTGAGGGCTACAGCTTTGTCATTGCAAGCCAATAAGACTTCAGGGCCTTCTATTACTAAGTAATAATTTAGACTGAAGTGACTAATATAACTCCAGAACACTATATTTTTCCATTTAGATGATTGTAAGTATTTGTAGCTAATCACAGACTTTAAAAAAATGTTCGTTTATTTTTGGCTGTGCTGGGTCTTCATCGCTGTACTGGGGCTTTCTCTAGTTGCGGTGAGTAGGGTCTGCTCTCTAGTTGTGGTGCACTGGCTCATCATTGTGGTGGCTTCTCTTGTTGCGGAGCATAGGCTCTAGGTGCTTGGGCTTCAGTAGTTGCAGCCTGTGGCCTCAGTAGTTGTGACTCATAGGATTAGTTGCTTCTCGGCACATGAAATCTTCCCAGACCAGGGATCAAACCCGTGTCCCCTGCATTGGCAGACAGCTTGTCATCCATTGTCCCAATCAAAGACTTATACAGTTCATGGAAATAGTATATTTGGTTACCCAAGTATTCTGATTACTAGAGAAACTGACCTCTTTAGAGTCTCTGTTTAAATAGTATAGGCTGAAAATGGAGTAGGAGTATCACGGTGGGACTAAATTTTAAGTTAAAATATATGCTTGATTTTTTAACTTCATTTCTTCTGTTTATAAAACAAGGGAGTTGAGCTAAAATCTGCTTCAAAGTTTGCAAACTTTGGACTAAATTTAGTAATTTCAACCTGTGGGACATGGAATGCTGAGTGGATTTGTAAGGGTTCTTCATGTGCAAATAATCCTGGACCTTATTTGTAAATGACTAACTAATGTCTTTTCTATAATGTTATGAATTGAATTGCTTTCCCCCTCAAGAGACATGTTGAAGTTCTAACCCCTAATGCCTCAGAATGTGGTCTTAGTTGGAAACAGGGCCTTTACAGAAAGAATCTAGTTAAAATGAGACTGGGCTCTAATCCAGTATGACTGCTGTCCTTACAAAAAGGGAATATGTGGACACAGATACAGTCACAGAGGGAAGATGATGTAAAGACACACAGGGAGAGAGAGACATGTGACTGGAGTGATGCATCTTCAAGCCAGGGAACTGCCAAGAATCCCACACTCTGCTTGGTTTCTCCTTGCATTTATAGTAAAATGCAAGGGGAGAGAGAAAAATTGAAGAAGGAATTCTGTTTTAAGACTGCAGCATAGAAGTTCCGACAGAATTCCCAGCTGGTTGTTCCACACTGTGGACTTCAAACTCATGGCATCAACTCTTACCTGAATTCCCAGCCTGCTGATACACATAAGTATGTAACTCCTATCACTTCTTGGTCTTTTGGCTAAGATCAAGTGTCCTATGTGACGCCTTTCAGATCTATGTAAATGCTCTAGTAATTAATATAAACAAATTCTTGTTAGAATGTTATCGTTGCTTTTTGTCCCATGCAAGCACTGAACCCCATGGTCATGGGCTCACTCCTGTACTCCTTTCACTGTGAAGTGGGTCCTTGCTCAGATGATATGTGGTCCCCATGCTTGAAATGGTATTCCATGCTTGAGAATCAGACTTTCCATAAGTCCCTGAATTGCAGTGCTGGTTGGAGCTTAGTAAAGAAAGTCAACCCATAGAATTGATGTCTATCTCTGTGAGGATGGGTGCTGGTTCATCTAGGATGCAAGGAGTCTAATTTAGTCAGTTTTCTATGATGTGGTTGGGTGGGTGTGACATTCAGAGCCAACAGAATCTAGATCAGCCTTGGTAAAGGGGCTTCATGCTGTTTGGCTTACATGTGGCCTCTATTTCTGCCTCTGTAACTATTCCATTCATGCGTCCATCATACCAGTTCTTGGGTGGCTGATTAAAAAGACTGGATTATGTCAGCTCACTGCATGTCTACTGTGTTTTCAGTGCCTCTTCCATGGTGTTTGCTTCTGGTTTGCATCACTAGATGATACAAAACTTTTTATACCATGTGTGATCTCTCATGTATGTCCATTCATATGCCTCTATCCCAGACCTCCCTAACTCTAATTTTTGAGGCCTTTCCATTAAGGTTCCTATAATCTGGTCAGGTGGTTAATCATTGCCCAGAGAGCTGTATATAATCTCACTTAGGACCACTTTTTTCCCCACAAAATGTCCATGAATAGGTTCACTATTTATAGCTCAGAGTGAAGAGTTTCCCTTTCTGCTATCTTTCAAGTTCACCCCTGAATTTCACTAAAATGCAACTGCACATTTCCCCCAGAAGACCCCTGTTCATCAAGTTCCATTTTGGTGTCTGCTTCTCAGAGAACCTAAACTGAAAACAATATGGTACCAAGAGTGGCTTGAGAAGATAGAGGTTTGGGGATGGGCTCACTTGGTGACGAGCTGGCAAGGAGGAAGACTTCTTGACTGGAATGTGGAGGACAGATAGTTCTGGTCACAAGGTTGCGCCATGATTTCATTAATGTGGACCTGGAAAGACACCCTAGTGGAAAAGAACACCCGGGTCACGGTGGGCCTGGCATCTGGTGTTTAAATACTGTCACCTAAAGTGATAGGGAGTCCATCATGCCCTTGGTTATGAAGGAGCCCAGTTCTGAGACCACTGTCCTAGTGTCAGCCCTGGCCTGCAGAGGGCGCCACCATTGCACTTCTTGGTGATGCTGATGCCCTCTTGCTAGTACCTTCTTTATGCCTTGAAGAATGGCAACAAGTCCAGGCTGTGGTGCAAGAAATCCTGTAGCTTGTGCAGATTCAATGAAGTTGTAATTGTCAGTGGTAGGAAACAATGTAGTATAGAGTTTATGGTAAACCCTGTTGGAAAATTCACAGCACAGCCTCCAGGTTTTGGAGCAAGGTCGTGCCATCTGCAATAGAAAATTATATGCCTTTTGAGAAAGTTTCTTGTGTGTAACTGGGTTCTAGTAGAAACAGAAGTCTTGCTCACGAGGGAGCAAAAGAACATACACCTGGCACTACCCATTGGACTGAATTATGTCAGAACCATCAATTTTAAGTCAGATGCTGTCAGGGATAATCCATTGTAAGGTGAAAATGGTACATTCAGGATTGATCTTAATTGTGTGAATGATGAAGGGAAGGGAATAGAAGTAGGTAGAATGAGCCTTTGGACCACTATGCAAATAGATATCTGGAAGCTACGAGGTAAGAAGGGAAAAGAAGGAGGATAAATAGGAAGAGCCTCAAACTATAGAGCAATTCTGAGAAAATGTTGGCCAGGCTGATGGGAACTCTAAGCAATGCTTGCTAGAGACATCTCACGTCAAGTGAGATGACCTGGCTCTAGTATCCCCGCTGTAGTTGGTCTTTGGTTGGGATAAGCCCAGCGAAAGTCTTGGCTCAGTGTGAACACTGTGCTGGATCTAAGGTGGGTTGGCTGAAGCTGCAGTTAATCGTATTTCTTAGAGAAAGTTCTTTTGAATGGAGATTTAACTGGTGTTCCTCTATTGCTACCATATCTACTAAACTATAGAACTTGATTTTCTTTTCTTTCTCTTTCTCTAAGTTTCAGTACTCCCTCCTCCTGCAGAGTTCTAACGTATGCTATTCCCTTTGCTTGGGAAACTCTTCACTGCCCTGTCACTCAAATGAATTCAGAATACAGCTCAAATATCACTTCTCCAGGGAGGCTTTCTTTGTACCTTCAGAGAAATTGAATTCCTCATGACATTATTTCATACCTTGCTTTACATTTTATCCATGATATTTATCAACATTTGTAATTACATTCACAACATGATTTTTTTAAATGTCCTTACTAGGCTGTAAGTTCTGTAAAGGCATAGACTTTTCTATTCTGTATCCCTAATGCCTATCACCATGCTTGACATATAGAATGCTTTCAAGGTGTGTTGAATGAGTAAATTAATGACTCAGTTGTCATCATTAATTTCAACCATCTTTTTTTTTTAATAATCGAGAAATTCTGAGAGCCTTAGGTTCATAAATCTGGATATAAATTATCATCTTTCTATGTATAGATGGAAGTACAGAACATTTCAATAAATTGATGCCAGGAAGTTGTAGTTTGTGAAATATAAAAAAAAATGGCTCTTTTTCTTGAATATAAAGTTTAACAATGAGAAATATATTTATTTTTGGAGAATTTTGCATATTTGGCTTCCTAGTTTTTAAGACCTTACAAAGGCATATTTAATTTAAAAATTCTAATAGTAAAAGCAATGTGATCCATTATAATTTAGTCACTCCTTATTATGTGGCATATACTGTACTGTCTCCTGTATATATTATTTCACTAAATATTCTCAACATGACATATTAAGTATTATAATTATCCTCATTTTGCAGATGAAGAAATTAGCATTTAGTGAAGTCACATATTCGCTTAAGATGTCAGCCATGGCATGTTGTGGATCTAGGTTTAGATCTATCACAGCAGTCTGACTCCAATGACTATGATGTTATTCACAATCCTATAACTGCTGAAAATTTTAATTTCTTACTCAAAAATTGAATTTTTCACTTTTATCTGGGGGCAGGTTATCAAAAGAATAGGAACATTTAACTATTACCTATTTTGATCCTTGATTCAAATCAGGTTTGAGTCTCAGATTCTCCTGAGCAGGTCAAAATCTCCCTTATGAGTACTAGATATTCCCTCCTCCAGCCTCTTATCCATTTCTCTACCTGGATATCTTTCTTATTTACTCCTCAATCACAGGATGTCCAAGGTCAAACAGTGTTTGAATTCCATATCACTCTATTTCCTTGGTTCTCTTTTTCAGTGATGTTGGTTCTATAGTGGTGAACACAGATACCTTTATTGATTCACCTTTTTAA
This sequence comes from Dama dama, assembly GCF_033118175.1. Classification (NCBI taxonomy): domain Eukaryota; kingdom Metazoa; phylum Chordata; class Mammalia; order Artiodactyla; family Cervidae; genus Dama; species Dama dama. The sequence continues at coordinate 82,460,679 of NC_083700.1, forward strand.
TGAATGCTATCACCATATACCCAGGCATCCAGGTTTGAAATCTCAAAACTACTCATTCCTTTCCCAAACAGTTCTTAATATGAGCTTCGAGAGGGTGAGAATATTTTTCAATGATCTCTCTCAGTGTATCCTATAAAGCATCTTGCATGGAATAAGTGCTGAAGAAGTAAAGGTAGAATATCTTCTTCCTGGCCCCAGGCATCCACTGGAAATAAAACAGGGTTAAACGCAACATAGTTCTCCAGTGAGGATTGTTAACTGCAGTGCATTTTACTTTGGTCAATGGATGTGTCAGTCAATTATTTGAAAATATTATAAAAAAACTGTTTGTGTCTGGATATATATTGCCATGTTTTTAGGAAAGGGCACAAGCTTCGAGTTAAAGAATCACTCCTCCTTGGAATTTTGCAATGTGGAGACCTTATCTTTGAGAGCAATTTCAGTGAATAGTAGAGGAAAAATCAGATTTCAGACTGTTAAATGAGTGGGAACTGAGAAAATGGGAACAGAGAGAAGTAGCCTCAAAAGATAAGGAAAAAATTAAGATAGATATAAATCAAATGAATATTACGTTTCAGGATGAGAGAGACTGGAATCAGAGGGGGACTAAAAGAGCTATATTCATTGGACATTTACTATATTCTGATCACTGAATCATGTACCTTACATAAATCAGGTATTAGTTTTTTATGAAGTCAGATCTTGAAAATGATGAATTTGGGGGAGAGGACTAAGGAAACAAATGGACCAGAGGGTTTGGCCTTATGTAGCATGAGGGATTCCTCATTCCCTGAGACTTGAAAAAGAGAAGAAAGGAGAGATTATGAATGAAGATGAGGGGAAGCAGAGGCTAAGTTGATTCATATAGATGATCTCAATTTTCACTATGAAATATCAGACCTTGAACATTCAGTTCAGTTCATTCGCTCAGTTGTGTCCAACTCTTTGCGACCCCATGAACCGCAGCACGCCAGGCCTCCCTGTCCATCACCAACTCCCGGAGTCCACCCAAACCCATGTTCATTGAGTCGGTGAAGCCATCAAACCATCTTATCCTCTGTCGTCCCCTTCTCCTCCTGCCCCCAATCCCTCCCAGCATCAGGGTCTTTTCAAATGAGTCAGCTCTTCGCATCAGGTGGCCAAAGTATTGGAGTTTCAGCTTCAAAATCAATCCTACCAATGAATACCCAGGACTGATCTCTTTTAGGATGGACTGGTTGGATCTCCTTACAGTCCAAGGGACTCTCAAGAGTCTTCTCAAACACAACAGTTCGAAAGCATCAATTCTTTGGCACTCAGCTTTCTTTATTGTGCAACTCTCACATCCATACCTGGCCATTGGAAAAACCATAGCCTTGACTTGATGGACCTTTGTTGACAAAGTAATGTCTCTGCTTTTTAATATGCTGTCTAAGTTGATCATAACTTTCCTTCTAAGGAGTAAGCATCTTTTAATTTCATGGCTGCAATCACCATCTGCACTGATTTTGGAGCTCAGAAAAATAAAGTCAGCCACTGTTTCCACTCTTTCCCCACCTATTTGCCATGAAGTGATGGGACCAGATGCCATGATCTTAGTTTTCTGAATGCTGAGTTTTAAGACAACGTTTTCACTCTCCTCTTTCACTTTTATCAAGAGGCTCTTAAGTTCTTCTTCACTTTCTGCCATAAGCGTGGTGTCATCTGCATATCTGAGGTTATTGATATTTCTCCCAGCAATCTTGATTCCAGCCTGGGCTTCCTCCAGCCCAGCGTTTCTCATGATGTACTCTGCATATAAGTTAAATAAACAAGGTGACAATATATAGTCTTGACGTACTCCTTTTCCTATTTGGAACCAGTCTGTTGTTCCATGTCCAGTTCTAACTGTTGCTTTCTGACCTGCATACAGATTTCTCAAGGGGCAGGTCAAGTGGTCTGGTATTCCCATCTCTTTCAGAATTTTCCACAGTTTATTGTGATCCACACAGTCAAAGGCTTTGGCATAGTCAATAAAGCAGAAATAGATGTTTTTCTGGAACTCTTTTTTGATGATCCAGCGGATGTTGGCAATTTGATCTCTGGTTCCTCTGTCTTTTCTACAACCAGCTTGAGCATCTGGAAGTTCACGGTTCATGTATTGCTGAAGCCTGGCTTGGAGAATTTTGAGCATCACTTTACTAGCCTGTGAGATGAGTGCAATTGTGCGATAGTTTGATCGTTCTTTGGCCTTGCCTTTCTTTGACATTGGAATGAAAACTGACCTTTTCCAGTCCCGTTGGCCACTGCCGAGTTTTCCAAATTTGCTGGCATATTGAGTGCAGCACTTTCATAGCGTTAGTGAATGGTAAATTTGAATGTCAAAAAATATCAATAACCTCAGATACGCAGATGACACCACCCTTATGGCAGAAAGTGAAGAAGAACTAAAGAGTCTCTTGATAAAAGTGAAAGAGGAGAGTTAAAAAGTTGGCTTAAAATTCAACATTCAAAAAACGAACATCATAGCATCTAGTCCCATCACTTCATGGCAAATAGATGGGGAAACAATGGAAACAGTGAGAGACTATTTTCTTGGGCTAAAAATCACTGCAGATGGTGGTTGCAGCCATGAAATTAAAAGACACTTGCTCCTTGGAAGAAAAGCTATGACCAACCTAGACAGCATATTAAAAAGCAGAGACATACTTTGCTGATGAAAATCCATCTAGTCAAAGCTATGGTTTTTCCAGTAGTCATGTATGGATGTGAGAGTTGAAATATAAAGAAAGTTGAGTGCCGAAGAATTGATGCTTTTGAACTGTGTTGTTGGAGAAGACTCTTGAGAGTTCCTAGAACTGCAAGGAGAATATATCAGTAAATATAAAATCAGTCAATCCTAAAGGAAATCAATTGAAGCTGCAACTCCAATATTTTGGCCACCTGATGAGAAGAACTGACACATTGGAAAAGTCCCTGATGTTGGGAAAGATTGAAGGCAGGAGGAGAAGGGGACAACAGAGGATGAGATGGTTGGATGCCATCATCGACTCAATGGACAGGAGTTTGAACAAGCCCTGGGAGTTGTTGATGGACAGGGAAGCCTGGTGTGCTGCAGTCCATGGTGTTGCAAAGAGTCGGACATGACTGAGCAACTGAACTGAACTGAAATTTGAATGCGGGACTTGAGGAAATTGGGAAGATTTTGAAAGCTACTGAGAGGCTTTTGTTCTTTAATCAGTAAGTAATTAAGTAAGTAAGTGTTAGTTACACTTTGCGTCCCCATGGACTGCAGCCCACCAGGCTCCTCTGTCTGTGAGATTTTCCAGTCAAGGATACTAGAGTGTGTTGCCACTTCCTTCTCCAGGGGATCTTCCCAACCCAGGGATAGAACCCAGGTCTCCTGCTCTGCAGGCAGATTCTTTACCAATTGAGCTACAGGGAAGCCTGTTCTTTAATTAATAAATAATTGTTAAACACTGATCATGTAGGTACTGAGATTACATGGTGCGTATTCTCTAGGAAGTTTTCACATTTAATACCTTATAAATTTCTGGAGGGTATGGAGCATGTTATAATCATTTACATATTTCCCCAAAATGCATAGCCTAATACTTTGAGCACAGTAAGTAAACGTTAAGGTTTTAGGTCAACTGAATTATAACAAACAAACAGAAAAACTATTTTACATAAAGCCTGAGGCTCTTGGGCCATGGATTGACTTGGTTGGAGTTCTTTACAACCAAACAATAGAGATCTGCCAGTTGAGGATATAGCTTGCAATATTTAGTAACTGAAAATACATTTGGAATGGGTTTTCTCAACCTCAGCACTTGGATAACTCTTTGGGGAGCTGCATTGTATACTGTAGGAAGTTTAGTGGTATTTCTAAATTCTGCTGTCTAGATTCTGGTAGCATCCCTCAACTCCCACCTAGTCCTGATAAAAATATCTCCAGACATTGTCAATGCCTTTTGGGAGGCACAATAGCTCCAGATTGAGAACCCCTGATTTAGAGTTTCAATGATTAATTTATATAAAAATAATTCTGCATTCTGTTCAGTTCACTTTAGTTCAGTCACTCAGTTGTGTCCAACACTTTGCGACCCCATGAACTGCAGCATGCCAGGCCTTCCTGTCCATTACCAACTCCCGGAGTTTACCCAGACTCAAGTCCTTTGAGTTGGTGATGCCATCCAACCATCTCATCCTCTGTCGTACGCTTCTCCTCCTGCCCTCAATCTTTCCCAGCATCAGGGTCTTTTCCAATTAGTCAGCTCTTCACATCAGATGGCCAAAGTATTAGAGTTTCAGCTTCAGCATCAGTCCTTCCAATGGACACTCAGGACTGACGTCCTTTAGGATGGACTGGTTGGATTTCCTTGCAGTTCAAGGGACTCTCAAGAGTCTTTGCCAACACCACAGTTCAAAAGCATCAATTCGTGGCGCTCAGTTTTCTTTATTTTCCAATTCTCACATCCATACATGACTACTGGAAAAACCATAGCTTTGACTTGATGGATCTTTGTTGGCAAATTAATGTCTCTGCTTTTTAATATGCTGTCTAAGTTGGTCATAACTTTCCTTCTAAGGAGTAAGCATCTTTTAATTTCATGGCTGCAATCACCATCTGCAGTGATTTTGGAGACCCCCAAAATAAAGTCAGCCACTGTTTCCACTGTTTTCCCATCTATTTTCCATGAAGTGATGGGACCAGATGCCATGATCTTAGTTTTCTGAATGTTTAGCTTTAAGCCAACTTTTTCACTCTCCTCTTTCACTTTCATTAAGAGGCTCTTTATTATTTTTTTTAAGAGGCTGTTTAATTCTTCTTCACTTTTTGCCATAAGGGTGGTTTCATTTGCATATCTGAGGTTATTGATATTTCTCCCAGCAATCTTGATTCTAGCTTCATCCAGCCCAGCGTTTCTCATGATGTACTCTGCACATAAGTTAAATAGGCAGGGTGACAATACACAGCCTTGACATACTCCTTTTCCTATTTGGAACCAGTCTGTTTTTCCATGTCCAGTTCTAACTGTTGCTTCCTGACCTGCATACAGATTTCTCAAGAGGCAGGTCAGGTGGTCTGGTATTCCCATCTCTTTCAGAATTTTCCATAGTTTATTGTAATCCACATAGTCAAAGGCTTTGGCATAGTCAATAAAGCAGAAATAGATGTTTTTCTGGAACTCTTTTTCGATGACCCAGCAGATGTTGGCAATTTGATCTCTGGTTCCTCTGTCTTTTCTACAACCAGCTTGAGCATCTGAAAGTTCATGGTTCATGTATTGCTGAAGCCTGGCTTGGAGAGTTTTGAGCATTACTTTATTATTGTGTGAGATGAGTGCAATTGTGTGGTAGTTTGATCATTCTTTGGCCTTGCCTTTCTTTTGGATTCGAATGAAAACTGACCTTTTCCAGTCCTGTGGCCACTGCTGAGTTTTCCAGATTTGCTGGCATATTGAGTGCAGCACTTTCACAGCATCATCTTTCAGGATTTGAAATAGCTCAACTGGAATTCCATCACCTATACTAGCTTTGTTTGTAGTGATGGTTCCTAAGGCCCACTTGCCTTCACATTCCAGGATGTCTGGCTCTAAGTTAGTGATCACACCATCATGATTATCTGGGTTTTGAAGATCTTTTTTGTACAGTTCTTCTGTGTATTCTTGCCACCTCTTCTTAATATCTTCTGCTTCTGTTAGGTCCATACTATTTCTGTCCTTTATTGAGCCAGTCTTTGCATGAAATGTTCCCTTGGTATCTCTAATTTTTTTTGAAGAGATCTCTAGTCCTCCCTATTCTATTGTTTTCCTCTATTTCTTTGCACTGATCACTGAGGAATGCTTTCTTATCTCTCCTTGCTATTCTTTGGAACTCTGCATTCAAATGGGTGTATCTTTCCTTTTCTCCTTTGCTTTTTGCTTCTCTTCTTTTCACAGCTATTTATAAGGCCTCCTCAGACAGCCATTTTGCTTTTTTTGCATTTCTTTTTCTTGGGGATGGTCTTGCTCCTTGTCTCCTGTACAATGTCACGAACCTCTGCCCACAGTTCAGGCACTCTGTCTATCAGATTTAGTCCCTTAAATCTATTTGTCATTTTCACTGTATGATTGTAAGGGATTTGATTTGGGTCATACCTGAATGGTCTAGTGGTTTTCCCTACTTTCTTCAATTTAAGTCTGAATTTGGCAATAAGGAATTCTAGATCTGAGCCACAGTTGGCTCCTGGTCTTATTTTTGCTCACTGTATAGAGCTTCTCCATCTTTGGCTGCAAAGAATATAATCAGTCTGATTTCAGAGTTGGCCATCTGGTGATGTCCATGTGCAGAGTCTTCTCTTCTGTTGTTGGAACATCTAAATTGATAAAATCCAATTATTAAATAGTGATTACCAAGGCTTAATTGCTCCCTCTAAGTCTACTGATTGGTGTTTGGTCAATTTCCATTTCTCCAGCAAGAAGTGAGGGAACCTTAAGGTGATGCTTTTTCTCTCCAATTAGCAGCTCTAAATTGGAGGTTCCCCATGTTTCTTTGATCTTTCCCTTCCTTTGTTTAGAATTACAGAGAGTGGGTTGTCCTTACCACTGGTACTTTCTAGTGATTGGACCTATGTTCATAGCCTACACAGTGAATTGGGTCAAATAATGTTGGATTTGGAACCAAAGGTCTAAGGTTTAAAACCAAATTAATTATATAACTTTGGTATCACTTATTTTGTTCTTTCATTCTTACAGAGTTATTCTGATAATGATATATGAAGGGTAGAGCTTTGTAAACTATGTCACACTGTGAAAAATTGAGAATTAAAACTTCTCACCCTGGTGCTTATATTAAAGATGATCCCTCATTTGAAGATAATGGATCAGGGTGACTATTTAAAGAGAAGATAAAATATTTGACATTTTTTAATGTGTTGGGGATGACAGAAAGTGAGAGATGTTGCTGAATTTTCTAGGGTTAGTGAATGTGATTGTGAGGGAGTGATGGTGTCATATACTGAAGTAAGGATCATTGAAAAGGAGATTTTGAAAAATTAAGATGTAATTCATATAACATAAAATTCGCCCTCTTAAACTGTACAAATCAGTGGTTTTTACTATATTCACAATTGTGCAACTATCATTTTAAAACATATCCATCACCCCAAGGATGCCTCACACCCCATTAGAAACCATTTCCCATCCCCTTCAACCCCACTCCCTGGAAAAATATTTCTGTCTTTATGGATTTGAATATTTTGCAAATTTCATATAAATTATATCATACAATTTGTGTCTGACTTCTTTTGCTTATTATGATGTTTTAAAAGTTCCTCTGTTTTGTACCATGTTCAGGACTTCATCCATTTTTAAGCTTAATAATATTCTATTGTACAGATACACTACATTTTGTTTACCATCAGTTGGTGGTTACTAGGATTGTTTCTGCTTTTTGGCTATCCTGAATAATCCTCCTATGAATATTTGCATACAAATTTTTGTGCATACATTTGTTTTCATTATTTCAAGTGACTACCTAGGAGTTTAACTGCAAGATCATATGGCATCTCCATGTTCAAAATTTTAGGAACAGCCAAACTATTTTCCAAAGTGGCACAAAAGAGATAATTGAAGAAAAAATTTGAGAGTTAATTTGGTTTTGTAAATGTTGAATTTGAAGTGTTTGCAAGACATACAGAAGGCTATTTTGGGGAGAGTGACAATTATATGTCTTAGACTTAGTAGAAAAGTATGAGTTATAGATGCAGACTTTTTAGAACTAAGATAGGAGAAAGCAAGAACTCATCCAAGGAAAGCATTTTGAGAGAAAATAGTAGGAAAACAGAGACATGGGCATAAGGAAGAACTACATCTCTAAGGCCAATTTAGATAAGTATGAGCGAACTGTATGAGGGAGGACAAGAAAAGGGGAGATGAATTAGGACTTGGCAGGTAATCGCTCAGGGTTTTCTTCAGATAGTGAGAAGATCTGCACATGGGAACAATTTCCCTGGCAGAGATGGGCACAGAAAGCAGAGAATGGAACCCTGATATAAATCTTAAATCTTGAGGGATAAGGAGGAGTCTCCTAAGCCAAGGAGTGTGGGGAAGACTTTCCAAGCATAAGAAACAGTGTGTGTACAGGTACAGTTGTTCAAAGTATCTGATGAGTTCAAGTTAAGTAAACAACATTCATTTGGTGGTTATTTTATGTGGGCACTGTACTAAGTGCTTCAGTGCTTCGTCAGATGAACTCATTTACACCTTTTGACAACTTTCAATCTAGAGATGAGGAAGTAGACTCAATGGCATTATATAATGAGCCAGGGTTACATAGCTGGAAAATGGTAGGGCCCCACTATGAACTGGTAATTTGATTCCAGAGATGTACTCTTACATGGTACGGTAACTTATCTACCTTCTCGTAGGTACCAGGTATTAAGTTACTAGTATTCCTCATCAGTGTTTCACTCTTGGTAGCTGATTGTCTTCACACGGTGCTTTGACGGCTCTTTGGTATGCTATTCATCCTTCTTCATTCTAGAATAGAGATTCTGAAATGTCAGATTCATTTGGGAAGTACCCCTTAAGTGATTATGCTCCACTCAGTCTGGTTGGATAGTATCATCAACTCAAAGGACAAAGGACATGAATTTGAGCAGACTCCAGGAGACAGTGAAAGACAGGGAAGCTTGGCGTGCTGCAGTCCATGGGGTTGCAAAGAGTCAGACACGACCTAAGGACCGCACAACAGCAGCAGTCTGGCTACTGTAATAGATCTGTCATAAATTAATCATTACTGAGAATTCTCAGATGTTCCAATTCAAAGATAGTCCTTCCTAACTTTCCAAGCTTAGTTGCTGAAATAGTAGAAAATATTAAAGAATGGTTATTCTGGCTCTACTGGACCTTATTTATCCTAAAGTATGTGTGTGTGTGTGTTTCTTTCATGTTTATTGAGTATCATTCATATACTAGGTGTTTCACTACTTTTCAAAATATCTTTATGATACGTGACAGGCTATTCTGTTTGACATAAGAAAAAATTTAAAATCAGAAAACTTAAATAACTTCATCCAGTTCATGGGACTGGTAAGAATAAAAAATTAAGCCCAGAGATTCAAACTTCAAGTCCAGGGCCCTTTCCAGTATCCCAGACAATCTATCCTAGGGAAACATTTGATTAAAAAGATTAATCCATCACTAGCTTTCCATTAGTATATTCTTCATTTTCACGACGTGCCAAGACTTGTGTAAGGCTACCTATGAGAAAGTTCCAAGCTACTCACTGGTTACACTTCATGATGGGACTTGTGTGTTTGGAAAGAAATTTTAAGTTTGAATTCTTCCTTCTCTAATATGCAAATGTGAGCATCATGTGGTCTGAGACTACATCTGTTGAAGGATCATGGACCTTCCTGGCAGAGGAAAATAAACCCCAACAGTTGGAGCTGCAAGCCATCTGTCTTTAGCTATTTCACATTTTGTCAAAAATCATCAGCATACTTAGAAAATAGCAGTGACCAACTAATATTACTAAAATTTAAAGTATGATTAGATGGAATTCCCAAACTGTTAATTCAGAGATAAGATATGTGTCTTTTGATATTTTGGAAGAACATGAAGAATTATGGAAGATAATTATATTGAAAAGCTATTACAGAATATTTAACAGTTTGCTGGAAGAAAATAGATTTGTATACAAATATTTTACAGATACAGAGTCTTAATTTCTTGCACTAGAAATGTAATTTAATTAGAGACCATTTCTCTGAATTCCTTTGTCTTATAGGTGAGAAAAATGTAACCAAGAGAGTTTAAATTGTTTGTCTGAGATAATAAAGCACTGAAAGAAGATGGCACCTAAATCTCATGATGTGAAAAGAGTGAGTCATATAATTATTATTATTATTATCATTACTAATACAAATAGCTCAAATTTATTTCATATGATTTTAAGGACTTTACGTATATTAACTTAGCACACCAAATCAAGGTGGTAAATGTTATTATTGCCATTTTACAGAGGAAGACTAAGGGCTATGATAATTAAGCAATTTGCAACCTGGACTCTATACAGATAAATAGAATGCTATAAATAAATAAGCAAATAAATAAATAATGAAGAAGTAAAAGCTCTTCCTTGGATTAGAGGGCCACCTCATAAATGAGGAAGGAATGATGAAATCAGAAAAATCACCATTTAGCAAGCATATTATTTATTGATGAAGGTACATGATAGTACAAGTGGGTGAAACAGTAGATATTAAGATATTTTCCTAGACAACAAAGTTTTGTCTGGTAAGATACTTATGATTACAGATGACAAAATAACAAATTTTTACAGTGAAGAAACCTAGCACATACCAACTGAGCCAGTGATCAAGTGTAATATCTATATGAATAGGATGAATAATATCCTGTTCCTCCTGACCTTGTGTGCCGAGAATGACACAGCATCATGTCTGGGGTATTCCTGTCAAAAATGCATAACCTGAAACATGTATAATCATGTGAAAACTCAAAAATTAGGGACATTGTAAAATATATCTGACTTGTTTTTTTCAAAAATGTCAGTGTTGTGAAAGACAAAAGCAGAACAAAACATGTGACCCAGGATTTTCTTTTGATATAAAGGACAATTTAGGAATAAGTGGAAAAATATGAATGCTATCTGAAAGTTAAATAATAGATTTAGATCAATGTTAATTTTTTGATTTTTTATTTATACTATGGTTATGTAACAGAATGTCTTTGTTTGTAGAAAATACACACTGATTTATGAATGGTTATTTTGTTTGTAACTTACTTTCAAATTGTTCAGAAAAAGTGTGTGTATGCATGTGTATGAATGATAAAACAAGTGTGGAAAGATGTTAACATCCAAAGACTCTGGCAGAAGGTCCTAGGGAATTCTTTGTCCTCTTCCTTGTACCATTTGTGTTACTGTATTATTTGTACTATTTAAGGAAACAATATATTTTCCTAAAATCTAAGATCACATCCATACCAGTGACAATAACCACTTACATTCCCACCAACAGCATAGGAGGGCTCCATTTTCTCCATACCCTCTCCAGCATTTATTGTTTGTAGATTATTTTTTTGTAGATTTTTTTGTGATGGCCATTCTGACCAGTGTGAGATGATACTGCATTATAGTTTTAATTTTTTTACTGTTCAGTTTCTCAGTCACGTATGACTCTTTGCAACCCCATGGACTGCAGCATTCCAGGCTTCCCTGTACTTCACCATCTCCCAGAGTTTGCTCAGTCTCATGTCCATTGAGTCAATGATGCCATATAATCATCTTATCCTCTGTGGCCCCATTTTCCTCCTGCCCTCAATTTTTCCCAGCATCAGGGTCTTTTCCAATGAGTCAGCTATTCACATCAGATGGCATTTCTCTAATAATTAGTGATAGTGAGCATCTTTCATGGTTAAACATCTATATGTCTTCTTTGGAGAAATGTCTATTTAGATTGTAAAAAATTAAAATCATGTCAAAAAGAAGTTACGAGAAAAAGAAATTTGCAACACATCACAGCCTCAGGTCTGGGACACTGAGCCCTGCCTGCCACAGCTCAAAGTCTCTCCTGCCTCAAGCATCAGAGGGTGCGTTAAGCACTCAGGGATGCTATGTATTGTCTCATCTTGACAGAGGGGCTCTTAACTCACCCATGAATCCTCTAAATTTTACTGTGAGGCAAAGAGTTCTACTTACCTAGGTTTATGTCTCTCATATAATTTCACTAACAATGACCCTTAACTTTATCAGACAGTGCAGTTCTGATGTGAAATCTGGAACCTATCAATTACCCTGTGTCAATCTCAGTTTCCTCACCTGAAAGAGGGTATGATAACATCTATATCAAGGCAAAAACCACTACAATATAAAAAAAAATCACAGAGAGGCAAATGTATGCACACTTCTGTCACAGCCTAAAAAAAAAAAAAGAAAAACTGTTGTGAGGGTTAAATGTAATCATGATGAGAATATACTTATATTTTGAAAAAACATGATAGTCTTTGAAAACTATTTTAGTTGTGCTTTCATTTTCCCTTGGGTGTCTACCATGATAAGTAGAAGAGACAGAGTGGGTCTAGGGAATAGACTGGGTGATGACCAATTTTTCCAGAGGTTAAATTATACCAAACTGCCTTCTCTAGTTTCCTGGTTCTGTAAGGAAAGTGTTATGTACTCTGTGGCAAACGTTGTAGGAGAGACATGAGATTGAATCCACGTAGAGCAAAGGAACTACATGGGATCAGAGGTTGCCTCTTTTCTAAAAGCTGTTTATGCTTATATTGCATGTTTGCAGGATGTAAGAAGAGATCAAGAATCTGTTCTCTCATAGTATTTTTGAGTCAAGAAATGTCAAGAATATCTTAAAAGGCAACAGGCTTATCATTGAAAAAGGAACATTGTGTTTGGAATTTGAGACTGTCAAAAACCATCATAAAATACATGTTGCACAGTGAAATAAAATGAAAAATGAAGAGTATATTGGGGAACATCCTTAAATGTCATGTATACCAACCTCCTGGAGAAGGAAATGGCAATCCACTCCAGTATTCCTGCCTGGAAAATCCAAAGGAGAGAGGAGCCTGTGGGCTATAGTCCATGGGGTCACAAAGAATTGGACACAATTAAGCACAAGGCTCACAAATAGCAACTGACATGTTTTAGACTTGAGAAAGGCAGATGCAGAGAGGGAAAATAACATGCTATGGTTGCAGAGTTATTTAGTGAATAATAGGATGAGATTTGTTCTCTTGACATTTAGACATATTAAAAAGGAGAGACATTACTTTGCCAACAAAGGTCCATCTAGTCGAGGATACGGTTTTTCCAGTGGTCATGTATGGATGTCAGAGTTGGACTATAAAGAAAGCTGAGTGCCGAAGAATTGATGCTTTTGAACTGTGGTGTTGGAGAAGACTCTTGAGAATCCCTTGGACAGCAAGGAGATCCAAACAGTCCATCCTAAAAGAAATCAGTCTGAATATTCATTGGAAGGACTGGTGTTGAAGCTGAAACTCTAATACTTTGGCCACCTGATGTGAAGAACTGACTCATTTGAAAAGACCCTGATGCTGGGAAAGATTGAAGACGGGAGGAGAAGGGGATGATAGAGGATGAGATGGTTGGATAGCATCACCGACTCAATAGACATGAGTTTGAGAAAACTCCAGGAGTTGGTGATGGACAGGGAGGCCTGGCATGCTGCAGTCCACGGGGTTGCAAAGAGTCGGACACGGCTGAGTGACTGAACTGACTGAACTGATTGACTGACATTTAAACAATGGAATCACAGAAAGGTGGTTTTGTGTTCCTTTGTGTCTTGGTGAGTTTCTCTAAACTGCTGAAAGTGACTGGAGGAATTTCTATTTTTTGTATCTCTAGTATGGTGGACTAGATATACAGAGTAAACCCCCACTTAAAAGTTTAAAAAACCTAGTAAATAAAATGTAAAAGAAAACTTGATTGCACCACTGAAGTAGCAAGAAAACAAGAATTCCTCAGGGGTAAAAAGAAGTTAAAGGAGGAATCCAGGATATTAAGCTAGTAAGATTTTAAGATAAAAATACAAGGAAATTACACAAGATGCTGTATTATTCATTAATGCTGATCTTTGAATTTTTCTAATTCTCTCACTTCTTGGTACATCATAAGATCATACTTTCTGGATCGCCATGTAAACAATTCTGCAGAGTGACTTGTGAGGAGAAATGACATGTGTCTCTTCTGGGCTGAGCATTTAATTCTCAATGAGACCCTCCAACACCCTCTTTCTTTTTTCTAGGATGATTGGCAATATTCTAAATACTGTCTTTTTTGTCTATCTAGGTTTTGGAGTAAAACTGATAAGTAACAGATGGAGTCAACTCTTATGGAACATATGGTGGAAGTGAAAAGAAACACAAATCAAAACCATAAAGCCTTGTTTTGAAAGCATTAGGATTTCACTTTGTTTCTGCAGCATATTCTAGCCTACCCCAATGCAGAAATAATAGAGTTAATAATGTCAGTGGCAATAAAAATAATACTAGCAGACATTAAGGCAATTGTCAACACGTGCCAGGCACTTTCTAGGCGCTTTGTGCTGTGCTATGCTCAGGTGCTCCATCGTGTCCGACCTTTTGCGACCCCATGGACTTAGCCCACCAGTGCTTTACATACGTCAGTTAGTCTTCCTAATAACTATATGAAGTAGATATTATTATTATTCTCACTTTATTTGTAAGGAAAGTGAGACCATAAAGTTTAAATCATTTGCTTGAAGTCACAAAGTAAATGATGAAATTGATACTTCTTGCAGTAAAAAGGGAAATTATCCCTATTAAGAAAGTCTAGTGTGCAATGGCATGTACAGATATCGATACTTATGTTGTCGTTCTGCCACTAAGTTATGTCTGACTCTTTGTGACCCCATGGACTGTAGCACACCAGACTCCTCTGTCCTCCACTATCTCCCAGAGTTTGCTCAGATTCATGTTTATTGAGTCAGTGATGCCATTCAACCATCTCATTCTCTGCCGCCCCCTTCCCTTTTTTCTGTCAATCCTTCCCAGCATCAGGGTCTTTTCCAATGAGTTGGCTCTTTGCATCAGGTGGCCAAAGTACTGGAGCTTCAGCTTCAGCATCAGTCCTCCCAATGAACATTCAGAGTTGATTACCTTTCGGATTGACTGGTTGGATCTCCTGGCAGTCCAAGGAATCTCAAGAATCTTCTCTAGCACCACAGTTCAAAAGCATCAATTCTTCAGCAATCAGCCTTCTTTATGGTCACGTTCTCACATTTGTATATGACTACTGGAAAAACCATGGCTTTGACTAGACAGACCTTTGTTGTCAAAGTGATGTCTCTGCTTTTAAATATGCTGTTTAGGTTTGTCATAGCTTTCCTTCTGAAGAATAAGCATCCATATGAGGATATATCTAAATAAAGAATGATTAAATAAAGGTACAAAATAATTATTGGGAGGTTATAAAAACAAAATGGAACTAAAATATCAGGCAAAGAATAGAAAACTGGATGTTTGCCAATGTTTAAAAGTAGGAAAAATATACAAATATCTTTAAACTTTGTACTATATCCAGAAAAACATTTCTAGAGTAACCACTATGAAGTTAGCTACCAAGTGTATACTTTCCAAATTTGAGAATGTTAAAAAAAAAGAATAAAGTCTCAATGTAAAGGGAGACAAAATGGGGAAACATGAAAAAAGTAGAAAAATAAATAAAAATTAGGTGGTAGAAATCAGAATCTTATTAGTGATTGTGGTTTTATTTAAGGGGACTTAGCACACCATTTACAATACAAAGATTTTAATCTCTGCTATTCTTGATATCAGAATTAAAGTTAGTAGAAGAAAAAACAATTATATATTATTTCTACATATGTTAAAGCCCTAACTAACTATCAGCAAAAATAAATCAGCAATCTGAAAATATATAATATATCATGGATAGTTAAATTTTTTCAGACTGTTAGGTTTAATATAAAACAAATTAAGATAAAGTTATCATACTAGCATATAATTCAAAAGGGAAACATGGATGTTATTCTCAATGGATATCAAAAAAGCATTCACTAAATTTCAGTATTCATGAATGACAAAAACTAGGATCAGAAGGAACATTTAATAGAAAAATATTGAAATACATATAAAACAAAAATGCTTATTGTAACTACTTCCTCTCCATGATTTCCTGGAAGTCCAGGACAAGAGAAAGACATAAGCGCATAAACATAGAAAAGGAAAACACAGTTTTGCCATCGTTACTCATGCATCCACTCCTGCACTTCAACAGGGAATATTGCAATGGGAATTTCTCCAAACAAGAACATTGGAGTGGGTAGCCATTCTCTTCTCCAGGGAATTTCCCTGACCCAGGGACTGAACCAGAGTCTCTTGCATTTCAGGCATATTCTTTACCATCTGAGCCACCAGGGAAGCCCCAGTCAGAAATAATATCATCTTAAAGAATTCCATTACATTTCTGTGCATTATCAACAAGAGTCAGAAAGTTTAATATTAAAATGATGTCATTAAAAATCATTTATTTATTTATGACTGTGTTAGTTCTGTGTACAGGCCTTCTCCAGTTGCTGCTAGTAGGGGTTACTCTCTAGTCACAACATGCAGGCTTCTCATTGTGGTGGTTTCTCTTTGCAGAGCATGGGCTTTAGGTACGTGGGCTCTAGGCACGTAGGCTTCATTGTCCTGCAGCATGTGGGATCTTCCTGGAGCAGGGATGGAAGCTCTGTCCTCTGAATTGCAGGCAGATTCTTTACCACTGAGCCACCAGAGAAGCCCTAAAATTATATCATTTATAATAACAATAAAATATTTGCTTTCTATACACACACCCATATGTATAGATAGATAAGATGAAATCTAAGATTTTCAAGATTTAGAGGAAAAATTATAAAACAATTTAGAAGCATTCAAGAAGATCTAAACTAAAGGGAAGGTATACCATGCTTATGTATTAAAAAAATCTCAAAAGTTTAAAATTATCAAGTTTACTCAAATTTACCTACTCCTGTGAAACTTTTACCAATGCTTTTGCAAAACTTGAAAAATTGATTTGAAAATTCTAAATTGATTATAAGTTTTTATGAAGGAGGAAAAGCTAAGAAAAGCCTATCCATATCTGAGGAGGGAGAAAAACAGAAAGTGAGGGACCTACTAGATATCAAAATTCTTACATAAAGTGCTAATAATTAAAAGTGTAGTTTTCATCTTTTTGTTGTTGTTTAGTTGCTAAGTGGTGTCTAATTCTGTGACCCCATGGATGGCAGCATGCCAGGATCCTCTGTCCTCCACTATCTCCTGGAGTTTCCTCAAATTCATGTCCATTGAGTCAGTGATGCTGTCTAACCATCTCATTTGCTGATGACCCCTTCTCCTCCAGTCCTCAATATTTCCCAACATCAGGGTCTTTTCTGATGAGCTGGCACTTCATATCAGGTGGCGCAAGTTTTGGAGCTTCAGCATCAGTCCTTCCAATGAATATTCAGGGTTGATAACCTCTAGGATTGGCTGGTTTAATCTCCTTGCAGTCCAGGGGACTCTCAAGTCTTCTCCAATACCACAGTTTGAAAGTTTTTGTTTGAAAGCACGCAAATAAATCAATGAAATTTGAAAAGAAATTACAGAACTTAACTCACAAACATATAAAAACTTGATATATAACAAAATGTGCAGTGCAAACCATTGTGTAAAGAAGAGATTATTTAATTAGTGATACTGTATGGAACAGCATCTATATTAGGAAAAATTAAATTTGACTTTCTTTATCTTTCTATATGCAAAAATCAATCCCAGTTAGATTAAATACTTAAATTTGAAGAAGTACCATCATATTTTAGAAGGTAATATAAAAGAATATCTATGTGACCTTGGGGCAAGGGATGCTTTTAAAAACAAGACACAAAAACACTATCATAAAAACAAAATTATATAAAATGTATAAAACCATTTAACCATTTTGTAAAATATACTCTTTGTAAAATATACTCTTTGCTAAAAAAGGAAAATTTTCACCAGCTAATGTCAAGTTTTGTTAAATAAAATGACTCATACCTCTGTTGGTAGGTATTTACCCTTTATAAACTATTTGGAAAGCAATTTAGAATTTAGAATTCTCTCCTAAAATCAGACTTTACAAAGAAGCAATTCATCTCTTGAATTTATGCATTAGAGAAATTCTTACACAAGTGCATGAAGAGTCAAGTCCAAACACATTCATTAGTGTGTAATGGGCAAGAGAGGAAAAAACAAAATAAATAAAACAAAGCAACAACAACAAAAGCCACCAAAGGAGAAACAACTCCATTGGCAAGGGGTGGATAAATAAATTATAGTTTACCAGTGCAATGAGTTAATACACAGCAGTGAACAATTGAATCAATAAGAGGTACATGCATATTGAATGGCAGAACTCATATAATATGATTCCATTTACACAAAATATGAAAAACACACTATTTAAGAATGTATAAATAATTTGTAAAAACTATCAAGGAAGGAACAGGAATATCATACAGTTCAGGATAATAATCTTTATTAGGGAATAGCATAGAGAATGAGATCAGAGAGAAGCATAGGAATTATCAAGTCATTGTGTAATTGCATACCGCATTGTGGTAACGTGTGTGTGTTTTAAGTTAGATGATGGTTATGTGGACGTTTATTTTTTAACTTACACTTTTGTTATAAATATTCAGATTGGAACAGTTGTGTTGAAATTTACCCAAATCTTCTGTTTGTGTTTCTTTTTACCAAAAACCTGAGCAAGATTTTGTCATGTTAAAAAGTCATGCTAAAAAATATTTCTCATTTAGTATTTATTCAGGATATCAGATGAATGATGATCATCTTTAGATTCAGCAAATGTTTCTTTTAGTCAAAGTTATCCATCTTTGGTATCTTAAAAAGAATAAATTTCCTTTCCCAGAGAATTGAAAGTGATTTGCTATAACCACATTGGAAATGGAATCTGAAATTGTCAGGACCTCCAGCATGGCCTATTTGGTGGAATTTCTCCTCATTCTCATTGGTTCATCCTCACTCAACTCTGAGTCACATCAGGTCTTATGCTAGCAGTACTATCACCAACCCTGTCCTTTACCAGAGTCAATGGTGAGTCATTGATTGCAAGACCCCCAAATGAATGGATTTGCAACCAGATGATATAAATTTGTGGCTTTTCCTTTCCATTTACTACCTAGTGACTTGATCAAAATTTATGTAAGGTGGAGTAGAATAGTGACAAGATGTAAAGTCAGAGATCAGCAAGAGAAGAGAACCTAATACACATTTATTAGATTCTTATACTGGGCACTGTGGTAGACAGAATAATGACTCCCCAGAGATGTCCATGTGTTGATCCTGGGAAGCCTGGGAAGAGTTATCTTATACAGCAAAAGGGACTTTGCAAATGTGACTAGTGATCTTGAGATGGGAAGAGTACCATATATGATCAGGTGGGCCTAATGTAATCAAAAGCATCCTTATAAGAGGGAGGTAGGTGTTGGTGTTGGAGGGGGAAGTGTGATGGTGGAGGGAGAAGTCAGAGTGAGGCCGTTGTTGAAATGTCTCCATGAGCCAAGGAATGAACAGCGTATAGAAGCTGGTGAAAGTAAGAGGTGGATTTCCTCCTAGAACCACCAGAAGGAATGCTGCCCTGTTGACTCCTTCATTTTAGCCAAATTAGAATCATTTTTGAACTTCTAATCTAGAGCATGGTAAGGTAACAAATTTGTATTGTTTTAAGCCACTGTTTGTGATAATGTGTTGTAATAAATAGGAAACACCACCTCTAATGGTCTCTGAAAATCCCTGTAGTCTTCATCATTTGCCCAACTATTGCTGTAGTGACCAGTAATGACTAGCTTTGAGGAGCTGTAACTAGATGGGCTTCACCCCTCATATATCTTACTGAAGGTGTCTCTGATGCCTCTGGGAACTCCCTGACAAACATATACAACTTGGAAATGAGTGACCTAGAGTTGCTCTCGCCTGGGGTGGGTGGAGGGGCGGGAAGGGAAAGGTTCCTGATGAGTAAATACTTTCCTCTTTTTTCTTTTGGTAAAGAAAATGACAAAAGGTAACCTCTTAAAAAATGACAGCAATATGTAAAATATTTGTAAAAAAATAAGATGGAGTCTCACATAAAGCATAGTAATTTAAACCATATAAAAATGGGTTAGAGAAGAGAGAGAATGTCTCTACATTTAATTTTTGATACTGTAATTGGACACATTTTTTTCAAAAGGAGAAACACATTCTACTCAAATGTTAAGAAATATCAAGTGTTGTTTAGTTGCTAAGTAGCGTATGACTCTTTGCCACCCCATAGTTTGCAGTGCACCAAGCTTCCTTCCCTGTTCTTCACTATCTTGTGGTGTTTGCTCAAACTCATGTCCATTGAGTTGGTGATGCCATCCAACAATTAAGCATAATAGTTCCAATAAAAATGTTCTTAAATTAAAAACAAAATTTCTACAATTCATTTCATAAGACTCCAGGGAAATGTTAGGCACCAGTCATCTGCACTAGTGACCAACTCGATCATATTCTTGTACTGGTTTTCCCTTCTTCCCTGTACTCCTCCCTGAACCCTTACCCATGCTCTAGGAGATCAATTCCAGAATAAACCGTATGCATGCCTCAGATTTTGATCTCAGGGGTCCCAGATTAAGACAGAGCTATACACTATGTGGATTGCTCTGCCTGCCTCTTCTCATTTAATTAAAATTATCCATCCAGTACGATATACACTCCTATCCCCATGGTTTTATTAACTCAGATTAATAATTCACAGAAGGCCATTCAATTAAAATAACAATGGATAGAACTTGGATTCATCTGGTAGCAAAACCTGCATGTTTTCTGATCTATTACTCAAATTCTCAAATGCTATTGGGAGAGATTAAATGAAATCATAAGCGTAAGAATCTTGATGTAGTTAGTTCTCAAAAAAGGGCTTCAATCTGCAGAATTCATTTCCTGTCTTCAGGAAAGAAAAATATTCCACACCCCGTTTCACCCTCAAAGAAACATGGAAAAATTCAGCTGACACTCCAAATGTTAAGTTTTGTGATGCTTAGACTATTTAGTTCTTACAAAAAAGAAACTTTGAAGAATTTATATCAGTCAAAAGTACTGTAGGGGGAGAATAGAAATCAGTCCATCACATTATGCCCCAAACGCAGAAGAGCAGCCAAATCTGATTGCCCTGCACATTTAAGTGCAGTGAAATTCTGGGAATTGGGATCATCTGTCACTTCAGACTTGTCATATTTTGCTGAAATAAAACATATAGTCTAATTTGCAAAGTTCTTTTGTGGAAAGAGTCTTAAAAATGTATGTAACCTCTGTCCCAGTAATTCCATTAGGAATTTATCCAACCTGAAATCTAAAATGTGGAAAAAGATCTACATGTTGGATGCTTATGGCAACATTCTTTAAAACTACAAAAATTGGAAGCAACCAAGCTCTGAAGAACAGACTGATGGTTAAGCAGTATACTACATCCATGCTATGAGATGTAGCAATTCAATATTCAAAGTATATTTACATGGGAAATTATTCATGGTATAGTATTTGGATAAACAAGGAATGAATTATATTGTGTTTTTAAAATGACTATCTCCATATTTTTATGAGCCTGCAGGATAAGAGAGTAAAATTTTAATTATTTTTCTTTAATTGTTGGGGCTATGGGTAATCTTATTTTTCTTAAAACTTTTTGGTCTTCTCTGTTTTTATAAAGACCTCTAACTTGTAACAACAAAAAGTTTTTACGAATTTTGTTCTCTTTTATGAAGAACAAAATTATGATTCAGCAACATTTCTTCAAGAATCCTAAAAAAAAATGTTATTAAACTGTTTGATACAAACGGTCTGCCTGTTTCAAAGAGAATGGAAGGGAAGAGAGGTAATATAATCAGATCTTTGTTGTTTAGTTACTAAGTTGTGCTGACTCTTTTGCAAACCAATGGACCATAGCCTGTCAAGCTCCTCTGTCCATGGGGTTTCCTAGGCAAGAATGTCAGAGTGGGCTGCCATTTCCTTCTCCAGTGGATTTTCCCCTCCCAGGAATTGAACCCCTGTCTCCCACCATTGGTGGGCAGATTGTTTACCACACTGAGCCAGCAGGGAAGCCCCATACTCATGTCTAGTGCTGGGCATAATCAAGAAGATATAGGCCATGGCCTCTATCAGGTTTTTTTTGGTTGTTGTTCTTGAATTCCTTGACCCCCCTCCACCTTGTAGCCACAGGAAAATTTCCATTAGGCAAGTCTATCCATTATATTCTCCTGAAAAACTCATTTGATGCTATTGTCACCAGGATAAAGTCATTGCTTGTTTTAGTTAATTCTTTCTCAGTTGAAAATATCAGACAATTTCAGTAAGTGTAATAAAAAAAGAATAATTGACTGCTTTATATTCCTGAGAATAAAACTGGGAAGCTAATAGAACTGAAGAAAAATCTATAAGAGATAAGTTGTCAAGTAATGGAGTTGGGACTTCAATGCAAAGTTAAGTTTATGTGAGTTTTGTATTCCTACTGGCTCACCTTTGTGTGTGTGTGTGTGTGTATGTGTGTGTAGGCTTTATTTTCTTACTCAAATGTTCTCCATGTGGTAGGGCACATGATTGCTCTAGCCCCAGCTTAGAAACTTTAACAGAAAGGGCTTCTTTATATTAGCATCTATACCTTGTAGGAGGATTTCATTGTACCTATTCATATTGAATGCCCATACTTAGGACAATCCCTGTGTCCAAAGGACTAGAGTATTGTGGCCGAACTTGGGTCACATAGTTTCTTCCCACCAGTGGCAAGAGTGGAAGCCACATGCAAAGAGAAGGGGAAAGTGCTGGGAGATACAAGGTACAAATTAAGGTATACTATATATATATATATATATATATATATATATATATATATATAAAGTCCTTTATGAATAAACCCTTTGTCTACTTCTCAGTTCTTATCTGCTGTCATACTTTTTGTGCCATATAAAACTACAGGCATTCTAAAATATTTCATGCTAGTTTACAATCTGTGCTTTTGTAAAAGATTTCTTCAATCTGGAAATGCCATGAATTATCCATGTTTCTCCACTAGAAAATATTTGTTCTTTTAGTCTCACTTCTAAGAAAATTTTCTTGACTCCCAGTAGATATTAATTTATTTTGAATATACTTTGACTGTAGCTGCATTCTGCTTCCTACTTAACACTGGAAGCCCCTTGACAGTGTGGGGAGAGGAGGTTTGTAATATCATTTTATGTTTATAGCCCCAACACCAAGCAAGGCTCTCAGTATATTGATATAATGAGCATTTTAAAATGTGTTGAGAAATCACTGGTTTTCTAAAAGGATCCATGATAGGAAAAGGAATGAATTTAATAAACTAAATGTATTCACATATACAATAAATTATTGGATCACATTACATATAAAAGTCAACTTCAGAATGATTGAAAACTTAAATTTTAAAAGCAAAGTTAAAATTTACTGGAAATACAGACCATGATACCTTTCTGACCATGGGGAAAGATAAGATTGAGATTTTTAAAAAGAAAATCCATAAAAGACTGATAAATTTGACTATGAAATTTCAGAAGTGTTCATCAGAAGATATTTCATAGTATTTAATATCCTAGAAGGAATATCCCAGAAGGAGGACCTAAGATTGAGACTTTTGTTTGAACAGTATATTGAGGACATGCTGTCAGGAGTCACCTTCAGGGAAATGAGAAAAATATAGGCAGAAGGCACTGAGAAACAATGTGATTTCAGTTGGAGTTTAGCTTCAGCCTAATTTCACAGGAAGCTCTGGAACATGAATTGTTCCACAGAATATGTTTTGTCTTGAGGTAAGGGGACCAGCCTCTTATCTGTATATTAGTCAGTTATTGGCTATAAGCTGATTTCCAGGATTTGTGTAAGGAAGACCCATTGGGCACGTATAATTCCTTTGAGAAAGATGCAGTTGTAAACTACTAGCAGTTAACATTCATTCACGAGCAGCAACTACTAGGAAAGTCAAAAGGCAACATACAAACTAGGTGAAGATACTTAACTTAGACCAGACATAGGCTTTGGGTGCATAGACCTGACAGGATTTTTATTGCAAATAAAGAAGTTCTACCAAAAAGCTTCTTTGTGATACAAATTCTATGGACAGAATTCCATGGACAAAGGAGTCTGGCAGGCTCCATAGGGTCACAGAGAGTTGGATACAACTGAAGCGACTTAGCACGCATACATGCACCAAAAAAATACATATGGTCAATGTATAAAGATAGTCTCAGACTCATTAGCAAGTGAGGAAATGCAAATTGACACCATGAGATATCATTTTACAATTACCTGACAACTGCAGAAAAGGTAGATCATCAGGATTTCATACCTTGTTGGTGGGTTTGTAAATTTTTATTATATTATAAAAGCAACTTGGCATTTTCCTGTAAAATTAAATATTTACATAACTTACAACCCAGCAATTCTCTCAGGTATACACTCGAAAGAATGTTGAAAATTTCATGACAGCATTATTCATAGTAGCAAAAACAAAAAACTGAACATGACCCAAATTTCTGTGACTAGAATGATAGTTTAACTACAGTATATTCATAAAATGAAATATTATTCAGTACTCAAAATAAGGAACTGCAACTATGCAAAACAGTGGATAAATATAGTAATGTTAAATAAAGAAAATAAAATTTCAAAAAACTACATAAATGGGATAATTTTAGTATAAAGTTCAAAAATAAAAAGTGAAAAAAACTATAGAGAAAGAAAATATTCAAATTAAAAATGCTTTAAGGTTGGACAGTAAATCAAAAGTTGGTGAGGTAGGGAAGAAAAAGTCTATAGATGTAGATCGTTAATGAGAATGTTTTAGTTGTAGGAATGAATGGTGAATTTATAAGTATTAGTCATATTAAAAAATTAACATATGCATACACCCAAAAAAATCAGGGACATGCAAGAACTAGTGATGACTGTGATAAACCAAGGGAGGGATATGATTAATCCAACTTTGCATATCTTGAAAGTGAAGTTGCTCAGTCGTGTCCGACTCTTTGTGACCCCATGGACTCATGGAGTCCACCAGGCTCCTGCATCCCTGGGATTCTCCAGGCAAGAATACTGGAGTGTGTTGCCATTTCCTTCTCCAGGGGATCTTCCCGACCCAGGGGTTGAACCCAGGTCACCCGCATTGCAGGCAGAACCCAGGTCTCCCGCATTGCAGGCAGACGCTTTAACCTCTGAGCCACTAGGGAAGCCCTTATATATCTTAGGTATACTTAAATAAAAGGAAAACTCCAAGGAACACATTATAAGCATGTGGCTCTAAAACAGGTCTTCTAGGTGGTGCCTGTAGTAAAGAAATTGCCTGCCAATACAGGAGATGCAAGAGATGTGGGTTTGATCCTTGGGTCCAGAAGATCCCCTGGAGTATGAAATGGCGACCCACTCCAGTATTCCTGCTTGTAAAAATTCCATAGACAGAGGAGCCTGGCAGGCTACACTCCATCAGGTTGCAAAGAGTCAGACAGGACTGAGAGAATGAGCAAGCATTCAGGGCTCTAAAAATTCTACTTAATTGAAGACAGCATATTAGAATTGAAATCACAAAAAGAGAGTTGATTTTTTTTGTTTCTCATTTATTTCACATGCAGTACTGGATAAGACTTCTCTGAGTCTGTCTTCTCCCCTTCCTTATCTAAAAAATGGAATTAAACATAGCTGTCCTTACAGTCTTGTGTGGTTATCTTGAGATTCAGGAGAGACCTTTTATGTGATCTGTGTAAGTTATAGACAGACACAGACATATATACATGTGTGTATATATGTATGATTGAAAAAGCAATTATCACGTAACAAAAAGTATTTACTGAAAGTGTGCTAGGCATGGAGCTGGGCACAGTCCAGCTATAGAGATGCACATGTAGCTGGTAACTATAGTGAAAATTAATACATGTTTGAACAGGGATATGATCAAGGTGTTGTTGAGTCATAGAAGCATGAATAAGAGAGTAAATCAGAGATGACTTCACAGAAGATAAAATTGTGTTGCATCTTGAAGGATGAATAATGTATCAAAAAAGAAGACATTCCAGGTAACTTGAATAGCACATGACTTTGATGAGTTTAGAATATGTAGGGTTTTTAAAGTCACAGGAGCAGAAGAAGGCTGTAATCAAAGTGAGATTCAGCTGTTGAAAAAGTAGGGACCCAAGCTTAAATGAGAGTAAGGAAATTTATTATCTCATGACTTTTAAAAAAAAGAACACATTGCAACTAATTTATCCTAAACCAAATCTTTCCCCAAATATTCAAGAAGTCCTTTCCTAGAGAATAAGTGAATTACTGAAATATAATGTGCTTTATGACTCTAAGGGGCTATGAAATCCATTCATAATTAACTTTTTTAAAGAGAAAACTATTTCATGAGTCATATGTTTACCATTTGCCTTCCCACTGTGGAATCATTTCCTTAATATAGAGGGGAATAAACTTTAGAGCTCTATCAACTCCACCAAATTCATTAAAACTTACCTTTGATTTTTAAGAAATATACTAATTTTTTTTCTCACTCCAAATTCCTGACCAAACTTAAGCTAGCCCTAGGTCTCTATTTATTAAATTATTTGAGGAAAACCACAGAGGCCACTTCATTTGGAGACCTTTCACTCATGAGCTTCAAATGTCCCCCAACCAACAGCAACCAAAAGGTTATCTTGCTTCTTACTATTGTATAAATAGAGCCTTTCAATGTCTCATTTCATTGCAATAGTGTTGCAATGGAGGACTATTTTATTGTATAATAGAATCCTACATTTGGGGTGCTTTATTACTTTAAAAGATGAAATGTCTGTCCATTGTGTTAAAGAAAAGGTGAGCGATAGCATTCAAAGTGGTAGTCATCAACTTTTTAATTTTCTGTTTTTCTCTATTTGCTAGAGATTGCTATTTCTTCTAGATTCAGATGGCCTCATCTTGGCAGGGAAAGTAAAAACTTCTGGAAAAGCACAATACGTCATAAGACTATCAGGGTCTTTTAGCAAATCTAGGGCTTCATTTGGTATACTGAAAGACCAACGAGACTTAGATGATAGATTGATAAATAGATTGATATTTTTCCTTCTAAATTTTGCCATTACCTGTGATTTCTTTCTTGTTCATACTCATCTTACTTTGAATGCATTTTGTGGGTTATATTGTCTATTCTCATAATTACCCACTGTAAGCTAATTATTTTCAAATTTTTACCTTGCCCCAACATTCAGAAAACTAAGGTCATGGAATCTGGTCCCATCACTTTATGGGAAATAGATGGGAAAACAGTGGAAGCAGTGTCAGACTTTATTTTTTGGGCTCCAAAATCACTGTAGATGGTGATTGCAGCCATAAAATTAAAAGCCGCTTACTCCTTGGAAGGAAAGTTATGACCAACCTAGATAGCATATTAAAAAGCAGAGACATTACTTTGCCAACAAAGGTCCGTCTAGTCAAGGCTATAGTTTTTCCAGTGGTCATGTATGGATGTGAGAGTTGGACTGTGAAGAAAGCTGAGCGCCGAAGAATTGATGCTTTTGAACTGTGGTGTTGGAGAAGACTCTTGAGAGTCCCTTGGACTGCAAGGAGATCCAACCATTCCATCCTAAAGGAGATCAGTCCTGGGTGTTCACTGGAAGGACTGAAGCTGAAGCTGAAACTCCAATACTTTAGCCACCTCATGGGAAGAGTTGACTCATTGGAAAAGACCCTAGTGCTGGGAAGGATTGGGGGCAGGAGGAGAAGGGGACGACAGAGGATGAGATGGCTGGATGGCATCACTGACTCAATGGACATGGGTTTGGGTGGACTCCAGGAGTTGGTGATGGACAGGGAGCCCTGGCGTGCTGTGATTCATAGGGTCACAAAGTGTCGGACACGACTGAGTGACTGAACTGAACTGAACTGAAATCTTTCCTCTTAGCTCCAAATCGACATATCCAAATTTTTATATCAATTTGAGTGTCCCCAAACCTTACCACTTTCAGAATAAAATTCATCATTCCTATCCTTCTTCTCCCAACTTGCTCTTCAACCTGTATTCTAATGTTTACTTAACCACCTCCAAACAAGAAAGCTGGTCCTCCTTGACCCTCTCCTGCCATGGACCAATTTCCAAGTCTTAGAGATGGTTGGCCATAAAGATTTAAAAATTACATTCTTTTGTATTTACTCCCCACTATGACTTCCTTAGTTCTAACCTTTATAATTCCATGTCCCCATTACTGCTGTGCCATCTCAAATAATTTCCTGCTTCTATCCTTCCCCTTTTCACGTTTATGTTTCACAGACCTACAGGAATCTAAAGGGAAAGCATAAATATGGCTCTCAGCTATTTAAAACTTTTCAGTAGTTTCATATTGCTTTTAGGAAAAATAAACCTTACAGTTTAGGATGGCATATACAAGGTATCATAGTCTAGCTGATTATCTCTTCAGGCCTACATCTTGTTACGTCTTCATTTTCTGAGATCTAGGCACACTAGATTACTGGCAATTCTCTGAAGCTGCTGGACTCTAGTGCCTCAGTCACTGTAAGTGTTCCTTTTGCCTGAAATATCTTTCCTCCTTGATCCATTCATGATATCCCACCCCTTTCTTTAAGAGGTAGCTCAAGCTTCATTTCAGGCTTCCCTGGTGGCTCAGATGATAAAGAATCTGCCTGCAGTGCAGGAGAGCAGATATGATCCCTGAGTTGGGAAGATCCCCTGGAGAAGGGAATGGCTACTCCCTCCAGTATTCTTGCCTGGAGAATTCCATGGACAGAGGAGCCTGGTGAGCCACAGTCCATGGGGTCACACAAAGTCAGACACGACTGAGCAACTAACAAGCTTCATCTCATTTGAAATGCTTTCAACTTACTCCTGGAATTAACAATTTCCTCCTTGTCTGTATCCAGTGTTTTCATACTCTACTATAGATAGCATTCATCACACGAATGACTTGTCACTTATTTATGTGCCTCATTTAACTATGGGCATTTTAAGAACCGAAGCCTTGTCTTCTTATATCTCCTGTTCTTATATCTCCTGTTCTTAGCACCCCCATTGGTACCTAACCCAGAATAGGAGTCTAGTGAATATTGGTTCCGTAGTTATAAGAATTTCTTGAGGAAACAAAAAGCCATAAAAACTGTAATTTTCTATCTTCCTGTCCTCATTTCAGTTCAAAGTTTGAATTCTTCCAAGGATAATTGTAAAAATGCCCACATTCTTTATGAAAAACTCTACCTTTCACTGACAGAGGTACTGTCTGGCTCTATGACCACAAGACATTGATACAAGAGAGCAATAGTCTAGCACCAATACTGGTTGAAAGGCTCAGTCAGGTATTTACCTCTGAATTCACCACTTGCCTAAGGTCACAACACTAGGAATCGATGGAGCTGAGATTAAAATCCAGTCCAGTCTGAGCTGGCCCAAGCACACACAGCTCTTTCATCCAATTTCTATTCCATCTTGACTTAAATGCTGGGTCTGCACTTTTTCCCCCCCTACAATCACTGCGTCTCTATTACTAATCTCTCTTGATCAAACACAAGCATATGCATCTTGGTCAAAACAAGCAATAATTTACAGCCTAAACTATTAATAAAGAAATCTTTCAAAGAAGCAACAAAGTATGCAAAAAAAAAAAATAGCTTTGCTAAAACATACATTAAATTTGCATTGCCAAATGGCACATTTATCCATTTAGTCTAAAACATATGCATTCAGGTTATTTCACTACTTTTTCCAAGAAGGGGGATGGTGGTGGGGTATGGCAGAGTACTTATGTTACATTTGCATAACTAAGTACAAATATCCAGATGATTCTTCCCACAACAAAAGAATGATATACTTCAAATTTAATTAAAATACCTACCACTTATAAAATAGAAAAGCTGTATTACTTTTTAAAAACATCCATTTGTTGAGGGTTATTTTAAAAAATTGGAGTGTGTGTGTTTAGTCGTTGAGTCATGTCCTGCCCCTTGGACTGTAGCCCACCACGCTCCTCTGTGCTTGGGATTTCCTAGGCAAGAATAATGGAGTGGGTTGTCACTTCCTTCCCCAGGGGATCTTTGCAACCCAGGAATAGAACCTATATCTACTGTGTCTCCTGCATTGCAGACAGATTCTTTGCCTACTGAACCATCAGGGAATAATTGCTTTAAACCACTGTGTCAGTTTCTGCTGTTCAGCAAAGTGAATCAGCCATATCTATATATATCAGTTCAGTCAGTTCAGTTGCTCAGTCATGTCCAACTCTTTGCGACCCCATGAATTGCACGCCAAGCTTCCCTCTCCATCACCATCTCCCAGAGCTTGCACAAACTCATGTCCATCAAGTCGATGATGCCCTCCAACCATCTCATCCTTTGTCATCCCCTTCTCCTCTTGCCTTCAATCTTTCCCAGCATCAGGGTCTTTCCCAATGAGTCAGTTCTTTGCATCAGGTGGCCAAAGTATTGGAGCTTCAGCTTTATCAGCAGTCCTTCCAATGATTATTCAGGACAGATTTCTTTTAGGATTGACTGGTTTGATCTCCTTGCAGTCCAAGGGACTTACAAGGGTTTTCTCCAACCCCACAGTTCAAGAGCATCAATTCTTTGGCATGAATTGACTGTATGGATGTGAGAGTTGGACCATAAAGATAGCTGAGCACCAAAGTATTGGTCTACACATATAGCCCCTCTCTTTTGAATCTCCTTTCCATTTAGGTCACCACAGAGCACCAGGTAGAGTCCCCTATGCTATACAGTAGGTTCTCATTAGTTTCCTATTTTATATTTTAAGTGAAAGTTGCTCAGTTGTGTCCGACTTTTTGTGACCCCATGGACGATATAGTCCGTGGAATTCTCCAGGCTAGAGTACTGGAGTGGGTAGCCTTTCCTTTCTCCAGGGGATCGTCCCAACCCAGAAATCAAACTGGGGTCTCCTGCATTGCAGGTGGATTCTTTTCCAGCTGAGTTACCAGGGAAACCCATTTTACACATAGCAGTGTACATATGTCAACTCAATTTCTCAGTTCATCCCACCTTCCCTTTCTTGCTTGGTACCCATATATTTGTTCTCTACGTCAGTGTCTCTATTTCTGCTTTGTAAATAAGTTCATCTTTGCTATTTTTCTAGATTCCACATATTTGTGTAAACAGATATCTTTCTCTTTCTGACTTATTTCATTCTGTATGACAATCTCTGAGTTCAGTTCAGTTTCTCAGTCATGTCTGACTCTTTGTGACCCCGTGGACTGCAGCGTGTCAGGCCTCCCTGTCCATTACCAACTCCCAGAGTTTACCCAAACTCATGCCCATTGAGTCAGTGATGCCATCCAACCATCTCATCCTCTGTTGTCCCCTTCTCTTGCCTTCAATCTTTCCCAACATCAGGGTCTTTTCAAATGAGTCAGTTCTTGACATCAGGTGGCAGTCTCTAGATGCATCCATGTCCCTGCAACTGACACTATTTCATTCCTTTTTATGGCTGAGTAATTTTCCATTGTGTGTGTGTGTGTAAATATATATATATATATACACACATATATGTGTGTGTGTGTATATATATATATGTATCACAACTTCTTTATCCATTCCTCAGTTGGTGCACATTTAGGTTGCTCCTATGTCCTAGCTATTGTAACTAGTGCTCAGTGAACATTGGGGTGCATGTACCTTTTTGAATTATGGTTTTATTTGGGTATATTTCCAGGAGTGGGGTTTCTGGGTCATATGATAGTTCTATTTTCAGTTTTTTAAGGACCCTCTGTACTGTTCTCCATAGTAACTGTATCAATTTACATTCCCACCAACAGTGGAAGAGGAATTCCTTCTCTCCACACCCTCTCAAACATTTTATTGTTTATAGGTTTTTTGATGATGGCCATTCTGACTGAAGTAGGGTGATATCTCCTTGTAGTTTTGATTTCCTTTCTCTAACAATTAGCAATGTTGAGCACCTCTTCATGTGCTTTTTGACTATCTGTATGTCTTTGGAGAAATGTATATTTAGATCTTCTGTTCATGTGTTGATTGGGTTTGTTTGTTTCTTTGATATTGAGTTGCATGAACTGTTTGTATATTTTGGAGATTAAATCCTTTGTCAGTCACTTTGGAAATATTTTCTCCCATTCTGAGGGTGATTTTTTTCATCTTGTTTACGGTTTCCTTTGCTATGCAAAAGCATTTAATTTTAATTAGGTACAATTTGTTTATTTTTGTTTTTATTTTCATTACTCTAGGAAGTCCCTGGAGAAGGAAATGGCAACCCACTCCAGTATTCTTGCCTGGAAAATCCCATGGGCAGAGGAGCCTGGTGGGCTGCAATCCACGGGGTCACAAAGAGTCAGCCACGACTTAGTGACTGAACAACAATTCTAGAAGTAGATCAAAAAACATCTTGTTGCAATTTATGTCAAAGAGTATTCTGCTTGTGTTTTCCTCTAAGAGTTTTATAGTGTCTGGCCTTATATTTAAGTCTTTGATCCATTTTGAGGTTATTCTTGTATATGGTTTTAAGGAGTGTTCCAATAACATTCTTTTACATGTAGCTGTTCAGTTTTCCCAGCACCACTTATTGAAGAGATTGTCTTTTCTCTATTGTTTATTATTTCCTCCTTTGTCATAGATTAGGTGACCATGGTGGAGAAGGCAATGGCAACCCACTCCAGTACTCTTGCCTGGAAAATCCCATGGAGGGAGGAGCCTGGTAGGCTGCAGGCCACGGGGGTCGTTAAGAATCAGACACGAATGAGTGACGTCACTTTCACTTTTCACTTTCGTGCATTGGAGAAGGAAATGGCAACCCACTCCAGGGTTCTTGCCTGGAGAATCCCAGGGACGGGGGAGCCTGGTGGGCTGCCGTCTATGGGGTCGCACAGAGTCGGACATGACTGAAGTGACTTAGCAGCAGCAGCAGCAGGTGACCATGGGTACATGGGTTTTCCTCTGGGCTCTCTACCCTGTTCCATTGACCTATACTTCTATTTTTGTGCCAGTTCTATACTGTCTTGATTACTGTAGCTTCATAGTATAGTCTGAAGTCAGGGAACCTGATTCCTCCAGCTGCATTTTTCTTTCTCAGTGTTGAAGTTTTAAACAACAACAAATAAAACTCAGTCAAAGTAATTTAGAGCAAATGAATTTATGAAAGATAATAATAATAGTCATAATAACAGAAAAGTCTTAATAGCAATAGTAACAATATCAATAGAACTATTTGCCAAGTTTATTTTTAAGTACATTATATATGTTAATTTATTTATTCCTCACAAAATTATTCTTTGTGGTAGATACAATTATCTCCATCTTACAGATAATGTTTTAAATAAGACATTATTTAAGGTAATCCCTGAGATGCAGAGATTGTTACTTGCCTATAGTCACATAGTATTAAGTGATGGAGCTAGAATTCAATTTCTGGAGATCTGGTTTCATAATTTATGCTTTTAATCACTACAATATAATGCCTAAATGAATGATAAATACAGATGCCACATTATAAAACACATGTATATGTGTATGAATGTACTCAATTCTCAGATCATAATTAACATAAATGTGTATATTACAGAGATGATGTGTGTATCTATGTATACACATATATTTATATACATACACCATACATATGGACACACTCTCACATGTGTTATACAGATATACATAAAGAAATGGAGACATACATATTTATATATACACACAAACATGAAAATATGCATTATGTGATAAATATAAAGTATAAATTCAGCAATAGTTTTAGTAACTTTTCCTACAAAAATACGACTGGACCTCCTAAATCTAACAATATGAAAAGGAGAAAAAAGTTTCCCTCACAATTATATTTAGCAAATGTTTTCCAAGAAATATTGTTTAATCACTTCAGGGAAGCAGAACTTTCTAAGGCTGCAGCCAAGTTAAACTTTTGAAAATTGTTTTTGTAATGTTTACTCAGTGAGATCATATTTTCATTGCCCTGATGAAATACAGGTGCAAAATCTAAATACACCAGCCCCCATAGTGCAGTTTCCTGCTGAGTTCCTTTCTTACATGGCTGAAATCCTTCCACCTCTTTTTCTTCTACCTCTGTCCTTCATCCCGAAATTTATTGTACTCAAGTGATTCTAATAATATCCTCTGAAAGGAAAAACAGAAAGAAAATACTACTTACTGAATGCCTGATATGTGTCAGTAACTTTAACAAACATTATTTTATTTCACAGACTCAATGACCTTATGTGGTGTGCATGAGTTTTATAGAAGGAGAAACAAGGGTCCAGAGAAGTTAAGCACCATACACAAGAAAACAAGGCTACTAATTGGTAGAGCCAGAAACTTGTGGTGTTACTTTGAAGCGATAGCAAAAAGAAAGAATTATAGAATACCATTGTTAGGAGGTACCTTATTCCGTTGTAATTGTCTGTTTACTATATGCTCCTGGAGGGAGATGAATAATCTTTTCATATTTGAATCTCCAGCCGTGTGCACCATGCTATTACGGATGTTAGCATGTGTGCTTAGTATGTACTAGATGTAGTGGATGCCTGCATGTGCGCTTAGTCGCTTAGATGTGTCCAACTTTTTTCGACCACATGAACTCTAGCCTGCCAGGCTCCTCTGTCCTTGGGATTCTTCAGGCAAGAATACTGGAGTGGGTTTCCATATACTCCTCCAGGGGCTCTTCCCAACCCAGGGATTGAACCAGCATCTCCTGCATTAGCAGGCAGATTCTTTACCACTGTATACTGTATGTACTGTATAGCTCTTTGTATTTTAAAGCTGATTTAAAATATCAGTTTTTTTATAATTGTTCAGTTGCTCAGTCAGGTCTGACTCTTTGTGACCCCATGGAGATATATATAGATATACCTATATCTATATATATGTATATATGTATATATTCAGGGGCTAACATGTGTCAAACATTTTGCTATCTTGGCCATGCATTTTCTTTCCTTTAATGGACTCTAGCACAGCCTTCTAACATTGCATTTGAGGAAACGGAGTACAGAAGGTAGTTTATCCAGTCATTTGGGATTAGTTCTCTTCGCATGCCACAGGAAACAATTCTTAATGAAGAATTGGTCAGATTGGTTTAGATGATTTTAACTTAGATTTGAACCAAGCAGAAGAAAAAGCTATCGATTCTTTTCCCATCTAAATTGCCAGTGCCATTCACAGACCAGATGGAAAGAATGTTCACTCCTAATAGCTCTAGGAGGTTAAGGCATCATTTTTGTTTCTATAAGCAGGGCAGCCGCACCCTCAGCCTGGAACCCATGCCTCTATGCTAAGGGCCAGAGCTGCCAACCGTGAACCAAAGGGGTAACAGCCTCTGCTGGGGATTCAGACCCACATATCCCTCCATGAAGAAAATCTTTTTTGCTCCTTAATTCAATCACATACCCAACTGGCAATCTTGCATATCAAAATGGGAATCCTGGGAGGCTGTTGGAATATGCAGATCAACAGAAGCTAATTAGCATTAACTTGCAGCCATCCTGAACTGATTGGCAGCACAGCTGTAGGGACCCAACAAAACATGCTGAGTGCATGTTTGTCAGGCCACCTGCCACTTGGTCGAATCCAAAGTAGTGCAAACCACCGTGCCGTAATATCTCGGTGACCTTAGTTTGGGCGAAGTAGGGAACGGACATATTTGGATCATGCAGTGATTAGTACTGCCTTCACCTGACACGCATTCAACAATAGGCTTCATGGCGGTACCTTGCTCCTTTGACATGTTGATGTCTTAATTGAGATTGACAGCTTCTTCCTGAGGCTACTATTCTCCACGAAGTTTGCTTTCTTACTCAGGATCACTACAGTCACTGAGACTAGTATGATTTCATTTCCAGCGTCTGGGAGCCTGGCTCTTATTTCTTAAATCAAGGGTACATTTTAGGAATAAACACAAAAAAACATTAGGGCAGGTACGGGGAGTGTGGGAGCCAGAGATCTGGCTGGGTGACCTTATGCACATTACCTAACATCTTAAATCTCAGATTTCTCATCTGAGTTGGGGAACCTCCTGGAACTATTGTGAGTGTTGAGTGAGGTAAAGTGTGAAAAGCTCTAACACAAAGTGGGGGCTCAATATGTGGCAGCCACTGTTCTTTTTATAATATAGTAATTAACACACACACACACACACACCAGATAGCAAAGGGTCTGACCGTTTAGATTCAGTTTTTATGATATGCCAAAGGAAACTATAATAATATTTATGAATCAAAACACTATCACTTCCATTTGAGAAATTTGCAAAGTAGATAATAAAGTTTCATTTTATTTTTTTCAAGTCTCCACTTTATATGTATAAGGAAAAGGAGCTTTAATAATGAGGACAATCGCTAACATTTATTGAAAAATAACTGTATTATATGCATCCTCTCTAATCCCCATAAACCCAGGAGATGAGAACTACTAACAGCTCATATTTAAGATGAAAATACTGAGGCCTGGGGACTTGCCCAAGGTCAACTTTGAATCCAGTAGATTTTGTCTTTCTGCAGATTTTAGATGATCCAGATAATAGTTTTATTTTGCACTTGGGTTGTGCTCAATCTTTATTAGGAAATTGAGCTCCCTATTCAGAAAGTCTGCAAGGAGAAATTGAATACTCCCTTCGCTGTAAGCAGCTAATGCAAGGTTAGGGGGATTGTTAGGTTTCAGCTTGGTGGTTTCTAAGCTCCATTCCAAATCTGAAAGACTCTAATCAGCATATTTATTTTTACTATAATTAAGTTAAAAGTTCTCAAAAGTTTCCTGCAGTTCTAGTAGATAAGACAGGTGAAGTAATAACAGCTTCAGTTTTAACACAGTTTTAATAGTGGTGAACCTTGGAGATCAGGATTGAGGGGTCTGAACTCTGGAATAATTACTCTTTTGGGGATCTGAAGTTCCATTGATCTATGTCACACAGATGTTCTGAGATATTGTGGGCTTTGCTTTAGTTGGATTTTCAGTTGTTTTGAAAGTTCCATTGATTCCTGACAATGATGCATTAGTGAGCCTTTTGCAGTTGCCTGCTAGAGTAAGTTCACTGTGCCAGGAATCCCCTTAGTCACTTCCCCTGCATCCCTCACTACCACTGCTGGTAACCCCTGCTACCTTTACTCACTGCTTGTGGAATATTTTAAAAGAATATTACACTTGGAATGGGTACAAACCAAGTCTGAGATGGCCAAATAGGTTTCAGATAGGATCTTGGCTCTGATCTATTAGTAATAGCAGTTAGAACGCTGGATGATGATGGCTTTGAAGCCCCATTCTTGCTCACCAGGAAAGGATGATGTGATGAGTGAAAATGAGATCAATAAGCAATGAACAAGTAAATGTCACTTCTCCTCTAAGTTCTTCTTAACTATTGACTGCTTTTTTATAGTAGGTTCAGATTGGAGAGCAGCAGGCAGAGAGAACATGAGGGCAATCTATCAGGAAGAGAAAAAAAGAGAGTCATGAAGATAAATGGAGTAAACTGAGCTGGGGTGTTCCTTATTGGCATTAACAAATAAGGAAGCAAAAAGAAAGCAACTAACATTCAAAAGCATCTGAGAACAATACTGATGATCTGCCTTTACTGGAGGGTATACTCGAATCCTTGTCTGGGAGCTGAGGGAAAGGAGTTTCCACCACAGTAGGCATGTGGGGAGAAGGGGAGGGTTGTGGCTCAAATGCCACAGACTCTAGCTGATCTTACCAACGTTTAGTAGATGTTCTCCCATGGACTGTAGCCCACCAGGCTCCTCTGCCCATTGGATTCTCCAGGCAAGTATACTTGAGTGGGTTGCCATTCCCTTTTCCAGCCTAAGTGCTAGCTGATCTTAGCAATATTTAGTAGACGTTCTAGCACATACTATCCCAGTCAATCATTTGACCTAACAAAGAAACTGCAGACTCAGAATTTGACCAGATAACAGAACTAGCACATGATGGTGACAAGTAGAGCCCAGTCTTCATATAGATGTTTATGTTTATGTTCTTTTCCCTACACAATTCCATCTCTTAGCCTAGAATGCGAAGATGTTCAGTTAAAGAAGCATATTGGAAGACTTCAGTGTGATACTGCTACTGCTGCTGCTAAGTCGCTTCATTCGTGTCCGACTCTGTGCGACCCCATAGACGGCAGCCCACCAGGCTCCGCCGTCCCTGGGATTCTCCAGGCAAGAACACTGGAGTGGGTTGCCATTTCCTTCTCCAATGAAAGAAAGTGAAAAGTGAAAGTGAAGTTGCTCAGTCGTGTCCGACTCTCTGCGACCCCATGGACTGCAGCCTACCAGGCTCCTCCGTCCATGGGGTTTTCCAGGCAAGAGTACTGGAGTGGGGTGCCATTGCCTTCTCCTCAATGTGATGCAGAGGGTTCTAATTCTCTCTGCTATCTGTGACACTGGACAAGTCACTTGTCCTAACAATATTATAAGCTACGTTTTGTTGAGTCAGGGCATGCAGTAAGCATGCAGCATAATTGCTTGTTTAATTCTTACGCTGCTCTATAAAGAAGATGTGACTAACTGCTTTTACAGGGGAGGTTAAATCATTTTTCCAGGAAATATCTGTTGAATATCTGGGGTACAAATCCAAGTCTCCAGGCCCCAGCTCTTAACAAATCTGTTATGCTGCTGCTGCTGCTAAGTCGCTTCAGTCGTGTCTGACTCTGTGAGACTGCATAGACAGCAGACACCAGGCTCCCCTGTCCCTGGGATTCTTCAGGCAAGAACCCTGGAGTGGGTTGCCATTTCCTGCTCCAATGCACGAAAGTGAAAAGTGAAAGTGACGTTGCTCAGTCGTGTCCCACTCTTAGTGACCCCATGGACTGAAGCCTGCCAGGCTCCTCCATCCATGGGATTTTCCAGGCAAGAGTACTGGAGTGGGGTGCCAGTGCCTTCTCCAATCTATCATGGGAAGGTCAATTATAAAATTATTGTTTCCAGAGTAAAAGAGTACTTTGATGAAATTACTGCTGTGAGAAGTGAATTGAAAAGGGGGAAGTAGGGATTTGAGACTCTGATGAGAGTGTATTATATTGGTAAGACAATGGATGGCAGTTGGTAGAGGAGGTAATGTATCTAAAGTGCCCATATGTAGTATACAATTACCAACTCTGGGTTCTATCTTTATCTTCCCCTCTACCCTATACCCATGGAATTTTTTAGTAAATATTTAAATTGTACAATTGCTTTATAATGTATTTATTTCTGCCACACAACAACACAAACCAGCCATATATATACATATATATAAGCCTTTTTCCTCTACCCCTATCCTACCCCCTAGGTCCTCACAGAGGGCCAGGCTGGACTCCTTGTGGTGTTATATACCAACTTTCCACTATGTATTTTTCACATGATAGTGTACATATGTCAAAGCCACTTTCTCAGTTAGTCCTGCTCTCACCTCCCCCTGCTGTGTCCAGAATTTAATTCTCTACTAGGTTCATCAATATCATTTTCCTAGATTCCATATATATACATGTGTTAATATATAATACTTGTTTTTCTCTTTCTGACTTACTTCACTCTGTATAAGAGGCTCTAGGTTCATCTATCTCACTACAACTGACTCAAATTCATTTATTTTTTTGGCTGAATAATATTCCATTGCATATATGGACCACATATTCTTTTTCCATTCATATGTTGATGAACATCTAGGTGGCTTCCAGGTCCTGACTATTGTAAATATTGCTACAGTGAAGACTGGGGTGCATGTGTCTTTTAAAATTGTGATTTTCTCAGTATATAGCCAGTGGTGGGATTGCTGGGTCATATGGTAGATTTATTTCTGGATTTTAAAAGTCTCCATACTGTTCTCCATGATGGCTATATCAGTTTACATTCCTACCAACAGTGCATGAGGGTTCCCTTTACTCCACATCCTCTCCAGCATTTATTGTTCATAGATTTTTTGATGATGGCCATTCTGACTGGTTTGATGTGATATCTCTTTGTAGTCTTGACTTGTATTTCTCTCATAATGAGTGATGTACCCAAGGAATTTTGTTCTGCAGGGAAATATCAACTGTACACTCCATCTTAATTCTCTGATGAAGCCTTCCTATCTTGTCAGCTAGGGCTGCTATAACAAAATACTAAACTAGGTAGTTTATCCACAGTTAGCTACCTGACCTTATAAGGGTACTAATCCTATTCATGTGGACTATACTCTCAGGATTTAATTCCATTCTGAAAGCCCCACTTCCAAATACTATCCCATTCAGATTAGAGTTTTAGCATATAAAACATTAGGTCCATAGTCTCTGTAGGGACTTTGGGTAAACTAGACTCTGCCCATTGCCTAAGTGTGTGGATGGGGAAATACCAGTAAGAAGAATTTCAGGTTAAAGTAATCAGGGTTACTGGTTTAACAGGAAGCTACCATGGCATCCACTGAAAGGAGCCTGAGAAGTATCTGAACACAAACTGAGATAGCAAGAAATCCTGAAACCTTGTTTTATACAGGAAAAACAGCACTCAGGAGGGACTCAGAGAATTCTCAAGTCTTATTAGGTATCAATATGATTTTTGTGGGCCAAATCTTAGATTTTTGGAATGGTTTATCAGTGGAGAAGAAAAGGAAAAAGCAAAAACACAAATCCAGCCTGGTAATGGAGAGG
Organism: Dama dama; assembly: GCF_033118175.1. Classification (NCBI taxonomy): domain Eukaryota; kingdom Metazoa; phylum Chordata; class Mammalia; order Artiodactyla; family Cervidae; genus Dama; species Dama dama. The sequence continues at coordinate 82,500,807 of NC_083700.1, forward strand.
TGATGGATGAAAGACAGGAAGCTAACCAAGGGGCCTTCACTGTGACACCAGCTCTGCACCCATTCTCTCTGTGGTTAACCAGACCTTCGCAGGTGCTGTGGACTGAATTGTATCCTTCCAATATTCACATGTGGAAGCTCTAAGCCCCAATGTGACAATTACTGGAGATACGATCTTTAGGAAATAATTAAGATTAAATGAAGGTGGGATCCTTCTCTGATAGGACTGTGCCTTCGTAAGAAGGGAAAGAGATCTCTCTCTCTCCACCATGTGAGGGTACAGAAGGAAGGCAGCCATTTGCAAGCCAAGAAGATAAGCTCCAACCATGTTGATACCCTGATCTCAAGTTTTTACCTTCCAGAATTGTGAGAAAAGTTTCTGTTAAGCCACATAGTCCATGGAATTCTGTTATAACAGCCTGAGGTAGAATACCTGGAATATTATGTAATATACCTGGAGTATTCTATGGGGCTGCTTATTAGGATGTAGCCCAGCCTACTGGGTCTGTGAGAATACTATGTAGCACAGGGCATGCTGGGAGAACAAAGCTCCAGGGTGATGGACTCAGAGAAGTCATGGCTCAGTGCTAAATTTCAGAAAAAATAATAGCCATCGGTTATTGAGCACCAAGTGCCAAGTGACTGACCTATTTAGATCTGCCATTTAGATCTCATCAGAACCCTGGGATATAATGTAATTACCTACATGGCAGGGAAGATGTAACCAAAGTTCCAAGGAGAGGCATAACCCCTCGAGGTCATGTATTTAGAAACTAAGTTTCTGTCTGAAACATTGGATTCTATTGCAAACAGTTCTCTTTGCTTACTGTCCTCAGGTTAAAGGGTAAAGACCGTTGAGCCTGTGTCATAAACTGAACTTAACAAAATGTGGTCCCTACTCTTAAGGAATGTTTAATCATGTGTTTGTATGTTGGGGGCAGTCTTGAGTTAAAAGTACTAAGGATAAGTGGTCAACCATGCAGAGAATAAGAAGCATCTTTACTTCTTGTCATGATGTCCATGATAGGACCCTGCAATTCCACAGGTCACCTCATAGAGACTACCAGAGTCATGGCCAGGAAGACCTTCCCAGTTTGTCAGAAATTCTTCAAGGCTCCAAGTCTGGTTTTGATTTTCTGAAGTTCTGATTTCCAGCTCTGATTTCTCCTAAAATATACCTCATTTTGATCCCCATTATCAACGGCTTCCTAATACTTGCCTATCATGCTTTCTCCCCAGCTTGTCTGTTATGAATAATTTTGCTCTTCATGTACAAGGTTGGGTGGACATATGTTTTCATTTCTCTCGCATAGATGCCAAGCAAAGGAATCACTGGGTCATATGTAAATCTATGTTTAACACTTAAAGAAACTGCCAAACCATTTTCTAAAGTGGCTGTATCTTTTAACATTCTAATTTCCAATTTTTCTGTATTCACATTAACATTTGTTTTTGCTTTCTGATTGTAGCCGTTCTAGTGAGCATGGAATGATATCTCATTATAGTTTTAATTTGTATTTCCCTAATGCCAAATTATATTAGACATTTTTTCATGATCTGGTTGCGTATTCATATGTCTTCTTAGTCAAAATCCCTGTTTAATTTTTTTTTGTGCATTTTTAAACTGGCTTACTCATTGTCTTATTATTGAAGTATAAGAACTGTTTTATTCTGGGTACCAGTCTCTCATTAGATGTATGATTTACAAATATTTTCTCCTAATTTGTGACTTGTTTTTTACTTTCTTGATGTTTTCTGAAGTGAAAATGTTTTAAATTTTGATAAAGTCCAGTTTATTATTTTTACCTTGGATCCCTTCGGTTTTCTTTTTTTTTCCTAAAGAGGAAGGATTTGGGTCTCATATTTGTTTCCAATAAAAATTTTAGAAAATTTAAAGTAAAACATTTTGGAGAACTTGGGCTACTGGAAATTTTTCTTTGGTAGGCTTCAGTGAGCACATTCAAATAAGTTCTAATATACAGAATCTCAAGCTTCATCTGCAGATTGTAATTATGTTGCATCCATGTCCTTCTTTATTGGCATATTTAAAAAATCATTTTTTGGGGGTAATATTTCAGAACTTCTAAACCACCACCCCACATGTTCCCTTCATTACCCTCTCTTCTTGGTACTCTTATGGGCTCATAAGAATATTCCATATATCTCCTTGTCAATTGCCCTGCAATTGGACAGATATAACTACTTTGATTACAGTTTGATCCCGTTGTCATAACCCCAATGCAGGGCTTGTTTTGCTGACTGCCAAGGCTCTGTTTTGTGTTTTATGATTGAATGTAGAGGGTGGAACAGTTTTGTCTTTGATACTGCTGAGTTCTTATTTTTCTTATGAAGAGGAATTTAAGATTTTGGGAGTGAAACCATGATTATGACATTTTGTTTTATTGACTTGTTTATTCTATTGGTAAATCAAGAGTATGTTTTATGGGATTTAAAAAGCTAAACACATACCAAAATTGAACATCAGGTTGCTGCAGTCGCAGTGATAAATTTTAAAGTTCTTTCCTCTGCTAAGAACATTTTGAAGTTGTCCCAGGAGATATTTTCGGATTCCACAGACCCAGATAGTATGTGAGCCAGGCCATGGGGGCACATCTTATTTGAACATTAAATCCTGAGCACCTAGCATAATGCCAAGCATATGCTGGTGCTTAAATAGAAAATGATTTTTTCCCCATATCGATCCTTTTGTTTTCCTTCTGTTTGCTTTTTACTTCACAGCTCAGAATTCTCTAAATATCTCTGAGCTTTTCAGGTTTACATGGGAAAAGGACAACTATTGCTAGATTTTATTAATGATCTGATGGTCTCCTTCTTCTCACAGGATGGTTTGAGAGTTCCTAGGATATTGAAAAGACTGAAGGTCCCTTTCTGGTTATGATACTGCAACCACATGGTCAGGAGCTAAATATTCTTTTGTTGACTCCTTATTTTAGAGGTGCCTCTAAGGTTGAATGCCAGAGAGCTAAGCTGACTGGACATTTAAAATGTGCTCAAATATGAGTATTACAAGATGTCCTCTTGTTTAATCATTCAATAACTAAATAAAGAACAACTATCATGTGCCACTCCCTGTGATGGAAACTGGAGAGAAAAAGATGAAGATAGCCTCTGTCCTCAAGAAGCTTACAATGCAATTGGGCAGGGGAAACACAACAGACTCTGACACATTGTGCTGAAGGCTATGTTACAGGAATGAATAATGTACTCTGGGAAGCAGAGCAGGGAGTGAAAAATGTTGCCTGGGGGTTGGGGAAGTGTGCTTGTTTTGTTGGTGTGCATACTCTTTCGTCACTGGAAGCCCTGAGGACAATTTTTACACATACCCATTTGGCAAGATAATATTTGTAAAATATTTTACTGTCCTCAGCCCATAAGTGAAATGATTCATATGGCATAGCAGGACATGAAGCATCGGTCTAACACTGGATTAATACTTTCAAAGTATTTATAGGCATCACTGTAAATAACCTAGATTCTAATTACTTTGTGACAATGGATGCAAAGTGAAACTTACTGGACAAGCAACTGGTTCGTCTGACCAAGGATATCTTCTCCCTAATTTGCTAGTGTTAAGAAAAGCCTTTCTTTTCTTCCTTCCCTTATGTCTCCCCTCTCCCTCACTTCTCGTATTTTTTTTTTTTTTTTTGAGCACTTGCCATGTGTTTCTGAGCATACAAAGATGACTAAAACAGTCTAGCAGGGGAGACAAAGAAATAAACAAATCAACTTTATTCACTAGGACACATTTTGTAATAGAAGAGTGTACAATATGCTGGGGATGCTTCAAGACACAGTAATTCTATCTGCCTCAGGGGAATCCAGCAAGACTTCCCATAGGAGGTGATATTTGAACAGGGTCATGACAAGCACATTGTCTATTTTTTATATAAGGTCTTAACTTATGACCCAATTAGTGTCTGGACAACTGTAGTGACCTTTGCAATTATGAGCTGTGTCTTTGTAAAACTAATGCACAAGTTATAAACTAAAATTTGATTCTGGAAACAAAATATTTAAATATAAGAACTATTTCATTAATGTTCTTTTGAAGCATTTGTTTAATGAAAGCTGAATTGGCTGAAGCTTGTTGAAAATAAATTTGATGAAACAGGGATTAACATTCTTTGAGTTTGATGTTCTTTGAAGTATAGAAGGCAGTAAATGTTTTTGAAATATAATTCTAATAGAAGGGTGGTTTCCACAGCAATAACATAAGGTCATGCAATCTGCTCAGGTCTGCCTCCAAGGGGTGCTGTTCTGAAAGAAAGGCTGTGATACAAATTTTCTCCTGTGAGATGGACAGTATGGTAGTCTTGATAATTTCTAAGATGCTCTCATGTCTGTTTCTTGTATATGTGTGTATATACATATACACATGTACATCTGGATACATGCATATGTATATCTACATACACAAACATATATGTGTGTAAATACATTTAAAAATTTTTATAAATATTGTTGTTGTTAAGTTGTTAAGTCATGTCTGACTCTTTTTATGACCCCATGAACTATATAGCCCTTGAGGCTCCTCTGTCCATGGGATTTCCAAGGCAAGAATACTGGAATGGGTTGCCACTTCCTTCTCCATGGGATCTTTCCAACCCAGGGATCAAACCTGTGTGTCCTACATTGGCAGGAGGATCTTTTACCACTGAGTCACCAGGAAAGCCCTTTTATAAATATATTTAAATATAGAAAAGTATACATAAATTAAGGACAAGGAAATGGCAACCCACTCCAGTATTCTTGCCTGGGAAATCCCATGGACAGAGGAGCCTGGTGGGCTGTAGTCCATGGGATTACAAAGAGTTGGACATGGTAGAGAGACTGAACAAATACAATAACATACATGTAGTAAGTGTATATAACTTATTCGGTTATCAAAACTGAATATACCCATGTAATAAACCTGCAGATGATAAGTAGGATACCAAAACACCACCATAAAATTCCTCTTATGCCATTTCTAATTTTTCCTCCCATGAAGTTAACAACTATCCTGATTTTGAATAGCATTGATTAGATTTGCATGTGAGTGTGCGTGTGTATAAGCTTTAATTAGCTCAATATTTTTGTACTTTCAATGCTTTAAAGTTTGATATATGCATCTTTATTTTCCTTCAAACTATGTTTTAACATTATACCTTTCCATTATAGTATCAAAACTTTATAACAGTATACTTTCATTTTTTCCTTCCATCTTTTTTTCTATGGCTAGAATTTTCATGTGCAAATGTGTTTTAGATTTCCAAATACATCACTATTATTTTTCTTTAAACAATTATCTTTGATATTTATTCAATTATTTTATTACTAATTAACAATTATCTTGTGAAGAAAATTAAAAATGAGAAAAATATCTTTGGGATTTATTTTGTATTTATCTTTTCTAGCTATCTGTATTTCTTTGTATAGATTCAAATTTTCATCTTATATAAGTTTTCTTCAGCTTGAAGACTTACAATATTTTTTGTTGTGTAGTTATGCTGGTGATGAATCCTTTCAGCTTTAGATTTTCTGAAATCATGAAGGCCTACCTTGTTTTATTCTGCTTTGCTTTATTGTGCTTCCCAGATGTTGTTCTTTATTAATTTAAGGATTGTGACAACCCTGTGTTGAGGAAGTCTATCACTACTAGTGTTTCACAGCATATGCTTACTTTATGTCTGTGTCGCATTTTGGTAGTTTTCACAATATTTCAAACTTTTTCATTATTTGTTGTAGTGATCTATGATCACTGATCTTTGAGGTTACTATACAACTTGCCAAAGGCTAAGATGATGGTTAGAAGTTTTTAGGAACAAAGTATTTTTAAATTATGATATGTACATAGTTTTTCTAACTTTTAAAAAATTTTATTGACATATAGTTGACTTATAACATTAATTCCAGATGTACAACATAATGATTAGTATTTTTATAATTATACTCCATTTAAAGCTATAGTATATTCTTGTTGTATGTTTACTTTATACCTAGTAGTTTGTGTCTCTCTTTTTTTCCTTCTTTTTTAAAAAAAATTATTTATTTTTATTGAAGAATAATTGCTTTACATAATTTTGCTATTTTCTGTCAAACCTCAACATGAATCAGCCATAGGTATACATATATCCCCTCCCTTTTGAACCTCCCTCCCAGCCCACCCCTCTAGGTTGACACAGAGCCCCTGTTTGAGTTTCCTGAGCCATAGAGCAAATTCCCATTGGCTATCTATTTTAAATATGGTAATGTAAGTTTCCATGTTACTCTTTCCGTACATCTCAATCTCTCCTCCCCTCTCCCCATGTCCATAAGTCTATTCTCTATGTCTGTTTCTTTACTGTTGCCCTGTAAATAAATTCTTCAGTACCATTTTTCTAGATTCTGTATATGTGTGTTAGAATGCAATATTTATCTTTCTCTTTCTGACTTACTGTATAATAGGTTCTAGGTTCATCCACCTCATAGAACTGACTCAAATGTGTTCCTTTTTATGACTGACTAATATTCCATTGTGTATATATACCACTACTTCTTTATCCATTCATCTGACTATGGACATCTAGGTTGTTTCCATGATCAGCTATTGTAAATGGTGCTTCAATGAGCAATGGGATACATTTGTCTCTTTCAGTTTTCGTTTCCTCAGGGTATATGCCTAGGTGTGGTATTGTTGGATCATATGGTGGCTTTCTGCCTAGTATTTTAAGGAATCTCCGTACCATCTTCCATAGTGGCTATATCAATTTACATTCCCACCAACAGTGCAAGAGTGTTTCCTTTTCACCACACCCTCTCCAGCATTTATTGTCTGTAGACTTTTTAATGAGAGCTATTCTGACCAGTGTGATGTGATATCTCAGTGTAGTTTTGATTTGCATTTTTCTAATAATGAGAAATATTGAGCATCTTTTCATGTGTTTGTTAGCCATCCGTATGTCTTGTTTAGAGAAGTGTCTGTTTACATCTTTTTCCCACTTTTGATTGGGTTGTTTGTTTTTTCTGGTATTGAGTTATATGAGCTGCTTGTATATTTTGGAAAATAATCCTTTGCTAGTTGTTCATTCAGGTATGACCTAAATCAAATCCTTTATGATTATACAGTGGAAGTGAGAAAGTGGAAGTGATTTAAGGGACTAGATCTGGTAGAGTGCTTGATGAACTATGCACAGAAGTTCATGACATTATATAGGAGACAGGGATCAAGACCATCCCCAAGAAAAAGAAATGCAAAAAAGGAAAATGGCTGTCTGAGGAGGCCTTATAAATAGCTGTGAAAAGAAGAGAAGCAAAAAGCAAAGGAGAAAAGGAAAGATATATCCATTTGAATGCAGAGTTCCAAAGAATAGCAAGGAGAGATAAGAAAGACTTCCTCAGCGATCAATGCAAAGAAATAGAGGAAAACAACAGAATGGGAAAGACTAGAGATCTCTTCAAGAAAATTAGAGATACCAAGGGAACATTTCATGCAAAGATGGTCTCAATAAAGGACAGAAATGTTATGGACCTAAGAGAAGCAGAAGATAATAAGAAGAGGTGGCAAGAAAACACAGAACTGTACAAAAAGATCTTCACAACCCAGATAATTGATGGTGTGATCACTCACCTAGAGCCAGACATCCTGGAATGTGAAGTCAGGTGGGCCTCAGGAAGCATCACTATGAATAAAGCTAGTGGAGATGATGGAATTCCAGTTGAGCTATTTCAAATCCTGAAAGATGATGCTGTGAAAGTGTGGCACTCAATATGTCAGCAAATTTGGAAAACTCAGCAGTGGCCACAGGACTGGAAAAGGTCAGTTTTCATTCCAATGCCAAAGAAAGGCAATGCCAAAGAATGCTCAAACTACCGCACAGTTGCACTCTTCTCACACATTAGTAAAGTAATGCTCAAAACTCTCCAAGCCAGGCTTCAGCAATACATGAACCATGAACTTCCAGATGTTCAAGCTGGTTGTAGAAAAGGCAGAGGAACCAGAGATCAAGTTGCCAACATCCACTGGATCATCAAAAAAAGCAAGAGAGTTCCAGAAAAACATCTATTTCTGCTTTATTGACTATGCCAAAGCCTTTGATTGTGTGGATCACAATAAACTGTGGAAAATTCTGAAAGAGATGGGAATACTAGACCACCTGACCTGACTCTTGAGAAATCTGTATGCAGGTCGGGAAGCAACAGTTAGAACTGGACATGGAACAACAGACTGGTTCCAAATAGGAAAAGGAGTATGTCAAGGCTGTGTATTGTCACCCTGCTTATTTAACTTATGTGCAGAGTACATCATGAGAAACGCTGAGCTGGATGAAACACAAGGTGGAATCAAGATTTTTGGGAGAAATTTTAGTAACCTCAGATATAAAGATGACATCACCCGGATGGCAGAAAGTGAAGAAGAACTAAAAAGCCTCTTGATGAAAGTGAAAGAGGAGAGTGAAAAAGTTGACTTAAAACTCATCACTTGGAAAACTAAGATCGTGGCATCTGGTCCCATCACTTCATGGCAAATAGATGGGGAAACAGTGGCTACCTTTATTTTTCTGTGCTCCAAAATCACTGCAGATGGTGAGAGCAGCCATGGAATTAAAAGATGCTTACTCCTTGGAAGGAAAGTTATGACCAACCTAGACAGCATATTACAAAGCAGAGATATTACTTTGTCAAGAAAGGTCCATCAAGTCAAGGCTATGGTTTTTCCAGTGGTCAGGTATGGATGTGAGCATTGGACTATAAAGAAAGTTGAGCACAAAAGAATTGATGGTTTTGAACTGTGGTGTTGGAGAAGACTCTTGAGAGTCCCTTGGACTGCAAGGAGATCCAAGCAGTCCATCCTAAGAGAGCTCAATCCTGGGTGTTCATTGGGATGACTAATGTTGAAGCTGAAACTCCAATACTTTGGCCACCTGGTGCGAAAAGCAGACTCATTTGAAAAGACCCTGATGCTGGGAAAGATTGAGGGCAGGAGGAGAAGGGGATGATGGAGAATGAGATGGATGGATGGCGTCACCAACTCAATGAACATGAGTTTGGGTAAACTCCGGGAGTTGGTGATGGACAGGGGGTCTTGTGTGTTGTGGTTCATGGTGTTGCAAAGTGTTGGTCGTGACTGAGCGACTGAACTGAACTGAACTGAGTTGTTTCATTTGCTATTATTTTCTCCAATTCTGAGGGTTGTCTTTTCACCTTGCTTATAGTTTCTTTTGCTCTGCAAAAGCTTTTAAGTTTAATCAGGTCCCACTTTTTTACTTTTGCTTTTATTTCCATTACTCTAGGAAGTAAGTTGTAGAGTGTCTGGCTTTGATTTATGTCATTGAGTGTTCTGCCTATGTATTCCTCTAAGAGTTTTATAGTTTCTCATCTTACATGTAGGCCCTTAATCCATTTTGTGTTTATCTTTGTGTATGGTGTTAGGAAGTGTTCTAATTTCATTCTTTCACATGTAGCTGGCCAATTTTCCCCGCACCATTTATTGAAGAGTCTGTCTTTGCCCCATTGTATGTTCTTGCCTCTTTTGTCAAAAAGAAACTACCCATAGGTGCATGGGTTTATTTCTGGGCTTTCTATCTTGTTCCATTGGTCTATATATCTGTTTTTGCACCAGTACCATACTCTCTTGATGACTGTAGCTTGGTAGCATAACCTGAAGTCAGCAAGCTTGATTCCTCCAACTGCATTCTTCATTCTCAAGGCTGCTTTGGCTATTAGGGGTCTTTTGTGTTTCCATATTGGAGAAGGCAATGGCACCCCACTCCAGTACTCTTGCCTGGAAAATCCCATGGATGGAGGAGCCTGGTAGTTTGCAGTCCATGGGGTCGCTAAGAGTCGGACACGACTGAGTGACTTCACTTTCACCTTTCACTTTCATGCATTGGAGAAGGAAATGGCAACACACTCCAGTGTTCTTGCCTGGAGAATCCTAGGGACGGGGGAGCCTGGTGGGCTGCTGTCTATGGGGTCGCACAGAGTTGTACACGACTGAAGCGACTTAGCAGTAGCAGTGTTTCCATATGAATTGTGAAATTTTTTGTTTCAGTTCTGTGAAAAATGTCATTGGTAATTTGATAGGGATTGCATTAAATCTGTAAACTGCATTTGGTGGTATAGTCATTTTCACAGAATTAATTCTTTCTACCGAGGAACATGAGATATCTCTCCATCTGTTTATGTCATCTTTGATTTCTTTCATTAGTGTTTTATAATTTTCTGTGTACAGTTCTTTCATCTCCTTCACTTCAGTTCAGTTGTTCAGTAGTGTCCAACTCTTTGCGACCCCATGAATCACAGTACGCCAGGCCTCCCCGTCCATCACCAACTCCCAGAGTCTACTCAAACTCATGTCCATGGAGTCGGTGATGCCATCCAGCCATCTCATCCTCTGTCATCCCCTTCTCCTCCTGACCCCAATCCCTCCCAGCATCAGGGTCTTTTCCAATGAGTCAACTCTTCACATAAGGTGGCCAAAGTATTGGAGTTTCAGCTTCAGCATCAGTCCTTCCAATGAAAACCTGGGACTGATCTTTAGGATGCAATGACTGGATCTTCTTGCAGTCCAAGGGACTCTCAAGAGTTTTCTTCAACACCACACTTCAAAAGCATCAATTCTTTGGCGCTCAGCTTTCTTCACAGTCCAACTCTCACATCCATACATGATTACTGGAAAAACCATAGCATTGACTAGATGGACCTTTGTTGGCTAAGTAATGTCTCTGCTTTTTAATATGCTAAGTTGGTCATAACTTTCCTTCCAAGGAGTAAGTGTCTTTTAATTTCATGGCTGCAGTCACCATCTGCAGTGATTTTGGAGCCCCCCAAAAATAAAGTCTGATACTGTTTCCACTGTTTCCCCATCTATTTCCCATGAAGTGATGGGACCAGATGCCATGATCTTAGATTTCTGAATGATGAGTTTTAAGTCAACTTTTTCACTCTCCTCTTTCACTTTCATCAAGAGGCTTTTTAGTTCCTCTTCACTTTCTGCCATCAGGGTGGTGTCATCTGCATATCTGAGGTTATTGATATTTCTCCCGGCAATCTTGATTCCAGCCTGTGCTTCTTCCAGCCCAGCGTTTCTCATGATGTACTCTGCATAGACGTTAAATAAGCAGGGTGACAATATACAGCCTTGACATACTCCTTTTCCTATTTGGAACCAGTCTGTTGCTCCATGTCCAGTTTCGTCTCCTTAGGTAAGTTTATTCCTAGATATTTAATTCTTTTTGTTGCAGAGATGAATGGGATTAATGCCTTAATTGCTTTGATTTTTCATTGGTTATATAGAAATGCAAGTGACTTCTGTGTATTGATTTTGTGTCCTGCGACTTTGCTAAATTCACTGATTAGCTCTAGTAATTTTCTGATACTATGTTTAGGGTTTTCTATGTACAGTATCATGTCATTTGCAAACACTGAGAGCTTTACTTCTTTTTTAATCTGGATTCCTTTTATTTCTTTTTCTTCCCTGATTGCTGTAGCTAGTACTTTCAGAAATATGTTGAATGATAGTGGCAAAAGCAGACACCCTTGTCTCATTCCTGATCTTAGGGGGGATACTTTCAGTTTTTCACCATTGAAGATAATGTTTGCTGTAGGCTTATCATATATGGCCATTAATATGTTGAGGTAGGTTCCTTCTATGCCCATTTTTTGAAGACTTTTAATCATAAATAGGTGCTGAATTTTGTCAAAGTCTTTTTCTGCATCTATTCAGATGATCATATGTTTTTTGATCTTTCAACTTGTTAATATGGTGTACCACATTGATTGATTTGTGTATACTGAGGAATCCCTGCATCCCTGGAATAAACCCAACTTGATCATGGTGTATAAGCTTTTTGGTGTGTTGCTGAATTCTGTTTGCTAAAATTTTGTTGAGGATTTTTGCATTTATGTTCATCAACGATATTAGTGTGCAGTGTTCGTTTTTTTGTGTTTTCTCTATCTGGTTTTGGTATCAGGGTAGAATGCATTTGGAAGTGTTCCTTTGACTACAATTTTTTGAAAGAGTTTTAGAAGGATAGACATTAGCTCTTCTCTAAATGTTTGATAGGATTCTCCCATGAAGCCATCTGGTCCTGGGCTTTTGTTTACTGGGAGAGTTTTGATCACAGTTTAAATTTCAGTGCTTGTAATTGGTTGTTAATAATTTCTGTTTCTTCCTGGTTCAGTCTTGGAAGAGGGAACTTTTCTAAGAATCTGTCCATTTCTTCCAGGTTACCTATTTTTTGCCATATAGTTGTTCGTAATAGTCTTTTATAATCCTTTGTACTTCTGCATTGTCTGTTGTAACCTCTCCTTTTTCATTTCTAATTTTGTTGATTTGATTCTTCTCTCTTTTTTCTTGATAAATCTGGCTAAGGGTTTATCAAATTTGTTTATCTTCTCAAAGAGCCAGCTTTTAGTTTTATTAATCTTTACTATTATTTCTTTTATTTCTTTTTCATTTAATTCTGCTCAGATCTTTATGATTTCTTTCCTTCTACTAATCTTGGGTTTTTATTCTTCTTCTTTTCCAGTTCCTTTAGGTGTAAAGTTAGGTTGTCTATTCAATGTTTTTCTTGTTTCTTGAGGTAGGATTGTATTGCTATAAACTTCCCTCTTAGAACTGCTTGTGGTGCATCCCATAGGTTTTGAGTTGTCGTGTTCTCATTGTCATTTGTTCCTAGAAATTTTTTGAGTTTTCTTATGATATCTTTAGTAACCTGTTGGTTATTTAGAAGCATGTTGTTTACTCTCCATGTGTTTGTGTTTCTTACAGTTTTTTTCGTGTAGTTAATATCTAGTCTCCTAGCATTGTGGTCGGAGAAAATGCTTGATACAATTTCAGTTTTCTTAAATTTACTGAGGTTTTATTTGTGACCCAGGATGTGGTCTATCCTGGAGAATGTTCCATGTGCACTTGAGAAGAAGATATCTTCTTCTGCATTTGAAGGGAATGTCCTGAAGATATCAGTGAGATCCATCTCATCTTATGTATCATTTAATACTTGTGTTTCTTTATTAATTTTCTGTTGTGATGATCTGTCCATTGGTGTGAGTGGGTTGTTTAAGTCTCCTGCTAGTATTGTGTTACTGTCGATTTCTCCTTTTATGTTTGTTAGTGTTTGTCTTATGTATTGAGGTGCTCCTATGTTGGGTGCATATATATTTACAATTGTTATGTCTTCCTCTTGGATTGATCCTTTGATCACTATGTAGTGTCCTGCCTTATCTCTTGTAATATTCTTTATTTTAAGGTCTGTTTTGTCTGATATGAGGGTTGCTACTCCAGCTTTCTTTTGCTTCCGATTTGCATGGAATATATATTTCCATCCTCTCACTTTCAATCTGTATGAGGTCTGAAGTGGTCTTCTTGTAGACAACATATATATATGGGTCTTGTTTTTGTATCCATTCAGCCATTCTGTGTCTTTTGGTTGGAGCACTTACCATTTACATTTAAAGTAATTATTGATATATATGTTCCTATTGCCATTTTCTAATTGTTTGGAGTTGAGTTTGTAGATTTTTTTTTTTTCCTGTTGTATTTCTTGACTATTTAAGTCCATTTAACATTTGTTGTAAGGCTGGTTTGGTGGTACTGAATTTTCTTAACTTTTGCTTGTCTGAAAAGCTTTTTATTTCTCCATCAATTTTGAATGTGATCCTAGCTGGGTACAGTAGTCTCGATTGTATATTTTTCCCTTTCAGTACTTTAAATATATCCTGCCAGTCCCTTCTGACTTGCAGAGTTTCTGCTGAAAGATCAGCTGTTAGGTGTATGGGGTTTCCCTTGTATGTTATTTGTTGCTTCTCCCTTGCTGCTTTTAATATTTTTCTTTGTGTTTAGTCTTTGTTAGTTTGATTAGATGTGTGTTGGCAAAACCTAGTAGTTCGTGTCTCTTAATCTCATACCTATATTTTGCACATTCCAACTTCACTATCCTCATTTCCCTATCTGTATTTTTCTGTTATATACATTTGTTGCTTTTATTTATAGATCCATATATAAGTGATGACATAACTGTTATTTTATGCCTGACATGTCACTAAACATAATATTTCTAGGTCCAGAATTTCATACATTTTCATGGCTGAGTAATTTTCCTGTGTGTGTGTGTGTGTATCATACCTTATCTATTCATCTGTGGATAGACACTTAGGTTGCTTCCAATGAAATTAGGGTGCATGTATCTTTTCAAGTTAGTATATTTAGTTTTGTTTGTTTGCTTACTTGTTTTTGAATATGTACCTGGTAATGAAATTTCTGGTTCATACAGTTCTGTTTTTTGTTTTTCTCTTTGAGGAAACTCTATACTGTTTTTCATAATGGCTGCACAAGTTTATGATCCCACAGGGCATGATGGTGCCCTTTTCTTCACATCATCACCAACATTAGTTATTTTTAGACTTTTTGATGACAGCCATTCTGTTAGGTGTGAAGTGATATCTCGTGGTTTTGATTTGCATTTCTGATTAGTAATTTTGAGCATATTTTTTATGTGCTTGTTGGCCATCTGTATATCTCTGGGAAAATGTCTGTTCAAATCTTCCACCCATATTTTAATTGCGTTGTTTGGTTTCTATATATTGAGTTTTGTGAGGTATTTACATATTTTGGATATTAACCCATTATTGGTCATATTATTGGCAACTACTTTCTCTCATTCTGTAGATTGTAATTTCATTTTTGTCAGTGATTTCTGTTCCTGTGCAAAAGCTTTTAAGTTTTATTAGGTCTTATTTGTTTAAGTTTGTTTATATTTTCCTTGCCTGAAAAGACAGAGTAAAAAAATTGCTACAATTTATGTCAAAGAGTGTTCTGCCTATGTTCTCTTCTAGGAACTTTGTGATTTCAGCTTACATTTAGGCCTTTAATACACTTTGAGTTTGTTTGTATATGATGTGAAGAAATGATGTGATCTCATTCACTTACGTGTAGCTGTCCAGTTTTCCAAGTCGGAATTATTGAAGACACTGTTTTTTCTCCATAAAGTATTCTTGCCTCCTTTGTCATAGATTAATTGACTGTAAGTGCCTAAGTTTATTTCTGGGCTCTCTGTTCAGTTCCATTGATCAATATGTCTGTTTTTGTGTCAGTACTACAGCTTTGTAATATAGGCTGAGGCAGGGATTGTGATACCAACAGCTTTGTTATTTGTTTCTCAAGATTGCTGTGGCAATTCTGGGTCTTTTGTGGTTCCATATAAATTTTAAAATTATTTGTTCTTTGTCTTCTTTATTATAAAGTTTTAGATTTCCACCATTGGGTATGATGTTTGCTATGGGTTTGTCATAAATGACCTTCATTATGTTGAGATATGTTCCCTCTCTACGCAATTTGAGAGGTTTTAATTATGAATGGATACTGAATTTTGTCAAATGTTTTTATGGCATCTATTGCTATGATCATGTGCTTTTATCCTTTGTTTTGTTAATATAGTGCATCACATCATTTTCTGAATATTGAACCACCTTTGCTCCCTGGTGTAAAAGTTTAATAATCCCTGGAATAAATCCTACTTGCTCATGGTGTATCATACCTTTTGGGTATATTGTTGAATTGGTTTGCTAATATTTTGGGAAGGATTTTTGCATCTATTTCCATCAGAAGTATTGGACTGCAATTTTCCATTTTTTGTATTGTCTTTGTCTGGTATCAAGATAATAGTTGCTTTGTAGATAACTTTGAGAGTTTTCCCTACTCTTCAATTTTCTGCAGTAGTTTAAGAAGGATGCTGCTGCTGCTAAGTCGCTTCAGTCATGTCCGACTCTGTGTGACCCCATAGACAGCAGCTCACTAGGCTCCCCCATCCCTGGGATTCTCCAGGCAAGAACACTGGATATTAGCTTTTCTGTATTGTTTGGAAGAATTCCCTTGTGAAGCCATCTGGGTCTGAAATTTTTTTCTGGGAGTTTTTATTTTTAATTGCAAATTCAATTTCACTAGTAGTGATAGATTTTGTTCAGATTGTCTATTTCTTCCTGATTTTAGAAAGTTATATGTTGCAAGAAATTTGTCCATTTCTTCTAAGTTGTCCAATTTGTTGACATATTACTTTTTGTAGTGTTTTCCTGATTTTTTTTTTTTTTTTTTTTTTTGTATCTTTGTGGTATTGATGGATATTTCTCCTCTTTCATTTCTATTTGGGCTTTCAGGACCACTCTTCTTATTGATGAGACTGACTACAGATTTTTAATTTTGTTTATCATTTCAAAATCTTTATTTCCTTGATCTTTTCTATTGTTTTTTCCTTGGTCTCTATTTTATTTCCTCTGTTCTTTATTATTTCTTTCCTTAAGCTGACTTTGGGCATTGTCTTTCTTTTAATAATTCATTTATGTGGAAGGTTAGGTTGTTTAAATTGAAATTTTTACTATTTCTTGAGATAAATCTGTATCACTATAAACTTTCTTTTAGAATTGCTTTTATTATACTCTGTAAGATTTTGGAAGTTGTGCTTGCATTTTCATTTGTGTCAAGTATTTTATGATAATCCTCTTAAATTTTTCATTGACCCACTGGTTTTTAAATACCATATTGTTTAGTCGTCAAATGTTTGTGCTTTTCCCCTTTTCTTCCTGTAACTGATTTCTAATTTCATGCTATGTTTTCAGAAGAAATGCTTGATATTATTTCTATCCTCTTAAATTTGTTGAGACTTTTGTGCCCTAGAATGTGATTTCTACTGGAGGATTTTCAGTAAGCACTTGAAAAGAATGTCTATTCTGCTGTTTTTGACAGAATGTCCTGTAGATATAAAGTCCAACTGGTGTATGGTGGCGTTTAAGACCACTGCTACCTTGCTGATCTCCCATGTGGATGATCTGTCCATTGATGTAAATGATGGGTTAAAATTCCCTACTATTATTGTGTTGTCATTTTCTCCCTGTATGTCGGTTTATATTTCTTTTACATATTTAGGTGCCTCTGTATTGAGCACATATGTATATTAACAAGTGTATTATCCTTTTTTTGTGTGGATTACTTTATATTTTGTCTTTTGACTTTTTAAAAGCTATTTATTGGAGTATGATTGATAATGCTGTGTTTCAGATATACAGCAAAGTGAATCAATTATATATATACAAATGAATACAGTTTTTAAAGATTCTATCCCCATAGAGGCTATTACACAATATTGAGTAGAATTTCCTCTTCTTATGCAGGTTCTTATTACTTATCTATTTTATATAAAGTAGTGTTAATCCAACCTCCTAATTTATCCATCCTTCAACTTATCCCTGATAACTGTAAATTTTTCTACACCAGTATCTCTACTTCTGTTTTGTAAATAAGTTCATTTGTACTTTTTTCTTTTTAGAGTCTACATATAAGTGATATCACATGATATTTCTCTTTCTGTTTCTGACTTACTTCACTCAGTATGAACTGCCCATTCATGTTGCTACAAATGATATAATTTTGTTCATTTTTTATGGCTGAATAGTATACATTGTCTACATATATACATATATATAGTGTATATATATATATATAGTATGTATGTATATTATATGTATATATATATATACAGCATGTATACATATTGTGTGTATATATATATAAAACATCTTCTTTGTCCATTCCTCTGTTGATGGACATTTAGGTTGCTCCTATGTCCTGGCTATTGAGAGTCCCTTGGACTGCAAGGAGATCACACCAGTCAATCCTAAAGGAAATCGGTCCTGAATATTCATTGGAAGGACTGATGCTGAGGCTGAAGCTCCAATACTTTGGCCACCTGATGTGAAGAACTGACTCATTGGAAAAGACCGTGATGCTGGGAAAGATTGAAGGCAGGAAGAGAAGGGGATGACAGAGGATGAGATGGTTGGATGGCATCACCAACTCAATGGACATGAGTTTCAGCAAGCTCTGGGAGTTGGTGATGGATAGGGAGGCCTGGTGTGCTGCAGTCCATGGGGTTGTAAAAAGTCAGACACAAATGAGTGACTGAACTGAACATTGGGGTGCATGTATCTTTTTGAATTATTGCTTCCTCTGGGTATATGCCTAGGAATGGGGTTGCTGGTTCATATGGTAATTTTATACTTAGTTTTTTAAGGAACCTCCATGCTGTTCTTCATAGTAGCTGTAAATTTACATTCCTATCACCAGTGTAGGAAGGTTCCCTTTACTCCACACCCTCTCTGGAATTTATTATGTATAGATTTCTTTGATGATGGCCATTCTGATTGATGTGAGATCATACCTCATTGTAGAATGTCACTCTTGCCAATATTATTCAACATTGGAAGTCCTAGTCATGGCAATCAGAGAAGAAAAAGAAACAAAAGGAATCCAAATCGGAAAACAAGAAATGAAACCATTACTGTTTGCAATAAATATGATACTATACATGGGAAATCTTAAAGGTGTTACCAGAAAGCTACTAGAGATGATCAATGAATTTGGTAAAATTACAGGATAAAAAATTAATACACATAAATCTCTTGCATTCCTACACACTAACAAGGAGAGATAAGAAATAGAAATTAATGAAACAATCCCATTTAGCTTTGCAACAAAAAGAAGAAAATACCTAGGAATAAATCTGCCTAAGGAGGTAAAAGATCTATACACAGAAAATTATAAGATACTAATGAAAAAAATCAAAGGTGACCAAAATGATGGAGAAATATACCATGTTCTTAGATTGGAAGAATCAATATTGTGGGACTGACTACCACCCAAAGTAATCTACAGATTTAATGCAATCCCAATCAAATCACCCATGAAATTTTTCACAGAATTAGAACAATTTAAAAAAAAAATATATGTATGGAAACACAAAAGACCCTGAAGAGCTAAAGTGATCTTGAGAAAGAAAAATAGAACTGGAGGAATCCTGCTCCATGATTTCAGACTATACTTGTAGTTTGATTTTTTTCCCTCTGGTATGCTTGTATTTCATTCTTTTTAGTTTTATAGGGATTGCACTGAATCTGTAGATTGCTTTGGTGGTAGTCATTTTCACACTATTGATTCTTCCCATCCAAGAACATGATATATTTCTTCATCTGTTTGTGTCATCTTTGATTTCTTAGAATCTTATGATTTTCTGAATACAGGTGAGTACAATTCTTTTGACCCATAGTAAGTTGACCTGCAACTATATTCATTCATTTTACGCAGATGCTTAAGTTCAAATACATTCTATAGGATCTATGTTTTTTACTCCCTCCACACTTTTGTCTTTTAAAAATTATTATTTTCTAACTCTTAAAAAGTTTATTGATTTTTATTAGTTTTGGCTGTGCTGGGTTTATGTTGCTGTGCTTGGGGTTTCTCTAGTTGTGGTGAGGAGGGGCTAATTTCTGATTGCAGTGAACAAATTTCTCATTGCAGTGGCTTCTCTTGCTGTGGAACATGGACTCAAGGGAACACAGGCTTCAGTCGTTCTGGTATGTGGGCTCAGTAGTTGTGGTTTGGGCTCTTGAGCATGAGACTCAGTTGTTGTGGTACATGGGCTTAGTTGCCTCATGTTATGTGGAATCCTTCCTGACTAGGAATGAAACCTTTGTCCCCTGCATTGGCAGGTTGATTCTTAACCACTGGACCACCAGGGAAGTCCAGCACAGTTTGTCTTTTGATGTCATATTTTACATCTTCATGTATATCCTTTTAATGATTGTTAGTTATAGTTGACTTTACTATTTTGTCTTTTAATCTCCATACTAGTTTATTTAAGTGGTTGATCCACAACCTTAATTTGTATTTGCTTTTATTAGTGGGATTTTTCTAACAATATATCCTTCTTGTTATAGCTTTTTGTTTTCTACTAGGGAAGACCCTTTAATATTTCTTCTAACATTGGTTTAGTACTGATGAGTTTTTTTTTTTTTTAAGGTTTTGCTTATATGAGAAGTCTTTATCTGTCTTTCAGTTCTAACTGATAGTCTTGCTGATAAAGTGTCCTAGGTTGCAGGTGTTTTCCTTTCAGCAGTTTAAGAATATCTTGCTACTCTCTTCTGGCTTGTAAATTTTGTGCAGAAGAATCAGCTGATAGCCCTAAGTGAGTTTCCTTGTATCAGACTTTTTCTCTTGCTGCCTTTAGAATTTTCTTTACCTTTCACATTTGACATTTTAATTATATGTCTTATTGTGGGTCTGTTTTGGTTCATCTTATTTAGGATCCCCTGTGCTTCCTGTACCTGAATATCTGTTTTCTTCTTCAAGCTTGAGAATTTCTCAGCCATAATTTCATTAAGTATATTTTTGACACACTCCTCTCTCTTTTCTTTCTGAGACCCCATCATGTGAATGTAGGTCATCCCAATGACCCACTAAATGTTTAATTTTTTCAATTGTTTTCCTTTTTGCTCTTCTGACTGGGTGTTTTCCATTGTTCTAACTTGGAGAATATTTAAGTATTCTTCTGGAGCACCTAGTCCAATACTCATTCCTTCTAGTGTGTTTCTCATTTTAGTTATTCTTCACTTTATACTGGTACATTTTTACATTTTCTAGTTCCTTGTTAATATTCTCATTGTGTTCACCTATTTTTCTCCTTAATTCAGTTAGCATTCCTTTGCTAATGTTTAAGTTCTTAATCTCATAAGTTGTTTATTTCTGTTTTATTAATTGTTTTTTTCAGGACTTTCTTTTGCTGTTTCAATTGAGATAAATGCCTCTTGTCTTCCCATTTTGCTTATCTTTCTCTGCCTCAATGAAATTAGGCCAAACACCTATGGCAATTCTGAAGAGGGGAGTGGAGGTTCTCATGTGGGAGCATCCCTATACAGTCTATGTGTACCCAGTGGCTTTGGTGGAGAGTAGAATTTGACATAAACACAAGTCACATCTTCCCTCAGGTTGTGCAGAAATTGACATATTGGTAGGAGTTGAGGCTGAAGATGGAGAGGCTTGGGCTGGAGCCAAATGTGAGACAGGGATTCCCTATGCACACTTGTCAGGGAAAATGCCAGTTCTCAAGAAGCTAGAGTATAACTCCTGAGAGTTGAGTCTGAGCTGATGCCCTTTCCTTTGAGTGTGTGCTATGGCCCCATCCAGAGCTGTTACCCTAACCCCAGAGGAAAGCAGCACTGGAGTAAGAAAGGCTGGCATGCTCACTCAGCAAGTGTTGGGGCCCACCTATGGGTGGGCCGCTGTCAGTGATCCAGACTACCGCTGATATACCACCTACCACCTGTTTCATTACCAGTGATGATGCTCCCACCCTGCTTAGGCACCACTTCAGGTTTGAGCCATCTTAGCATCTCACAGCTGAGATCTTTTCCTCCTTCATGACAGCCCTCACTGTAGTGTGAATCTGTGACATGATGTAAGGACTGGACTGCTCATGTTTCTCAGGCTGGGGAAAGAGCTGGGGTTTCTGCAGGAAACTGGTTAGCCACTTGTGCATTCTCAATTGACTCTCTTTGCCCTACTTCAGGGGCAAGTGAGCATTTGTGTGTCCCTCATGAATGGAATCCAGGCTTACCATAGCCCTTCTGTTAGTCCTGCTAGCCTTCTAACTAGCCTAGGGGGCTTCTCTTTCCATTGTTGGAGCCCGGGGCTGGGGCGTCCAATATGAAGCTTTAATTGTTGACTCCCCGGGGACAGTCTCCACTCATGTAATCTCCCTTTTCCTCTCAAGTGCTGTCCTAGGGACATAAGTCCCAACTTGATTACTTCTTTCCCTTCCTACCCAATTCTCCGTGGTTCTTTGTTATAGCCTTGGTTGTACAGGACTCTGCCAGTCTTCAGCTAGTTTTCAGTGAGAATTATAAATGTATTTTTGACATGTTCATGGTGGGGGGATTGAGTTTCATGTCATCGTACTCTATGGTCTTGATCTGATTCTGTACATTGCTTTTTAAACATAATTCTATTGCACACTTAATAGTGTAAAAATAACTTCTACATGCACAGAAAAACCAAATAAGTTTCTATGACTCACTTTATTGAGATATTCACCTTATCAAGGTGATCAGTAACTGAACCCACACATCTCCTAAGTATGTCTATATTTGTTTTGCTTTTGTATTTGAAGGATAATTTTCCTGGCTATAGAATTTTAAGTTAATAGTTTAAAAAATTTCATTATGGCAGTTTATTGTTCCATGGCCTGTGGCTTCTGTTATTTCTAATGCAAAGTCAGTATTAATTTTTATCTCTGTTCTTCTTTATGCAATGTTTTTTCCCTCAAGCTTATTTTAAGGTTTTCTTCTTACTGGTATGGAACAATTTGATTATTATATGCCTGTTATGGTTTTATTTGCATTTATTCTTCTTAGGGTTTGTTTAACTTCTCGGAGCTATGGTTTTATGTATTATTAAATTTGGAAATATTTTGGCCATTATCCCTTAATTTTTTTCTGCCTCCTCTACCCTAAACACCAAATATATGTGTGTTAGGCCAATTTATCTTGTCCCACAGGTTACAGCTGCTTTGATAATTTCTTTTAACTTTGTGTGTCTGTGCCTGTGAATGTGTGCCTCATTTTGCATAGTTTCTGTTTTTCTGGCTTCAAGTTTTCTTTTTTTTTTTTTTCTGCAAAATCTGATTTGATGTCAAAACCATCCAATGTTTTCTTCATTTTCACTTCAGAATTTTCATTTACTCTTTTTTTATAATGTTACTTTATTCTTTATGTTAATGGTACCTTTTCAGTCTTTGAATATGTTTGTAAAAACTGTTTTAGAGCCTAAAGTGATGCTATCATCTTTATCATTTCTGTGTCTCTTTCTATAAACTAACTTTGTTCTTACCTAAGAGTTCCATTTCTTTGCTTCCTGGCATATCAAAAAGATTGGTTTGGATATCTGACGCCATGATTTTTCTATTTTTGAGTGTTTGGATTTTGTTGTCTTTTTTTTAAAGAATATCCCAATTTGTTCCAACATACAGGAATTTTCCTTGCAGATTATCTTAATCTCTTTGAAGCTTGTTTTTAAACTTGGTTAATGTAGGTTTTGAGTTGCCTTACTTAGCTATCCTCCTAACATGTGAACTTTAATGGTTCCTACTGAGTACTCCATATGATCTTTTTGTGCATAGATTCCTATTATCATGTACTCTGCCTCACAAATGTCAACTGTTTATGCCTTCTTGAAATCCAATCTTTGTGTCCTCAGTTTAGATATATTGCCATGCTCTGCTTGGGTTCCTTGCCTCTAAATGAGTCTAAAAATTGCTTAGAGGTAAAAATACAAGTTAAACATAGGTCAACACTCTCTTAGCAAGTACAGTCTATGCTATTAATTGCCCAACATCCAAAACCAGTTGTTTCATATTTTTTCCAGTTTTATTTTTTGCAGTTTTGGTGGCAGAGTTGGCCCAGTACCAGTTATACAATCAACTTTTTTCTTTTTTTGTAACTAAATCTTAAGTGATGTTATAGATTGTAAAAAAAAAAATATAGTACATACTATAATATACCACCTAAGAGTTTATTGCTTTTCTTCTTTGTTTCGAATATAATGTTGTCACCTGAGTTTGGCATCACAGACTTGATTGAATCAGTAACTGCTGAAAAAGACACCCTGTGGGAGGAGGCAGTTGAAGATGGTGGCAAAGTATAATCCTGGACTCACTTCCTCCCATAGTCACAGAAAATATACATCTATATATGGAACAATTTGCTTTGAAAAGAACCTGAGAAGAACTGAATAGCTACTCCCCAGTGAAGGATAAAAGGGTCATATTGAGGCAGGTGGGGGAGGCAGAGACATGGTCCTGCCAAAAATACCCTTCCCTGCATGATGATCCATGATCAAAAAGGATCTCAGAAATGTGGGATTTCTCGTGAGTGGTGAGGGCTGTGTGCCTCACATCAGGCACTTCAAATTTTGGAATCTGCACTGGAGATGAACTCCTGAGATGTTTGGCTTAAACAAATGGGGGTTATATCCAGGAGAACCATAGGTCTATAGGGAATGGAAATTGAGCTCTTAAAGGATTCACAAACAAACTCACTTACCACAGGACCCAATACAAGGGCACCAGTTTGAAAAGAGTCTAGAGGATAAGTGAAGGAATTTAATTTCAAATCCTAAAGTATCTGCCAGAGGCGCAGAAGCTTGTTGACACTCTTCCTGTTAACAGAGGTGCTTGTGGGTGCCACTTTTACATTCTCCCTTTATTTCTTTAGTGGTGGTGTATGTTCTGAATGAATAAACAAGATAAAACCCCAGAAGAAAAACCTTAGTGAAAAAGCTTAATGAAACCTTATTACTCATAGACAAGTAATTCACCTGATAAAGAGTTTGAAGTAAGGTCCTAAAGAAATCAACTGAAGATGAACAATATAAAAAAATGTAACTTTACACCTAAAGAAACTAAAAAAAAAACTGTAATGAAAGGAGCCCAAAGTTAGTATCAATAGAAGGAAAGAAATAATGAATACCATAGCAAAAACAAATGAACACTAAAAATAAAATAGAAAAAAAAATCAATGACACTGAGAACTGGTTCTTTGAAAAGATAAAAAAAAATTGGCAAACTTTTATCTAGACTCACTAAGAGGGCTCAAAATGAGAAATGTATGAAGTTACAGCTGATGCCAAAGAAATAAAAAGGATCAAAGAAACTATCATGAACAACATGTACCAACAAACTAGATAAACTAGAAGAAATGAATAAATTCTTAGAAACATAAAAATCTTCCAAGACTAAATCAGAAAGAAATAGAAAACCTGAGTAGACTGATTGCTAGTAAGGAGATTAAAAACAAAACAACAAAAGTCAAAGACTAGGCAGCTTTGCAAGTGAATTGTACCAAATATTCAAAGAAGATTTAATACCAAACCTTCTCAGACTTTCAAAAAACTGAAGAGGTGTGAACACTCTCAAACTCATTTTATAAGGCCAGCATTACCCTGATACCAAAAACTAGATAAGAACATTCCAAATTAAGAACATTATAGGCTTGATGAAATTAGATGCATGAATTCTTAACAAAATATTAGCAAACCAAATTCAACAATACATTAAAAGGATCATATACCATGATCAAGTGAGGTTTATTCCAGAATGCCATGATAGTTCAATACCTGTAAATCATTCAGCATGATTGTCACATTAACAAAATAGATGATATAGGTCATTTGATTATCTCAATAGATGCAGAAACAAAATTCAACTTCCATTTATGATAAAAACTCTCAACAAAGAGGGTACAGAGTGAATGTACTCCAACATAATAAAGACATGCAGTTAAAGAGCAAAAAAACAAATACCTCAATTAAAAAATGGACATGTCAGAATGGCCATTATCAAAAGGACAAGAAATTACAATAGTTGGTGAAAATGTGCAGAAAAAACAACCTTCTGCAATGTTGGTGTAAATGTAAATTGGTATAGCACAACACTATGAGAAACAGTATCAGTAGAGTTCAGTTCAGTCGCTCAGTCATGTCAGACTCTTTGCGACCCCACGAATCGCAGCACGCCAGGCCTCCCTGTCCATCACCAACTCCCAGAGTTTACTCAATTTCATGTCCATCGAGTCGGTGATGCCATCCAACCATCTCATCCTCTGTCACCCCCTTCTCCTCCTGCCCCCAATCCCTCCCAGCATCAGGGTCTTCTCCAATGAGTAAACTCTTCGCAGGAGGTGGCCAAAGTATTGAAGTTTCAGCTTCAGCCTCAGTCCTTCCAATGAACACCCAGGACTGATCTCCTTTAGGATGGACTGGTTGGATCTCCTTGCAGTCCAAGGGACTCTCAAGAGTCTTCTCCAACACCACAGTTCAAAAGCATCAATTCTTCGGCACTCAGCTTTCTTCACAGTCCAACTCTGACATCCATACATGACCACTGGAAAAACCATAGCCTTGACTAGATGGACCTTTGTTGGCAAAGTAATGGCTCTGCTTTTTAATATGCTGTCTAGGTTGGTCATAATTTTCCTTCCAAGGAGTAAGTGGCTTTTAATTTCATGGCTGCAATCACCATCTGCAGTGATTTTGGAGCCCAAAAATTGAAGTCAGACACTGCTTCCACTGTTTCCCCATCTATTTCCCATGAAGTGATGGGACCAGATGCCATGATCTTAGTTTTCTGAATGTTGAACTTTAAGCCAACTTTTTCACTCTCCTCTTTCACTTTCATCAAGAGGCTTTTTAGTTCCTCTTCACTTTCTGCCATAAGGGTGGTGTCATCTGCATATCTGAGGTTATTGATACTTCTCCCAGGAGACAGTATAGAGGCTCCTCAAAAAAATTAAAAATGGAACTACTTTATGATCCAGCAATTTTATTGCTGGGTATGTATCTGGAGAAAATGAAAATGCTTATCTAAAAAGATATATGCAACACCATGTTCACTGTTACGTTATTTATAATAGCCAAGATATACAGTATACATATATACAAAGGAATACTACTCAGCCATAACAAGAAAGTAATCTTACCATTTGGGACAACAAAATGGACCCTGAGGATATAATGTCAAGTGAAATAAGTAACACAAAGAAAGACAAATATTGTATGATTTCACTTACAAGTGTGATCTGAAAAACAAAACAAAAAAATGAACAAACTAAAACTCATGTAGAAAACAAATTAATGGCTGCCAGGAGGATGGGGATTAGGGAATGGACAAAATGGGTGGAGAAGATCAAGAGGTAAAAAGTTTCAGCTAAAAAAAAGGAGATGCAATGTGCCAACATCCGC
This sequence comes from Dama dama, assembly GCF_033118175.1. Lineage (NCBI taxonomy): Eukaryota > Metazoa > Chordata > Mammalia > Artiodactyla > Cervidae > Dama > Dama dama. Next base: position 82,527,405 of record NC_083700.1, read on the forward strand.
TGGAACATTGAAAAAGCAAGAGAGTTCCAGAAAAACATCTATTTCTGCTTTATTGACTGTGCCAAAGCCTTTGACTGGATCACAATAAACTGTGGAAAATTCTGAAAGAGATAGGAATACCAGACCACCTGACCTGCCTCTTGAGAAACCTGTATGCAGGTCAGGAAGCAACAGTTAGAACTGGACATGGAACAACAGACTGGTTCCAAATAGGGAAAGGAGTACGTCACGGCTGTGTATTGTCACCCTGCTTATTTAACTTATATGCAGAGCACGTCATGGGAAATGCTGGGCTGGAGGAAGCCCAGGCTGGAATCAAGATTGCTGGGAGAAATATTAATAACCTCAGATATGCAGGATGACACCACCCTTATGGCAGAAAGTGAAGAAAAACTAAAGAGCCTCTTGATGAAAGTGAAAGAGGAGAGTGAAAAAGTTGGCTTAAAGTTCAACATTCAGAAAACTAAGATCATGGCATCCTGTCCCATCACTTCATGACAAATAGATGGGGAAACAGTGGGAACAGTGACTGACTTTATTTTTCTAGGCTCCAAAATCATTGCGGATGGTGACTACAGCCATGAAATTAAAAGATGCTTGCTCCTTGGAAGGAAAGTTATGACCAACCTAGACAGCATATTAAAAAGCAGAGACATTACTTTGCCAACAAAGGTCTGTCTAGTCAAGGCTATGGTTTTTCCAGTGGTCATGTATGGATGTGAGTGTTGGACTGTAAAGAAAGCTGAGTGCCAAAGAATTGATGCTTTTGAACTGCGGTGTTGGAGAAGACTCTTGAGAGTCCCTTGGACTGCAAGGAGATCCAAGCAGTCCATCCTAGAGGAGATCAGTCCTGGGTGTTCATTGGAAGGACTGATGTTGAAGCTGAAACTCCAATACTTTGGCCACCTGATGCGAAGAGCTGATTCATTTGAAAAGACCCTGATGCTGGGAAAGATTGAGGGCAGGAGGAGAAAGGGAAGACAGAGGATGAGATGGTTGGATGGCATCACTGACTTGATGGACATGGGTTTGGGTGGACTCCGGAATTTAGTGATGGACAGGGAGGCGTGGTGTGCTGCAGTTCATGGGGTCGCAAAGAGTCAGACATGACTGAGCAGCTGAACTCAACTGAACTGAATGTACAGCATGGTGATAATAATCAATAGCATTGTATTATACGTTGGAAAGTTTTAAGTAAATCTTGAAAGTTTTCATCAAAAGAAAAGTGATAGCAACTGTATCTGGTGAAAAATGGTAACTAAACTTATTGTGATCATTTCACAATGTATAAATTTGTCAAATAATTATATCTTACATCAAAACAAATATAGTATGGCATGTCAATTATACTTCACTTGAAAAAAACTGTCTTTTTGTTTAAAACTACATTTCTTTTACAGGTTTAAAGCTTACTTATTTTTGCTTAAAATACATATAGCTCAATTTCTCTTACCTACCACTGGGAATTTGGGATTTGACATGTAGCACAAAATCAGAATATGTACATTTTGCTTATTGATATGCTATAATTTGAGGGAATCTGAAACGTTTTGTCAAAATTCAGCTTAAGTTTATCTTAAAGTTATTTTTCATTTTCTACTATTATTTGCTATTTTTTTCTATTACTTTACATACTGAAATCATACAATAAGCACCTTTTGGTGGATGGCTTATTGACTCAGTATTATGTTTGTGTGATTCATCCATATTTTTGCATGTAGTAGAAGCTTGTTAATTCATTAAAATTTTATAGTCTTCAATTATGTAAATATACCACAATTCTTTTTTTTTTTCTATGCCACTTTAGATGAACGGCCTATAGCCTTTAACTAATTATCAGAAAAGGAAAGAAAACATTTAGTTTTACTGAACCAGGTGTAAAGTGAACATTTACTGAGCTAGGTGTAAAGTGATTTCTTCACAGTATGGCCAATAGTCTTGCATAATTGCCAACTACCAGTCATTGTCCTAAAGTACCTTACACATGTTAACTCACTTAATAATGCTGTCTTATAAGTGATGATATTATCATTATCCCAATTTCCAGGTTGAGATACTGAGGCAAGATTAAATTCCTGGGCCAAGCACACACACAAAAAATTGCATGACCTGGGATTTTGGTGGAACAGTTTGGCCTTAGAGGACATGATATTAATTTTGCCATATTGCCTCTTTATAAACAAGCCATTTATTTAATCATTATTCAATATTAGATGCTATTTCAATTTTATAGCTTAATAAATATACATATAGAGAGTTAGCTTATCCAGTTTCACTAAAATGCCTAATTCATATTTTTATATATTCTATTTCCAAGTCTTTATTCTTTCACTTTTTATTTTAAAATCTAATTCACAAGGAATTTCAAAGACAGAACAGAGATGCACTCTTTGCCTAGTCTCCTCAATGTTAATATTTTAACTAAGGATCTCTCAAAACCTGAAAATTGATGATGTTGTGGTCCACAAACCAACCCTGATTTTACAATGGCTTCCTAATATTTGAAACTTTCTGACACACACGAGTGAGGCAATTGGTTTGTTTTCCATAGATGAGGGGAAAATTGGTTAAAAAGAACTAGAAGAGTCCTGTGATTCTATAAATCAAACCCTCAGACATAAAAAAAATGTCCGGGCAGGGGTAAGATATACCTTAATGATGGAAATTGCTAGCAAAATAGTTCTAATACAATAATATACTAAACCTCATTTCCATAGAAGGAAATGAGTCAAATTGTGAATCTGTAAGAATACAGACTTAAGTCAACTTCAGTGCCTGAAAGCGATATCTCTGTGAGAAATTATAGACTGAAATACCACTTTCTGAAAAACATTGCAAGAGTATTGCTTGTCCAGGCTTCCTCAGGAAATTGATAACTAGCCTCTCTCTCAAAGTTTTCCATTCACTCTATGATAGAAACTTTTGCTCTGCAGCATTACAACTCTAAAAATCTTTTCATGGAATTTACTGGAAACTTAGATTCACTGCTCAGAAATGAGTGTGAAACCACTTAGCCTATAAGGCAAGAGAGACCTGTATTTGCTCTCGTTGGGCCATAAAGCAATCTTACCTCAGGTACTCCAATAACTACAGCTGCATGAGAATGAGAATTGTGATGTGTTCACAAAAATAAATCTTTGTAGCTTTTCCCAAGGTGGAAGACTGAGACCAGTCCCTCATTCCTTTTAAATTTGAAAACCAAATTCTTGCCTCTATTTAATCCAGAGCCTATGTTGTTCTGGCCCAGTCCATCCATTTGTTTATTTTTATATTTATAGACCACCTTTCCTCCACAGCAACATCTTTGTCAGAGTGGCTCCTAGAGGAACCATTGATCACAGGGAGGTTGCAGAGCCCACAGGGTAAGCATGATATCAAATACTCGTTCATATTAGAAACAGAAATGACTTCCCAGGATCTTTACTGCAGAGATACTTGCTTCACTTTCAGGGGGATGGTTAACATAAAAATTTCTAAAATTTTGGAAGAGGTGAAATCCTCTAGGTTCTCTGTTTCAATGTATCTACAGCCCAAAACAATAATGCCTTCACTACCAATTTGTTACAATCTGATAACAAATTAAAGTAGGTGAAGTTTCTTATTTGCCAGTTTAAGATAGGAGAAAAAATAGAAATGTCTCTGGTTCCTCAGAATTGACCTTTGGCAGATTTGCAGACATTTTGATTTGTAGATATATTTCTCAGTTTTTCTGAGTTGTATGGTACCTCCTTTCCTCGTGCATGCTCAGTCATGTCTGACTCTTTGCCACCCTGTTGTCTGTAGCCCAGCAGGCTTCTCTGTCCATGGAATTCTCCAGGCAAGAATACTGGAGTGGGTTGCCATTTCCGACTCCAGGGGATCTTCCTGACCCAGGAATTGAACCTGCTCCTTTCCTCAGCACACTTTAAAAAATGCCTCAGGCAAAGTTTAAAATTTTGAGAACACACTGCAGATTATTTTTGTGTTTGGGAGTGCAGGTTCTCTGACCCATGTGGTGACAGATGGTATTTGCATAGAGCTGCAGGTGTTCCCACTTCCCCACTCCTGCCTTAACAACACATTACCATGTTTCTTTGTCATGGATAAACATAGAAGTGCTTTAAAATATTGCTGGAAGAGGTTGAAAGAACAGGTGAAAACATATTATTAGTGAAGGAGCATTAAGCCAAGAGTCAGGAAACTTGACTTTTAGCCTAAGTCCATCACAACATGCTGTGTGACTTTGGATAATTCATATGCTACCTCTGGCCCTTAGTTTCCTAGTCTATACAATAAAGTGGAAACCCTAGATCATTTCTTTGGTCATTTCCCCATCCAGCCTTTTAAGAAACTCAAGTCAGATTCTTGGAAATCCTGGTAAAATTTGTGTCACTAAATTTTAATATTTTATTTATAAATGAAGTGTACTTCATTTCAGTCAACATTCAAAAATACTTTTTGCATATATGTATACCTTTTGATATGTGTATATGTATATATATATATACATATATATATAGTATATCTACTACATGCCAGGTGCCATGCTGGGTGACTCAAGCATAAGAATAAAAAAGAGGACCCTCAGTGAAAGAGAGTTTATACTCTAGCGAGACAGACAGAAATTAAATGAAAAAGTAAATACGAGCTTACATAATTACAACTATGATAAAAGTTATGCGAGAAAAAACACAGGTCTTTTTTGTTATTGAAATCTTATTATACCATTTGGCTATCTAGACCAAGTGTGTGCTTTGTTGAATTTGGTTTAAAATTCTCATATATTTATTTCCAAGGAGTATATTATTTTTCACATGTTTGTTTTAGGAAGAGTCAGAACACAAGGTTGCAATTTATGAAGCTTCTTCATAGCATTATTTATATCCTGAAACAGTACATGCAAGAATAAATTTTGTAATAATTGTTGTTCTTGTTTTAGCTAATTCATGTCCTAGTCATGTCACTAAGTCACATCCAACTCTTTTGTAACCCTGCTAGGCTCCTCTGTCCATGGGATTTCCCAGGCAAGAATACTGGAGTGGGTTACCATTTCCGGCTCCTCTGTCCATGGGATTTCCCAGGCAAGAATACTGGAGTGGGTTACCATTTCCTTCTCCAGGGGATCTTCCCAACCCACACTGAACCAGGGTCTCCTGCAACAGCAGGTGGTTTCTTTCCCATTGAACCACCAGAGAAGCCCACATCATAATTAGAGCCACCTAAAACTATGCTGGGTCTCTTTAAGGCAAAACATGGAACATCAACAGTTTTCTGGCTTGTCTTGGTGACTTTAGTTCCAGACTAGCTTTTTAAAGATGTTAGTATAGTGAAAATATTGGACAATAGAGATAACATTTTTTACCAGAGCAAAGGGCAGATTTGCTTAGAGTCTCAGAAGACAGGCATGATTACTGCCCAGCATAATAAAGGTAACATTCCTTCATACCCTGAAGAAAGGGGAGGCACATTTAATACTCATTTAAAAGATTTGAGTATCCTAGGCTCAGGACTCCTCTTCTGTGATACAATTCACTCTGTTAATACAAATGTGCAGATAATATTTAGCCCTTTTCTTGTCACACTGTGGGAACTGGAGCTTGGGGAACAATGCAAAAATTGCCAATATTCTGATTGGTTTCTGATATCACTATGAATAATGAACTGTCCTTTGTCTTATGTCTTCTAATAAGAGCCATGAGTTTGTGGCAGGTTAACTTGGTAGTTTGCAATAAGTTAAAATTTTAGACCCTTTAAAGCTTTTTATAATAGCTAATGGAGAGGTAGGAAGAAGAGGTTTTTTTTTTTTGGCCACACTGCACGGCTGGTGAGATCTTAGTTCCCTGACTAGAGATGCAAACTGTGCCCCCTGCAATGGAAGTACAGAGTCCTAACCCCTGGACCATCAGGGAATTCCCAGAACAAGTGTTCATGTTTGCTCTTTGTTCAGGATGGCAAATTCTAAAGCACATACATATATATTATTTGAGTCTTGCCTGAAACAAATAACTGTGACTTGGGAGAGTTTATGTTCCTTGTTTTAAAAAGAATCTTTTTGCAGAAAGGATTGCCTCTCTATTTCATAGTAACAACAATAATAATTCACATGCATTGTCTGTTTATTTCATAATAATCGTAATTAACATGCATATCCTTGGTTGATTAGGTATTACTTCCCTAGTGCATACATCACTTGTTTTAATACTCAGAAAAACCAGTGAGGTAGGACACAGCAAGGCCCGTCATTTTGACAACCATGCCTTCTGTTTCTTTTTGTTCTTGCTTCAGGCTTTTTGGTCATTCCGCTCATCCACATAGTCACTCTAGTTCTCACCTTATCCATGTACAAAGCTGTGGCCCTTGGTGGTCTCAGAGTAATCTAGGACTCAGGATGAAATTCTGTGAACTCCGCCCCCTCGGCCACACACACACAGCTTGTGGCATCTGTGGAGGGACAGGCCTCCTCCTGTCAGCACACAGGAAGACCAGTAACTCCTGGCCAGGATATACATTATTTAACTTTGTCTTTAATGACCTCAGGCCAAAACATAAATCCACACCATCCTAGATAAACCAGAGTCACTCTTTCTAAGGACTCACTCATTAACTTGTGGTTACAGTAGAGTGAAGTATTGTTCTGAAGTCAAGTATTTTTGGGGGGGTCAGTTTTCTTGGTTTTGAATATATTACTATTAATAAGGGTTTCTAGTGTATACCAGTGGCCACAAACTGGCTTAGGTGCCATACATAATCTCAATGAGCCTTCATAATAACCAACAAAAAAACCAAAACTAAGTTTCACAAAGATTAAGAAGATTTCAGTATAGGACAAACAACAGAATATAGTCATTAAAACTTTGGTTCTGGAGTCAGGTTAAGTATGGATTAAAATTCTGACTCTGCTTTCTGCTAGCTTTGACTCCATTGCTAAACCTTAATTTCCTATGTGTATAAGGAGAATAATAATAGTACTTACTTTATAAGGATATTGTAAGGATTTAATAGGAATGCTCCCACGTGCTTTGAATGAAGTCTAGTGAATCATAACTGCTCCTGAAATATCTGCTCTTATTGATATTAATTACAATTTAAGGTGAAAAGTGAATGAGTTGTAGTCCATGGCTTGAACTTGGGATAGGATTACCAGAAAAAATACAGGACACGCGGTTAGACCCTGAATTTCAAGTAACAAATGGATAATTATTTTAGTATAGGTAAATTCCACATATTGCTTGGGAAATCCTTATGCTAAAAAATTATTCACTTTTTGACACTAAAATTTAACTGGACATGTTACAGTTTTCCTAAATTTGATAATCTTATCCTTAAGTTTAACTAGTTCTAAAAAACCCACTATACAGCATTAAAGAAAACTTGGTTATTTCTATTTCCTGTGTTTCTTATTATTATTAAGAGTCACTGGAAAATAGTGTGAAAAGGGAGAGATGAAGAAATTCAGTTACATAATATTATTGTTATCATCCCTGACAGAATGTAAGAAAAGAGAAATTAATGATTTAAAAAGTGTCAGGTGCTAACTTTTTCATGGGGGAAGCCTTCCTTGAGTTCTCTGTGTTAGGTTATTCACCGAAGATTATCTTACCAACTCCTTACAGACTTGTTCTTAGTATGTTTGTTTGACCCTTTGCAACCCCTTGGACTGTAGATTGTCAGTCTCCTCTGTCCATGGGATTCTCCAGGGAAGAATACTGGAGAGGGTGGCCACGCCCTCCCCCAGGGGATCTTCCCAACGGAGGGATCAAACCAGGTCTCTCACATTGCAGGTGGATTCTTTACTGTCTGACCTACCAGAGAAGTCCCATTTATCAAATTAACTTTGATCTTTCTTTGGGGTAGGAGTTATCTTGTTTATATATTCACAAAACATGAAATTATATGTATAACTTCTAAGTACTTAATAATTTCTGTTTAATCCCTGGTGGCTCAGTGGTAAAGAATCATCCTGCCAATGCAGGAGACACAGGTTTGATGCCTGGGTCAGGAAGATCCCTTGGAGAAGGAAATGGCAACACTTCAGTATTCTTGCTTGGGAGGAGGGCATGGCAACCCATTCCAGTATTCTTGCTTGGGAAATCCCATGGACAGAGGAGCCTGGTGGGCTACAGTCCATGGGGTCACAAAGAATCAGATACAACTTAACAACCAAACAACAACAAAATTGAATAAACGGATTTGCACAATTCAATTAGCCATGGTGTTCTTGAACATTATGACTGACTAAGTGAAAGAATATTGTTCAAATATCAAATGGAAGGAAATTAGTTTTTCCTGTAGGATGGGCCAAAGAGTGACCACTGTAGATTTAATGCAATATGTCCAAATGAAAAGTATGTCTTTTGAAAGTACTTTCTATTCTTTAAGATTATGATTTAATAAGTTCCAATTTTTCTTCTGGCAACAATTTTTTTTACTGACTTACAATGCAAAGATTTTACAGAGGTTAGAAATAACATTGAAAAGAAAAAGACAAAATCAGCTTGTCTACATTGTTACCCTGCCTCCTGAAGCTATAGCAATGTGGATGTTTCTGTTGAGCTGGAAGACTTTTTGTTGCAGTGGATGATGTGGTGAGGAAATACTGATAATCATGATTCATTTCAGGGTTGCTTAAGTTACACATCATTGAAAGTGTGGAAGACAGAACTACTTTCTTCCTATGTTCCACAAATTAGGAATTCCTGTGTAGTTCAGGAGTAAAGTATTTATTATATGGTCTGGAAATCTTTCAAAAATAAATATCCTTTTAAAAGTCATCTTATATCATAGAATCTCATAATTGAAAGAGACTTGAAGTACTATATGCTTAATAAACACACTTTAAATGAAAATTCCTTTCATATGATCCTTGTCTATTTTTTCTCTCAGGTACAGGGAGCTCACTACTGCAACATGTATATACACAAGAGGTTTAGTTGCACTAAAATTCAATCTTCCTTTGGGCTAAAATCCAATTTTACTAATAAGGTAAATGTTAAGATAATTTATTCACTTGTTTTTCTCAATATGTGAATCATAGTCATTTTCTGAGCTGTGGATAGGCACTGGGAAACAAAACAGGAAAGTTATGGTCTTTGCTCTCATAGTTCATATAGCTTAATGGAAACATATATGTGAAAGCAAATAATACAAAGATTGATTCAATGGTGGTACATACAAAGTGTAGTGAGCACTTAGAAGAAGGGGTTCCTACATTAATCTTGGGGGTTAGAGAAGACACTGTGAGTTAGGAAATGTTTAATTGATATTTAAAGCATAAGTTGCATTGGAGTCAGGGAAACAGCATGTACAGAAGTAAAGATATTGAAATGATCACTCTGTGTTCTGGAGCACAGACTATGTGCCTGTTGGAGGTGGGGTAAATGGTGTTAAAAGTGGAGAGTTGCAGGCATGGTGAAACATATAATAAGTATAGGCAGAATATCCAAATGAGTTTATTTTTCACACTGTAGGAGGCACTAGAAAGTGTTAAGCAAGAGAAGTAACATGATCATATTTTTATGTGAAAGAGATGCTTTTGGCAACACCCTATAAGAAACATTAGTGTTAGACAAGAACAAATAGCAAAGTGAGAAGTTTACTGCAGTTGTCCAGACCAGATTAGAAATAAAGTAAAAAGAGGAAGAGGGAGTAGTTTGAGCATTTATTGATAAGTATTTAGAATAACTCTTTGGAATTGATAATATTATTGGTCAATAATTGTTTTTGAAGGAAAAGGGAAATAAATGACTGTCATACAAATATAAGTTCTGTGACTTAGACCCTTATTACTCATGGACCAACCATATTGGCATAATCAGGAAACTTTTAAAAATGCAAATTCTTAGGCCTCTCCCCAGACCTACTCAATCAGAATTTGCATTTTAACTGGATCCCCAAGTGATGTTTTTGCCTTTTAGCATTTGAGAAGTACTAACTGAAGCAGACTGTACAAGAATGCCATGCATTGAAACACAAAACCCCAGAGGAAAACATAGTGGGCTCCTTTGGCAGTTGGGTGATTCAGAGGAGGAGAGGAGAGGGAGTAAATTTAGTTTAGGCATATTGAAGTTTGATTTGTCTGTGGAAGATCCAGTTTAAAGAGTCATTATCTGAAGGATTCTAGAGCTAAGAGTAGATGCTATTTCAGAAACCATCAGAGAATAGGAAATCTTAAAATTATGGGATTAGAGGAGATTGCCCAAGAATGTAGGCAACTAGAAACCAATTACTTTGTGATATTGATTTTAGATTCCTAATCTTTGGAAGGGGCTTCCCAGATGGCTCTGTGGTAAAGAATCTGCCTTTAGGAAATGGCTACCCACTCAGTAGGCTTGCCTGGAGAATCCCTATGGACAGAGGAGCCTGGTGGGTTACAGTCCGTGGGTAACACATGTGTCCACAAAGAGTCGGACACAGCTGAGCCACTAGGAGATTTTCAAGTCAGTTTCCTTAATTTGAATCATTTGAGAACACATCAGAGGTAGCTAGTTCCCAAAGATAGCCTCAAACAATCTTCCCCTCCTCATATGTGCATGCTTCTCCTCATATAAAAAAGTGGGGCTTATTGATCTTCTCCTTGAAATCAGATTGTCCTTGAGACTTGTTTTGACAAAGAGAAGCAATCAGAAGGGACATCTAAGGACTTTGTAACCCAGGCCTTAGGAGGATGAACATCTCCTACTTCCTTTCTTTCTAAGTCCAAACAACACAGAGAGGCTATGTAGAAGAGAATGGAGGCATTCCTAAAAATTATTTTAAATGAAGATTTCAGTGTTGTATCACTGACTATAGATCAATAATTCATTCCCTCATTCAATTGTGCTCCTTATCAAAGCATGATGGCTGTTCATCCTCTTAGTTGAATCTAGTCTTCCAGTGTCTTCTCCCTCTGTGAACTTCTTCCTGATCCATGACTTTTTGGTTGTGTTCATACTAGACTGTGCTCTCTTCTCCATCTCTGTGGCATATACTTTCACTCATTTACATGGTTTCCCAGGCTTTATTGTTATTTTTTCTTCTCACTCTATTCTCCTGCAGTAATTGAACTTACCTTTCAAAGTTTGTGTCAAATACTACCTCCCTGGGTTCAGACGTTTTCTATACCACTACTCAGAGCTAATGACCCACTCTTTTTGAATCTAGTGTCTTTTTAGCCATTTTTTACCAATTAAGCATTTGCATGAACTGTGTTACATAGTTCAATCACTGTGTCTCTCTTTTTTAAATAGTTAAATATGTGTATTTGTTAAATCTGAGTGGTTGTTATATAACTATTACAGTATTTTCTGTACTTCACAATTGAGATGTTTTGTAATAAAACATTTAAAAATATTTATGAAACATTTTATTTAATTTTTTATTGAAGTAAAATTGATTTACAATGTCCTAGTTTCAGGTATACAGCAGAGTTATTTTATATTTTTGTAGATTATATTCCTTTTAAATTTATTATTAAATATTGCCTGTATACCCTGTGCGATATATGACATCTTGTATCTTTTTTTACACCTAGTAGGTTGCACCTCTTAATCCCTTTCCCCTGTCTTGTAGCTCTCCTTCCTTTCCCTACTGGTAACCACTAGTTAGTTCTCCATATCTATGAGTCTGTTTTAGTTTTGTTGTATTCATTTATTTTCCAGATTCCACATATAAAATATACAGTATTTGTCTTTCTCTGTCTGACTTATCTCACTAAACATAATAACCTCCAGGTCCATCCATGTCATTGCAAATGTCAGAATTTCATTCTTTATATGGCTAAGTAATATTCTATTACACACATACAAACATATATACACTCTGTCTTCTTTATTCATTCATCTGTTGATGGACACTAAGCGGTTTCCATATCTTGACTGTTATAAACAATGTAAACAATGCTGCTTTGAACATTGAGGTGCATATATATTTTTCAATTAATGCTTTCATTTTCTTCAGATGTATACTTAGGAATGAAATTGCTGGATCATGTGATAACTTGATTTCTAATTTAAGGAACCTCTGTACTAATTTCAATAGTGGCTGTACCAACTTTTAATCCGACTGTCAGTGAACTGATGTAGAACTATTCCCTACCCCCTCACAAACATTTCTAACTTGTTTTATTTTTGATGATAAGCATTCTGACAGGTGTGTGATGATACTCAGTGTGGTTTTGATTTGCATTTCCCTGACAATTAGTGATAATGAACATCTTTTCATTTACCTGTCAGAAAAACTTTGGAAAAATGTCTATTTAGATCTTTTGCCCTTTTTTTAAATAGCTTTTTTTTGATGTTGAGCTTATGAAATGTTTATACATTTTGGATATTAACCCCTCATCAGACATATCATTTACAAATATCTTTTTCCATTCAACAGATTGTCTTTTCCTTTTTATTGTTTTCTTTTTTTTTTTTCATTTATTTTTATTAATTGGAGGCTAATCACTTTACAATACCGCAGTGGGTCTTGTCATACATTGACATGAATCAGCCATGGATTTACAAGTATTCCCCATCCCGATCCCCCCTCCCACCTCCCTCTCTACCCAATCCCTCTGGGTCTTCCCAGTGCACCAGGCCCGAGCACTTGTCTCATGAATCCAATTGTCTTTTCATTTTGTTGATGGTTCCTTCACTGTGCAAAGCTTTTAAGTTTACTAGGTCCCATTTGTTTATTTTTTAAAATTTCATTTATTCACGGCTGTGCTGGGTCTTTGTTGCTATGTGGGCATTTTCTCTCGTTGCAGTGAGTGGGGGCTACTCTCTAGTTGTGATGTGCAGAGTTCTCATTGCTGTGACTTCTCTTTTGCAGAGCACAGGTTTTAGGCATGCAGACTTCAGTGGTTGGCATGCGGGTTCAGTAGTTGTGGCTCCTGGCCTTTAGAGCACAGGCTCAGTAGCTGTGATGCAGAGGCTTTGTTGCTCCCTAGCATGTGGGATCTTCCCAGATCAGGGATCGAACCTGTGTCTCTGGCATTGGTAGGTGGATTGTTTACTACTGAGCTACCAAGGAAGCCCCCATTCATTTATTTTTCTATTTCCCTTGTATGAAAAGATGGATGCAAAAACATGTTGCTATAATTTCTGTGAAAGAGTGGACTGCCAATGTTTTCTTCTAGGATTTTTATGGTTTCTGGTCTTATATTTAGGCCTTGAATAAATTTTGAGTTGATATTTATATATGGTGTGAGAAAATGTTATAATTTCATCCTTCTACATGCAGTTGTCCAGTTTTCACAGCATCACTTCTTGAATAGTCTTTTATCAATTGTATAGTTTTACTTCCTTTGTCATAGACTAAATGACTATATGTGCACTGGTTTATTTATGGGATTTATTTATTTATGGGTCTACTTATTTTGTTCCATTGATCTATTTGTCTTTTTTGTGTGTGTGTGTGTGTGTGTGTGTGTGTGCTGTAAAATACTGTTTTGATTACTGTAGCTTTGTAGTATAGTGTGAAATCAGAAAGTATAAAATCTCCAGCTTTTTTTTTTCCCCTCAAGATTGATGTGGCTATTTGGGGTCTTTTGTGGTTCCATATAAACTTTAGGATTATTTGTTCTAGCTCTGTAGAAAAATGTCATGGGTATTTTTTAAAGGAGTGCATTAAATTGGTAGATTGATTGGGGGTACTGTGAATATTTTAGCAATATTCTTCCAGTCCATGAACACAGGATATCTTTCCATTCATTTGCATCTTCAGTTTCCTTCATCAACATCTCATGGTTTTCACACTAGAGGTCTTTCACCTCCTTGGTTGTTTTTTCTTAGGTATTTTATTCTTTTTTATGATTGTAAATGGGATTATTTCCTCAATTTCTCTTTCTGATACTTCATTATTAGTGTATCAAAAAGCAACAGATTCCTGTATGTTAATTTCATATCCTGTAACTTCACTAAATTCATTTATTAGTTCTAATAGTTTTCTGATGAAAACTTTAATATTTTATATACATAGAATCATGTCTTCTGAAAATAGAGTTTACTTATTACCTTCTAATTTGATGCATTTAATTTCTTTTTCTTGCCTGATTGGTGTGACTAGGACTTCCAATACTATTTTAAATATAAATAGTGAGACTGGGTATCCTCAATTTGTTCCTTGCTCCTGATTTCAGAGGAAAAACTTTTAGTTTTTCATCATAAAGTGTGATATCAGCTATGGGTTTGTCATAAAGGGGCTTTATTATTTTAGATGTTTTCTGTCTATACCAGCATTGTTGAATATTTTTATCATGAATGGGTGTTGAAAGAGAGTGAAAAGTGAAAGTGAAGTCATTCAGTTGTGTCCAACTCTTTGTGACCCATGGACTGTAGTTGGCCAGGCTCCTCCATCCATGGGATTTTCCAGGCAAGAATACTGGAATGGGTTGCCATTTCCTTCTCCAGGGGCTCTTCCTGACCCAGGGATTGAACCTGGGTCTCCTGCATTATAGACAGACTGTTTACTGTCTGAGCCACCAGGGAATACCCTTTCTGCATCAATTGTGGTTTTTTTCTTTCTTTTTGTTAATGTGGTGAATCACACTGATTGATTTGCTGATATTGAACCATCCTGGCATCCCTGGGACAAATCCCAGTTGGTTGTGGTGTATGATCCTTTTTACATATTGTTGCATTCATTTTGATAACATTGAGAATTTTTGCATCTATATCCATCAGGAATATTGATCTATAATTTTCTTTTTTTGTAGTGTCTATCTGGTTTTGGTATCATCAGAGTAATTGTGGCCTCATAGAAGGAATTTGGGGGTGTTTGCTCTTCTTCACATTTTCTGAATAGTTTGAACTCATCTTTATATGTTTGGTAGAATTCTACTGTGAAACTCTATGGTCCTGGATTTTGGAATTTTTTGACTACTTATTCAATTTCAGTACTAGTAAGAAGTCTGTTCATATTATCTATGTATTCCTGATTCAGTTTTTGCAAGATAGTATATTTATAGGAATTAATAAATTTCTTCTAGAGTTTGCAATTTGTTGAAAATGAAAGTGAAAGTTGCTCAGTTGTTTCCAACTCTTTGTGACAGTCCATGGAATTCTCCAGGCCAGAATACTGGAGTGGGTAGCCTTTCCTTTCTCCAGGGGATCTTCCCAATCCAGGGATAGAATCTAGGTCTCTGGCATTGCAGATGGATTCTTTACCAGCTGAGCCACAAGGGAAGTCCAAATAACTATTCATAGGATTCTCTTATGAACATTTGAACATATTTTCTGAACATATTCTCTTAATAACACTACAGAGTATTCTCTGTAATATTGATTGCAATTTCTCCTCTTTCATTTCTTACTTTGTCTTTTTTTTTTCTTAATCAACCTGGCTCTTGGTTTAGCAATTTTGTTTATCTTTTTAAATAATCAACTCTTGATTTTACTGATCTTTTCTATTGCTTTCTGCCTCTGTTTTATTTATCTTCTCTCTGCTTTTTGTTATTTCCTCCTTTTGCTGACTTTGAGTTTGGTCTCTTTGTCTCTTTCTAATTCCTTTAGATGATAGGTTATGTTGTTAATTTAGATTTTTCTTGTTTTGTGAGGTATGTCTGTATTGCTATAAATCTCTCTTTTTTTAATAACCGCTTTTGCTGCATCACATAGATTTTGGGAATATGTTTTTATTTTCACTGGTCTCAAGGTAGTTTATGATTTTCTCTTTGATTTCTTTAGTGACCAACTAGGTTTTTAGGTAGGATGTTTTTCTTCTTCACTGATTGGTACTTTTACTGTTTTTCTTCCTGTAATTGATTTCTAGTGTTTTGTAGTTGGAAAAGTTGCTTCATATAATTTGTATCTTTTAAAATTTGTTGAGATTTGTTTTGTGGCCTTGCGTGTAATCTATCCTAGAAAACATTCCATGCACCCCTGAGAAGAATGTCTATTTTGCTCCTTTTTATTGGAATGTTCTCTAGATATTCATGAACTCCTACTAGTCAAATATGTCATTTAAGAACACTGTTTCCTTATTAATTTTCTGTCTGGATGATCTGTCCACTGAAGTAAGTGTGGTGTTAAAATCACCTATTATTATTAATATTATTGTCAATTTTCCCCTTTATGTCTGTTAATATATGGTCTATATGTTCAGGTGCTCCTATATTAGGTGCAAAAATATAATGAGTGTTATATCCTCTGCTTGGATTCAATGCTTTATCAGTATATAATGTCCTTCTTTGTCTTTAATTGTCTTTAATTGTATACCTTGTTTTAATGTCTACTTTTCTCTGATGTAAATATGGGACACTAGCTTCTTTTCCTTTCCATCTGCATAAAATATCTTTTATTTATCTCCCCATTTTCTGTCTCTGTGTGTCTTCAGCTGTAAAGTGAGTCTCTACTGTAGGGAACATATAGGTGGGTCTTTTTAAAAAATCTAATCAACTACCCTATGCCTTTTGACTAGTGCATTTAGTCCACTGACATTTAAAATGACTATATCAGTAGGCCAGTACTTATTGTCATTTTGTTAATTGTTTTATGTTTTTTTTCCCTCTGCTTTCTTCTTTTAGTTTATTCCATTTGGTTTGATGATATTCTTTACTATTATGTTTGTGTTCCTTTGTCTTTAGTTTTTATAGATCTATTATAGGTTTTTCAATTTGTGGTTACTATGGAGTTCATAATTGCAGACCTATAACTATACCTACAGAATGAAACTGATAGTTATTTAAGTTCAAACACATTCTAAAAACTCTATACTTTTTATTCCTTCCCATCCTTTTTATGTTTTTGATATTATATTTTACATCTCCATGTATCTGTTTATTATAGTTGTAATTGATTTTATAATTTTTGTCTTTTAACCTTTGTAGTAACTTATTTAGATTTTGACCCCCTCACAGCCTTTACTATTTATCTTTGCCAGTGGGATTTTTCCCTTCCTATAATTTCTTATTATAATCTTTTCATTTTCATTTAAAGAAGACCCTTAACATTTCTTGTTAGGTCAGTTTAGTACTAATAAACTCTTAGATTTTGTTTGAGATGTCTCTCTCTCTCTCTCTTTCAATGTGAATGTTAACTTTGCTGGGTTACTTTGGCCACCTGATTTGAAAAACTGACTCATTGGAAAAGACCCTAATTCTGGGAAAGATTGAAGGCAGGAGGAGAAGGGGAGGACAGAGGATGAGTTGGTTGGGTGGCATCACCAACTCGATGGACATGAGTTTGAGCAAGTTCTGGGAGTTGGTAATGGATAGGGAAGCCCGGCATGCTGCAGTCCATGGGATCATGAAGAGTTGGACACAACTGAGTGAACTAAACCGAACTTAGCTGGGTAGGGCATAATAGTTCAGATGATAGCCTAATGGAGCTTCCCTTCTATGTGACTGTTTTTCTCTTGCAGATTTTAAAATTCTTTAACTTTTTTCATTTTTATTATGATATGTCTTAGTGTGTATCTCTTTGGGTTCATCTTCTGTGGGACTCTCTTTGCTTATTGCACCTGGATATCTGTTTCCTTCTTCAGGTTTGGGAAGTTTTAAGCCATAATTTCATCAATATATTTTGTACCATTTTCGCTCTCTCTTCTCATTCTGAGACCTCTCTAGTGTGAATGTTAGCATACTTGGTACTGTTTCAGAGGTCCCTTAGACTATTATTTTGTAAAATTTGTTTCTCTTTCTGCTGTTCTGATTTGGTGATTTCCATTATCCTTTCTTCCAGATCATTTACATTTTCTTTTGTCTCACCTAACTGCTGTTAATTCCTCTAGTGTGTTTTTCATTTCAGTTATCATATTTTTAGCTCTGACTGATTCTTTTTGTATTTTCTGTGCTTAGTCACTCAGTCGTGTCCAACTCTTTGTGACCCCATGGACTGTAGCCTGCCAGGCTCCACTGTCCATGGGGATTCTCCAGGCAAGAATACTGGAATGTGTTGCCACGCCCTCCTCCAGGGTTATCTTCCCAACCCAGTGATCAAACCCAGGTCTCCCGCATTGCAGGTGAATTCTTTACCATCCGAGTCACATAGTTCTTTGTTAAAATTCTGACTGTGTTCATCTATTCTTTTCCCAGTTAGCATTCTTGTTACTATTGCTTTGAATTCTTTATTGGGTAAGTTATTTATTTCTGTTTCATTAGGATTTTTTTCAGGTCTTTTCCTTGTCCTTTCATTTGATACACATTTCTCTGTCTTCTCATTTTTTGTTTTTTAAACTTTCTCTGCCTCTATGAAATTAGGTGAAATAATTACCTGTCTTGGCTTTGAGAATGTGTCCTTGTATAGGAATGTCCCTATGCAACTTGCATGTACCCAGTGGCTTTGGTGGGAGAGCTAGATATGAAGTGAGCATCAGCTGTATCTTTCTCCAAGGTGTGCTGGCAGTCATTGACTTGGTGGGAGGTAAGACTGGCGTTGCTATGGCTAAAGCCAGAATCAGGTGCTGACTAGGGCTTGTCCTATACTCACTGGCCATCCCTGACCTATTGAGGATGGGGTTGGTGCCCAGAAGTCTGGAATAGGAGCCCTGAGGGATTTGGGTTTCTCTGGGTGTGATGTTAGTCTCACGTTGGTTTGGAGAATGACTGGATCCTAAAGTTCTGTGATTATTTCAACCCCCCTCATTGCCCCACACTCACTCTGCATGCATGCCTTGGTTAAATCCTGAGTGGAGCAGAAGGGGCTGCTGCCACACCAGTGAGCTTGCCCCATCCCCTCCCAAATGTGAACACTCCTGAAATGGTGTTTTTCACCCTGGAGTTATCTTTGCTCCATCCAAGTGATGTCTAGGGACATGTGAACTGGCAATGGCTGCCTCCACCCTGATCAGAGGGAGGACTGGGGTCCAAGTCAGCTCTGTTCTCTCCAGGTGTATGCACTCCCGATGACAGTCTCTCCCTTGGTGGGGAGCAGCGCTGGAGCAAGAGAGCCTAGAGCAAGAGCCTGGTACAGCCTGGGGGGCACCGAGGTGATCGGATGGGCCAGGCACTTTTCAATCTGTTGCTACCTGACTGTGCCTGTGAATAAGTAATTTTGAGTGTCAATTCTTCACAGGCTTTGGAATCCAGTTTCTTACAGCCCTATGGTAAGCCCCACTCATTCTTAAACCATTAAGGGGGTTTGTCTTCCTAGTGTCAGATATCAGGGCTTGGGTACCTAATATATGACTTGAGCCCCTCACTACCAGGGAGGAACCCCTAGCCCATGATATCCTCCTCCTCTTCTGTGTTCCCCACTAGGGGTGCAGATACTGACAAGATAACTTCGCCCTTCCTACCAGACTCGGTGTGTATCTTTCTTTACAGCCTTGCTTATAGAAGAGCTGTTCTAGCCCCCGGGTTGATTTCAGTGAGAGTTTCTCTATATGTAGTTGTAATTTTACTGTGTTTGTGAGGGGAGAGGAGCCCAGAGTCCTTATACTCTGCCACCTCTGTTCAGACATGGTATGCCTCTATCCACAAAACACAACCACCAACAAAACACAAAACCTAGAGTCAGTGTTACTGTTTCCATTTCATAGATGAAAAAATTGAGACCCAGGGGATTATGTAACTTTCCTGAGGTTAACGATAGAATAGGAAATGGCAACCCACTCCAGTATTCTTGCCTGGAAAATTCCATGGACAGAGGGGCCTGGTAGGCTACAGTCCATGGGGTCACAAAGAGTCAGACATGACTGAGCCCCTGAGCACACACAAGATGATGGAATTGTTAAACTGCAGAGCTAGAAATCTACTCCAGGCTAATCTGACTCTGCTGGCTAAAACACCACATTACCTTGTCTTTTTCTATGGGGCACAGTTTACTCTTATTTGTAGCTTTATTAAGCATTGAAAATCTGTCTCCTAATACATTTTAAGCTGACAGAGTGCACAGGCACTCCCACGATCCCTGTATTTAGCAAGGTTTTCACTTCTTTGCTAAGTGATTTGCTAAATTGATACAGTTTAACTCAGGTTAGTGAGGTATACCATTTTAAAGAACTTTCTATATGGATACTTTAAGGTGCCAAAGGTGAGAGAAGAATTACATCCTAGTATTCCCTGCCTTAAAACTTAAAATAAATCTAGAAAGGGAAGATAGATGTTACCACCACTCTGCTAGCATAAATGGAGTTTTTTAAAAAGTGCTCAAACAAAGCTCCTTTTTCCAGCTAATCACTTCCTGTGCAAGCATCTATCTCAAATATTTTCCTTTCCTTCCATGTTAATGGGGACCAAGGTTCCCAAAGTTGATATACATTGCGACAGCAGGTGTACCTAAGAAAGGAGGGAACAAGAGCACTTACTGCATGGTGAAGTCTAATAATAGACAATTTATTCACCTGGCACTCACTGCATTAACATTCAGGATGAGCTCATTGTTTTGGCAATCAGCATGCTGCTATTCCTAAGGAAAAATATAAATCACAGTCTCCTTCCATTTCACATCCCCATGTTCCCCATCCTCATGCATGTTCTTCCTCTATCCCAGTGTTAAGTACTAGTGATGACAGTTTTGCTAATGTGGGGATTACAATGTAAACTACCAAAGGCAAGAGTACATTTTTGAAAACAGGAATACCTCAAGGTTCTCTGTTGTTTTTACCTCATGCCCCAGGTTCTACCCACCACAACAAAAAGATGATGTAAGTTCCAGATATTCTCCTTAAGGAAAATATCCACCAACAATATTTTATATCACTTCAATGGAATGGTTTATGAGCCTTTAGGGGTTTAAGGACTTCCCATTTGTTATTATATTCTTAGGGGGGTTAAAAAAACTTCTTTGCATGGCATAAGAGCCCCTTCCTCCTGCTCAGTCTATGCCCTAACCATTTATCCTGAGTCTTTTCTGGCCATGTCTCATCCTTCACTTCACAACCTAGCAATTTCTGAGCTTCTTTATAGTTTGTGGAACTTTGAGGCCTCTCATGCTTCCATGAATTTTCATATTCTGAGCTCTCCAGGGTTTGCTTGCAGTGCATGCTTATCAGTCGAACCTTAAGATCTAGTTCAAGCAATAATTCCTTTGAAATTCTTTCCCACATTCTGGGCCAATCTAGGCTTTACTTTCTGCATGTGAAAATGAAAGTCACTCAGTTGTGTCCTACTCTTTGCGACCCCTTGGACTATACAGTCCACAGAATTCTCTAGGCCAGAATACTGGAGTGGATAGCCTTTCCCTTCTCCAGGGAATATTCAAAACTCAGGGATTGAACCCAGGTCTCCTGCATTGTGGGTGGATTCTTTACCAGCTGAGCCACAAGGGAAGCCCAAGAATAGTGGATGGGGTAGACTATCCCTTCTCCAGCAGATCTTCCTGACCTAGGAATTGAACCTCGTGTCTTCTGCATTGCAGGTAGATTCTTTACCAACTGAGCTTCTGCATATTCCCATCAAATCTCATAGAAATGACCATCACATTGGACTCTATGTCCTCACTTACTACTGCTTAAGGGCAGAAACTTTTTTGTATATTTATATATTCCTATAGTCTAATATGTAAAGAAACTCACCAGATTTTCTGTCCAATGAGTGGCTGGAATGTTGCTCTTTTTTCAGTAGCTTTGTGGGTTCTGCCTTCACGTCACCTGGGTTGATACCCCAGCTCTACCACTAATGAGTTGTGTAATATTGGATAGGTCACATGTCCTTGCAGCTTCCCATGACTCTCTCTCCAACCAACTCAACATCTTTCATGTCTTACTGAAGATACAAATTCCGGGGAGAAAGCTCTGAATTGGCTGAATATAAGTCACCTGGCACCTGCTGCGTTATCTGGGAAAGGAATGAAAAATCTACTGAGAGGCAGCCATTTCTTGAAGGACCACACAACCTGAGGGATTCTGCAAAAGGGAGATAAGAATGCAAATAGGGGTGATGTCAGGATCTGGGAAGGGGAGAATAAGTTATTGATTAGTGGGTACAGAGTTTCAGTTTTGCAAGATGGAAGAATTCTGAAGCTACATGGTGGTGATGGTTACACATCAATGTGAATGTAGATAATGCCTCTTAACTGTGCACTTAAAATGCTTAAGATGATAGGTTTTGTGTTATGTGTAGTTCATTACAATTTTAAAAGTTTTTAATATAATCAAGTAAAAAACAAAAGTATACAATTAGGAAAGAGGATATTAATGCTCAAATAATGGTAAGTGTCCCTAATAAGGCCCAAAAGTAGAAGTACTTAAAAATCACTTTTAACTCTGGAGGTTTCAAGGGTACTTGCTGTTGTGTGGTCTTGAGAAAGTCACTTTGCCTCTGAGGCACAGAGTAAAATCAGATTACTCTTGGTCAACCATTGTTCTGGTTTTACTGCCTGACCCTTTATAGCTCTTCTGGGTTCTCTCTTTTTTTCCAGATCTGCTCTTCCAAATTGCTCTCAATAGGGTGGTTCCCTAATAAATTTCCAGTAAATTCCTTTGCTGCTTAATATAGCCCGTCTTTTTTTTTTTTTTTTTTTTTTTTTTTTTTAGTTTTTGTATGTAACCAAGACCCTGAGTAACAGATTTTTACTGAAACAAGTCTCCACTCCTAGGAGAAAGCCTGGAAGACATTCTAGAGGTGAGGAATACCCAAAATAAGATTTAGGATTCTCTAGGAAGTTGTTTCTACTCACATAGGCATTTCTTACATACACACTTAATTAGTCCTTGAAATATCTAAGGTTTTGTTGAAATAATGTTTGTGCAAATTGTCCTTTCAGATTCATCATCTTTTCAAAATTTCATACTCTCTTCATGCTTTCCCTGATATCTTCCATCACTGTGATGCTTCCCTGACATCTCGCTCCATCCTCTTAGTAATAAACTTCTCTTCAATGCCCTGTTTACTGGTCTGGGTCCCTAACTGAGTTGTAGTTTCTGTGAGAAAATACATCATATATTAAACATATGTTTATCCCTAGTACCTTGGAAGTTCTTGGTATCTAGTAGGTCAGTAATAAAAGAACTAATGAATGAGGAGAAAAGTGAATGGATAAATTGCTGAATGTAGTCAGTTTGGTCTGGGAGAACTATACTGGATTCTATTTTCCTCTCAGTTGATTTCCCTTTCCCCCTCAAGCTTTCTGGACTGCAGACATTCTTTTTGAAGTCCCATTACCACAGTCAACATTTGCACCATGGCTAATAAATTAGCATCACTTTGAAAACAAAAATGATTCCATTTTGCACTTGGAATGTGGTCTGAGAATTAGAAAGGGCAGGAGTGTTACTTGCCCTGAGGCCTGGAAAGTCTCTTGGTGTTTTATTAGGTAACAATTTCTGTTTTTACTGGATTTGCTGGTCACTAACTAGCCCCTGGGAACCTGAATAAATGCCAAGAGTGAAAAAGAAAACAGCATGCTCCCTGCTACTTAAGGACCAAATAACCTCCTAACTAAGACCAAATAACCTCCTAACTAAGAGGTACCTACTATTGACATTAGAGGCATCTAACGATGATAGCAATTCTGAGGATGGACTTTTTAAAAGGAAAAGGCAAGCAGAAATAGGTCAGTGTGCATGACTTTTCTAGAAGAAGTTAGTATGAATTTTCCTTTCTGCTGGTCCTGCTCATAAGGAAGTTCTAGAAATGGGGCAAATCGAATGGTTTTTCATGATGACTTTGAGTTTAAAAGCAAGTATATTTTACAGAGGCCATTAGAAAACGGGTTCTCTTTGCAGGGATATCTGAAATTTAGGAAAGTAGTAATAATTTTACAGAACCTTTGGGTGTAAATTGATGCCATAGTCATGGTATTATTACTTTTAAACCCATATTGAACTCCTTCATGAATCGTATGTTGGAAACCAGAGCAGAGCTTTGTCCTAGAACATGGTGGAGTGGCCTGACTACTACAAAAAGTTAGAAGATTTAGGTACAGTCCTATCTTTTCCTTTCACAGATAGGTGACCCTAGCTGAGTCAGTTAATATCTCTGAGATTTGATTTCCAAGTATGCTAATCAAGGACATTTAGGGTTGTCCTACTTGGCTCCCTACCTACATACCCAAGCTTTTTGAAGCCAAGGGATTCAAATCTGTCAAATATTTGGTAGGATGAAAAAATCTGTCAAAGTATTTGGTAGGATGAAAGACATCATCAAGATGGGAGAGATGATAAGAATATAATGGGATAGAGAAAAGATATGTTCTCCAATTGACCTCCTAACAACCTCCAGAAAATCTTTGAAACTTCACAATGTAGCTATACAAAGTGTGGAGCAGAGAAATAAGCTCAGGCCAAGCTCTGATGACAGGCAGACCTGGATTTAAATAGTTACTGAGTCCAAACTTGTACTGCTTGCCACATGACAGGCCAGGAAGTCTAGACATGAAGAGCTGGGGCAAGGAATAGCAACTTTATTTGGAAAGCCAGCAGACAGAGCAGGCGGTGGGCTAGTATCCTAAAGAGCCATCTTATCTGAGTTAGAATTCAGGCTTTTTCATTACTAAAAGGGTAGGGTGTGTGGCTGAGTGTTGCAAACTTCTTGGTGCAGGCATTCTTTGTTCTTGCAGCTCTCTATGTAGGTCTGGTAAAAAATGTTCCTATAAACCTCCAACAAGACAAGTGTCATTTTCTGTTCTACAAATTTTTAAAGATAATACCTTTGAAGAGAATGGACTATCATATATATTTCAGGCTATAGCATTCTTTTAGAAAGGTGCAGGGCCAGCATGTCTAAGCACAGGCAACAGAATACAAGGGTTAAAGCTAAAGGAATAGATCAAATATGGAGTCAGATTTGTTCTTCTGTTACAAAATCTCTCAAGGAATCTATCTTCTCTGAACCTTGATTTTACCATTGTAAAACAGAGATGCGATAGGATTCGTGTAGGGATTAGATGAAATAATAGAGACTGTGCCTGAAACATGGGAAGCCCTTGGTTTTAACTCCCACTGCCCCCCTCAACAGTTCAGAATTTTTAAGGAGAATGATAAAAAAAAAAGAGTTGATAAAAATTATGAAAATTCTGTTAAGTGTTATCTATGGAGAAGACTCTTGAGAGTCCCTAGGACTGCAAGGAGATCCAACCAGTCCATCCTAAAGGAGATCAGCCCTGAGTGTTCATTGGAAGGACTGATGCTGAAGCTGAAACTCCAATACTTTAGCCACCTCATGCGAAGAGCTGACTCTTTGGAAAAGACCCTGATGCTGGGAAGGATTAGGGGCAGGAGGAGAAGGGGATGACAGAGGATGAGATAGCTGGATGGCATCACTGACTCGATGGGCATGAGTTTGAGTAAACTCTGGGAGTTGGTGATGGACAAGGAGGCCTGGCATTCTGCGATTCATGGGGTCACAAATAGTGGGACATGACTGAGCAACTGAACTGAACTGAACTGATGGTCTCTATAGAAGTTTTCCCCATTGGTGTTTGAGTTACAGGTAGTTGAGGAATACTGAGAGGTTTCTCTTGAGAAAGCTTAAATGTGGCAAAAAAAAATTATTCTCTAAGAGAAAAATGGTAAAATCATAAATGATTTTATATTTATGTTGGGTTGGCCTAAAAGTTTGCTTGGATTTTTCCATAAGATACTACAGAAAAACTCAAAAGAACTTTTTGGCCAATCCAATACAAAGTCATTTTAAAAAGATATAACAATTCTCCAACTGAAGGCTCTGACTCTAACCTGATTAAATATATTCACATAGTTAAAGAAAGTGCCCACAGTGTTTAAGGGCTTTTGGTCAGGCAACAGAAATACAGAGGAGAAAAAGAGTTATTTTGGTGGCCAATAGTGAGGCCCCTTTTAACTTTGTGTTCTAACAAAAAGGTCTTGGTAGAGGAATCGCAATCACTATGGCCCCAGTGACCAGGTTACCTTGAGTTGGGGAGGTCTGTGTTAGTCTTATAGCAGGCAGCTCAATATAGTAGCTAATAGCACTGCTGTGTTGTTTAGCACAGACAAAGGTTTAAATCTTGGCCCTGGTATTTACTAGCAGGATAGTTTAGCCAAGCTATTCAGCCTCTCAAATGCTCAGTTTTCTAATCTGCAAAATGGAAATAGTATCTCAACTCATATTGCTGTTATGAGGCCTACATGCCATGATATATGTAAATTACTTAGTGATTGGCATCTAGAAAATCCTCAATAAATATTAGCTTTTTCTATTATTATTTGAGCTTGTTTACATTAAGTTATCATTCAGTTAACTCTCCTGGGTTTGCTTGTCTAATTTTGAAGGAGTTTCTTGACTTTCCCAGGTTGGTTTGGCCATAGAGGAAATACAATGATTATTATTATGGTCCATGTGATAGTTATACTTCTTATTATAAATTTAAAACATACCATTCTTATTACCTGTCATTTTCTCTGAGACTAGATAATTTCAACACATTATTTCAACACATTATTGAGGTAATGCCTGCAGCCATATGAGGTTGACAAATATAAGATCAGGATCTGAGCTCTATAAACGATGCTGAAGTCACAATGGAAAACATCTCTTAGTAAACATTCTGTAAGTCAAAAAACTGGCAGCTTCCAGATGCATCCCAATAGTACAATATATGCTATCAGTGAGCAATTCAGAGGGGGAAATTTGGTAGGGTTATCATGGTCACATCTGGCTAATTCAAGAACTTCATTATTCTATTAGACCAAATTATAAAGAAAAAGTGTTTGGGAACTTATTTATGCATCAGAATCCCCTGGAAGGCTTATTGAAATTTAAGGTGCTGGGCCCCTCCACCACAGTTTCTGCTTCAGTAGGTCTTGGTGGTGGTTGTTTAGTCACTGAGTTGTGTCTGACTTTTGTGACCCCATGGACTGTAGTCCACCAGGCTCCACTGTCCTTGGGATTTCCCAGGCAAGAATACTGGAGTGGGTTGCCTTTTCCTTCCCCAAGGGATCTATCTTCCTGACCCAGGGATTGAACCTGGGTCTCCTGCATTGCAGGCAGACTCCTATTTTACAGGGGGATTTTTTTACTGACTGAGCTACAAGGAAAGCCCAATAGGCCTAGGGTGGAGCTCATTCCAGGTGATGATGCTGCTGCTAACTTGGAGACCACATCTTGAGAATCACTACTCTGAAGTGTTGTAGAATATCACTTTCTTGATAGTCATTTATTTAATGTAAAAACATTTGTTAATATTTGCCATATTCAGGGACCATGCTGGGTTTTGGATATACAAGAATAAGTGCATACCAGCAGGCAGATAAATAAACTAGGATGCCAACAACTAGAAAAATTAAGTTGGTAAGCCAATCAAACTACTTCATTTGGTTGGTCTCTGAGAGGAGTAGACAGAGATGGGCATCCTTGCCGACTACAGCCCTGCTCATTAATATTAGTCAACATCCTTGTGCCTAACATTAGATTTTCCAAACAAGCTATTCAAATTGATTAAATTCCAACAACAATGAGAATCAGCCATGTGCTATGTGCTAAGTAGCTCAGTCTTGTCTGACTCTTTGCGATCCCATGAAATGTAGCCCACCAGGCTCCTCTGTCCATGGGGATTTTCCAGACAAGGATACTGGAATGGGTTGCCATGCCCTCTTCCAGGGGATCTTCCCAACCGAGGGATCAAATTTAGGTGTCCTGCATTGCAGGCAGATTCTTTACCATCTGAGCCACCAGGGAAGCCACCAGGGCTATACTTATGGCTAATTTCATGGATAATTTTTTAAAAATAATGTATACTTATGGCTAATTTCATGGACTTCCCTGGTGGCTCAGATGGTAAAGAATCTGCCTGCAATGCAGGACACCTAAATTTGATCCCTCGGTTGGGAAGATCCCCTGGAAGAGGGCATGGCTTTGTTTTTAGAGCAGTTTTATATTTACAGAAAAATTGAGCAAGAAGCATAGAGTATGGCCATATACCCCATTACCACACAGACACAGCCTCCTCTATATCAATATCTTGCACCAGAGTGGTACATTTGTTACAATTGATGAACTCACATTGACATGTCATTGTTACCCAATGTCTATAGTTTACATTAGTGTTCCCTCGTTGTGCTATATATTCTGTGGGTTTTGGTGAATGTATAATGACATGTATCTACTATTATAATATAATACAGAAGAGTTTTACTTTTCTGAAAATCCTCTGTACTCTACCTGTTTATCCCTCCCTCATCCCCCTGCCTGGCAACTGCTCCTCTTTTTACTATTTACATAGTTTTGCCTTTTCCAGAATGTTGTGTAGGTGGAATCATATTCATTAATTTTTAAATGTTCAGGTGCTTCAAGAACACTGTAGGTGTTTTTCCAGAAATATTGCAGGGTTTTTGTTTACCCTAGGCAGATAATATTGCCCAGAAAACCAATTCCATAAAGAGAAAATCTGAGAAGCCATTGGACTATATCCCAAGGCCTTGTGGAAGAAAATACACTGTCAAATTTTTACATGCATGTTCAGTCATTCAATCATGCCCAACTCTTTGCGACCCCATAGACTGTAAACCACCAGTCTCCTCTGTCCATGGAATTCTCCAGGCAAGAATACTGGAGTGAGTTGCCATTTCCTACTCCAGGGGATCTTCCCTCCCCCGCCCCCCATCCCCCCACCAGGGATCAAACCCATGTCTCCATGTCTTCTGCATTGGCAGGCAGATTGTTTACTGCTCCACTGAGCCACCTGGGAAGACCACTATGCTGAAAATAACTCTGGATTCTGCAGAAAACCTGCCTTCCATTAGTCCATCCTTTATTTCTGTGATCAGAGAAGGAATATCAAAATGATAGTTAAAAATTAAATAAAAATCTCAGAGGAGACCATCTATGTTCTCAAGGCCTCTTTTCCGTTCCAAGCTCTAAGCATCTACAATGGATGCTACTACTTTCACTAGCAAAATGAAGCCTATGAAGACATTCCTTAGACTTTAAAGTTTGGATGATTAACAACCTTGATGTCCTGAACCCATTACTGATGTTAGAAAGTTATGAAACCTCTCCCAAAAGATAGCTATCCACAAAAGTATCCATAAAATGTCAGGGATTTCACTGAAACCTGAAGACCACTGACTTAATGTAAAAATAATGTAGAACAAAACAAAAACCTTAAAAGATTAATATCCTTCTCCGAATGGATATTATCTAACTCACCTAGAACATGGTTGACTATCAATCAGTTTGGCTACTGTACCCCATTAGAATAGATGGTGATTGGTTGTTCTGGTGCCATTTGAAGGTCAAATGAATTCATAAAATTTGTAAAGCACTTTCTTGGTGATTATTGAAATAGCTTCAAGTTCTTGATCTTTTGTGCATGAGGGTTTAATCACTGAAATTCCTAACTATGTTAGAAACTGTTCAAGTAACTTAATGCAAACATTTCTTCAAATACTGGTTCTTAGAAATGTGTGGCTCATGTTACTATTTATTGCTAAACAGAAATAGACTCCATAATATAGTTAGTTAATACTCATCTTTTCCTTGTTTCTGTGGTTCTAAGCAAATTGAGATGCTCTTGACATATGTATTATATATGAGTTTTCTCCCAGAACTTCTCAGCCGTCTCTCATAGGCCCTAACTTTTGCACAGATTTTTCACTCAACACATTCATTGAGGGCCCATTCAATGCCCCAGCACTGTACTAGACCCTTAGGGTACACAGATAGAAGCTGAAATAGTGAAAACAGAGTGTAGGATGGAACTCAATACATAAAGATACAAATCCCGTTTGTGGAACTTTTTTTTTTTTAATCTTAGACACATTATTTAGCATCTTTTAAACCAAGTTTCCCCATCTTTGAAACCAAGTTTCCCCACCTGAAATAGAAAGGAGCAGCAATAATTACCGAGTAGATTGATGATACACAATATATTTCAGGTTGACATAACCTATTTTATATTGGGTTTTGGGGTTCCTGCTTTCAAAGATATATTTTTTTCTTCATCTTGTCCCCACAGATTGAAAGTATCTGAATGTAGTTGCAGTGAAAAAGTACTTTTCTATATTAATGGTTGGTGTTAAGACATCCCTCCCTTGGTTATTTTCAGCCATTTCTCATATCCATCCAGGTCACATACTTCAGGGCAGAGGAGGATCCTTTCCCCACTACTACAAGCAAAAAATTTTCTGCCAAGAATTTAGCTGTGATGTGTTTGGCACACAGCAAAGCAACAGGAAGAGAAATGAATAGTCACTGCAATTATAAATGGGTTAACATTCCACTGTACTGCAAAAGAATAGATTTCAGGCAAGGCTGCAACAAGAGATTGAGGGGAGGGGGCATGTACAACTGACTCCATTCAAACATGGAAACAAACCCTTCTAAGAAAGATTACAGAAAGAAACACCCGCCATCCAATTCTTCACATAAAAGTTTGGCCCAAATACAGGGGGCAGTTTGAAACAACTTAAATATTCCAAGTTAAAGGAACCAAACAAGAGAACTGTACAAATGAATTCCTGAGAATGGACCTTTATAATTCTGACTGCTATTTAAAACCAATAGAATAGAAGTCAGAGTGCAAAGCTCATCTTTTCCATCTTACATTTCCAAAAATTGTTTTTCTTTTGTATCAAGATTTAGTACGGCCACTTGAAAAATTACAAAACTCTAGCTGGGACCATGACCCTTCAGTGGTGCTCTCTGCTTTTCTCAGCTACTGGCAATGTAAGCCCAAAAAGCTATTGGCTCAGATTCCCTCCAGTTTCTGGGGCCATTATTTTCTTCGCCTTTGTCCTTCCCTTCTACTTCTGCCCACTCTCCCTCCTCTTCTTCCTCTGTGCCTTTTTCTTCTTCTTTTGATTGAAGTACATTTTTCATATAATAAAATGCACAGATATAAGATATACATTTAATTAACTATGATACATGCAATTGCCTATGTAGCTCACATACCTATTAAGATATAAAACACTCCCATCACCCTAGATAGATTTGGAATCGGCACAAGAGAGCTATCTCAACTCCTGGAAACAACCAATGTTTTGGGTTCTTTCACCATAGATTAGCTTGTCTGGTAGTAGTAGTTTAGATAAATGAAATCATAGTGTATACTCTTTGTATCTAGCTTATATTCCTTTTGGAATTCATCCATGTTGCTGCACCTATTGGTAATATGTTCTATTACTGAATCAGTTTATAATATGTAAACATACCACAATATATTTATACTTTCTCCTATTGATAAATATTTGTGTACTTTTCAGTTCTTTGATTTTGTAAATAAAGCTGCTGGAAGCATTCCCTAAATATAAATTTATTTGATTGCAAATGGTATTTATAATTTCATTTTTTGAATGAAATTGTTGTTAGTATATGTAAACAATAAATTATCTATATTCTGAGATTTGCTTTATTTATTATAGTTATTTTGTAGATTCCTGAAGATATTCTACAAAAATAATTATGTTGCCTGCAAGTGAAGACTGTTTTGTTTATTTCCCAGTGCAGTAATGAATAGAAATGGTGAAATACGATACCCTATTTTATTCCATCTCATGGGAAATGATTCAGTCTCTATTAAGAGTGATCTTGTTGTGCCTTTTTATACATGCCCTTTGCCAGGCAGGTTTAGGAAGTTTCTATGCATTCTTAATTTGTTAAGATTTTTTAATCATACATTTAGCATTGAATTTGATGAAGTGCAAGATCTGTATCCATTCAGATAATCATAAAACTTACCTTTATGTTATTTCAATATTGCAGTTTATAATGATTGACTTTTAAGTGTTAAACTAAATTTGCTTTCCTGAGATGAACATATCTTCTTTCTCATGATGTAGTAAAACTTTACTGTTTTGCTGAATTTGACTTGCCAGCACTTTGTTATGAAATTTTGTACCTGTATTCATGAAGAATATTGGTGTACAATTTTGCTCCCTGTAATGTATTTATTTGGTTTAAACATCAGGTTTATGACATGGCAAGTATTCCATTTTTCTCTTTCTATTGAAAGAGACTTTTTTATTTTTTAATGAGAAGATTAGTATTACTATTTCTGAAAAGTTTGATAAAGTGCTACAGTGAAACAATCTGGTATTTTCATTGTGGAAAAATTGTTGTTAATAAATTTATCCAATAGACTATTTTTATTTTCAATATTTTATAAGGGTTTTATTTCTCCAAGAATTTGTACATGATTTCCAAGTTGTCAAATTTATTAGCATAAAATTGTTTATAATAATCTCATAACTTTTTTCTATCTGTGGTAATTGAATTAATAGTAATTTTTATTCATGATAAATTGATAATTTGCTCTCTACTTTTTAATTGATCTTTCTAACTAGGATCAAATGTAAAGATATTTTCAAGGAACTAAGTTTAGGTTTTGCTAGCTTGTTTTATTTATTTATTTATATCATTAATTTTTGTTCATATCTTTATTATTTCTACCTTACCATTTTAGGTTTTCTTTTTAAAATCTTACTTTATTTAAGTGAATTTTTTAGATTACTAATTTTAGAGCTTCATTTTTTCTAATATGAGATTTAAAGGTATAAGTTTCCCTTTAATCAATGCTTTAGCTACATGCTACAAATTTTGATATTTTGTGATTTCATTATCATTGAGTTCAGAACACTTCCCAGGTTTATTTGGGATTTCTTCTTTGACTCATGGACAGTTTAGAACAATTGGGGTATTGTTTAAATTTCCAAGTACTTCAGGAATTTTCAGGATGGTAAAAAAGCAAATATTTATATATTTAACAAACTAATATAGAGACTGTTCCCTGATGAAAATTAAGAAATAAGTAACACAGATGGTTTTTCTGGGGGGAGATCTATTTGCTTTAAGTACTGAAAAATGAGTTTTAAAATCTCCAACCATACTTGTGGATTAATTTATCTCTCCTTTTTGTTCTCTTAAGTTTTGTTTCATGGATTTTGAAACTCTTATTATTAGATGCATGAATATTTAAGACTGCTATATATTTCTGCTGGAGACATTTTTTTTTTATCATATTGACATATCTCCTTTCATCTCTAATAATATTTCTTGTTCTGAAGTCTCCTTAGTCTGTGTTATTAATACAGCCAAGCTACCTGTCTTTAAACTAGTGTTTGCATGATATATTTTTTTGTACCTTTATACTATCTGTAGCTTTATATTTTCAGTTTGTTTCTTGAAGACATTATTTACTAGAGTCTTGCTTCTCGTAGTCTAATGTTGTCAATCCTTAACTGGGATATTAGGCTCATTACTTACAGCATAATTGTTTATATGAATGATATGCTATATCTTGGTGTGTTTTCTAATGGTCCCATTTCTTTTTATTTCTTTTTTATCTGCTTATCCTGTCTTCTTTCAGCATAATTGAGTGTATTTTAGTATTTCATTTTCTTTTCTTCTTAATCTTTTGGCTACACCTCTTGAATTTTAGTTACTCTTTATAGGATTTCCAGTATACGACTTTACGATCCCTTCTCAACATTTGCACTACTCTTGTCATATACTTTATTTCTATAAACTTCATGTTACATTGTTACAACTTATGCTTTGCTGCTGCTGCTGCTGCTGCTAAGTCGCTTCAGTCGTGTCTGACTCTGTGCGACCCCAGAGATGGCAGCCCACCAGGCTCCTCCATCCCTGGGATTCTCCAGGCGAGAATACTGGAGTGGGTTTCCTACTCCAGTGGTCACTGATTGGGAATACATGTAAATCCATGGCTGATTCATATCAATGTATGACAAAACCCACTGGAAAAAAATAATAATAATAATAATAAAAAAAAATTAAAAAAAAAAAAACAAAAACAACAACAACAAAAAAAAACATAAGAATAGTATTTTAAAAAAAAAAAAAAGAATAGTATTTTTTACATGTATCCACATTTACCATTTCCAATGTTCATTTATATAGATGTGGATTTCCCACTATTATCTCAGCCTATGGAGCTTCCTAGTTTTTGCTGTGCTGGCCTACCGATGGTAGTCTCTTGAGTATTTATGGCCTGAAAAATTTTAATTTCATTTTCATTTTAAAGAAGATAAACTTAATCCTGGATCTGGGGCTCTGAAGACTGTCTCTTGCTGTTCAACTTTTTCCAAGCTCTTTCAAGGACACTCTCCTAGCCCTGTAGAGCCATACTATATAACATGATAAGAGGAGCTCACACCTCCTTCGACTGAGTGAGTTCCAAGCTTGCCTTTATTATAACCATTATTTGAAATAGCCTTTGTTGCTTCCTTCATGTTGTATACTACTACTAGCCAGTTGTTTCTACTATATCTCATTATTCAGTATATATTTGTATCTGTATCAGTCATAACTCTCCTAATATCTGAAAGACACTGAACAAATTGCCCAAGGCATTATATTGAAAATAATCAGCATGGTAAAAACAAGTACACAGCATTGGCTAGGAAGTAGATCTCTATGTTAGTTCCAAATTTTTCAATAATTAGCTTCAGGTTTGTCCTGGAGCATCTTGAGTCTTGGCTAACTCATTGTTTTCTCATCTGTAAAATGGAGATAATACATATTTCATGAAATTGCTGTGGAACTAACTAATGACATAGAAAAGTGCCAGACCGGAACTCAATCAGTCATTGCTGAACCTGAATGATTTACATGACCATGATGTGAAAATGCCAAAAGAGTTACTAACATAGAAATTGTCAAGAGGAAATACAACATATTGACTGGACTTCTATCCAAACACAAATAACTTCTGAAAATTTAGAAAATGGATTTAGGTAAAGCAAAAGTGATTTGAAAATGCTAGTTGTAAGAAAAATTCTGGAAGGATGGGGATGTGAAATGATGATCCTGGAAAGTTTAAATAACATCTCATTCAATTTAATTTAATCAATTTAATTCCTTTCAACTCATTTTATTTGGGTTCCTTCCTAGTACCAAATTCTAATAATTCAGAAATGAAAAAAAAAAAAAAAATCTCCTCCATCAAGGAACCCACAACTTAATGAGAAACAGGTAACATATAGTGACTCATTGTAGCATTTTGTCTAGATGTGCAGGCTTTGGCATGAGACTACCTGATTTAGAATCCTTGCTTCCCCACTTACTAATTGTATGACTCTTGACAAAATATTTTACTTCACTATGAGTATTTGTCAAGGTAGCACTAGATACTGTTAAAGACAAAAATCTCTGTGGCTTGACATAACAGAAGTTTGCTTGTAAAATCCAAATGTTGGTTGGGTTGGGTGTGGTGGGGAAGCTCTGCTCCACATTCTTGTTCAGGGCCTAGAATGGATGATGACTGCTCAAGGATCACACCAGAAGTCTGTGTAGATCAGACCTGGGAGTAGACAACATCTAATATTCTGTGGGCAAAAACATAAAAGACAAGAAAAGGAAGCCCAAATGTATGTCTAGGCAGAAAGGGAAATAGATTCAATAAATAGTTGTGTTTCAGTTTTTGCATGTGTAAAATCAAAGTAATAATAATATCCATCACAAAGAGTTATAGGAGCTCTGTGGAATAATGCACATAAAGCACTTAACCCAGTGCCTAACTGATGGTGATTGTCAGCTGTTTTTACTGTAAGTGCTCTGACAAAGGTAAAATAGTGGATTCTACAAGAATACAAAAGGAGGTATAATCAACTGACACTAGGATATCAGCTAAGACTAAACAGGGGTAACAGGGCTGTAACTGTCAGTCGTGCAGCTTCCTCAAATCACTAGGTGTAATATGCAAAACTTCATGGTGCCATTATGTGTCTTCAGGGTCAGCCTCATCCCCCTGTCATCTCTTTTCTTATAAAAATTTTCTCTTGTATTTTGGCTTCTTTTTCACCCCATGATGAGGGGAAAAAAAATTACTAACACTGAGAAAACATTCCAGATAAGAGCCAAACTTTAATCATTGTGGACCATCTACTTAAGAGGAGGGGGGGTGGATTGGGATGGGGAATACATGTAAATCCATGGCTGATTCATGTCAATGTATGACAAAAATCACTACAATATTGTAAAGTAATTAGCCTCCAACTAATAAAAATAAATGGAAAAAAAATAAAATAAAATACAAAAAAAAAAGAATACTTTGAATTTACTTTTGCTGAGATCCAGCCTGTAATATTTGTGTAGCAGTTGCTATATTTTTAAAGTACAGTCTCCAAAATGGAAAACTTGTAATGTGCTCTATTTTTTCTATAGTTTCACTTAGTTCCCATTTAAAAGCCACATTTTACCTTGTGGTTAAAAAAAGAAACACACATACACAGTTAGTCTATTTCCTGCAAATTCAGTCATTTCAGGTTTAAATTCAATCTTTTGAGGATTTCCTACTGTCTTCTTGTTCTCTAGAGTCATACCTAAATTTTGCAGATACCCTTCAGAGAATCTTAGCTCTTGTGGCTGCCAAGTGTCCACATGTGGCATTGGCATGTATATGATCCTGCCTGGCTCTTATGTGTTGCATACCTCCACACTGGCTTCTGCTGGAGCAGGAACCTGTTTGCCTAGGACAGTCCCAGTTACACTTACTATGTTGGTGTTCTTGCTCACTTACTATCTCCTTTCACTCTTTAATATTGCCCTAATTTGGAAAATAACTTATGTGGTCACGTTGTTTGAAGTTCTGCATTGCCACATGGCCACTTTCTGTTCCAAGTCTACTTGTCTTGACTCTGATACCCTTTGAAGTCCATCTGCTCTCCAATTTTCCTCACTTCTTCAGAACATAAAAAGATTTGACTGCCTCCCCACTCCATTCCACTCTAGACTAGGGCCAGGGAACACTACATCTCAAGGATCTTGGCTCTCTTTTCTCTGAAAACTCCATGCAGTCATCTCCTCTTCCCTGAGTCACTTTATTTTTGTCAAGCTCCTACTTCTCATTGTTACGTGTTAAAGTGACTCAAAGTTCCATCTTTTCTTGGATTCCTAACCCTTTGGAGCACATGGGAGAAAAGATGTGACATATCTCTAACTGAGGGCCCCTATTCAGTGACAACATTAGCATTTAATCTCCTCCTTCCTCTGCAATTTCTTACCTCTCCTGGCCCAAGAAAGAGGTGGGAATGGCCTTCACAGAAAGCCTTTAGGCATAAGAGATAGAAATTAAATGAAAGTATTTCAGTGATAATCAGAGTAGATGCGCACATTACAAACAAACCAAATGAAGTTTGTATTTAGTAGAAAGAGATTCCATGTTAGGGTGAAAACAAGGAAAGGAGGATTAACTTTTTTTTGGAGAAAGTAGTGATGAGCCTTGAAGTAAATTTGTTTTGGGTTTTAGTGACTGGCGGGTAAGGCATCTTAGTCCTTCTGAGTAGGTGCAAGGCAGTGAGGAACACAAGCTTTGTTCAAATAAAGGTAAACAGAAGATATGTTAGGAACATAGGGTTTAGACTGAGACAGTTATGTGACTCTTGTAACTTATTTCACCACTATAAGCCTCAGCTTTAAATAGCTAGTGGATATGAAATGCATAGAATATGCTTAGTAAGTAACAACTATTTTGTGTGTCCTTAATGGTGAATAGTTTTATTAATAGTCAATAGATTTTTGGTATTAGTCAAGCAAGAAAATATGTTATTAGGAAGGTAGAAAAAATACTTTATTTAATTTTTAGTCTCTGAGTCCTAACATTACTTTACTCACTAATCTGTACACTGCCTATCTCACAGGTCACTGTGGAAGAGAGGTCTGGTGGGAACTGGTTTTTCTGAAAGTGAAATCATACTCTTTTTCCTGTCACTTGTTCCTCATCATTGTCTTCTGCAGCAGGAGACATGAAGGGCTTTTTAGGTGAATCCCAGATTACTTTCCAGATAAACTACAAATGGTATTTATTCTCCTAAATGTGTATTAATTCATCAACTAATGCCTGTAATCTAAGTGTGTTTTGGTAAAAGGATTTAAAAAGATCTCTCTTGTGAGCAGGAAAGACAAAATCATTGGCTTATGTAACACTGCCCCAGGTTCTGGACTACCCATTTCTCATGGTTAGTGCACAGTCTTTGCTTTGTACCAACAAAGCCTGACTTAAATCATGACCTTGTTACTTTACGACTCTGAGACTTTAAAACATATAGAATAAAAATATCTATCCTATAGATATGATGAGAGGAGATAGCTATAAATGTATACAGATATAGATATATAATGGTATTTTTGCTCAGAGCTGGACCAAGTGTCAAGGAATGGTGGTTATTATAATAATTATTATTAGCTGAGAGGCAGTGGAATCCGAGTGATATAAAATGATGTGGCTTCAAATTCCTCCTGGGAAATTCACTGCACCACTTTAATTCACATGTTTTCTATCTACAGTATAATAATAAAGATGTTATTCCATGAGATGTTCAGTGTATAGTGAAAATAGTTTTTTGAACTCCTACTTTGCGTCAGATTCTTGTCTCCATCTTGTTTCACCTCAGCAATAATACTAAGATAAGTGACGCTCATTGTCCACCATAACAGACTGGATAGAAAATGGTAGAACCAATCTTTTAAGTCATGAGCTAATGTGTAAAAAATGAATAAGTAACATAAAGTGCCTCACACAGGCTTGAAAAGGAGACACTAGGAGTCATGCTATCTAGGAGAATTTTATACTGTT
Organism: Dama dama; assembly: GCF_033118175.1. Classification (NCBI taxonomy): domain Eukaryota; kingdom Metazoa; phylum Chordata; class Mammalia; order Artiodactyla; family Cervidae; genus Dama; species Dama dama. The sequence goes on from NC_083700.1 coordinate 82,565,717, forward strand.
TCTTCTTTTATGAACAGAGGCAATAGGGAAGTCAAGGGAAGTTGATGGCTTTGCCCTTTTCTGGTGGTGTATTTGAAGGCTCATCTCTCTCCTGCCACTTGGAAGTGTGTGATTCAAACCCCAGACCTAGGATCCAGATGTGACTTCCTAAGAGGCCAGGGATTTTGACTACCTGTTCTTCCAGCCTCACTTTCTCATATGATCCAGAGGCATTTGATTGTCTCTGTTGGTGCCCTGGCAAGAATCCATACTTTCATTTCCAGCGAGTGATCTTACTCTGGTTCTGGCTATGTCCACCGCTTTCTCTGAAGCATGGCTGGGTGTCTCTTGTCACTCCTGGCACTGCTCAGACACTGGGATCTGCTGCCTCCACATATTGACTGCCATCTTCTCTTCTCCACCCCAAATTTCCTAAGGCTGCAGGAATTGTTGGATCTGGAGATATGGAGTCCTGGCTGCCAACTTCCATTAAGAGTGCACCCTTGTCCAAGTCACTTAATTTCATTGAGTCTTGTAGTATGTAGTACTTCACCAGTAAATATTAATATAATATCCATTTTATTCAAAGTCACCTTCATCTCAGTCACTCTCCTTTCCCATCAACAAAGCTTGGTTTCTGCATTCCCTCTGGTACTGTGCTGAACTGTCCGTAGCCTTCTAGCTTGCTGTCTCCCAGGCCTGGCTTACCTGAGGGTGAAAACCCTGGGTTTACCATACTATCCTCTGCCCCGTTTTTCTTCAACATTTATATTTGCTGCTAGTGTTTCATGGTCTCAAGACTTTCTGACTTTTAAAAGCCTTTCTAAATGGGCTTTTACTATAATTTTAAATACCATTCATCTGGGAAGTTGAGTTCTCCAGTTTGAACATACCTGATCCTTTTGTCTCTTTCACCATTAGTATTCAGTCATTTATCAACTGTCTGTCAGGATTGCATGCAGTGGAATTTAACAGAGGCCCATCTATAGTGAATTAGTAAAACCAAGTTTCATTTTTCTCAGAAACACATTTAGGAGTGAGTTTGCAGAGGCAAGTGACAACATTGGCCTAAGTCAACAAGGACTTAAGGTCTTCCAAGCTTCTTCCTCTTTCATCCTCAGCGTGGGCTTTCTTACAATCACAAAATGGGAATAAGTGGGAAAGACCATCAACAAAAGACATGTATTGGCTGAGTCTGTCCCCCTTTATCAGAACATGGTAGCTTTCCCAGAAGATGTCCTCCACTGGTGGCCTGGTGCCTTTTGTATTAATATATATATCTCATGGGCCAGGACTATGTCACCTGCCATTCTCCAGCTTCAAAGACTGAAAGAGGAGTTATGTAATTCCTTGCTGTCCTCCATAAAATTGAAGTTATATTCACAAGGAGAGAGAAGAAAATCAATAGAAGGCGTTTTTTGTTGTTTACTTGCTAAGTCACATCCAACTCTTTTGTCACCCCGTTGACTGTAGGCTGCCAGGTTCCTCTGTCCATGGGATCTCCTAGGCTAGAATACTGGAGTGGGTTGCCGTTTCCTTCTCCAGCGAATCTTCCCAACTCAGGGACCAAACACACATCTCCTGCATTGGCAGGCAGATTCTTTACCACTGAGCCTCTAGGAAAGTCCCAGTATAAGGTAGAAAACTTTAAATGTTTCCCATGCTCCATTGTAGCAATTTTCTTTTCTTTTTTTTAATTTATTTTTATTATTATTATATATATATATATTTTTCCAGTGGGTTTTGTCATACATTGATATGAATCAGCCATGGATTTACATGTATTCCCAATCCCGATCCCCCCTCCCACCTCCCTCTCCACCCGATTCCTCTGGGTCTTCCCAGTGCACCAGGCCGGAGCACTTGTCTCGTGCATCCCACCTGGGCTGGTGATCTGTTTCACCATAGATAGTATACATGCTGTTCTTTTGAAATATCCCACCCTCACATTCTCCCACAAAGTTCAAAAGTCTGTTCTGTATTTCTGTGTCTCTTTCTCTGTTCTGCACATAGGGTCATCGTCATCACCCTTCTAAATTCCATATACATGTGTCAGTATGCTATAATGTTCTTTATCTTTCTGGCTTACTTCACTCTGTATAATGGGCTCCAGCTTCATCCATCTCACTAGGACTGGTTCAAATGAATTCTTTTTCATGGCTGAGTAATATTCCATGGTGTATATGTACCACAGCTTCCTTATCCATTCATCTGCTGATGGGCATCTAGGTTGCTTCCATGTCCTGGCTATTATAAACAGTGCTGCGATGAACATTGGGGTGCACGTGTCTCTTTCAGATCTGGTTTCCTCAGTGTGTATGCCCAGAAGTGGGATTGCTGGGTCATATGGCAGTTCTATTTCCAGTTTTTTAAGAAATCTCCACACTGTTTTCCATAGCGGCTGTACTAGTTTGCATTCCCACCAACAGTGTAAGAGGGTTCCCTTTTCTCCACACCCTCTCCAGCATTTATTGCTTGTAGACTTTTGGATAGCAGCCATCCTGACTGGCGTGTAATGGTACCTCATTGTGGTTTTGATTTGCATTTCTCTAATAATGAGTGATGTTGAGCATCTTTTCATGTGTTTGTTAGCCATCTGTATGTCTTCTTTGGAGAAATGTCTGTTTAGTTCTTTGGCCCATTTTTTGATTGGGTCATTTATTTTTCTGGAATTGAGCTTCAGGAGTTGCTTGTATATTTTTGAGATTAATCCTTTGTCTGTTTCTTCATTTGCTATTATTTTCTCCCAATCTGAGGGCTGTCTTTTCACCTTACTTATAGTTTCCTTTGTAGTGCAAAAGCTTTTAAGTTTCATTAGGTCCCATTTGTTTAGTTTTGCTTTTATTTCCAATATTCTGGGAGGTGGGTCATAGAGGATCTTGCTGTGATTTATGTCGGAGAGTGTTTTGCCTATGTTCTCCTCTAGGAGTTTTATAGTTTCTGGTCTTACATTTAGATCTTTAATCCATTTTGAGTTTATTTTTGTGTATGGTGTTAGAAAGTGTTCTAGTTTCATTCTTTTACAAGTGGTTGACCAGTTTTCCCAGCACCACTTGTTAAAGAGGTTGTCTTTTTTCCATTGTATATCCTTGCCTCCTTTGTCAAAGATAAGGTGTCCATAGGTGCATGGATTTATCTCTGGGCTTTCTATTCTGTTCCATTGATCTATATTTCTGTCTTTGTGCCAGTACCATACCGTCTTGATGACTGTGGCTTTGTAGTAGAGTCTGAAGTCAGGCAGGTTGATTCCTCCAGTTCCATTCTTCTTTCTCAAGATTACTTTGGCTATTCGAGGTTTTTTGTATTTCCATACAAATTGTGAAGTTGCAGGATATAAAATTAACACACAGAAATCCCTTGCATTCCTATATACTAACAATGAAAAAACAGACAGAGAAATTAAGGAAACAATACCATTCACCATTGCAACAAAAAGAATAAAATACTTAGGAGTATATCTACCTAAAGAAACAAAGGACCTATACATAGAAAACTATAAAACACTGATGAAAGAAATCAAAGAGGACACAAACAGATGGAGAAACATACCGTGTTCATGGATTGGAAGAATTAATATTGTCAAAATGGCTATTCTACCCAAAGCAGTCTATAGATTCAATGCAATCCCTATCAAGCTACCAACGGTATTTTTCACAGAACTAGAGCAATTTTATTTTCTAAATATTTCTTTGCTTCAGGACTTCTCCTCCTTCCCTGTTGTTCTCTTCACTGCCTGGTTGGATGGTTACAATTGCCTACTAACTGGTCACTCTGTTTCATGCTTGCTGTTGCTGCTGTTCAGTTGCCCAGTCCTGTCCGATTCTCTGCAATCGCATGGACTGCAGCACAACATGCCTCCCTGTCCCTCACCATCTCCTGAAGTTTGCCCAAGTTCACGGCCATTGCATCAGTGATTCCATCCAGTCGTCTCATCCCCTGATGCCCTCTTTTCCTTCTGCCCTCAATCTTTCCCATCATCGGGGACTTTTCCAGTGAGTCGGCTGTTCATATCAGATGACTCAAATACTGGAGTTTCAGCTTCAGCATCAGTCCTTCCAATGAGTATTCAAGGTTGATCTCCCTTAAGATTGACTGGTTTGATCTAGTTGCTGTCCAAGGGACTCTCAGGAGTCTTCTCCAGTACCACAGTTCAAAGGTTCAATTCTTCAGTGCTCTGCCTCCTTTATGGGCCATCTCTTACAGTTGTACATGACCACTGGGAAGACCATAGTAGACCAAGACAATAGTTTCACAATTACTCTCTTAAAATTATTTTCCACCCATTACAATTTCTCTAAAATGATGGTCTAATCTGCCAGTCTCCCATCATCCCTGAAGTAGTTCCTTACCATTTACAAGATAAAATTCACTCCTGAGGATGCTGTCTGATGCTTCCCATGTTCTGGCTCCATCTACAGTTTTCTTCTCAACTCCTATGCATTCTATTTCCTGTCCCAGGCTGATTCATTTACCCAGAAATACTGGGAGTTCTTGCTGCTTTACACTCTTTCACACCTCTGTACAAAAGTGAAAGTAGTGTCCTCTGCCTCTTTCTTAGTGTTTTCCAATCTTCAAGGGGTATCATCTTTCCCTGAGCCATTTCTGTTACCGACAGCATAGGCAAGGAGCATGTGTCATGCAGGACAGGCTCTATAATTTGTCGGACCCAGTGAAAATGAAATGGGGCCACCTGTTCAAGAATTTCAGGACACTAAACCAAACGTGGGCCCTACTAAGCATAGGGCCCTGTGAAAGTGAAAGTGTTAGCCACTCAGTTATATTCGACTCTTTGACCTCATGGACTGTAGCCTGCCAGACTCCTTTGTCCATGGAATTTTCTAGGCAATAACAATATAGTGGGTAGCCATTCCCTTCTCCAGGAAATCTTCCCAACCCAGGGATTGAACCCGTGTCTCCTGCATTGCAGGCAGAATCTTTACCATCTGAGCCACCAGGGAAGCCTGGTGCAGCTACACAAACGCCAGGCCCTTGAAGCTGTCCCTGCTCCTGGGTCCCACACATCTCAGGTTTCCTGTGTTGTTAGGACTATTGGTTGGCCTGTCTCTTCCACCAGACTATGAACCTCTTGAGGACAATGACTGGCTCATAGTCATCTCTGTATTACAGACAATGGCACATGCATAGAGGAAAAAGAGTATCCTGGATTTTTCCAACAGAACGTTATCTAAGGTCAGGGCCAGTAAGCTTCCCTCCCACCACGCCTCACTCATGGGGGAGCTGATTAAAGTTCTGGGTCAAGAACCAGCTCCTTGCCTTGTGGCTCCTGCCTGTGGGGCGTGTTTTGCCTCAGTTGGGCTTGCTGAACTCAGGTTTAGCAGCATGCGGGGAAATTTCCACACATTCTTTAGGCTTAGTTTCATGATACACAGTATAGCTGTTGAGCGAGGATTTCTAGGAAACGAGAAGAGATTGCGAAAGCAGTGCACATTGCAGGAATTACATATACTGGGAACAGCAGGGATGCAACAATGAGAAAGGAAGAAAATTGCTGGAAAGTGAGTCCTGCCGAGCTGTGTGCATGAGCTCCGTGCAACTGCAAGCTAGGCACTTGTTTAGGGTTTCTCTTTACGTGACTTGATGGAAAGGAACCCTGACCCAGTGTCTCAGCCTATGTTTGTATCCTAGATCTACCACTCACTAGCGAGCTGTTCCTGGGAAAATTACTAAGCTTTCTCAGTTTCCTAGATTCCTCATGTATAAAATCAAGGCATTACTACTGTAATTGAAATGATTATATTAATGCAATAATCTAAACTGCATAGCATTACTCAGAATATAGAAAGCACATAATAAGTATTTTCCATCCTAGATGTATTTTGGTTACACATTCACACTACACATCACAAACAACAGTCTTCTATTTATTTTCCAACTCACATTTGCCAGGAATTCTAACTGTGGATTTTCCTTTAATATAGTCTGTTAGTGTTTGTTCTGTCCAGATCTGCATCCAACCTGTGCTTACATGAATGAGGAAGGTCAGTAAGAATGTACAGAGGCTTAAAGACAGACAGACTTGGTTCTACTATTTACAACTACGTGCTTTGGGGCAAGCAGTTTAATGTCACTGACCCTCAGCTTTCTCATGTTTTTGCACGGATTGATTTAGAGTTATGGAGCTTTTATAAAATGATGCTTTTAAAACCCAAATACAGTGGAGAGCCTTGCCCATGGTAGGTGCTTCATGACAGCTAGTTTTATTGTCACTCCAGCACTAATTGACCCTATACTAAAGTCAGCTGCTGGAAGGATTGTGTTCTAATGCCTACTGCTTAAATTATATCTGTGCATTCACCTATCTTATGGGCAAGTTGATCAACATATCCAGGTTTGTACGAGAAATGAGACCATCTATAAAACATTTTCTCCACAGCAGTCCCTATACACTAGCTAACATTTATTGAGATAACCACAAAATTTAGGTATTAGTATGGTTTCTGTTTCACAGATGAGGAAAATGGGCTTAGGGAGACAGAAAAAGACCCACAGGGTAGGAAAATGATGAAGCTGGGTTCCCACCCAAGTCACCTGCCTCCGCAGACTTCTGCTTAAACTACATGTGTCTTGAGACCCATGAAGTCCCTCTAGGAAAGGGTCCTTGGGTCTGCAACTCTTCATTTCTCTTTCTTAGATTTGGAACACCTATCTGATGCAGAGTTTCTAAAACCTCCAAATGATTCCCTGGACCCTCAGCAAACATAAAATTCCCTCTTTTTTCTATAAAACTAAAAAAGAGAGAGTAGGTATCACTGTGGAAGAACAAGCTGGTCCTCAGGCCATCTTGCCTGCCTACCTGCCCAAGAATGAAGAAAACTCAGAGGAAAGCAGAGTTAAGGGTAAAAATGGGAAACATTCCTGATGTTGTCTGAGTACACAGACATGACTGTGCCTGAAGCCAGCACTTCTATGGTGTTACAAATCTTAATGAGTACAAAGCTTTAAATGTGTAAGGAAGGACATCTAATTCTCTTCTTCAAAATATTCTTCTAACCATTTGATTCCATTGAATCCAGCTATTACTCTCTCCCAATGTATAGTGGGCAGTACCTGTGAGGGTGTCACCTTACATAGCAAAAGAGACTTTGCAGATTTGATTATTCAAGAATCTTAAGATGAGAGAATCTCCTGGATTATTCTGGTGGACCAAATATAATCATTAGGGTCTATAAGAGGATGCAGGACAATCAGAGTCAGAGCAGGAGATAAGATAGCTGGAGCAGGGGTTAGAATGAAGAGGTTGCTGGCTATGAATATAGAGAAAGGAATCTGAACGGCCTTTAGAAGCCAGAAAGGGCAAAAGGGTGGCTTCTCCCTTAGAGCCTCTAGAAAGAAATATAGCCCTGCTGACACTTTGGTTTTAGCCTAGTGAAATTCATCTTGGACTTCTGAGCTACAGATAATAACTCTGCATTTTTTTAAGCCACCGAGTTTGTGGTTAATTAGGTACAGCAGCACTTGGATCTATTATACAACTCATATACCTTATGCTTATCTTTCATATGATATCACTAATGACTATCATGGAGAACTGAACATGTGCCCAGAAATGTTTAGGCTTTTATTTTTATTTTTGCATGGTTTAATCTTATATTCTCATAACAGCTCTGAGAAAGATAAGGGTAGACCATTGGGAGCATCTGCCACACCTAGTCAGCCTGTGGCACCCTGACAGGCTCGCATTTTCGGTGTGTTCCTTGCATGGCTTTGGACTGCAAGTAACAGGGAAAAATAAACTTGACTTAATGAGAGAATTTATCTTATGTAATAATTTTGAATTTAGTGAGTTTCTAGGGTTTATTAAACTCAATGGTCTCATCAAAGACTCATTGTGGGTTCTGTCCTTAACTATCTCTCCATGATTTCAAGTCTACGGTAGGTTCAAATATTAGCAAGTCCCTCAGCAGCCAGAGGCACAGATGGGAAGCTTCTCTTCATCCACACATTTTAATTTCAAGAGCAAATAATCTTTCCCTTAAGTTCTCCCTTCTGAATTCACCTTAAATTTTTTTTTTACCCTACATTGTTTTTTCTAGAAAATGCAGTTCTATTTTACATTGAAAAAAATAATATTTTGGTTTTCCAGAAATGTACTGAGATTTTATGACAATTTTTGGAAAACACTGTCATTAATGACAACAGCACTTATGGAATTTGAGTTACCAATATAATATATGTGTATAAGTTTGCACTTACACCTGTTTCATTTAGTGTGAAACTATGCATAGATATAAGCAAATGGCTGTTTTATTAGATATTCAGATGTGGTCGGGCCTGAGAAGAAATTCTATATTGAAATACATATTATTTTACTATAAACTGCTTTTATTCTTCTCATATTATGATCAAGACTCTATTTGTAAATATGAATATAAATTTACATGTGATAAAGGATATAAATATAATAGCTATATGTACATGAATAAATATATGTATACATGTAGGGTAGGTTGTAAGAACTATATTTTTTTTCAGTGCATAGAAGAGGCATTATATAATTACATGTTAGAAAAAGAGAAGCTTTGAAAGGATTAAAAGTGCTATAACTCTTCATATAATTTACCATGTCAAGAATGTATTACATTTCTTCTGGTCTCTGAGGCCTTACAGAAACGTTCCTTCTGTCCAGAAAAATCCTTTCCTGGATTTTGTCTGGATGATATACTTCTTCTTGCTCATCTCCTGAGAACACTATGAGTCCTCCTTCCTTGACTGCACTGTGTTTTCTGACATAACTGTGTGTCTACTTACATCATAGGACTAGTCAAATTGCATCAGAAAATGTGTGAATGTTTACCTCGGTAATAATTTCCCATGGCTGCTATAACAAATGACCAAAACCTTAGTGGCTTAAAAGCCATACATATTTGTTATCTCATAGTTCTGTGGTTGAGAAGTCTGAAACAAATCTCATTAGGCTAAAATTGATGTGTAAACAGTGCTGTATCCTTTCTGGAGGCTTTAGGTTAGAAGAATCCATTTCCTCTACTTGTTTCCAAGTGCAAACTTCCAGAAAATACTAAAACATGAACTCTGTTTAGCCAAGTTCTTTGCCAATTCATAATAAGAGTCACCTTTTATTCAGTTTCTAATAAAGTGTTCCTCATTTCTGTCAGAGACTTCAGCAGAACAGTCTTTTTTAAAAATAAAAGGATTATTTTATTTTGTTGACTGCAGGCTTTCTCTAGTTACGGTGAGTGGGGCTACTCGTCGTTAGAGTGTGCGGGCTTCTCACTGTGACGGCTTCTCTTGCTGCAGATCACAGGCTCTAGGTACATGGGCTTCAGCAGTTGCAGGGTGTGGGCTCAGTAGTTGCTCAGTAATTCTGGGCTCTAGACTGCTGGCTCAGTAGTTGTGGCATACAGGCTTAGTTGCTTCACAACATGTGATATCTTACCCGGCCAGGGATCGAACAGTTGTCCCTTGTGTTGTAAGATGGATTCTTAACCACTGGACCACCAGGGAAGCCCCAGAGTGGCCTATTAATGCCCGTATTCTACCAACATTCTGCTCATGATTATTCATACTTTCTCTCAGAAGCTGCAAGCTTTCTTTCTAGTTCTCTTTTCTTTCTGAACTCTCACCAGAATCACCTTAATATCCATATTTTTAGCATGTACTTCAAAACTGCTCCAGCTTTACTGGTTATTCATTTCCAAAGCTGCTTCCATATTTTAGGTATTTGTTACTGTAGCATCTTACTTTTTGATACCAAAATCTGTCTTTGCTCAGGTTACCATAATGAAATACTACGGATTAGGTAGCTTAAACAACAGATAATTATTTTCTCATAGTTCTAGAGACCAAAAGTCTATAGTCAGGTACCAGTAAATTCAGTTTCTGATGAGAGCTCTCTTACCTAATTTGCAGACAGTCACCTTCTTACTGTCTGTGTTTGAAGGGTTAGGGCATTAGTTGGCTCTTTCTGATCCCAAAAGGCCACTAATCCCATTAGATGGGTCCATGCTCACGGCCTAATTTAATCCTAATTACATCCCAAAGGCCCCATGTCCAGATAACATCATATTGGAGGTTACTTAAACATGGTATAATTTTTTAGGGAAAACACTCAGTCCAGAACAGGTAATAACATGAGAAAGAAAATATAGGAAAATGTTGATTGTAGAATTTAAGTGGAAGAAATATGGGTGTTCACAGTAAATTTTGTTAACTTTAGTGTGTGTATAAAACTTTTAATAGGATGTTGGTGGGGGGACATTAATGCAGGCCTCAGCATAACAAATTACCTCTGTACATAGTTGTTGAGAGATGGGTAAATTTAGTGGAAATCTGTTTGCCAATTAGTTCTGAGGTTAAGATGGAGATTAGGACAATCTGCGCTTTTCCTATTTCTGATACACTGATCCTTTTATGGAAAGCATTAAGCAATATGATCAACACTCCATTTGGAGATGCTTATGTGCTGTAGGCACAGTTGCTGCAACAAGCTTGGTGATTAGGAGCCCGTGTAGCTGGTCCCAGAAATCTGGGCTATTGTTGAGTGTGGGCTGGAAAGCAGCAGATGTCTTGTCTGAAGAAGTCTTCTGGGAGTCCTAAGGTTACTGTGCATTGCAGAGGATGGATTTTATCCAGTTACGTATATGATACTCAGATGGAAAGAGAATGAGTGGGAGGTTGGTTCAGTGATTTTCAAGTCCAATTAAAAACATTAAATTATATGGTTTGTTTATGACCCTATTTAAGAAAGTAAATAAACTTTTGGCAGGGAATAAGCCAATAATCACTTCGTTTAGTCATTTAACAAGCATTGTCTGAATACCTACTATGGGCCAGGCCCCGGGTTAGTTGCTGTGATACATGTAGAGATAATCGGTGTTAGAGATAAATGGGCCTTGGTGTGGGTCACCCACTCTAACATCTAGGAGGATCTCCAGCCGACAGCTGTCATCTGCTCCCCACCACCACTGGCCACCATCACTCCCTTATGTAGAGGAGCTGTTCTGTTTCAAGAACAAAACAGATATTTAAGGGTTGAACAATGGAATCAACATAGGCAGTAGTGCACTTTCCAACAGACCTGGATTTAAAGTTGGCTCTACTTTCTCAGAGTCTTGGTAAGATGAGTGCTACCAGTGGCATCCTGGGAACTGCCTTTGCCCTTCAATAGACAAATATAATAAGGGGAATCCCAGGCAGACGAATGCCCAGAGTGGATATTTAGATAAGTTCTGTTCTAGGTAACAGAGGGACAAGATATAAAAAGGGACAAAAAGGGCTTTAGTTATTTAACCACATGTACCCAGAAGAAAAACCACCTAGTGATTTAGGCTGAGAACAGTGATAATGATAAAAAGGGAGGTTTTTTTTTTTCAATGGAGTATACATTTTTGTAGGTACATATTCCTGAGAGACTAAACTAGAGTCTCTGTAGAGATAAATGTCTCATCAAGACTCAGATCTCTACCCATGCTTTTTCAGGAGACATGTCTTACACTTAGCTCAAGTAGCTTAAGTTTTAAAAAGGAGAAAAAAAGAGATATGCACACTCATAATAACTGATCATGCTAATTAAACTTCTCTGTAATCATGGTAAATATTGTTTTACATCCTTGTTTCCTTTACCAGTTTTTGAACCATTAATATCAGGAACAGTTGTTTACTCATCATTCTATTCCCAGCATGTGGTACAGTGACATATTGTTGCTTGTTGTTGTTCAGTTGCTCAGTCGTGTCCGACTCTTTGTGACCCCACGGGCTGCAGCACACCAGGCCTCCCTGTCCTTCACTATCTAGTTTGCTCAAACTCATGTCCATTGAGTCAGTGATGCCATCCAACCATCTCATCCACTGTCACCCCCTTCTACCCCTGCCCTCCTTCTTTCCCAGCATCAGGCTCTTTTCCAATGAGTCAGCTCTTCGCATCAGGTAGCCAAAGTATTGGAGTTTCAGCTTCAGCATCAGTCCTTCCAATGAATATTTAGGACTGATTTCCTTTAGGATTGACTGATTTGATCTTACTGTCCAAGGGACTCTCCAAGCACCACAATTCAAAAGCATTTCCTCAGTGCTCAGCCTTCTTTATGGACCAACTCTCACATCCATACATGAATACTGGTAAAACCATAGCTTTGACTATGTGGACCTTTGTCAGCATAGTGATGTCTCTATTTTTTTTTTTTTTTTTTTTTATATAGAAGACAAATTCATTTCTAGCAAGGTGGGGAGGGGATAAATTAGCAATATGAGATTAACAGATAAAAACTACTATACATAAAATAGATAGGCAGCAAAGATATATTCTACAGCACAGGGAACTCTATCCAATGTCATATAATAAACCTATAGTAGCAGTGTTAGTCTTAGCAACTCTTAGTGACTCTTAGCAACCCCACAGACTGTAGCCAACCAGGTTCCTCTGTCTATGGGATTCTCCAGGCAAGACTAGTGGAGTGGGTTGCCATTCCCTCCTCCAGAGTGTCTATGCATTTTAATATGCTGTCTAGGTTTGTCATAGCATCTTTTAATTTCATGGCTGCAATCACAGTCTGCAGTGATTTTGAAACTCAAGAAAATAAAATCTGTCATTGTTTCCACTTTTTCACCACTTATTATCCATGATGTGATGGGACTAGATGTCATGATCTTACTTTTTTGAATGGTGAGTATTTTTTAACAAATTAAGAATAATAACCAGTAGGTGCTTTGGGTAAACTCTGGGAGTTAGTGATGGACAAGGAGTTCATGGGGTCGCAAAGAGTTGGACACGACTGAGAGACTGAACTGAACTGAACTGAATTTGTGGGTTGAATGTTTGTGTCCTCCCAACATTCATATGTTGAAGTCTTAATCCCCAGTGTGCTGAATTTGGAGATGTAATAGTAGTACCTTAACTCTAAGGTAGTAGTTAAGGTTAAATGAAGTCATAAGGGGCTCTGAGCTAATGGTATTAATGTCTTTATATATATATATATATATATATATAAAAAGAGAGAGCTTGTTATCTCTTTGCACATACCTACTGAGGAAATGGTCTTGGGAAGACACCAGGAGAAGGCTGCTATCTGCAAACCAGGAAGAGAATGCTCAAGAGAATCTGAATCAGCCAGAATGCTGACCTTTGATTTCTTCTCTCCACAATTCTGAGAACAAAATTTCTGTAGTTTATGACATGCAATGTACTGTATTTTATTATGGCAGCCTGAGTAGTCCACCTCATGCAAAGAATTGACTCATTGGAAAAGACCCTGATGCTGGGAGGGATTGGGGGCTGGAGGAGAAGTGGACGACAAAAGATGAGATGGCTGGATGGCATCACCGACTCGATGGACTTGAGATTTAGTAAACTCTGGGAGTTGGTGATGGACAGGGAGGCCTGGCATGCGGCAATTCATGGAGTCGCAAACAGTTGGACACGACTGAGCGACTGAACTGAACTGAACTGAGCAGTCCTATTGAAGTGCAAAAAAATGCTATAACATTTAAAAGGATAAAGACATCAGTTCTAGCTTAGGGAAGGTGGATCATGTCACTGAGGAAGTAGCATCAGAGAGCCTTGAAACAGAACAGATGCTTTTTCCTGTAAGGGGGAATATGATGAATAAAGCAGATGAAGGAGAAATAATAGGAAATGAGATGACAAAAAAGAGATGACTTGTCTGAAAATGGAGTTTGAGAATGTCAATACTGGGGGGTGGGGGTGGTAATATTATGTCCACTTGGGGTTTTTTAATTTATTTTCATAAGTATCAGAGATTGTTCAAATTTTGGGCAGAGATACTAATGTGGTCAGAGCAATGCTTTGAGAGTAATTGCTTCCATGTTCAGGTTTCCTGTCTGAGGGCAAATGACATTAGGTATGACTTCACCATAGATGGTCCCAACAGGATAATCCTATCTTGTATATAGTACATCAGCTTCCAGACTTGTATGTGATAATCACATAGTTGCAGGGGATTCATTGCTTACATCACTGATAATACAAAGGTCAGTTTGGGGCCAGCTCTTATCCAAGCAACTTATCCACCCAGGGTCACAAGGAATCCATTGTAGGAGAAAACAGTAGCTCAGAAACCTCCTTAAATTTACCACTGGATTTATTTCCAATTCCTTTGTAATCTCTTCCTTAGAGCAGTAAATTCTGAGCTCACAGGGCTTTACATTTAATTCCAGTATTTGGATTGTGAGAGCTTTTAATACCTGTGGACTTGGCAGTTGCAGAGAGTAAAATGCATCCCCATTAATCAGAACTGGACTGAGTCATGTTACACAAACCATAGATTTCTACAAGAAAATTAAAAGGCAATATCATTTCACTTCTGCTAAATGTTTTCTTATGATTCAGAGGAAGAAATGGGACACTCTATATTGTGTCCAGTGATGCTGCCAAAAATATATCACCAAGAGACACGACAAATGAATGTATAAATAGGAATTGCTCAGAAGGGGTTAGTCATAAATCATTGAATGAGCCAGAACCCATGTTTCTTTTTTTGTGTTGCTCAAAATGTGAAACGTTACTGGTGACTTCTAGAAAAACAATCTGACTTTTGTACAGTGGCATTAGAAGGTTGTGGGAAACAGGGAAGTATAATTTCCCTAGGTGAAATCAAAGGCAAGGTACACATTTTATGGAGACTCTAGGAATGTACAAGCTATTTTGAAAAATGAAATGGGGTTTGTTAAATAACAGCAATGGTGTGGTTTCTACAATCATGAGTTTTCATTAAGAACATTTAAAAATCTGGGATACAGTGATGGGCTGGCTTTGGGTCAAAAATAGACTATAATAAATTGGATTGAGGAAGCAGCAACAATTATGGGGCTTTTCTGTTGGGGTCCTATTATTATTCCTCTTTAATACTTACTCCTAGAAAACTTTTCTCCATATTTTAAGAGAAACTGCTTTCTGATGTCATGAATTATAGTTCAAATAATTATTTTTTCTTAGGGGAAAAAGTGAAACCAAGCTTCTATTTGTAATTAAAGTGGAAGCTGGGACACTATGGCTAAAAGACACTAAGAACTTCACAGAAATGTTAAGCATTTTCTTAAAACTGCAGATGTCATTCATGCTAAATAAAAATTTTCTTACATATAAAATTCTTATGACATTTGTTAGCTTTTTGGTTAAAAGGAATAAATTTCCTTTTGCTTAGGAGCATGGTGGTTGATAATTCTACTTTTGTTTTCACAAAATATAACTCTTTTATAAGAGGCTGTGTGTGTGTGTGTGTGTGTGTGTGTGTGTGTGTGTGTGTGTTAGTCACTCAGTTGTGTCTAACTCTCTGTGACCCCATGGACTGTAGCCCACCTGGCTCCTCTGTACTTTGCTTAGGGGATAGTTAATTTGTTCAGTCATCAAGCTCAACACATAATCTGTTAGAATACAGTCAGGTTTTATAAATGGCATAAAGCATCAGATATGGTTCCCAAAGTGCTACAACTTCCTAATGGTCCAATTTTGAGTTGGTGTTCCCTGTGTAACAAGCTACTCTGAAACTTGGTGGTTTAAAACATTCACCATTTATTAACCCACAGTTCTGTGGGGTTAGCAATTTAGTCTGGGCTCAGCTGAGTGGTTCTTCTGCAGTTTCTAGGTTCACTTATGTGGTCACTGTCAGTTAGAGAGCTGGTTGTAGTCAGCATGTTGGTCCCAGAGGGCCTCACTCACATTTCTGGAGTTTGGCTGGGGTAAAAGGGGCAACTGGACTGCTTGTTTCTAACATCTGCTAAGGTAGCCCTGGCTTCTTCCTTTCATGACTGGTTTCCAAAAGCACCAAGAGGGTAAATTTCAATGTGCAAGGACTTTTCAAGCTTTGCTTGCATCATGCTTGCTAGTGTTGCCTTGGTCAAATCAAGTCACATGGCTAAGTTCAGATTCAAGGGATAGCAAAATAGACTTCAACCCCAGTGTGGTTTGACTTTTCCTCTTTACAGGCTTACTGAAAATAATGTTAGCAATCTCAGCCCCTGGGCTCTTGAAGAAAGGGGTTGCAACATATTGTGGGGTGTGTTCATGTGTATGTATGTATCTATGTATATGTGTATTGATCAGTCTATCTTATCCCATTTTTTCTTTAATAATATGATCCCAGTGGTGGAAAGCTATCCTAGTTCTATTACATACTAGCTGTATGACTTTGGGAAGTGTCCTTAGCCTCTTCATCCCCCAGTTTTCTCATTGCCTCATGGGATTAAGAGTAGTATGTTATCTCATAGGTTTAAGCATTGAATGAGTTAACAATTGTAAGGCTTGGAAAAATGCCTGGAATACAGTGTATACTCAGTAAATATTAGTTATTTTCAACTTTTTTCCTGTATCTCTGTATTAGTTTTTTACTGCTGATGTAACAAATTGCCACTGACTTAGTGACTTAAGCTTCCCTTGTGGCTCAGCTGGTCAAGAATCTGCCTGCAATGCAGGAGACCCGGGTTTGATCCCTGGGTTGGGAATATCACCTGGAGAAGGAAATGGCAACCCACTCCAGTACTCTTGCCTAGAGAATTCCATGGACAGGGGAGTGGGACAGGCTGCAGTCCATGGAATCGTAAAGAGTTAGACACAATGACTGTGCGACTAACTTTCAGTTAGTGACTTAACACAAATTTATTAACTTAACAATTCTTGAGGTCACCACATGACATCTGGATTTCACTGGGCTAAAATCAACATGTTAGCAGGACTGTGTTAACATGTTTTCCAGCCTTTTTCAGCTCTAAAGATGGTATACATTCTTTGGCTCATGGATTCTTCTTTGAAAGTCCTTATTGGCTGGTTGAGTCTTTCTCAAATCATTACTTTGACCTCTGCTTCTGTCATCACATATTCTCAAACTTTCCTCTGCCCTGTTTCACTTATACAGACTCTTAGATGGGGCTCATCTCAGGATAATCATCCCCTCTCAAGATCCTTAATTTAATCACACCTTCAAAGTCTCCATTTCCATGTAAGATAACATATGCACAGGCTACAGCTAGGATGTGGACATCATTGGTGGACATTTACTCTGTTTTTCCCAATATTCTCCATCCAGGGACATGGATCTTTTATGCGTTAAAAAATGATGCTGAAAAAAAAATGATGCTGAGAAAGCTTTGCTCAGTCATGCTGTTTAGGAAATTGTTCTAGTATCAGTGAAGAAATGCTGTCCTTATAATGTTGAGAGTATCTTTATCTACTGTAAACCACCAGGAGGGAGAATGGGCATTTTGAGTGATATACAAAAATGGTTATCCACCACATATCAGTGATAAGGGTGTGATGGAGAAGATGTCCTATATTCAAAAACCCTATTTATTTTTCCTCTGACGTTAAATTTTATTATAATTCCATCCCTGTTGCCTCTAAGTGTGGTCATGAGGCAAATTCTCACCAATGAAATGAAAATATCTGTGATCGTCATTACATCTGAGATGAGACAATTAAGAAAAGCTGTGCCATCTCATGGTAACTTCCTTGCTGGGTGCCTGCACATAGAGCGTTCATCAGAGGACTCTGGGACTCCTAACAGGATACGACTTAGAAGGATCCTGGGTTCTCTGAGTGACAATATGGTTCAAAGTCCCACCTGTTAAGTCACTGAGGGTTGAGGAATGCTTCCTTCAGCTTACCATGACTAATGCAAGCAGTTATCCACACACTGGTCTGCAGAAAGACCTTCATTCTCATCCCTGAAGCCTTAGTGGATAGGGACATGGTTTGTGCTTCACTTGATCTCATTCATTGCCTTCTCACTCCTGGAATTCAAGCAGAAACTTTAGGTATATCAATATTATAATACAATTTGAATTAAAAAATACTTAAAAGGTACTCATCTTATCATGTTTGTGGCCACAGTGATCTTCACAGCATTGCAGAATTTAAAAAGCCAGAAAGCCTATTAGTAATCATCTTGTCTCCTTATTGAATAGATGAGGAAACCTTGGCCCTTAAAGTTTCAGTGATTTTCTAAATTTTTCTAGTGAAACTCAGCAGTTGAATTGGGACTTGAATCAAATATAGCACTGAACTCAGCCCTTAGGCTAGTGCCTGGTGTACAAGATTTGTGAGAAAGTTATCAAATGAATGGATGAATGATGCACTCATCCTTCAATGTCCAGCTCAATGCCACCTTCTTCATGGAGCCTTTCTTAAAAGCCACCATTTCCAATTAACCTCCCCCATCCTCTCTGTTCCTGAAAGATGGTATTGATCCCCCGTATAGCATTTAATAAAATCTGCTGAGATGTAAATTTGAATGCATTTCTCCAACCCTAGGTGACAAATAGATTTTATTTCATGTGCCAAGTTTGATTGATTGGTAGTAACGCCTGGATCACAGTATTGAAATGGAGAATGACATCATTGTCTAACTCTGCACCATAAATGATCAGTAATGTCTGCCATGGGAAAAGGATTAAAAAATAATGGCACATCTGCCATGTGTTTACCAATTCAAGTCTATTGTTTCGTTAGAATAAAAACTCCTTTAGGACAGGCACATGCCTTTTTATCTTGTATGGTACTAAGAAGAGTATGTTGTATATAATAAATAAGGGCCTAATATTTGTTGAGTTAAACTCATAATACTGATTTATAAGTGTCTGTAAACTTAAACCTTTCATATATCCCTCTCCTGCTTTTCTTCTTTCTACATATTCTAATATTTTTGAGGGGTTATCTGAGTCTCAAAACAACAACAACAACCAAAATCTGGGGAACTAGCCGGATGCACTATCTGATGCATTTTTGAAAAATCAGAATACATAAGTTTATGCTCTAGTATCCAATTTACATGCTTTCCTAGGGAAAATGCAAATCACTGGTCAGAGTGTTCTCTCTAAATAATTACTTTACAAGGAAAGAAACTGACTTGGAGGTCCAGGGCTGTGTGAGAAATATGCTGTAATGATGTAAAGTATATACTGACTCTTCACTTAAAAGCAAGAGTAGAAGAAAGCTGGAATGCATTATCCAAGGTGTTCAGGAATTCTAAATGGTGCTTAAGCACTGAGATTTTACTCTTATATCTGCCTTTGAAGGTTAGATCCATATGCCCATTTTTGTAATCCAAATTTAGTACTCAGGGCATTTAAGAAAATGACAATGTGACTTTGGCCCTCCGTTTGCAACAGCCTATTCAAATATTCCCCCTAGATGCCCCACAGGATTTCAAACTTACCCAGAATAGCACAGAACTCATTCCAACCAGGAAATCTATGCCCCCACTTCCAATAAAGGGGTGACCAAGCTCTCAGTTATCTAGGGGTAACTAGACTCACATTTTGGGTCTTTCTTTTCTTTTTTAAAAGAAAAATGTTAAAATCATATATTAGTACTCTATTATACATATGTATGTATTTTCAACTGTTTTGAGGTATAATTGACAAATTTTAAATTATTTAAGGTATGTATTTTATATTTTGGAGGAGGAAATGGCAGCCCATTCCAGTATTCATGCCTGAAAAATCCCATGAACAGAGGACTTTGGAGGGCTAAAGTCCATGGGATCACAAAGAGGTGGACACAGCTGAGAGACTGAGCATGCATTTTGTATCTTCTTTCTTTCTCACATGCCACACCCTCTTTGAAGCTCAGTAAGTCCTATACATTTTGCCCCCAAAGCATGAGACTAAGATCTCTAGAGATGGTCAAATTCAAGACCCATTTCTGCTGCTTAAAAAGTGTAACCTTGTGTAAGACACTCACTGTTCTAGGCCTTCATTTATAAATTTATAAAATGTAAGGAATACCTCATAAATTGGTTATCCAGGTTTTCAATGATTTAATTAATATAAAGCAGTGACCCTATGCCTTTTACAAGTATCAATAAAACACAAGTATGACTGATAATTGCTTCCATTATTTAAACTTCTTTTATTCACCCAGCCACCACCATTCTTCCTGTCCCATCTTTCTGGATTATCAATCCTTATAGTCAGGACCTCAGGACTTCTCACCTAGTATCTCACACTTTCTTCTTCTCTGGTTCCTCACCTCAAGACTGATGCTCCAGTGCATTATTTACACTGGTTTCATTCTTATCTTGCTGGTGCTTAGCTCTGGCCATATCACCTGCCATTCAAACACCTTCTATGCCTCCTCTCTCATGTCTCCTGTTTATCAGCTTATAGGGTCCCCCAGAGTAGGAAGGGACATTCCACAGAAAACTGCACTTCTTTACTCTTGAAACTGCCTCAGCAAGAGTACTGCCTCAGGTAATCACTCCTTCTTAGAGTGACCTCAAATACTTGGGGAAATCAAACTCAGGGTTATAATCCAGGTCAAATCTCGGTTCCTTGAATGGAATAGAGGCAAGGGTCAGAGTCCAAATATAAAAAGATGCACTTCACTAGAAGTGTGTGTGTGTGTGTGTGTGTGTGTGGGAATGGTAATAATAAATTACCCATCAAAAAACAGTTTCTTGATTTGGCATCCACTTATCATTCATAGGTCCCATGAGATCTTCATGGCAGAAGAAATGGATTAAAGCTCATGCAAGAGCCAAAAATGTCTTCAAAACTCACAACTTCAGCCTAAGTCACAAGGGCAGAGTTTGTAGGACACAGCCTAATGGTAGTAATTTGAATTTCACTAGGGTGTTCTTGACCTATTACCTGTCTTTTAGGGACTTTGGTGCTGGTAGCAACTAGTATGGAATTCATGGTTTTGGAGTCCTAGTCAAGGGGCTTTCTAATTCATCACAAGCAACACAAGCATTTTCTTAATTCAATTCAGAGAACAGTCCTGGACCACTTCCTTGCTCATAGCCACAGCACAAGGCCTGGGATATAAAGATAAGTAAGGGTCAATCTTTGTCCTTGAAGCATTAAAACTTATAGGAGAGGCAGACACATAAATAATAAAGATAGGACATGAAACGTGCTATAAGAAGAACATTTAAATTTCTGTGGAAGCATAAATGAGAAAGCAATTAATTCTATGAGGAAGGTTATACTTTCCAGGAAAATTAATCAGAATGCATGAAGACAGAGAAGTGAAAATGCAGAGTGTCTAAGAACATTAATTTAGCCTACACATGGGGATGGGATACTTGAGGCCAGGTAGTATGGGGAGAGATTGTGACTAAAACTTAAAAGAGGAAAGATGAGTTAACTAGACCAGACTGATATGGATTATATGTGAGTTTCTGCTTTATTCTGCATATCTGTCTAGGCTATCCAGCCCTAGAGAACTCTGCCATTAACTATGGGAGTCTTAGATATTTTTTATGTAGGAAGTGATGTGGTCAGGTCTACACCTCAGAAAGATAATACTGGTGGCAGAGTGACCGTGAACTGAGATCATACAGTGGATTCTTGTACTAACTGAAAAGTTGATGAAAGCCAAGGGAAGGGATGTAATAATGAGTAGGAAGAAGAGAAATAATGTGAGAGAAGTTTCAGCGGTATCAGTGCAAACACTTGGTAGTTGATTGGCTGGGAGAAATATATCAAGGACAACTGAAATTTTTAATGTTGACAGTTGGGTTGGGGAGATGAAGGTAATATAAACTACATAATATGACCCAGCAATCCCACTTCTGGGCATACACACCGAGGAAACCAGATCTGAAAGAGACATGTGCACCCCGATGTTCATCACAGCACTGTTTATAATAGCCAGGACATGGAAGCAACCTAGATGCCCATTAGAAGACGAATGGATAAGGAAGCTGTGGTACATATATACCATGGAATATTACTCAGCCATTAAAAAGAATTCATTTGAATCAGTTCTAATGAGATGGATGAAACTGGAGCCCATTATACAGAGTGAAGTAAGCCAGAAAGATAAAGACCATTACAGTATATTAACACATATATATGGAATTTAGAAAGATGG
Source organism: Dama dama (assembly GCF_033118175.1). Lineage (NCBI taxonomy): Eukaryota > Metazoa > Chordata > Mammalia > Artiodactyla > Cervidae > Dama > Dama dama. Next base: position 82,587,498 of record NC_083700.1, read on the forward strand.
TAATGATAACCCTATATGCAAAACAGAAAAAGAGACACAGATGTACAGAACAGACTTTTGGACTCTGTGGGAGAAGACGAGGGTGGGATGTTTTGAGAGAACAGCATTGAAACATGTATATTATCTAGGGTGAAACAGACCACCAGCCCAGGTTGGATGCATGAGGTAAGTGCTAGGGCCTGGTGCACTGGGAAGACCCAGAGGGATCAGGTGGAGAGGGAGGTGGGAGAGGGGATCAGGATGGGGAATACATGTAAATCCATGGCTGATTCATGTCAATGTATGACAAAAACCACTACAAGATTGTAAAGTAATTAGCCTCCAACTAATAAAAATAAATGAAAAAAAAAAAAAAGAAAAAGAAAAAGAAAAAGTTAGAGACAAAGTAAAAAAAAAATAAAAATAAAAAAATAAACTACATAATAAAGGTGGACAAATAAGCAAAGTTTAGGAAAGAAGATGCTGGTTTTTTACGTATTGATTTTGAAATTTTGTATACCTTCTTATCAGAAACATCAGTTGAGCAGCTGGAAATGGGAAATGTGGAAATGGGTTAGGTCTTGAAATGCATATTTAACATGAAGGTTTAGCATAAAGGAGGCTTTTGAAAAGACAGTGTGATGAAGGTGATTTGAAAGAAAGAGTAGGTAGAGGAAGAAGAGAAGCAAATTTTGGGGGCAGAATTCTGAGAAGTTCAGCTTTTCAATGATGGGCATTTTTTCTCTGCTTCTTTAATCATTTCTTCCCTTGACTGAGAACTTCACCCATGGATCCCTGCATCTCTTTATTGACTTGGCATACATCTTGAATTTCATGCAATATTTTATTTCAAAACATGTTAGAGCTATTTTGTGAAAAGTCTGTAAAAAGCCTATTTCCCAGTCTTCTATGAAAAGGCTGGTAAAATCTTAGGTGGTAGATTTGGAACAAGACATGAATTGAGCCATGATTCCCAGACAAATGGGCCAAATCCACAGGCATCACTGTTAAATATACACAAACGGTGCCAGGTACGTGGTGTGAACACACAAACAGCGATTCTTTGACTTGCTGCACATGAAATACCATCATCAGGCACCACTGCTGTCTGCTCAGAGGTCACTTGTCCACAAACTTGCCCAGCACTGGACAACAATGGAAGTGGAGGAGGTTGCTGGGCTGGTTTTTCCTTGGACAAAAGACTGATTCTTAGGACTGTGAAGGGAGAGACTGCCCTCCAGCAAAAGCCTGGGGCCTAAACTGGCCACTTTACTAGTACTCAGGAAATCCCAAAAGCCTGCAGGGACTTTGAAGAGAAGGGAATATTCACAATTGAGATGAAGAAGCATCTTTAGGGGGGAAAGAATCTGAGAATTTCACATCAGTAAAGAGAAAGCACAGTTAATACCCATAATAACTCAAAATTTTGTTACAAGAGAATAAAATATCCTATCTCCCTGTGCATGTATGCTCAGTTGTATCAAACTCTTTGCGACCCCCTGGACTGTAGCCCACCAATCATCTCTGTCCACGGGATTCTCCAGGCAAAAATACTGGAGTAGGTTGCCATTCCCTTTTCCATGGGATCTTCCTGACCCAAGGATCCAACCTGTGTCTCCTACATTGGCAGGCAGATTCTTTACCACTGAGCCACCTAGGAAGTCCATCTCCCTGTGGCCTGGACCTCAACCCTGCACTCTGAAATGTCTTATGTTTTGGGGTTCTGAAAGAGGCTGGTGCTCATTCGCAAGTTAGAATATTTTGAAAAACAGCCAAACAGTGAATCCAAAGCAAGCAAACATCCACCTTTTTCTAATGGTGCTGGGTGGGGGTACAGAGGTGGGAGCACCCTACAGTGGTATTTCATGTGCCTCCTGCCAAAAGCCACAGGCTTTTCTTTCTCATTTATTTCAAATCATCCTCTCCAAACTCACCTCATAGTTCAGATTGCCAAAGCTCTTAAGTTCTAGCAGTCTGCTTTCCTTTTCTCACACCCTTCTAAAACATATTGTGGTGTCTGATCTAATGCCAAGACTGACCACTGGGGAAATTTAGAAATAGAGCCACTCAGTATTTTGTAACCAGAAGGGAAGAGGGGGAATATATAATTTCAACAGTGCTGCCTACCCAGACCGTTTCATCTGGTTATTGTGGATTCTCTGTACTTCCAGAAAAATACATGAAAGTAGGAAGGAAAAGAAAGAAAGCATCCAAAAATCCCATCCATAATCCTATAAGCCTGAAGCAACCATTGTTGTTGTATCTTGTCATGATTTCTTTCCAGTCATTTCAATGTATATTTCTAATGTGGTTCAAGTTTGCTGATTTTCATTGGTAGATACACACCTTCCTAAAGGTTTAACCTAATCATTTGCATTTTCTTCTCCTAACAGTTAGATATCCTTGGTTTGTAGATGGTTTCATAGATGGGATCCGAAGAGGTTAGAGAAGTCACACATAGTGGATAGTCAGGCTGGAATATGAACCCAGTTTCCCTCACTTCCTATCTCCAATCTTTCTCCCTATAAACATAGCTACAAAATCGTGTTGCTGGATTTATTCAGAAGGTTAAGCTGCCTAAATTTCAACTGTGTTAGTGAATAAGGCAGCCTGACCAGATTAGTATCCACAGGTGCTGAGCTGCAATAATAAAATTCTGGCTTTCTTGATCCCTGAAAACTTTGTTGCAGAATAGTATTCTAAGCTTTCTTAAAATAATTAATCTACCTTGCTCAAATATCCAATTTTCTACCAATGAATTGCTGAAATGCTTTCATTGTATTCTGATACAAACTGAATAACAGATGACTTTTCATCTTGAAAATAGGTGGAAAATAGATAGCTGGTGGGCTTTCTGAAGAGAAGTGTGTTTTCCTTGCCTTATGAGCTCTTATACGATCTTAGTTTTAGACCCTGTTGTTTATTTTTTCAATCTACTAGTATGGTTGACCTGTGTTTGACACCTTGATCTTTGCTGCTGTCTCTCTGTTTGCTAAGCAATGTTTTCTTGGAATTAATGCAAAATTAAAAAGGGATTTCAAAGTCATAAATAAAATTTACTGATTTATTTTTCAGAAGTAAAAAAATGCTTCCAGACAAGACAAGATGTCCTGTTCCAAATTCTAGTCTAGTCCACATTTTTGTAATTGAGTTATGACTCTACAAGAGCTGAATTTTGTGATGGGAAATTCAGAAACCACTTTTCTATAACATATATCTCGCATATGTTATTCAGAAAAAAAAGTTAATTACCTAGTTCCTCCCTGGAATGTCATAGAGGTACTCATCATCACTCATTAGAATTGTTGAAAACCACTGATGAGACCATAAGCACTTCCAAACCCTTTTCCTGTTCTGGCTCGAAGTTTCTGCATTGAAGTTCTCAGTTGCAGCTAAAAATGTGCCTTCCATCATTCATCACCTAATTTGTGTCTACCAGAAAAGATTGTATCTCTTGACAACAAACTCTCTTTTGGACAGGATATACTAAAAAAGGGATCTTGAAGTACTTTACCTTTTTATTTTCCTTTCATTATGAGTCCATACACTAGGTTAGAAATTATCCCAGAATCATTAGTTCATTCAAATTCTGCTCCAGATAAAACAAATCAAACTTGTACCTATGGCTTGTAGCCATTGTGTCTCAATTTTTAAAACTGACTCAGCTTAGCTCTATGACCAAAATATTGAATGTAAATTTGTACGTAAGAAATTACATATATACATTTAAAAACAAAGCGTTATTTTCTCTGCTGCTGCTACTGCTGCTAAGTCGCTTCCGTAGTGTCTGACTCTTTGTGACCCCATGGACTGTAGCCCACCAGGCTCCTCTGTCCATAGAATTCTCCAGGCAAGAATACTGAAAAGTGGGTTGCCATTCCCTTCTCCAGGGGATCTTCCTGACCCAGGGATTGAACCCAAGTCTCCTGCATTGCAGGAAGATTCTTTACCACTGAGCCACCAGGGAAGCCCTCTAATTTTGTCTAAGTATGAAAATAATAAGTTTAACTATAAAATAGTTGTCAAATATAGAATACATTTTTAAAAAAACAATAATTCTAGCATCTGTAAAAGACCTGCTAATATTTTATGTGCTTCTAGCTTTTGTTATGTGTTTATGCACATCATATTGAATGCACATTTTCAGATAGTATCATATAAGCATTTTTTTTCCCATTTATTTTTATTAGTTGGAGGCTAATTACTTTACAGTCTTGTAGTGATTTTTATCATACATTGACATGAATCAGCCATGGATTTACATGTATTCCCCATCCCGATCCCCCCCTCCCGCCTCCCTCTCCACCCGATCCCTCTGGGTCTTCCCAGTGCACCAGGCCCGAGCATTTGTCTCATGCATCCAACCTGGGCTGGTGATCTGTTTCACCCTAGATAATATACATGTTTCGATGCTGTTCTCTCGAAACATCCCACCCTCGCCTTCTCCCACAGAGTCCGAAAGTCTGTTCTGTACATCTGTGTCTCTTTTTCTGTTTTGCATATAGGGTTATCGTTACCATCTTTCTAAATATAAGCATTTTTATGTCTTTAAAATGTTATAGATAATTGTTGATGGCTTAATCAAGTGCATGATTTACTTAGCTATTTTCTTCTTTTACTGGCTACTTAAGTTGGTTTTGGACATTAGCTATAATTGAGATTTTTTTTAATTTAGAACTAAATATAGAATTTGTTAGATGTTTATGATCAGATTTATTTATATCAATGAAAAGTTGGATAATATTCACTTGTTCAATAATAAGCAACATTGAATTGAGAGAATTATCTTGTTTCATGTTTGGGTTATTGTCCTTCTCAGTAGACAATGGTTTATAAATGGATTTGAGGTCAAACCTGTCTTGAATTCTTCTCTTGATTCAGATGTTGATCCTCAAGAAATAGGGCTGGTGCACTGGGAAGACCCAGAGCGATGGGATGGGGAGGAAGGCGGGAGGGGAGATAGGGATGGGGAACACATGTAAATCCATGGCTGATTCATGTCAATGTATGGCAAAACCCACTACAATATTGTAAAGTAATTAGCCTCCAACTAATAAAAATAAATGAAAAAAAAAAGAAATTAACTATGTAACTTTAAATATGTTTTTATGGTTCTACAATTTCTGAACGCTTTTTATGAAATGGAGTTAATAATACCTATTTGATAGGAGAGTTGTGACAATTCAGGAGACAAGCTTGTAATGGGGCTTAGCATTAAGAGTGGTGAGCAAGACAGATACAGAAGCAATATAAAGCAGCAGCGTCAGTGGTCAGGTAGAATGAGTACTGGCTCTGACAGGGCTACATAAGAGAAACACCTAAATCACACAGGAAGGATGGGGCAGGGATCAGATCAGGAAAGACTATTTGGTGGCTAAAACCAGGAATAATAATGGAAGTTTTTGTTTTCCAAAGGGCCAAACAATTTTATAAGGAAAGGTCTTAGGAAAAGATAAGGCTGTAACAATCAGGCTGCAATATTTGGGGCCTGGGTTCAGTAGGAGTGCCACCCACAGGATACAATAATCTCTAGGAATCAAGGCTCCAGATGAAGGGATTAATAGACACTAATCCTACTTGTTGGACCATCTCTTCTTGTGCCTCCTGTAGAAAAATAGAAGAAAATTCGGACATATAGTCCTAAGACCTGAATATAACTACTTTCATATTTTTATATTTGAAAATATAGGGGAAATTTTTTTATGCATGATTGCTTGGATCTGATATGGTCATTCTGTGTCTATAATTTAGTGTCTTTTTATTCACAACTTCATGTTATGCTGGAAACATCTTCCCGTATTCTTATCAACTCTGTAGGAACATAATTTTTAATTTTTGCATAATAGTAAAATATATTTAATGTACTTAATCTCCCCCTGTTTAGCTTCTAAGTCTAACAAAATTGTTTTCTAGTATTCATAGTGGTAAGGCAAGCTTTATCATCTTTATTCCTATTTTACCATAAATCCTTTGGACAGGTACTATGGACCCAAATTACTGTGTTAGTGGGAAATAAGATTATACTCAGCTCCTTCAGGGTCCTGCCTCACACACGCTTTGCCAGGTCTCTCACTATACCTGTGGCTGAGACGTCCAGCTCATTTTCTGCTGACAATGTTTCACCATAAAGGCACCGCGCACCTTTGCCTTTCTTCCTTCAGTCACAGGCGACTGCATTTGACCTGTGCACACGTGAAGCTCCGCAGTGTCGGGGAGAGAGTAACCCCCATGGCAACTCTTGACTGACCAGATTTGCTGTAGGGTGATGTTATAATAAATGTACCCATGACTTTTGGATGACAATTTAGGGTAGCATTTTGTATGCTTCTCAGAAATTTCCAACAGAACTGATTCCCACTAACCTTGCTGCTGCTTCTAGAGCCTGGCTTTTCCTATTTCTCTCACTCTGCGTACTCCTTTATTTTTATTCCTTGGAATCACTTTGCTGCACCTGAGTTCTTATCAAGCTCTGCTTCAGGGAAAACCTAAGCTAAGGTATAATTTTTTAAGGATCATAATGCATGCATGCTGAAGAACTGCTTTCCAAAATGCTCATCATTCCCCATAGCTTTACTCTAATAAAATCTGATTAGCTTCCTCTGAGGGTGAAGCTCCTAAATTAAAGCTGTACTTTGAGTAAGAACTGAACAATAATGCCTTTCTAACACCATCCAAGTACCAACAATAACGATTTGTTCTTTTCAAGTTGAGTTGCTCTAAAAACAATGTGAGCCAGGACAAGTAATACATTAGGAGCTCTTCCTCCACCAAAAGACTGTCAGCAGAGAGTTTGTTGCCATATGCCCAGAGCCCAATGCCCTGAGGAGACAAAGCACAGTGCCTTTGCAAGCATGGGGTCTCAGCAACCTGACCTGCCATCTGCTTTGAATTTTTGAACGTTACGTTTCACCCTGGCCCTGCTTCAGTCCTGGAGGCCAGCATCCCACAGAAGACCAAATACAGATCCCAGGGTTTTGCTCCTTTTACACATTGTCCAGATGGTTCCGGGGACTCGCTCTGGCAGTATTCTGCTTTGGGGATTCCCAGTGTTATTTCATCCTCATCTTCCTAATCCAGGATTTCTGCTCACTCCTAACTCAGCACACCTTCTGTTATTGACATCAGTTTGATTGGAATTGTAGTCATCTATATGAAATACAGTAACTAAGCCCTAAGCTAAAAGACTACTTTAAAAGATGTCCAGAGGATGTTAAACAGACAATGATGGAACAGAGATATGGATCTGGGTGAAAAATTAAGTCATGGGGAGGCTAGGGTTGAAAATTATAGGATCCCAGGCATGGAGTCTCTTTGATGTTCTCTTCATCAGTTAGATGTCAAGCTTTGTTCACCAAAGCCCATTTAGGTTTGAGTGTAAGAAGCACAAGACCTGTATTTCTAGAAGTGTCTAAAATGCCCTGGAAGATAGCTAAAAATTACATGTGATATGCTTTACATTTTACTGAATAAAAGGCTCTACTTAATTCACATTTCACTGTACTCACCAAGATGAAAAATCTGAATTCTTTCACTCTTGCTTCATTCATTCCCTCATTCATTTAATGGCTATTCAGGAGAGTATAAAGAGACCACTTTCTTTATAGAGATGTCTCTCATCCTGTAAAGCTGCAGGCATGTGGCTTTGCTGGGACCCAATGACACTGAACTATTTTTCATCAGAACTTAAAACTGTTTCTTTATCTAGAGATCCAACTCTTGTCTTGCACAAAATGCACTTGCACATAATCTGCTTATGTATTTTGGAGATAACAATGTTATTTATTCTTCCAATGTTACCTAGAGTCCATGCCATTCATCATAGCTTGCAAATATATGTAATTTTTTTTCTAATGACTTTCATCTAATTTTTTCGAGCTTCTTTTCATCCAGTGAGTAATGAACTAGAAAGAGACAGTTTCAGTTGTCATTCTGTATTGTGTAATCTCTAATCTAGGATGTTCTCTGCTGCCTGTGGCATTCATACTATCATTAACTCATTTACAATAAATAGCAAGTATTAATTGAATGTTTTGCTAGACAGAATACAACAGTGAAGAAAATAAATGTGGTCCCTGCTCTCATAGAATTTATGATCAGTTTTAGACGTACCTAACTCTGGGTTTAGGAGGGACCGAGTAGAGTTGGGAAGGGAAGTTAGAATTAACATTTAAACTTGGGAATGCTCATTCTCCTAAACCCATGGACAAAGTGTCAAGGGACTGATGCTCCAGTGAGTTCCAGAAAGAATATGATGGTTTCTAGTCATGTAGGGGAGAAAGAATAGGTTTTTTTTTTTCCAATTTCTATGATCTTGGCCAATCACTTCATCACCATGAATCTCACTTTGTCTCAAGCATAAAATGAGGAAGGCACCAATTCTTATTTCATAGAATTGTGAATATTAAATGATTAAATACATGTAAAGCACTGGAACAGTTAATGGCATTTAACAAGCACTCAGAAATATTAGCTATTGCTATTGTTGGTGATGTAACCTTGAGAGGTCAACACTTTGGATTCAGGTATGCAATTATCATTCATGAACTTTGTTTAGAGGTAATATGCTATTGGCTCTTTAGTTCAGCTAACTGACAAGCAGAATACTAATGAGAGAGGATAGGACCCTGAATAGAAGCAGTTCTGGGGACTGGGGAAGGTAAGTGATAGAAAGGTCTTGTGAGAAAAAAGCATCTATCTCAAAGTTGTTAAGTAAGACCTCCTAGAAGAGGTGACATATAAATTGATCTGAGAGAATAAGGAAGATTTAGCCATGAAGAAAGAGAGATTATAACCATTAGGAAGAAGAGTAAATTGTTCGAGGAACAGCAAATAATTTTTTTCCTTGGGGTATAAATGAGTAAGGTGAAAGAGGATGCTAGAGAGGAAAACAGGGCCACATTTGTAGAACCTATTTTGAAAACGACTAGTTAGGGAAGGCAGCTAATAACAACAATCCCATAATGTTAATGGGTTAATCCAATAGAAGTTTACTTCTTGGTAAGTTAACTGTTTAATGCAGATATTTCATGTGAGAACCTCCAGGGTTTCAGGGATCTGTAATCCCTCAATTTTGTTGCTTCATCATCTTAGATATCTCAAGTATTGGAGTCTTCAGCTGAATCCTTGCATCTGGTCTAAAGACACAGGGGCAAGAGGGAAGGTCATGTTTTTATTCCTAGGCCTGTAAGTGGTGATGATCACTTGAAGTGACATTCCATTAGCCAGACTCGGTCACATGGTCACATCTGATTTGGTGGGAAGCTGAGAATGTAGTCATTTCATGTGTCCAGGATGACAACAGGTAGGTTTTTAGTATATGTGCTGCCGAAGCGAGCACAAACAGGTAGGTTTTGAGGAGTAGTCTCAATCACAACAGTGTACTTTTTTTAAATTGGAAAATGACAGCAGAGATTGAAAATGCATTAGTTAGGAGTATGGACTTTAGAATCAGACAGAGCTAGTCTTAAATCCTGCATCTGCCATTTACCAAACCTCAAGTAAATTACTTAGTTTCTCTGGCTTTCAGTTTTTCCACTATAAAGCTGAAATAGCAGTAGTACCCATCTCATAAATGTATAGAATAAAAATAACCTAATGTAACTACCAGTTTATTGAATGTTTTCCATATTCCATGCTCCAAGATGGCTCATAGGGATACATTTTCTCACTTGTTCTGCTCAAAAACCCATAGAATCAATAGCTCTGTGGACTCAAAGATGGAGCAATAGTGTATTTCCGGAAGACTGCTAGAAAGTAAGGAGAGATTTATTTATACAGAGATTTCTTTGGTTCATGCACATGGAGAGTAAATGATCAGTCCTGCAGGGGCAATAGAGTCCTCCAGGTAGAAGAAAAGGCACATACACATTCATTGGTTTATTAACTCAATCAGCAAATATTAATTGAATACCAACCATATGTCAGGCATGATTCTAGAAACTGATGATTCAGCAGTAAACGAAATACACACTTGCCAATATCATGAATCTTACAACCTAATGGGGGAGATAAAAACATAAGCAAATAAATATATAATATCAACTACCAATAAGTGTTAAAGGAAAAAGAGAATATTTTGAACTTATCTGAATAGGTATAGAGGAATGCTTATGATAGCTTTGAAGGAAAAATCAAGTTACAGAGTAAAATAAAATGGCCCTATTTTAAAATAAAAACCTATAACTGAGGATTATGTATCTGTTTGTATGAGTATGGAAGAAATTGTCGAGGAAAACACACCAGCTTGTTAAAATTAGTTGTTTCAGGATGCCGAAGCTGGTGCAGGGGAGAGTTGTAGAATGTTCAGTTTCTCAAATATATTCTCAAGTAATCTGAGTGGTTGGTAAATTAAATCCAATCATTAAAAATTATGCCTGTGATATTGATTACTTACTTACTTACTTCAGTCACTCAGCTGTGTCAGACTCTTTGATTCCCCATAGAATGAAACATGCCAAGCTTCCCTGTCCTTCACTATCTCCTTGAACTCTTGTCCATTGAGTCAGTGATGCCATCCAACCATCTTGTCCTCTGTTGTCCCCTTCTCCTCCTGCCTTCAATCTTTCTCAGCATCAGGATCTTTTCTGATGAGTTGGCCCTCTGCATCAGGTGGCCAAAGTATTGGAGCTTCAGCTTCAGCATCAGTCCTTCAATGAGTATTCAGGATTGATTTGCTTTAGGATTGACTGGTTTGATCTTCCTGCAGTCAAAGGGACTCTCAAGAGTCTTCTCCAACATCACAGTTCAAAAGCACTAATTGGATGATATCGATGGTCCATCTAAAACAAAATTATGTCACCAATTGTCTTACTAGAACAAGTAGCAGAAGATAAGGACACATTGGAATTTAAACCAGGGTTCTGGATGCACCCCCAGCACCATATCTGTCAGTAGTTACATTGATCTGAGTAGGACCACTCAGACTACTGGAGTAAGCTCTTTTAGAAGGTGAAAGTGAGTGGTTGGTGTCACTAAGTTCATCCTTCCCACTGCCCTCAGTAAGTCTACCCGTTTCACTATTTCATGAGCATGAAAACAGGAATGTAAAACTGTAATGTAAAATGTAAATGTTTCTTGTGACTTAATTCAGACTTGAATCTCTGCCCTTGATTTCAGAAATATTACAGGATGTATAATAACTAAAAATCAAAGGCTATGATTTCATTTAGACTAATATAATAGAAATCTCAGATTTGGGGCTTAATCCATGGCAGTTAGCAGCTTCAAGAGCTTTAATGCAGGGGTCCCCAAGCTCTGGGGTCTGATGGCTGATGATTTGAGATGGTGCTGATGCAATTATAATAGAAATAAAGTGCACAATAAATGTAAAGTGCTTGAGTCATCGCCCCTCAACCCACCCATTCTTGATCTATGGAAAATTGTCCTCCATGAAACCATTCCCTGGTACCAAAAAGTTGGGGGCTGTTGCTTTAAAGTACAAATCACAAAATGTAGTTATGAGAATAAAATGAGATATATAGGGTCAGTTGAGCATATAATACATACTAATGACTGCACATATTTATTGAATGTTTACTACATGCCAGATAATATGCTAAGTGCTTGGCATGAGCTAGGTGTGCTTATTAAATAATGCACAAATCAGTTAAGTAACTAGGTTTCTAACTTATATAAGTGGTCAGACTATATATACTACACTATACTGACTCAGATAATTAGCAAGTCACTACATACTTTTTTGTTGGTTTATATTGTTGTTACTGTTATTGCAGGATTAGTCTAAATCTAACACATCTATTCTTACTTGATCATGTAGATTTTTGTCTCTGTGGGGATTTTACTTGTTCCATCAACTATTCCTTCCTTTCCGCTGTCACAGTGCACACAATAATAGAGACAGCAAGCCTTGGAGTAGGGCTCCAAGTGTTCTCTCTTAACCAGCATTATAACCTTATAAAACAGGAAATGTTTCTCCATTTCTTAAATAGAGAACTGTGGCTTAGAGAGTCACATGGCCAGTGTTACAATGCCAATAATTACATCTCATTCAAATCCACATTAGCTTTACACTTCTTCATAGATGTCTGGATTTAGAATGCCACTCCTAGAATTAAATGTATTAAGCCTGCATTTCCTAAAATGTGGGCTGAGGTACCACAGGGTACTGCAACTAACTCACAAAAGCTTTTCTCTTTTAAAAATTTTCAAGAAAAGTTCAGTGATATTCAATGTCTTTCAGACATCATGTGAATTACTAGCTCTGGATAGTTCAGAATTTCAACATGGAATCATACTACATTCCTTCCAATGATGTCACACCTCTGCAAAGCTAGGATTTTTATTTAAAATAAGCACCAGGTGTGTGGGAGGAATGGAGAAAGCAATGGCACCCCACTCCAGTACTCTTGCCTGGAAAATCCCATGGACGGAGGAGCCTGGTAGACTGTAGTCCATGGGGTCGCGAAGAGTCAGACATGACTGAGCGACTTCACTTTCACTTTTCACTTTTATGCATTGGAGAAGGAAATAGCAACCCACTCCAATGTTCTTGCCTGGAGAATCCCAGGGATGGGGTCGCACAGAGTCAGACATGACTGAAGTGACTTAGCAGCAGCAGCAGTGTGGGAGGAAGAGCTATGTAGGAACTCTGTATTTCCTACCCAGTTTTACCATGATGATGGCAGTCTAACAAACCTTCATGTTACAAGTTACTCCAGAGAATTCAGAAGGATCCAAGCAAGGGTTTAAAGGCAATAAACTCTATCTTGAAGAAGTATTTCTTGCGGGATTTTCTATTTTGAAAAGTATCATAGCACCTCCCCAAAATATAACAAGAAATTGGGATATTTTGAGTGCAACAAGGCCAGGCAAGGGGTGTCAGTCAAGTCAATGCATCTCATGTATGGTTCAGGGCCTAACACATAGTATCCACTCAACAGATGTTTATATAATTGAAAGTATATCCATAACATTCAGTATTGATCATCTTTCCAAGGAAAGGAGGACCCTTAAAAGAGAGCATAGCATATTTTCCTGAGATAGCTTGAAAAAGGCACATTACCCATTTGAGTTTCTAACCCACTCTTTAGGTTCCAAATAAGTTATTGAAATCTTCTTTGTCAATATTGTTTAATTACCATGGAACCTCTAATCCAGGCCAGAAATTCCTCACTGCCCACATTTCTTTCTACTTCAGAATGCGTATCTAATAGCAACCAATTACTTTTCCTATTTTCTCACTTGGAATCTGTTTGGGGAGTTGGGAATTGCTATCTAGCAAAATCGGGAACATCTGTGATGAAGGGTAGCTTAGTGGGGAGAGTTAGCAGGCTAGACAGATTTCTTGCAAAGTACAGCTCTTTTTTTTTTTTTTTTCTACAAAGACTGCTCTGGAACAGTTACTCATAAGGCCATCTCTGATTTTTCAAATGTCTTTCTCTCTCTTCCTTCCCGCCTTTTTTCTCTAAGTGGGAAAAGGGAGTTTGTGTTCAAGAGGTCAACCGACTTAGAGAAACCATTCCAGTCTTCTGAAAAGTTTCCGTTTCAAACCCATAAAAAATAATTCCAAAGGAATTACCCTAACTCTGCTTTGCTTCCAGGTATGGCTTTGATTTTCATGTTGGCATGCATTGAGCACTTACTATTTTAACCGGTCTTCCAAGAAGCTGGGCCCAGCGCCCGAACACTGGGACTTTTTCACATTTGGCCATAACAGAGCTGATGCTGGAGCTTCAGGAGATTGGAAACCACATTCATACTTACACTCATCCTTAAGCTACATGGCTAGCAGTCTTCCATCACATTCAGAAACACAATTTCGTACTTGGAAAACATAGCCGAGATGGAATGGTGCTGGATGACTCTAGGGAAGGCAAATGATCCTTTAAAATGTATTAAATACTTTGTTTCGGATTGTTTTCTCTTATGTTTTTTGAACAAAAATCTATGCTGTGTTCTTTGGCTCAACTGGTACCTTGATACATCTGCATTTTTCAGAAAAGGCAAGTTCAAGGGTGAGAAAGATGGTTTTGGGGGAGAGCACTAATTTGTTGTTGTTGAACAGCTTCTCTGCTCTTCAAGCAGACAACAAAAGCGTTGTGATTTGGTTTAGGGAACTGGTGATGAATTATTCATACCACTAATGATAACACTGAATCTTCCTATGGAATGCTGTGGCTTCATTTTCTTCTTTGTAAAAGATGAAACCACTTCTGTAGACATGGCTGACCCACCTGCATGCTTGAGGCAATCAGGTGTGATGTTTTCCTGACACAGATCCCTTTCCTCCCATTCTCCAGGCTATAGTTTTAAAATAGATATCTCAGGATAGTTGGCCTTCTTTTGTATGATAGACATAATTTCTGAAATGAATTCACCATGTTGAGGGAGAGGAAAGTCCCCCAGAAGCTCCTTATGATCAAGGACCTGACACTCTGGATCACATTAATATCTAAATTGCCAGCTGAGGTACATAAACCTTTGAAACAGTAGAAATTTTAGAAGCTTAGGCAATAATTAGGAGGCTAAGCTATCAAGGCGAAACTCTGTAAAATAGTCTTACTGAGAATTTACTCTATGCTAAGTACTTGGTATATATTATCTTATTCACTCATAACAGCCTTATTTTGCTAAAGAGGAAACTGAGTCTTAAATAGGCTAAATAATTTTTCTCAGTGACACTTCGGTATTAAGTGGTAAAACTGAAAGGTGAATCAGGAATATTACTCCAAACCCCATGCTGTTATCCATACATCTGTTTCTTAAGTCCTATTACATAGCAAGTAGGATGTTAAGTGTTGGGAGTATAAAAGCAAATAAGTCATTGCTTCTGCCCTTGGGTGTTTTATATTTTTGACTCATATCTTTTGATTATATTATTTGTTCACTGGAAGAACATGAACTGAGTGTCCATTAGTAAGCTGTACCAGCTTCTATGTGGTGCAATGACTCTATTGTCAGAAATAAAATCTGGGGCATGCCATCAACATGGAACCTGAATACTGAGTTGGGATATAATGGGATGGAATATTTGCATTTGGATGTTTTGACCCTGTGAAGAGGAAGAGAGAAAAGGGGGGAAGATAGGAAAGGGGGTAGTTAGCCATCAAGGAAGGAGAAGTTTCTCTATGTTGTGAGTCTGTTTCTGTTTTGTAAATATGTTCATTTTAGAGAATGAACTTGTGGTTACCAGGAGGGCGACAGAGGGAGGGAGTTATAGTTAGTGAGTTTGGGACTGACATGTACTCACTGCTATATTTAAAATGGATAACCAACAAGGACCTACTACATAGCACAAGGAATCCTGCTTAATGCTATGTAACAACCTAATTGGGAAAAGAATTTGAAGAAGAATAGATACATGTATATGTATAACTGAATATATTTGTTGTACAATCAAAACTAACACAACATTGTTAATCAGCTATGCTCCAATATAAAATAAAAAGTTAAAAAAGAAAAGAGAGGCTTCTGAAATTGAAGGAATGATTGCCTTTATGGTTTCCATTCTGAAGAAAAGTAGGCCATGTCCCAGTGAGACAGTTTTTGTCAATTTCTGGCAGCATCATGGAGAAAAGAAGATCTTCATTTGGACTCAAGATTGGTGAGCAGAAAAGCTGGAGGAGAGTAGAAGTCAAAGCTCTGCCAATGACTTTCCCTGCTAGAAATCCGGCATTTAGTGGGCACGGATCTAAGGAGGAAATAAGCATGGGGACGTCCTTCTCCTCTGCCTGGAGCATCAGTAGGGTGGGCTCCCCCAGGAGGGAAGCAGGGAGAGTGTGATGTTAAGACTTACAACAACCATCTATACTCATTACCATGTCTAGCGGCAAGAGATGGCAATATCTATGCCATTCTGGCATTGCTTGTGATATTTTTAACAGGCAACATTTTTGTAGAGACACTGTTACTCATGCAAAGCCCTTTGCATAAGTAGGAATTGCTTCTGCCATTTAATAGTTGGAGATGTCACTTTCCTTCATTGTTAAGAATAAATTCTAGGTTCCAATTTTTCATTCTGATTCCTAAAGGGCCTTTCTCGGAAGACGGGACCAAAGCTCTTCTTCAATGAGAGGTCTTCTCCTTGGAGTCTCTGCTGCCCGGTGTGTCATTAGGCAAACTACTTTTTGCAATAGGATGTAGAATATTAGGAGGGAAATATTTCCCTCATTCCCCAAGGAAGGCAGAGAAAATAGAGATAAAAAATTAGAAGCATTTGTCTAATACATCCCAAGAGGCAATTGGAGGGGAGACAAATTTGCTTCAACTCAAATACAGGCAAATTCAGCTTGAGGTCTTCCTGGTGAGGTTAGGTCTTTGTGAGAAAATTTAGCTCAACTTATAAGACTTTCATCACTTGCTGTATGCTTGACCCTTTGCAAGTTAACATGGGTGTCAATCAGGATAGAATAGGTTATGTGCAATAAGAAATAATCCTCAAATCTCAGTGCATTAAAACCAAATGCTTATTCACACTCAAGGTATAGAGGTTGACAGCAGAACCTGGCTCCTCGTAATCATTTAGGAATCCATCTTGGCACAAACTGCCACAGTTATTACCTGTGACTGGAAAAGGAGACATGACGAGTTATAACACTGGATTTAAAAGGGTCTGTCCACAAATGACACACATCACTTCTCCCATTGCCTGGAGAAAGGAAGCAACCTGTAACTTCCAGGAGGTAGGGAAGTGAAATCCCATCATGTGCTTGGAAGGAGAACCAGAACTATTCAGTGAAAACTCTAAAGATCATCGCAAAAGGTGAAACTGATGATGTACCCAAGCCTCTTCCAATATAAAAAACAGATTAGCCAGAGGATAAAGAAAGGGGAGGTACGCTTTGCTCCAGTTCACTTGCAAGAGAAGAAAACTGAAGTTAGAGAGGGAGGAATGTGTGTAAAAAGTTGATGACTTGATTTTATTTTTCATTAACTTTAGGAGAGCACTAACCAAATCCTCAATTTATTAACCTATTCCTCATTTAGCTGTCATGTATCATAACAGTTACAGTGTAGGTAAGAACTATCCTGGAGGATTTATATGTATCTGTGTTGTGTGTGTTAGTTGCTTAGTCATACCCAACACTTTGCGATCCCATGAACTGTATGTAGCCTGATAGGCTCCTCTGTCCATGGAATTCTTCAGGCAAGAATACTGAAGTGGGCTGCCATTCCCTTTTCCAGGGCATCTTCCCAATCCAGGGACTGAACCTGGGTCTCCTGCATTGCAGGTGCATTCTTTATCATTTGAGCCACCAGGGAAGTCCTCTTATTTCATTTAAAATCTTTATGCACAGTGTACTATTTCTATTTGTATATCTTAATGTCATTATAGACTAATGGATTCCTTTTTCATTCAGTTATTCATTTTTTGATGAGCCAATTATCTCAGATTACATCACATAATTCAGACTATGTATTTTTTTTCAGTCAGCTTCATTGAGATATAACTTATATACAATAACATGTAACTATTTTAAGTAATCCTAAGCTCAGTTAAGCAAATAATATCATGGTATTAGAATTTAATAACATGGAAGAGATTTTAATCCT
This sequence comes from Dama dama, assembly GCF_033118175.1. Lineage (NCBI taxonomy): Eukaryota > Metazoa > Chordata > Mammalia > Artiodactyla > Cervidae > Dama > Dama dama. The sequence continues at coordinate 82,604,988 of NC_083700.1, forward strand.
TATTTTCAAGCATGTCTAGAAACTTCAGCTATAGTATATGCAAAATATTGCAACAGGTTTCAAGTATCTAGTCAGAAAATTTTTTCAAGGATAGGAGAAAACTTGAAATGTTCAGATTCTTTGGTTCTAGCAAAACAAATTTCTCATGATACAATTCTAAGCAGTCTTCTCTAGTTAATCATTTTCTGTCTCATCTTCTGTCTGGTTTTACCCTATGATCCAACTCCTCTGTACACTTTCATACCTCTGTGTCTTTGGACATACTATTCCTTCTACTGTGATGCTCAATTTGCTTGTCTTCCTGGAGAAGTCCAACTTTTTCCTTAAAACTTGGTTCAGCCATCACTTTAGGAAGTTTTCACTGAACACTTTTTTTTCTCACATGTTGCCTTCACATATTTCTACCAGGGCAATAACTATGCTCTGCCAAAATTCTTAGTCTCTGAACTCTTACCAGGAAAGGTTGTATTTTTAATCTATAAGTATATTACACATGTTCAGATTTTTAATGTTTCTTGAATGAATAAGTTGAATGAATGCTTATGCTGATGTTATTATAGTACATTATCCCTTTGTTTGGAGGGGGATCTCCATAAGTACAAGCTTTCAATTCTAAAAATTCTTCAATCAAAAAGAACACTTAGCCAACAGACTAAAGCAGATAAGTTCAAGGTGTCTATACAAATGTAAATGCTCAGTCAGGCAATAGCATATGGATTCTCCAGTCAGAAGAATGTCTTAGAAACCTAGTCCTAAAAGGAAATGTGTTATCTTTGTTTAACTTCCTAATATTTTGAGCCTTAGTCATTTCTGTTAAAATGGAGATGATAAGGCAGATATTTTTGTGAGGAAGAAAAGTAACGTATATTGGAGAAGGAAATGGCAACCCACTCCAGTATTCTCGCCTGGAGGGACAAAGGAGCCTGGTGGGCTACTGTTCCTGGGGTCACAAAGAGCCAGACAAGACTGAGTGACTAAGCATGAAGTAACATATGTGAATATCTCAGGTCTCATGGGAGGTTCCTTTGCACTTTTAGCTTTCTTATTTGTATTTCCTATTATCTTGCATCAGTTCTACCCAAAGAAGCTGGCAACTCTTTCCCTCTGTGTGAACATTGTATGAAATGCATTAAAGAATGGCTTTTTATGCTTAGTTACACTAATAACCACCACACAAGTGGGTAGAACATATGCATATAGAGGATGTGTGCATTTTCCCATTTGGTTGGGCAAAAGGCATATCTCCCTTTCCTTTCCAGCTTTATAGAATGGATGATGGATTCAGCACTGATAGGGCTTCATTTCTTCCCCCAAGCCTGACAAGGAATATGCTTGCCTTCATTGCTTTCAAAAATAATTAGGTGTTGAAAGCTCTGACTAGGAGAATTAGAAATATGAATAACAACTTGACAGATCAAATCAAATACATTCTTATTTGATTACATTACTAAGTCAATTATTATTTCTTGTCATATTAATTATGGCAAGAGTTATAAAATGTTGTCTTCCAATAATTCCCTAACCAAATCATAATGGCCATAGCTTTGTAGTGAGTTTGTGTAACATCAAGGGTACCTATTTGTCCAACAGTGGAGGAAGAACTGGAAGGAGGGAAGGATTTTTATATTAATTTACTAAATATTTATTTTAAGCACCCACTCTGTATTAGGCACTGGACTGACTATAGCTATCGGGGATACAAAAATAAAAAGATTCAGCCCATGTTACTCTGAGGGTGAAACAGCCTACAAACAGATAAATCCATTCTGAGATGTAGAAGAAAAATAAAAGTCTCAGTAAGGGGGTGAAAGAGGTTTAATTATGATGATACATTTAGAGAAGTCTTCACAAAGGATTTCCTGTTTTGATCTCCTATTATCTTGCATCAACTCTATCCAGAAACTGGCTAGAAGATATTTTACTGAACAAGATTATTGCTAGTAGAACAAATGACCCGGAAACATATTGAAAAGGTGCACCAAGGCCTAGAGAACAATTGTATTTTCACTCTGCCCCCAACAATACATGTGTCCAAAGGTTTAAAGTGAGACCAAGGGGTACTTAATGTTAAGATATGAAGTGTTACTTTGGGACATGATATGTACTTAGATGTATACTTTAACTTGAGAGTTCCTCCCATGAGCCAAGTACCAGGCTGAGCACATCCTATTACCTGAGATCACTTAACCCTCCTATATGCCTCTTGAAGCAAACAGTATTCTCAAGGATTTATGGATAGGAAAACGAGAATTAGAAGGGCTGACTAGAAGGGCACAGTCACACAGTTAGTATGTGGCTGCACTAAGATTCAGACTTAGTTATCATTGATTTAAAAGAGTGTTCCAATGTGATTATGAAGCAATGTAAAATATACATTGTATTTTTCCCCAAGATGGGTCAGAGCAAGTAAGAGAATTGCTCTAGATAGTAACACAACCTAGTGTCAGAGCTGGAATTTGGATTTCAAATACATAGCTACCTCCAAATAACTTTTCTCTCTTTTAAAATAATAAATTAAACCACAATATGTATTCCTGGACACCTTGGAATGCAGATATAGAAAGTGATGCAGAACACACCCAAAGAAAACCAACTTTCTCTATCTAAAAGTTTTATAAGAACTTAGTTTGTCAAATCTAAACACTAACTTTACATTTTTGCTTAATGAATAAAAGCAGGAGAAAGAGAAAGGGAATCAAGGAAGGATTCTGCTAAAAATAATAATAATTATATTTACAATAACAGTTGCTAGGCATCTGGCATATATTGTAAGCATTATGAGGATTTACATGCATCACTGTGTTTAAGCTTTATAGTAACTCTAAGAAGTAGGTTCCATTATGATTTTCATTCTATGAAAGTAGAAACTGAGGAGAGAATAGTTGAATCTCTGCCCTGGGTCTCAAAACTAAAAAGTGGCCTAGTCATCAATCTGATTCTCATGTTCATGCTTTACAAATGGTTTCTCATTTAACAGTAGATATATTCACATCAATTCTTTTCATTGCCATTTTCCATTGGAGGAAACTGAGGCTCAGAGAAGGGTGAATGAAGTTCTCAAGGAGTCCCCAACGGCATGTGATATAAAGATAGAATTTTAAACTTATGACTCTGTGTTTGCTTTGGGCACTAGCAACATGCCAGACCACAAGTACATAGAAAAGTACACTTGGATATCAACAAGATCTTCATGAGATCCATATGGTGTGGTGGAGACAGGAAGGGTGGCTATTTTTGATTCTATTAGTCACACATCAAGTGAATCTTTTTGTCAGCTTCCTATTGTCCCCAGCTCCTTACAATTATGGATCAATGATTTCAATCATGGAGTAAGCCCCTCTGTTATCTGTATTATCCTTAACCAAAACTGACTATGTTATAGCAGGCTCACTCTCATCAGCAGGTTAGAACTAGAATTTATCTTACTCATTTTAAGAGGTGGCTGTAGTAAAAACTGTGCATATAAGAACCTATAAAGTAGGACCTCTACAGCTAACTGTATGAGTTCAAATCTTGGTTTAACTAGTTTCTATCTATGTGACCTTTGGCAAACGATTGATCTTTTCTGGGATTTACTCTTTTCTGGTCCCATTATATTTAAGGGGATATTTCTACCTCCAGCCAAGGCCTCAGACCCTGATATGACTTCCAGGCCACTCAAAGAATTGTCACACACTGCCTAATCCTTTCTAACACCCTCCCAACATTGCTTTCTATTGCCTATGACACGAGCTAGGACAGTGTCACAAAAATTTTCCCATCTGAGATCATGGTGGGACCATTCTTGTGACTTTAGGATTCTGCTCAGATTCTTGATTTCCATGGATATCACAATGAGAGAAGACAAAGTTAACTGACCATATGACACCGACTCTTATTGAATCAACTCAAAGATGACTCCTGCCCTGTGTAGGACTATCACAGTACATTACTTGCTAGTGAATGTGTATGACTTACCTATCATTTCAAGTACATTGATAACTATCCAAAGACAGTCCAGAGAAAGTTTTATAGTATTCTACCCTTGAACTTCTCTTAATCAGTATTTTGGATGAAACATTTCTATCTCTTGGTAAGATTATAAAACAAATGAAACTAAGATTCTAGATGTTTGAAGGTAAATTAACATACTGGATAAAGATGGAATCTGTATGGGAACTAAGATACCTCTCCATTTTAAGATCTCATCTTCTGTGATTCTTAGTGGGGTTTTCTGGGAACAAGTTAATTCATTCATAAAACAGAATTGTAAAACCTTTGTTTGAACTTAGGAGATCAGTAAAAACAACATCTCGGAATTTCATCCAGTTCTAGGATGTACTATTAGGGGACTGAGAGTTTTAGCTTTGTGGTTTTTAATGACTGTTGTTGGCCCAACCTACTCTGGACTCTAAGATTATGCAGCTAATGCTCACTCACTTTTTAGTATTTACATAATTGGTCCCTAACAGAGTTAATTTTGTTCTAATTTGCCAGATTTTATACACTAATTATGTATTTTGCCAAGAGTTGAAGATTTTTCCAATAATCTGTACTCAAGAGGGAGGCAGACCTTCTTATATGTAGTGGCTGAAACAATTTGGCCCAAATGGTTGATGCCACAGGCAAAATATCCAAAGATTGTTCACTTGAAAATTATGACTCTTTTTCGGGGTTTTACATTGCATTATTTGTTTTATGGACTATTCAGTATGCAGTGCACCAACACTAATTACAGTACTAATAAGTCAGTGTGTTACCAAGATGTTTTGCTGTTATAATTACAGCCACATGTTGTTGTCCTTCTCAAACAGTCCAGGCTTAATTGCATCATTTTTCAGGAGAATTTATGTGGTGCAGCTTAATTCAAAATTAGTACATGAATAAATGAAGTGCAAACTATTTTCTGCACTGACTCACATGCAAAATAAATGTTCTAGAGAGAGTAGCCAAACTTTCACGTTCCCAGTTGCTGGTGTTACTTCTGTGATAAACCTCCAGCGGCAATTTACAGAATGGTAGGGTCATGAAATGGCAGAAGAATCTGGGTGAATATAAGAAAGAACATTGTGCAAAGTACTAGGAGCATGGGTTCCTGTCCCTCCTATTCATTCTTCATATGTCTCTTGGGGTTATTTTTCTTTCCTCAGACCTCAATTTCCTCATTTGAAAATTTAACAAATTGCTCAAATGAGCTCTGGTTCTCTCTAGCTATCTCCTCTAACAATGTTTTACTTCTCTGAGTGTAGTTCTGTGAACATAATATTAAAAGTCTGCCTGCCCTTTAAAGAATGACTATTTGTTCCAATGCTAGAAATGGGAACAATGATGCCTAAGGTGGAAATAACCTAGATTATTTGAATTCTACATTCTATAAGTCACGCCTTCCCAACATTAGCCTATATAACTTTTCCCCCTATGCTCTCATTATTTTGTTTTTTTCCTTCTATCTCTTCCTTTTTCCATCTCTTCCTGTTCATGACCTGGTGTTCATGGATATGTACATAGTGCTCTCCTGGTCTTTGGAAGTTAGCTCCTACTACTGATAGTTTTCTATATTTGTGTGGAAGAAAGGTCATCTTGTGCCCCTGACTCTGCCCACTCAGATTGTTCTTTAGTTCATGATATCAAGTTCTAATACTTTAAATTCTGCTGGCTTTCAGATGGTATAAAACTTGACTCAGAAGGTAAACTTTTCTGCTTTCTTGCATAGAACACTTGGGCAGAGCAACAAGCAGTGGTTGGAGGAGGGAAACAATATCAGTCCTTGCCCAGAGCTCCTGTTAATCACTCGTGTTTTATTTCTGCAAAGAAACTGAGTTTAAGAGAGATTTTTTTTTCTTTCTCATAAGACTGAGTAGAAAGACTGGAAGGATAAGAAAATAGAGATAATTATCAAGGACACTTGCTGTTGAGGGCCTCAAATTGCATCCTATTTCTGTCCCATTGGTTAAATCTCTGAAACTTGGTTTACTTATCTGTAAATTGGAGGTAACTCTACTCATATGATTAAATAAAAAATATATAAATCATGAGTCCCACAAAACTCCTAAAATGTAATGATTTCCTATGTCTTTAAAGGCAACCCAATAAATATAAGCAGCTGGTGATAAGAGTATTCTAAGTGTTAGTTGTTCAGCTGTGTCCAACTCTTTGCAACCCCATCAACTATACAGCCCATGGAATTCTCTAGGCCAGAATACTGGAGTGGGTAGCCTTTCCCTTCTCCAGGGGATCTTCCCAACCCAGGGATCAAACCCAGGTCTCCCATATTGCAGGCAGATTCTTTACCAGCTGAGCCACAAGGGAAGCCCAAGAATAAAGCATTCTAGGTGGTGATAAACTGGTCAACAGAAATATAGTGGTAGAAAAACAAGGTGTGCTTGGGGGTCCCCAAGGTGAAACTGAAATTTCAAGAAAGAGAGAGGTAAAACACATAAAATGATAGGTGGGAGCCAGATTTCAGAGAGCTCTGGATAGCAAACTGTAGAACTGAACTTTATGTTGGTTTTAGGAGGGAGGATTAAATGATGGAATCTTGAATTCACAGTGAGGAATTCATACGATCTCCACCAGCCCATGGGCTGGTTGGAAAAAAATCACACCTTCCTCAAGATACTTTTTCCATCAGTTAGGAGTTTATGGTAAATATACAATTCTAAGGTGTTTAAAATGTGAGCTGTGCCCTCCTGAGAGAGGACGTCTTGTTCCATACACCTGAACAGTTGAAGGAGACACTGAGCGCCTTGCCCTGTGGAATTCTTTAAGACACAGTGGTGATGTGGAGCAAGAAGTGATGGATTCATTCATTGCTTTCTTTCAAAAATACATTCCACGGGCCTCTTAGTGCCTTTCAGGATGCTAGACATTGAAGGTCCAGCAATAAAAATATACAGTCCCTGATCTCAATTAAAGAGAGGCTAGATTAAGATAGGATAAATTATCTTGACTGGTCACAAGTTTGCCCCAAAATCTCAAGAAGGATGACATGCATGGTGAGAAGCTGACTTGGTTGATTTAAAGCAGTGGCTTTCAATCAAGAGTGATTTTTTTCCCCCCATGGGGATATTTGGCAGTGTCTGGAAACAATTTTGGTTGTCACTACAGGGTGGTAGTGGTGGTGGGGGTGTATTATTGGCATCTAGTGGATAAAAGCTAGGGATATTGTTAAACATCTCACAAGGCACAGGGCAACCCTCTCCTACCCCTCCACAATTATTCAGCCTAAAATGTCAATAGTTCTAAGTTTGAGGAAAATCTTAGTCTAAATAAAGGTTATACATTATGCTACCATAAGAGTTCATATTTGAGATAATAGAGCACGAGATAAAGTTGCAGCAACGGCACTAGGTAGGAAATGAACACAGGAAATGATATAATAAAGAATAAGGAGAAAATTACTTAATTGATTGGAAATGGAAGTGAAGCAAGGGAGAAGAGTCAAGGATGGATCTGAGAATTATAGGCTAATTACAAGAAGGGTAGTGATATCCTTGTTTGGTATATATTGGTTACAGGGAAGGAAGAATGATGGATTTGATTTTTTGATATGTTGAGTTGATAGGGCAGTCAGATGGACATGTCTAAGAAGAGTCAGTGTGAGGGTGGGGACAGTTTAGGACACTGGAAACCTCAGGGCATGGGAGGCATAGGAAGCATACTCGAAGATGTGAGAGTGAAGTGGATCTTCAGACAGCCTCTCTGCATGTGACACATTCAATGAGAAGAAATGCCCCATAGGCTGTGGTTTTGGTGGCTAAAGAACTTGGACATTTCCCATCCCCCTCCCTCTGCCCTCAAAGAACGACAACATTTTAAACCTTTCTATACCCACATTTATTTCCTTCCAGGCTAAATTCCTTTGAAGTTAATGGGTACACTGGATGGCGAGATGTGGGGAAGGAGTGGAATCTGTCCCACACTTCTTCAATTTCCATCAAATTACATGGGTATTGAAAGATAAAAGGGAAAGGTCTGGGGGCAAAACACATTTTAGGTTTCACTGAACCACATTTTGGGTTTCCTAATCCAGGGTTTGGGCATTGCATTCATTCAGTCAGACTGTGAAGCAAACCATTTCAGGACTGGAATCAGTCATGTGGAATCTGGGACCCGCAAGACCAAAGTTGGGGGTTGTGAGTCCCCCTTCATCATGGAGGAATGTGACAGTTTCATTTTATGAGTGTTTCCATTTTTATGAGATTAGAAATTTACTATTGATGAGATAGGAAGAGAATTAAACCTGTCTGCCTGGTCTTGTTTTCTTCCCTCCCTCCTTTCTTGCTTTTCTTTTCCTTCTTCTTCTTTTTTTTTTTTTTAATGTTTTGATTGTGCTGTGTCTTTTTTGCTGTGTGTGGGCTGATTCTCTAGTTGCAGTGAGCTGGGGCTTCTTTTCCTTATGGTGCATGGGCTTCTCATTGTGGTGGCATCTCTTGTTGAGGAGCACAGACTCCAGGGCATGTGGTCTCAGTACTTGGGGTACACAGGCTTAGTTGCTCCATGGCATGTGGAATATTCCCTGACAAGAGAGCAAACCCATGTTCCCCGCTTTGGCAGGTGGATTCCTATCCAATGTACCACCCTCTCTTTTCCTTCTTTTAACAAATGTTTATTAAATAGTGATGACATCACATTGTTTTAGGCGCAAAGAAGAAAGATGGTAGTAGTCAAAGCAATTTTGCATTTTATTGTTATCTGTTCCTCACAACTACTCTCCATGAGGCCATCTGGGTATTATTAGCTTCTCTTTCAGACAGGAAATTTGGACTCAGAATAGTTGTATCTTGCTTAAAACTATATAGCCAGTTAGTTATATATCGAGACTAGTAAGCCAAGCCTGCTGATTTACTCATCTGAATGAGAATAGCAAAGGGAACTTTACAAAATGATCAATATGCTTTGGGAAAACTTACTGCAAAGCCTAAGCATGTATTGAGGCAGAGATGGCAGGCAAATAAGTCTTGTAACTGGATTGACTAGCTTTGTGAGATTTCTCTGAGTTTGGTTTTCTCACGTGTAAAATAGGATTGCAAGATGAAATAAGTGGCTTTTGAGCTGTTTTTAGCAGCTAAAACATATTTTCAAATGAAATACTCTTCAGAACCTTTCCATATAAAACAGATTAAAGTGGATCCGCTTTTACTGAAATGGCGGCAAGGACCCTGGAAAAGCCCTACTTGGTTCCTCGCCCTGTGATCCTTGTCTTACCACCAGTGGCCTCTCAGGCACCTGTATATCTCAGGATTCTGCAGAACACAGTGTTAAATCCCCTGGGCCACATCTTTCTGACCCAGTGTTTTGTTTCTAGTTATGATCATCCCTCGTCTAGTATGCTCACTGCTTTCAGATCCACCATTTCATGTTATAGTTGAGGAAACTGAGGCCATGAAGAGTAACGAAACTTTTCCAAGATGATTCACCTAATGGAACAGAGCTCCAACACCTGGGTTTCCTGTACTTCGTGGGGCTGCCTCCAATGGTTATGGAATTTTCTGCCACAGAAAGGAACTCCTGTAAAGTACCTGTTGTGTATGGGACCTAGGGCCTTAGGGAGTAGGTCAGCTTACCATTCCTGCTCTAATGGAAAAGGCTCTCTGTGTCATTATCCATGGTGTAGCATGCCAGGCCAGCTTGTCCCAAAAGCTATTTTAAGAGTTATATATGTCAACAGAAGAAAACAGTTTGGACCCTTTGATCAGCTTGAATGGTATGGTTAGGACAGAGTAGAGAAGGAGGGATGGGGGATTCATTCGCTATTTCATTCCCTCACTTGTTCATTCAACATTATACTATGTATTGATTATTACACTCTAGGTACTGGAAATATGGAAGTAAGCACAACAAATACAGTGCCTGTCTTAAGCTTATGGTCCGGTGGTAGAAATAAAACATGAATCAAATTATTATTTGTCAAAGAACACATCAGTAAGTTACAAGAAGGAAAGATACTGTTTCTATGAGAATATAAAACACCTAAACAAATTTGAGAGATCAGAAAAAGCCTCCCCGAGGAGGTGGGGTTTGAGAAGAGATGTTAAGGAAGAGGGTGAATTAAGGATGGAGATAGAAAGTGGTACAAGGAGAGCAAATAGCAAGTGTATGGAAGGAGCTGAGCATGGCTGGACTGGGCAGAACAAGATGTTGATGGCATGAGATGGGTTTGAGAGACCTCAGGGTCCAAACCATTGGGTGCGTAGCAGATGGTGTGTAGGGCCTGGATTTCATTCTGAATGCAGTGGGAAACCACCAGAAGGTTACATACAATGTTGACAGGATCAGATTAGGGTGTTAAAATTTTTACTCCGATTACTGCTTGAAGAATAGGGCACGCACTTGAAATATTCTAGAGCCTTCCTGCCTGAAAAAAATTATCAAAAGCCTCCAGGCAGAGTTTTGAAAACAGTCAAATAGGATCTAACCTAAGATTTGATAAATGCATAATGAAAGCAAACTTTTTGTGCTTTGGAAGCTAATGTGTACACAGAGCTTGATTTATAGAAAATCTGGATTCATTATCTGTAGGTTATCAGACTAATTATTTCACTTCTCTGTGCCTTAGTTTCTTCATCTGTCAAAAAGAGGTAATGATATCCACTTGGCTAAGGTGTTGTAATATAAAAACAAGGTTTAAAAAAGGCAAGACACCCCACACTGAATATTTTATTCGATACATGTTAGTGATTTATATATAATATAAGTTTTAGGTTGTAAGCTGATGATTTCTTAGTTTATAAATGAATTAAAGGGCTGTCTGACACCCAGATGTTTCCATAAGAAAACTAAACAGATGACTAAAAATTGCTTGTTGACTTGAACAATGACAGTTGATGTTATATATGTTAACAGGTGCTTAATTGCCATTTCCTGCCTGAGGAACACATTCCTAGGAGCAGTCTGCTCCAATGGGCTGTACAGGTGAAGACTTCCTTGAATGCCTCACCTAGAAGTGCCAAGTGTATATTTTGGCAATCTGAGCCCAAAGTGCCCCAACATTTTCAGCAAGATTCAGAGCCAGAGCCTCTTTTGCAAAAACAACTAATTTAGTTTAAAGCTAGAGGCTGTGCTGACCCAGAGGAAAGACTGCCAACACTCATTTGGCAGCTGGAGTATATACTCAGTCAAAGCCAAAAGATATAGCCCCATCCACAAAGACGTGTAACCATTGCATCCTAGTCCTTCCAGGAAGGATGCTCTTGGTAATTTTACAAGGCCAACACAACCATCCGTTGGCTCTGTGACTACTGTTTGCTAACAGCACAGAGATGTCTCTTTCCCCGGAGAAATGCCCTTGAATCCTAGGACATCAGACCCCCTCATCATCTGGAGGAAGACTGTAGAAAATAAATGGTTGACATGGGCCTGCAGAAGGTTGGCCCCTTGCCTGAAGATGGGGCTAACTCTGTGGTAAAATTCGTGCTCCAGAGCTCACTGTAGCATCAGGCTGAAGCTATTTTTCAGCTGAGAAACACATCCTTAGCTTTCCCCCCCATGCTTATCCTTCTTAAGTTCCCTTTTTCTTGAGACTAAGCCCGTGCATAAGAATCTCCCTATCAGACCATTTCTAGGGAAACCAATCATGTTTAAAGCATTGAATTGTTTCCCGGGAGCCTGTCAAGGAGTCACAGTTAAAAACAAGACCTGCTGAGTCAGATCTGAGTCTAGATCCAAATTCTATCACTGACTGACTGATCTTGAGAACGTTTCCTTTCCTCTCTAAGAATCTATTTGCCTGTGGGAAAAAATAAGACGAGTGGCTCTACCTCAAAGAACTCTTGTAAGAGTAACAGTTTGAAGAGTGCTTGACATTTCAAATTCTTTATCAGATTGTCTTTTACACAATACAACTGTTCATTAAATATTTGTTCATTTATTTGATAAACCCTTGCTTATCATTTGCCTTACACCATGAACTGTGTTTGGACTGGAAATAAAGACCAGGTCTGGGCAGTTTCCACAACAAGTTATGAGAGTGTGAGGTGACGATGAGCAAGGGTGAATAACTGTGTTTGGAGGGGGACGTGAGAATGACAGCTAAGAGGAAATCAGGCAAATGTTCTTGTTTCTGGCGTGTTCATATACTTTCTGAACAAAACTTACTCGCAACCTGGGTTAGAAGATGACTGGTTAGCATCCCTAAGGTAGTGAGCTACTCCAGAGAGAGTTAGAGGTTTATCACAACTGGATCTAGGTATTTATTTCAAAGGAGGACAGAATCAGAAGCCATTTGGTTACATTCTAAAGGGTTATAATAACTTTTAGACCTTTTTCAGAGAGTTATTTGTTTATACTAATAAAGAAAGTTTTCTCTCCCTCTCTCAAAAAGGAAATGGAGCAGCTGGGCAGCATTTCCTATGTGAGTTCCCATGTTCGTAATTTGGGGTTTTTTCTTTCTCTCTGCTTTGCTGTGACCTTTGCTGTCATCACGTTACCCTAAGAGGCAGAATGGGCATAAATAAACAAGATAGTTATTGCTGTAAATAATAATAAGCCTAGTTGGGAAGCAGGAGTAGGAGTATTAGGAAATGGCAACCCACTCCAGTATTCTTGCCTAGGAAATCCCATGGACAGAAGGGCCTGGTGGGCTACAGTCCACAGGGTCTCAATGAATCAGACATGACTGAGCACATGAGCACAATATTTGATACATGAATCTAATGCTTGCTTTCAGAATAAAACAAATATGCATACTTAAAATTTATCAGTAGTATAAGATATTATACTAAAATCACAAGTGGATCATCGATATAAGTCATAAAGAATGAACAGGTGAAAGTGAAGGAAGATATTCCAGGCAAGGAACCAAATGGGCTCAAAGATGGATACATGAAAATAATATGTAAGCATTTCAACTGCTTATTATTTAGGATCTGTGTTTATCCCCCGTTATACATGACCCATCTCTTTTTTTCTTTTTTAAAGTAATAGTGTTTGGCTATTGTTGGTGATGTCTCAGTTGTATCCTGTTTCAGAGAGAAAAATATTAAGCAAATATCAACATTATGTCTTGAGGTTATACGTTACAGAGGGCAGAATATTTTTTCTTAAGTTTCAAAAGCAACGTGAATTGAAATAGAGAAGCTTTGCTTGATCAGGGGTTAGTAAAAGCTAGCAAGGTGGTGGTAACCTGTGCACATGTGTGGACTGGAGCGAGTTGGTCTACATGGCTTCAACAGAGGGAGATTACCATCTGTAGAAACAAAGAAAGTGATTTAGAGGAGGAAAATTAGGGAGCATGCAGAACACAAGGACTGAAGAAACTCCATTTCTGGTGTCATTTTTCTCCATTCCAGTCCTAATTGTAGGTGCCCAGGGCTGGGGCTTTCTCAGGGAATGTTTTTGTGGTTAAGAGGCTTGAGATTATTTAATAACATATTTGGAAAGCTTTCTAAAGTTGATTTTAAATGAAAAACATTAACTTAGTGACATACGAAGGCAAACTTTACTCTTCAAGTAATATCATTTTTCAGTTCAGTTCAGTCACTCAGTCGTGTCTGACTCTTTGCGACCCCATGAATCGCAGCACGCCAGGCTTCCCTGTCCATCACCAACTCCCGGAGTTTACTCAAACTCATATCCATCGAGTCGGTGATGCCATCCAGCCATCTCATCCTCTGTCGTCCCCTTCTCCTCCTGCCCCCAATCCCTCCCAATATCATTTTTGGAAGTATGCAAAGCACATACAAAGTTATAATGTTAGCAGGCACAGTGAGAGATGCCAGAACAAAGTCTGTTACCTGAATAATAATAATACCTTTCAACTAAGTAGCACTTGCAGCATGAAAATATTGCCACAAACAGTCTCATTGGTTTCTCCCACAGTCTTTTGAGGAAGGAAACCTGAAATTATGAGAAAAAAAGGAGTTTTGGAATGAGACAGACATGGGTTCAAATCTATGTTCTTCTCCTGCTATGTTGACCTCAGCAAATTTCCTAACATCTCTGAGGCTCAATTATTCATAAAGATAGGAAAACAAATACCTTGTAGTCAGTTGGAAGATTGGACCATAAATGCAGATATCATCTAACATAAAATAGATTATTAACAACATGACTTTTTGTTAGGTGCAGGTAGATTATAATAGCCTTTCTAATTTTTTTTTTAGAGAGAAAATTAACACTTAAAAGTAATAAATGATAATACCAAAGTCTTCAAGCAGAAAACAAATGACTTTAAAACCAATCTATTATATCTTCAAGAAAATTCCTACCCATGACATTGTGCTGCTAAACAAAAATACTCTAGAGATTCCTAGAGATAAACTTGCATCACAGAGGGAGATTTTTACTCAATCCCAAGAAATGTTTTAAGATATGTCTTCTTCAAGCTTCAATGGGAGCACCTAGACAGGTGTAACTCCAAACATACTGAAATGATTGTTAGAAAATAGACCCATAGTATCTCACAGTTGGAGTGAACTTTAAAGGATGCTGGATATAATTATTTAGTGAATGCCTACATCCTCTGTTAGACATTACTGATGACAGAGTTAAAAAGACTTCTCATTTGTGTAGCATTTTAGAATACCTACTGCTCTTTCACTAACACTAGATTGAATCTCACCACAACCCTTTGAAATAGATTGGATTCTTATCAAATCTTTTGATCTTTTGTAACCTCTTTTTAAAAAATTATTGGAGTTGATTTACAGTGTTATGTTTCAGGTGGACAGCAATGTGAACCTGTTATACATATGCGTATATCCACTCTTTCTTAGATTCTTTCCCATATAAGCCATTCCAGAATGTTGAGTAGACTTCCCTGTTTCTGTCATGCAGTAGGCTTCCCTGATGGCTCGGATGGTGAAGAATCTGCCTGCAATGCAGGAGACATAGATTTGATCCCTGAGTTGGGAAGATCCCCTTGAGAAGGGAATGGCTGCCCATTCCAGTATTCTTGCCTAGAGAATTCCATGGACACAGTAGGTTCAGATTAGTTATTTATTTTATATGTAGTAGTGTATATATCAATGTCCTCTTTTTAAAAGAATATGCAAGGTAGAGAAGATAAAGCTTCTGCTGATTTTGCACAATTGGTTGAGGTCATTTCAGGCCATTTTGGGGTAAATCCTTTTGAGGCCTGATTTAACTCTGTTTTATCGAAGCTTAGGGTTCTAAATGAGAGCTGGGTACTGTGCTGGGGCTGAGAATTAATGCTAAGAAAAACAAGCATAGTCCTTGCCATCATGGAATTCACAGTCCAGGGGACAAGACAGATAAGCAAATACAATACCATGAGGTGATCATGGTTGAACGAACCCAGCACATACCCTGTGGAATAGAAGGGCAGGAAAGTCTTCACTACTGAAATTTTGGCTCCGAGTCCATGTTTTGTTTCTTACACTATGCAGCCTCTTCTGGATGGTAATTAATTTACCAAAGTATCCAGGACTGACCCACCTGTGAACCTCATTGACTTGATTTCCCCTTCTTCCTGAGAGTCTGTATGAAAGAAAAAATGAAAGAAAGTGAACTGTAGCTTATCAGGCCTCTGTCCATGGGATTTTCCAAGCAAGAGTAGTGGCGTGGGTTGCCATTCCCTTCTCCGGAGAGTCTGTATAATGAAAGCTAAATGGATGACAGAGGTAGGCATGGCCAAGGCTAATTTTGCCCCAGTTCAAGTCATTCTAAAGACTTGTACTAAAGACAAGGATACTGAAGCTATTTATAGATCTCTAGGAAAAATGACTTCCATGTAACTCAAATTTCTTAAAATGACCACTTTAGAGAAACTCAGCTTCATTCCCGGTATAGGTAAAGGGTCTTTTCCAGTGAGTTGGTTGGTAGCATCAGGTGGCCAAAGTATTGGAGCTTCAGCATCAGTTCTTCCAATGAATATTCAGGTTCCTTTAGGATTGATTGGTTTGATCTCCTTGTTGTCCAAGGGACTCTCAAGACTCTTCTCCAGCATGACAGTTTGAAGACATAAATTCTTCAGCGTGCGGCCTTTTTTATTGTCCAACTCTCACATTCATACATAACTACTGGAAAAACTACAGCTTTGAATATACAGACCTTTGTAGGCAAAGTAATGTCTGCTTTTTAATAAGCTGTTTAGGTTTGTCATTGCTTTTCTTCCAAGGAGTCTTTTAATTTAATGGCTGTAGTCACTGTCCACAGTAATTTTGGAGCCCAAGAAAATAAAGTTTGCCGCTGTTACCATTGTTTCCCCACCTATTTGCATGAAATGATGGGGCTGGATGTCATGATCTTCATTTTTTGAATGTTGAGTTTTAAGTCAGGTTTTTCACTCTCCTTTCACTTTCATCAAGAGGCTTTTTAAATTCTCTTCATTTTCTTCCATAAGTGTGGTGTCATCTGCATATCTGAAGTTATTGATATTTCTCTCCACAATCTTGATTCTAGCTTGTGCTTCATCCAGCCTGGCATTTCACATGATGTTCTCTGCATATAAATTAAATAAGCAGGGTGACAATATACAGTTTTGACATGCTCCTTTCCCAATTTGGAACCAGTCCATTGTTCCATGTTCAGTTCTAACTGTTGCTTCTTGACCTGCATACAGGTTTTGCAGGAAGGAGGGAAAGTACTTTGGTATTCCCATTTCTTCAAGAATTTTCCACAGTTTTTTGTGATCCACACAGTCAAAGGCTTTTGCATAGACAATAAAGTAGAAATAGATGTTTTTCTGGAATTTTCTTGCCTTTTCAATGATCCAGTGGATGTTGGCAATTTTGTTTCTGGTTCTGCTGCCTTTTGCAAATCCAGCTTGTACATATGGAAGTTCTCAGTTCATGTTGGCTTCATGTTCACTATTGAAGCATAGCTTGGAGAATTTTTATTTCAAGCATGTGAAATGAGTGCAATTGTGGGGTAGTTTGAACATTCTTTGGCATTGCCCTTCTTTGGGATTGGAATGAAAACTGACCTTTTCCAGTCCTGTGTCCACTGCTGAATTTTCTAAATTTGCTGGCATATTTATTGCAGCACTTTCACAGCATCATCCTTTAGGATTTAAAACTTGGAATTCCATCACCTCCACTAATTTTGTTCATAGTGATGCTTCCTAAGGCCCACTTGACTTCACACTCCAGGATACCTGGCTCTATCTAGGTGACTGATCACACTATCATGGTTATCCAGGTCATTAAGATCTTTTTTTATGGTTCTTCTGTATATTCTTGCCACCTCTTTTTAATATCTTCTGCTTTTGTTAGACATACTGTTTCTGTCCTTCATTGTGCCTATCTTTGCAAGAAATGTTCCCTTGGTATCTCTAATTTTCTTGAAGAGATCTCTAGTCTTTCCCATTCTATTGTTTTCCTCTATTTCTTCGTATTGTTCACTTAAGAAGGCTTTCTTATCTCTTCTTGCTATTCTCTGGAACTCTGCATTCAGATGGGTATACAGTTCCTTTTTCCCTTTGCCTTTCAGTTCTCTTCTTATCTCAGCTACTCAAAAGGCCTCCTCGGACAACCATTTTGCCTTTTTGAATTTCTTTTTCTTGGGGATGGTTTTGATCACCGCCTCCTATACAATGTCATGAACCTCCATCCATAGTTCTTCTTCAGGCATTCTATCAGATCTAATTCCTTAAATCTATTTGTCACTTTTACTGTATAATCGTAAGGGAATTGATTTAGGTCATACCTGAATGGCCTAGTGGTTTTCCCTGCTTTCTTCAATTTCAGTCTGAATTTCACAATAAGAAGTTCATGATATGAGTCACAGTCAGCTTGTGGTCTCATTTTTGCTGACCGTATAGAGCTTCTCCATCTTCGGCTGCAAAGAATATAATCAACCTGATTTTGGTATTGACAATCTGGCTATACTCATGTGTAGAGTCATCTCTTGTGTTGTTGAAAGAGAGTTTTTGCTGATCAGCACGTTCTCTTGGCAAACCTCTGTTACCTTTTGTCCAGCTTCATTTTGTGCCCCAAGGCCAAACTAGCCTGTTACTCCAGGTATCTCTTGACCTCGTACCTTTGCATTCCAGTCCCCTATGTTGAAAAGGACATCTTTTTTTGGTGTTAGTTCTAGAAGGTCTTCTAGAAACCCTGTTGCTGGGAAATACTGAAGGCAGTAGGAGAGGGGGATGACAGAGGATGAGATGGTTGGATGACATCACTGACTCAATGGACATGAGTTTGAGCAAACTCCGGGAGATTGTGAAGGACAGGGAAGCCCAGCATGCTGCAGTCCATGGGGTCGCAAAGAGTCAGACATGACTGATGACTGAACAACAATAAATAGGTAAAGGAAGGAGTAAGACTCTGAGAGAATTTAGTCTCTATTCTGATGAATCCCAAATTTATGTGAAATTGTACTATGTCAAAGAGATTAGGGAAGTGATTAATTTCATAAAGTTTGGGCCAGAATTATTATTACATCAATTGGAAGTAGAAGCAAACTATAAATCATAGTGTTTCTTGAGTATATTTAAGAACCTGGAAGAGTACTTCATTCTTTTGTAAGTGTGTGGGTGTGTCTATGTATGTATGGTAGGGGAGGAAAGAGAGACAGAGAAAATCAACCAACCTTTTTCCTTCACTGTAGAAAATGTGACTTTTTCCACTGATATACTTTGCCATAGAGGCTTAGAGAAAATGCTTTTCAGGAGCTTTATTCTGAAGGTTATTTTGGAATTTGGGACTTAGATATCAACATCTCAGTCCTACTTCCCCACCCTCATAATTACTGATGGTACCTTTCCAAAGCTAAGGAGCAGAATGTACAGATTTTAGTTCCAGGCCTAAGTTCATTTTGACTTGAAGACTGCTTTAAGAGAAGAAATAAAGGAAAGAGAGAGTAAATGTAGGTAGCTGATTTGAATACATGAAATTGTATGCTGAAATGATTGTCTCTGAGATCATCTCTGGTACTTAATCATCCAACCTGTGGGCTCTTCCTAAAACCTCCATTTCTTACAACCATTCTTCTTACATTTCTGCGTTAGTTTCTCTAGTTCCCCTCCTGTCAAACTGTTTGCTCCTTCTTTGTCTCTTTTGCCAGTTCTTCTTTCTGTTCTTCCTCCTCACATGTAGTCTTTGGCCCCAAGATAATTTCTTCTCTGCTTGTCCCTTAAAAATATTACATGCAAAACGCTTTGAAAGTATAGATAAGAAACTAGAGTCTAGACTCTAACCATCCAAATATTGATTCTATTACTTATCAACTATGAACAGGTGAGGAAGTTACTGATTTCTCAGTCTTCTAATTTCCCCATCTGCAAAGTGGAACATATATGCCCCTTATAGCTTTAATGTGAAGATTATTTTTTATTTATTTATTTATTTATTTTTTTCAGTGGGTTTTGTCATACATTGACATGAATCAGCAATAGATTTACACGTATTCCCCATCCCGATCCCCCCTCCCACCTCCCTCTCCACCCGATTCCTCTGGGTCTTCCCAGTGCACCAGGCCCGAGCACTTGTCTCATGCATCCCACCTGGGCTGGTGATCTGTTTCACCATAGATAATATACATGCTGTTCTTTCGCAACATCCCACCCTCACCTTCTCCCACAGAGTTCAAAAGTCTGTTCTGTACTTCTGTGTCTCTTTTTCTGTTTTGCATAAAGGGTTGTCATTACCATCTTTCTAAATTCCATATATATGTGTTAGTATGCTGTAATGTTCTTTATCTTTCTGGCTTACTTCACTCTGTATAAGGGACTCCAGTTTCATCCATCTCATTAGAACTGGTTCAAATGAATTCTTTTTAATGGCTGAGTAATATTCCATGGTGTATATGTACCACAGCTTCCTTATCCATTCATCTGCTGATGGGCATCTAGGTTGCTTCCATGTCCTGGCTATTATAAACAGTGCTGCGATGAACATTGGGGTGCACGTGTCTCTTTCAGATCTGGTTTCCTCAGTGTGTATGCCCAGAAGTGGTATTGCTGGGTCATATGGCAGTTCTATTTCCAGTTTTTTAAGAAATCTCCACACTGTTCTCCATATAAATGAGATAGTACACACGAGTCATTTAGCAGAGTGAGTACAAATGGAACAAAATAAATATTTACCATCATCATCATTGCCATCAACATCACCATCGATATCATCATCTTCCATTCCCTCTCTGGAATATTGCCCTGACCTACATAACTCTAGTCTTGGCCACCATCCTCTCATTTTTCCATTTGTCAGTGGAAGTCCACTTGAATTTCCACTGACGTCTTCAAATCCACATAATTAATTCCAAACTCATTCCTTCCTTCTGAAATTCTAATTGGATCTAAATTCCCAGGAACCTAGTAATAGTTGAGAACTTGGTTCTCAGAGTATCTGAATATATAGGACTATGATAGGAAATGAGGGAGTGTAGATTTGTCAAGGGAGGAAGGATTTGATAATCACAGGGAATGTGGATGGATAGAAGATACAGTAGTGTGTTGCAAGAGATTTGACTGCTAGCATTTCATTTCTCTATCTGAAGTTCCCCCAGTGCATTTATTATCTGAATTTAGACCACAAGGCCAGGCACAGTACAGACTAACAATCAATTTTCTTACAGGTAATTCTCTCTCTTCCATGGCTTAGTGTGGTTTGCCTCATTTGGAGCCACAATCCTGGGATAGTTGTTGAGATGTTTCTAATTTCTATTTAATGAACTTGGCAAACATTCTTGGCTCCCAGCATTAGGCAGTAAGCTCAGTGCTAGCTCTGACCCATCTAGAACACTAATACCCTAACCCTTTCTTTGTTGATTTATTTTTATCTTTTCTTATTTGCTTTTACTGGCCCAAATGCTTTAAAATGATAAATTTGAATGCTTTTACATATCTATTATTATGTCTGTACATAGTGAAAACTATGAATTCACATTGATAAATTCAATACCAATCCAACAAAAAACTGCCCATTCTATTTTATTACTGTCTATGCTTGGAACTCTCCACACTCCACACAAGGCTGATTCTCTGAAGAAACACCCTCCTCATCATGCTTGGGCTCTGACATCATACCCCAGGCTGTACTCTTGTGTGCAGAGACATCCTCTTCACCACACTCGGATTCCAGCTCCCTAGTCTGTGTCTCCTCCCATGGATATGAAAGGTTGTTGCTGAATCACGCAGAGAAGCCAGGGTTTTTGGCCTTCAGAGGAGAAGAATTCAATCCAGGACCAGAGACGAGGCTGGATTGCTCAGAGCTTTTGTGTAATAAAGTTTTATTAAAGTATAAAGGAGATAGAGAAAGCTTCTGACATAGACATCAGAAGGGGGTAGAAAGAGTACCCCCTTGCTAGTCCTAGCACTGGAATTATACACTCTCAAATTAGTTATTAAAATGAACAAAAGAATGTCTGGAGGTTGTAGAGACCTCACCAGACCTACTCCTATAATTTACACTTTGAGATAACAGAATTAGCCAGAAGGTTTTTTCCAGAGACTGTCCTCAAGCAGGATACATTATTGTTATATAATCCTAAGGAATGTAGAGAGGGAAAAAATTTTGTCCTTTCTTCCTCCTTGAGAATTCCAGACCCCTTTCTCCTTGGGGACCCCTAGACTTCTTATCAACCTGCCTAGGAATTGACTCTCTCAGATATGTCCTTCCTAGCCTACTTTGGCTTGAACACCCTATAGAAGCCTATCTCCACCCCCAGTTGAGATGACTTCCTTATCCTTCTTAGCTTCTGACCCTCTACACAGGTGTTTCCACATGCAGACTCCATCCTCACCTGACTCAAGCTCTGGACCCCTCTGCAGAGTCAGCCTCCTCACATGACACTCTCTTCACCCTCTCAGGATTCAATAGCCATCATCAAATACACCCCTCACTCTGCTTGGGCTCAGATCCCCCTCTCTGGTTACCATGTCAATCTCTTCTTTACCAGTTGAGCATATTTACCTTACCTGTTTGGTTTCCATCCCATAGATACAAGGGCAAACTGTTCAGAAAGGGAAGGAGAGAGAAAGAGGAAGAGAAGGAAGGGAAGCAAACTCAGCCCTGCACATGATTATGGAGTCCTGATCCACCCATGAGCTGTTGAGCTTTAATTCAAACTTATGGCCATGGCTTTGAAACTCCTCCTTGTTACTTACAGTTAGGAAAGTACAATCTTAAGCATGCATTATTAAAAGAATTGTTGTATTTTATCTACCACCTTTTGTGTGTTTTGAATAGAAGCAAAGCTATCCTTGATCAACATGATCTCTTGCATTGAATAGAAGATGATACTATGTGAGCTGAAATCAAAAGAATGGGTGAGGAGTTAAGTAGATGAAGTAGGGAAGGAAGACTGTTACAAGTAAATCTGAGAGTAGAAAGAAGTAAAAATCGGGAACATTATGGTTGAAATAGAGAGGAGAGAGGAGAGTATGGTTCAGGATGAAGCTGGAGAGACAGGAAGGAACAGGCCACACAGAACGTAAAAACAAAGGGAGAAAAGATCTGATGTTTTGAAGACTTCCTACCAGTCACCTTATAAAAGCAATGGGGTATTTCTAGCAACAGTTTTGCCTTGTTCTACCACATAACTAGGCCAGTGAAATCTGGCTAAAGCAGTGGCGAATGCCTAAGGGAAACTCAGGAGGTAATTTTTGTGTGTGCCAGATCCTCAGATTTTTGTCTTCAACTCACACTTACTCCTGGATACTGACTCTGCCTTGCTTCTGGAGCTCAGCAGATTTATGACTTTCCAGTACATTCTCAAATGAACTCCCAGGGCTGATTTGACTGTCTGCCTCAGTGTTGTGTCTGAAATCTCAGACAAAACCTGTTTCCGAAACCCACATTCCCACTTTAACTTTGGGCTCCAACCAAGTCCCATTATGCTTAGATGAAATTTCACTCAACAAATTTCAGCTGGCAAGATGGCCCTATGAAGCAAATGGCATTTTATGTCAAATCAAAAGGGTTTTGTCATCATTAATAAATGCTTTTAGTATCCTATGAGGTTTACCCTCATCAAGATTCTCTATGATGGCATTTATACTGTGTTCATTTGGCTTTTTATGCTAATTGGAACTTCAAGTCATTGATGGTGCCTTTCCAAAAAGCCCTTCTATCTTCTATTTTTTTTTCAGTAAGAAAGTCTTAAAAGAGAACTCTCAGGGAAGTGTGGATCACGAGTGCATTAAATCTCATTTGAGGACAATTTTAATTAATGAACATCTATAAATACTCAGTTATGGCTAAAATGCTTGCAGGCTGTGCCATGGTGCATGAATACAATTAATTACAGAAGTGGATTTTTTAAAGATATGAAACTGGAGAAGAGAGGAATGACCAAATGTATAGCACCATCCATAGGCTGAGGTCTTCAGTGGAAAATTCAGATAAAGCTTTCAGTGTGAGATGAAAACTCTTAAAGTGGCTTGAAAAAATTTCTGAATCATCAGTAGGCTGATCCCTTCTGTGGAGGAGGAAAATGCAATGGAAACAATGCCAACTGTGAAGTCTAAGACAGGTTTTTTTCTGATTCTGGTTGTTGGCTTTTAGTATAAATGGTAAATTACTTTCAGGTAAATTACTTAATTGCTCCAAGTCAAGTAACATATATGTAAAATGTGGATGAACACTCTAAATGATTAAAAAAATGTCGTGAAGTAGGTACCTAGTTTATATCATCAGCATTGTCTCCTCTGTGTAGACCACAACTAAATACTCACTTCATCATAAAGTTTAAACTGACTCTTGGAGCTGTCCTTTGAGAACAGACAAACACTGATTTTGCCTAATTTAATAAAAGGAGACACACCCCTTCAGTTGTCAGTGACTTTCCCAGTTTTAAGAAACTCTTTTTGTCAAAATATGTATATATCAAACATACATTAAGCAATGGAATCTTTACTTCTCCAAACTATTTGCCTCATTGGCCCCCAAAGAAGACTCAGAGGAATGGACATGCAGTCATGAAATTAGAAGATGTGTGTAACTGCCCTTGTCATTCCTACTGGGCACAGCATAAGCCACAGGGCATAATGGTTTCTTTCCCTTCCAAGTGTACAAATTTCTCCTTACATAATATTCAGGAGACTTTTTTTTTTTTAGAGCAGGATCTCATAATGTATTTGCTCATTCAATATTGTTCAAAATCTTTGTTGTTTTGGATTATAAAAATAACATCTACCCACTTTAGAAAATTTGAAGAACATAGAATATCCTCCAAAACCATGTACTTAACTAAAATACTACCAGACAAAAAACCTTTTCTTGAAAAAGTATTCACTGAATATCTACTTTGTACTGATAATTTGCTAGGCACTGGGTATCAGCAATAAATTACAGGTAAAGTTGCTTTTGGGGAATTTGTTTCAGCAGAGAGAAACTGTGTAAATAAAGAAAAGAGTAAATTGTAAATTGTGACAAAAAGTGTGATGACAATAAATAAGGTAGTGTTTAGGAAAGTAATAGTGCATCAGGTTAGGTGCACAGGATGAGGTTCTGAGGTGACTTTAGTCTGAGTGAAAGATGAAGATGAGAGTGAGACAGCCATGAAGAGAGTCATGGATAGAGCTTCCTGCTCTGTTGTATGTTAGGAGGCAGAAAGAAGCTTGGTGAGAAAGAGAAAGCTCAGATTGAATGGCATGCTGTACATGGGGAAGAAATGATATAAAGTTATGATGTGGGAAATGAACATTTTGGTATATATCTTTCCAGTGTTTTTTCTGGACATTAGGTTGATCATTTTCTCATAATTTTTTTTCTTTCTTTTGTTTTTGCCTAAAATGACTAAAGGCCTAAGCCAACCCAATAGAAGATCCAGAATAAATATTGCCTGTTGGAATTGCCCTATGTGTGTACAGAAGGAACTGACCTACCATATGCTCCTGATTTGCTCAATCACTAGATGTGAAGTATACTGGGAAGAGTGCAACCTTGGGTGAGGTGACCTTGTAGCTGAGAAAGACCCTGATGTTGCTGACAATAATTGAATGCTGTCTATCCATAGTATGTTCAGCTTTAAGATTTATTTGGTATCAACCAAAGATGTATCAGATTTTGCTGCCTTACACACAACCCCTAAAAATAGTGATTTAGAATAGCAAAAGCCATTTATTTATTTATCTGAATCTATGGCTCAGCAGGGTGGTTCTTCTGGTCTGGACCAAGCGTGCTGATGCCTGCCTGTGCATCTGCCCTCAGCTGGGGGGATTGGCCAGTAGCTAGTTGGTTCAGGATATCCTTACTCACATGTCTAGCAATTAGCATGCTGAAGGCCAGAGTGGTGAGTGACTGGACTACATGTCGTTTGCCATCCAGCAGGCTAGTTTAAACCATTCACAGAGCCCCCAAGAGCAGTGTAGTGTAAGCCCCAGTGTACAAGCAAGCACTTTTCAAGCTCCAGCTTGCTAACCTCTTATTTTGTTTGCTAACCTCTTATTGGTCAGAGAAAGGCACAAGGCAATCTAGGTTCAAAATGTGGAGAAAAAGACTTACCTTATAATTAAAGAATTGAGGCATACCGTATTTCATAATACATCATAAAATGACTCTTCCAAGTGCATGTGAATTAGCCAGCTGTATTAGGCAGGATCCTAGCTGGAAGCCAATTAACTACAGATGGTTCCAATGAAGGGGACCTATTAAAAGACTACTTGCAGAGATGTGGGCACGGTTAAAGAAATAAACAAGGGGTATACGGGACCCAGAGAATAGCAACATCAAGAAAACCATTATCACCTCCAGCGCTGAAGGAATAAGAGGAGAAAATGGAAATACTGATCCCAGTGACAGCTGGAATCATGGGGAGACACCACTTCTGCCTGAGAGGTGGTGCTGAGACAAGGTGGAAGCAGAGAAGAAGCACTTTGTCTTAGGTTGCTTTTCTTAGAAGCAGAGCCCAATATAGTGATCTGGATACTCTTGGTTGATTGAAGGCTTTCTCCCAGGAGAAAGAGAATTTGGGGAGCAGGATGAGGCTGAAGAGGAGTTGAAGGATCTGGTGGCCTCTAACTTCACTCTAATCTGGAACATGAAAGTTGATCCCACCTTGAGACTCAGGCTGCCATATTAGCAAGCTAGTGGATGTTGGGTAACCACTGGGTGGAATGGAAGATTTTATACTAGATGACTTTTCATTCAGCCAAGCATGAAGCTCTGGAGAAAGGAGCAACAGTAAGTCATGAGAAACTAACCCTTACAGATGCTCAGTGGGAGCCCTGCCCATGAACAAGATCTGGATGGGGGACCCACAGAGCCCTTCTACACTCTGATTTCCCTCCAGCCATTTTCACTGGCTGAATTCAACTGAGGCCAACCAAACATACAGCTGGGATTTGCCATCCTGCCATACAAAGTCTAGCACAAAACATATCCCAAGTATGTAGAATTTGAGCTCGGGACAAACTTTGTGTTCAGCCTTGAAATTTCACTTTCAGAGGGATGTTGATATAAATCAGACTGTACTCATAAAAAATTTTAAAAAAAGATAATTTCCAAACAATGTCCTCTGCAGTGTGTTTGAAGGACCTAGTGATGTTTATCTGGAAGAAGTGAATATTTAAGGGGACAGAAAAGAGCTTTTCTTTCTATACTTCATGCCCAAGGCTGTCATCTGAGAGTATTCTTATTCAATATGGCCTTGCAAGTAAAAGAACTGAGACCAATGGAGAGAAAAAAAATAACTACAGACGTCTGATCAATCTTGGGAAGCACTTTCTCACAGTAATAGAAATCTTACAGTGGATCAGGGTACCAGATGAATAAGTAGCTGTTGCAAGCCTGAAAATAGGCAAATTAAGCTTGGGAGGTTACAGTTAAGTTCAGTTCAGTTGCTCAGTCATGTCTGACTCTTTGTGATCCCATGAACCACAGGCCTCCCTGTCCATCACCAACTCCTGGAGTTTACCCAAACTCATGTCCATTGAGTCAGTGATGCCATCCAACCATCCCATCCTCTGTTGTCCCCTTCTCCTCCTGCCCTCAATCTTTCCTAGTGTCAGGGTCTTTTCAAGTGACAGCTCTTCTCTGGACTGGGAGGTTACAGGGATGATCCAAAGATGAAATATGTGATGTGAGTAGACCAGACTCATGTGTGCTTTCAGATATGCGGCTATTATTTCTAGTATGGAATCCAACCCATATCAGTCTAATATGCAGATAGTAATTGGCATACATGTGTATATGTGTGCAGAAGCCAGAGAGTTACTTGGGTTCAGGAAGGAAGGATGTCAGGAATTTAGCTTTGCTTTGCCAAGAAGAAAAAGGAAGGAGTTAAAACACAGCACTAGTATTTTTAAAAAGGGATTTTGGTGAGAACATCAAGTGGAGTCAAGGGGAAGAAAGAAATTTAACTGACCTGGGAAACCCTACTGCTCTCACATTAATAGGATCCTCTGTGGGACCTCACAGCTTATTTATTTAAAATCTTTGTTAATATATGAATATAAAAACTGGCTGTTTTAAAATTATGACATATGGATTATCCTATTTCTTAAAAATGTATACTTGTTTCTGGTAACTCTAAATTATAAAAACTTGCAAATTTTATTTATATTGCTTATGGATGAATGATAACCTAGAGTTGGAAGCCATAATTTGGTCCAAACTCTTGTATTAATTAATGTATTTCCTCTGCAAACAGTAGCCCAACCTCCTGGTCAACACTTACATGATAGGGAGATACGTACTGCCTGAGGTAGATCACTCCAATTTACAATAAGAGTGATTTTTCTTCTAGCGTGGGCTTTCCTGGTAGCTCAGATGGTAAAGAATCTGCCTGCAGTGCAGGAGACCCAAGTGATCCCTGGGTCAGGAAGATCCCCTCATGATGGGAATGACAACCCACTCCAAGTATTCTTGTCTGGATAATTCCATGGACAGAGGAAACTGGTGGGCCACAGTCCATGGGGTCGCAAAGAGTCAGACATGACTGAGTGACTAACACTTTCACTTTCCTTCAAGCCTAATTTATCATTCCAGACTCCAACATCTACTAAAGAATAGCCTATGTTTCAGTCAGGATATTTAAGGCTGCAAGTAATAGGCAGCTCTTCTCAACATAGCTCAAACAAAGGACAGTTGCAATTATTTCCCATAAGAGAAGTCTTGAGGTAGGAAAGACTCTCCTGGTTATTTTAGTGATTCAAGAATGTCATTAAGGTTCAGATTCTTTCCATCTCTTGGCTCTACCATTCTCATGGCTGTTTCATTCTCACACTGGTAACAGGAGGTTTACCACAATCCCAGGCATCACATCCACATATAACTATATACAGAGGAAAAGAATGATATTTATAGAGAGAGCAGAATCCTCTCTCAGGAGTAACCCCAACAGACTTCCTCTTACACTTTATTTGTCAGAATCAGAATTGCCATGACTGCCTTAGACCAATCATTCTGGTGAAGAAGGGACACAGAGAAATCAAACAGGTGGGTCCTATTTACATCTCTTCTTTTACTTCTGTATCCCTCATTGTACATAGATGGGTTTAGGAAAGAAAACTATGTATGGAAGGAAGTAAAAGGAAGGGTATTAATGTAGGATCTCTTTATTCAAGCATCAAGGTCACTTCCTCACCTGAGTATTTGGCCTATATTAGGTATAGTGGTGTGGTATGGACTTGGGCTAATGGAGTCCCACAATTAAAGTTTGATTCAGTTCTTTTCACTCTCTGGATGACATTGGTTAAGCCATTTAACCTTTCTGTGCTTCTCTCTCCTCATCTGAGAAGTAGAAATAATAACTATCAGTTCAGTTCATCCACTCAGTCATGTCCGACTCTTTGCAACCCCATGGACAGCAGCGTGCCAGGCTTCCCTGTCCATCACCAACTCCTGAAGCTTGCTCAAACTCATGTCCATCGAGTCAGTGATGCCATCCAACCATCTCATCCTCAGTCATCCCCTTCTCCTCTTGCCTTCAATCTTTCCCAGCATCAGGGTCTTTTCCAATAAGTCAGTTCATTGTATCAGTTGGCCGAAGCATTGGAATTTCAGCTTCAGCATCATTCCTTCCAGTGACTATTCAGGACTGATTTCCTTTAGGACTGACGGTTCAATCTCCTTGCAGTCCAAGGGACCACACCTATCTAAAAAAATTGTTCTGGGGATGAATATGTGAATGCATGCTAAAGCACTTAGACTATCATCTGTCATGTTGTAAATCTTTAATAACTGTATCCTTATTAAATAATTGTCTTTGCCTCCACAGAAAACTAGCTTTTAAAAATAACTCCTCTCATCCTCATTATCTAACACAGTAAGGATACTATTACAAGTATATTTCCTTCAGAATGGTTGTAAGAATTAATTGTATATAATAACCAGCAATATGTTAAATACATTGAGTTAATAGCATGATACAGTGGGACAAATGTGAACTTTGATGGGTTAAAAAAAGAGTTCAAGTCCCAGTTCAGCATCTTACTGGGGCAAGGCACTCCTCTCGGAGTCCAGTCTCCTCATCTATGAATTGGAGAATGTGGTTTCTCTCTGTCAGGCATGTTCTGAAGTCAAGTGAAATCATACATCTAAAGCAACATCCTGGTGGCAGGCAGTAGGGATTATCAAATGTGCCAGGTGATTGTTCATGATCATTCATGCTTATGTAGGTGTACTATCAACTCTTGCTCAGTGCCTGACTTGATCCAAAGGCTTTCCTAGCCTCTGTGGGGGAACACAAGAAGCAGAAATGAACTTGCTGAGGAGAGCTTAGTGCTAAACTGTGGGGTCAGTTGCTTTGCAGATTCTATGATTGAATATTCCCAAGGAACCCCCAAACCCTATCTGTAAACACCTTTCCATATATTTTATTTATTTTTTGCATAGATTTTAAGTATTCTTTATCATGTGTGGGTAAGAGTGAACATCAAAAAAATATTTCTACTTCTATATATTTCTACTGCTTTTCTTTTAACATGGCCTCCAGTGTTTTCTCAAATCACAGACTGAAATGAAAGCTAACCCAGTTTCTACAGGGTTAGTAGCTTTATAGACACATGATCTTCCAAAGGGACACCGTTTTCTATCGTCTTTTGAACACTTCTGTGGCAGATTATTTGGGAAGACCTGGGCAGTCTTGAAACTATGGCTCTTCCTGCCCACACAGAGACAGGTCCTGGAAGGAGCCCACTTGGTATCCACACAGCTCTCTACTCCTGTTTCAGGCTGTACACACTCTAGTTTTTTCATCACCACATCTTAATAGCAAAAGAAATACAATGCAGAGCACTCAGCTCTTCTGCCTCAAGTCAATCACTGAAGATGGTAAAATGGGAAAGATGCAGAGCCAGAAAAAGAAGCCGCCTTGCCTCTGCCAAGCACGTGCTCCTGCTGCCAATTGCAACTCGCTGCGTGTAGACAGTCTGTGCGGCAGATTAGGACCCGTTTCAAGCTCTGCATCTGCCCGGGGCTCTTTCCCAGTATAGTTCGCTGCTCTCCATCCCACCCCTGAGGATCTCACCTCCCCATTCCCCACCAGCCCTCTGTGACAGCTTCTTGTCAATTGACTCTCCCCCACAAGTCTTTTTTGACAAATCTCAGAGATGCAACAGCTGGTCACCCTCCAAGACTTCCACATGTCTCTGTTGCCACTTATGTAGATTTCTTTCTTCCTCATTGATTTTTTTTTCCCCATTTCTCCTCTTCTGTTCTGTGGGTATCAACTAACAGTTTACATTCTCTTGTATTGCTCAGTTCTATCTATTTAAAGTCTCTACCTTGTGGCAACTTCTGCACATATGGACCTTCCAATTATAAAAATTATAGCAAACAATAATAGATACCAACTTGTCTCTATTTGCATTCTGTTCTACTGATCAAAAAGTTTTACACAAGAGATTGTATTACAACTTATCTCTGAGGCAAGCTACCGATACAGGAATTTATTTTTAATGTCTTATAAAGATTGAGTAGTGGCAAACTAATAAAAATGACGTAATTTAAACAAAAAACAAGCATCATGCATACACTATCAGACTTACAAGATGGAATATTATCAAGCATGTTTGAGTCCACAAGAGTCAGTCCTCCATCTCAGCCCCTCCAAACCAGACATCAGAATCACCTGGATCTTGGAGTTATCACTCCATCACTTTTCTTTGTAGTCATGTAGATATGACCTCATATCATATATCCCTGCTGCTGCTGCTGCTGTTAAGTCACTTCAGTCACATCTGACTCTGTGTGATCCCATAGGCTGCAGCCCACCCAGCTGCCCCGTCTCTGGGATTCTCCAGGCAAGAACACTGGAGTGGGTTGCCATTTCCTTCTCCAATGTGTGAAAGTGAAAAGTGAAACGAAGTCGCTCAGTCGCATCCGACTCTTATCGACCCCATGGACCGCAGCCTACCAGGCTCCTCCATCCATGAGATTTTCCAGGCAAGAGTACTGGAGTGGGGTGCCATTGCCTTCTCTGCATATATCCCTAAATAATATAAAATTTAGTTTTGTTTACTTTGAATTATGGAATATAAATAGAATTTACTTTTTTCAACTTCTCAAACTGGGCTGTTCAATATGATGGCTAATGGCCACATGTTATTACTAGCACTTTAAAAGTGTCTCGTCCAAGCTGAGATGCCCTATACATATGCACACCAGATTTTGAGGATTCAGGATCAAAAATGTCATATATCAGTATTTTATATTATTGACTATATGTTGGAATAATAACTGTAGATATATTAGGTTGAAATACATGGCTAAAATTAATTTTATCAGTTTCATGTTTCTAATACAGCTACTAGAAAATTTTAAATTAAATGTGTCTCACATATTCCTGGTAGACAGACTAAAACTTGTATTTTTGCTTGCTGCCTTTTTTGTGAGAGTCATCCATGTTGGTGTCAATAGCAGCATTCTCTGTGTGTTGTATTCCAGTTTATTTTTCCATTCTGTGCTTGGTGGACATTTGAATTCGTTCCATTTTTTCCCCCAGTTGTACACAGTGTTGTTCAAGTAGGCAAGTGTTCTCTAGGGTACTGCTAGGTTGCTTGGCTTTGCAACTGTTCATCTTGCTAGATACATAAAATTGTTTACCAAAGTGGTTGTGTCATTTTCACTCTTACCAGCAGTACAAGGGAATTATATTCTTATGTTCCATATCAGGGGTCAGCAAACTTTTTCTGTAAAGAGCCACATAATAAATATGTTAGGCTTTAGCACCAAGTGGCAAAATCGAGCAACTATTCTCCATGGAAGTCTAATAGCCTTTTTATACTTTTCATTAAAATATGTAAAATCCATCTTGACTTATGGGTTATACAAAGGCAGGTGGCAGTCCAGATTTGGACCATGAGCTGGAATTTGCCAATCCTGCTCTGCATCACTGTCAATACTTGATATTATTAGATTTTTAACTTTAGCTAACCTCGGGGGTACAAAGTGATGGCTCACCATAGTTTTAATTTGCATTATCCTGATTACAAATGGAGGTGAACTACTTTCATTGGCTTATTGGTTTATCATGTTTCCTTTTCTGTGAAATGCTGGTTGAAATCTATTGCTCATTTTTATTGACATGGTAGATGTTTAACAAGTACTTCCTGAATGGAGGAATGATCTGTTTGCCAGTGAGTGGATGAGTGACTTCTACATGCCAGGAATTGTTGGGTCCATTTATACGCAAGGCTAATACAAAAACATTCAAATATAGTCATTTGCACTATAAATTGATTCACTCAAGTAGAAGACATAACTTAAGACATGTGGGTTGCATAAAGCCAAGGAAAAGAGAGACAAAGAATAAACATGTGTCCCTTCATCCTTCCAGTATCTCTCATGGGTGTGGGAAATATTTTTAAAAGAGACATAAATGAGACAGCAAACAGAATTTGAATATTTCTTTGATTGAAAAATAATATACTTGAGCAGTATTTCTGAGGCTTAACAGTCATGCTTTAAGGAATAAATGTGTCTTTTGTAAATGACTAACCATGAGGCTTGATCCATATTAATATAATATTTATATGAATATAATAAAATATAAATAAAATAAATATAATGTATTTATGCATTTATATTGGATTGGTCAAAGGTTCATTTGGGATTTTCTGCATGATGTTATGGAAAAACCCAAATGAACATTTTGGCCAACCCGAAACTTAGAAAAGTCAAACATTTGATTTGATTACACATTGAAAGTTCTGGTAAATTCAGAAAGAGTAACTTTTTCAAAATGTCTTAACCAGAATTCTAAACAGAATATCCCTATAAGAACAGATGCCCTGGCAACCCCCACCCCATCCAAGTTTCCTAAAGACCCATCACATATTCAATTCAGTTCAGTCATGTCTGACTCTTTGTGACCCCATGGACTGCAGCATACCAGGCTTGTCTGTCCATCACCAACTCCTGGAGCTTGCTGAAAACTCATGTCCATTGAATCAGTGATGCCACCCAACCATCTCATCCTCTGTCACCCCCTCTCCTCTTGTCTCCTCAATCTTTCCTAGCATCAAGGTCTTTTCTAATGAGTCAGCTCTTCCCATCAGGTAACCAAAGTGTTGGAGCTTCAGCTTTAGCATCAGTTCTTACAATGAATATTGAAGACTGATTTCCTTAAGGATTGACTGGTTTGCTCTCCTTGCAGTCCAAGGGACTCTCAGGAGTCTTCTCCAACACCACAGTTCAAAAGCATCAACTCTTTAGTGCTCAGCTTTCTTAATAATCTAACTCTCACATCCATACATGACTACGGGAAAAACCATAGCTTTGACTAGACGGACTTTTGTCGGCAAAGTAATATCTCTACTTTTTAATATGCTATCTAGATTGGTCATAGCTTGTTTTCCAAAGAGCAAGTGTCTTTAAATTTCATGGCTGCAGTCACCATCTGCAGTGATTTTGGAGCCCAAAAAAATAAAGCCTATCACTGTTTCCATTGTTTCCCCATCTATTTGCCATGAAGGGATGAGACTGGATGCCATGATCTTCATTTTTAAGCCAGCTTTTTCACCCTTCTCTTTTACTTTCATCAAGAGGCTCTTTAGTTCCTTTTCACTTTCTGCCCTAAGTGTGATGTCATCTGTATATCTGAGGTTATTAATATTGTTCTCAGTGATCTTGATTCCAGGTTGTGCTTCATCCAGCCTAGCAGTTCACATGATATACTCTGCATGTAAGTTAAATGAGCAGGGTGACAATAATACAGCCTTGATATAATCCTTTCCCAATTTTGAACCAATCCATTGTTACATGTATGATTCTAACTGTTGCTTCTTGACCATACCAGTTTCCTAAAGACCCATCACATATAGGTAACCATTATGACATCCTTATAACAGATGGAAACAAATACAGTGTCAAGTTTGGGAATAAATGCTAAGGACTGATTATGCACAAGAAACTCTTAAGAATTCCTGATAAATATATTCTGTTAAGACAATTCTGAGCAAAAAAAAGAAAATCCTAAGGAAGAAAAATACTTGATGAACTTGGTAAATTTCATCTCTAGAGGAATGAAAATGAGACCAGCACATTAATAAGAGGAATGCCTAGGAAATCTCAAATTGTTTGAAATACAGTTTCACTGGAGAAGAGCTAAATGTAATTAAAAATAAGATAATAAATACAACAAAAATAGAGGTAATTTAAAAAAATCTTGTCAGAGGTAGAAGACTTTCTATGCTTAAAAATAGTCAAGAATAAGAAAAGAGTAATGAAAAAATAGTGAACTCAGAAAGGTCTCAAGTAAATGCAGGTTTTAAAATAATTAATAAGGATGACAAGTCAAGTCAGTAATAGAAAAGAACTTTGGAGGAAATATATATATACACATATATATTTAAACCTCTACATTCATTATTTTACTAAAATTAATTCTAGATAGATACATATATGATATATACATAGAAAATCATAAAAATACTCAAAGATTAAATGGGCGATATTTTTACCTAGTAATCTTATAAGATTCAGTAACATTTAGTATCCTCAGAGTTACCATATCCTCAGTCATGTCTGACTCTTTGTGACCCTTTGGACCTTTTGGACCCTTTGTGACCCTTTAGCCAGCCAGGTTCCTCTGTCCATGGGACTTTTCAGGCAAGAATACTAGAATACTGAAGTGGGTTGCATTTCCTCCTTCAGGGGCTCTACCTGACTGAGGGATTGAACTAGTGTCTCCTTTGTCTTCTGTTGCAGTCAGATTCTTTACCACTGAGCCATCAGGGAAGTCGCTTTAGAGTAGGGAAAACTAATTATGACATTCCAATTATTTAAAGAAGAAGGATGACTCTGACTCTATATAAGTAAAAAAGAAATTGTGTATATAAATAGGTATCATAAATTAAAAGACAATTGTTAACTGAGGAATTTTTTCAACATGTGAGACAAAGCACTCATTACACTATAACATACAGTTACAAACAAAAACAAGACAGTTGTTTTTTTTTAATGATTAAATGACATAATTCTAAAGTTCCTAGAGTTAAAAACAAAAGCTAAATGGTCTTAAAGATACATGAGCAGAAAAAATTTGAACATGTTTGTTATATCTAAGGACGAGGGACATGCAAATTAAAGTACAATAACTCTCTTTACCTACTAAAATAACAAAAACTGAAAAGTCCAAGAAAACCAGTGTCAGCTAAAGAGTAGGGAGACAGTCAGCAATATGAAGTAAAATCAGCATGACCATAGTAGAGAGCAACTTTGCAATCCTTGTTAAATTTTAAAATGTGCACATATCTTTTGATTTAATTTTATTTTAGAAGTTTTAACTATAGATATAACAGATATGTTCATATATGTGTAACATATGTAAAAGATAGATTTACAAGGACATTTATTAAAGTTCTGTATGAGATAGATGATGATAATGTAAATTCCATGAGCAAAATAAATCATGGCACAACTGCATTATGGAATATTACATTACTGTTAAATTGAGATTTTAAAAAATAACAAGATATATTTATTATTCTTACTATATGTCATTCAACCTTTATAACAATTTTATGAAGTATGTACTATTATTCTCTGAATGGGTAAGAAAAGTGAGGTATAGATACACTAATGTGCTAAGTTTGCAAAAGTTATTATGTATTGAAACCAGAATTCAGTTCAGTCAACCTGGCTCTAGAATCTGGCTACTACCACAAAATATACTGTCTATGAAAATAATATGTTCATTAATACTTTTTTGTAAAAATGTGCAGAATATGGTTATCATGAGTCCATTTGTATTAAATATACACACATATCTTTACCCTTCTAAATTGATAGGCATTTCTGCAAAGACACAAAAACAACTCTTAACAGCAGGTATCTCTAAATACTATGATAGTAACATTTGTGTTTATTATCATAGCAAAATATTGGAAACAATCCAACTTTCTGAAAATATTTAGATTATATTCTCCAGTATTTTAGCTGTTAAAAATTTTATTTAAAAAGTTCATAATTGTGTGGAAATATATTTCTATTATCATGTTAACACAAAAATAGCAGATATATCAATGACCATATTATATTGAAAAAGTATACATAAAATCACTACAGTAATGAATGCACAAAAATGTTTACCAATAATCATTTGAGAATAGTCCAAGAAGGGTTTTCCATCTTCCTACTTTTGCATGTTTCTAAATGGTCTATATGTATTTACATTAGAATATATTTTGTTTTACAAATCAGACTTACAAAGCAGAGGGTTAGTCTTAGGACCATAGTGATCTCATTAATGGAAAAGGCAATGGCACCCCACTCCAGTACTTTTGCCTGGAAAATCCCATGGATGGAGGAGCCTGGTGGGCTGCAGTCCATGGGGTCGTGAATGGGGTCACGAAGAGTCGGACACGACTGAGCAACTTCACTTTCACTTTTCACTTTCATGCACTGGAGAAGGAAATGGCAACCCACTCCAGTGTTCTTGCCTGGAGAATCCCAGGGACAGGGGAACCTGGTGGGCTGCCGTCTATGGGGTCGCACAAAGTCGGACATGACTGAAGCGACTTAGCAGCAGCAGCAGCAGCAGCAGATCTCATTAAGATCTGTTAAAGATGGTATTTGACCAAGGGATTTCAGTATACCTGGCTCCCTCAACCCTGCAAAAAGAGACCCTCCCACTGCAAAGTCTTGGGTAGAGGAGGGGAATCTACATACAAGGAACTATGGATATCGCTCTAAAACCCCTAGTTAAAATTCATTAAAGAGAGGAAGGAAACCCAAAGCTAACATAAAACATCACAGAATTCACACTTAATTGGGACAAGATGTGTTGGACTAGACTGGTGTAGAAGATCATTAGAACAAATGAAATGCCGGTGAAAAATAAGGTTGAAGAACATTCTCCATGGTCCCTTTCAAAAGTTCTAGGGTGGGTTCTGGCATTAATTGTGCTTTCTTTGTTATGCTGCTTGTTGGTGCAGCATATGGTTGTTTTGTTAAAGCCACATAGACACATGTCTGCTCAAATAAATTAATGTTCCCATCTCAACTGGATGATTTGGCAGGAATAATACACTTACCAGCCAATGTGTAGACTGACCCACATGACTCCTTCACTGAAAGATCTAAAGTGGAACACTGTGTATTTTGCTAATAAGCAGTTAGATACAATACAATTTTCCTTTAAATATTCTCTGTAGTAACATCTATTGACCTTCACCTAGCATCCTATATAATCCACATGTGTCAGATTTTGAAAGTGCAGAAGAGAAGCTGGGGAATGATATGCAAATTGGGAAAGTGCTCGAGAGGCATTTTTCAAATTAACAGGATGAGAACACTGACATCTCAATATTTAACAACAAAAAAAGAAACTTTGCGTAAAAGATGGGCTGCATGTGCACAAACACATACCCAAGCAGACATTTATACATGGCATTTTCTAACTATCAGATTATCTGAAAAGTTTGGAAATTTTTAGGTCTATATAATAGAAAAAAAATTGTTAAAAATTCAAACATATGGAGGCTAAATAACACGCTTTTGAATAACCAACAAATCATAGAAGAAATCAAAATATGTATAGAAATGAATGAAAATGAAAACACAACAACCCAAAACCTATGGGACACTGTAAAAGCAGTGCTAAGGGAAAGGTTCATAGCATTACAGGCTTACATCAAGAAACAAGAAAAAAACCAAATAAATAACCTAACTCTACACCTAAAGCAATTAGAGAAGGAAGAAATGAAGAACCCCAGGGTTAGCAGAAGGAAAGAAATCTTAAAAATCAGGGCAGAAATAAATGCAAAAGAAACTAAAGAGACCATAGCAAAAATCAACAAAGCTAAAAGCTGGTTTTTTGAAAAAATAAACAAAATTGACAAACCATTAGCAAGACTCATTAAGAAACAAAGAGAGAAGAACCAAATTAACAAAATTAGAAATGAAAATGGAGAGATCACAACAGACAACACTGAAATACAAAGGATCATAAGAGACTACTACCAGCAGCTCTATGCCAATAAAATGGACAACTTGGATGAAATGGACAAATTCTTAGAAAAGTATAACTTTCCAAAACTGAACCAGGAAGAAATAGAAGATCTTAACAGACCCATCACAAGCAAGGAAATCAAAACTGTAATCAAAAATCTTCCAGCAAACAAAAGCCCAGGACCAGATGGTTTCACAGCTGAATTCTACCAAAAATTTAGAGAAGAGCTAACACCTATCTTACTCAAACTCTTCCAGAAAATTGCAGATGAAGGTAAGCTTCCAAACTCATTCTATGAGGCACCATCACCCTAATTCCAAAACTAGACAAAGATGCCACAAAAAAAGAAAACTACAGGCCAATATCACTGATGAACATAGATGCAAAAATCCTTAACAAAATTCTAGCAAACAGAATCCAACAACATATTAAAAAAATCATACACCATGACCAAGTGGGCTTTATCCCAGGAATGCAAGGATTCTTTAATATCCACAAATCAATCAATGTAATACACCACATTAACAAATTGAAAGATAAAAACCATATGATTATCTCAATAGATGCAGAGAAAGCCTTTGACAAAATTCAACACTCATTTATGATTAAAACTCTCCAAAAAGCAGGAATAGAAGGAACATACCTCAACATAATAAAAGCTATATATGACAAACCCACA
Organism: Dama dama; assembly: GCF_033118175.1. Lineage (NCBI taxonomy): Eukaryota > Metazoa > Chordata > Mammalia > Artiodactyla > Cervidae > Dama > Dama dama. The sequence continues at coordinate 82,643,890 of NC_083700.1, forward strand.
GCAAGCATCACCCTCAATGGTGAAAAATTGAAAGCATTTCCCCTGAAATCAGGAACAAGACAAGGGTGCCCACTCTCACCACTACTATTCAACATAGTGTTGGAAGTTTTGGCCACAGCAATCAGAGCAGAAAAAGAAGTAAAAGGAATCCAGATAGGAAAAGAAGAAGTGAAACTCTCACTGTTTGCAGATGACATGATCCTCTACATAGAAAACCCTAAAGACTCTATCAGAAAATTACTAGAGCTAATCAATGAATATAGTAAAGTTGCAGGATATAAAATTAACACACAGAAATCCCTTGCATTCCTATATACTAACAATGAAAAAACAGAAAGAGAAATTAAGGAAACAATACCATTCACCATTGCAACAAAAAGAATAAAATACTTAGGAGTATATCTACCTAAAGAAACAAAAGACCTATACATAGAAAACTATAAAACACTGATGAAAGAAATCAAAGAGGACACAAACAGATGGAGAAACATACCGTGTTCATGGATTGGAAGAATCAATATTGTCAAAATGGCTATTCTACCCAAAGCAATCTATAGATTCAATGCAATCCCTATCAAGCTACCAACGGTATTTTTCACAGAACTAGACCAAAGAATTTCACAAATTGTATGGAAATACAAAAAACCTCAAATAGCCAAAGTAATCTTGAGAAAGAAGAATGGAACTGGAGGAATCAACCTGCCTGACTTCAGACTCTACTACAAAGCCACAGTCATCAAGACAGTATGGTACTGGCACAAAGACAGAAATACAGATGAATGGAACAGAATAGAAAGCCCAGAGATAAATCCACGAACCTATGGACACCTTATCTTTGACAAAGGAGGCAAGGATATACAATGGAAAAAAGACAACCTCTTTAACAAGTGGTGCTGGGAAAACTGGTCAACCACTTGTAAAAGAATGAAACTAGAACACTTTCTAACACCATACACAAAAATAAACTCAAAATGGATTAAAGATCTAAATGTAAGACCAGAAACTATAAAACTCCCAGAGGAGAACATAGGCAAAACACTCTCCGACATAAATCACAGCAAGATCCTCTATGACCCACCTCCCAGAATATTGGAAATAAAAGCAAAACTAAACAAATGGGACCTAATGAAACTTAAAAGCTTTTGCACTACAAAGGAAACTATAAGTAAGGTGAAAAGACAGCCCTCAGATTGGGAGAAAATAATAGCAAATGAAGAAACAGACAAAGGATTAATCTCAAAAATATACGAGCAACTCCTGAAGCTCAATTCCAGAAAAATAAATGACCCAATCAAAAAATGGGCCAAAGAACTAAACAGACATTTCTCCAAAGAAGACATATAGATGGCTAACAAACACATGAAAAGATGCTCAACATCACTCATTATTAGAGAAATGCAAATCAAAACCACAATGAGGTACCATTACACGCCAGTCAGGATGGCTGCTATCCAAAAGTCTACAAGCAATAAATGCTGGAGAGGGTGTGGAGAAAAGGGAACTCTCTTACACTGTTGGTGGGAATGCAAGCTAGTACAGCCGCTATGGAAAACAGTGTGGAGATTTCTTAAAAAACTGGAAATAGAACTGCCATATGACCCAGCAATACCACTTCTGGGCATACACACTGAGGAAACCAGATCTGAAAGAGACACGTGCACCCAATGTTCATCACAGCACTGTTTACAATAGCCAGGACATGGAAGCAACCTAGATGCCCATCAGCAGATGAATGGATAAGGAAGCTGTGGTACATATACACCATGGAATATTACTCAGCCGTTAAAAAGAATTCATTTGAACCAGTCCTAATGAGACGGATGAAACTGGAGCCCCTTATACAGAGTGAAGTAAGCCAGAAAGATAAAGAACATTACAGCATACTAACACATATATATGGAATTTAGAAAGATGGTAACGATAACCCCATATGCAAAACAGAAAAAGAGACACAGAAATACAGAATAGACTTTTGAACTCTGTGGGAGAATGTGAGGGTAGGATATTTCAAAAGAACAGCATGTATACTATCTATGGTGAAACAGATCACCAGCCCAGGTGGGATGCATGAGACAAGTGCTCGGGCCTGGTGCACTGGGAAGACCCAGAGGAATTGGGTGGAGAGGGAGGTGGGAGGGGGGATTGGGATGGGGAATACGTGTAAATCTATGGCTGATTCATATCAATGTATGACAAAACCCACTGAAATGTTGTGAAGTAATTAGCCTCCAACTAATAAAAAAAAAAAATAAGATAATAATAAAAATAAATAAATAAAAAAAATAATTCTAAAGCTAACAAAAATATTTTGTATTAAGACTATTTTTATTTTGTTTGACCATACTCCAATTCCTTCTACATATTATTGCCAGACTCAGCATATAAATTAAAGCACCCTTTGCTCCCTTAGCCAAGGCTGTATCAAGGTGTTCCCTAGTCATGGTATTTTCAATTTATCTATTCTATTATATTGCCAAAAAATGAAACACGTCTTTCCATTCTATATGGGACACACTATATAGCTATAATTAAATACAATTAACCTGTATAGTTTATGACCTGAGAGGCATAGTTATATTTAGAAAAAGCAGAAGTATTATTGTCAAATCTCAACTATTATAGCCCACTACAGGGTACCAAAGTGGTTAAGAGAGTGGGCTTTCAATTCATGCTAACTCTGGGTTTAAATTCTCACTCTTTTTCTTACCAGCCGTGTGGTCTTGGGCAGGCAGATTATTCTCTGAACCTATTTCCTCATAGGTAAAAGAGGATAATTCAGACGTATCCTAGAGGGTCATGAGTAAATAGAGTAACATATAAAGGCTTTTATCAAAATGGCTCACACATGATGATTCAAAGCCAGCTGGAGGCCTGATGGTGAGCACAGTACATTTGAAGAGTAGGGATAGTGGTGGGCATGTGAGCCTGGCAAGTCAGTGGATGTTCAGGATTCTTAGCTTGAAGGATTTTACTGTTCTTCAGCTTGGTTAATAACCAAGTTGGGATTTTGAACTCAATCTTTATGGTATAAAGAAGCTGTTAATATATAGGTATATTCTTATAAAAGCTTTTTGCTGGTAATATGAAAACATATCTGATATGTGATAACTCTTTTCTAGGCACTCTGGACTTCAAGAAAAGCAGTCAGCCAGGATATCCTCTAAGTTGTCTGAAATTCAAGTTTGCTTAAATTTCCAGTTCCACAACTTATTAACCATCTGGATATCAACTCTGCCATCATTTATTGGTAAGTTCAGATTCAAGTTTTAAAACCAGTTTTCATCTTGTTTTATTATAAAAATAAAGCACCTGTCTGTCTTTGTCTGTCTCTCAGTTCCCTCCTTCCTCCTTTTCATCAGTTCCCTGTCCTCCATGTGACAAAACCAAAGATCTGCTTTGGCCTCTGGCTACTGATAGTCATGTGGTTCTGAAATGTACTGTTCCTAGTTCCGTCAATGTAATTTTGCTTGAGATAACTGTTATACGATTGAGTATTTGCATGAGGGATTTAAAAAAATTTTAGATGCTCTTCTGGGGCTTAAATAATCTTTATTAATTATTTAGATGCCCTTCTGGTGCTTAAACAATCTTTATTAATGCTTTAAATTCTGAAAGGTGAGGCCTGTTAGAAACTTAGGTTGTAATACCAGCTTTGGAAATTGCAGCTGCTGAAGAAATGATTCTATCCCAGAGGACTGAGACTGAACAGGAAAAAAAAAAAAAAAAAAAAAAAAGGAGAGGAATTCTTCTGGACTTTAATTCTTTTGATCTTTAATGAAAATGGCAATTTAGTTTTTGGAATTCTTTTTCACTATGTGAATTTATTCATAATGTCCAATTTGGGGAGCTTTTTGTTTTACAGGCCTTGCATTAATTTATATATTTTTATGCTGTTGCTTGGATTCATTACCTAATATCTGGGGCATTATATTGGACAATGTGTATATACATAATTTGAAATGGAACTCAGAACAGGGAATGTAGTTCTAACCCAGGGTACAGTGTGGCCTTTAGTTAATGAGGCTGATGAATTATACTGATCCATATCCATGAGCCTTCTGTTTGGAATGCTGTTGTGTGGGGTGTAGAGATTGGGGATGGGAGCCCAGTTCACCTAGACGAGAACAACCACAATCGTCAGCCTTGCTTCTGAGGATAAAATTGGAATTGCCCGCCATTCCAGGAGCAGAGTTTGCCATTGATGAGGGAACTACTGTAAAAGTATTATTGTCTTGCTGAACGGAAGTGAGACCATCTACTGGGCACTGACTTGGGCATGAGTATTAAAATCAATGAGCTGAGGAAACAAAAATGCAGCAGTTATATGAAACAATATTCTTCTTTCTCTTTTTTTCCTGCTTCTGTCCCTAAAATAAGAAGCCCCCTTCCCTCTCAGAAACTTTGAGAAGTAGTCTTGTCCCTTTGCTTCATCTCCATTTTTCTCTTAGGTTTAAATCATTTTCTCAATTATAGCTTTATCTATAATAAGACTAACATTTTGTTCATTAAAAAGTCATGCATACTCAGAGGGATATATGTATAATTTTAAAAGTTTAAATTCAGTTCTTCTCCAAAAAAAGAAAAATTCCCAGGCACACTCCTAGAACATTTCTATGTGTATGGAAGTGCTTTCCATATAAAACCAACATATAAAACATATAAAACCAACATACCTTACACGTATAATGTATGAGAATCCTCAATCCTTAAACCCTCATCAGCTATCATCTGGTTAGGATGATAATAAGCTGTTCTAAAAGAAGAGTTCATTTCTGAGATGAAATGCTATATGCACTATAAATTATTTAGGCCATACGGAAAAAAAAAAAAAAACAATTGAGGTGCTATTACCATTCCCACTCTAAAGATAGAAAAAACAAGGATCAAGGGGATTAAGTGACTTAGTCGAGTCTCATATGGCTGGTAAGTAACTAGAACCCATGATGACTTCTAAAGTTAAAATTATTTTCAGCTTTATCACATTGCTTCTGCCATCTCTGCACCCTCCCCTTGAACTCTTGGAACAATCTGGGAACAAAAGATATGATTCTGATGTTATATTTTCATTTTTGGCTAAATTTTTCTCCATATACTTCAGTCAGGTCTAACTTGAGACAGAGCTGAGTAATAAAGTATGTGTGAAGCTATTTGCTGTTTTACATAATTCAAGTAGAGGGGTCTTCTGGCACAACCTTTCCAGCATATCATTAAAGGCCTGGGATATTTATGAGAAGCTGTTACTTCTTCTAAAGGAAGAGTTGCTTTTTGAGAGATCACCAGCTCACAGCATTTTAGGTGCACGTCTCCTCACCAAAATGGTTTACGCTACAGCACCTGTTGGTGATGGAGCAGAAAACAGTTGGCACTGAACTGCAAGTGTAAGAATTTGAAGGTAACTGGGTCTTATTACCGTATGCCTGTATAAAAATATTATTTCCCTTCTGTGGATGGAGGAACAGAAGCCTGGTGTCTGCAAAGATATGAACATTTGCTTGGGAAATTTATGTTGATATATAACAGCATATGGTCTTTTTCATCATGGATTTATGTACAGGAGGCAAGCTTCATGTTCACAGTTAGAAGCATTAAAGATGGAGCCACATGAATGACCTAGTAAGTGACTGCCTTGGCATCTGTGATGAGATGCACAATACTTGGCACACATACACTATCACAGAGGAAAAGGCCAACACTACTGGTAAAAATGTTGATCTTTGAACTTATCAAAGGGACATTGATACCACCCTCAGCTATGGGCTCCAGTGCAGACCACAAATCCCTAGTGCAGTGGAGGTGCCTGTTTCAGAGAATCTTCAAGCCTTGGTGCCCACCCCGCAAAAAAAAAAAAAAAAAAAATCATGAAAGCAGGAGGAGCAAGAATACAATACTAGATCTTGCTAATGATTAGAAAATACCCTTTTCACCTGCTTTTGAAAATAAAAAGTGGGACCTGTAAGACCTCTGACAGAATAATATTGCCTGTGCTTGGGATTAGTAAACTTTAAGTTTTTTACTGGCTCTCTGGAGAAGGAAATGGCAACCCACTCCCATATCCTTGTTTGGGAAATCTCATGGACAGGGGAGCCTGGTGGGCTGCAGTCCATGGGGTCGCAAGGAGTCGGACACGACTGAGCGACTAACACACTAACACTCACTGGTTCTCTATGGTAGCACTTATGTTTTATCCACCTATCTATCTAGATTCAGTTTACTGGTAAATTGAATATCTATTCCCATTTTTTCATATTTATGCAATTTAGTCTGCAAATATCTGCAGTGCTGAGATAGTTCGGTTGTTTAGAGGACACTAGGCTTGAAATTGTTCTAGTTCAGATATTTCCAGTAGTATCTGAGTAATTTACGAGTTCAAGACTCAGTTGCATTATCCAGGTAGTGAGGTTACTATGCATGAAAGTTCTTCTTAAACCACGGGGACAGAGGTAGGGAGACAGAGTATATGGTTTGAATATAAGAGTATACTTGCATTAATTTGTTACTCAGGCTGCCATAGCAAAATACCACAGACTGGATGGTTTAAACAACAAACATTTATATTCTTACAGTTCTGGAGGCTTAAAGGTGCCAGCATAGTTGACATCTACCAGGCTTCTCTCCTTGACTTATAGATGACCATTTTTCTCACTGTGTCCTCAAATTGTCTTTCCTCTATACATATGCATTCCTGGGGTTCAGAATGATTCAAGTGCATTACATTTATTATGCACTCTATATTATTATTATATCAACTGTACCTCAGATTATCAGACATTAGATCCTGGAGGTCAGGAACCCCTGGTTTAAAGCATCTTGGAACCAAACTTCTGTCATTTTTGCCAGTGTGTGATCTTGGGTAAGTTACTTAGCCTGTATGTTATCTCTAAAATGGAGATAATGAAATACTTATCTCAAAGAATTTCATGAGGTAATCTATTTAAACATATAGAACACTGTCTGGTGCACAGAAAACTTCATAAAGGGTTGGAAATTATTATTGTTATTGGCAGTTAAATGACTAGATGATGGTTAGTTGAATGAAAGGATGAATGGGTGAATGCAATTTCAGCTGACATTTGGCAGTAAGTTGCCAAGTTAGTATCACTAATCAAGTTTGAGGCTTTTTTTCTTTTTCGTTTTAAATATATGTTAGACATTTAAGATACCTTTTAAACATGGTTCATTTTTTGCTTTACTATCAAATTTGTCAACAGTGATAATGTGGGCTCTGTCAGAATCAATATTCTGGCATGAATTTTTAAGAGGGAATGGGCTAAGATACAGTTTTTGCATAGTGTCTCTGACAGCATCTGGGAATATACTCACATCAGAAAATTCCCTTTTATCATATGCTGACTTTTCATTTTTCAAAAACTGTCTTTCCCTCCAGTGCTGGCACACAGTAAGGCACTCAATATTTGTTGAATGAGTGAATGAACGGCATAGGGCAAACAATTTGATGAATTATCATTGTTCATCAAATTCACTGCTAGAAGAATACTGGAAAATTGCAACTGGAAAATAACTGGAGACTGTAAATTCTTTATGGTGAGATTCTTAATGTTGTTTTCAGCTCTCTTCTTGTCTTACATTATAAGACAAACTCCTTTTGTGATGTAGTAGAAAGTTGGACCCTAAACAAACTCCTTTTGGATGCATGAGGTATGGAATTCATTCAGGTTCTATAAACTCCAGTATCTCATCAGTAAAACAAGCGTAATTATATTCGTCTACAGTGCCATGTGGATTAAATGATATAGTGACTATGAAATACTTATGCATTGTGGTGCCTGTAAAGGTTTTAATCTCCTTTCCTCTGGTCAGTCATCAGCCAAATGGGGACATATTTTTCAGGTTTTCATTGTCACAAGGAAATGGAGATGATTAATGGACACTGTCATTATAAGCAACTTGATGGGAAATGCTCTTTACTATTTTTCTGGATGTATTCAGTAAAAAAAAAAAAAAAATCAAGTTACAAAATGTCAACTTTATGATGGAAAATTTATGCTAAGTTCAGAAAGCATTTTCCAAAGTAGTAGAACTATGGACAAATAGTTGAAATTTTAGCCCTCAACTAGTTCTATAGGCCAAAGCGTATCTGCAAACTTGATTAAACCTTGAGGCCTGCAACTCAAAACAAATTGTTGGAAGATCATTATAGCTATAGACATTTCAACCAATCTTCTAGGGTAAGAAGTAAAAATGGAATTCATTGAATTTGAAATTAAATTTACATTTTGACCTATTTCTTCTTTAATTCTTAACAAAAGACTGCCATTTAGTTAGATAGTTGTGCATTTATCAGTTTATGATGGCTTTGTTGTATATTAGAGAGAGAACACCTGTTTGGAAGGATAGAAATGGGTCCTATTCTTTAGACTATTATGATTAGCCGTACACCTTTGTCAAGTTACAACATCCACCTAATGCCCAGCTTGAGTCCAGGACAGCCTCTCTCCTCAAAGCTGGGAGATTTTGTATAACAAATACCCATCCTCACTAATATATTACAGAAGAAACAAAGGCTATGAAAGAAGTGGTAATTTTAACAGCAAATATTTTGGCTCCTTTGATAATAAATGATCAAGGAAAGAACTATATTAGTTAACTATTAATCTGATTCTAAATTATGTTGTTGAATTCTTTTTTTCTTAAAAAAATTTTTTTTTGAGGCAGTGTGGTGAAATGGGAAAGGCATTAAACTAGAAATCAGAAGACACATTTCCTTGCTAGACTCAGGTTTATAATTTCCTGAATATGTTTCTTTGTGCAAGTCATTTAAGATCTGGCTTTTTTAAAATAAATGAGAATAAATTTTCAGTCCTAGTTAATATGTCATTTGTGATAATCCAATTTAATTGAACTTAAATTCTTGTGTGCTGCTTCTGGGTTCCTTTCTGTGTTTCTTATCTTACATTCAACAAATTGTTCTTGAACATCTACCATTTCTAGATGCTGCACTGGGGTCTAGCCTACTATCTTAGAAGCTACTCTTCTCGTGGGGGATAATGCATGAAATTTATTGAGGTGTTCAATACTATGCTAGGCATATGACCATATTGTGCTGTGTGTGCTGTGCTTAGTCGCTCAGTCATGTCCGACTCTTTGCAGCCCCATGGACTGCAGCCCACGAGGCTCCTCTGTCCATGGGATTTTCTGGACAAGAATTATGGAATGGTTTGATAAGCCCTCCTCCAGAGAATCTTCCCAACTTAGGGGTTGAACCCAGGTCTCCTGCATTGCAGGTGGATTCTTTACTGTCTGAGTCACCAGGGAAATTGTGACCATATTACTAAATGAAAACCAAAGAGGGGATGATTAACTCTGCCTGGGGTAGTGATAAAGTCACCTAAAGTCTCAGAGAGGGAGTGAGTGACACATGAGTTCAGCCTTGAAGCATAAACAGGGTTTCTTTAGGTAGAGAAGGGATTAGCAAAACAGAGTAGTAAATGGAAATACTTGGCCAAATGTGAAACTATGACAAATTTCTGCTACTATTTGTAACACCCCTATAGTGTACTGCTGCAGATGTTGCAAATGGCAGTGACTGTAAGTCTGTCTTAATCAATCAATTGATCAGAAACACAAAGGAGAAAAGCCAACTCATGTGGCCCTTCTTTTTTCTTTTAAGTGCTTCATGTGTGATCACTATTTTGGAATTGGTTGCACGAATTGCTTCACCTCTGTTGTACCAATTAGTCACACCACTGCTTCCTTAATGTTCTGAAGTACCTACTATATGTATATATGTATAGTCTATATGCATAGGCTCTGTGCTAAGTGCTTTGCATCTTTTTACTTATCCAATGATAGGTAATGGCCTAGTGATAGAGATATTGCTATCAAAATAACAGAAATAAAATTGGATACCATGTATGGATTGATGTGACTTGTCTGGTGTCACAGAATTTGTCAGTGGTGGTATTCTAAAACTAATGTGTCTTGAGTCCAGTGCTCATGTAGCTTTTCATATGATGGTTCTCTGAAAGATTAGGTATATGGGACTGTGGACCAAGATCTTGAGGATATTTAAGCCCACATATTTTTATTATAAGTAAATATTGCAGTGCCTGGCATATATTAGATACCTCTTTGGTATCTTATTGTTCTACAGTGATACTCATATTCTCTCAGAGTAGTCCCATTCACAGAAGTGAGACCCTATGACCATATCTGTGATGTATGATCATGTCCCTCTGCTCAAAGCTGGCAGGTTTAGGAGTGGGCTTCTTATATAAACTGGGCCAGTAATGGTTTTCCTCCCTTTTAATGTATTTTATTCTGTTTATTTGAATTAGATATGGGAAAGAGGTAGCCTCTGGTGGTGAAAGCCGCAACATATGTTGCCTGGAATTTGCCAGAGACCATTTGTCTCAAACTGGAGATAAAGTTATTGTTTACATCCTTGTTTGTTTAATAACAGCTTTGTTGAGATATAATTCACATATCATATATTTCACATTTTAAACCACATGCCCGAGGGCAGGGGCAGCGGCCAAGAGGAGCAACCCCACCTCCAAGGAGCAGCTGCTGAGGGGCGCAGGAGGGATGAGAGGATCTACTCCACGTTCAAGGTCAGGAGGGGTGGCCATGAGAAGATAACCCTTGTCCAAGGTAAGGAGCAGCGGCTGCACTTTGCTGGAGCAACCGTGAAGAGATACCCTATGTCCGAGGTAAGAGAAACCCAAGTTAGGTGGTAGGTGTTGCAAGAGGGCATCAGAGGGGAGACACACTAAAACCATAATCACAGAAAACTAGCCAATCTGATCACACGGACCATAGCCTTGTCTAACTCAATGAAACTAAGCCATGCCGTGTGGGGCCACCCATGATGGTAGGGTCATGGTGGAGAGGTCTGACAGAATGTGGTCCACTGGAGAAGGGAAAGGCAAACCACTTCAGTATTCTTGCCTTGATAACCCCATGAACAGTATGAAAAGGCAAAATGATAGGGTACTGAAAGAGGAACTCCCCAGGTTGGTAAGTGCCAAATATGCTACTGAGATAGATGGAGAAATAATTCCTGAGTATGAATGGATGGAGCCAAAGCAAAAACAATGCCCAGTTGTGGATGTGACTGGTGATAGAAGCAAGGTCTGATGCTGTAAAGAGCAATGTTGCATAGGAACCTGGAATGTTAGGTCCATGAATCAAGGCAAATTGGAAGTGGTCAAACAGGAGATGGCAAGAGTGGATGTCGACATTCTAGGAATCAGCAAACTAAAATGGACTGGAATGGGTGAATTTAACCCAGATGACCATTATATCTACTACTGTGGGCAGGAATCCCTTAGAAGAAATGAGTAGCCATCATGGTCAACAAGAGAGTCTGAAATGCAGTACTTGGATGCAATCTCAAAAATGACAGAATGATCTCTGTTCGTTTCCAAGGCAAACCATTCAATATCACAGTAATCCAAGCCTATGCCCCAACCAGTAACACTGAAGAAGCTGAAGTTGAACGGCTCTATGAAGACCTACAGGACCTTTTAAAACTAACACCCCAAAAAAGATGTCCTTTTCATTATAAGGGACTGGAATGCAAAAGTAGGAAGTCAAGAAACACCTGGAGTAACAGGCAAATTTGGCCTTGGAGTACGGAATGAAACAGGGCAAAGGCTAATAGAGTTTTGCCAAGAGAACACACTGGTCATAGCAAACACCCTCTTCCAACAACACAAGAGAAGACTCTGCACATGGACATCACCAGATGGTCAACACCAAAATCAGATTGATTATATTCTTTGCAGCCAAAGATGGAGAAGCTCTATACAGTCAGCAAAAGCAAGACCGGGAGCTGACTGTGACTCAGATCATGAACTCCTTATTGCCAAATTTAGACTTAAATCGAAGAGAGTAGGGAAAACCATTAAGCCATCAGATATGACCTAAATAAAATCCCTTATGACTATACAGTGGAAGTGAGAAATAGACTTAAGGGACTAGATCTGCCAGACAGAGAGTCTGATGAACTATGGACAGAGGTTTGGTACATTGTACAAGAGATAGGGATCAAGACCATCCCCATGGAAAAGAAATGCAAAAAGGCAAAATGGTTGTCTGAAGCGGCCTTACAAATAGCTGTGGAAAGAAGAGAAGTGAAAAGCAAAGGAGAAAATGAAAGATATTCCCATTTGAATGCAGAGTTCCAAAGAATAGCCAGGGGAGATAAGAAAGCCTTCCTCAGCGATCAATGCAAAGAAATAGAGGAAAACAACAGAATGAGAAAGACTCGAGATCATTTCAAGAAAATTAGAGATACCAAGGGAATATTTCATGCAAAGATGGGTTCGATAAAGGACAGAAATGGAATGGACCTAACAGAAGCAGAAGATATTAAGAAGAGGTGGCAAGAATACACAGAAGAACTCTATAAAAAATATCTTCAAGACCCAGATAACCACAACGGTGTGATCACTGACCTAGAGCCAGACATCTTGGAATGTGAAGTCAAGTGGGCCTTAGAAAGCATCACTACAAACAAAGCTAGTGGATGTGATGGAATTCCAGTTGAGCTATTTCAAATCCTGAAAGATGATGCTGTGAAAGTGCTGCACTCAATATGCCAGCAAATTTGGAAAACTCAGCAGTGGCCAAAGGACTGGAAAAGGTCAGGTTTCATTCCAGTTGCTAAGAAAGCCAATCCCAAAGAATGTTCAAACTACCACACAATTGCACTCATCTCACATGCTAGTAAAGTAATGCTCAAAATTCTCCAAGCCAGGCTTCAGCAATACGTGCACCGAGAACTTCCAGATGTTAAAGCTGGTTTTAGAAAAGGCAGAGGAACCAGAGATCAAATTGCCAATATCTGCTGGATCATCAAAAAAGCAAGAGAGTTCCAGAAAAATATCTATTTCTGCATTATTGACTACGCCAAAGCCTTCAACTGTGTGGATCACAATAAACTGTGGAAAGTTCTGAAAGAGATAGGAATACCAGACCACGTGACCCACCTCTTGAGAAACCTGTATGCAGGTCAGGAAGCAACAGTTAGAAATGGACATGGAACAACAGACTGGTTCCAAATAGGGAAAGGAGTCCGTCAAGGCTGTATATTGTCACCCTGCTTATTTAACTTATATGCAGAGTACATCATGAGAAATGCTGGGCTGGAAGAAGCACAAGCTGGAATCAAGATTGCTGGGAGAAATATCAATAACCTCAGATATGCAGATGACACCACCCTGATGGCAGAAACTGAAGAGGAACTAAAAAGCCTCTTGATGAAAGTGAAAGAGGAGAGTGAAAAAGTTGGCTTATAGCTCAACCTTCAGAAAACTAAGATCATGGCATCTGGTCCCATCACTTCATGGCAAATAGATGGGGAAACAGTGGAAGCAGTGTCAGACTTGATTGTTTTGGGGCTCCAAAATCACTGCAGATTGTGATTGCAGTCATGAAATTAAAAGCCGCTTACTCCTTGGAAGGAAAGTTATGACCAACCTAGATAGCATATTAAAAAGCAGAGACATTACTTTGCCAACAAAGGTCCATCTGGTCAAGGCTATGGTTTTTCTAGTGGTCATGTATGGATGTGAGACTTGGACTGTGTAGAAAGCTGAGCGCCGAAGAATTGATGCTTTTGAACTGTGGTGTTGGAGAAGACTCTTGAGAGTCCCTTGGACTGCAAGGAGATCCAACCAGTCCATCCTAAAGGAGATCAGTCCTGGGTGTTCATTGGAAGGACTGATGCTGAAGGTGAAACTCCAGTACTTTGGCCACCTCATGGGAAGAGTTGACTCATTGGAAAAGACCCCGTATGCTGGGACGGATTTGGGGCAGGAGAAGGGGATGACAGAGGATGAGATGGTTGGATGGCATCAGCAACTCGATGGGCATGAGTTTGAGTAAACTCCGGGAGTTTGTGATGGACAGGGAGGCCTGGCGTGCTGCGATTCATGGGGTCACAAAGAGTTGGACACGACTGAGCAACTGAACAGTACTGAACTGAATAATTCAGTCCCTAAATGTGAAGCAAAGAAACCACCCTCTCTTTTCTGATTTCTGCCCCTACAAAAAGGGTCATCAAGAAAATCAGTTTCCGGGGAGTGAAAAATCATTTCTCTAATGACAGGAGAATTCCAGGGACGGGTAGCCTGATGGGCTGCCGTCTATGGGGTCACACAGAGTCGGACACGACTGAAGCGACTTAACAGTAGCAGAAGCAGCAATGACAGGGGTAGCATTTCCTAAGTAAGCATCAGTGAAGTTTGAGCATCTCATTTAACTCACAGTATCCTCAACAATGCTCTAAGGTAGGTACTAATATTATCCATATTCATGAGTAAGGAAATATAGACAGACTAAATACACTGTCAAGTAGCAGAGGCAAATCTTGAACCCAGGTAGTTGGATTTTTCACAGCTTGGATCTATTGGCCCTCAAAAGCATGTACCCAGAATTTCTGTGGAATTATTACTGAGAAGCTGTGTAATCCTGGTGAAGTTCCCAGATTATGGTGTTAGATATCCATGAACTGTGATTTTAGGTCTGCCATGTACGAACTGTATGTGACCTTGAGCAAACTAACCAATCTTGAGACTTCTTACTAGTATCAAAGGATAGATAGGCTTCCTTAGATGGTTAATGGAGTTCAGAATGCTGAGCACTCAATAACTGTAAACTATTTTGATTATTTCCTTCCCACTAGCTTGTAAGATTCTCAAGGCCAGATTGTTGGGTCATTACTGGATTGCTCATTCCCCAGTGCCATGGTTGGCAGTTCAACAGAGGTGGAATGGTTGAAAAGAACACTTTTGTTTTGCAGGGTATTCACTGGCTATTGAATGTGTGCCTCATACCCCAAAGGGTCTTCTGCATTTGTCTTTGAGAATAAAGCCACTAGGATGTTGAAGTTATAGGGCCCTTCAGGCACAAATAGACCCTTTGCATAAATAGTTGAGGTTATTTTCCCTCCAGGAAGCCTTACACACTGACACAAAGTTCCCCTAGGCCAGATTTCATGAAATGCAATGTGCTGGTTGGCAGCAGAGTCTTATCCAGACAAAAATGTACTAGGCCTCTAGGCCATGTATTCATTCAACAATCATTCATGGAATAAATGCTGTGTGCCCAGCTTTATTGCTCATATCTAGTGATGACATTAGGCTAAATTAAATCAAAGGACATCAGTTCTCTCTCAACAAGCCTATAATCTAAGTTAAATAGAAGCAAATGCTTGTTATCTTTTTGCTTCTATACCTGGGCCAAGCAGTCAGTAGAATAAAGCTCCTTAGCAGCAGACTCTTGGGTTTGTTCACTGTCATTTCTAGGGTGTGGTCATAAAAGGTATTCACTATATACTTGTCAAATTAAGGAATTAAATATAATTGGCACCAAGGGTGAAATCTGTTAGAAGTCTGACTCTAGGGGAGTTGTAATTCTGATCTAGGAATCATCAGCTTAGCCAAGGAAAACAGGTCTTATCATCCAGACTTATAATCAATAAACCCTGCCAATGAAGACTTTTACAAAATTAATTTAAGAAGGGCAGATCTCATTTCCCTCTCTACATGCTCCTATGAATGTATCTATTATATATTTCAGGTGGTGTATGCTATCACCCTTACTTCATGCTTATTACTAATAGAAAAATAAAATAGAACTAACAAAAGTGTTCCAACATGTGACAAACATAAAAGTTATACATTAACAGTTGAGTACAGATAATCTGGCACCCATAGTCATTAAGGGAATTCCCTGGTGGCTCAGAAGTTAAGAATCTGCCCACAGTGCGGGAGACCTGGGTTCAGTCCCTGGATCGGGACGATCCCCTGGAGAAGGAAACAGCAACCCCCTCCAGTACTCTTGCCTGGGAAACCCCATAGACAGAGGAGTCTGGCGGGCAGTTCATGGGGTTACAAAGAGTCAGACATGACTGAGCACCAAACACTGTAGTCACTGAGGGTCATCTAAGTGGCAGAGATTCTAGAATCTAGGCTAAGTAGGCTATGATCCACAACTAGACTATTGTAAAGTAGAGTGATTGTGAGAAAGTGGAAAAGAGAAGAGACTTTAGAGTCAGATAGACAAGGTTTGCTTCTAAATGTTGCTGTGTGGTCTTAAGCAAAATACTGAAATGTTCTAGGCTTTAATTTCCTAAAATGAAATATAATCATATGATCAAGCAATCCATAAGCAATATACATCTGAGTATATATCCAGAGGAAATGGAATTGATATCTTGAAGAGATATCTGCAATTCCATATTCATTGAAGTATTATTCACAATTGGCAAGACATGGAAACAACTTAAGTATTCATCACATGAATGGATAGAGAAAATTATATACATACACATGCTACATATACATGCAAATGCATATAAAAACACAGGAATATTATTCAGCCATAAAAAGAAGAAAATCCAGCTACTTATGACAGCAGGCACAAATCTGGAAAACTTTAGGCTAAATGTAATAAGTCAGACACAGAAAGACAAATACTGCATGATCTCAGTATATGGAATCCAAAAAAAAAAAAAAAAAAAATCCCCAGAAGCAAAGAGTGGAATGATCAGGCAATTGGGATGTGGGGAACAGGGAGATGTTGATCAAAGGGTATAGACTTTCAATTATATGAATAAGTTCTGGGGGTCTAATGTAAAGCATGGTAACTGTAGTTAATAATACTAATACTGTATTTTATACAACAAACATCATTCTCAGGTTAAAAAAAAAAAAAAAAAACAACTGAAAGCATTTCCTCTTAACATCAGGAATAAGACAGGCTTTGGAAGTCTTACCCATGACAATCAGAGGGAAAAAGAAAAGGAATCCATACTGGAAAAGAAGAAATAAAACTGCCACTGTAGGTGACATGATACTATACATAGAAATATGTATACTATACTATACATAGTTAGTATACATATATACATACATGTATATATACTATACATATCTATACATAGAAAATCCTAAAAATGCTACCAGAAAACTACTAGAACTCATCAATGAATTTGGTAAAGTAGCAGAATACAAAATTAATATAGGAATCTGTTGTATTCCTATATACTAACAACAAAAGATCAGAAACAGAAATTAAAGAAGTAATCCCATTTACCATTGATTCAGAAAGAATAAAATACCTAGAAATAAACCTATGTAAACAACCAAAAGCCTGTACTCAGAAAACTATAAGACACCAATGAAAGAAATCAAAGATGACACAAACAGATGGAAAGACATACTATGTTCTTGGATGGAAAGAATCAATATTGTGAAAATGACTATATTACCCAAGGTAATCTACAGAGTCAATGCAATCCCTGTTAAATTACCAATAGCATTTTTCAGAGAACAAAAATTTTGACAATTTGTGTATTGTAGGCAGATTTCTTACCTTCTGAGCTACCGGGGAAGCCTTTTCACACATGGAAACACGAGAGACCCCAAATAGCCAAAGCCATCTTGAGAAAGGAAAACAGAGCTGGAAGGATCAGGCTCCCCAACCTTGGACTATACTTCAAAGCTATAGTAATGAAGACAGTGTGGTACTGGCACAAAGCAGAAATATACATCAGTGGAACTGAATAGAAAGCCCAGAGATAAACCCATGCATATAAAGCCACCTAATCTGTGACAAATATGACAAAGTACAATGGAGAGACAATGTACAATCGAGAAAAGACAGACTCTTCAATAAATGGTCTTGGGAAAACTGGACAGCTACATGTAAAAGAATGAAGTTAGAACATTCTCTAACACCATACACAGAGATAAACTCAAAATGGATTAAAGACCTAAATTTAAGACCAGATATTCTAAAACTCTTAGAGGAAAACATAGGTAGAATACTCTCTGACATGAAAAATTGCAGCAAAATCTTTTTTGATCCACCTCCTAAAGCATTGAAAATAAAAACAATCAAATGAGACCTAATTAAACTTAAAAACTTTTGTACAGAAAAGGAAACCATAAACCAAATGAAAAGAGAACCCACAGAACAGGAGAAAATATCTGCAAATGAAGAGACTGACAAGTGGTTAATCCCCCAAATATACGAATTCATGCAGCTCAATTAAAAAAAAAAAAAAAATCAAGACATGAGCAGAAGATCTAAATAGACATTGTTCCAAAGAAGACATACAGGTGGCCAAGGGGCACATGAAAATGTGCTCAACATCACTAATTAAAGAGAAATGTAAATCAAAACCACAATGATATATCATCTCACACTGGTAAGAATGGCTATCATAAAAAAGTTGGCAAACAATAAATGCTGGAGTGAGTGTGGGAAAAAAGGGAATATATACTATTGGTGGGGATGTAACTTGTTACAACCACTATGGAGAACAGTATGCAGATTCCTTAAGAAATTAAAAATAGACTTACCATATTACTCAGCAATCCCACTCCTTGGCATATATACAAAAAAATATATGTATTCACAGATGTGAAAACAAACTTATGGTTGCCATGGGGAAAGATGGAGCATGGGATAAATTGGGAGACTGGGACTGACATACACATGCTACTACTTAAAAAATTGGGCTTCCCTGTGGCTCAGGCAGTAAAGTGAATGCAGAAGACCTGGGTTAGATCCCTGGGTCGGGAAGGTCATCTGAAGAAGGGAGTGGCAACCCACTCCAGTAGTCTTGCCTGGCAAATCCCATGGACAGAGGAGCCTGGCGGGCTACAGTCTGAGGGATTGCAAAGAGTCAGGCATGACTGAATGACTAACAGTACTACTACTACTACTACTATATATAAAATAGGTAACTAAAAAGGACCTATTGTCTGGCACAGGGAACTCTACTCAATACTATGTAATGACCTATATGGGAATAGAATCTTAAAAAAGAGTAGAAATATGTATACGTATAACTGATTCACTTTGCTGTATATCAAATGCAGAAACAAATGCAACATTGTAAATCAACTATACTCCAATAAAATTGTTTTTAAACAAAACAGAGGAAATGAATGACAAAACTTCAGAGTGTCCCAGGAGAAGCCTTTTTCTTACAAAAGTTGTATCTGTCAGAAATTCTCTGCAGTTGAATATTTTAAAATTGAAACATGTTTTATTAGATTATAAAAATAAAGTGAAATACAAAAATCAATAAAAATAACACTATTTTGTATTTGAATTTGTTAACGGAATAAGGATTAAGTGTTCTAACCATAAATACACAAAATGGTAACTATGTAAGGTATTGCAAGTATTAGTTTGAATGTGTAAATTATTTCACGATGCATATCAAATCATTACACTGTATGCAATAAATATACACAATTTTTGTCATTACACCCCAATAAAATTAGAAGAAACTAAAAATAAAAGCCAAAAATAAAGAATGATTAATACAACATACTTCATAAAATTCTTCTGATAATTATAGGAGATCATGAAAACTGAAAGTCTAGTTGACTGAAAAGCTAAATTATTAGTAATTTCTAATCGTAGCTATTGTTTGCTTGATTTATCTTTTACATCACAGTGCAGCCAGTAGAGGACAATGTGCTCAATGTATGTGCAACTTTTCCAATTGTCTGCTGTATGTGATGCCAATTACATGAGTTTCAATTATACTGAAATTGAATTACAAGCTGGTTGGGCAATTAAATTTTAATCAGTGGAGAGGCTGTCCTAAGATGGTGGAGGAATAGGACAGGGAGACCACTTTTTCCCCCACAAATTCATTGAAAGATCATTTGAACACTGAGCTAATTCCACAAAATATTTTCTGAATGCTGGCAGAGGACACCAGGCACCCAGAAAGGCAGCCCATTCTCTTCAAAAGGAGGTAGAACAAAATATAAAAGATAAAGAAAGACAAAAGAGATAGGGATGGAGACCCGTCCCAGGGAGGGAGTCGTGAAGGAGGAGAAGTCTTCAAACACTAGGAAACTCTCTCACCAGCAGGTCTGTGGAGAGTTTTGGAATATCAGAGGGCAACATAACCAGGAGAAAACAAAAACAAAAAACCCAGACTATGCGCCTAACCACAACTCTCAGCAGAGAAGTAGCCCAGACACTCACATCCGCCAGCAGCAAGCGAGGTGCTGAACAGGGAGGCCCAGGCTGCATGCTTAGAGTAAGGACTGGGCCTGACTACCCTGAGGACAATCTGAGGGAGCTAACCTGAGATAGCAACCCAGAGAGATAAAAAAAACAAGAGAGAGAAATTTCCCTGGAAAAGTTCTAGGCATAGGCTGGCCTGCTCACAGAACAAGGACTGAGCCAATACCAGATGAAAGCTAGCCAGCTGTGGATCGGCCCCTCCCCCCGCTGGAGGCAGAGAGGCAGAGGGGCACCAGCCAGAGCCAGAAGGCGAGGGGCATTCCCGGTCCCAGGGACGGCATCCTCTACCAAACTGTGAGCAGGCTCCCAGTTGCTAACCAAGTCTTCCTGGGATTCTGGGCAGTTGACATCCACCAGGAGGGTTGCAGTCAGAGATCAGCTCCCCAGAGGAGACACACAGCACCTGAGACTGCACTCCTACTGCACACCCAGGCCGGAGCGGCTGAGACCGGGGAGGTGATAAGACAAGCCGCCCACCTGGGACAGCGTGCTTGCCAAGCACCTGGTCACCTGAGTTGGTCAGACCTGGGAAGGGCACAGAACACAGGCCCAACCAAGTCTGTGCCTTTGTGGGGTACCCAGGAACCTGAACCTGAGGGGCTTAGTCCTGGGAAGTGCATGCAACCCAGGGCCTGTTTTAGACAGTTCTCCTGCAGAGCAACCTGGAGCCTGAGCAGTGTAGACCGGGAAAACACACACTCCATGAGCGGGGGCAAACCCAGTGTGGCCCAGACACTGCAAGCACTCCTCATACACACCAGTGATATTTGTTTGCAGTGTGCACCACGCCCCCCCCCCCCCCCCCAACCAGCACAACTGAACAAATGAGCCTAAATAAGTGACCACCCTTGCCCCCTTGTGTCAGGGTCGAAATTAGACACTGAAGAGACTTGCAAACAGAGGAAGCCAAACAAAACAAAGAGGGCCCCTGCTTTGGTAGTGACAGGTGCAACAGATTAAAATCCTGTAGTTAGCACTGACTACATTGGAAGGGGCCTATAGACCTTGAGAAGAAGTATAAGCTGGAACAAGGAACTATTTGAAACTGAACTGACCCCACACTGCCCTCAACAGCTCCAGAAAAATTCTTAGATATATTTTACTAGTAACATTTTTTAATTTTTAATTTTTTGAATTTTTAAGTTCTCTATTACTCCTTTAATTTTCATTTTTATAACCTACTATTACCTTGCAAAAAAAGATCCTATTTTTAAAGCAAATTTCATATATATATATAATAATTTTTGTGATTTTTTTTTAATATTGTATTTTCGAGAATCTAACCTCTACTCTAGATTTTTAATCTTTGCTTTTTGGTATTTGTTATCAATTTTATACCTTTAAGAATCCAATCTTCAGTACCCATTTTTACTTAGGAGTGTGATTACTGGCTTGATTACTCTCTCCCCCTTTTGACTCTCCTTTTTCTCCCCCAGGTCACCTCTATCTCTTCCCTCCCCCTTCTCCTCTCTACCCAACTCTGTTAATCTCTTTAAGTGTTCCAGGCTGTGAAGAACACTTAGGGAACTGATTACTGGATAGATCTGTCTCTCTCCTTTGACTCCCCCTCTTCTCCTCCTGGACACCTCTATCTCCTTCCTTCCTCAAAAGGGGGAGAGAGCAATCAAGCCAGTAATCACACCCCTAAGTAAAAATGGGTACTGAAGATTTGATTCTTAAAGGCATAAAATTGATAACAAATACCAAAAAGCAAAGATTAAAAATCTAGAGTAGTGGTTAGACTCTCTTCTCCATGTAACTCTGTCAACCATTCTGGGTGTCCTTCACTGTGGAGAATCTTTGCACCATTAACCTAGATGTTTTTATCATTGGTGCTGTATGGATGGAGAAGTCTTGAGGCTACTGTAAGAATAAGACTGAAAGCCAGAGGCAGGAGGCTTAAATCCAAAACTTGAGAACACCAGAGAACTCCTGACTCCAGGGAACATTAATCAACAAGAGGTCATCCAAAAGCCTCCATACCTACACTGAAACCAAGCTCCAACCAAGACTCAACAAGTTTCAGAGCAAGACATACCAAGCTAATTCTCCAACAATGCAGGAACATAACCCTGAGCACAAAAATACAAGTGGCCAGAAGTCACACCAAACCCACAGACACCTCAAAACTCACTACTGGACATTCCACTGCACTCCAGAGAGAAGAAATCCAGCTCTACCCACCAAAACACCGACACAAGCCTCCCTAACCAGGAAATTTTGACAAGCCACTCGTCCAACCCCACCCACAGGAGGAACCTCCACAATAAAGAGGAACCACAAACTTTCAGCATACAGAAAGGCTACCCCAAATACAGCAATCTAAACAAGATTAAAAGGCAGAGAAATATTCATCAGGTAAAGGAACATGATAAATGTTCACCAAACCAAACAAAAGAGGAGGAGATAGTGAGTCTACCTGAAAAAGAATTCAGAATAACAATAGTAAAAATGATCCATAATCTTGAAAACAAAATGGAATTACAGATAAATAGTCTTGAGACAAGGATTGAGAAGATGCAAGAAATGTTTAACAAGGACCTAGAAGAAATAAAAAAGAGTCAATCAATAATGAATAATGCAATAACTGAAATAAAAAAACACTCTGGAGGAAACCAACAGTAGAATAACTGAGGCAGAAGATAGGGTAAGTGAGGTGGAAGATAGAATGGTGGGAATAAATGAAGCAGAGAGGAAAAAAGAAAAAAGAATCAAAAGAAATGAGGACAAACTTGGAGACCTCTAGGACAATGTCAAATGCCCCAGCATTCAAATCATAGGAGTCCCAGAAGAAGAAGACAAAAAGAAAGGCCATGAGAAAAATACTTGAGGAGATAATAGTTGAAAACTTCCCTAAAATGGGGAAGGAAATAGCCACCCAAGTCCAAGAAACCCAGAGAGTCCCAAACAGGATAAACCCAAGGCAAAACACCCCAAGACACATATTAATTAAATTAACGAAGATCAAACACAAAGAACAAATATTAAAAGCAGCAAGGGAGAAACAGCAAATAACACACAAAGGGATTCCCATAAGGATAACAGCTGATCTTTCAATAGAAACTCTTCAGAACAGAAGGGAATGACAAGACATACTTAAAGTGATGAAAGAGAATAACCTACAACTCAGATTACTGTACCCAGCAAGGATCTCATTCAAATATGAAGGAGAAATCAAAAGCTTTACAGACAAGCAAAAGCTGAGAGAATTCAGCACCACCAAACCAGCTCCTCAACAAATGTTAAAGGATCTTCTCTAGACAGGAAACACAGAAAGGGTGTATAAACTCGAACCCAAAATAACAAAGTAAATGGCAACGGGACCATACCTATCAATAATTACCTTAAATGTAAATGGGTTGAATGCCCTAACCAAAAGACAAAGACTGGCTGAATGGATACAAAAACAAGACCCCTATATATGCTGTCTAAAAGCGACCCCACCTCAAAACAAGGGACACACACAGACTGAAAGTGAAAGGTTGGAAAAAGATATTTCATGCAAATGGAGACCAAAAGAAAGAAGGAGTAGCAATACTCATATCAGATAAAATAGACTTTGAAATAAAGGCCATGAAAAGAGACAAAGAAGGACACTACATAATGATCAAATGATCAATCCAAGAAGAAGGTATAACAATTATGAATATATATGCACCCAATATAGGAGCACCACAATATGTAAGGCAAATGCTAACATGTATGAAAGTATGAAATTAATAGTAACACAATAATAGTGGGAGACTTTAATACCCACTCACCCCTATGGATAGAGCAACTAAACAAAAAATTAGCATGGAAACACAAACCTTAAATGATATACAATGGACAAATATATATAATTGATATCTATAGGACATTTCACCCCAAAACAATGAATTTCACCTTTTTCTCAAGTGCACACAGAACCTTCTCCAGGATAGATCACATCCTGGGCCATAAATCTAGCCTTGGTAAATTTAAAAAAATTGAGATCATTCCAAGCATCTTTCTGATCACAATGTGGTAAGATTAGGTGTCAACTGCAGGCGGGAAAAAGAAAAAAAAAAACCTATTAAAAATACAAACATACAGAGGCTAAACAACACACTTCTGAATAACCAACAAATCACAGAAGAAATCAAAAAAGAAATCAAAATATGCATAGAAACAAATAGAAATGAAGACACAACAACTCAAAACCTATGGGATTCAATAAAAGCAGTGCTAAGGGGAAGGTTCATAGCAATACAAGTTTACCCCAAGAAATAAGAGAAAAATCAAATAAGTAACCTAACTCTACACCTAAAGCAACTAGAAACAGAAGAAATGAAGAACCCCAGGGTTAGTAGAAGAAAAGAAATCATAAAAATTAGGACAGAAATAAATGAAAAAGAACAAAGGAGACCATAGCAAAAATCAACAAAGCTAAAAGTTCATTCTTTGACAAGATAAATAAAATAGACAAATGAGTAGCCAGACTCATCAAGAAAAAAAGAGAGAAGAATCAAATCAACAAAATTAGAAATGAAAATGGAGAAATCACAACAGACAACACAGAAATACAAAGGATCATAACAGACTACTACTATCAGCATCTATATGCCAATGAAATGGACAGCTTGAAAGAAATGGACAAATTCTTAGAAAATTATAACTTTCCAAAATTGAACCAGGAAGAAATAGAAAATCTTAACAGACCCATCACAAACACAGAAATCTAAACTGTAATAAAAAATCTTCCAGCAAACAAAAGCCCAGGACCAGAGAGCTTCACAGCTGATTTCTACCAAAAATTTAGAGAAGAACTAACACCTATCCTACTCAAACTCTTCCAGAAAATTTCAGAGGAAGGTAAACTTCCAAACTCATTCTATGAAGGCATCATCACCCTAATACCAAAACCAGGCAAGGATGCCGGAAAAAAAGAAAACTACATGCCAATATCCCTGATGAACATAGATGCAAAAATCCTTAATAAAATTCTAGCAAACAGAATCCAACAACATATTAAAAAGATCATACATCATGACCAAGTGGGCTTTATCCCAGGAATGCAAGAATTCTTCAATATTAGCAAATCAATCAATGTGACACACCACATTAAAAAAAAATTGAAAGATAAAAAACCACATGATTATCTCAATAGATGCAGAGAAAGCCTTTCATAAAATTCAACATCCATTTATGATATATATTAAAAAAAACCCTCCAGAAAACAGGCATAGAAGGAACATACCTCAACATAATAAAAGCCATATATGATAAACCCACAGCAAATATTATCCTCAATGGTGAAAAATTAAAAGCATTTCCCCTAAAGTCAGGAACAAGACAAAGGTGCTCACTCTCACCACTACTATTCAACATAGTTTTGGAAGTTTTAGCCATAGCAATCAGAGAAGAAAAAGAAATAAAAGGAATCCAGATTGGAAAAGAAGTAAAACTCTCACTGTTGGCAGATGACATGATCCTCTACATAGAAAACCCTAAAGACTCCACCAGAAAATTACTAGAGCTAATCAATGAATATAGTAAAGTTGCAGGATATAAAATTAACCTACAGAAATCCCTTGCATTCCTATACACTAACAATGAGAAAACAGAGAAATTAAGGAAACAATACCATTCACCATTGCAACAAAAAGAATAAAATACTTAGGAATAAATCTACCTAAAGAAACAAAAGACCTATACATAGAAAACTATAAAACACTGATGAAAGAAATCAAAGAGGACACAAATAGATGGAGAGATATACCATGTTCATGGATTGGAGGAACCAATATAGTGAAAATGAGTATATGGCGAAAAGCAATCTATAGATTCAATGCAATGCCTATCAAGCTACCAACAGTATTTTTCAGAGAACTAGAACAAATAATTTCACAATTTGTATGGAAATACAAGAAAACCTCAAATAGCCAAAACAGTCTTGAGAAAGAAGAATGGAACTGGAGGAATCAACCTGCCTTACTTCTGACTATACTACAAAGCTACAGTCATCAGGATAGTATGGTACTGGCACAAAGACAGAAACATAGATCAATGGAACAAAATAGAAAGCCCGGAGATAAATCCATGCACCTATGGACATCTTATCTTTGATAAAGAGGCAATAATGTACAATGGAGAAAAGACAATCTCTTTAACAAGTGGTGCTGGGAAAACTGGTCAACCACCTATAAAAGAATGAAACTAGAACACTTTCGAAAACACCATACAAAATAACAAACTCAAAATGGATTAAAGATCTAAATATAAGACCAGAAACTATAAAACTCCTAGAGGAAAACATAGGCAAAACACTCTCTGACATAAATCACAGCATGATCCTCTATGACCCACCTCCCAGAGTAATGAAAATAAAAGCAAAAATAAACAAATGGGACCTAATTACACTTAAAAGCTTTTGCACAACAAAGGAAACTATAAGCAAGGTGAAAAGACAGCCTTCAAAATGGGAGAAAATAACAGCAAACAAAACAACTGACAAAGAATTAATCTCAAAAATATACAGGCAGCTCCTGCAGCTCAATTCCAGAAAAATAAATGACCCAATCAAAAAATGGGCCAAAGAACAAATGAGACATTTCTCCAAAGAAGACATACAGATGGCTAACAAACACATGAAAAGGTGGTCAACATCACTCATTTTCAGAGAAATGCAAATCAAAACCACAATGAGATACCATTACACGCCAGTCAGAATGGCTGCTATCCAAAAGTCTACAAACAATAAATGCTGGAGAGGGTGTGGAGAAAAGGGAACCCTCTTACACTGTTGGTGGGAATGCAAACTAATACAGCCACTATGGAGAACAGTGTGGAGATTCCTTAAAAAACTGGAAATAGAACTGCCATATGACCCAGCAATCCCACTTCTGGGCATACACACTGAGGAAACCAGAATTGAAAGAAACATGTGTAGCCCAATATTCATTGCACACTGTTTACAATAGCCAGGACATGGAAGCAACCTACATGTCCATCGACAGACAAATGGATAAGAAAGCAGTGATACATACACACAATGGAATATTACTCAGCTATTAAAAAGAATGCATTTGAATCAGTTCTAATGAGGTGGATGAAACTGGAGCCTATTATACAGAGTGAAGTAAGTCAGAAAGAAAAACACCAATATAGCATATTAATGCATATATATGGAATTTTGAAAGATGGTAATGATGACCCTATATACGAGACAGCAAAAGAGACAGGTGTAAAGAACAGACTTTTGGACTCTGCGGGAGAAGGCGAGGGTGGGATGATTTGAGAGAATAGCATTGAAACATGTATATTATCATATATGAAATAGATCACCAGTCCAGGTTCAATGCATGAGTCAGAGTGCTCAGGGCTGGTGCACTGGGATGCCCTGAGGGATGGGATAGGGAGGAAAGTGGGAGGGGGTTTCAGGATGGGGAACACATGTACACCCATGGCTGATTCATGTCAATGTATGGCAAAAACCACTACAATATTGTAAAGTAATTAACCGCCAATTAAAATAAATTAATTAAAAATTCTAATCAGCAAAAATGTCTATTTCCAACTAGTGTGCACTTATGTCCTGTTTTCACCTGTGCTTGTTATCTTAGGAGCTTTAACTGGCCAGAGTTTATTTCCCCTGCTTCCAACCTTAGGCTAAGACTTAACCATCTTAGCATTCTGACAGCAACAGGGTAAAGTTAAGTACATCATAGTCATCATAGTATAATAAAAAGCATGGATTTTTGAATCAGAAGTATCTGGTTTCAAATTATGCCTCTGTTACCAGCTGGACTGACTTGCAGAAGTCACATAACCTCTCTTAGCACCAGTTTCTCACCCCAAATGTTTGGTAATATAATGATGACTCAAGAGGGGTTCCTTGACTTCAGACTTTGTTCAGTCCTAAATCATGTCCGCCTTTGTGATCCCATGGATTTCAGCATGCCCAGTTTCCCTGTCCTTCACTACCTCCCAGAGTTTGCTGTGAATCATTACCCCTTCACATTTGTATTCTAGTCTATTCTTGGAATGATCTTTCTAAAGTATAAACCAGACCATGTTTCTTCCTTGCTTAAACTCCTCTAAGACTGGGTACATCAGAATTAGTTGTTGGTGGTAGCTGTGGGGGGATGTTGTTGAAAATACAGGTTCTCTGCTTCCTCTACCACCCAGATTTAATAATTCAGTATCCTAGCATGAAGCCAGTTATCTATAATTTCATGTGGTTCCCTTGTGAACTGTAGGGTTTATGTTCATTAGCTTAACTTTTCTTCCTTGATCCAACCTGGGCTTTTGCTCAGCATTATCTCACAACCCCCATGTCACAGGCTATCTGTAGCAGTACCAACTGCTGACAACTTTCCTAACATGTTATATGTGCCCCTTGCTCCCCTAGCTTCTTTTGTTAGAATTATTTTCATACCTAGCTTTTCTACTAGATAACCCCACACATATTTTACAACACTCAGAAAACCCTATCTCTGTAAAGTTTTTCCTGTCCCACTTCCAGAAAGAAACAAATATTCTCTTTAGGCCTCTCAATATACAACCCAGATTTGAAAATCAAGTCTGACTCTCTAATACAAACTGTCATCTTCTTACCTGTAAAGCCTTTAAATGGCTAGATATGATTTGTCTTTATTTGTTCTTGTATCATTAGCACCTGCATGTATTACCTGGCCAACAAAGTTTTGATGGGGAAATGAAGCCCATCTTTTGAAATTATGAACTCTGGTACAGAGATGTGTAGCTTTGAGGAATGAGGGCATAGAACTACAAGTTGTAAATGGTCTCTTTGCATTTGATATGTGAGAAACAAATCAGTGTCTCTCTTGGGATTATTAAATTTGGACCATTTCATCTGGGGCTTTGGAGGAGCTATTTCTATTGAAAGCTGACTTCTATTTTTAAGGGCAGTCAGTGGTTTCAGACACTGGTCTGCAGCTGTGGCATTAAAACAGATGCCGACATGTCAGTATGACCAAGGAACAAAGCTTTTTTGGGTGGGAAGATTACCAAAGCTTTTCATTTTAGTCCAACCCAGATATTCAGGGATGATATAAACAGCACGCTGTTTTATCTATCTGTGATTGCCCGGGGAAGCATGTTGTATTTTATGGGCAACCTGGTGGCAGGAGATATATTGTCCAGTGGTTTTTCTATCTGCTGTTGATTTATGATTGAAGGTCAGATATATTATGGCTCACCTGACAATGCTAACTACCTTTCACAAAATTATGGTCCTACTGAATGGATCAATGTCCCTTAGTACACACTTTCCATCAGAGTTTTGTAGGTAACAGTTACTGATGCACGTTGGTTCTTGGCAATAGCATTAAACTCCAAGCTATAGATAGTGAGGACCCTTGGACCTTCTGATGTGTGGCTCAGCCCTTAAGATCTTTACAGGGAATACAAATAGTGATGCTAAATCAGACTGATCTTTCTCCTCCTGCCCTTAAGCTTCTTTTCCTCTCTAGTGTCACATTCTGCTGGTGTAAAGAAGTTAAGGGTCTGTCAACAGATATTTATTCTTTGCTGAGTCAGGAACTCACTTTACAGCTGTGTGTTTTTCATCCCCTTTCCATCTAGGAGCAGCGATTTGGGGCTCCAGTTAGGTGATGGATTCTGTTGAGAAATTCTTTTATGAAGAGAGGTATAAGGGTAGAAATCCTTACACATCTGCATTACATTCTAAAGTACTCAGTTGATGACTACCCAGAAAATGAGGTATATAAGTGTACGGCTTAACAACTCATATTCCTATAGTTCTTGACATTCTATAAAGTGCTCCCTCTTGCGGTCTCAAAGTGGTACAGTAGAAGGTTGAGAGAATGTATTCTAAAGCTAGATAGGACTGGGTTTGATTCCTGCTGGTCATTGTAAATGATTGGCCTTGAGTGTCTCTCTGTGCTCCTGGGATAATGGGGACAAAGCGCCACATGCAACATATAGTAGGCATTCAATAAATATTAGTTATTTTTATAGTTTATTAGCATTTTAGCTAGTGGCTTTATTAACGTCCACCTTCTCTAAATGTTCTTTAATAAAAATATTCTCAGTGTGAGCCTCAGCTTTAGCACTGTAACAAGGCAAGAGTTCTCCAAAGGTCATCCCATCTATAGTTCTCCAAAAACACTAATATTGAAAGTGAAAGTCTTAGTAGCTCAGTCATGTCCAACTCTTTGCAGCCTCATGAACTGTAGCCTGCCAGGGTTCTCTGTCCATGAAATTCTCCATATAAGAATACTGGAGTAGGTTTCTATTTTCTTCTCCAGGGGATCTTCCCAACCCAGGGGTCAAATCCAGGTCTCCTGCATTGCAGGCAGATTCTTTACTGTATGAGCTGCAAGGAGATTTTAGCAAAAATATTTATCATTCTATATTATAATTTTGGTATTTTAGTGTTTTTTCTAGAAACGGTTTCTCTGAACATGTTATCTGGAAAACTGTCACCTTGATAATTTCCTACTAAGAAGGCTATGTACTAAGATGATTAGGATAGAGTAGAGATTGAAAGCGTGAGTTTAAGATAATACAGAACATGGGAAAAAAGCTAGCTTTAGCTCCTTTAATTACATGTTATATGAATTTGGATAACTAAGAAAGTTATCCTTTCTTAGTTAGCACTTTTCTTTTTGTAAAATGAGAACAACAAATATGAATAACAAAATTTACAGGAATTTTAGGACAATGGATTAAAAATACAGTGGGCTTCCCTTGTGGCTCAGCTGGTAAAGAATCCACCTGCAATACGGGAGACCTGGGTTTGATCCCTGGGTTGGGATGATCCCCTGGATAACAGCATCTGGCTCATAGTTAGCACTTCTGAATACAAACTCCTATCCTAATAGAACACTTGACCTGAAAATATCCAAAATCTAGTACCCAGAGAGATAGACAAGATAGGACCAAGAAACGTTGTTAGCAACAAGTAGGGATCTAAGAGTAGTCACTGTTAATTTCTAGTCTAGTTTCAAAGAACTTCTATTCACCAAAGAGTGTTATGGAGAAATACCATTTGGAAGATGTCTAGAAAACTGCAGGTATAATACCATTTATGACCTCTTCGAAATATTTTTCATTCATAGCCTCCCTAATAGTGACACCCAGGGGGAAAGTGAGGCAGCACAACTGAGTACTGCAGTCATCTGAGCTCCAAGGTATTTCCAAGGCATATGTGGGGGGGGAAAAAGTTTCCTAGTTGAGGCTATTTGGCATAATCAAGTAGCAATGTTGAGACTGAGTAGTCCATATTTTGGGGGCTTCCCCAGTGACTCAGCAGTAAAGAATCCACTTGCAATGCAGGACATGCAGGAGATGTGGGTCCGATCCCTGGGTGGGGAAGATCCCCTAGAGGAGGGCATGGCAACCCACTCCAGTATACTTATTGGGAAAATCCCGTGGACAGAGGAGCCCACAGGGTCACAAAGAGTCAAACATGAGTGAAGAGACTGAGTACAAGCACGAGTTCAGGTTTTTAATTTACTAAGACTAATGACTGAGTCCCTTGAGTACATAGACAATCTCTGGCTTAGCAGAGTATAACACTAGGCTCAAAGTCTTAAAAATTGCTCTTGGGTTAATAGATGGATGAATGAATAAAGTTTTGAGATATTCAGTAAAAGTTGCTTTCATTGTGTGCCTTGCATAAGATAGGAGCCCAAGAAATGGTTGGTTAGTTAATTAATTAATTGGGATACAGTTAGGGAGTAGGTGAGTCATGAGCCCCAGTGACTCAGGCATAATTCTAATTTTTCTTCAATGTTTCATAGCATTTCAAATACCTTTTACTTCTAATGAATGATTTTGAGATTTTTCCAAATACTCACTAGCCAAGAACAGTCAGCATATTTTCTACAACTTGGCTAAAATCATAATGCGTGGAGAGAAGAGGAGTCTAATTTTTTAAATGGAGTGTGAGAGGTTCACTGTGGGGAATCAGATTGCCTCAAGAGTTCTTTACTCTTTGTGACTGGTGTTTTTTAAAAAAATTGATTTTGAAAATAAAAGACTTTTTTTGGTTCTCACTCTATCCACTAGCCAAAGCAATATGCCTAATTCTCTCTTACTCACAGGCCCCTAAGGAAAGTTTCCTTATAACATAGACAATAATATGTTGACTCATTAAACTTCCCCTTTTTAGCTTTCAATTGTTCTGAAGATTGGAGCTTTGTGGTATAGGCCAAATTTAAGACAAGGTATTCTTTCAGCTATTAGAAATGATCATTAGCCTTTTAAGTAAATTTCATACATCTGGGGGAATACAGATTATTACATCCCAAAAGTATCATCTGTCTCATCAATGTTTTGAAAATGATTAAAGAAACACAACATAGGACTACAGTATGGGACATTCCCTAGGAACTGACAGCCAAACAAGTATATTTTCTTTTATTCCAATCACTTTTAATCATAAAGCTATCTGGGTCTAGTTGTTTCCCATACAATAGATAGGAATATTTTTCTAAGAGAGTAATCCATTACTAAAGTCAGTCAAAACTTTGGATTGGTTTCTGTTATTGGATTTTGGTATATACTCTTGATTCAATTAGGTTTTCCACCCTTATTCAGAAAATATTAGCCAACTTTTTAATACTAAAAAGTTATTTATGCTACACCATATGAAAGTGAAAGGGTTAGTCTCTCAGTCGTGTCTGACTCTGCGACCCCGTGGACTGTAGCTGGCCAGGCTCTCCTGTTCACAGGATTCTCCAGGCAAGAATACTGGAGTGGGTAGCCATTCCCTTCTCCAGGGATCAAACCAGGGATCAATCCCCGATCTCCTGCACTGCAGGCAGATTCTTTACCATCTGAGCCACCAGGGAAGCCCTGTGCTACATCATAAATGCCTTAATATATTTTAAGAGGTAGCAAAAACACAAAAGTGCTATGGATGTTTCATCACTGTAGAGTCCATAGCTGCACTATCCAAATTGGCTATTTAATTTTAAAATTTAATTTAGTTAAAACTTTTAAAGAGAAAAACCACAGACTCCAAATAGTGTCACGTGGGCTAAAGCCCATGATATCAAACCTAGATATAATACTTAACCTAATTGCAGTTTTGAGCTTGTTGCTACCCAATTCATGAACAGTCTAATAAAGCCAGTTAGATCTTCACATTTTCTCAGTTGAATATTTTTTTTTAAAAATTTAAAATTCAGTTTCTCAATCACAATAGTCATGCTGTAAGTACTCTATAATTGCACATGGCAAGTTTAATGAACAGCATATATATGGGGCATTCAATCATTGCTGAATGTTCTACTGGACAGTACTGGTCTAGAGTGACCAAAAAAGGTATCTCAATTACAGGAGACTTAAATGATGTCTGCAGGGTAAGCCACTGGTGTTATACTCATCTCCATTAGCTCAGCAAGTCAGAAGGAAATGTGTTTATCCTGGATGACATATGAAGTCCTCCATAGTCAATTACTTCAAGTTTCAGGATTCTGAAATTCCATGTCACTCTTTTTTTGCCCCCTGCTTCTACTCCCATTTCCCCAGTTAACTCTTCATTTCTCAAATGTTCTTTAAGAATGGCGGCATGCTGTCTGGCTGGGGGTAAGGAGAGAAAGGAAAAAGGATTAGAGGGCACATTGATGTATAAGCAATAAAACCCTGGCGTTCTGGGTTTAGAAGTTCTCACATTGTAAGAGGTTCTAAAGTTTCACTTTAGAAAAAGAAGGAGCCTTTAAAATGTTGATTTCTGCTTTTTCTGGCAAACCTTAACTTCCTGGTTCAAAGAAAAGACATGTATAAATGAGGCCCACAAGACTTCCTTGACATCAAATCGCTCTTACAGCACAACATTTTGATGAGTTAAGTGTAAATGAACCAGAAACATATGGATTAAATTTCCCCCATGATAGTAAGAGGTTAGAAAAATTGAGGGTGAAACATGCCTGGGAAAATGCTGGGCTCTCAGTGCTTAAAACTCAGAGCGTACCATTTTGCTCCCAGCAAAACGTAAAGTGGCATTAGTCACCTCAGTTCTGTGTCTTATTCCAAGCTTCCGGGGGAAACTGGAAATGACATTTGGGTTCCCGTTTAGCTGACAGATGTGTTGTCTAGGTTGAGAGAGCTCCCTGTGCACTTGGCATAATGGTGAGAAGAGGGGAGGGCGCTCCTTTCCCTGCCAGTGAGTAGAGTCAGCTTTGATAAGATGGGGTTGCCTGGCCCATCAAGACCTCTTAGAAAAAAGTGGCATATTCTGAAAGACAAGCCCTTTTGTATCTGAAAACACCAACAGTTTAGCCTGCCTTTTGGGAGCCACTGAAAGATTTGAAGTGGATCAGATTTGAATCAGATCATCGGGCAGCCCTGAGGAGGGTGGATACCAAGGAGGAAAGATATGAGTGAAGGAAAATAAGTCAGGGAGTGTAGGCAGGAGATGGGGAGGCCCAGAATTCAGGGGCAAATGTAAATATTTAGGGAAAATATTAGGGCTTTATGATCCATTTGGTACAGAAGATAAAGTGAGGCAGTGAGGTAGGAATTAAGTCATTTGTTCAAAGTCATAACTTTTTTCACTTCCAGGTCTTTTTCACCCCAATGTTTCTGACTTATATAAATCAGGTAACCTAGATAGTCATTCATTCATTCAATCATTGATAAGTATTTACTGAGTACATATTATGAGTAAGACATTGTAGTAGGGGGTATTTGAAACAATGATGCTGAGCTTGGGGGTAGTTATTGTTGTAACAGGGAAATTAGGTCACTAGTATCTTATGACATTGTACTTCAAAATCATTCCTGGGGACAGGCTAGATAATCAGAGAAATCTAAATCACTCCTAATCCAACTAGACTCTTTCAAAACCTTTGTTGTCATACTTTGGCTTGGAGGTTTTGAAATAAGCTTGAGTTGAGGGAAAGCTACCTCTTTTCTCTAAATCAGTTTGTCTGTACTGAGCCATTGGCCAGTGTCACTTGGCAGGCAGCAATATGCTGCATTAAAGGAAATTGCCGCTATTAATACTTGCAGGCCCTTATAAATCACTACCTCCATGCAGAGTCTTAGATCAAAATACATGTGGTCAGGCCATTGCCCCAAAGAAGCAACTGATTCTTTCGAAAGGGCTATATATCACCTTGTTTTGTGGATAGAAGTAATAGCCTTTCTTTTCATGGCTGGCCTTGACCAAGAAAGAAAAATCCCTGCTTAATTCAAGATCATATGGTTTGATGCATTCTCGCATGATGAATTCTTGTTTAACATAAGGGCTGGAGGGATGAAAGGGAGAAATGGTAGGATCACCTCCCAGAAATTATTACACTGACCCATGTTCTCACTCAGTGAAAAACACATAGAGCTGAGATTTAAATTCAAGTCTGTCTACCTCCCCAATCCATATTCTCTTCACACCACCATGAGTTGAGGGTAAGTCAACCTAATTAATCAAGTTAATCATCTCTCTTCCAAATTTCCTCTACTAACAGGTGCCAAAGAGAGAGGGGGTGGGAGAAAAGTTAGTCCACAGGTCAAGGAATAAAGAATAGATCTTTATACTCTACTATAGAATTTCTAACACAGGTTAAGCTTAAATGTAAAAGACATGCTGGCCTCCTCTACTGGCTGAGAAACTCATGATGATTTGGGAGTGCATGTATACATCATCTGGTAGCTCAGCTGGTGAAGATCTGCCTGCAATGCAGGAGACCCAGGTCAATTCCTGGGTCGGGAAGATAGCCTAGAGAAGGAAATGGCAACCCACTCCAGTATTCTCACCTGGAAAACCCCATGCACAGAGGAGCCAGGTGGGCTACAGTCCATGGGATCACAAAGAGTCATGACTGAGCAACTAAGCATGAAGAATATACATCATCAACTGGAACTTACTATGTTTGCTATGTGCTGTGGAAGATTATAACTTTTGTGTTATTGTCATAATGAGTCTGAGTCTAGGTTTTTCCAGTTCCCTGCTGTGTCAGTCAGTTCAATTCAGTCACTCAGTCATGTCCAACTCTGCGACCCCATGGACTGCAGCACACCAGGCTTCCCTGTCCATCACCAACTCCTGGAGCTTGATAAAGCAAAGATCAAAGCCAGGCTTCCTCCTTGCCTATATTCATTACCTTCATCTCTCTATCATCCCTTCTTTATTTGTGCTTCTTTTACTCTTCTTTATCTCCTCTCTTCCCTAGTTCCCAGCTCTTTTACTCTTCAAAATTCATATGGCTCCTATCAACACCACTGGTAGAAACATTAACAGACATAATAATGTGCTCCCGAAATATTCATTTCATAGAAAAATATGTTAGGGCTGGAAGGGACTTTGAGAGATAATGGGTTCCAGCCCCTTCCTTCAGGCAGATAAGCTCTTATTATTCTCAAGAGGCAAATGAACTCCAGAAATACTAAATGACTTGTTCAAGCTAGTTAATGTCAGACCGGGGAATAAACACCAAATCAAAGGGTCAGAGAATCACAGCACTCAGAAGCTATGAGGATTTCAGAGACCGCCTGGTTCTAACCCACTCATTTGATATCTGGGGAAATAGTATTGCTGATGGTTAATGACATGTCCAAGTCTATATTGCTAGTCTACGGCAGACCTAGGATGAACACAAACTTTCTGAATCCCTTTTTAGTGCTATTTCCACCAGGCTAAACTGCTTCTGCCTTTCTAATGCATTTTTTAAAGTGTTGGGTAATTAACGAAATTAGTGTGCCAATACTTGAAGTTCAATGCTCTGTCAAAAGGGTTTTAAATCCTCTATATTGCCTTGATCTCTGTGGGAACTGTATCTATACATAACATAGGATTCAGAAATAACTTTAACTATAAATCCATAAATAATTTCTTTGTTGAAATCAGTTGCTTTATTCCTAAAGTATTCCTAATTAGTTTTTAATAAATGTTTCCTTCCTTTCAAAGTTAATTCTCCAGCATTTGTGGTGGGAAGGGGATTGGACACTAAAAGCTTGTTTCTTCACCCCTGCACTTACTTGGAGCAGTCTGCACTTTTGTTATAAGAATCATTTTTTTTACCAACAACTACTAGGATGGAGTTGCTCTGGACACTGAAGCTAAAAGAAACTGAGGTGGGGTGTCAACATCTTTAAGGAGAGAAAATTTCCCATGTCATTCACTCATACAAGTACTTTTTCAGCCCGTGTGGAATAAGGCTGGTGCCACCAACTTGCTGAAAGTTCTTTTTTAATGTTTATATTTCTCTTAAGTTTAAACTTCATGTCTCTTTTCTCCACTTTCTTTTCATCTGAGACTAACACAGCCGTAGGTCAAAGGCTTTTACCCAGTCTTCCTTCTAAGTCCTAAATTCTCATAGCAAGACTCCTCCCATCACTACCCTTCCTAACTACTTTTCACACTTGACAATGTTCCCTAAGGAAACAAAGTTTGATATCTATAACCAGGATCTTTATGTTACATTTTTCCATGCCAAGAAAACTCCAAACTCTCAGTTGGATAAAATGAGATTTTTGGATATCCTCTCCCCACCACCATTCATGCTGCATGTGCAGTGTGGTTCAATTAGAGATTTACCTCTGCATTGTCATTGTACTTATTTACTACCCAGGCTGGATGGGAAACTTAATGTTGCTATGGCAGAAAGAAAAGAGTTCTAGAGGTTTTAAAATTAGCAAATAAATTCTCTTAGCTCGAAAATGATGTAGACAAAACTTGTGTTCAAATCCATTAGTCAAAGAAACTCACATGGTTGCGTCTAATTACAAGTGCAGCAAAAGAGAAAGTCACAATATGCATGCATGTCCCTAAAGACCACCATGCAACATTAAATAAGCTATGTCTCAAAGAAAGTGGATTGACTGAGGGAGGAGGAGGAAGATGAGAAGGAAAGGCATGAGGGCTAGTGAACTTTGGAAACTTACTTACGGTGCTTAAATTTTGGTATTTTCTCTACTGACTAACGCTTCAATGGTAGCCACACAACATAGAAAGAGGCAGAGCCAACTATCTATTCTGCTACTAGAATGTATACATATTTTGTTCCCTGGGAGATGGAGAGAGTGAGTTTCAAACATCTTTAAGTAACCACAAAGGGTCTTTATTTCTCTGCCCGATGATACATTTTACTCAAATAAAAGTCTATATATTATTTTTATCATTATTCTATACTTTCAATAACCATTTTACTTAATATGTATAGTTAATCTCTTATTCAGCAACTGAATGATTACATTAAAATTAGCCCAAAACTACTACAACTAAAGTTATTCTTCCTAATTGAATGTTTATTGCCTAAAGCTACAATCAATAGAGCACTTTAGACCTTCCTAGATTAAAAATAATCTATCAGACATTTTAGGATATTATTTTGAATTACAAAAAAAACACGAAAGTTTATAGATTAAACCCAAATACTTTTCTATCTCCAATAAAGGTAACAATCTAAAAGAAGTTTCTCTGGAAATTTGTTGGCCCTAATGTAGATTCTTTTAATCATTCAAGATCTGTTAAAAACTAAAAAAATAGCTGTGCAAATAATAGAGACAAATGTTTTTATGCCAGTGAGACGTTTTCTTTAGGTGGTACTTGGTTTTCCATCTATGAGTTACTATTGGTGTCCACTTATTCTGGTGAAATTACTGCTTTTATTTTACCTGATAGCTTTAAAATAGAAAATCTCTTCCTCAGGTCAACTCTAGTTTTAAAAACTGAAATCCATTTGATATGGAGTCATGGACTGGAAGTAACCTCGTCACTTATCTCTTTCAAATTTTCAGTCATGCAGAAACAACCTCTCCAGTATGGAAAAGAAATAGACACCCAGCCACTTTTAAACCCTTCTAGTACTCTAGATTTTACTAACTTAAGCAGCTAGTCCATTTTTTGGTCGAGTTTGGCAGTGGCGGGGGCAAATTGAGGTGGGTCATAATGTTGAAATGGGTTGAAAGGTCACAATTACATTTAAATAAAATCCATCTTCATGTGTCTCCATGCATTGATCTTATTTCTTCTCTTCTTACACATATAAAGCAAGCCTGAGGCTCCATTTTTATACTTAGTCTTTATATATTTGTAGTTAGCTACACTGGCTCCTAAGCCTTTTATTTTCTTAAGCTTATCACGTCAACAGCCTTCAGATGTTCTTTATATGAGATGGATCACAGTTTTTATTGTTCTTCTTTGGGTACAGTCATTTGTCACTGTCACTCCTTAGGGCATAGTGCTGTGTGTGGGAATCTTCTCTTACTGGAATTTCACAAGATGCTTCATGATGAGTTACTGCCCATCATGCTTGGAGTAAATGTGCCTAAGACAAACTGAGTGTAAATGTGCCTTAGATAAATTTTTGTGGTCAAATAAGAAGTAGACTCATTTGTTTCAAAATATGGTATGAATGCGGATACATTTTGTAAGTATATAAATGGACTATAGATAATAGGATATATCAATCAAATGTCTGATCCTCATGAAGATGGGGCTATATTTAAGACAGAATAATAACTGTAGTAATCAGATGACACCTTTAGTAGCTCAAGGGGCCCCTTCAGTAGTTCTTTTCCCTTTAAAAGCAGGCATCGATTAACTCTTATGATGGGGCTCTCTGCTATCAATATGACTCAGTTTTTTTCCTGAGTCTGTTTTTCATGATATATTCCCGTTTTCTTTTCTCCCAGAATCAACTAAACAACCATCCCCTCACATCTATAACTCAGAGTTCCAAAGGAATCTATTTGGTCCATGAAGTCATCATTATCAGACAGAGCTGTTGTACCAGTTGTATATATGGTGAACCTATCAATTTTCTTTCTTTGGGTTCGATGGCCACCCCTGGACCAATCAGTCATGATCAAGGGAAAGTCAGGTCACATGATACAAAACATGGCTCCCTTTTAATAAGGAAATACTTATGGTCACCACCTTCTCTGGAGCACCAGTCATTGTGACATCAAGAGTCTAATGGATTCCTCTTTGGGATCAAAGGGAAACGAGTAGAGTAGATAACCCAGCTATACACCTGAATAAATTTATTAACTTTATGAGGAAGCAAAACAATTATTTAGGGTCTTTTCTGAGGACAACCCCTTAGGTCTTGTAATTTGGGAATGACTGTAAATAATGGGTTGCTGACTAGAAAAGTACCAGATAAGGGAGAGCAAGTGGTGCTACTGCCTGGTATATGAAAAGCTTCATGAAGGCAGGGACAATGAGGCATATTACTTTAAAAACTAAGTCCAATACTTGAGTACATAGTAGATCTCCATAAACATAGATTGTTTTTTTAAAAAAAGACTCTTGAAAGAACAACTGAAAGAGACCTCAGGATCACTTTTTTTTTTCATTTATTTTTATTAGTTGGAGGCTAATTACTTTACAATCTTGTAGTGGGTTTTGTCATACATTAACATGAATCAGCCATGGATTTACATGTATTCCCCATCCCGATCCCCCCTCCCACCTCCCTCTCTACCCAATCCCTCTGAGTCTTCCCAGTGTACCAGGCCTGAGCACTTGTCTCATGCATCCAACCTGGGCTGGTGATCTGTTTCACTATAGATAATATACATGTTTCCATGCTGTTCTCTCGAAACATCAGGATCACTTTAAATAGAGGTTTCTGAAACAGGAAAACAGGTTTCTTAACCACAGAAACTATAGACACTGGCCAATGAGGAAGCAGAAGATAAGACTCTGACTTCTAATAACTTAATTAACATAGGATTATTTTGATTAAATATTTTCTATTTTTTTCCAAAGAAAAGTCAGATCATTCAGTTACCTCTGGGCTTATTCATGTGGATATTATTTAATCTTAAAGACTAAGTTCAGGCTTCCCAGGTGACACTAGTGGGAAAGAATCTGCCTGCCAATGCAAGAGATGCAAAAGAACAGGTTTGATCCCTGGAGTGGGAAGATCCGCTGGAGAAGGAACTGGCAACCCACTCTAGTACTCGTGGCCGGAGAATCCCATGGATAGAGGAGCCTGAAGGGCTACAGTCCATAGGGCCTCAAAGAGTCAGACATGACTGAGCACACACAAAGAGATTAACTTGCCCTGTGCCATCAAAAGTACAACTCGAGACAATAAACGTTAAGCCTGTTTTGCCTTGGATTATAGAAAAGTTTTCTAATGGTCAAACTTTACAAAGATAAAAATCACCATTTAAGTATAGTGCTTCCATTTTAGAGGACTCCAGGAAATATCCACCTGGCATGCATATTGTAAAATAAGTACCACCATCAAATGCCTTTTTAGGCCCTTTGCATGCTTCAGTAATTCATTTTCTTCTATCTTCACATGGCTTGTGTCTGCATCAGTGATGGCAAATACCTGACCCAAGTACTATCAGTCTATACTATGCCCATGGCAGGCATCATTAATCAATTATAGCCCTTGCCTGTAGGGTGAAGTTAACACTGCAGGTGTAGCTTCTTTGATGATGACCTCAGGCTTAGCTCCTACATGACTCTGTAGACTCGTCCTAATATCAGCATTTGCCAACGTGGCCACACATTATTTGCCAGGTTTCTATGGTTTCAGATAACTCTATTTACAGCTTTTCCTGGGTATGGAGCAAATTAACGTTTGCATGAAGTCATTAGTCTTGGTCAGTTTCCAGTTCAGTTATTTTATTTTCCAACCTGTTATTCCTCATCCATCTGGGGAGGATATCTTTTTTTTTTTTTTTTCTTTCAGGACTAACTTAGAGCATTCCTGAGGTCAATTAAAATTCATGACCAAATCTCTAGAACTCAAACTTATTCCCCAGATTGTACAATGTTTTATAGAGAAGAAACCTAATGCTGTATAGTTGAAGCTTTCATTTAGCCCAAGCACTAAAGAAGTGTTTCTGATCAGAAATGAATCAAGTGAAAAAAGATAAATTGACCAACCAGAAAATGCATTCAATGGATAATCAATAAAGAAGAGATCTACCCGTGTAACAGATATCTAATCATCAGACAGAATTTCAGTCATTTCTGACCAGGTTCTCCTCGATTATACACACAGATACTTGCTATTTATCTGTTTGTATGTTTCATTGAAATTTGCAAACCAACACATCCAATGTAGGGTTCAGCATCTTCCCTCTAATCATTTAATTACCCTTTATTTTCTGTCATACACTGATTCAACAAATATTTCTTGAGCATCCACATGTGTTAGGAGCTATACAAAATGTTCTTAATATGTCAAGCAATAAATAGATCTAGTTCTTGCTGTCATGAAGTTTATGGTGTAATAGAATGAACAGAAATAGAAGAAGCAATTACACAAGTGATTGGTCACTAAATATAGAAGATGAGATCCATGCATACTTCTGTCTTGTTCTCACTAAATCCCTCAAGATGTCCTTGTCTAAATCTCTTTTGAATCCTATTCTTTCTATGTATTCCTACTTCCACTGCCAAAATTCACTCTTATCATCTCTCTTCTGTACCAAAATAATAAACATTATTTTATTCTCCCTCAAATGCAGTTCTCATATATCCATCACCAAAAGTTCTAAAATGCAAAATCAGCTTCAAAACCTCTGAATATTCCTAAAGTACAATTTCCAAGGTCCTTCACCTAGTCTACAAAACCCTCCAAGATTGTCTATTATGCCCACTTCTATACCTATCACTCTTTACCTACACTCACTTCTATACCACTCACTCTATACCTATCTTTCTTGTGCTCACAACAATGAATGTTTTCCATATTTGGAAATATGGGAAATATTTTTACATTTACTTCTAAAGATGCTTCCATATTTCTACACATTTTAAATTCCACTATGATTTTGCTCACGGTATGCCCTCCACCTGGAATGATTTCTCTCTCTGCTTGGCTTTCCTAACTTTGAACTGTCCTCAAATACTAAAGATTCAGTTCTGAGATCTTCAACTCTCCAAGGATGAATCAGGAATTTTGTTGTACTTCCCAAATACCTGGATATGTCTCAAACATTGCACTCACTTCTTTGTACTGTAACAGTCTGTTTATAAGCTTTACACCATGGCATGTTGGGATCCTTCAGGGCAAGGATTCTATTTTCAGCATCTTTGGGAACTCAGAGCCCATTTTAGAGTTTGACACATAGCAAGCACCCTAGAAATGTATTTAATGTATGGATGAATGAATGAGCTACAAACAAGACATACACATTTGGGGGATAAAGTATTTGTTGGTCAAAATCCTACCCATTTATTTTTCACAACATCTGCAAAGCCATTTGACTTACTCACATACATAATAAATCAAGACTTGAT
This sequence comes from Dama dama, assembly GCF_033118175.1. Lineage (NCBI taxonomy): Eukaryota > Metazoa > Chordata > Mammalia > Artiodactyla > Cervidae > Dama > Dama dama. The sequence continues at coordinate 82,687,088 of NC_083700.1, forward strand.
GGCTAGATTGCATCTAATCCAATTAATAGTAGATATGCGAGCAGGGCAGCTTTTTGGTTAATGCAAACACTCTCCCTGGCTAAACAATTCCAGTTGGTGTTTTTTCCTTTCTTTCTTTCTTTTTTTTTTAATAATGCACTTTAACAGCTGTTTTAAGTCACCATTCAAAGCTCCAGGCTATCCCACATGTTACAGTGATTGACTTGATCCATCACCATACACTGCTTTAAGCCAAAACTCCATTGTGGTATGAATCCCTTCACCAACTTAAGCAAGCTGCCCTCCACTCTTGAGTTGGTCTGTGGATCTATTTTTTCATTCCAGCATGTATTATTTTGTATATACTTATACATGTTTCATGGGAAAACAAAGTAAGGAAGTTAGAGATAGCTGTTATAGTCTGCTTTGTTCCAGGTTTTTAACATGTACTATTTCCAGTTTTGAAACTGCTCAATCATGTCTGACTCTTTGCAACCCCATGGATAGTCTATGGAATTCTCCAGGCCAGAATATTGGAGTGGGTAGCCTTTCCCTTCTCCAGGGGATCTTCCTGACCTAGGAATCGAACCGGGGTCTCCTGTACTACAGGCATATTCTTCACCAACTGACCTATCAGAGAAGCCAATTTCACCAACAACACAAGAAGGTAAGTTCATGTAAATCATTTTAAGGATAATGAAACTGAGATTTAGTCATATGAGATAATTTTCTTAGGAATCTACAGCTGGTGGTGGTGATGTCAGGACTTGGAGCACAAATACATCTGACTGCAAAGTTCCCCATCTTTGCAAGTTTCACTGTTTGTATGTAGTTTACTTTCCTCTTTATAATGCACAGATATGCAGTAGAGGTATTGGGGCCAAGTAAAGAGACTGAGCTACTATAAGCCAGGTTATTGGATTATAATGGTAAATTTTATAGTTGTGGAAGGAGGGGAGGGAAGAGATCATGAAGATTAAACTGAGAAATGAAAGGGACTAACATCAAGGGAACAACCATTAAGTGCAGGAGATGATGTATACTTAGTATTTATTTTATATATTGACTCTTCGTGAAATTCAACTGTGTTGTTATCTCCATTTTGTAGATAAGGAAACAAACAAAAGGCATTAAATATCTTGCCTGAAAGCAAACAGATAATAAGAAACTTGGATTTGTACCCAAGTTACTATGACCCCAAATTCTGTTTTTCATCACTCCGGACTCTCAGTAAACACACTATACAAATAGCCATGAACATTGCGGTTGATAAAATGTCCATAAAATCCATGGTAGTTTTCACTCATCTCTGCTCCTGAGAGCCACTGTATGGCCCACCTACTTGCCTTCAGGTCTTTCCACCTAATTATGCCTTTTGATGACTGAGCTTAAAAGATGCTTGTTCCTTAGAAGAAAAGTATGACAAACCTAGACAGCATACTAAAAAGCAGAAAGAGTAGTCATGCATGGAAGTGAGAGTTGGACCATAAAGAAGGCTGAGCGCCAAAGAATTGAGGCTTTCAAACTGTGGTGCTGGAGAAGACTCTTGAGAGTTCCTTGGACAGCAAGGAGATCAAACCAGTCAACCCCAAAGGAAATCAACCTTGAATATTCATTGGAAGGATTGTTGCTGAAGCTCCAACATTTTGTCCACCTGATAGAAAGAGCTGACTCACTAGAAAAGCCCCTGATGCTGGGAAAGATTGAGAGCAGGAGGAAAAAGGGGCGACAGAAGATGAGATGGTTGGATGGCATCACTGACTCAAAGGACATGAGTTTGAACAAATTCCAGGAGATAGGGGAGGACAGGGAAACTTGGCGTGCTGCAGTCCATGAGGTTGCAAACAGTCAGACATGACTGAGCGACTGAACAACAACAAATGATTGAGCTGCTAGGCCAATAGGTCACTGTTTGGAAGACAAAGTTAAAAAGCTGGCTACAGAAGTTAATAGAATGTCCATTCACATTTAACTGCAATGTAAATATATGTTTCTTTTAATTTATACATTTTTTTCCCCTAAGTAGACACCAAAATAACTGAAGTGATTGGAAACCAATCTATTTTCTGTAAGAGAACAGCAGTTGCCATTTCTCTTTTTCTTTTGTTCAATTTTAGTTAGCACTGTACTCAGAAGTTCTCATAGATTATCTAATTAAATCATAAAAGGAACATGTGTTCTATAACATTTATTTACCCACCTTACAAGTGAGAGAACTGAGCCTTAGGAAGATTAATATGCATAGATACATAGCTGATAATTCAGAGGCTTTGTCAAAGGAAAAATTATGCAACACTAGCCCCGTTAAATTCAAGCAAAAAAACAGACATTAATCCATCAGCTGCTTTTTAAATCCATATTCTTTTATCAGGATAATATCTCACATATAAAAGAGATCAGAGGCATAGATTAAGGAAAATCTACAGTAATTGATGGAAAATATCATTTGATGCAGCAGAATAAATGGATTATTACAACCCAATTTTAACAAAACATTTCAGTCAATAAGTTCATTATAGCTTTAAGACTTCCCAAGCTGGTGAGGCAAGGATATCTATCCCAGAGAAAATCAAATGAGATTTAACGTTAAAGCATTTTGTAAAATGTTGAGCCCAAATACAAATTTAGAAAATTATTATTTGATTTATATGTGAGCTACAGTTGACTTGAGATGTTGAACTTTCCTTTTTTAAAATATTATATTTATAAAAAGTTACTAAACATTTGGGAAAGAATACAAATTGTAGTTGATATAAAGTAGTATATTAAGTAATTGATTCCAGTAGGAATTTATGAAGAGCTTGGCAGGGAGCAGAGAGCAAAATTACCTAATGAACTCTGATTTTATCTGCCAAGAAAATCATTGAATATATACACTTATTTACATATATTTTCATTTCTCTATTATACATAAATCTGTCATCTACTGATACTTTCATGATATTATGGTAGTTGTCTAACTGTTAAAAACAGAGAGAAGTCTCATATTTGTATTTAATACTTTTGTTATTGTTGGCAAAACTTGTCAACAGAATTTTATAAATTATGACCTTAAATGCAATTTTTTTTTGAATAGTAACAGGTTTATCATCCTTTTTCAATCCAAGTAATATGATACCCAATCCAGGTAGGGAAGATGTAGAAACAAGACAGGTTCTAAAGAGAGTCAAAGCCAGATTGAGAGCAATGTCAGATACTATAGTCCTGAATCAGAGACTTTCTTTACCGTCAGATTTGCAATTGCTGAGACTTTCTTTTCTTCACACTTTCCCCAGGTTTACTGAGATATATTGACATGCAACATTAAGTATAGAGAGAGATCAGGGTGGCAGAGTAGGAGGACATGAAAATTACTTCCTCCCATGAGCATATCTAAAAGACATATAAACATGGAAAATTCATCACTGGAAACTAACTGGAGACTGGCAGGAAGACTCCTATACAAGCAAGGCTGTAAGAAAGATCCAGGGGAAATCTGGTAGGAAAGGAAGAGAAATAATCATGTCAGGACCTGTACCACTGGGTGATGGACTCAGAGGGGAGGGGGTTTACAAAGGTAGAGATCCTCTCTGGGGAGTAAGCAGTTTGAGCGTCACATTGGGTCCCAGCCCTGGGATCTGATTTCCTCTTGGTTGGACGGAGGGCCACTGGGATTAACATAAGGGCTGTGGGAAGTTTGGAATCTGCTCATCAGGAGCATGCACATGCTTGCTTACTCCTACAACAGGGCAGAGATGGCGAACTGAAGTAGCACAGGAAGCTGGCTGATCTTTTGTGACTCTCCTGGCATGTGCCCCAGCCTGAGCCAAGTGACGGCTCATGGTCTACTTGCTTCACAATGCAGATCTACATTTGGGCAAGGGCTGTGGTAGGCCGGGGAGAGCTCAGCCACGTGGCACAAAAGTGACTGCGACTGAGAGCAACCTCTGCCCAGGGCAGGGGCAGTCATTACGGCATTTACACAAGCCGTGCATCAGAAGCAGTCTAGGTCTCTATGACTGAACCATCACAGTCCATGCACAGACCTATGCCAAGTTCCAGGACTGGCCTCTTCTACTCTGTGGCTTAGCTGGACACCAGAGCAAGGGTATCAGTGGACAAAGGGAGAGCTCAGCTTGGGAGGAGAGAGGCAGCTCTGACCCAGAGCAATGTTTGATCAAGACAGGGCATCCTCTATGGGTGCTTACTCAGACAGCAGGTTAGGCCACTGACTGCAGCCCTGGCCCATGCCCACACCCATGCCAAGCACCCATACCAGCCTCTCCTGGGCTAGCACTGCTCTGCTCTGGGGCAAGGATGCTAGTGCAACCTGATAAAAGCTATGGCCCTTCTTCCCAGAAATACACGGACATAAGTACATAATCAAAAAAACTTTGCACACAGTTAGGGGTTCACTTATGATTTGAGGTTAGGCATCCCTCCTCTGGTTATATGGTCTCTAAGACAACTAAAGTTGGCTGTCTTTTTAAATTATTGGTGAAGTGGTGTGATCCCTCTGATACAATGATAATGACCTTGTACTAGAGACTCCTAGAAGGGAAAAACATATGAAGCCTTTCTGAAACTCCTGGTCTGGATCAATCCTCTTTTGCACTCTGATAATACAGTGTTTATATTCTAGTCAGCATGCATTTCCTTCTGCTCTGTACAAGTGTGCCTCCCCATGAGAATGGATGTCCCTTGGTGGAAGGGAAATGTCTAATACAAGTGACTAGAACAACCTTGACCACTACCACTACCATTAACTGAATACCAATGATAGCTTGGCAACCATCACTGTATCCCAGACACTATTTGAATTCATATAATTTTCTCAACAACCTAATGGTGTTGTTGTTTAGTTGCTAAGTCATGTCCAACTCTTTGCAAGCCCATGGACTACATCCAGGCAGGCTTCTCAGTTGATGGGATCTCCCAGGCAAGAATACTGGAGTGGGTTGCTATTTCCTTCTCCAGGGCATCTTCCAAAGTTAATGGGAAGAAAGCCAGCATGGACACAACCCTCAGGACTTCTACTCAAGCAACCTCGACCTAATCTCAGCATGATAAGGCAGTGACAGCCACTGAGCTGAAAAGAAGCCCCTGTTCCTTTATGGATCTAGTCCTTGTCCCTTAATCTCTAGCATTCTACCATGGTAATAACTATCTGCACTCTCTTGGGAAAGATATAACTTGTGTTCATGTCATATGCAGCTTGCCCACCAAAGCCCGTGAGCAAATGCAGTCTCCCAAAGAACACCACTATGAGATTGTAATAGGCAACTGTTTCGCCTAATTTCATAGGGGCCAAGAAAGGTTAAGAAAAATGAGAACACAGAAGAATTTGTTTCAAGAGAAAGAACAATAACAACAACAAAAACCTGAAGAAAAAAAAAAACAAAAAAAGATGAAATAGAAATAAACTATTTACCAGAAAAATAGTTCAATACATTAGAAGGAGAAGAGAGAGGGGAAGGGGGTCAAAAACATGACTGAAAACTACCCAAACCTGAAGAAGTACAGAAGATCCCAAGAAAGATGAACCCAAATAGACCTACAATAAGACAAGCATAATTAAAATAGCAAAAGTTAAAGAGAGAATTCTAAAGGCAGCAAGGGAAATACAAAAGCATATATTAATACAAGGTAACTCCCACAAAGCTGATTCTTTTGGAGAAATGTTGTAATCTATAGAAGGGAGTGGTGGCATGATATATTCAAAGTTCTGAAAGGGAAGAACCTACAACCTAGGATAATCTACCCAGCAGAATTATCATTTAGAATTGAAGGAGAAACAAAGACAAACAAAACTGAAAGATTTTCAATACAAATCTACCTTAAAATAAATACTAGAGTCTTCTCTCAGCAGAAAAAAAAAAAGGCCATAACATGAAGTAAATATATGTAGGGAAGGGAAAATCCCATTAGTAAAGTAAAATATTGTATATAATAAGAGCTGAGGATCAACTACTTAATAAGCTAGTATGAAGATTAAAAGACATGAAATTGTAAAATCAACAATAACTATAATAACCAGTAAAGGGATAAAGATGAAGATGTAAAATATGACATCAAAAACACAAAATGTGGGGGGGGGGGATAAAAATGTAGATCTTTTAGAATATACCTGAACTTAAATGACTATCTGTTTAAAACAAGTAGAAGTATTTATAGGTTAACATATATGTATCTCATGGTAATCACTAATCAAATCCTATGATAAAATACACAGAAACTAGAGAGAAAGGAACATAAATGTAATACTGAAGAAAATCATTAAAACAGAAGGAAAGAAACTGAAAGACAAAGAAAATAGCAAAACTACAAAACAACCAGAATACAAGTAACAAAATGACATTAAAGACATACCTATCAATAATCACTTTAAATATAAATGGATTAAATATTCCAATCAAAAAGACATAGAGTGCATTTTTCCATGAAAAAAATCTATATGCTGCTTACAAGAGACTCACTTCAGAGCTAAAGACACACACTGACTGAAAGTTAGGGGCTGAAAAAAGACATTTCATGCTAATGGAAATAAAAAAGTAGGGTGGCAATACTCGTGTCAGGCAAAATAGACTTTTAAAACAAAGTCTATTAAAAAAAGATGAAGAAGGGCATTATATAATAATTAGGGGATCAATATAAGAAGAGGATATAACATTTGTTAACATACATGCACCTAATACAGGAGCACCTAAGTAAAGCAAATATTAACAGACAAAGGGAGAAATTGACAGTGATACAATAACAGTAAGAAACTTCCAAAGATTTATAATACAGCTCAGGAGGCTTAAACATAAAGAGGCCCGATACCAAGCATTCCATGCTCAAATTAGAACTATGTAGTAGAGAGGGCATGCAAGATAGAAAAACTAGCTGAGTTTGAAAATGGATTGTGCTAAAAAAAAAAACATTTTCCAGACAAGAAGACTAGTCCTCCTAAACACTGGGAAGTGAGAGTACATAGAACATTTCTAAATATTAAGTATTTCAGTAAAGCTGATAGGAAAGGATGTTTATAAGGAAATGTGGTCAAAAATAGGACTAGGGAAAAAATCAGCAGATAACATGATATTGATATCTACTCAGGATCTAAGAATCCATGCTTTATTCTAGATAAGGCAGAGAAACCAAAATGTGAGTAAGAGAATGACAGAATAAGACATGTTTTAAAATGTTCTCTTTTGCATCAGAGTGAAGGTTGTATGGAAGGGGTCAGGCAAGAGTCAGGAAGATCACATAAGAGTCTCTGGAAATGCTCCATAAAAGATATAAAGATTGTGGGGGTTGGTGAAGGTATTAACTAAAAGAAAAATAGAACCTGAAAATACTTAGGAGTAGAACTGATACACCCTGAGTATGATAATAAGAGGTTGAGAGGGAATAAATAGTTCCATTTCTACTTCCTCTGATCTCATTTTCAACACATAGAAATCTCTCAACAAGATGTCTGAAGAATGAGTCAGTAGAAAAGTAAATGAAGCCTAAACACCATCTTTAGGTGGTGCTAGTGGTAAAGAACCCATCTGCCAATGCAGGAGACATAAGAGATGGGGTTCAATCCCTGGGTTGGAAATATCCCCCGAGAAGGGCATGGCAACTGACTCCAGTATACTTGCCTGAAGAATCCCATGGATAGAGGAACCTAGAGGGCTATAGTCCATGGGGTTGCAAAGAGTTGGACAAGACTGAAGTGACTTAGTGTGCGCACACATGCACACAATCAGTACTATAGACGGAAAGCTTTTTGGCATCATGCTTTTGTTATTTAGCTATATGAACACATTGAATACTTAACAATAGCTCTGTGTGATAGGTTCTATTATATTTCCATTTTACAGATTAAGAAAGTGGAATTTTCTAAAGTCGCTAAGAACATGGAGGAATTATAACATGGATATCAAGAATATAACTGGAAAATTTTACTTCTGTAATATCTTAATATGCACTCAATATGCCAGCAAATTTGGAAAAACTCAGCAGTGGCTACAGGACTGGAAAAGGTCAGTTTTCATTCCAAATCCAAAGAAAGACAATGCCAAAGAATGCTCAAACTACTGTACAGTTGCACTCATCTCACATACTAGTGAGGTAATGCTCAAAATTCGCCAAGTTATGCTTTAACAGTACATGAACTAAGAACTTCTAGATGTTCAAGCTGGATTTCAAAAAGGCACAGGAACCAGAGATCAAATTGCCAACATCCACTGGATCATAGAAAAAGCAAAATAGTTCCAGAAAAACTTCTACTTCTGCTTTATTGACTATGTCAAATCCTTTGACTATGGATCACAACAAACTGTGGAAAATTCTTAAAGAGATGGTAATACCAGACCAACTGACCTGCCTCCTGAGAAATCTGTATGCAGGTCAACAAATAATAGTTAGACATGGAAAAACATGTCTAACATGCTCCATGTCCATGGACATGGAACAACAGACTGGTTCCAAACTGGGAAAGGAGTACATCAAGACTGCATATAGTCACCCTGCTTATTTAACTTATATGCAGAGTACATCATGCAAAATGCCACTATGGATGAAGCACAAGCTGGAATCAAGATTGCCGGGAGAAATATCAATAACCCCAGATACACAGATGATACAACCCTTATGGCAGTTAATGAAGAGGAACTAAAGAGCCTCTTGATGAAAGTGAAAGAGGAGAGTGAAAAAGCTGGCTTAAAACTCAACATTCAAAAAATGAAGATCATGGCATCTGGTCCCATGACTTCATGGCAAATAGATGGGGAAACAATGGAAATAGAGACAGACATATTTTCTTGGGCTCCAAATCACTGCAGATAGTGACTGTAGCCATGAAATTAAAAGACCCTTGGAAGAAAAGCTATAACGAACCTAGACAGCATATTAAAAAGCAGGGACATTACTTTGTTGAAAAAGGTCTGTCTAGTCAAAACTATGGTTTTTCCAGTAGTCAGGTATGGATGTGAGATTTGGACCATAAAGAAGGCTGAACACTGAAGAATTGATGCTTTTGAACTGTGGTGTTGGAGAAGACTCTTGAGAGTCCCTTGGACTGCAAGGAGATCAAGCCAATCTATCCTAGAGGAGATCAGACCTGAATATTCACTGGAAGGACTGACTGAAGCTGAAGTTCCAACACTTTGGCCACCTGATGCAAAGAACTGACTCATTAGAAAAGGCCCAGATGCTGGGAAAAATTGAAGACAAGAGGAGAAGGGGATGACAGAGAATGAGATGGTTGGATGGCATCATCAACTAGATGGACATGAGTTTGAGTAAGCTCCAGGAGTTGGTGATAGATAGGGTAGCCTGGTATGCTGCAGTCCATCGGGTCACAAGGAGTTGGACATGACTGAGTGACTGAACTGAACTGATAATATCTTAGAAAATTGACATTTGTCCAATGTTATTTGAATATTCACCAATGTTATGAAAAATTAGTCAATTTTTTTAAGGAGCTTGCCTTCTATATTTTATAGAGAACCCCACATATTGCTATCAGAAAAGTGGTTGGGTTGGAATTTCATGGAATATGTATGAATTGTACTTCACTACAAGGCTAGAAACTTGGAAAATATAGCCCAGATGAAAGATAGCAGTGTTTCTTTTCAACTGTAAAATCAACTCACAGAAACAAAAACTAGGAGAAAATTAACATTGTCCTTTGCATCCAGTTGTTCCACCGTCACTAAAAATAACATAAGTGATGCTTCATTTTTCTTTTCTCCATAATGAAAGGCCTAAATGCATCTGGTAATTGCATATGACTGAAGATAATTCAACTGAAAATAAACTATGCCTTTGCTTTTTGAAAATGCAGGCATCTTGACTTTCTCATATGTGTCTTATGTTTTATTAGACCTTGTCACTAAGATTAGAGGAAGTTCCCTAACATTTAAGATTTCTGTCCATGGGACTTCATGGAATTACACTGTCACTGTAAGTGTCAAAAAGCCAGGAACAATTTGATGATATCTGTTGAGCTTTTTCACTTCTTATTACTCAAAAGCAATTCATCATAATTACCATCACCATTATCTTATCATCATCACAACAATTCACTAATATATATGTTAGAGAATCTACAAAGCAATTCCATTTATAATATTTCACTTGATTCTCTCAAAAAACAAGAGGTGGATAACAGGTATTCCTTAATTGCTTATGAAAAAAAAAAGTTCAGAGAAATTAACTGACACCAGAGCTTGAACTTAAGTATCTAAACACAATATTTTTCACTAGTTAAGTGCCTACTCAAAGACTTGATTAATTAAAAAAAAAAAAAAAAAAACACTCAGTATACACACCTCTAAGACATATTAGGAATGTAGCCTTGAGGAATAGAATTTTATTATTAACACAATAAGGACATTTTAAATTAAATAAGGGAAATGTCAAGGTTAAGAAGGTAGAATAAAGCTAGATCAGGAATTTTCTCTCCCAGAATAAAGGGATTTTTTAATTTGGATTTTATATTTTTTAAGAGGATTAAAAATACTAACCACAAAACAAAAGCTGTTTAAAATAGCCAAATAAATCATCAGAAGCAGCAGCTGGTAATAAGAATAATAAAATTTAATTACAAATCAAAAAGTGGTTGCCAAGGGCAGATACAGAAGATTCAGTATAGCAGGCTGAATAGTGTGGCTCCTTAGCTGCTCCCAAACACTAGAATTAGTACTGAATAAAAAATTAGGGAAGATACAATTCTAAAACTTCATGCTATTAATAACATCCAGATTGGAAAGAAGCAGGATAATGGGGAACTATGGAGCAGGCAGTTCTATTGAAGTTCTTTTTTGAATTGAGTTGTTGGGTTTTTTGTTGTTGTTGAGTTTTAGGAGTTCTTTATATATTCTGGATATTAATCTTTTAACAGATGTATAATTTGCAAATATTTTGATTCTGTTGACAGTGTCCACTGTGTTTTTCATAATTTTTTCATAGAAATTAGTGTTCTATAATAAATAATGCCACAGATTCTGAAATTAAGCTTACTGAGTTGGAATATTAGCTCAACTACTTATTGACCATCTGATCTTGGACAAGCAATTCAAACATTCAAATTTAGTTTCTTATTATATCAAAATGGAAAATAGTGTCTGGAATACGGCTAGGTATTATATGAATGTAAGACTTACATAATGAAATAACCCAATATAAAATACTTAGCCTAGTTCCCAGAGTATGTTTAATGAACTATAGCCTACATTAAAATAAAATTGACCATTCATTCTTCATTCTGTTGAACTTCTGGAGTAGAGAAAATGGGAGTATAGAAGTAATATGTAATGGAAGAGTGAAAGTGTTAGTCACTCAGTTGTATCCAACTCTTTAAGACTCCATTGGTTGTAGCCCGCCAGGGTCCTCTGTCCATGGAATTCTTCAGGCAAGAATACTGGAGTGGGTTGCCATTCCCTTCTCCAGGGGATATTCCTGACCCAGGGATTAAACTTGTCTCCTGATTACAGGCAGATTCTCTAGCATCTGAGCTACTAGGGAAAATATCTAATGGGGGAAAGACCTTAAATATACTCAGTATAAGCCTGTCATATAAAACCTGGGAAATATAAGGAGGATCAAAAGGGAAAGATTACAGGATTACAGGGCAAAATAATGGGAGAGCCAGTTAGAGGACTAGGGTATACTAATTCATGTTGGAAAGAGAGATTATAATATGTTTAATATACTTTTATACCATGAGTTATGTTTAATATACTTGTATATCATGAGTAACCAGCCCAAATGTCTATAACTATTGAACAGTAATTGTTGAATAAATGGTTGTAGAAAGAAAAATTTAAAAGAGAGTTTAGAATATTAATAGAATACAAATTAGATGCAAAAATCAGAGATAGTGAGGTCAGCCCTGAAATAACTGAAGCCCTATCTTTGGCCTGATATCCTAAGTTTTGTTTTTACTACCCTGCATAGAGAAGGAAAGAATCAGATCCACCTGGATTTTCTTTATTTGAGAAAGTTATTTCATCCTAGAGACCATAACTGGCTCTGGTTCTCAAGCCGGTTATTCAGGAACAATGGACCACAGCAAAACCCATTTTGAGAAGAATCAACCAAATTCATAGATGACAGAAAAGTGCTGAAGAAAATAGGACTGTCAATCTTCTGTTCTCCCAAACATGTCTTCAGAAGGCCCCACGTTTTACCAATCACCCAGTTTATATCCAAAAGATAATAAAAGCTGGACTCAAGTATAAACTTAAGAATATTTCAACCATGAGAAACCAAATAGGTACTTGACCCTGAACATCCAATAATTGATTTGGCAGCAGGGCAATGCAGTAAAAGATATATTCCAAATTGGGAAAGGAGTACATCAAGGTTGTATATTATCACCTTGCTTATTTGACTTATATGCAGAGTACATCATGTGAAATGCCGGTCTGGATGAAGCACAAGCTGGAATCAAGATTGCCAGGAGAAATATCAGTAACCTCAGACATGCAGATAACACTACTCTTTTGGCAGAAAATGAAGAGGAACTGAAATGACAGTGAAAGGGGTGAGTGAAAAAGGTGGCTTAAAACTTAACATTCAAAAAACAAAGATCATGGCATCCGGTCCCACCACTTCATGGCAAATAGATGGGGAAACAATGGAAACGGTGACAGACATTATTTTCTTGGGCTCCAAAATCACTGCAGTTGATGACTGCCACTGTAAAATTAAAAAACCCTTGCTCCTTGGAAGAAAAGCTATGACAAACCTAGACAGCATATTAAAAAGCAGAGACATTACTTTGCCGACAAAGGCCCATATAGTTAAAGCTATGGTTTTTCCAGTAATTATTCATGGATGTGAGAACTGGGCCATAAAGAAGGCTGAGCACTGAAGAATTGATGCCTTTGAACTGTGGTGTTGGAGAAGACTCTTGAGAGTCCCTTGGACTGCAAGGAGATCAAACCAGTCAATCTTAAAGGATATTAGTCCTGAATATTCATCAGAAGGACTTGCTGAAGCTGAAGCTCCAATACTTTGGCCACCTGATGTGAAAGACTGACTCATTTGAAAAGACTCTGATGCTGGGAAAGATTGAGGGCAGGTGAAGAAGGGGATGACAGAGGATGAGATGGTTGGATGGCATCACTCACTCAATGGACATGAGTTTGAGCAAGCTCCAGGAGTTGGTGATGGACAGGGTAGCCTGGTGTGCTGCACTCCACGGGGTAGCAAAGAGTCGGACACAACTGAGTAACTGAACCAAACTGATGTGAAATAAAGTAGTACCTTTAGAATGGGAGAATAAAGATCTCCAAAAATATGGTTCTTAAATAAGCAATAATGACACTCGGAAAAGTGATCAAAAGTAACTTTTTCAGAACTCTGGAAATTAACAATATATGAGTGTTATTTCAAGAAAATGACAGAATTATAGTAAGAATAGCAAGCTTGATGGTGCTTTTACTTTCCCTGTTCCAACCCTAACTCCTCAGCTCCATAATAGTCTTGAAAACCAACAACATTGTAACATCAGTAGCTGTGAAAAGTAGTAGCCAAGGAGCCATTGGTAGAGTCAGAGTACTCCTAAAAAAACATATCCAGGAAATTATCATTTTTTTTACTTACTCTGACAACTCCTGAAAGGCTGCACTCTCAGAGTTTGTTTTTATTTGACCTAATTCAGGGCCTACTCTGTATTAACAGACCTATCTCAGGGATGTTTTTCAAAAAATAATCAGTGGTAACTGCTTAGCAGTTCAGCTGTCTGTGTCAGTAGCACCAGTTGTGACTAGCAAGAGACTGACAAATTATAGAAAAAAATGTAGATGTAGATCTCCAAAGAGTGCTTTGAAAAGCCCTGATATATTCCTGGGAATTCAGAAGCTCACGTGCCCAGGAAAGACCATAGAAGGTCATAATCTATCACCTCTAACTGAGGAAGTTTTGTATAAGCAAATCATGAAAGCTAAAACAGAGTTATAAATTTCCTGCCAGATCCTTAAAAGGCATGTCCTATCACATACAGGGCCCCTCAGTCAAGGCTGGAATACTTGTCAGTTTCATGTACTAAGGAAATCTGTTTAATAGTTAGCTGACTATTGAACTAACTAAAAAGAAATATCAGAATTAGACCAGGAAAGTCACTAAACAAATAAACATCAGGGGCAATAAAACAAAAAGCAGAGCATAAAGGATCAGGAAGAAGAGGAAATCTTTTCCAGAGTTGCCACATTATAGAACTTAAAATATTAAGTTTCCCAAAAAAAGTGTAAAACATGCAAAGAAATGGGAAAATGTGGCCCATGTATAAGGGGAAAAATCCAGTCAATGCAAATTATCTCTGGAAAAGTCCAGACATTTGACTTAAAGATTTTTAAATCAGGCACTTTAAATATATTCAAAGAATCAAAGAAAATCATGTCTAATGCATTAAAGGATAAGGTGTGAAAATCATATGTAACCAAATAGACTATTATTAAAGAGACAGAAATTATTTTTAAAAAAGAATCAAATAGAAATATTGAAATTGGCTTTTCCTGTGGGAGCCACCAGGTTGAGAGGAGCCTGGCCTTCTCCTCTCCCCGCCATGGCCTGTGCTGGTCCACTGATAACAGTGTACTCCAAAAGGGGGAATCATCTGGCAAAAATGTCACTTTGACCGCTGTGGTCAAGGCTCCCATTCAACCAGATGCTGTTAACTTTGTTCACACCAACTTGTGCAAAAACAACAGACAGCCCTATGCTGTCAGTGAATTAGTAGTTCACCAAACCAGTGCTGAGTCTTGGGGTACCAGCAGAGCTGTGGCTTGAATTTGAGGGTTCAAGGTGGCGGCATTCACCGTTCCGGCCAGGGTGCTTTTGGAAATATGTGTCGTGGGGGCCGCATCTTTGCACCAACCAAGACCTGGCGACATTGGCACCGCAGAATGAATACAACCCAGAAGCGATATGCCATCTGCTCTGCACTGGCTGCCTCAGCCTTACCAGTGCTGGTTAAGTCTAAAGGTCATCATATAGAGGAAGTTCCTGAACTGCCTTTGGTGGTTGAAGATAAAGTTGAAGGCTACAAGAAGGCCAAGGAGGCTGTTTTGCTTCTCAGGAAACTTAAGGCCTGGAATGATATCAAAAAGGTCTACACCTCTCAGTGAACAAGAGCTGGCAAAATGAAAATGAGAAACCATTGCCATATCTAGCACAGGGGACCCTGCATAATGAGGACAATGGTATCATCAAGGCCTTCAAAAACATCCCTAGAATTACTCTGCTTAATGTAAGCAAGCTGAACATTTTGAAACTTGCTCCTGGTGGTCACGTGGGACATTTCTGCGTTTGGACTGAAAGTGCTTTCCGTAAGTTAGATGAGCTGTATGGCACTTGGCGTAAAGCAGCCTCCCTCGACAGTAACTACAACCTCCTCATGCACAAGATGCTCAATACAGACCTTAGCAGAATCTTGAATAGCCCAGAAATCCAAAAAGCACTCCGAGCACCACGCAAGAAGATTCATCGCAGAGTCCTGAAGAAGAATCCACTGAAAAATTTGAGAATCATGTTGAAGCTTAGCCCATACGCAAAGACCACGTGCCAGAACACCATCTTTGGACCTGCCAAGAACCACAAAATCCGCATGGATAAGGCAGCAGCAGCGCAAGAAGCCAAATCAGATGAGAAGGGGATTCAGGGCAAGAAGCCTGTGGTGGGAAACAAAGAAAGGAAGGCTGCTGGCGATAAGAAGCTGAAGAAGCTTGTAGTGGGAAAAAAGGCTGCAGGGACCACGAAACCAGCAGCTGAAGAGAAGCCCACAGAAAAGAAACCCACCTCAGAGGAAAAGAAGGCTGCTGCATAAACTTAAATTTGCTTATTCCATAAATGCCAAATCACTTTGGACAGCTAATTTTGAATGAAGACCTGAACAAAGAGGCATGAGAAACATGGGGGGAAAAAAAAAAAAAAGAAGTAGTGAAATTGGAAAGTAAATAATTAAAATTAAAAATTCATGAGAGAAATACAAATCAAAAATACAGTGAAGCACCACCTCGCACTATCATCAAAAATCCTACAAATAGCAAATGCTGGAGAGGATGTGGAGAAAAGGGAACCCTCCCACGCTACTGGGGGGAATGTAAATTGATGAAGTCACTATGGAGAACAGTATGAAGGTTCCTTTAAAAAACTAAATATAGAGTTGTCATATGACTCTGCAATCCTACTCTGGGGTATATATCCAGAGAAAACTCTATTTGAAAAGATACATGAACTCCAGTGTTCCTAGCAGCACTATTTACAATAGTCAAGACATGCAAGCAACCTAAAGGTCACTGACAGATGAATGGATAAAAAAGATATGTTATACATACACAATGGAATACAACTCAGCCATAAGAAGGAAATTAAATAAAGCCATTTGCAGCAACATGGATGGACTTGGAGATTATCATACAAAGTGAAGTAAGTCACAAAGAGAAAGACAAATACCATAAGGCATCACTTACATGTGGAAACTAAAATATGACACAAAAGAACTCATTTATGAAATAGAAACAGACTCACAGACATAGAAAAAAAAAAAACCTTATGGTTACTAAAGGGTGGGGGAGAGATAAATTAGGAGTTTGGTATTAGCAGATATAAAATACCATATATAAAAAGATAAACAACAAGCTCCTACTGTATAGCATAAGGGACTATATTCAGTATCCTATAATAAACCATAATTAAAAAGAATATGTATATATGTATAAGTGAATCACTTTGCTTTTCATAAGAAATAAACATATTGTAAAACAAGCATAATTCAATAAAAATATAGTCCTAATCTAAAAATTTTTTAAAAATAAAAATTCATTAATGGAGCACAACAGCAGATTTGAGTGAGCAGACAAAAGAACCAGTGAATTAAGTCAATAGAGCTTATCCAATGTGAGTAATAGAAAAAAAAATCATCAATAAAGAATAATGAACAGAGCTTCAGAGACTGGGATACCGTCAAGCATACCAACAAACATGTACTAAGAGTCCCAAAGGAAAGGAGAGAGTAAAGGCATAAAGAATATTTTTTTTTAAATGGCCCCAAATGTCCCAAATTTGATGAAAAACATTATTCTGCACTTTCAAGAAGCTCAATTAATTCCAAACACAGTAAATTCAAAGAGATGCATACCTAGATACATCACAGTCATGCTGTTGAGAGACAAAAACAAAAAGAATCTTGAAGTCAGCAAGGGAAAAGCAACTTATCATAAGAGATCTTCAACATTAACAACTGATATCTCATCAGAAATCATGAAATCAGAAAGTAGGAAGATGATATATTTGATATACTTTGTCAACCAAAAATTCAATATTAAGTAAAACTATCCTTCAAAAATGGCGATATTAGCACATTCCCAAAGAAATAAAAGTGGAGAGAATTCATCACGAATATACTTGCCCTACAAGAAATATTAAAAATAATTAGACTGAAATGAATGGATGATATACAGTAACTTGAAGCCTTGGGAAGACAAGAGATCATTGTGAAACAACATAATTGTTGTTTTTGTTTGTAAGTCTTTTCTGTACTTTAAAATAAAAGGCAATAATGAAAACAATAATTCTAAAACTGTGTTGATAGTCTTGTAATCTATAAATATGTAATCTGTATAATAAAAGGACAAAGGAAGAGGGTGATAATAGTGGAGCAAATTTTTTGTATCTTATTGAAATTAAATTAGTAATAATCTGAACTGTTTTAAGTGAAGATGATACTTATAATCTCAAGGGCAGTTCAGTTCAGTTGCTCAGTCATGTCCAGTTCTTTACAACCCCATGGACTGCAGCACACCAGGTTTCCCTGTCCATCACCAACTCCTGGAGCTTGCTCAAACTCATGTCCATCAAGTCGGTGATGCCATCCAACCAACTCATCCTCTGTTATTCCCTTCTCCTCCCACCCTTAATCTTTCCCAGCACCAGGGTCTTTTCCTATCCTCAGGGGAAACTAATAATAAACTAAGTAAAAAATATAGAGGAAAGGTATTGGCAAGGGAATCGATTGGTATAAGCATGTATTTAACGCAAAAGGAGACAGTAATGGAGAAATAGAGGAGGAACAAAAAATATAACACATGTAAAAATGCCAAATGTATTTAAAATATAGAGCTTGATGAGATAGAAAAATTATGATATAACTATACATTTTAGCTTCAAAGACACCCTTTAAAGAGACTCATTTTAGATTCAAAGACACAAATAGGGTGAAAGTAAAAGAATGGAAAAGTACATGCCACACAAATAGTGACAGATATGGACTAGTTAAACTAGTATCAGACAAAAGGAAATTTATGACAAAATAGTTGTTCTAGTTTTAAAGGATAATTTATAATAATAAGTTCAATCTATCAAGAAAGTAAAACAAGTTTTAAATAAGATGAACCTAACGACAGAGCCTCAAAATACATAAAACAAAAACTGACATAATAGAAGTGAGAGATAGAGAATTCAGCTATACAAATAAGAGACTGCAGTACTTCACTTTCAATAAGAGTAGATCTAGGTAGAAGATCAACAAGGTACAAATTATAAATCAACGATATCTAATAAGCATCTAAATTTCCCTTCAACTAACAACAGTAAAAGACATTTTTCACAAGTGTCCATGGGAAATTTAACACTCTTTTAAGATGAAAGTCAATTAACATATTAGTAATAGAAGGGGACTTCTTCAACTTGATTAAGGTCACCTATGAAACACTGACCTAACATGGTATAAAAGACTGAAAATTTCCCTACAATTAAGAACAAGATAATGTTGTTCACTTTTTTTTTTTTAATTGTTGTTCACTTTTTATTCAGCATTGTACTAAGGCACTAGCTGCAGCAATTCGGCAAGAAAAAAATGTATCCAGAGTGGAAAGGAAAAAGTAAAGCTATTTGTAATTCCTTTATAGAGAAATTTTTAAGGAATTCATAAGAAAACTACTAGAAGTGATAAATCCTGAAAGATACAAGGTCAATATAAAAAAATTCATTGTATTTCTAAGCACTGCTAATGAACAATCTGAAAATAATATTAAAGAAGCAACTTCATTTATGATGTAATCACAAAGAATAAAATGCCTAGCAATAAAATTAACCAAAGAGGTTCAAGTCATGTACACTTAAAACTACACAATGTTTTGAGAGAAATTAAATAAAACCTAAACAAAAAAGACATCTCTTGTTCACAAATTGGAAAACAATTGATCTACAGATGCTGTACAATCTCCATCAAAATCCCAGGTGACTTTTCTGAAGATATTGAGAGGCTGATCCTAAAATTCATATAGAAATGCAACAGACCCAGAATAACCAAAACAATTTTTTTTAAAAAAGACTAAAATTAAGGGGACTCGCATTTCCTGATTTCAAAACTTACTATAAAGCTACAGTATTCAAGATAGTTTATTACTGTACTTAGACATACAAAATAGTGAAATAAAAATGAGAGCCCCAAACTAAACCCAGATATCATTTATATAAAGTGTCTACAGTAGGCAAATTCATGGACATAGAAAGTAGATTAAGGGCTGAAGATGGGAAGGAGGTGGGTGGGCAGTTACTGCTAACAGATGTAGGATTTTTTTTTTGAGCATGATGAAAATGTACTAAAATTCAATAGTGATGATGGTTTTACATACTAAATACCATTGAATTTTATATTTTAAAAGATTGAATCTTATGGTATGTGAATTATATCTCAATAAAGCTATTACTAAAAAGTAAGAAGAAATAGTCTGCTCTTTAATTATGAGGGCTTTTTTTGAAAGATGAGGTTTATGGTATGCAGAAAATTAAATATTTCTCTAGATTTAATAAAACAATCCCAATAGATTTTTCGTAGGGTTTTATTTTTCTCTTCCAAATTTCTGATTCTTTTTCCATCCATTCAATGAGTTTTCCAGAGACTCTCATCTTTACTATCTTTCTTTTTGTTCCTTTCCTTTTTCACAAGGCTTCATTTAATATTTCTATAATAAGGAAGGCACACGGATAGCATTTAATTATTTCCCTTTTCCAGTATGGGAGCTGAGAGATAATGCAACTTATGCATCTCCTCCCTAAAAAAAATTGCCTGCCTTTCATTTTTTTTCCCCTTAGTTATATTGAACTATAATGAAGAAGAAAGATTACTAGAGAATGACAAATCCAAAGTTAGTGGAAATCTGCATTCTGTATGGTTTTGTAGTGCAGAGGCTCCTATTAAAAAAAAAAAAAAGATTTACCTTTCTTTAAATTTTCCTCAAAGAACACTTCTAAACTGTTTCTAAAGTTTTTTTAGGAACAACCTGTTTTCCCCCTAATAGGAGAGGAGGTTGAGATCAAGGGGAATGATGGAAAAAATATATTACAACTTAAAGGTAAAAGCAATAATACCTTATTTTTTATTTTAAAAAATAACTAGAAATGGAAAGAAAGAAAGCACTGCTCATTGTTGGTAAGCAAATAGAAACTTCATTTGTCTCTTTTTGAATTATGAAAATAGAGGTCAAAAGTAAAGAAAGTAGTTGAGGAAAGTGATTCATACAACATGGAGGTTGAAAAGGACCTCAGAAATATCTTGTTCAGCCCCTCATTTACAAATGAAGGAACAAAGGACCAAACAACTTTCCACAGTAACCAGGTCAGTTACTGAGGTCTTCTGGTTTCTTTTCAATGTCTTTTCTACTTTGTCTGAATGGCAAAGATGATAATTGTCCCACTATCCATTTCTCTCCTTTACATTTAGAGAGAGAATTGTCTAGGTTTTAAGGCTAGATATCCTCCTAATAAAGATGCTCCCTTTCCTAATATGGGAGCTGAGAGACATGTAACTTACTCATCTCCTCCCTAAAAAGAGATTGCCTTCCTTTCATTGCATTTTTCCCCTCCTTAGTTAAATTGAACTGTAATGAGGAAGAAAACTTTCTAGAGAATGACAAATCCACCGTTAGAGGAAATCTGAATTTCTGTATGGTTTTGTAAGGCAGAGGCTCCAAAGCACTGGATCACTTCTCTCTAAACTGTTGCACAAGGGGGAAAAAAAAAAAAACTTTCTGACATAAGCCACAGTATTTTAGAATCTTTTGTTAGAGCATCTTAATCTGTACCTAATAAGTACAAACATGAAAGAAAGATATGCCCTGAAAGATCCTATACAGTCTAAGAGATCAAGGAAAGTGAAAGTGAAAGTTGCTCAGTCATGTCTGACTCTTTGCAGCCCCATGGGTTATATAGTCCATGGAATTCTCCAGGTCAGAATACTGGAGTGGGTAGCCTTTCCCTTCTCCAAGGGATCTTCCCAACCCAGGGATTGAACCCATGTCTCCTGCATTGCAGGCAGATTCTTTACCAGCTGAGCCACAAGGGAAGCCCAAGAATATTGGAGTGGGTAGCCTATCCCTTCTCTAGTGGATCTTCCTGACCCAGGAATTGAACCGCGGTCTCCTTCATTGCAGGCGGATTCTTTACCAACTGAGCTATCAGGGAATTAACCCTAAGAGATTAAGGACAACCCAATAAAGATAACAGTGAAATGGGGAAAGGACATGAAGGCCAGAAAGAGGAAATCATATGTGATGAGTAAAATAATCCAATCAGTGAAAACTAAAGTTGCCTTTAGGTAAACATTTCCATAGTACCTTTCACCTTTTTCTGCTAATCATCACAATTTAGAGTCCACTAGTTATTTAGACTGAGTTACATAGGTACTTTGTTGTTGAGGAATTCTCCAGGCTTCCTTTGGAGATTCCCAGAAGGCTTGCCTGGACCAGCTCCTGATTTGAATCTTACCTTTTAACAGAAGGATAAATTTGAACTTAAAATGTACTGTGGTTTGGCTTATTCCAAAGCACCTAAATATTGTGGAAAAGAGCATCTGCTCTTCACAAAATTTGTTTTCCTTCATCCTGTGAGAAAAGCTGTGGCAGAATATAGATAAACCAGATGAGCCAGGCCTGGTGAAAAAGTGGGTGACTGCTTCTATATTTTAAATAGATAGCCAACAAGTTCCTACTGGATAGCACAGGGAGCTCTGCTTAATATTATGGGACAGCCTGAAAGGGAGGGGAGTTTAGAAGGAGAATGGAGACATGTATATGTATGGCTGAGCTCCTCTGCTGTCCATCAGAAACTATAACATCATTAATTGGCTATACTCCAATATAAAATAAAATGTTAAAAAAAAAAAAACAACAACAGAACATAAAGAGAAGAGATGGCTCTTGCCTGCCCTCAAGGAGTTTATAAACTAGTAGTAGGAAAAATATAAACATTATTTTGCCACTGTTTAGAATAATCCTGAGAAAGCTGCCTAATTTCTGTAAGCATTATTTTCCTCATCTATAAAATGAGAATAAAAATAACTATCTTACGGGATCCATGAGAGGATTAAATGAAAATGTACATACAAGTACCCATTAGAGTGACACAAAGTTGTCACTTAATAAAGTTAGCTATTCTTTTATTTTAAAAAAGTGAGTGACCGGAGCCAATAGGGGACACTTCTAGTCCCTTAAGACTCCTAAAACGATGCTGATGAAGATGCCAAAGCCTCTTCCCCCACCCCAATAAGAGACCTATAACACCAGAGAGATCAGGGCAACATTCCATGCTTGCTCTGAAGAGATCTATTTTCACTCTAGAAAGTGAAGTGAAGTGAAAGTCATTCAGTCAAGTCCGATTCTTTGTGACCACATGGACTATGCAGTCCATGGAATTCTCCAGGCCAGAATACTGGAGTGGGTAGTTGTTCCCTTCTCCAGGCGATCTTCCCAACCCAGGGATTGAACCCAGGTGTCCCACATTGCAGGCAGATTCTTTACCAGCTGAGCCACAAGGGAAGTCCAGTACTTCTTTATTAATATTTAGCCAGTATTTCAGGTAGTGCCTTGAATAAAACAAACAAACAAAAAACCATAATTAATGAAGGCAATAACAAAAACCTAATGTCTAGAAAGTTATTTTATGGAAAGGAGGATTTTAAGGCACCTATCGATTCATTTGGTACAATCTTGACTACTAACAGACTGTTCCCTAGAGTAAATTTCTAATTATTCTAACCAGGCTACTTTTAAGTGACTCAGGTGAAGAGGGTTTTTACAACTTCCATTGGGGGAGAGTTTTCTGCGGTCTGATACACATCACTGTTTTGAATTGGTTGGTTTGGTACGAGAATTTCCTTTTAAATTTTTTTTTTGCTATTTTCCACCAAGAACCTGCTATATGGAAAAGAATTAGGTTACCACATGCTGGTTTCCTATTCTGTTTATTTCAGTGTGAATCTCTGTTCTCAGAAAGTTTCAATCAGATTTCTGGACACCACAGTCTGCTGCATCAATTCTATCCAGCCCCAGGAACTGCAGCTGAAATTCCCTGGAGAGAAACTCACAGTTGTTATCAGGAAGAATTTTGACCAGCATCTGGAGGCATCCTTCTGGCTGATCCATCCACTTGTCCCCCTCCTCCAGCTCTTAAGGAAGATCTATTCAGGTATCCTCCCTTCTTATACACAGAAACTAACACTTATCATTAACTGCTCATTGTACTCTAAATAATAGTGTGATAAAGTTTTTCAGTTTTAAAACACAATGTAAATATAAATTGCAAACTCTTTGTAGTAAACTTTTATATATAGTACTCCTTAACTGATGCATCTGTCATATTGCTTACTGACTCTCCAACCCAAATATTGTTGCAGGAATCAGGTTTTTAATTTCTTGTACCCCAAATTTTTATATCTCACAAAACTCAGTTTTGTGTCTGACATGTAGCATGCACTAAAGGTTTAGTTTTAATAAACATAGCTAAAGGAATGATTATCTGGACTTTTCAAGATTGCTGTGATAAGCCTCAAGTTATATATGTAAAAGTATAGTTGAACTGTGTCACCTTAATAAAATAGCCACCATGTTCCTGTCTTCATAATTAAGTTTATATATATATATATATATATTTAATTACATTTGCATTTATACCACAGTCTCTCCAGTGAGTTGTCATATTATAATTAAAAATGCATGGCCTCTAGAGTCAAACAGTCTTTGGTCTGACTCTTCACTATTTGCTGTCTAAAGTTGGGTCGGTCATCTAATCTCTGAGCTTCTGTTTCTTTGTCTTCAAAGTGTGTATTCCAATAATTATCTCATGGCCTTTTAAGTATTTCAGACTGAAAAACAAATGTCTGTTGCCTATACCACCCAAAGTTCTGGAGGTTAGAAGTCCAGCATCAAGGTGCCAGAAGATTCAGTTTCTGCTAAGGAATCTCTGCATCCTCACTTGACAGAGAGAAAGAAAGATCTCTAGTGACTCTTTTTGTGCTCATAAGGACACTAATCCCATGGTGAAGGCCCCACCTTCATGACCTCACCTAAAATTAATTACTTCCCAAAGGTCCCACCTTCTAAACTCATCACTTTGAGAGTTAGGACATCAATATATGAATTTGGGGGATACACAACTATTCAG
The DNA here is from genome assembly GCF_033118175.1 of Dama dama. Taxonomy (NCBI): domain Eukaryota; kingdom Metazoa; phylum Chordata; class Mammalia; order Artiodactyla; family Cervidae; genus Dama; species Dama dama. The sequence continues at coordinate 82,711,466 of NC_083700.1, forward strand.
TTCCTGAGATGTGGATTCAAGGTTGGTAAATTCAATGACGCAACAATGCTCATCATGGGGCTTTGGAATTTTCTGTTCCACCATCCTCAGTGTAATCACAACCTCTCTGCTAAATGTTGCAGGTTGGTTGCTACATAGGTTCCTTAAAGACATGGTCATATCCATCAAGTGGGAGAGTAATTTCTCTTTGTGCATCTCTTCATATTAGGGAGGCATATTTTTTCTTTAGAACCCATTGGTCAATATTGAGTTCTATTTTATACTCCAGTAGCAAGGAATCCAGTAAAAGCAAATTCATGTTATATTCAACCTAAAGGATCAGGATCTGCCACAGACAGGATGAAACTGGGCAAAGTCTACTGAGAAGAAAGACTAATGTGGTGTCAACTCCTTTTTCCCTCCGTTGGATCCATGGCATGTTCTAAATATCAATTGCTTGTTTGTAGTGGATTCTTGGTGGTAGCTATTATGATTATCTGTTTTATTCTATACATTTGGGAAAATGTAGGGGAAATGAAGCCAATGGCTCAGGAAACACAGTCAACCTGAATTATAAACTAATCTCAAATGTGTAATGCAGACAAGAGCTCTGGAAGTATACATTTTAATTATTTATGTGCCAACCCATCTTTCTAGCTGTGTAACACTGGGGGCAAGTCCTTCAATCTCCCTGATCCTCACTTTTCCTATCTATACCAGCAATCAAATAAAGCCCTAGTCTCTAATTTGAGTTCATAAGGCAGATAATATTAGCATATTAATGTAGGCATCTAAAATAACTTACATGTTATAGTCCTGCTGTCACTGTGGATTCAGATGAAAGTGATCTGTTTAAAGACTTTGCCATTTTCTCCCTTATTGCAGCTATTCTGAAAATCAAATGCACTATTGAAACATGACTCTTGAGCACCCAAATCCTGTCCCTAGCTCCACTGTTGCTGTTTTTTCCTGTGATCCTGACAGACAAATTTGTTTCTTCAGTTTGCAAAACTGATTCTGCTTATTGTATAAGGTGTCACAAGAAGTCCTACGGACAAGTCACTGGGCCTGTCACATAGTTGGCATTCAATTAGTGAATGGGCAGTATCTTTAAAGCATTATGTTTGTTTGGGTTTTGGTTTTTTGTTGATAAGAAAGACAAGAATGCCAGGTGTAAGTGAGGATACAGAGAAACTAGAACTCTCATACACTGCTGAGAGTGAAAAATTGTACAATTACTTTGGAAAATAGTTTGAAAGTTTCTTAGAAGTTAAACATATTTATCATATTTGAACATACTTATTATTCAGCCATTTTACTCCTAGATATTTATCAAGAAGAAAGGAAATAAATATCTATATAAAAACTTGCACACAAAAGTTTATAGCAGCTCTATTTTTAATTGCCCCAAACTGACAACTCAAAAGTCTATAAACTAATAAACAAATTGCAATATATATCTATACAATAAAATACTACTCAGCAATTAAAATGAATAAAAAACTATTAATCCATGTAAAATATGGATGAATCTCAAAATAATTACTCTGAAAGAATCCAGGCCTACATATATATATATAAACACACACACATACACATATATAATGCATGACTTCATTTATATAAACATCTAGAAAATGCAAGCTAATTGATAGTAGCAGAAAACAGATCAAAATTTGTTAGGGATCAGAGAAGGACAGGAGGGAAGTATTACCAAGGACAGGATGAAACTTTAGGAAGTGATAGGTATGTTCACTATCTTGATTACTGTGACAGTTTCATAATTGTATACATATGTCAATATATATCAGTTGTATACTTTAATATGGGCAGTTTTTTGTATGTCAATTACACAGGAAAATAAAGTTGTTTTTGTTTTTGTTGTTGTTGTAAAAGATGTTAAAAGTCATAACCCAGTAGGTGTACTCTTCTGAAGCACAGAGATTCAACTAAATGATTAAGTTAAGTGGCCCAGGAACAATTACCATGTAAATGCATTTGTAGGTCAATGACTAACTGAAGTCTAATGAATTATTTTAACCTACATGGGGGTTTTCAAGTAAAAGTGGCTTTGGAATTAGGATCTGGGTCTCAATTAGAATCTCAAGCAAAATAGGGCGTGCCTTGACTTGCAATTCTCACCTTGCTTAATTGAAGTGAATCTTGCTTTAGCTGTGGAGCTGGAAGCTCACTTGTGCTTTCCATTGCCCCCATTTTACTTGATCCAGAACTCTTGATTTATTTTTAATCCCTTCACCCCCTTTGCAATTTGATGGCCATGTTCTACTTCTCAAGCACCTCTCCAGTTTATTATTTCTTTAATTGCACCCCTTACCCATGCTGCTCTTCTTGGTCACATTTGCTCAATTAACTTCTTAATTTTAGACCAGGGACATCACGGCTTTGTGCACCACATTTTTTTTGTTGTTTTTTTTAACCATACTGACACTCATGATAAATGATTACTGTAAATACCTTTAACATAAGGAGCTGCTCCCATTCTAATTCCAAGACAAATTTGTAATCTTGTAGATGGTCCTGTCATCTCATATCTTATTTTTGGAGGATAAAAACCTCATAAGTAGATAAAACAAAAGAAACAGAGCTTTCAGGGTGGCCTAAGTGGAAAATATAGAGGAGGAAGAATGTTTAGATTTCAATTACAGAAAAATAAAGTGTGTGTGGAGCTGTCTACCTCATGCTCAGAATTGCTACTAACCTCTTTCTGTTTGGAGAGCCTTGGCAAGGCATTCTGTTCCAGATGTGCTTTATGTTGGCCATCTCCTTTCAAAACAGTTCACATCTTCTTTTTCCTCTCCTGGCAATAAATTGTGGTAGAGAAAAGAATGTAAAGGTTCTGAACAGAAATGAAGACAGAATATTGGAAAGTCAGGGAAGAAAAGGAGGTAACCCATTGCTAGGGATGCCCAACTCCACCTCTGTTTTAAATGCTGGGTGCCATTCCCTGCCATTTGAAACTCTTGGAAGACAGCATGTTCTTTAAGGTTACAGTGTGCTCTTGAATTCTATTTGAGATGTCAGAGTCCTCATTTAATCCAATCTTTGTGTTTTACAGTTAGAAAAAAAAAATGAAGCTCACATAGAAAAAATAATTTGCCTAGGTCACACAGTTAACAACTTATTGATCAGAGATGTACCCAAATACTATTGACTGAAGCATTTCAATATTCACAGTTGCCTGCCACAATTTGCCTAGGTTCTGCAAAAAGAAAAATACCCAGTCAATCCTGTGTTGAAAGGAACAACTGGGAAAACTGTGAGATAGGAAAACTTCCCTGGGAAATAAAGATGTCAGCTTTGAGTCGTGCTCATGGCAGTAGGGTGCATAAACAGTCGCTGAGGTCTCAAAGAGAGTGGACAAAGAGCATTCAAGTGACTCTAGAAGCAAGAAAGGGCAGTAGAGAGGCTGTGGAAGATAGCTAACTGGCTCAATCTGCTGCTGGATGGGTCTCTTGTTGAATATGGTTTCTTAATTTGACATTACTAGTGGACTACACTAACAGGGCAAGTACTCAAAATTCAAACAGAAAATTATTTCCTCTGGGCTGGCAAGGCAGAAAATCAGAAAGCTCTGTAAATCTGGACTCCCATATGTGGTTCTCAGCTGGTGTAAGTCCCTGAATGAATTACATGCAGCCAAAGAAATTAATGCTACACACATGGGGGCCCAACTTAAAAGGAAGATTGCATCTGGGAAGACTCTGCCGGGTCCTGAGGAACTCTGGAAAGCACACGGCGTCCACAATGATATGTTATGCTAGCTATAGACATCCCCCAGTGACATTATGATCAAGCACAGGAATAATGTATAATAAATGAGCAAGGACACAAATTGAAAGAAGAGCAAAAAAGCAATAAAGGATGCCATAATATTCAGCGTCCTTAGTTGGAACTAAGTGGGTGTTAACTCTCACTATCCTGCCCATCGGAAACACCACCTTGTTCTGAGTGAATTTAGTGTTCTTTATACACGTTAAAGCCTGTAGCCAAATGATTTAGGATGACCCCCTTTCCTCCTGACCTCATACTAATTGACTTGAGAGTGAGTTACAGTCCCAAGAGAATAGCAGTCACACACTGGGTGTATTTTTAATGTCAATTTCTGTAGGAGCTTTTACACAAGGAAATTGTTGTAACAATTATTCTCTCTATCCTGGGCCCTAGGATAGGTATTGATTTTTAGCACATTAAATGAAGGATAGATGGGTGTATATAAATGCAAAATGAGATGACAGTCACTTGGGTCTTTAGGTAAAGCAGTGACAGCCTGATGGTTAAGGAGTTGTGATTTTTTACTCCTTTCTACTCCTTTTTAGAGCATCCTGTGGTTTTGAAAAGCTGAGAAGCAAGAAAGCTAAATGGTTTTTACGGCTATAATCATAGGGCTGGTGGGTAGAATTGAAATTTGTAAACTCAGAAGGGATATCAACAAGTGATTTCAGAGATGCTTTCCTTTTTGTCATTGATAATAGCTTTTTGTATTGATGGCTTAAATGTAAAATTTAAGATAATTCACAATGTCCAAGAGACAGAATTGCCAGAGGGTACAACTTGAACATAATTAGTGCAATTGCCAGCAGTAACCACAGAGGCTCAGTTGAGAATCATGTCCTGCCTTGCAGTATAGAAGAGCATAATATGAGAGGCATTTCAAAGATGTAGTATTAAAATGATGTTAAAATAGGAATTAAGTTTCCAAAATAAACTACAGTTGACTGAGGATTATAAAGACAATTATATTTGTATTTGTTTTCTTATGTGGAAATGAAAAGGTAGAATACGTTATTCAAGAAAGGCATCTGATGTAAGTTTTGGTTAGAGGAAACAAAAAAATCCATGAGCTACTAAAGGAGGTAATTTAAACAATGTTGGTTGAAGAAGTCTGGACCCCAACTAACAAGGTCAGACATTGTGGTACAGAGGGAAAATCAGAGCATGTTTCAGATTTCATTTAAGTTCTGTGTCTTAAAGTGGGTAAAGAACCAGGAATTAGAAATCAATTAGGAAACAGTTTAAAGAAAAAAACTCGATTCCACCAGAAATCAAAAAATGTAAAGTAAAATGTAAATGAGATGCCAATCCTATTATACTTGCAATGATTTTATAACCCCCACTCTTCATTCATCCACCCAAGGAAACAGCACTAGATAGCTCTCTTTAAGGAGTGAGGAGATGGAGTTTTTTGCCTAGCAGAGATCACAGAGTTAGTCATTGTTCATGCCATCCATTTATGAGAATCAACATCCATTTATGAGAAAAACTCTCAGCAAAGTAGGTAGAACGAATATACCTCAACATAATAAAGGCCATATATGACAAGATCATGGCTAACATAGTCAACACTAAAAGCCGAAAGTTTTCCTCTAAGGTCAGAAACAAAATAAGGAAGCCCGCACTTACAACTTTTATTCAGTAATGTAGTAGAAGTCTTAGCCACAGCAGTCATACAAGATGAGGAAATAAAAATTGTCCAAATTGTAAAGGAAGCAGTAAAGCTGTCACTATTTACAAATGACATGATACTACATATAGAAAAACATAAAGTGAAAGTGAAGTCACTTAGTCGTGTCTGACTCTTTGTGACCCCATGGACTGTAGCCTACCAGGCTTCTCCAGCCATGGGATTTTCCAGGCAAGGATACTGGAGTGGGTTGCCATTTCCTTCTCCAATAGAAAAACATAAATACTCCATAATACTGTTAGAATAAGTTTCAGGATACAAAGTTAATATACAAAAATTTATTGTATTTCTATACACTAATAATGAACTATTAGAAGGAGAAATTAAGAAAACAGTTTTACTTACAATTGCATAAAAATACCTAGAAATAATTTTAACCAAAGTGGTAAAAGACCTGTACACTAAAAACTTTAAGACATTGATGAAAGAAATTAAAGACACAAATAAAGGAAAAGATATTCCACCATTATGGGTTGTAAGAGTCAATATTGTTAGAATATTGTTATCATGTCTGTACTATCCAAACCAATCTATAGGTTCAGTGCAATCTCTATCAAAACTCCAATGGAATTTCCCATGGAAACAGAATAATACTAAAATTTGTATGGAATCACAAAAGATCCTGAAGAGTCAAGGCAATATTGAGAAAGAATAATAAAACTGGAAGTATCAGGCACCTTGATTTCACTCTATTACAAAAGTATAGTAATCAAAACAATATGGTGTGGGCATAAAAACAGATACAAAGATCAATGAAATAGAATAAAGAGGCCAAAATAAACCCATGTATAAATGGTCAAGTAATGTATGACAAAGCAACAAGAATATACAGTGGAGAAATGACAATTTCTTCAATAAATACCAATAAATGGTATTGGGAAAATTGGAGAACCATATGGAATAATACAAGGCTAACATCTTATACCATACATAAAAATTTAACTCAAAGTGAGTTAAAGACTTGAACTTGAGACCTAAAACCATAGAAGTCCTACGTGTCAATCTCCTTGACATCAGTCTTGACAACGATTTTTTGGATCTGGCTCCAAAAGCAAAGGTAACAAAGCAAAAACAAGTGGACCTCATCAAACTAAAAAGCTTCTGTGCAACAAAGGAAATCAACAGGGAAATGAATGGGACATTTTCTCCCCACTGAATGAGAGAATATTTATAAGTCATGTATTTGATAAAAGATTAATATACAAAGTATATAATTACTCATATAACTCAATAGCAAAAATAAACAACCTAACTACTAATGGGCAGAAGACCTGAATAAACATTTTCCAGAGAAGACATCCATATGGCCAAAAGACACATGAAAAGATGCTCAGCATCACTAATCAAGGAAATGCAAATCAAAACCACAATGGAATATTATCTTACACTTGTTAGAATGGCTACTATCAAAAATACTAGAAATAAGTGTTGGCAAGGATGTGGATAAAAGGGGGTTATTATACACCATTAGAAGGAATGTAAATTGGTGCAGTCACTATAAAAATATAATATGGACTTTCAAAAAGTTGAAAATATAACTACCATATGAACTACCAATCCACTTCTGAGCATTTATCCAAAGAAAACAAAAATACTAACTGGAAATATGCTCCCCCACGTTCACTGCAGCATTATTTACAAAAACTTAGACATGAAAGCAATCTGAGTATCTACTGATGGATGAATGGATTAAAAAATTGTGATATATATACACAGTGCAATACTATCTGGCCATAAAATCTTGCCATTTGCAACAACTGGGTATACCTTGAGGTCATTATTCTAAGTGAAGTAGTCAGAGAAAGACAAATACTGTATGATCACTTATGAAAGTGAAAGGGAAAGTCAGTCATGTCCAACTCTTTGTGACCCCATGGACCATACAATCCATGGAATTCTCCAGGCCAGAATACTGGAGTGGGTAGCCCTTCCCTTCTCCAGAGGATCTTCCCAACCCAGGGGTTGAACCCAGGTCCCCCGTATCACAGACTGATTCTTTACCAGCTGAGTCACAAAGGAAACCCAAGAATACTGGAGTGGGTGGCCTATCCCTTCTCCAGGGAATCTTCCCAACCCAGGAATCAAACCAGGGTCTCCTGCATTACAAGTGGATTCTTTACCAACTGTGCTATCAGAGAAGCTCCTGATCACTTATAGGTGGAATTTATTTTAAGATAAAGATCAAGCTCATGGATATAGAGAGAAGATTAGTCATTGCCAGAGGCAGTGGTGGGGGGCAGGATGGGCAAAATGGGTGAAGGGGATCAAAAGATACAAATGTTCAGTAATAAAAGTCATGGGAATGAAATATGCAGCATGGTTACTATAGTTAATAATACTGTATTGCATGTTTCATGTTGTTATAAGAATAGATCATAAAATTCCTTAACACTAGCAAAAAATTTTGTAAATATGTACAATGGATGTTCGATTTACTATGGTGATTATTTTGCATTATTTAGACCACTTGACCTGCCCCTTGAGAAACCTGTATGCAGGTCAAGAAGAAACAGTTAGAACTAGACATGGAACAACAGACTGGTTCCAAATAGGGAAAGGAGAACGTCAAGGCTGTATATTGTCTCCCTGTTTATTTAACTTATATGCAGAGTACATCATGAGAAATGCTGGGCTGGAGGAAGCACAAGCTTGAATCAAGATTGCTGGGAGAAATATCAATAACCTCAGATATGCAGATGACACCACCCTTATGGCAAAAGGTGAGGAAGAACTAAAGAGCCTCTTGATGAAAGTGAAAGAGGAGAGTGAAAAAGTTGGCTTAAAGCTCAACATTCAGAAAACTAAGATCATGGCATCCGGTCCCATCACTTCATGGAAAATAGATGGGAAAACAGTGGACACAGTGGCTGACTTTATTTTTCTGGGCTCCAAAATCACTGCAGATGGTGATTGCAGCATTGAAATTAGAAGACGCTTACTCCTTGGAAGGAAAGTTATGACCAACCTAGACAGCATATTAAAAAGCAGAGATATTACTTTGTCAACAAAGGTCCATCTAGTCAAGGCTATGGTTTTTCCAGTGGTCATGTATGGATGTCAGAGTTGGACTATAAAGAAAGCTGAGTGCAGAATTGATGCTTTTGAACTGTGGTGTTGGAGAAGACTCTTGAAAGTCCCTTGGACTGCAAGGAGATCAAACCAGTCCATCCTAAAGATCAGTTCTGGGTGTTCATTGGAAGGACTGATGTTGAAGCTGAAACTCCAATACTTTGGCCACCTGATGCAGAGGGCTGACTCATTTGAAAAGACCCTGATGCTGGGAAAGATTGAGGGCAGGAGGAGAAGTGGACGATGGAGGATGAAATGGTTGGATGGCATCACCGACACAATGGATATAGGTTTGTGTGGACTGTGGGAGTTGGTGATGGACAGGGAGGCCTGGTGTGCTGTGGGTTCATGGGGTCACAAAGAGTCGGACACTACTGAGCGACTGAACTGAATTGAACAAATATCAAACCATCATTTATACTCCTGAAACTAATAATGTTTGTAAATTACACCTCAATTTTAAAAAGAGTCAAATCCTCTGGCTTCTAACCCATGTGGTTTTTCTTAACTAGCATAGCCCTCTTCCTACTCCAGAAAGAGCAAATTGCTGGCCCATCACAACCTTACCCTCCTCCCAGGTTCATGATAAGTATTTCTCATCAGTCAAGATTCTGTTTAGGGAAAAGCCCATATCTTCCTCTAGTTTCCTTTCTGAACAGCTCTGAAACATCTGCTCTTATCTGTTCAGAGGTGATGTAGGTAATGAAACGGTTGCCATGATTTGTATTAGACAAAGATGACTACACACAGTCTAAAGTCAGGTTAACTTTTTTGCCCTTTTCACTTCTCACTTTGTTTAGATAGCAGAACGGATTGGTCAGCATCATTTGTGCTGAGTTTACTCTGCACCACTCTTACCAGCCTGGAGTTTTGCTGGAATCTATGGTGCAATGGGGAAAAGTTTAGCTCTTAAACGGTATTTCATATATCCTGGAGGGAAACTTGAAAATGGGTAGGGAAGAGGGGAGGCAACATCTTCTAAAATTATTTCCCCTTAAGGAGAACAAAATATTTTAAAGAATCATATTGTAAACCTGAGATTTTGACTCTTCTTTTAGCATAGTGTGAAATAACAACTGTCTATGTATTGCACCTCCCTGCCTGAACAGTACCTCAACTAGCATCTCCATTGACAAATGAGTATTTCTGAATGCATTTCATTTAAAAATAGATAGCTGATAAAGTCTTATGAAGAGAGACAATTTAAAAACGGGGTAGAAAGAGAATAGGGAATAGAGAAGATAAATCAGGGTTTACACTTGGAACTGAGTCAGCTTTGTTCATCCCAGAACAGGAAAGACAAGGAGGATCAAAGTGAAAGCACTTTATATCCTGTACATAAACATTTATCATGGTTATAGTCATTATTTAATAATCTCTCTCTTTATCAAAATCAGGAGAATTGGGGGCAATGGTTCTTCCATAACTGCCAGAAGATAGGCTAGGCTGGCACTGTCCCCATTACTAAGATGAAGAAGCACAGGCTTAGAGATATTACCACACTCTTAGCCAGTAGGGGACTAGGAGTGAGAACCTAGGTTTCTGAGTTGAAACCTAGATTGCACTAGTTTCTGAGTGCAAGCTCAGGGCTCTCTCCACTGTGTCTTCATAGTTCTTAAGAATTACCTGAATCTCATTTTAAAATACAGATTCCTGGACACCATACCAAGTCTTCTAAGTTGGCATGTCCTACAGTGGGAGGTGCTGGAGAAGACTCGAGACTTCCTTGCACTGTAAGGAGTTCAAACCAGACAATCCTAAAGAAAATCCATCCTGAATATTCAATGGAAGGACTGATACTGAACTCAAACACTTTGGCCACCTAGTGAGAAGAGCTGACCCATTGGAAAAGACCCTGATGCTGGGAAAGACTGAGGGCAAAAGGAGAAGGGGGAAGCAGAGGTTGAGATGGTTAGGGAGCATCATCAACTCAATGGACATGAATCTGAGAAAACTCCAGGAGATAGTGAAGGACAGAGGAGCCTGGCATGATGCAGTCCATGAAGTCTGAGAGTCAGACATGACTTAGCAACTGAACAACAACAACCGAGTGGGATTGATATATCTGACTTTTTATCTAGTTCTTCAAATCATAATTATCCTGGTTTAGGAAACAGAGCTGAAGAATTTTTGCTAGAGACTTAATTACAGCTTCAAGTGGTTCTACCTCATTCTACTTCTAACAGGCTGGATGACCATACATAATTCCTCACCCCTCTTTGGATCTGTGTTTCTTCATCTGCAAATTGGGTAAGTTAAACAAGATATTTTATTGAGGACTCTTCACCAGTCCTGGAACCAAATTTTCTGAAAGTAAATCAGGAACCAATTCCTGATTTTATTTAATGTGCTCTAATAAAACAAGATATGTTAAAAGGTTTTGGGAAATACTCCAAAATGACTTTTTTCCAATACATGCTCTTCTATTGTGCTCCAACCAAAGTGACCCTTTCTTTTTTGAACATACCAAATTTTTCCTTGCTCCATGAACTTTGAACTATTTGATCTCTCCCCCACATACCATGTTCAGGATCTTTGCATGAATGGCTGCTTCTTATCATTAAACTTTCAAATTAATAATCAGGTAATCAACAACAATTTCTCTGATCACAAGTAGCCCTCTTTCAATGATTTCTGAATCATTGCCTTTTTTTTTTTTAACAAAGAATTTACTTCTATGAAAAATTACACTTAATTTTATGTGTATTTTTAAAAGGCCTATTGAAAATTAGACTCCATGAGGACAAGCCCCCTTGTCTTTTTACAACAGTCTCACCATCTGGAAAAGCCTGGCACATAGCAGGTGTTCATTAAATATTTGTTAAGCCAATATGACTAAGTATAATCTTCTTTACATTTATTTTAATGTTAATTAGTACATTACTTATTCTGAATGGCCTTTTTCATGTCACTGATTCTTATCTTTTGGTCCTTGGTTTCTTACTGATGTTTAAACTGGAAGGCCCGGGTAACACACATGGGTTTCCTTTGCTTTTGTGCAATTAGCAATCCCCTGGAATCCTCTGGAGAAATTTCTATACTCAGGCAGTGGGAAAGCAAGAGTCCATGGAGGATTGCTCAGGGCACTTCAGGGTCAGGCTGAAAAACAGCAAACATTAATTCTGCCCACATTTTCTTTTTATGAACCCAGTCAATGACCCAAATTTAACCAATGAGAGAGAAACAAAACCTTCCAATATGCTAGAAAGCCGAACTGTGACTGGTGACCACCTGACCAATCTAGCTACACACTTTGTTTGTAGCCCAGAGTACTACCTTCTAAGCAGCAGCATCTCCATTTGCTGTATTTGTCAAAATTCTCTAGACATTTCTCTTTTCAGAAATGTATTGAAATGCTTTGTTCTGTTTTCCTTTGTTGTAATGGGTTTGTTCCTTTTGGGGAATTTTATATACAATCTCAGTGGGATAAATTTTAAGAGAGATAGAAGCAATTATCTGGTGTATTCTCTCGTCTGAAATTGGGGAGAAGATCTCTGTTTTTAGTCTATGTGAGCCCTACCCAACACTAAGAATTGCTCAATGGCTATATTTCATCCTCATGCCTCTAAAATTTTGGCTTTCTTCATCTCTTTAGCATTAATTTCTTGTCACTTATTAGCCCCTTTTCCTTTTCTGTTTCTGTTCTTCTTCATCTGACTACCTCCAAATTCTTCTTAGTTTATTAATGAGAGCAATTGCCGCCCCACCCCCAACCCCCTGGCCCCATCACTCATAACTCTACTTTCTGGATCATTGTCCTGGGGCTTATTTTCCTGTAATCAAAATGACCCACAGCATTTCTTCTCTAAAGAAGAAATGTGCAACTCTATACACAAGTAAGAATAAAGGGTATGTGAAGGTTCTGGGACTAGATCATAGAGAGCCGTGTGTGTCTGTATGTGTGGTGGTGGTTGTTTAGTTGATAAGCCGTGTCTGACTCTTGCGACTCCATGCACCATCACCTGCCGGACTCCTCTGTCCATGGGATTTCCCAGGCAAGAATACTGGAGTGCGTTGCCATTTCCTTCTCCAGGGCATATTCCCCATCCAGGGATTGAACTCACGTCTCCTGCATTGCAAATGGTCTCCTGCACTGAAGGCAGAGTCTTTAACATGGAATCATCAGGGAAGCACATGTGTATTTGTATACACACCAAAAAGGAAGCAACAGGTAGAAAGAGGGGCTATAGGGAGAGAGGTCTTAATTCCTGAACACTGTTCTCTAGTTCTAGTTAGAACAGAACCAAAAAGAAATATGCCAGAATGTAATATTAGGAACTTAGACTGTAAAAGGAAATTATACATTATGGAAAAGTATATGCTAGACATATACCCATTTTATCATTTAATCTTAAAGCCTTGTAAGATGTACATCATTAAACTAAACGTAAGAAAATTAAGACTCAAGTAATTGATCTAATTTTCTAAGCCATGCAGATATTTACTTCCAAGTTTCCTGTTTCAATGCCTGTGGATGCCCTATTCTGTACACTTCAACATGTTACCTGGAGTCTGAAGTCTGATGTTTAGACTAGTATTGAAATGTGGTAAGAATACATAAGATCTGCAGTCAGAGAAACCTGGGAGCAGACCCAGCTTCCAAACACTGTGACTTTCGTGTCTTCACCTATAAACCTGTGAGAATAGTTATCACTTCATAGGCTGGGGTTGGGGATTAAATAAAATCTAGAATGACTACCATAATGCCAAGATCAGATAGTCACTCAGTAAATGTTAGCTACTATTATCATTTTTATCCAAATATATATATATATATATATATATTTGGCTTAATGAATGGAAACATTGTGGTCAAAGTCATACTCTAGTTGACTGAAGGACTAAATTTGGCATATGCAGTGTATCTCTTAAGTACTAAACAAATTCTAATGTTGGTGTCTGCTAAACAGGCCCTTAGTTAATGCCTTGACAAATAAAAGAGTTACTTGTCATGGTTATTAATACTGAGCTGCAAAAGTAACTTTTTGAAAATGATTATTTTCTGTAGACTCATCATCGGAAGCAATTTAAGATAGCTCTTCTCCTCGCCAGAAAAATGCAGATATCAATCTTTTTAGGAACATAAATACATGGTAAATGAACCCAAATATATCCATTGATCCAGCAATGTGAGCCTTGATTCACGATAAACATGAAGTGATTTAAAACTGAATTGGTGAGGCCTGTGTGTTGAGTGAACATCAAGCCCTATAGCTAGACCATTTCTCCTAAAACTTTTCTTCACAGGGTTAGAAGAATGGAAGCACCAACCACCATACCCCACACTGTCTTCTCCCAATAACCCAACGTACACAAGTCCAGCCTCCCCACCCCAGGTATCTTCTAACAACTCATACATGCTTTGGGTAGAAAGAATAAAAATCCTACTGAAACCCTGTCTCCCTTTTCACAAAGTAGATTTCTCCATCTGGTTTCCAGAACTCTGGTCTAAAATTATGAGGTTCAACCTAAACATTAAAAAGTTAATCCTGTCATACTTCAGTGATGAGAAAATTTTAAGTAAAAATAATAGTACTAGAGTGACTTAACCAACATCAACTTATCAAGTTAGCAGAGTATAGAAATGTGGGTATTGAATTGTAAATTATGGTTTTCTTTCTTTTTTTTTTTTTTTCATTTATTTTTATTAGTTGGAGGCTAATTACTTTACAATATTGTAGTGGTTTTTGTCATACATTGACATGAATCAGCCATGGTTTACATGTATTCCCCATCCCAATCCCCCCTCCCACCTCCCTCTGTACCGGATTCCTCTGGGTCTTCCCAGTGCACCAGGCCCAAGCACTTGTCTCATGCATCCAACCTGGGCTGGTGATCTGTTTCACCATAGATAATATACATGTTTCAATGCTGTTCTCTCGAAACATCCCACCCTCGCCTTCTCCCACAGAGTCCAAAAGTCTGTTCTGTACATCTGTGTCTCTTTTTCTGTTTTGCATATAGGGTTATCATTATCATCTTTCTAAATTCCATACATATGCGTTAGTATACTGTAATGTCTTTATATGGTTTTCTCTGGATATATGGCCAGTAGTGGGATTGCTGGGTCACACAGTAGTTCTATTTTTGTTTTTGAAGTACTGTTCTCCATAGCGGCTGTAAGAATTTACATTCCCACCAACAGTGTAAGAGAGTTCCCTTTTCTCCACAACATCTCCAGCATCTATTGTTTGCAGAACTTTTTGATGATGGCCATTGAGATATTTTTTTTTAGTTTAACCAGCCATTCTATTTTTTAAATTTTTATTGAAGTATAGTTGATTTACAATGTTGTGTTACTTTCTTCTGTAAAGCAAAGTGAATCGATTATACATATACATATATCAATCTTTTTAGATTCTTTACAAAAAAATCAAGTTACAGATTTAGAAAATAATCTTATGGCTACCAAGGGGGAAGGTGGTGAGAGATAAATTAGGAGATTGGAACTGACATGTACACACTCCTGTATATAAAATAGATAACTAACAACAACTTACTGTATAGCATAGGGAAGTCTATTCTGTAAGTAGCCACTCAAAGCAATTCACATCTTCTCTAGGCTTTAACTTCCTCATTTGTTAAGAGGACATTAATTATTACTACCCTGTAACATTGTTTGTTAATGCATAATTGACATATAACATTACTATATTAGTTTTGGGGCTTCCCAAGTGGCTCAGTGGTAAAGGATCATCCTGCCAATGCAAGAGACATAGACTTGATCTCTAGGTCAGGGAGATACCCTGGAGAAGGAAATGGCAACCCACTCCAGTATTCTTGCCTAGAAAATCCTATACACAGAGGAGCAGAGCAAGCTATAGTCCATGGGGTTGCAGAGAGTGGGACATGACTTAGCAACTAAACAACAAAAACAAATGTTAGTTTCAGGGTACAGCATTGTGATAGTTTTATATATTGTGAAATAATCGCAATCAGTCTAGTTATACATCCATCACCATGCATAGTTAAAATTAGTCTAATGAGAACTTTTAAGATCTACTTTGTTAGCAACAGGTATACAACATAGTATTATTAACTATAGTCACTATGCTGTTCATTTTATATCCTCATGGCTTATTTTATGACTGGAACTTTGTGCATTTTGACCACCTTCACCTATTTCAATCCCCAACCTCCACCATCTCCTGCCTCTGATAACCATCAATTTGTTCTCTGTAACTATGAACTTAGTTTTTTAGTTGCTTTTTAAATTCCCCATATAACTGCAATCATACAGGATTTGTCTTTCTCTTCATAATATCTCAAGATTCACTGAGCATAAATGCCTCAAGGTCCATTAACATTATTGCAAATGGCAGGTTTTCCTTCTTTATGGCTGAATCATATTCCACTATATATCAGGCTTCCTTGGTGGCTCAAATAGATAAGTATCTGTCTGCAGTGCAGGAGACCTGTGTTCGATCCCTGGATCAGGAAGATTCCCTGGAGAAAGGAATGTATACCCACTGCATCATTCTTGCCTGGAGAAGTCCATGGAGAGAGGAGCCTAGCAGGGTATAGTCCACGGGGTCACAAAGAGTCAGACATGACTGAGTGATTAAGACTCAAATATACATCACTTTCTTACCCACCCACCAATGGACATGTAAGTTGCTTCTATGTATTGGCTTTTGCAAATAATGCTACAATAAACATAGGAGTGCATGTGTCTTCTTGGGACTTCCCAGATAGCTTAGTGGTAAAGAATCTGCCTTCCAAGCAGAAGATGCAGATTTGATCCCTGGGTTAGGAAGATTCCCTGGAGAAGAAAATACCAATGCACTCCAGTATTCTTACCTGGGAAATCCCATGGACAGAGGAGCCTGGTGGGCTATAGTTCATAGGGTTGCAGAGTCAGACATGATGTAGCAACTAAACAACAATATCTTCTTCAGTTACTGTTTACTTCCTTTGGATAAATATCCAGAAGTGAAATTGTTGATTCTATGTCGGCATTTATCCATTTGCTCTATAAATATTTTTCTCAACACATTCTATATTCCAGTCCCTGTGCCGAGTTCAATTCTCTGTGCACAGAATGCTAGATGAGAGGTGGTGGGAGGGCTGGGCTGAGGTGTGTGTGATGCGTTCCACCAATATCTAGACTCCGAATAAAGTTTAAGTTGCTCCTGTCTAGTCCTGCTTGGCCCTGGCAAGGGTCATTATTCTATGCCCAGGGCCCCACACTATATTAAAAACAAGAGCTTTGGACCAGTGGAAATAAGGAACGAAAATTGTCTCCATGATTGGATAGTGGAAGAGGTTGATATGTTACTAAACAATGGTCTATATATTGTAAGCAGACCATCCCCATCTGACCACATTGAGAAGTTTCAGTCATCTTCTAAGTGATCCCCAGTATTTTCTCGAATGGAAAATGGTACCCCCAGAAAGCCCTCATATGGTTTTGTGCTGCTCTCCAGCACCAGCAATCATAGGGTATTTGTTCCCAAAGACTCAACATTGTCCATCTGCAGACTTGACTTCTACCCACAAGTCTGCCTGACTGCGGAACCTTGGGATAGTCAAGGGAAAAGACCAAATTTCTTTATCTTACACCTTGACTACAGATTTGTAAATTGAACAGGGAATTTAGCCTCTTTGCCCTTTTGTTCCAATCTGATAACTTCTGCTGAGATGAAGAGTACAAGAACAAATGGTGCTAGGATGGAGTGATTGAGGATTGGTCACAGTGGTCGATTCCAATTTTGATATTCTAGAATCCAGAATTTGGCCAAACCTGATTATGCCATCTTCTTTAGCAAGTATTCTGCCTCTGTGTCCTGGCTTTAAAATGGAATGGGGTACATGTCACAGCCTCTGTTATACAACAAATTTGGGGAAGTGGAATGATGTGTTCAAATTCACAGAGCAGAGCCAGAGCTAGGTTTCACTGTCAATTTCAGGGTTCCTCCCAGACCAGTTTTTTCATTGTGTTTTTCACACTGACATTTTGTTATTGTTACTGCTTTGTCGCATAATCGTTACAGTCAACAGTTTTCTTATTCCAGCCCTAGCATTTTCTTGCTGGGTAAACTTGAACAAATCACTTTCCTTCT
Source organism: Dama dama (assembly GCF_033118175.1). Classification (NCBI taxonomy): domain Eukaryota; kingdom Metazoa; phylum Chordata; class Mammalia; order Artiodactyla; family Cervidae; genus Dama; species Dama dama. The sequence continues at coordinate 82,729,058 of NC_083700.1, forward strand.
CTAAGCCTCAGATTCTCATCTGTTAGAGATACTCATCTGGGGGAAACAATGCATGCATACATACATACAGACATACCCTTTATAATTATTGTGAGAATTACATGATTTAATCCACGTAAAACTTTTAGCTTGGCGTTTTTCATAAGATAGCTGTTCAATAATTTTTAAAAAACATTTTAGATAAAGTATTTTTCAAAATGCCTCTCTGGCTCCTGGTTTCTCTTTCCTTTAGAATTATGTATTAAATGTTACTATGTGCTAAATACTATTCAGGGTAGACTCACCTAAGGAAAAAAAAAAATTATACAAGACACATATCTTCCCTTGTAAATCAGTTGGTAAAGAATCTACCTGCAATGCAGGAGACTCGAGTTTAATCCCTGGGTTGGGAAGATCCCCTGGAGAAGAAAATGTCTACCCCACTCCAGTATTCTTGCTTGAAGAATCCCATGGACAGAGGAGCCTAGCAGGCTACAGACCATGGCATTGCAAGAGTCAGGGACGACTTAGTGACTAAACCACCATATGACTAAAAAAGGTTAACACTTAAAATTCAGGTTCCTAATTGTTTTGCTACATTCTATTATTATCTTTGTGCTTAGAGTGTGTGTTATAACTGTATGATGGAAACACTATATAACGGTATACTACTGCTTATCCCTTCCCAACTCTGTTCAGTGATACTATGTTGATAGCGTGAAGTCTGTAGTGGGAGTATTTACACTATGGAATGGTGAATGCTATAAATCAAGGCTTGATTTATTGTTTTGTTGGTTTTTCCAGACTAGAATTGATAGGTTAATAAGGAAGAATGAACTCAAAATTGTGTGTTTCCTGTTACACTGTAAACAAGTAATAGAGGAAATGTTTTTGGTATTCAAATACCATTAGAGGATTTAACAAAGATTTAGATCGTGTCATTAATAAACATATGAAGTTTCAACATGTTTTGTTGCTTCATTTTTGTCCTCCTTATTAATATAAATGACCAACATTTTAATGTATTAACCAACATTTATGTCACCACCACACTCACTCTTCAATGAGGTGAATGACTTCTTTGCTGAACCAGATAGAAATCAAGCATATACTTGCAGTCTAATTTTGTCAGATTATGATTGAATTGCAAAGATAGGTTAGTTGTGGATGCAAGAGTTCAGCAACAATCAACTAAAGTATTCTATGAGAATCGATTGGCTACATGGAATTTATAATAAAGATTCTTCTATACTTTATGTAAATTGCATAGCATATATCCTATATATCAGTAAAACATATCAGCAGCTTTACACACACACACACACATACATGTACACAGGCATACATTTTTTTTTTCTCAGAGAGCTGGTTGTTAATTACTTATCAGCTTACCACTGCCCCCAAAGTACATTTACCTTCTAGTCATTACCTCTCTGACTCTTGAACAGATGATAAATAAACTCTAGGATCCAAACATCAGCCAATACACATCCTAAACGCTATAATATTTCTCAGGATGTGTTTTCCCAAGATGACCTTGTGTGAGTTAAAGTCACCAAAACTCTCTTGGTGACTTGGGCAGCTCTCTTGATCTGCCCTGGGCAAAGGAGAATTATTCCCTATTAACCTAAACAAAAGTCTTTCTCAGGGCCTAAACTTGTAAATAAAGGATTAAGAGAAGTTGAAATTCACTGACATTCCTGTAAGCTCAGTGCTCAAGAAAACTGTGGGGTTCATCCCTTCCAGAACTCCCATCTTTATGGAATGAATATCATCACAGGCCAGTGTCAGGCTTGTCTCTGCTTTATCATTTTCATTCATCATCTCTAAGGCTGAGCTGGCCTGGCTTTCCCTTGTCTGAGCTGTGGATGTCCCCTGCTGGAAACCAGAGCTCACTGCAGCTGAGGGAACTGGAGCCCCGTGGCAGTGTATGTGAATGTCTGTGAGAGGATGCTGTTGCTGCCTACATGCATCGCAGCAGGCAACCACTCAGAAGATTCATTCTCTTGTCCTAGTTTTACAAGCCTGTCCTCATTTACTGGTTTCATCAACTACATTAATAATAATCACTATTTATCAAGTGTTTAGCATATATATGCATGATAAACTCTCAATAAAAATGTATTAGAAAAAAAAGTGAACAGATGCCTAATCCTTGTCAGTTACATTACACGCTATCTCATTTAATCCTCAATCAAACAAGGTAGGTTCTGAGATTAACTCATTTTGGGGGGGCGGGGCACAGTTGAAGGAACTTGGGCCTTAAAGAGGTTAGATAACTTGCCACATCCAAGCAATGTGACCTTAACCAGTGTCAGAATTATCATAGCATAGGAGTTGGATCTCCCTGTCTGCTGGGCTCACTTCTCTGCCACACTATCTCCAAGGCTTTTCTCCAGTCTGTCAATTACAAGCAAATCTCCTGCTCTCACTTGTTTTTAGACTCCCCCACCCCAAGATTCACCCAGGATCAATCTCTTCCTTTGTCCTGCTCGGTACCCTGGCCGAATACCCTATGTGTTCAGAACCTGAGTTTCTTCATCAGATAAATTAAGGGGGTGGATTAGCTGACTCTTCATTTTTCTTCCAATTCTAATATGAGGATGCTCTTAAATTTAGTTTCGAGTAGATATGCTAAAGTCCAAATTGCTGGGAATTTCCTCCCTGGCTAGGGAAACAAAACTCAGTTATGTACTGCTTGTGAGTTTGCATCAAGAGGATGAAACTTAACTCAAGTGGGGGCTACCTTTAGGATTATTCTTCACATGAGACCCCACTGATCACTTACATGAGAGGTTATCAGTATGAGGACAGAAAGCGCAATTTCTCCCTTCTCTCCAGTGAGCCAAAGCGTGGTTGGCAATTCAGACAGCCAGTTGGGAGTTTTCACCATGTGACAAGCCCAAAGGCATTTCTGAGGCTGCCAGCACAGAGGCTTGTCGAATCTGCTAAGGAACCAGATGCAGCAGATAAAATATCTTCCACACGTGGCATCTGGGGTCTGTGCTTGCCAGCTGAGAGAAGGGGCTGGGTGGTGCAGAGCTGGGGGTGGGGATGATAGAGAGACAGCAGTAGAACAAATCATATACTTAAAGTAAGAAAAAAGCGAGTCTAGAGAGCATTTCACAATTCTGGGAAAACTGATTAAATGAAAGTGAATTACATATAGATTTTTAAAATCAAAGACCAGATTATAAGTAGGTCAATTATACATTGTGACCTTGGACACTATTGTTTTATTGAAAGTCAGCTATTGTTTTGCATTTCTAGGATGCAGTAGTCTTTTTGTAACTGACTCAGTGCAATTGCATTCATCAAGTCCACCTTTATTTATACACACCTTGGATATTCTAGTTCTACCCTCATTAGAAAATACAAATGTATTGCATTAATTTTCATTGTCAAGCAGGAAATGGCTATGTTGGGCCATATTTTTCAATTTTATTTTTCAGAAATATGTTTCCTGTTCATATTCCTCAAATGGTATTCTTTCATTTCTATTTCCTTTCCTCTCAAATAATTCATTATGTATTTACTGAATACCTACATTGACAGGTGTAATGATTACAAACATGAAGAAACAAAGTGTTTGTCTTCAAGGAGCTGACAAACTAGAGGATTGGAGTTGATCAGTTTAGGGTGTTGGTGTGGAGAGATGCAGGAGTAGAACAGTAGCCAAATTAAGGACGTTTTTCTGTGTGTTGTGGTGTTGGTGGCTGGAGCTCATACTTTCTTAAACAAAGAAAGTTGTGTGTGTGTGCGTGCATGTGTGTGTGTATGTTCCTTCTTGGCTTTGATTTTTCAAAAAATATACATATACCCAAAGGTATTTTTATAATTAGATCAACAGTTTTCTTCAAAATAACTTTCTTGCAAATTTTGTTTCAGTATATTTTGTGCTCAGTCATTCAATCCTGTCTGACTCTTTGTGGACCCATGGACTGCAGCTCACCAGTCTCCTCTGTCCATGGACTTTTCCAGCAAGAACACTGGAGTGGTTTGCCACTGCCTAATCCAGGGGATCTTTCCAACCCAGGGATCGAATCTGTGTCTCTTGCATATCCAGTACTGATAGGCAGTTTACCACTAGCACTACCTGGGAAGCCCTCAGTATAGTTTAGGATTTATCAAAATGATAAAAATGCTGAAATGAAGTTACCATAACTTACTCTATTTTCAGATCGATATCAGCTTCTCCATGTCACTTTCTAGAACTTACTTTTATATATTTTTACAACATCATAGGTAGAACATTCTAGTTTTTCTATTAATCTAACATCAGTTATTCCTCTGAGGTCTCTTGCCATCTCTTGTATCCTTATCCTTCCTCAGTTCATACCACCACCCCAACTCTGGAAAATAGACACCAGGAATCTACATCTTTCCATATGCTTCTCCATACTCAGGGAGAGTCCTAAGCAAACATTTTTTATATGTCTTTGTTCTTTTTTATAATAAAGTTCACACCACACACTGTTCCCTTTATCTTGCATTTCTCACTTAACAAATCATTTAGCAACCACTATTGATGGATACTATTTTCAACCAGGGTGTTTTAAATTAGAATTAATGCTGAAAAGAGGAACCTGGCAGGCTATAGTCCATGGGGTTACAAAAGAGTCTGACACAACTTAAGTGACTAAACAACAACAACAAAATCCTGAAAAGACCATTCAGTATATGTATATATCCTCACAAAGTTTTTTCTATAGAATAGACTTGCAGGAGTAGGATTACTAGGTCAAAGGGTATGCATATATTTTATTATAATAGCTATTATTAAATTGCATTTAAAATGTCAGTAATATATCAGTGATTGTCATAATAACCTGTGCCTGCATCCTCATAGGCACGGGTTATTATAACTTTGTAAAATTTTTGCCTTTCTAATGAGTGAGAAGCAGCATTGCACTATTCATTTAATTTACATTTTTAACTACTACTGAAGTTGGTTTTTTCAGGGAGTTTTGGTCTTTTTTTTGGATTCGTTGTTCTGTGGATTATTTATTCAGTTTATGCAAGTTAAACAAAACCAGGAATCTCTCACTATGTTCATTGTATCCTCTCTCAATATATGCATTGTACCCTCTCAATTTTTGATAGAAGAATAAATTGTTAGGCTTCATTACAGTCATGAAATAAATTTTAAGACCAAAGTAGCTACACCATAATAAGTAAAACAGCAACAACAAAAAAATGAGAATGGGTTAAGGGACATCTGGTACACTGAACACGCCAATATTTGCATCACAGGAGTTCCAGAAAGAAGAGAGAGATAGAAGGGGGTAAAAATGTATATGTTTAAATTATGGATGGAAACTACCAAAACATGGAGAAGGAAACATGTGCTGGTACATAAAGCACAAATGGTCCCAAACAAGATAAACCCAGCAGACCCACAAAAAAATTTCATAATTAAAATGGCAAATTTAAAAAAAATTTCTTATGGCAGCAAGAGAAAAACAGAGAGTCATATTTACGGGAACCCATAAGACTACCAGTTGATTTTACTGCAAAAAGCTTCCAGCCTAGAAGGGAGCGGCATGATACATTAAAAGTATTGAAAGGGAAAAATCTTAGGCTACTCTACCCAGCAGGATTATCATTTTATATAGAGGGAGGAATAAAACTTTTCAGATAAACAAAAGCTAAAAGAGTTCATCAGTACTGAAACTACCCTAAAAGAACTGTTGATGCATCTTCTATAAAAGGAAAAGAAAAGGCTACAATAAGAAATAAAATAACTATGTATAGGAAAGGGAAAATCTCACTGGTAAAGGAAAATATACAGTCAAGGCTGAGGATCAGTAAAAGCTGAGGACCAACCATGTAAGCTCATACAAAGATAAAATGACAAATTTGTAAACTCAAATATAACTACAATAACCATTAAAAGGGATAAACATGAATATGTCATTTTACGTTAAAAATAAAAATATTGGGAAAGGAGCAAAAAAATTATATCATTTAGATTGTGTTTGAACTTAAATGAGTATCAGAAACAGATATAGATCTATATAGTTATAGGTCAACATATAGGAACCCCATGATAATTACAAATCAAAAACCTGTAAGTGAAGCATTGGGAAAAAAGTATTTCATGCAAATCAAAGTGCTAAAATACAGAAGTAGGAATATTAATATCATATTCATTTGCAACTAATACAGGAACACCTATTTATATAAAACATGCATTAACAAATATAAAGGGATAAATTGACAATAATAACAAATTACCACTAGCACTACCTGGGAAGCCCTCAGTATAGTTTAGGATTTATCAAAATGATAAAAATGCTGAAATGAAGTTACCATAACTTACTCTATAATAACAATAATAACAAAAGTAGAGAGCTTTAACACACCATTTGCATTAATGGGCAGGTAATCTAGATGGAAAAATCAATAAGCTAATAGTAGTCTTAAATGACACATTAGACCACATGGACTTAAATATCTATAGGACATTCCATCAAGAATAGAAGAATACATATTCTTTTTGAATGCAGATTGAATTTTCTCCAGGGTTGGCCATAAAAAAATCTCATTAAATTTAAGAGGATAGAAATTATACAAAGCATTTGTTGATCAGAAAGAATGAAATTATCAATAGAAATCAATTACAGGAAGAAAAGGTGAGCATAGTGGCAGAGTTAGATCACAAAATCTGATTATATTCTTTGCAACCAAAGATGGAGAAGCTCTATACAGTCAGCAAAAACAAGACCTGGAGCTTACTGTGGCTTAGATCATGAGCTCCTTATTGCAAACTTCAGGCTTAAATTGAAGAAAGTAGGGAAAACCACTAAGCCATTCAGGTATGACTTAAATCAAATCCCTTATGATAATACAGTGGAGGTGATGAATAGATTCAAGGGATTAGATCTGGTAGACAGAGTGTCCAAAGAACTATGGACATAGGCTCAAACAGGAAGTGGTGGACAAAACCATCCCAAAGAAAAAGAGATGCAAGAAGGCATAGTGGTTGTCTGAGGAGGACTTACAAATAACTAAGAAAAGAAGAGAAGCACTTGGAACACACACACACACACACAAAAAGAGAAGCAAAAGGCAAAGGAGAAAGGGAAAGATATACACAACTGATTGCAGAGTTCCAGAGAATAGCAAGGAGAGATAAGAAAGCCTTTTTAAGTGAACAATGCAAAGAAAGAGAGGAAAACAACAGAATGGGAAAGACTAGAGATCTCTTCAAGAAAATTGGAGATACCAGGGGAACATTTCATGCAAAGATGGGCACAAGAAAGGGCAGAAATGGCAAGGACCTAACAGAAGCAGAAGAGATTAAGAAGAGGTAGCAAGAACACACAGAACTGTACAAAAACTTCTTAATGATCTAGATAACCACAGTGGTGTGGTCACTCACCTAAGGCTAGGATCTTGGAGTGTAAGGTCAAGTGGGCCTTAGGAAGTATTACTATGAACAAAACTACTGGAGGTGTTTGAATTCCAGCTTAGCTATTTAAAATCCTAAAAGATGATGCTGTTAAAGTGCTGAACTCAGTATGCCAGCAAATTTGGAAACTCAGAAGAGGCCACAGGACTGGAAAAGGTCAGTTTTCATTCCAAACCCAAAGAAGGACAATGCCAAAGAATGTTCAAACTACCCCAAAATTGCACTCATTTCACATGTTACCAAGGTAATGCTCCAAATCCTTCAATCTAGACTTCAGTAGTACATGAACTGAGAAATTCCAGATATACAAGCTGTATTTCAAAAAGGCAGAAGAACCAGAGATCAAATTGCCAACATCCACTGGATCACAGAAAATGCAAGCAAATTCCAGAAAAACATCTACTTCTGCTTCATTGACTATTCTAAAGCCTCTGACTGGTGGATCACAACAAACTGTGGAAAATTCTGAAAGAGATGGGAATACCAGACCACCTTACCTGGCCCCTGGGAAACCTGTATCCAAGTAAAGAAACAACAGTTAGAACCTGACATGGAACAGCAGACTAGTTCAAAAAAGAGTACTCTTGAGAAAAGAGTACATATGTTAAGTCTGTATAACTGTCACCCTGCTTATTTAAATTAAATGCAGAGTACATCATGTGAAATGCTGGGCTGGATGAAGCACAAGCTGGAATAAAGATTGCCAGGAAAAATATCAACAGCCTCAGATATGCAGATGATGCCTCCCTTATGGCAGAAAGCAAAGAGGAAATAAAAAGCCTTTTGACAAATGTGAAAAAGGAGAGTGAAAAGGCTGGCTTAAAACTCAACATTCAAAAAATGAAGATCATGGCATCCAGTCCCATCACTTCATGCCACATAGAAAGGGAAAAAGTGGAAAGATTGATTTTGGTGGGCTCCAAAATCACTGTAGACAGTGATAGCAGCCATGAAATTAAAAGACACTTGCCCCCTGGAAGAAAAACTATGACAAACCTAGACAGCATATTAAAAAGCAGAGACATCACTTTGCTGACAAAGGTCCATCTAGCCAAAGCTATTTCCAGTAGTCATGCATGGAAGAGTTGGACCGTACAGAACGCTGGGCATGGAAGAATTGATGCTTTCAAACTGTAGTGCTGGAAGAGACTCTTGAGATTCCCTTGGACTGCACAGAAATCAAACCAGTCAATCCTTAAGGAAATCAGCCCTGAATATTCATTGGAAGGACTGATGCTAAAGCTGAAATACTTTGGCCACCTGATGTGAAGAGCTTACTCATTGGAAAAGATCCTGATGCTGGGAAAGATTGAAGGCAAAAGAAGACGAGGGTGGCAGAGGATGAGATGGTTAGATAGCATCACTGACTCAATGAACATGAGTTTGAGCAGACTTGGGAGATATACTAAAGGACAGGGAAGACTGGTGTGCTGCAGTACATGGGGTCACAAAGAGTAGGACAAAACGTAGCAACAAAACAACAATATGATAACTGATATAAGGGTACAAGATATAAAAGGTTTGAAAAACAGAAGGGAGAAATTTTTGCTTGAAGGCAACCAGAAAAAGATTCCAAAACAGGTATTAATTTTTCTGAGTCATAAAGTACAAGAAAAGGAGATTTCACCAGCCAGGAGGTCAGGAAGCAGTTATGAAGGAGAAAGGTTTTTCTAGACAGAAGGAAAACCAGGAGCAAAGTGAAGGTGGTATGAATGTGTATAGTGGTCATGGAATGGCAAGTAGTTCCATGTGATGTGCCATGTGATTTGAGGGTGGTATTTCTAGAGCCAAACTCAGACGGCCTTTAAATGTATTGATAGCCCACTAGAACCAAGCTTGGCCTTTAGTAAAAGTAACATTGACCATGGCCAATGTTAAGGAAATTAATGAGTCACTTCCTACAACCCAACTATAAGCTACACCTAATCTTTTCCTTTACTCCTTGATCCCAAAAGACCCCAAATGGATTTAACTGCACTAACCCAGCAGTGACATCTCTCTTAATATAACTCTTTAGAAACACTTAATATATTTCCTGCCAGATAGCTAAAATTTTGTCCTGTCTTTTTCTAGTATGTTGATTTTCAAACCATTGTTGTTTGCAGCTCTGTCTTTGAAGATCTGATACTGATGACTCATTCCCATTCTTTGTCATTCCATAGCCTAAACAGGATTCACAAGGTCAGGGAGATGGTAAATGAGACTAAGGCCCATTGTGAGAGACCTTGAATGCCACCCTAAGATGTGTACATATGTCATTAAATACTTAGTATGTGCCTACTGTGTGCAAGACACTCTTCTAGATGCTAAACATACAATGATGAATAAGACAGACCAAGTCCCTATGCCATGGAGGGACATTCTAATGGAAAGCCTTAGAAGTGCCCTATAGAGAAAAACAAATGCAGAGCACTCTGATAGATGTTGCAGCAATATCTTTTCAGATTTGTCTCCTAGAGTAATGGAAACAAAAATAACCAAATGGGAACTAATTAAACTTAAAAGCTTTTGCATATCAAAGGAAACCATAGACAAAACAAAAAGATAATCTACAGAGTGGGACAAACTATTTGCAAATTTTTGCAACTGACAAATGATTAATCTCCAAAAATATACAAACAATTCATATGACTCAATATCAAAAACAAACAACCCAATAAAAAAGGGGGGGCAGAAGACCTAACAGACATTTCTCCAAAGAAGACATACAGATGACCAATAGACACATGATAAGATGTTCAGCATTGCAAATTATTAGAGAAATGCAAATCAAAACTACAATGAGGTATCATCTCACATGGGTCAGAATGGCCATGATCAAAAACTCTAAAAATAGTAAATGCTGGAAAGGGTGTAGAGAAAAGGGAACCCTCCTGTGCTGTTAGTGGGAATGTAAATTGATACAGCCACTCTGGAAAACACTATGGAAAACACTATGGGGTTTCCTTGAAAAAAAACTAAAAACAGAGCTACCATATGATCCTGAAATCCCACTCCTGGGCATATATCTGGAGAAAACCATACTTAGGAAAGATACATGCAACTCAATGTTCATTGCAGCACTATTTACAATAGCCAATTGTACTATTTACAGTGGAAGCAACTTAAATGTCCATCTACAGATGAATGGATAGAGAAAATGTGGGATATTTATACAGTGGAATATTAGTCATAAAAAAATTAAATAATAACCATTTGAAACAACATGAATGGACCAAGAAATGATCATACTAAATAAAGGGAGGAAGAAGACAAACATATATCACTTATATGTGGGATCTAAAACAAATGATTCAAATGAACTTATATACAAAACAGAAATAGACCCACAGACATAGAAAACTTACGGTTACCAAAAGGGAGAGTGGGGGAGGGTTAAATTATAAATTTTGGATTAACAGATAAGCACTATTTTATATATATATATATATATATATATATATATATATATATTATAGATAACCAGCAAGGACTTACTGTATAGCACAGAGAACTAAAATCAATATTTTATAAAAAGCTTTAAGGCTACCAAATCTGAAAAAAACTCTATATGTATAACTAAATAACTTTGCTATATAACTGAAACTGACACAATTGTAAATCAACTATATTTCAATTTAAAAGTTTTTTTTTTTTAATAAGTGCCCTATAGAAAAGGTGGCTCCATGGAACTTCAAGTAGGAAAGAATCTGTTCTAGGATGAATACCTCATGCCATAACTTCCTACACCTTAGGCCTCTTTCAATCTATTATAAGATTGTTTCTCTGTGGTAATTGAAGATCAAGATTCTTTCCCTCCATTAAAATTAATCCATTATTGAGTTTCATTTTTGCAAAGTCTCTTATGTGACAAATCTTATTAATAGATAATATTAAGAAGTGATATTTCATAATGATCAAAGGATACATTCATTAAGGACATGATTCTACCTTTGTTTAAACAGGACTTTAAAACAAAGCAAAGCTAATAAAAATAATAGGTGAAATAAACAGATCTATAATTATTGCTAGAGACTAACATACCTATCTCAATAATTGATGGATCAAGTAGACAGAAGTTTAATAAGAATATCAGAGACTTAAGAACATAGGAGTGAAGTGAAAGTTGCTCAGTCATGTCCGACTCTTTGTGACCCCATGGACTATACAGTCCATGGGATTCTCTAGGCCAGAATACTGGAGTGGGTAGCCTTTCTCTTCTCTGGGGGATCTTCCCAACCCAGGGATCAAACCCAGGTACCCCACATTGCAGGCAGATTGCTTACCAGCTGAGCCACAAGGGAAGCCCAAGAATACTGGAGTGGGTAGCCTATCTCTGCTCCACAGGATCTTCCTGACCCAGGAATCAAACTGGGGTCTCCTGCATTGCAGGCAGATTCTTTACCAACTGAGCTATGAGAGAAGCCCTGAACATAGAAGAATATAGGAGACTTTACAATATTCCAAACAGAACACACATTCTTTTCAAGAGCACTAAAAATATTTACTTCGATAGGCCATCTGTTGGTCATAAAAAAATTCATAATAAACTGAAGAAGATTATAGTCATAAGAGGCCTATTTTTTCCAAAATAGAATTAAAGTAGAAATTTATAATAGAATTATATATGAAAACTACTTCAAATATTAATATTTAAAATTTAAAAATCATTTCTAAATACACAATATGAAGACACAATAGAAATTAGAAAATATTTTTAATTGGATGGAAATGAAAATGCCTCCAAATGGCATTTTGAGGCAACTAAAATGGTACTTAGAGGAAAATTTATAGTATTGAGTGATTATAATAGGAAAAAGTCTCAACACAATTGTATAATCTTTCACCTTTAAATAGAAAAATGAAGAGCAAATTGAATTCAAAGTAAGTCAAAGGCAGGAAATAATAAAAATGAGCAAAATCAATGAAAATGAAAACAGAAAAATAGGGAAAAAACCCCAAACTCTTTCTATGACAAGTAAATAAAATCTATAAAACTCTATCCAGACTAAATAAAGATAAAAGAGAATATAAAAATACTAATATCAGAAATTATAGAGAAAACAACTCTACAGAGTCTGAAGACACTTAAAAGAAAGGGAATACTATGAACATTTTGCCAATAAGTTGAACAATTTGAATATAATAGGAAAATTACTTGAAAGACACAGCTACCAAAGATCACTCAAGGAGAAACAGATATCTTTAATAGCCAAATATCTTAAGGAAATTAAAGTTGCATCTAATAGTGTTCCACTAATATGCAAGATGAGATGGCTTCACTGGTGAATACCATTGTTGGACTGCCCTCTGCAGTCCTGCAAACCTTGTAATTGCCCAGCCACTAGACTGAAGAAAGAACGCAGAGAGAGCAACAGAGACATTGATAATCTATGAGATAGGAAATCTTACAAGTCTGAAGCATCATTCTGGAGCAACAACCCATTGTGTCCGGCAGACAGAACACAAGGCAGTGTGTTGGAAAGACTAGGAAAGACAAGGCAGCAAGTCTTTGTTACTCAGGGGAGAAAGAGGCTACCATTTATGGAGAGAATTGACATCAGGTTGAATCATCAGTTGCCAAAGAAACCAGTAGCTGGGGCAGAGGGAAAGCAGGTAGGTAGTTACTGCCCTATGATTGAGAGGATTGAATACTGAGTATGGTGTAGGTAAACCAGGGACTGATTGAGCAGGGGATGTACAGAGAGCAAGAGAACGGCCTGAGTGGCCTGAACATATAATTATCAGTCATTAAATGTATATATACCAACTGATCAATAGTTCAAGAAATAGTATAGAAAACTGAAGAGATGGTACATCTTCTGACTAACGTTATGGAGCAAATATTACTTGTTTAAATCCAAAACATGGTAAGAAAATAAAACTAAAAATCAATATCTCTCATATATACAATTCTTGAGAATTTTATTAAATTAAATGTTCAAGCTGGTTTTAAAAAAGGCAAAGGAACCAGAGATCAAATTGCCAACATCCATTGGATTATCAAAAAAGCAAAAGAGTTCCAGAAAAGCATCTATTTCTGCTTTAATGATCACGCCAAAGACTTTGACTGTGTGGATCACAACAAACTGTGGAAAATTCTGAAAGAGAGGGGAATACCAGACCACCTGACCTGCATCTTGAGAAATCTGCATGCAGATAAGGAAGCAACAATTAGAACTGGACATGGAACAACAGACTGGTTCCAAATTGGGAAAGGAGTATGTCAAGGATGTATATTGTCAGCCTGCTTATTTAACTTATATGCAGAGTACATCATGAGATACACTGGGCTGGATGAAGCACAAGCTGGAATCAAGATTGCCGGGAGAAATATCAATAACCTCAGATATGCAGATGACACCACCCTTATGGCAGAAAGCAAAGAAGAACTAAAGAGCCTCTAAATGAAAGTGAAAGAGGAGAGTGAAAAAGTTGGCTTAAAGCTCAACATTCAGAAAACTAAGATCACGGCATCTGATCCCATCACTTCATGGAAAATAGATGGGGAAACAGTGGAAACAGTGACAGACTTTAATTTGGGGGGCTCCAAATACTCTAGGTGGTGATTGCAGCAATGAAATTGAAAGACACTTACTCCTTGGAAGGAAAGTTATGACCAACCTACACAATGTATTAAAAAGCAGAGACATTACTTTGCCAACAAAAGTCCGGCTAGTCAAGGCTATGGTTATTCCAGTAGTCATATATGGATGTGAGAGTTGAACTATAAAGAAAGCTCAGTGCCGAAGAATTTACGCTTTTGAAATGTGGTGTTGGAGAAGGCTCTTGAGAGACCCTTGGACTGCAAGGAGAGCCAACCAGTCCATCCTAAAGGAGATCAGTCCTGGGTGTTCATTGGAAGGACTGATGCTGAAGCTGAAACTCCAGTACTTTGGCCACCTCATATGAAGAGCTGACTCATTGGAAAAGACCCTGATGCTGGAAAAGATTGAAGGTGGGAGGAGAAGGGGACAACAGAGGATGAGATGTTTGGATGGAATCATTGACTCAATGGACATGAGTTTGAATGAACTCCAGGAGTTGGTGATGGATATTGAAGCCTGGCGTGCTGCAGTCCATTGGGTCGCAAAGAGTCAGACATGACTGAATGACTGAACTGAACTGAAGAAAGATAATAATATACTACAACCATGTAGAATTCAGAAATAACAATGAACAAAATCAATATGTAAATCACCTTATGAAAAGAGTAAAATTAAAACAAAAACCCAATATGATCATTTAAGTATGTGGGGGAAGAAAAGCATTTGATAAAATTCAAAAGTGATTAAAAGAAACTAATATAATAAATGAAAAAAAGAAAAAAGCTCTTGACAAATTAATTATAGAAAAGATACTTCTCAACCTGACTTAGGGTACTAGGAAAAACCTACTGCTAACATACACTATGTTCGTTTCCAAGGCAAACCATTTAATATCACAGTAATCCAAGTCTATGCCCCAACCGTAACACTGAAGAAGCTGAAGTTGAACGGTTCTGTGAAGACCTACAAGACCTTTTAAAACTAACACACAAAAAAGATGTCCTTTTCATTATAGGGGACTGGAATGCAAAAGTAGGAAATCAAGAAATACCTGGAGTAACAGGGAAATTTGGCCTTGGAGTACAGAATGAAGCAGGGCAAAGGCTAATAGAGTTCTGCCAAGAGAACACACTGGTCATAGAAAACACACTCCTCCAAAAACACAAGAGAAGACTCTACACATGGACATCACCAGACGGTCAACACCAAAATCAGATTGATTATATTCTTTGCAGCCAAAGATGGAGAAGCTCTATACAGTCAGCAAAAACAAGACCAGGAGCTGACTGTGGCTCAGATCATGAACACCTTATTGCCTAATTCAGACTTAAATTGAAGAAAGTAGGGAAAACCACTAGACCATTCAGGTATGACCTAAATCAAATCCCTTATGACTATACAGTGGAAGTGAGAAATAGATTTAAGGGACTGGATCTGATAGACAGAGTGCTTGATGAACTATAGATGGAGGTTCATGACATTGTACAGGAGACAGGCATCAAGACCATCCCCATGGAAAAGAAGTGCAAAAAGGCAAAATGGTTGTCTGAGGAGGACTTGCAAATAGCTGTGAAAAGAACCGAAGTGAAAAGCAAAGGAGAAAAGGAAAGATATTCCCATTTGAATGCAGAGTTCCAAAGAATAGCAAGGAGAGATAAGAAAGCCTTCCTTAGTGATCAATGCAAAGAAATAGAGGAAAACAAAAGAATGGGAAAGACTAGAGATCTCGTCAAGAAAATTAGAGATACCAAGGGAACATTTCATGCAAAGATGGATTCGATAAACAACAGAAATGGAATGGATCTAACAGAAGCAGAAGATATTAAGAAGAGGTGGCAAGAATATACAGAAGAACTGTAAAAAAAAGATCTTCACGACCCAGATAATCACGATGATGTGATCACTCACCTAGAGCCAGACATCCTGGAATGTAAAGTCAAGTGGGCCTTAGAAAGCATCACTACTAACAAAGCTAGTGCAGGTGATGGAATTCTAGTTGAGCTATTTCAAATCCTGAAAGATGATGCTGTGAAAGTGCTGCACTCAAAATGCCAGCAAATTTGGAAAACTCAGCAGTGGCCACAGGACTGGAAAAAGTCAGTTTTCATTCCAGTCCCAAAGAAAGGCAGTGTCAAAGAATGCTCAAACTACCACACAATTGTACTCATCTCACATGCTAGTAAAATAATACTCAAAATTCTCCAAGCCAGGCTTCAACAGTACATGAACTGTGAACTTCCATATGTTCAAGCTGGTTTTAGAAAAGGCAGAGGAACCAGAGATCAAATTGCCAACATCCAATGGATCATTGAAAAAGCAAAAAGTTACAAAAAACATATATTTCTGCTTTATTGACTATGCCAAAGCCTTTGAATGAGTGGATCACAAAAAACTGTGGAAAATTCTGAAAGAGATGGGAATACCAGACCACCTGATCTGCATCTTGAGAAACCTATATCCAGGTCAGGAAGAAACAGTTAGACCTGGACATGGAACAACAGACTAGTTCCAAATAGGAAAAGTAGTGCGTCAAGGCTGTATATTGTCACCCTGCTTATTTAACTTATATGCAGAGTACATCATGGGAAATGCTGGACTGAATGAAGCACAAGCTGGAATCAAGATTTCTGGGAGAACTATCAATAACCTCAGATATGCAGATGACACCACCCTGATGGCAGAAAGTGAAGAGGAACTAAAAAGCCTCTTGATGAAAGTGAAAGAGGAGAGTGAAAAAGTTGGCTTAAAGCTTAACATTCAGAAAACTAAGATCACGGCATCTGGTCCAATCACTTCATGGCAAATAGATGGGGAAACAGTGGACACAGTGGCTGACTTTATTTTTGGGGTTCCAAAACCACTGCAGATGGTGATTGCAGCCATGAAATTAAAACACACTTACTCCTTGGAAAGAAAGTTATGACCAACCTAGATAGCATATTAAAAAGCAGAGACATTACTTTGCCAACAAAGGTCTGTGTGGTCAAGGCTATGGTTTTTCCAGTGGTCATGTATGGATGTGAGAGTTGGTCTGTGAAGAAAGCTGAGCGCCGAAGAATTGATGCTTTTGAACTGTGGTGTTGGAGAAGACTCTTGAGAGTCCCTTGGACTGCAAGGAGATCCAACCAGTCCAACCTAAAGGAAATCAGTCCTGAATATTCATTGGAAGGACTGATGCTGAAGCTGAAACTCCAGTACTTTGGCCACCTCATGTGAAGAGCTGACTCATTGGAAAAGACCCTGATGCTGGGAGGGATTGGGGGCAGGAGGAGAAGGGGACAACAGAGGATGAGATGACTGGATGGTATCACTGACTCGATGGAGATGAGTTTAAATAAACTCTGGGAGTTGGTGAAGGACAGGGAGGCCTGGCGGCTGCGATTCATGGGATCGCAAATAGTCAGACACGACTGAGTGACTGAACTGACTGAACGTACACTATGTGGAAAAATGTTGAATTCTTTCTCCTTAAATTCAGGAACAAGGTACTGATAATATTATCCTGGAGCTACTAACCAATGCAAGGAGTCTAGATAAAAAGTAGAAGCCATCAGATTTAAAATGAAGAAATGAAACTCTATCTGTAGACAGCCTGATTAAACCAAAAACATTTTAAGAATATAAAACTAAATATAGAATCCTATGCAATCTATAAAAACACTACTAAAGTTGATAACTGTCCAGTAAGATTCATGATACAAAGTCAATAAATAAAAAGTGTATTTTTATATACTAGGGACTGAATCATGCCCCTGTAATATTCACATGCTGGAGTCTTAACTCTCATTGTGATTGTATTTGGTGATAGGCCCTATAAGAGGGTCATATAGGTTAAGTGAAGTCATAAGTGAGTTCTCAGTCTGTCAGTTGTGTCCCATTCTAAGTCATAAGTTGTTCAGTCACGTCTGACTCTGTGACCCCATCAAATGCAACACTCCAGGCTTTCCTGTCCTTCATCATCTCTGGGAGCTTGCTCAAACTCACGTCCATTGAGTCGAGGATGCCATCCAACCATCTCACCCTCTGTCATCCCCTTCTTCTGCCTTTCATCTTCCCAAACATCAGGGTCTTTTCTGATGAGTCAGTTCTTCACATCAGGTGGACAAAGGATCGAAGTTTCAACATCAGTCCTTCCAATGAATATTTAGGGTTGATTTCCTTTAGGATTGACTGGTTGGATCTTATTGCAGTCCAAGAGACTCTGAAGATTCTTCTCCAACACCACAGTTCAAAAGCATCTATTCTTCAGTGCTCAGCCTTCTTTATGGTCCAGCTCTCACATTCATACATGACGACTGGACTATATGGATATTTTTGGCAAAGTAATGTCTCTGCTTTTCTATACATCTTCTAGGTTTGTCATAACTTTTCTTCCAAGGAGCAAGTGTCTTTTAATTTCATGGCTGCAGTCACCATCTGCAGTGATTTTGGAACCCAAGAAAATAAAGTCTGTCACTATTTCCACTGTTTCCCCATCTATTTGCCATCAAGTGATGGGACTTGATGCTATGGTCTTCATTTTTTGAATGTTGAGCTTTAAGCCAGCTTTTTCACTCTCCTCTTTCATCTTCAAGAGGCTCTTTAATCCCTCTTTACTTTCTGCCATAAGGGTGGTGTTATCTGCATATCTGAGGTTATTGATATTTCTCCCGACAATCTTGATTCCAGCTTGTGCTTCATCCAGCCCAGCATTTCACATGATGCACTCTGCATATAAGTTAAATAAGCAGGGTGACCATATACAGCTTTGACATACTCCTGTCCTAATTTTGAAACCAATCCGTTGTTCCATGTCTGGTTTTAACTGTTTCTTCCTGACCTGCATACAGGTTTCTCAGGAGGCAGGTAAGGTGGTTTGGTATTTCCATCTCTTTCAGTTTTTTCCATGTTTGCTGTGATCCACACAATCAAAGCCTTTGGGATAGTCAATATAGCAGAAGTAGATTTTTTCTGGAATTGTCTTGCTTTTTCTATGATCCAATGAATGCTGGCAATTTGATCTCTAGTTCCTCTGCCTTTTGTAAATCCAGCTTGAATATCTTGAAGTTCTCACTTCACACACTGTTGAAGCCTGGCTTGGAGGATTTTGAGCAAGATCTTGCTAGCATATGAAATGAGTGCAATTGTGTCATAGTTATAACATTCTTTAGCCTTGCCCTTCTTGGGGGTTGGAATGAAAACTGAGCTTTCCAGGCCTGTGGCCATTGCTGAGTGTTCCAAATTTGCTGGCATATTGCATGCAGCACTTTCACAGCATTATCTTTTAGGATTTTAAATAATTCAGCTGAAATTCTCTGACCTCTGCAAGCTTTGTTTGTAGTGATGCTTCCTAAGGCCCACTTGACTTCGCATTCCAGGATGTCTGGCTCTAGGTGACTGATCACACCATCATGGTTAACTGGATCATTAAGATCTTTTCTGTATAGTTCTTCTGTCATAAGTTCTAAGTCATAAGAGTAGGACCTTAATTCTAATAATTCTAATAACCTAACAATAGGATTCTTGTCCTTAAAAGAGATACCAGATCTCACAGGTCTTTCAGATTTCCGTGTGTATTAATACACAGAGTAAAGGTCAAGTTAGGACACAGAGAAGGCACCATCTGCAGGCCAGGGAAAGAGTCCTCACTGGACACAGCTCTCCTGGCATCTTGATCTTGGATTTTAGCCTACAGAACCATGAGAATTAAATTCCTGTTGTTTGAACCACCCAGTCTGTGGTATCTTGTTATGGCAACACAAGCTAACTAATACACCAGCTAAGGATATTATGTATGTTTATATTATATAATATAAAGCAAATATAGACTGTAGTACAGTTACAATAACATCAGTTCATTTCAGTTCAGTTCAATCACTCAGTCATGTCTGACTCTTTGTGACCCCATGGACTGCAGCACGCCAGGCCCCCCTGTCCATCACCAACGCCCCGAGTCCACCCAAATCCATGTCCTCTGTCATCCCCTTCTCCTCCTGCCCTCAATCTTTACCAGCATCAGGGTCTTTTCAAATGAGTCAGATCTTCGCATCAGGTGGCCAAAGTATTGGAATTGCAGCTTCAAAATCAGTCCTACCAATGAACACCCAGGACTGATCTCCTTTAGGATGGACTGGTTGGATCTCCTTGCAGTCCAAGGAACTCTCAAGAGTCTTCTCCAACACCACAGTTCAAAAGCATCAATTCTTCAATAACATCAGCAATATAAAATGCCTCGAAATAAGTGTAATCTACATATACATGTATACATACACACACACATATAACTATGTGCACTGTAAATGTGTATATGTATATATGCACTCAGTCAATATTCAAAAATATAGTCTAAATGGCTAAACTATTATGAATGGCTTTCAATCCTGTATATTATTAGAAATACACAGCAGATAATTATAGATAGAAGACATTTTGGAAAACTCAGAATGAACTAAGGAAGCTAGGGAATGGAGAGCAGCAGCTGCAAAGACAACACCATCTTTGATTTTTGAGAGTTTTTATAATGAATGTGTAAAATTTTTATTCCTCCTAATATTTCCTCCAGCCCTCTGCAAGGTTCCAGGCATTATACTGATAGCTAAAAGGCAGCATCCTAAGCCATGCCAGAGAGACTGTCAGAATCCAACTGTGAATCTGTAATGACAAGTTTCAACCTGAAAGCCAACTCTGATAGACCGGTAGTGACTACCTGGAGTAGAAGTGTTGAGAAAGGATTTTGAGATTGCATTTGAACTAAGGGTACTAACTCGGGGGCTAGTCCTGTCTGGCATTGAAGGGCTGTCAGCATGAATACCTTCTATTAGTCATCTCTGCCTGAAACCCCATCACTGATTTCAAGAGGCAGAATTGAGACCTCAGTTGGCATTAAATAATGGTACATATATAATCAATCTTAGACCTATGGTGGTGACCATTCAGCTCACTGCCACATGTGAAGCAAACTTATAGATTTTTCTTACCCTTCTACAGTTAAACTCCAGTACTATTAATATTGACCTTCTGAATTTAGTCATTTGATTAGCCATTTTGCAATGTTACATAAATGAACATTCCTTTTAAGTTATACACTCATGCAGGCACACACACAAAGATGTGCTTGCCAGAAGGAAAAACTAAAATTCACAGATGTATTTTGACTTGCCCATTCAGACAACTGCTAAATGACAGAACTAAAATTTAGGGTTTTTTGTTCCCAAGTCCTTTGTGCATTTCTATCTTCAAGCTATAAGAGTCAGAGTCATGTAAGAAAAACGTGATTTGACCAAAAACAGAAATCTCCTTAGTTGGCTAGGAAAGATTCCACTTACCAATCTGATTTAGGATTTTTTTTTTTTTTTTTTTTATGGTTAGGGGTTCTTTCAGATGGATTTCTTCTACCACAGGATGTTTCACATTGTTGGCTATTATTTTCTTGTTTCTTCTCTATTCAATCATAAGCAACTTGAAGATATCCCTTTAATTTCTACATCCATAGGAGCCAATACAGAATCTAGCATATCATAGGCACCCAAAAACTGATTAGTTATTGAATGATTGAATGAATGCAAATTATTTTCAGACTTCTATAAGACTATGGCACTTATCAAGAAAGTTATCTGAGAACTTGAAGAAATGTAATGATGTACCACCAAGGAGATCCAACCAGTCCCTCCTAAAGGAGATCAGTCCTGGGTGTTCATTGGAAGGACTGATGCTGAAGCTGAAACTCCAGTACTTTGGCCACCTCATGCGAAGAGTTGAGTCATTGGAAAAAGCCCTGATACTGGGAGGGACTGGGGGCAGGAGGAGAAGGGGACGACAGAGGATGAGATGGTTGGATGGCATCACCAACTCGATGGACATGGGTTTGAGTAAACTCTGGGAGTTGGTGATGGACAGGGAGGCCTGCTGTACTGCGATTTATGGGGTTGCAAAGAGTTGGACACGACTGAATGACTGAACTGAAGTGAAATGAGTGATGTACCACAATTGATTTTAATACAATATATCAGTTACTTCAAAATTCTCCAAGCCAGGATTCAACAGTACATGAACCGTGAACTTCCAGATGTTCAAGCTAGTTTTAGAAAAGGCAGAGGAACCAGAGATCAAATTGCCAACATCTGTCGGATCATCAAAAAAGCAAGAGAGTTCCAGAAAAACATCTACTTCTGCTTTATTGACTATGCCAAAGCCTTTGACTGTGTGGATCTCAACAAACTGGGAAATTCTAAAAGAGATGGGAACACCAGATGACCTGACCTGCCTCTTGAGAGACCTATATGCAGGTCAGGAAGCAACAATTAGAACTGGACATGGAACAACAAACTGGTTCCAAATTGGGAAAGGAGTATGTCAAGGACGTATATTGTCAGCCTGCTTATTTAACTTATATGCAGAGTACATCATGGGAAATGCTGGACTGAATGAAGCACAAGCTGGAATCAAGATTGCCAGGAAAAATATCAATAACCTCAGATATGCAGATGACACCACCCTTATGGCAGAAAGCAAAGAAGAACTAAAGAGCCTCTTGTTGAAAGTGAAAGAGGAGAGTGAAAAAGTTGGCTTAAAGCTCAACATTTAGAAAACTAGAATCATGGCATCTGGTCCCATCACTTCATGGCAAATAGATGGGGAAACAGTGGAAACAGTGTCAGACTTTATTTTTCTAGGCTCCAAAATCACTGCAGATGGTGACTGCAGCCATGAAATTAAAAAACACTTGCTCCTTGGAAGAAAAGCTATGACCAACCTAGACAGCTTATTGAAAAGCAGAGACGTTACTTTGCCAACAAAGGTCTGTCTAGTCAACACTATGGTTTTTCCAGTAGTCATGTATGGATGTGAGAGTTGGACTATAAAGAAAGTTGAGCAATGAAGAATTGATGCTTTGGAAGTGTGGTGTTGGAGAAGACTCTTGAGAGTCCCTTGGACTGCAAGGCGATCCAACCAGTCCAGCCTAAAGGAAATCAGTCCTGAATATTCACTGGAAGGACTGATGTTAAAGCTGAAACTCCAATACTTTGGCCGTCTGATGTGAAGAGCTGACTCACCGGATAACACCCTGATGCTAGGAAAGATTGAGAATGGGAGAAGGGGACGACAGAGGATGAGATGGTTGGATGGCATCACTGACCCAATGGACATGAGTTCGAGTAGTCTGGGTGTTGGCGATGGACAGGAAGGCCTCGCATGCTGCAGTCCATGGGGTTGCAAAGAGTTGGACACAACTGAATGAGTGAACTGAACTGAAGAGGTCTTACACTGAGCCAAGCACTTTAACATACATTTTTTCCCCTTGACCATTCATAATAAGCCTGTGAAACATATTATGTAACCTTTTGAACAGATGAAGAAATTGATGCTGAGAGACTAACCAACATATCCTATTTCACACAGTAAGCTCCAAACCCTTACCTTCCACATCCAGTGGTCTTTCCAGAGCAACATCAGTTAAATTGGGAAAATATATATATATTTTAAGAACTGCCTGGAATATTTCCTATAATGACGATGATCCAGAGTCCACAAAATTTTTCAGAGGTATGTCTTTCAAATGATGAGATTTAAGAATATATTTGTGAAATATTTATCTTTCATTTTGAAATTATCTTGTGTCTTCAAATTTAAAGTAAAGTCTATTTAGCAGTGTCCTGGCATATAATGTTTCCCCTACTGAGCCCTAAGCATGTCCAACCAGGTTGTAATTCAAGCTAATAATCATTTTGCCCTTGTAGCACACCCTCCTCCCCATTTTGTCCTTTGGATAACCTCATAATGACTTTTACTGTATTTATGCAAGACCTTTCCAATTAGCCCATTGGAATTTTCAAATAGAAAAGAAACAGGAAAGAATGAAAACAGGAAAGAAGAAAATGATGATCTGGGGTAGCATTTAACTAGCAGGAACTTTTCACACCATCAGGTCATAGAAACATAGAAAGTCAGAAGTCCTAGAGTTCTCGTAATCCAGCCCTATAATATTTACAGATGTGTTTACTTTGGCATATGCAAAAGAACACTGGGTTTATAGTCAGCCAATCTGGGGTCAGATACTGACTTTACTGCTTTCAGCTTTATGAGCTTTATTTAGTATGTTACTTTGCCTTCTTTTCCCTAGTTATAAAATGAGAATATTGATATTTAATTTAGAGGATTGTTTTGAGTAATAAGTATGGTTCCGGAGAAGACTCTTGAGAGTCCCTAGGACAGCAAGGAGATCAAACCAGTCAATCATAAAGTAAATCAACTCTGAATATTCGTTGGAAGGACTGATACTGAAGCTCCAATACTTTGGCCACCTAGTGCAAAGAGTCAACTCATTGGAAAAGACCCTAATGCTAGGAAAGATTGAGGGCAAGAGGAGAAGGGGATGACAGAGAATGAGACAGTTGGATGGCATCACTGATTCAGTGGACATGAGTTTGAGCAAACTCTGGAAGAGAGTGAAGGACAGGGAAGCCTAGCATGTTGCAGTTCATGGGGTTGCAAAGATTCAGACACAACTTAGAGACTGAACAAGTGTGGTAATATCAGTAATACAGCACAAGGCACATGCCTGGTGCATCAGAAGAGCTCATAATGTCAACTCCTCTGTTGTCTTTATTGTCATAATAGCACGGTGCTTCACGGGCAATTCTAAATTTATAATTGTGGGGATTAACTTTGTATGATTGCAGCTGCTCATACTGTTACTGTTGAGCTACGCTCAGGCAATGGCCTGGGTCTTTAGAGGTGTTACTAAAAGTCAATTCAACCACAAATACTTTGATAAGGTTTTTGTTTTAGTACTCAGTATACTATTCTAATGGAAATACCTAGAGATTTCAGAAAAGTCTTTCCTACTTAAATATATGTATTTGCCAGTAGAATCTTTCCAATTATTTTTTCCATTCTTTCATTTAAATTTATTTTATTATTTGTTGATTAATTTCAGCCTCTTTCCCCCCATTTCTCACTTTACTTCTTTTTTTTTTTTTCATTTATTTTTATTAGTTGGAGGCTAATCACTTTACAATACCGCAGTGGGTCTTGTCATACATTGACATGAATCAGCCATGGAGTTACATGTATTCCCCATCCCGATCCCCCCACACACCTCCCTCTCTACCCAATCCCTCTGGGTCTCCCCAGTGCACCAGGCCTGAGCACTTGTCTCATGCATCCAACCTGGGCTGGTGATCTGTTTCACCATAGATAATATACATGTTTCGATGCTGTTCTCTCAAAACATCCCACCATTGCCTTCTCCCACAGAGTCCAAAAGTCTGTTCTGTACATCTGTGTCTCTTTTTCTGTTTTGCATATAGGGTTATCATTACCATCTTTCTAAATTCCATATATATGTGTTAGTATGCTATAATGTTCTTTATCTTTCTGGCTTACTTCACTCTGTATAATGGGCTCCAGTTTCATCCATCTCATTAGAACTGATTCAAATGAATTCTTTTTAATGGCTGAGTAATATTCCATGGTGTATATGTACCACAGCTTCCTTATCCATTCATCTGCTGAAGGGCATCTAGGTTGCTTCCATGTCCTGGCTATTATAAACAGTGCTGCGATGAACTTCGGGGTGCACATGTCTCTTTCAGATCTGGTTTCCTTGGTGTGTATGCCCAGAAGTGGTATTGCTGGGTCATATGGCAGTTCTATTTCCAGATTTTTAAGAAATCTCCACACTGTTCTCCATAGCGGCTATACTAGTTTGCATTCCCACCAACAGTGTAAGAGGGTTCCCTTTCCACAATGAGGTACCATTACACGCCAGTCAGGATGGCTGCTTTCCAAAAGTCTACAAGCAATAAATGCTGGAGGGGGTGTGGAGAAAAGGGAACCCTCACTTTACTTCTGAATGTTATCTCTCTTCACACACTCTGGTTCAGGAAAAGTAGAGTGATATATACGTGAGTATGATGGGTAATTTCAGCAAGTGTAAACTGAGTATGCTCAGTGTACCCCCTTCCTTTTTCCTTGTGGAGCACGTAACATCAAGGGTCCATACATGCCACTTTTGCCACTTATTCATAGGGTCCTGACCCACTTGAGGAGCCTTGTGGATTTTTGGCCATGTCTGAATTAAGTGAGTAAATCTATGTAATCTCAATCAATATTAGAGTCTACTGTTCCACCTATGGGCTTCCCAGGTGGCACTAGTGGCAAAGAATCTGCCTGCCAGTTCAGGAGACGAGGATTAGATCCCTAGGTCACAAAGATTCCCTGGAGTAGGAAATGGAAACCCACTTCAATATTCTTGCCTGGAAAATTCCATGGACAGAGAAGCTTGGTGGGCTACAGTCCATGGGGCTGCAGACAGTCAGATACAACTGAGTGATCAAGCACACAGCACAGTCCCATGTATTCTCTGTCTCCCGACTTAGTCTTATGGAAGTAAAGATGGAATCAATATAAATATTTTGGGCTCCATCAGTTGACTCATTGTTTAAGAACTTGAGCCACAAAGGAAAGCACTGTTTTGGTGATTCCAAAAACCCCTGGGTTGGGTATGGAATCATAAAATATTTCATTCAGATTATTTTCACATGTTTTTATTACAGATGCTGCTGCTAAGTTGCGTCAGTCATGTCCGACTCGGTGCAACCCCAAAGACAGCAGCCCACCAGGCTCCTCTGTCCCTGGGATTCTCCAGGCAAGAATACTGGAGTGGGTTGCCATTTACAGCCCTTTACTAAATAGCTTTTATATACACTGCATTCAGACATTAGAGTTATACTGGCTAATACAGTTTTGTATCACCTAATATATTTATAAAGCTGAGTGCCGAAGAACTGATGCTTTTGAACTGTGGTGTTGGAGAAGACTCTTGAGAGTCCTTTGGACTGCAAGGAGATCCAACCAGTCCATCCTAAAGGAGATAAGTCCTGGGTGTTCATTGGAAGGACTGATGCTGAAGCTGAAACTCCAGTACTTTGGCCACCTCTTGAGAAGAGTTGACTCATTGGAAAAGACCCTGATACTGGGACGGATTGGAGGCAGGAGGAGAAGGGGACGACAGAGGAAGAGATGGCTGGATAGCATCACCGACTCAATGGGCATGAGTTTGAGTAAGCTCCAGGAGTTGTGATGGACAGGGAGGCCTGGCGTGCTGCGATTCATGGGGTCGCAAAGAGTCGGAGACGACTGAGCTACTGAACTGAACTGAATATATTTATCAACTAAATCTATATACCATTCTAAGATTTTTTTGACCTCAGATTATAAATTTGACCTTCATTTAGAGCAAAACCAAGACGAGGTTGGAATTACATGGTTTGTCTGCTTTTATATTATCTCTGGTGCTCTTCAGTGTAATACCTGCTACTTATATATGTAAGCATTGGAGAATCAGATTATTGATCTACCCTTTGAAACAAAGTAAATTTTATTAGTGGGCAAATAAAAAGAAATGTGGGACACTATCAAGTTAGATGTAAGTCTGCTTATACAGAGAAAATAGGAAAAATAAATCACAAATTCATTGAAGAAGCATATTTGTGATGTCTTAGTCTTAGGAAATACATTGGCTCAGAAATAGTCCAGGGCCAAAAGCAGTAGATAGAGTAATTGAATGGTACTTTATAGGTGAGAAAAAAATGGGGGTTTAGGAAACAATTCTAGTTCCTGCTGGACATGACAGAAGATTTTAAAAAAAGAACCAAGAAATGAAAGTGCAAAGAATATAAACAAAGGGGTCCGGTGGGCTACAGTCCGTGGGGTCACAAAGAGTCAGATATGACTGGGTGACTAAGCACACACATACATTCAAGCTTTCAGAGGACAAACTAGATCTGTGTGGATGGAGGAATGAAAGGGAATATTCCAAGTAAACACAGATCTAGATGATTTAAACAGTGAAACTTTAAAAATGAGGACTTGATCTTCAGAACATAGCTGATGAATTCTCAGATTTACCAATTGGATAAGTCACTCTTAAGGCTTCCTGGTGGCTCAGATGGTAATGAATCTGCCTGCAGTGCAGAAGAACCAGGTTTGATCCCTGGGTCAGGGAGATCCCCTGGAGAAGGGAATCCTTCTCCAGTATTATTGCCTGGAGAATTCCATGGACAGAAGAAACTGGTGGGCTATAGTCTGTGGGGTCTCAAAGAGTTGGACACACCTGAATGACTAAGAGTTTCACTTTACTACTTTTCTATCTCTCTCTAACTCCCTAGATAGACCAAATAAAGGGAAAGAGGGAAAGCCAGAGATATAAGACTAACTGAGATCCCTCTACATGGAGGGAGAGGTACAGGAAATGAGAAAAGAGGATTTCATGCTAATACCCAACCATGAAACACATATAACATTAATAGATTCATATATATTTATAGTTTAGTAGAATATTACAATTATATATATAAATTAAAATCATGAAAGAAGATAAGAATAAACTTACTAGCCATTAGTGTTAATGCAATTCTTGTATTTAATAGTTGTCAGTGTTTAATTAATAATTTAGCAAAAAATTTCCCTATAAATTTATTTCATAGCAGGCACTATGCTAGTTTCTACAGATGAACTGATATAAAAGCCAAGGTGCCTGCTTTTAGGGGATTACAATAAAATGACGAAGAAGTAACATTTAATGAGTAACTTAAATATGATATGTCAGTGGTAACACAGTGGGATTCACAAGGGGCCTTGAGAACAAAGAGGATTGGGACTTAACACAATGTGGAAATGGCTGAGATTCAGGCCTGACTCAGCAGCTCAGCAACCACAG
This sequence comes from Dama dama, assembly GCF_033118175.1. Taxonomy (NCBI): domain Eukaryota; kingdom Metazoa; phylum Chordata; class Mammalia; order Artiodactyla; family Cervidae; genus Dama; species Dama dama. The sequence goes on from NC_083700.1 coordinate 82,757,679, forward strand.
GGAAGAGGTGACCATGATGAATTTTCTAAGTTTCAATACCATAAAGGAAGAAATATAGCAATTCCTCAGGAAAGACAAATTTGTCTTTTTTTTTCCTTACACTAAATTGGAAAGAAATTCTTTACATGAAATTTTGTAGGAAATATAAAATAATATAATAGGTATTGTTTTCAGCCCATGCAGAAGTAGGTATCATGTTTGTCTCTTAACCATGGCTTTCAATGAGATTAAAGAGGATGATAACTACAACCTTATATGTCAGAATCATTCTGGGATCTGTTTTAAAATCATATTCCTGAGAATTATTTAATAAGCTTCATTCTCCAAACCTTAAATTCTAATAGTTTACATTCTGACCATAACTCTTTCCTTTCCTCCTCTCTTACATTTGTATTCCTACTATAACTGTCTTAAGACTCATTACTCAGAGATCTCCAGGCCACTAATTTTTCCATTTTCTCCCAATCTATTCATTCTCTTATTGGCTTCTCCCATCCCTGATTACTTACACTATCTTCTTACCAGAATCCTCAACCCCTCAAGGTACTATAGCACTATATACATTTTCAGTGATTCCATAATAAAACTGTGGCCTTCTATTATTTATTTTTAACAAAAGTTAATAGATATATGAATATAAGAAACAAGAAAGAATTTTGTGATTAAAGGGTATGAAAATATCTTCAGAAAATCTTCCCAAATTATGAAAGAGAATAGTTATTAAAGACAAATTCTGTATGACACCTGCTTGTTGTTTGTGTAGGGTACTGAATCAAAATATATGTTTACCACATGCAAGCTACTGCAGTTTGAGAGATAGATAGTAGAAGGATATACTCACTAGATAATACTCTTTGTTTTTCAAGGAAATTACAGGCTAGTTGAAGAAATACAACATAATAATAACTAGACTTCAGTGCCAGCTATCTGCCAGACTTCACATTCATAATAACTAAGATTTACGATAGCACTGTCTACCCAGTAGCTTTTGCTACATTAACTACTTCAAAACCTAGCAGATTAAAACAGTTATTTTCAAAATGTAGGACCTAGACCACCTGATTTAAAAATCATATCAGAACTTACTAGAAATTCAGTTTAAGGACCTCATCTATGAATCAGAATCTCTGTGGGAAAAGCCCAGTAATTGTGTCTTAACAAACCTTCAAAGTGATTCTGAAGCAAGCTAAAGTTTTGGCACCATTAGCTTAAAATAACCATATATTAAAGTTCACAAGTCTATGATTTGGTAATTTGGGTTGGGCTCAGTGGAGGTTGAGGAAGGAGTGGGGACTCTTTTCATCTCAGCTGTATTCACTTATACATACTTTGTTAAGTCAGCTGTTTGCTAACTGACCTACAGTGTCTTCAGCTGGGACAGCTTATCTCTGCTCTAAGTGGTCTCATATGCTTCAGGAAGTTAGCCTTGGCTTAAGTGACAGTTAAGTAGGATTCGAGGAAAGCAAGTGGGAGCATGTAGTCTCTTGAGGCCTAAGTTCAGAACATGTACACTCTGCAAATTGTCACATTCTATTGGCCAAAGCAAGTCTCAAGACCAGTGCAAATTCAAGGAGTGGGGATATAGACTCCATCTATTGATACATGACCTAAAAGTCACTTGCAAGGGCAAGGATATGAGATGGAGAACTGAGACCTCTGTTTGTCAACAGTCTACTACATGACAGATACTCTTTCATTTAATCTGTTAGATTAAGAAACTGAAGTTCAGCAAATTTAAATAAGTTTTAAAAGGTCATCCATCCAGTAAGTGGGCAAATGTTAGATTTCAACCTAGACTTTCTAACTCTCACTAGTCAGGTCATGGAGAAATAGATATAATATAACATAATGCATGATAAGCAGAGGAATAGAGGCTCAAATAAGAGTTTACAGAAATCTTAGAGAAATAAGTTTTATGGATGGAAAGACCAGAAAATTTTCAATAAGGGTACTGAACTCTGCGCTGGATCATGAAGGATGAATGATTTAAGAATTTTTGAGTCTAAACAATACCAACTCCCATCAGTAAACCTATGGAATCTTTTTTGACTTTTGACTGTGTGGATCACAACAAACTGTGGAAAATTCTTCAAGAGGTGAGAATACCAGACCATCTGACCTGCCTCCTGAGAAATCTGTATGCAAGTCAAGAAGCAACAATTAGAACTGGACATGGAGCAATAGACTGGTTCCAGACTGGGAAAGGAGTATGTCAAGGCTGTGTATTGTCACCCTGCTTATTTGACTTATATGCAGAGTACATCCTGTGTAAATGCCAGGCTGTATGAAGCACAAGCTGGAATCAAGATTGCCGGGAGAAATATCAATAACCTCAGATATGCAGATGACACCACCCTTATGGCAGAAAGCAAAGAAAAACTAAAGAGTCTCCTGATAAAAGTGAAAGAGAAGAGTGGAAAAGTTGGCTTAAAGCTCAACATTCAGAAAACAAAGATCATGGCATCTGGTCCCATCACTTCATGGCAAATAGATGGAGAAACGATGGAAACAGGGAAAGACTTTATTTTGGTGGGCTCCAAAGTCACTACAGATGGTGACTGCAGCCATGAAATTAAAAGTCACTTACTCCTTGGAAGGAAAGTTATGATCAACCTAAACAGTATATTAAAAAGCAGAGACATTACTTTGTCAACAAAGGTCCATCTAGCCAAAGCTATGGTTTTTCCAGTTACCGTGCATGGATGTGAGAGTTGGACTATAAAAAAAAGCTGAACACTGAAGAATTGATGCTTTTGAAGTGTGGTGTTGGAGAAGACTCCTGAGAGTCCCTTGGACTGCAAGGAGATCCAACCAGTCAATCCTAAAAGAAATTAGTCCTGAATACTCATTGGAAGGACTGATGCTGAAGCTGAAACTCCAATATTTGGGCCACCTGATGCGAAGAACTGGCTCACTGGATAAGACCCTGATTCTAGGAAAGATTGAAGGCAGGAGGAGAAGGGGATGATAGAGGATGAGGTGGTTGGAGGGCATCACCAACTCAATGGACATGAGTTTGAGCAAGCTCAGGAGTTGGTGATGGACAAAGAAGCCTGGAGTGCTGCAGTCCACGGGGTTGCAAGGAGTCAGACATGACTGAGCAACTGAACTGAGCAGTAAACATATGGAATCTTTTTGGCTAGAATTTAGATTTGAAGACAAAAGTAAATACACTTAGAAATAGAGTCCTTCACAAAGGAGAGCTTTGAATGCCAAGGTAAGGAATTTGAGCTTGTAAATTTTTGAGCAAAACATGAAAATAAGCAAAACATAAATGAAAGTTTCAGTTATTCAGCTATTAGGGTATCTTCATGGATACAATTGTTTTGTGAATTTATCCATGGAAAGCTGTATTTTGGAGTCACTTTCCTTCCACAGTTTTTCAGCTCTCTTCCACCTTCTTTAAGGACATATTATTCCAGGAGTATGGAAATAAGAAGCTAATTTACCTTCATTCAGATGTGATATTGAATAGACCGGAGGATTGAGATGGGTCAAACTTTCTCTAAGTCAAAGCTTCCCAACTGGGCATGTGCAGTGGCACACAAATTTAAATGTGCCAAGATTAATCCTCCCAGCAATATGGCTTCCATATTGGCTCTGGAACAGCTGCGACTCCTTAGATAGTTATTCAGGCCCCAGGCTACGGTGTTTATTCTTTTCAGTGCGCTGTGCAAGCATTAAGCATTACTATTTTCTATGTTCCCTGTACGTAAAAGTTGAGAGGCACTACTCTAGGGGACTTCTGTGACCAGCCTCCCAGAGCCCAGGACATGCTAATGGAGCTCTATCACTGTGAAAGACTTTTTGGAATCCCGAGATGCATTCTAGAAATGTCTCTTTTTATTTGGCCACACTAGATAGCTTGTAGGATCTTAGCTCCCTGACCAGGGATCAAACCCACGCTCCCTGCATTGACAGAGTCCTAACCACTGGGTCATCAGGGAATTTCTGAAATGTCTTTTTTTTAAGACCCACAGGTGACTCTGATGCTCCACCAGGTTTGTGAATCACTATTATAAAAATAGTTCTGTCCGGTAACTGAGTCCTGCAACTTTTTTCCTTTGGCTTATAACATACTACAACTAGGAACTTAAGGGGTCCCACTCCATTTCATTTCTGACTACAGCATCACCTCTTTAACAATAGTGACCACCTTAACAACCTCATTACTATTCACAGTGACTTTCAATTTTACTCCATTCAAGCTTCTGTTCCATAAACCACACTTGGGGTCATTTGATTTCTCTCTGTGGATACACTTTGGAAAGGACATAAAGAGATGTCCAGATAGATATTTTGGCCTTCAGGTGACCTAGGAGCTTCATGAAGAAGGGCATAAACTCAGATGCATAGCTATAAAACAAATTGAAGATCTCTGAAGGGACATGAACTAAATAAGAAAATAGAGATGGAAAAAAAAATCACACAAAAACAAATTGTGGTTGAATGGACAAAACCAAATGAGCCTGATTGTTGGAGAGAGCTGCATTTTCTGTTACACTAGCAGATTCCATTTGCGCATTCTCTCACCCAAAGATAAACCCACCACCATTATCCTAGTCACCTTAATGTTCCAGGAAGAAGAGTCATTTGGAAAGAGGAATGGAGTCACAGGGGTGCATCAGCTCTGCTATAGAAACTCCTGCTGAAAAAGTTGGCCATGTCAAGTGGAAAGAGTAAGCCTGGTGGTGATGAAATCCTAGAGGTTCATTCATAGAGACAGTCAGCAGTGGAATGGATAGTGGTCTGGGGTTTGGAGTGCTATTGTCTAGAGGAGTTCAGAAGGAGGCCAAGTGGTGGCATAGGCAGCAAAGCTTGTGAGTGACAAGAGTCATACTGGCCAATTAAGCAGGGTAGTGTCTGTACTGGATGGTGGAATGAGGGAGTGTAAAGATATAAGCAAGTTTGATTATATTTGTTAATTACCTTTAACATTCTAACTAGGTAAATTATGGATTGTGTCAGCAATCAAAACTGTTCTGATTCTCATGGAATCCACATTTCAGTAGTGTATTTTATAAAGAAAACCCCATCCTTTGGAATACTCAAAGAGAATGATTAAAAGTAAGAATCCCTGGCAGGTGATGGTAGTAGTGGTAAGGGATACAGACTATTTCACGTTAGTCGATTAGTGGAGTCTCAGAGCATTGCTAATGAGGGAAGAGATAAATGCTAACATTATTTTAAGCAAAACAGAGTTAAAAAGGCAAAAGTCCTTAATTCAAATGATATATTCTCGTATTTAACCTCAAACATTTGGGGATCATCTCTGTTCTGGATTATTCTAATCACACATCACTGTATGCAAACAAAAACTAACTTGAAATTACATTCTAGCTCTGAATGGTGACCCATGTTCTTATTTTTAGCAACTTTGAAGTAAGCATTATTGATCTTTATAATGATTCTTGAGAATATAGAAATTAATTAAATACAGTTCCTGACCTTATTGGACTCACATTCTCATAGTCCCTACTCAGAAAAAACAAATATCCATAATGATTCATTTGCTGTTTTTGAAGTATGTACTAATTCCCAAGGCAAATATCTTACTATGTCTATTGGGAAGTCAGAGAAATCTCAATAAAGAAGGTACTATTTGTGCTGCCTTTTTTTTTTAAGATTTTTTTTATGTGGACCATTTTTAAAATCTTTATTGAATTTATTACAATATTGCCTCCGTTTAATATTTTGGTTTTGGCTACAAGGCATGTGGGATCCCAGCTCCCCAATTAAGGACTGAACCTGCACTTCTTGCATTGAAAGGGGAAGTACTAACCACTGGAACACCAGAGAAGTCCCTGTGCTGGTTTTTGAAGGACAAGCCAAGCTAATATCCACCAGTCAACAAAGGAGATGAGGGGCATTTCTGGATGGAGAAACAGGACTCCCACAGGAGTGGCAATGTCCAAGACCATGGAATATTTAGAGAACCAAAAATAGCTTCCATATGGTTAGATAAACCAGTTTAGAAAACCCTCAGCTTATCTCAGGCTTACTTCAAGGCAACATAGATTTTTATTCTGAGCTGTATCAAATTCAGTTACTTTCAGGTTGCATTAGGTTAGGATGCTTAACTAGGAAAGGCTTCCTTGGTGCTATATTTCAAAGGGAAGTTTTTGTGTTTTTTTACCATCCATATTTTCTGTCTTATGTATATATGCACATGATTTTTCAAATAAATATAATAACAATAAGCACATTATGCTTGCCCGTCTGATCTGTTGAGTAGACGTTCTTAGCAGGTTGGTCATTTGGTCTGCCACACAGCAACTTGCTCTCAGAAACACCACAGGCTTACTAAGCATTTTTATAATTATTTAGACTGACTACAGGTGTTGCTAAATTACAGTTGCGCTATTTTAAACTTAGCAGGTGTAAACACAGTCAGTGAATCACAGTAATTACAACTGCAAAATCATCTCCTGCGACTCCCATTTCACCTCTAGGAGAGAGGTTGAATACACATGGATTAAATAATATTTTAAAAGTGGAACAACATGGTAGGAACTCATGGGAAGGCCTAGAACGTTATGCCAAATCATGGCTCAAGCTGTAGCAATTAGGCTATATGGAAAAGGATTGTCAACTGTGGAGTGTTATGGAAATATGATGAATGAAGTTTTTGTGGATTTCCCACTTGTGACTACTTCTCTCTAGACCTGCACTGTCTCATGCATGTAGCCACTAACCAAATGAGCTGCTTAAATTTAAATTTGTATTAAATCATATTACATAGAATTTAAAATTCAGCCCCTCAGTTGCATTAGATGTGGTTCAAGTTCTCAAAAGAGAACAAGCTATTGGTTTCCATGTTGAACACACAAATGCAAAACTTTACCAACACAGAAATTTCTGTTGGGGAGCTCTGTGGATATAGAAGATGTGGTACATGTACACAATGGAATATTACTCAGTCATAAAAAAGAATAAAATAATGCCATTTGTAGCTACGTGGATGGAACTGAAGATTATCTATGGAGTGAAGTCAAGACACATAAAGACAAATATCATTTAATATCACTTATATGTGGACTCAAAGGAAAACTAATGCAAATGAGCTAATTTACAAAACAGAAATAGAGTCACAGATGTAGAAAACAAACTTACAGTTATCAGAAGGGAAAGGGAGAGAAGGATCAATTAGGAGGTTGGGATTGACAAATACGCATTAGTATATATAAATAGATAACTAATAAGAACCTACTGTATAGCACAAGGAACTCTACTCATTGCTCTGCAATGACTGATCTGGGAAAGAATCTAAAAGAGAGTGGATATGTATATGTATGTATGTGTGTGTGTGTGTGTGTGTGTCTTTATGTGTATATCAACTATATGCCAATAAAAATTATTAAAAAAATAAATTATATCTTAAGTCATTCAGTTTTTTGCCAAATACACCCCAGGTCTTCTGCTTGACCCTAGAAGCATTTGGACTGGGGATGCTAGGAGCATTTGGGGTGGGAGAGCAGGAATAAAGTCATGAGGAGCCCCAAATAAATGAACTCTGTATGTGTGTGTTTTACTTTCTTAGGTCCCAAGATAAAGTCCCATAGCAGAGTTTCAATAAATATATGTTTAAAAAGATACCAGTTGGTATAAATTATCTATTTTCAGTCAAATCCTTTCTTGGCCATTTTAATATTCAATCTGCTGTAAAATGCATTAGGATAATCTATCGAATCACATTGCAAAGACATCCAAATCCATCTAAATCACTTAGTTTTCGATGCAAAGCATTTCGCAGGACAGATGCCATGGTAGGAAAGAGATATTAAGATATGTTGTAATTTGTTTCCCTCTTATTCATCCAGGTGATAAAGGATATAATTACTTTATAAAGACCTTAAAAATCTAGCCCAGTGCTCTATCCCAGCCTCATCTTCCATGAAAGTGATTTACTCACTCACCCTGAATATGCCTATGCCTTGCTCTCTCCAACCTCTGCACAACCCTAACTCATTTCCCCCCACCCCCAGCACCTTTTTACACCTATCCCCAACTTCAACAAGCAAAAATCCCACTACTCTCTAATAGCAATGTCATCTCTTTTTCTCTATTAAGACTCTTCTTTCCTCTCTTAGCCTAATTTGCCTATTCCCACCTCTAATTAATTCTCTGCTTAGGGGAGTTCCCTAAGCATTTAGTACAGGACCTTACTGATAATAGATTTTTAGTATATACTTGGAAAATGAAAGTGCAAATTCTAATTTAAAAGAAGAAGTTTGTGATGACAAATATTTTAGCAGTACTTCTACAAACTTCTACAAAGTTGAAGTAAAGTTATGGCAGAGAGTGAAAAGGAACCAAAGAGCCTCTTGATGAAGGTGAAAGAGGAGAGTGAAAAAGCTGGCTTAAAACTCAACATTCAAAAAATGAAGATCTTGGCATCTGGTCCCATCACTTCACGGCAAATAGATGGAAAAACAGTGGAAACAGGGACAGACTTTATTTTTCTGGGCTCCAAAATCACTGCAGGTGGTGACTGCAGCCATGAAATTAAAAGATACTTCCTCCTTGGAAGAAAATCGATGACAAACCTAGAGAGCATATTAAAAAGCAGAGACATTACTTTGCTGACAAAGTCCATCTAGTCAAAGCTATGGTTTTTCCAGTAGTCATGTATGGATGTGAGAGTTGGACCAAAAAGAAGGCTGAGCACCGAAGAATTGATGTTTTCAAATTGTGGTGCTGGACTCTTGAGAGCCCCTTGGACATCAAGGAGAACAAACCAGTCAATCCTAAAGGAAATCAACCCCGAATATTGACTGACGCTGAAGCTGAAGCTCCAATACTTCGGCTACCTGACGTGAAGAGTCCACTCACTGGAAAACATCCTGATGCTGGGAAAGATTGAGGGCAGGAGGAGAAGGGGGTGGCAGAGGATGAGGTGGTTGGATGGCATCACTGATTCAATGGACATGGATTTGAGTGAACTCTGGGAGATAGTGGAGGACAGGGAAGCCTGTCATGTTGCAGTCCATGGGGTTGCAAAGAGTTGGCAAGACTTAGCAACTGAACAATGACAACAACTTCTACAAAGTTTCTGTTTACTTTTAACATATTTTACCCTCACAAAGTTCCTGTGAATAAGATGGTGTTACCCCCATTTTATGGATGAGAAAACTTGAGATCCAGACAAAAGAAGCAGCCTGACATGTTTCAGCCTTTGTTCTAACAGAAATGGTACACTCAATAGGCTGTTTGAAGCAAGTTCAGTGAAGGTGCCTATTCAACTACAGAGTGTGGGCAGGGTTAAGGGCAATAGGAGAAATAGTAAAGCTCCAGGAGATCCTTATAATGTGAGAAGTATTAGCACCTCTCTGCCTGGAACAAGGTTGGGGAGTTGCTCCCAGAACCTGCAAAGAGCTATACCTATAGGAGGGCCATCTCCTGACATTCAGTTTCCAAGAACAGGGAGCTCTCAAGCCTCAGTTTAGCATGAGTAAATGAGGTAGCAGGACATGAAGAAATGCCTTACCTTTTTTACCCTTTGATGCACCCAACCAGAAAGCAGCCAGTAAGAGACCTAAGAGAGCAATCCATGGAAGTCAGTCTTACAGGACTCAGGCAGGACATGATATTGGGAATATGTTCTGTGCTGGAAGAGAATGGACGTAAGAAAGAAAAACAGACTTTACCCCACATTTAAAGTCACACAGATATTAGGTTACAGAAAATGATCCAGGACCCAGAAATTCTGTTCTTTTTACTTGGGTACATCTTTGGCACATAATAAACAACTCTGCAAATAACCGTGGAAGGAAAGGACAAACCATTTGTGTGTGTAGACATACTATATTGCCTTAAATTAAAACTTCCATCCAAATATAAGGATTCCATCTTGCATGACTTTGAACAAGTGATTTAATTGTGCAGCCCTCAGTTTCCTAATCTGCAAAATAGAATCAATAGTACTTCACAAGGTGTGGCAGGGGCTAAATGAGATGATAATTACAAAATGCTACCATGGTGCTCAGCACACAGTAAACACTCTACTTATTTCAGTTATTTTCTTACACTTTTAAAATATTCTTTATATAACCAAACCCAAACACAAGGTCACATGCACACTAGAATCTCAGTAAGTAGATATTGTTCAAATACAAATTGATTAACCAAGAAAAGCAAATTAGATAGAAGATTCAGGAGAGTTTGAGACATAAACCCATGTACTTATACTCAATAAATCTATGACAGAAAGAGCAAAAATATATAATGGAGAAAAGACAATCTCTTCAATAACTTGTACTGGGAAAATTGGACAGCTACATATAAAAGAATGAAAATAGCACATTATTCAATACCATATACAAAAATAAACTCAAAATGGATTAAAGACCCAAATGAAAGATTAGATAGCATAAAACTAGAGAAAAGCATAGGCAAAACATTCTTTGACATAAATTGCAGCAATATTTTTTGGATCTGTCTCCTAAAGTAAAGGAAATGAAAGCAAAAATAAACAAATGGAACCTAATTAAACAAAAATTTTTCCAAACAAAGAAAACTACAAACAAAAGGACAGCTTACTGAATGGGAAATGGTACAACAGGGGTTACTATCCAACATATATAAATGCTCATTGACTCAACACCAAAAATAAACACCTAAAAACATGATTTTAAAACAGTCAGAAAAACTGAATAGACATTTTCCAAATAGGAAATGCATATGGCCAACAGGCACATGAAAGGATGCTCAACATTACTAATCATCAGAGAAATGCAAATCAAAACCACAATGAGGTACCACGTCACACTGGTCAGAATGGCCATCATCAAAAGGACTATAAAAAAATAAATTCTGGAGAGGGTGTGAAAAAAAGAGAACCCTCCTACACTGCTGGTGAGATTGTAAATTGGTGCAGCCACTCTCAGAAACAGAATGGAAGTTTCATAAAAAACTAAAAATACAACTATTATATGACCCAGCAATTTCACTCATGAATATATATCTAAAAAAAGAAAACAGCAGAGACCACAATTTGAAGAGATAAATATACCCTGATGTTCATAGCAGCATTAATCACAATTGCCAACATATGGAAGCAACTTAAGTGTCCATCGACAGATAAATGGATAAAGAAGATACAGTGTTTGTGTGTGTGTGTATATATATATATATATATATATATATATATATATATATATATATATGCAATGGAATACTACTCAGTTGTAAAAAAAAAAAAAAAAAGAATGGAATTTTGGCATTTATAGCAACAGGGATGAGCTTGCAGGGTATTATGTTAAGTGAAATAAATCAGATGGAAAAGCAAACACTATATGATTTCACTTACATGTGAAATCTAAAAAAATACAAGAAACTAGTGAATATAACAAAAAATATGCAGACTCAGAGATACAGAGAACAAACTAGTGGTTACCAGTGGCAGGGGGCAATATAAAGGTTGGGGAGTGGGAGATGTAAACTCTTGGATGCAAGATAGGCTGAAGGATGTATCATACTACATGAGGAAAATAGTCAATATTTTATAATAACTATAAATGGAAAGTAACCTTCCCAAAGTGTGTAATTTAAAAAAAAAAAAAAAGGAAAGCAAACTATAGTCAGAGTCTCTTAGAAATATTTGGAAAGCAGCTTATCATAGTCTGATTATAAGGTGAATTCATTGCAAATTATTTCTATAAAAATGTCACCATAAGGGGAGTCGAGGTTTAGATATGGTTCCCTCGTACCAGAAGATTCTTGTCTATCGGGAAAGATGGACATATAAACAGCAAATTACACCACAGTTTAAGAAGTGACTCAATGCAGGCAGGTGGAGCATGGAGAAGGAAGTCCCAGCCAGGAGTCAAGGAAATCTTCAAGAAGACTATAGCAAATACTTGAGTTGAGCCTTGGAGAATGTGTAAGAATGTGTTTGAAGACTGAACATGAGAGAATGAAAGAAAAGTCCAAAAAACCCAAAAGGATGAGCTGTGAAATTAAAAGAGATATTGTGTACCAAATTGTGTCAACTTTCCCCCTGTTTTCTTACAAACATAATTGAGAAAATTGTCAGGAAATACAGCTCTAATCACCCCCACCAGGAATGCAGAGTTTCTTTGAAGATAATTATATCTAAAAACACCAGGCCAATGGTGGATTCTATTCCACAATATGTTAGTGTTTTAATAGAACAAATTGCCCCACATTTTCTTTAAAAAACATTTGGTTCTCTAAAAAAAAAAAAAATCCATCATACGGTCCTGTGGTTTCTCATATTTTCTGGAACCCCTACCTCCTAGGTGGACATTTATTATAGTTTGGGAAGGTGGACAGATGTAAGAGTCCTATGTAAGCTCTTTACAAATGTGAGTTACCATTATTATTCACTGACTTTAAAGTGAAATTGAAAAAATGTGGTCTATTACTCTGGTCTTCTCAACCCCATGGGAGATTTGGTTTCCATGCTCTTTCCTTTCCTCTAAAATCTGTCCAAGCTCAGTGGTCCAATGGCTTGTGGCCATTTAAAGCAACATTGAGAAAGTGCTTCTCATTTTGGCAATGGAATTTGGGAACTGGCCAGCCCAACTTACTTCTGCGATTTTAATGCAAAGCACTCAGCAAATTAAACTTGTTGATTATAAAATATTTTCCATTTGCCCCAGTGTTGGCACTTTTTATAGACTTACTTACAGTGAAAGAAAAGTGCAAAGTAAGAATTTGTATGTATAGCTTTCCAGACTCACAATGATTGCCTAGAGGCAAAAGGCAAGATGGAACCTGAAGCAGCATGTGGTCTTTCTCTCCTACTTCCTGTTCCAGAGACAAGTTTCATTGCCTGGAGCTTCACTGCCTATAATCTAAGCATGAGAATTTCATTCCTGAGAAAAAGTATAGCTTGGAATATACCTCTAATTCTTTAATTCATTTCCATACTCACTGAACCTTTACCTAGCAATTCTTGGAGATATCAGGCATCATGCAGAATCTGGGAGTGTAAAGATAAATATGAACTAGGCCTAGCCCCTCAAAGAGCTCACCATCCAGTTAGTGAGACACACATCACTAAGTCACATCTGACTCTTTTGCAAAACCATGGATTGTAGCCCACCAGGCTCCTTTGACCATGGGATTTTTCCAAGCAAGAATACTGGAGTGGGTTGCCATTTCCTTCTCCAGGGGATCTTCTGTGCCCAAGGATCAAACCTGATTTTGCTGCATTGGCAAGTGGGTTCTTTACTGCTGAGCCACCAGGGAAGCCTGAGATGTATGTACTAATCAGATAATTAAGAAACAATGAGATAATATGCATTCAGTTTCTGAGGGCACCATCAACAAGCCATTAAACTAACATTTGTCCTAGAGTGGAACAAGCTGCCAGTGAAACAGTGAACAGTAGACCTTGACATACTTAACCAGAGGCTAGAATATTCACATCTGAGTCACTGTAGATGGATTCTACTCTGGAAAGATATAAAGACTAGATTAGATTTTTGTGATAGCAACACTATTGACATTTTGGACGAGATAATTCTTTGTTGTAGGGGCTGTCTTGTGCATCCCTGGCCTCTACCCACTAGATGCCAGGACTACCACCCACTAACTGTCAAACAAAAATGTCTACAGACATTATCAAATGGCTCCTGGAGGCAAAATTACTCCCAGTTGAGAACCTCTGAACCAAATGGTCTTCAATGTTTCTTCCATGTTTAGGAACTGAACTATCAGCCTAGCTGATGTGGTTGTAACCTTCAGGGAACACTCATTTCTTCTAGCAGATATTGGAATTCCTTAGGGCTGACCACATCTCTGCAACCACATGCTTGTTTAAGAAAAAGGAAAAAAAAAAAAAAAACCTAGAAAGAGAAAATCTCAAATCATAGGTCTCAAAGTCACAAGTACCATCTAACTTCAATATCGTAATGCAACTTTGGCTTAGTCAGTGTAAACTGAATAAAGATATTCTGTGCTCAAGAAGTTACACTTCCTGGGAGCCAGAGTTATGGACTGAGAGGGGTTAACCTTGGGCATCATCAGTAGTTAAAATAGGAAAATGCATTTTAAACTGTGCTCTCTATAACCCCTCCTTCCATCAGAGGAATTCTGTATGTTATTTTATTTATCTATCCTTCTGTGCCACTGAAAAGACCAGGAATGTTTGGAAGAACTACTGGACTTGAGTCTGAAGCTTGCGTTCTATCCTAGTCAGATCATTAAACTCGCCATGTTAATTTGGGCAAATTACATCATACATTGTCTCACTTATTCAACAAACTTTTCCCAAGTGCCTGCTGAACGTGAGAAACGACGACAGCTGGCTGGGAACACACAGGGATGACACAGTTCTCCCACCAGTTGCTCACAATAGGGAGGAAGGCGCATATCCTGTGTGATGATGTTGGTATCACTGTTGCACCACTCAGGGAAATTACAACTCCAACTGCTTACTTTCACATTGGCTAGGGGGCCATTTTCTTTCTCCATGCCTCTATCCTTATCAAGTCATCCAGCATCCCTCTCTCTTCACAGTCAATTCACACTGACTGGGACTAACCATGCCCAGTAATGTTGAAGGGCAAGCTGTCCATCAAGTGAAATATCCCTGCTCAAGGAGACTTTGTTCTGTTGTTTATATTCCTGTCATTTTTTTCCCCTTGGATCCCAATGAAAGTTGCTCTTTCTGTCTTTCAGAAAAGGAATTCTTATCTAGTTCCTCCCATGTATCCTTCTGCTATCTAAATCACTACTTTCCCTTTTCACTTTTCTTCCCCCATGTCTGAGAATTATCTAATCTCAGAGACTCTGCAGGCATGCATGCAAAAACTTGAGACTCTACCTCAACCACAGGATTAGAAAAATTCTCCAAATCTGTATTTTGCTTCATTTTTGAACTAGGAGAAAAAGATGGTCCTGAGGAGAGCAGAAGGTGAGGGAAACACCCAAGAAAAAATGAGGTCAATGCTAGCAAGATAGATCCATGACATCCTTGTGATAATTGATAAGAGAGTGGTAAACTCGAGAGCTAGGAACCATGGCCCCTCCCAAGAAATTGCAGTTGGCAATGTGACCATCAGTTTGTAAGCATGTATGCTTTATCCAAGGCAAAGCATTATTTCCAACTGATGGGGATGGATAAATAGAAGATTATCAACAAAAGCTTCAAATTAGGTTTTTATTTTCCCTTTCAGGGCCACAAAATTTTCCAGTATAAAAATCAAAACTTTATTAGGGAATCTCTTAGGTCTGGTAGAACATTAATATTTGTGTGACCTGGATTCCTTTTCCGATCAGTATTTCTGCTGTACCTCTCTCTGTTAAGAAGCTGGTTAAGCCAGGTGTGGAGGCTGCAGGATTAGCTGAAAAGAAAAAGACAGACTCTCCAGGAAAGGAATTCAGTAACACATGGATGGAATATCAAGATTTAGGGACCTCTCATATCTTGCATAATTTTTTAATAACATTCTTCAAAATGTAGACTGATTTCCTTGGGTGATGTAGAGTTCCTTTAATTGAACTTTGGAAACAAATGAGTAGGGATCATGGTGATAAACAAAAATCTCCATATTTTAATCTACTGTATAGGTCCACCTAAACCTTCATCCTCTGGGTAGGAATTCTCAAAGGGAGAATCTGCCCACTTTCAAAGGGTTCCCCTGAGAGTCTGAGGCACTATTAAGTAAGCAAGACTACCTTTTGTGACTTTATAGCATGGACTTCAAGTCAAACTTAAGTGGATATCCTAGCACCTCCACTTAATAGCTGCTGTGACATTGGGTATAAAATACGAGCTTCAGTTTGCCTGTGAAATTAAGAAACTAAATACACCTTCCAGAGTATTGTCAGAGCAGTACATACTTCATGGTAGGTGCTTCTTCTTTTATCCATACATTCTAACATCCAACCTATGTCTGTTGTGTTAAGTTGTTTCAGTCGTGTCTGATTCTTTGTGACCCCATGGACTGTAGCCCACCAGGCTCTTCTGTCCATGGGATTCTCTGAGGGATGGGATGGGGAGGGAGGTGGGAGGGGGGTTCAGGATGGAGAACACAGGTACACCTGTGGCTGATTCATGTCAGTGTATGGCAAAAACCACTGCAATATTGTAAAGTAATTAGCCTCCAACTAATAAAACTAAATGAAAAAAAAGAAAAGAATACTGGAGTGGTTTGCCATTCCCTTCTCCTGGGGATCTTCCCGACCCACGGATCGAACTCGTGTGTCTTACGTCTCCTGCATTGGCAGGTGCATTCCTTACCACTAGCACCAGTCCATAGTAAGCATTTATTACATGTTAACTTCATTCACCTCCTCACTTCTTATATTCCTTTTTTAAAAGGGGCTTTAATAGGCTCTTGTATCAGGCCACAGAGATATCTTCTTCCTACCATAATTAAGCAACTTGAGAAATCCTGTGAGGTCGATAAATTTGGAAAATGCTTACATAAAACAGAATTTAAAATGGCAAGTCCTGCCATCAGAAGCCAGTAAAAGTCAATTGCTTTATGCGACACCTCTACAAATGGCATTATGTCATTGCATAATATTAGTAAGAAAATGTAAGATTTTGTTCAGGCCTATAAAATGTAATGAGTCTCACATCATCTACCGATATAAAAATAAATTGAAAAAATACTAATATTTAAAAAAAGAAATTAAAAAAACAAGCTTCTAACATCTTGGCTTTTTCTGTATTTGAGGAAATTTAGCCTATAGAGAAATGGATTTAAATGTTTCTCAGTGTAGTTGGTTGGCTTTCTCTCTCTCTTTTTTTTCCTTTCTTTTTATTATTTTTTCATCTTTGCCTTTTCTACTTAACTGAGAACATACAAAAACTGTTTCAGAAATCAGATGGCCTTGGCTGAAAAATGCTCCTAATGCACAAAAAAGAACTTTAAATGTTCAAAAAAAAATGGAAAGTCTACATGGTGCCAATAAAAGATGGATTTATTTATCCGGGCTAAGGTACAGGACATTAACTTTCACAGATGCAGTTCTTCACCAGCAGTTCACACTAAACCAACCTGAAAAGTCTTTGTAAGCCCAAAGAAATGAGGCTGTGTTGATCTGGCCCTTGAGCAGTGTTGCTTTTGGTAAAAAATAGTGATAGGTGAATCCAAAAGTATCCAATAAGTACATCTGTTAGGCAAGGCTGAATGCCTATTGGTTCTAGAGTGTAAGGAAGTGATCATTCTGACACTCTGCCACACTACCAAAAATCTGGTTTACATCTGTGTTAAATATGATCCGGAAAAATGGAAGAAATCATCTCATAGCTCCCCCACAGTGCAGTTGCAGGATGTGAGCAAACATGTCTATTAGGAATAATATATAACAAGAGCTGAGCCACTTGGTTCTCTAAATAAACTGTCTGCATATTTGGGGAAGGGAAAAACAAATGTGGTATGTTTGGCTCAAAGAATGAGCTCTGTTTTTCTTTCTTGTCAGAATTAACATTCAGTGATGTAGATGAACTGGACACCCTTGGGGATGGGGTAGATTTGCTGGCTCAAAATGGAAACAGCGTGGAGTGGTTTAAGCCCAGAAGGAAGGCTTGGATCCACACAAACCAAGTCAAGTCAACAGTAGTCTGGGAGATATCCAGAGTTAAATAGAAACCTAAAGGTCCTCTCTTCAACCTTTGACCCAGTGCTGGAATCCCCTCTTCAGATGGTTGGGAAATAGCCATCCAGCCATCAGTTAAACCTTTTCCAAGCACAGGGAACACATTCATGTGTAGCTCTATGTATAATCCTCCACGTATATTATCACTATCATTACCATGTGGATCATGACTATTTTTAGCAAATTTACAGCAATTGTTATAACTCCCAAGGAGAGACAAATCTGGAATGGTTATGAAGGCTCATTTCCTTACTCTTGTCAGTTATTTTGCTGAAAGACAAACCTGGGATGGTTATGAAGGCTCATTTCCTTATGGTTGTCAGTAGTTTTGCAGAAAGCTAACTCACCATTGCTGAGCTCTATGGAAGCAGGCTGATAACAGAAGCTGCATCTAGAAGCTCTTACCCTTATAAGCAGAAGTCAGTCAGCTCCTCTATTTGCATAGGGAGAGGGTTATGGGGTAGGGTCCTGTATATTAGAAGACCTTTTTTGATGTATTCAGTAGTACTATCTGCCTGAGCCAACTCTGTGCAGAATGAGAACCCAGAGCATTGTGTGTGTATACTCAGGGCTAAGCATATTAGGTTTATTATAACCTTTGCATGCGTGCTAAGACACTTCAGTCATGTCTGACTCTGTATGACCCCATGGACTGCAGTTTGCCTGGCTCCCCTGTCCATGGGATTCTCCAGGCAAGAATACTGAAGTGGGTTGCTGTGCCCTCCTCCAGGGGATCTTCCTGACCCAGAGATCAAACTGGCATTTCTTATATCTAATCTGCATTGGCAGGCAGATTCTTTACCACTAGCACCACCTGGTCCTCTGAGGATAGACACTATACTTGCGTCTCTTTTGAACAGGAGGAACCAAAGTCTAAGAAGAGATGACTGCTGCTGCTGCTGCTAAGTCACTTCAGTCGTGTCCGACTCTGTGCGACCCCAGAGGCAGCAGCCCAACAGGCTCCTCTGTCCCTAGGATTCTCCAGGCAAGAACACTGGAGTGGGTTGCCATTTCCTTCTCCAAGAAGAGATGACTAGTCATGGTAAAAACTGGGCCTTCTAAACAAAAGCCACATCCACAACTCTGTATGTAGATGGCCATCACTGGTAGAGTAGACAAAGGAAAATCTTAAAATCAACCAGGACTGGGTTCAAACCCTGACTCTTTCCCTTATGGGGAGCAACAGCAGGTACTTTCTTAGCCTCTTGGAATCTCAAGTCCTTGTAAATAAAATGGTAAGAGTATTTCTTCATAGGTTTTAATGATCACTGTGGACGGGGACTGCAGCCAGGAAATTAAAAGACACTTGCTCTTTGGAAGGAAAGCTATGACAAACTTAGACAGCACATTAAAAAGCAGAGACATCACTTTGCTAATAAAGGTCTGTGTATTCAAAGTTTTTCCATTAGACATGTACGGATCTGAGAATTGGACCATAAAGAAGGCTGACCACCAAAGAATTGATGCTTTCGAATTGTGGTCCTGGAGAAGACTCGAGAGTCCCTTGGACTGCAAGGAGATCCAACCAGCCAATCCCAAAGGAAATCAACCCTAAATATTGGAAGGACTGATGCTGAAGCTAAAACTTCAATACTTTGGCCACCTGAGCCAAAGAGCTGATTTATTGGAAAAGAATGGTGCTGGGACAAATTGAAGGCAAAAGGAGAAGGAGGTAGCAGAGGATGAGATGGTTAGATAGCATAATCTACTCAATGGACGTGAATTTGAGCAAACTCCTGGAAATAGTGAAGGACAGGAAGCCTGGTGTGCTGCAGTCCATGGTGTTGCAAAGAGTCAGACATGACTTAGCGACTGAACAAAATGTTATCTGGTATATATCAAGGATGATAAGCAGGAATTTTTCTATTCTGTTAGAGTTGGAAGGGGAAGTAGGACTCCAAACAGAGGGGGAAAAGTATCCGATATTATAGGGCAAGAACAGCCAAAAAGCTGCCAACACCTGGGCCTTTCTCAGTGCTCAGTGAGAAGTAGGCTAATACCTCTGATATCACCTATGATCATCCAGTTCTCTCTTTCCTCAAATTTAAGAAGGTAAATGATGGGGGTGAAGGGATGGGGGGGAAGTGAGCATCATGAGAGTTCTGAGTAGTTGATTTAGTAGGCGGAATACTGCTGTTTTTTTTTTTTCATCCCAAAGCTGATGAGAGAGGTGCCAAGAGAATCAGTGCCAAGAAATAGGATTACCTTCAAGGGGGGAAGACTTGCACCCCATCCCTGCTTAGACAACTGCTCATGTGATGGAGTTTTGATCCACCCAGGGCCTCTTTGAGAAAGGAGTAAGAGGGTTATAGGAAGATGGTAGGGTGCAGAACGGAGACTTCAAACAGGTTTACACCCACCACTTGATGTGATAAAAGTGGCTAACTTTCCTGAGGATCCATAGACTCCAGAGAAGGTGATTTGGAGTCCCCATGCCCGTGCCACCCCAGAGGGCAACTCCACACCAGCATGAGAAAAATGGGATACCTGGCTGTAAGAGGGTGAAGTATATTTCCAGTTGTATTGGTGTAGTTGTATGGCATGGTGCAAAAACAGAGTAGGTATAGAATATACAAACTGTAAAACTGTGCAAGAAAATACATAGAAGTCCTACAAGAAAGCCTTTGTTTAGACACCTGCCACACAGAACAATCTGCTGAGGAGGAGTAACAACATGTGATAGAAGACATAACCGCAGATCTAGTTAAATATGAGTACTTTTCCCCACTTCCTCTAAACCCTTCCTCCTCTGGAGGCAGAACAAGATGGAGAGGAGGGAGAAGGGTGAGGAATGAAAATGTGGAAGCATGGATCGCACCCCCAACACATATACATATACCACCTGGCTGTAGTTCTCTAGAGCCATAGGTCAAACTTGAACCAGAAGGTGAGGAGGGGATGGTTAATCAGTTTGAAATTTAATGTTATATTGGACTAAATTTTTAATAATTTAAAGTGATTGGAAAATCATAGCACTCATCACAAGAGTTAATAGAGGATGATAAAAGTGGGACATCTGGGAGGAGTGATTAGAAAAAAAAAATCTTTCATGTCTATACCCAACTAAATTTAGACTATTACTGCTTTATCCAGTAACATATGTCAAATACTGGGCAAATAATATCTCCTCAAAAAATGTTAGTTCTCTCTTCTCTTCACATTATTAATACAATATGTATTTGTTTTCTTCTCTGGTTATAACATCAATTACAATTCTTCAAAGAAAAAGACTGGAAAACGCATAAAAATATTGAGAGCACAATGAACATTAACCATAGCCCTCCTCCTACCTTTGGAAGCACTGTTGAGCAGCTGATTTAGGAAATTGTTCCTTATCAACTCACATCTGCTCCCTGATATTTCCATGCACTGGTTCTAAATTTGCCTTCTGAAGACACATGGTCTTAGTTCCCATCTCCCTCTATGTGACTCCCTTAAATATGTAAAAAGAGAGAGCTTTATTTTTTGCCCCTGCCCCTTTGTAACAAAAAAAAAAAAATATTGTTTCAGTTTTTCCACCATTCTAAATGTCTCCTGGTTTACAGTCCTTTCCTATTGCAGTCAATCAACCTCTGAAGATGTCTTGCTCTGCCAATGTCACTTTTTACAGATGATGCAGAAGCAAGCCAAACCCCAAACTTCAGGCAGACAGATTATTACCTCCTTCATCTGAACACTGTTCTTAAATTTCTGTCATTGAGTACAGCCAAAGAACACAAAGAGACCAATTTGTCAAGATGAATATATTGCCTTCATTAATGCTGACCTATTTTCTTCCTCAAAACTTCTCAAGGCAAAAGGAAGGATCTGGCTGCCTAATTTTGAGATTTTCCCAATTCAACAGAGAAGTTTTTGTCAGCCTCTTTAAAGTAATAGAGATTCTTGACATTTAGGGGTAGAAATAAATTGTTTTGGAAAATATATGCCAAGAGAGTTGAAAGTTCTCTTTTTCTTCATTCATTCATTAATAAGTTGTGAATAAGAAGTGTAAATTCTAGAGATTAGAGTTTGGTGAGAAGCATAGTTAATATTCTTTCAAACCTCCATCCACTACAGGGCCCAATAGATAGTCATACTATGCACTAACTCAATCTTTTATTTTTTAATTTACTGTCCTATTTTTTTCTTCCTAAGTGGAAAAGTAAACAGACGCAGCAGTGGGGAAAACCTCCTACATGGGTTATGTGAGCTGAACACAAAATTTATATGTGTTCCCAAAAATTTATATGTTGAAGATCTAAGCACTAATATCTATTTAAAGAGGTATGTGTGTGCTAAGTCACTTCAATCGTGTCCAACTCTTTGTCACCCAATGGACTGTAACCCACCAGGCTCCTCTGTCTATGGGATTCTTTAGGTAAGAATACTAGAGTGGGCTGTCAGGCCCTCTTTCAGGGGATCTTCCAGACCCAGGAATCAAAAAAACATTTCTTAGTCTTCTGCATGGGCAGGTGGGTTCTTTACCACTAGCACCACCAGGGAAGCCTATTTAAAGAGGTAATTAAGTTGAAATGATGTCACTGGAGTGGGCTCTAATCTGATATGACTGGTGTTCTTGTAAGAAAAGGAGATTAGGGCACAGACACACACATAGAGGAAAGACCACGTGAAGACACAGGGAGAAGACAGTCAGCTGCTAGCTGAGGAGACCTCAGAAGAAACCATTTTGATCCTGGCCTTCTAGTCTCTAGAACTGTGAGAAATACGTTTCTGGTTTTTAAGCCAGCCAGTCTGCGGTACTTACAGCAGCCCTAGCAGACTGGTACAGTGAGGAAATGAATGCCAGTGAGAACATGAAGAGAAAAGGCCATTTACACATCCTCTGCCCTTTTACCATCCCCTTAGAGATTATGACACATCCCCAGGTTCGATTTAAATCCCATTTCTTTAAGAAGTGTGCATTTTCTTCTGTAATCAATCTTTCTAACTTTTCTTATAGGATTATAAGAGCAAGCTCAAGCCACGGAACTTCTCCCCTGCTATGACTCCTAAGAAAAAAGGTTTCCATCAAGAGAGACAGTAGGTATACACACCATTATATATAAAGTAGACAACTAATAAGGACCTATTATATAGAACAGGGAACCCTACTCAATACTCTGTAATGACCTATATGAGAAAAGAATCTAAAAAGAGTGGATATATGTACATGTATAACTGGTTCACTTTGCTGTATACCTGAATCCAATGCAACATTGTAAATCAACTATACTCCAAAATAATTTTTTTTTAAAAAAAGATAAAGACTCAAGAGTTGGGGAGGGATCTGAGGGCAGGACACTCAGAGAATGAAGGGAAGCTAAATCGATTTGCATTTAAACAAACAACAATCAAAATGCAAACAAACAAAATGCAAGTAGCTACAGGGATGGCAGGAGTCATTTGTCCATAGCAGAGTTTTAGGCTTGAGAAGAAAGCAAAGAAAGAGGATAAAAAGTGAGTCACTGAGTTGGTCTCTGGGACCCTGAGACTAGGGTACTACAGATGTGTAAGCATCCCTCAGAAATGCCATTGTGTGTTGTTGCTATATACTGCTCACCACTGAATTTTTTTTTTTTTAATTATTTTTTTTTATTATTATTATTTTTTTTTTGGTCATACATTGATATGAATCAGCCATAGATTTACACGTATTCCCCATCCCAATCCCCCCTCCCACCTCCCTCTCCACCCAATTCCTCTGGGTCTTCCCAGTGCACCAGGCCCGAGCACTTGTCTCATGCATCCCACCTGGGCTGGTGATCTGTTTCACCATAGATAGTATACATGCTGTTCTTTTGAAATATCCCACCCTCACATTCTCCCACAGAGTTCAAAAGTCTGTTCTGTATTTCTGTACCTCTTTTTCTCTTTTGCATATGGGGTTATCGTTACCATCTTTCTAAATTCCATATATATGTATTAGTATGCTGTAATATTCTTTATCTTTCTGGCTTACTTCACTCTGTATAAGGGGCTCCAGTTTCATCCATCTCATTAGGACTGGTTCAAATGAATTCTTTTTAACGGCTGAGTAATATTCCATGGTGTATATGTACCACAGCTTCCTTATCCATTCATCTGCTGATGGGCATCTAGGTTGCTTCCATGTTCTGGCTATTATAAACAGTGCTGTGATGAACATTGGGGTGCACGTGTCTCTTTCAGATCTGGTTTCCTCAGTGTGTATGCCCAGAAGTGGGATTGCTGGGTCATATGGCAGTTCTATTTCCAGTTTTTTAAGAAATCTCCACACTGTTTTCCATAGCAGCTGTACTAGTTTGCATTCCCACCAACAGTGTAAGAGGGTTCCCTTTTCTCCACACCCTCTCCAGCATTTATTGCTTGTAGACTTTTGGATAGCAGCCATCCTGACTGGCGTGTAATGGTACCTCATTGTGGTTTTGATTTGCATTTCTCTAATAATGAGTGAGGTTGAGCATCTTTTCATGTGTTTGTTAGCCATCTGTATGTCTTCTTTGGAGAAATGTCTGTTTAGTTCTTTGTCCCATTTTTTGATTGGGTCATTTATTTTTCTGGAATTGAGCTGCAGGAGTTGCTTGTATATTTTTGAGATTAATCCTTTGTCTGTTTCTTCATTTGCTATTATTTTCTCCCAATCTGAGGGCTGTCTTTTCACCTTACTTATAGTTTCCTTTGTAGTGCAAAAGCTTTTAAGTTTCATTAGGTCCCATTTGTTTAGTTTTGCTTTTATTTCCAATATTCTGGGAGGTGGGTCATAGAGGATCTTGCTGTGAATTATGTCGGAGAGTCACCACTGAATTTTTAAGAAAACATAATACATTATTGTTAGTTATTAGTAGTAAATATTAGTTATTATTATTCATTATTAGTAGTGATTTTAATTAAATATTTTTTAAATTCTGCTTTTTAAAAATTATATACTTATTTTATTTATGTGCATTACCTTGCTCTAAATGATGTAAAAGTAGTGCAGCATGTTTGAACTACATGTAAACACAGTGTTGGGAAAAAAGTTCTATATCGTTCATTTTGGATGATGTATTCTTTTTCTTGCTTTTTTTCTCTTGGAGTATCATTCTGTTGAAGTGCCTGGGCTGTATGGAAATTCTCTGAGGTGAGGGAACTAAATTTACTTTGATTCATCTAAAAATCCAGACACTTAACTCCTATCCAAATGCACTTACTGGTTTCACATTTAATTTATTCCTCAGATAATTATCAAGAACCTACCACACTAGAAACAAAAACAAGATAAAAGTGCTCCCTACCCTGATGCAACTTAGGTCTGGACTAGGTGGGAGAACAAGTATGGGGGAACAGTGCCCCCCAGATGAGCATTCCTTGAAGAGAAAGAACTTGGAACTTCTAGGCTACCATACACTTGATATGTAACTTAATTCTCATAAAACTGCTGACATAGATACTTAGCATCTCATCTAAGACAGATATAGTAAAAGTCAAAAAGATTAAGTAGTCTGTTCAACAGGCTTCCCTAGTAGTTCAGCTGGTAGAGAATCCGCCTGCAATGCAGAAGACCCCAGTTCAGTTCCTGGGTCAGAAAGATCTCCTGGAGAAGGGATAGGCTGCCCACTCCTATATTCTTGGGCTTCAGATGATAAAGAATCCACCTGCAAGGTGGGAGACCTGTGTTCGATCCCTGGGTTGGGAAGATACCGTGCAGGAGGGCATAGCAACCCACTCCAGTATTTCTGCCTGGAGAATCCGCATGGACAGAGGAGCCTGGTGGGCTACAGTCCATGGGGTTGTAAAGAGTCAGACACGACTGAGCGACTAAGAATACAGCACAGTTTGTTCAGCATCGCACATCTGGTAAGAGGCAGGGTGGTTTAGTGCTCACTGGCAATGTTCTTTGCAGTTCACCTGCTTCTCTTCTCTGAGGGCAAAGTCTTTGTCTTATACGTTTTGAATTTCCTATTAGATCAAAGAAAATGGCCCACCAAAAGATAGGTTGAATTATTTAGGGTTGAATAATAATTCAACCTAGAGATCAGTCCCTTTTTTCTAAGATTTTTCTTCTTAACCTGAATTTAATTCTTAGATTTTGTCATCCAAGTCCATCCTAGGGATGGAGCTCCTAGGGATCAGTCCTTTTTTTCTAAGATTTCTCTTCTTTACCTGAATTTAATTCTTAGATTATGTCATCCAATTCCATCACTTTAAATACATAGTGTTAACTATAAATTTTTATCTCTAGCCCCAACTGAATTCAGGACTTAAATATGTAACGGCGTACTTAACATTTCCCTGGGCTGGTTAATAGATATCTTCAATCTAATACGTTGAAAGAGAGCTCTTGATTTTCCACTTCAAACCAGATTCACACCTTTCCTACCCTATTCCTCACCTTCATGTACACAATTTAAGCTCAAATCTTGTCATCAGTAGCTTCTCTTTTTCCATTCCATTCATTATCTAGTATATTAGCAAATCCTTCAGGGTCTACATTCAATGCATTTCCTGAATCCTGAAGCTTCTTGTCATCCAATTCTACCTCTACTCCCTAGTCTAAGACAGCACTGGTCTCTCCTAGGCTGTAGTGATGTGATAGCTTCTTCACTTCTCCATGAGCTTTTGTTCTCACCTTCCCAAGGGTTAATTCTCCACTCCCCACTGGAGTGCTCCTTTTAGCACAAAAGTCAAATCATGCCCTTTTCCTGCTCAGAATCTTCCCAAGGATTTTCCATTATATGGATGAAAACAGTCTAAGAGGTAGGCACAAGGGTTTTCTAACCCTTGGCTTCTGGCTGGACCTCATCTCCTACCACCATTCCCTTCTTCCTCTCGTCTCTGGACATACTAGATGGCTGGCTG
Organism: Dama dama; assembly: GCF_033118175.1. NCBI lineage: Eukaryota > Metazoa > Chordata > Mammalia > Artiodactyla > Cervidae > Dama > Dama dama. The sequence continues at coordinate 82,784,055 of NC_083700.1, forward strand.
CCCTTGGAACACACAGAGATGCTCTCACCTCAGAGCCTTGACATTTGCCCCTGCCTGGTAACTACTCTCCAAATTTTCACATGGCTCATTCCATGTAAGTTTCTGTTACATACATGTTCTCAGAGACTATATACTATACTTCCTTGTGTGTATATGCATACAGTAGAGTTGAAGCATGATAAATGAACATACTAAATGCATTCAAATCAGATAATGTATGTAGTGATCAAGAGTGGGTAAAATTGGAGTTTCTTTCTTTGCTTCAAGAGCTCTTCTCCCTTTGTACACTCTTGTGTGAATGTTCACAATCATTCATCTGCAAGTTCCATTGCCACTAACCAGGCTCAAGGCTGCCAAGGAAACAACATATAACCTTACACCATCCACTGTCTATGGCCAAAAAAGTGACAGGACAACCCAGGATCCAGTTGCCTTTCACATTTGCCTTTGGTTACAGTCAGCAGCCATGGGAGCATGGAGAAACTTGTTATTTCTCTGGAACAAAACTGATTCTGGATGTGAGGTCTGAAGGAGGATGTGTTGTTTGGAAAGAAAAAAGTTTCTTGCACAAAATGCCAAAGTCAGACAGAGGCTGGGCCACGTGCTACAAGGCATGGCCTTCCCCTACTCCCTTAGAAGCCAAACCACTAAGAATCAAAGTCACCTTCAAGCCTTTGGACAAGTTCCCAGCCTAGCCAGCTGCGTAAGAAAGGCTGCTTTGCTGTCAGTCCTCCAGAAATGAAGTGGAGAAAGACTGGGCTCAGTGTGGACACATTTCTCCTCCCCTGTCATCTCCAAGTTGTTGTGAGAGCCATCCATGCCTGGGCTGGAACCATGTTCTGGTCACAATTAATCTACCCTATTTCACAAGTTTGCAGTTCACAGTTTACAAGGCAATATAATTTATTCTTGGTTCACAGCTTTCTTTTCTCTAAAAACAGAGGTGGGATTAATTAAGAAATGTACTCAAGGGCAATTTTTTAAATGTAAGGATAATTTGGCTTCACTTTTAATGTAGACTTTGGAGCCAGAGAGTCCTGGGTTTGAGTGCCTGCCTCAGCACTTAACAGCTAGGGGACTTTGGGCTTGTCACTTCACTTTCCCAACCTCAACTGGCTCATTAGCAACACAAGGATATTGCAAATATTGAATGATGAAGTATATGCAGGATTCCAGACAAACTATTTGCACATATCAAGTCTTAAATAAGTATTATTTATCCTTTAAAATAATTTTTACCTATCATCTACTATGAGCCATTATTGGGAGCTAAGACATGGTAGTAAAATAAGACAAGGCCTTTTTCACAGTGTACTTTAAATTATAGAAATGGAGACAGGCAGGAAGGAAGAAAAAACTAGTACAGATTATGTACATCATTAACCCTTAGTCATACACTAAGATGAAGGCACCCCATGTTTATATACGTACGTATAAATGCACACACAGAGAACTTTCTCTCCAGCATGTAGAAATAAGCAATAAGAATTGATCCCTTGTACATGAAATTAGATGTTAGAGCTACCTTATAGGTTATGACAGTAATGTTCATTCTTTTATTCTTCCACTCAAACCATCATTTTTGAGGACATATTAAGTGCTAGGTACAACTGAATATTAGGAAAAAATACAAAATGTAAGAAATGTTTGTCCCATCAATTTGCTCATGATTTTTTGTAGGAATAGACCAGTAAACACATAATTACAATATTATTAATTACTTATTCTGTAGAATATTCCAATACTCTGGCCATCTGCAAAGTCTGGAAAGAAAGCAAAGAGCACCACTTACTGTGGCCCCAAGAAGGTTTAAATACTGTGGAGTAACTCAGCTTTAAGCAGATGAGTAAATAGGAAAGAACTTTCCATGTACAGACAATATTTTGTACAATAACACAGAAAATAGTTTGATATGACTGAATACTAGGGAGCTTGCATTCAATTTAACATAATATACTCCAAGAAATGTGCTGCCAATGACAAACAAGACTAGTGCCAAAAGCCAATATATGCAGAGAAATTTTTGACATAGGGAGTAAGTACCATAACGTAAGTAGCACAGAGATGGAGTGGGTTTCCACAAGAATCTTAGATAAGATTGAGAATTTATATGAAAGAGTGGGTGTGGGGGCTGGAGAAAGTTTTCAAAACAGGAGGACCAACCCAGGGAAGAAGTGTAACAAATTCTAGGAACTTCCAGTAGTAATTTCTTATGGCTAGGAATGGGGCTTCCCGGGTGGCTCAGATGGTAAAGAATTTGGCTGCAATGCAGGAGACCAAGGTTTGATCCCTGGGTTGAGAAGATCCCCTGGAGAAGGAAATGGCAACCCACTCCAGTATTCTTGCCTGGAGAATTCTATGGACAGAGGAACCTCGTGGGCTATTGTACATGGGGGCTAGAAAGAACTTATCCCTCTGAACTCAAATACCATTTTCTTAAGAAGAACTTCTTTGGACCCCAAGGCAGGATCAGCCTTTCTCCCCGAAGCCCCAGGTAGAAAGTAAACTCCATGAGGATTAGGATTCTGCTCCTCTTCTTCAGTAATGTTCTCCATCGCCTCTCACCGTGCCTGGCACACAATAAGCTTCAGTAAATACAGATTGAACAGAGTTCCCTGTGCTAAATGGGAAAAGCATTCAAAAAAGAATAGATAGACACACACACATATATATAACTGAATCACTTTGCTGTACACTGAAACTCTTAGAGCACTGTCAATCAACTACAATATAATATAAGACGTTTAAAAAATAAATTTTATTAAAAGAACAATTTCAAAGAAGAGGATTGGAAATAAATGAGGCCAAAGTGTCAAACTGATAGCAAAAAAGCTATTTCTTAGGAAAAATTTGAAACACAAGATTGGAGGTCCCCAAACTTTTGGGCGATCAGTTACCCTTGAGAGTCAATGCTTTGGGCTTTCATTCCTAATATATGCATATTCAATGTATAAAATTAACATGGATTGCTCTGATAGATTATGTATGTTATAAAATATATAAAAAAGGGTTTCCCTGGTGGCTCACTGGTGGGGAGTTTGCTGCCAAAGCAGGAGACACGGGTTCATTCCCTGATCTAGGAGGATCTCACATATTGCAGAGTAACTGAGCCCGTGTATCCCAACGTTTGTGCCTATGCTCGAGAGCCCATGTGCCACAACTACTGAAGCCAGTGTACCCTAGAGCTCATGCTCCACAGCAAGAGAAGCCACTGCAATGAGAAGCCCACACACCACAACTAGAGAGTGGCCCCTGCTCATTAAAACTAGAGAAAAAGTCTGTACAGCAACAAAGACTAAGTACAGCCAAAACCCAAATAAACAAATAAATAAAAATTAAAAGAAACAAAATCTCTTAAATAAATAAAAAATTCAAAAAGAAACTAGGAAACTTATAAAAATAAACAGAAACAGATATTCTGACACAGCATTCTTGTCTCTCAGTACCATATCGTACAGCCCCAGGGCATTCAAATCCATTTGGAAAACACTCGGGCGTGGAAATCTGTAGAATCACTTTAAGTAGATTAATATATCTAAATTTTCATTTTAGACTGCTGTTGTAATTAACCAAGTAATTCAGCTTTTGTAGTGCTCCAAACATTTCCCCTCTCTGACAGCCAGCCCTAAAATCCATGTATAACCTGATGCCTAGGTGCTCAAAACAAAGAAACAAATAATAGCTATTAGAGGAAGCTTAATACATCACTTCTCCTCCTCTTCAAAGCTTTAGTCATTCATGAACAGATACAAAGAATAAAATAAGGATTGGAGTACACTTAGTTTTATTACTAGTAAAGGTAAATGGAAGAATTATGATAAGGTCTCCTACCCCCATTCTAAAGACACCAATCAGGACCCACAGGAAGCTGACTTTACGATGCATTTTAGCTGGCAGTGGTGGAGCAGAGCTCGGTCTCTTGTTTGATCCTCTGGCATTATGGAGAGCAGAAGCATGGCAGCTCACTAGGTGTATAACCAGGTGGTTCAAAAGAATGAGAAAGAGATGTGCCAACACTGCTGAAATGCCATTTCAAAGACTCAGCTTCTACTTAGCAGAGATGTTAGGTTTTTGCCACTTCTCCAATTAGATAAATCATTCCTTGTGTACTGGGAAAAGCAAGTGAGAGGATGGAAAAAGAAACTGGAATTATTATCTATGAGCCTATCTCCTCCTGATAGTGAAAAAGAGTAATTACTTAATGGTAATAGGAAAAAAAGGAAGTAGGGTGGCCCTTAGCAGGGAAGAAAACCCAAACAACTAGAAATTAATATGAAAATCAAGAAAGTTCTACGGTTTTATCTTCAGCACCTTCACTAATGAGATGTTCATCAATGGGCAAATCACTCCCTTCTCTGAGTGCAGTTACTCCATCTGTAAATTAAGAGGCAATAGCAGATGATCTCTAAGGGCCCTTGTAACTCTGACATTTTATGGTTTCTATAAGACATTCAGAAATTATTCTTGAACTGCCTTTGTCAAAAAGCAATAAAACTTAATATAATATTTTAAAATCCACTATTCAAATACTAATGGACTTAAATGACAAGGGTGTTAAAAAGAACTAAATGAAAACTTGGGCTTTCTGACCTAATCAATCAACATAAATGGGTGGCAGGAAGGAGTGCAGAGGATGGAATCCTGAATATTATCAGGAAAATTGACTTTTGAGTTAAGGAGTTAGTCAGCAAGGATTTACCAATTGTGAAAAGTCCAATGTTAGGAATCGTTTGACACCAGCTTGAGGCGAGGCAGGACAAAAATTTCATGGGCAGATAGTGATGAAAAACAAGGATGAGCAAATTAGGTAATAGAGGGCAATGAGCTGGGGATGCTCTACAGTGTGAAGGGCAGAGTATATAAAGAGCAACCATGGTCCAAAAAGGGAGATCACTGTGCTGCTGCACTGACAAGGGGGGAGGGGGGAGGCTCTCAGAACATGGCAGATGCTTCCAAAGATGGTCAGATTCGTCCTGGTGAAATATATTTTCATCTGTTGGCTGCTCTTAATGAGCTGCCCCACATATGGTACAGACTTTCAATGCCTATTTCACCCGAGACTATATATATATATATATATATATATAAAACATGTAACCAAGAATAGTATATATATTCTAGCATATATGCTATATTATTTATATTTATAAATGTAAATTATGAACTGTCACATATTTGTCTATTCTAGCACTAATATCATAATTCACAATATTTTAATTATTATAACTTTGAAGCATTTTACACTTAGAGATTGCATTCTTCTTTACATCACAGGTTAACAGAAAACTGTCTACAGTAGTTTAATGAAATGAGAAATTCATTGTGCTCAAAAACAAAGAAGCCAAAAGTTTGAGAGTTCAAGACTGAAACAGGCCTTCTTGATATCAAGAACAGAGCCTTCTCACGTTTTGCATGACCATCCTGAGTGTAGTTTTCATCCTCATGTTTCACTACTTCATGGCTGCAAGATTGTTGCTTCACCCTCAAAATCACATTTGTATTCCAGACAAAGAAAAGAGAAGGATGGCAAAGAGAAGAAGGCATATATGGATCTGAGCATGTCTTCTTTTAAGGAGCTTTCCCAAAATCCCTGTCTAATGAGATTAATATGTATAATAATTGATACCTGGCCACTCCTATCTGCAAGAGAGGTTAGTAAATGTGTTTTATTATATGAACACATTGCCTTGAGTAAGGCAGAGGCTAACCTTAGTAAAAGTAAGAAAATATTCAATGTTAATTAGGCAACTAATTCAATTTACCTAAGTGTGTGTGTGTGTGTTGTTTCAGTCTGGTAGGAAATTTTAATTATACGCCTTCTTTGCAAAAAATTTTTCTGCTATTTTGTGCAATAATTCTTCAAGGTATACTTAACTCAGATATGAATTTAGTTATAATTGATAGCTTTACAAAATAGAGTAAGTACCTCTCCATTTATTCAGTTCTGTGTGAAAAGCCCCTATGAAAATTTTATAATTTTTTTCATATGAGTCTCACATATTTTTTGCTAGGTTAATTCCTAAGTATTCAAGGTAATATTTAGCTTTTTGATTTTTAATGTAATGTGTCTTTTTTACTAAACTTTAAAAAATGCATTGCTGATAGAAAATGTGTGACTCCTGTTTATCAATCACATGTCAAACTAACTTACTGAACTCTTTTATTACTTCTAATAAATTTTTAGCTGAATCTCTTAAATTTGTGTATAATAATAACTATATTGCTGGAAGTAATACAGACTCAAACATCTTTTTACTTTTTCTTATCTTATTAATTTGTCTCAGGAATGAAGGAGGAGGCTTGCTAAAATAACTTATCAGGACTGTGTTAAATTTTACTGAATGTTTCCCAGTGGTCCTTTAAAATGATAATTTGGTTATTTCTTTTTAAATTGTTTAAAGGTGTAAGTTACATTTTAAAACAATTTTTGGCTGTGAAAAATACTTACATTTTGATGATAAACTCTACGTGTTGGTGTTACTGTTACTGTCATTAAACTACTTGATTTGATATTCTTTTAGCTTGTTCAGCATATTCATTAAAAAGTTTGATCAAATTTCATTTCCTTTTATCAAGTTTTATTCATTTTTGGTATCAGAATTTTACTAGGCTTATAAAATAAGTTGGTAAGTTTTATATATTTTTATCTGATCTTGAAATTTTATATAATATAGGAAATATTTAATCATTGAATTTTTTAGGAGATGTAATAAAATTTTTTATGTTTAGTGCCTGTTTTAAAAGTAAGTTTATTTCAAGATTTCTTGTCTTTCAGGTTGGTAATTTTTAATTTTACTTTTAAATCAACTCCATTGAGATATCAGTTCAGTTCAGTTCAGTTCAGTTGCTTAGTTGTGTCCGACTCTTTGCAAACCCATGGACTGCAGCACGCCAGGCCTCCCTGTTCATCAGCAACTCCTGAAGTCCACCCAAACTCATGTCCATTGAGTCGGTGATGCCATCCAAACATATCTACCTCTGTAGTCCCCTTCTCCTCCTGTCTTCAATCTTTCTCAGCATCAGGGCCTTTTCAAATGAGTTAGTTCTTCGCATCAGGTGGCCAAAGTATCGGAGTTTCAGCTTCAACATCAGTCCTTCCAGTGAACACTCAGGACTGATCTCCTTTAGGATGGACTGTTTGGATCTCCTTACAATCTAAGGGACTCTCAAGAATCTTCTCCAACACCACAGTCCAAAAGCAGCAATTATTTGGTGCTCAGCTTTCTTTATAGTCCAATTCTCACATCCACACATGACCACTGGAAAAACAATAGCTTTGACTAGATGGACTTTTTTTTTTTTGCAAAGTAATGTCTCTGCTTTTTAATATATTGTCTCAGTTGGTCATAACTTTCCTTCCAAGGAGCAAGGGTCTTTTAATTTCATGGCTGCAGTCACCATATGCAGTGATTTTGGAAACCAAAAAATAAAGTCAGCCACTGTTTCCACTGTTTCTCCATCTATTTGCCATGAAGAGTTTGGGACCAGATGCCATGATCTTCGTTTTCTGAATGTTAAGCTTTAAGCCAACTTTTTCACTCTCCTCTTTCACTTTCATCAAGAGGCTATTTAGTTCTTCTTCACTTTCTGCCATAAGGGTGGTGTCATCTGCATATCTGAGGTTATTGATATTTCTCCCAGCAATCTTGATTTCAACTTGTGCTTCCTCCAGCCCAGAGTTTCTCATGATGTACTCTGCATATAAGTTAAATAAGCAGGGTGACAATATACAGCCTTGACATACTCCTTTTCCTATTTGGAACCAGTCTGTTGTTCCATGTCCAGTTCTAACTGTTGCTATTCTTTACCAGCTGGGCCATAAGGGAAGCCCTTATTGAGATTTAGTTCTAAAATAATAAATTATAACACTTTAAGTGTACAGGTTGCTGAGATAGACAAATGAAAAAATCTCATGTAATTACTTGTTCTCCAAATTCCAAAACATTAATATTTTCCCAGGAAGTGTTTTCAAGATAGTTTGTATTCAATTCCCCTACCTGAAGATAATCACATATTTGTTTTCTGTCACTATAAATTAGTTTTGCTCATTTTAGAACTTCATATAAATGAAATCACACTGTATCTACCCTGGATTCTTCTGCTCAGCATAAATTTGGTGGGAATCATTAATGCTTCTGCATGAATCAGTAGTTTGTTCCTTTAAATTGCTGAGTAACATTCTAATGTATGAATAGAAAATATGTTTTTCCCCAGTTATCTGATGAAGATATTTAGAATGCTTTAAGTTTGGAGCTATTATGAGCAAAACTGCTATGAACATTTGTATACAGGTGTTTTGTGGGTGAAATGTTTTTATTTATCTTTAGAAAATAGTTTTAGAATTCCTGGGACACGCGCTAGTATATTTTTAATTATATACAGCGGCGAGTGGTGGCTGCATGGAGCTGGAGCAGTGAGCCACCAAGAGGGGATATCCTACATCCAAGGTAAGGAGCATCGGCTACACTTTGCTGGAGCAGCAAAGTGAAGAGATACTCCACGTCCAAGGTAAGAGAAACCCCATAAGATGGCAGGTGCTGAGAAAGGGCATCAGAGGGCAGACAGACCCTGAAACCACAATCACAGAAAATTAACCAATCTAATCACATGGACCACAGCCTTGTCTAACTCAGTGAAACTAAGCCATGCCGTGTAGGGCCACCAAGATGGACAGGTCATGGTGGAGTGTTCTGAAAAAATGTGGTCCACTGGAGAAGCGAATGACGAACCACTTCAGTATTCTTGCCTTGAGAACCCGATGAACACTATGAAAAGGCAAAAAGATATGACACTGAAAGATGAACTCCCCAGGTCGGTAGGTGCCCAATATGCTACTGGAGATTAGTGGAGAAATAACTCCAGAAAGAATGAAGAGATGGAGCCAAAGCAAAAACAACACCTTGTTGTGGATGTGATTGGTGATAGAAGCAAGGTCCGATGCTGTAAAGAGCAATATTGCATAGGAACCTGGAATGTTAGGTCCATGAATCAAGGCAAATTGGAAGTGGTCAAACAGGAGATGGCAAGAGTGAACATCAACACTTTAGGAATCAGCGATTTAAACTGAACTGGAATGGGTGAATTTAACTCAGATGACCATTATATCTACTACTGTGGGCAAGAATCCTTTAGAAGAAATGGAGTAGCCATCATAGTCAATGAAAGAGTCCAAAATGCAGTACTTAGATGCAGTCTCAAAAACAACAGAATGATCTCTGTTCATTTTCAAGCCAAACCATTCAATATCACAGTAATCAAAGTCTATGTCCCAACCAATAATGCTGAAGAAGCTGAAGTTGAACAGTTCTGTGAAGACCTACAAGCCATTCTAGAACTAACACCCCAAAAAAGATGTCCTTTTCATCATAGGGGACTGGAATGCAAAAGTAGGAAGTAAAGAAACACCTGGAGTAACAGGCAAATTTGGCCTGGGAGTACAGAATGAAGCAGGAGAAAGCTAATGGAGTTTTGCCAAGAGAATGCACTGGTCATAGCAAACACTGTCTTCTAATAACACAAGAGAAGACTCTATATATGGACATCACCAGATGGTCAACACCAAAATCAGACTGATTATATTATTTGCAGCCAAAGATGGAGAAGCTCTATACAGTCAGCAAAAACAAGACCAGGAGCTGACTGTGGCTCAGATCATGAACTCCTTATTGCCAAATTCAGACTTAAATTGATGAAAGTAGGGAAAACCACTAGACCATTCAGGTATGACCTAAGTCAAATCCCTTACGATTATACAGTGGAAGTGAGAAATAGATTCAAGGGACTAGATCTGATAGACAGAATGCCTGATGAATGATGGACAGAAGTTCATGACATTGTACAGGAGACAGGGATCAAGACCATCCCCAAGAAAAAGAAATGCAGAAAGCAAAATGGCTGTCTAAGCAGGCTTTACAAATAGCTGTGAAAAGAAGAGAAGCCAAAAGCAAAGGAGGAAAGGAACGATATACCCATTTGAATGTAGGCTTCCAAAGAATAGCAAGGGAGATAAGAAAGCCTTCCTCAGTGATCAGTGCAAAGAAATAGAGGAAAACAAAAAAATGAGAAAGACTAGAGATCACTTCAAGAAAATTAGAGATACCAAGGGAACATTTCATGCAAAGAGGGGCACAATAAAGGAACGAAATGCTATGGACCTAAAAGAATCAGAAGATATTAAGAAGAGGTGGCAAGAATACACAGAAGAACTCTACAAAAAAAGATCTTCATGAACCAGATAATCACAATAGTGTGATCACTCACCTAGAGCCAGACATCCTGGAACGTGAAGTCAAGTAGGCCTTAGGAAGCATCACTGTGAACAAAGCTAGTAAAGGTGATGTAATTCCAGTTGAGCTATTTCAAATCCTGAAAGATGATGCTGTGAAAGTGTTGCACTCAATATGCCAGCAAATTTAGAAAACTCAGCAGTGGCCGCAGGACTGGTAAAGGTCAGTTTTCATTCCAATCCCAAAGAAAGGCAATGCCAAAGAATGCTCAAACTACCGCACAATTCCACTCATCTCACACGCTAGTAAAATAATGCTCAAAATTCTCCAAGCCAGGCTTCAGCAATACATGAACCGAGAACTTCCAGATGCTCAAGCTGGTTTTAGAAAAGGCAGAGCAACCAGAGATCAAATTGTCAACATCTGTTGGATGATTAAAAAAGCAAGAGAGTTCCAGGAAAACATATGTTTCTCCTTTATTGATTATGCCAAAGCCTTTGACTGCATGGATCACAACAAACTGTGGAAAATTCTGAAAGAGATGGGAATACCAGACCACCTGACCTGCCTCTTGAGAAACCTGTATGCAGGTCAGGAAGCAACAGTTAGAACTGAACATGTAACAAAAGACTTGTTCCAAATAGGGAAAGGAGTACAACAAGGCTGTATATTGTCACCCTGCTTATTTAACTTATATGCAGAGTACATCATGAGAGACGCTGGGCTGGAAGAAGCACAAGCTGGAATCAAGATTGCTGGAAGAAATCTCAATAACCTCAGATATGCAGATGACACCACCCTTATGGCAGGAAGGGAAGAAGAACTAAATAGCTTCGTGATGAAAGTGAAAGAGGTGAGTGAAAAATTGGCTTAAAACTCAACATTCAGAAAACTAAGATCATGGCATCTGGTCCAATCACTTCATGGCAAATAGATGGAGAAACAGTGTCAGACTTTATTTTTTTGGTTTCCAAAATCACTGCATTTGTTGATTGCAGCCATGAAATTAAAGATGCTTGCTCCTTGAAAGGAAAGTTATGACCAACCTAGACAGCATATTAAAAGGCAGAGACATTACTTTACCAACAAATGTCCATCTAGTCAAGGCTATGGATTTTCCAGTAGTCATGTATGGATTTGAGAATTGGACTATAAAGAAAGCTGAGTGCCAAAGAATTGCTGCTTTTGAACTGTGGTGTTGGAGAAGACTCTTGAGAGTCCCTTGGACTGCAAGGAGATCCAACCAGTCCATCCTAAAGATCAGTCCTGAGTGTTCATTGGAAGGACTGATGTTGAAGCTGAAACTCCAATACTTTGGCCACCTGATGCAAAGAACTGACACATTGGAAAAGACCCCAGTGCTGGGAAAGATTGAAGGCAGGAGGAGAAGGGGACAGCAGAGGATGAAATGGTTGGATGGCATCACCGACTCAATGAACATGAGTTTGGATGGACTTCAGGAGTTGGTGATGGACAGGGAGGCCTGGCGTGGTGCAGTCCATGGGGTCACAAAGAGTCAGACATGACTGAGTGACTGAACTGAACTAAACTGATAAATATAAAAACCTGCTGAACCTTTATGTATTTACATTTTCACTATCTATGTTAATCCATGAACGTTCCAGTTGCTCTAAACCTTTGATAAAACTTTGTAATCCATTTTAATTGTAACTGTCTTAGTGGATCTAGTCATTTCATTGTGCCTTTAATTTGCATTTCTATGGTAACCAATGATATATATCTTAAATGTACCTGTTGACCACCTATATATCTTCTTTTGTGATGTGTCTATTTTAAATTTTTGGTCATTTTTTAGTTTGGGCTATTTGTCTTTTGATTATTAAGTTGTAAGAATTCTTTTTATATTTTGGATAGGAGGTCTTTGCCAAATATAAGATTTGCAAATATTTCCTCCCAGTCTTTAGCATAACACTTCATTTTCTCACTGATATCATTCTAAAATCAGAAGCGTTTCATCTTGATTAAGTCCGATTTGTTCCTTTTTTTAATAAATAGTTCTTTTTAGACCCTAAGAGATCTTTGTCTCAGTGTCATTATGTAACCTAGTTTTCTTGCTCCTTAAAAATGCATAATTTTTAATCTCACTTCTCACTTGATCTCACTCCCAACCTTCTACAACTTTTATTTTACCTGCCTGATGCATGGAACACTCTTCCTCCAGAACTGTGCATTATTTATTTCCTTATTTAAATAAATTTTCTGCTCAATGTCATCTCCTTGGGAAAACTTTCTTCCTCCCAAGTTACTCCACTTTTTCTATATTTACTTCTGGAAGTTTTATAGTTTTAGCTCTTATAATTAGGTCCTTGATCCATTTTGAGTAAATTTTCATATAGTGTAAGGTAAACATCTAAATTAATCCTTTTGCATGTGTATATCCAAGTGTCTAGCATCATTTGCTAAAAAGATCATAGAATTGCTTTGCCACCTTTGTCAAAAAGGTTAACCATAAATATAAGGGCATAGTTCTAAACTCTACGTTCTCTTCCATCTACCTATATATTAATCTTCCTTTAACACAACATGGTCCTGGTTATTGTACCTTAATAGTAAATTTTGTAATTGGAAAGTATGAGTCTTTCATCTTTATTCTACTTTGCATATCCACAAAAATTTTAGAACCAGTTTGTCAAGTTTTGGGGGGAAAAAAGCCAGTTTAAGTATTTTGCCAGGCATTAAACTGAATCTGTATATCAATTTGAGGAGAAATGCTATCTTAACAATATCAATTCTGCCAACCTATGAACATATCTCACTTTAATTAGATCTTTATTTTTTTCAGTGTTCTGTAGTTCCCAGCACACTTGCACATCTTTTGCTAAGTATATTCTTATATGTTTTTTTCTGAGTAATACCATTATAAATATGTTTTCTTAATTTCATTTTCAGAATGTTCATTGATAACATATAAAAAAATTATTTTTTATAGATTCCTTAGCATTTTCTACATATAAAATCATGTCATTTGCAAGTAAAGATAAGTTTTATAACTTCTCTCTCAATCTAGATGCCTCCAATTTTATATACTAACTGATGTATGCATGTACATATTAATATATTATCTTTTGCCAGGTAGAAACTCCCGTACAATGTGAAAGTGGTAAGGGCAAAATTCTTGCCTGTGCTTGATCTTCAGAGGGATTCACTCATATTTTATATAACATAGATGACTAGGCTATCTCTTTGTTTTAAATAAATCCCTTGGGAACAATAAGAGGCTTATCTAAAATGAAAAATCTAAGTTTGATTATTTTCCCACCTAAGGTTTCCAAAAGTGTTTTTGAAAACAACCAACCAATGAAGTGTCTGGATCACAATAAACTATGGAAAATTCTGAAAGAGATGGGAATACCAGACCACCTGACCTGCCTCTTGAGAAATGTGTATGCAAGTCAGGAAACAACAGTTCGAACTGGACATGGAACAACAGACTGGTTCCAAATAGGAAAAGGAGTACATCAAGACTGTATATTGTCACCATGCTTATTTAACTTATATGCCGAGTACATCATGAGAAATGTTGGGCTGAATGAAGCACAAGCTGGAATCAAGATTGCCAGGAGAAATATCAATAACCTCAGATATGCAGATGACACCACCCTTATGGCAGAAAGTGAAGAAGAACTAAAGAGCCTCTTGATGAAAGTGAAAGAGGAGAGTGAAAAAGTTGGCTTAAAGCTCAACATTCAGAAAACGAAGATCATGGCATCCAGTCCAATCACTTCATGGCAAATAGATGGGGAAACAGTGTCAGACTTTATTTTTTTGGTTTCCAAAATCACTGCGTATGGTGATTGCAGCCATGAAATTAAAAGATGCTTACACCTTGGAAGGAAAGTTATGCCCAATCTAGACAGCATATTAAAAGGCAGAGACATTAGTTTGTCAACAAAGCTCCGTCTTGTCAAGGCTATGGTTTTTCTAGTAGTCATATATGGATGTGAGAGTTGAACAATAAAGAAAGCTGAGAGCCAAAGAATTGCTGCTTTTGAAGTGTGGTGTTGGAGAAGACTCTTGAGAGTCCCTTGGACTGCAAGGAGATCCAACCAGTCCATCTTAAAGGAGATCAGTCCTGAATGTTCATTGGAAGGACTGATGTTGAAGCTGAAACTCCAATACTTTGGCCACCTCATGCAAAGCGCTGACTCATTTGAAAAGACCCTGATGCTGGGAAAGATTGAAGTCAGGAGGAGAAGAGGGTGACAGAGGATGAGATGGTTGGATGGCATCACTGACTCAATGGACATGAGTTTGGGTAAACTCCAGGAGTTGGTGATAGACAGGGAAGCCTGGCATGCTGTGGTTCATGGGGTCACAAAGAGTCAGACACGACTGAGCAACTTAACTGAATTGAACCAAGGAACAAATTGTATTTTTGTTTGTGTGCTTTCTCTACCTAGCCCAAGTTGACCTTCAGGAGCCATGTTAGTTCAAGCTTCATGAGACAGCTGGAGAGCTGAGATCCCTCCATCAGATCCCCACCAGACACAATGGAATAAAGGAAGGGAGATGGCAGTGATCTCAGATTTCTCTCAAGGCTTTGTGGACACATGGCCAGGGCTCACATTAATGAACACTGCAAGGCAGGAAAAGGAAACAAGAAGATAAAGCAGAAATAGTGCTGATGCATTTTAAACTATCATCAGGTACTTCTACAACAGTGGTTTTAGCCCATCTCAATAAATGGTAGCTCCTGATATTATTACTATTATCATTAATCTTAGCACTACAATTAGTATGTGCAGAGACTACAGTCTGTTCTCTCCAAAAGGGCTTGATTATTTCCAATTTTCTAATGAAAGAAACCAATAGAATAAAATCCATTATGAGTTTTACTGGTGACAAAAAATGTTCAAATTTGTTGACAATGATGACTGCCTGTCTCCTGTGTGCTGTGCCCCAATCATAGAAGTGACTGGAGACCAGGGAGAATGCAAGGAGTACAGAAGCTGTGAAGTCTCTGGACCAGGGAGAATGCAGGGAGTACAGAAGCTGTGAAGCCTCTGCTCCATGGGCTGGGATGACCCCTCCTCCCTCCATCCCCAGCTGTGAAACGACAAAGCTGTCATTAGTTAGGGGAGCTCAGAATCCCAAGTGCAACGACCTTATGCTGTGCTGGCGAGATGGGAAATCACTGCTGTCAGCTGGGGGAGGGTGGGCGTGGAAAGCCCAGTGAGTGGGAAGGGTTTGTTTCCTGCAGAATCCTCAGTCATCTTCCCTGGAAGAAACTGCAGGAAGCCTGCTTTGAGAACCATTGCCCAGGCCCCCTTCACAATGAAAAAGAAATCATCTCGAGACGAGGGCATTCTTGAGTATGAATGCTCTTCAGTTCCCTGCCAGGCAGTCAGTTTATTGAAGGTGGGTTTGTGAAAGTAGCGCTCTGCCAGGAAAGAGATGGGCACGAGAGAAATGGAGACAGCTAATTCTCAGGGGGTCGTCTTTGGCAAAAACCACTATTGAGGCCTCATGCTACTTGTGCTCATAGCTGCCGAGAACCAAGAGTGCCATCTGCAAACTGTGATTCATAAACACTCTGTCAGTCTGCCATCTACCCTGACATCATAAAATAACAAGAAGCGGCATTGTAATAAAGAGGGGAGTTTTGCAGCCTACCAATTAAACACATCTAATTTATTTCTCTTACAGCTGAGGCTTTATTTATTAGTAAACAGCTGCATTTGTTACACTTTTTACTCAAAACGTGCCAACTGGCACTTTGGATGATCCATTAATCCTCAGTAATCATCTGTGTGCTTCCTAGATCCTGGATATAAAGGTCTATATGTTTAAGAAGGTTATTAAAAAGCTAAAGCCTAACCTTGCCAGTCAGCTGGAGGGTGTTGCCCTAGGCGTCAGGCTGGGTGAGTTAATGTGACATGAAGTATGTGGCTATGAATGAGTTCTGGCTGAGTTTTTGGAAAGATTGTGCATGTGGCTTTATTTCTCCCTTTCCCCCAAGTACATGTAGGGAAATGTGTATGTTAATTTTCTGCAATTGAGCATTGTCTGCATTCTTGTCAAAGTCTAATTAGCTTGAGACTACCAGGAGCAGATTATAGGGTTACCTGGTTTTAATTGGGGCTGGGAGGAGGCAGGATAAGAGGGAAAAAGGTGTAGTCCCTCACCATCTGAACTGTCTCTGACCCTGCTAACTGGTGTGTGCTTCTGAGGTTAGAGTTCTACAATTTTGGCAAAAGTGAAGCCAGTACACACACACACACACACACACACACACACACACACACCCTCCCTCATATATTTAAAAATGGCTGTGGTATACGTGGAAAGATCCATACTAACCTAGTTTTTGTTTGCTTCCTTGATACTTGTGGAAAGCAGGTTATTGAGAATCATGGCAAGGGAGAAAAATTGCATCATGTAAAAGCCAACCATTTTGCTGAGCCACCTGTAAAAGGAATTGATTTTATCAACTTAGATGTATTCTTATTCTCTGATTATATAAATGACATTTAGTTCCATCAATTTTTCATTCCAGTGGATTCACATTGAAATACATCATTGGGGGAATATTTTCATCTTTAGAAGGGACTGCTCATCCTTCTGAGTATTATGTTTTGTTTTTATTTTCTGGGAACTAATTGTAAGTATATGCTATGCAGAGAAGTATAAATGACCGACTTTGGCCTACTTTAAACTCAATTAAATTAGAAGCCCTCTATACTGTGACACTGTATTCATGGTTGTTTAAATTATGCGACTGTGTGAGGGTCACCAGCACAACATCTACAGACCAATATTCTTATGATGGTGCTTTGGAATGAATAAACACGGATGAAAATAATCAAACTTTAATTTTCTCTTTTGTTTTTATTTCCATTTTTACATGGTGACATCTATTGACTTGTACTGGGCATACTTTGTAACTTGCATAGTAATAGAGACTGCAAATTTAATAAAAAAAAAAAAAAAGTGAAGAGGGAATACAGAAAAGAGGAGACAGTTAAAAGGATCAACATAAAATTTTAAAAGTTTTAAATATTTACATCTCTCTTCTTTTCCTTTGCCAAAATAATAATATTTATATATGGCCTTTTTCGTGGACCTGTACTAATGAGATCATTATAAGTTACATGTTGAAACTATGTTTAGTAATGGCTGGATAATCATCTACTAGGTATTCACATGTTTATTGGTTAAAAAATGATATCAGTTGGATGTGCTTTGTTGTTTCAAAGTTAAGCATGGAGTTTCAAGCCAGACTATCTGGATCCCAATTTCTAACCCATCTCTTACTTGTTGTGGGATATTGGGTAAGTTACTCAACCATTCTAAACCCCACTTTCAAAATGTGGCTAACCCCAGTTCCCATTTCAGAGGATTATTATATGTTTGGATGAGCTAATTCACATAAAGTGTGTAGTATAGTGTCCAGTAAGTATAAACTATCAATAAATTTAAAATTTAAAAAGAAACAAATCTCAGGTTTCCCTGGTAGCTCAGTGGGAAAGAATCCACCTGCCAATGCAGGAGACACAGGTTCAATCCCTGGTCTGGGAAGATCCCACGTGCAGAGATGCAGCTAAGCCTGTGGGCCACAACTATGGAGCCTGTGCTCTAGAGTCCAGATCCACAACTACTAAGTCCACACGTACTGCAAAGTAGAGCCCCTGCTCACCACAACTAGAGAAAACCCCTTGCAGCAATGGAGACCCAGCACAGTCATAAACAAATGAATATTTTTTTTAAAAAGAAGCAAATCTCTGTATAAGGGTGCTATGGTCTTTCTGAGGTCCCACACATCAAATAGCTGTAAATATTCCAGTGACTGGTAATGCCAGCAGAGTAGTAGGTTACTTTACACAAAGCTCTCAGGTGACAGTCCCTTCAAGAGCATCATGGTTGGGGATAGTTTGTGCCCATCTCACCCCAACTCCATGTGCAACAAAGTATATGTTCACACCACAATGACAGCTACAGTGGGATTATTTATACCACAGAAATCAACAAATTCTGCAAATTAGGGCTCCCTCAGTCCCAACTGATAACTAAGTATTTGTCCGCTTGCCCCCTCTCTAGAGAAAATAAGTCCCTTAAATAAAGCTAATATACAGTCAATTAGCAAAATTCATGCAACAGTTTTGCTAAGGGTAAACCTTGATGTCCTCATTCATGGGACGACATTACTCTCAGTTTGCACATACAACTAACAGTTCGCATTATTTAATGTCTCATTTGACAGCACACCGGAAGAAGCAAATTAAAAGACAGAAGGAAGATGGCAAAAAGGAAGCAGACAAACATCTGACTGACACAAACATTTGAAGACACACACATGCTGAGGCTGGTTGCTATAGGAAAGAAGGAGCCCCGTATAGCCTAATGTCCTCTCCTCACAACATTTCAGAACTTCAGTGCTCATAATCAGCCCCTTGAATTACCAAGGAAATAATAAGATATGCATCTTCATTACAGTATGTTTGCTTCCTCTGATAGGTTAGTTGAAATCTGTTTGGTCATTGTCCAGAGTTGTAGTCCCCAAACTTTTTGGCACCAGGGCCCAGTTTCGTGGAAGACAATTTTTCCATGAACTGGCAATGGGAGGGATGGTTTGGAGATGATTCAAGTGCATTATATTTATTGTGTACCTTATTTCTATTATTATTACATCAGCTCCACCTCAGATCATTAGGCATTAGATACCTGAGGCTGGGGACCCCTGAACTAGAAATCAGACTATTAATGAGGAATGAGATCTCGTTGCTGTTCAGTCACTAGTCAGACAGTCCATGTCTGACTTACTGACTCCATGTCACCCCATGGACTGTGCACACCACGCTTCCCTATCCTTCATTCCTCCCAGAGTTTGCTCAAATTCATGTCCATTGAGTCAGTGATGCTATTTAACCATCTTATCCTGTCACCCCTTCTCTTTTTGCCGGCAATTTTGGGTACCATCAAATCTTTCAGCCACAGAATAGTATTTCAGGTGGTCTACTATACATAAGCCAAACAACTGGGAGAGGGGAGCTACAGTTGAGAACCGCATGGATGTTTTTTAGGCTCACCCTTTCCCCATGAAGTATGACCAACAGCATGTCCCTTCTGTGGAGGCTGAGACTCTTCAGAGTACAGGCTGAGAACTACTAAAGAGAGCACTGCCCCCCCTCATTTTCTAGGCTTATGGATGAAAAGACATGCTTACCTAAATCAATCACAATGTATTAGAGAATGAAGTTTGACCCAACTCTTGCTCTGAGGAAGGAACTAGATGATGCAAGATTCCTGAGGTGAAGTTGGGTGTTTAAAATATTTATATTCAAGAAATAATGTCATTGAGTTTTTAAAAACAGGTTAAGCTAAAGATTGCTAATATTAAGATGTACCATTTATTTGTCACTTGCTATATGTCAGACAATATGTCAAGCATTTAATCCTTAGGGTTTCTGTCTTTTATGTATTTATTTTTTATTGAAGGATAATTGCTTTACAGAATTTTGCTGTTTTCTGTCAAACCTCAACATGAGTCAGCCATAGGTAAAAATATATCACTTCCCTTTTGAAACTCCCTCCCATCTTCCAACCCATCCCACACCTCTAGGTTGACACAGAGCCCCTCTTTGAGTTTCCTGAACGATAGAGCAAATTCCCGTCAGCTATCTATTTTACATATGGTAATGTAAGTTTCCTTGTCACTCTTTCCATACATCTCACCCTCTCCTCCCCTCTCCCCACGTCCATAAGTCTATTCTCTATATCTGTTTCTCTATTGCTGCCCTGTAAATAAATTCTTCAGTACCACTTTTCTAGATTCTGTATATATGTGTTAGAATACAATATTTATCTTTCTCTTTCTAACTCACTTCACACTGTATAATAGGTTCTAGGTTCATCCACTTCATTAGAACTGACTCAAATGTGTTCTTTTTTATGGCTGAGTAATACTCCATTGTGTATATATACCACAACTTCTTTATCCATTCATCTGTTAATGGACATCTAGGTTGCTTCCATGTTATAGCTATTGTAAATAGTGCTACAATGAACAATGGGATACATGTGTCTCTTTCAATTTTGGTTTCCTCAGGGTATATGCCTAGGAGTGGAAATGCTGGGTCATATGGTGGTTTTATTCCTAGTTTTTTAAGGAATCTCCATACCATCTTCCATAGTGGCTATATCAATTTACATTCCTACCAACAGTGCAAGAGTGTTCCCTTTTTTTCCACACTCTCTCCAGCATTTATTGTTTGTGGACTTTTTGATGAGGGCCATTCTGACCAGTGTAAGGTGATATCTCATTGTAGTTTTGATTTGCATTTCTCTAATAATGAGTGATGTTGAGCATCTTTTCATGTGTTTGTTAGCCATCTGTATGCCTTCTTTGGAGAAATGTCTGCTTACGTATTTTTTCCACTTTTTGATTGGGTTGTTTGTTTTTCTGATATTGTGTTGTATGAGCTGCTTGTATATTTTGGAAATTAATCCTTTGTCAGTTGTTTCATTTGCTATTATTTTCTCCAATTCTGAGGGTTGTCTTTTCACCTTGCTTATAGTTTCCTTTGCTGTGTAAAAGCTTTTAAGTTTAATCAGGTCCCACTTTTTAAATTTTGTTTTTATTTCCATTACTCTAGGAGGTGGGTCATAGAGGATCTTGCTTTGATTTATGTCATTGAGTGTTCTACCTGTTTTCCTCTAAGAGTTTTATAGTTTCTGGTCTTACATTTAGGTCTTTAATCCACTTTGAGTTTATCTTTGTGTATGGTGTTAGGAAGTGTTCTAATTTCATTCCTTCACATGTAGCTGTCCAGTTTTCCCAGCAGCATTTACTGAAGAGACTATCTTTGCCCCATTGTATATTCTTGCCTCCTTTGTCAAAAATGTTAGCCATAGGCGCATGGGTTTATTTCTGGGCTTTCTGTCTTGCTCCATTGGTCTATATTTCTGCTTTTGTGCCTGTACCATACTCTATTGATGACTGTAGCTTTTTTGTTTAATCTGACATCAGGAAGGTTGATTCCTCTAGTTCTGTTCTTCTTCCTCAAGACTGTGTTGCCTATTCGGGCTCTTTTGTGTTTCCATACGAACTGCGAAATTTTTTGTTCTAGTTCTGTGAAAAATGCCATTGGTAATTTGATAGGGATTGTATTAAATCTGTAGATTGCATTTGGTGGTATAGTCATTTTCATAATACTGAGTCTTCCTACCCAGGAACACGGAATATCTCACCATCTGTTTATGTCATCTTTGATTTCTTTCATTAGTGTCTTATAATTTTCTGTGTACAGTTCTCTTGTCTTCTTAGGTAGGTTTATTCCTAGATGTTTAAATCTTTTTGGTGCAATGGTGAATGGGATTGATTCCTTAATTTCTCTTTCTGATTTTTCATTGTTAGTATATAGAAATGCAAGTGATTTCTGTGTATTGATTTTGTATCCTACAACTTTGCTAAATTCACTGATTAGCTCTAATAATTTTCTGATACTATCTTTAAGGTTTTCTATGTACAGTATCATGTCATCTGCAAACAGTGAAAGTGTAATTCTTCTTTTCCAATCTGGATTCCTTTTATTTCTTTTTCTTCTCTGATTGCTGTAGCTAGGACTTCCAGAACTATGTTGAATGATAGTGGCAAAAGTGGACAGCCTTGTCTTGTTCCTGATCTTAGGGGGGATACTTTCAGTTTTTCACCATTGAGAATAATGTTTGCTATAGGCTTGTCATATATGGCTTCTACTATGTTGAGGTAGGTTCCTTCTATGCCCATTTTTGGAAGAATTTTAATCATAAATGGGTACTGAATTTTTTTCAAAGGCTTTTCTTATATCTATTGAGATTACCCTATGGTT
Source organism: Dama dama (assembly GCF_033118175.1). NCBI lineage: Eukaryota > Metazoa > Chordata > Mammalia > Artiodactyla > Cervidae > Dama > Dama dama. Next base: position 82,806,109 of record NC_083700.1, read on the forward strand.
TTTTAATCTTTCAATTTGTTAATATGATGTATACATTGATTGATTTGCATATATTGAAGAATCCTTGCATCCCTGGAATAAATCCAACTTGATTGTGGTGTAGGAGCTTTTTGATGTGTTGCTGACTTCTGTTAGCTAAAATTTTGTTGACAAGTTTTGTATCTATGTTCACCAGTGATATTGGCCTGTAGTTTTCTCTTTTTGTGTTGTCTTTGTCTGGTTTTGGTCTCAGGGTGATGAGGATTTCTGTCTTGATTACCATTTTCAATCCCATTTTACAGACAGCAATCCAAGGCTTGGAAATGTTAGGAAACATTCCTGAGGTCATTCAGCTGTAAGTTGCCAGGTGCTCAGAGTAACTTTGAAGTCCATGCCACAAAACACAGTACTCATTTATTTCCCCAACATGCCCCATTAACAAAGGATAAAGTCCTAGAAAGTGAAATGCTAAGATCAGCAGGTCTGAAGGCACCAGAGACAACTGTCAGAGTACAGAACTAGGGCCCAGAGTTGACAAAACAAGAGTGAGCTAGGACTTTGGGGTCAAATGGGAAAACTAAGAATGTGACTTGCTTTTATGCAAGGAGCAATATACATATGCAAATCAGCTGCACTGAAGAATCTGGATTTGGATGAACAGTATGGGGCTTCCCCATTGGCTCAGATGGTAAAGAATCCGCCTGCAATGTAGGAGACCTGGGTTCGATCCCTGGGTTGGGAAGATCCCCTGGAGGAGGGCATGGCAACCCACTCCAGTATTTCTGCCTGGAGAATTCCCATGGACAGAGGAGCCTGGCGGGCTACAGTCCATGGGGTCCCGAAGAGTTGGACACAACTGAGTGACTAAGCAAAGCACAGCACCTAGGGCAGCCGTTCCAAAACAAAGTGACTTTAGTAGGATTACATGTCCCTTTAGCAGTCCAGACCCATTTGCTCTTACACTGTATCATCATTTAGAAAAGAGTCCACTTGAAATAAAAGGAATAATGTTAAAGCACTTTAGGCTTCCCAGGCAGTACAGTGGTAAAGCACTCCCCTACCAATGCAGGAAACACAAGAGATATGAGTTTGATCCTAGGATTGGAAGGATCCCCTGGAGTAGGAAATGGCAACCCACTCCAGTATTCTTTCCTGGAAAATTCCATAGACAGAGGGGACTGATACGACCCATAGGGTCATATAGAGTTGGACATGACTGAGCACATACACAAATTATTTATGCTCTTGAAGAACTTTTATACTGAAAAGACTTTACTTATAAGGAAAATTAATTTTTGTGAACCTTATGAGGCCAAATAATTGAAATAATGCTTTGCTATATTTGTAATGCCGATCCAAGTGTATATCACTAAGTAATTTGGAAATCCAGACCATAGCAATCGGTGTTTATGATTGAATTCTCATCTATAGTTGACATTACCTGTCTTGTAAGACTAGGAGAAGAGGCTCGGGAAGAGATAACAAGAGAGGCATTCCCCTGCTGGTCTGAGCTAGAATACTGAGTAGGGGCAGAGCTACTTTTAGTCACTACCAAACAGCTGTCCCATTTCTACCATCAAAACACTAAACAACTGACTCAGGGGACACACAGAACTGGACATGCCCTCCACACATCCAACAACCAGAATTGCAGTTGGCCAGAAAGATTTTGCTTCTTTCCAAGAGCCCCATTTTAATCTTCTTTATGGTGTTTGGTGACCCAACTAAAAAGTACAGGTGTTTACTCTTTTGTCTACTCTCTCCCTGACCCACCCTTTTGCTGAAAAACCATTTAATTTCCATCTTCTGCCCTTTAGGTTTGATGGGGGCAGATGTGAATACGTTTCATAAAATCAAGCAGATTATCTCCCTGCTCTCATCTCACCATTCAACGATCATCATTAAGTCCCTGAAAGCCCACAGTGCCAGCAATATTGGTCCAATAAGCAAAGCCACACTTCCTAAACAGATGGGAATGATGTTTCTTTGCCACTGGGTGAAATTGCTTTAAAAAGCATCAGCAACAAACATAGGGAGGGAGAGCTGAACCACTGCTGCTGGAGGTCCAGCTCCGTGTAATACTCACTGCTTAAAAATCCAATATTGCATTTGCTTCATTACAGTACTTTGTCCATCAGCTCATTTGAGTCTATTAACTTAATTGTTCTTTATTAACAAATGGGTCATTCTCCCTGACAGCAGAGCAAAGCTCAAATGCCAGTTAAATACTTTGATAAATGCAACGCCCCTTCTACTGTTCCCTCCCTGAACATGCTGTGAATATGCACACACGTGCTCACACACATGCACTCACAGACACTTAATCAAATGTACTTATGCAAGAGGTGCATATCAAAAATTGGTTTTTAGAGTTAGCAAGCAGAGAGAAAAGTGCTTGTCTTTACAAGTAAATCCTATTGTGATTACTTGTCATATTTCTCTTACAAATGTGTGTCATGCCTCTGGTTAAAATGTTCTTACTCTTTAAAATGAGCTCATGTTTTAGCTAGAGAGAGCAATGACAATACTCTTTTGGCAAACCTTCTGCAAAGAAGTTCTTTAAAATCCTACGTACTTTCCTTCGACTCTCTGATCCAGTAATTCTCCCTATTATTAATATTCATCTCTCATAAGATTTCTTATTGTCTTTGTATATCTTGGTCTTGCTTTCTCTTCCTTCCCAGCCCCCAACCTCCATACCCCGTCTTCTTAGGTGACATTATCCTACTCACCAAACCTGTAACTTTAACAGAGGGTGACAGGGTGACCTTGACGACAGATGTTCTCATGGCAACAGATGGCACTGGCAAACCCGAGAAGCTGCTGTATGCCGTCTCCGTGCCACCTGTGCCTGGTCAGATTGAGTCCATCAATTATCCAGGCTGCCCCATTCCCTGCACAGCCAGTCAGATGGATTGGCCCAGAAGGTTTGCTGTGTGCATGACAATAGGCAAGGGGCCAGTGAGGAAGCAGTCAGGTGAGAGGGTTCCCCTCCTCCACTCTTCCATCCTCCTCACCTCCACCCCCACCCTTACTCACTCACTCATATAGTTAGACTTCAGTGAGTGAAAGGGATTAAAATGGTTTTATCAGTAAGAGTTCACCAAATGCCCTTGAAGGATAGTCAATGATGAGGTGGTTTACATGAAGATAAACTGATGTGGCTATTGCTTTATCTACAGAGGTATGTTTCTATTGTCCAGGGATTCTGTCACATTAGAAAGCCATTCTAGGAATCGATACATGGTGTGTAAGATGATTGTTGCTTCTCATCCTTTCAATTTGGCTTCTCCTTCTGCATACTGGGGCTTCCCTGGTAGTTCAGATGGCAAAGCATCTGCCTACAATGCAGGAGACCCAGGTTTGATCCCTGGGTCGGGAAGATCCCTTGGAGAAGGAAACGGCAATCCACTCCAGTATTCTTGTCTGGAGAATTCCATGGACCAAGGAGCCTGATGGGCTACAGTCCATGGGGTTGCAAAGAGTTGGACACGACTAAGCGATTTCACTTCACTTCTGCATACTGACAGCATCATTGTTCCTAACGTTTTTTGCTTCTCTGTGCCCCTGTATCCCTGTGTTAAGTTGGACTCTGTGACTCTGTGGACTATAGCCCACCAGACTCCTCTGTCCATTGAATTCTCCCAGCAAGAATACTGGAGTGGGTTGCCATTCCCTTCTCTGTGCCCATGTGAAAGGAAATACAGATGAATAGATAGAGGCAAAGATAATAACAATAATAATTTCTTTATTTGTTACTATGTGAAAGAGGTACTTTGCTAGAGACTCCACAGTCACAGAATTACCACTACCATCGATAAAATTATTCCTGTGCCATAGTTGAGAAAATTGAGGTTCAGAGAGATTCAGTAACATGTTCAATATTCCACAATTAACAAATGTCAGGATTTGAACACAATTTTTTTGGGGGGGTGGGGGTGTTTTTCACTGTACAACTGTGCTTCTGCCAACCAGGAAAATCCATGATCTGCCTTGCTAGAAAAGAGTAATTTTGAGAGATGAGTTTGAGCCCCAACTCACTTTCTCAACACAAGCACCTATCTGGCTTGTCTTCTGCATTCCAGCTACTATGATAATAATATAATTTATCAATAAATCAGTATTTGATCTCCAGTAAGTAGGGCAAACATAAGTGTAACCTTTTATTGTTTTTCATTAGTACAACAAGGTAGTTAAAGTTGGAACAGTTTGGCCTCTCTCTACCTGAAGAAAGCTGGAGTATCATTTGAAATCATCAGCGGACCTTAACCCAGATGGCGGTGTCATTTCTAAGAATGAGCATATGTTAGCTATTATGATACTTAAACATAATGGTTTTATATCTCTCCAGTGGGCGAAGAAACCATACAACAGGTTTTAGTCTAGGAATGTTTTAATGATACTTTAACCCTCTAAAAGAGAGTATTTCCACAAAGAGAGTCAATTGATAGAGTTTGGTTTAATAATAAAGGAATGTAAATTTCTGCCCTGTTTCATGAAATAATAGGACAGCATCTGGATTTACTACTCCCCGAGAGTCTGCTATTTTACATAATGTTGCTGAATTGGGGACTATTACATGCTTTTTTGATTTTAGAAAAATTGCTTTAAAGGTTATTTACACTCATTTTATAACAAAGAGGGCAATATAACTAATTTTATTCTTAGCGTGATTAGCCATGAGTCATTTCCTAAGAAATGAGTTTAATTAACCAGAGAAAGAAAGTTGTAATAAATCATGAAAGTGGACTGTTTCTAAGTGGGGTTAAAAACATCTTATTTAAAATGGCCATCAAATAAATTACAAACCTTAAGTCATGTTAGGGGAGAAATTTTCTTTTTCTTCCCTAAGTTTAGGGAAGAAATTTTCTTTTTCTTCCCTAAGTTTAGGGAAGAAATTTTCTTTTTCTTCCCTAAGTTTAGGGAAGAAATTTTCTTTTTCTTCCCTAAGTTTAGGGAAGAAATTTTTTTCAAATTCAAAAATTTCTGACAAAAGGAAGGAAAGAAGAAAAAAATGTGTGGCAAGAGAAATAGGTTACATTAGTTGGGATACTTTAAGAAAAGAGATGCAGCAAGGAGACCATTATGTTAATTCAAGGCCTATAAACTGTATAATTTTGGAAATTCACTTAATTTCTCTTTTTTTTTTCTTATAAACTAAAGAGGCTGAACTTAATCAATCATCCTTAATCAGAGATTTGGGCATCCATTAACATTGTTCACAAATATTTCCAGGTCTCTCCCATTCCAGGCACATGGCAGAATACAGTCTTCCACTACTTTGAAGTTAAATGTAGATGTTTGACTTGCACCAGCCATGGAATGTGAGTAGTGTTATTTCCATGCAGAACCTTTAAGAGCACGATTTGTCCCTTCCCTTTTCACTTCTGTTATGCTCCATAACAGGACTTATCTAGATGAACTTTCAGTTAGTGTGGATCGCTAGGTGACTAGGGTGATTAATATCCCTGCTGACCTACACTTTCCATGTGGCATGAGCAAGCCATACACTGTCATAATAATGTAAAGCCACTGAGATTTTGGTGGGAATTTCTGTTACTGCAGCATAACCCAGCCCATCCTTTTAGATAGATTACTGTAGGTAAGATTCACCTAGGGAAATTTTCCAGTAAGTAAAAGCTAGTGTTCATTTCAGAACTATTGAATCAGAATCTTCTGCTGTTAATTTCAGATTTGTGTCTTTTTAAAATGCTTTCCTTGCTCCTTGGAAGAAAAGCTATGACTAACCTATGCAGCATATTAAAAAGCCAAGACATTACTTTGCTGGCAAAAAAAAAAAAAAAAAAAGGTCCATCTAGTCAAAGCTGTGGTTTTTCCAGTAGTCATGAATGGATGTGAGAGCTGGACTCTAAAGAAAGCTGAGCACCAAAGAATTGAGGCTTTTGAACTGTGGTGTTGGAGAAGACTCTTGAGAGTCTCTTGGACTGCAAGGAGATCCAACCAGTCCATCCAAAAGGAAATCAGTCCTGAATATTCATTGGAAGGACTGATGCTGAGGTTGAAACTCCAATACTTTGGTCACCTGATGCAAAGACCTAACTCATTGGAAAAGACCCTGATGCTGAGAAAGATTGAAGGCAGGAGGAGAAGGGGATGACAAAGGATAAGATGATTGGATGGTATCACTGACTTGATGTCATCGAAAATGTTTGAGCATTCTCTGGAAGTTGGTGATGGACAGGGAAGCCTGGAATGATGCAGTCCATGGAGTCGCAAAGAGTTGGACACGACTGAGTGACTGACCTGAACTGAACTGAAAATGCTTTCCTGGGGGATTTACCTGCTGGTCCAGTGGCTAAGACCCCATGCTCCCAATACAGGGGACCCCAGATTGAAACCCTGGTCAAGGAACTAGATCCCAGGTGCTGTAACTAGGAGTTATCATGGTACAACTAAGAGTCCACATGCCACAACCAAAGCTCCTGTATGCCACAACTAAAGATCCCCCATGCCACAGCAAAGCCCGAAGGTCCCATGTGCCACAACTAAGACCTGGCCCATCCAAATGAACAAGTAAATAAATATTTTAAAAAATGCTTCCTTTGTGATTCTGATGTACACTCTTGCTTAGGAAATATAGGAATTCATGTCCAAGTGGGCATGTGGGTGACAAGATGGCTTTAATATAGACTTTTAACTGCCTATTACCCTAATGGATAGCATAATAAAGTCTTACAATTGCATGTTGCATTTCAGTTCCCTCAAGGAATTCTTCCTGTTAACCTTAATTGGCTGTTAGAACGTTAGTAGATAATAATGTGTGGACAAAACACCAATCAAGGTACTGAGGATTTAAACCATAAATGTGACTTGCTGATTAGGTGCCACTTTCTTCTTTACCACCCTCTACATTCGCAAGAAAATTGTCTCCTTAGTTGATGATGATGATCTTCATAATAATGGGTGATCTCTGTCCTTAAATGGTCTCAGAAGAGCTACATTTTCCTGCCTGGGAATTCACCTTTCTCTCCGTGGACAACTGAAGTTTCCTGGCTAGGACTACATTGTTCAAAATATGTTGAGTCTTCTTGAAAAATATGTGCTTACTATTTCTGGATTTTTCTATACTTATATTGGGGACCTTAATATTTCTTATTTCCAAGTTGTATGTGAGAAAGTGTCGTATTGAAAACTGAACTACTGAGCAAGTATTATTAATTTGTTATATCTTAAATATCACATTGAGGGCTCATGAATATAACCCTGGCTGGCAGGCAGAATACTAAGTTTAGTCAAATAAATAAACCATACTACCTGGCTCTTTACTTTTGAGAAATTCTTATATGGTTATTATTATTTATATGTGGGGATTATATATACTTATTCACACATATGCTATAAGAAATGCCTGCATGCTAAGTTGCTTCCATTGTGTCTGACTCTTTGTGACCCTATGGACTGTAGTCCTCCAGGCTTCTCTGTGCATGGGATTCTCCAGGCAAGAATACTGGAGTGGGATGCCATTTCCTCCTCCAGGGGATCTTCCCTACCCAAGGATCAAACCCATGTCTCTTAAATCTCCTACATTGGCAGGCAGGCAGATTCTTTACCACCAGCGCTACCTGGAAAGATATACATAACCAAATTTTGCTTGTAATATTATCATTAAGGATAGAGCTTAAAGATTTTACATTGACATCTTGGCTCCTTTACTTGCTAGCTGATTTGCCATTGAAGAACATTCAATTTTCCTGATTTTCATTTTCTTCAGTTAAATAAAGGTCATAATAATAGGACCTATCTTATAAAATCATTGTCAAAATTAAATGAGATAATCTAATAAACCATTGGGAGACAGAAAAAAAGGAAGGGAAAGAAAAAAAGAAAGGAAGAAAGGGAAAAATATAAGGCAGAGAGAGAGAGAGGAAGAAGAAATAGAGAGGAAGGGAGGGAAGAAGAAAAGAAGGAAAGCAGGAAGAAAGAAAAAAAGATCTGAAAGTTAATTTGGTGGGTTAAGTGACTTTGGGAAAAATAGGGTTAGATAGATTAACAAATATGCTTAGCAAGCAACTTCTCAGAGCCCTTTATGTGTATGTAGTATTCATTGTGAGTCCATAAAACCTTTTGACCACAGTTGGGGATGGGAACACTAAGGCCCATGGAAGACTTTCTGGAGGAGGTGATACCTGTGTTTCATCCTTAAGGAAAAAGAGGCAAGAGACAGAGAGTATAGCTGTGGGACAGTATTTGGGGCTGAGTGGACATTCCATACAAGGGAAAGGGCAAGAGCAGAGGCGCAGAAGTGTGGAACAGTACAGAGTGTTCAGGGAGCCCAGGTATATAACTACAGGGTCACGAGAGTGCAGAAGTTGTCAAGGACTAGATTCTAAAGCGACTTGGTGGTCATATGATGAACTTGAAATTTTTATTTTGTCGGCAATGGACAATTGTATCTGTCGGGACCCCAGGAGGAATTAGATGGCACCTGTAAAGACGAAATTGAGGAAAGTAAGGGGACTATTTGTAGGGTTAAAGAGGAACTAATGGGGTTGGGGAAAGCATCCTGGATTTAGCAACAGAGGAAACAACAGCACTCCAGGCTTTAAAGGACAGAGATGGAAGGCCTTCTCAGGTCCTGAAGAGGGCTCCAGCTGAAGTCATAAGCAAAGGAGAAAACTCAACAGGATCTGTGGCCTTTGGAAGAGACATAGTCAATCTCTGCCTCAACCTCCAGCAATAAGGAGCAGGGTAGAGAACAGATCTGGTGGGGCAAACAGAATGTCCAGCATAGCTAGGAGAAAAGTAACAAGGTCTGATTTGAATTTTACATGTCACCATAGCAACTATGTGGAAAATGATTTGGAGGAGAAAAGAAGACCTATGCTCATATGCATGTAAAAAATGAGGAGAGTCCAACATGGAGATGTTATAGATGAGACAGAGTGGAAAGCAGAAATTTAAAGAACATTAGGATGTTCCAAATTTGTGAGACTTAGTGACTGTCAACGGCTGGTGAAGAAAAATGATGACTTTAGCATTACTCTTAGGTTTCTAGCTTGGATGATAAAGAGTAAACTGATGTGAATAATAAACATACTGAATGTAGGGGGAAAAAAGTGAATTTGAGGGGAAATTGAGGTCATTTCTGCTTTATTGACTATGCCAAAGCCTTCAGCTGTGTGGATCACAATAAACTGTGGACAATTCTGAAAGAGACGGGAATACCAGACCACCTGACCTGCCTCTTGAGAAACCTGTATGCAGGTCAGGAAGCAACAGTTAGAATTGGACATGGAACAACAGACTATTTCCAAATAGGAAAAGGAGTATGTCAAGGCTGTATATTGTCACCCTGCTTATTTAACTTATATGCAGAGTACATCATGAGAAACGCTGGGCTTGATGAAGCACAAGCTGGAATCAAGATTGCTGGGAGAAATATCAATAACCTCAGATATGCAGATGACACCACCCTGATGGCAGAAAGTGAAGAGGAACTAAAAAGCCTCTTGATGAAAGTGAAAGAGGAGAGTGAAAAAGTTGGCTTAAAGCTCAACCTTCAGAAAACTAAGATCATGGCATCTGGTCCTATCACCTCATGGGAAATAGATGGGGAGACAGTGGAAACAGTGTCAGACTTTATTTTTTGGGGCTCCAAAATCACTGTAGATGGTGACTGCAGCCATGAAATTAAAAGATGCTTGCTCTTTGGAAGGAAAGTTATGACCAACCTAGATAGCATACTAAAAAGCAGAGACATTACTTTGCCAACAAAGGTCCATCTGGTCAAGGCTATGGTTTTTCCAGTGGTCATGTATGGATGTGAGAGTTGGACTGTGAAGAAAGCTGAGTGCTGAAAAATTGATGCTTTTGAACTATGGTGTTGGAGAAGACTCTTGAGAGTCCCTTGGACTGCAAGGAGATCCAACCAGTCCATCCTAAAGGAGATAAGTCTTGGGTGTTCACTGGAAGGACTGATGCTGAAGCTGAAACTCCAATACTCTGGCCACCTCATGCGAAGAGTTGACTCATTGGAAAAGACCCTGATGCTGGGAGGGATTGGGGGCAGGAGGAGAAGGGGACGACAGAGGATGAGATGGCTGGATGGCATCACCGACTTGATGGGCATGAGTTTGAGTAAACTCCAGGAGTTTGTGATGGACAGGGAGGCCTGGTGTGCTGAGATTCATGGGGTCGCAAAGAGTTGGACACGACTGAGCGACTGAACTGAACTGAACCGAGGAACTCAAGTTCAAATCCATGGAGTTTGAGAGAACTGAGAAATGTTCATGTAGTGATTGCCACAGATATTTTAATATAGAATTCTGACTCCAAGTGAAAAAAACAAAGACTAGACATACAGATTGGTGAGTCATCAGAGTATGTGGCTGCCCAAAGCAAGAAAGTGGAAGACATCCCTAGGAAGCCAAGGGATGTGGAGAGCAAGCCAAGCAGAACAGTGATATTTAGTCTCTGAATTCCACTTCTCTGCTCTCAGGGACTCGGGCGTACTAACAGTTCTTGGCTCTTCATCACAAATCACCTAAATTTCCTGCAAAGAAACTCTTCTTAAAGTAATTGTATTGGTCTGTTCCAGGAAAAGAAAGAGAGTTCATTTTCTAGGCCTCTGTGTCTGTCAAGAACTATAGAAAGACAGAGTATATCTTTACTTTGGATTCCCTGCCTTTTAAAAACTGAACTGATGCTTTTGTACAGGCCCAGGTTGCCTAAATGAGACAAATATTTGTTAAAACATGTCCTCTTCATGTGATGGTTACTAAGTCATCTACGTCTTCAGCAAACACCTCTGGAAAGTTCTGATCACACAGAGTAGCTGTATCAGTTTAGTTCAGTCGCTCAGTTGTATCCAACTCTTGTGACCCCATGGACTGCAGCACACCAGGTTTCCCTGTCCATCACCAACTCCCAGAGCTTACTCAAACTGATGTCCATCGAGTTGGTGATGCCATCCAACCATCTCATGATCTGCCATTCCCCTTCTCCTCCCGCCTTCAATCTTTCCCAACATTAAAGTCTTTTCTGATGAGTTAGTTCTTTGCATCATGTGGCCGAAGTATTGTATGGAGTAGTTGTATGGAGCCCCACTGAAAAGAAGACATTAGGCACCACTTCCCCTCCGCTCATAAAAATCTCCCCCAGGCTTACATAACAGCTTCCCAATCTCCTGCCTGGATAGTTTCCCCATAGAACACATGAAAGCAATTATGGTAAGAGCAGCTATAGGCTGAATAACCCAGGCATGCATGTCTCCTTGCTTCAGAAAACGTAACACAAGCAGTCCCTCGTGAACATAACTATAGATGGTAGAAGATAGATTGATAGAGTAGATCGATTGATAGAGTAGACATAGACACATGATAAAAGATGACAGGGTTGAGTCTGATGTACATGTACACATATATCTCATAGGCATGTATACATATACACACACAAGATCACATGTATGCATGTGTATGTACTTACACTTTAGTATGTGGTTGTACAGATGTGCATATGCATATGTTTGATGTATGTGTATATGTATACCAGTGTGTGGTGTATACAAAAGTGTGGGTGCATTTATGTATGTGGCTGTGAGTTGATGCCTATAAGAATGAGAGAAGGAAAACGTGCCTGTCTTCCCATGATAATGAGAAGACATTAAAGGGTTAAGGCAATCACTTTGGAAACCATTTTCCAAAAAAGCTGCACCCTAAATTAATTTTGGCTGGTAATCTATATCGGGTTAAATAACTCCTCATTATTCTGTAACACAGCTGAGGCATCTCCAAATGTTTATCTTGTTTTGTAACCGGTACCTTCTGGTATATTCTAGTGCCAGCTCTCCCAGCTCCTGCTATATTTCATTCTCACTATTTTTGGACTGGAGCTGCTGGTTCCAGGTGATTTAATAAATTGCTTTTTTTTTTTTTTTGTGGTGTTCCTTTTAACTTACCCATCTGCTCAACACATGCGTAACTTGCAATCTGTCGGCAGTTTGCAGAAAGACAAACTGTCAGAGCTGCATGCATTTGACAACTTTGTTCCCAATTAGATTAGTGGTAATTTTAACAGATTTCAGGGCAATGGAGAAAGGGATGGCATGTTATTAAAGCATCAATTCTGACAGACCCAAGCACATATGATTTCAATGTAAATTATTTTAAATGCTTTAATTAAAACTAGAGGAAGATTTACCCTCTACAATGGTAAGTGATAGCAAGACAAATTTAGAAAGAAAGAGAGTAACTGAGTTTTCTAAATGGTTTATGTTGTGCAAGGCAGTCCAGCAGTCAAGATGACTGTAATCTATGGCGGTGATGTGGAGGCCGAGTTAATTATTCATTGCTTCCTCTCTGTAGCAGATGTGATTCAATACACGAGGTACACGATTCAGAGCCTGGAACACTCTCTGTGAAAATCTCAGCTCAGGCTTCTTTTGGAATCATCAGGAAATTGCCAGAATCTGCTTAACACGTTAAATATATTCATAAGAAAAAAATCTTTTTTTTTTTGGCTCTTTGTTTTTTATATGTTTCTATGCAGCTGCTTCTCTCCTCCTCTAAACCCAGCACCCCAGCCTCCGTACTCCCACTGCATCTCTAGTCTTATACCCTGAGGCACACGCACAGATATACACAAGTGACTAGATTAGGCAAACCCAGGGATTCTGTACCTCGGGTCACTTTCCAGGCTCACAGCTCACCAGAAAATGCCCCATCTATAATTTAAATGTATTGCGATAGTCACAATTTACAAATGCAGAGCGTCACTGACAGAATTTTCTGGCATTCTGGGAGGGAGTACTATAGAGCCAAGGACACATATAGCTTGAGAGATTTCCCTGATGAATTTGACAACGTGCTTGCTTTATTCAGACATAAATCTAACCATTGGTTTAATTTTTCCCACTTATTCTTAGAAAACATTGGGCATTTTATTATTGAAATCACCAATACGTTAATTAAGGTTTAATATTCCCTGAACATAATTGCATAAGATTCTTTTACATGCACATTTCCTAGTCACTTGGGAAGGGCTAACTATTTTATATATGGGCCTTTTGAGTTGTGGGATATCTGCTCTTTAAGATTGAAATGACTTGAGGAAGGAAGTTATTACTATCCGACATGTAAGGTTTCCTTAATTTTTCAAGTTGTTTTCAAGTAAGTTTTGCCTTGTGTCTGTAAGGGCATCTTTTAGGCACTTAGATTGGATTGCAACTAGGCTGAATTGGATCAGGATTAAATGGCTGGGGCAAGCTGAATTTCTGCTTATTCCTTTGTTAACATTACATGTAAGAAGTACATGCATTCATATTTTTCAGTGCAAGAAATTAGGCTTTTTGAAGGATCTGTACAAAATAGAGCTGGAGGATAGGTTAACATGTATAAGGCGAATCAGTCAGAGATCGAATCTTGGGGACAGTGTAAGAGTCAATCAACAAACTTCAGCTTCCCTCTCCCTAAAATCATCCCACTAAGTCCTTCACACAGGTCTTTCTTTGACTTTCAGTCTCTACCACCAAAAAGATTTTTCTTCTCTTTGTTTTCATTTTGTCTTTCTTTTTGTAACAGAAGAAAGAAATTAGTCTTTGAACTCCCCCAGGTTCTGATAGGAATTTATCACTTCTACCTCCAGGGTGAATGACCTCTGTCGAAGTCTAATATCTTTCTGAGCCTCAAGTTTTTAATGGGTACAAAAACAAAGAGCTAAATTTCAGATACCTTTTGAAAATTAATTAAGATAAGGCACTTCAGGTGTCTGCTTATAGTTATTGCACCATAAATACAAATTTCCTCTGTCCTTCTTTCATTTTACTGATGCTTTTACATAATTCTGTGTTTTTGTGTTTGCTTTTCCTTGTGAATAAAAAAGTATAGAAAGAAATGGAAAACTTGGAATGAAAAAAGGAATTCATTCTTCAGTTCATCCAGACGGGAATCACTACCTGTGAGATATATCCTCTCAGGTCTATACTCACAACAGTAAGTTGAGCCAACTTGAAGCAAAAAGGCAATAGGAGCTTGCATATACTGCAACTGACCTGATTTGCTTCCTCCTATAACTCTGGTGTGCTAAGGAACTTGGGGTATATAGCAATACTATACTTCTAATTTCTATGCAATCATTTAATCTCCTCTGAGCCTAAATCCCACCTCAGTCTTGGGTTGGGGCTCTCTCCCTCACCCAAGGTGGTCCCCTGAAAGCATAACACCATCTGGAACATTCAGGACAAACATCCTGGTCTTCAGTCCATGCTAGTCACCTTGAATGTTCAGTGTCAAAGACTATATCATTTTTTCAGTTACAGAGTTCTCTATTACTGTCTGCCCAAAGTTGGCCATAGGGAGTTCTTAGTTAAATCTGCATATCTATAGGGTGCCATGAGAAAGGAATGCAAATCCTGGATCCTTTTCCCCAAAAAACTAAATGCTCTCACCCAGCAGCTTTGGATTTTGGAATTCCAAAGCTCTTCCTCATTGTACCTAAGTTTTTAAACTCAGGATCCTAGTCCTTAATTAAAAATAACAGTCACAACGCAGTGTCTTAATTCTGCTCTGAGGACTGGTAAAGTGCCCACTCTCCAGGAATCAAAACCATGCTGAACAAGACTTGGAGGAATGGTGGTGAGGCAGTGCTTAGTCTTTCTGATTCTCCCACAGAAAGAAGAAGGAACCAAAAACATAAAGCTCAATAATTATCCAGTTCCATGTGGACAGCAACAAGGATTTGGGAGAAACTATATATCTTGTAAAGATGAACTTTTAAATGTCACTAAATGGAATAAGATACAAATCCTGATGAATTTTCCTAAAATCAAGAATAAGGATGCTCAGTATTAAAATTCCTCAGCAGTTGAGTAAAGTTATTTTAGATTTCTTGGGCAATATATCCTATTGGCTAAGAATAGAGACTCTTCTCCAAGTTCAAGTTCAGCCACTTTTAAATTGTGTAACATTTGGAAGTTTCCTTATTTGGAAAATGGATGTGATAAATAGTATTTCCATGAATAAACTGGTTGTGAAGATTAAATGAGTTAATATACTCAATGTGTTTGGCACATGATAAGACTCAACCATCTAGCTAGCTATCATTGATTGAAAGACCCAAGTTGTATTTCCTGCCCTGCCACTTCCAGCAGAACCTGCTTCATGGGCGTGTGAACAACGCAATCATACAGGGACCATACTCAAGAGGGCTCTGTTCTTGGGAGTTATTTGTTTGTTTTTGGCAGTGCCATGTACCATGTGGGATCTTAGTTTCCTGACCAGGGATCAACCCTTCAACCGCTGTAGTGGAAACATGGAGTCCTAACTACTGGATAGCCAGGGAAGTTCTTGGGCTTAGGGATTAATGCTCTGTGTTTGCCTTCTTGAAATTCTTATAATTTATCTTTGAATTTGTGTTGAATTGAAGCCTGGTATAAGGGGGCATATGCCCTGGATTTAAACATCAAATCATATGTGGCTCCATCTCCAACTACCTCCCTAAGATGGGTTCTTGACCACAGGCACTCTGGATCTGGCCTGTCTTCTCCCTTCCTGCCCTTACCCCCAAGTCACTTTCTGTCCCCACTGCGATCTGGATACAGATGAGGAAAGGCCTGGTTGTGCTCCCTGCAGCATCACTGGAAAGGCATAGTGGTGGCTACCCCCTCCCTGGGCTGACAATGCATGACATGTTTGCACATTTGACTCTTCAATGTCAAGCTTCTTACCCAACATGGACCCAGGTACCATATAGAATACATTCTAGCATGGAACTTGCAGCTCCTTGGGGGCTGCATGAAAGAGAAAATGAAATAAATGTGAAAATATTTCTAATTCATAAAATGCACAAATATATGAACTATCTTTACAAATACTACCACCATAATGCAGTATGTATGCTCAACTAAGTTGTGTCTAACTCCTGGACAGTAGCCTACCAGGCTACTCTGTCTATGGGATTTCCCAGGCAAAAATACCAGGGTGGGTTGCCATTTCCTTCTCCAGGCAATCTTGCTGACCCAGGGATCAAACCCACATCTCCTTCACTGGCAGGTGGATTCTTTACCATGGAACCACCTGGGAAGCCTTATAATGCAGTATATAAGCATTTATATCATTTGATAGTATTACACTGCCACTGAGATTAGAAAGTGATGACACTAAACTATAATATATTTAGAAGTTTTAGAATTTCGAAGACTATCATCCTACCATTTGCAACAACAGGCTATTAAATTTGGGGAAAGAGTAATGGTTCTAATTAGTTCCTTTTTGAATATGAAAAATGGAAATTAGAGGAAAAATGTGTTTTCATAAATGAGGCAAGTGGTCTGAGATTCTCTTTAAGAGGTATATTGTCTCCACAGATGTTTCTGAAATGGTTATTCTATGTTTCCATTCTCTACAACCTTTTCATTATTGCCATAATATCATATGTCATGGAAATTTTAGGCAAATTGGACTCAAATGTATATTTTAGGAAGTAAATAGAAATAGCTTTAAAAACACAAGTCATTCCCCCAAAATAATGTGATTTGGGGGGCAAACAGGATGATTGTAAAAAGATGGGATTAATCATTATAAATGGTCACAATATACAATATATAACATAATATAAAACAATATTTTTGTTTAAATTAAAAGAATAATAGATGCCTTAAGCAAAACAAAAAGCTCAAGAAAAATAATCACTCCCAATCCAACAGTCAGGTATAAACACTGTGTAGCAATGATTTAATTCATCACTCTTTTGGAAATAATTACTCTAATTTTTTAACAAAAATAGAATTATATTTTATATAATATTTTCAGCTATTTTTCACATATATATATCAATATATGATATTAAATACTTTTGCAACATGATTTTTAAAGATTGCATAGTGGTTAATTGTATAGATGTACACTTAACCAGTCCCCCTTTTTAGGCATTTTAGTTGATTTCATTTTGTTTTATGGTTAGTATTTTTGTGATTATAAAAAGCACTATAATAAACATTCTGGTATATGCACCTGTGTGCACATCTCTAATTTTTCTTTAGAAAAATCAGAAGTGGGATTTCTAAAGATTTTTAGAAATGTTTCTAAATTGTTAAAGATTTTTCTTACTTTTGCCTGCAGAAAAACTGTGCTAATGTATATTCAATTCAGCAGTATATGCAATTAAATTATGGTGCATTCTGATATCATTTTAAATAACATTACATCATTTGTATTTCTTCCTTGTGCGTCATTCTAAAAAAATTTAGAAGGCAAGCCATAGTATGTGAGCTTCCAGTCAGTTTACAGTTCTTTCCCCTATCAGTAACAAGTGATTCCCATAATCTGGACGCTAGTCCTCAACTACTTTTTTCCTAGATGGCCAGAGACCCTCTTCATGACATTAGCATCATCTAATATGTTTAAATATTTCCATGAAAAAGCATTTCTGACACAGTAGGAAAAAAAAAATGTTTTTAAGCACATTTAGCTAACTATCAGGGTTGAATTGTTGAATTCTAAAATTCATATGCCAGAGTCCTAATCTCAGTATCTCAGAATGTGACTTTACTTGAAGACAGACTTTATAGAGATAATCAAGCTACAATGAGGTCATCTAAAGTTGGTCCTAATCCAATGAGAACGATATCCTTATGAAAAGGGGAAGTCTCTAGACAGACACGCATAGAGGGAAGATAATGTGAAGAGACATTAGAGAGCAGACAGCCATCTTTACAAGCCAAGGAGGAAGGCCTGGACCACATCTTTCCCTCAAAGCTTACAATGTTGGACTTCGAGCCTACAGAACTATAAGGCATTAATTTCTATTGTTTAAGCCACCCAGCACATGTTAATTTGTTACAGAAACCCTAGCAAACTAATACACAAATCAAATTTAATATTATTGAAAAGAAGTGAGAAATGTCTCAGGTCTTAAAACTAATGTCATTTGCATCATTTTTTGAAAATAAATATTATTATTATTCCTCTATGAACATTTTCAGTGCATGGTTTTTCTTGACTCTAAGACTCTCTTTTTTAGGCTATGTGTTCTGAAAAGAAGAAAATACTTGAGCAAAGACAAGAAGCCAGATGAGACATTTAGGAAAAGCCTTAAGTGGCTTGGACTGTGATGAAGAGGAAGGAAGCAAAGGTAGGCAGAAACCAGAAAATGGAGAACTTGCATATCATAGAAAAGTAGCAGAGTCTATGGAATTTATAAGGCAGTACATTACTTAGGTGGAGAAGGCAATGGCAACCCACTCCAGTACTCTTGCCTGGAAAATCCCATGGATGGAAGAGCCTGGTAGGCTGCAGTCCATGACATCGCTAAGAGTCGGACATGACTGAGTGACTTCACTTTCACTTTTCACTTTCATGCATTGGAGAAGGAAATGGCAACCCACTCCAGTGTTCTTGCCTGGAGAATCCCAGGGATGGGGGAGCCTGGTGGGCTGCCATCTGTGGGGTCACACAAAGCCAGACACGACTGAAATGACTTAGCAGCAGCAGCACATTACTTAGGAGGCTTTCAGATTGTATATAATGGAATACCCAATGAAAAGTAGCTTAAACAGTATAGATTTACTAGCTTGTCTAACAAGAAGTCAAGGGGCAGGCAGTCTGGGTTTTAAGAATTCAACAGGCCAATAGTGTTAAGGTTCTAGATCAGTTTCTCTATGATTTTCTTGGATTTCACTAAAAAACATCAAGGGTCTGCTCAGATCTGAACATCACGTGCCCATGTGCTATGAAAAGACAAGATTAGGGACTCTTCTTTAGTGCAACTCTGTTTACATTGGAGGAGACCTTTGTCAAAAGTCTCCTAGCCAATTCACACCTGTATACTGTTGACAGAACTGGATCACATGCCATCTGTAAACAATTATCTCAGAAATGTTATTATTAATAGTGTATTGGTTCTGGGGCTGTACGTATTTCTTGATTAAACTACTGCCCAGTATAGGGGCAAAAGTAGGGTTAAGATACCACAAGTAGAGTTGATGAAGTGGTGTCTTTTGGAATTCAGGAAAATGCTAATAAGATTATAAGATTTGACTCCTCATCATTGAACTTTGGTTTAATTTAGAATTTAAAAGATCATCCATTCAGCCATTCTCTCAAAAGATACTTTTCAAGCAGTCAGATTGCCAGGCATTGTGGTAGGAGAAGTAGAAGACAGAGATGAATCAGAAAAAGATAAAAGCACTTAAATAGAAGAGCCAGAGATATATGTACAAAGGAACAGTCAAGATAAGGCATGCATGAGGCTACAGGGCAATGATGAGCATAGCAAACACCTACAGATACAGTGTATCTGTAGTTGATTCAGGGAAACTGATTCTGAGCCACTCTACACAGCTCCCCATTTATGGCCATCTTCTTGGTAGTCTGAAATTGTCCATGGTAGAACAATTTATACCAAGGAAATTGGCCAACACTAAAAATTAAGGCTTTTAAAATTTTTTGTCTGTTTTCCCTCAGAGAGCCAGTCATTACATATTTATTTACCAGCATACCACCAGAGATAAGCAGTGATAAGAGCTGGTTTTTCAGGAGGAAAAGATCAATGATTGTAAATTCTAATCTCATTAGATTAAACCAATAATCAAATATGAAAATGAATAAAGTCAAATCTGAATTCAGTTGCTGACATTAGGCATTCATAGAATGTTCTTTAAGCTTTTCTATTCTGCTCTATAATCTCTGTACCTGTGTGCACACTGAATTGTGCTCAATAGGAAGATGGGAAGAAGTGAAAATCTCCAGGAAAATCTTTACAAGAAAGCATGTTCCCTCCAGGTTTCCTACCCATTTTGGCAAAACAGGTGTCTTGGGTTTCAGAAAGCATATTGCTAAAGAGATGTCATCCAGCCCTTCAACTGCCTTCATATTTACACTGTCTTCTATATACCATCTCAAATTGTGAATTTCTTCCATATGGCACAGTCTCTCTTAATGCTTCTCACAAATAGCTCTGAATACTCGGCACGGGGAGAAGGTATGGCCTCCTAGGGCCTGTGGAACCTTAAAGATCATCTCATCTCCCTCACGGAGAAGACAATGGCACCCCACTCCAGTACTCTTGCCTGGAAAATCCCATGGACGGAGAAGCCTGGTGGGCTGCAGTCCATGGGGTCGCTAAGAGTCAGACACAACTGAGCGACTTCACTTTCACTTTTCACTTTCATGCATTGGAGAAGGAAATAGCAACCCACTCCAGTGTTCTTGCCTGGAGAATCCCAGGGACTCTCAGCCTGGTGGGCTGACATCTATGGAGTCACACAGAGTCGGACACGATTGAAGCGATTTAGCAGCAGCAGCAGCAGCATCTCCCTCAGTCTTTAGACAGGTCCACTTCTAAGTCAGTTTCCTAAAGAAAACAGAGAAGGTAATTTCGTTTTTGAAGACATGGCAAAGTCCATACCTTGCCTTCATTAACCTGCACTTATGATTAACAACAAGACATGAAATTCTTCCCTAGATCAATTTAGAGTTCACATTTTAGAATTCGATCTCTTATTTGCTATCCTGTGGGGATTAGAAAACAGATGGTGACCATCCTTAGTGTAAGAGGCATTTAGACAGATGGACCTCCTTTTTCTGAAACATTTTGGGAAAATTAAATTTTATAAAATGAATTGATTTCTATTTGGGATATCCCCTGTGTGAAAGAGAACCTGTTTGGGAGGTGAAGAGTCCTCTTGTGGAGTGATTGATTATCCCCTCATTTGGGTTTTGTAAACATCAGTGTTCAGATACTGAGTTTTCTTGAAATAAGACCTGTCTCTATACTTAAAGATTCATTATAAATCATATTTATAGGCTGAACAATCTGTTCTTTTAAGCCTGCCTCATAGATATAATTTTCTTACAATTTTACTATTTGTCTTTCTAGAGACAAACCCATATATATGTATATACATTTGTCAGTATTAACAATTTTGACTGACTTGATTTATTGTCAGTGAAAAAAAAGCAATACAGGAAATGATTTTATAAAGAACTTGACTATTCCCTCAGACTGACCTGGTTGGTCAAATCAATTATAGCAATGGATGAACCTAGAATCTGTTACACAGAGTGAAGTAAGTCAGAAAAAGAAAAACAAACATCATATATTAATGCATATATATGGAATCTAGAAAATGGTAATAAACCTATTTTCAGGGAAAGAATAGAGAAGCAGGTATAGAGAACAGACTTGTGGACATGGCAGGAGAAGGAGAGGGTGGGAAAAATTCAGAGTAGCACTGAAACATATACATTACCATACGTGAAATAGCTAGTTGGAAGTTGCTATTTAACACAGGGAGCTCAGCCTGGTGTGCTGTGATAACCTAGAGGGGTGGGATGGAGTAGGGGTAGGGGGATGGGATGGGGTGGCGGGAGGAAGGGAGGCTCAAAATGGAGAGGACATATGTATACTTATGACTGATTCACACTGTTGTAAGGCAGAAACCAACACAACATTGTAAAGCAATTATCCTCCAATTAAAAAGAAAAAGAAAAAAATCAACGAGAAAACATATCAATTACAGCAGTCCAGTCAGCCTATAAGAGAAATAATATTGCCTAACAGTTCACAGTCTTTTGTTTTTCATATATACCCTCTCACTAGACTCTCATAATAAACCTATAGGATGAAGAAGAAAAATATCATAAATTGTATTTTCTGACTGGGGAAGCCAATATAAGCACAGAAAGACTCACTCAGAGTAAGCTTAAGGCATAGGCAACATTAGGAAGGTAACTATTGCATTTGGTGTATCAATTATATATCAGATATTGTTCCTAGGAACACATTCATTTTTATGACAAACTTATGAATTATTACAATATTCATTTTGGAGAGGAAAAAACTGAGGTTCCGAGATGTAAAATGGTATTTCCCTGTTTACATGTCTAAGATAAAAGAGGAAAAGAATTTAAACTCAGGTCTATCTAACTCCAAGTTGTAGTACCAGTAGGCTCATTTGACCAAAGGGCCAACTGTTCTGGTAGAAGCTTCCTGATATCCAAATTGCAGTGAAGGTGATATTATTTTGGAGTCAATAATGGGCTATAGCCACTTCAAGATGCCTGAATGGAGACTAAAGCAGTAAGATCCTGGAACTAGCATTTGATACCAGGGATTCCCTATGCTCCAGCTTCTTGATAATAGCTGAGGTAAAATGGAAGGCTAGAAATTGTATGGTGGTTTTAGGGAGTTGTTCTAATATACCTGCCTCTTGGTAAAGAATCCACCTACTAATGCAGGAGTCACAGGTTTGATCCCCGGCTTAGGAAGATCCCCCAGAGAAGAAAATGGCCACCCACTCCAATATTCTTGCCTGGAAAAACCCCATGGACAGAGGAGCTTGGCAGCTTCTCTGTCCATGGGGTCGCAAAAAAGGTCAAACATGACTTAGTGACTAAACAAAATTATTGAATCACTTTCTGTTCAAAATAGAGTGGTTTCTGTTATCTGTAACTGAACCTTAGAAATTAACAAATCTAATACTCTTTTCATATGAATATGTCAGTAATTCTTATAAACATCTTTATATTACTGATTCACATTGAATGAGATACAAAGCATAATACAATGAAGTAAGTAATGAGAAAATGAGAAAACAAGGGGCAACACTGATAGACGGGATAGCCAAGTGCCAAATGAGATGAAGGATGAGGAATGAATAAGGGCAATTGCTTAGAAATATTTTTAAAATGCATATTGAGCACTCACTGAGTGATGTTCTCGGTGCTGGTGGGGATAAAGCAGTAAAAAATGCAGATTCAGTCATTGTTCTCATGGGTTAACAGTCTATTAATTAATGTACATTTTAGTCATAATGGCTTCATTTATCACTAAGTTCTTTAGTTTATTTTAGATTAATTAAACTAGTTAGATTTACTAATTACTAATAATTTTACTAATTAGATTTAGTTAATCTTTAGATTACTTTAGTCACATGCTAATCACCCACTCCAAGGCCTGAATGTGCCATCTTAAACCATACTTCATATATCTTCACCTGTATGTTCAGTATATTGAGAGCAAGATGAACTCTTCTCTTTTATCATGTGGTCCAAGTTATATTCCTATGCAGATGAGGAATTATCTTTAAACCAATAAGCAGATTCAAAATCCAGTTAAAATAATGAACTGAACAGACAGCAGTGGGCTAACCAGCTTCAACTACCTTCCAAATTCCCAATGTAAAAAGCAGAAAGGATAGAAAAAACTGTAAATAATAAATTTAAAGTATACGCTTGAGCTGGGGGATGTCAAAGTAGAAGCTGGAATTTTAATTTCTTCATGAGTTTAAGGGACCTCAAACACAGTAGAGTTTGAACCCAAGCTCCCTGCTTACCTATTCCAGGTGTCCTGGAAACATCATCTGCTTTGATTAGTGAGCAAAAAAAGAATTATCTATTAAATTTCAGAACCACAAGCTTATGCACTATGTGGGTGAGAAAGCCTGCCTTTTGCACATCTCATACGAGGCGAAATCCCATCTGAGAAATAATGGGGACGCGGGAGTGGAAAATGTGGAAAACCTATGAGATAAGTAAGCAAGTGAAAATCTATCACACAGTTTTACTTCTATAATCCAAGCACAGGTGAAAATCCAAGCAACACAATTTTCACTGAAGAATAGTTTAAATGTTTTAGAAGTGAATGAACATAAAGAGGAAATATACCACCAAAAGGGAGAATCAGCAAATACAATAAGTGGAAAGAATTTTATACTAATTAACTGAAAATAATAAAATATTAAGAGACAGCTGAAAGTAAATATTTTAACTACATTCAACTATATAAAGAAAGAATGATGTTAACAGTAGAGGAAACTGGGTGAGGGGTATGGAACTACTCTTTGTACTAGCTTTGCAAATTATCTGTAAATCTGCTGCTGCTAAGTCGCTTCAGTTGTGTCCGACTCTGTGTGACCCCATAGATGGCAGCCCACCAGGCTCCCCCGTCCCTGGGATTCTCCAGGCAAGAACACTGGAGTGGGTTGCCATTTCCTTCTCCAATGCATGAAAGTGAAAAGTGAAAGTGAAGTCCCCCAGTCATGTCCGACTCTTAGCAACCTCATGGACTGCAGCCTACCAGGCTCCTCCGTCCATGGGATTTGCCAGGCAAGAGTACTGGAGTGGGATGCCATTGCCTTCTCCTCTGTAAATCTAAAACCATTCAATTAAAAATAGTATTAAAAAAAAATGAGCAGAATGAATGGCTTCATTCATTCTGGCTTCTATCTCTTCACAGTTATGGAACCTGAAAGTCCAAGATCAACATGCCATCGGATTTGGTTTCTCCTGAGGCCTCTCTCTTTAGTTTGCCACCTTCTTGTTGTGTCCACATATGGCCTTGCCTCTGCACATGCGCATTCTTGTCTCTTCCTCTTCTAAGGAAACTAGGCATACTGGGTTAGGGTCCTACCCTTATGATCCTATTTAACCTCAATTACCTTTGTAATCTGCCTGCAATGCAGGAGACCTCGGTTCAATTCCTGCATTGGAAAGATCCCCTGGAGAAGGGAAAGGCTACCCACTCCAGTATTCTGGCCTGGAGAATTCCATGGACTGTATAGCCCATGGGGTCGCAAAGAGTCAGACAAGACTGAGCAACTTTCACTTCACTTCACTTCACCTTTTAAAGCTCTGCCACCAAATAGCAACATTAGAGATTAGGGCTTCAACATATAAAATCTGATATTATCAACAGAGGAGGGAGATTAACTTCAGAGTTTTAAACATACCTGCTTACAAGGGAACCATTGATATAGTAGAAACAGCATGTAAATCTCCTATACCAGTGGAATTGATATAAAAATGTTGGGGGGCTGCTTAGAGTATTAAAATATGGTTAAAGAAAAATTAAGAAAAGGAAAAAATGGCACTAGTATTTATAAAAACGTTTAGGTCAAATATGCATGTGAAGAGTTCTAATAAAATTATTTTATGAAATGTAAGCATAAAAAAAAAGAAATGTAAGCATGGAAAAAGCAATATATTTAAGTTGTGCCATTATTTTATATACTATATAATTCAAAATGTGTGTGTAATTAAATTCATAAATTAAATGTGTTATTCTGCCAGTAAAAACACACTAAGGAAAGTCAGCACCCCCCCCATTTTTTTTTTCTTTTTTTAATTAATTATTTTTTTATTGAAGGATAATTGCTTTATAGATGCCCCATTTGTTTTTATAGACCAGGGACCTCCTCATTTCTCTTCTAAACTATTAATTTTCCATTACCATCCATGACCTGATTTTGACTTATCTTTGACCATCTTGGTTAATCTGCTATCTTTTGTACTGACTCTTCACCCTCTGAAGAATCAGGTTAGCAGTCAGGTCTACAGATCATCTAGCCCTGACTAGTTGGTATAAATCTACTATTTCAATTTGATTCTAGAATTCAAGCTCTCCGTCAACAATATTCAAAGTTACAGGATTTGGAAATAAGTATTCAGTTGATATTGGGTCATAATGCTGCTGAAAGGAATAGGCTTTACAATCAGAATAAGTTTGACTCCAAAGGTGGACATGAGGCAAAAGTAAAGAAGTAATAATAAAGGGTGTCCAATGTAGGGGGGGAAATCAGTAATTTCCAAAGAAGACATAAAAAGGGTTAAAAGTACATAATAAAATAGGCTTAACCTCTTGAGAGATTTTTTGAAACCACAAATGAAAGGGAGACAGGTCATCTTTTAGCCCCTCATATTGACGAAGGCTTAAGAGATCACTTCTATACTGTTGTGACAAGGTGTGGCATACCCCAGCAGATAGCAACTAGCTAGTCAGTGCAGGCGATTCTTTCCTCTGGTGTAAACAGCTGCGTCACATTTCTTTTTTGCACACAGGTACCATTTGACAGAGTATTGAATGATGACATCTAGCAGAAGTAACATGTGCCACTCCTAGGCCAAGATCACAACTGGCCCTGTCCTTTTCACTCCTACTCCCAACACATGTACATATACTCTCTTCTTTCTCTAACTGCAGGCTGGATTTAGAAAGCGATGGAGATTTTGGTAGCCATATATGAAAACTGGCAGATGACATCAACCTGGGTCTCAGTGACTACATGATCTCTCACTATGAAATCCACCATGAAATAAACTTTATATAAACAAGAAATACATTTTCCTTTTTGTTAAGCCACTAAGATTTGTGTTTATCAGTTTAAACAGCTAACATTGCCCTTAACAAATGCATATGTTATAGATGGGAATACAAATTAATAATAAATAAAAAGGGAGGTCTGGCAATGTGCACACCATTCCTGACCCAAGAATTTCACATTCAGACATTGATCATAAGGAAATAATCAGATAAATGTAAATGATGTATGTATAGGATATTCATTTAGGCATTATTTATAATATAATAGCAAAGGAAAAAAGCAAGTTAATGTAGCTTCATAGAGAATTAGCTAAAATGTCACTACATTCACATGAATATTTCTTCATTTATTTAGCAAATGTTCAATATACGCCATGTAACACCCATAGTGTTGGATACTAGGCAACAGTATCCTAGTATACCTTATCTTTTTTCAGGATACTGAAACTTATAGTTTAGAAAATAAGACAGACATTTACAATTTAATTTTAAAATTTGAGTTATAGTTAGTTGTCATAAAGGAAAAGTATGGGATGCTATGAAAGCTCATAATAGTAAACAAATAACTTATGCTGTTGGTCAAGGAAAACTTTCTATATTAACAAATATGCCATAAAAACAATGATGATAAATAAAAATGATCTGAATTTTCCAGTAATAATTCCTACCCTCCATTAACCAAAATGCTTTTAACTTACTTGAATAAATAAAATTCTAATAGAGAAATAGGGAATGGAGATGAAATAATGAAATTTTTTTCTTTTAATATTTCATGTATTAATTTAATTATATATAGTATAGTGCATTATGCAGAGTAATAAGCTACATTAGAAATACTGCTTTGTTCCACTTGATATTCATGGAATACCAAGTAAGCCTACCTGGGATTGAATCTTGGCCCTGTCACCTAGTCATAGGTTTTAATGTGAACATTTTATCACCTAACTGGTAAAATAGGGATAATAATAATTACTATTTCCAAAGTTACATGGAGATTTAGTTTTGAAAATAAGTATTTAGGAAAATTACATGGCATATAATAAGTGGCAAATAAATAAATAAATGTTCACTGTTACTATTCGTTTCTATATATGCATTTTACACACTAATAGCTTGGCTATCAATAATGACTAATATTTTGGTTATAATGTGAAATCATCTAACAGGAATTTTATTTTTGCCTAAGTTATGTGAGACTGCTTTATAACCATAATATGCTGTCACTATAATTTTTACTCCAGGTAATAAATACCTATTTGCATAACATTCAGCTAGTTTTAGTTCATTTACCCTGCAAGGTTACTTTCATTATCTGTGCAATGAAGCAACTTTACAGCGTTCTTTCTTCTCTACCTTTCTCCCTTCCCTACTTCCTTTTCATTTGATTATTTTTATCAAAGAAAGAACCATTTGTTGTATGTGTGTGTTTTAGTTACTCAGTCATGTCCAACTCTTTGTGATCACATGGCCTGTAGCCCACCAGGCTCCTCTGTCCATGGAATTCTCCAGGTGAGAATACTGGAGTGGGTTGCCATTCCCTTCTCCAGGGAATCTTCCCAACCCAAGGATCAAATATGGGTCTCCCGCATTGCAGGCAGATTCTTTACCATCTGAGCCACCATGGAAGTCCATAGCTAAAGGTAAATATTACTAATAGATTTTTTAAAGTAGAAACCCCATGCTTCCTTCCTCTCTGCTCTTCCACATTCCCTCTCTTGCCACATGCATCATCATCTACCTCCTAGATTAACTCTCCACCTAACTTTTAATTTATTTAGCAATCTCATTTCCCACCTAGGCAATTAGATTCTTACTTCTAATAACATTGCTTTCTACTACTGAAAATTACATTTTCATGTTTAACAATCTGCCCTACTAAGCCTATTTTTTCTCTATTTTCACTCTTCTAAGATGCATAGCTACCAACAGTTTGTTTAAGTGAACAGTCTGTGTTTACATGAGCATACAATCATAGTTATTAACTGAGCCACTCAAAATATTAAAATTACATATCTTATATTGTATAAATTAACATTTTGGAGTTAATAGTTAATTGGATTTTAGTTCCTTGATTTTTCTAAAATAAGTCTTTAAATCAGAGCTAAACCTCATCAAACAAAACCTTGCATGCACTAGGAACCAGGAGAAAGGAACGGTGACCCCACGAGAGACTGACCCAGACTTGCCTGTGAGTGTCCAGGAGTCTCCGGCGGAGGTGTGGGTTGGCAGTGGCCTGTTGCAGGGCTGGGGGCACTGAGGGTGCATGGGATCTTCTGAAAGAGGTTGTCATTATCTTCATTACCTCCACCATAGTTTGGCCTCAGGTCAAATAACAGGGAGGGAACACAGCCCCACCCATCAACAGAAAATTGGATTAAAGATTTACTGAACATGGCCCTGCCCATCAGAACAAGACCCAGTTTCCCCCTCAGCCAATCTCTCCCATCAGGAAGCTTCCATAAGCCTCTTATCCTTCTCCATCAGAGGGCAGACAGAATGAAAACCACAATCATAGAAAACTAACCAATCTGATCACATGACCACAGCCTTGTCTAACTCAATGAAACTATGAGCCATGCGGTGTAGGGCCACCCAAGATAGACAAGTCATGGTAGAGAGTTCTGACAAAACGTGGTCCACTGGAGAAGGGAATGGCAAACCACTTCAGTGTTCTTGCCTTGAGAACCCCATGAACACTATGAAAAGGCAAAAAGATATGACACTGAAAGATGAACTCCCCAGGTTGGTAGGTGTCCAATAAGCTACTGGAGATCAGTGGAGAAATAACTCCGGAAGGAATGAGGAAATGGAGCCAAAGCAAAAACACCCAGTTGTGGATGTGACTGGTGATGGAAGTAAAGTCCAGTGCTGTAAAGAGCAATATTGCATAGGAACCTGGAATGTTAGGTCCATGAATCAAGGCAAATTGGAAGTGGTCAAACAGGAGATGGCAAGAGTGAACATTGACATTTTAGGAATCAGCAAACTAAAATGGACTGGAATGAGTGAATTTAACTCAGATGACCATTACACCTACTACTATGGGCAAGAATCCCTTAGAAGAAATGGAGTAGCTATCAGAGTCAATGAAAGAGTCCAAAATGCAGTACTTGGATGCAATTTCAAAAACAACAGAATGATCTCTGTTCGTTTACAAGGCAAACCATTCAATATCACAGTAATCCAAGCCTATGCCCCAACCAGTAATGCTGAAGAAGCTGAAGTTGAACAGTTCTATGAAGACCTACAAGACCTTCTTTCCTTTATTCTTTGCATTGATCACTGAGGAAGGCTTTCTTATCTCTCCTTGCTATTCTTTGGAACTCTGCATTCAAATGGGTATATCTATCCTTTTCTCCTTTGCCTTTTGCTTCTCTTCCTCTCACAGCTATTTTTAAGGCCTCCTCAGACAACCATTTTGCCTTTTTGCATTTATTTTTCTTGGGGATGGTCTTGATCACTGCCTTCTGTGCAATGTCATGAACCTTCATCCATAGTTCTTCAGACACTCTCTCTGTCAGATCCAATCCCTTGAATATATTTCTCACTTCCGCTGTATAATTGTAAGGGATTTGATTTAGGTCATACCTGAATGGTCTAGTGGTTTCCTCTACTTTCTTCAATTTAAGTCAGAATTTGGCTATAAGGAGTTCATGCTCTAAGCCATAGTAACCTCCCAGTCTTGTTTTTGCCGACTGTATGGAGCTTTTCCATCTTTGGCTGCAAAGAATATAATCAATCTGATTTCAGTATTGACCATCTGGTGATGTCCATGTGTAGAGTCTTCTCTTGTGTTGTTGGAAGAGGATATTTGCTATGACCAGTGCATTCTCTTGGCAAAACCCTATTAGCCTTTGCCCTGCTTCATTCTGTCCTCCAAGGCCAAATTTGCCTGTTACTCCAGGTATTTCTTGATTTCCTACTTTTGCATTCTAGTCCTCTATAATGAAAAGGACATCTTTTTGGGGTGTTAGTTCCAAAAGGTCTTGTAAGTCTTCATAGAACCATTCAACTTCAGCTTCTTCAGCCTTACTGGTTGGGGCATAGGCTTGGATTACTGTGATATTGAATGGTTTGGCTTGGAAATGAACAGAGATCATTCTGTCATTTTTGAGATTGAATCCAACTACTGCATTTTGGACTCTTTTGTCAACTATGAGGGCTACTCCATTTCTTCTAAGGGATTCTGGTCCATGGTCATCTGAGTTAAATTCACCCATTGCAGTCCATTTTAGTTCGCTGATTCCTAAAATGTCGACAAAGCTATGGTTTTTCCAGTAGTCATGTATGGATGTGAGAGTTGGACTGTAAAGAAAACTGAGTGCTGAAGAATTGATTTTTTTTTCATTTATTTTTATTAGTTGAAGGCTAATTAATTACTTTACAATATTGTAGTGGTTTTTGTCATACATTGACATGAATCAGCCATGGATTTACATGTATTCCCCATCCCGATCGGGATGGAGAATTGATACTTTTGAACTGTGGTATTCGAGAAGACCCTTGAGAGTCCCTTGGACTGCAAAAAGATCCAACCAATCCATCCTAAAGGAAATCAGTCCTGAATATTCATTGGAAGTTCTAATGCTAAAGCTGAATAGCCAATACTTTGGCCACCTGATGTGAAGAACTGATTAATTGGAAAAGACCCTGATGCTGGGAAAGATTGAAGGCAGGAGGAGAAGGGGATGACAGAGCATGAGATGGTTGGATGGCATCACTGACTCAATGAACTTGAGTTGAGTAGGCTCCGGGAGTTGGTGATGGACAGGGAAGCCTGGCATGTTGCAGTCCA
Source organism: Dama dama (assembly GCF_033118175.1). Classification (NCBI taxonomy): domain Eukaryota; kingdom Metazoa; phylum Chordata; class Mammalia; order Artiodactyla; family Cervidae; genus Dama; species Dama dama. The sequence goes on from NC_083700.1 coordinate 82,836,938, forward strand.
TGGAGTCTCAAAGAGTTGGACACAACTGAGCAACTGAACTGAACTGAAACCTCATCAAAAGTATGACATTTATTTAAATATAAGTGGATCAGGTAACTACTCTGTTTATCAAGCAAATGTTCCAATATGAATTGGTTCAATCTGCCATTAGTGATTGTTCTGAGACAAACAAATTTGTACCTTTTGTTTACTACTGGAGGAATTTTTGCCTTCCCTAAAGTCACAAAGATTTTCCCTTATATCTTCTTTCAGAGGTTTAAAGTTTTAACTCTTAAATTTAGATCTCTGATTTATTTTGATTTAATTTATGAATATAGTGTGAGGAAAGGATCAGATGGCTTCACCAGAGAAATCTATAAAGACTTCAAAGAAGAACAACTCCAAGTGTACACAACCTCTTTCATAAAATACAAAGAAGACACTCCCCATTTTATTCCGTAAAACTCATATTTCCTGGATACTGAAACCAGGCAAAGACAACATGAAGAAAAATACAAAAGAGTATCCCACATGAATAGAGTTACAAAAATGCTTAACAAAACACTATCAAATAGAAATGAACAACTTACAAAAAGAATTGTGTAGTTAACCAAGTGAGATGTATTACAGGGAATCAAAGCTGGTTCAATATTTTAAAAATCAACTATATTAAACTGTCTAAATTTCTTCTGATATTCATTTGTCTTCTAGATTGTTGACTCAGAAAAATTCTATAATGGTTTTGAAAGGGCATGTATCTAGGATTTGTAACATAATTGCTCACTTAACCAAGAGCTGACTTTTGCTTTTCCAGAAATGTGAGCAACCAACAGGTCGATATAAAAACTAAAGACAAACAAACAAACAAAAAGTGTGTATAGAAGAGGTCACATGTATGTTCCATTATTTAAGATCATTTTTGAGAAATTATTACATTGAGAAGTTGAACTACATTGAGCAGAGGACAGCTAGGAGAATAATATGATAACTCTATCTCACAAAGTGGGGGCTTTCCACGTGGCGCAGTGGTAAAGAATCCGCCTGCCAATGCAGGTGACACAAGAGACACCGGTTTGATCCCTGGGTAGAGAAGGTCCCCTGAAGTAGGAAATGGAAACCTGCTCCAGTATTCTTGTCTGGAAAATCCTATGGACTGAGGAGCCTGGCGGGCTACAGTCCACGGGGTTGCAAAGAGCCTTAGCGACTGAGCACATGCACTCACATCTCATGAGGTACATCCAAGAAAACTGACATCTTTAGCTGGGAAAAGAAAGGATCAAGGAAGACTTGAGAAATGTCTTCAGACAGCTGAAAGCTACTCGCATTGGAGCAGGCAGGTGTGTTTTGTGGTCCAGAGCCAAACTAAAACAAATGAATGGAAGTAAAAAAGAGAGAGAGAGAGAGAGAGAGAGAGAGAGATGTCATATAAACTACGGAAAAATTTTTCTAACAATTGGTACTGGCAAAAATGTCTTATAAGTTAGTGAATTTTGTATCTGTAAAATTATATCCCCCCAAGAAAAAAGGTCACAAAGCACAGAAATGGGTATTATAGCGGGGTGTGTTTGTGGGTGACTGAGCTACCTGACTCTCTCATATCCCTTTCAACACAAAGATTCTATAATCTTCGGGAAGAAAGGAGCCTGATGTGTTACTTTGAACTTCATCAGTAAATCTCACAGCCTAGGGGCCTCCCAGGTGGCACAAATGGAAAAGAACCTGCCGGCCAATGCAGGAGACACGGGTCCGATCCCTGGGTCAGGAAGATCCCCTGGAGGAGGAAATGGCAACCCACTCTTGCATTCTTGCCCGAGAAGCCCCATGGACAGAGGAGCCTGGTGGGCTACAGTCCATGGGGGTCACAAAGAGTCCGACACAACTGAGCACGTGTGCATGTACACACACACACACACACACCTCTAGCCTTAACTGTCCTGTTGTTTAAATGGTTTCAATTAGCTAACAGAGCCGAGGTTTGAGTGATAAATGTTCACATTAACAAGATTGAGATCTGATCTCTACAGTCCTTCTATGTGGGGCTGCTGAAAAGCACTTCAGAAGCCTTACAAATAGCTCTCATTACTTTCTCCCATTTTTAATGATGTTTAATTTTTCGGAATTCTGGGATCTGTAATTATCTAAGGTTTATAAGTTAGTGAATGACCAAGTACTCTTTTTATCTTGTTGCAAAGGATTCAGATTCTATAATATATCCATCATTGACCTCTGGTGCCAGGCCATGTCATGGGGTTCTCACTTAAATTACAGCTCCACTTTTAATGGTACTGATGGTTGTAGTATTCCTTCAGCTGCCTTGTCCAAACCGCCAGGTTTAACGTGTCAGTGAAATCAGTGTCATAAGCACCAGAGAGAGGGATGTGGATACTGATTCAAGAGTCAGCTTTGTAGAAAGATTAGTTTTGACCAGCTCTCAAATTACAAGTATGGCTTCCCTGGTGGCTCAGATGGTAAAGTGTCTGCCTGCAGCGCCTGCCTGCCAATGCAGGAGACATGGGTCCGATCCTTGGGTTGGGGCCAGGAAGATCCCCTGGAGAAGGAAATGGCAACCGAGTCCAGTACTCTTGCCTGGAAAATTCCATGGACTGTGGAGCCTGGTAGGCTATAGTCCATCGGTCGCAAACAGTCGGACACGACTGAGCTACTTCACTTTCACTTTCTTTCACTTTTCAAGTTACAAGTTCCAGAACAAACATAGTTGAGTCTTAATCCCATACTTTCTGGTGTGTAATGTCAATTTAAACACAACTCAAGATTATGCAATGGAAATGCATGCATACTTAGTTGTGTCTGTCTCTTTGTCATCCCATGGATTGTAGCCTGTCAGGATCCTCTATCCATGGGATTTCCCAGACAAAAATACTGGAGTAGGTTGCCATTTCTTCCTCCAGGGGATCTTCCTGACCCAGGGATCAAACCTGTATCTCCTGTGGTTCATGCATTGGCAGGTGGATTCTTTACCACTGAGCCACTTTGGATTTGATTTACTTCTCAGGAAAAAGGGGATTAACTGTTATTTCAACTTTATAGATATGAACACTGAAATTTATTTTCTTATTTTTATTGAGTATAGATGATTTACAATGTTGTGTTAGTTTCTAATGTACAGCAAAGTAAATCATCCATACATAACATTGAAATTTCAAGTGTTACATAACCTCTCAACACATTGTTAGCAAGAAGCAAAGCTGTAACCCAAAGCACATTTCACCCTGGAGATCATGGAGTTCCAGAATTATGGCAAAGCCAGAGTAAAAGAGAAACAAAACTTTTCAACTCATAGTGATTTGCCTTTGGCAATAAAGTCAAACAACATCTGTGTGTGTAGATAAGTACGTACATGTTTTTCTACTGGGAGCAATAATGTCATTGCTGTGATATACATGTTATTATAAGAGGTTTTCTGATTCTATTAATAATCTTATCCTCAGCACCTGTGTTTTTGTTGCTGCTGTTGTTTGGCACCTCAAGAGCCCTGATTCAGAATAGTTCCTTCATTGCCTCTATAGCTGAAGACATGAACTCGGCTGTCCACAAATACACATGCCTTCACTGTTTTTTTCCACTTCCTTGAAATATTTTTACAGATCAAGCAGAGGAATGGTCGATGGAAACCAGTCCAGTATCTGAGTTCCATACTTCTTAACCCTCTTTCCAGAGTTCACTGAGCAGCTGTTTCAAGATGACAGCTAAAGAAAGATCCCTTAAGAGCAATAGAGCAGAGGCAGTGTATTGGGTAAGTAGGCAGTGACTTGGAAATAGGATGTATCTCTTACGAGGCAGATGATCAAAATATGTGAGGGCAGCCAGGGCTGGGCCATCACTCTGGGGTCCAGAGAGGGTGAGTGGGACACCTCTGGTGACTGTGGCTCCTTCCTCAGCTCCTTTGAGTTGAAAGATACAAGGTCTGTGTGACCTAACCTGTTTGTTTCTCATCTGTCATGCAACTGCCTCCCTTGTAGCCTGCTTTTATGCTTCACTAATCTTTTTTTGCCATTCCTGGAATAAAATTTGTATGTGTGCATGTGTGTTTGGTAAGGACCCTTAACATGAGATCTACCTTCTTCTTAAACTTTTTCAGTGTAGAAAGCAATATTTTCAATTATTGGTAAAGTGTTGTGTAGCAGATCTACAGAATTTATTCATGTTGCATAATTGAAATGACATCCTCTGAACAGCTACTTTCCACTTTTTCCTCCTCATGGCCCCTGCCAACCACTGTTCCAATCTCTGCCTCTCTGGGTTTGACTATTTTAAATATCTCATCTAAGTAGAATCATGCAGTATTTGTCCTGGGCTTATTCTACTTAACATAATGTCCTCAAGGTGCATCCATGTTATTACATAAGGCAGGGTTTCTTCTTTTTATAAGCTTAAATAATATTCTGTTGTGTGCACATGCCTCATTTTCTTTATACACTCATCAGCCCCTCCATGGACACTTATATTGTAATCACAGCCTGGCTATTGTGAATATTTACAATGAACATGTAATTATTTTTTCAAGATCCTAATTTCCATTACTTTGGACTAATACCTAGTAGTAGAATTGTCAGGTAATATGGTAGCTCTATCTTACTTATAAGAAAACCTCAAAACTGTTTTCCATAATTGCTGAGCCTGTTTTTTATTCCCATCAATAGTGGACATTCTTGCCAAAAACCTATCTTTTTTTCTTTCTTTAGTAATAGTCATCCTAATAGATGTGAGATGATATTTCATTATAGTTTTGATTTGAATTTCCCTTATAAATTGTGGTGTTGAGCATCTTTTCATATACCTGTTTGTGATTTGTCTTCTTTGGGAAAATGTTTACTCAAGTCCTTTGCCCATTTTTTAAATTATTTTTTTTGTAATGGAGTTGCAGGGATTTGATATATATTTTTAAGTATTAACTCCTTATCAGATGTATGGTCTGCAAATATGGTATAAAATAAGAATCCATTTTCATTCTTGTCTCTTCCTTCCTTTCTTTAATTCACTCATTTATTAATTCACCCCTTCATTCCTTCATTCCATGCTTTGTGTTTCTATCTGTACATTAGGAAGGAACAGCCACCTCACTCAATCTGCACAGACTGAGCCCATCCAGGAATACACCCTCATCAGTCAGTTTGGCCCAAGATTCTGGGGGCCATTCAAACCTTCTCTATATATGTGTTTTCTCTGGTCACGTGTGTATAAATTACCAGTTGAAGAAATTCCCTGGTTTCTTTCAGTCATTTGTAATTTCTTGGTCCCTCCAGTGAATGTGGGTTTCCCTGGTGGCTCAGTGGTAAAGAGAATGCCTGCCAATGCAGGAGATCAGGGTTTGATCCCTGGGTTAGGAAGATCCCCAGGAGAAGGAAATGGCAACCCACTCCAGTATTCTTGCTTGGGAAATCCTATGGACAGAAGAGCCTGGAGGGCTACAGTCCACAGGGTCACAAAAGAGTCAGACACAACTTTGCAACTAAACAACCACCACTGATGTCTGTCTGCTACACCATGAGTCCTTGGAACTGGAAGCATGCCTCCAGCTCCTTTTCTGTTTTCAGTTGCTCTTAGACATCTGGAGCATGCTGTCTTTCCATGCTCTGACAGTAGAGAGACTGAAGCGAGTTCCTAAGCCATCTGAAAAGTCTAAACATCCATCATATATTTCAATCTTTGATTGCCATTCCCAGGACTAACCCAGGGGCTGGGAGTCTTGCTAAATACATCCCTGTCTGGCCAAAGAGGAGCTCTGGCAGGTGACTGGGTACTGGTCCAAACCTTCCACTTGGTTCTCAGTGCCCCTCAGTCATCTAGGGTGTAGCAGGTGCAGTTAGTTCTCTGAGACTGGGGAGACAGACTCAGATATTCTGGCAGATGCCCGAAGTGTTAGGACACTGGATGCACAGTCCAACTCATGCTCTTCCTGAGAAGAATCTGTGACCTGTGGTTTTTAATTCTCTTGCTCACTGCTGAGACTGTGGGATGGACTATCATGAGTGTTCTCAGGATAGTCCAAACTGTTGTGTGGTTCTCAGCTGCTGCCAGTCATCTAGAATATACCAGGTCCTATCAGCATGCTGAGACAGATCCACGCCCTTGGACAGTCCCTGGGAAAGTTGGAACATTAGACACATGGTCCAACTCTCTTTCTCCCTAGAGAGAAGATCTCCATCTGGACTTTCTTACCTCTTGCTGTGTGCTGAACTAGGGGGAGGGGCCATGACAAGTGCTTACATGCTATTCATGCCACCATATATATTCTCAGAGATTCTCAATTTGGGATCTTTTCCTGTCAGTGCTCAGATTCAGACAAGACAGAAACCAGTCCCCTGGAAATCCTCCACAAAAATCAGAACATTGGACTCTGGTCCAGTCCTCTTCTTCCCCTTCCAGGGAGAATCTGGCAGTTGGGCATCTTCCCTCAATCATGTAATACTGTGCTGGGGGAGGGATTATTGTGAGGGAGCATCTCAACTTTTCCTACCAGCTTTGATGTGGTTGATTTCCTACTCACCCTGGGTGCAGTAGCCTCTCAACTGTTTCTGGATTTGTAGCAAAGTGAACTGTGTTGTGTTGATTGTTCAATCAGTGTATTTGAGGGGTGAAGGAGGGTCTAGAGCTTCCTATTCTTCCCTCACTGACATCACCACTCTGGAATACCAAACCTTTTTCTCATCTAAGTGCTTTTGCACATATTGTTCCCTCAGTCGGGAAGAAAAGTTTCTCATCTTTTTCTGCCAATATCTAAATATCCATCAAGATGTTTCTCTGATATTACCTACCCTCTCACCCCCCCCCAAGTAAGATTTATATGTCCCTCCTCTGCCTTCTGGTAGCATCCTGCTTTACATTCAAAATGCACTCACAACATTGTATTATAACTATTTTTAATGTGCTTAGTCGCTCAGCTGTACCCAACTCTTGCGACCCCATAGACTGTAGCCCGCCAGGCTCCTCTGTCCATGAGATTCTCCAGGCAAGAATACTGGAGTGGGTTGCTATTTTCTGGTATGCTTTTTTCCTATTTGAAATTAACCTTATTTTTATTTCCCTAGAACCTAGCACGTGAACTGGAATATAGTGAGAAAAACAAATAAGAAACAGTTGGAAAACCTGCCCTCTAGACACCTCCTTTTTCTCTGTGAGAAACAGTAGCCTGGGAGTTCAGAAAGTTGAATTACAGTCAGAGCAATGCCACTAACTAACTTCATAAACTTGCATAAAGTCCGTTTGGGGTGTCATTCTCCATTTACGAAATGAGGTTATTTGACTAAATCATGATTGGTCAACAATTTTGATTAGCAACATCACTATTTTTTTTTTCCAACTAAACCACACTGCAAAGCCCAAATAATATACTGGAGTATTCTGCATGACAAAATGAGACTACCTAGGGCCCTGCCAATTTAACTTCTCCTTTTGCCCCATCCCTACCTGGTCCAAACTTCATGTACAGTTTGAAAAGCACAGAACTAGGCAATCTGTAAGATTTTAGTCATCTCAAACATTCTTGGGTTATTTATGTATTAAGTTGAACCAAACTCTTCCTCACTGAAGAGGGTACACTTTTCCCATGCCCTGGAGTACATCTCCATCTTCACTGGGTTTTATTTTTGCAAGCCTAACAGAATAAGGATGCCAAGTTATTCTGGAAGTCCATAAGTTTTGTTTTGGCATTTAGAATGTTTGTTGACTGGTTTATTGAGGTCTGTATTCTGTCCTATTAATGAAGAAAAAGAATGGCATGTGTATCTTGGCTTTGAAATCGGAATATCATTTTAGAATCCTGTGTGGGATCAAGCTATACAGTGGTGGCCAAGAGCCAAGGATAAAAAAAAAAAAATTGAAGTGATCCTATATGTGTAGTTTTTAATTCCTTGTGGTTTCTGAAAGGTGCTATATAAAACTATTATTGACCTGAGTAGTCAATTAAATTTTGGCACAGAGGGAAACCAGTTTATTATTTGGTGATACAGGGGAATAATTAAAATACGGTAATATGAGATCACTGTTTTTAACTTGCATCTAGTTGGTTGTTTGATTTATAGGAGAGATAAGGATTATTTTACAATTGACTTGAGACAAATATAAGTAACTATAAAATTCTGCCTCTTTTTAAGACAATTTTTGTGACTGCTAATGATGTGAAAGAACCATTTATCAATCTTCCTTTAAAGTCCAAGCTTTATATATCTGATTACTTATATTTTCATGAGCTTAGTAATATTATTCTCATGTTTAAGAATACTGAGTCTTGGATGTATTTAAGTACTGAAATTCATAAAACTTACAAGTATGGTATTCCTAACAGAACTGTCAAAAGTACATGGAATAAACTACCTATGCTTTTTTTAAAATATGTTTGTTCTGGGAGAATGGGAAAATGGAAAAACTTACATCAAGATAAGGGATTAAAAACTGTAATGTCAACTTTGCTTCAATCATAATGGAGTAACTGGTAGTATAGCTAATTTCTTATAGCACACTACTGGAAAACTGGACAAACTACGTGAATGGTTGATTTCTGTCACTGATGAGCTAGCAACACAGGACAGTGATCCTTGATAAAGGGAAACAAACAAGGTAAGTCCTGCAATTTTCCAATTTTCTGCCTGGAGGCATTTTCTGTACAGGAAGGAGTAATCCAAACAGAACACTGGTCTCTCTGAAAGGGGACAGAAATCAGAGACTGATGCGCATGTAATTTCTAAGGTAAAATAATGAAAAAGAAGGAGTTTGGTAGATAAAAAGCCCAATAAATCTTCATGCACTTCTATGAACTTGGCTGAATGTGAGTAACACATGCATAACAAGAGAATTGTTGTTTTTGTTGTTGTTTAGTCACTAAGTCATGTCTGACTCTTTTGCAACCCCATGGATTATAGCCTGGCAGGCTCCTCTGTCCATGGGATTTCCCAGGTAAGAACACTGGCATGGGTTACCATTTCTTCCTCCAAGGGATCTTCCTGACCCAGGGGTTAAACCCACATCTCCTGCACACATCTCTTGCAATTACTACAAGGTTGTAGCTAAACAATTCCCAGGACTCAAACAGAGCTGGAAGACTTTCAAGTTCTAACCATCCAGAGTGCAGAAACCTTGTTGAACCTAGGGCACTCAGTAGGATCTTAGAAGGATCATGACTATGTAGTAAGTCTAAGTTAGACCTATAATTATACTTTTGGTCACTTTTTAAAAATCTTAAAGTTCAAAAGAATTAAGCTGATCTGCAAAGGACTTCATGACCTATGAAAACCAAATTGTAATATCTTTAAAGAATGACAACAAAACCCATACCCTCAACAATGTTATATCCACAAATTAACTATCTGATTAAAAGTTACAGTGTGTGTAAGAAGTACAGAAAAATTTGATTCATAACCAAGAGAAAAACTGTCAACAGAAATAGGCTCAGAAATTTAAGAGCTGATAAAATTAGCAGATAGGAACTTTGAAACAGCTATTAAAAATGTGACTAAGGACTTAAAAGAAAATTTAAACATAATAAGGAGAAATTTAATATATAGAAGAGAATCTCTAGAGTTAAAAATATATAATATCTGAAACATTTTTAAAATCATTAGATGAGGTCAACAGTTGAGGAGACACTGTGAAAGAAAAGAGCACTTTAGACATAACAATAGAATGTGTCATAACTGAAACACAAGGAAAAAAACACAAAAATATTAAAGCTACAGTGACAAAAGGGACAATGTTAAGCATAGTAATGTATATATAATTAAAGTCCCAGAAAAATGAGAAGGGATTGTCATAAAAATGATTTGAAACAATAACGATTCAATTTTTATCAGTTTTATAAAACCACATATCCAAGGAGCTAAAGAAACAAAAACAAAATCAAAACCCCAAGAAAGACAAACAAAATCACACCAATGCATACCATAATCAAAATGTTAAAAACCAAGGAATGAGAAAAATCTTAAAAGAAGCCAGGAAAGGGTTTGATGAAGACATATTGCATACAGGAGAAGAAATATAATGTCTGTAACTTTTCTTCAGAAAACAGTAAAATGTAGCAAGGAAAACTGTAAAAAAAAAAAAAAAGTAGAAAACAACAAGATACTAGACTTAAATAAATACATTAAATGAAAATGATCAAAACTCCAATTAAAAGGCAGACATTGTCAAGCTGGATTGAAAAGCAAGACTTTATATTGTCTACAAAAAAAACACATGTTAACTATAAAAAAATCAAATAAAATGTAAAAATAGATAAAGATATACTATGCAAGGATAATTAGAAAACTATAATGACTATATTATAGCTATCGGGATCTTCCCAACCTAAGGATTGAACCCAGGTCTTCCACATTGTAGGCAGATTCTTTACCCACTGAGCCACAAGGGAAGCCCAATGGCTATATTACTATGAAACAAAGTAGATTTTTCAGACAAAGAATGTACCAGAGAAAGAAAGGAGGCATTCATAATTATAAATGGACCACCAGCTCATCAAGAAGATGTAACAGGCTTAAAATGTTTGTACCTAACAACAGAGCTTCAAAATACATGAAGCAAAAACTGAAATCTAAAGGGATAAATATATACACAACTATAGTTGGAAATTTTAACACACCTTCTCTCAATAATTGATAGAATAAGTAGACAGGAAATCAGTAAGGATCTAGAAGGGTTGAACAACACTATTAACCAACTGGGCAATAAAATAAGTCACAATCCATTTCAACAGACTAAAATCACACAGAATATCTTCCCTGACCACAACATAATTAAACTGGAAGTCAGTATTGGAACAGTATCTTAAAAATCCACAAACATTTGGAAGTTTTTATGAGGCAAATGCTTGTGGAAAAAAACCCTAAGAATATAGGGGATAGTTTGTGTTAATTTCACAACCGATAGGCTGATAACTTCCAATTGAGAATTATCCTTCTTCACCAGTGTGACTCACTATGCAACAGCTGATTGTCATATAGAGAACAAAAATTCTTCATCCTTTTACATTATTATCTCAGAAAATACTCATCTCTTAAGAATTAGAAAGCAAACTGAATACAATCTGCAATTTATTTGAGAAGTAGGTTTGATTTAATGTTAAGAATATAATAAAAAAGTGCAATGTAACTTGCTTTATTCTATTTGAACATATATAATTCTTAATATTCCATCCTACATATTTAGAAAAACAAAAGGCACTCTTTCACTTATACCTCACTCATTATGTTAAATTCAGCCCAAAGGTCCTGGGCAATGGGAACTTTTTGTATCTGATTTCATTGTCATTTTCTACTCTCAGCTGCCTCACTATTTGATAAACATCTTTCAGACATCATTCACTCTTTGATTCTGCTTCTCTGCCATTAAAACAGATTTGTACACCATGACCCTCTTATCTTGGGAGATTCCTTCCCACAAATTTCTTCAATCTGTTATGGAGATAATTGTGACACTAGAGGCCTTTTACTTTGAGTTCAAACATTTTACCATCACCAAGATGTATTTCTCCATGTTGCCTATAAGAAGAATTTGAACCTCCTAGCTAAAATCCAGATATACCAGCCCATAGCACTGCCTTAATTTAATAATGCTATCATAAGTAGAAAAGATAATATGGTTGGCCTTTCAGATGCTCTTCTCTTTAAGGCAGAAAAGGAGCTGATGAGGGAAGAGAAAGGAAATGGCTCTAGTATGTCACGTTCTGTCCTTGCTGAGCTGACCGACACTACATTTAATCATCATCAAGAACATTGCCCAGGTTTGGTGTTTGATGTTGATTACACCAACGTGCAGTCTGTCTGCATCCCTCTACCCACTGCTGGCTCAGCTCATTGAGATCTGTGCCAAGGTTGCTATTGAGGGTGCTGAGTTGCATATCAAAAGCTCTATTTTTCATTATTGCCATAGCCACTGCTATCATTTCCTCTCATTGCAGGAGTTTCTGTTCACACTGTAATTTACACCTATTTGTTCACTTATTTGTCTGATTATTTATTTGTCATTGTTTAATGAAAGATGGGATTCAACCATGAACTGATTGGAACTGTGTGAATAGAAAATCTGAATGAGAGAAGTGAAATAATACTTACTTTTCTATTTCAACACTTTTAACCCAACTTGTGATCTTTAATTTCTCTTTCTTTAGAATGTTATTTTTAAGTTTATTGAGCCCTCAAACTGTACAGTCTTGTGGGCAATCCTTCTTACTACTTCCAGGCATACTTGAATCCACAAAATGGCTATATCCACTCCAGTATTCTCACCTGGGAAATCCCATGGACAGAGGAACCTGGTGGGCTACAGTCCATGGGGTCGCTGAGCCTAACATGGATGAATTACTACTACTGACAGAATAGGGAAGAGAAGTCCCTGAGGTATTGTGACCATACCTTGCAAGCTTCTTTAGCCAAATCCCCTAAATTAGCAGGATATGTTCATATAGTAAAGGTCTCTAGTATGTTTATGATGCATTACTTCTTCCTATGCTCTACTAGGAATGGCAAAAGGATGTGTTGTGTGTGCTTAGTCACTCAGTTGTGTCCGACTCTTTGCAACCCCATGGACTGTAGCCTGCCAGGCTCCTCTCCTCTGTCCATGGGATTCTCCAGGCAAGAATACTGAAGTGGGTTGCCATGCCCTCCTCCAGGGGATCGTCCCAAACCATGGATCAAACCCAGGTCCCCTGCATTGCAGGTGGATTATTTACCATCTGAGGCACCAGGGAAGCCCATGAATACTGGAGTGCATAGCTGATTTCTTCTCCAGGGGATCTTCCCAATCCCAAACCAGGGTCTCCTGCATTGCAGGTAGGTTCTTTACCAGCTGAGCTACCAGGGAAGCAGGATAAAAGGAGATAAATAGAAATTAAGGGCACCTCAGCAGCTTCTTTCTCTTTAAAGATGTAGATTCAACATCCTGAATTCAAAGTTCTAAATTTCCAGGAGGTTGATAAGCTGTGGATTTTATAATCCATTAAAGGACATGGAATATTATCATATATTTTTCCTCTCATGGTAAAGAACGTGATCAATAGCTGCTGGTTATATTTCCACATTTTTATATATGCCATTGATTCTGAGGTTATTATCCAACTTGGTGGCCAAAATTTCAAAAACTCATAACCTTCCAAAACCTGACAGAAAGGAGTGCACGTATTAGAGAAATGCTAGCAGTTATACTTAATGATGATGTGTATTAGAGAAATATTGGCAGTTACAGTAGTATATGCTAATATTAATTACATCGCCCATCCACTGGGATTTGTTTTCCTATTTGCAAATGTCTAGGGGCTTAACTCATGGTCCTATGGTTCCAAAGAAGCTTATTTTTTCCCCTTTAGAAAAAAAAAAATGTCTCCAATGCAGAATAGATTCCTAAAATAGAATCCAGAAAGATTCCCCTGCTAAAGTGGAACTTTCAGAGACAATGTATTCTGACAACACTGAATCACTGAATTTTAGAAAGGTAAACAAAGTCCAGAGAATAAAAGCTTCCTTTTATTTTCTTTTGGAAAGAATAAGTAGTTTTAAAGTTATTGTACTCTTATTTTTTCTTGCAAGCTTCTCCATACTCTATTTATACCATGAGTCATTGTTTATATAATTTAATTAACATTGGCCAGTGCCTGCAAACTAAAACACTGTCTTAAAGCATTTGCTTGAAAAGTCTCCTTGTCCCTGAGCTGTCATTTCTTAGCATGATGGATAATGGATAGAAATAATTACCCTGAACAAGGTTAGACAGCTTAAATGATTAGCGTTTCATAGAATTAGCAGCCTTAGCTAAACGTCTTATTTTTCAAGATGCATTATTAAAGGAAAATACCATGGAGACTGTGATGAATCTGAAAACCCTCCTAAAACAGTGCCATTGTCTATGACAGGTAAGTTTACACCAAGTATATTTGCAGAGATGCATTTCAATCAGCCTGCCACCCAATCATAAATTCCTTCACCTAAGTGACTTTAGATAGTTTTGAATGCCAAGCATCAGTGCAGGACACATACAAGTGGAAACATTGAGGTTTGTCTGTACTTTCCAGGGTCTTGGTTAATCTCTCACAGACAGCACTTTATATCTCTTCTGTAAGTCTAAATGTGTAAGCGTTTTCTATTTGTTTTATTTTTAAAAAACAAGTTTTAATATTATCCCTAACTAGGATTTCATTTCCTGATGCAGGCCCATTCTCTTGGCTCTCATGGAATTGCCTTCTGTGCTGACACTTAGGATTTACCACCTCTACTTTATTAGAGCATTTTTATGGTTCAATAAAATTTTTTATTTTTATATCCAATATTGTAAATGGTGAGAAGATGATGGAAGACTTTGAGGCAAATCAAATGTCAAGGAATTAAGCAAAACAATCTAATAAAAGATGTATTCTTTTCAGAACTATTTCTCAGACACACAGTGAGCAGAGCTACCAAAGGACACTGATACTTCTTAGTCCTTTTCTAGATAAAGAGGAGACTCTGTTTCCTGACTCTGATCAAGATGAAGTCCTCTCCTCTCTTCTCTTGACATTCAGCTTTAATCCCAACCCAATGGAAAACATGTTTCAAATATTTAAGAAAAATTTGAGGAAGAAAACTTTAGGTCATTTTAAAGAATGTGTTACTGGGCCTGGTGATACGTCTGTTGTATGTGTGACAAGTAGTAAACAAGTTATCCTCCTGTTTGAGTTCACATTTCATCTGTAAAGTGGGGAGGATGGTATCTATTTCATACTGATGATTTGAGGTACCAATGAGATTACATACATAAAAACACTCAGCACAGTATTTAGCCCTTTGTAAGCAAAACAAATGATTCTTTGAAAGGGTATAGTAATCTTCCCAGGGTCATGCAAGTGGAAGAGCTGGGATAGGAACCCAGGTCTGTCTAACAGTAGAACCTGTGGTTTTGTTTAACCTCTATATCAGGGCTTCTCAAAGTGTAGTCCTCAGACCATCAGTGTCAGAACCACATTGGTACTTATTCAAAACATAAAGTCATGTGCCAACACAAGACATAATCAGAAATTCTGGGGATTAACCCCATCATCCAGTGTTTTAATAAGTCCTTCAGGTGATTTTGGTGCATGCTAACATTTGAGAACTACCAACCTCTCCTATGTCTACCCACTGAAACAGAAATAGTCATGTCTAAGGCACTGAATGGAACCTTTCTGTCTTAGCATCACAGGGATCCTGTGTGACTCTTCCTAGAAAATGGCACAGGGCATGCTCTGGCACTCAGATTCAGCTTCAGGTGGAGCACATCAGATCTGGCAGGAGACAAGTAAGTTAACACTGATTGTCTCCACTCAAAAGCAAAATAAAGCAACAAGAAGAAAGCAGCTACCGCCTCCTCGCCCTAGCCTGGCTCTTTTCCCTGACTGCTGCTTTCCCCAGCTGACTCCAGGAATGCTAGAAGTGACAGAGTACAAATAATACTCATTATTTTCTTATTTTAAATGACTTCCCATGGATGCCTCATTACTATAATACATGATAATAATCATGCACACGATTGTAGGCACTTTAAATTATTTAATTTCAACCTTAAATCTTTCTCACGTATGTGTAGTTGTCTCGGAATCTGAGCGTCTATCATTATTTAAAATAATTACCATGAGTATTGCTTCTAGGTTTGTTTTTATTTCTTCTTTTCCAGGCTTAAACAAATCTGGTTAACAGGGAGACTAAATCCTACCATGTTCTTCTATTTAAAAACTGGCAGGATCTTTTTAAAAGTTTAAGCATAAAATGTGTGTTAATATCACTACCATATATGTATTTTTTCTCTGAGCTTAAAGTTACAACAATGATCTCTCTTCCTTTTGGCGCTGGCACTTAAAGTCCCCTACCCTAGCAGAGAATGATGAATTTTCCATATATCTTGCAGAGAGCTGCTTTATTGTTACTGTAATAGCATGAAACTGAATGGGTGATGATATTTCAAGAGAGATGTGGGACAGAGCAGTTTGTACATAGTAATGGATCTTGGAAAACTCCACTCTTGCCTTCCTCCCCAGTGTCCTTTTAACAGTCACTGAAAAAAGCGAGATATTCTAGGAGCTTTTTAAATTTGTGTTTGTTAGTGGAGCAGCTGATCAATGTGTAGGGAAAAATGAAACCAGACTTAACAAACAAATAAAACAACCCAGCCAGTGGGTCAAATTTGTCTTCCTTCCTAAGTAATATTAATTGAATGTGTTCTCATGGGGAAAGAACAGGCTAGATTTGAAATGTCTCAGATCTAGGTTTGATTCTCAGCCCCACCTGTGTCACCTTGTTTGGACTATTTATTTACCTCCATTGTGCTTCTGTTTCCTCATCTGTAAAATGGGGATACAATGAGTTATTGAGAAAATGAGTTATCCATGTAATATACAGGTAAAGGTTTAGCATAACACTTAGCCCATGACTCAATAAATGGATATCTTATTAATCTATGCTCCTTCTACACAGTTGAGCTTTGGCTCTCTACAGAGCAAAAGTTCTTGTACATTCTTTTTTGAGTCCTCAAAGGTGAGTGACCAGCACAACCCTCTCCCTGACACATAGTCACCAATGTTATCAAGTACCCCTCTGGAGAAGGAAATGGCAACCCACTTCAGTATTCTTGCCTGGAAAGAATGGACAGAGGACCTGGTGGGCTACAGTCACAAAGAGCTGTGTATAATTCAGTCACTGAGCATGCAGTGGAAATAGAGTTTCTGAAAAGTAGAATAGAATGGCCTTTTCAAAAGGCCATTAATAATGGTAAATAATGTTGGTTAATAATCATTATATTGGGAATTTCCATGAAGTATTATCCCATTGACTGCTAATTCAGAGGTACCTGGAAAAATCAAGGAATTTTAGAACACCAAAAAACATTCTGTGGTCACTTCCCAATTTCTCTATGATGCTCTCTGATATCTTAATTCTCTTTTCTTCTTTTTCTCCTTATCCCATCATGTCAAGCATGAGCTTCACATGAGGGGAAAAAGTAAGTAATGTACCAAGAGAAGAAAGCAATAGGATGTATATTTAAGTATTCATAGTCTTCATCAACTAGAAATTCAGGAACTGATTCTGAAGCCTCAAGATCTGTAAGATTGTACCCTCTGAGGCTATTTGAGCCCAAATTGTTCCAAAGAACAGTTGGCTATCTTAGAAGAGCTTGAATTTTATTATCACACCGACAGGGCTTGCTGCACTTTCTGGCCATGTGATCCTGAAGCAATCTTGCTCAGAGACCCTTTAAGTCTTAGTTTGCAATAATACTTATTCACAGGTTATGTGGATTGAATCAAGTGATGGAGATAAAGTGCTTAGTACGTGAAAGGTAGTCAACTCTTGGAAACCATGATTGTTTTTATTTGAGGTGTTTTGCCCCCATCCTTTTACTCATTACTAAGTCCCAGACTTTGATCTGAAAACAGAATTTAACTGTCTTTTAAGGTACAGTAAGTAGCCATCTGTCAATTTCACCCAACATGGAGTTCAAAAGAAAAAAGAAACACTCACCAAGATGTCCTTTAGTCAGTGAACAGATAAACTGTGATACATCAAACAATGGAATATTATTTAATGCTAAAAAGAAATGAGCTATCAAGCCATGAAAAGACATGGAGGAAACTTAAAAGTATATTACTAAGTGAAAGAAACCAATCTGAAAAGGCTATATACTATTTGATTCCAACCATATGACATCTGAAAAAGGCAAAACTATGGAGACAGTAAAAAGATAATGTGGTTGCAGGAGCTGGAGGATGGGGAAGAGATGAATAGGTAAGGCATATAGGATCTTTAAGGTATCACACTCTGCATGATACCATAATGATGGATACATTTTCTTATGCCTTTTTCCAAACCCATAGAATGTACAACATCAAGAATAAAGTTTAATGCAAACTAAGGGCTTTGGGTGAGTATGATGTGTTAATGTGCAATCATAAGTGTAATAATTGCAATGTGCTGCTCTGATGGGCAATGTTGATAAAGGGGACACTTTGAATGTGTAAGGGAAGGCGGTTTAAGGAAAGTTCTCTGAACTTTACCCTTAATTTTACTATAAACCTTATGCTGTGCTGTGTTAAATCACTTCCGTTGTGCCCAACTCTTTGCAACCCCATGGGCTGTAGCCTGGCAGGCTCCTCTGTCCATGGGGATTCTCCAGGCAAGAATACTGGAGTGGGTTGCCATGTCCTCCTCCAGGGGATCTTTCCCACACAGAGTTGGAACCCACATCTCCTGTGGCTCCCACACAGATTCTTTACCACTGAGCCACAGGGGAAGTCCTATAGACCTTAACACTGTGACCTTGATTCACTCTCAACTGATAGTCCACCCTATCTTTCTTTATCTGTAAACTGAGAGAAACGTACTGAATAAATGTGATCATACACACATCCTACTTTCACATGGTTTTTAGTACATGTCACAGTTATAATGAAGTGCTTGCTTATTTGACTAATAGCTGTCTCTCATATTAGATTCTAAATGTCCACAAGAGACTGCCTTGTTCATTGTGGCAGCCCCTAGGATCTAATAAAGTACCTGACACCTAGAAGATCCTAAATAACTGTCTTGAAATGAATCAGTGAATATGACATGGGGGTGGCATAGAAATTAATTGTTCTTTCACTCAACTCCCTCAATCATTCTTATAATAAATATTGCTAAATGCTTGATATGTACAAGGCCACATGCTTTGGCTGGCAAGGTGATATTCTGCTAGATTAGCTCATTTAATCCTTATAAAACAATGTGGGGAGACCAGTGGGCCCATATTACAGTTTAAAAAAAGGAATTGAAAAACATTAAGGAATTCTCTAGGGTCACATTAATGTCAGTGAAAATGTGAGCTAATACATGGCTTTGTTTTTTGTGTATATAAAAGTTTTTCTTTAACATAGTGCTTATTATTGCAGGTACTATTCTAAGCACTTTACATATACTGAATTCACTTAGTCCTTACCAAAAAAAGGTTTTGAGGTGGTAACTGTTATTATCATCAGCTTTCAGATGAAGAAACTTGGGACCACATAAGGTCAATGATTTTCCCACAGAAATTAGGGATTAAGCAATTTACCTCTGAACTCTGATGAAGCATAGTGGAGAAGCAGGATCCGAACCCATAGAGTTCAGTGGCACTTAGCCATGATATTCTAGCACTTCTTAGAAACCTAAAATGATTCTAAAGTAAATACCAAGTGCTGTTGAGCCTCCTTTGGATGAAGTCAGTTGAGTTAGTGAGGAAATAGCTAAAACTGGAACATGGTAGGATTGATTTATATATGCATCTTATGGAATTTTTTTTTCTATTTTTATGCCTAGGCTAACACATGATGTGCTACATTTAGTATATGCCCAATAATTTTTCCTGATGTTATGATTGAAATATACTTTGTGAAACATAATCTGAGTCATATCAAAAAGTTCAAAATAAAGCACAGATCAAAGCAATTGCTAATGATTCAGATGGCCAAATGCCACCTTTTCTTAATGCAATATAGGATATTCCAGAATAAGTGTTTCAACAAAAGTTGGCTTGGAATTTATCCTCAAGCACCTTCCATTGTGCAATTTGATCTTAGGACAGTAAATGTGCTAAACCCTTCATCAAAAAACCAACCAATATTTGTTAAAGAGGTTGTCTTTGCCTAGAATAGGGGCTTTTAGAAGGAGAGTTCACTCTGTAATACTGATGTTATTATAAGGCAAGAGCTCATTTCTGTAACTTTGGAGGAGAGGCAGAAATTGGAGTAAGAATCTCTAAATCCAAACCTAGTTTCTATTTGAAAACAGTATCTCCAAACTTAACATGCTGATTTTCGTTTATGAACTCTCAGCAATCAGAACACCCTAAAATATGGGTTATGGGATCTTACAATTTAAGGTTTGTCAAACTGAGGACCTCCCCAACACCCTTTAAAAATAAACTGACTATAAAGTCATGAAACTTCAACTGTTTTCAATTCTAAGCACTTGTAAAAGGAGATCGTGCCAAGTAAAACCTCAGAAGTCAGGGTATAGACACAGAAAATAGTTGGGGTATAATGATCTTTAGCTTCTTGTAGCTACCTTAGTTTCAGCCATCTATAGTCACATAACGTTGGAAGTAGCCCATCTGGCTGAAGTCCAAAAAGAATAAACTCTTTATTTCTTTGTTAAGGTAACTTTGCAACCAACTAGACAACCTCTGGGGTATGTCAACAAATCATGACTTTTAAACATTCCAGTGTTTTTATTTTCTCCAACTAGATTGTAACTTTCCTTGTACAATTAATTCATATATCACGTATTTGTTTATTTCACAAACACTTATTGAGTGCCTATGAAAACTTACAGTTACTACATTGGCTGGTATATAGCTGCTCAGTAAAAATGGTTTGAGTAATAAAATTTCATCTGTCATTATACTCTTGTTCATCACACTTACAGCTTGTCAATTTGTATTCATTCATTTAATAAAGACTTATTTTTCTTGAGCTACTATGCCAAGCAACAGGGACACAATGATAAACCAAACACACATGGTCTTGCCTTAAGTGGCTTATGGTCAGAGATTCTCAACATGTATCAAATTTTTATTGGGATGTCCTATGAAGAAGAAATGCTCATCAGTTGGCATGGTAAAAAACTTCAGGTAGTCAGAAATCCTTAAGAAGTGACATTTGTCCTGAGACCTAAAGAGTGAGGACATGCTTATCTAGGTGTCTTAGGGAGGGTTCCCTAAAGGTAGTTCCAATGCACAGGTTCCAGCACTAGAGATTTTTTTTTGTTAGTTGCAGTAGCTTTTACTTTTTTATTTATTTTATTTATTTATTTTAATTGGAGGCTAATTACTTTGCAATATTGTAGTGGTTTTTGCCATACATTGACATGAATCAGCCATGGGTGTACATGCATTCCCCATCTTGAACCCCTCTTCCTCCTCCCTCCCCATCCCATCCCTCAGGGGCATTCCAGTACACCAGCCCTGAGCACCCTGTCTCATGCATCAAACCTGGACTGGCGATCTGTTTCACAGATGATAATATACATGTTTCAGTGCTACTCTCTCAAATCATCCCACCCTCACCTTCTCCCACAAAAGACTGTTCTGTACATCTGTGTCTCCTCTGCTGTCTCGCATATAGTGTCATCATTACCATCTTTCTAAATTCCATATATATACGTTAGTATACTGTATTGGTGTTTTTCTTTCTGACTTACTTCACTCTGTATAATAGGCTCCAGTTTCATCCACCTCATTAAAACTGATTCAAATGAGTTCTTTTTAATGACTGAGTAATATTCCATTGTGTATATGTACCACAGCTTCCTTATCCATCCATCTCCAGCACTAGAGATTTATCACAGAGATATGGGTAAGGGCTGGGGAAGTAAGACAGAGAGAGGAGGCCAGGCAACAATGTGATCTCAGACACAGCTGTGCAGAGACTAGTCTCAGCCAGATGCTGCTTGGGGGCTCTGGATAATGAGCCTGGCCTCAGAATTGTCCTGTCTGTGCAAGTTTGCTGGTTTTACAAACTCTCATTTAGAGCCATTAGCTAAAGGCCCCTGCGAGAGGGGAGTTTAAATACACAGGCACTTTTCTGCCAGCAATGTGGCTCTAGTAGCCAGAGAGGAATCATTTGCAAAGGAGTTGCACAGAAGAAAAAGGTGCAAAGAATCGATAAAAATGGCTCTTAGGAGGTAGGGAAGTACTAGTATTGTCCTTTACACTAAATGAAGGCCAAGTATGTCAATATATGCATAGCTCCTACATGGACAAAGCTTTGCCAGGATGAGGGCCTGAAAAAAATGCAGAATGGTTAGAGCCAGCCAAGACTGGCTGGGTTGGGCTTGGGTTGGGCTTAGAGAGGCAGGTGAAGGCAGGTCACAGGTTGGGTCAAGGCCCTGATTTTCATCCATGAGCAGTGGGCAGACACTGAATATTCGGTTTTGAGCAGAGGAGCAGCACACTTGGATTTGCATTTAAAGGCTTCTTCCAGAGAGAATATAAAGAATGGATTGAAGAGATGCATGCATGCAGGAAGGAGGACCCAGTTAGAAGGTTATCTAGAAATGATGAAGTGGATTGGATAATGGTAAAGAGAAGTAAGCATATTTAGGAAAATTTTAGGAGGTAAAACCACCAGAAATTGTTGATGGATTGAATGAGAGGGGAGCCCTGAGAAGTATCAAGATTTGTGGCTTGCCTGACCAGATAAATGGTGGTTTCATTCACATGGAATTGTGAACACTGGAATGCTAGGTCTCAGGGCTCAAAAGTGAGAAAGATACATGTTACTCACAGGAGGAGAGCTATCATGTATTTACCATCTAATTCTCACAAGAGATGATCAGCTTTCTAGGTAGTATCTTGGAAACAAGGAGAGAAACAACAGTCATAGATCAATTTTCAAACAAAAATTTCATAGGCCTAGCCAAATATTAGCCAACTTTCTCCAGAGAAGGCACAGTCCTGTGAATGAGATGGGACTGACTACAAGAGCTATCTAGATAGAGGAAAGAATCAGAACAACATTATATAGAATATAATTACTGTTCATATATGTGATTCAACATTAAGTCTAAATGCCTCAAAGGGGTGAAGAAGAGAAAAAAGAGAGCCCTCCTACAGTTGGTGGGACTGTAAATTGGTAAGGCCACTATGGATAACAGTATGGGAGTTCCTTAAAAATCTAAAACTAGAACTATCATATGAGCCAGCAATCCCACCCCTGTGCGTACACCTGAAGAAAATCATAATTCAAGAAGATTACACGCAGGATTTCTGTTGTAGTCCAGTGGCTTAGACTCCGAGCTCCTTATGCAGGAGACCCAGGGGTTTGATCCCTGGTCAGGAAACTAGATCTCACATGCACAACCAAGAGTTTGCATACTGCAACTAAAGATCCTGCATGCCACAACTAAGGCCCAGCACAGTCAAATCAATAAATATTTTTAAAAAGAAAAGATACATGCACTCTAGTGTGCACTGTGGCATTATTTACAACGGCCAGAGCATGGGAAGCAGCCTAAATGTCCATCAACAGGGGAGTGGATAAAGAATGTGGTACATATGTACAATGGAATATCACTCAGCCACAAAAAAGAATGGAATAATGCCACTTGCAACAATACGGGTGGGCCTAGAGAATGTCAAAATGAGTGAAGTAAATCAGAGAAAGACAAATATGGTATCACTTATATGCAGAATCAAAAATAAAAGGTACAAGTGAACTTATTTATAAGACAGAGGTAGTCACAGATATAGAAAGCAAACTTATGGTTACTAGGGGGTGAAGAGGGGGAGGGATAAATTGGGAGATTGGGATTGACATATGCACATTTTTGTATACAAAATAGATAAGTGATAAGGAACTCTTGTATAGCACAAGGAACTCTAGTCAGTACTCTGTACTGGCTGTATTCTATCTGGGAAAAGAATCTAAAAAAAGAGTGGATATATGTATGTGTTTAGCTGATTCACTTTACACCTGAGGCTAAACACAACATTGTAAATCAGCTGTACTCCAAAAAAAAGTGTTTTTAAAAAAGAAAGAAAAAAGCCTCAAAGAAGTTTTTAACAGAATGAAATAACCAAGCTTCTGGTCCACAGCTGAGTGCTAAAGTTGGTTCTAATTTTTCTGTATTCTAACTAGTACTAGAATGGATATCAGAGGAAGTGGTGTTACTGAGGCAAAGAGAATGTAACTCCACAGCCCTTGGACATAGAGTCAATTTTCTTACCCTCTAGTAGTGCTTGAATGTAGATTTCCTGCACTCCCCACTAAACCTTTTGCTTTCCAAAAGGGGAGCATGCTATAGTGGGGGGCGGGGGGCAGTATCTTGTGGTTTTAGCTTATTCGTGTTAGATTTCTTCTGTGATTAGAATTTTTGGTGTCATCTTCTTACCTCTTTTTTAAAAAGGTTTTTATTTCCTTTGTCCATATGTATGTTGTTGTATTAGTAAAATTTTCTTATCAGTTTCTATGAATCGTTTACATATGACAATATAAACTTTGTATATTTGAACTTTATATATTTCATGTTAATACTTTCCCAACTATGTTATTTTATGTCCAGAACATTTAATTCGAGACCACAGAAATGCTATACTATTTTTCTTTGGGATTTCTTCACTGCTCTTTTTTTTTAATTAAGTTTACTTAGTAAGTGTTCCCTTATTTAGAGATACTGTATTCTGGAAGTTTTTGTTGTTGTTTGTTTTTTAATATCCAACAAGGTGTGGGGGTTGGTAATAGGTGTGAGTATAGGTAACAAAAATTACTCATGTGCTTTTCATATTGAAGCAGAGTATAAGAGCTCATCGTATTACTTTTTTTACTCTATAAAAATGCTATAATAAAGATTTTTGAAAGTTATTTCTAATTCAAAGACCAAAAACATAGTTCTGCATCATTGCTCACAATCTTCTAAGTGGGCTTCTTTTTCCAATCTTTTTTCCTACAATCTATTTTCAATATGACAACCAGGGTGATCTTTTAAAATGTTGGCATTTTAGCTTCCTATTTGACCCAAAGACCTTCAGCAGCCTGCGAGGCCCTAGGTGATCCATATACCTCTGTCACTTCTTTTTTTTTTTTTTTAATTTATTTTTATTATTATTATTTTTTTTTTTTTCCAGTGGGTTTTGTCATACATTGATATGAATCAGCCATGGATTTACATGGATTCCCAATCCCGATCCCCCCTCCCACCTCCCTCTCCACCCGATTCCTCTGGGTCTTCCCAGTGCACCAGGCTGGAGCACTTGTCTCGTGCATCCCACCTGGGCTGGTGATCTGTTTCACCATAGATAGTATACATGCTGTTCTTTTGAAATATCCCACCCTCACATTCTCCCACAAAGTTCAAAAGTCTGTTCTGTATTTCTGTGTCTCTTTTTCTGTTTTGCATATAGGGTTATCGTTATCACCTGTTCTGATTTCACTGCTGCTCTTCCCCTTTGCTAACTCTCCTGCAGTCATAATGTCCTCCTTGCCATTATATGAACAAGTCAAGCACATTCCCACCTCAGGGCCTTTGCACCTGCTTTCCCTCTGTTGCTCCAGATTCCTTCATGTGAATTCCATTCCTCCAGGTGTTACTCAAAGATTCCCTTATCAGTGATACTCTCCCTGAATACTCTATGGAAATTAATGTCTCTCCCATATCTCTATCCTCTTCCCCTTCTTTTACTTCATATTCCCAGCCTTAACATGTAGTTATTTATTTATTATCTATCTTTCAGAATCTAAACTCCTTATGGGTCCCTCTCAGTTTTCATTTTTACCATATTTCCAGTGCTCAGAACCATGCTGAAAGTAGTCTTTAAATAAAGACTGAATGCTGCTGCTGCTGCTGCTAAGTCGCTTCAGTCGTGTCTGACTCTGTGCGACCCCATAGACGGCAGCCCACCAGGCAAAAAGACTGAATAAATGAATGCTATTCAGACATTAAGCCCATCAGGCAAAAAGACTGAATAAATGAATGCTATTCAGACATTAAGCCCATCAGGCAAAAAGACTGAATAAATGAATGCTATTCAGACATTAAGGAAATGTTTAAGAACTATAGTGTATTTATGATGGAATATAAACTAGTCAAAACCGAGATGATTTTTAATAATATACAGAGATGTTCACGCTATAATGTTAAATGGAAAAAAGCAGGACACAAAATTTTTACCTTTGGAAAAAATTATAAATTAAAAATATCAGGGAGAAAAATCAGGTCCCTCTGAATGGCAGCATTTGGGTGATTATTTTGTATATTTTCCTAATTTTTGTCAAAGACTTCTATAATAAGTACATGGACTTTAAGAAAATATAGTAGCAAATAAATTATAGAGCTAAGTTTTCACTTCTGGGGCAATATCTTATATACTATATAATCATATATACTATATATATAGTATATAATCATATACACTATAAAAATATTCACAATATATGTCACTAGAGTCTCCTGGACAGCATGAAGACAAGGGTGACAATAATTCTGTACTAAGATGGTTAGCTAATGTCACTGGCAAGAACAGATGCACACAGAGTACTTTATAGGCAGGCTCCAGGTCCAAAGGTAGATAACTTGGGAGTATCAAGTGCAGGCAGGGATAATGCCCATCTTATTTACTGTTAAATATCTAGCACACACACAGTAAACTGCACAAAGTGCCTGCTAAATAGATAATTATTGAATACATGAGGAAAAAGGACTTGGGGCTACCACCTTCAAGTAACTTAGACCAGCAGTCCTCAATCTTTTTGGCACCAAGGACTGGTTTCATGGAAGACAATTTTTTCACAGATTGGTGGTGAGGATGGTTTGGGGATGATTCAAGCACATTATGTTTATTGTGGTCTTTGTTTTGATTATTATTATATCAGCTCTACCTCAGACCATCAGACATTAGATCCTGGAGTTTGGGACCCCTGATTTAGATTAAATGAGAATTAACATTCATAGCACTAAACTTTGTTTCTTTTTTACAAAATATATCATACTGACAATTACTTGTTTGTGCATGCCTTTCTTCCTATTTTGTAAAGCTTGTGGTGGCAGAGGCCATATCTATTTTGTTGAAAACTATTCTCATTATCTCGGAGAAGGCAATGGCACCCCACTCCAGTACTCTTGCCTGGAAAATTCCATGGACGGAGGAGCCTGGTAGGCTGCAGTCCATGGGGTCACTAAGAGTCGGACAAGACTGAGCAACTTTACTTTCACTTTTCACTTTCATGCATTGGAGAAGGAAATGGCAACCCACTCCAGGGTTCTTGCCTGGAGAATCCCAGGGATGGAGGAGCCTGGTGGGCTGCCGCCTATGGGGTTTCACAGAATCGGACACGACTGAAGCGACTTAGCAGGAGCAGCATTCTCATTACCTAGCCCAGGGCCTGGTACATAATTGGGGCCCCAATAAATATTTGTGGCACTATTGATAGATGGATAGGCCTAAAATTCCCAGCTAAGTAGGATGTATTAAAAGACATGAGAGATACAAAGAGGTTTAGAGAATTTAAGGAAAAAGAATTTACATCTTGTTTAAAGGAATCTACATAATACAAGGAAAAGAACTGGCATTGAGCTTGACCTTAAAGAACAGATAAAAAATTTAAAAGTGTGATGAGAAAAGAGGCAAGTCTCATTTTAAGCAAAAGAGAATGATCAATGTGCTACTGTGAGTTTTTGTTATTTGATGCCTTTTAAAAAGTTAATCCTATTTAAAGAAAAGTTTAATTGTGGCGACCTACAGCTGGTACCTTAAGTGCCAGATGCTGGTTTTGTTTTATAGTTAACAGTGGCAACACCGTTTAATTGTATATTTACAAGCAAACACATGTTGTTTCATGAAAACTACTTGATAATTACACAGCGACTACTGGAACCCCTGATAATTACACAGTTACATGTGTTACTGCTACCAAGTTATCTCCTGATCGCTGAGTAATTAACTTGTCAACTCAGCAATTGGGACTGGAGGCATCTGAAACACTTGTTCCTTTTCCTACAGATGTGTGCGGGTTCATTCAGCACTTGTTGAATTTGATACCATCCTCCTCTCAGTCACTTGACAGTTAAGGTAGTGGCTGAAACAATTTTTGCCTCCCTACCCTACCTAAACCTTTTCAGACCTCCAGTGATTTTAACACATTTTCCCTTGCTGCTAATTTTGGGCATATTCATCCATCAGTCCAGTCATCTATCCATCCATTAGTCCATCCAGCCATCCATCAGTCCCTCCATCCATTCATGCATGCATGTATCCATCTATCAGCCCATCCATCCAACATTCCAGAAATGCTTATTGAGCCTGCCGTATCTGTTAGGTCCTGTCTGGGAGTCATTGTTACTGCTTCAGAAACAGCATCATAGCCCAAAGAGCATGAATCAGGTTTCAAATTCAGGAACTGTTATTCTTCATGACTGATATTGTGCCACTTTCCTGATCTATAAAATGGGTCTAATAATGCTTAATAGGCTAGTTACTAGCATGCCAGATAATGAAAAGTACTGGCATAAAATAAGCACTCAATAAACTTTAACATCCAACCACGGCCCACTTCTTACTACCAGGCCCCAGGTAGTGTTAACTATTTCAAGTCTTCATCAAAATAGATCCCATAATAGCCTCTACCTGGGATTGTGAATATGATTAAAATTAAAATAGCTACATTAATTAATTCTCAAAATTCAGATTATTAACTAAATCAAAATGCCTTTATCAAAATATATTGCAGTTAATTTTTCTAAGTGGTGTCACAAATACCCAAAATGATAGAGACAAGTAAGAAACACAAGTCTTATTTACTATTTTAGTAAAAACCAATGACCAAATCAAAAACATGAGTCATAATCACACAAAGCATATCCACTTAGAAGGTAGAATTCAGGGGTCCTCAGCGGTGGGGTCCTGGTTATTTGAGACTTCTTAGAGCCCTCACTTCTGTTCCCTGCTTTAGAATTCCCTGTCTCAAAGCTTCAATTCATAAGGAAGTGGCTCTCTATCTAAAGAACAGGGCCTCAGACACCATGCAGAGACACAGATAAAATAGAAGGTGAAAATAGCACCTACTTCTGGGATTAAATATTACTGAGGCTGAGACAGATTAATGACTTGTCCATGTTAATGAAAGTAGGAGGTAGCAGCACTGTAGTTCAAACTCATCATTCAGACTCCTAACCCATGCTCTTTGTAGAACTTCACCCTGCCTCAAGTCAATACATACAGTGCCTTGAAAAACTTTTATCCAATGCTTCATTATTTGCTTACATTTATTAAATGCCTACTACATGCTGATAAAATGCCATGCACTAACGAAAGAAATTTATGAATAACTAGCATCTAGTCATTGCCTGCTAGGTGGCAGACACAAATTTTCCATACATGGCTCATTGGATCATCTTAACAAAATTGTAGGAAAGATACTTCTTATCCTCACTAGATGCAGGAAGAAACAAAGGCATAGAATGCCTGTATAACCTGCCTGAGGTCACGTGCCATTAAGTGGTACAAGTGAGATCTGAAGCAAAGCTGACTGTCTCTGAAGTCCACCCCAATAGCCTCCAGGCCAGCTCCACTCTGTTTTGCTGAGATGGCTACAAGGCCCAGCACAGGACTGGAACAAGGGCATGTGCTTAGGCCCTGCACATGAAAAGCTCACAGTCTAACACTGAAGAAAGACACAGAAAAATGTACCATTCAATGTACTAGGTATTATACTGTGTGCTTGTGATGGAGCCAGGATCCCAAATGCCTGCTTAGTCACATCAAGCTCCTGAGAAAATATAACATAAAAGATGCCAACCATATGCATCCTGGCTATTCCTTGCCATGGCTTTCATCTGAATCCTCACCTACTCGAGGGAGCTGGAATAGGTTCCATATGGAATAAGGAATATGGAATAAATTTCAGGGAGGAACTCTAAGACAGAGCCCAGATCAAGCCCAAGTAATTAGAATTGGTTTCCCCATTTCCAGTCTCTCGTGGTAGTCACCCAGTCCCTCCTAGCCCTCTTGGAAATTCCTTAGGAAAAGGTCTATCCAGCCTAAATTTTACTTTCCAGCCACAGAGGAGGCTTCCCTGGTGGCTCAGCTGGTAAAGAATCCACCTGCAGTGCGGGAGAGCTGGGTTCGATCTCTTGGTTGGGAAGATCCCCTGGAGAAGGGAAAGACCATCCACTTCAGTATTCTGGCCTAGAGAATTCCACGGACTTTATAAGTGCGTGGAGTTGCAGAGTCGGACATGACCGAGCGACTCTCACAGAGGAGGAGAGAGTGTCACCAGGCAAGTAATTATCTTGACCCCTTTGTTCCTCCAACAGGCGGTCCTTCACACACAACCGAACTCTCTTTCTGGCTAAAGAAAGGGCGAGAACTCTGTGTCAATACAACATAGAAGGGGTTCCCTGGTAGCTCAGTGGTAAAGAATCTGCCTGCCAATGGAGGAGACATGAGTTCAATCCCTGGTCCAGGAAGATCCCACATGCCGCAGAGCAGCTAAGCCCCTGTGCCACAATTATTGAGCCTGTGCTCTCGAGCCCAGGAACCACAACTGCCGAGTCCATGCAACGCAGCTACTGAAGACTGTGTGCCCTAGAACTTGTGCTCTACAACAAGAGAATCCACAGTAATTAGAAGCCCACACACTACAACTAGAGAATAGCCCCCACTCACCTCAACTAGAGAAAGCCCATGTAGCAAAGGCCCAGCACAGCCAAAAATAAATAAACATTAAAAAAAAACACAACAGACTGGGGGCAAAGTGCAGCAGAAGCTCAGAGGAACAGTATGCACACTTATTTGAGGAGAAAGAACAGCTTCACAGAGGAGGGAATATTTGGAGCATGACTAGGAAATGCCAAACACATGGGGTAAAAGAGAATTCCTAAGGGTGGAAATGCATGGAGGCTCAAGATGGGAATGGTTAAGAAATCCAATGTGCAACTGGGCACCTGAACAGGGAGAAGGAGGCAAGTGATAAGAGAGATGACTTGAGGAGTCACTGGAATAGATAAGGAATTTAGCCTACTGAGTCGAGTAGTTCTTATGTTTCATGGGAGATCTTGAAGCATGGAACTGGTGTGGTTTATTTAATCAGACCAGGGTCAGGAAGACAAGTCAAGAGCCTATTTCAATTTTTCAGAGAGGGTGAGTTTATGAAGAAGCCAGAGATAAATGTGGGGGCTATTCAAATAGTAACATTCAAGGCTTATGTCAGATATAGGGAGAGAGGAAGTGGGGGTTGAAGAGCACACCTCAAAGCCTTCAACAGAAGGGAAAGAGACACATAGACACAAACACTAAAACTCCATAACCCTATTCTTAAAGAATTGAGGTCGCAAACTTGCCAAATAAACAAGTAAGCTTAAGCTTCATTCTCCTGTTCGCCTATAGGGTAGATAGTGCTAGTCACAGGTAGTAAGGCTGGAAAAGAGGGAAATTTAACTTGACTTCCAAGCATAGCTCTTCTGTCCAAGTCCTAATGATACCTCCACTGCGGGTATAGTGTTCATTATTGGTTTGCAACCCACCTATCTACACAGCTGAAACTCCAATATTTTGGCCACCTGATGCGAAGAGCTGACTCATTTGAAAAGACTCTGATGCTGGGAAAGACTGAAGGCATGAGGAGAAGGGGACAACAGGATGAGATGATTGGATGGCATCACCAACTCAATGGACATGGGTTTGGGTGGACCCCAGGAGTTGGTGATGGACAGGGAGGCCTGGCATGCTGCGGTGCATGGGGTCGCAAAGAGTCGGACACGACTGAGCAACTGAACT
The DNA here is from genome assembly GCF_033118175.1 of Dama dama. Lineage (NCBI taxonomy): Eukaryota > Metazoa > Chordata > Mammalia > Artiodactyla > Cervidae > Dama > Dama dama. Next base: position 82,868,147 of record NC_083700.1, read on the forward strand.
GAACTGATCGACACAGTAATTTCCCACTAGTGGCTTTTGACTTATATATAACTGCTCTGGGCACCAGAACCTTAACTTTCAGGCTGAATCTACACAGCCAAGACAGTTATCAAGAAAAATACAGGAATATAATTTGTAACTCAAAGCATGAAATAAAAGTATTATTGATAATGACTGAACCTATTCTCTGAAATTGCAATAGTTTAAATCATAGCTTTTTTTTTGCTTAGAGCTTTCTTTGTTCTTTGCTCTGTACTAAGGGATTTATACACAGAATGCTAACATGACCTGTGATGTAACATAAATTTCATTTAAGGTAACTATTCTCCTTCCAAATTTGCTCCCTATAATTCTCTACAGCATTACCAAATACCATGGGAACAAAAATAGGTCCATTGCAATAGAACTTTTATAGTTGGAATGGGAGGCAGTGAGGTATAATGGGAAATGTTTGGGGCTTTGAAGTTAGAGAGAACTGGCTTTGGTTCAGCTCAGATCAATTCAGTGCAACAGAGAGATGCCGAATCTCTACCATAGGAGTTTTCATAAATATGTATGACTTTAAAGTAAGCACTGAGCTTGGAAGTAGGTATACAGTAAAGAGGGAGGACATAGCACCTGCTCTTAAGAAGCTTACAAGTTACTGGGAAGAAGAGTCACATAAGCAGATACTTTCAAAATAAAGTGGACAATATTGAGATCAAGGAAAAGAAAAAACTATGGGGAGAACCCAAGGGAGAAGCGCTTAGCACAGCTGAAGTGACTTCTAACCCAGGTCTTAAAGATAAGGAAAGTATCCCAGCCGGAAATGGTGAGAGCCCAAACCTGGGCATTGATTACATTATGAGTAAAGACACGGGAAGGTAACAGGAGTTAAAAATTATAAACAAAATAAAGTGAAAAGCAGGGCACGTTGACTGTGCAAAACTGGCAAATCCCTTTACCTTTCTGAGCTCCACTTTTCTCATCATAAAAAGATTATCAACAATGTTTCCGTCACTGCTGCTGCTGCTGCTAAGTCGCTTCAGTTGTGTCTGACTCTGCAACCCCACAGACGGCAGCCCACCAGGCTGCTCTGTCCCTGGGATTCTCCAGGCAAGAATACTGGAGTGGGTTGCCATTTCCTTCTCCAGTCTCTGTCTCTAGCTGGTTGCAAAGATTAACATGAAAACCAATAAAGTACTCAGAACACTGTTCATGTCAGAAATTCAAAGAAAGATAATTCATAAAACATTTCTTCTATGGGATGTTAACAGTTTTCTGTTAAGTTCCATAGTCAGTTATGAATTGGAAACATGGAGTGGACTAAGTACAAACTTAGAGCAGATTTCTTTAGAACTGGAGGCTTTAATATGCTTAATTTTCATTGTGGACCTTTAAGGAAATGGGAAAATACACTTTAAAAGCCTTTCCAAAACTTCTCTTTTTTTATAACTAGGCATCCAAAAGATTCATGTTCTACAATCACACTGGGAAATACTGGCCAAGACAGAGAATACACAGGATGCCCTGCACAGCTTCAATCCATCTTACCTTTAGGGAAACTGTGTTTCATTAGTTCATCACTATATTTGAAAGCCAGAATCTTTCTATCCTATGACAAGCCGAAGTCTGTGTCACAATGACCCACAGTAACAAGGGATTCTATGTGAGTAAAGGCATTGAAGAGTTTCAGCCTGAGTACAGCTGGTTTGTGAGAAGAGCTGGACTTTAATCTTCGGTCTCTTAAGTATTTGAACTACCATCTGAATGATAACCTATTTCTTTATAAGCAAGAAGGCAGCCTGATATCGTGACTCTGAGCTCTACAGTGATGGGGGAAATCACTTTGATTCTCTGGGCCCATTTCCAATGCTGAAAAACAAAATATGTTATGTTACTGACCAGACTGAATATTCTCTAAGTTGATATAAGATATGATATCAGTCCTTCTCTGAGATTCCACAACAATATGATATCTTATATCAACCTGGGGAATACTCAGTCTCAAACTGCTAAACTTGGTGAGGAAGAAAGCCATGGCTTATTGAACAGAATTCCATACTTCCAGGTAGATTCCACACTCAGTGATACCTGGTCAGTAACATAATGGTTCCCAGAAAGAATGAATGTGCCAAGAGAAAAGAGAATAGGATCCCCATCTAGGTGAAGGCTTGTTGACAGAAAACAAAAGCTTCCCAGGTGGCACTAGTGGTACAGAACTAGCAGGTCAGTGCAGGAGATGTAAGATGTGAGTTCAATCCCTGGGTTGGGAAGATCCCCTGGGGGAGGGCATGGCAACCCAGTCCAGTATCCTTGCCTGGAGAATCACAAGGACAGAGAAGCCTGGTGGGCTATAGTCCATAGGGTTGCAAAGGGTGGGACAGAACTGAAGTGACTTAGCATGCATGCATGCACCCACATCTCCATTCTTACAAATGATGAAAATGTGAAACTCTGAAGGGGTCAGTAATTACTCGAGGTCACACACATAATAAGTCCAGGAGTTGGACTTCTTGCCTATACTTGAGTCCACAGTCATGGTCCTTTGACTAAGCTGTCTCCAGCCTGAGGACACCAGGGAGTTGCTGCAGATGACACTAGAGCCCAGGAGTATTAAGCTCTGGTCCTGGTGAGAGGCGGCTCCTTGTTCTGCATTGTGCTGTCATGAGTGAGCATCTCAAAAGTGCTGACTACTACTGGAAGGAAGTTATAAACTGTCAGGCAGGGGAAAAGATGTTAGGATATGGGTTTCTCAACTCTTTCCTGAGATATATTGTGAACACTGCGCTTCCTATGCATGTCACCTGAGAGCCTCTCTCTCTCTCACATACACACAGCTCATCTGACCTCGTGCCCTGTCTCACTCTCTCCCTCCCTTCTTCCCCCCCCCCCCCCTTTTTCTCCCTCCCTCTCTGTCTATATCTCACATGCATTCACTGAAACACACACCTTCTGCTTGCTTTCTGGGGACACTGGAAAACCTTTGCTAAATATATTTTGAGCAACCACACAGCTCAGCCTAGCTTACATTTTATCCACATTCGCTCTCATTTATTGAACCCCTATCATGATTTTCTGCTCTGCCCCATCAAATGTAACTGTCACAACCCTCCTCTGAAACGTGTTTATAAATTGCATTTTGGAGATGAGGAAACTGCAGCACAGCAAGTTTCAAAATTGTTGGTGGCCGCACAGCTAGTTAGGATAAAGGGCAGGAGGAGAGTACCCCCAGGTGCAGATCCAGGTCTTCGGGCTGCAAAGCCTAGGATCTGGTCAAGGTGATTGGCTGTCTCAGTGGGCTCTGTTGGTGTGGTGCTGGGTAGGCAATTCTATCAAGACAGCTTTCTGGTGAAGAGAGGTAATTTTAAAAAATTACTGATCAGTCATTAAAGTGTTAGTTGTTCAGTCGTGTCTGACTCTTCACGACCCCATGGACTTCGGCCCGCCAGGCTCCTCTCTCCATGGAATTTTCCAGGCATGAATACTGGAGTGGGTTGCCATTCCCTTCTCCAAGGGTAGTCCCAGCCCAGGGATCAAAGCCAGGTCTCCTGCACTGCAGGTGGATTTTTTATCATCAGAGCTACCAGGGGTTCCCCATTGCCTTAAACTTACTCCCAGCAGCTGGGAGAGTGTATAGCAAAGAGAGTTCTCATTGCTTCTCTTTGGAGCAGAAGAAAAAGATCTAATGAGCGTCACTTCATTCTTGTTCACCTGAGTTATATGAGGGAAACAGGAGGCATTTCTTGCTGCCAAAGACAAGGGCCAGAGGCCTCCCTCCAGTGCAGCAACACTGACACCCAGTGGCCAAGTCAGCCCTGCCGGGCCCTCCCTGAATCCGCCCCCGCTGCCCTGGTGGGAGGTCCACTAGCTCTCTCACAACTCTGGAAGGGGGTGCCAAGAACAGAATGGTGGAGAAAGAACCAACCACTGGCTTGGGACAGCTGCCAGTAGAGTCCATCAGAAGGCATATACTGCTGCAGGTAACCAACTGCGAAGCTAGCTTGTGGCATGGGAGGATAGAAAATTATACTTTTTCCACCTACTTTCTGCATTTCACTATTTAACTGTTTATATATCCCTTAACTGTGTTCCAAATAGAGACAACTTAAAAAGATGCATTGATGTTTAGTTAGGTAGTCCATTTTATAATTTGGTGAGCAAGATGAAGCAAAGGTAAACAATGAAAAAAACAAAAACACAGGTCTAGAAATGAAAGCTATACAACATGCATTGGAAAAAAAAAAAATGCAGTTGTGGGGTAAGAATGGACCATATCATCTGGGTCTTCTGAAAATCAGTGGAAGGATGAAGGCCTTGCTGGTTATAATCTATGAGATAAACACAAACCATTAGTCAAAGACACAACTATTTACTCCTAAAATGGACAACAAGGGAGAAAAAAAAAAAAAGACAACTCTCCTGATATCCTTACAGAGAGGGCAATAAGTAAAGGGCATGTAAAAGGTCAGTCCATAGATGAGCATCACTGGGCCAGATGATCTTTTCTGTGGCTCAGCAACTCAGAAAACACTAACACTCTCACTCATCCCTCCACTTTTGCATCCTTAAAATAGCATAAGATTTTTGTTTTTCATTATTGGGTTTGATTGTGTAGATGTGTTTAGAATGCTTTGTGCTTCCCCTTTAAATGATTGCTGCCAATTAGCTTTGTTTGTCTAAAATGCAATAAGATTCCATTTTAAGAAGTCAATGCAGGGCTTTTACTGAGAACACAATAAATTAATCATTAAATCAATTGTATTGATTGGATGTTGCAAGACATGAAAAATTGCAGTGCAAGGAATATTTCCACCAAGGGGTAGGAAGAGACTTCAGCATCCTAGGGGAAGGTGGGTCAGTATTCTGATAGTCCTGCCTTATTCCTTCCTTGGGATCTTAGCTTCATTTATCAACTCTAAAATGAATGTGGAAACCATTTCATCTCAAACGTCTACCCTAAATAATAGCTTCCATTTATTAAGTACTCACTAGGCACTCCACACTACACTGAGGGCTTGTCTGCATTATGTCACACAATCCTAAATAAATGTGAGAAAGGCATTCCTATCCCCTATTTGTGGACAAGAACACAGAGGCTAACAGACACAGACCCTTGTTCCAGGTGACCCACTTAAAGAGAAGTGATGCCAGGATTTGAACCCAGTTCTAAGTAAACCCAAAGCCTGTGCTCTTAGCACTCAACCACACCTTAAATTAACAAAGAATATCAAGGCATGGTAGATACCCCATATTTTTCTACATATTGCTTGGGCTCCTTGTCTTCCTGACAGTGTATCAACAAAGGTACAGGGAGATGGAGTGTTGGTGCAAAGGCAGGTTTTATTTGGAGGAAATAGTGTTGGTTACCAAATGCATGACTATGAGCAGAGGTCCAGGTGAAGTACTGAGGTGCCCAGCAGATCCCAGCGTGGCGCACCAGGATGAAAGCTGCTGGAGACAACCACCAGGGAAGGGAGCAGCTACTGAGGGAGGGCGGAGCACCAATGTCCACTCAAAGTGCTGCAGAGAGCCTCGGGCACTTACCACCATGACTGGGGGCAGGAGATGTGGGGCGGAGTATACAGACATCGTTTCCAACCTTAAAGTTTACATCTTGCACCATGAGCCTGCACCTTGAAATCTCCAAGCCTCAGTTTCCTCAGCCATAAAATGGAACAGTCAGATTTCCATCATAAGCATTGTCATGAGGTTTAAATGTGATGTATCTGGGAAATCCTGAAGAGTCCATCTGGTCACAAATAGGTGGCTCGAAAAGGATTCCCCTTTTCCCCTTCCCTTAATCTCCCACAGCAGAGCCTCTATAAGGGACTTATGAACTAGATTTAGCAGCACAGTGTTTTTCTCCCAGGCTCTTCCAATAGTTCTACTCAATTTATCTCTTTATGCTCTAAATAGTAGGGACTACCCTGGTGGTCTAGTGGCTAAGACTCCATGCTCCCAATGCAGGGGGCCTGGGTTTGATGCCTGCTCAGGGATCTAGTGACTGGTGGTGAAAGTAAAGTCCAATGCTGTAAAGAATAATACTGCATAGGATCCTGGAATGGCCCATGAATCAAGGTAAATTGGAAGTGGTCAAACAGGAGATGGCAAGAATGAATATCGACATTTTAGCAATCAGTGAAGTAAAATGGACAGAAATGGATGAATTTAATTCAGAGAACAGTTATATCTACTACATCTACTATTGACTATTTTATCTAATATTGTGACCATTATATCTACTCTTATATCTACTTCCATTAGAAGAAATGGACTAGCCTTCATAGTCAACAAAACAGTCCAAAATGCAGACTTGGATGCACTCTCAGAAATGACAGAATGATCTCAGTTCATTTCCAAGGCAAACCATTCAAAATCACAGTAATCTAAGTTTATGCCCCAACCACTAATGCTAAAGAAGCTAAAGTTGAACAATTCTATGACCTATAAGATATTCTAGAACTAGAATAAAAAAAAAAGATATCCTTTTCATCATAGGGGATTGGAATGCAAAAGTAGGAAGTCAAGAGATACCTGGAGTAACAGGCAAATTTGGCCTTGGTGTACAGAATGAAGTAGGGCAAAGCTAACAGAGTTTTGCCAAGAGAATGCACTGGTCATAGCAAACACCATCTTCCAACAACACAAGAAATGACCCCACAAATGGACATCACCGGATGGTCAACACCAATATCAGATTGATTATATTCTTTGTAGCTGAAGATGGAGAAGTTCTATACAGTCAGTGAAAACAAGACCAGGAGTGGACTGTTGCTAAGATCATGAACTCATTATTGCAAAATTCAGACTTAAATTGAAGAAAGCAGGAACCACTAGGCCATTTGGGTATGACCTGAATCAAATCTCTTCTTACACAGTGGAAGTGACAAATAGTTTCAAGGGATTATATCTGATAGACAAGTGCCTGAAGAACTATGGACAGAGGTTCATGACATTGTACAGGAAGCAGTGACCAAAAACATCCCTAAAGAAAAAGAAATGCAAAAGGCAAAATGGTTGTCTGAGGAGGCCTTACAAACAGCTGAGAAAAGAAGAGCAGCAAAAGGCAAAGGAGAAAAGGAAAGATATATCCATTTGAATGCAGAGTTCCAAAGAATAGCAAGGGGAGATAAGAAAGTCTTCCTGAGAGATCAATGCAAAGAAATAGAGGAGAACAATAGAATGGGAAAGATTAGCAATCTCTCCAAGAAAATTAGAGATACCAAGGGAACATTTTATGCAAAGATGGGCACAATAAACGACAGAAATGGAATGGACCTAACAGAATCAGAAGATGTTAAGAAGAGTTGGCAAGAATACACAGAAGAACTAAACAAAAAGGATCTTAATGACCTGTATAATCACAATGCTGTGATCACTCACATAGAGTCAGACATTCTGGGGTGCGAAGTCAAGTGGGCCTTAGGAAGCATCACTATGAACAAAGTTAGTGGGGGTGATGGAATTTCAGCTGAGCTATTTCAAATCCTAAAAGATGATGCTGTGAAAGTGCTGCACTCAATAGGCCAGCAAATTTGGAGAACTCAGCTATGGCCACAGGATTGGAAAAAGTCAGTTTTCATTCCAATCTCAAAGAAAGGCAATGGCGAAGAATGTTGAAACTACCACAAAATGGCACTCATTTCACATGCTAGCAAGGTAATGCTCAAAATCCTCCAAGGTAGGCTTAAACAATACGTGTACTGAGAAATTCCAGATGTACAAGCTAGATTTAGAAAAGGCAGAGGGATCAGAGATCAAATTGCCAACATCTGCTGGATCATAGGCAAAGCAAGAGAATTTTATAAAAACATTTACTTCTACTTCATTGACTACACTAAAGCCTTTGACTGTGTGGATCACAACAAACTGGAAAATTCTTAAAGAGATGGGAATACCAGACCATCTTACCTGCCTCCTGCAAAACCCGTGTGCAGGTCAAGAAGCAACAGTTAGAACAAGACATGGAACAATGGACTTGTTCCAAATTGGAAAAGGAGTACATCAAGATTGTTTATTGTCACAACTGTTTATTTAACTTATGTGCAGAGAACATCATGCAAAATGCCAGGCTGGATGAAGCACAAGCTGGAATCAAGATTGCTGGGAGAAATATCAATAACCTCAGATATGCAGTCACCACCCTTATGGCAGAAAGTGAAGAAGAACTAAAGAGCCTCTTGATGAAAGTGAAAGATGATAGTGAAAAAGTAGCTTAAAACGCAGCATTCAAAAAGTGAAGATCCCAGCATCTGACCACATCACTTCACGGCAAATAGATGGGGAAACAATGGAAACAGTGACTGGCTTTATTTTTGGGGGACACAAAATCACTGCAGATGGTGGCTGCAGCCATGAGATTAAAAGACGCTTGCTCCTTGGTGGGGAGGAGGAAACTATGACAAAACTAGACAGTGTATTAAAAAGCAGAGACATTAGTTTGTCTATGAAGGTCCATCTAGTCAAAGCTATGGTTTTTCCAGTAGTCATGTATGGATGTGAGAGTTGGACCATAAAGAAGGCTGTTCAGTTCAGTTCAGTTCAGTCACTCAGTCGTGTCCGACTCTTTGAGATCCCATGAACCGCAGCACGCCAGGCCTCCCTGTCCATCACCAACTCCCAGAGTTCAGCCAAACCCATGTCCATCGAGTTGGTGATGCCATCCAACCATCTCATCCTCTGTCGTCCCCTTCTCCTCCTGCCCTCAATCTTTCCCAGCATCAGGGTTTTTTCAAATGAGTCAGCTCTTCACATCAGATGGCCAAAGTATTGGAGTTTCAGCTTCAACATCAGCTGAACGATTGATGCTTTCAAACTGTGGTGTTGGAGAAGACTCTTAAGAGTCCCTTGGCTGCAAGGAGATCAAACCAGTCAATCCTAAAGGAAATCAGTCCTGAATATTCATTGGAAGGACTGATGCTGAAGCTGAAGCTACAATACTGCAGCCACCAGATGTGAGAACTGACTCATTGGAAAACACCCGGATGCTGGGAAAGATAGAAGGAAAAGGAGATGACAGAGGACAAGACGGCTGGATGGCATAATCAGCTCAATGGACATGAGTTTGAGCAAGCTCCGGGAGATGGTGAAGGACTGGCATGCTGGGAAGCCTGGAGTGCTGCAGTCCTCAGGGTCGAGAAGAGTTGGACTAGACAGAGTGACTGAATAACAACAATAGGGAACTAGATCCTGTAGGCTAAAACCTGGTGCAGCCAAATAAGTATTAAAAAAAAAATACCATGCCATCAATCTGTAATCTGGCTTCACCCCTCTACCCTCAAGGAAACCTATTACCCTTTGCCCATGACTCAGTGACCAGATTATGGAAGGCTAATCTGCAAACAATCCTCAAAAGTATGAGTAGGGCTGGTGATAGAATGATCCTTATGACAGAGGTTTCCAGTTTGTTGCCTGACTCTGCTTATTTTCAAGAGATAAAGCCATCTGGTCTCAGAAAACCTGCTTTTCAAGCAAGCAAAGACAGAGAGAAACCTATACTGATCTTTCCCACTACCTTCTCTCCTAGAAGTAGAAGCTTTCCTAGGTTTAGTGCCAGAGGTAACTTTTTCAGGACAATTCACTTAGAAAGACTGATATGAAAGGCTGAAGAGACACTGCCACTGCTGCTGCTTCAGTCATGTCCAACTCTGTGCGACCCCATAGACGGCAGCCCACCAGGCTCCCCCGTCCCTGGGATTCTCCAGGCAAGAACACTGGAGTGGGTTGCCATTTTCTTCTCCAATGCATGAAAGTGAAAAGTGAAAGTGAAGTCACTCAGTCATGTCCGACTCTTCACACCCCCATGGACTGCAACCCACCAGGCTCCTCCATCCATGGGATTTTCCAGGCAAGAGTACTGGAGTGGGTTGCCATTGTCTTCTTCAGAAGAGACACTACTGCTTGACAAATACCAGCTACAAAAAAAAAAAAAAAAAAAGCTTCAAGTGACTTTTTATTTTGCTGAGCAGATTATTTCAACCGATAACCTATAGGCCAATTAAAAATAAAGGTGGTTATTTATTCCTGCCATCACCTCTTGAAGGGATTACAGCAAAAAGAAGAAAAAGGAAAACCTTGATTATTGTTATAGTAATATTTAGAGACTGGCTGAGTATCCAGCTGAGATATGAGCTTGAAGTTCTGGTACCTGACACAGTTTAGGATTCTAGGGAGGAACAGGAAATGGCCTAACTCAGAGTATTCCTTTTCACTTCTTGAGTCCATTTATTTTATGGGTCTGACCATATGCCAAAGCCATTTGGAATCTTCGAGAGTTTAAATAGTGATGTCCAATTAATAAGGCATAAAACCCTGCAGCTTCCTCACCCCCATGCATTTAGCCAGCCCCTCTCTGATCTGACTGTCTAATGGATAGGAGACACTTGCAGGCCTGTGTCTCTGCGTCCAGGCCAAGGATGGAAGCAGTCAGCGTGGTCTCCAGCATGGGTTTGTGTGTTTGGAACCATTTAAGCAGTCACATCAAGACAAATTACAATTCCTCATGAACATGGTGTCTATGATTGGAATAGGATGAAAGTTCTGGTAGTTTTATTTCTTTCTGAGACATTTTGGAACATTTTACCAATGAATTTGTTTCCTGGCTTTTTTGGACTGCAAACTCCCCACATATTATTTTAATAATGAGGCATTCTGCTGAGGGATTAATGAGATAGCTTTGCGGTGTTCAAAGTGACAATTAAAGCCGTTGTTTTTTCTCAGTGATGCATTCATCTCTTTCGAAATGATTATTTAAAAAAATAGCTCATGTTTAGATTTCAGATTTCACCTCTGCTTGAACAGAGTCAAACTGGAAAGTATATAGGAAACAACTTGGTTCCAGGAATATTCGATCATATTAATGGAAGAGTCTATTAAATCTTTCCTCTTCTGTGTTTTTTTAAGTTGGTTTTAGGTTATTGCAGGTACTCACTACCCAATTTAGAAAGGATAAAAAAACTCTTTTTTTGGCTGAAGCTTTTAGTTTTGGGGAGCGGGGGGATGCAGAGGATCTTCAATCTCTTCCTCCATAATTTGTAGATTACACACACCCTTCTGCTTTTTAATAGATAGTTCCTCGTTAGAGGGCACAACAGAATAAAATAATCATCCTCTATTATCCTTGGGAGGCAGGGCCAAGTTTCCCCCCAAAGACATTATCATATCAAACAACCACTTTAAACGCAATGCGGAATACAGGCTTTATGGGAAAGCTTTGGATTTCTCCCCCCTGTCAAAGGAGTTCTAAAAGATGAGTCCTTTGTTATGGATGGCTCTGGAGTTTCTCTAATAGGTGTACCAGATGAAAGATGACTAAAGACATCCCAGATGGGAGAGCTGGCTAACAGCAGCACCATAAATACCTGATGGATATACAAGCCTCTTGGCATGAAATATAGTCTTTGCTCTGATTTACACTTTTAGGGGATATTTTAAAAAATGCCGTATTTGCTGGTGGGGGGTATTCATAAAAAGTGCTTTAGATTTGTGGGGAGATGGGAAGAGACCCTCTATTCCTTGACACATACATTATTGTTTTTCCTCTCCAGAATCCTTTCTTTGTCTCTAAGGACATCTTTGCTTTTCTGAACAAGTTTTTCTCTTTGTTGGTTGATTGGTTTTTTTTGTTTTTGTCAGAGTGGGCAAGCTCTGTTCTTCTAGATTGATTCTGAGGAGTTAGCTGGAATAAAAAGCTGTGATCTTATGGAAATAGAGTTCATCTTTGAGTCCAGATATAGGATTCTTTTTGTGTGTGTGCATGTATATATATATATATTCTTTTTGTATAACTCTATGCTTACCTTTGTCCCACTGTTGGCTACAGTGCTGTGTCTGTGTCTGGTGCTTCATGGGCTCTAAATAAATATTTATTGTTTATCTGAGCCTCAATTTTCCCATCTGCAAAATGGGAGCTAGCAATATCTATACCACAAGGATTCACCCCATATTTAACAAGAGCCTCTGTATGCCGTATTCTTTGCTCAGCACTTTGTTAAAGAAACCTACTGTACAAGAACAGGATGGAAAGGAAATGAATAAAAAATACACCACCATGTGAGAAGGTCATAACATAACAAAATCAAACAAATCTGAGTTCAAATCCCAACTCAGCCACTTGCTAGCTTAGTTACTTTGGGAAAATTACTCGGCCCATCTTGGCTTACAATCATCAGTTTGTAAAATGGAATATTAATAGTTCCTACCTCATACGGTTATTGAAAAGATTAAATAAGTTGATGCATTAAAACTCTTAAGAAATTGCCTGCATATAATAAGTACTCCATAAATCTCAATCAGCAATTTGGCTGGACTTAATGAAACTGAGTGCCTAGAACGGACTCTTCAAAACTTTTCCCTGATAAAACCATTGCTCAGGTGATATTTTTATTTTAGTACACCACACTATCCAAAAAAAAAAAAAAGTCCCTGAGACAATGAAAGGTTTTGAAACTATTTCATAGGAAAAATGGTTGAATATCCTATTATCTTGGTTTAAGGGGGAAGAGCCCATCATTATTCACATATTTGGAGAGGGATTCAAGTCCTGAGGGATTTTTAAGAGCAAAACTAGAACCTCTGGTGGGCAGGTTGATACCACTTCTATTCAAAATATCACCCCCTGATATTTAAGGATTTCTAAAAGTAGAATTTTCTCTTTCATGCAGACATTAATCTGCCACTACAGTTAAACAAGTAGGCCTACCCTTGGTCTGACATGGATCTGAATATAAGGCAGAGGACAGGACCTCCTTCCACCTTAAATGTTCTGTGACTCTACATGATGATTAGCATGCTGACTTTCCTAATATTATATATTGAATGGCAAAAATCCAGAGAGATCTTGTCTCTCCAGCTATTTAGTGGTAAATGTGTGCTACAAATTCATTCTGCTAATTCCATTCCATTTATAGAAAGTCATCACTTTACTGTGATGTGTCCTTCCTCAGGTACAAGGCCAAGCCCTTCACATTTCTTCTTGATTCTGTTCTCCCCCATAGGCTCTCAGTGTAGCTCTTAAGCCTCTTCCTCTCTAATCTTTTGTGTCCTGCAAAAAGGAGCCAAATCTCAACCTGAAAATATGCTCTGAGATTTTCTATGTTCCTCTCTATCTAACACTTCATTTTTCATCTTTTATCTCAGTTGATAAGGTGTTCTTGCTGTCTCTGAGTACTCAGCCCCCACTTACTCCTCAATCTACCAATACCCCCAACCCGGAACTGAAACAATTCCAGCAGTTTTCTCAGAGCTTTTCTATCACCAATGCCAGCAGACATCTTTCAAACCTTTGCATACTCTTCTCTTACTTTTAAAAACTCCTTCCAAAGTTTATTTATTTTCACAATCTTTTGCAATTATGTTTTCAAATAAATCAAACAGAAAAGGCAAAAAGTATGTATTAGTCTATATTTGGAAATCTCTGCACTATTCAACTGTGGTTTTCTTCTTTTTCAAAATGTATCCTTTTATTGTCCTCAAAAGACAGTTATAAACTTATCATGTGACAGTCACATGATTTCTTTAGTTAACCTCAAAATTTCCATGAGCACTCCAGGAGCTTATAGCCAGAGTAGTCCTGAGGTTTCGAATATTAAAACTTCCTTCATAGCCACAAGTTCCTTTGATGTTTTGGTTATTGAACACAAAATCACTGGACTTCCCAGGTGGTTCAGTGGTTAAGAATCCATCTTCCAATGCAAGGGACAACACTGGTTTGATACCTCATCTGGAAAGATTCCACATGCCATGGGGCAACTAAGCCCGTGCACTACAACTACTGAAGTCTGTGCTCTAGAGCCTGTCCTCTGCAAAAAGAGAAGTCACTGTCATGGAAAATCCATGCACCAAAACTGGAGAGTAGCCCCTGCTTGCCACAACTAGAGAAAGCCCATGTGCGACAACAAAGACCATGAAGCCAAAATTAAATAAATAATTTTTTTTTTTTTTTTAAAGAATCCACCTGTCAATGCAGGGAACATGAGTCCATCCCTGGTCTGGGAAGATTCCACATGCCCTGTGGAACTAAGCCTGTGTACCACAACTACTGAGCCCATACCCTAGAGCCCATGAGCTGCAACCACTGAGCCCATGTTCCCCTAGATCCCACACTCTGCAACTGGAGAAGCCACGACAATGAGAAGCCAGTGCACCACAGCTAGAGAGTAGCCCCCACTTGCTGTAACTAAAAAAAGCCCACGTGCAGCAATGAAAACCCAACATAGCCAAAAATAAAATTTTTTTAAAAATCACTGATAACTGGTCTTCAACCTTGTCCAATTTCTGTTCCTGAAAGTGGCGGCTATTTTTTCTTTTTCCTCCCAATGAGCATTTCTGATTCCATTTAGCACGACTTTTTCTTTTTCATCAGATTTAGGTGAAAGAACAGTTTGGGATGAATTTATTAATACTAGGGATTCTATCCAACAATTGAACAACAACAACAACAAAAAGCAAACAACCAAATTAAAAATGACCTTCTCTTATGCTTGTCTTTCCAGGGCTGTCTCTCTCCGCCTGCTCCTACCCCTACAATTACCCCTGTAGATACACCATGAGAACTGAGAGAAGAACAGACTAGCAATAATATGATGGCAGGACATTTTGAAGACATATAAGAGATACGATGAGTGGTTCATTTTGACTTACTTTGGGCTGAGTACAATGCTGGTGGTGGGGCCTAACGGAATTTTACAAGATCTTGAATTCCAAGATAAGAAATTGAGAATTACTTATATCTGAAACCAGAAATCTCTTCATTTTCCTTAGTAGAAAATTGCCATGATCTTCATGACATATTGGATGACTAACTCAAGGTAGGCAAACTGCTTGGGAGGATCTAGATATTTTCTGCATCCTTCTCTGCTTCTTATCTAGTAACCCGTGTTCTTTCATTTGGGGGAAATGATATTCAAAGTGAGCACTTGCTTGATTTCAGGACAGGACCTTATAAGATTGCCACGATCATGATGAACTTGCCAAAGTACAGACATGGAATACTGATGGCCCAGGAAATAGTATGTGGTGGGTTAGAGAAAGGGCATTAAATAGCCTTGAAACACATGACAAGAATTTCAGTTCTCTTTCAATCCATTCAGTGATACCAATGAGGAAAGCATTACTTTGGTGCTCTGCACCTTTAGCATCTAACACTTCACTAATCTTCATTTTTACAAAGAAAGTATGCCTTAGGCACCGAGTCTTCTAGACCTAAGACTTTACAGCAGGAATTTAATAACACTATTTTGTTTTCATTTATTCATTTTGTTATTACCGTCTATTTAGGGTGAGTGAAATTGCTTTCCATTTATGTTGGCATTATGCATCTCCCTCTTAAAATGAACTCATCTAACTAAAATTTAAGAAGGAAGGGAGTTGATTTATAAAAAAAAAAATGTCAGATAAAAGTATAGGGCTATGCAGTTATGGTGAAAATGCAAGAAGGGACACCAGTGAATAGAATTTAGAAAACCATAATTAGGTAGAAAAATGGGGAATTCAGAGTCAGACAAGATTGGCTTAATATCCAATGCATGCTGAATAATGTAAGACAATTTCGCTAAAAGCCTTAGTGTCTTCATTTGGAAAAATGAAGAAAATAATACCTTCTTAATAGGACTGTTGAGAGGAATTAAAAGAGGAAATATCTTTAAAGTGCTGAGTACAACACAGTGCGTAAGACACACAATACATTTCAGCCCTCTCTTCCTTTCCTTTCCCTGCTGACCACTGGGATTGGCCACTGCTCCCTGCTCCTAGGGTCCTCCCTTTCACAGAATACCCTGTGGGCAGGCTGTTGTGCCCAACAGCCTCTGAGTGAGTTCTCTCCTTGCCAGTTTCTCTACTGACAGGCTGGCATGGGAGTGTCTATCTGGCTTCGAGGACGTGGAAACACCAGGTGGCAGGAGCTCCCAGAGAAGCTCTCCTCATAGGCATCCTCCTTCCTCCTCTTGGTCAAGGAGTAGAGTCATTTGTTTCTCCTCCTGTCCCCTTCTATGTGCAAAGCAGTCAACAACCTGCCTTTCCATTGGTTCCCCTATGGAGGAACTCATGAACCCAAACTGGTGCAGTCAAAGCAGCAAGAACCAGCTGATTTCTGACTTCTTAAAGCTTCTTCACCAGATAGAAAGTCAGACCCTACTGCACCTCTTTCAAGTATGTGAAAAACATCTAGTTTCCCTTTCTGAGACACAATTTTCTTATCTGCAAGATGGAATTATTAAGGCCTTCTTTTTAGGGTCATTGTGAGCTGGTAGTGCTTAGTCTCTGGTACCTGATATAGTGGCCAATCCACAGTATTTGTTCTCACCAAGGGCTACCGCCTTCCTGGATAGAATAATCATGTCAGAGCTGAAAAGAATTTGAAGGTTATTAAGTTCTTTCTCTCATCAGAAACAAGAATCTTCTCCAGCTTTAAAACTTCCCACTCTCCAGCTGAAGGCTCCCTTCCTTGAAAGCAAGTTAGTTTCATTGTTTGATAGGTTATAGTTCTTAGTCACAAACTTGACTCAAATACTGAATTTAAATCTGCCTTCATTTAATCTGTTGTCCTTTCTGGAGCAAGACAGGGTAAAACTAAGATATAATGACTTCTTCATCATTATGAATCTGTTTCCAGGTGGCTTCTAATCTATTATTTCGAACCTCTCTGTTTCCTGGGAAGGATTTTCCCATTGCCCTTAGGTTTTCAGTACCAGAAGGCTTTTCTTTAAGCTTCAGTTAGTCCCAGGAGACTCATTATGGTTATTCTGTTGCAAAAAGAACCCTAAGACATCCAAACTACTTGCATTATTCTGGGATTTCTGTCCAGCACACAGAAGTGCTTAACAAAGTAGCATTTAAACAGGAAGATGACATGAGCTGTCTTCAAAACCTAGAGTCACAGAAAGACTGAGGGAGGAGAGCACCCAGGTGGTGAGTAGGCGAACAACCACTGCACAGAACAGGGAATTCAGCAGATCATGCCCGACAGGATAAGAAAGGGCCAAAATCATACAAGGTAGGAGCGGGAGAGCCCTTCAACTTGCTAGCTATTTCTTTCTTACATTACTGGTGAGAAGCTGGAAGCTGTCATGGAGGAATGATATGTGCAGCCACACAACACATGAGTGAGATCTCCCAGTTCTTTGATGCCTAATCTGCTCTTTCCCTGACACTACATCATCTCCTGCCTACCCACTAAATTCTCCCTCCTGATGACTGTCCTCACCTCAAAGTCACATAAGACCACAATCAATGGACCCCTTTTCAACTCTCTAAGAGTTTGCACAGGATTAAACCTCCAGCAAGGCTCCTGAAGACTTTAATCCTCAGAATCAAAGGATATAAAATCTAGAATCTGGGGGGTAAAATTTAGATAGTCTAACACAAGTTTTCCTTTACAGAAGGAAAAGCAGAAAAGAGAAAAGAAAATAAGACCTGATTTACTTTCCCAATATTACACCCCTTGTTACTGACAGAGTTGGAATATAAGTAATAACAATAACTAAGTTTATTGAATGGTTATTATCTGTCAGATAGAGTGTTATGATACTTACAAGCATTGCTTCATTTATTGCTCTCAACAACTGCACAGTTTTGCCTGCATTTTTCAGATGACGAAGCCAAAGCATGTAGTACTAACCTATCTCCTAAGAGACCATGCAGTTAGTTATGCGTGAGACATTGGAGATACAGAGGTGACTAAAACCCACTATCATCCACTTGAAGTACACAGTTTGGTCATAAAGATATAAACATAAACAAGTGAGGCATGGGCAGTGTTATGAGTGCAACAGTAAGAAATGGATAGAGGCTTCTCAGAAAACAAAGTAACCAATTTCTCTCTTGCTGACTTTACATACAAATTTGAATCCCATTACTTTCATTCCTAGCATTAGAATAAAGGCATTTTCCATTTATAAGAACTGATTTTTAAATAATATCCTCATAATGTTCAATGAGATAAACTATCATTTATTTAAACAGAAAGTAGTATTAGTCGCTCAGTTGCGTCCAACTCTTTGCAACCCCATGGGCTGTAGCCTGCCAGGATCCTCTCTCCATGGGATTCTCCAGGCAAGAACACTGGAGTGGATAGCCACTCCCTTCCCCAAGGGATCTTCCTGCCCGGGGGGATTGAATCTGGGTTTGCTGCTTTGCAGGCACATTCTTTACCACCTGAGCCAGAATGGGGAGATTTATATACTATCCACTATTATAAATAACTCTTCAAAAAAAATCTTTGAATACTAAATATTTTCCCCCTTTTCCTTTGACCATAAAATTTAACTAGTGGCTCGATATGTTTCAGTTTCCCCAAAACCACTTCCTCATTTTTACATACAAGCAGTGAAGCCCATGTCCAAAAGCACTGAACTGCTTGACTATGTTAAAATAATTAATAAGTAGTTGATCTGACCCTGGAACACAGGTTCATATAGTTTCCATAGAGATGCCTGAAGGCTGTAATAGAGAAATATTCTTCTAGGTTAGGGTTTCTCAACCTATTGATGATACTATCGATATTTGGGCCAGATAATTCTTTCTTGTGGAAGAGGTTCCTGTGATTGTAGGATGTTTAACAGCATCCTTTGTCTCTCCCAGATAGATGCCAATGACACTTCCACACATATACCAGTTACAAAAAGCAAAACTATCTGCAGACAAATGTTCCTGGGAGGGGGCTGGCAAAATTGCTCTCAGTTGATAACCACTGCCCTAAGATCCTCATTGACAGCAGTGACAGTAAAAAGAACCTTTTCAATATTGAATAGACTTTGATTCACAACTGTATGTGGACAAATGAATCAAGTGTAACCTACTTAGTAAGCCTCAGCAAATTCATGATAAGATACTTAAAGAGTTCTGAAGTAGGTTATCCCTCCACCCCAAAAAGAAGAAATATATTATTCTGAAAGGCTTTTAGGATTCCTGCTGGTGTCCAATAGAATATATGATCCACACAGACCATAAAATGAAGGGAAAGGACATAGAAACAGACATCAACTCCACAGCTATAAGGATTTCCAAGCTGCTAATCTCCTAGGATTTCTCTGAAAAAACAAACCATATGGAGAGCTTGTTAACTGGCACTTGTGTTTATGAGTCCTTGGGTAGTGATACAGAATCTTGGGAAGACCTAACAGTCAATAAGAAACATGGTAAGGGAATCCCTTTCAGCTAATGCATAGTTATCTAGTTTCTTATAACAGAGAATTAAGGGGGTCAAAATATTGTAACAAGTCTACATATGTGGCCACTGATTGCATCCCTTACCATTCTGATTCCCAAAGACCATGGTTAAAGGGTGGTACTAGATCTCTCCACTCATTCATCATAAAGTGAGCAGAATTTGGCATAGTGTAAGCTTCACTTGAATTGGTGTCATATGAGTAGAAAAAGAAGCCATAACTGGGTAGAAAAGTGACCTGGCAACTTTTAAGATAAACCACCACCCAATACATAGAGTCAAGGGTTTTACGAAAGGAGAATTGAGCTACTATTCTTCCCCATGCATCTCTACATCCTGTGTCTTCAGTTTGACAACTTAAATGCCTGACCGATAACACACAGACTCTTAGGTGTAGCAGAGAGGAAAGTGGCTCCAGTAGTTACTAGCTGAGAGCTTACAGCCAGCTTTCTTCACTTCTCTGAGTCACAGTTTAACTAATTGAATATACATTCCCAGATCTGGGGAAATTCAACAAGATATAACATAACTCATCTTACATGGCATCTACTACATGATAAACACTCAATAAATGTTGATTCTGTTTCCCTTTATTACTCTTCAATAGTCAGACTGTGGACTAGCAAACATTCTTATCTTGAAGGTCATTTTGCTAAATAAACTCTTCAATTAAAATCCAGGATAGAGTTGGATTAACCTCCATGAGGGAAAGTTTCTGCTATATAAATGATACCTCAGTACATGGCATATATTAAGTGTTCAATAAGTCTTTGCTGGAAGAGTAGAATATGTAAAAAAAAATAAATTGATCAGACAATAAAGTTTTATTATTGAGAAAGGAAAAAGTAGCATTCTTTAGCACCTACCGTAGAACATTCTTTAGCAGCTACTGTGCTAATCATCTTTTGATATACATTCTCTAGCCATTCATTTAATTTTCCCAAATTTTAGTCCTATTTTTGGAAGATGAAACCATGGCTTAAGTAACTGGGCTAAGGTCACTTTATTACTAAGTGGGTTTGGCTGAACTTCAAAGTCTTAACCCCTAGTACAGAATGTGAACTTATTTGGAAATAGAGTCATTGGAGATGTAATTAGTTAAGATAAGGTCACACAGCAGTAGGGTGAGACCTTAAGCCAATGTGACTGATGTCCTTATAAGAAGAAGGGAAATTCATGCAGGAAGAATATGGCCATGTGATGACACATGCAGAGACGGGAATATCTATGATCCCAGGATTGCCAAGGATGGCTGGCAAATCCTTGGAACTGAAGCTTGGAAGTCTTCAGGATAGCAGACTGCTCAAAACTCCGTTCTGAGTATGCTGTACACATGATTTGTATCTTGAATTGGCATTTTTAAAAAGTGGACTTTTATTTATCTTGATATAGTAATAGTGCCTGCCACCATCAGTGGACACACGTGGTGCTCTAACACCAAGTTACACAGGAGGTAATCTCTGGCATGTCTTCACTGGCATCATAAAACGTGGCCAAGAAGACAGGTTCTCAGAATAAGAAATCCATATTAGTGACAGGAAATTTGGGTTGGGAGTACTTTTGTCACCAGTGCCAGTTATTTAGCATACAGCTCTCCAGTGAGACTTATCTGTGTTTTCTGGGCAGGATGATTGCACTTTGTTCTATCTGCTAAATGCCATTGGGCATAGAATAACCTCTGGAGAAGCCACCTATTGCATACGCTATTAAATGTTGCAAAATATAGTGCATGTGCATGCTAAATCACTTCTCTCATGTCTAACTCATTGAGACCCTATGTACTGTAGCCCACCAGGCTCCTCTGTCTGTGGGATTCTCCAGGCAAGAATACTGGAGTGGGTTGTTTTGCCCTCCTTCAGGGGATCTTCCTGACCCAGGGATCAAACCCAAGTCTCCTGCGTATCCTGCATTAGCAGGCATGTTCTTTACCACTAGCACCACCTGAGTAGCTAAAATTAAATGCCACTCTCTCAGAGGTGAATTGATCAACAACCTGATCAAATTCAAAGCTTTTTGATGTATAAGACTTCATAAATGGAACTAGTCCATCAATAGGCAAAGTATATTGAAAACCTGTCTAGATATTTTTAGGGGGTGCATGTTATCCTGAGTGTTTTATTTTCTCCTCAAATCAACAATCTCTGTAGAGGTACACAAAGACCACCCAAATGAGAACAGTTCAGCTCAGTTTAGTCCCTCAGTCATGTCCGACTCTTTGCGACCCCATGGACTGCGGCACAGCCAGGCCTCCCTGTCCATCACCAACTCCCGGGAGTTTACTCAAACTCATGTCCACTGAGTCAGTGATGCCATCCAACCATCTCATCCTCTGCCATCCCCTTCTCCTCCTGCCTTCAATCTTTCCCAACATCAAGGTCTTTTCAAATGTGTCAGTTCTTCACATCAGGTGGCCAAAGTATTGGAGTTTCAACTTCAGCATCAGTCCTTCCAACGAATATTCAAGACTGATTTCCTTTAGGATGGACTGGTTGGATCTTTTTGCAGTCCAAGGGACTCTGAAGAGTCTTCTCCAACACCACAGTTCAAAAGCATCTATCCTTCGGTGCTCAGCTTTCATTATAGTCCAACTCTCACATCCATACATGACCACTGGAAAAACCATGGCCTTAACTAGAAGGACTTTTGCTGGCAAAGTAATGTCTCTGCTGTCTAAATTGGTCAAACTTTTCTTCCAAGGAGTAAGCATCTTTTAATTTCATGGCTGAAGTCACCATCTGCAGTGATTTTGGAGCCCCCAAAAATAAATTCTCTCTCTGTTTCCACTGTTTCCCCATCTATTTACCATGAAATGATGGGACCAGATACCATGATCTTAGTTTTCTGAATGTTAAGCTTTAAGCCAACTTTTTCACTCTCCTCTTTCACTTTCATCTAGAGGCTCTTTAGTTCTTCTTTGCTTTCTGCCATAAGGGTGGTATCATCTGCATATCTGAGGTTATTGATATTTCTCCCAGCAATCCTGATTCCAGCCTGTGCTTCATCCAGCTCAGCATTTCACATGATGTACTCTGCATACAAGTTAAATAAGCAGGGTGACAATATATAGCCTTGACGTACTCCGTTTCCTATTTGGAATCAGTCTGTTGTTCCATGTCCAGTTCTAATTGTTGCTTCCTGACCTGTATACAGGTTTCTCAAGAGGCAGGTCAGGTGGTCTGGTATTCCCATCTCTTTAAGAATTTTCCACAGTTTATTGTGATCCACACAGTCAAAGGCTTTGGCGTAGTCAACAAAGCAGAAATAGATGTTTTTCTGAAACTCTCTTGCTTTTTTCATGATCCAACGGATGCTGGCAATTTAATCTCTGGTTCCTCTGCCTTTTCTGAAACCAATTTGAACATCTGGAAGTTCACAGTTCACGTACTGTTGAAGCCTGGCTTGGAGAATTTTGAGCATTTCTTTACTAGCATGTGAGATGAGTGCAATTGCACGGTAGTTTGAGCCTTCTTTGGCATTGCTTTTCTTTGCGGCTGGAATGAAAACTGACCTTTTCCAGTCCTCTGACCACTGCTGAGTTTTCCAAATTTGCTGGCATATTGAGTGCAGCACTCTCACAGCATCATCTTTTAGGATTTGAAATAGCTCAACTGGAATTCCATCACCTCCACTAGCTTTGTTCGTAGTGATGCTTCCTAGTGCCCACTTGACTTCGCATTCCAGGATGTCTGGCTCTAGACAAATGATCATACCATCATGATTATCTGGGTCATGAAAATCTTTTTTATAGAGTTCTTTTCTGTATCCTTGCCACCTCTTCTTAATATCTTCTGCTTCTGTTATGTCCGTACCATTTTTGTCCTTTATTGAGCCCATTTTTGCATGAAATGTTCCCTTGGTATCTCTAATTTTCTTGAAGTGATCTCTTGTCTTTCCCATTCTATTGTTTTCCTCTATTTCTTTGCACTGGTTACTGAGGAAGGCTTTCTTATCTCTCCTTGCTATTCTTTGGAACTCTGCATTCAAATGGGTATATCTTTCCTTTTCTCCTTTGCCTTTCACTTCTCTTCCTTTCCCAGCTATTTGTAAGGCCTCCTCAGACAGCCATTTTGATTTTTTGCATTTCTTTTTCTTGGGGATGGTCTTGATCCCTGTCTCCTGTACGATGTCATGAACCTCCATCCATAGTTTATCAGGCACTCTGTCTATGAGATCTAATCCCTTGAATCTATTTGTCTCTTCCACTGTATAATCATAAGGGATTTGACTTAGGTCATACCTGAATGGTCTAGTGGATTTCCCTACTTTCTTCAATTTAAGTCTGAATTTGGCAATAAGAAATTCATGATCTAAGCTACAGTCAGCTCCTGGTCTTGTTTTTGCTGACTGTATAGAGCTTCTCCGTCTTTGGCTGCAAAGAATATAATCAATCTGATTCCGGTATTGACCATCTGGTAATATCCATGTGTAGAGTCTTCTCTTGTGTTGTCAGAAGAGGGTGTTTGCTATTACCAGTGTGTTCTCTCGGCAAAACTCTGTTAGCTTTTGCCCTGCTTCATTCTGTATTCCAAGACCAAATTTGCCTATTATGAGAACAAACCCTGTTTATTGACAGCAAGAGAGGAGGCTGCCACTGCCATAGCTTATATTTGGCAGAAACCAAAACCAAATGTAGGCAGAGGAGTTAAAAATCTTTATGGTGGCAAAAGGGGAAGGTCCATCCTGATGGAAGGTTGTGGGAGTGGGGAAGGTAGAAGCAAACTGATGAGAAGATGGTCATCCTATGAATTGCTGAGCAGGAGCATATTTGGTTTTTCCCCATTGGTCCTAAGTGGGGGTTGTGGGCAAAAATGGCATGCTCTCATTTTAGTTCTGACTACTTGGAGCCAACTGCTGCAAAGGTGTAGTTTGTCTTTCTGAGCTGAACCCCTCCTTTGTTGTCTTCAGTCAACTCCACACAGGACACAATGCCCCAGAGCAGATATATTGGCTTCTGGCAGGAACCCTGGGGACCCAGTTCCACATCTGCTGTGGTCCACAGCTGCACTAACCAAATGCATCTTTCACTGAACATCCTCAGACAGTTGTTCTTCCTGGCAGCTGTGAGGTGTCTAGACTTTATCCCAAAAGACTGTGGCTGCCTGTTCCTTGTGCTTTCCCCTGAAAGTCAGCCTCAGGACACTGCCTTCTCTTTCTGACCCAGCATAAAGCCAGCATAAAACCTACTCTTCTTACTCTGAGGCTGTGAATTCTTCCAAGATATTTTGCATGGTAGGATAATTCCATGAGGTGAATCCTGGTTACCCAGGGAAACTAAGAGACTTGGGGCACTTTCTAACACTTGACTTAAGGCATGGGAGTGAGCTAAGCCAGCCTTTGTCATGCTAGGAGGTTGGAGGGCGGAGCTTGTTAAAGCTGGAGGACCACAGCTCTGAGAAGGAAGGCTGAATTCCCAGATACATACATTCTTGGAGAATAGAACTCCCCCAGTGGGGAAAAAGAATCTGAAGTGGAAAGGAGACAAGGATAGGTGGACTTCCAGGATGGTTCTTTTGGAGGCGAATGTGATCTCAACCACTCAAGTGAGATGGCAACACCCATGCCCTCCAAAAGTTGGAAGCTTGCTCTGGCTCTAGGCCAGGATGTACTCTGGACAGTTTGGAAATAAGAAAGCCCCTGGAGGTTTGCTACACTGCTTACCCATGTCTCCTGGATCTTGCTATTAGGTGGGGAGACAGCAGCCTGCTTGAGCTTCCTGGTGCCAAGTTTTTGCTCCAAAGGGCTGGTGAGGCAGAGTAGAAGCCTCCTCTGTCTCCAACCTGGCAGATGGGCTAGAGGGCCAAGGGCAGGGCCTTCCACTATGCTGACATCTGAGCCTAAACTTGAAAAGGTGAAAAGCTCAAGAGACTGACTTGTGTCTCAGGACTCTTCTGAGGGGAGCAGAGATTTAGTCATCAGCCACAACAGAGACAGAGTGCAACTGGGTTCCCTCAGTTTGGTCTCTGTCTCCCACTCCTGCCGCCCAAACTTCATCCAGGTGGCTAGGCTGGCCAAGATGTTAGGTCAAGTCTCCAAAAGTCTTATGCACTTCCTGGGCTGCTCTTGGATCAGGGACTCAAAGCTGGGCTAGAAGGAGTAGAATCAGCTGTTGTAAACCTCAGTAGCTCATCCAGGAGCTGTTTGATCTTGGTTTCAAGGTCTCCCATACAGGCTGAAGCTTTTCTGGGGCCTGGTGGAGTTTGGGGAGCACTGATCTTGTCTTCTCCTTTGGCTTATACTTCTCTACCTTGTCCTGCAGTCGCCTATAATCCTACTG
This sequence comes from Dama dama, assembly GCF_033118175.1. Lineage (NCBI taxonomy): Eukaryota > Metazoa > Chordata > Mammalia > Artiodactyla > Cervidae > Dama > Dama dama. Next base: position 82,893,565 of record NC_083700.1, read on the forward strand.
TATAGGAAGCCTGTTTTCCACCACCATCTTGAGGTTCTGGGAGATACTGTCAGGGGTCAATCATGGTCTTTTGGATCTGATTCAACTTTCCCTGGCTAAAGGGATCCATCCACTTCATGGCCATGTCCAGGATGGCAACCACATTCAGAAAGTCCTCGTCTTACTGGAGAGGGGATTAGAGAGTAAGTCTAAGGACACCTCCACAGCCAATTTGATAGCCAAGTCAGCACTGGGGCTTCTCTTCATGTCCTTTTGCAACCTCCTGGTCTGCTCTCCCAGTTGCTGGAATTTTCCATACATTGTTTCAAAGTCTCTCTTCACTGCTGGCCAATCTTGGAAGGAATTCACTTCAGAGTCATAAACATGGCCCTGCTGCCAGGGCCCTCAGCTGCAATTCAGTCCTCCTTTTATTTTCAAGGAGACTTGTTTTACTTAGAATGAAAATTTCTGCTAGGGATAAAATCAACACAAACATATGTGTGGTACACAAATATATGTATGGAATATCACATATACAAAGAAAGCTTGTAGGGGGTTGTATCAATGCAGAAATAAGAAGTTAGGAGCAAGGAAAAATTCTGCCCTACAAGTTTCAGAAGGAGCAGGGCTCTGCCAGTGATTGGATTTCAAGCTTCTGGCCTTCAGAACTGTAACACAATAAACTTCAGTGGTTTTAAGCCACCTAATTTGTGGTACTTTGTGATGGCAGCACATATTCTCTACACAAATGATTGCCTAGTATTTTATAGCTTATCTAAAAAGGATGTTCCTCTCTGTTACTGGAGGTACTCAAATACAAGTAGGGAGACTACTCAGTGGTGATGTTGTTGAGGAATTTAAATTATCACTTTAAGAGCCCCACCTAGCCCAGATTCTATGATCTTAAGATATGAAGAGCTTCAGTTCAATTCAGTCACTTAGTCATGTCTGACTCTTTCTGACCCCATGGACTGCAGCACACCAGGCTTCCCTGTCCATCACCAACTTCCAGAGCTTCCTCAAACTCATGTCCATCAAGTTGGTCATGCCATCCAACCATCTCATCCTCTGTCACTCCCTTCTCCTCCTGCCTTCAATCCTTCTCAGGATCAGGGTCTTTTCCAATGAGTCAGTTCTTCATATCAGGTGGCCAAAGTATTGGAGTTTCAGCTTCAGCATCAGTCCTTCCAATGAATATTCAGGACTGACTTCCTTTAAGACGGACTGGTTGGATCTCCTTGCAGTCCGAGGGACTCTCAAGAGTCTTTTCCAACACCACAGTTCAAAAGCATCTATTCTTTGGTGCTCAGCTTTCTTTATGGTCCAATTCTCACATCTATACATGACTACTGGAAAAACCATGGCTTTGACTAGACAGACCTTTGTTGGCAAAATAATGTCTCTGCTCTTTAGTATGCTGTCTAGTTTGGTCATAGCTTTTCTTCCAAAGAGCAAGAGTCTTTTAATTTCATGAATGTGGTCACCATCTGCAGTGATTTTTGGAGACCAAGAAAATAAAGTCTGTCACTGTTTCCATTGTTTCCCTATCTATTTGCCATGAAGTGATGGGACCAGATGCCATGATCTTCGTTTTTTTGAACATTGATGTTTTAAGCCAGCTTTTTCACTCTCCTCTTTCACTTTCATCAAGAGGTTCTTTAAATCCTCTTCGCTTAGAGAAGGGTCTTGGAGCTTGGAGGGGAATGATTCTGGGATTACATTATAACATTTGAAGGTGACCCTGATGAGTGTTGCTAGTATAGTTAGATTTTTCTATATTTGTTTGCCCAGTCTTATAAGCGACAGCCATCAATTAGAAAAAAAGACTTTTTAAAGTGCTGTTCAGGTCTTTCTTAATGATTTATCCACTTTCAAACAGTGTTCATCCTCCAGGTGCATTGTGGATTTAATTGCTTTGTCTCTATCTTGCCATTTGTCAGATCTAGGAGTGAAAATGTGTGTTTCAGATGTGAAATACTGCCTTGAACTAAGAAAGCAGGAGTGATTTAAGACACCCAAGCTCCCCAACAGAGCCCTCAAACTCTTTACCTTCTCTTAGAATTTCAGTATAGACACCTATGGCTGTGAAAACTACCAAGCCTAAAAATAAAACAAATTGTATCAAAGATCTCCCATCTATGCTCCTTGCTGGAGACAGGAATCCCTGCCCTTTTATTGTTAAAACGAGTCTCAGTATCTTTCTTGAGATTATCCCCCACTATTGGATATTGATTTATCATTTTCATAAAATTGCAAATGGGAGCCTGTTGCCCAAGACCAGTCATAAATTATGAAAATGTGTTCAGCTCCTCAATAGGGACTGATCTTATGGGGAGAATTTCCCAGAACTAAATTTAACTGCTTTGCATAGGTTTGCAAGGAGGTTTGATGTCCCTGGCCCTCTGATGAGGAAGGAAAAATAGAAAAGGACTAACAATTGTTAACAACCTACTAGGGACCAAATCCTTTATATGGTACTTAATTTAATGCTCTTAACACAATGAAGCATAATCATCATCTGCTTTGATAGAAGATAAAATAGAGGCACAGAGCGATGGAAGACTTTCCCCAAGCTAGTGAAGGAACAGAGCCAGATTCAAACCTAACTTTGCCTCTGAAGTTAAACCTCTTTTCACTTATTGCATTGCCATTCTAAAGTGGAACAGTAATATTTCAGCTAGGGGTAGATGGGGTGGTTTTTATTAACATCAACCTAAACCTTGTGTTCTTCAAGTTCTGATTGATTTGCTCCAAGGAGCCATTAAGAAAGGACACTGATCAAGGGCTATAAATTAACACCTTCTTCATACACAACTCTAAGCAGCTATTTAAAACCTGGGTAATATCTTCTTAAAAAAAAAAAAATTATCAGTTGTCTGGGTATTTATGCTCTATCACTCTTGATTTTTCATCCTTGACTCCATTAATAGAATTTTCCTTAATTCCTTTTCTCTTTTTATGGCTTTGCAAGGGGCTAATTTGCAGGCAAAACTGCTAATTTTACAGTTGCTTTCTGCTTCGTCAGCATGAGCCTGACTGAGGAGTTATTAATAGAAGAATAGGATTCCCTTTTCATCCTTTTGCTCTTGACTGTTGCAGGAGGTGGGACAAAATCCATTATTTAATAACATTTGTTCTTCTTGAAAGGTCATCATTCCAGCCTTTCAGCTTCCACTAAAGTATAGCAGTATCAGCAGCCACTTTCTCTTCCTGAAAGACTTCTGGAATTCCTCCAGGTTATAAGGTTGGCATAAAACTGTCTTTGAGATCCACCTTGGGAATGGGGTCCAACTGGGAAATTCTCTTGGTATTTCTGTGCATTTTCCAAATAGTAATTTCTAGCCACAATTATTTTTAAGTGTTCCAGTCACCTACATTCCTAGAAAGGGTACTGAATTGGGGATATATCAGTTGAAAATTGTACTTGGTTGCTCATAGCAAATAATAGAGATAATAGTAGCATAAACAAGAAGAATTTATTTTTCACATAAAATATATTTTTAAAACAGGCATTCAGAATTGGTATGGTGACCTCACAATGTCATCAGGGACCCAGGGTCCTTATGTCTTTCAATTTTATTGTCACTACCGTGTTGCTTCCATCCCCGTGGTCTAAGCCACTAGACTCATGACTCTAAATATATGATTCTGATCAGGAATTTGATTCTAATCAGGAATCAAAACATATAGTAAAGGGCACTTTTGGGACTTTCCCAGAAGCCCTCCCAGGAGATTCCATTTATATCCTCAAGCTGTAAGGAAGACTGGAAATTACACATAGTTTTCATCTGGGCACATTGCTCTCTCCATATTATCTAGGGTTATCTTACTAAGATAGGGTAGGACAATATTACAGAGGCAGCTAGGGTAGGACAATATTACAGAGGCAAGTAGCATGTTTGCTACACAGAACAAAAAGAATGACTAAATAAAATTGAGTCAATAAGCTCTTACTAAGCACCTATTTCATGTTGGGAAATGAAATAGAAAGATTAGGTTAATTCCTTTAAGGAACAAAAGCCTACATACCTCACATATACAAACCTCTTGCCTTCTTAACCTAAAATGCTTTTTCCTTCCTTACTCACCTGGAAAACTTGTTTTAATTATTCAAGTCTGTTCTCCAATATCACCTGCTGTCTGATGCTTCCTTGGAAGAGTCTTCCCAAGAAGAATTTATCAATTGCCAATTGCTCATCTCTGTCCTCACAGCACTTTATCTTTAGCTCTACTTCGTCACTTGATTCCTCAGAGGCAGTATGCTGAAGTGAGGATAACATGAGAACTAGAAAATGCTGACTTCAACTCCCAGGTCTGTCGCTTACTAGCATTAAGACAGATTCCTTTGCCCTTTCAGCCACAGTTTTCCTGCTGCAGAAGAGAGAATGCTCAATTTCACCTCAGGGGCTTTTCTGAAGATTTAATGAGATAATAAGTGCAAAGCATGCCTGCAGGCAGTCCTTAAAATATGCTAGTTTATTTTAGTATATTATACTATATGACTTAATGATTTACACAAAAGAGAAATAAACTTCTATCTTATTCAAGCCACTGTTATTTTGTGGATTTTTTTTTATCACAATCAAAAGAAGTTTGCTGCTGCTAAGTCGCTTCAGTCGTGTCTGATTTTGTGTGACCCCATAGACGGCAGCCCACCAGGCTCCCCCGTCCCTGGGATTCTCCAGGCAAGAACACTGGAGTGGGTTGCTATTTCCTTCTCCAATGTGTGAAAGTGAAGTCGCTCAGCCTTGTCCAACTCTTAGCGACCCCATGGACTGCAGCCCACCAGGCCCCTCCATCCATGGGATTTTCTAGGCAAGAGTACTGGAGTGGGGTGCCATTGCCTTCTCCGCAAAAGAAGTTTAACATCTCCATTAATAAAGTCTCTGGAGATATATTACTTACATACTTTTCCTTAAAAACTCACTTAAGGATATACTTCATCCAAAGAAGAAAGATGTAAAAAGTCAATAGTCAAGAGTAGAGAAGTTCAATATGAAAAGACTGGTAATGAATACTAACCCATGAAACCTACAATGAAATCTAAGTAATTACAGTTACAATTGCAAAATTGTATCTTGAAAATTAAAAATATATAAATATGCAAATGACAAGAAATAAACCATAAAAGAAAGGTATAAAATTTCCAGGTTATAAAAACAAAAATTATACATAGATATAGTAAAAGAGCAGAAGTTGATGAAAATGAAACTATATGACTTTTTGTAGTGGAGACAATAGAGAGAATTCTGTTGTCAAGGATGCTGTATTATGAAATGTAAGTCTGAGCAAGTTACTTTAAGCTCTAACTAAGAATGAAGCTAAAAGCAAACCAGACACCTTTCAAATCTCTAAATTTGATGAAAAGAACAAAGACAAAATTCTCAGACTATAGCTAAATATACTTTAAAAAAGAAGGAAAAAGCAAAGATATACTTTTAAAAATAGCAGAAAATGTAAAAGTCAGATATAAGACCATAGTAGCTTTGTTAAAGCAATAATTAGTAATTACAATAAAATTGATGATTAAAATCTTTTTTAAATGTTTAAAATAAATCAAAATAAGAACTGATATGCATGAAACAAAACATCCTCAAAAAACTGATTAAAAAAAGGATGATGCAGAGAAGCCAGACTATTTAAAAAAAGAAATATATTGTTATTATTACTATCAGATAGACTTCAAATCAACTGAAGCTTATAAAAATACAACATATAATGAGACTATGACTGTAATAACTTTTAAAGTATTGACATAAATAGGACCAAAATGTCTGAAGAAAAATTCACACAATTGCAAGCTAAATAGTGAAAAGTTTGTCAGGCATAGAGCACACAATGCAATAAGTAATTTGAAATAATAAGTAGATATAAGCAAAGCTAGATTTCTATATACAGAGAGAGTGCCTATGCTAAATCAAACATTATCATCTGAAAATATAAAATGCACTTTCTTTTCAAGGACCCATAGAAGAGTTTTAATGATCATTATACATTAGAAAATTTTTAGAAACTCAGTGAAATTTAGAAAATAAAATTATCACATACTGTATTTTCTGGCAGAGGTGCAATAATACTAAAAATTAATAACAAAAAGACATGTAAAATTCATTTATAAATGTAGACATGGTCTCTTAACTTGTATGCCAAAAATGAAGACATCTAGAAAGTACCAATACTTAGAAATAGCTGTAATAATCACCAAATGAGAACACTAATATCAAAATATATTAACTTTGCCAAAGATGTACTAAGAAGAAAATTCACAGAATTTAATTAAAATATATTAATTATATACCTAAGTAAGACTTTTAAAATAAACAGTATAATTCCTAAATAAATCCAAGAGGAGTTCTCTTGAAGAAATAAATAAAATAAATCATCCACCAATTGTTGTAAGAAAAAATAAATGGGAGAAAACAAAACATATAAAATTAGAAATGAAACAGAAACAAATGTCTAAAAGTTACAGGGGAAATTACTATAAATAATATTTGTATAATCTACTGCAATAAGTTTTGAAATTCTGGATGAAAGTAATTGTTTTCTACGTTTATAAGTAGATTTAAGAAACAAAATGTGCGATTCTGTTCTGCAAATATAGCACACTGGAAAGCCTATCAATTATCTCACTGTAAAATACCTACTAATAAGAACAAAATTTTTAAAAGGTATTTGTAAATGTAGAACTGAGATTACAAGACCATAAGCGAAATACTTAATGATAAGATATGAAAGTAAGAGCTTGAATTTAGACAGGAAAGCAAACACTTTAAAAAGTAACTCTCCTTTGTATATTTATAGACCCAAATATTTATTACAACCTACTATCTGTCCATGGACTTCCCAGGTGGTTCAGTGGTAAAGAATCTGCCTGCCAATGCAGATCAAGACCCGGGTTTTGATCAGTGGGTCAGGGAGATCTCCTGGAGAAGGAAATGGCACCCACTTCTGGATTCTTGGGAAATCCCATGGACAGAGGAGCCTGGCAGGCTACAGCCCATGGAGCCACAAAGAGTCAGACACAAGTCAGCAACTAAACAACAACACAAGGACAACAGCAGCATTATCTGTCCAGACTGACATCATGAGACCTAGGACCAGTACAAAGTGCAAAATAAAAATAAAGGCACTGCAAATAGCTGAGATTCCTAGATCATTATATTATTAATAAAAATGTGAAATTAAAAAAAGGCAGAAAAGAAAACATCCCACATGGAAAATCAATTATTTTAGCCTTGGAGAAAAAAATATCTCCCATATGAATTGTTGCCTGTGTCAACAGTATCATCAGTTCTAAAGCCACAACCAGTTTTCCTGGTGGCTCAGATGGTAAAGAATCTGCCTGCAAGGCAGGAGACCTGGGATTAATCCTTGGGTTAGGAAGATCCCCTGGAAAAGGGAATGGCAACCCACTCCAGTATTCTTTCCTAGAGAATTCCATGGACAGAGGAGCCTGGGGGCTACAGTCCATAGGGTTGTAAAGAGTCAGACATGACTTAACTACTGATACTTTACATCTACCAGATGCCAAAATGCCTGTGCTAAAAGTGGAGAATCTCAGTCCATGAGGTACATGGTGATATATATATATACATATATATACTGTCTTATTAAATGGACAGAGGAGCCTGGGGGGCTACAGTCCATGGGATCACAAAGAGTCAGACAGGACTAAGCGACTAACTTTCTTTTCTTTCTAAAGCCACAACCTAACTATTAAAAATGAATCAGAAGGCTGGAAAAGAGTAAAAAAGAAATTCTAAATGTTGTGGTTGTTTAGTCGTTAAGTCACATCTGACTCTTGTGACCTCATAGACCGTAGCCTGCCAGGCTCCTCTGTCCATGGGATTCTCTAGGCAAGAATAGTGGAGTAGGTTTCTAAATGTTGAGTAAGTAATAATTGAAATTAAAAATGTAAACAATACATTAGGAATCAGGTAAGATAACAAAAGAATAACTGAATGAATGAAAGAAGCACCTAATGAAATTACCCACAATGCAATACAAACTGAGATATAGACAATGTGAAAGAGTTTATAAAATCTGGAGAATAAAATAAAGAGGTCAAATATAGTTCAAATTATAGTTCTCCCAAAATATGATTTAAAAATTGGAGGAGAGAAAATATTTGAAGAGATAATAACTAAGAATTCTTTTCAACCTGATGATAGCATGTTTTCATTTACCATGCTGGGTAAATGAATTTACACCTATACATCTCATAGTAATACAAAAAATTACCAAAGATAAAGACCAATTATTTTTTTAAAATCTTTATTAGAGCATAGTTGATTTACAGTCTTGTGTTAGTTTCTGCTATACAGCAAAGTGAATAAGTTTTAAAAACAAATAAAGAAATTAACTTACCTTCAAGAGAACAGTGATTAGATTGACAATTAGCTTCTCAAAAACCATAACAGAAGCTAAAAATCATGACAATAAAATGTAGTATCAAAGGCTAAGAGAAAATAACTGAAAACTTAAAGATTAGTATGCCCAGTGAAACTGTTTTACAAGATCAATGGTAAATAGCTTTCAGGTAAATAAAACTGAATAGGTTACTACCAAAAGATACTTAATAAAGGGTCCTATAAAGATGCATTTCAGGGAATAAAAATAAAAGACCAGTTTCACAAAGAAAGTTGTAGATAGAAGAAGGGATAGTGAGCAAATAACATGGCTAACATGTGGAAAATAAAAGCAAATATGGCCTCTCAGTTCAATTCATTTCAATTGCTCAGTCATTTCCGACTCTTTGCGACCCCATGAATCGCAGAATGCCAGGCCTCCCTGTCCCTCACCAACTCCCGGAGTTCACCCAAACTCATGTGCATCAAGTCAGTGATGCCATCCAGCCATCTCATCCTGTGTCATCCCCTTCTCCTCCTGCCCTCAATCCCTCCCAGCATTAGGGTCTTTTCCAATGAGTCAACTCTTCACATGAGGTGACCAAAGTATTGGAGTTTCAGCCTCCGCATCAGTCCTTACAATGAACACCCAGGACTGATCTCCTTTAGGATGATCTCATTGGAGCTCCTTGCAGTCCAAGGGACTCGCAAGAGTCTTCTCCAACACCACAGTTCAAAAGCATCAATTCTTTGGCACTCAGCTTTCTTCACAGTCCAACTCTCACATCCATACATGACCACTGGAAAAACCATAGCCTTGACTAGACGGACCTTTGTTGACAAAGTAATGTCTCTGCTTTTTAATATGCTGTCTAGGTTGGTCATAACTTTCCTTCCAAGGAGTAAGCGTCTTTTAATTTCATGGCTGCAATCACCACCTGCAGTGATTTTGGAGCCCCAAAAAATAAAGTCAGCCACTGTTTCCACTGTTTCCCTATCTATTTGCTATGAAATGATGGGACCAGATGCCATGATCTTAGTTTTCTGAATGTTGAGCTTTAAGCCAACTTTTTCACTCTCCTCCTTCACTTTCATCAAGAGGCTTTTTAGTTCCTCTTCACTTTCTGTCATAAGGGTGGTGTCATCTGCATATCTGAGGTTATTGATATTTCTCCCGGCAATCTTGATTCCAGCTTGTGCCTCTTCCAGCCCAGCGTTTCTCATGATGTACTCTGCATATAAGTTAAATAGCCTCTACAAAGCATAAATAATCATTTTCAACTTGTGGATTTAAAATAAGACTAGTTGAAACTAAAACATTATAAAAGACACCATGCAAGCCAAGAATTAAACTGTTAGAATTAGTATATTTTAAGATGTTTATATTATTCAGGAGCAGGGCAGAGGCATTAATATAATTCAAACTTTCTTAAGCATAAACATTTAAACTTCAAGGTTGACCACAAAAATAATAGAAACTAAGTATATCACTTCAAAATTAGGAGGAAAATGGTATGAGATTTTTAAAAAGTCTGTCCTAAAGAAAGCAGGAAAAAGAATGAAATTACATAGAAGTAAAATAAGAAGGGTGTTCATTGGAAGGACTGATGCTGAAGCTGAAACTCTAATACTTTGGCCACCTCATACAAAGAGTTGACTCATTGGAAAAGACCCTGATGCTGGGAGGGATCGGGGGCAGGAGGAGAAGGGGACAACAGAGGATGAGATGGCTGGATGGCATCACCAACTCGATGGGCATGAGTTTAAGTAAACTCCGGGAGTTTGTGGTGGACAGGGAGGCCTGGCATGCTGCGATTCATGGGGTCGCAAAGAGTCGGACACGACTGATCGACTGAACTGAACTGAAAATAAGAAGCATAAAATGCTAAAAATGCAAATACATCAATATCTACAATAACTATAATTGAATTAAAATCTCTAAGTAAAAGCAAAATTTGTCAGATTGGATTTTTAAAAATACCAATACTTGTTATTTATGAGTGATATAAACATAAAGACACTGAAAAGTTGAAATGAAATGGAAAGAATGAGATTTCTTAGGAAAACACTATCCAAGAGAAATTCATATCAATTATGTTAAAGTTAAATAAAGCTGTGAAAATCCAAAGCATTCTTTCAAATAGAAAATGTTACTGCACAATGTTGGAAAGATAGTTTCTTCAACAAATAAATAGTGCTTGGAAAACTGGACAGCTACATGTAAATAAAATGAAGTTAGATCATTGTTTGACATCATATACAAAAATAACCTCAATATGGAGAAAGACCTAAATGTGAGACCTTTAAAAGTAGGAAAATGTAAGCAGAACACTCTCTGACATAAATCACAGCAATATCTTTTTCAACCCATCTCCCAGAATAATGGAAATAAAAGCAAAAATAGACAAATGGGACCTACTTAAACTCAAAAGCTTTTGCATAGCAAAGGAAGCAATAAATAAAACTAAAAGACAACTCACAGATTGGGAGAAAATATTTGCAAATGATGTGACCGACAAGGGATTAGTCTCCAAAACTGACAAATAACTCATGAGACTTAATAACATAAAGCAAACAACCCAATCAAAAAATGGGCAGACCTAAATAGATATTTCTTCAAAGACATACAGCTAGCCAAGAGGCACATGAAAAGATGTTCAACATCACTAATTATTAGAGAAATGCAAATCAAACCTACAATGAGATATCTCCTCACACCAGGCAGAATGGCTATCATCAAAAAATCCCACAAACAATAAATGCTGGAGAAGGTGTGTAGAGAAGGAAACTCTCCTACACTGTTGGTGGCAATATAAATTAGGTCAGCCACTATGGAGAACAGCACGGATATTCCTTAAAAAATTAAAAACAGAGCTACCAGATGACCCTGCAATCTCACTCCTGGGCATATATCTGGAGGAAAACATGATTTGAAAGGATATGGGCATCCCAATGTTCATTGAAACACTATAGCCCAGACATGGAAGCAATCTAAATGTCCATTGACAGAGGAATGGATGTGGTACATATATACAATAGAATAGTCAGCCATTAAAAAGAATGAAATAATGCCATTTTCAGCAACATGGATGGACTGAAAGAGTGTCATACTGAATGAAGTAAGTCAGAGGAGAAATATCAATATCAAATGGCATCCCTTATATGTGGATTCTAAAAAAAAAAAAAAAAAAGAATGACACAAATGAACTTACAAAACAGGAAGAGGCTCACAGACTTAAAGAACAAACTTATGGTTGCGAGGGGGGAAGAATGGGGGGAATGGATAGTTAGGGACTTTGGGGTGGACATGTACACACTGCTATATTTAAAAAGGATAACCAGCAAGGACCCACGCATAACACATGGAACTCTGCTCAATGTTTTGTGGTGGCCTGGATAGGCAGAGAGTTTGGAAGAGAATGGATACATGTGTATGTGTAGCTGAGTCCCTTTGCTGTTCACATAAAACTATCACAATACTGTTAATAGGATACACCCCAATACAAAATAAAAAGTATTTAAAAAAAGAAAAGGTTACTACAAAATAGTAAAAGTTTTAATTCCCTGGTAATTTTAGTGATTCTATATCTGTATGTGTTTAAGATAACCTCAAAATAATAAAAGCATAAAAAGGTGAAATTTAAGATGGAAACAGGTAAACCAATGATCTGTAGAACATTACATAACACAATTATCTGTGAAAAATTAAGCACTGAGGTCAATAAAGATCTAGAAAATTGGAACAACACAATTAACAAAGTTGATCTAATGAATATCTATCTGTCTTGCATCAATGTCAGAGAATACACATTCTATTTAAACACATGTAGACTGTTTATGAAAAACTGTCCTAGGCCATAAAGCAATCTTAACCACTTTCAAAGAACTGTCATCATACAGACCATATTCTCTGACTGTAATGTAACTAATGCAGTGAAAATTACTCACAAAAATATAATTAACTATAAAATAAGAATGCTTTAAATTTACTTTTAATATCAACCCTAGTTAAATATAATTCTCTACTTACTCTTCATCATCCTCACAACAGAATTGACTGGAGAAAAACCAAAACCCTGTTGATTGGTTTTATTTTAAATTCATGATCATTAAACTCAAGCAGAACTTTAGGACTGCTTGATAATCAGGCTAATTTCATTCATCTTCCTACTCTCTTATGTGACTGTTCTACACCTTTTTCTGTTTCTCCAAACCATGACACCTACTCCCATACTTCCCCTAAGCATATAAAAAGTCTGGTAAACTGGAAAGTTAAACAGTTGTTACAGACAGATCTGCCTTTGATAACATCTCTTTACTATAATTTTTTATTGAGGGAATATACAAATATCATAAAATGTACCATTTTAACAATTTGTACAAATTTAACATAAAGTATACAGTTTAGTGGCATTAAGTATATTCACAATGTTGTGTGACCATTACCACTATCTAGTTCCACAACTTTTTCTTCACCATAAAAGGAAACCCTATATCTGTTAGTAATCACTTCCAATTTCCCAGTTGCGGCTCTTTGCAACTACTAATCCCTCTCTGTCCCTACAGATTTGCCTATTCTGGAGAGTTTATGTAAACAGAATCATACAATTTGTGTTCTTTCAATACTTGGCATCTTCTTTCGCTAAGCTTCATGTTTTTAACATTCACACACATTATATCATGAATCAGTACTTCATTCCTTTATATGGCTGAATAATATTCCATTGTATGGACAGTCCACATTTCATTTGTCCATTCGCCAGCAGATGAACATTTGGATTGTTTCTACCTTTTGACTATTGCTGAGTAGTGCTGACAGGAAATCATTTTAGATGTATCCAGATCTATTTGGCAAATATTGAAGAAAGCGGCAGTAATTGCACTTGTTTCCCAAACACCGTAAACCCCACTCCTTTGCACAGGCTGCCAGCTCCATGCCTACAATTCTGTCAGTTTCAGTTTCATCTTCTCCCAGCCCCTCTTCTTTTATCCAATATAAACCAGCTCCTCACCTTGCCAGCCTCTGTCTCAGGCTCTTGCTTGTTTCCTTCTTTCATTATATTTATCACATTTTATGATGTGGTTATCAACTGTGTTTAATATCTGTCTCCTCTTCTCTCTCAGGGAAGTCAACTCCTTAAGGATAAGAGACCCTATCTACTTATTCACCAAGGAGTTGTTCTCAGTGGTGCTGCCTGCCACATAACACAGGTTTAAATAACACCTGGTCATGAAGATATTTAGCTAAATGAGTCTTTGAGACGTTATCAGACATTTTGCTGGGCATTATCTAAACACTTGGAGAAGGAAATGACAACCAGTGTTCTTGCCTGGAGAATCCCATGGACAGAGGAGCCTGGTGGGCTGCTGTCCATGGGGTCGCACAGAGTTGGACACAACTGACGTGACTTAGCAGCAGGAGCAGCATTTAAACACTGGAAATCAAATATTGTTGTTTAAACACCTTCTTGACTGGATTGATAAATGTTTTCCGGGCATTGTGAGAAGAGCTATTCTTTTTTCAATGTTTTCTTACTGTGATAAAAGTCACATAATATAAAACATACTATTTTAACCATGTATAACAGTACAATTCGGTGGCACTAAGTGAATTTACATTGTTGTGCAACTCACACCATCATCCATCTCCCTTTTCACCTGCCTAAACTGAAACTCTGTCCCTATTAAACACTAACTCCCCATTCTCCCTCCCCTCCCACCATCCCTCGGCATCTACCAGTGTACTTCTGATTCTATGAATTTGACTGTTCTAGGTATCTTGCATAAATGGAATCCAATGCCACTGTTTTGTTTAGTTGGAGCAGGTCATGGAGAGCTTTTCCAGCCAGACCTCCTCTTATTGGAGTGTCCTTTCCCCAGATAGTCATCTTCCTCATTCCCTGGATCTTTGCTTCATGGTCTCTTCTTCATGAGACATATATTAACTACCCTACTGCAAATTGTGATCTGAAGGGCCACTTTCCTTGCATGTCTTACCTTCTTTTTTGGACTTATTTTTCTCCTCAATGTTTATCACTGACAAATCATCTTATTTATTGCCTGCATCTCCCTACTAAAATGTAAGTCCAGGAGGGCAGAAATTTTCATGTTTCATTCACTGCTATAATAGTATCCTGCACAATTACCCATAGAAGGCAATGGCACCCCACTCCAGTACTCTTGCCTGGAAAATCCCATGGACGGAGGAGCCTGGTAGGCTGCAGTCCATGGGGTCACTAGAAGTTGGACACAACTGAGCAACTTCACTTTCACTTTTCACTTTCATGCATTGGAGAAGGAAATGGCAACCCACTCCAGTGTTCTTGCCTGGAGAATCCCAGGGACGGCAGAGTCTTGTGGGCTGCCGTCTATGGGGTCGCACAGAGTCGAACACGACTGAAGCGACTTAGCAGCCACCGCAGCCGCAGCAGCAGCACAATTACCATGCATACAAGTGCTCAATTAAAATTTGGTGAATAAATGAATAAAAATGAATGGAAAGATTTTTTCCTAGGTATATGGTTTGACACCACTTTCAGACTTTAGATTTTTCAGTTCTATCTAGAATGTGTGGGACTCTATGGATCCTGGCTTTGAGTCAATAAATCTTAGCAGTGACCCTACTCTTGGGTTCTATTCTGGCTCCCAAGGATTAGAAGCATGATCTGCTTCCCTACCTTGTACTTAAATGTTACTCTTCTGAGCTCCATTCTCCTCCCTTTTCAAAGATGTATATAGTTCCAATTCCTGCAAATCACAGTATCTAGCACAGGCTTTTTCCATATTCTCTAAATGGGTTGACCTGGACAGTCATACTAGGGAGTGGGAAATAATGTTTATTTTGTGCCAGGCATTGTGTGAGTTGTGTCTCATTTAATTGTGATAATAATCCCAGGAGTTAAATGGGTATTATTCTATCCCTTTACAGATGAGGAAATAAACATCTATAATTAAGCCCAAAATCAGCCAGCATATAAGAAATGATGCTCAGGATGAATTCATATGTGATTGTAAATCTGCAGTTCAAACTATTTTCAACTTTGTATCTTGTATTGACTTTCTATTGCTAAAAAAAAGCCCAACATACTTAAGAATTGAACACGATGCCTCTTCATTATCTCACAGCTTCATAAGGCAGATATCTGGTACTGTATGGCTAGGTTCTCTACTCCAGCTAAAATTAAGGTATTAGCCATGAAGTGATTGGCCTCCAACTAATAAAAAAAAAAAAAAAGGTATTAGCCAACTGTGTTCTCATCTGGAGCTCAGGGACTTCTTTCAAGCTCATTTCTGTTATGAGCAGAATTCAACTTTTTCTGATCATAGGACTGAAGTCCCAGTCACTTGCTACCTGTTAGTACAATCTATACTCGGCTTCTAGAAACCACCCACATTTCTCATCACATGGCCCCCTCAAGACAGTGGCAGGCCATGGAACCTTTCTCATACTTGTAATCTCTCTAGTTCTCCTTCTAATACCAGTCACATAAAACTCTCTGCTTTTTAAGGGCTCATGTGATTACATTAGACCTATGCTCAAATAGCCTCCTTTTGCCATATGATCATATAACATAATCATGAGGGTGATATCTCACCATATCCACAGCTTCTACTCACATTCAAAGGATAGGCATTCATTATACAGAAATAAAGATTATATCAAGGTCATTCTGAGAACTATGCTTCCCACAGATATTGCAAATCTGAAATGAGCCCTAGTGTTTCATTAGCAGCCACATGGCTTCAAAGCAGTCACCAATATCCTGGTGGCTTTCCTGCAATCCACAAGATTCCTAAAACAGGAGCAGATTTCCATCTTTTTTTTTTTTTAACTTCAGTCTTCTCCAATTCCATGAGATTCCTTCATTCTCTCCAAGTGTAAGCTGAGCTAGGCAAGGACTGAACCAGTAATAATTGCCTAATGTAAATAATGATGAAAAAGAAAATGTCTAAATACATTCATAAGTGTAGCTGGAAACTAGGAAAAGAAAGAGCCAAAATTATTTTTTTTATCTTTATGAAAGATACACTTGGTACCACACTTCCTCTTATAGTATTTGTCTTATTGTTGAGTGTCATGTAAACTCCAAACTGCAAGAATGAAAGTTCTATGCTGGTCCCACACAATGAATCTCAAGATCGTCTGAAATGGCGAGAATCAATAGGTGTTAATCATTATTCAACACTGAGGATAAGACGGTCTCTTCAAGTCAAACAAAAGGCACTGCTATCTAGAAAGCCACTGGACTCAGCTTTCCCCTGTTCACCCTAGCGCACAACTTGATGAGACAACACATCTGCCTCAGAGCTCAATAAATGTCCCTGTGGGAGCGTGCAGAAAGTAGACGTTCTTACTTGAAAGAACAGAAGGATCCTGTAACACTCCAAAGTATAACAGCACGTCCTAACGGAACACTTTAACCAGTAGGAACATTCTGTCTACCATAGGATTTCCATGTCATCTCTCAAACCTCCAACAAAGAAATGAAAATTTACAGCTGCTGGTTTTCTAAATAGCTCTCAACTGCAGCCAGTCCTAACATCCTGTGAGAAATCCCAAAGTTGCATTGTTCTCAACTTTATTAGAACTTGTGAATCTTTTTAGCTTATATTGCCAATATTTTTCTTATCACTTTTGCCAGACTGTTACCTTCTTGATTGAGGAATCTGTGCCTTATTGTATATTTTTATATAATTCAATATCTAGCACATAGTAATTGATTAATAAAATGTCTAGTGATATACCACCACTAAATCACTTTCTGTTGTACTCTTTTTTTCTTGAGGTCTCCATAAGGCTAAATATTTATAAGTTAGTGGTTTGAATTAGGGTACTGATTATTAATGAGAGCTAATATCAGCCATGACATCTAGGGCCACCCAAGATGGATGGGTCATGGTGGAGAGTTCTGACAAAATGTGGTCCAGTGGAGAAGGAAATGGCAAAAAACTTCATTATTCTTGCCTTGAGAATCCCATGAATAGTATGAAAAGGCAAAAAGATATGACACAGAAAGATGAACTCCCCAGGTTGGTAGGTGCCAATATGCTACTGGAGAAGAGTGTAGAAATAACTCCAAAAAGAATGAAGAGATGGAGCCAAAGTGAAAGCAACACCCAGTTATGGACATGACTGGTGATGGAAGTAAAGTGCAATGCTATAAAGAACAATATTGCATAGGAACCTGGAATGTTAAGTCCATAAATTAAGGTAAATTAGAAGTGGTCAAACATGGGATGGCAAAAGTGAACATTGACATTTTAGGAATCAGTGAACTAAAATGGACTGGAATGGGTAAATTTAATTCAGATGGCCATTATATCTACTAGTGTGGGCAAGAATCCCTTAGAAGAAATGAAGTAGCCCTCATAGTCAACGAAAGAGTCCAAAATGCAGTACTTGGGAGCAATCTCAAAAACAACAGAATGATCTCTGGTCATTTCCAAGGCAAGCCATTTAATATCACAGTAATCCAAGTCTATGCATCAACCAGTAATGCTGAAGAAGCTGAAGTTGAATGGTTCTATGAAGACCTACAAGACCTTCTAGAACTAACACCCAAAAAAAGATGTCCTTTTCATCATAGGGACTGGAATTAAAAGTAGAAAGTCAAGAGATACCTGGAGTAACAGGCAAATTTGGCCTTGGAGTACAAAATGAAGCAGGGCAAAGGCTAGCAGAGTTTTGCAGAGAGAACACACTGGTAATAGCAAACAGCCTCTTCCAACAACACAAGAGAAGACCCTACACAAGGACCTCACCAGATGGTCAATGCCGAAATCAGACTGATCATATTCTCTGCAGCCAAAGATGGTAAAGCTCTATACAGTCAGCAAAAACAAGACCAGGAGCTGACTGTGGCTCAGACCATGAACTCCTTATTACAAAATTCAGACTTCAATTGAAGAAAGTAGGGAAAACCACTATATGATTCAGGTACAACCTAAAGCAAATCCCATAGGATTATACAGTGGAAGTGAGAAATAGGTCCAAGGGATTATATCTGATTGACAAGAGTGTCTGAAGAACTATGGACAGAGGTTCATAATATTGTACAGGAGGCAGTGATCAAGATCATCCCAAGAAAAAGAAATGCAAAAAGGCAAAATGGTTGTCTGAGGAGGCTTTACAAATAGACGAGAAAAGAAGAGAAGCTAAAGGAGAAAAGGAAAGATATATCCATTTGAATGCAAAATTCCAAAGAATAGCAAGGAGAGACAAAAAAAGTCTTCCTACATGATCAATGCAAAGGAATAGAGGAAAACAATAGAATGGGAGAGACTAGAGATCTCTTCAAGAAAATGATAGATACCAAGGGAACATTTCATGTAAAGATGGGCACAATAAAGGACAGAAATGGTATGGACCTAACCAAAGCAGAAGATATTAAGAAGAGGTGGCAAGAATACACAGAAGAACTATACAAAAAAGATGTTCATGATGCAGATAACCATGATGGTGTAATCACTCACCTAGAGCCATATATCCTGGAATGCAAAGTCAAGTGAGCTTAGGAAGCGTCACTATAAGCAAAGCTAGTGGAGGTGATGGAATTCTAGTTGAGCTATTTCAAATCCTAAAAGATGAGGCTGTGAAAGTACTGAACTCAACATGCCAGCAAATGTGGAAAACTCAGCAGTGGCCACAGAGCTGGAAAAGGTCAGTTTTCATTCCAGTCCCAAAGAAAGGCAATGCCAAAGAATGTTCAAACTACTGCACAATTTCACTCATATCACATGCTTGCAAAGCAATGCTCAAAAGTCTCAAAGACAGTTTCTAAGACAGTCTTCAACAGTACATGAACCATCAACTTCCAGATGTTCAAGCTGGATTTAGAAAAGGCAGAGGAACCAGAGACCAAATTGCCAACATCCGTTGGATCATTAAAAAAGCAAGAGAGTTCCAAACAAACATCTACTTCTGCTTTATTGATTACACCAAAGCCTTTGACTGTGTGGGTCACAACAAACTAGAAAATTCTTCAAGAGATGGGAATACCAGACCACCCCACCTGTTCCTGAGATATCTTATGCAGGTCAAAAATCAATAGTTAGAACCAGACATGGAACAACAGACTGGTTCCAAATTGAGAAAAGAGTACATCAAGGGTGCATATTGTCACCTGCTTATTTAATTTGTATGCAGAGTACATCATGTGAAATGCTGGGTTGGATGAAGCACAAGCTGAAATCAAGATTCCCAGAAGAAATATCAATAACCTCAGATATGCAGATGACACCACCTTTACGGCAGAAAGCGAAGAAGAACTAAAGATCCTCTTGATGAAATTTAAAGAGGAGAATGAAAAAGCTGGTTTAAAAGTTAATATTCAAAAACTATGATCATGGCATCCGGTCCCATTACTTCATGGCAAATAGATGGGGAAACAACAAAAACTCTGACAGACTATTTTCTTGGGCTCCAAAATCACTGCAGATGGTGACTGCAGCCATGAAATTAAAAGACATTTGCTCCTTGGAAGAAAAGCTATGACAAACCTAGACAGAATATTAAAAAACAGAGATATTACTTCGCCAACAAAGGCCCATCTAGTCAAATTATGGTTTTTCCAGTAGTCATGTATGGATGTGAGAGTTGGACTATAAAGAAAGCTGAGCACTAAAGAATTGATGCTTTTGAACTGTGGTGTTGGAGAAGACTCTTGAGAGTGCCCTAGACTGCAAGGAGATCAAAACAGTGAATCCTAAAGTAAATCAGTCTTGAATATGCATTGGAAGGACTGATGCTGAAGCTGAAACTCCAATACTTTTGCCACCTGATGCAAAGAAGTGACCTACTTGAAAAGACCCTGATGCTGGAAAGATAGAAGGCAGGAGGAGAAGGGGACACCAGAGGATGAGATGGTTGGATGGCATCAATGACTTGATGGACATGAATTTGAGCAAGCTCTGGGAGTTGGTGATGGACAGCAAAGCCTGGCACGCTGCAGTCCTTGGAATCACAAAGAGTTGGACACAACTAAGTGACTGAACTGAACTAGATAGAGCCAGCTGGGAGCCAGTTGAAGTGTGAGCTTACTGCGAGCTTCTGGGATGGATTCACAAGAATCAGGTGAAAGCAACACAACCACAGGAATTGATCAGCAAAGTTCAAACAGGGACTGGTGAATCCAGCCAGAAAAACACTGAACTCCAAAGGAAAGTTTAATATGGACACTGACAGCCTCTTGCACCACTCAGATCCATTTATTGTCTCCTGTCCTAAGAATCTCCAGGACTATAATAAATATCTTTAAGGAAAAAAAAAAAAATACATGAAGGTGTTCTCACTCCTTCTCTGAGAGGAACGTCCAATATTTCACACTCAATCTTATGGCCACTTGTGATACCCTTAAACATGAAAGCAATAGAGTTTGTACAACAAGCTACAGCCTATTCCTATAGTTTGTCTAAAGGGCAAAATTGACGTTCAACTCCTTTATCAATTTTCCATCCTGGATTCCCCTCACTCTTGTCTAGCATGTTAGTTAGTCTGGGTTATCTGCCTAGTGGGGTGACTCAAAATTTAATACCTAAGAGATAGCAACTAAGTGCTCTGTCCTTGTTCATGTTTGCTATAGCTGACCATTACCAGGCATGGAAATATGAAGAGGTACCCCAGTGACTCCTCTGGGTTAGTATAGCAGTCATCCTTTCTCCTGATAGTGACAGGAAGATTAAATTGCCACAGCTAGGACAGTAATGCTCCTCTTAGCTTCCTGGTCTAATGACATATGAGGAGTCCAAAGTGACTCAGTTGTAGTTACAGCATCCAGTTAAGTAGAGCCCTACTTTATCCCCTGGAAAAATGTTTGTCCCCACCATAGAACTAGGTTCTGTAATCTGACAGAGACTAAGATTACAGAAAAGGAAGCACAGATTCTGCAAGTGGATCAGAGGGCATGAGAGTTGGGATGGCCACTTTCACCTTTGTTTTCCAGAGCCAGGTATTTTAGTTAAATAGGACAAAATACCACCAGTTCAAAGTATAAGACACATCCTGCAAGACAGTATCCCACCTGGGGTTTCCTGGATCCTTGGTTCAATCTCTGGGTCAAGAAGATCCCCTGGAGAAGGTAATGGCAACCTACTCCAGTATTCTTGCCTGGGAAATCCCATGGACAGAGGATCCTGGTAGGCTACAGTCCATAGAGTCGCAGAGTCAGACACACCTGAGGCAACTTAGCACGCATGCATCCCACCCTGCAAGCATCGCCCCACCACCAGTGCCTTAGCTGAGCATTCACAGGCTGTTCCACTTTTTTGTCAGCCTCACTGTTGCTAGATGATAGGGTATATAATAGACCATAAAACCATAAGCACAAGCCCACTATCACACATCACACTTCCTTTGCTATAAAATGGGTCTCTTCATCAGAGGCAATGTATTGGACTCAAACCAGTAGATGAAACTTCTGTAAGCTTTCAGAAGGCACTGATGGGAACAGCTCTATAGGAAGGGAGGTCAAACTACTATCTGGAATATGTGTTCATTACAGTAAAACATAAATAGCAAGAGACTTTTGATATTATGATCTGCTAACAAATCTGCTTGGTCTCCTTGAGGAATTGTTCCTTGATATTTTCTGTTAGCAGATTTTCATTTAGCAGTGATGATGGTTAGAGCAGCCTTGAGGAGGAGGAGCTTAAATTGTTGAGCTGGTGCTTAACCTACATATCTGCCACCATGGTCTATCTTTTAATTGCACGAACTCTGGGTTATTAAGGAAAGAAAATAGCTGACATCCTAGGCATAGAGCATCCATCCTCCTGCACGGGATGCTGTCTGGTGGCACCAAATGTGAAACATAGAGATCTGCACATCCCAACTATTCTCCCCTGTTTTTCCTGATACACATTAGACAAATCCTGGGGCTTCCCAGGTAGTACTAGTGGTATAAAGAACTCGCCTACCAATGCAGGAGACTTAAGAGATGCAGGTTTGATCCCTGGGTCGGGAAGATCCCCTGGAGGAGGGCATGGCAACCCACTCCAGTATTCTTGCCTGGAGAATCCCATGGACAGAGCAGCCTGGAGGGCTATAGTCCATACAGTCGCACAAATCAGACATGACTGAAGTGACTGAGCACACACACACACACACACACAGGATTTCTTTGGCTTAAGGATTTTTCTTTTCAGAGTTATGCTTGTACTTTTCTATCAGGGCTGTGCTGAGACCAAGAGTTAAGGACAGGTGGTACAGGTGACTCTTGAAGTAGTCACTTTATATTGTACCTGCTTAAGGCTAAATAGATACATGGTCTTCCAGGAAAGGGGGAATATTGAAAAGATGAAGGTGCTGCTCAAGAGAATTTGTGGACTCAAGAATCTCAGATTTGTTTATTCAAATGTTACCACCGCAGGTCTCATGATTCTACTCTTTTTTTTTTAAACAACTTTAATATTGCTTAATTTTCATATCATAAAATTCACTCATTTAAATGTACAATCCAATAACTTTTAGTAAATTTACAGAATTGTGTGATCATCACCTCCATCTGGTTTTGCATCCATCACTCCAAAATCTCTCATGCTTCTTTGTGATCAGCCTGAATTCTCACCACTATAATCCAGACAACCACTATTTTCCTTACCTGTCTCTCTAGATTTGCCTTTTCTCTATAGATCTGATATAAATGAGATTGTACAACATATGGTCTTTTGTGCCTGGACTCTTCACGTAGCATAATGTTTTCAAGGTTCATCCATGTTGTAGGATATATCAGTAGTTTGTTCCTTTTTACTGTAGAATAACCCCAGTTCTTCCTAAACAAGATTAAACCTTAAACTGGCCTCAAAGTGGTTATTAAATATTTCTTCCATTTTATGTTCAGATGTTAGGATTATTGATATTGATAATTATTTTGCCTTTGGGGAGTCAATTTAAATGTAACTGAAAACCTTGACTTAAATGTATAATTATTTCATTTTTAATGTACACTGCCAATATGAGTACTCCTGTATGGGAAGTCTGATTTTTTTCCCAGGTAATGTTCATTGTCCCTCTCATATATATTTTTTTTTCTATAAAGCCCAGTCTTTGGCATAGCGGACCTCCTGAGATTATGTACCAATCCCTTTTATAGCTCAAATACCCTTATAATCCATTCCTGGGCCTGATTTTCATCATGAGTATGCCCTGAAAGTGCAGGAGAGAAGACTGACCATTAGAGATTTAATAGAAACCTTTCAGTTTTTACATTCTTCCTTAAGTTGAAATGGATTCTCCTTTGCTTTTCCTTTTTTTAAAACTAGATCTATAATGCTACCTAAAGCACCTCATTTCACAGCTTTTATTAAAGAAACAAACCCACATCAATTGTTTGGGAACAAATGATGTTCCCACATCAATAAAGGGATACAACTCATTGGTCTCCCAACGCCTTGCCCTCCAACCGCACAACCCCAATTTCCTGCATGTAAAAACTTAAGTGATTGCAATGCATAGTAGCTTACTTCCAGCCACAGGTTTTACTGCTTCTAGACAAGCCGGCAATACAATATTAAACTCTTGTTCTCTAGAATCATTTCTTGGTTTAGCCAAGTTTCTCTGTAAAGCAGTGCTTGAGTCAAGGATTGAAGTGGTGACACTTTATTTAGAAGAAGCAAGCCTAGAGAAATGAAGATGAGAAAGAAAAGGGAAAATGAAGCAAGGAAATATGAGAAGCAATGCAATATATTTTAGGACATTGGCCTCTTTTTCTCAATAAGCCAGTAAGACTTAACCGCAGCTTGTTGTCGGATACGTTTGCTTGACCTGCAGGACTTCTTGGGAAGGTTTACAAGGAAATTTTTCAGCTTAAAGAAATCCCCCAAAAGATAAATGAGGTAGAGTTATCTGACTAGTTCCCTTCTACTTCTCATTTGTCATTGCTCTTGGTTTGCCCATTGGACTAGATCAAATTTTATAGTAAATTTGAGTCACAGGATCCTGTTTGCAAAAATATATAATGCTGAAAGTGACCAAATTTTTAGAAACCGTATATAACAGTAAGAGTTCATAAAATAAAACAGGCACATCAAGCTGACACTTAAATAAGTTATTGTAGGTAATTAATATTATTTGGAAAAGAAAGAACCAATACAACTATCCATAGAGAATGCTTGGGAATTTTCTTCTGATTGATATAAAAACATGTTTAGATAGCCATGATTATTTTAAAAATCAAGAAATAAAATTATAATATACTTTATGTAATTCTACCCTAAAAATAAATTTCTTCTACAATTAAACAGCAATGGCATGAAAATAAACATACAAAAATTTATTTAAGTAGTTGGTGTATATTTTTTTATCTTTAAAACAAGGAAAGCATTTGATGCAAAATGGTGGCAAAGGGACAGTTTAAGGAGTACGCACTCTTGAGGGACCTCTGAGTTTATATTAAAATTTATTTTATTTTTACCTAGAAGTATGGTCAAAAAAGCATATAGCTCCCCCTTTCATACTATTGTTATAAATGTTTTCTGAAGACTACTGGATTGTGTATTCCACAAGAGAATGGATCATGTGTTTTACTCACCCAATGGATATAGTATATCAAACTTGGTAAGCATTTAATATTTATTGGATATTATAATAAGTCAATTAATCAGTCAAAAAAAACTTTATATGCTTTTTAATCTGTCATTTCTCATTGTTCTCGGTTCACCTCATTTGAAGTTTTGATTCTATGTCAAATACGAATTAAAGTTATTAAACTGTATTTGAATAGGCCTCCCCAATCTTTATCATAGCTCTTCTTCAGTACAGTGACTATAAATATTAAAAAGT